>NC_141706.1:11644831-14044831 GCF_971803275.1 Cyanistes caeruleus
AGTAACTTCAGTGGCATATCATAATGAGAAATTAAAGTTGGGTAAACTATTTTTAAAATATTATGTGTTACTAAGTAATTACTAAAGTGCTTTACACACACACACACACACATATATATATATAAGTATATCAAAGCATTTCTTATTAGTGTTGCAGTGAAACAATTTGACACTTCAGCTGCAATACAACAGTGCCAGGAGATGGTTTTATCCAAGTGCCATACTGCACCTTTGCAACAAACACAACATGCTTTGATGTAGTAAAAAAAGGAAAAAAGAAAAAAAAAAGATGGAATTTCCATTCAGAATTATGTTTTCTATCCAACCTTTTTTGGATTTATTTTTCCTGAGATGAGATATTTGGAAGGTAACACTCTAGGAGATTGCATCTCCTTCCTGGAAGTTCAGTCCATGGAGCTCAAATGTGGTCCTATATCTACACATCAGGATGGGAATTGTATCCTGATTGCATTAGGGTAAGGTACCTTTATAGTTGTTATGTCAATATGAATGCACAGCAGTTTGAAATCAGAAGCTGAACTGGTTCTCACCACAATATGATCTCTGGTATTGACACACCAAGGGTTTCAAGGTTCTTGAAAAACTTCTCTCTGGATAATTCTGCTCCTTAAAGCAAGTCTAATGTTTGTGGTCAAGGACACTTTCTCTTTATCCTTGCCTGTGTAACTATGTGTCATGAAATAGCTGCTGTAGTTAGCTCCAGGGCTGACACTGATTGGAAAAGGGATTTCTTTATACAGTGTATTATTTGATGGCCTTTAATGGAGGAAGCAATTTTATTTTTTTAATATTTTTTAAGCATCACCTTGAACCTGAAAAATTAAGACATAAATATTCAGTTCTTCCTAGGAAACCCAGTTCTCATTTTATCTTTTTGATATTCTAACAGGGCTAAAAGAGATGCTTTTGACTAAAAGCAATATAAATGAAGGTAAAAATTTAAACTTTTATGAGAAAGATTATGAAATTTGAAAGCTCTTAAAGTAGTTCAGAAGATTCTAGTCCTATCTTGGAAATGGAGGAATGCTCTATGTGTGCATAGGTCAAAAACTCTGTTACATAAGTCTTAGTGGGGGGGGGGGGGGGGGAAATTTCAAACGAGGCAATGAGTGATCACTTGAAGGTGCAAGATGGCAAGAAACCTGATCAAGGGTTTGCCAGCAGAACGTGTGGGTTGTTTGACTTTGAAAAGGTAGGAGTACTTTTCTGGAATAGTCAAAGCAACCAAAAAAGAGCCAGCTTAGGGCAAAGATCAAAGCATGGTCTGTAAAATGGCAGCATTTGTGTTGCTTAGTGTATGGAATATTCTTCCTTGTGCTAACTTTTCTTTATTTTGTCATATGAATTTTTTACTCTCTATCAGAAAATAAAAATGAAGAAAAAAGCAGGAAGATATAAAAATGGATAAAAGAAAAATAAAAAGTAGGCTTACTGTAAAGTATATCTCCCGTAAAGCATTGTTAGAAATGCTGTTTTTAAAGCTTTTACACTTTCTTCATCCAGGGTTTCCCACTGGACCATTAAAGAGGCCAAAACAGCCCCAGTAGCTTACTTGTCATCATGCCCTGAGAATGAGCCTTTCAAATTTATGTTCAGCTTTCTCAGAAGAGGCCTCCCATGGGGGTCTGGAGCTGTTCCTCACAGCTGGTATGCTCTGTGCACTTGTTACTGCTGCTCCCGCCAAAGCGCATCAGCCAAGGAGGGAGTGACATCTCCAGGGGACACATCTTAACAGGAATGGGGTGGTTTTCCACATCTCCAGCTCTGACCTGAGTAGCTCTGGTTTGCTCTCACCATGATCCAGCCCTGCTGGATACAGCAGCTTGACATCCAAGCCAGTCTGAATTAGTCTGAGATTCAGACACAAAATTTGCATTTGCAGACCCCTTTGGCATAGTTGTCACTGATTCTTTCTCATGTAGATTCATTCTTTGCCAGATGAAATAGAGTTGTTCTTACCCTCTCTAATGAGAGAGATCATGGCTGTCTGCCATGAGGTAGTCAGCTAAACCTTTTATTATAGTGAGTGGAGAGAAATAGGTGATTCTAATGCATGGTGCATCTTCTCCTAAGGAAGCATCTGAAGGAGCTGTTAGATGAATTGTAGCCTGAAAGCACCCAACTTTCCATTGATAATGTGGTTTGAACTAAAATTATTCCTATAACTGAAAATCTGTGAGAGACCACATTTTCAGTAACTGGAAAATAAAGTAGTTTTACTAAGTATCCATAGGAGTATAATAGATGACCCCATCTTAAAGAAAAACACGAAACTGATATTTTACTAGATATTAACAAAAACAAGATTTGCATCTAAAAGACTGGTGAATTTTGGGATAATATGTTAGATAACTGAAGAATAAGTAAAGAAATCATCTTTTACTGTATTTCATGAATTTGGAAGACAGTCTGTAGAATTTCTAAGTTCGCACATGTTAAGAACTAAATAAAATGCACATCTCTCATTTTGCCTTTTCTCTGCTGTGCTTCAAAATCTGTGAAAATCTTGTTTTGGAAGGCCAGATATTTTATATTCAGCTTTGGTGGTCTCGGGTTCCTTGCCAGTTGCATGCCACATGCTTTGCTGATAGTTAGTGCTCATCTATTTTAGAGCCACCACCGTCCTAAGTCAGGCAGTAGCATCTTTTTTAACTGACTTTCAAGTGATTTATATCCTAGAGACTGGGACATGTGGCCCTCAGAGTAATTTCCACTCAGCTGCTATTTGTTAGCTGAGGCAATATTTTCTACTGTGGAACAGTTTCCCCTACAACCCTTTTCTTGTTCACATCCTCTGATGTTCATGGCTAAGCCACCTGCTGTTGTCTTCGTTCGTGACATGAGTCACAGTTGTCACACTGTCTGGAGTAGCTCACCTCAGCCAGTCTCTGATCTGGATCTAATGTACAGGACAGAAACCACAGTCTCTGAAGAAACATGCATATTGAGTGCAATTAAGGAAAGAAATCTAAAGGGACAGGATAAGTGCTCTGTTTACACTGGGTTTTTTTCCCCCTCGGAGTTAGTCTTGCTCCTAAATGCATAAATATGTATGGGACAGCCTTTTTAAAAGATGCTCACTTTTTTTTTTCTTTTCTTTCCTTTTTTTTTTCTTTTTTTTTCTTTTTTTTTTCATGCTTTGGTATCCCCTGTGCTACGCATCAACCTCATTTCACTGATAATGAAGTTCTGAAACACAAACTGTGCATATAATTATATCTATATATGAAATCCCTTCATGAAATGATAGCATTTTGTATATTTAGTCTTTTATCTACATACTATCTGAAGGGTATATGAAGAGCTACTAGAGGTTTTTATACTATCAAAAATATTTGCTTGCAGATAAACAGAAATGCAGAGAAATTTTTGAAGAGCAAAGAGAGGGACAGCAGTAGCACTGGTGTTAAACTCCAAGTAGCTGTTGCTTCTTATCCCAAATATACTCACCTAGCCAGATTCACTGGGTCTTTCCAGCTACTCCAAGCCCCCAGGCACTAATATGGAGACCATATAGTTGCTTGAGATCCTACAAAGTTCAGGTTGATCCTCCTAGTCCAGTAAAATCTATGTGCCAGCTTTTACAGATACGTTTTTTGAGGACACTTCTATGGGTTAGTGCATTTGAAGAGAATAAAATCAACTACTATGAGGAACTCCTTCCTTTGGAAATGCTACTGAAAACAATTGAATTCAACTTAGGTATAATAAAACCTTGTTAATTTAATGAAATGAAGGGCACAAAACCAGTTTGGATAAATGTATGGTTTTAGTGAGTGGAAGACCTACTCATTCAGCAAGCACTGACTGTATCTTCATCATGAATAATTAAACCCCTTTCAGATAATCAAATAAACAGAGGCTTTTTATGTTTTTCTTTTTGTAACAAAGTATTGTGCTAATAAGTATTCTGAGATCACAGGATGAAGGACAATGTAGAAATGCAATGTATACTACTATTACTACTACTACTATTATTATTATTATTATTATTATTATTATTATTATTATTATTTCCACTGGCTTTCCTTTTAATATTTTCTACTTATTTCAGTTGCACATTTTTAATTGCTTAGAGAAATTATGTAGTCATATCTCAGAGTTGGTTTAATTAGAATTATTGATGTCTGAAGCAGCACCCAGGCTGGGGAAACTGGGGTCTGATCAAAGTCACAACTAATGGTTTAGTGAAGTTAAAAATTCAGTCAGTAATTAACATTGAAAAAGAAAGCATATGCTTTCAAAAAGCGCATTTTATGCTAAGGAAAAAGGCCCTTCTTATTTATTTGGAAATATTCATCGCACTATTTAAAAAGAAGGGTAACAGTAATGACTGAGTTTTTCACCTGGAAGAAACACTGGATGCCACAATGTGCTTTTACAGACATTGGTATACCTTGCTCTCCCTAATTAGGTTTAGAAGTGGATATGAAATAGGAAGTACACTTTATGTAGCATTTTAGGACTTTTGAAATTTTGAATCTTCTGGGGGTAATCTTTCTAGCTTGATTGAAAATACATATAAATGTTTACAATTTTTAAATGTATTATATAGAACAAATAAGTTTAACACTGGAACAAACTCTGATTTGAGGTGCTGAAGAAAACAGAAGATATTAGTTGGTATTTTAAAGTCTGTATCAGGTCATTGACTCCCGAGGATGCACAGGACGGTTGGGATGAATCCTCACCTTCATTCTAAAGGTGTCAGTGGATATGTTGTGTTGGTTTAATAAGTTATTGTAGATTTTTTTGCAACATGTTGACTGATAATGTACTGAAGTGAAATGTGGCACAATCCAGGTTTAACTGGGAAAGCACACTAATTTTGTGTTACTCAAACTTCCCAGGTTGTGCATGGGAAATCTTGACACCAAAACACTTTATATGACTGTGCACATGGTGTGACAGAGTTGGGAATGTGGGTAAATTTAACTGCACTGGTGGAGGAGGCAGTGGGTAACAGATGGAAGGTGGCGAAGTTGTAGAAAGTTCAAGCAGACCAGAATAGGGGATGACTTTTACTTGCATGATGAACATGAGGAGGTAGACAGAGTATTGCAAGAGTCTTGGTTCCTCTCAAGCAGCCTTTCCAGGCTTCTCTTATTTGGTATCTATTATACAGTCTTTTTGTGCTCCCTTCTTACTATCAAAAATAAATGTATATATTCCAAGGTGGCTGGGGATCTTCCCTTTATGAGAGCAGTTGCAATTCAGTGTGCTGTGTGGAAGACTCACCACAGATTTCATCTTTTTATGAAACCGTGTTCACATATTCTGCAAAAGTATGTATTTGTATTATTTGCACTTTATTGATCAGCCCTTCCTGAACCATTTTCATCCCTAATTAAGGATGCAGAGAGCTTTACATTATTCTGCTTATGATTTCATAAGCTCATTTTATACTGCTTGTTTGGGGATTTGCTTCCTTGGGAGAATTTATTACTGTATGAATGAAAATGCTTTTCTGAAGCTGTTAATCAGTTCAAGATTTTAAAAAAACCTAATTGAGAATATTTCTCATCATTATTAAATTCTCAGGCATGCTATAGGGTATGCACACAATATTATAATTGAAACCTGTAATTTAGATTTACTTCTTGTGCACTTTGGCCCAATGGTATACATGGGAGTTTTAAGGACTGACACTTAGCCACCCCAGCCACAGTGAAGAAAATGTGCTCTTTATTATTTTCTCATCAGCTGCTGCCTCCTGTTAGCAGTGAAATTGTTTTAACAAGTGCTGTTTTGATATACTCATTTATAGAAGAGCTCAAACTAATCAAAAGAACTTTCTAACACTGTAGACTATTGTGCTGCAATATAATCTCAATGAAGTGGGGGAGGACGCATTGCCGCAGTGAGGGTGGCTGCGACAAACCTTTTGGGTCCCCTGATTTCAGGGCAGAGGGTGGTGAGCAAATAAGTAGGAGTGACAGTGATGGTTGGCACCAGGAAAATAACACTTTAATAAGGAATAAAAGAAAATAGGGACAATGCCCAAAAGCTGAACAGCAATAACCAGGGAGAGCTCCATGGGTGTGACCCACCAAAGACAAGAACAAAGGAAGGCACAACAGTATATGACCTTAGGGAATGAACATTCTAGTAGCCTAACCATATAGGGAGCAATGTTACCCAGTCTGTAACTGACACATAACTTACTTTACATAATAACAGAGGGGTATCTTGGGGAAGACTTTTAACTCAAATGAAAGGTTTCAGATATATATCAGATAGATAGACAGGTGGCTCTTCAGAGGCAATAGTCATCTGGCTTGTGTCCCTGGCCAGGCTGATTTACACAGCTCATCATGTGAGTTGTTCTAAAATTGGTTGAGGCAAATCACCAAAGAATTTATGGAAGGGAACATCTATTTCCTGTCATGGGATGCTCTAGATAAGATAATAGGCTATTTCTATCACTCTTTGATGCTGAAACTTAGCATTTCAAGTGCTAGATGGAGTGATATACTGCTTATGCATTGTACCTAGAGATTGTGCATGAAGTATGATGGCAATAGGTAATAATCCTGAGACTCATCCATGAAGCTTTTATACATAGAGACAGTGTCACCTGAATGATTCCTTTTGTGCAGTGCACTGGATTGCAGACAGTTGGTAAGCTGGGTGGAGAATGCTGTTTGTCAAAGTCCTCTTTTATAAGAGGTTTCATTCATCTTTTGTTTCTGATGAAACAATCTGCACCCTGTGTAGTTCATCAGTTTTCATTCAAGTGAGCATTCCTTCTGAGGCAGAATCAGAGACTGACAGAATGGCTGACGTTGGAAGGTACCTCTGGGAGTCACCTTGTCCAACCCCACTGCCCAGTTACAGCCACCTGCAGACAGTTGCCCAGGACCATGTGCAGATGGCTTTTGAATATCTCTAAAGGTGGAGACTCCACAGTTTCCCTGGGCAGCCTCATGTTGGAAGGGTGTTTCCTGATGTTCAGATGGGCGCTGCTGTGTTTCAGTTTGTGCCTATGGGTTCATGTACTGTCACTGGGCACTGCTGAGAAGAGTCTGGCTTCATGCTCTTGGCACCTTCCCTTTGGGTATTTGTATGTGTCTGTAGGATCCTGTCTGAGCCTTCTCCTCTCCAGGCTAAACAGGCCCAGCTCTCTCAGCCTTTCCTCATGTGAGAGATGCCCCCCAACCCTCACTCATCCTCGTGTCCCAAGGTTGATCTCTCCACTGCTGTTCCATCTCATTCTTGTGCTGGGGAGGTTCAGAACTGTGTCCAGCTCTTCAGCTGTGACATTATCAGCTGAGAAGTGGGAAGGACTGTCTCACTAGCTGAGCAGCAGGAAGGATCATCTCACTCACCCTGCTGGCAATACTTCATTTAATGCAGTTGGAGGCACCATCCACCTTCTTCACAGCAGAGTCATCTTTCTGGTTCATGTTCAACTTGATGTCCACCAGGACCCCCAGTTTCTTTTGTGCCAAGCTCTGTTCCAGCTGGTTGGCACCCATCAGCTATTTTGTCTTAACATCTGTCCCCTTTAGGTGATTATTCTTAAAATTTGTAATCTTGGCAAAGAAAGTTCAGCTCTTCAATTACTGGATGCCAAAATCACTGCCAAAAGTACTTTTTATTCTCACTGGTGTATTAGTCCTATTATGATATACTCAATGTATTTTGCCATGCAGATTTTCTGAAATGTAATTGTGCAATCTGTAGTAAGTTTTTTAGTATGGTTTTACCAGTCATTGTAAATTCAATTAATCTGAATTTACAGCAGTTATGCTTTCAATAGGCTTAAAGCAGCTAAAGTAGTGAAAGTGAAAGTCGTTTGCTTTAGGAATGGCTTTGAATTTTCTTTTTAAAAATCTGTATAATCCTGGCTGTGTAGAAGAATACCTCTGTGTTCTGAGTACTCCATTGATTAAAGTCCATTGACACAACAGACCTCTCCTATTGATCTTTGTTCTCAATTTAGTCTAGTCTGCATATCTAATACTCTGAATAATTACTTATATATAATATATGCACATACAACTCCAGTATCACAATTTAATTGAATTAGCAATCATGGATAACATGATACTGAACATTCTTAAAAAATAAAGCTTGTGCTCATGAATCATGAAGGTAGAGAAGGTTGGCCTTGCCTCTACCTGGTTGCTTGACAATATTTTTATAGGGAGTAGAGTATGGTAACCTAAATGGCAGGACAGTGGACTGGAATTGCAAAATTGAGAAGTTTCTCACAGTTTGGCTTTGGACAACTTCAGGAAGTTCTATCTCTCTCTGCCTTATTTATTTCACCTGTTAATTGCACATTTTATCTCCCTACCAATAAATATGTATTAATATATATTATATAAATGAAGTCATGGTGGTCTATGATTTACTAGTGGTCTGAAGCTCAGTTTTTCTGCAGAAATGCTGCCAGATTGATTTACATGGGTTACCATAGCATGAATACCATACACTGTTCCAACATAGGCAGAAAGATACTAAATTTGGAGTCCTGACAAAGTGCTCCGGTATGTTTAGGGACAGCATAATGTCAAAAAGAGTAAGAAAGGACATTCCTGGAGAACTGTGGGATACTGCCGGCGGGTACAAGGTGTTAGTAGGCAATGAGCTAATTATTATTATTAGCAATGAGCTAATAGCATAGAAGCTATGCTTCTGTCCTGAAGTATAGTGTCATTAGTTCAGTAATGGCTGGAGTTAGCAAGCAGGTTCTTTTGACCTGTGTGTTCCCAATTCCCGTCTTCACATCAGCTACATTATGCTTGATTGGCACTATTTTTCCAAGAGCCGGAATACATTAAATGCTGGGCTAGTAGCCCTGCTGTTTTCAGGATGATGTGGTTTGAGAGACATATTGACCATGGGCCTCAAATTTGACAGAAGGTCTCTGCCTCAGGTTGAAACTTAACCCACTAATTGTGAAGACAATCTTTCTGGCTTCTGGAGTGATAATTAAAATCCTGTTTGGAATGAAAACTCAAATGCAATATTAAATATGAAATAGTTTTACCCTGCCAGGCTTTCTAGTGAATGGTCTTGTTCCACTTCTTATGTCCTACATCACCCAGTAATCTTTAAATATGAGGAAAAAAGTTCTTTGAACTCGTCTTGTGAAGTGATATTTATTTGAATGATCCAGGATCTTTCAATTGCATACTCCAAGTATGCATATTTAGCATGGAAGTAGATGAATATGAGGATATGGGAGAGACATGCACTAAAATCATAAGACATCATCTGTCTATAACTGTGTATAAATATATAAAGCACTAAAATGAATTTCAATAAATTAGATGTTATATATTAAAAGAATTAATCTTAAAAGATGCTGGTATAACTAGTCTGTGTTATTATTCTGATAATGGTTTAATTCCATTTATTCTTGGTGAGTTCATTATTCTGAATTTGTATGTGAGTTTTAAATGATTAAAAATCTTTATACCAGTCCAAAATTACACAATAAAGCATATTACAGCTGTTATTTAATTATAAAGGATGGTGCACACAGATTTCATCCCTGAAAACCATATAGTATTATTAAACTGTTTGCGTGGGCTTGATTATTCATGAATGTGAGTTTTACTCACTATCTTAACAAATTTAAAATTTTATGGTTTACCACTGTGTCCTCAAATTAGGAAAATGCACCAAAACCTGTACCATTTTTACAGGCACAACTAGTCCTTCCCAACAAGGAGCTGCAAAGGCCAATATAAATATAAAGCAATTAAAAACAGTCTGTGAAAAGAGGCATGACAACTGAAGAGAGAGGAATATGTTATTTGGTGTTGATTGTTTTCCCAAAATCTCCTAATGAGTTAAAATGAACATTATTAAAAAGGAGGCTAAATTGTCAAGAAAAATTTCCTAAGCAGTTATCCCAAAGCTTGCTGCTGGCTTCAGGCAGAGGCAGGGGTAATCTTTATGACCTGAGATACTTAAAGCTGTGAAACTGCTATAATTATTTAAAAAAAACCCTATTATTCTTTCCCCCTTGGAGAGTGTCTGCCCTGCACAGTCCACGAGGGAGGGATTTTATAATATATAGCATGAATTAGGGTAGTTAGACAAGGAGGCTCGATCTTGTCAGAATGTGGTCCCGGGTTTATTACTTGCAGATGCCTGGGGCAAGAAAGAGAAAGAAATGTCTCCTGCATTATCTTTTAAACCGGGGGGGAAGAAGATAAGGAGGTGGGGTTACAGCCAATGGGTTAGGATCGAAGGAGAAGGGGAGGCTGGGAAGGGACTAACACATTACAGATCTGAGGGTATGTCCCAGGAACATACCATATATCTTAATACACTGAAACACGTCACCCTTTTTTGTTATACAAAAGTAAAAGAAAGGCTTTGGGCTTATTTTGACACAGAATGTGAGTTTGTCCACCACTCATAATTGGTAGGTCAGTTATATTTTTTTCAGCTGGCTAGTTCCATGTGGTTAACTTCTGAGGTAGTAGAGATTAAACTGCTGAGAGCTTTTAAAATCAAACAACGAATAATCCTGAATGCTAGCACAATTAGGAACAGAACAACAGAAAACAACAGGATTTTTTTAACTATTGAAGTCCACCACCCCATGAGTCCCCAGCCTTTGAACAGCTCGCTAAACCAGTCCTCAGATTCTTGTTTCACTTGTCCAATCAAGTTCTTAATCTCTTGGAGGGCTATGTGGATGTTGGGAGCTTTCGAGGTCAGGTTTAGGCAGCAAAGTCCTTCAAATTCCTGGCATTTGTGTCCATGTAGCAGCAGAAGGAAATCTATGGCCGCTCTGTTTTGGAGGGTGGCCTGTCTGGTGTTCTCTTCATCTTTGAGGAGGGAACTGAGGGCGATGGATGTTAAGTTTGCCTGTTTGACTACCCAGCATTCCAGGTGATCTAACTCATCTAGTGCTTTGGCAGTTGCAACACATGGAAGGAATATGGATGCAGCAATTCTTTTTGATTTTGCTCAGTGAAAAATTTCAGAATCACAATTTGGGTCTAATTCATTAGCACTTCTTTTATGGATTTTGCTAGTTGAATTGTCTTTCCGAATCCATTTGGTAATTTGGGTTTGGTTGGGTGCTAACAGGGACAGTTGTCCTATGGTACCAGGCCCTCCGCAAAGCTGAGATGGAATTCCTGCTCATGCTCTATCTCCACAAATTAGAAATAGGCCTTTAGGGAGGCTTTTTGGATGTGAGTGGAGAGGGTTGTCTTCTGTAATGTGACTTAGGTTACCACACTGGTTTTTTGCTGTAAATTCCTCTCGAAGCTACACTATATTGCTAAGGAGCTTAGAATCAGGCAGTGCGTTGTAAAAGAGGTGAACACAGTAAGGTACTGGGGAGGAACCCAATAGCTTTAATTCTTGGGGTACCTTGTCTGCTTTGGGCAGTTTTGGTAACCACTCCTACACAAGGTTCTTAACTACTACAGCTTGCCGCACACGAGTCTTCTGTGCTTTGGGAACTGTGTTGGGCCTGGGAGTGTCAAAGCTGGCTGGAAACTCTCCAGCCTGCAATAGAACTCCTACCAGACAGGCGGACGTAGGGTCCTTTGCTGCAGCAGTGGACAGACAGATGTTCTCTTGCTGGAGTGTCTGTGCCAGGGTCACCCAAACGTTCTGACGCAGCTGAGGGACGATCCAGGCAGTTGTCAAACTGCCCAGCACAAGCAGGATGATTACAGGGGTATGGTTCATCATGAATTTGAGTGTGAGGTAGGTTTTTTCAAAAGAAAAGGAAACAAAAATTTTTAAGGCATGATTACAGTCAGGGTGTGCAGGTCAGGGAGAAACCAAAGGCCAGGAAGGCTTCTTCTTGTTCTTCCCAGTAGCATCTTCTCTTGGATACAACTGCCACTTGTTTTCCATCTCCTTCTGCTGGGGCTGGGTTTTTGGGAACAAAAGGCTTTACCTACTTCTGAGGTATCCATCTGGGGCTTGTGGGGGTGGACACACATGCGTAGCCGCACCCCCAGGTGACAAGTTCATAGGGGCTACCAGGTTTCTGGGTCCCTGATTAAGGGCAATAGACATTGTGACAACGTAAATTGATCACCACTGCTAAAATGCCTAACCACTGGGGGAGTGGAGATATTTTCAAAGGAACAGTTCAGGAAATTGATGGTAAACATGGCTTTGCAGAGTTTTTGTTGTGGTGACATCCACTCTGTTGCACTGCTCTGCCTGGCTAGGACTTATTTGAGTATCTGGTGTGTGCGTTCAATCACAGCTTGACCTGTTGGGGAATGCCAGTTTTGTGTTCCACTCCCAACTGCCGGACTTCTTGGATTTATACACTGGGCCATTATCTGTTTTAATTTCCCTAGGGATCCAACACTGAAAAGGCTTGTACCAAGTGTTGTTTGGCATGCACAGCTTTTTCTTCTGCATGAGCAGAAGCATAAACTGCCCCAGAGTATGTTTTAATGTTCACATGGACATATTTAAGGCTACCACAACTGGGAATGTGTTTCATGTCTGTCTGCCACACTTTGCAGCTCCCAAGGCCTTGAGGGTTAATCTCAATACCCAGCAATGGCACTGCCTGGAGCTGACAACTGGGACAGGTGGCTACAATGGCCTTAGCCTGACCCCATGTCAGCTGGAACTGACGAATCGGTCCTGGCACATTTTGATGGTATTGCTGGTGGCTCGGCTTGGCCTGCTGGAATACATCTGGAAGACATACCCTTTCGACTGGGGCAGCAAGAGAATCTGCTTTATGGTCCTGTTCTGTGATCTCGCCTGGCAAATCAGTATGTGACCTCACATGAATCACATGGAACGGATACTCTTGAGTTGAAACTAAATAAATTAGTTTTGAGAGCAACCTAAAGAAATGTTCGTTCTCGATGTCTTTGAGAACTGCCTGCTCTGCTCTAGACACCCTGCTACGTAGGCTGAGTCAGTAACCAAATTGATCGGCTGAAAACTTCCCAAGGACTCATAGCCGCAGCCAGTTCAGCTATCTGGGGTGACCCCTCCACAAACTCAACATCAGCTTCCCAGTGCTGAGTCTGGGAATATGTCCAAGTCATCACCAACTCGTGGGACATCCCAGATGCATCAGTGAACACTCTAAGAGCTTTGAGTGGCCTATGGCTCCTTTTCTCACGAGGAATGAGGTGGAATTCCTCATGAAACAATTTGTGTGAAGGTGCGTGGACTGATATTTGTCCACCGTAGCTGTCCAGAGCAAACTGGAGGTTAGCACAGCTCTGTAGCAGGTGCTTAAACATCTCTTTGGTCAGTTTCTCTGGAGAGTGTTTTCCCTCCCCAGAAAGTCTGACCGGGAGGTGAATACACACAAATCACAACCAGCCAGTTCCCACAGCCTTACCCTGGCTTTTTGGATCAGCTGAGCCATCAGCTCTTGTGGCTTGGTGATGGCTTTGGGTCATTGATGGGAGAGGAAGACCCATTCTATGATTAAGAGTGAATCTCTCTGCCCTTCAGCCCATTGGAATATCAACCCATGTAAGTGTGGTAGTTTTCCCAGGACAATAAATTTGAAAGGCAGCTCAGGCTTGAAGTGATGTGCCTGTCTTTCTGTTAAGGCCCTCTGTGCTTTTTCAATAGTAGTTTTCACCTCTGGGGTCAGTTCCCTGGGAGAAAGCAGCTCTCTCTCCCCTTTCAATAAATTGAGCAGGGGACTTAGGTCCTCATTAGTGAGACCTAGCCAGGGTCTGACCCAGTTCAAGGACCCACACAGGGAATGGAGATCTGCTAGGGTTTTGGGATTACTAATGATTTCAAATTTCTGTGGAGTAACGGTCCACACGGTGATCTCCAGGCCCAGGTATTTCCAAGGCGTCATCCTTTGAACTTTGTCCTCCTGCAGTTGGAATCCAGCAGAGGTTAAAACTTTAACCACTAGGTCAAGTGTGTTGCAGTATAGTGTCATTGGGGCAGCACACAAGCACATCATCCATGCAGTGTAAGATGATGGCTTCTCTTTTTTCAGCACAAACAGGGGATAATAATGGTCCTACATACCACTGGCAGATAAAAGGACTGGACTTCATTCCCTGAGGTGGTACTCTCCAGTGGTATCGTTTCATTGCGGCCTTCCAGTTAACTGTGGGGACTGAGAAGGCAAACCGTGGTGCATCTGCTGGGTGTAGGGGAATTTGGAAGAAACAGTCTTTGATGTCTAGGACCGCCAATTGCCAATTTTGTGGGAGCATTGTTGGAGATGGCATCCCAGGTTGGAATGACCCCATGTCCTGAATTTTCTTGTTTAACTCCCTAAAATTCTGAAGGAGGTGCCACTTATCTTTCCCTGACTTCTTTATTACAAAGACCAGGCAATTCCAGGAGCTGGTTGTTTCTACTATGAGGCCTTTGGCTAATTGTTGCTCCACCAGCTCTTCGAGCGCCCTGAGTTTTTGCTTACTGAGTGGCCACTGATTTACCCACACTGGATTGTCATCCAGCCATGTTAACTTTTGGGTGGGGCGCTCCACAGTGACCACTTCTAGAAATCCTGGGAGGTCTCAGGGATGGTTAGTTTGACTCCCCACTGGGACATGGTGTTTCTCCCTCACAGGAGACACTTGTAGTCAGTGACAAACGGATGGACACTAGCCAGTCTTCTGTCCAGGCCCTCGATCTGAACAATGCTCTTAAAGACTTTTGCCAATTTTACCCCTCCAAAACCTTGTATTTTGCCCGCCACAGGTTGCAAGTCCCAGTGTGAAGGCCACACCCTTTCAGGTATGATCAGCACATCTGTCCCTGTGTTAATCAACCCTTCCACATGGAGATGATCTGATCCAAGGGTTAGGTTGCATCACACACCATTTTATAAAGCTGTTATTTGCTTTTCCCTCTGGGTATTCTAAGCATCCTAAATCTCAGTTTCTAAAACATCCATAATATTTTCCTGTTTCTGCAGACCTGTGTTTATACACATGCTAAAAACAATGCACAAGATCATAGGAGAAGCTTACAGAGCTCATCATGGTATTTCCTACCCTTTCAGTATTTATGTGCACCTCTTCAAGAAATAGTAATGTGTTAGATAAACAGAGATGTCGTTAAAGATTTTCCTTGTTGATACCACTCTTCAAGCACATCACATCACATGGTGATGCTGCTGATGTGCTGCCAAAGGAATCCTAATCTGCTGCAGGAGCAGAGGGAGAACTGCTTCCCCATTTCTGCACCATTCCCCAGCCTGTATCTGGCAACTGTATGCAGGAGATGGCTGGGCTGGGAAGCCAGGAGGAGTGCTGAGCTTAACCTGAAGAGGAGAGGTAGGGGTGAGAAGTAGAGCTTTAAGAGTTTCTTACTAGTTGCTACCACACCTGTGATGTCTGTCATGGCAGATTTTCCCAAAAAGCCCACATAGCTTCTCTGGTCCTTTGCCCACTGCCCCTAGTGTGGGTTGGACAATGCTGGTATAGCTCCACTGGTTTAAGGAATTCGAGGACGTAAAGGAAGAACCTGTAAAACTGAAAGCAAGTCTTTTTTTCCTAGCTCTGCTGGTTGAAGAAAATGGTTAGTGTCTCCCTACACATCAGGGAACAAAAGCTGTAACAGGTATGGTACTGCCACAATAAAGTCATCTAATCTTGAAAGAGTTCTATGTATGATTTTACTTTTTTACATAATGTAAAGACAAAACCTAAAAGTTCTTCTTCCATTGAGTAAAGTACTGTTTAGTTTTGGTACCCTGGCAGACAGTTTTTCTGAAAAGTAGCCAGCTGGTCAGTTAGTGTCTTTTGCCATGAGCCTAAATCATATAATTTTGAAAGGGCTTGAGTTTAGAAATGAGCTTTAGTAACACTCTATTAGTTTTGTAAATTAAAAATGTAAAATTGAACAAATAGAAGTCCAGTACGGGACTGACAAGGAAGCACTCTTTAAACAGAAACATTCTTCAATCCAGTACTGGGAAAGAGAGTAAGAAGATAGATTCATTTGCAATTGACCTGCAGTAGCAAAGTCATTCACTTTCCAAATAGGATTAAACCTGTTTTATCAGCCATGACATGTGAAAGGATCATGGTTATAAATTCCATTTGTATATGTAATGAATGTAATGAATTGAAAGTGTCTGAGTTTGCAAGCAGCATTCACTGTTGATGGACAGCTAGATTCATGCAGTGTTTTAACACTAAAATTAGCTTCCACAAAGTACAAACTACAGAAAAGGTGGCAGCAGTGACAGATTTTCAAGCATTTAAAAATTGACTTTATTGTTAGATGGGAGCTGAATAAAACTAGAAATAAATACTGTTATGATCCTGTTATGTCGATAGCTTTATGCATGCTTGAGTGAGGGTGAACATGAATCTTGGAAAATGGCATTTTTTAGGTTTCTCAGCCATATTTCAACAAGAAAAAATATTGTTACTGAAATGAGGAAAAATCAAACTTCTCTATGATATCACTTGTAAGATGTAAGAAAATAGGTTTGTGTTGAAGGATACTTCATTCAAATTGATTTCCATGTGCATCAGCATGACTCCAGTGCAGTCCATGAAACCATATTGGTGTATGTATTTTGGAAATTGAGATAAAAGCTGCATTCTGAGGTTAATCACTTTAACTCAGTCTTGCATCAGGATCATGAGACATTTATCCTGTGATGCTTGTGGAGCTAAGTGTGGTTTCCAAACCCATTTTCACCATTTTTTTTTTGTTTGGTATGCAGAGTTTTATGCACATTTGAAGTGTCACAAGAAAAAAAAAAACTCAGTGGGTGAAAGTAGGAATTGTTTGGGAATAATTGATAAGTTACCCATCTGAAAGCTGTCCAAAATTTAAAAAAAAAACCAACCTTGAGCTGCATAGAGGAATGAAAATATAATGGCTTCTTCAATTACCACAAAGTTAACATATAATTAGTTTGCTAATTTTAATTACAATCCTAAAAAATGTACTGAAAAATGCTCAAAGGGGAGAAGCAGCGAGGTGCCAGCCATGATTAGCTAAGGTTATGGCAATTACCATAAGTCTCTATTAAACGTGTTACCGAATTTGAGAAACCCCTTCCTAAAAACAGCACATTTATTCAAACTCAGCAGGGTGTTCATCATGCTGTATCTTTCCATTGCTACAGACTTGATGTCATTTGCCTTACTCTTTTCCAGCTAAGGGTTTTATTGCAGCTGAAACGTGGACTGCTTTTTCTGTTTGTCACACACTGTTACATTTGTACTAGGTATTTATTTTGATCGTATAAACAAAAGACATTAACAAGTGTTTGTGAAGTGTTCTGAGCACCTTCAGTTCCAGATAGCTGCCAATATTGCAGCTGAATGCTGGAAACACAAATCCCGAAGAAAATGCTTTTTTTTCCCAAGGTGTCCTGGCACATGCAGTTTGTAAAGCAGGAATATTGCTGAAACTGCCTTCTCAGTAGACAACCTGTTCTGCAATGCTTTAAATGCACAGACAAATGTAATTTCTAAGTTAAAAAAGCAAACAAAAATCCCCAACACAAACAAAAAAATCGAACAAGGAGCAATGTCTGCTTTGTGTTTTCAAATTATGGTGTAAAAGAATGTCTTGTCTGTAACGGATTACATGATGTATTATTGTTATTTTTATTGTTGTTATGTGAGTCATGCTTTAAATGTCTGTTGTTTGGAACTGTAATAAACCTTGATCCATTTATTTATTTATTTATTTTCCATTTAATTTTAATCTTAAAAAAAACTCCTAACCAATAAGATTTTTTAAAAAACAAACCTACAGTATTGGTGTCAAAGGAAATTAATTTCCTGGCTGGCTTGTGTTTTTCTCTGAGGCAGATATTGATGAGTGTGCAGAGGGGATCATTGAGTGTCACAACCATTCACGCTGTGTTAACCTCCCAGGGTGGTACCACTGTGAGTGCAGAAGCGGTTTCCATGACAATGGAAGCTATTCTCCTTCCGGGGAGTCCTGTGTTGGTAAGCAATGATCAGTAGAGCCTTTTTTTACCCTCCTTGTGCATGGTGTTTTCAAGTGACTGTTGAGTTCCTGAGCAGTGGCTGTGTCTCAGGCCAGGAATGGGATGTACTGAGGATGTCTCTCTGTCCACGTCCCCAGCCATGCAGGGTGCTGGGCCTGGCACCTCACGGTCATGAGGGGTTCCCACAGGAGGGAGATCTGAAGCATGACCTACTGCACTGCTCCATTTATCAGAGCAAGTGGTTGTAAAACCTGAAGAGAAAGTGGGCTTGCTGGGGAGCCTAATTGGCCACAGAAGGGGAAGAGGTTGTCTTCCAATTTCAGGTTTCAACAGAGTGATAGAAGAACATATCTGTGGTATGTGTGTGTTGCTTTAGTTTGCTTGTTTTCCATTTTTCAGCATCTTCATAATTTAATTTTTAGAATTGTGAAAATAACATCAAATTCTCTATGCACCATATTTGCAGAATAAAGTCCCAAGAGCAAGAAGAGAGAGGGACTTTTAATGGGTGCAAAGGAGTTTGTCAGTTGTTTCTATGGGAGGACAAAGGATGAGGCTTCATGAGGAGTTAATGCTGGCTCCTGCAGTCTGTGTACCCTCACTGGCTGTAAGACTCTGGTTCCACTACAGAAAGTAAGCAGCAATAAAACTATCATGCAGACGGTAATTCTGCCTTACCCCTGCCTTACCATTTTTTCCACATTTTCAGTTATTTACCTTATACAAAATTTCTATGTGGCATTTTATCAGGTGGGTTTAAAACTCTTTAGAAGGGATCCCATTTTAACTTCTGTAAAGATACAGATCGGCTGGCTCCTAGTGTTATGTCCTTTCTTTGGAATTTCAGTTACTTCATGTCTAGTCAGTTATTTGAGTTTTCTATAAAAGCTTTTCTTCTCCTTTTGTGATTTTTTTTTTATGTGGTAAATTTCATTTATCATGTCCATAACTTCAAAGGGTAGTCTCTATGATTTAAAGTCTACCATTAAAATAACAATTTGTAACAAAAATATATAAATATATACTTGTAAAAAAACATACCCATCTTTTATGAATTTTGGCTATTAGAAGTCCTTGGGATAAGATAGTATCATAATTTTAAACTGCAGAGGAATTATAATGATTTTCAAAGCAATATTTTGTGATTTTTCCAGCTTGATTATCTTTTTATACATTGTCCTAAGTTGATGGGGAGCTCAATAAAATCATAGCAGTGAACTTCTGCAGAGGGTGTCTGTGTAAAAAAATGGCAAAATTTACACCATTTCATGATTCCATAGATAAAATAGATGAAAGTCATGTAATTCTAAACAAATTCTCAGATGTTAAGAGTTTTCCTCTGGTTTATTTGAATGTTGTAAAATGAGTAATGAATGGAGAAATGTTGAAAATGCCTTCTTTATGAGAGGTCAAAGCAACATGACATAACCTGAAAAAGCCCTGAGGCAACTGGGGGTAAGAGGCATTTTTATAATTTCTGGTGATTACTTGTACCACTCTTATGGGGAGCCCCATCCCTCCTACCTCCTGTAGCTGATTTGGGAAGCAGAAGATCAAGAGCCAAGCTGATGTCAGAAGACAGATACATAGGCAAGACTGTGGAACCCCCAGGTAGGCAGTGCTGTTGGCAAGGTCAGTATTGCTTGCACTGAATCACTGTTAAAGGGTTGGGCACTGCGAAAAGAAGCCCCAAATGTTCTGTATTCTGATGGAGACTGGAGGAATGATTCTGTGAAAACACACTGCCCTCCTTTTGACCTGTACTGCATGCTGGAAGTTGGTGAGGTGAGGTGCTTATCTTGCCATATGCAAGTTGTAAACAGAATGTGAAATTAGTGGGGTTATTTTAATGAAATAGTTTCTCTGAACCATCTGCTGCAGAGTACCAGTGAGGAAGAGAAATAAACCAGTTTGCTTCACCAGTATAATGAAATATAATAATTAAAAATTAATTGGAAGATTCTGCTAACCCATACTGACAAATTTCAAACCATGATGCTTATTTTAAAATGCAATTAAGAATTGGGTAAAACAAGAGTGAGAGAACAGTGCACATTATAGATAATAAATCACATCACAGAGCTTGTTTGCATGATGGAGCATTTAGAGTCAGAACCTGTGTCTTTCACTCTCTTTCAGATAAAAGCGGGTTCATCTGCTTAGCAACAGTAATTTTTCCTGGTGTATTGTATACTGAATTTGTTTACATGTGGGTGGGTATGAGCAATTTTCTTTCAGTGTGTTTTGAAACCTTTCTTCGTCCTCCCTGAAGGACTTGAAGAACAATAAGTAGTCTAAAAATTTAAGTAAAATAAGATTAAACCCTTTCCTACAAAATAATAACAATAAATATTACTGCTAATAATAATAATAAAGAAAAGAAGATCACAAGACAGTGGGAAGGAGTACTCATCTCTGACAGATTGCCCAAAGCCCCAGGCAGCCAGTTGCTTTTGTTGGATACATTTATGTACATATTGGTTAACCCCTTTTCCTCCATTTTCATGTTGGTGTTATGGAGCCGAGTCATTGCTTGCACTATCTCTGCAGTGCTTACATTAATAAAAGTTTGCCTTAACATTAAGAAAAATAGCATCTATTTGAGAAGTGTGATACCTCAGTGCTTCTAAAAGCTGTATTCTCGTTGACAAAGAGAAAACAGTGAAATTTGTCACCTGGTGAGGGACAGTTGTGTAAATCAGCAGATGTGGCATGGAAGGTCATAATATTTCACCCGAGCTTGAATAATAAGGATGTGTAGCTTAGCCAGGCTCCTTCAAGTTTGGGAAAATTATTTATTGCTCAAAATATCAACCAAATACAGCTTTTATCAGGGATGTCAGCTTCATGTAGTGATGGTGAGCAGGCTCAAATTAAGAGAATGTAATTTGATTTCCCACAGTAGTGTTTTTATGAGCCTCTGGTCTTTCACAATGTGTTATTAAGAATATTGCTTGCAGACAAAAGACAGTTGCTGTACAAAGTTGCTACCAAAGTTTGCTTAGCAATTAAAACCTGTAGGCTACAGCTTCTGTGTTGTTTGTTTGGTTGGTTTTTTAAAAAATTTGTAATAGGAGCTTTGCTGAAATCTGAGGTAAAGAAACAATAATAGTTCAGAGAGAACAATGAGCTGTCATGTGATACAGTATTTGTGACTATCTACTGATAAAAAAAGCCCAAAGCAAATGATACGTTTCAATCTCCATCTCTAAGTGAGATGCTTCCAGTCTGTAGAGTGCTGCTCAGATCCTGGGGTGCAGACTTACTGATTCTATTTTTTTCATAATGATTTGTTTCTTGGTCCCTACACTGCAAACAGAATGAACAACAGCCAAGGCAGCAGTGCCTGTCAGGTTTTGTATATTTTTTATTTTTTTTTAAGAACCACTGCAAGTTTTGTAAGGAAGCTTAACATGGATCCTCCTTCCACCAAATCCCCATAGGATTCACCATTTATTTCAGCCTGAAAGCTAGTGTAGCTAGACTTCATTGCAGGATTAGAGTTTCTGGTTTGGGGAAATGAGAGCTGGAAAAAGGTAGGACTCAGGAGCTCATGAAAGAAGACTCCACAGGTATTAGTCCCCCACGAAAGCTGGATGCATCAGTGCTTGCAGGTCAAATCTGAATGGACTTTAAATCCATTCCTTTCATATATTCCATGGTATGCTACTGTGGTGGTCTATCTAGATTAGAAAGTAAAAGCAAAGGAAGTTAGATTTTGTTTATTTTTTCCCCTTTCTGTGTGACACAAAAAGGAAAACCCATCCTTTGAAAATCTTCCCATATACCTGAGAATTACTTTCCAATCTGTTGGTAGGGAAATGCTATGTAGGCAGAAAGGTTTCCATGTGGTATAGAGTATGCAAGCCCAACTAGAACCTGCTATTTTACAACTTTCTTCCATTCTGCTCATAGAATTTCTTAAAGTTTACAGTGTCAGAGTTGGTGTCAGTGGATTTCATCCCGTAAAATAAAGGTTATCTTAACTTTCCATCTAGTAAGTTCTAATTTTTCTATTCTAAAAGAAAATTGTGTTACATGCCTTCAAGGTAATTGTGTTTAGTCATTTCTATATTTTTAGAAAGCTTTAGTAAATTCTTTCTTCAGAATCTAATTTACTATGCACTGTTTTTAATAGACTGTTGTAATCTCTATAGAATGTAAGTACCATCATAAAATATTTTCTAGATAAAAATTATTCTATTTGGTGATACTTTTTCAAAGACAACTCCAAACTACTTTGATTCAGAAATAAGGCGAAAACCATTAAGTGACAAGTTGCCTGTGAAAAATTTTTTGTCAAAACAGTGTTTAGTTAACTTGTACATGCATTGGTTTGGAAGCCCAGCATATCTTTTTTGTATTAATAATATACTGTATTGGTTTAATGTACCATAACAGTTAAAATTAGCACATTAGTAGGGTTCTTTCTTCTGCAACAGCTTATCATGATAATACAGAGCACCACACTGCATGGCTTGCTTGCACACATTTATTAAGGTGCTATGGAAAAGTCTTACAATTAAAACCTGAATAGCCTTGAAAACTAAGAAATTAAGTAGCAAGGGATTGATTTAAAATTTCAGTGAAACCGAGTTAATGAACTTGTGTTGATATGTACAGTCATGCTTGTCTTCTACCTGATTCAAATGCAGTGGTCGTGGGACATCATAATATCTGAGGCAAATTACTTTTTATTACAGCCAAAAAATGATGGAAATTGCATCTCAGGGAATTATTTGCTTCCATTTTGATTGTGTTTCCTTGTCTGCCCACATTACTGAGCTATCCATGTACTTTGAGAGTATATTGGAGATGAGTACATCTTGGGTGGTTTGTTTTCTTCCTTCTTTCATTCACGAAATGTGACTGATTCCTGAAATGTGTATGGTCAGATACCTATGGTTGTGCATTTGTTTATAGAAGCACTGACTGGAGAGTTTGAAGAGTTAAGATCTTGATTAGTTGTGAGAGGGCTGACGTGCCTTGGCAGCAGTTCCTTTGCTGCTGGCTGTGTTGTTGACAGAAAATTGCATGAAGCTTTGCAGTACAAGCTAGTTTCTGCTCAATACGGGTGTTTCCACTATATCCCCACTTCTCCTTGAAAAGGAACTGTCTGGAGAGGGGAAGGAAAACTCTGCCACTTTTATTTAGGTTAATTAGTAGTTTTGCCACAGAGAACCTCAGTATAATGAATAAAATTGCAAAATCCTATTCCAGGTGTGAAAATAATTATTTCCATAGGTTGATAGGATACATGAAAGAATTAATCCCTCCAAACATAAAGACAGTTTTGTTCCTGTCCTTTATATATTAAGAATACAGACTCTCCTTGCTTTTTCCAGTGTTCTTCAAAGTTGCTTGATTTATAAATTAATATTTTATCTCCCTCCTGCTTTGTGTTATTATAATGGGAAATGGCATTTGTGTGCTGTGTTGCCTTTCCCATTCTTAAATATTCCAGTTTTGGGCCTGCATCTTCTGAGAACAGTTGTGGGAAAGCAAATGAAACCTGATGGAATGCAGCAAATTTGAGACAAGCAAGGATTTGAAAACTACAAAAATAAGCTAAATGCAAAAGTCTCATCATAGTTTTCATATTCACTAAATTATTGTTTTGGACAACTGAACTAGGATAATTTTTCAAGACCTAAGTTGACACATTGATTCCAGTTGCTAAAGAGAAATTTCACACTAAATACAAGTATTTTCTTTCATTCTTTGCATAGCCACCTATGTGCTGATCTTACACTGATATGGCCATTTGATCTTCATTAAAATGAAATACTTTCTGTACCTAACTGAGAGCTAATAATGTGGGAGCATTTGGCTGGGATTTTTTTTTTCTTTCCCACCCCCCCCCCCCCCAATCTGGTTAAAGGCTGAGAGAGTGACAGGGACAAAAACATGTTATGCTTGTAACATTTTTCCCTCACCTTGGGAACAATGTCTGTTTGTTCTGACTTTAGGAAGTGTAATCAATGCTGACAATAAAACTGCCAAAGGGATAATCTCAGAAAATTAGTTCTGTTAAAATTTCAACAGAAAATGAGTGTGGTGTCCACGCCTTTTATATCTGTTTAATGACTAAAACTGCTAAAAAATAAATGCCATATAAGAATAACAAAGTATTATTTGCATAAAGAACCAAAAAGCTGCGTAGCAATTAGGAATTTATGTTCATGCTTTGCTTGATTCTTGTCAAGAACCTCCCATTTACCAGTTCAGGCTGCTCTTAATGTTTATGTGTGCTAAATGGAGAAAAGCAGTAGAGGTACATAAACTGGGGGTTCTTCCCTTCTGCATACACATAGGAGATTAAGTTGCTTTGTGTGAACGTGTCTGTACTACTGAGAACATGAATAATGTTAGTTTCTATAATTGCTAACATCTGGCTTTCCATAAATCTGTTAAATTACATGGAAACAGAATTAGATTTCAGTGTCATAAGTAAAGCAATTAAATGCAACTTTGTAGGCAATATGGCTTTATATTCATCTATGAATACCTTTGTTTTGAACTGTGAAAGCTACCTTTTAAATCTGCACTTTTATTCTACTACATCCTATACTGATTATAGTCAAGGAGCTCTTAATGGGATAGGGAAGACAATATTGATGATGCTTGTTGAAACTATCAAAGGCAAAGTGAATGCTTCATTTATACCTTTGTTTTCAACAAAAAATACAAGTTGAAGTCTATTGAAAGGAAAATGGGATATCTTTAAGAACTTTTTAAGTTTTACAGTAGCTATTTGGGTATAATTCATTTGATACCAGTCTGTTCTCTTCATGTCAGTCTTCATACTTTTTACTTCCTGCAGCACTCTAGCACTTGTTAAACAATGAACTGCAAGTTTTAATTTCTCTTAGTGCTGTACTTTTTTCACCACCATGAGTGAATATTTTAAGTACTCAGTTATAGCTAAGTTGTGCTTTAGAGGAATAATGTTCTTTTCTGGCAACTAAGATTTTCAGGACAGCAAAATGCACCATTTTTAGGCAAGTCTGGATGATGAGCAATTGAATCATGCTGTCAGGCCACTGGGGACATTTCTTGCCAAGGACTGGCCCACAGGTTAACCCAGGAGTGAAACCCTGTGAAGGCAGTGAAATTGCCTCCACTTTCCCTTTGGGTCTATAAGCACAACAAGGAACAGTCATTTTCTGGCAGCCAAAGTTTTGACTCAGTTGTGCAGACTGATTTTTGCATTTAATCAAATCCAACTGCATGACCATATTTCCACTTGTTCCTGGAATATTTATGAATTGAAATCAGGAATTGCATTATCCTAACCAGACTGAATGTAGTGATTTGATTTTTATAAAGAGTTTCCATCAGCAGAAGAAGAGTATTCTTGTTCTTTTTAAGATAGGACATTTTGAGGTGATGACTCTTGGACCTGTGGCACTTATCCAAAAAGTAAGGCCACTGGACATCACATCCCACCTAAATTAGACTTTAGGTAACTTTTGTCTGTAAATTCTCTTGACCTTGTTGGTTTAGAGAGAAGTTAAAAGTACTGTTGGGTGATACTGAACAGTTAAAATTTCACCCTAGCAATAAGGTAATTTCAAATTATAAGTATGGTGGTTCTTCCTTGTAATTTCTGAATTCATCTAATACTGTTCTGGAACTATCATGACAGAAACCATCACATGCTTCTAAAGGATTTTCTTTTCTACCCTTCCTTCCACTGTTGATTACAGTTTTCCTTGTTCATGTTGGAACAAAAAAGACCCACCAGTTTACCTGTATTTCAGCTGGACAGTTTGTCAATATATTAAGAAAAGCCCAAAGTTATTTTCTGAAAAAAATGCCAATTTTTAATAATGTGCTTAAAAATATAATAGCTTTCATTGCAAGAAAAAGAGCACTGCATGAAGTCCCTAGATAAATTCATATTGCATAATTATATTTTACCCTTCAAAAGCAAATTAATTGGGATATTGTGATTGGCTTTTCTCTGGTGTATAATGATTTTCTATTCTCACCTATTCTTCGTGTCACTGCAAAGTCATACTGCATAGCTTTAAGAATTTTCTTTGTGTATCAGGTGCTTTGAGTTATTATTATTTCCTTTTTTTTCTTTTTCTGATTCACTTTTACCTTCCAGCAATGGGAAAAGGATGCAACTGACTGATTTTATTTTGGGGAAAGTTACTTCTACTAAGAAATTATGAAGAATAATGCACTTCTATTTTGATGTAAAACCCAGAAAGAGAGTGGTCTAGTTAACAGAAAGCTACTCTGCTTGTTAGTTTCCAGTCACTGCGAAATGAGTATGCACCCTTATCTGAAGGTTCAAGTTAGTCACTCATATATGGTTCCACTCAGGTACCTCAGACTCAGCATTTGCAATTCAGCCTGATGGAGATAGTTTAAGAATTCTTTGTAGAATCAAAATAAATTCTAAAGAATAACCTAAAAACCATCAGTGCTTAAAGTCTACCAAGTAAATATGGACGATATAGAAAGGAATGCATCCTCATCCACCAGCAAGGCAGAATAAACAATAATTTCTTAATGCAGAAATAAAACTTGCCTCATGAAAAATGTGCCCAAATCTTTTATAAATCTTCTGTTTTTCAGATATCGATGAGTGTGCCTTAAAGATCCACACCTGTTGGAATGATTCAGCCTGTGTGAACCTGGCAGGAGGGTTTGACTGCCTTTGTCCATCTGGGCCATCTTGCACTGGAGATTGTCCCCATGAAGGTGGCTTCAAGCGGAACGGGCAGGTGTGGACCCTGAGAGAGGATAGATGCTCCGTTTGTTCCTGCAAGGTGAGATTCTGCTGGCCTGGAGTTCAGGAGTCCTTTAATTCTCTGGGCTCATGTGAGAAACCCAATATTGCAGTGCCACTGTTGCTGGCAAAAATATTAGCTTAAGCCCAAGGCACTGAGGCAAAAGGAAAGCTGCACTGTGTACACTGAAGCTGGGATGGAGATATTCTTCTGGGAAGGCATTTATTTTCTTAATTTGCACAATCACGCACATAACTGAATAATGGCTAACCCTGCTGAATTTCTACCATGTCACCCTGTGGGCCAGAGTGTGCCTTGAAGAGGGTCTTGCATTACCCTTTAACGCAATGTGCAGGTTCCAACGCAGTGGAAATGCTGAAAACTGATTTTAATTTCTCTTTCATATGAATGTGCATCTCTCAGCACTGTAGTCAGCCCACTTCCTGTTGGCTGTGTTTTCCTTTGCTTGGAAAGGAATTGAATTAACTGCGGAGAAGAAGGGTCTGAGCAGGTGTCAAAGGTCAGAAGAGAACAACATGTCACCCTGAAAATCAGACCTTTCAATATTGCTTTCATAATTTCTAGCCACTTTCCCAGGAAAGTAACTATAAACATAGGTGTTTATACATTCCATTAAAGATATGCCTTTTAATGGACGTCTCTCACAACCAGTGTGGTTGGGAAGGTGGTAATGTGACTATCCAATCCCTGGTTGTCATCGAAAACATATAAATACTGAAAGAACAAATAAACTTCTCTTCTTTTTTCACCACACTTCGAGCTGCTTTCAAGTAAATAATTTTGTGTCTGACAGTAACAGCAACAGGTAGTTAATTTCCTCAAAGTGAATAAAGGTGAAGGCCAGCTTTTTCCTTAGCTTTTTTCTTGGTTGTATTGGTGGGTCTCCCACTTGAGCAGTGAAGCTCTCTCTGCTTATTTGGAGAATCCAGGTCTGGTATCAGTGGATGTACCTTAAATAGTTAACATTTAGATCAGGGTGGGGACTTTTTGTTGTGTGTTTGTCCTGGGCTGACTTATGATGCTGGTATCCCCAATCGCCTGTTCAGTTTATGTTACATATTAAGTTCTACACCTTTAAGATTGGTTCCAAGAGTGAAGTGGGGGGAAGAATAAGTGTGCAGTTTGTTTGCAGAAACTGCACTCACTCCCCTGCATGTTTCTCTGGACTGTGTCTGCAGCACAGACAGACAGTGGGACAGAGCTCTCCTTTGTCTTCAGTTAGTTTTTAGCTAGCTGAAGCAGAGAAGTTCCCCGGACTGTATTTTTTTCCTTTTTCCTTGAACCTGTTCAAACCTGCTTTGGACTGAAAACCCAGACAAACACTGTGGCCCACCAGGGCCTCTGCCTTGGCACTTTCCAGCACCAGAGGGACTGATAAGAACCTGAGAGAGATGTGCTACACTCCATGAAAATTACTTTTTTGGATTTGCCATCTCATCGAACAGCAAGAGGCTTTATTGTTCAAAAATATTCAATTTCTGTTAAAGAAACAGTTTTTTCCACTTTTTTCCAAAGAAATCTTTTTCTCAAACCAGTTGGAGGAGGGGCTTGAATTTGCTTTCTGGTGGGACCCCATTTGGAGGTTTTCTCCCAAATTTGCCCTATACCAGGACAGTATTTTTATTTGGGTTTTTTCCCCCCTGGAAATTACCTTTTTTTTTTCTTTATATGGTAACTGAGTTAGAATATTTGGCTCTGCTTTTCTGATTTTCACTAGTTAACAGAGGAATGCTGTCTTTGAAATTAGAAGAATTTTAGAAACACAGTAATCTGAGAAGGTGTTGGTCTTTTATGGTCACTTTGACCTGATTTGTTCATAGTATGGATAAAGTTGTCCAAAGGCACAGCAGAGAACTATAGGCCCATATATGAGTTCAGGTAAAATTGGGTTTTGGCCTCTGCGAGAAGCTGAAGTTGACCATGGGAATTGGCCTGTCAGTCTCCATATCTCAATGCTTGGGAGCCAGAGAAGCATGAGAGGGTTTGAATGGGAGCAAAGGGAAAGAGGTATTTTGAAGTTGCAAAGAAGCTGAAAGTCTCATCCTTTCTGTTTTGCTGTGGTGTAGCAGAAGGGAAAATGAAGATGTAAGAGTGAATACAACCTAAAAAGTACACTGCTGGTTTGGGCTCAGTAGGGAATATGTTCTTGTTAGTTGCTATATTTTTTACTTTAAGTAGCCTCAAGCTCCCTAAAACTCCTCCTTTCAGAAGCTGAAGTGTACAATTTTACTGAATATATATCAAGCTTTTATTGTAATCTTGCAGAATGGGAAATCTTATGAAAGGATTTCCAGTCAATAGAATAAGCAGTTTTATACATGTGAAGACATCTGGTCTGCCTTTGTATAATTATTAGTATTCACGTTTTAGATTGCTTGCAATTTATTTGCCATTTCTCATTGCATGTATTTCTTATGTTGAATATTCTTACTAGTATATGAAAATACAGAAATTATTAACTAGTACATAGTTTCAACTGAGCCTGACATTGTTGTTATGACTCTTACTATGTGTCTTCCTCGCTTCACTTTTTCCCTCTGTGATTTAACATTTGCATTTAATTCCATTCCAGTAGCTGCCTGTTTCAACACCAAATTCTTGTCTATAGAACAGGGAATATAGGAAGAGCTCCTTACATATCACGTCTCAGGCAAAATGTGAAGTCTTCACTCATTGTTTAATGAAATACATTTTTATACATCCTGATAGCTTCCAATACACCAGACTACTTCTCAAATCTCTCCCTTTCATGCAGTTCCATGGAGAACTGGCCCTGCTTGATCTTTTGCAGTCTGCTCAGTTTGCAGTGGGGAAAAGAGCAGAATGTAACTAAACCATTCTTTATACTACTTACTCAAACTTCGCAATGATTCTACTTACTTGTTTTATCCAGGAGGCAAATCAGCTTTTCAGTTTTGAAATAAAACTGTCTTTTCTTTTGCTATAATTATTCTGTCAAAGGACAGGTGGCTATATTTTATGCACTGGCTGAAACACATAGTTACCATCTTTAAATTTTTTTTACTTACAATCTGGTGCAAAAGAAATTAAATATATGAACCTTACTTATTGAACTTCAAAGCTATTTGTGAAGAAGAATGCTGTGGAATATAGGAAATTATATCACTTCATTTATATAATGAAGCAAAGTGTCATTATTGAAGCACAGGCTATTTCAGTGTTTCACTGGACCTAGTGTCTTCAAACCATTCTTGTTCATCTAAATGTACATAAAGTTTACAAAATCATCAGTTCTCAAAACTATAAATTAACATTGTTCCTTAAGTATATTTGACATGTCTTGTATAAGCTTCTTTCTGAACTGTTGTGGATTTAATATGCCATCAGATTTAAGGCTGGTAGAATTTGGAGCAGGAAGCTATTGTGCTCTCATGAAATAAGCCAAGCCTGGCTGTGCAGTCTGGCTATGTCTGGGCTTTCGAGTTTGTCATCTGGTTAAGACAACCTTCCCTTCCCTGTATTAAAAAGGCCTGGGAGATACATGCAGCACTGGGAGCAGGAGGATCTGCCAAGCTGATGTGTGTTCCTGAGGATGAGAACCATTTGGTGGTTTGGTTTTTGCACGGTCTGATTTTTTTCCAAACTGGCTTTGGGGCTCTGTGAAAACAGCAATTCTCTTGTGTGTCAGTTTTTTCTTTGATGAGAACAATTTTATGTTCATACCTCTGATGCTTTTGAAGAATGTAGAACTGATTCAGTGAGGAAAGTGGGAAGGAAGAGGTAGTAATAAGATGCTATATGTTATTACTCACCTAAAGAAAATAAAGTTTTCTATATATATTTCTCAATTTTCTATGTATTTCTCAGGGCTACTGCTGAGCTGCAAAGATGCACATGAGATAGTGTAGCTTATGAGGCTTATGAGGCACAAAACACAGATGCTTCGAGACAATACAGAGTAGCAGTGTATTATGATTACCAAAAATTCTCTGGTAAAATCATCAGGTCTTTTCAATGTTCTGAAATGTGGAAAGAAAAAGCAGCAAAGAACATGCTCATAGAATTACCGGTAGTGTCACCAGCCAAAAGGGGGATTTTGAAAACTGATCTTGAAAGCTTAGAAAGTGAATTGCATTTAAGCAGATGGGCTGTTGTTAGACATTTTTAATCAGCACAGAAGAGGAGAGAGACTGCCATGGCTGAGTTTCCCTGGATTCCTGTCACAGCCCTACATGCCTGGAGCTGGTCATCCTGACAGAGCTGCTGGGCTAAGCTGGCTTTTAATGTGCAGCTGGACCTGGCCAAACTCATGGCTAAGGAAATGGGCTGCTACCATTCTTCCTTGTGATTTACTCAGACTTCTGAGAAAGGAGATAAAGTTTGTTTATCCTCCTCCCACAGCTAAAGTGGCAATCTAGCCACTAGTACAAAATACTTACCTGAGTTTGATACAACATTGAACAGAGCTTGTACAGTAATATATGGCCTGCAGTTGGCAAAAGCGGTTCAGATCCTTGTTAACCTGGCATTTTTCTACTTTCTCATAATTCTGTGTTGTCTTCAGCTTTGCTTGTTAAGCATAAGAAATAATGATAATTATTTTTACAAGGAATACTCTAATCCATTCAAAACTATGATGAAATGCAGCAGTGACACTGAACTGATCTGGCATTGTGATTCCCTGATGCTGCTTTTGTACATGTTGCATTGTGGACAAGATTGGCTTTGCTTTAAAACAGGAACCAAACCCTGGTTCCTACATCAGATCATAAGCAGTCATCTCCCCTGCTACAAGCTGAGCAACCTGCTTTAGTGGAAGGTGTCTCTGCCTATGGCAGGGGGGTTAGAAAAATATGAGCTTTAGTGTTCCTTCCAACCCAAACCATTCTGTGATCCTCTGCTGTGCTTCTGGCTTCTTTGCCTGCCTGTGGAAAAGACATCCTGGGCTTCACTCACTCTTACTAGAAATAAATTTTTTCAAGCATCAGAGGAAATAAATTCCCTTTCATTGAAAGGTTTTCCTATATGTGGTGGCAATGAAATTCTCTTCCTTACATCAGATAATAGACTCAAAACAAAGTTCCCATGAGGCTAGTAAAAACTGCAATGAAATGAATAGAGTTGCTTTAGGAGTTGCATAGTTATGATCCAAAGCAGAATATAGCTTTATCCAGGCCCTCTGTAATACATACACTGAATTATAATGAATGATGATAAGTTCTTTTTATCGTTAAGCTGGTGTACTGTAGATCCAGATGTGGAACAGGCACAGAGGTCAGAATAAAGAACAGTTAGTACTACTGTGATTGTGCTATATTTTGCTCTGGTTAAGTTTAAGGGACCACCTTTATTCAACCTGTTCTCTTCACAGTGGTCCATTCAGTCAAAATAATGCTAAATAAATATTATATGTATTAGAGTGGCAATTGCTTGAACAGTTTGTTGATGTAACCAGTGAGATATGAAATTGCTTCACTGTATTTCATTGAGATACTAACTGCTTTTAAATTCTGTTGGCTAGAGACAGTAAAAGTGTTCTCAGATTCAGACAGAATTGGGTTCATGCACTGACAGAAACTCGGATAGTACTGGTATTCGTTGTATTATAACAGGCAAGATCCAGTCCTTATTGGCATGGAATACACTAAGAAATTAGTATTTCCTGATAAGCCAAATATATACCCTTTGATGTACACACCCTGTGACCTGACTCTCTGGCAGTTTGTGGTTGATGTCAGGTCAATGTGTCCTCACAGGATGGGAAGATTTTCTGCCGGAGAACAGCCTGTGACTGCAGGAACCCCAGCGCTGACCTCTTCTGCTGCCCGGAGTGTGACACTCGTGTCACCAGCCAGTGCCTCGACCAGACTGGGCACAAGCTTTACCGCAGCGGGGACAACTGGACCTACAGCTGCCAGCAGTGCCGCTGCCTGGTATGAGCAAAGCAGTTTGGATAGGAGTAAGAATAATAATGATTATGACTTTTAGCAAAACAGACTTGGAGGCAGGCTCATGGCTCTATCTTCACCTGCTTTTCAGATGGGGGGTGATGATGAAGCACTTATAGAGCCCCAGAGAACTGAAAGCTACACCATCAGTTTTTCCCTTACTGCTGAATAAATAGGTCTAATGAGAAAAATTGTAAGCTTGACTAAAGCTTGGAAACCTTGGCAGTTTAATAATTTTAGCATTAGTCTACTTTTGAGAACTTCTATAAGGTTGTCTGATCTTTTAATGACTTTTTAAAACCTTTTATGGAAGTGATGGAGTTGGTTGGAGAACTTTCTGTTTTTAATTACATCTGGTGGGCCTGTTTTGTCAAAAGGAACAATAAATTTATTTCTTGATGTATTTGAATTCTGCAAATCTGGAAACATGGGGTGCCAGTGCCACTGTATAAATTAGAAAAAAATTACCAAATAAGGATAAAAAAGACTGAAATTACTAGGAAAACATACAAAATAAAAAACACTTATTTTCTCATTAGACACTATAGATTATTCCCTTAAAGCTTTAGGTTTTCCATAGTTATACTAATTAGTATATCAATGAAGTTCATTAAAGTGATCAGTTTTACATTTATAGCTATCTGTATAACTATATATAAGTATATAATACTCTTTATATATGTTAATGATCAAGAGGTATCTGAGCATCAGGAAGGAAATTGCATTCAAAGTTAAGTCACTGTCATGAAGTAATTATCCATAATGCACAGAGTAAGTACTGAGGTTGTGGCTTGCAGTTTCTTGCCTAATTTTATGATTGGGAAAACATCCAGAGCTGTAAAACAGTGATGACATAAATCAGTGTTGTATTTTAGGTTCTGTACAGTGTGTGATATTCCCAGCATCTGAAGTATTTACTGAGCAGTATAGTGCAAGTTATTGAAGACCTTTCCAGGTTAAATTTAGACACACAGAGATATACCCTGCAGAAGTGACCTGATGTTTCTGTCTTCTCCATGTCTTTATCTATCAAACTGTTTCAAGGGGTTTTTTTCAAATAAAAGTAATAATAAAGTAAAAATAAATAAGTAATGGAATAAAATGAGTCAGTGGAACATAAATGGTATTGCTCTAACAGTAAAGTTGATATTGGCAGTTACTACTTAAATTGATGTTCAGTGCTTCTCCAACGTACAAACCTACATATATCTGCAGTGTTAATTTTCTATTTAAACCCTTGCTGTGATCCTGCAGAGATGTTTATGTGGCCAGGAGAAGAAAGAGTGCATGAATCTGCAAGGCAATCACAGCAAAAATTATAGTTTGTAGAAAATATAAGTACCCAGTGTTTAACCCTGCCTTCTTCTTCTTCTTACCAGAGAACTCAAGTTCTCCTGCTATGATGATGATAGTATTGTTTTGTCAGGAATCAACCAAATGATAATCTGCTACATTTAGGAAACTTCAGATCAGTATTCAAAGATGTATTTGTGTGATCAACCAAACTGAGGTCTGAACTATTCCGTTCATTGCAAATTTGGCAAAGCAACACTTTTCCATTCAAAAAGGTACAGAGTTTCTTGTTGGTTCATAAATGGCAAGTTCAGTGACATTTGCTTCAATATTTATAGGAAGGAGAGGTGGATTGTTGGCCTCTTCAGTGTCCAACCCTCAACTGCGAGTACACAGCCATCTCAGAAGGAGAGTGCTGTCCTCACTGTGTCAGTGACCCCTGCCTGGCTGACAGCATCACCTATGACATCAGGAAAACTTGTCCAGATGGCTATGGAATCACAAGGCTTAGTGGTGCAGTATGGACAATGGTGGGATCTCCTTGTACAACCTGCAAATGCAAGGTATGATGGGCCAGGTAGAATGGTCATGGAATATACCTGTTAAAACTGGGGTCTTTTTCTGCCCCTGGAGACTCACATTAAGATTTTGGGGAAGTAAATGAGACCAGAGGGGCTACAGAAAACCCATGTGTTTTCTATCTGGTAGAGAATAAGCAAAACAATTCTCTCCTTGTTGAAAATGTTGAGTACAAATATGTTAATATCCTAGTGCAACTTTAAGACATTCTCTTGAAGTGCCCTTCAGGCATTCTCAGTATGAGTCAAGGGTAACATTACAATAATTCCCTATTGTGGAAGTTCATGAAGATATGTATTGCAGAGCTAATAAGCTGAGGCAAAAACACTAATATAAAAGTTTCACCAGCAAGTACAAAAGTAAAAAGGCATTGCAGCTCTGAGATAAAGGCACTCCTACAATAGTGATGGGAAGGGAATGTCACAGGTTCTGTTCCCAGATCTCATCAAGACATGTTTAATCCAATGGCTGGCATGCAGGAGTGCAGTCTATTTCCCTTGCATTGTGCAGTGATGACCCCACTGTGCTAATATCAGAATTATGAAAATGTTGGTTTGGGTTATATAAAATATTCTTCTGTTTACTCTGGGAGAGAAAGCTATTGCCCCAGGGCTTTAAATTATTGAAGGTAGCTTTTCTGCCACTCTTCTGAGTTTTTTCTTCTGCAGATTTGTGATGGATTAAAAAAAAAAGAAAAGTAAAAAAAAGCTCATTTGGGATTTTAGTAGTTGCTGTACTTTTTTGTTACATAAGATAGCTTTATAAATGACTATATGTTAGAATAGAGATAGATAAGATACTTCACAATGGATTATATTTCAGAGCTGTATGTTGTTTATGTTGCCCCCATCCCCTCCATATCTGCCATGAACCAAGAATCTGAACTTTCTGCTAATTTCAGACAAGCAGAAAGCTTTCCTGCATGGATCACATCAAAATTCTCTCCATTAACTTTCTTGCATGAGAGAAAAATCTATTCCCACTGCAGTGCTGTATTTTATTATGGGGACCACATGCAGGTTTCAAGTTCCTGTGGTAGTTCAGGCCAAGTCAGTACTATTTGGCAAAGTTGGCCTCCTCAAAGAGACATTGTTGGGAGTAATGCCAATACCCTAGATGCTTGGGGGCAGGTATTTTTAGGTGGTAGATGTGCCAGGGATGCACCTGTCTCTGCATGCCACCAGCCCCTGTGACTTGTTCTTCTTGTTTGTCCATGCAGAATGGGAATGTCTGCTGCTCAGTGGATTTAGAGTGTCTCAACAATAACTGACTGGGTCAGACTGGACTGTGCCAAGGGAGGAAAACTGCTGGAGTTAACACCTGAAAGGAAGCTGTATGCATTGGCATTTTATGCAACAGACAATTACCAAAGTCTCCGAACAAGGAAGATGTTTGGGAGTTGCCTTTGGGACCTATCACTATGCTCATCCTTGCTAGCCTTGTCCAGGTGACTTCCAGTACAGTGCATAGAAATCAATGGTTGCTACAAGTTTCTTCAGTGTTGTAAATTAAACACCTTACCTGTCAAGAAATTTTCAGATATGTTTAAATTATTTCATGGGTAAATTAATGCTATATTTTTGTTTTAACTCATGTATTGACAACATTGATAGAATTCAGCTCTTATTGCTTTGAATTTAGATTTTACAAATAAGACAGCCTGTTGTGATTTTGTCCCATGATATCATATACTTGGTTCCAAGGTCCCTGTTAGATATATTTATGAAAATATGTATGTATGTACAGTCAGATTTCATAGTACTTATATTTCACAGCTGTCCAACATTTTAAAGCATTCAAAGGTATGGACAGAATGAAAGTAATCGAAATAAGACTGTCTTAAAGCTATAAAATTAAATGCCGTGAACTGAATGAAATGGCAGAATAAGCACTTTCTTCTTCAAACATGCAGAGCAGCAACAATACTTCTATAGTGAGAAATGGAACTAAAATCCTATCCCACTGCCAATTCAATACATATTCAAGAAAGAATTACCAGTCATTATCAGTATTCTGTTGAGTATAATTCCTCTGGATTAAACAGTGCTAAAGCAGTCAGAGACCCTTAAGATGATATAGTTTGGGTAGGTTAGAATTTGCTTGCATTTGTAGCAGCATTGATGAGTTCAGAATTTTGCCTCTTTTGTGTTTACAGTAATAATGATGTCTGTCATCCTCAGTCACTGCTGCCATACTGACAAAGGGCAGAGGTACCTGTTCCAGTGATATGCAGGACAGAGCACCTTAATGCTTGGTAACTTCCATTACCAACAGCTCAGAAACAGATTTTATCTTCTCATATTTTATGACATTCAAAAATACTTAAATTTACTGTGTTGCTGAGGACCTAAGTTTAGACAGGAATTTAAATCAAGACTCTTAGCCCTTTATGGAGGTCAGAACTTAGATTCTCTTCAGCTAATATGTATTTTTTTTAATGAGGCTAGAAAGTCTGTGGCATTAGAACAAGAATATATTTCTATGGCAATGCATCTACAGCTTAAATGCCACATTTTTAATGTCCTGTTGTGTTTTGTTCTGCTCATTTGTGTAGTTTTTTTGTTGTTGTTGTTTATTTAATTAAACACACTGAATATATGGAAAAGATTGCAGAAATAGATATAGTGGCTACAGTTCGGAAAATCTACATTTGTGAGTTTTTCTTAGTTTCATGCAGAAAATGTGAAACTGATTAATAAGAAAGAAGTGTGACTATACAGTGAAAATATTAGTTGTCTTTTAAATGAAGTACTATTATGTTTATAAGGGGATAGTGGCAAAGAATATAAAATTACTTTCAGACATTCAGATAACTTTATTCCAATTTTTTAAACAGGTTTTGTTTTAGTTAACAGCTTTGTGTGGTAAAGTTAAATTTATTTTCTTAAACGGCCCCATCATTTTCAGCTAATAATGTATTGACTCTATTTGCATTGCCCTTATGATTGTATAATAAGGGAGAGGGTTGTGTTTTATATGATACTCAAAGGCTGTTTGTAAATCATGTCAGCTCATTTTGTATATCATATTGTAAAACCCAATGGTAATTCAGTTGGATAAGATGTCCAGTGGGCTGAGATATGAAGGGGAATGATTTAAAATTTGTGGGCATCTAAATAAACTCCTGTGTACAGATTGCTTTCCCTGAGTTTTATTAGCAGGATTATAAAACACTGATCAATGTCCTTTCCAGCTTGAACTCATGATGTTGCAGAAAAGGAGAAAAAGTGTTTGCCCAGAGGTGTAGCATCAGAGTGGTAAGAAATATGTCATTTATACTCAGGCAGAATCATATATTCCAGTCTGTCATACTGAATTTCTGAAGCTCTGTAAATGGATTAAAGACAGTGCAGGCTCTGAAAATCATTCTTTTCCCTTCTACCTTGTAGTGAAGCCCTTTCCCAGGATGCCTTCTGGAAGCTCCAGACCTTTTAGGATCATATCATTTAGGACCACAGAAGTTCACACTTTTCCACTGCCGACCAATTTTCTTCCAGAGCTCAAATGCAAATTAATTCAGTAAAACCCTTTCAGTGCATTTTATACAGCATTACGTGTCATTATCTTCAGAGTGATACAGCTTGAATTGTTTACACAAAGTCAAACTATTGACACACACCTGTTTATGTTGCATTTTAAGCAGTTGTCCTGGCTGTGATGAACATTTCCTCATAAAGTAATTTGATCACTAGTAACATCACATGTACGTTCAGAATACTCAGAAGCCCCAGCCCCAGCTCAAAGAGAACATTATGGAGGAAAACTTAATTCCCTGTGTCCTCTGTGACCAAGTAAGAACTTCCAAAACTTCTTTCTTGATGAAATTCCCTATTCCCAATAAAGATATGGGCACTAAAATGAAAATGCTGAAAAAAAATAATGTTTTTTACAATAATTTAAGAAAATTCTCCTCTTTGCTTGTGAGATGGACACTGTGTCCGCTCAGGAGAATGTATATATGTTATATATACAGTAAATATTTGTATTGTAGTATTAACTTGAGGAGGACTACCATTAACTTCTGTGAAAGGAAACTTGCTGCTAGTTAAGACTTGGTCAAAGCTCTGGCTATAGACAATTGGAATTTTGTAACTGTTTCTATTTATTTATCCTCTGTAAGAGTATTTTCTCTGTAACCCTTCTGATGACAAAAGAAAGTAAATGACTGACAAACAGAAAATAAAAATTCCAGCTCTGGTAAAATGTCTTTGCCCTCCCCCTTTTGGTAAAAACCTCAGCCTAGGTTCTCTAAACCAGAACCTGGTGTTATGTCTTGCGAGAACAATGAATTCTCACCTCTGCTTCTGTGTGTTTGCAAACTCATCTCTGACTTAAAGCAAATGCAAATATTCCTTTGTAGGAATATTTTTTGTCCCTAGAGTCATGGACCACTCTGAGCCATGCTGGTCACTATGAAAGGCCAAAGTTGAATTACTCCCCACAAACAGTGAATAAAATCGGCCTAACTCACAGGAGTGTGCGTGAGATTTATTAGTGCCTTTGTGTTGCCTCAGAGACCCAAATAACAACTTGTCTTACAATAATATATCTTTCCCCAAGAGCTGTCAGTGAGTTTTCAGGTATAACTATGTACAAGATTTAATTAATAACATTTTTTCAATCAGATTGCAATGACAACCAAAATACCATCTTTTTTTAAATTTTTTTTCCTGTGACAGACTATGTTTTACAAAACAAAAGGTAAAATGTCAGGAGTGATTACACTAATGGCAGAGTAGATTTCAGCAGAATTAAATCATAACTCCTATGAGCAATATGGGAACGTCTCTCATCTAATGGTACTTACATAATCATCATTAATGAGGCGTTTTTAAAAGGGCCCCATGATACAATTTGATGTAAAATTTTAAGTGAGTGTTGTGATAAGACATAATTGTTTGAAGAACATATTCTGCCAGCAGGAAAATGTTCCTGCCAACAAGCTCCTCTTCTTCTTAAGGTACATCTTTGGAGCTCATTGAAATTTAAATTGGTCTAAGGAAGATTCATGGTAGTATCAATTAAAAAAAAAAAAAAAATTTAAAATATCCAGTCTGGGGTATCTAAATGCTTAATATCAAATTATTCTCTGGTAGAGGTTACTGGTAGAAGTCAGCAATAATTCTGATTCTGCTGTCATTGACCTCAGAGGTGTTACTGAGCTGCCAGTATTGCATGTAATCTGCAAATTACTTGCTTGTGCTAACAGGATAAATTTTTGATACTAGCTGCAAGTGGATAGTCCCCCATGCATAGGTTTAGGTGTATCTGAGAAGGATGTATATGAATAAGCTGATAAAAAGGGTCAAATTCAGGGTTTTTTTAAAGAAACCATGGTCACGAGGTTGACAACACATGGATATATGATGCCAAAAATTGTGCCCAGTGGAAAAAAAAAAAACACAAGCAAACAAACAAACCTAAAATAAGATTCCCAAAACCATGTTATCTGTCATTTAAGTTTTTTTACTTCAATTGTGCAGTTTGAGGGATTCACTAAATTCTGATGTGTGTTTTTCTGACTGGGAGCCAAATCTTTGCTTCAGCAGTGCCTTACACTTGCATTTTTTATTTCCTTAATCTGTACATGAGATTGTTTTGTTTGAGTGTTTTCACTGATATTGAGTGGTTTGAGGAAGTAACCCTTACTGTGTTCTCTTTGAGACAGAAGCAGCTGCAGCAGGATCTGGACTGATCCAGGCTTCTTTCTTATACGTGCGTCTACCCCCATGGGGAAAAACCCCTTTGGGAAAGGGGAAAGGGCCCAGAGTGACCTGGCCAGGGCACTGGTGTTCAGGTGGTTCAGTGGTTACAGCCACTGGTTCTGCAGGGCTGGGAACTTCCACAGTAGATATACAACCCCGTTGATGGTGGGGTTTGGTTGTCCTTCTCTCTTCTGTAATTTCTTTCAAATGATTCCTCATGTCATCCCTACACATTTACCTATCCCAAAGCTCTTTATTATTGAGTGCCTGGTGGTTATTCCTGTAGATACAGGAATAATGAATTTCTTTAGTGAAGAAAGGCTTAGAGGTTCTGCAGCAGATCACACCATCACTCAAACACAAAGCAGAGACAAGGTATTTTCATGAATTTAAACCAGAGCTGAAAAATCCTGTCTTCTAATAATGCAGTTGATTGATTGCTGTTTGATTAAATCTACTTTTCCTCAAGCAAGAATTGAAATGTACATGATGTAATCCAGTACTTTTTTGCACTGGTTTTGATAGATTCCCTTTGGCGGTATTAAATATGCAGATTTGTTTTCCTACCTGAATATTATGCAAATTATTCATCCATGTGATAGAATGTGTTTTTCTACTGCTATGTCTCTAGACTCAAAATAGGAAATCCTTACTTAATGTCTATGAAATTAGAATCAGAGAATCACCAAAATATGTTCAGGTAAGCACTAATTTTAATGATAAACTTACCTGCTAGGGTAAGAGTTAAAGAAAACCAAATATGTATTTTTAAAGTATATTTGCAGCTGGAGAGGTGGTTTTTCAACCTGAACAAAGTTTTGCTGAGTTACTCACATGTGTATCAAATAGTTAGCTGATTAGTTCCCTCATCAGCCACACAAATTTAATTTATGATTTGCAGGGTAGAAGACAGCTTTGAGAACTGCTAAATTAAGTCACCTCTGAAAAAGATTTTCATACAAAAATAATACTTGTTAGAAACTCCTACCATCGCTTCCTCAAAATCAGAAGGAAATGTCTCTTGTGCAGTCCTGGGCAATGCACTTTTGCTGTATTTTTCTCTTTTTCTGCTGTTGTAGCATTGTAACCTTTGGAGAGTCTGGCCAGCTGAGACTCGATCCATGAGCTCCCACTGCCTGCAGAGGGATGGTGGGAGGAGGGGGATGCCTTGAGTAGGATGTGCTCAGAGTGGGATGTGGTGGTTGCAGTGCAGGAGCACCTGGAGGGTACCCTCACAAAGCTGAGAGCAAGCATTGTGGTAGCAATTGTGTTTCCATCCTTCTTCATGGGTGAAGCAAACATGCTTCAATCACATCAAGCAACAAGCTTGATTCCTTTGCATCTTCCCAACTAAAAACAGGAAAAATCTGTTTGGAAGGTGTCTTTTGCTGGTGTCTTAAAAATGCCAGAAATACCAGGAATTACCTGCTTTTCTTAGTGTTTTGGACAGTAGTGGTTAAGGATGAGTGTTCCAGGATTGGATGGTAAGTAAATGTATAGAAAAGCAGTTCTTTTCTCAGTGGTCTGATTAGTAATGTCAACAGATATTACTAAATTGTCTTTTGAATTTGGAAGTATTTTAATTCTACTTACAACAAAAAGTGATTGTTCCCTTCTTTACAGTTTATTCTTTACTTTCCTTGATTATTTTGCTATCTCTGATGCTGTCCTGTCACTGCAGCCTTACATCCTGAGCAGTGACTGAGCAGATAACTGCTCAGTGCAGACTGAGCAAAAGAAATATTTGTTTTTATGCCTATAGTAAAAGGAAATTTGGAACCACAACTAGCTTTTTCTTTTCATTTAAATATCATTGAAACTACCCATAGCTAGCATTAAGGCATAATGTGGGTCTCAGTCTCAAAAAACCTGGTTTTATTATTAAAGGAAGGCAGACCAAACCAGTTACCTACTTGTCAAGCATCCTTTCTTTTAATTTTATCTTGCTTAAGCATTTACTGCCTCAGGGAGCAAAGTAACTGTATCTCTGGCATTTGAAAGAGTGACTCCAGGCTGTCTGTGGGAACGGTCAGTTCCATGTTCTTTCTGCCTAGAGTTCTCAGAGCTGGTTCAAAAATTCATTTGGTAAACCAAGAACATAGTTGTATTTGAAGACAAATTGACAGCTCTAGATAGCAGAAGGTAGGAGGAGATGGTAGATTCTACCTAGATGGTAGAAGGGAGGAGGAGATAAGCCTGAGAGCAGTCTGACATCAATCCTTAGCAAAGCCTCAGGCATCACTAGGAAGTATTTTGGGACAAGCAGGATGATGTAAATCACAAATGCTGGCTTCAGTTCTTTATGGCTGTGAAGTTCAGAGGAGTTAAGCTGAAGGTTTCCTATGTCTAAGTATTGCTCAGCATGAAAGTTCAAAGCTATTTTTCTTCCTGAATTAAAGCATTCTTTTAAAATAGATGGGATTATGGTGTGCGCGTATATATACTCTACAATTCCTCTACAAAGGAAAAAAGAAATTATCCCGGATGACTTTTTCACCTCTCTGAGTAGCCAACTCATTCTAAGTCAATTGTCAATGTTTGAGGTACTATTTACAGAGGAATTTTTCTAGTGTGTGTAATACTATTTCAAGTGAAAATAGATGGATGTCATCTATTTCAAATGAGTTGATCCAGTGCAAGAATAGCAATGAGAAATGTCAGTCCTACATGTTCAAAAATTATACCCCAGCTGTTCTAAAATTAAGAGCCAAGTTTAAGGAAAATGTGTGTGTTTGAAAATGGACATTTTTCAGTGATTCAGGATTGTCAGTGCTGAACTTAGATTATTCCTGTCAGTAAGATTCTACCTGCCAGTGCCATGGGCAGATGCCTAAGCAGTCAAGCCCAGCATTGTGAGGGGATAGCTGGTGGAACAAGCTGGTGTTCTCATTGCACTGGGAGATCATGACAGGTCAAGCAGAATGGTATGAAATTAAAAGAGGGGAGATTTGTACTAGACATGATTTTAGTGATTTTAGTTCATAATGAGAATGCCATAGTGTAGGAGCAGTGCCAAATTTATAGCACTAGCTCTAATGCAGAAAAGCTATTCATCTAGCTCTCATGCCATTAAGTCACGATATGGTCAAACTGCACCATGGTCCATCATAACAGTGCATGCAGACACATCCTATCTAAAATTTATCTTTTAAGCAGTGTAATAAAATGGAAGAAACTGATCAGGAAAATAGTAAACTTAAAAACTTGTGATGTGTGACTGGCCTGTGTGCTTATCATATTGTACTTTAAAACAGATAAAATCATTTGTGATTGCTTAAAAATAAGGAGAGGCATAGGAGCTTCGGTGAAGCCTCTCAGTTCAGAGGTGGTCAAAAATTGCAGCTTTGCAATTGTAGAATTTTTAAAAAGATCCTGGTTGATGAAATTTTATATATATGTGAAGTGATGTTTGGTAATCAAGGCAAAAGAAATCATTAAGTCAAACTTGCAAATGGAAGGGAGAGAACCAAAAGGAAAATAAAGCATTATGCCAAGTAAGCAGGAACTTTAGAATGAGATTTCTGCATTTTTTATGACATGAGAGTACTGCCTATAGCAAAAATAAATGGCTTATTTAGGTCAGGCTGGCACCGGCCTGAGCTATACAAAGTGTTAACAGTTCAGGAACTGGAAAGCCATTGTCAAGAATGGAATGAAACATCACTGAGTTATCTAGGTTATAAACATTCCTTTGGCTTTCTGCATTAGAGAAAACTGGTCCTGAAATCAAGCAAATAAAACTAGTATTACTAATATTGAAAATATTATGTCATTGGACAGTTTAGATTAGAAGAGAAGCACACAAGAGAAACACATGGGTGGAAGAGCCAGGTGATACCAACACAGGCAATGATGCTTTTAGCAAAGACAAATGAATCTGTGAAGCTGGTGACACTAAATGTGGAAGTGATTTTTAGGAAAGGCTCCTAAGCCAAGGAAGCAAAGAAAAGGAGTCTAAAGAAGTCAATATACTAAAATGCAATTAGATATTTTTTTTTATTTGTCTTTAGAATGTGGACACACAAGGTTGGAAACTACTTCCACCTTTTGATTTCATTTAGAAAAGAACCTGACCCTGGCCACTGGGAGAACGTCCAGGAGCAGGAGCTTGGGTCTTGGAGCTGTGACTGCCCATGAGAGTGGGGCTATGCCAGGGGAGGGGCCCAGGAAGGCAGGGCAGCCAGCCAGCAGCGTGGCATTTCCTGGCTGGAGCTGTAAAGACAAGATTTATTGTAGAAGCAAAGGGCTGTGGATGAAATGGAAGCAGGACTAGGATCCCAAGTCTACATGGCCCATTTCTTTCTAATGAGCAGCCAACTCAATGAAGAAACCAATGACTCTAGTAGCAGCTTAAAAATGATTCCTGCAGGCTTGGAGCTTTGTGAACTGCTTGCAGTTCTGCCTTTTCCACCCCACAACCCCACTTTCATCATTAGTAGAATGTTTCTTCAGCATTCTACAAGATGCATGAGACTTTACAATGACAGTATAGTTCTTCCCAAGTTGTTCTCAGATGTTAGATATTTAATGAAACTGTACCTTAAACAGTGCTGAGATTTCCAGATGTTTTGTGAATAGCAGTAGACACCTTTGAGGCCTCTACAGGGAATCCTGGGTGCATGAATTGAGGCACAGTTGAGCTGACCTCTCACCTCTGGACAGAGCTGAGCAGAGCAGTAGTTCTTTGGAGTGAGGCTGGAGCATACTGCTCTCAGCTACCCATCTTGAGCCTGCTCCAGATTTATGATAAATAGTAATAAAATTGCCATGTAGGATCTAATAACATAATAGACCATGCAGTCAAAAACTCTGAGTATGAAAGGTAAACAAAATACTCTTCTGGCAAGGGTCTAACAGGGAGTTATAATTTATCCTTCTCTGCAGAATCTCTGTATAACATTCCACTTATTTAAATGGTGAGGCAATTAGAAAGCTTTTGATACAACATTGTCTTTAGACATTATAAAGCAAATTGTTTGTTAGTATGGCAGTAAAGGCTTTGCTGCAGCCAAACATGCTTTGCAATGATAAAAGCAAATGGTTTACAAAGTCACAGAATAAGGACTGATTGTCGATTTGCTATCCTCCAACAACATCAATGTCAAATGATAATGTACTGTACTGCTTGTTACTGAGTAAATAGCTATTTTTATATTGCTTGCTTCTTGCAAATTGGCTATTACCAGGAAAAGTAAAATATATGGCTGTCTAATATCCTGACGCAGTAAACAAATTGTGCGGGGAGAGCATCGGCGAAGCACCGAAGAATATTTACTGATAATTTCTGTCTCTCTAAAAACTTCCAAAAGTTCACAATTCTCTTAATACCAGAGATAGACAGAGCCCTGTTGCTTTACCATTTACTTTTAATACTTTTAATACATAATAGCAAAATACTGAATATGTTCTATGTTAGCAGAATTTGAAATCACAGGATTTTTAGCAGTCACTGAGCATACAGTGAGATATTATCTTCTTTATTTTTCTCTTCTGACTTGAAGAAAACTCTAGAAGGTTAAAAATGCAGCTAAAGGCAGGAGCAATATTATAATACAAGGTGACTATGTAGCAACTATAAATAACCATGCAGTAATTTATATTCTAGTAGGTTTTAATAGCTTTCCCCAGTTCAGGCTGGGGAAAGGGAAGTCATTATGTCTTGACAAGGTGATTTTCAATCAAGTTGTTCGTTGAAGAAAACAGAATTCTTACAGGTCAGTGACACACACCTGCCATGATTTATGCACCCATAGTGTGGCAGGCATGGGAAATCTAATAGGTTTTTCACTGTCAATTTAATTCAGATTTTGATCATTGCCTCTTTTGCAGGTTAGACTCTTAAACAGATGCTGATCCAGCCTGTGAGTTGTTGCATGATGTTATCTCAGTGGCCATTCCTGGAGGCTGTGGTGTGGTCCATGAAGCCAGTGGTCTGGTGAATGGTGCAATTCCGGAGCCAGAGAACTGATCCGGCAGTGCCTGTGCCCAGCTTCCCCTCTTTCCCCAGCCTGGGGAGCCCCCACAGGGCATCCCCAGATCTGGCTCCTGTGTCTGAGCTTGTTCTGCCTGGTACAGGCATTGTAAAAATTAATGAGGCACTGAGTAAATAGTAGGGAGAAGAGAAAAAAAATTTGGTTTGCTAAAGAAGAAATTATCTGGTTTTTTTCTTGGTATTAATCCAGAATGGGGACCAGGGTCTCTTGTCTTGTATGATTTCTTCATTAGTGTTTAAATAGTGTGGTTTAGAGCTAGCTCAGGAAGGCAGAGTTACCTGTCCTCCGCTCCTGTACCAAAGGGAACACATACAAGTTATTAGGATATAATATACTCATTGATTAGGTAATAGCATGGCAGAGAAAGTTAAATATTTTATGACAAATTTAAATAGCAGTGGTTTCAAGTTCAGTAGGACTGGGGATTAAGAAAAAGGATTTCGTCTGGTAAAGGTAGATAGTGGCCATTAAACTGTCCTCTGGAAGATGTGCTGAGCCTTGAATAATAAGAGTGTATTTGTGTGTATATGAGTTTCCATAACTTGTTTTCCTAATCAACTGCAGTCTCAAGCAATTCTTAAATTGCCTTCCTTCTTCCCTGCCTCACTCCCTCAGCATTCCTCCCTCCTCCATTTGTTTTCCTCTTGTCTGTTTATGGACTTATAAGTAGGAAGTAGAAGTTAATTGACTGCTTATGCTCTATTTAAAATGGTGACATACCTAAATCTAATTATGCAGGAGAAGATAATGAAATCACCTTGCTGGTGCATTGCCATCAGCAATGTCCACCCTATTTCCTTTTCTTTGCATTTCCTACAGGGAATGCAGTATAGGCGGGGGAGGGGAAAACTAGTCCATTCTAAATACTGTAAAAACACCTTGTGCATAAACCCATCTCTTCCTATTGTTGTGAATTTAGAGTGCTCAACCTAAGATAAGATCTGTGCTAATTAGAATGCTGCAGCAAAATCTTCCCTACTACTGGTACTACACTGATAATGTGTAAATTATCAGTGCAAATTTTAAGAAAAAATGTTGATTCTTTTCTTAAGTGCATCTTTTTTAAGCCATGCAGTTTTTTGAAAGTGTACTGGGATTTCTTTTGAAGTACATCTTGACTTTTAATAAACATATCAAAAGTACTTTAAAATATATCATAGCTAATTTTGCTCTCCCACAAACCCATCACTTTTTATTACCTTTTAACTAATTCACCCTTTTCCACAGCAGAGAGGAAACAGTTCAAATCTCTTGATGGCATGTTTTTTCTTTCAGTTTTTCTGGTTGTAAATGTTTAGGGGGAAAAAATTACCTAGTATATCCCTCTTAAAAGGAAGGACAGAAATGTGTTCCCTCATGACACCTTGGCTAACTGGACTGTAATATATCTAAAAATACCAGGTAATAGGGCAATACTGGGGCAGCTTACAGTGCACTACGGTGATATAGGAAACCAGTTTCTTACAGTTGACTGATTCCTGGGATGGAGAGGTGCAGGACTAAAAAACAACCCTGACAAAATGCCAGAAGCTAACCTGGAGTTTGTTTGCATAGCAATCTCTTGCATTTCTGCTTTTTCCTTTGAGCTATTTTTGTGCAGGAAGATAAATACCTGCAAGTCCAACTGAGGTGCTTGGACCTTTAATGGCATTCAGTTAATGCTTGGCAAGTGTGATGTGATTTGCAAAAACCATCTGTTGCTTAATCCTCTTCAGTGCCAAGAGTTATTAGGAAGGGACTGCAAACAAGATGAGAAATTGGAATGTTTATATATTGTGGAATGAATGGAAGAATCCTCAAGTGGCTTAAAAATTATTAGTTTTTCTTTAAACCTGTGGTAAAATTTGGATTATCAAAACAAGTATTATAAAAATTGAAGATGACCTATAACTGAGCAATCCTTTCACTTAAACCCTGAGAAAAAGAACAGACAAATGACAGCAGAAGCTGACTGCTGCCTATTGCTACAGCACTGAGCTGATGCACGAAACTGTGCTCGGGTTTAAGAAATAGTCTGAGTTTCTTTCCTCATATGCACACCTAAAACATATCTCCAAGGCACATATGTGAGATTTCTCACTTTTTGCTCTCTGGAAACTTTGCAATCTGTTACATAGTTCACAAGGGGAGGAGGAAAAGCTTTATTTCATGGGCAATGAGTTAAGAGCTGTCATTTTGTGCTTGTCATCTTTGCTCTTACTGCCCAGGCTGAATAGCTGCAGGGTTTCTGAGCTGTTGCAAACAGCATTTGCAGCTGGATATGAGCTATGATAGACAGCTGATAGGTATTTCAGAAATGAGCTGCTCCTGCGTAATGCTTTTCTAGATGCAATCTCTGTGAGCCCAGTTCCAATGGTTGGGAGGATGCGTGTGAGAGGGGAAGGAAAAATGTCAGCAAGATTGCTAGATGTACACATTAATTTGTACTAATATGTCTGGGAGGAGTTCTGCCTGTAGCTATGGAGCCTGTGATCCACAGCTCCAGAGAAGATCCACAGAGAAACTGCCTTATCAGGCACTGAGCCACACAGTCTCTGGCAGTATTCCAGAGGCATTTCACTGATGAAACAGGGGCTTCCACATAAGAAGCAGAAGGCAACTGTAAAGGAAGATATTGTATGACAGGGAGTTCTAAAGTTACTCCTTTTCCCTGTAATTATACAATTATGAATTCTGTAGCATGCACCGTGCTACAGCACAATGACAGTAACATAATCTTACTTCAGCTTACCGATAAGATGTGGTAGGAACTGAGATTTCCAGGACTCAGACATGCTTCTGAAATATCAGTGGGTTACCAAAGTTGTTGATTTATGAGAAAGTCAGAGTAAAGCATGGGATACCTGGACTAATTACCTGAAGAAGGCAGCCTGAGGCTGCTGGAGCCTGAGCTGATTAGCATTCAGCATCAGCACTGGCAAATGAAGAAGGAGCTCATGGAGGAGGAAGATGAAAGGGTTGTGTTTCCTGGGTGTCCTTCGGGCTCACTTCACAGTGAGTCCCCCTGCAGTGCTTGCAACCCATCCCCAGGGTGCAGGCAGGACTGGGGGTGCCCACTGTGCCAGAGCCACATGTCCAGCGGGCTCCGATGACCATCACCTCCTTCAGGGGGGGTAAGGACAGTCTGAGGAATGGAAGGACACCTTCCATGGGAGCAGCCAGCCGGCATGCTTGGCTAAAGAGGATGTAGGACACTGCAGAAGCCAAGCGGTAAATGCAGAGCCAGGCAAAATCAGGACAGTGCTGTTGAAGTAATTGGACTGCCCCAGTTGTTCCGTGTCCTCAGTTTGGCTGGAGAAGGGTTTCTCAAGGAACACAAGTGCTTTCTGTCCAAAACGTGAGGGTAAAAAAAAAAAAAAAAAAAAAAAGGCAGTCATTTACTTCTAAAGATAAAATAGTTTTTCATAGTTATTTTTTAAATCTAGTAACTGCAGCTTTGACTGGCTGGTAGAAAACAGAGGCCCATGCTTTGTGCTGGATGATTATTTTAAAAACAAAATCAAGGCTGTCTGCAATTTGGATCTAATTTCACATTTATTTTTCATAGTTTGTTTGCTTAGTAGCTCTGCAGTAAGGCAGTGGTTAGTTAAATCAGTTGTATATAAATTCAAAGATTTGTTCTTCATTTTAGATGTTCAGACTTAATTGGATTTAAATCAGATTAAAAAGTGACTTCTAAGGGAAAAATACCCCCAAGCATGCAAAGAGGGTTGCTTTTTAAAACTTACCACATAAACGGCAATAGAGATTTTTATCTTTGTAACATTTATTCTCTCTTACAGTTTGCAATTCTATTCAACTTTTAAAGAGAATACTCTTATATTAAAATGTTAGCAGGGCAGAGCAGGAGGAAGCCACTGACATTTCTTTCTCAGAATAACCTGTTTTATACTCCAGAGTATTTTCTTTAGATTGTAATGAAATTTAAAACTTAAATATTATGGAAGGAGGTAATTCTATTATTTTATTTAATATATTAATTGCTGTGAAAATTACATAATACAAGCCGTATTAAAACCATAGAAAAGACTTGGTGTCTCCCTCAGGAGATGCCTGCATAAATCCAGATATCTTCTCCCTTGGGGTTTAAGGGACTACCAGGGATTTAATTACAGGCTTGGGCCATATATGTAAATAGGAATTACTGAATAATGAACATCAGGGTTGGGAGAGTTTGGATGAAGATGGAATATTTTTAGTATTTTTATGGGAGTAGTTTGGGATAACCAGAAGTAACATCTGTGAATCCAGCAAATAAATATCCTTGCAAAGGAACAGAACACAACTCAGTCCTGACTGTCAAGAACAATTTATGCGGTAGGGCAGTAGCATTTTGCTGCCTGGCCTTTTTCCTAAATTTAAACATTTTTTCATAGGTATTTGGACAAATGAGGCTTCTGCAGGGTAAGCTATCTGCAGCTCTGCAGCCTCCTCATGATGCAGAAGATTAAGGAGTTTATGCAAAATCAGATACTTAGCCATATGCAAGGTAGGATGAAGGTACAGCTTTTGGAGGACAGAGCAGAGATTTGTATTCAGATAATTCCCCATCTGGACTGATAAAAGGCTGGGGATTTCAAGCCATCTCCCCCAGAAGGTGTTTTTTCTAGGAGGCTTGACAGAGGCTACTGCTGCAGAGATGTGAAGAGGCAGAAGGAATAACAACTGCTGGCTTCAAATGCCTCTGCTCATCTTTCCTATCAATTATTTAGACAAGAAAGATTTACATGAAAATTAATCATTAAATTTTGAATTGCTACTTTACATCAATAATTAAATAGTTGTGCCAAATACAAACAGATAAAGAGAACAGGAAAAGAAATCATCGTTAACACACAAAAGGAAAAGTAATATTTTAATGAAACTATAAAGCTCATTACTGCTTCATGGCAGAGGGTTACTGTCAGTGACCTAGAACAGACAGCCTTATATGCCAAAAGCGAAGCCTCCTGTTTAATCTATCGTAAGTGATGTTGGCATATTTCAATTGTGTGAGCTGGATTCTGTTAGATTCCATAAACAAGCCATTTTTGCTACCAAAATAGCTTTATAAATTAAAAAAATATATACATTAAGATTTTACAGATTTTAATACAGTCCTAATTTTAATTCAGGTTGTCTTTCATGTGTCAACATACAGAAGTATCATGGTAGACATCTGAGGTTTATCAAATGGGGTTACTAGACATAATCTGTATCCCAAAATTTTGGTTTATGGTCATCTGAGATCACAAATTATCACATAAAGTTACTAGAGAGCAACATTATCCCAAAATTTCAGCTTGTGGTCATCTGAGACCAACCAGTCACCGGCTCTTTGTTTGGGATATCTGCTGAGGTCACCAAATTAGCAGTTCATTTATAACAACAAGAATCTGTGCTGAGTATTGTACAAAGACATAAAGCAGAGTTACTGCTGAGGACTGTGTCAAACACATGATTATAAATCCACAATTTTTTTTTTATGCCATGGTTATTAATTTCAAAAATCACAGACATGTTCACTATCACTCCAGCTGCTCCCATCTATCATTTCCATTAGGCCATCCCTTCCAGTTATCCAGCACTATTTTAACACTGTATTTTCAACTGCAATATGATGTGAAATCAAATGCCTGATTTTTTTCCTAAAAAAAATGAGAGAAAGGGCAGGAAAAACAGAGAGGAATTAATACTTAGAATCTTAAGAAGAATTTGTTTTCCCAACCATCTACCTCCTTAGTTATGCTCTGTGTAACAAAATGTGCTTCCTAACCTACATTGTCTACTTTGCACTAAGAACACAAGACACTATGCAGGTGTCATAGGTGGTTGTATTCTAAGCAGGTGAAAACATGGCAGATATTTGCAATCTATGCAATACTATATACAGAGATTTTCTCCGTAGCACAGAATTCAAACCACATTTTTTCAACCATAAAAAAAGAAAGCCAAACCTTGTTGCGTTCAGACCTTCTTGTCTTTAGTGAGAGTTCAGCAGATACATTGGAGATTACTCAACTGCAATGAAACTGCACATGGATGCAGAGCAAACAGGAGTCCACTGCCTCAAGGCAGAAATGGATGCAGCAATGAGAATAAAGGTCTGTTCGGAAGGATAAAATTGTTTGATCAGATCAAAAATATTTTTCAGGAGAAAACTCAGAAACCAGGGAACAAAAATTAAAATTCCTTTTTAATCATCCAAAATGAACTGAGTGTGGCTTGGATTTTAAAAGAAATAAGTTAGTTGTCAACATTGCAACCAAGACACTAGGTATGATTCTTCCCACTTCAGTTAACTACAGCATGTTCATTTGTGTCAGTGTAAGAGATGGTCTGAAGTTTCCCTCATCTGCCTCATGACCATCACAAGAATACAGACTAAGACCCTGAAGACCCCAGGGGACTTTGTGCAGGGGTTCTGGCCTGGTGGAGGTGGATGCCTGCTAAGTGATTGTTTGAAGGTGTGCTCGACCTGACACCTTCTTCCCAAAGCAACGGGTCTCACCACAATAGTGATTGTTTGCAGGTGTGTTTGCTGTGCTGCCATGGTACATTGCCTTAATTCCTGCTGTTGAGCAGGGACTTGTGAAGAGTGGCGTGCTCTGTACCTTGCACCTGCTTCTCAGAGCAACAGATCACACCACAGTAGTCGATAAATCTCATCACCTTTTGGCCAACTGCCCCTCTCTCTGAAACAGACCATAAAAGTGACTTTTCTAAGTCACTTTCAGAGAGAGATCTCCCCATGGAAGATGACACCGCCGACCCTGTCTCGTCCATTGGTAGCTATAACTCCCCTTTTCTCACTCTTTACTTTGCGTCTCTCTCTCGCTCCCAGCCACCCCCCCCCTTTCTCTCCCTCTCATCTATTGCATAACCCATGATGCTGGCACTAAAATAAAGATACATTATTGCTGTTGTGATTTAAACTGAAATCCCTTGGCATCCTTTTTGCACTCTGAGATCAAACAAACCTCTCATGACTCCCACTTGTGTTAGTGGATCATGACACCCAGCTGAGACACAGATGGGCCTCCAGCCTAGAAACTACAAACCCAAATGGAACTGCTGCTTAAGCTAGTTTAGTGCTGAATTAATTAATTGCAGATGGTAAATAACTAATGAAATAATGTGATTATTTATATCACATTTAAAGTCACACCTGCAATCATATTGGGCAGATTGGAGTATACACCAATTCAGTGGTTCTGGATTTGTATCTTTGACATCCTCAGTCATTAGGATAACTGGACTCTTTAGATGATGATATACTCTACTTTCCAACCCACAGCCCTTCCAGTAAAATCTTGCTGCAGAGTGGCAAAATCTGACATCCCAGTGAGAACACAGCTGCTCACAGAAACAAGCTTTAACACTCATCCAATAAATAGATTCTACCTTCCACTTGCTCTGTTTCATTCACAAATTCCTTCTTTCTGCACTGTTCTCCAGCTTCTTTCCTTGGAAACCAAGCTCCTCCACTTCCTCTTCTACTTTGGGCCAGCACATTCCTGCAGTGGAGCAAGGAGTTATCTGCTGATGCTGTGCTAATTAAGGGCTATGGCTGATATAATTGTAATGCTTAAATAAAAGCAGAAAAGGCATGAAACCATGTACCATGGGGAACTGGGTTACTTTATAGAAATAAAGGAAGGGAGGAGATGAATAGCTGAGACATTCTCTCATCACCAGACATGACTTTACCTATAAGCCTTCTTCTTGCCTCATAGCAATGACACTGGCTTTCTTTCATATCAATTCATGCATTTCAAAGGGCCAATAGCATAAAAAGATTCTAAAAATAGGTTGAAGCCTGAAACCAGAAAGCAGCTGTTTCATTAGCAACAAGAGAAGCAGAAGGGGAAAAAATTGTAGGACAGAACTCCCTAAGTGTGCCAAATGATTTGCATTTCATATATTTTAAGCTATCTAGCAGACATTCTTCTAGAATCAGGACACATTTCAGATGTACAGTAACTGATACAGCTAGAACCTGCTGTGTGTGCTCTTTTCTCTTTACAGCAAATAGGATTATTGAGAATCAGAGTCCTGGAACATGACACCTATCAGCACTCCATATTATAGGACATCCTACAGGATCATCTTGCACTGGAACAGGAAACTTTCATCATTGCTATATTCTGCTATAACAGCTGGACACATATTCTGAACTTGTGCTTATAAAGTATCAGTGTCACAAGGTGGATTCTCTGCATCCCACACATCCTTGAACATCTTCACTTCTCCCCTAGAGAAGAAATCCTATCCATGAAGATCAATATTCACCCTTTATCCAAAGCCTCTGCAATTCATCACAGGCCAAGTTCATCATCTGTCTTGGAATGACAGCCTGGAAACAAAATGCAAATGGTGAGAAGAATGAAGAGTGATTCAGTGTCCTCAGTCCATCCAGGATTCACTGTGTTAGCTGGCAAGAGAGAATATGGAAACCCATACCATGTGCGTGAGTACACAGATATTCAATATTAGAACAGGTGCTGGATTCAGACTGAGTTTAGGGATGGCAGATTTTCAGAGCTCATGACATCATTAGATTGCTGGTATGCACGCTCGGAACTGAGATTAAAATAAATATCCAGGATTTGTACACCACTGACAACTAAATGGTGTGAAAAGGGACGAAACAAGTTGAAGATAAACCCTTCAGGTTGAAAAGCAAGGGCAGGAAGAGATGCATCAATATTCAAGCTACAAGTAAGGCTTGGAAATGAGAAATTCAATCCTAGTTCTATTAGACAGCTGAATTGATCACAAATGCCTCATTCCTCAGTCTCCATGTAACCCACCCCTAGGGAATACTCACTCTGAGACCGTCATAGCAGGCATCCCTCCTGTAAGAGCCTTCAGTGGTGGGACAGTTGATCTTGTGAGAATTTTTCCAGGCAGGGTGTGGGCAGCCATCAGACACTGATGGTTCATGGCCTCTGGTGTCCTCAAGGAGTGCAGCTCCTCGAGTACTAGAGGCTCAGAGTTGTACTACACATGAGATCTGTTCCCATGGAAAACATCATGAGCCCATGTCAGCTGTGGGAAAATGCTGTGGGAGATAAAACAGTCCCTCATCATTCTTGTACTTCATCCCTACTGACATGCTTTGCTACCTACACCTGGTCCCTGCACATGGACCGTGACTGGGGAATTCCCGCTCCTTTCATCAGCTTAGAAATGCTTGGTAGGACCCAGCCTTCCCTATTGCTGCCTGTTCCAATCCACAACAAGTTCTGGGTCCAATGTGGGAGGCAGAGGTGTATGGGTCACATGCAGGGATCTGTTATTCTAGGTTCCACAGTAGTGACTATTGATGTATAGCTTATATTCCTGCCTCGGTGTCAGGGAGCTTAGTTTCAGCAAAAGGTAAAGAAGTTGAGCAGCCTCAGCGGAGGTACAGCGAATTGCTAGGTCTGGCTGCATCAAGAAGGGGTCCAGACAGAAAGCCATATGGAAAAAGAGGGTAGGGACAGGGCAAGGGAGGGGAAGGAATTTGTCAATAAAACAGCAGATACTTGAGAGGGAAGGGAGCTAAAACTTCTTTTTCTGGCTAGATGGAGACCATACTGCTCCTAGACAAGGACCAATGATACTTTTGACAGTACAAAACAACCACAGCCAATTCAAGTGTTCAGGTGCAAGTCACACCTGAAAATATGGTGCTATCTGGGCAAAGAAAGGAAAAGTGCTTTCTGCACTGCCTCTCTCACTGTTTGACTCAGTTTTAGCCTTGGGAGATACTCAGTGCTTTAATGACCTAGGCAGATGGGGTAGAAATCATCCAAATAAATCAATTAAGAGGACCACATCTGAGCTACTTGGATTAGACTTTCTCCTGAATTGTTAATGGACATCATACAATTCATCATGCACTAAAATAGAGATCTAAAATAAGACAGGTGACTCATGCCTAAAAATAGATAATCACTTCCATTAACTAATAAGGGAAGCCTGGAGTGCTCAGTTCAGCTGCAAATGTAAATACATCACAGGTGTCTGAGGTAGAGAGAAGTGAATTCCATCCCAAGTTATTGTCAGTATCAGGAATGACTTCTTTTCCAACAATGCCTGCAGATCTACTGGGACAAACCCTTGTGCTGCGTTTTGCTGCCTTTCTCTGGCTGCCTCCCCCTGCTTGAGCGCAAAGGCCAGGAATATGACAGTCAAGGCTGAGATACACAGGACAACTCCTTTCTCTTTTAAGGTATGTTTGAGCTGTATGCCTCTTCTTGAGACCAGAGCTACTAAAACCGAGACTTTCAGCCTTTGCTCCACACTTACAACACTGCAGAAGAGCTAAGTGCCATGTGTCAGATGATGTGGCTGTGGAACACAGTGCTCCTGTTGCTCCTGTCAGTCCCCTCCTGCCCTAATTAAGGGTCAGTCCCTCAGTCAGCTCCCAAGGCTAACACTTCATTGTGGTCCTGTGAAGCAGGGGAGAGGAGCTGTGGGAATAGAGATGGTTGCCTTGTGATTGTCTTCAAGGTAGGATGCTATTTATTATAAATGTTCCCCGGCCTCTCTGTAGCCATGGTCCTCCCTGCTGCAGCTCAGAAAGTGGGAAAGATATTATAGCATGAACTAAAGGGACTAAAACGAGGTATTCCAGCTTTATTCTGGGGATTGAGTGGAGAAAGAGAAAGAAAATTGATAATGCGCTCTTTTTTGAAGTCAGGGAGAGGGGTGAGGGTTACAACCTTACAGCCAATAAGGAAAACTGGGAAGGAAGAGATAAGGGGGAGAAGCTAACATTCTGTATTTCAGGGGTACATTCTTGGGTCATACTGATAGTAAAAGGTTTTAAAATCATAGAAAATTCGGGGACTTAGAAAGAAAGTTAAGCTTGGAATGCCCTGGGAAAAGTAGGCCCTTGTGCTAAATGTTAGGCCTTGTGCTTGCTAAAGATCAAGTGAAACTGCACCTGTGTAATCAGTATATGATAAATAATACAATTGTTAGATGTGACTAGATGTAATTATTGTTTAAAGAACATGAGGAACAATGTTAGGGGTTTGAGGAGGGATCATGAGAAACCCATGCTTGGGTAAAAACAATGCATACAATAGAACAATGTAAGTTTAATAATTAATATGTAAGTTATATAACGATAGAGTATAAAAACATGTTCAACTCAAAACCAAGATGGGTCAGATTTGGGTATGGGTACCCCTGACACCCAGAGCTCTTCAATAAAGTACCTTCATATAATCATTCAATGATTATGTGTGTTCCTGAACATTAACAATACCATTTTTCTAAATGCATTACAACAGTAGGAGGGGAAGAAGAGAGAGAGTCTCAGCGTGCCAGGCCAGGTGGTTTAAGGACAAAACAGCCTGGTGACCAGGAGGGATCTTTACGGGCAGGAAAGTCACCTTTGGGGTTGAGAAGCAAATTGTGCTCTTGGAAAGAAATTCTCGTATAACAGACAAGACTTAACCTTGCAGGGCTTGAAAAAATCATTGGGAAGACTTGCATAAATTTGAAAGCTTCACTTATCCATGTCACCATGTCACCTCCAGAGAGGCTGTGGTGGGGGAACCAAGCTGCCAGAAAAGAATGGGAAAATGGTTTGGACTGCACAGCCTAATCCAAAAACTATTCCTGACTTCTGTGTCAATTCCAAAATTAGCAGGATTTCTACATCAAATCTTCCTACATCCCTCTAATATCACAGCATTTTTCTCATGATCACTCTTTCTCCATGACCACGTTGGTTCCTAAGATTTATTTTCACCATGGCAGACAAGGATTCCCCTGGTGAAGACAGTGAGTGCTATTGAAAAAGCCCTTGCTTCACTTCTGGGTTTGGCCAGCCAAAATCCAGGGAGGAGATACATTATATTCTCATTGTGTATCAAGATTTTTATCTGGAGCTACTATGAAGAATTAGCTTTCCTCCTCAGAATGCCTTAACAACAATTGTCAGAAAACATGTATGGCTACTGTGTGTCCTCTTTGCCCATGTGTCATTACCTTTAAGGTAGTTTTGGGAGCTAAGAAAGTTGAAACTGCTGGTGACTGATGGGAGTCTTTTCTCCTGACCAATTATTGGTCATTACTGGGAATTGACAGCAGTTTTGACCATTAAAAAGTTAAGTCAACCTGTGAACATCTCCTTAAGATGTAAAGTCAGAGCACTCTTGTTCTCTTGGTTTCCTGGCTGTGAAAGGCAACAGAGCTTTAGCTGACTTCTCGTCCACTGCCCAGCCCATGCGGCCCGGGCAGGGGCTGGGCTGGGCCTGCCGTGGCTCCTGGCTGGGAGATGGGGCCTGCGGGACTTGCCCTGGGCTCTGGCTGGGTCAGGCCGGTCTCTGGCTCGGCTGCAATTTTTGCTGTGACTGAATTCACCAGAGACTTCCGAGTAAAGAAAGGAAAAAAAGCTCTTGACCTGCGGCATGCTGAGACAGTGACCACACTCTCCAGAGCAGACATGAAGAATCTTCCATTGCAGACAACTCCAGCCGCTGCTCCGTCAGAGATCACAGAACCATCTACAAAGCCTGGGCAAGATTTTAACCTTTTCCTTACCCAGATGAGACTTGCAGATTAATCCATTTATCCAGCAAGAGAAAAAGAGAGTAATCAACATGTAAAGAGACTTTATAAACTATTAGAGATAGTAAAGAAAAGAACTAAGCTTCAGAAGAAGTAGAGAATAAGGAGATGCTTTAATTAAGCTGAAATATTTTTCTGTTAAAGCTATGGAGATGGACAATAGTGTTCTGGAAAAAACTCCTTTAATTCATGACAGAGTATATTTGGAGGAATGGAGTGTTCAAAGTGTGGATTTTGAGTAAAAAGTAGAGTAATTGTGATACAGTGAAGTGCTGGAACAGAGTGAAGCGAAGATTTGAAGCCTTGGGGGGCAATGAGAAAACTGTTTTCCAGCGAAGCTCACAGAGACAGATGAAGAGGACTTTTGCCTTTGAATAAATCATCCTTAAAATGACATCCCTAGATTCATGACCCATACACACCTCAGAGTGATGTGAAATGGGAGGAGTGAATTCTGATGACCGGATTTCCGGGCAACTGGCATCAGAAAAATAGAAAGCTATAATAGAAATAGTTTTCTTGTGAGAAACTCCATAGATTAGCAGAAAGAGACTTCTGTTTCTCTACTGATGAAGAAAGACTGATGAAAAGACTGTAGAAGGAATTGGGACTGTTTTAAACACCAAAGTTCCAAAGTTTTTGTCTCTATGTAGTCACATGTACAAGAGAATGGTTAAGTAGTGAGAGATAAAAGGGTTTTCTGGAAGTTTATTCTGGTGGGGGTTTTTTTTTGTTCTTGTAGTCTTGTTAATAAACTTTCTTTATTCCTTTTAAGTTTTAAGCCTGTTTTGCTCTTGTTCTAATCCATATCTCACAGCAAGAAATAAGTGATTTTTTAGTTACTGCTTTAAAACCACGACACCATGTTTCCCAGCTCCCAGCCAGTGGACCCTCCTATCACCCAAGATAACCAGTCCTTCACTGACAATGTCCCAGAGCAGTGCTGCACTCATCCTAGTAAATTCTGATGCTGGTCAGCAATCCTCTGCTACCATGCAGGAATGAGGGAACAACTGTTTAAAGTCACTGTTAATGTATCCAAAGGACCTGTGGGCATGATCACAGGTCCACTTTTAAGTACCTGCTTGTACAGCTACAGAATATAAAGAATTTAGTCAAAGATACTTTGGAGTCATCGATAACTTAACATTGCAAAAATGTAAGACTTTTGGGTGACTATCCCAATAAGTGCTGTGCAATTTCTTGGTAATTAGTCCTACAAACACCATCATTAAACTTTAAACTAATATAAAGAAAATGTGCAACTGAGCATGCTAATAATAACACAAAGCCAGTTTGTTATACTGAATGTCTCCATAAAGATATTCTTTATAACACCTTTGGCACAGCTGGGACCTTGCACAATTAAATTTGATTTCACTTTCTTACAACTCTAAGCATAACTGGAAACTTCTAATTAGTTACAATTATTCTTTTAGAAATGTGTTTCTATTTAGGATAATCTTGTATTCTTCTAGCCAAATGCCATATGTATTTATTATTATTGTCTCCTACTGATGGCTTTTTAACTGAGACACTTTGACCAAGATAAATAACTACATGCCTCCCAACTACAGTTCTTTGTGTGGCATTTTCTTTGGGCAGTAAAATAATTTACTAAGTAAAAAATAGCAGTTTATGGAGATAAGATAATTTTCCATTCTACTATTTTAGGTAGAGATAAAAATGCATGCTGATTATCTTCTAAATCTAACATTTCCACACCCCACCCCACCAACAGCTGCTAATAAAGTAGCCTCATTAATGAGACTTCCTCACCTAATTGTGTTTCCCTTCTGCCTAAAACAGCAGACAAGTAAGCTACAGTTTCCTCTCAATGTCTACAATGCCTGCCTAGCTGGCATGCCCAGGAGCACTCCTCATGTCGCTCAGTGGGAGATGCAGGACCAGGAACATCCATGCCCAAGAAACCCACCCCAGAACCAGTAAAATATGGTCTTGAAAAAGGACAGTCCCTACTGGTCTCTGTCAGTGCAATACAACCCATGATTGTGTGCTACCTGTGCTCTGAAGCCATGAGGTGCCAACTACAAGAGCAATTAAGCAAAAAATGCCTGTTTACTGCACAGTTGTGCCCCAAACTGAAAAAGCTCATATGTGTTCACTCACAGATTTCATTCAAGCAAGAGGGTGAGGTTGAATTATCAGCTAAAATGGAAACAGACAAAAAGTGATAAACTGGAGAACAAACCACTGGAACTTATTTACTTCTTGAGAAATTAATGAACCCCATGAGCTCAAACGTTGCAAAGCAAATTAAATACATGTCTTTCCCTTTTAAAATCTGGAGAATTACAGCAAGTGGAATTGACTTTATGCTTGTCTTCCTACTAATTCACTACAGGTAGCAATCTGGTGAAACCCAGAAGGGAAATGGCAAGACAAATCTATATCAAAATGAAAAGAACATTAAATGAAGGAGCTAGAGCAGGTGAAGGAATAATACATAACTTTAAACATTATATAAGTTATTTTGTCATACTTACCATTTCCTTACTTTAAAATCACAGATGTAGGCCACAGTGCACCTTAGGAGCTGATTCTATCATACAAGATTTTGAAAAGATCGACCAGCAAGTAAAAAGTAAGTAAAGTTAAAAGATTTGTACTTATACTGCAGGGTCTGAATGCTTTCTAGGTCAGTGCTCTATCTGACTTTATTTTCAGTTTTCTCATCACCAAGCATTCAGAAATTATATATATAATACATACATCATGTTACTAGAGTAAGTCATGAGTTCATTTTATTTACTTGTCTATTTTGATGCACACAGGTTGTCGCCTTTTTCTGGACAGGAGCCTTAGAAATTTACCTTGGGGGTAGGGGAGAAAGAAGCTAAAGTTTTGAGACTACAGTGTTTCAAGAAGCATACCAAGCTCTTTCTCCCAGCATTTTTAGGTTAATGATACAATTGTCACAACCAGCAAAAATTTGAATATTAACAATAAATGGGTTTTTGTAGACATAGTCTCTGACTCAATCTCTTTTCTCCAGAAACACACCTGACAACATTGTTTAAATAATTCAATTAGTGATAATTAGTGACTCTGGATGACCATGAGCCAAAATTATAAAGGTGATCTCTAGTAACTCCATCTATTAATTGGTGATCTCAAGTAACTCCCTGTGCTAATTAGCAACCACAGATGATGGCCATGTTCAAACTGTTGACTTCTGTGCCCAGACATGCATGCAGTGCATGTGATTTTGGGGTCACCACATTAACTCCTAGAGGTCAGTTCCAGATGCCCATGCACCAAATCTAACTCTGCAGATCAGTTCAGGCCCATCCTGTCCTGTATTTCTTTCTCAGAAGTCCCCTGAGATGTCCCTATGAGCCCACAGTGTCCCTTAAAGTTACCTGGGGACTAAATCTGCATCAGGACATCAATTGAGATCATCCTGACACCCAAAAATACATTTGGGCTCCCCTAGGGCTCAAGTATTAGGCCCCACCATCATTTGTCATCCCTCACTTGGCTTCTTGGGATCATTTGAGGTTACAGAAGTATCAGTTATATCCCTTGGGGTGACTCAAGGTCAGTTTCTGCTGAACTGTAACATCCTGGCTGCTTTCAGAGTCTCTCCAAATCCAGTGTCAGTTGGAAGGAGTTAGAGTGGAATGAACCCACTAGAAGATTTGCATTACATACTTGCCCTGAGTGCAGCTTTTAGGCAGTATCCTCTGAGAGGAGCACATGAAGTCACTAATAATGGTGACCCCAGTGCATCTCCCCCTCTACTTCCCCCAGCAGACAGCACTGTTTAACAAAAACATAATGTCAAAAATGGAGAATGAGGAGCAGCCCTGTTTTATCTCAAGAAGGAAGGGGAAGAGGCAGTTGCTTTTCCTTAGTAAACTGTTACAAAATTAATAGAAATTGTCTTCCATCTCTTTACATCATAGGGAGTTTTAGCAGAGTCTCGGCCCCAACAGGACTCTGCCATCATCCATCACCTCTCACCACAGTGCCCTCATTCTCTGGGCCTCTTGGAACTCATTGCCTGAGATCCTTTAGCTCCCCATTGTTCACTTCATGATTTTGGCTACTAAAACCAGTTAAAGGCATCTTACTTAGCAGTTGTCTTTTACGAAGAAACTACAAAGAGAATACACTTGATATTCATGCACATTTCTGGAGCAGCAGCAATATCTGCTTGGAGACTTTCTGCCCTGTGCAAACACATCAGCCCACAGTGGCAGACCCCTGCGAGCTCTTAAAAACTGGCTTCAGCTTTGCTTCAAGTATTTTGAGATAAATTGTCTCAGCTTTCATAAGGGGAAAAAAAATCAATTAAAAATCCCTACCAAAACAACGAAACAATCAAAATGCATGAAAAACAAAAACCAAACCAGTGTGGGGATTGGATGGGGAAAAAAGACCATAATCCAAATTATTCCAAGAATCACGATGCTATTGGCCTCACTGGAGCTCCAGGCTAGCTCTATGGTGCCACTCCAGCACGGGCAGTCACCAGGAGTGGGGAACTGCAGGGGAAAGGCAATCCCACTGCAGAACCTTCAGAGCGCCAATTCACACCAAGCTCTGCCAACTCAGTTGTCATGGGTGGTGGTAAAAGGATGGAGGAGACTCTCTTGGTAGGAGTTCCCAGGAACAGGTTTATTAAGGAGAGGGGAGGAACATGAGGGTCTGGGCTGCGAGAGTTCAGGACCAAAGAGAGCCCTGAGCCCCTCTGTACACTGGGTTTTATCCAAGAGGAGGGTACAGTCCAGGGTCCAATGGGAGCTCGCAGTAGGAGGGGTGAGGGGAGGAGGTTACAATCTCAGTGACCAATGAGAATACAAAGAAAGCGGGAATGTAACATATCAACAAATAAAGTACAGAAGAAGGGATGATATACATGGAAGGATCTGGAAGGAGCGGTGGGGTTTACAATGATGGATGGTGAGTTGGGGCAGGGTTAAGGTGATTGATGAGGAACAATCAAGAAAACTAGGTAGGGTTTATGTGATGGACAACTGGAACCTACCAAAGTAATCAATGGGGGAAAACCAGGAACATACCAACAGACAAAATACCAACAATTTCAACAGAATTAAATAAACATATTACAACACAAGAGAAGAGGGAGATTAGTTTATAGGGAGAAAATCAGACAATACAAAGTCCAAATGTGCAGTTCCAAATTCCCAGCACTAGCTGAAGCCAAAAAAGCTCTCTTTACATCTTTTCCCTCGTTTCCCTTTTGTAACCTACATCCTGATGGAGTTACTCAGAACATGGAGACAACAAAATGCAGAAGCCCAAGATGACCCAGTTTCTGTCCAGGTACCGATACATGTATAAAGATGCTTTCACTTGGCTTTAACCTGTTGAAAAACCTGAAGGAGACCATAAGCACCAGCAAACCCCCAGGAATTCCTAGGGGTTGTCTCACATGGCAAAGAACTGCGGCAGCACAGGACAGGAATGAGGCAAGGCACTATCCCACACCAACCATGCGGTAGAAGAGGCACAACCATGCTAAAGACAACAAATAGTGGTGCTGCATTTCTTTGAAGTCTCTTAGAGGATGAGTAAACTCATACTTCGTGCTGCCCTGAAACAGAATCCAGGGCAAAAGACCAGATCCTGCTTCCTTCAAATCAGTGCTAAAACAAATACCAAACCTACTGCAGTCAGTACAGACCATTTTATAAAACACCGTCAGCTCCCAGTTTCAGTCCCCACTCTGTGTTTAATGGATTTTTTTTTGTTCTGGTGTGACTGTCAAAATCAATGGTCAGAGCAGAGCTTCAGATGGTGTCCATGAAGTTTGAGTCTGCCAGAATGCCAGAAGGCAAAATACCAGGTCTTCAGGTAAACTCTGGGCAAGTTAGGTAATAGCAGTGGTGTTAGTCTGATTTAAAATGTTATTTGGGCCTTTATTTAATTGTTTTCTTTCAGAGCAGACTGATTTTCATTACCATTTTAAATAGATATTGCCACCATATATAATAACTTTCATGGTTTTTTTACCCTCCAACAACTTTATTATGTACTGGCATGACTTTTTTTTTTTTTTTTTTCCCCCCTTCTAGAACTCAGTAATAAAATACCCAAGAGAACCACGCACTTGCATTCACAGCAAAGCCTCCAGACAGATAAAATTCAAATGTGTAAGGAGTTTGCACTAGGTGGAAATACCCAAAATACTGCAGTTTCCTATTGGTTGAAGAACAAGCATCCATGAATAAATGCAATTTAGAATTGTCCCATTGACTCAGCAACACCACACAATAAAACAGTCCCTTTCCTTATGGGACTTAGGAGTGCTACCGTCTCCATGTTTGCAGAGATACCATATAAGCTGCAAATTAAATGAGACAAGAAATCACCTTAAACATACAATGTTCCCTACTGGTTTGTATTTATGCAATAGATAGAGCCAAGGAGAAGATGTGACCTATATACTCTGGTATGGATGCTAAATGCAAAAAGTAAGCAGGGAACAGAGCCTGTGCAAAACTAAGTCACACTAAGTCCCAGGCTTCTCAGTCTGGCCTGGGAAAGCATAAGAAAGAATCCAAACAGTCCTTGGTAAAGGACAACAATCTGCAAGTGTTGTTTAGTCAAAGGGTGGTGTTTCATTTATGGTGATATGTTGTTTTAATGGCCAATGAGAGTTTTACCTCTCAGACATTCTTGAACATGTGTATAAAAGATTAAGAATAATAAACTTTGCTCTTTTGGACAATGAAGCTAAGGGAGTTAGTGTCATGCTTATCACTGTTCCTAATATAGTGCGACACTCTGGTTATAGAACTATCATCTTTTAGAAATTTAATGTTTTGGTAATCCTAGGTACTCCTTTGGAACTCTGGCCTATGTCTGTGTTGATATCTCAGCCTGCAGGAGCTGAAGCCTAAAACAAGTTCCTCAAAGGAAAAGCCATAACATTGCCAAGCCAAAAGAAATAGCAGTGGTGGAAGATACATGGAAAAGCAAATTCAGTGGGTTACTTGTAGGGAAGTTGTAGCTACTCATCCATGTGAAAGAATATTCACTGAAGAAGTGGAGTGGAACTCTCTTCCATTTAAATGTATTGGTTGACTGAAGTGGGAATATTCAAAGCATCTTTTTCTCCTTTTACACAAGTACCAGCTACTTGAACAGAATGATTTGCAGAAGAGTGCATCCAACTGGTTCCTCCCCTTGCCATGCTCTCAGAGCACCTCAAAGGCTGCCCTAGGCTCTAATGTCTGGTAAAAGATCCCAGAGGATGAGAATTGGTGATTAAAACTCTAGCAACACAAACACCTATCTCCTCTCCTGCCTGGATATGACTTCAGAGGAATTTTCTTACGGGTGTGGGATGCCTTTCAGATATAACATTTCAATATATGGAAAATTCAGTCAAACCATGGTATCTTCAACATAAAAATAGCTGGTAGTTCTTCTCTTCCACTCCTGCATCAATAAAGATACTTTGGTGTTTATTCAAAGATCAGCCAAACTTATGGGGAACTAGGAATTACTTAATAATAACAGAATGAGTGTCTAAGTAAAAGGCATAAAAGAGAGCTCAGACACCTGAAAATACAATCAAAGAAAGAAGACTTGAAGCCACTCAATGATATAAAAAAACAGCGAAGGATTGGTTTTGGTGCAGAAAACCTTTCTGACAAAAATACCAGCGTAAGTTTACAAAAGCTGTTGTCTACACAAAATGCTGGAAGCATTGATGGATGTTGTTCCGATTGGGAACGGCTTTAAAGAACGACACTGACTCTCAGGGGAGTCACAACAGGAGAATTCCTTAGTTTATTGCTTCAGCTCTGTCTTATAGACAGATACGTGAAAAGTACAGAAAGGAAACTCTTATTGGTTAACAAAGTGCTACATCACCATCATTGGTCAGGGGGGCCCATCACCCCCCCGGCCTTCTCCTGCAAGAGAAAACAAGACTGCAAAACAACACCTGCAAGGCTGTTTAGTATCTCTGAGAATTGTTTTAGTTCCTTCTCATGAATTTCTCAGGCTAGCTCTCAGTCAGGCCTGAGAGCTATGTGGCCTGTAATAACTACAGGCACTCTGGTTCAGATTTAGCATCCATAATTCACCTTTTTCGCTTAGGAAAAAAAAAAAAAAAAATGTACCGTGTTTGTAATTTCCTGTTGGGCCCCTGCAGGAAAAGGAACAAACACAGCACAAGAGGTTTCTTTTACTAGAAATTAGAATGGATGCTGATTTAGAATTAATTTAGAATTTTGGTTTATGTTTTGGTATTTAGGATTTGTTCTCCTTGCAAGGACTTGATGGTTGAGTCTAATATTTCTAATTCAGTGAATTAATACACACACTATACAAAACACTATATACAACATTGTTAGTCTGTTCGAATTGACAGTCTAACTTGTCAATAGAGTAGTTTGAAAGAACACCAAAGTGATAAAAACAATGCACAATGCAATTTATGTTGCTTTGATCCCCTCTTCTTATCCCGCTTTTTTTTTTTTTTTTTTCTTTTTCAAATACAATTGAGGGATTTTTGAGGGATTTATAAAGTTTACATGGTTGCTGTTATTGTTCATTGGGTTTGAACAGTAGTTCATGAATCTCAGGAAGGTTCAAGGAACTCGAAGTTACCATCTCTTCGTGGCTGGTTGTCAGTTCTGTAAACATAAGATTAAAAAAGGTACAAGTGAGTTAGTTTGGGTCCCGCAGGGACTGCAGGACGCTGGCACGGCTCAGGCCGCTGGAGTTGACGGACTGGTTGAGGTATTTCTTTGGGTTGGTGCAGAAGGACCCGGCAGAGGGTCTGCCGCTGTCTTTCTTTCCCCCCGCCACCTTTATGGGTGCGGGGGGGCCGCTGCTAGAGTTCAGATCGGGAGCGCAGCACGACAAGCGCTCTCTCTCTCCCGCGCCTCCCCGCTGGAGCGCGGGGGGAGCGCAAGGGCAAGCCATCTCGCGCACGCGCGGGGCGAGCGAGGTTCGCCCCCCCCACCCTGCGCTTTCCCGCCGGTGCTTCGGACGCGTGGGGGGGGCGATGCCTGCCACGGGCCTGGCTCCGGCCCCAGATCCGGGCTTGAGCTCGGGTTTTTCGGGGTTCTCGCGGCCGGCGGCGGCGGGCAGGCGCAGGGGGAAGGCGAGGTTGCTGTTTCCCCTCCCCCCGCTGCTTCTCTGCCGGGGGCAGCCGCGCGCCCCGCCGCGTTGGTACACGGGGGGGTCTGCTTGGGCGGTTCCCCCCCCCTCCTCGGCGGTGGCAGCCCGCCGTGTTCTGGATTTGCGCTCGGACTCTTCGGCGGCAGCGGCCCGCACGCCAGGCGCGGGGGAGTTGAGCGCTGATTCTCTCCCCCTCCCCCGCCGCGCTGACGGGCCGCAGCGGGGATGTCTGCGTTTCTGTTCGTGGCACAGAAGGAAGAAGCTCAGACAGCGCGGAGGCGCTGGAGAAAGGAGGCTCTGCGGCGGCCGGCGGTGGCGCTTTTGGCGCCGGCGGAGGCTTTGCGGGTGGCACAGGCGGAGGCGGGCAGTCTCTGCTTGCCTGCCGCTTTCCCGTTGGCAAAGCCCGCGCGCCCAGCTCCACGGATGGCGGCTGCTCAAACCTCTCTGGAGAGGGAGATCTCTGGGCTGCAGATTGCTCTCGCTCGCCGCCAAAGTCCTCTGAGGGTCTGGGCAGAGCTAAAAGAGCACTATGCAGCTCATCCACGGTTTCATCTCCCGGTTCCTTATCTTGTACAACGGAGGAACTTTCGGCATCAAAGTTCTCATCCCGGTTTCACTGTCCTCAGACTGGCTCCGTTTCAGCACTTTAAAAAGCACTCCCCAGGTGGCTGCCAGGCTACAGACGCTGAAATCTCCGTTAATGAATTCTGACCATAAATGGTTCTCTATCGACAGCCAAAGTTCGAGATCAAAGGCATTGTCCATAGTTATATCAAAACCTTGCTCTTTCACCCACTGAAATAAAGCACGCATGGCATCTTCAGAAACACTGAGTCCCATGCGGGGCAGGGCATCCTGCCATGCAAGGTAGGCAAGCTGTTCATCAGCTGAAGTACAGTCCTTCATTATGAGGACTTTATCTTGGCGGCTCCGCGAATGCAATTATGCACATGCTAATGGCTCGGACCCGGGAATTTTGAGCTCTGCTTCGCCAAGATAGGCCGTTCCAAACCCACTCACAGGCAGGTTCCACTATCCCGTTGGTTTCCAGAACCAGATTCCTCTTGGAAAGCCCGGGAGAATTCCACTTACCCCTTTAGGGGGAAGGGCTGGCTTTTTCCCGCTCGCTGCTTACCCTCAGGGGATTAGCAGATCACGTCGGTTGCTTTCTGACCTCAGGGGTCGGCTGCACTTTATGTCGGGTTACCGGACCTCAGGGGTCAGCTGCACATCACGTCGGGCGGTCACCAGATGTCGTTCCGATTGGGAATGTCTTTAAAGAACGACACTGACTCTCAGGGGAGTCACAACAGGAGAATTCCTTAGTTTATTGCTTCAGCTCTGTCTTATAGACAGATACGTGGAAAGTAAGGAAACTCTTATTGGTTAACAAAGTGCTACATCACCATCATTGGTCAGGGGGGCCCATCACCCCCCCTGACCTTCTCCTGCAAGAGAAAACAAGACTGCAAAACAACACCTGCAAGGCTGTTTAGTATCTCTGAGAATTGTTTTAATTCCTTCTCATGAATTTCTCAGGCTAGCTCTCAGTCAGGCCTGAGAGCTATGTGGCCTGTAATAACTACAGGCACTCTGGTTCAGATTTAGCATCCATAGATGGAATAATCAAATTTATGGAATCACTAGAAATTCAGTGCAAGCCAGAAAAATTGTTCAGCCAAAGTCCTCTAAGAAGTGCATGCCATTTCTAATTTCTGTTAGTGCTGGGTGTTGGGGGACCTGGAGTTCTGAGCAAGATATAATTTAAAAGCTACACAAGCCTCAGAAGTTGTTCCTATTTCAGCTATTTCTAAGGGCATTTTTAATTGGCAATATTCAAATACAAACTCCTCCAGACATGAGTAATGACACAGTCTTCAACTCTCTCCTAAATTATTCCAAGTTTCTCAGTGAAAGATAATTTTAGAATGAGCTAGTTTTCTCCATTTAGAATAATAAGAGAGCAACTTGGGTAGATTCTGAGCTAAACCTTCTTGAGACTGTCTTATAATGAAAGAGAGAGAAAAGTAGCTCAATGAAAAAATCAGCAACAGAAAGACTTTCGTAAAGCTTCAATATGTTCAGAAGTCTCTAAACACTGTAAAATATGTATAAATACATATATTTATATCTTTATAAACACCTCAGAAGTTAATGAAGAACTTCTTGGGTTAATGGTCTGGCTGCAGTAACGCATTGCAGCCATGAGCAGAGAGCTGTTGTTTGTATTCCTCTCACATTTAAAACAGCACATTGTCCTGACTAGACATAATTTTTCAAGGATGTCTGACTCTATCACCAGTATCTATACTTAACCAAAATATACCATTATTTGATTAGTCACTAGCATCAAAAGGATAAGAAAACTTACAACAAATTCCTTATTTTCCAGAGACCATTTTTTAGGTAGTTCTTATTACTACTCAGGATGCACTGACTTTGAACAATGACTTTATCTTACTGTATATTTATGAAACATATTAATTACCTGATGTAAGTTAATAGATGTGGCTTGTAGGAAACACAAAACCTGTATCTGTATGTTACTATGTAACATGCCAGCAAAGCATTTATTTGATGCAGCTACAAAACATCCTGCAAGACATTTAATGTAAGATAAGGTAAGGAGGAGGGAAAAGAAGCCTGTCCCTAATCAGCTCAGGAAGTTTAACAACACTGAAATGTTGCAGACTCATGCCATGTACCATCTCACAGAGAGCTGCTCCAGAGGAAACAGTGTAAGGCTGGGTCATACTCTGCTAGAATTTAATTAACAAACTGCTTGATGTTTTCTAATTATCATAGAATCATAGACTATTTTGGAAGTTGAAGGCACCTTAAAGCTTATCTGTTTCCAATTCCACAGCCATGGGCAGAGACATATTCCACCAGAACAAATCACTCCAAGCCCCATCCCGCTTGGCCTTAAACAGTTCCAGCAATAAAACATCCACAGCTTCTCTTGGCAACCCATGCCTCACCACCCTCACTCACCCTAATGATCTCCGAAACAATCTCAACAGCATGCACTACTGAAGCTATTTGTGTTTTCTGCAGAAATCCAAATCTCTAACAGTTTGAAATAAAGGTGCCTCTTGTGGATTTATTGACAGCAAAAGAAGTTTTTGCACTTTCAAAGCAGGCTGTGAAATTTCTGACAGAGGAACGGGAGCTGGCAATGTTGCTGGAGCCATCTGGGAAAGCTGAGGGCCACACTTCTGCTGTGTTGTCCATCTTTCACCACAATAGGGTCACAGGGACCAAAATACAGTTAATTTCCCATAACTTGTTTTCCCTTTTACCGTGGGATAACACATCTTTCAAATGCCATTCGTTAAAAAAAAAAACTCAAACAAGCTGAAACTATCAACTGTGGAAATTTCATGCTATCCTAGTATAGTATTTATAATATAGTATTTGTGGAATTGGTGATATATCCTTCAAAAGGTAAAACAACCCAAGTATTATATGAAAATACAATCCTTGCTTTAGGTTTTGGCAGCATTTTAAGGAAGTCTCTGAAAATCTAAAGAACAATAATAAAAAAGAAATATTTTGAACAGTTTATTTCATATAGACTTTCAATTGTATGAGCTCCAGAGTAGTTCAGAAAGCATCTCTATGTATGGGCACGTGGAAGGTCACATCATCCCATGACTGACATGACTCTGCCTCCTTTTTCAGAGGAAGGCTTCAGAACTCGAGGAAACCCAGGCTGTCTTCCTAGTCTCTCCCAGTTTTCCCTTCCCCAAAGACTTCACTCTGCTCTTTGTTAACTGCCATAAATGGCTCCTACAAAAAGAATGAGAATTTGATTTGGATGGCAGAATTTGATGTGATGACACACCATCATTTGATGATTTGATGTGATTAGAATTTGATGTGATGACACAGGCTGTCGCTCTATTAGGAACGGCGAAAGAACGACACAGACTCTCTTGGGAGTTGATCAGAATATTCTCCTCAGTTTATTACCTCAGGTCTTTTTTATAGACTGATACGTGAAAAGTACAGAAATGAAAACTCTTATTGGTTAGTAAACTAACACATCACCATCACTGGTCAGTGGGGTTCACCACCCCTCGACTTTCTCTTGCAAGAAAACAAGGAACAGATAAACAGCACCTGCAAGGCTGTTCTCTATCTCTGAGGATTGTTTTAATTCCTCCTTATGAATTCCCAGGCCACTTTCCCAGGTAAGACTGAGAAAGCTATGTGGCCTGCAATTTCCACAGGCACTGTGCTCTCTATTTCAGAGTTAGCATCCATAACAGGCTAAGGAACATGAACCAGCATCATTCATCCTGTTGCAGCACAGCACCTCAAAATGAAAACACCACATGGGAAATCCGAAAAGTGACAGTCTAGATTAAATGGACTCGTGAAATTTCAAGGAAAATAAGGCCTTAAGTTCAGGTTTAAATAATTAGTCAATTATTACATGCAAATACTGTTTTCAGCTCTAGGCCTCAGTATCTCCAAAATATCCAAAGCTGTTATTTTGGCTAAGGTATGCTTCTAATAGCAATTTATACATTTTAAAGATTACAAAATAGCACGAGAAATAAGAACTTATAAAATAGGTGTCCATTCTCAGCATCCCTCTCAGTGTAATGAGGTATAATACTATATCAAGGTCAGTTCTTTAATTCAGTGGTGTCAAGTGCCTTCAAAGTGTTGCTAGTTAGACACATTTATCAATAAAAATAAGCCATTTGTTTTGAATCCTTTTTATAATGAGTAGCTCTGGTTGCCTGCAAAATAAGGTCAAAGTGAACAGAGGGACAATGATGTCAATGATTCCTGGCCTCCACTCATTTAAAAGCTGATCACATTTCTACTTCATTGTGTTTAAAATAGAAATGAATTTCACAAATTAGATTGAAATCCATGAGCAATTTAAAAAAAAAAAAATAAACCGTGAATCAAACGTTGTTTGACTCTGTTAGATAACTGGACTATCATTGCTTCTGTAATGCAGAAAAAATGGTCCCATAATTGACAGTGGACAGATAACTGGAAAGCAAAATAATGAAGTTGCCTGGGGTGAGTTTGAAGAAGTGAAGTCTTTTTAATAAAGGCAAAATAATTGGGAAGTTTTAGCTAAGAAATAATGGAGAAATGAACAAAACACTACCATAAAAAACACTTGTGTAAGCTTAGATAAAAAATAAAGCAATTGAGACAAAGACAGCATTGGCAGTGATTAGAAAAGACAGAAAATTAGAGAAAATGACAAAATGTTATGTATAGATATTGCCTTCTTTAAAGTCAGAGTTTTCTGCAAAGTTGTATGAAAAGTAGAAGTTGGTGTGAAGAAATGAGACCACATCATTGCAGAGGCAATCATCCTCTAATGAAGAGCAAATCACCTGTGGATTAATGGTTTCCTCTGGGGCAGGGATGCACAATGCACTCTGCACTGTTTCTCACCGATTTTTCTGCTGCATTAAAGGTATGGAAATTTGGCAGGAAATAAACCCTCTTGTGTCCCAGCTGGTCCTTAGTAATCTGAGGGGCTAGGTGTGGCTGCACTTAATTTCTGATTGTAGTCAGGCTGGTGGAATTCAATAAGAATTTGAGTGATTACAGATTAACAAATAGTGCATTATACCAGTCCAGTACTCTAGGTCTGGCTGAGTAAATGAGAGCTTTCACAAATCCAATGGTTTATTCAGGCAATGGGAAAGGAGATTTAGGATTACACAATTCAGATTCAGGTGAAAAATGCACTAACTTGCAGAGTGTTACTGTGTATTGAGACAGAAGTGACAGAGATATTAGTGATGCGTATATGTACATATATATAAATATAAATATTCAAAGGTCTGCTCCAATATGGGTGGAGGTGGAAAGTCCACCTAAAGGCATTCTGTCAGGACAGAAGGTGACACAGTCCCTCAGCAGACCCTGAGAAAGCAGAGGAGTTACTCCCTCTCTTTTTTTCTAATTCTCCTTTTTGTTTTCTTTATCTGTCAGAACTTGGATGGCATTGCAGGCACACACCACGGTGTGCCCAAGAGCTGTGCATGTGCATCACCAGTGTTAACAGGTCCCAGGCACTGGAATTAGCACCAAGGCAGAGACAGGCAGTTGGCCACAAATGTGCCAGTGAACACTTCAGTGTGCATATATTACAGCCAAAATCTGATGTTTTAGAGGTGCAGCTCACTGTCGTGTTGCACTAAAATGTTTACCCTAAATACTTCTTCCCTGTGCTCCCCTCTCAGTTTTGTGATGTTGGTTCCTTCCCCTCACCCCACCCCATCAGTCTTATCCCATTGGTCATAATTCTACTCTCCCCCACCCCTTGCCCCTCAGTATAAAAGTCCCCATCACTTCCAGCTCAGTCTCTTTTTTCCCTGGAGTCATTGTGGAATAAACTGGAGACACTGTCCCGGGAAGAGAGAGCCTCCTTGGTCTTTTACCTTTGTCCCTGCTGAACCCCCTCCCACCCCTGGTGGACTGCAGATAGTCGGAAGATTTTCTGGGGCTGGGAGGAAAGGGATTTTGGCAGTTTGGCATCCAACATGGGAGCTTGTCTTAAGGACAGAGACCCCATGAGCAGATGGAAATCCACATGTGGATTGTACAAGCTTTGGATTGTCAACTACCTTGGGACTGTGAGGTTTTTTTGCACAGCTGAGCATACAAGGGTGGAATCAGCAGCCCTCCTAAGCGCAGGAGGGTTGATTCCTAGGACATAAGGGACTTTCTACACAGCCCTGAGCCAGCTGAGAACCCAGGAAGGGGTGAGTGTATTCGCCGTGTGAGTTCAGCTGCGGAGGCGTGCAGGCGGACGCAGAGTGTGTTCGCCACAAAGTCGTGAGGTGCAGCAGCCGCGTGTTTTCCGGCTCTGCTGCTTTTTTTGGTATGCAGCTCAGCAGGCAGCACGGTTGCGGGTGGACCCATGGTTTTCTCAGGTGGCCATGTGGCATGCCCAGTGGCATGCAGTTTCTCGGCAGCGTCGCAAGAGCGGCGCGGGTGGACCCCAGCGCAAATGGGTTCAGGCAGCCAAGTGCACTCAGCTAGGTGCTGGGAACAGGAACGCCACTCCCACGTGGTTCTGGCCATATGGTTTTTGGCAGCTCGGCTCCGCGCAGAATGGGAGGGGCAGTGGTGGTCCCACGTGGCACTGGCCATGTGGCTTTTAGTGGCTCAGCTTGGGGGGGGTGGCACCTCAGCTACTGTGCAGCTGCCAGATGAGTTTAAAGAAACCATGGTTCTCTGCAAAGCAGTTTTGTCTCTTACTCCAGTGTGTGGAGGGAGAGTATCTGAGAAAAAGCTTTCCCAGGCTGGCTGTGTTGTTTTTGCTGTGAAGGAAGTTATACTGAAGTGTGCAAGTAACTTTTAACATCAAGGTGGGCTCACAGCTATCTGCACACCAAAGGAGTTTGTTTTCCTAAGTTTGGGTAATTTTAGAACATTGGGAATGTAAAGATTTCTAGAACTCAGTTGAAAAAATTTGTGTGTTGGCTTTCTGTCCCCTTTCCCCAGCTCACCCTGCTAGATGTGGATTCTGTCTCTTCCCGGTACAGAACTGGAAACTTGTTAAATCTTAAAGTAGAACAGGGAGAGAGAGTTGCTTCAAAATTTCTCCCGTTGTTCCTTTTAATTTGGAAAAAGCTGGTTAAAAGGGAAGTGAAGGGACAGTTACAGCAGATTCCCCCAGTTTCCCCTACCCCTCCTCCCAAACTGATTAGAACAGGGCTAGGAGACCTACTTCTCCTGTTTTAAAGCCTTTATTAGAATCAGCTTGGGATGGGGGCCCGACAGGTTGCACGCACACCGCCGTTGCTTCCCAGGAGCGACTCAGAGGAGGAGGAACGCGGCTCTACCTACTGGGGTGCAATGTAGGCAGAGCCGGGATCTCTGTCCTCACAGGTAAACCCAGAGTCCCTTTTTGTCTCGAAAGTCCAGGGATGTCATTCTTAGCAAGTCTCTTATCGGTCATGGCGAGGAGAGCAGAGTTGGTGGGTAGTGCCTCTCGATTCCGACTCTAGGGCGTTGCTCTTGGTTCTTCTATTTCGTGTTCCGACACTCCGTGGATCGGGTTTCTTGTCCGGGATGGTGTTTTTTGGTGTCTAATTTACATAAACCCCAGTTGCCATGTTGGGAAGTCTCTGGTCGCCATGTTGGGAAGTCTCCAGTCGCCATGTTGGGAAGTCTCTAACTCCGGCAGTGATAGGGCAGGGGTAACAAGGAACACTTTGACATGTAACTCAGAACCGGAACACTTCTAACTCAGAACCTGGAACAGAGGCTGTAAAGAACACTTTGCAAAAACCCCAATTTTAGGTAAGGCCTACTCATATCAAAACCCTCTGCCCCTGAGCTAAAGGGGATGAATGGAGCAGCCCAAGAAATGTAGGATCCCCGGTTCAGCCATTGCTGCCCTGGCTCCCTTTCAGCCCCCTGTCTCTCGTGGCTGTGCACAGACTAGCAGAGATCTCTCCCTGCACCCTTTTACCCCAGTTGTTACTCCTCAGTTACAGTGTTCTGTTAGTTCTAAAAGTGATGACCCCCCCCATCCCCACATGGCCAAGGTCCAAGATGGCACTGGCCATATGCTGGCTGGCCACATGGTGGAACCTCCATTTTACCTTCCTTCTCCTTCCCATAATCCCTTTCACCCACCTGTTCCCACCCACAACTCCTACCTACCCCCCCCCCCGCCCCACAACCCCTTCCTTCCCTCAGACATCCCTCCCCCCTCCACCATGTTCCCACCCTGCCTGACATCACCTTGCAAGCCTGCCCCCAGTGTTGTGATCCTGGTTCCCACAGTGACCCTACCCCTTTCCAGTCCCTGGTTTCCACACCCCCTCACCCTGTTCCTAGGATGGGGGCAGTGGGGTGGGTGGCTCCACACCCAGTTCCCACAGGGTGGGGGACGGGTCCTCACCCTGTTCCCACAGTGGGGAGGGTGGGTCAGCCCCCTGTTCCCAGGATGGAGGGGGGTGAACCCCTGCCTGGCTCTCATGGGGGTAGGCCTGGGTCCCTCTACAGAACCGGAGCGGGGGCTGGACCTCTGAGCCCCTGCAGGGGCAGGGGTGGGTGGGGGGACCCAGGCGATGGGACCCTGGGGATGATGAAGAAGCTATACCCTCAGCCACTCCTGTCATACATATTGGTAAAAGGATAAATAGACACTATCAGCCCTTCTCTTAACTAAATATAAAAGAAATCTTTAAAGCCAAAGAGAGTTTGGTAGAAACAGTGAAATCCTTTAGGGAATGGTGAGAGCTACTTTAATATCTAATGAGTTAGTTCCAGCTAATCTCAGAGACTTCTTCTGGTATTTCCATCCCCCTCAGAGTTCAATCTTTAGGAAAGCACATCCTTAAAAAGTCTCTTAGTTGAACTCAAGCAAAGCACCCAGGATGCAAAAGATGCAGATGATAATGATATAACATTTGAACATCTATGCGGCAGGGGGGATGTGGGCTAAACCTGAGGACCAGGCTCAGGTGCTAACAAAATCTATTTTAGGTAAGATCTGTGCTGTGGCAGAAAAGGTTTTTAACCAGTTGCCAGCAAGTTGAAACCCAAGGTGGCTATGTTAATATTAGGCAGTTTCCCTCAGAATTTTTTTTTTGCAGTTTGGCGACTGGCTATGAGCACAAATAGAGGCAAGTGGAAGGACCAGTGGCGCAGGCAGAGCTGATTAAGGAGATGGCTCAGAAGAATGCCAACAGGGCCTGCCGCAGGGTGATCCTGGGACTGCCCATTTATCCTCCACCTACCACAGAACAGATGATCGAGGCGTGTACCAAGAAAGCAGAGCTGTTTGGTGCACAAAACAGGAGGCTAGGACTGACAAAATGTAGCAGTGGTAACACCAGGAATGAAGAAGCCACAGATACCATCAGAGCAGCTCCAGCATATCATCTGCTTCCAGTGCAAAAGGCCAGGACACTTCACCAGAGGGTGTCCTCAAAGCCAGCACCAAAAGAAATACCAAAAGGAGACAGTAGCCAACCAACAAAAAAAATGAAATTAGAATGCAGCCCCGCCTATCGCAATGATATAAATGTAGCGGGCTCCAGAGTGGGGAAAGCCTCTCTCTTAATTGATAAGGGGGTGGAAGGGAAGCAGGGTGTGGGACTGCAGAAAAATAATTTTGGGGAACCTCTGCCTAACAAAATCTGGCAGCCTCACAAGTGATCCAGACCTGTAACTGCCAAAGCTTTTCTTTTCAAGTCTACTCTTTGGACAGTCATTGGAGTGAACCTGCTGGACAATTCACGTGATGTGACAGGACTGGATAGTGAGTATTTTGTTACTGGGGACACAGCACACACCCCCATGGAGATTAAGGTGGCTCCCATGACAATCAAGGGAGGCTTAACACACCTCACTCTCCTGGTGTGTTGACCTCATCCACCATTCTATTTGGCCAAGCTCTAAATCATCACCCAGGCCACTTCTGTTCCAGCAAAGGTCCCAGTAGATGACAAAAACACCTGGCATCTACTGGGCAGAAGTGGCTGGCGAGAATAAATCCATCATGGGATGCAACCTAACCCTTGGATCAGATCATCTCCATGTGGAAGGGTTGATTGACACAGGGGCAGATGTGACAATCATACCTGAAAGGGTGTGGCTGTCACATTGGGATTTGCAACCTGTGGCTGGCAAAATCCAAGGTGTTGGAGGAGTGAAATTGGAAAAAGTTTCTAAGAGCTTTGTTCAAATGGAGGGGCCGGAGGGAAAATTGGCCAGTGTTAGTCCATTTGTCAATGACTACAAGTGTCCCCTGTGGGGGAGAAACACCATGTCCCAGTAGGGAGTCAAACTAATTATCCCTGAGACTCCCTAGGATTTTTAGAAGTGGCCACTGTGGAGCACCCTACCCAAAAGTTAACAAGGCTGGATGATAATCCAGTCTCGGTAGGTCAGCGGCCACTCAGTAAGAAAAAGCTCGAGGCGCTCAAAGAGCTCGTGGAGGAACAATTAGCCAAAGGCCACATAGAAGAAACACCCAGCCCTTGGAATTCCCTGGTCTTTGTAATAAAGAAGCCAGGGACAGATAAGTGGTGCCTCCTTCAGGATCTCAGGAAAATAAAGTAATTGAGGACATGAGGTCACTCCAATCTGGGATTCCCTCCCTGACAATGCTCCCACAAAACTGGCAATTGGCGGTCCTAGACATCAAAGACTGTTTCTTCCAAATTCCCCTATACGCAGCAGATGCACCATGGTTTGCTTTCTTGGTTCCTATGATCAACCAGGAGGCCCCAGTGAAACGGTACCACTGGAGGGTTCTGCCTCAGGGAATGAAATGTAGTCCTTCAATCTGCCAGTGGTACTTGGCTTCTTTGCTGTCCCCAGTGCATGCCGACAAAAGAGAAGCCATCATCTTACACTACATGGATGATTATGGATGCTAACTCTGAAGCAGGGAGCAACGTGCCTGTGGAAATTGCAGGCCACATAGCTTTCTCAGTCTTGCCTGAGAAAGTGGCCTGGGAAATCATGGGGAGGAATTAAAACAATCCTCAGAGACAGAAAACAGCCTTGCAGGTGCTGTTTGTCTGTTCCTTGTTTTCTGGCAAGAGAAGGTCGAAGGGTGGTAAGCCCCACTGACCAATGATGGTGATGGTAACCAATAAAAGTTTCTTTTCTGTACTTTCATGTATCAGTCTATAAAAAAGACCTGAGGTAATAAACCAAGAGAAATTCTCCTGATCGACTCCCTAGAGAGTCTGTGTAATTCTCTTCGCCATTCCTAATAGAGCGACAGATGATATGCTTGTGTGCCGCCGCCAATGACACTATACTGCAACACACACTTGACCTAGTGGTTAAAGTTTTAACCTCTGCTGGATTCCAACTACAGGAAGATAAAGTTCAGAGGATGCCACCTTGAAAGTACCTGGGCTTAGAGATCACTGCAAGGACCGTTGTTCCGCAGAAATTGAAAGTTCTTAGTGATCCCAAAACCCTAGTGGATCTCCATTCCTTGTGCAGGTCCTTTAACTGGGTCAGACCCTGGCTAGATCTCACTAATGAGGACCTGGATCTTCCATTCAATTTATTGAAAGGGGAGAGAGAGCTGCTTTCTCCCAGGGAACTCACCCCAGAGGTGAAAACTGCTATTGAAAAAGCACAAAGGTCTCTGACAGAGAGAGAGGCTCATCACTATAAGTTTGAGCTGCCTTTCAAATTTATTGACCCGGGAAAACTACCACACTTACATGGGTTGATATTCCAATGGGCTGAAGGGCAGAGAGATTCACTCTTAATCATAGAGTGGGTCTTCCTCTCCGATCAATGACCCAAAACCATCACCATGCCATAAGAGCTGGTGGCTCAGCTGATCCAAAAGGCCAGGGTGAGGCTGCGGGAACTGGATGGTGGGGACTTTGTGTGTATTCACCTTCTGGTCAGACTTTCTGGGGAGGGAAAACACTCTCCAGAGAAATTGACCAAGATGTTTGAGCACCTGCTTCAGAGCTGTGCTAACCTCCAGTTAGCTCTGGACAGCTACAGTAGGCAAATATTGGTCCATGCACCATCGCACAAATTGTTTCATGAGGAATTCCACCTCATTCCTCGTGAGAAAAGGAGCCAGAGGCCACTCAAAGCTCTTAAAATGTTCACTGATGCATCTGGGAATGTCCCACAAGTCGATGATGACTTGGAGAGATCCCCAGACACAGCACTGGGAAGCTGATATTGAGTTTGTGGAGGGGTCACCCCAGATAGCTGAACTGGCTATGGCCATGAGAGCCTTTGAGAAGTTTTCATAGCCAATCAGTTTGGTTACTGACTCAGCCTACGTGGCGGGGGTAGTGTCCAAGGCACAGCAGGCAGTTCTCAAAGACATCAAGAACGAACATCTCCTTAGGTTGTTCTCAAAACTAATTTATTTAGTTTCAACTCGAGTGTATCCGTTCCATGTGATTCATGTGAGGTCACATACTGATTTGCCAGGCGAGATCACAGAACGGGACCATAAAGCAGATTCTCTTGCTTCCCCAGTCAAAAGGGTATGTCTTCCAGGTGTATTCCAGCAGGCCAAACCGAGCCACCAGCAATACCATCAAAATGTGCCAGGACCAATTCGTCAGTTCCAGCTGACATGGGGTCAGGCTAAGGCCATTGTAGCCACCTGTCCCAGTTGTCAGCTCCAGGCAGTGCCATTGCTGGGTATTGAGATTAACCCTCAAGGTCTTGGGAGCTGCAAAGTGTGGCAGACAGACATGAAACACATTCCCAGTTTTGGTCGCCTTAAGTATGTCCATGTGAATATTGACACGTACCCAGGTGCGGTTTATGCCTCTGCCCACATGCACAGGAGAAAAGACTGTGCATGCCAAACAGCACCTGGTACAGGCGTTTTCATTGCTGGGGAATCCCTAAAACTGATAATGGCCCACCATATAAATCCAAGATGTTCCTAGGGTTTTTTCAGCAGTGGGGAGTGGAACATAAAACTGGCATCCCCCATTCCCTCACAGGTCAAGCTGTGATTGAGCACACCCACCAGACACTCAAACAAGTCCTGGCCAGGCAGGACAGTGGGAGAGTGTGGATGTCACCACAACAAAAGCTCTGCAAAGCTATGTTTACTATCAATTTCCTGAATTGTTCATTTGATGACTCCCCCGGTGGTTCGGCATTTTAACAGTGCTGATTAATTTAAGTTGTCACAGCGTCCACTGGTCTTAATCAGGGACCCAGGAACCTGGCAGACCAAGGGCCCCTATGAACTTGTTACCTGGGGGTGTGGCTACATGTGTGTCCAACCTCACAGACCCATGTTGGATACCCCAAAGGTGGGTAAAACCATTCGCTCACAAAATCCCATCTTCAGCAGAAGGGGATGAAAGACAAGTAGCAGTCGCTTCCAAAAGAAGAAGCTGCTGGAAAGAGAGAGAAGAAACCTAAATGACATCTGGTTACTCTCTGGCAGACACACATACTGAGTGTTAATATGCTTTAAAAATCTTTGTTTTTCCTTTCAAGTGAACACCTACCTCCCACTCAGCCTCGTGATGAGCCCTATCCCAGTTGTCATCCTGTTCGTGTGGACTGGTTCAGTGAATTGGTTAAAGGCTGGGGACTCACAGGGTGGTGGACTTCAATAGTTAAACCCTTCTTTTAACTTTATTTACTTAAAAAGGGGGAGATGTCATGTTGCACTAAAATGTTTACCTTAATGGTTCTTCCCTGTGCTCCCCTCTCAGTTTTGTGATGTTGATTCCTTCCCCTCACCCCACCCCTTCAGTCTCATCCCATTGGTTGTAATTCTACTCTACTCTCTCCCACCCCCTTCCCCTCAGTATAAAAGTCCTCACCACTGCCCGCTCCATCTCTTTTTTCCCTGGAGTTCACTTGGAATAAACTGAGGGACAGTGTCCTGGGAAGAGAGAGCCTCCTTTGTCTTTTGCCTTTGTCCTTGCTGAACCCCCTCCCAACCCCGGTGGATTGGAGCTAGGCAGAAGATTTCCCTGAGAGCTAAGGGATTTTGGCAGCTCACCTGGGTTCAGGTGACAGTATTTCCCTGCAATCCTCAATTGAAAAGACTGTGTCAAGTTGCTCATCATTCAGAAAAAAAGGGTACATCACTAATTTAGTGTTTGCCTTTTTTTTTTTCCCCCCCAGAAAAATTTCTGGGATCTGTAGGTTTTAGTCACTCTCTCATCACCACTGTTTTGCTCCTCACATATCTGTCTTCAACCAGCTAAATAATTGAAACAAATTGGGTAAGAGAAACAGAATCATGTAAGCAAAATATTGTTCTGTACTATGTAACCATCTTGCAAATAGATCACACTGATGAAAATACCAAACATCAGTTTCATCTAGCATGACCTGAGTGGGATGTAAAGCTGATTTATTCTACTCTATAAACATTCCTTTTTCAAGAGTAAACCATCATCTGTTGTGACAATAAACAGCTTCAGAAATTCCCTGTTCTTTGCTTCCTGAGGTGCCATTCATCTTGGTGGGAAGATGCACACTCCTGTTTCTGGGTACCTTCACCAGTAAGGATGGCTGTTGTAATGCATTAGGAAAAATGGTATGACCCAAAGAATGTACCCCCAAAAATGTAGAATTGTAGAAATGTAGAATTCCCTTATCTCTTTCTCCCCAGTTCCCCTTATTGGTTGTGTGAAAGTAATCCGCCCTCTTCCCCCTGCCTTCAAAAAGAGGCGCTTATCAACATTATTCCTCTTTTGCTCCTGCTCTTCTTCTCCGCGGGACCCCAAGAAATAAAGCTGCACTCCCATCTCAGCAAAGGGAAAGGGCCTTGTTTTTAGTTCTTCTGTTCCATGCTATACTATTTTTCCTGTTCCCCTGGCTGCAGCTGGGCAGACAGTGGTAACAGAGAAACAGGAAACATAGAAATTATAGCAGTTGGTGCCCAATGTGGGGCTCTGAGAGACCCCCAAAAGCAGCTGGAAACACACGTGTGTTTCGCAAGCCTGGACATGTCAACTACCTTTAAAAGCTAAAATGCAAATATAGCCTACAAGGGAGAAAACGGTAGTCTTCTCAAGCCCAGAGAAAGTCGATTTCACAAAGAAGAAGATTTACTGCTCGACAACGTGAAAGTGGTGAGTCATACCGGCCGACGGTGGCCCGGAATGCGAAAACGGGGTGGAGCGGGTCCCAGACACAACAACCTACACAGCACCATGCATGAGCCAAGCCAGGAGATCAGCTAGGAGCGCACCCGAGCTGGCAGCTGTGACAATTGCAAGCTGCACGGGCGCCAGGGGTGTCCCTGTGGGTGGCGGGGGGCAGCTGGTGTAGCAACAGTTGTGTGGAGCTTGGCGGCGGCAGCGGGAGGTGTCCCAAGGCTGTGCAAGCCGTGGGCTCAGCGCAGAGCCTGTCGCAGCACATTACACGTGACAGCCGTGCAGCGCGGGACTCGGCAGCCGTGGCGTGGGGAATGAGCGGCAGTGTTTTGCCCCCCATGGCTTCAGCCACGTGGTTTTATAAGCCCAGAAAAGTAACTGTGACTGAGCTTGACAGTTTATATCTTACCCCAGTGTGTGTGTGGGGGGGGGGGGGGGGCAAGCTGAGAAAAGAAGCTCCTTGCTTAGTTGCTTTTGCAGTAAAACAAGGCAAAAAGGAGTTGTGCTAACACACTGTTAATAGCAAAAATGTGGTCCAAACTGTCTATACCCCAACCACATTTAGAATCCAAATTGCAAGAATTTTTGAGTACTATAAATGTTAAAATTTCTAGAAAAATTTAAAACACTTCATTTCATGGCCATCTCATAACATTTCAACCTTGATTTGTCAGAAGTAAATTCTATCTCAGCATGGGGTCAAATTAGAAATTTTTTAACACTGAAAGTAGAAAACGGTGACAAAAATGCTTCAAAATATCTCCCAGTCTTTCTTATAATTTGAAAAGAATTAATGGAGAAAAAGACATAAAAAACAGCCACTGCAGTATCCATCAGTTTCCCCTACTCCTTCCCCTAAAACCTTTGCCTCTGAGCTGAAAAAGATACATGGAACAGATCCAGAAAGTCAGGAATTGCATGGTAATTATGCCATTCCTGGATCCATGTGTCTCATTCAGCCCCCCATCTCTGACAGCATCTCACAAGCTGTCAGAGACCTTCCCCTGCACCCCCACATCCCAACTATTCAAACCTCTTACCTCCACGTGGCTGAGATCCAAGATGGAGCTGGCCATGTACCAGATAACCATGTGGAGAAATCTCCTTCGTATCTCCCTCCCCCTTCCCATGACTCTTTCCACCCACCTGTCTCCGCCCAGTTCTCCTATTCCTCTAGTAACCCCTCCCCTCCCTCATACATTTCCCTTACTCTTACCATACCCTGCTCAGGCATGAGATCACCTTGCAACCCCACCTCCAAATGTTGCAACCCTGTTCCCCACACCCCCGCCCCCTGTCCCCACAGGGATGGGGGGAGTGAGAGGAGGGGCCCTACCGTCTGCTCCCGTTGGGGGCAAGGGAAGGGGTGTCCTGACCCTGCTTCCTGGGGAGGGGAGATGTGTCCCTGCCCAACCCCTGTTGGGAGTGTGGGTAGGTCCCTCTACCCATCCAGGGGTGAGGCAGGGCCCCCTGGGCCTGCTGGGGGTGCAGTAAGTCCCTCCACCCATCTGGGAGTGAGGTGAGGCCCCCTGGATGTGCTGGGGACAGGGCTGAGTCCCCTCATCAATCTGGTGTGGAAGCAGGGCCTCCAGGGACTGGTGGGCGTGGGGCTGGGTGGGGAAACCCCGGAGATGCAGGCTCTGGGGAAGATAAGGATACGCCTACAGCTGCACCTGTGATATTTACTGGTAAAAAAAGAACTAATAGACAATATCAGCCTTTCTCTTACCATCATACCAGATATGCAAAATACAATGTGAATTTGGCAAAAATAGTGAAATACTAAAAAGAATAATTAAAGCTACTTTAAAATCTCAGGAGTTAGTTCCTGGGGAAATTACCACACCTACATGGGTTGATATTTCAGTGGGCCGGAGGGCAGAGAGATTCACTCTTAATCATAGAATGGGTCTTCCTCTCCCATCAATGACCCAAAACTATCACCAGGCCACAAGAGCTGATGGTTCAGCTGATCCAAAAGGCCAGGGTAAGGCTGCGGGAACTGGCAGGTTGTGACTTTATGTGTATTCACCTCCCAGTCAGGCTCTCTGGGGAAAGAAAGCAGTCTTCCTGAGAAACTGACCGAAGAGATGTTTGAGCACCTTCTGCAGAGCAATGTTAACCTCCAGTTAGCTCTGGACATCTATAGTGAGCAAATATTGGTCCATGCACCATTGCACAAATTGTTTCATGAGGAATTCCACCTCTTTCCTCATGAGAAAAGGAGACAGAGGCCACTCAAAGCTCTTAAAATGTTCACTGATGCATCTGGGAATGTCCCACAAGTCGGTGATGACTTGGAGAGATCCCCAGATTCAGCACTGGGAAGCTGATGTTGAATTTGTGGAAGGATCACCCCAGATAGCTGAACTGGCTGCAGCCGTAAGAGCTTTTGAGAAGTTTTCAGAACCGATTAATCTGGTTATTGATTCAGCCTACGAGGCAGGGGTGGTGTCCAGAGCAGAGCAGGCAATTCTCAAAAACATTGAGAATGAACATCTCTTTAGATTGCTCTCAAAACTTATTTATTTGGTTTCAACTCAAGTGCATCCTTTCTATGTGATGAACATAAGATCTCACACCTTGTTACCAGGTGAAATTGCTGAGGGGAACCATAAAGCTGATTCCCTTGCTGCCCCAGCCGAAAAGGTACGTCTCCCTGATGTGTTTCAACAGGCTATGTTAAGTCACCAGCAGTACCATCAAAATGTGCCAGGACTGATCCGTCAGTTCCAGCTGACATGGGATCAGTCTAAAGCCATTGTGGCCACCTGTCCCAGTTGCCAGCTCCAGGCAGTGCCATCATTAGGCATTGGGGTTAATCCCTGAGGCCTTGGAGGCTGTGAGGTGTAGCAAACAGACATCACTCACATACCCAGTTTTGGTCACCTTAAGTATGTACACATGAGTATTGATACATACTCAGGGGCAGTGTATGCCTCTGCTCATAGGAGAAAAATCTGTGCATGCCAAACAACATTTAGTACAGGCCTTTTCAGTGCTGGGAATCGCTAGGGAAATTAAAACAGATAATGGCCCAGCATATAAATCCAAGGAGTTCCTAGAATTTGTCCAGCAGTTAGGAGTGGACCACAAAACTGGCATTCCCCCACTCCCCCACAGGTCAAACTTTGATTGAGCTCAAAACAGTCCTAGCCAGGCAAGGTAGTGAGACAGTGTGGATGTCTCCACAACAAAATCTTTGCAAAGTTGTGTTTACCATCAATTTCCTGAACTGTTCATTTGAAAACATGAATCCTCCAGTGACTTGGCATTTTAACAGTGGTGATCAGTTTAAATTGTCACAGCGCCCACCGGTTTTAATCAGGGACCCTGAAACTTGACAAACCAAGGGCCCCTGTGAACTTGTCACCTGGGGGCATGGTTACACATGTGTATCCACCCCTTCAGGCCCCCGATGGATCCCTCAGAAATGGGTAAAGCCCTTTGTTCCCAAAAACCCTGCCCCAGCAGAAGAAGAAGAAGAGAGACAAGTGGCTGTTGCTTCCAAAAGAAGATGCTGCTGGGAAAAACAAGAAGAAACCTTCCTAACTTCTGGTTACTCTCTGACCTCTACACATTGACCGTGAATATGCTTTAAAAATGTTTGTTTCTTTTCTTTTAGAAAACATCTACCTCACACTCAAACCCATGATGAGCCCTACCCCTGCTGTCATCCTGCTCATGCTGAGCAGCCTGGCAGCTGTCTGGATCATCCCTCAGCCATGACAGAACATCTGGGTGACCTTGGCGCACACACTTCAACAAGACTATAACTGCCTGTCCACTGCAACAGCAAAAGACCCTATGTCCACCTGTCTGGTAGGAATCCCACTGCAGGCTGAAGATTTTACAGCCAGCTTTAGTGATCCCAAGTCCAATACAATTCCCAAAACACACAGTGACCAGGCACATGAAAACCATAAACGGCGGGCTGTGTCAGTGAAAAATCCTATAGAAAAGTGGTTACCACTGCCCTGAGCTAATAAAGAGCCCCAAGAATTAGAGCTATTAGGTTCCTCCCCTGCACCTTTTTGTGTTCACTTCATTTACAATTCACTGCCAGATACAAAACTATACAATCACATAATCCAGTACCAGAAAAAAATACGAAGCAAAACAATGGTGTGGTACGCTAAGTCTTAGCAGAAGATCCTCACCGCTCACATCCAAGAATCCTCCCTAAAGGTATATTTCTAATTTGTGGAGATAAAGCATGGGCAGGAGTCCCATCTCGCCTTGGAGGGGGGCCTTGCACTTTTGGACGGCTGTCCCTGTTAGCACCCAACCAAACCAAAATTATTAGAGGGACTCAGAAAGACAATTCGACCCATGAAATCCACAAAAGAGGCATTGATATTTTAGACTCAAATTGAGATTGAGATATATTTCATTAGGCAAAATCAAAAAGAGTTGATGCATCCGTATTTCTTCCATGGGTTGCAGCTGCCAAGGCATTAGATGAATTAGGACAGCTCGAGTGCTGGGTGATTAAACAGGCCAACTTAACATCAGCTGCCCTCAGCTCCCTCCTCAAAGAAAAAGATATTACCAGACAGGCCACACTCCAAAATCGGGCTGCCATAGGTTTTCTTCTGCTGCTGCATGGACACAAATACCAGGAATTTGAAGGACTTTGCTGCCTAAACCTGTCCTCAAAAGCTCCCAACATCCACAGAGCCCTCTGAGAGATGAAAAACTTGATTGGACAGGTGAAGCAAGAAGCTGAGGACTGGTTTAGCGAGCTGTTTTAAGGCTGGGGACTCACAGGGTGGTGAACCTCAATAATCAAAACAATCCTGTTGGTTTTGTTGCTCTGTTTCTAATCGTGCTAGCATTCAGGATTGTCCATTGTTTAGTTTTAAAAGCTCTCAAGAATTTAGTCTCTGCCTCAAAGATCAACCACATAGAACTAGTGGACCAGAAGAAATCTAACCAGCCCACCAATCACAAGTGGTGGACAAACTTGTGACCTGTATTAAGATAATCTCATAACCCTTCAAAATTTTTTATATGATAAGAAAGGGTGAGATGTTGTAATGCATTAGGAAAAATGGTATGACCCAAAGAATGTACCCCCAAAAATGTAGAATTGTAAGCTTCTATCCCTTATCTCTTTCTCCCCAGTTCCCCTTATTGGTTGTGTGAAAGTAATCCGCCCTCTTCCCCCTGCCTTCAAAAAAAGACGCTTATTAATATTCTTCCTCTTTTGCTCCTGCTCTTCTTCTCTGCAGGACCCCAAGAAATAAAGTTGCACTTCCATCACAGCAAAGGGAAAGGGCCTTGTTTTTAGTTCTTCTGTTCCATGCTATACTATTTTTCCTGTTCCCCTGGCTGCAACTGGGCGGAGAGTGGTAACAGAGAAACAGGGAACATAGAAATTATAGCAAATGGCCTGGTGCTGTTCTTCTGTGATAGATCCCTTACACTCCCCCAGGAAAGGTGCCCTCTCCCAGTTTCATTCTTGCAGTCCTCCTAGAATGCCTGGGATGCCTATGCAGGGGAAAACATCAGGGCCTGACACCAGAGGAGAAAGTAGGTGAAGTTCCACAGACTGCTTGTTTATCATCAGGGAAGGAATAACCCACTCTGCTGTTCTGTTCCATGTGCTCCTTCACAAAGGTACTCTATAAACTGGAAGTTTAAAGGGCAGCTTTTAGAAGAATGTAATAGTGTTGGTGCATTATGATTCTATGAGAAACAGCACACTTAATACCCTCATATGATACAGTTATGCCGCAGCAGGGTGGATGACAGGGGTGCCGCGACTACCCTGAAGAAGCCGTCCTGAAAAGGACTGCCCAGGGGCGCAGGCACATCCTCTGCCCAGCGAGTGATCTCAGCTCAGCAGCAGCGTGCAGGCGACGCGGAGAGAGAGACTAGAATGCTGTATGGCATTCCACCGAGAAATAGCCTTTATTATAGCAGGGCCCTCAGTGAAAGGACACAGTAAACAGCAGCTGTCCCAGCTGCAGAAAAACCAGGGCATTTATAGGAAAGGAGAGGGGCGGGGAAAACTTGGATACATGTATCAGGGTGGATTGATAAGGAGGGAAACCAATAGGGTGTAACAAATTAACATGTTCAACTCTAGGGCCTCTGGGAGTGACACTTTTTCTCTGCATGACAAAAAATTGTCTCGCCTAGGGAGAAGCTTTCCAGGGGAGAGTCAGGCTTTCTGAACTGGCCGGTTCCCTGGCCTCCACGCAGTTACAGCAGTAATATTTTTTTAATCAGTGAATCCAAATTTCTTTGGTTCCAATTTTCTTCATGTTGTCCAGACTGTATATTTTTCCTTTGCTTCATATTTATTTTCTATTTTTGGAGATGAGTTTTTCATCAATATATGCTGTTAACTCACAACTAAAACATTTTTAGGGGCAATATATAATTTCTAATAGAGGATCCTTTCATGAAATATACATTTAAAACCATCAGCAATGCCCAATAAATAAATACCCAATTAATACCCAATATATACCAAATAAATATAAAATATGCATATATATTAGAAATATCCTTTCCTACACAATTTAGGAAAGATCTCAAAAGATTCTAAATCTTTAGCTTGGTAATATGCATATCTATTAGCATCTTACACTATTTGTTCATTCAACACTAAGATTGATTTAAGGTGGTTTCTAGTAAAAACATCATTTGCTCCTCCCTCTGCCCTTCACTCTTTTAAACACCATTTAAATCTTAAACCTAAGATTTTTCCTTTTCTGCTTCTCTCCCAAGGTTAAAGCTTTTTATTTCTGTGCAATAGCTGAAAGTGGACTTTTGAAATAAGCAGAGTGGTTACAAGGATTGCAGCAAGGTTGGATGTACAATTAAGATAATGGTGGCACTATCCATCTGAGTAATAATTTGGATAATGATTACCGTATTGGAACATTTTATGAGAATAAAAGTAAAATCAAAAAGAATTCCTTTTGAATAAATATTTAGCATAGCTGAGTACTACAACAGCATATCTGAATGATAAAAGATGCTCACTAAGCCAAAGCTGTATTCTCTGCTAGAAAAGGGGAGCATTTAATTTGTTGCCTTTTTCCCCCTCCAGAGTTATAGTTTAAATGCAAAGTGTTGCTTTCGTGAAGCCTCAGTTATTTCTTGAAAGGATATGCTCTGAAAGAAAAACTAAATTAAATTAGATTTACAAAAAATCTTTTTAACCCTTGTTGTGCCAGGGAATAGAGTAGAAATAAGCTGTTTAAAAAGAGGATGTTCTGCACAAACATCCAGAGCAAACCTTTGGGCGGATTCTCCCCAAGGTAACAAGAAGTGTCTTGAGGTAGAATCTATTGTGTTTGATTACTTGGCTGTCTGGGCATGTGGACTTCCAGGACAGGTCTATACTATTGCCATGCTATTGTATTCCCTGATTTTAAATTGTCAATCCAGTAGATTTATTTTCTCTGAGAAGTAGGACTCCAAACACATTAACTACACCTTTTCTTAATGAGTGTCTTGGTTTGAAAAGACAGGTGTCTGCTAAGGAAGGCAGAAACCTCCCCTGAAATGGAAAAATGTAAATCACTCCACCACCCCTTCCAAATTATTATAATCTTAAGGCTTTCAGGCAAAGATATGGAAATAGGAATAACAGCTCTTTACTAGGAAAATTAAAAATGCAATAGTACAAAAATAGAAAACAAATAAAAAACAACAACCCACTGATAGAGTCAGAAGACAATGTGACACCCTATTTGTCAGGTGTTGGTAGCAGTCTGATTCAATGGTGGCTGCTGTTCTGGAGTGACAGAAATGGTTCTGTTGAAGTAATGATCCCACAGAAGGGCATACTTTCCCTCTGCAGGTCCAGTGGTGTAGATGGGTCCAGTCTCTCTCCTCTGGGAATTCAATGGAGAAAGGCTGCTGTGGTGTTCTGAGTTTTTAAAGATATACAGGTTTAGATGCTTGGCTCCTCCCCCTGGATGGAGTATCTCACAATGGGATGATGTAATTTTATCAGTCATATAACGAGACTCAATGGCCTATTAACAGAAGATATCCCCCTGGAGGGAGGATGGGTTGTGGAAGAGACAAAGAACACTGCCCCACCTGGTTTTAACAGCTGGCCCATCAACAGAAGATATTCCCCAGTTATGAGGGATGGGCCATGAAAGAGATAAAGAAAACTGCCCCATCTGGTTTCAACAGATAGTAATAGAATTTGGATGTTGAAAGCAGGCAGGGAGCACAGAGCCTCTGTGAAACTCAGTCACACAAAGTTCTCACTCTGGCCTGAGAAAGCATAGGGAGGAATCCAAACAGTCCTTGGAGAAAGACAACAACCTTTGCAGGTGTTGTTTAGATCCTTGTTGTTTACTTGCAAGAAACAGTCAAGGGGTGGTTTTCCAATTGTACAATGATGGTGATGTGTTGGTTTAATGACCAATGAGAGTTTTACTTCTCAGACCTTCTCAGAACTATCTATCAAAGAAGATATGGAATAATAAAACTTGCTCTCTTGGGCAATGTTGGGGGTTAGGTGTCCTTTTTTCTGTTGTTCTGGCTTGCCCATGGAATTTTTACCCATTAGTTGTGGGGAAAACCAAACTGTGGGTACTTAGTGGGTGCTTGAGAAAAGACAAAGAGTTCGGCCAGGCCCAGGGGGGGAAGGGGGGCAGGAAAAAGGAGGGTGAGAACAGTTTGGCGGGCTTTTCTTCACCTTCAGAGAAAGACATTTTTGGGCGCGGAGCTGTTGCGGTGGGGAGAAGGGAATTTCACCATCACCCAGACGGAGCTGCTGCTTCTTCTCCTTCTTCCCTCTTTGTTGGTGGCCTCGCACCCCCTGTCCTGCCGGGACGTGTGGCAGTGCCAGCCACCGCCACGGAGCTGCTGATACACCTCAGCCACTGGCCCAGGATCTCAGCTCATCTCTGCTGTTCCAGCCGGCTGTTCCTCAGAGCCCTGCAGGAGCACCGGCACTGACTGCCCGAGGGGGTTTGTGAAGCAAAGCCTCTCCTCCATCTCGTCTTAGACAAGAAAGCTGTCACGGGGCCCCTGGTTCTGTTTTCTTGTTAATGCTGTAGTTATTGTTGTTTGTTTGCCTGGCTATACTAGTAAAGAGCTGTTATTCCTACCCCCAGATCTCTGCCTAAAAGCCCCTTGATTTCAAAATTATAATAATTCGGAGGGAGGGGGTCTACATTCTTTCATTCCAAGGGAGGCTCCTGCCCTCCCTAGCAGACACCTGTCTTCTAGAACCGAGACAGCAACATAGCTTAGAGTCTGTGTCGTACTGCTTCGCAATTCCTAGTGTAGTACAACAATAGAATACATACTTCTGCTTACATCTTGCATTGCAACCCAAAACAGGGAGCCAGGTCATAACCTTTCAATTACAGCTGCTGTGAGTCACCCAAGTGTCACAGTCAGAAATGAACTGGGATCCTTAAGTGTTTATTACCATAGCACCATCTTTTGCAACCCAACACTTTTCTCAGTTACATTCTTAGATTTTTATCACTCTGAATCAGTTTTGATCTTGTTTATTGAACTCATCTTAATTTCTTGGTTGGTTTGTTGAGGTATTTTTGTAAGAGTTACTAATCAAACTTCAGGAAGATCTTTGTTAATACAGTGGGTTCAACTTACAGTTTAAAGATCTGCTATTTTGGACCAAAAGGTAAAACTGTTTTCCTTCAGTGTCCAGGAGAACCAGCCCTCCTCATTTCACTAGGCTTAATGAGGTAGCAGTCTATCCCCAAAGCCCAAAGGACATTTTTTTTAAATAGTTCAGGCAAGAATGTATTGCATGTGTATCCCCTTGCAATATAGTTGCTAAAAGAAGTAGATATTTCAAATTACCTTTGCCAGGCCCTGTGTTTACCAGGGGAATTAATTAAACTTCCATGAAAAAGTCCTCAAGGATTACATTAGAACCAGGTACAACATCCCTGGCCTATTTTGGTGACACTGCTCTTGGTCACACCAGAGCTCTGGGCTAGCTCTACGGTACCACTCCAGCATGGGCAGTCGCCAGGAGTGTGGAACTGCAGGGGAAAGGCAATCCCATTGCAGAACCTTCAGAGCACCGAATCCTGCCGGGCTCTACCTAATCAGGCGTCGTGGGTGATAGCAAAAGGGAGGAGACTCACTCGGCTGTACTTCCCAGGAACAGGTTTATTCAGGAGAGGGGATGAGCACAAGGGCCTGGGCTGGGAGAATTCAGGACCCAAGAGAGCCCAGAGCACCTCTGTGTACTGGGTTTTACCTCAGGGGCGGGCACAGTCCAGGGTCCAATGGGAGCTCATGGAGGGAGGGGTAAGGGGAGAAGGTTACAATGTCAGGGACCAATGGGGATACAAAGAAGGTGGGAACAATAACAACCTATTGGTGTGTGGAGGAAGGGATGATATACATAGAAGGAGCTGGAAGGAGAGGTGGGGTTTATGATGATGGATGGGGAGATGGGGCAGGGTAAAGGTAATTGACGGGAACATTCAGGAAAACTGGGAGGGGTTTACATAACAGACAAATGGAACCAACCAAGGCAGTAAATGGGGGAGACCCAGGAACATACCAAACAGACAAAATAATAACAATTTTAACAGAACTGAATAAACATACTACAACATTTTGGGTGTCATTTAATCAACAGTAGAACCTACTTGTGACCCCTTGTGACTTGTGATCTCTTTCATTAGTCAATCTAAACACTCCAGACAGAATTATAGATCTCTAGCTTTGCAGTAACAATTTTCCATTTTGCTCAACATGATGCAAACCATCAGATGCTCTGAAGGTGCTTGGATATCTGCAATGGCTGGCTGATACTGTGTTTCTGATGGTCCTAAGAAGGATCAAAAGAAAAATCATTGTGTCAAATGATCCAATTGTCAAGACTGATTTTTCAACAGCTGCATAAATACTGTCATTGGCACTTGTTTATAATCTTATCATTTTGGATTAGACATATAAGCCTTACATACCTGAAAATATACAAGCATTTTGGTTCTGGGAGGTGCATTCACCTATTCTACAAAGCACTAATTTAACATATAAGCTCAACATAAAAAGTGTGTGATGTCTGTCACCAGCAGAGTCTTAAATTAGTCCTGTCTTTGGGAGCATCTTGCTTGCATCCCATGGCAGACTTGCCTTGCTGGACTTTGCAGAACCAGTTCTGGAAGAACCAAGGTTGATTTTGTGAAAAGTTAAAATTAATAATTATGATTTCTATTTAATTTTGCAGTCCCAATACAGTTGTAAATCACAACAGACAGGAATACATAGAAGCTGAATTCTTCATTTAATACATTAATCCAATGTTTTACATTTTTATTTGAAAAGGAGTGTCAAAGCCCACTAAAACTGGATATAGAGAAAAGTGAGGGTGAAAACAAAAGTTTACATAAGATTAGATAAGCTACTCCAAGATATGAAAAAAATGCAAGCATCTTGCAAACACATTTGAAAGAAGCATACTAGAGAATTTAAATGACTAACTGAATCTAATTTCTTTTGTTATCACTCTCAGTAAGCAGAGAGATTGTTTTGTTTGTTTTCCTCTCCCTTCATGTCTTTATGGAATACACTTTGTGGCAATTTAAAGACACTTTGACATTCTTCTGAGAAGTTGGAATCTCTGGTCTCTACATTTATCCAGTTTACAAAATAAAGGAAAATTGAATAAGTCCTCCACAGTAGAGAAAAAAGGAATTTTATCCTAAAATAATGCCTTGTTGAATCTTATTGAAATGAAATCATGATCAGACCATAGCAGACAGGAGATATATGTGTATAGGGACCCACATTCTACATAAACACAACTATAACTCACTATATTTTATTTTATCACAAGTCTACTAAAAATGTTCTCCTAGATGACAGCTTGAATGCAATAAGACAACTGGGGATAAGTGCTAAAGTCTTGTCAAAGCTATATAGTTTCTTTTTCAAGAAGACGTCTGGTTTAATTGCTCAATGCCAACTGAATCCTTATAACCAAAGGCAATAATTGCTTGCTGCTGAATTATATCAATGAATAATTGAAGGACTTGGCTTTCTCTATCCTTTCTTTGGCTCCTGGGATTGGAGGAATCCAGGCTTTGCACTTCTAAAATAGATACAATATTGTTTTTATTTAATTTCCGTTTTTATTTTATGTTCTTTGTTCTCACTTATGTTAAAATTCTTCCCCTATTGTTGCACACGGTGTAACAGCACCAAAACACAAAGGATGAAACACAAAGACATGAAAGCATGTCTTGTTTGCTTCTTGCCTTTAAAAAACAGAGCTTGGTGGGTGTTGGGGGTTTAGGTGTCTTTTCTTTTGTTTCTTCTTACCTATAGAATTTTCCCCATTAGTTGTGGGGAAACCTGACTGATGGTACTTAGTGGGTGTTTGTGAAGACAAAGAGTTTGGCTGGGCCCAGGGGGGAAGGGGGGCAGGTAAAAAGGGAGGGTGGGGGCAGCGGCTAGCTGGCTCTCTTCTTCCGACTTCAGAGCGGCACACACTTGGAGCTGTTGCCTGGGGAAAGGAATTCGTCATAACCCAGGCAGAGCTGCTGCTTCTTCTTTTTCTTCTTGTTTTCTTGATCTTCTTGTTCTTCTTGTTCTTCTTGTTCTTCTTGGTCTTGTTCTTCGTTCTTCATTCTTCATGTTGTTGTTGTTATTGTTCTTGTTGTTGTTGTTGTTGTTCTTCTTCTTCGTCTTCATCTTCGTCTTCGTCTTTGTCTTTGTCTTTGTCTTCGAGCCTCACATCCCCTGTCCTGCCCAGTGCCAGGCACCACAGTGGAGCTGCTGATACACCACGGCCACCGGCCTGGGAACTGAGCTCATTCCTGCCTTTCCAGCTGAGTGTTCCTCAGAGCCCTGCAGGAGCACCGGGACTGTCTGCCCGAGGGGTTTGTGAAGCAAAGCCTCTCCTCCATCCCTTCCCATCTCAGCCGAGAAGGCTGTCATGGGTACCCTGGATCTGTTTTGTTGTCAACACAGTTACTGTTGTTTGTTTGCCTTGTTATACATACTAGTAAAGAAATGTTATTCCTATCCCCAGATCTCTGCCTGAGAGCTCCTTGATTTCAAAATCATAATAATTTGGAGGGAGGGGATCTACATTTTCATTCCAAGGGAGGCTTTTGTCTTCCCTAGCAGACACCTGTCTTTCAAACCAACACAGTGGGTTTTTCAGGGGAACCATGTCTGCAATGTCTATAGAAGAGCTCTTCAAATGACAAAAAAGCATTTACAACAAATCACACTCATTAGAAGGGTTTTCTTCTAAATGAAGAAAGTCTTCATAACAAGCCCTGGTGTTATATCTCACAGTACTTTTTTATGCCAAGAAAGTGTAATTAGGATGATAAATTAAGCTTCCTTTTCTTTATCCAGTCTTAGAATATGCTACAAGCTAGCAAACTGCTGTATTCCCTACGTTTATTAAATCCAGTGGTCAAAGAGATATGTTTATTTTTGAGAGACACCCTTATCAAAACATCTGCGTGGGAATTTTATAAGAGCATTTTACGGTATCTGTTGAGCAACACAGTCATTTTCATATTCAAGATTATAAAAGTGAGTGAAGATAATTTTATTTACACATACTCACATGCACACATATATTTATATGCAAAATATAGGAATGTTTTCCTTTCTAACTGCTTAAGTTCAGACAAGGGTTGTTAACAGGTAATCTTCGTGGCATTGACTAGACAGACCAACTATGAATGTCAACAGTGGGCTGAATTTCAGTCTTTTTTTAAGCACACAGTACTAAACAGTTGACTACTTACCTGAGGCTTGCTCCTGCTTCCATTTAACTTGGAGTCAAAAGAGCCAAGAGGAGTAGTAGATTCATTATATGGAAAATGCTGCATTTCTGCTTTTTCCCACTGCTAAATGCAATTTAATTGGCTCAATGAATGCAGCATGCAATATTTATATGTCCTTATAGTTCCTTAAGAATATGCTATACATTTTTTCCAGAGACTTTGTTAGACTTTGTTACAGTTTGCTAGCCATTTATGAAGGATTAATTATCTGTGACTAGAAAATAGCTGAATATGCCAACATGCTTGTTCGTTACTTTTAAACAGTAATTTAGGAGAAGTTTTCCACCTTAATTAAAACCTTAGTGTATTTTTGCACATATTCAGCACTCCCTTAGAAATACAGGAAAGAAAAGCTCTAACAGCAATTGCCAACTCATCCCTTTTTTTAATCTATAAATTCTCAGTTCTACAAGCAAGAAAGAGATGTACAATTCCTAGTAAAAGAGGGATTAAAGAAGCACTTGAGATTTTTTATCTGTTTGCAAACAATTTGCAGGTGAAAACAAGAGTTACTTCACTGGCTCTGGAAGTTGTTGTGAGCTTCCAGCGGCTACTTGGTTTAATACTCAAGAGAGTAATTTCAAAAAGAGATGCTCAAAAGGACCTCTGCTCAAGATCATATGTAATGTCACAGTTGAGATATTCACTTTAAGTATTGGTCTACTTGGTTCCCATCTCTGCTCCTGACCAGGTAAGAAAGGGATATCAAAAGATCAGATAAGTACTGTGCCATGTGGGTGGAGGAGTAACACTGACTGGCTCCTCCACTCCAATCTCATTTATTAGGAGGGATAGGAGCCAATGATACACCTAACTGTGTTCAGGAGAGGACTCTAAGACAGTAAAATGGCACAGGCAAAGAAATAACTATGGTGGGATACAGAAAAATTAAATGTTCATATCCCTGATCAGAATGGCATGAAAAAGAAATAAACTACCTTGCATTCATCAACTTTATCATAGGGAAAGAGCATGCACATAGAAGTTAATCACAAAAGCAGCTGCTTTAGTACATCAGCAGCAAGTTACCTCCCAATAATTCCTTCTACCTCAAAGCACTCCTTACTTTCCTGGGTAGGATTTAAACTGCAACGTCTCTTTAAGATCTTTAGGGGCTCTCAGATATCTCTGCTCAATGAAATTTGGGTTTTTATCATGTGCATTGGTCTGGCAAGTACCATTCTTGTTGTCAATAGGAGAGTCCATGTCCCTTACACAGAGGTGTGCAGCCATCAGTGCCTCCTGTGCTTCTAGAGTATTGCACAGAGGTGCTGAAAGCTTAATCTGTCACACAAAAATCAAACAGTCTAATCTCATTCTTCCCAGCATGCCTAAAAAGGACGTTCAGGAGCTGCTTTTAAAATGCTGAGTGTCAATGCATTATTTTAACAAAAGTGGAAAACAATATTTTTGATGGAACTTATTTTGATCTAGTTTACTGCCTTGTCTTGAAGCCTGTTGATAAGAACAGACTGTCGTTGGGCTTAAAACTGGAGACATGATGTTTTTGTTAATCTTGTTAATCTCATTAGATATCTGTCCAGAAGTTACTTTACAACAAAATGAGTCAGAGTAGAATGGTTATGGATTTTTGTTAACTTCTGAGAGATTTTCCCTGGCTTTGGAGCATCCATAGCTACCAAAATGAAACAGTTTATACTCTGTCGAACCCTGTCAGGCCAGCATAGCTCACAATGTAAAGCAATTCAAACTGATTCAATAATGTGAAGGCTACCTTTAATTTGTTTGAATTGTATGGTGCATAGAGTGTTTTCTATACAGGAATAGCTTGACAGTTTAGGTTATTTAAATGGACTGTTCACATTCAACTCAGTTGTCACCATAAGTTCCACCTTACCACTATAAATGCAAGCAAGCATTTTTCATGGTTTCAGCTTGGGTACATTCCTTACCCTTCACAGTGCAAACCATCCATCTGTTTTCTGGTGGAGAATGTAGACACGAACTGGGAAAAATTTCCTCTTCTGACACTACATATTCTTTGAGAAGATTATGAAGATTTTAGATTATAATATGGTGGTTTTGATGAAGACCAGATAAAGTACAAAGTGTTTAAATGATGTTTGAGAGCACCAGTCCCCTTCCACATTCCCCCTTATGTTCCTGGCTCTATCTACACATGTGTCTGCTATATCACGAAATATATGATATAATAAAATATATGAATATATGAGGAAAAAAGTATAATGCAAAAGTATCAAAGGGGATACTGTGATATATTCTCCTTGCCTTTTTTATTAGAAAATTTAAAAAGGGGAATGTGTAGTCTCTCACTATGTTGAGATTCAAAAGAACGTTCATTTTCTTTCTGGGATTATGACCACTAAAATAATGAATTTCAAAGCATCAGTCCAAGTAGATGTCAGCCCTTTCATACCAAGAAAATTGTTGTATGGCAGAATCAGAATCTGTGCACATTGGTACACTTGCTTTTCTAAAGGACCTCTCTTGGAGTCTGAAACACAGAGTGTGTGTTCTTGCTTCTGATGCTTAGCTCTGAGATCCAAGAGAACACTGAATTTCATACAAAATTAAATTTATGGGCATGTTTTCATGGTGTTACATGAAAACAACTGTTAAAGTTAGATAGAAAATCTAAAAGTGTGAGTGTGTAAATTAGAGAGTTTTCTTAAATCACTGGGTGAAAAAATTAGTTTAGAGTTTGAAATAGTTTAGAAAGCAGAACACAAGATGGAGGATTTAAACTCATTTCTTTTCCTTCTTTCTTCTTCATGTTCTTATTCTAGAGGTTTTTGGGTAATAGTAACTGATTGGATAGAAAATGCCACAGTGACCCAGGTGATGGGTCATTGGGTCATTAAGAAAAATAATATACGTGTCTACTGTTAATTGCATAAGAATAAGTATAAAGATAAAAGAACTGCGTAGTTCGGGGCCATTTTGTGCCTTCAAAGCCCAAAGTGAGCCACAAGGCCATTTTGTACCATCTGAACAAAATGTGCCAGGTTGTGATGCATTAAACATGTGCAGAAAGTCTGGAGAGACCTGACAAGTTTTGTGATAACATCCTAATAAACACGAGAAACAAGATCCTAACAGGCTTTGGAGTTTTTGTCCTGACCGGGAGAACTGAAATAAGCGGGACTCCCCATAAGGGAATATCCCCAAGGAGCTCAGCTCAGAGAAGCTGACAGATCCAAGAGTGAAGAGAAGAAGAAGAACAAGCACAGCAGCAGAATCAGAAAAAGAAAAAGAAACAGAAATTTTTAAAAAAGTTATAGACCACCTTTTTAAGTACACAAAATGAGCTGTCATAAAGAAACATGATAGTATTTCCCCTGTTTGTAATTTTTTTTCTTTTCATTGCCTGTGCATAGTATTAACTTCTAGCTGACTCTGCTTGCCAAAGGCAGCCTTACAGAATGATAGGTATGGGTCACACTGTACTTCCATTTACTGAACTGTCAATATTCCATTGTTAATTAGTCGCTAATTATGCAATTTGCCCTGACAATATTTCAGCAACAAAAATTCTTCTGTCTAAACATCCTTGACAATCTTATTTTCTTGAATACCAGAACAATGAAGTCTCTTATTATTTCTGTCTATTTCTTCACCCAAAGATTTCCCTTTGAGACAGTGAGGTGATGGGTAGTTAGAGACAAAGCATCTCATCTGTAGGACTCTAGCTTCAACTCAAAGACTGATGCTGGTAACCAGAAACTTGTGATCTTCCATTACTGGATTTTAGTGTGTCTTGCAACACCGAGACATTTCCAGTAGAATATCTATCACAAAATTCCACCACTGCAATTGTTGTCCACCCTAGGCAGCCTTCCTATCTAGGCTACAGAATTCACTGCCTTGCCAGACTTCTGTTCTCTGAGGACACTCCAAACCCAGAGCTAAGCAGAAGTGGGCCATGCCTGCATTCTGTGACTGCATTCTCCATCTTAAATAGAAGAAAATCAGGTCTTAGGCTACAGTGACAGCTCTGCCTTTTTAGAGGAGGTGACACCCCAGTTCTCACAATCATCAAGATACAAAACTTAAGCATGAATACTTGTGTTCACCACCATGTCCTAAGTAGTTTTATCTTGTATTTCCTCTCCAACCTCTAATTCATATTGGAAATATTTTTCTATGTTTCCTACTATGACCTGTTGTATAACTAAAAATTTTTGAGACACCAGTTAGAATTTTAACAAGGGAGGACTAAAGCAATCATCTCAGTGTCTTGATCCATGTCAAAGAGTTAGGCACAGCTTCACCACACCTAACCCTAAGCGCCCTGCTATTATCCACACCATAATCTTCTTGATACAAGTGTTAAAATTGTATTAATCGAGAGATGCTTGCAGTCTCAATTATCTAAACCCTTGGCAGGGAAGCCTTAAGAGATGGGCTTAAGTTTCACTTTCTAAGAAGAAAAGGGCTGCAGGAAAGCTTTGATAGCAGAAATGGTAAGAAGTTTATCTCAGACTGTAGAAGCACATGCTCCCAGAAACAAACTCCTGCTTTAAACAAACAATAGGAGTATTTGAAGCTCAGTTTCTCATCCTCTGAGTGGAACCCATAAACACCAGGTTCCAAGAAAAAAATAAGGAAAATGCACAACACATTTTTTCTTCTTTTCCCCTGTGTTCAGGGGAAAAGCATGAGCTCTTGTGAAATCTTACCTGTCTTTCTCTTATAAGTGTATTCATTTGACCTGTCTCTTCAGGTATTATGGGAAAGGAAAAGTTTGATTTCTTAATCCTGCTGAAGATTATACACCATGCTGCTCAATAAGAAAAGACTTCTGTATTGGCTCAGTGGACAGCTACTGAGGTATCTTAGTTAGTGGACAAGTAGGTATCTGCAGGCTTACTTAGTCACTGGGAAGGCTGTTGGGAACATATATTTTGGATTTAGCAATTTAAATTAAAAAAAAATTGGTTGAGCTTTGTGCATTTGCTGGTTAAAAAAGTATTCTCCAGGCACAGTTACAGGCAGTGGTTGCTGCAGTGCTTCACTTTCCTTTGCCTGTGGACACCAAAAGGAGTCATCAGGGATTAACATAGCAAGGTGTCTGTCTGTCTGTCCCTGAGCTACACATTTCCCCATCAGAGTTTCCTCCATAGTTTTCCTTTCCTGATTTCCTCTTATGTTTTGATAAATATATGATATATGTTGGATATAAATTGTTATATTAAATAATATAACATCTACCCCAATATTATGGTAATAGGTGCTTTAGAACAGTCACTGTATGTAGTTATAGTAGTCTAGATTGCACATATCCTGATGGAAAGGGATCAAAGAAATTACTTGCTAGTGTTTTTTTCAATAATTTTGTCATGTTAGCTGGTTTCACCCTAGTACCACAAAGTACTTCACAGAAACTCTTCCCTGAACTAGCTCTAAACAATTATCTTTCTCGCTATTCTTTACAACTTCATTCTGGAAAGAGGTTGAGGAATTTTCACATAGCAATTCAAATAGCCCCACTGGCATGCTCATGCTCAGGAAAAATAAAGTGGTTTTGGTTTTTTTTTGGTTTTGTTTTGTTTTGTTGGGGTTTTTTTTGTGTTGTTTTTGTTTTGTTTTGTTTCAAAAGTTTAAAAGTTAAAAAAAGAGATCTTTTCATGAGCAAAATATGACTGAATGAAAATTTCCAAGCCAAAATTAAGGATCTTCAGTTGCTAAAGATGAAGTGATAGGTGCAAGAAATTAACTCTTTTCCCTTGAAATTTTCCTTCTTTAACCATACAAACACTGTGAAGAGAAATTCAGATTTTTATTCATGTAGATCTGCCACCAAGGACTGATAACTTTCCAAAGAGTCCACAAACACTGACGTTTCTTGGATACTTATATATAATAGTATAGTCATACATAAGAAGAGAAAAGAAGCTTTAAGATTTTTGGTGACATCATTTTTACCTGCTACAACTTTTTTTTCTTTTGGCCTGTCCAGAGTCTGCACTTTCCACATTTTAATTGCTCTTTTTTTACTTAAGAATTCCATGTCTTTTTCTGGTTGTTGACACTTTGCAGTCTTCCAGATTTCAAATCGTTATCCCCTCCTTTACCTGTAATTTATGGGCTTGATTACTTTTTAAAGTAGTGGAATTAAAGCATTTTATACAATCTAAGGTATTCTGACTAAATTAAAGAGTGCTGTGCCTTATTCTACCTTATCAGATGGTATTTTAATTCTTATTTTTTATTTTGACTCCAGATATCATTCTATACAGTCCTTAACCGTAATTCTAAAGTTGTTTGCATTTTAAAATCAAAATCCAATGCTATTCACTTGGGGAGAAAAGGCCAGGTTTTAGGATAAGGATTAGTTTAGTACTGCTTACAACTCCATTATGGGGCAGTCAAAAAAGACGTAACTTTTAAAGGGCAAAATGGTACTATTTTTTTTTTTACTCCCTCATGGAAGGCCTGAGCATATAGTTTTGTGTAGTAGGACTCAGGGTCATTTCAAGATCAGAATTTAATGAATTGCCATTAGTTAAGGAAAAATCCCAACTACTACTAAACCTACCTCAAACTTTAAGGTTCAGCCTCTTTCTCATTTTCCATGTGAATAGCCTTCACTTCCTTGTGAAATGGACAGTCTGAATTTTCTCTTGGTTTAGTCATTCACCATATGATCCTTTCTAGAAGAGAAACCAATACATACCTGGTGGGTCTGACTGTGACACCTTTAGTTGAAAGTAATCGTTTGAGAAAAAATAAATAAATATATATACACACATATATATATATAAATAAATGTATACACACACAAGCCTGAGATATATCCGTGAGGCAATAAAGCTAAATATAAATTTATGAAGTTAGATTTTTAAAAATGCATGCATAGCATCAATGAACAGTAATTGCAATATGTAACTACATGCACAAACACAATTAGACACAGAGACTTCAATGTGTAAATATTCTACTTGTTTATTCAGGAAGGGTTGCTCTAAATGAACAGCAAATAATAGCACATTTGTTTTGCAAGTGCAATTGATGTTATGAATTTTGCCTCTGATTCATTAGACAGGCTTTGTTCAATGTTACAAATCAAATTACATTCATATATATATATATTCTTGGTCTAATGCTGAACATAATATTAACTGAGAAATTTTAAAATTCAGCCTTTGCTTTTATATTTTTATCCTCTTTTTTGGACAAACTGTTATGTGAGAAAACTTGACAATCCATGTGTTGGGTTAGGTGATGGAGAATGTCCAGAGAAGGGCAACAGAGGTGGGGAAGGGGTGGAACACGAGTTGAGGCTGAGGGAGCTGTGGGAGATCAGGCTGGAGAAAAGAAGGGTCAGGGGGGCTTTCTCTCTCCCTATAAATTCCCTGATAGGTGGGAGTTGGCCTTCTTCTTCCAAGTAATAAGTGGTAGGTTGAGAAAAAATGGCCTCAAGTTGTGCCAAGAAAGGTTTAGATTGGTTATTAAAAAAATTCCTTATTGGAAGAGGGATCAGGTACTGTAACAGGGATGCCCAAAGAACTGATAGAATCACCATCCCTGGAAGTGTTCAACAATGCATGGTTGTGGCAACTGGGCACGTGGTTTAGTGCTGAACATTGGTGGTGGTGGATTGTTGCATTCTTGGGTTGCAGGATGACGTCCAGTGAGGCTACAGTTTCCATTGACTGACATGGGACTCCAGCAAGACGGGCTTCTGCTCAGGAAACCATTTATTCACCACAGGAACAAACTCAGCTTAGATCCAGAGACAGAGAACACTGAACTGAGGCAGGATGAAGGCTTTTGTGGGACAGAACCAAGGTGGAGTTTAAGATCAGGGATTAATATGAACACAGCAATGGAGAAATCCCAGGGGCTCAAACCCAATCAAAACACCCTGGGCTGCCACCCCAAGAGGGGTCTGGGGTGGAGCAATTCTTCCTGGGCTCAAAGGTCACATTCCCCTTGGCAAAGGAATGGAATCCACTCTTGCTGGGTTTTAAAGCCATGCCTCTCACTTTAACAATGCTTATCTGAAATGGAATCTTTGCCTTCCTTGGTTGGGGGCACCTCACAGTGGGTTAACGGTAGGACTTGATGATCTTAGATGTCTTTTTCAACCTCCTTCTCTGATTCTGCATACCAGAGGACACATAATTCTGATCTGGTTATGGACTAGAAAAAAGCAGGTGTTCTTGTGGAGTCCCAGGGGATAAACCTGTTCGACACAGTGGAGCAAATGTACACCATTTTCTTAAGTCCAAAAATTCTCTGTACCTACAGAAGTGAGATCAAGAGGTCAGGCTTTGCAGTGCTCTCTGTCAGTGACTGCAATGTGCATAACGCACAATGTTTTATTGTGCCAAATGGGGGAACATCTCTTTTTTTTTTTTTTCTGCTGTGGTCCTGATGAAAAAGTGAAAGCCACTGTCTGTGAAGTATTGCATTAAATTCAGCTGAGCTAGTGTCATAACCCCATAATTATGGGCATGCAGCCATCATGTAGAAAATATCAACAATTATATATCAAGTTCAGTTAATGAGAAAGAGGGAGAAAAGTACTGATTAGTTTTACAAGATAATTAGAAATCAAATTAGCTGCCTGGATACAACTCTATTTTGCAGGCAGAGGAAATACACCATCCAAATGAATCAGATAAGGAGTACATTCCCAGAAAGAGTAACTCCAACAAAGCACCTGTACCTCATTCTTCTTACATGTATAATTCAATGAATTGTGAAAACCTCTACATCCTACAGCATGATAATCTCAGAAAGTTCAAGAATCTTATTCAGACTGGATTCAAGCCCCAAGTTTAGGAGCATGACAAATTTACTGAACTAATCTCTCTTGCCAGTGCTGTGAAACTAGCATTTTGCTGCCTTCAGTCACAGACTTAAATTGAAAGCCTAAGGAGAATAAAGAAGTCTGAAAAGGGGGCCAGATACAATGGTGAATCCAGTTTAACAAACTGAGAACATCACAAAGGCAACAGCTTACTTTTGCTCCCTCCCTTCTCCTAGAATGTTTTTAAAAAGAGAATGGCTGGATGAGTTTTAGTAGCTTTTTGACCTTGAAAAACTGTGTCCTGGATGTCACCTGGGAAAAAGAAAGGTAATTTTGCTTAGTTCAAAAAGCCCCTTGTGTGCTAGGCAGGTTCAAGCACCCTACAGACCTGCTGGCTTGGGTTTTCATTGTCAGTCTTTATTCCTAGGAACTATGCATTCCTGTACATTTTTTCAATATTTTAGTAGTGACAGGGCTGAGCTGCAAAGCCAGAAATGTGAGTAAGACCTGAAATGCATATCATATGCAGTTAAAATAGGAGTCTTACCACTGTTGTGTTGCAATCCTACTCCCCGATGGGACCGCTCTGTCCCACCCCCCGTGGTGCAAGCCTGCTCGTCCCTGGGCACGGGCGGTGGATGGGGTCCTGGAGTGGATAGAACACAGACTCAAAGTATCTAGACACAGGAGGCTCAAACTTGCTGGAATAATCCCGGGTTTATTGTCTGTCGTCCATCCGGGGCAAGAGAGAGAACGAAATGCTCTGGGTCTTATCTCTTATACCAGGGGGCAGGGGTGATTAGGGGATGCAGGGAGGTCACAGCCAATGGGAAGGGGGGGGGGAGGGAAAGAAGGTTTTCAGGTAGGAACTAACATTACACAAACCAGAGGTGAGTTTTACCCTTGGGGGGTACCAAGATTTTTTGATGCACTACAACACCTCACCCTTTTCTGTTATACAAAAATGAGAAACATGGATTTGAGTAAGAGGTAGGTTATTTCAAAAAAAAAGGAAACAGAAATTTTTTTTTAAAACATATTCACAGCCAAAGTATGCAGGTCAAAGGCTAGAGAGGTTTCTTCTTGCTCTCTTCAGCGGCGTCTTCTCTTGGAAGCAACAGCCACTTGCTTCTCTTCTCTTCTTGCTGGTGCTGGATTCTTTGGAACAAAAGGTTTTACCCACTTCTCAGGGATCCATTGGGGGCCTGAAGGGGTGGATACACACGCGTAACCTCGCCCCCAAGTGACAAGTTCATAAGGACCCTTGGTTTGCCAAGTTTCAGGGTCTCTGATTAACACCGGTGGATGCTGTGACAATTTAAACTGATCACCACTGTTAAAATGGCGAGTTACAGGAGGATTCATGTTTTCAAATGAACAGTTCAGGAAATTAATAGTAAACAGAGCTTTACAGAGTTTCTGTTGGGGAGACATCCACACTGCTTCGCTACCTTGCCTGGCTAGGACTTGTTTGAGCGTCTGGTGTGTACGCTTGATTACAGCCTGACCTGTGGGGGAGTGGGGGATGCCAGTTTTATGTTCCACTCCCCACTGCTGGACAAATTCCAGGAACTCCTTGGATTTATATGCTGGGCCATTATCTGTTTTAATTTCCCTAGCGATTCCCAGCACTGAAAAGGCCTGTACTAAATGTTGTTTAGCATGCACAGACTTTTCTCCTGCATGAGCAGAGGCATACACTGCTCCTGAGTATGTATCAATACTCACATGTACATACTTAAGGCGACCAAAACTGGGAATGTGAGTGATATCTGTTTGCCACACCTCACAGCTCTTAAGGCCTCTGGGATTAACCCCGATGCCTAATGATGGCACTGCCTGGAGCTGACAACTGGGACAGGTAGCCACGATGGCTTTGGCCTGATTCCGTGTCAGCTGGAACTGACGAATCAGTCCTGGCACATTTTGATGATATTGCTGGTGACTTATTTTTGCCTGCTGAAACACATCAGGGAGACATACCTTTTCAGCTGAGGCAGCAAGGGAATCAGCCTTCCGGTTCCCCTCAGCAATTTCACCTGGCAATGGGGTGTGCGATCTTATATGCATCACATAGAAAGGTTGTTCTCTATTCGAGACCAAGTAAATCAGTTTTGAAAGCAATCTAAAGAGATGTTCATTCTCAATGTCTTTGAGAACTGCCTGTTCCGCTCTGGACACCACTCCTGCTACGTAGGCTGAGTCAGTAACTAAATTAATTGGTTCTGAAAATTTTTCAAAGGCTCTCACGACCGCAGCTAGTTCAGCTATCTGGGGTGACCCCTCTACAAACTCAACATCAGCTTCCCAAAGCTGAATCTGCGGATTTCTCCAAGTCATCACCAACTCGTGGGACATCCCAGATGCATCAGTGAACACTGTGAGAGTCTTGAGTGGCCTCCAGCTCCTTTTCTCACGAGGAATGAGATGGAATTCCTCATGAAACAATTTGTGTGATGGTGCATGAACTGAAATTTGCCCACTATAATTGTCCAGAGCTAACTGGAGGTTAGCATTGCTCTGCAGCAGATGCTCAAACATCTCTTTGGTCAGTCTCTCAGGGGAGTTCTTCCCTTCTCCAGAGAGCCTGACTGGGAGGTGAATACACATAAAGTCACAACCTGCCAGTTCCCGCAGCCTTACCCTGGCCTTTTGAATCAGCTGAGCCATCAGCTCTTGTGGCTTGGTGATAGTCTTGGGTCTTTGATGGGAGAGGAAAACCCATTCTATTATTAAGAGTGGGTCCCTCTGCCCTTCAGCCCATTGGAATAATAACCCATGTAGGTGTGGCAATTTCCCCAGGACAATAAATTTGAAAGGCAGCTCAGGTTTGAAGCGGTGTGCCTGTCTTTCTGTCAAGGCCTTTTGTGCCTTTTCAATTACAGTTTTTGCTTCTGGAGTTAGCACTCTGGGAGACAGTAACTCTCTCTCCCCTTTTAATAAATTGAGTAGGGGGCTCAGGTCCTCATTGGTGAGGCCTAGCCAGGGTCTGACCCAGTTTAGTGACCCGCATAGAGAATGAAGACCTGCTAGAGTTTTAGGATTACCAATAATTTCCAATTTTTGTCGAACAACAGTCCATGCTGTAATTTGCAGGCCCAGATATTTCCAAGGTGGCATCCTTTGAACTTTGTCTTCCTGCAATTGGAATCCAGCAGAGGTTAAAACTTTAACCACTAGGTCAAGGGTATCTTTCAGTATGTTGTTATTGAGACAGCATATTAAAATGTCGTCCATATAATGCAAAATGATAGCCTCTCTCTTTTCAGCACGCACTGAGGACAGCAATGACCCCACATACCACTGGCAGATGAAGGGGCTGGCTTTCATCCCCTGAGGTAATACTGTCCAGTGGTACCGTTTCATTGGAGCTTCCCTGTTAATGGTAGGAATGGAAAAGGCAAACCTTGGTGCATCCTCTGGATGCAGGGGAATTTGAAAAAAGCAATCTTTAATATCCAGTACTGCTAGTAGCCAATCTTGTGGTAGCATGGTTGGGGAGGGCATTCCTGGTTGGAGAGATCCCATGTTTTGTATTTTTTTGTTTATTTCTCTTAAATCTTGAAGGAGACGCCATTTATCTTTCCCTGGCTTTTTTATTACAAACACCGGGGAATTCCAAGGGCTGGTTGTTTCTACTATGTGTCCCTTAGCCAATTCTTCTTCCACTAATTTTTCTAGCGCCCCAAGTTTTTGTTTGCTGAGAGGCCACTGATTCACCCAAATTGGATCATTATCTAGCCAAGATAATTTTTGGACAGGACGCTCTACAGTGGTCTCCATCAAAAATCCTGAGGTGTCTCAGGAATAGTGAGTTTTACCCCCCACTGCAACATGGTATCTCTCCCCCACAAGGGGCACTTGTAGTCAATTACAAAAGGTCGGACACTAGCTATCCTACCATCCGGACCTTCGATCTGGACGATATTTCTAGCAATTTTTGCCAGTTTCATCCCTCCAACACCCTGTATTTTTCCTGCCACTGGTTGTAGTTCCCAGTGTGAGGGCCACACCTTTTCCGGTATGATGGTCACATCTGCCCCAGTGTCAATTAACCCTTCTACATGGAGATGTTCTGATTTATGTGTTAAATTGCATCCCATAATTGGCTTGTTTTCACCCACTACTTCTGCCCAGTAAACTCCCGGTGCTTTGTCATCTACTGGGACTTCTGTTGGAACAGGGATTACCTGGGCTATTACCTGCCCTTTGTCTATATAGAAAGGTGGTTGGGGGCACCTAGCTAAGAGAGTGAGGTGTGTTAGGTCTCCCGTGATTGTCATGGGAGCCACCTCAATCTCTATTGGTGTGTGTGCTGTGTCTCCAATAACAAAATACCTACTATCCAGTCCAGCCAGGTCTTGTGAATTATCCTGCAAATCTACTCCCATGACAGTCCAGCGGTCAGATCTGAAACAAAAAGCTTTAGAAGTTACAAGTCTGAATCGCTTTTGCGGTTGCCAGACCTTATTAGGCAAGCGTTTTTCACAATTATATTTTTGCAGTTTTTCATCCCCCTTCTCCCTTTTTATTAAAGGACAGAGATTCGTTTCCATTTCATTTATGTCTGCGCGCTGAATGGATAAGCGCTGTGATGTAAGTTTTTTGGCAAGCTGGTATCCATGTGTTTCTGTTGTTTTAAAGGACAGTTTTTAGCAAAGTGTCCCGGTTTTCTGCAATAAAAACAAATTCGCTGCTGCTGGTCAGACGTCATCTGTTCGTTCCTTGTCTCAGATGAAACTGCAGCAACAGGTCTTGGGGTGGTCCAGGGAGGTCTCTTTTCCTGCGAAAACATCTCTGCTTTCCTTGCACAGGCTGCTGACATCTGTGCCAGGGTCGGAGGGGGATCCACAGGCAAACCTAAAATAATTCTACGGCAAGATTCATTAGCATTTCTCTGAGCAAGTTCCTTGACTAACTCTGTCTGTACCACAGGGTCTTCTACTTGACGGGAGACTTGTTCTCTTAATCGGTCTAAGAATTGCAGGAATCCTTCTGAGGGTATTTGTCTTACATTAATATAACTGCCCTTAGTGTCAGCTGTAGGTAGCTGTGTGAAAGCCTTTTCTGCAGCTGTAGTGATTTTATCTATCACAGCTTTTGGCAATGCCCTAGTTTGGTCCTCAGGTTTTTCCCATACTCCTTCACCACATAAATGCTCTAAAGTAATAGGATTATTTAATAAATCTACATATTGGTGATTAGTTTTTAATAATTCCACCAGTATGTTTTTTAGAAATCGCTTCCATGTGTTTTCCCATAATTCAAATTCAGATGGTGTAAGCAAACACCTAAAAAGATCTTTAATATCTGTAGGAACTAAATCATTTGAGGTTAATGTTGTTTTAACAATGCTTTTAAATATTTCACTATTACGGCCAAATTCTCTTTGTACTTTGCAAATTTCTTTTTTGTCTTGGTATGAAAACAGTTTGTAATTACAATTCTGTGGTCTTGTTCCAGTAAAAGTCACCGGAGCAGCAGTAGGGAAAAAGGCTGAGTCAAAACCATTTTGTTTTCCATTCCCAGGAGTTGTATTGAACTGGGAGAGGGGAGAGGCTTGTCCTGCCCGGACATCGGGGAAGCTCGCATTCCCCCATCCCCCAGGGGCACCATGTGGCTCCACACTGGGAGCAGGCTGTGAGGTTCCACCCTTCCATCCCCCGGGGCCATCAGGGCAATTTGCAGCAGTGCAACCACACCTGCCTTTGGAATGTGGTGAGGCAACCTCACCTCCCTGCTCGGTCTCGGCCCCGCCCCCCGGACCGTGGGAACTGGGAGGGGCTCCGCCCCTCACCCCCCACTCGGCCCAGCCCCCAGCCTCGCCCCTGGCTTCCGCCCCATCTCCGCCCCCAGCCCCGCCCCCGCAGGAGCCGGGCGGGGGGGCGCTCCCCCCCACGCCGGGTCCTGGGGTCCTCCTGCACACCCCCACGCCAGGCCCCGGGGTTCCACCCCCCCCCCATGCCGGGTCCCAGGGTCCCGCACGCCCCCACGCCGGGCCCGGGAGGTTCGCAGCCCCCCACGCCTGGCCTTGGGGTCCCACACACCCCCACGCCGGGTCCCGGGGGTTTCACTCCCTCATCGGGTCTGTGGAGAGACTCAGTCTCACCCCTGCAGGAGCTAGGAGAGAGCCCACAACCCCCCATGCCGTGCCCGGGAGGCTGGCACCCCCCCATCGGGGGGCAGGGCCGGGACACCCCTCTCCCTGCCTCTCTGCAGGAGCAAGGGGTGTAACTCTCTCCCTCCCCACCCCTCCTCCCCACGGGACAGGGGCCGGAGGAACAGGCAATAGGGTTACAGCCTCGGGGGGCAGGGTCATAGGGTGGGGCCAGGCAGGGCTGGGGGGTGGACCAGGGTGGAATGTCATGGGGAACAAAGGGGCTGTGATAAGAGTTATGGGTGGAAACCAGTGGGTGGGAGGGATTATGGGTAGGAGAAAGGGGTTTACACATGGGGATTCACCATGTGGCTGGGTAACACGTGTCCCTCAGCCATGGGGGGATAGGAAGATACATTTTCTGTAACACTGACAGGGTATAGGGAGGGAGCCTTGATGGCTTGTGAGGCAGGACTGGGTGACTGAGAGAGACACACCAGACTAGAACTTGTATTGTTTGTCTCTGGTATCTTTTCTATTGGGGGAACAGAGGTTTTGGGGGAAAAGTTAGGAAAGTTAGGTGGATACTGTGGTGCTTGTTTGTCTTCCGTTTTTATTTCTCTGTTAACTAATTATTTTCGAATTAAAAGAAAAACTGGGAGGAATTTCAGGGCCGATTTGTCTCCTCCTTCTATTTTTAAGGTTAATAAATTTCCAATTTCATCCCATGCAGTTACTGAATCTAATTTCAACAATTCGATTTGTTTACTTTGCTGAGTCAAATATGATACAAACTGTTTTATCTTATGTTTTGAAATTTTTACATTTGTGGTTTTTAAAAAATTCTGTATTTGTTGTGTATGACTCCTTTCTTGTGTGCATAGCCGGGATCCCATTTTGGAGGACGCAGCAGCTCTGCACACAATCTGTCTATTTTCCCTACCACAGAAAACAAGGTTGCACCAAAAGGATTACAATTAAACTCACACTGTACCGGCAGCAGGGAGAATTCCCTCTCCCACCCCTGCTCCGTCTCTGCCCACGGCTGGGGGAACCCCACATGCTTGGGTCTGCTGCCGCTGGGAAGGAGTTACATGGAACACAGTCCCCCAGAGTCTGTTTCACTCTCCACCCCTCCCAGCCTGGTGTCGGAGTTCAATCTTACCTTTTTCTGTCGTTTTCTGGCGGTGGAAGGATACTTGTTGCCCTGGAATCAGTCCTCTGGTGCTGGAGGATTTTCGACTCCTTTTCGGAAACCTTTTTTGCTGTATTTTTTTTAACTGCATCCAAAGTCTCCAAACAACGGCTCACCCTGGCTCCGATAAGCCTTTGAACGTGGGCTTGTTCAGCCCCTACGGTCGGGCGCCACTCTGTCGCTATCCAGCTCCCCGATGGGACCCCTCTGTCCCACCCCCTGTGGTGCGAGCCTGCTCGTCCCTGGGCACGGGCGGTGGAGGGGGTCCTGGAGTGGATACAACATGGACTCGAAGTATCTAGACACAGGAGGCTCAAACTTGCTGGAATAATCCCGGGTTTATTGTCCGTCATCCATCCGGGGCAAGAGAGAGAGCGAAATGCTCTGGGTCTTATCTCTTATACCAGGGGGCAGGGGTGATTAGGGGATGCAGGGAGGTCACAGCCAATGGGAAGGGGGGGGGGAGGGAAAGAAGGTTTTCAGGTAGGAACTAACATTACACAAACCAGAGGTGAGTTTTACCCTTGGGAGATACCAAGATTTTTTGATGCACTACAACAATGTTGGAATCCAAACTAAAAGCCTCTCTGAGCTCCTCAGAGAGAGAAAAGAATTAAAATATATTAAACCATAGATACAGAGTAAAAGTGTAAGTTTTAGTTCTAAGTATGCAAAAATATAGCTTAAGTGCCCTAAGAGTCTGTGTTAGCTAGTGAAAAGCCTTATTACCAGTTTAAAGTTCAGTGATAACACCCTTCACAGATTCAACTTAGCTCTAAACAAATGAAAATATAGCTTGCATTCTTAGATAAAACGGATAGGATTATTCACATAAACATTACCTATATGCAAGATTTAGGTAAAGAGAACATTGCTTTCACATGTTAGAATTAAGCTTGGATTGGTGTAAAAAGTATTGTTTTAGAAGCGTGTTTTTAGCTGATTGGATGATTTATGAATTTAATCCCCTATGTTGGGGATTGGAGAAGAACAACCAACAGACGGAAAAAAAAACATCCGTAGAAGAACAGCAGCACCATCATCATCACCAACTGCTTTTGCAGCCCAAGACAACAGAAGGCCATGCCAAGAAGCTGCTACCCTGAACATTGGGACCTTATACCAGAGAGCTGCTGCTCAGAACTCGGGACTTTATGCCAAAAGCTTTTTTAGCAAACACTTTAACTCTCTGAACTCTTTGCCTTTAAAACTGATGCTTTTATACAATAAAAACCTTTTTAGCAAACATCAACTGCTCATGTCTCTTTGAGACCTGGAAATATTATCAGAATCCCCGTTGAAACTCAATAACCACTGAATTCCGAATTATCAAATTTATATTAAATTATTGAAAGGCAAATCAGCACCAAATGTGGCCTTATCTTGACAGAGTATATATGCACAGTCAGCAACTGAGCCACTGTGCTTCCCAGTTCTATCAGTTCTTCATTATTTTCTTGGTCTAGTCTTTTTCAAAGACAAGTACAAAACAATTTTCTTTCTTTCCTTTTTATTTCTGCCCTTTTTGCAAGGGCAAAACACTGAGTCAATTTAAAACCATACCGCCAAATCCTGCCAGTAGAGGAAATCACACTGCTTTTCTTGTGAATGCCTTTAAATCTGTGCTGTCAAAAAATAGGCAGCAGAGCTTGCTTTGAAACAGTATTTCCTCCTCCCTCTGCTTCCAGTAAGAATAACTTACGGTGATAGAGGTACTTACAGTACCTTTTGGGGGAAGGAAAACCATGACATTTTGCACTTCTGTTTGATAGATACAAGGAACACCCATATGAAGAGATTAGGCAGTTGGATTTACTCCTTCAGAGTGATGGAAATGATAATTATTTTGTATATAGCAACTTGATGTGACTGAATTGTGTGGTGAAGCAATATATTGTGAAATGCAAACATCTTCCTCCACTGTACTTTGGAGGAGAGAGGACCTCAGTGCCTCTCTACAACAATGCTGAGCACTACAAGAATACTCACTGCATTTTGAGAGCATTTTTTCAGATTCAGCTCTGCAGGAAAACACAGAACGTATGTAAGAAACTTTGAGATCTGTTTTAGAAAACCCAGAAGAGTAATCACAGAGTTCCTGTGTTTCACAGACATGTTTAAGTTGTACGGTGCTACAATCAGTTGCTATCCTAGAGTCTGCTGCACGGCTGTTGAAAAAAAACTGGGTTAGAAATACAGCCCATATAGAAATACAGCCTTGCTCTGCCAAAGGTCAGGCAGAATAATGAGGTAGGAAAATGAAGACTCAGAGCAGGCCTTAATCTACTGACTGTGCTCTTCCCAGATTGGTTTTCAGTCAGTTTTTGTCATCTTCTGTGATAGTTTGAAGGAGAAAAAAATGAAAAGGAAAAGGAAAAGGAAAAGGAAAAGGAAAAGGAAAAGGAAAAGGAAAAGGAAAAGGAAAAGGAAAAGGAAAAGGAAAAGGAAAAGGAAAAGGAAAAGGAAAAGGAAAAGGCCTTTCCAACAAAATCCATGCATTTACATTGCCCTAAAAATTGCATAAGGAAACTGCTATTTAATAAATTATTAGAAAGATCTGTCAGGTTCAATCAAGTGTGATATGGCCTAGTACAAAGACATGTACTCTTTGAAAGACCACAAGACCACAAGATTGAGATAAATCCAAAAAGCAGCCAAAGAAGCAAAGGTTCCATGGGAGGCTACTATTGCTACAAACTGTTCTTGGTTTATAAGCCCTGCAGCACTCATGTTCTTTGGCAGCCCCCAGCATACTGGATGCAACAATTAGAGCTGATCAGAAAACAAGCAGGAAGGAACAGCACACACAATGCCAAGCCCAGCATTTTAGCCTGCACAGTGCTGAGTTGGCATGCAAGAAAAATCTGTGGAAGTGCAGCAGAGCAGAAGCTCTCAAGAACCTGTTGTCACTCAAGGTTTTATCTGAGACATACTGATTTTAATTTCAGCTTTCCATTGCTATTTTTTAACTTTACAACAACTACTGTGATAGTGTTGGAGCTGGGGAGGTTCCCAATAATGAGATTCATTTAATTTAATTTCATTTTGGATGTTCCCACTTTTAGCCATTCACATTTTTGCTAGCCAAGTAAACTCACATGAGAGCCAGTAGAGAGAAATGAGAATTTCTCTAGCAGTTCTCGGCTGGTATTTATATATTGACTCCAAGAATAAATTAATTTTGTTCCATAAGCAGCTTTTTTTTCCTTAGAATACAAAAGTAGACAATTAGTTCAGATGCTGATAACAAGGACATATCATGATATATATAAATGATATAACATTATTTAAAAGCAGTTTATTTTCACACCTTTTCACTAGTAGGTCACTTTCTCCTTCCCTTCCTAGACTACTCCAGAAGGCTTTTCCTGTTAAGTATTCAGGCACTATAAGGGACTGTACCCGTGGGAAAAAGACTGGGGATATAATGAAAGAAAAGTGGAAAGTTATAGACACAGTTATAACAGTATGGAAAATGTAGGGGAAATGTGGCTGCTACTCCCTGGATGGAATGCAGTCAGCATGCTCAACTTCCCCCACACAGTAAATTCTAGAGGGGAATAAAGGGAGGATAGAGCAGAGTGGAAAAAGAGCCAGGCTCTCCCAAAACCACTGCAGAGATGGAAACTCAGTGGTACTTTTAGCTGATAACAGTGCAGCAACTGAAAACCAAGGGCCATAAAAGAGGACATCTTGCTGTTGAGCCAGCAACCATGGTGAAATTCCTGTCCTCAGGTGTAATACTGACATATATCTCATCCCTAGCTTACCTCAGAGGTAATACTAACTCCAAGGCACGACAACCCCTCACAGAGCACGATGTATGACTAAAGTCACTCAAGCTCCACCTAAATGTAAAGAAATAGTATAAAAGTGAGTGAAGAATAGGGAGAAGTCAGGGAACACTCCATTGTAACTTCTGGGATCAGTCAACAGGCTACACCTGTCTTCTCCCCAATAAGGATGCATTGGATAAGAATTGTGCTGAATGATTGTCTCAGGCTAACTTTGAATTATTGCTTTGAATAAGTTTTTGCAGTCAGATACTATCACAGGCAATCCTTGAACCTTAACCTGTCACAATTTTATTAATAATGTTATAAACTGTTAGTATGAGTCTTGCAAGGGTGCTGGCAGCTGTTGGCAGCAGGTAACACATTCACAGAAAGGTGTGGAGACACAGGAGGAGGTGCCTCTGTTGGTGTGTGACCCTGCACAAGTCAGGCAAACTGCCCTCTGAATCCAGCAGGGCTGCTCAGTAAAGGGTTCCCAAAATGGCACACTGGACAGATTGGTTGGCTACAAGGGTCTCAGCTCTCCTGGGTGCTGACAGACTAATCAAACACTAAGGGCTTGAGGAAATCTTCCCTTTCCATGTGACAGCACCACTTGATTTCCCCATCACACATATTTTCCCAGCTCTGCTGCTTCTATCCACTTTCCACATACCCTTGCACTCTCATCTCTTTCTAAAAAAAATATTTTGACTAGCAAAGCTCAAAACGCAGGATTTTATATAATCCAGAACTATCCTCACCTGTGGTCACTGCTGTACTTCCTTTACATTTCATAAGTATCTCCAGAATGAAACAGTATTGGTTAGTGTCTTTTGATTGTAGATAATGATAACAACCAGTGCATAAGATTAATGTATATTCATGAGCAGAATTATAGCTATGCATGAAAGCACTACATTAGTGCTTGGTAATCAACATCTGCTTTACTTTTTTTTAAATTTTAAAGTTAGCACAGTTGCTAATCAAAGATAATTACACCATTGCCATTTGAAATATTCATCACAAGTTCTGTAGTTGGAAGAACAAGAAGTACAGATTTTGTGTACAGTTGCATGCAGTACTAACTAAAGCAGGGCCAATAACACTGTGCGTAGCTTTGCAAAGCTTCTGTGTAGAGTTTTGACATGGAAATAGTAATTGTAAAGAAGTAATATTTTTTAATCTGGATACAACCTGCTACTTAAGGATCACAACTTCATAGTAAATATTAATAAACTATCTGCAGTAGGAAGTACAGAATCACTGAATCCCCTCATAACTGTAAAACTAAGGCATAAAATGGAGTAAGCTTCTGAAGAAGTGACAAATCAAGGACAGCATTCAAATCCTCTTGCTCTCACTCCTCAGATTTAAGCAACCTTCTGAAAATAAGAATGAAAAGGAAGGATCATTTCCATTCTTTTCAAACCACAGAAGGATATGAATAATGTTTTCATTGTGGATGATTACATATTAATTATATAAGAAGGATAAGTAAGACACCACCATAACAACAGTTCATTTAAAGCTACAAAACACAAATTCATACACAAAATACTAATGGAGTGTCATGGGGTAGCTTTACCTTTAAGACAGCTTAGAAAGAGCGGAAGTTGAAGCTGCTGGTGGCTGATGGGAGTTTTTCCTCCTGACCAATTATCAGTCATTTCCAAGAATTGACAGCAGATCTGAACATTAAAAAGTGAATTCAACTTGTAAACACCCCCTTAAGAAGTACAGACAGAATTCTCTTGCTCTCTTTGGTTTCTGGCTTCTGTCAAGGTAACAAGGGTCTGTCTTGGCTTCCTCCCCCCCACCCCTCCAGGCCGACAAAGCCGCAGGGTGGAGAGGTGGGGAAGCAGAGCCGGTCAGCCGAGCTTGGTTTTCAGTTTTTGCTGCTGGACTGAAACCTGACACCATGAACTCTTGTAGCTTTCTGAAGTTTTTAATTCTTTTACTACCTGGATAAATGTAAAGATTACTCTTTTTTTCCCAGAAAGACAGAGAAAAGGAGAGAGACAATCAACCTGAGGAAGACATCATAGAACCACCAAAACAATGAGGAAAAGAGTTAAGTTATAAATAAGAGAGAGAGAATAAGAAGATGCTTGACAGCTGAAATATCTTTCTGTTAAAGCTATGGAGATGGACAATAATAGTATAAAAGGACTCCTTTAATTCATGAATAGAGTATTGGGAGGAATAAAGTATTCAAAGTGTAGGTTTTGAGCAAAAGAGAGAGAGTACTTGTGATACTGTGAGTTGCTGAAATTGAGTAGAGTGAAGATTTTGAAGCTTTGGGGGGAAAAGAGAAAACTGTTTTCCAGGAAGGCTCACAGAGACAGATGAAGAAGACTTCTGCCTTTGAATAACTCATCCTTAAAAATAAAATCCCTAAGCTCAGTGACCCATGCACACCTCGGAGAGATGTGAAATAGGAGGAGAAGATCTAATGACAGATTTCCGGGCAGCTGGCATTAGAGAAATAGAAAACTAGGACAAAAAATAGTTTTCTTGTGAGAAACTCCATAGGTTAACAGAAAGAGACTTCTGTTTCTCTGCAAAGACTGATGAAAAGACTGTAGCAAGAATTGAGACTGTTTTTAACGACCAAAGTTCTAAAGTTATTTGTGTCTATGTTGTCATGTGTACAAAGAAATAGTCAAGATGTGGAAGATAAAGGGGTTTTTTGAAAGTTTATTCTGGTGTTCTTATTCTTGTAGTTTGTTAATAAACTGTCTTTATTCCTTTTAAGTTTTAAGCCTGTTTTGCTCTTGTTCTAATCCATATCTCACAACAAGAAATAAGTAATTTTTTTAGTTACTGGTTTAAAACCACGACATGGAGGAAAGTTTCTAACATCCTAAATTTGGATTTGAATTAGATAACATTTATTTCTGTTCAGATTAGATGGGTAGTTTCTTTACAAAGAAAGAACAGACCAAGTGACTTCAACCTCTCCTAAGGCTTCTCCTCCAGACCCTTCACCATCCTTGTGGCCCCCCTTTCGATGCTCTATGTATTGTAAAGGTGTATATATGTTTGCTCATGTATGTAAATTATTTAATTTGGCTTTAAAAATTATCCAAATATTAGTTATTTCTTATTTTAGGTTTTCTTTTAGCTTTTTTAAACTGGATGCAATACTTTTCCATTTGTGTAAATCATTGAATGGGAATAATAGGTGAAAATTATAAACTCTTAATATTGTCTATTGTTCCAGGAAACCTTAAACTTCTACCAGCACTGAGACAGGACACGCTGCTTTTAAAGAGTCCCATGCCATCAGCACCAAAATGATTTGATCCCATTAAAACCATCAGGTCGAGAGTTAGTCACTAGAGGCGTACAATACTGCAGAGTGTCATTATGTCATTGTGGCTTTAATGGCACAGCCCTGAGGCTTGCATCACCTGGGCCCCTGCAAAATTCTGCTTCAAGTCCTGGCAGTCCTGACTCTTCCCTGTGGCTTTCTGGAGCAGTAAAATCAGTTCCATGCAATTTACTCAGGAAGGGTCGTTCAGGAAGGATCCTAAACCCAAGATGCTATCAACAATCTGTGAACGTAATGATCTTCTGGCACTTTTCAGATCAGTTCTGTTTGGACATCTAGCCATAAAATTAATCTGTGGGAACTGTGCTCCACCTCCGGTGCCTTACTTCACTTCCCATTTGTGATTCTCCTTTTAATAGCAATTCAAATTCCAATAAATCCCCAATGAAAGCCACAGCATGAAGTTTTGTCTAAAATGTGATGGGCTGTGTAGGTGTCTGTTCACAGTTCTCAGTGTCAGACCGTAGCTCTTTTCATGCTGACCATTAACAAGGCAGAGCAATTTAACACATCACCTTGGAAATCAATGACTACATACAGCAAAACTCAGGGTCTGTTCATGGGCACAACATGCTCCATGATCTGCCCAACAGCCTTCCGGATGGGTGCCTGTGAGCAGCCTGCACTCTTTTGTTCCAATAGCAGAGTCAAGTGGCTGCCACAGATGTCAGGGGCATGGACCTCATGCTGCCATCCACGAAGAATCTCCGTACCAGAGGGTCTCTGCTTTAGAGGGTCCCTGCTTCTCCAGACAGCAGTTTGACTAAGGGACAGCCCTCAAAACTCAAGGTTAAGCATCTTTCTGAATAAAGGTTTTAAGGCAAATTTTTACTGTGGTAGTGCAGAATGAAAGAGGAGTCTACATCCTACTCTAGCATGGACTAAGAGGCATCTGTGTATCAACCAGTTGCCATATTTTGGCAGTGGAGCCAGGTGTGGCTCTTCTACCAATGCCAGTAGAGAGATCTCTGCCACAAAAAGCCTCCTGCAGACAACAATTGCAGCAATTACAAAGTCCTGCACATTCAGGGTGAGCACAGAGTTCATATTGGCTCAGAAGTGGCTAATACTTACTGGGAAATTAAAATGGATGATGCATCAAACAGGCAGGAAACCAGGGAAGGGTTACAGTGCCCCACTGCATTGTTTTTTAGGATTAGTATCTTCTCCATCTTTTTATGAGAACACTTAAAGCTCTCAGGTAGTCAGGAATACAACTGTACTATTTCCCAAAGACAGCAATTAAAACATAATCAGCAATCACTGTTTGAAACAGAATAATCCTTAAAAATGCTTCCTTTGGAACAAAAATCCACACAACTCTCATCTTAAAGCCTGAAATATTGTTGCTGCTTGAAGAATTATTAACAGAGAAAGTTTGTTTCTCAAAATACCTTTGTTTGAAGGCATCAGCTTCTTCAGGTCTTAGAGCTGCTTTGCTTGTAGCTATTGAAGTGGTAATGAACACTGGCAAAAAGAGATAAGAAATAGTCCTGAACTCCACTGCAGAGTAATAAACACATGAACATGCCACTTATAAGCAGAAATTACTGCAATCTCAGTGCTTGAAAATTAATGATGGGGGGAGGTGACACATGCACAGCCACTGAAAGCAGAGCAAGATTTTTATTGGCAGTATCCACTCATGCTGCACATTCACATTTTTCACATGCTTAAGAATTAGAGTCCATTAAGTGGGAGGGGGACAGAAGAAGAATAATTTTCATTAATTGTCACAACACATTGGGGAAGGTGAAGAAGAGGAATACACCACTTTTTTGTTTTCCATAGAACAAACCCTCCTATTTCCATGAAAATGTGCTTAATTTAAAAAAGCCAGAAAACTGTGTCTTCAGAATCACACTAGTTGGGATTTAATAATACAGCTGCTCTGTGGATCTTCATGGCTCCAAAAAGGCTACAGCGGCTGCCTGTAAAAACTGGATTGGGAATAACCCACAGATATGAATTTACCATTGGTAGCCTCTGACTAGGCTGGAGAGCCTCATAGAGAGCCTTGAGGCAGTGGCAGACCATAGATAACTGTATTTTGTGGCACTGGTTAACCTCAGAGTGATGTGTAAAGCTACAGGAGGTCCTGTGAGGCATCCTGTTGGGAAGGGAGGGGGGCAGAATGGCACACAGCATTTCAGGAAGACTGGACTAAGAAACAACAGGTCTTGGTTTCTAGATACACTTGAACTTGATTAAGTCAATGCCTCAGTTTGTCCAGTTTCATATCATGATTAGGAAAAATAACGACTTTAAGTGATTTATTACACAGCTAATTGTGTTACTTAATGCTGCACTATACATTGAAAATATCCTCCAAACGATGTGAAGTGGTATAGAATAACCTCTGGATCCCAGCCATGACCCTTCCTGGTTACTGCAAAAGTTAATCCTGTTCTGGCTGAAATCTGGACAATTATTCAGGGCAGAAAAACTTTTGCATCTACTCATCTGTCTAGATAGACTGAAGTGAATTTGATAGGCTGGAGGAATCTCTGATCAACTGTGCAAATTACCTCACAACACCTTGCATATATAGTTAAATCTGACTTAAAAATATGATATTTTGGTCCAATCAGTGTGGAATTTATTTTTAAAAACAGCCTGGAAGTGCAGGATCTCATGCAAAAAACTAGAAGCAGTTTTGAATCAGGGACGCAGTACATGCAGAATCAGTACATTTTACTTAAAACTGAAATGCTTTTTTGCCAGATCTAATATGACATTTATGATGACACATCATTTATGATGATACAAGCCACATGTATGAATTACTGCTAGTTTTATGCACTGTCCAGAATAATTTGGGTTGCACTGTTATCAAGAATTTCAAAGTTTCCCCAGTCTCCTAGAAGTTACACTCCCTGATGAAAGTTGTGGTTGTCCTGCTTGGAAAAGAGAAGGTTGTGTGGGCACCTCACAGAAATGCTCTAGTATCTGAAGGGGCCTGCTGGGAAACCAGAGAGGGACCCTTCACCAGGAATTGCAGTGACAGGACAAGGAGTAATGGGTATAAACTGAAAGAGGGGAGATTTAGGCCAGGTATCACGAAGAAATACTGTACTGTGAGGGTGGTGAGACTCTGGAAGAGGTTGCCCCTCATGCAGGGAGGGGTTGCGATTAGATGATCTTTAAGGCCCATTCCAACCCCATTCCATGATGCTATAATTTTTCATTAACTCAGTACACATTTCAAAGTGCAGTGAGCTGTTTCTGTTTTACTGTTTTGATTACGCAAGACCATAAGCTGCTTTATGAATTATATTATAAAAGCATTTTCATTCTTAAATTACAATAACATAGCAAATGTGAAATCAAATCAGAATGTTGAGGTTTGAAGTCAGATTAGAAGAAGTACAGACGTCTTTAAGAGAGATACTACCACAGCCAGGGCCAAAAGCTGCAAGTAGGTGCAACTCCTTGAAGTTAATTTAATGTCAGTAGTAAATTCAGCCACTGTCTGAACAGGAATTAATTTGTTTCGTGTCTGATAGAGAAAGGTTTGTGGCTGCCTGTATGGCTTCTTCTTTACATCACCAAGAATCCTTCATTCTCCATTTTTTTCATGCACAGACTAAAAACCATCCTGACCTAGTTCTCCCCCGAAAAAAAGTTTGCTGCCCTTTTTGTGACAACTGATCAACAGAGGTGAGGCAAGAGCAGAGATGAAGACTGGGCAGAATTACCAAAGCAATGTTCTGGCCACTGAAGGGAGGGGTATTCTCTTGCTAGTCATCAAAGAAATGGTGCAGGGAGGACAAGGGTTTTATTCTGAATGCAGAACAGCAGTAATGTCAAGATCTATTAAAAGTTCTCTTGGAACAGGAAAATCTCACACAGAGAATCCCTAAGTCTCCCATTAGTGAGGTGTAACATCTTCATAGCTTGGAATAAAATGCTTAAATTTTTTTGTACAAGTCTTACATTTTCTGAGAATAATTCTCCACACCTGTCATCCTAGCTTCTGATAGCAAAATCAAAAATTCTCAGAATAATACTTCAGAATACATTGAAGGAAGGAAATACTATTTTAAAAATGCTCAACAACTGCAGTGTTTGAAAGCAACAATTAAAAAGAAAGTCAGTGTGAAACAGAAACATACGAAGGCACATCTTGATTCCCATGCTAAGTATCTGGAGCTCAGTTTTATCAATCTGTCAGAAAATTGTGCCTAAAAATTCATAACTTGATGTTATTTACAGCTTACAAAACTTCCAAGTGAGCAAAACCAGAGGAGTAATTCCAACCTTTTTAGTAGCTTCCATCAGAATTGAGAACAACAGAAAAGAGATGTTTGGCCAAGATGACAAGAGGACATGGGAGAGGAAGGTCAAATAAATATCTTTTGAGGGCCACTACCACTTTTGATAGTTAAGACTCTTTAATCCTTCTCCTATATATATTAATCTCTTAGAGACATCTTAAGGAAGCAGCTTGAATAGATACAGAAAATGAAGAAGAGTGTTGGCCTTGTTGCAGAAGAGGACTAAGAACAACTAATATGAAGGAATATAGCCCATTGTGTTTGACTGAACATTTACAGTGACAGGCAGGATATAAAACCCAAAGACTTCTTCCCATCCTTCCATTTTAGATTACTTTCTGGAAGCACAAAACAATAATCCTCTTATTCAGAAGGACAAAAGGAAAACAAAGATTTATTCTAGCTCCCCACCTTTATTCCATAAGCAGGAGGTATGCTAATTTATTCCCTTGGCTTTGACCTTTCTGAAGGAAATAGTCTTATTTTGCTCCAACATTTATCACTGGGCCAAAATGTCAGCACTGTCAGTGCTGTTTTTTAACAGCACTTGTAACAATGGATTGCATGCAATTCTGGAAATCGAGCTTCTGATATACTGGTGGATATGGTTATCTCCTTCTCAAGGGGGCACAAACAGAACGAAATATCACTATCACTTTTGCCCAGTACAAAGACTCACAACTTGATTAGAAAAAAGGTATTGGAAGGTTTTTATTGCTAAATGTATTATGCCTGTGAAGGCAATAGAGGTAGCAGCAAGTTAGCCTAAATAGGTTTTCTTTACCAGTACTGTGATTCTGACAGTTTCCCTACCTATTGGTTTTTCTTAAACTTTATACTGATTTGTTCAATAATCTGAATGGCTGCTTTCATATGAACTATGGTGCATTATCAAGACTGCCTTTTTTTTTTCTTGGGTCCCCTCACTACTGGGTGTTCTGATGATAGCAACACATATTTCATCAACCAAGAGGCATTTCCCATGTTATCAGTCATCCTGCATACCTCTTAATGAGGCACCTATATTATGACCAGCAAAACACTTACCTATTCTAATTGAATTGTAAAAAGACTATGCTATACATATATACATACAAACATACATACATACATACATACATATATATAGTAACTATGTTTCTAAGAGTCAGTAGCCTTGTCAATATACCGATAATGTGATGTTTCATTTATAAGTCAACAGAAAAGAATTTAAACAAAGATTGCTGCAAAGACTTAAAGCAAGTAACAGAGTTTGTCTCACAGGAAAAAACAAAAGGAAAGAGGTACAGAAGCTACAGAAGAGGTACAGAAGGGACAAGGAAGGAGATATCTACCGGACTGCTGTTCTCCCAATGAGAATTAATGAGGGGTTATGATCGCTCTTAAAATATTTTATACCAACTTGTTGGGTTACTGTAATTTTATCATTCTGCAATGGATTACCATTTCTTGAAGTGAGTGCAATACTAGAATCCACTTCTACTAACTTGACACCAGAGCGACTCTCACTGGAGTCAGATATGGGAGGTTTAACCAGTTTCAGTCATTCCTCATGTCTGAAATTAGGCCAGACTCAAGTATTTATGAACCCACTGTCAGGCTCTATTTGTAATCACTTCTTTTCAAGATTAAGTACAATGATGACTATGCTTAAATATATTAGATATATGTTCTATAACCTAATTGCTAGAAGATACAGCCTATTTTTAATTCTCCTGAATCTCACCTCTTCCCTGGGTAAAGCATTCATTCTTCATTTTCCAGAGTCCTCTAAAATTTAAAATCTACTCTCAGAGTAATAGATGCCTGGTGACTGACTGAAGGAAAACAGGTATGAAAATAATTTGAACTGTGCAGTTTGAACAGAGCATCAATACAGAAATGAGTTATTTAAGTACCTTTGTATAAGGATAATCTTTGTTTTACTATTGTCTACAGACTATGCTCTCAGGAGGGACATGTTTTAATCAATAAAACCTCAGCATTACCAGGCAGTGTGATAAGATTCTACAGCTTTTTTCTGCTTTTTTCAAGGTCCATATTTCAGAAAGCCTCTGCATGCCTCCATGGACCCTCTCAACTCCTCATCCCCACAGTCCTGCTTGCTACTGACTTTATGGGATACCAACAACTTCTTTCAACTATCAAGGTGTTCAAAGCAGGGCTGAAGTTAATAGCTCAGACCATACATGCTAATGGGTCTTAGTAAATTGATATGTTATTATTGCTTAATTTTGGTAAACATTCTTAAGGGAAATAGTGTCTCAATTGCAGCCCATCTAAAATAAGCTCATTTATGCTACTGTCTATCTCCTTGACACTCAGTAAATTCTTCCTAATGTATTAATTATGACTCCAGATAGACCAATGATTATTTCATATATGCTAATTAGGAATAATTTTATTCAGTCTGCCACACATATCAGTAAACAAGTGGAATGAATTCCCCACAGGGAGGATAAAAAGACAATGATTTTCCTTCCAATGAGGCTTAGAGAATTTACCCCACAAATAAGACGTAATTAGAGAGAAATGAGGACTTAGAAAAATACATTTACAGGTGTGAAAGACACCAAGAACATGTTCTTTCTCAGTGATAGAATAAAGCAGATTCTTAGGTAATTCCTTAGCCAAAATCCCATTCTCAGTTAATTAGTTTTTACTATATATGATTAGGAAGTGCAACCACCTTCTACAAACTAAATAAAAATTACAATCAAATTAGTTCCATTTGTGGCAAAACAAATTGATACAAAAAAAAAAAAAAAAAAAAAAGTGCAATTTCAGCCCTAGGTTTGGAAGAGATAGAAGGCAGAAGAAAATGGTGTGATGCATCACTATCATTTGCACTCATTGAATGTCAAGGTTAAAACATGGTGGAGAGAAGTTTTTGATACTAATACTTGTGACCCTTATTGCTACTAAATCCCACAATTCTACAACTGGATCACGTACACCTCTTGTTCATGACTGCTGTATAACTAATAAGGATATCTCCATATAAACATAATTTCAGGCTTGAAACCAACCAAAGAGAAATAAAAAATGAATGATAAAAGGTAACATCACAGGGTTATATATTGTTAAGCACAAACCTTTAGAATCTCATTACATAAATGATAACATATTGTGGATCAAAGCTAGCAATTTTTATGTGCAGGACAGATCCCTAAATATATATATTTAGGGTTGTCCTAGTTTAGGGCAAATTTGGGAGAAAAACTCTAAATGGGGGTTTTCTCAGGGAAAAAAATTCAAATTACCCCTCCTCCCCCCTTTCCCTGGGAAAGGAAAAATTTCCTTGGACAGAAGTGGAAAAAGCTGTTCATTTAACAGAAATTGAATAATATTAAATAATAAAACCTCTCTCTGTTCGATGGGATGGCAAATTTAGGAAGAAAAGTCCTTTTCATGTGGTGTAGCTTGGCTCGATCAGGTTTTTAGCAATCTTTTCAGCGCTGGAAAGTGCTGAGGCCCAGGCCCCGGTGGGCCAAAGGCGTGAGCTCCTGGGGTTTGGCTGGGTGTTCAGTCCAGAGCAGGTTTGCACAGATTCAGGAATAAAAAGAAGAAAAAGGTCCAGGGAACTCCTCTGCCTCAGCTAGCTAAAACTAACTAAAAGCCAGAGAGAAGCTCTGTCCTGCAGTGTATCCGCTCTGCAGACACCACAGTCCAGGAGCAGGATGTGTGGGAGTGATGTTTTTCCTTTACACAAACTGTGCGCTTCTTCTTTCCCCCCTCTTCGCTCTCAGAGCCAGTCTTAAAGGTGCAGAACTTAATATATAACATAAACCAGACGATTGGGGATACCAGTATCATAAAGTCACTCCAAGACAAGGGTTGAACTTGGAGAAAAATTTATTGTGTGTGGATATGACAATTTATACTTGATTTTTTCCCTTCATGTCTTACATCAAGTTAATTCTCTTTAAGTTTACACACTCAGAGCCTATTGTCCTGCTGAGTACATCCTAAAAATACTATAAATATATATATATATATATGTGTGTGTGTGTGTGTAAGTATTACAGAAGGCTGAAATTTAAATTCAAGCACCAATTTTGATCTGTGAGCCAATCTACAACCAAATTTGGTCTTCCAAAATCAGCTGTTTCTGTGTTTGAAGGTTGTCTGGTTAATATAGATCTAACAGTAACTTGTACAAATAGGAAAATATCAAAGTCTGAATGAACAGGCCACATATGGTTCAGAAACAAATAATTACTCTGAAGGCATATATTTTTTTGGGATATGTCATTTTTTCTGTAAACTCTCTTTCAATCATAAGCATAGGCCTATATTAAAATTAAAAAAAAAAAAAAAAAAAAAAAAAAAAAAAAAGGCAAATGGGAAATTGTCTTTGAGAAATTCACACCTAATTCTATTGTGAAGCCTGTGACCGCAGAAGTGGGATGAATGCACTGTCCTAAGAGAGACATGTACTGTCATGAATAAAATCTCCCAAGAAATCCACCCCGGTTAAAATACTGTGTTTAGTTATGTACAGTTAATGTTCTTATCCCATTTGTAAACCTTGTACCCCTTGTTTACTCTGACGGTTATTAGTAATGTTAATTACTTACCAGATTCTGAAGTGTTTTAAGGGTTTTTATGAGACATTCCTGTACCCTTTCCCTTACTTCCCTGCTACTATGTAACAGAGCTGCTCCCATGGGGGCTAAATCAAACTAACAAAAGCAACCCATTAGAAAGGTATGCCACAGAATGAGGCAACTCCCATGGTCGCTGTGCCACACTAGAACAAAGAAACTCCCATGAAGGTGTGCAACCGAGTAATATGCAAACTAAGGCATGCAGGACACCAAAACAACGAGCTAACAGAGGAATAAAAGGACAAGGAAACATATTCTAGCAAGCTATGATGAAAGATCATCGCCCTGCATCACCTAAGCCTGCTTAGAAACAATCTTCCTGCATCACCATGACCTAAAAGAGGACTGGAAAGAACTGACCCCCCTAGACAAGAGCCAGAACATCAGGTCTCCTGGCTACTCTCATGAGGACGGAAGCCCCAGCTCTGCAGTGTGTGCTGCAAAGCTGAATTGTGCCTCCTCCTTGGAGCTGCCATTGTGGGAATGGCCATGGTGCAAGCAACCCCTCAGGCCCCCCACCCCAAGAGCTGAATCCTAATAAAGGCATCAAACGGGAGTCTTGTCTGCTGGCCAATTTCTTTCATGTACTATTGCCTGCAAGGAAACAAAGTACAAATCTTTACCTTAATTATTCTAGAGTTTAAGAGTGTTGGGCTGAAACCTGGGCCAGTTCCTAGAATCTAAAAATAGTGAATGACATCCTACAAAGATCCCAAGGTATATCAATCAACTTTATAAAAATTAATTCTATCAGATGTACTTTTGTGTGTTAGGCTGAAGAAAATGAAAGTACCTTTCCTTAGGCCAATGAATCAAAACTTAAAATGACTACAAATTAGTGCACAAATTAATGTAAAATTAATGTATTCTTAATACTTAAGAAATGTTGATTCTGGATTTTGTGTTTCACAGCAGTGAGCAGTCCATAAAAGCTTCCAAATCTGGTAAATAAAATGTTGTGAATTATTGGTTGGTTTGTGTTTGTTGTTTTGTTGTTTTTTTTTTTTTATTTTCTGGGAATTTGAAGAACACTTGATCAGCTGAGACATGGAAAATACAGTACTGAAGATATGCCATCAAAAGCAAACACCCTTGTGTGAAATCATCCCTGTACATTTACACTACTGTCATCACAATTTTTTTTTCAAGCAAGGCAGCTCCTTACCATAAGGAAAAGCAGGCACAAAAAGTTATTCCTAATCAAGGTGGAAAAAGGCAGAACTCTGCTAATGACTCTCTGAAACATTAAGGGGGAAAAATTTAGGATTATTAAAATTAATATCAGTCAGCTTAGACAGAAAATCCTTAACTGTCCAGGTGGATTACTCAGCCATTCAGACTCCAGGCAGATAAGGGCTACTTACAGGCTGTTTAAACTCTGCTACTGTTCCAATGAATGCAGCATAGATGAGTTAGAAAAGCAAGCACCTTGGAAAAAAAATACTAGAAAATGTAAATTTTAATTTCATTCATGTACTTCTGTGTATGGGGCCTGATATCCAGTAGAGTGGTTGCAGCAGTTTATGGAAAAGGTAATGAAACATCAGATGGGAACTGTTCAAGAGCATTACCCATAACGATCACATTGTAAGCTATTAGCAGTTTTAAATACATAAATACATTACAGCTAATGGGATATATGTCTACAGCAAAACAGCAAGGTTATTTTACCACTATTTTTTAAAGAGAAGAAATTATAATATTAAGTTATCCACTTACTGTGCTATTTAAAAGGGAGATCATTCCCTTAGTGTTAATTTAAACAAAGTTATAAAGAGAAAAGTTGAAATTTTGTCAAATGTATTGAAAATTGATTAAATTATAATGATGGTCCCTTGCTGGTAGTAGAGCAGTAGCATGCTTTACTTCTATTTCAGTACACTACCTTAATATTCAGATATAGCTCTCTCACACAACATCAAATGAAATCCCATGGAAATCCAAATTTTTACTGATTTTCAGTATAGAGAAGTAGGGGAAATTTCAATTAACTAATTTTTTTTGTCCTTCACAGAAAACCGAAAGTCACAGGAAACCTTTGTAATTTAATTTACATCTTCAACAAACATCTTCTCACTATAAAGTATTTTAAATGATTCCATTAGTTTTCTAAATTTTTACTCACTTTTGAAAAAAAAGGAATTAAAGCCAATAGCTCAAGGTGCATAACCATTTTATTAATACCTATATAGCTCTAGTCATAATAGTTACTGACTTCATGGAAGGACATCCAAGTAGGCTTCTTCACAATATGGACATGAAACCTTCACCCACATGTTAGATCCTGCAAGCACAATGGCATCTGCTTGGATGAACAACTAGAGAGTGCAAGATAGGCATAGTTTGCTACTAATTGACTATCCTCTGAAACATTTCACACCTTTGGGGGTTTCACTACTCACTCATGTTTGGATTCTGCATTTCTGACGATTGGGGGTTGGATTTCTTTCTTTCATACTTGTGGAATTTTTTCCCATAAGTTGCTAGGAAACTAACTATTGGGTACTCACAAGTACTTTAGAAAAAATAAGAAGTGGCCGAACTTGGGGGAGAAGAGACGAGATACCTGGAGATTTGAGCAGGAAAAAAGTCTTGGGCTCGGGAGCTGCTAGGGCTCTCACTCTCAGTTTCGGAGGAGGACAGGCAAGCTGGTGCTTACTGCAAAGACAATTCCCTGTTGCTGCCAGAGCCCCGTCCTGTACTGCCTCATCCTTTCTGTGGGTGACCCTTTGCTCATAAGAGCAGCTATTGGACTGGGACAACAAACACCCTACCTCATTAAAAGAAGGACACATCCCCGTCTGTTCAAGTGCCCAGGATCTTGGGCTCTTCCCCTTTCTGCCCTGCTGGGAGCTGGGCTGCCACTGTCCCTATCCTGCTGCTTCTTTGGCACTGTTCCGAGTTTATGCTGCACTGTAGCCCAGCACCTCCTGCCTGCTGAGACGTCTCATGGTTCCAGCCACAGCTCTGGAGCTTCTGACACATCTCGTCTACCACCCCAGGATTTTTGCTCATTCCTGCCGGCCCAGCTTGCTGTTTCTCTAAGTCCTGCTGGAGCACTGGGACCAACTACCCCAGGGGGGTCTGTGAAGCAAAGTCTCTCTTTCACCCCTTTCCCATCTCGGACAAAGCCACCACAACCGCGTGCTCCCCAGGCTCGTGCCACAGCGCCCCCTGCAGCTGTGGGGGAATCACTGCATCTGCTCCACCCACCGGGAGCACCAGCGCCCCTGCCGGCTGTGCCCGGAACTGCACTGAAGGGGAAAGCACCAGCGGCCAAGAAGGCTGTCACGGGGTTCCTGTTCTGTGTGTTGGTGATGCTGTAGTTGATCGTTTGCTTTATTATACATACCAGTAAAGAACTGTTATTCCTATTCCCATGTCTTCACCTGAGAGCGCCTTAATTTCAAAACTGTAATAATTTGGAGGGAGGGGATTTACACTTTCCATTCCAAGGGAGGGTCCTGCCTTCCGTAGCAGTCTTTCAAACCAAGACACTAACATACCATGATTAAATACAGAATGATTAAATCAGCACTTGGCCACATAAAGTAGGTTGGAGACTAGTATATCTCCTCAGTCAGGCAAGGAAGGCAGGAAGATAGCATATTAATAACACCAATTAATAAAAGCTTTTTAGTGCAACTCTGAAAGAGTTGCTGAAGAGTCAATGTGAATACAGGTTCCAACCCAGGTGGTATTTCTAAACCTGTGACAGAACTTTGCATCTCAAAGTCTCACAGCTCACTGCTATACATACAGGACTGATTTTACTATCAATGTTTTTATATTTGCAACTGGTTTTTGGCAGCTTTCTACTTTTCATAAGTTTCATATGAAGTAACGTATGAATACAAATAAGAAACTGATTTCCTGATCAAAATTTGCATTTATATTCTGACATTCAACCCAGTTACTTTCATTTGTTCATGAAAATTCTCGTTCCACTGCTAACATTTTCAAGAAAATGATATCATTGTATTCCTTGTAATATTCCAGAGGGAAGGATCTGAAAATGCTTGGCTACATTTCAACTTAAATCTGTTTAAAAGCACAGAATTTATTTTCAAGTAATTTAGCATTTGATTACTTGCTTCTGTGGGGGGAGAAGCAGTGCTGAGGCAGGAAGAGGAAGCAGTGAAAGTAAGGCATTTAATTTTCAAATCTGGGAATTATATTCTTTTCCAGTGGACACAAAAGTTATCTTCTGGACAAGACTGACATCAATTATATGAGAAGTTTTAGAACTTTAATTAAAATGGATGGTAGTTTGTTGTTCTGATTGGGAACGGCTATAAAGAACGACATGGACTCTCAAGGGAGTCACAACACGAGAATTCTCTGGTTTATTACTTCAGGCCTGTTTTATAGACTGGTACGTGGAAAGTACAGAAAAGAAACTCTTATTGGTTAGCAAAGTGCTACATCACCATCATTGGTCAGGGGGGCTCACCACCCCCCCTGACTCCCTCCTGCAAGGAAAACAAGAGGACAGACAAACAGCACCTGGCAGTTGTTTTCTGTCTCTGAGAATTGTTTTGAAATCCTCCTATGAAGTTCCCAGGCTAGCTTCTCAGGCAGGACTGAGAGGCCATGGGCCTGAAGCCTGCTCCAAAGCTAGCATCCATAGTAGTTTTAATTACTTATACATAATTGCTTCACAATGAAGCTCAGTCTTGTTTGTGGAGATGACATTGGAGGACCAGTGGATCACAGTACAGTTTAGCCAACTAAACCAACTCCCAACACGTCTTGTGTACCGAGATGAGAAGAGATCCTACTAAGGCATCTTCCTGGCATGTTACTCAGAAAGGTCCTGGCAGGAACTAAGTCTCTGTTCAGCTTTGATCTTTGGCATTGCATGACTAGTACAATCACAATTTGATCTAAAGTTAGAGCTTGACTCACAAAAAAAGTCAGATGATCTATTAGGAGAATCTATAAAGAGTGTGGATCTTCAGAAATATCTAGAAACCCAAGTCACATACCACAATTCTCTTAAGCTAGAATCTATGCAAATATAAAACCAAAGGATTTTTGGTATTCTAAAAATAAATTAGAAATAGACACAGGTAACACTGGAGGAAATTCACTTTTGTAGTTTGTTTAGTTTGTAATGTGCTGATTTATGAATAAAATATTTTAGTTTAAGTCAGAAAGAAAGATAAGGACATGGAGAATGTAAAGAAAACCTTAGCAAGGTTGTAAGAAGGATGAACTCTTTACCTTCATGCTTAGAAGCAGCCAGGAGAAAATAAGCACACCCATTATTACATCCATTTACTGCAGTTGAAATAAAGTACCTTATATTGGTGATTGCGTAATCAGAGATGCATTCTGTCCTGGAACAGTGTTCCTTTGACACTGAACTGAAATCCATGCTGAGGTTCCCACCTGCAGGTGCAATAACACACTAACACACTTTGCTCCTTTCAGCTTACTACAAAGCAGTCTTAACCTCAAAAAATATTCAGCATTAGGACTTTTCACATTCCGTTAAGTGTATAAAATTCTATTTCATATTTCTTTAAGACCATTTCTACAGCTATTATTTTGTTGTATTTAATGATGAGTTCAGTAAAGTGGCTTTTTAAAAATCTCTTGAAATATTTTTCTCCCTAGGAGCTGTTTTCCCCACATATACTCAGGACTCAAGAAGATCCTGCTTGAACAGCAAAGTTGACCATTTTTTAGTCTCAGTGAAAAAGAAAACAACACTGAAACTGATGTGATTACTAACCAATATAACTGAGAATTGAATTCCATTGTATTCATGTATGACAGCAAGAGCATTCAGCACTCATACAGAAAAAAAAGAAAAATAATCATTCAGTAAATATAAATATTCTACATATTATTTAGAGCAAAATCAAAAGCCCACTGATTAGAAAGAGACTTCAGCAAACTGTAATCAAAGTTTTGATTTGAATTTTCTGCTTCTTTGGCTGTTTCAAAGGCTTCTTGATTCTCTAACATAATAGTAGAAAATTCAACAAAAGGAAGCTGAATGTGCATCCAGAACTTTGGGGCTGCTCTTCACCTTCTCTATCATTATTCCTAGAATTTCAGAGAAATGTATTCAGCTTGAATACATCCTCAGATTACATGGCAGAAGCTGTGTGCCTACAAATCACCAAAGTGTATTTGTCTGAACAGAACAAAGAGATTTGGGGAGAAAGAGATTTGTGAGTCCTCCTGCTTCCATACAGAATTGAAAACCTGAAAGAAAATTAGGTCAACATATAGAACTAATTCTAATCACTCATGTCTTTCACGCATGTTAGTTGAGCATTCCCATTGCTCCACACCTGCCTTGATAATCACTACAAAGTATGATTTGAAGATCAGACAGCGCTGTCATTAGAAAGTAATTAGTTTTAATTTGTTGTTAATGATAAAAGAACCAGCAATGAGAGTTTGTTTAAAACGCTGCATCTCTTTTACAATGATTTTTAGTTAGCCCCATTTTTATGATGCTATAAAACTACCATTCCTGATTACATTACTCCTTGTTCATCATACACATATAAATCTTTCACAGATAATATGGCCTGTTTCTAATGAATGCTTTAAACATTAGAATAAAAACACTCAATTTATGTTCTTTAGAAATAGTGTCTCATTGTAACCACATAAGAGATTGATTAAACACCTTGCTGCCCAAATGATTTCAGAAAATTAATGGACCCAGTTGAAGTAAAAACCTCTGTGTTCTTTTCTTGTAACAAAATAAGGACAACCTAAATGTAAAAAATTGCCAAGGAGATTATATAAGCAATCAGTTGCTAACAATGTTTTTCTAAATGAGCCAATGTATCAACATTATACAGAATTCAGGCTTTATTCAGGCTTCATTGAGAAGAACAATTATACCAGAGAAATAATAGTACAATCTTCTCTCTTGTTAATAAAGGGTAGTAGCAGAATTTTGGAAGTTATCATAAAACCAGTGAGACATTTTCAAACTGAAAGATGGGAAATTTAGGTTAGATACACAGAAGAAATTCTTTACTGTGAAGGCGGTGAGTGACTGAAACAGGTTTCCCAGAAAAGTCATGTATGCCTTATCTGTTACAATACACATCTAAGACAGGGTAACTAAGGTTCCTGTTAATAAATCCCTTAGGGTGAATTAGAGTGAAATAACACTGAATGACCAGTGTATATATGAAGAGGATTTATTTTAAAACCATGTAATTGCAGTGGAAAGAATGTATGTGGCTGTTTTGGTTATTTTCTATAGAAGTATGAAGATTCATGAAGAAAATAAATAAGGAAAAGCAAAGAAAGTGAAGGAAAGGATAGTGGATAGTAGATAGTGGAAAGATATCTGTGGATCTAGCAACAAGACCTGATCATTACAGTTTTGATATCTATGGTCAAAGTGATGGTCACAGTCCCGATCTGTTGAGGGTGGGGGTCCCCAAAACAAAAAGTTCATTGAGTTGTATATGTTCAAGCTGGCATTGGGAATGCCTAGATCTCCCTCTAGGGAGTGGGTTCATTTGTCTGATGCAATGCTATAGGGCACGTGTAGTGTTCTGATGGAGAGTCTCTGAAAATGGTTGTGGGGTCCTTTGGGGTCCTTGGTTGCTCCACAGCCCCTCTGGGAATATGACTGCTGTTGCCCCTGCTTCTTGCAACTTCACAGCTGTGTAGTCATCATGGACCTGAATGGGAAAATTTGCTCCAGAGAGGTGCTGCCCTACCTTCATGGGTAAAAGCCACCAGTGTAAGAGATACTTCAGGGCGTGGATGGTCTGGGACACAGCAGAGACCTCTATAGTCGAGTTAGATGTTAGTAGTTTCTTTCAGGGCGTGGGAGAGAGAGCCCTGCTAGGAGCCAGCAGATAGAGCTCAAAGCAGGCTCAGAAGGAACAATACAAAAGGGGGTAGAATATGAATACATGAGGTCAAGATTTAAGATAGCTAAGAAAGAGAGTAACAGAACAGAAGTGAGAGAACCGGAAAAAGAGGCCGAACTCTCCTTTACGATTACTTATGTAACCTATACATTTGAATATTCTATTCCTTCACTAACCAATCTTTCTAAGTATACTAATACAGGAACATTTGTGTGTGACCTATAGCAATCGCTGCTTTTGCATACTTTTAGTTATCTCAGGGGTACTTCGGACTTTTCCTTATAAGGCTGGGGAGAGGGGTCTCAGCTTAGTTTTATTGGGGGGAAGAATGCGTTCTGGCATACCAGACCGGTTTCTTTGAATTATTCAAACTGTGAATATTTCATTTGTATTTCTTCCTTAGCCTTTCTGGCTAAGGAGTCATATTTATAATTCCTTTCTGATTCTACCTTTCCAACATGCCAGCTTTCCAGGCACATCCTCTTCTAACTTGACTGCTTGAATGGTCATCAGAGTTTGAAGCATAGCAATGCATTAACTCATTACTGACAAGCTTTCGACCCATTCCTGGCAGTATTCAAGTATTCAAGTATCCCAGGCTGGACAGGGCATACAGCAACCTGGTATATTCAGAGGAATTACTGCACATGGCAGTGAGGTTAGAACTAGATGACCTTTATGGTCCCTTCAACTGAAATCATTCTAGGATTCTATGATTCCAAGACTTAAGATTAGATATTTTCAGAACCAGACATGAAAAAGGAAAATGTAGATCCATGGCTTATTCTTATCTCAAACAGCTGGATGTGGATTTCCAGACTGGCATTGACATCAGCTTCTGAACTTCTGCATGTTACATGCCTAGATATGCATATGGGGAGATCATTTCACACCTCTCTCTAACAAGAAAAGGCACATTTCACCTTACTGGAATTGCACAGGAAAAACCCATCAGGATAACAGCCTAGTCCTACATCACTTCCTTATGGAGAATGCCTTCACACTATGTATTTTGGGGACCAAAAATATGTCTTTTTATTTGTTTGGTATGTGATACATTGGAGTTCCTTCAGATCCATTGATGCTACTGGACTGGAACTAATAACTAAAAATCTTCAGAGAGAACTGTCAGTAAAGTTAGTTGCTTACAGAGGAAAGACACGTGAATTTGGAATTTAAGATTTTTTTTCTTTGTGCTTTTACACACCTACATCTGAGAACAAATTGGTATGCTGACAGTCAAAAAACGAAGCAATTAAAAGGGTGGAATTTAAGTTGATGCCAGTATCACGCAACTGATAGAAGAGTGTGAAGTTTAAGAAAAAAGATGTAAAAAAAGGCAAGTGAATGGCCAAAAAAAGGCACTGAGGACTCACAGTAAATTGCAGAACATTTTGCAGAAGATAAACCTGAAAGACATGCTGAAAGCCTTTATAGAATATCTGCCTTAAAATATGCCAATTTAATAAAGGAACACAGCTTTAGACAAAAGAATACAAGTTTGCTATACGTAGGTATGAACAGGAAAGTTCCATAAACAGATGAAGATAGCATACTTTTAAACCTCAAAGCCCCAGGGTGCACAGGACCAACCTGGACAGAGAAAGCAGCTGGCTGGCATCTGTACAATATATATCCAGGGAGGTGATAATGCACAATAGCATATGCTGGAGCCAAGCTGAGTCATCACTACAACTGGCTTTCCTTCTTACCACATATACTACATTCTGTCCCTCTGCTAAAATTAAAAAACAGGCTCTCACTCTCACAGTTGAGTTGGTTGTTGTGTTTAAATTATATCCATTAATTTCAGTATTGTAGTCTGCAGAAGTATCTACACAACAGCTTGTTACAACTTTCCAAATTTCATAACAAACCCAAGAGTTATATCCTTAAGTTTTTCTCTATTAAAATATGCTGGCAGAAAGTGCAATATTCAAAGTATCCTAACATTTTGTCAAGTAAAAATTGTGAACTTTTCCTTCCTTGAAAGAAAGCACTGCTATGTTTAATATGTTATATCTTCTCCAGTTGCCCATCCTATGTATGAAAATTAATGTGCCCTGCCTGAGAGCCTCTGCAGTAATATTGAATGCATTAAAAATTGTTCCTTCTATTTGACACTGATTAGTTGGCTTTTAAAGTATAACATGGCCAGCCACAATTGCATTTTATTGATTTACATTTTTTATTACCTTTTACGTAACATAAAATTAATTTCCAAATTATCATCTGGTTAGCAAATATTCTAGCTAATTTGCAAATTTGAAAAAGCCTTCCTATGAATTAACATAGGAAAAACTGTAGGAAGGACTTCAAAAGTGTAGTATTGTGGTAGCTGCCAGAAGTACTTCACTAGTGTGGCAATGCTGATGAGTAAGCCTAAAAGCCTCACAATGCACCAAAGCATCACAACAGTTAAAATAACCACAGAAACCAGTGCTTTTTATCACAATTATTTAAGACAAAAATATATTTTGCCTAAAAATAATAAGCTTTATGGTTTTCCAAAAGGAAATGAAAGAAGTGTTCTAATGACTGTCTTGATTTGATTCTAATTTTTTTAGAAAGGATGTGAAAGAATTACTAGCTAGAAGGTGTTGGGAAAAGGGGTAGATCTGTCTCCAAATATTTCCATGAATCTGGCATATTTTTAATACAATTAAATAATGAAAAAATTAAGAATAATAAAAAATTTTCAGCTTCAAATACATTTCTTTATTACTTTCAAATAAAGTAATAATAAAAAAGTCACAATGTGAAATTGTGTGGGAGTAGGATCTCTGAGTCATCTTTAAACTGTTGTAATTTAGAACTAGACTAATGAATAATCAGTAATTTGAAACTAACTGTAATTTAGACTGCTGAAATAAATTTCACAGAGGCACTCCCAGTTTTTACTGGGCTTGTAGAATCATTTTTACAGCCTATAGCCCACACTCCTGTTACCACAACTATTCCACCAGAGAAGCTCCAACCAAGTGGACCTTTTCCTTTATATGGGGGGGCAGTCATCCCCAAGAGATGGCCTCTTTCTGGTCAGGGGGGCACTGGTGCAAAGCCCAAACCACGCTCCTCGCCTGAGAAGGGGATGTCCAGCACCAGCCAGGGCAGCTGAGCCCTTCCTGCAGTTGGGCAGTACTGACACTGAGGTCTTGCTGCACTTCAATTCATCTTGGTAGAAAATTCAGTTTCTTCCTTCATCTAATATGAAACTTTGTCACAAGAAAAGGGAAATGCTATGTAATTATTGCAGCTGCCTCATTTTTTATATATTTTTGTAGGAGAAGGGATTACAGGTGACCTCACCCCTGATGAGTCCCAGCTATGTTTAATAAGCGTGTTAAAAGGATGAGCTAGCTGGTCAGGGGAGGATCCTGAGGAAGGAGGAACTGAAGGAATGATTCAGAAGGACTGAGGGAAATGGTCAAACAGGAGAGAGAATTGCTGCTGAGAAGGATCTGCAGGGGTGTCAGTCTGGATCTGCAGTTGGAGCCTGTTGTTGGAGCCTGCAGAGCCTAGCAGGAAAATCCTGTAGGCAGAGTCTGCAAGGAAATACCTGCAGTTAGAGTCTGCAGGGAAGCCTACAGTGAGAGTTTGCTGTCGTAAGAATCAGTGAGTAGTTGGAGTCAGATGAGAGAGAATAAATCGGGATACATTGATTAACTAGAGTGTGTGTCTTGGCTCGTTTCTATCCCTAACATGAGGTCTGCTGCAACGTATTTTTATATCTAGACTGGCACCTTTCCATGACTGCTCTAGAGATACAAGCCAGAGTTGAACCTGTCCCTATGAAAGTTACAGGGGCTTCTGTTCAGCTCTAAACTGAAATGAAATGCAGCATTGCTTTTTACAGCCAAGCACCAACTGGATGAGGCTGAAGAAGTATTTTAATGTATATTGCCTAACACCCTTTGTCTTAAATGTTGCATCACTGACTTTAAAACAAAGGGAAAAAATGTAAAAGAAAAAGGAAATGTTGATTAATTATTTTAGAATTACTTTTAAAAGAAATCCTCATGCTGACATGAAAATCTTGGAAAAGTAGTGAATACCGTTTCCCAGTTTTAAAATTATTGAGCCACTGTGAAGATAACAATTATTGAATCAATGTGAAGACAGGAATAGGTTGCCTAGAGAAGCTGTGAATGCTCTGTCTTTGGAAATGTTCAAGGTCAGTTGGGACAGCGCACTGAGCAACCTGGTCTAGTATAAGGTGTCCTTGTCTATGCTGGGGACTTGGAACAAGATGATCTTCCAACCCAAACCATATCAGGGTTCTATGAAGACCTGGTCCTGGTGAACTCAGCAAATAGAAACATGCCTGTTGCATGCTGCCTCTGAGGGAGTAGTGAAGGCACGTGTTTTGTACACACATGAGCTGCTGAGCTTGCTGCCCCAACAAACATATTGATGCCAGAATGATTTTTGCTTTTGTATTTCCTTCATACATATTCATAGCTCTATTGTTGTATAGTTCTATAGTTCCTAGTTAGCTTCAGTACTTCTCCTTACCCTGATAGGCAGAAAGACAAAACACATTCCAGGAGCTCCAAGCCAGGGGATCCAAGGCCCCTATCTTATCTTGGCTCTTCCTGGCAGCCAAGGTTGAAACCAGCACTTTAGACACATTTCACAAAGTTTAGTTCCAATCTAAATGGAGGCTACAGTAAGAGGTGGAACCAAAAGGGGTTTTTACCTCACCACTTTTATCTCTGATTTTTTGTCAATTATATTAATTTGCTAAACTTATAAAACTGTATTCACCCCATGCAGGAGTGTGCACTTTCTATATCTGCCCCTTGGAAGCCTCCAATAAAAGCCAGACTTTATATTACCTCCTATATGAATATTGTCTCAAAAGTGTGTTGTTTCATTTCTAGGTCTTTAAGGCATCAATATTTAGCCTGCACCCAGAGGCTCAGCAAGGGTTGTAACTGAGTACTAGTACTCTGACTGAGTACTAAAGGACAGCAACATCCTTGGTTGTGCCTAGTTTGTCCCTTCTGTTGGGACAAGTACACCTTGCATTTTGGTGCTTTATCATCTATGTGCTACGCTGATGGATGATGGAGACCAACACTGACTGTCTAGTGCTGCTAACAAACTGGAATAGACCTGTCCAGACTCTATGCACTACACAGATTTTCATTTAGAGCTCTTAGCATATGCCTCTTCTGGACCCCTGAGCTCTCCTAAGGTTTGCTGTTGAGCACAGGGCTTTGTCTGAGCAGTGTGGATGCACTTTGATTCTATAGAAGAGCTTTGGGCTAGAACACAAGCTCGGGATGGTACTCAAATATAAATCCCACCAGATTGCAGAGGCATAAATGAGCTCTTCAGTAGTATGTGAAAAATAAGCAATAAATCTGAATGATCAGCAGCTGTTCACAGAATCAAATACCCAGAGAGTGCTTGAAGTACAACATCTGAGAGGATTTTGTAAATTAGGAGAGTATAACATCTACTTGTTGAATGCCAGTAAAGCATTCCCATCCATTTGATTATATCTGATACTCTAGAAATGTTTCATGTCTGATGGTCACAGAAGTAGTTCTATTTTTATGTAAGAACCAGAGAAATAATCTGTTTAATTTTTTTCTGTGTTGTACCAAATAATTTTAAAATGTAATAGCACTTTTTTCGTGCTTAATTCTATCTGAATTTTATTATGCTTTGATTTATTTTAGCAAAATCAGATTTATGATAATACTGTGTGATAATATTTTTATATTTTATATTTATATTTTACATTTTTTATATTTTATAATAGTTTGTGATAATATTTTTTTATTTTATAAAACCAATTTTAATGTACTCATTTTCTTCAGAGCCTTGTAAAATGAATCACTGAACAAATTAAATCTCTCACCCAGTATCTAATCTAGTTTGGAGCTGTCCACAGTATAGCAGTTACTGAAGTGACCTGCTTGACAGATAGCTTCTCACTAGCTGCTTAGGAGGGAGAGGAGTATCCCTACAGAATAAGAAGAGTCTTGCATGAGTATGTCTTTTGGTTTGATCATTCTTGTCCCTGAGGCACACCAATATTGTAAGTGGCATACCCTATTCTTCAGAGTGCCACAGGAAAATGTTCACAGCTGTAGTCTAATATTGGACTTCAATATTTTCTTCTGGATATTCTGGAATAATGTCTGATTTCTCCTAGTACAAGGAAAGAGCAGTAGATTATGTACAGCTTCTTCATGCTCAGAATGCTCCTAAAAAGCTCAGAGGATAGTTTGACAGAAACTACATGGTATTAGTCTATTTTTTTACATAGGAAATTAGCACTCAAGTTCATATATTGCTGTCTGATGTCATGTGATTTATGTTTGTTACTAACACCCTCTTGTCAACAACTGTCATAAGACACAGAGATAAAGAGCCATGTAGAGCATCTGAATTAGAATTGGGCAACAAATGTCATAAAATAACCCTAAATCCCATTTTTAAGATACGGGAGAATCACTAGACTGGGTTCAGGCAATAAGCCAGTGTCTCAGCAGCAGAATTCAAATGGTGAGAACAAATGTGAGAGGTTCTCACTGGTATCTTCCCTTATTCACCCACGAAGTAACAGGGGGTACTCTCAGCTTGGGGCTGGTATTAAGGACAATCCAAAGTTTCCTGCCAGCCTCCTGGAGGGATTTCAGTACACTATTCCAGAAACATAAGCAACCAATCTTCATGATGCATAAACTTTCCTCCTTGGGAGCAGGAATACACCTGCTGCATGAATGGAACTACAAAGGCACATTGCTAGATGTCAAGAAGAGTATGGTAGCATGACACAGTGCATTACAGAAGTCATTGCTAGTAGACACCAAATCCATAAGTGTACAGGGCACCCAGTCTATGAAATAGATTCACAAACAAGTAGCTGAAACAGAGCCCTAAGCACAGCAGGCAGCATTGTGACCAGAGGCAGGTGTAGAACAGCAGCTCAGAGACAACAGCTGAGTGACTGTCATGTTTAGGGAGCTGCATATACCAATCTGAACGCTGCTGCCAAGGGACAGACAACTAACACATGGACAGAGACATAGCAAGCTAGTGTTCAAAAATTCTAGCTGTCAAGTTATCAAAACAAAGAAACCCCACTGACCAAAAATCCCCAAACCAAGCCCAAAAAAATAGACAGTGAAGTAAGAGAAGCTGTGGAGTCAGTGCTTTACACTTGCAGGCAGGCTAAATAATGATTGCATGTCAGGGCCTCTTTTCTATTATTACCTACTCTGTTGTAAAGGACACAGCTCAGAGAAAGGGAAGATTCCAGACCATGATGAGGGGACTTGCATTCTAGGGCAGATGGCAATGTAGATGCAACTAAAGAGGACAAATGAGAAACCTCCCAAAGAAGAAATGCAGTGCTGAGAAAATCCTTCATCAAATTTGAGAATACAGATGAGAAGCTGGATGTTTACTTCAAAAGCCTGTATTCTAGGACAATGAGGACAGTGAGGACTCAGTGGTCCAGCCACAGACTAAGCCTTTGCAATCCCTTGCAATAGAACCGTCTGGGTAAAGCAGCTGAGCAAATATTAGGAAAAATAAGGCAAATGTGCTTGTTTAAAATAAAGAGGTTCCAACAAGAGAGGAATTTGGAGGGACTAGCAGAGTAACAAAGGGTTTGGAATAGACACTGTGAAGTCCATCTGCTGCCATTAGGTTTGACTGCTAGCTACTGTTGACTAATTTATAAAAAGTTACATCATTAAGTAGTTAGTTTAGACTTAGATACATGCAGTCCTCTCAGTTTATTATGTACTGTGAAATACTCAGAGCAGCAGACACAAACAGAAATGTTATGTTCCCTACAGCTCACAAAATCAAATGCCTTTCAGTTCCAGGCTTTAATTTATAGTCTTTCTTCCAGGTGGTGGCAAGGCACAGATCCAAAGTACAGTGTGGCTTGCACCAGATGCAGGCACTCATGCAAGCCTAATTTTGGCAAGCAGGGGAAGAGTCAGGGCATTGAGATGCCATGGCAGCCATTCTGGTGTTGGCTTGGTGCCTTGAGAGCATGGCAGAATTTACTGTGTGTGTGTCAGCTCCAGATGCTTCTCCCAGTTATTTTATGTCCTTTAAATCAAAGCAAGTCTCCAGCTGTTATAGTGTGGAGAGGCAAACTTTAAGCAACCAAATAAGTGTATCTGATACAGAAATATGTAGAAATGTTTGAACTTGCGGAGTCTGAAACTCTACCTCTGCATATCAATCCATTGTGCACTTAAGCCTGACTCAGATGGGCAGCAATTTAGATGACAATGATGATGTTTTAATTACAAATATTTCTAATTTTGCCTTTTATTGAGTGCAGTGTTGAGTCAAGATAGAACATGAACTTTTGTACAACAAAATTGAGTTAAACAGTACTGTAAACTCCAAATAGTTGGCCTATCAAAGACCCATATGAAATGATGCTCAAATAGTGCTGATGTTTGAATTACCAGCATCATGAAAAAGCAGCTACATTTACAAATTGATTACAAACTCAAGTGAACAAACTCAGTTGCTAAACATAGATCATGTGCTGCTTTATTATTTGGCTGTTCCCTGTTGAGCATCCTGAATTGAACACAGCAACTTTAATTCAGCCATGGCTGACATGAAGCTGAATAGTATTGCAATGGTACAAAAAGCAGGTGAAAAAGCAAGCAAAGAATCATAAAATGAACAGATGAACCAATGTTCCTCTAATTCAGAGCTAAGAGAATGGAGGATAAAAAATGAAATAATACCTTCTGTACATGTGAGGGATAGGGAACTAAATAAAGGCATTATATGGACATATGGCAAGGGCAGTTGCAAGGCATGCCTGAAGCCTGGGTAAGCATCCAGGTGGAGGACATGATTTGTTAGTCACTCAAATTTTGGTGCTGTAATGCTCACTGAAACTTTTTAAAGTATCACTGGGAGATATGCCTTAATTTAACTTTAGTTTAATGTAACTCTAATTTCAATAGGATTATAAGGGGATTGGCTCTCTAAAAAAGATATGGAGGGGAATTAAGATACTTCTAAGAGAAATCTTCATCAAACGTGTCCTAGTTAGCAGAAGAGACACATGCCCTCTTTCAGACATGATAAAAGTGTTATCCTGGGGCAACATGGCAATGACTCAGGAACACAGAAAAATCTTTTCATATCACTGGATATACCTTGCATTTTAATCACTTGACAGAGATGACAGCCAAGGGTCTGCACCCAGGAGGAGGCAACGTGTGGGGTGGGGCTTTATTTGGCTCACTGGTCATGGATTAGTTACCTTCAAGTCAAAAAAAGATTCCAGTAAGAGATCATGTAATGCTACTAATACCAGTTCTATTTCCAGGTACATCAGAATTTAGCCTCACATTAAGTTAGTAGTATGGCTCCATAGTAACCCTGATCTAATTCAGTGAATCAATGCCTTTGTTACCAGGGAAACTGGCTACTAGGAAAGGGTTGAGGTTTAGGATGAATATTCTCTGTTGTGGACAAGACAAAAAATACGTAATACTGGAATAGTGTGCATCAGTTGACAGTGGCCAGTACTTTCTTCTTTGAACTCGTCCCCCACTGCCCCCCCGCCAAATTCAGCTCCCTCTTTGATGATGACCAAGATGATGATATGAGCTCTTTAGCTAAAAGCTACCTATGACAAATGTTGTACAATACAAGCAAAAGTACATAACATTACAAAAAAACCTAAAAAATCACCAGCACCACCCATTGCAGTGTTTTATCTGCAGTGAGCACTACTGTTGGATGCTTGAGGTATCTTAGCTACCAATTCTAAGTTTAGTTTTGAGTACATCACTTCATTGTTCCTCCAACATATCTGACACTGAGTAACAGATCTCCATGCATTTATCTCTTTTTCTTAAGATTTTTTAATTAAGGCACCTAATGAATCCCTTTAAGCAGAAATTTGTCCACAAAAACCCTACTAAAAGTGTCCCTCATAGCAACAATTTCAAATGAGGTGATGGTGGCAGGCTGAGAGCAGGACACATTCTTTTCATACCTCTCTCTGCTTTTTCACTGTTGTTGACCTCTCTCAGAGAGGCATATGAATACCTTGTGTACAACACTTGAAACCAGATCACCCAAAACACCTGACCTGAACAGTCTTGCTCTATGGAGGTAATGAAAACCCATCTGAACTGGTGAGACCTAGAAAAATCAGAAGCTTAAAGATAAGTGCATTAATAATCTCTAAGTAAACACTATGGGTATTTAAAATCCATATCAGGGATGTAGTCACAACTTTTAGTAATAAGATTGTAACAGCAAGGATTTTGAAAGGAGACTGATGGATTTAAGAACCCCTTATATTTGTCTATTAAGTCACCAAGAGTATTTAAACACATTAATGTTCATAGCTGATACATAAATTCATATTTGTTAAAGTTGTTTCTATTTTATGCTTGTGAACTACATGCACATAGAAAAACAGTTTTGAAACTCTGTCATTTCAACAATATGCACTAAGTTTTTTTCCATAATGTTTCAAAAAGGAGTCTACAAAACACAGAGGTCCATTGAAGAGTTTAGCATCTTTAAATAAAAAAGACAACCCCCTGCTATATATAATTTCAGCCTATAAACAAAACAACAGGAAAGGACAAAAATCCATGCCTGCATTCTGGACTCAGGGGTAGGTCTGTAGGAGTGCGTACACACTGTGAAACAACTACCTAATTTAATTAGATGGATCTCTGTATTAACAAACTATTTCTACCTGGAAAAATTACAGACGCCTTTGGAATCTACGATTCCAAGCAAAGGGGAACAAGCCTATTACCTACCCAGGCATTTCCCATACTATTGTTATAAATGCAACGGCAAATTAAAGATTAACAAAGATTAATTTATTATAAATTAATAAAGCAACAAACAGTGAGGAAAAAAAACCACAATAAATGGACAGCGCAGCGCTGGGTGGACAGGGTCTATACGCAAGGTATAGGTGTTCCCAAATCCACGTCTGAGGGTTCTCTGGCCTGGGTTTTTATAGGGATTTTATGTCCCCAGGCTAGAATTCCAACCAGTTTCCATTCACCAAATGTCCCTGATTGTCTGGTGAATGGATTTCCTGGCCTAGAACATTGAGTCAGTAAGTATCCGGGCAGAGTCTCCTCAAATGCAAAGTGAGTCTGTATGTATTTTAACATATTTCATCACAGCGGGATTGAGAGATCCGGGCTAGCGCCGATGGATATCTCAGAGGAGTAGTCTCTTCTTTGTCTTTCTTGATTGAGTTTCTGTAGTATGGGTTTGGCGGGTGTGGTGTTCGATTCTGGCAACGACCATCTTCCTGGGGCTCGTCCCTTTTGTCTTGCTTGATGGTCTCCGGCCGAAATCGGCCGGGCGTTGCCTTTCTCTGGAGGTAGACTTTTAGGCTGGTTCTTTTGTTTCTATGATGGCCTGTGTCCTGTCTTTTCCTCCGAGTTGATGAGTCTGCTGAAACCTGTTATCTGGGGGGGTTCTTTTGCAATTCGTGATTTTTGGAAAAGGAATTCTATCTCGACCGGGAGGAGAATTCCTTATTCCATACTTACATTTAGTTATAATTATACATACTTTATTTAAACTTCTTATTCCGAATTTTTATTTACTCAATTCTTTATTACACTATGCTTTCCACAAAAGCCCCAATGAGGTCAGTCCTTTGGAATGGGATACATAGGTTGCAGGAGACTGAATTATGAAGAGCACTCCTCAGCATGCAGTTTATCACCAGATGGCTTGTGGGGCTTGCAGCCTATGCAAAAGGAACAAACACTCCCCTTGTGATTTATTTCCCCATGAATCTGTCAAGAATTTGTCTCCCCAAAACCCCTGGGAATCAGTTTTCTCACATAAAAAATCCAGGCCTTCAATTTTTGTCCTTTCTGGACCAACAGTCATGTCTAGATCTGTTAATTCTTATGTTGAAAAAGGTCTGATTTCTTAAAAAACATCAATATGCCACAGTGCTACATAACAAGAGATCCTCTACCCCAGGATCCAAATGCCAAAAGAGGATGCTAGGGAAGGACTTTAAAATGAGGAAATGATACTGTATTTCAAGGACATTCACTATTTCCAGATCAACAGATCATCTCTGCACACATACAGAAACCCTTGGTGGATTTCTCTTCCCCGAAAATACCCATTTCCTATTGTTCCCACATGAAGTTTTAGCATCCCCAAACCAATAAGCCTGCCAGTTACCATCTGACAGCATCAATACAGGCATAAAAGAATTTATACTGACACTGCTAGTGTAAGGGATTGACAAATAGCAGCTCTTAAGCAGCTGAAACAAGAACATGAAAAGAGGTTGATTTAAATAGATTTCTATGACACAATTGAAAGAAATCAAGGGTTCTGTACAACAAGAATGACTCTTTTAAAGCAACAATTACAAGTCAGGCTCAGCTTTAGCTGTCTAAAAGTTACATGCCTAATCTAAATTATTATCATTTCTTTATGCTATATCTATAGATAAGGATACATAGCAAGGCAACTTGCTCCAGATGACAAATCCTAGAGTCAAATCCTTCCAGTCGAATCATTCCTATGATAGCTGTTTTCTTAGAGTGCCTAGAAAATTAACACAAGATATCTGTTCTCTTTTGCTATTTATGTCAGGAAAATTAATCCACAAACACCAGAGGTTTATGACAAAAAAGGAGACAGAGGAGTCCTTTTACTTTATTCGAATAAAGGGAGAGGCCATGGGGCATTCCCCTGGGGTCTCTCAAATTTTTGGAGGGCGCAGCCTTCTTTTTATCCTAATTTTCGGCCGCTTGTGCCTTCTCCCTTTCCCCATAGGCTGAGGTACTTGAGAGGTACAGACTTCCCGGAACGCCTGATACCTGGGGTACCTTCCCCCCCCCCACCCCCAATGCATAATCCCTTCTTAACTTTTATGGAATTCATAGTGTTCTTTCAGTGCCTCTTTGATCTTCTACTGGAATCCATCCCACTGTTTCTGTCGTCTCTCACTGATAGCTACATCTTATCAACTGACCCACAGCTTGTTTGTAAAGACAAGCTCATCATTCCTCTCATTTACTTCATTAATTGAATAAAAGAAAACTTCGCTTACCTAAAATAATTCCTAAATTCCTAAAATATATAAGAAAATAACAAAATTGTATCCTACTGTGGGGGTTAGGGGTCCTTTTTTTAGTTCTGGCTTGCCTGTGGAGTTTTTACCCATTAGTTGCGGGGGGGGGGGGGCGGGGGGAGGGGGAGGGAGGGGGGGTGGGGTTGTGGGGAAACCTAACTGCAGGTACTTAGTGAGTGCTTGAGAAAAGACAAAGAGTTCGGCCAGGCCCAGGGGAAGAAGGAGGCTGGAAAAAGGAGGGTGAGAAGAGTTTGGCAAGCTTCTTCAGCTTCAGAGAAGGACACTGGGTGCAGAGCTGTTGCGGTGGGGAGAAGAGAATCTCACCATCACCCAGACGGAGCTGCTGCATCTTCTCCTTCCTCCCTCTTCGTTGGTGGCCTCGCACCCCCATCCTGCCGGGATGTGTGGCAGTGCCAGCCACCTCTGCAGAGCTGCTGATCCACCTCAGCCACCAGCCCAGGATCTCTGCTCATCCCTCTTGTTCCAGCTAAGTGTTCCTCAGAGCCCTGCAGGAGCACCGGGACTGACTGCCCAAGGGGTTTGTGAAGCAAAGCCTCTCCTCCATCCCATCTCGGCCGAGAAAGCTGTCACGGGGTCCCTGGTTCTGTTTTCTTGCTAATGCTGTATTTATTGTGGTTTGTTTGCCTTGTTCTAAATATTAGTAAAGAGCTGTTATTCCTACCCCCAGATCTCTGCCCGAGAGCCCCTTGATTTCAAGACCATCATAATTCAGAGAGGAGTCTACATTTTTTATTCCAAGAGAGGCTCCTGCCCTCCCTAGCAGACACCTGTCTCCCAAAACCGAGACAGATTTTGGTGCCCAATGGTGGGGCCTGAGGGCACTGAGGGAAAAAGGGCAAAAAAGGAATAACAGTTCTTAAATAATCTAACTTTTGTGTGCTGGATTTAGAAACCTTGTTAGGTAGAACCATGTTGTTTAGCTTACCCAGGTTCGGGTGGCGTGTGATCATGGCTATATATTTCCCATTTGCTGCACCTTACCTAAATATGGGTCCTATAACTAAGGCTACTGTGGCTATAATCCAGTTTGTTTTCTGGGTTGATAAGGTGAGGAATTCATGGATGTTTAACGTCCTCTGGATGGCGGGTTCATGGATTCAGAGCTATTACACAGTAACTGGATGGTTTTGGGGTTATTTTAATAATGATACCGACTGTGAGAAAAAGACAGCTGGGGAAATTTTCTCCCAACCTTTAAAACAGTTCCTTGGGTCTACCCCACCAGTTTTCGAAGGGTTAAAATCTTCTCTGGATGGTAATGACTTCGTACAGTGGTTGGTGTTGCTGATAGGCCTGTTCTACTTAGCATTCAGAGACAAAGGGAAATTGACTGGAATAAGCACCCTGACAGACACTGGGGATGCTGCCCCAGAACCTGACACAACCCCAGAGACTAGGGGTGTTGCCCCAGAGCCTGACCCTGTCCCACAACCCACCTTAGAAATAAGCCACCCAGAGTAGGTGGGGGTTCTGGTGAAGGAAATGCGTAAGATGGGCTAGATGCTAAAGGAGTGCATTTCCTCAGCTGCTGAGAAACCCTCCCCCTGCCTCAAAGAGGGAGAGTCTGATGGTGCAGCAGTGGAACCCACAGGCATTACAACTGTCCAGGTTCCAGCTGAACCACAAGCAGCAGTTGCCCCTGTGGAAACGAGGAAGTCTAAGATGAAATCACAGCACCCTGTTGATAAGGATAAGAAAGGAGGGCACTCACAACCCACAGGGGAGCCAGAAGTTGAAATCATTACTGAGTCTCTGACATATGACAGTCTCCATAAGTTGCAAAAAGACATTGTGAGGCGGGGGCGTGAGCCTTATACAACCTGGTTACTTCGGGTCTGGGACCTTATGGGTACAGGCATGCAGCTGGATGGTGGTGAGGCAAGGAATGTGGGACCCTTGACCCAGGACTCAGGTGTGAATCAGGTATTCGTCAGGGAGCCAGGGCCCCTTTCCCTCTGGGAGCAGCTTTTGATGAGTACAAGAGAGATGTTTGTCCAGAGAGAGAACGGAAGAGCAGTATTATAGAAGGGGCTGGAAAACCATTGAGGAAAGGATCCAACAGCTGAGAGAAGTGGCGGTATTAGAGGTCCTTTTTGGGAAGGGTGGACAGCATGATAATGACCCAGACAAAGTCAGGTGCACTGGGTAGATGTTGTGGAGTCTGGCAAATCTAGGGCCAGATGAATACATCACCTTCATTGCAATGATTAACCCTGATAACAACCGAGAGATGGTGGGTTCTGTCGCCACCAGGCTTAGAAATTTTGAGAGTATGGTCCATGGCCCACAGCAGGCTTGGGTTTCTGCTGTGATTAAGGAACTCAAAGAGAAGATGAGGGAAATGAGAGAAGAGATAAAGAAGAGCAGTTCCCATATGGCACCAGTGCGAGTCACAAGCCCAAAACTCCAAGCCCAACATCCTCCAGCTAGAGAGAAAGGGTATACCCCACGAGCTGAGCTGTGGTTCTTTCTACGTGACCATGGGGAAGACATGGGGAAGTGGGATGGGAAACCCACTTCTGCCCTGGCAGCACGAGTCCGTCAACTCAGGGAGGGAACCGTTAACCAGAAAGGTTCCACTAAAGTAAAGGTAGCCTCAACCTCCTGTGACCAAACTGCCAGATATTACAGCAGGGAGGATAATCTGTCAGATCCCCTTGAAAGAACCTCTAGCATGTATGCCCAGGGAGGAGAGGATGACCAGTGCTACAGGGGCCCTGCCTCTAGCCAGGAAGAGGCATAGAAAAACCAGAACGGTGTAAATCCGATGGCCTGGCACATCAGAGCCACAAAAATACGAAGCTTTAGTTGATACTGGTGCACAGTGTACCCTAATGCCATCAGGACATGTAGGGGCAGAACCTGTTTCCATTTCTGGGGTGACGGGGGATCACAGCAATTGACTGTTAGAAGCCAAGGTGAGCCTTGTCGCTCTATTGGGAATGGCAAGAAGAATGGCACAGATTCTCTTGGAGTCGAACAGGAGAATTTCTCCCTGCTTATTGCCTCAGATCTTTTTTATAGACCGATACGTGAAAGTACAGAAAAGTAAAATTCTTATTGGTTAGTAAACTAACACATCACCATCATTGGTCAGTGGGGTATGCCACCCCTTGACCTTCTCTTGCAAGAAAACAAGGAACAGACAAACAGCATCTGCAAGGCTGTTTTCTATCTCTGAGGATTGTTTTAATTCCTCCTTATGAATTCCCAGGCCACTTTCTCAGGCAAGACTGAGAAAATTATGTGGCCTGCTATCCCACAGGCACTGTGCTGCCTGCTTCATAGTTAGCATCCATAGAGCCTGACTGGGAAAGAGTGGCAGAAACATCCCATTGTGACTGGCCCAGAGGCCCCGTGTATTCTGGACATAGACTTCCTTTGGAATGGCTATTACAAAGACCCAAAAGGACTCAGCTTTTAGAATAGTTGCTGTGGAGGCAAAGGACATTAATCAATTAGACACCTTGCCTGGACTATCAGAGAACCCATCTGCAGTAAGGCTCCTGAAAGCAGAAGAACAGCAAGTACCAATTGCCACCTCGACAGTGCACCGCCAGCAGTATAGGACAAATCAAGATGCTGTGATTCCCATCTACAAGATGATCCGAGAACTAGAGAGTCAAGGGGTGGTCAGCAAAACCCACTCACCCTTCAACAGCCCCATCTGGCCTGTGTGTAAATCTGAAGGAGAATGGAGATTGACTGTGGACTATCGTGCATTGAATGAAGTGACTCCACCTCTGAGCGCTGCCGTGCTGGACATGCTGGAGCTCCAGTACGAGCTGGAGTCCAAGGCAGCGAAGTGGTATGCCACTATTGACATTACCAATGCATTTTTCTCCATTCCCCTGGCAGCAGAATGCAGGCCTCAGTTTGCCTTCACGTGGAGGGGAGTGCAGTACACTTGGAACTGACTGCTCCAGGAGTAGAAGCACAGCCCCACCATCTGCCATGAACTGATCCAGGCTGCCCTAGAAAAAGGTGAGGCTCCAGAACATCTGCAGTACATTGATGACATCATTGTGTGGGGGAATACGGCAGTGAAAGTATTTGAGAGAAGAAAAAAGATCATCCAGATACTGCTAGAAGCTGGCTTTGCCATCAAGAAGAACAAAGTCAAAAGACCTGCTCTAGAGAGAGACCTGTTCCTGGGGGTAAAGTGGCGAGACAGACAGCATCAGATTTCCACTGAGGTGGTGAATAAGATCACGGCAATGTCTCCACCGACCAGCAAGAAAGAAATGCAAACTTTCTGAGGCGCCATAGGTTTTTGGAAGATGCACATTCCTGAGTACAGTCAGATCATGAGCCCTCTCTGCCTGGTTACCCAGAAAAAGAATGATTTCCAGTGGGGCCCTGAACAGCAGCAAGCCTTTGCCCAAATCAAGCAAGAGATTGCTCATGCAGTAGCCCTTGACCCAGTCAGAACAGGACCAGATGTGAAGAACGTGCTCTACTCTGCAGCCGGGAACAGTGGCTTGTCCTGGAGCCTTTGGCAGAAAGTATATACTATATACTTATATACTATATACTATATACTATATACTATATACTATATATATATAGTAAACTATACAACAGAAGAAAGTTTCCTCTGTAGTCCGAACTACACTCCCACAGAGAAGGAAATCTTAGCCGCCTATGAAAGAGTCCAAGCTGCCTCAGAGACGATTAGCACAGAGGCACAACTCCTCCTGGCACCCCGACTACCAGTGCTGGTATCACCAGTGCAGTGATGTTCAAAAGAAAGGTTCCTGCTACCCACCATGCCAGCGACACTACATGGAGATAGTGGATTGCCCTCATAACGCAGCGCACCCATACTGGAAACCAAATCACCCTGGAATCTTGGAGATAATTACAAACTGGCCTGAAGGTAAAAACTTTGGTCTCATTGATGAAGGGGAGAAAGAACAAGTGACACGGACTGAAGAAGCTGCACCGTACCAACCAACTGCCAGCAAAAGAAACATGCTATGCTCTGTTCACTGATGGTTCCTGTTGCATCGTAGGGATGAACCTGAAGTGGAAAGCAGCCGTATGGAGACCCACACGACAGGTTGCAGAGGCCACTGAAGGAGAAGGTGGATCAAGCCAACTTGCTGAACTCAAAGCTGTTCAACTGGCCCTGGACATTGCTGAAAGAGAGAAGTGGCCAAAGCTCTACCTCTACACTGATTCATGAATGGTTACCAATGCTCTGTGGAGATAGCTGGAAAGGTAGAAAAGAGCCAATTAGCAGCATAGGGGAAAACAAATCTGGGCTTCTGATGAGTGGAAAGACGTCGCTAACAGAGTAGAGAAACTGTCTGTGAAAGTCCGTCATGTAGATGCCCATGTCCCCAGGAGTCGGGCTAATGAAGAGCACCAAAACAATGAGCAGGTGGATCAGGCTGCAAAGATAGAGGTGTCAAAGATAGACTTAGATTAGCAACACAAGGGAAAGTTATTCCTAGCTCAATGGGCCCATGAAGCCTCAGGCCATCAAGGTAGAAATGCCACCTCTAAGTGGGCACAAGACTGAGGAGTAAACCTATCCATAGACAGTATTTCTCAGGTCATCCATGACTGTGAGACGTGTGCCACGATCAAGCAGCCCAAGCAGCTGAAGCCACTATGGTATAGTGAGCCTTAGTCCAAATATAAGTATGGGGAAGCCTGGCAGATTGACTACATCACACTGCCCCAAACCTGCCAAGGCAAGTGCTACGTGCTCACAATGGTAGAAGCCACCACTGGATAGTTAGAAACCTACCCTGTGCCTCATGCTACAGCCCGTAAAACCATCCTGGGACTTGAAAAGCAAGTCCTTTAGAAGCATGACACCCCTGAAAAGATTGAATCAGACAATAGGACTCCTTTCAAGAACAGCCTTATAAACAGCTGGGCTAGGGAACATGACATTGAGTGGGTATACCATATCAATTATCATGTACCGGCAGCTGGGAAAGTTGAACGGCGCAATGGCCAGCTTAAAACCAGCTTGAAAGCACTGGGTGGGGGGACTTTCAAGAACTGGGAGATTAATTTAGCAAAAGCCACATGGTTGGTGAACACCTGAGGTTCCACTAACCAAACAGGCCCTGCTCAATCTGAGCCTTTTAGAACAACTGATAGAGATAAGGTTCCAGTGGTACATATGAGAGGTATGCTGGGAAAAACTGTTTGGGTTAATTCTGCCTCCAGAAAAGACAGTCCAATCCGTGGGGTTGTCTTTGCTCAGGGACCAGGTTGCACTTGGTGGGTATGCAAAAGAATGGAGAGACCCGGTGCATACCTCAAGGAGACTTTATTTTAGAGTGAACTACCCATGACACTGTGCTTGTATCTGTATCTGCATGTACATATGTATATAGTTAAAGTAGTGTGTGTTCGTGTATAATTTAAAAGATTAATATTTGATGTAACATTTTGGTATGAGAAAGAATTGGAGTGGATAATGCTGGGGGTTAGGGGTCCTTTTTTTAGTTCTGGCTTGCCTGTGAAATTTTTACCCATTAGTTGCGGGGAAAACCTAACTGCAGGTACTTAGTGAGTGCTTGAGAAAAGACAAAGAGTTTGGCCAGACCCAGGGGAAGAAGGAGGCAGGAAAAAGGAGAGGGTGAGAACAGTTCTGCAAGCTTCTTCAGCTTCAGAGAATGACACTTGCGCAGAGATATTGTGGTGGGGAGAAGAGAATCTCACCATCACCCAGACGGAGCTGCTGCTTCTTCTCCTTCTTCCTTCTTTTCCTTCTTCATTGGTGGTCTCACGCCCCCTGTCCTGCTGGGATGTGTGGCAGTGCCAGCCACCGCCGCGGAGCTACTGATACACCTCAGCCACCAGCCCAGGATCTCAGCTCATCCCTGCTGTTCCAGCTGAGTGTTCTTCAGAGCCCTGCAGGAGCACCAGGACTGACTGCCCAAGGGGGTTTGTGAAGCAAAGCCTCTCCTCCATCCCTTCCCGTCTCAGCCAAGAAAGCTGTCATGGGGTCCCTGGTTCTGTTTTCTTGCTAATGCTGTAGCTATTGTGGTTTGTTTGCCTTGTTCTAAATATTAGTAAAGAGCTGTTATTCCTACCCCCAGATCTCTGCCTGAGAGCCCCTTGATTTCAAGATTATCATAATTCAGAGAGGAGTCTACACTTTTCATTCCAAGAGAGGCTCCTGCCCTCCCAAGCAGACACCTGTCTCCCAAAACCAAGACACCTACTAAAACATTCCTTAAAATACTGCTAAAAAAGCTATAGGATAAACCACTGGTTTATCAGAAGGATAAAGTTCAGACAAAACACATATAATTTATCTTGTTGCTAAAAGAAATGTCTGACATCAGTTTTTCCTTGAAAGGAAGATTACCCTTGGTTAGTAAAGGTGAAATTTTATCACTAGAAGCCCACTGCTGGAGTAATGTTTATAATACATTCACACCTAAATTGTTTCCCTTGAGTAATGCTATAGAACAGCTGGCTTCCCAGAAATATGATATTTAATTGAGCTCTTGAACTTGGTGGAACATTCAGGAGGTGCAGCTTAAGCTGTCCAATAAGCTGTCCAGGTTGTAAGAGACGGTCTGAAGATTCTCCCATCTGTCTCACGGCCGCTGCAAGGAAAGACCCTGAATATCCCAAGGGACTCGGTACAGGGGCTCTGGCCTGGTTGAGGTGGATGTTTGCCAAGTGATTGTTTGCAGGTGTGCTTGCTGTGCTACCATGGTACACTGCCCTCGTTCCTGCTGGCAAGTAGAGACTTGTACTCCACACCTGCCCCCCTGAGCAATGGGCCTCATCACAACGGTCATCAATCTCCTCTGGTTTTGGCCTTGTGCCCCTCGCTTTGTAAAAAAAACTATAAAATACATCCCAAAACTTACTTTCCTTGGAGATCTCCCCAGCTGAAAGAAGACTGCATCGGTTGGATGGCTGAGTGGACTTTGACGTTGGTAGCTATAATCCCCTCACTCTCTTTTTCTTATGCTTTGCTTTCTCCTCTTTTCCCTCTATCACATATTAGTGCTGATAAGCACTCAATAAAGTGTGTTTTGCTGTTTAAGTCCCTAGTTCGCTGATAATCTTTTGTACTCCAAGATCAAATAAAAGAACCACATCATGAATCCCACCTTGTGGATCGTGACACAGGTGCAGCTTATTGGCACTCTAGGATCTACATATTTATACACAGCATTGGATTTTCCTACATAGGCTTTTATTTCTAATTACTCTCTTCTCCTTGATAGATACTTGCAACTCTTTTACAGCAATTTTGCAACAAGCCACATTACATCTGAGTGTAAATCATCACACAAAATCAGAATCCTGATTACTTCACACTAGAATAAATGAAATAATTTTGCTCAACAGTTTGGCTAACATGTTATAATTCTCAACACTTCAATTTTTTCCATCTTTCAAAATTATGGCAGTGAAAAAATGTCTGAAAAGAAATATTTTCTTTGATATACAAGGTCATTTCATTTGACAGTGACAAATGTCTCAAAGGATGCAACATACAGATCACCTCAATACCAGGGAAGTTCAAGGTCCTTTTGCTTTGTTTGTATTCACCAAAGGGATTTTAAGAAAAATGTATACCTTAAATATTGCCTTATGCTCTCTATGTACTCACATTTGTAGCAACACAATTGTTGTACATCTTAAAATGCACATCTTAAAAAACACTTAGCTGATTAAAACCAAAGTACGGAATCTGGGGTGATAGTCTGTTATTAAACAATGTTTATGCAGAAAACACACTACCTTAGGTGACAGCAGGAAAGCCACCACACTTGGAAATTAAATTAAATAAATAAATAGCCTGTACACTTACCATTAGAGATAAACACCAATTTTCATACCTCTATGGAAAAAACCCATCTACATTCATCACAGCAGTGTGTGCAGTTCAATTTGCACCTACGCAATTTTAAATTAGAACTTAGTTTCCTAAAGCCAGTGTAATTCTGCTGAAAAAGTGACCTGAAAGAAGAGTCCAGCTGATTTCTCAACAGGTCTGGCTCCCATGGGTCAGATTCATTGTGTGCATACAGTTATCTTCCTGGTGCCAAGTAGGAGCAAAGGAATCAGTCAACCTACTGGGGTTATGGAGACGTAGCACATCCTGGGTGAAGATGGCATGATTGTAAGAAACAAATATCCCTCCTCCATGTAACTGGGTCATCCAGATGGGTGACCTCAGGTCTCCTTCCAGGTTAGGAGGCTTTGCTTATTTATACAGGATAGTTACTATACCACTGTGGCTGGACCTCCTCTCTCCCAGCCTGGCCAGTAATGTGCACCAAGCTCTCTGCACTTTCAGTGCCCACACCAGATCAGATTCCTCTTCCTCACTCATCTTTTACATCTTAGATTCATCACTTACAGTCTCTTTCCCCAGGAAACTCACTAGCATCTTTTTCTCAACCCAAAACAGAGCTGGCAAGAGGACAACCTAGCCTATCTATCAGCAAATCTCCTAGCCACTTCTTTTCCATGCTGGTTCCTTGTCTTCTGAAACTAATGGAAATTATTAACTGAAGACAGATTTCAATACCTCTTTGCCCAAGAAATCATTGTATTTTAAAAAATAAGTCACTCTAGAGAACATTTTAACAGAGCAAGGGCATGATATTTTAGTCAAAGCCTGTCTGTAAAACCCAGCTTTCAACCCAGATGACAATTCCAAAGATAGTGTCCTTGGAACTTTCCTGAAGCAGTGAGAATGAAGAGAAAGAATGATGTTGTGTACAAGAAAAAGAATGATAAACAAAATGTATTAGCCAATAGTAACTTGTTAAGCCACACGAACCCTGTAGGACCCTATAAGAGTGTGCTAAAAATAGAAATAAAGCCAAGTTCACTTTTACCTCTGTGAGGACTCTGTGAATATTCCAAGCGGTTTTCCTTTACCTGGTGCTCTGAACAGGGACCCTTTGCAGGTGCCAGCTCAGCAGGTTCACGCAGCAGTTGGACATGGAAGTGGATCGAGGCTGGGGGAGTAGATTCGCACAATGGGTGGACATGGAAGTGGATCAGAGTTGGGAGGAGGGTTCGCGCAGCAGTTGGGCATGGAAAAGTGAACCTAAGCTGTGAAAAACTGGGGACGGAGGAGCCTGAGATGAAGACCGAAGGCAAGTAAGTGTTGGCACTCAGGGTGGAGGGGTCGCTCACCTCCCCTCACCCAGGGCTGCCAGCATGGATATTGAATTTGCAGCAGCACAAAAACTGCTTCAAAGTATTCTCATTAAACAAGGGGAAGCAGTAAGGGATAAGGGCCTAGAAAACTTGTTGTATGGCCTAGAGAAAATGGGCACTTGAAAGTGCCTCCACTGCTTTTTGCAGTGGAAGAATGGAGAGAAATAGGAGACCAGTTGTGGGAGAAAAAAATTACGTGGAAAAGCAAGGACACTCCGTCTTACAGCCCGACTTGGCAGATTGTAATGAATACCTTAAAAGATATGAAAGCAGAATCTACCCAGGCTGCGAGCCCCGTAATTCTACCTGCGTCACAGCAGCAGCCCCCCACTGCTGGGTGAACATTCTTGGCAATGATGCCCTTGGGGAGAGGCGGGGAGAGTCAGAGAGAAGAAAATAAGGAGATTTCCAATGTTTTTAAATCAATTGTGGACATACAGGGGCAAGATATTAACTCTACCTTTGAAGAGAGGCCAGATTTAGATTGGTTTCCCCCCAACCCAGGGGGCATGGGGGGAGTATTGGAGCATGAGCAGAGAACAAAGGCACCCCCATGGCAGAAGCACTGCAGAAGAAGCTCCAAGGCCATGCTAGACAAATATCAGCAATTACAGAAATAGTTGAGCAGAGCCATGGTGGCTCAGTCAGCTTCAGTGGGAGACAAAATAGTAAAAAATTGCTAACTGTATGGTATCTAGTTTGAAATTCATTACTGTAATTAAAGGTTGATAAGATGCAATGGTTACCGCTGCTACCACCTGGCCCTGAGAAGCTCTTTGCTTAACATCATCTGTTTTTGTAAAATCATGTCCTTTTCCCTCTGTCTGCAAACAACAAGAGAAATATTGAGAGAAAGAACTGCATTTGTTAAAGTTAACTTTGTGGTTTTTTTCTCTCTGTTTTTCCCCTCTGTGAGTGTATGTGGGGGATGTGAAGACTTTGCTCAAACCTTCTAGAGGTAACAGCAGCAGAGCAGGGCAGTTCACCCCCTTACTCCCTCTCCAAGAAGAAGCGCCGGGATAGTACCCAATTTGTTAAAAAGTCATGATTCATTGTTTTCTTAAAATGCCTTTATATACCCTTTTAGAGTTAATTTTTTGTTTTTAAGTAATTATGAGTTCTTGCGGTTTTAGAGTTTTACTGGAGAAATTATTATGACTCTTCAGAAAATTCAAAAAACCTCTCTTTAGAAATGTTTAGAGCAAATATTAACAGAAGTCAAAAGTTACCTTGCAATAATTGAATAATTAAAACCTAAAGTCAAAATATTGAATGATTTACAGCTACTAATAAAACAACCTTCCAATTAATGTTACCTACAGAAGATATTCATGGTTTAAAAAATAATTAGCTAGGAAAACTTCACTGTACAAAACAAAGTTAACTATGTATGTCCCATTTTCTTGTTTTTTCCACAGTTTTAATATGGCATTTTCAATGTGAGTCTTTTTGCTATAAAAAAAAACATGTAACAGCATATATATCAATTTGGACTTTGGATTTTAATTAAAAGTTAGACTTGATGTTTTTGAAAAGTGCTACAAAAGCTGAATGGCAGCTTGCCAAATCCTGCATTGTTGTGGTTTTTCTCTAATAAAACTGCACTTTAAAAATCCTAACAAACTTAAGCATATACCAGGCAAATTCCCTGATATGAATAAGTATTTTCAGTAACATTTGTAGTTATTATGAGTTACTCTCAAGGCGAAATTACATAAAATCATAATGTACTTGTTACAGCTTTATAATCTCTATAGTAAATTCATATTACTGTTATATTGTGTTTAAAAGGTATATACCAAACTTTCAGTTGCCTTTTTTGTAATAATAGAGTAAGACTGAGTTATGCTTTCATTTAATACAAATTAAGTGTTGATAAAATTAAGCCAAGTTAAGTTTCAGTATGTTTAAGTCTGAGTGTTCTTAAGTTTAGTAACTTTGGTATCCATTTGAAGTTAAATATTACTATTTTCTTCTGTCAAAATTCATTTCTGCCAAGTTTGAAATTTAAATTGTCTCATGTTTTGTTAAAAGACACTAGTCTAAATTCCAAAGCATAGTTACTTTCCTCAAGAGATGAAGATCACTACGACTGTAACAGCTGTGATGAAACACCTATGCACACCTGCTTGTGGATGGAGGGGAACGAAGTCTGTGAAACCCTTGATTTCATCAAGAGTTCTATTGTCTGTTGCAATCTCTGCAGTTTTTATTTTCTATAGGTAACACAAAAAAATAGCAACTGTTATTGACTAGGAAATTTAGAAGTTTTTTACCTTTTTTCATATTTGGTCATTAAGACATGAATGTCCTAGAAATATTATCTTGATTTTCTCAGACACTTACTGCTGACATATTCATTGTATAATCTGAATTTATAGATTTTTTATAATGATCATTATCTATAGGGTGTCATTGTATTTATAGCTAGCTTCTCATATATATTAACATATCTTTGTGTAATTAACCTTTTAGACGTGTCATTTGAGATCTTTTCATTTTCTAACTACAGATGCATCTCAGTAAACAAGCTATACAGCTGTTCCTACACAGAGTTTTTCTTGGGTTTTTTCACTCCTTCCCTTGTTTAAGAAGGCTTGCTTTTGCCTAATCCAGTGTAGCTTTATTATTTTTCAGTGCTTCCAGAGTTCCAGGAAAATGTATCGTTGCTGAAAGTCAGCTGCCACGAGACAAACTTCAGATTAAACCAACGGCTAGATAGTTCTATTGGTCTGTTGCCTAAGACTTCTAATAATTTCCTTTACACAAATGCGCTTCAATGGTTTGCTGAGCTTGAAGCATCTCATAGCTGCTATTATTAAGAACCTTGTTTTTAAAATGAGTTAAGAGACATCTTTCCAGTTTAAAGCCTAAGGCCCTGGCCAAGCCTTGACTTTACCTGGACGGAATGTTTGCCAACAGATCCAGACGTTTTCTGTACCAAAACAGTATTTGAGTCACTTTTGACTTGACAATTTGACCCTATTAATAAGACAGCTGGATCAATTTTGAAGTAGGCTTGGAGAATCATTTCTGGAGGTGGTATCCAATCCTTCACTGGTTTTGTTGTCTGCTTGCAGACTACAGGATGCTGGTGCAGTGTTTTAATAGTTAATAGTAATTCTATATCACTTATGTTATTAATAATGTTTATTATCTGACAGACTTCTGATTGCTGTGAGTTTTTTGTTCATTATGTGTATAGTTTTGTGTTGGTATTAATATGCATGATAAATGTACATCTCACTTTTAAAACAAAAGAAATTGATGCCTTGAAAACAATCGATTAATGTAACATGTGCATTAGAAATTTAGACCACAATTCATTTTAAATACTGAAATATTTACACCAAAAATTTAAAAAATATTATAAAATCTGAACCCACAATTAAGTGTACCATAGCTAAATGAAAATGATTCATTAACTTCAAGTAGAGAAGTGCCTATGTTTTGTTGACAGGTTCAAAAAGGTCACTTGTTTGTATGACCAGACTGACTGCTTCTGAAAACATGAGACCCAGTGAATAGAGAAGTCACCATACAGCCTTAGTACTCCAAACAAGATTAGAAGTGGAACTGCCAAGACACATTTAAGTCTGAAAACTACACAGACAGTTTGCCAACAGAAGTTTTATGTTATCATCATAATGTTGCTTCTCTACCAATTTCCTTCAGTTATTCCCTGTTTTAAGATTTTAAAGAAGGTGTTGTATGAATCTTTCTGACCACTCAGTCTCTATCCATGAACAACTAAAACAGCTGCAAAATTAGTTACACACCCTAAAAAAAGATGATAACCCCATTGGAAGTTGATTAACCGATTGAGACATTACTGAGCAGTTAAAATCTCTTGTACTAGAAGAGAGATGAATTTTTCTTATAGTATTAATAGAGGTAGTTATTGTAAGCTGTATGTTATCCTGTATCCATAGAAGTCTAGAACGAATTGCATCCAAAGCCTGGGTTGTGCAAAAAGAAAAAGAGGGAGTTGTAGGAAAAAATTTTAACAGAGCAAGGGCATGATATTTTAGTCAAAACCTGTCTGTAAAACCCAGCTTTCAACCCAGACGACAATTCCAAAGATAATGTCCTTGGAACTTTCCTGAAGCAGCGAGAATGAAGAAAAAAAATGATGTTGTGTACAAGAAAAAGAATGATAGACAAAATGTATTAGCCAATAGTAACTTGTTAAGCCACACAAACCCTGTAGGACCCTATAAGAGTGTGCTAAAAATAGAAATAAAGCAAAGTTTACGTTTACCTCTATGAAGACTCTGTGAATATTCCAAGCAGTTTTCCTTTAAGACACCTACCTCATTACAACCCAAACTTTCTAAGGAACTGAGAGCATACCTTGAGTGCTGCAGCCAGGTCTGGGGTTTCAGCACAGGAATAACATGGACATGTTGGAGTGAGTCCAGAGGAGGCCACCACAATGATCAGAAAGATGAAGCACCTCTCCTGCAAGAAAAGGCTGAGATAATTGGATTTGTTCAGCTGGAGAAGCAGCTTTGGGGTGACCTCATAGTGGCCTTCCAGAACTTGAAGGGAGCCTTCAAGAAAGATGGAGAGAGACTTTTTACAAAGGCAATGATAGGACAAGGGGGAATGGATTCAGACTAAAGGAAGGTTTATTTTACATATTAGGAATTAGGAAGAAATTCTTTACTCTGAGCGTCATAAGGCACCAGAACAGGTGGTGCAGAGAAGTTGTGGATGCCCCATCCCTAGAAGTGTTCAAGGCCAGGCTAGATACTCACTAGGGATATATGATTTGGCATTATATATATTGATACATTATGAAAATTACTTAAGAATCATGATAATGACAAAGAAAAGACACTAAAATTTGGAAAAATTGTTCTTATACTGCATTTCTACTCTCAGGCAGCAGACGAATGAAGCCTTTGAGCAATGCCTATCACATCTGGAAAAGTGGGGCAAAAAGGATTCTTCCAAACTGGAAATCAGAAAGCTAGCTGAAATTTTAAAACTTAGTATCTTAGATTTTAAAATGTTAAGTAAGTTGCTATGGAATTTACTAACATGGGATGTGACTAGTACCGGATTTAGAAGTTGTTCACATACACCTCTGTGAAAATATTAATGATCCTAGTTGTGTCAAAAGTGTGCAGTTATATGGCTTCAGCCTCAAATTGAATAATTCCTTTAGTTAAAGGGAACCCCATACTGTTACCTTGGGGAATTGTAAAAGTCAACACTAAACGATCAATTTTATCCATAATTTTGAAAGTACTAGTCACAATTAAACTGTAATCATCTCTTGTTATTTGGTCAGTATATGTCTGACTAAGGCTCGGCTGAAGGAGAATTATTACATGTTCAGTTACATGTATTTCTATTCTATTTCTCCCAGCAGAGCTAGTCGGATCTCAATGGAAGTTTATAGGAAATTCAGCTACTACACAAGTCTTGTCTTTCCTTTCTTTCTGACTTGTATTTGTGGGAAGAGATGGGATGGAATTAAGCTGTGGGCTGTGGGACACACCTGCAGAAGCATATACAGGCACAGGCAGCACATGAAGAACACATGGGAGCACACGGCAGCACAAGCAGCACAGGCATTAAAATGAATGGGAAGGACACCTGAGTCCTTTTTTGTGCCTTTATTAAGATATCAGCTCTGGGGTGGGGGCTCGGGAGGCTGCGCACGCTGCCGCCACTCCCATGAGGTCGCCAGGAAGGAGGAGTTTCAGTCCTGTTGATAGTCTCCTCAGCAGGCCTGGGCTTCCATCCTCACAAGAATACCATGGAAGACCTCTTGTGGCTCATTTGTGTAGAGGTGTCATCCCAGTCAAGCTCCTGGAGATGGCAAGGATTCTGAGTCAAGGCTAGGAACACCCTGGTCTCTCTGTCAGTTAGGTTATGAGGCTCTTTTGTCTCTCTTCCATCTGATTCACTTGATCTAGGGGCTTTCTCTGCCCCCATAACCCTTTTTGCCTCATTTACATACCAAGGTTGATGGTGCGCCATGTTGGGGAGCAGAGGCAGTGACCCAACCAGAGGGGGATTACAACACTTGGGTAAGAGATGAACTCAATACAATTAACATCCGGGTAGAAACAGCAACAACATTATTAATTCTGTGGTAGACATTGTAACTAGCATCACACTGTAACACCAATATTACATCATAACACATCTTGCTTGAAAATGGTTTTTCTTCATAACAGGCAGCACATGGCGCCACATGGCAGCACAGAGCATCTTGTCTCTGCCTGACCTTGGCAGGAGGAGGTGTCACACGGCACAGCCCTATGGAAATGAGACTGCCAGAAGCTGACAGATGAGCAGGTGAGCAGTATGTGATCATCCCATAAAAGGACATTAAGAAAGTGTTGCTGACATGGCAATGTGTGATAGGTCATGTAGTGAGAATTAGCATATAACAAAATTCTGTGCCTTGAAAAAGTGTATAAAACCAGCTTATTTCTTTGAATAAACTATTCAGATTCCCTGCTGGTCTGGGTCATGTCTCAGTCATTACAGGTATTATCTCCTTTTTTTTTTTTGCTTTTCCTCAAAACAGTCTTCTTTTTATTTTTAGGTTTACTCCTGCACTGGTTCTGGCTTGTATTAATTAACTTTTTGTTCCTTCTCTCTCTCATTTTTTTCCTATCATTTTTTTTTTAGTTTCTAATCTAGCTTGCTCATTGTAGCACAAAGTTTAAGCAGATTGTAAGTACAATATGTACCAGAGAATATTCTCTCCTTTTTTTTCTTTTTTTTTTTCCAGGTCTCCACGTAATTCCCTGAAAAGATATCCTTGTAATAACTTAAAGGAGAGAAACTGAGATGCACTGGGAGACAGCCATTCTTCCTGGGGCAGTGATGCACACACACTTCCACAAAGGCCCAGAAGAGAAACCAGGAATTACTGTTTTCTGTATTTATGGACAGTACAAGCACCAGTCACAAAACCTCTGTCAAAAACTAGGCAGGATATAGCCTTGAAAAATAAGAATACTTATGGCACCTATACAGTCTTATTTATGTGTTTTGGATGACTAAGTTGAATGAATGGATGTATGGATGTATGACTGAATGAATGAATGAATGAATGAGCGAGCAGGCAGCTGGAACAATTTTCTTTGGTACTGTAAGTTGTATGATATGAATTTTTGTAGACTCTACACATTCAAGGAGGCCTGAACAAAAAAGATAGGCATTTAGTTATGAAAACTTTAGTGTTGACACTTCTGTCTGCTGTAGATCAGCTTCTCTCTTGTTTGAAGTTAAGCTGTATTTCATCCAGCTGCAGATGAAAATAACTCAGGGTAGAAACTGTCACAGCACATTGTCTAGCAAGGGCACTTGTATTAGTGATCTTGAGTTACTATTAGGACCCAGAGTCACTGTCAGACCCAATATTAAAGTATCCTGACTCCTGATTCCCAGCAATAAAATGAAGTCACAAACAGGTAGCTTAGCATACAAGGATTTATCCTATTCCTTGAGGTTAACTTGCTACTGATGCTGCTCATGGAAATAATCAGTCCCACTATGATTCCTTAAACATTAAGAGATTAAGTTTAGGCTTATTAAATGTGGTACTGTCTCACTTCAATACTAAAAGATAAAGTATATAAAACTATACAACAGAAGAACAAAGATTCCTCTGTAGTCCATGGTGATGACCATGGTCAAGCAGCTCTGCCCCTGCGGTCCATGGAGAACCACAGGGGATGCAGAGATCCACCTGCAACCTGTAGGGGAGGTGTCCATGCCATAGTGGGTGGATGCCTGGAGAAGGCTGTGATTCAGTGGGAGACCCGGTGGAGAGAGGGGCCCCTGCTTCCAGGCTAGAGCAGACTGTCCTTGAAGGGCTGCGACCCATGGGATTGCAGCAGTTTTAGGAGGACTGCTGCTGGGGAAATTGGAACCATGCTGGAGATGTTCACAGAGAGCCATCTCCCGTGGTAGGGATGCCACAGTCTCACAGGGAAGGACTCCTCTCCCTTAGCGAACATAGGATCTCGAGTGACAAACTGACCCAAAACCCCATGCTCTGTCTCCCTGTGCTGTCGGTGGAAAGGAGGGAGGGGCTGGTGGAAAAAAAAAGCTTTAAAGGCTTATTGTGCTTGTCATTATACTCCTATGATTTGTTAGTAATAAATTCACTTTGTATCTCTGTTGGGGGTTGGATTTCTTTCTTTCATACTTATGGAATTTTTTCCCATAAGTTGCTAGGAAACTAACTATTGGGTACTCACAAGTACTTTAGAAAAAATAAGAAGTGGCCAAACTTGGGGGAGAAGAGACGAGATACCTGGAGATTTGAACAGGAAAAAAGTCTTGGTCTCGGGAGCTGCTAGGGCTCTCACTCTCAGTTTCGGAGGAGGACAGGCAAGCTGGTGCTTACTGCAAAGACAATTCCCCGTTGCTGCCAGAGCCCAGTCCTGTACTGCCTCATCCTTTCTGTGGGTGACCCTTTGCTCATAAGAGCAGCTATTGGACTGGGACAACAAGCACCCTACCTCATTAAAAGAAGGACACATCCCCGTCTGTTCAAGTGCCCAGGATCTTGGGCTCTTCCCTTTCTGCCCTGCTGGGAGCTGGGCTGCCGCTGTCCCTATCCTGCTGCTTCTTTGGCACTGTTCCGAGTTTATGCTGCACTGTAGCCCAGCACCTCCTGCCTGCTGAGACGTCTCATGGTTCCAGCCACAGCTCTGGAGCTTCTGACACATCTCGTCTACCACCCCAGGATTTTTGCTCATTCCTGCCGGCCCAGCTTGCTGTTTCTCTAAGTCCTGCTGGAGCACTGGGACCAACTACCCCAGGGGGGTCTGTGAAGCAAAGTCTCTCTTTCACCCCTTTCCCATCTCGGACAAAGCCACCACAACCGCGTGCTCCCCAGGCTCGTGCCACAGCGCCCCCTGCAGCTGTGGGGGAATCACTGCATCTGCTCCACCCACCGGGAGCACCAGCGCCCCTGCCGGCTGTGCCCGGAACTGCACTGAAGGGGAAAGCACCAGCGGCCAAGAAGGCTGTCACGGGGTTCCTGCTCCGTGTGTTGGTGATGCTGTAGTTGATCGTTTGCTTTATTATACATACCAGTAAAGAACTGTTATTCCTATTCCCATGTCTTCACCTGATAGCGCCTTAATTTCAAAACTGTAATAATTTGGAGGGAGGGGATTTACACTTTCCATTCCAAGGGAGGGTCCTGCCTTCCCTAGCAGAAGACTTCCCTACCTGTCTTTCAAACCAAGACAATCTCTAAGATGAGACTGTTTTGCCCTTGGAATGTTTTGTCCTGGTCCTTATCTCTACTAATGAACCCTTCCTTTAATCTTCCTCTGTCCAGCTGAGGCAGGGGAGGATGAGTAAGCGGCCTTCCTGGGTGCCTGGTGTTTGGCTAGTGTTAAACCACTACAGGGTTACTATATTACAATGAAAAATTGTATTACATGAGGAATTCTCTAGCTAAACTCCTCCTAGATCTACGTCCTTCACCTTCAGGATGAGGGCAAATCAGCAGAAGAGCAAATAAAGATTATGCATGATAATAAAGATATTGCATGTTCTCAACAGGTTGAGGCCTGAAAGGACAGCATAAAACAAAGAAGCCCTAAACCTGCTGAATTCAGTAACTCAACATGTCTCCTGCCACCAATACCTTGCAACATAAACCAAGACATGGATCAACTTCACAATGGTCCATAGTAGTAAGTATTTTTGAAGAAACTTAATGAGTATTAATTACTTTATTATAGCAACAGACTGTCCAAATCAGGAAACCAAGAGAGCAATAGCAGCAACCAAAAGCCATGCCAGCAGCTTTGACAGAAAAGCTCTGATTAGCTCAGGTCCTCCCAGAGAGATTAAGGTGTATTAGCAGAACAACATGAGTGAAACAAGCATTGCTGTCACTGACCTTACTGGTTTCATGGAGAGAGAGAGAATTTCAGTCTGAAAATCTTTCAACTTAAGCATTTTTAAGCAATGTTAAACAGTCACACTTCCAAAAAAACTGCGTTTTTAGAATAGAAGAAATAAACAGGGAATTCCTTGACTACATTTTAATGGGTTGCTGGGGATTGGGTGTCCTTTTGTTCTGTCTCACCTATGGAATATTTTGTCCATTGGTTGCAGGGAAATCTGATTGCTGGTACTTGTTGGGTGCTTGAGAAACACAAAGAGTTTGGCTGGGCCCGGGGGGGAAGGGGGAGCAGGGGAGGGGAAGGGAGGGGGCAGCTGGGGGCTGGCTGGTTTCTTGGGCTGGAGAGGGAGACACTCTCTCTCGGAGCTGTTGTGGCTTAAAGAGAATTTGCCATCACCCAGATGATGCTCCTGCTGCTGCTTCTTCCCCTTCTTCCTTCGTTGGTGAGCCTTGCATCCCCTGTCCTGCTGGGACATGCCAGTGTCAGGCACCACCATGGAGCTGCTGATACACCTCAGCCACCAGCCCGGGATCTCAGCTCACTCCTGCTGTTCCAGCTAAGTGTTCCTCAGAACCCTGCAGGAGCACCGGGACTGCCCAAGGGGGTTTGTGAAGCAAAGCCTCTCCTCCATCCCTTCCCGTCTCAGCCGAGAAGACTGTCACGGGTACCCTGGTTTTGTTTTGTTGTTAACGCTGTAGTTATTGTGGTTTGTTTGCCTTGTTATACGTACTAGTAAAGACCTGTTATTCCTGTTATAAATGCAAAGGCAATTTCGGGTTATATAAAAGAGAAAATTTATTATCAAACAATAATAAATTCGAACAACGAGAAAAAACCACAATAAAATAAGCAGCGCAGCGCTGGGTGGACAGGGTCTATACGCAAGGTATAGATGCTCCCAAATCCACGCTTGAGAGTCCTTTGGCCTGGGTTTTTATAGGCAGCTTGTGTCCTGAGGCCAAATTCCAAGCAGGCATCCTTTGTTAAGAGGTTCTTGATTGTTTGAAGAATAGATTTCCTGGCACTGGAGAATAGGGTCCATAGATGTTGGGCAGAGGCTCCTCATATGTAAAGAGGTCCAGGATGTCTTTTTGATATCATTTTGGTCCAGGCCATTAGGGTGGAGTGTTGGAACCCATCCTGGAGCCAATGGCTATCTCGGCTGTCTCCTCTTCCTTTGTCTAGTTTTTCCATTTCTCCAACAGAGGTGGGCAGGGCGGAGGTGCTCAGGCTCGGTGATATCTTGTCCAGGCCCGTTCCTTTGTTTGTTCGATGGCCCGTGTCCTGCCCATTCTTTCTGGGCTGATGTGCCTGCTTGTGATTGTTATCTGGGTACTTGGCTGCAATCTGTTGCCTCTCGGGGGAGAATCCCGACCAGATCTGGAGAAGGACTTATTCCCATTATATGTTATATTTTTTATGACATCGCAATCACATATATATTTTAATTATACCTTTACGAATTTTTACTCATAGATTAATTTATTACATTCCTATCCCCTGATCTGTGCCTGAGAGCCCATTGATTTAAAGATTATAGTAATTTGGAGGGAGGGGGGTCTATATTTTCATTCTAAGGGAGGCTCCTGCTCTCCCTACCAGACACCTGTCTTCCAAACCGAGACCTAGGTATTTCCATCTTGTCCCCTTTCTCTTCACAGAATCACCAACACATTGTCATTTATGCAGTTAACAAACAGATGGATATCATGGCAAAAAAATTAAGACTAAAAACTATACAAATTCAGGTCTAGACAAAATAACATGAAGTAGTTTCACCAGTTCTGCTTTTATAAAAGAATATAAAGAGAAAAGTCCCTGATATAACTGTTCTATTTTCTCTTTAGCATATTAGATGATCTATTTCAGTTTAACCATTGTTATAAATTTGTATTGTGATATTGGCTTTCGCAGATGAATATTATATATTAAATACTTTTTAGCTATGCTAACAAGTCTTAAGTTTAAAAGAATTTCCTAGGTACAAGGCAAGGAAACCCCAGAGGGCAAGGACAGTGGGGCCCAAGTTGTTATCAGGAGAACAATAGAGCCCAAACTGTTATCAGCGGAAGATATGAAGACCAGCTGCCCTCAGGGGAAGGATGAGGGGCCCAGGCTGTTATCAACAAGTGACCATCTGCAGCAAAAAAAGAAACCAAACTCCAAAATAATGCTGACCAGCAGAAAATAACATGATCCCAGAAGGTGGAACCAGGGAGGGGACATGCTTGAATATGCATTAACCTCTCACAGCAAAGATGGGATAAAAAGGACACTCCTGAGATACCAGGTGTGTTCCTGGTAACCCACCAGGGCACCCGGCCGTTTTAACCCTTTGCTTTATTTCTTTTGTCTCCTAATTGTCTTTTGTTTATATTAAATTCTTTTTATAATTTATTAAGTGAATCTCGTTTTTAAGAATTTTTGGGGCCTCTTTCCGGGATAAGCACCTCACCTCTAGGACCACCGGAGATCCAGAACGGGGAAACAGGCGCGCCCCTGCTGAGTTCAGCAGATCCCATTCTGTTTCTCCCAGCGTGGACCAAGCGGCTGCAGGTCAAAACCCCGAGGACAAGAAGGAGAGGAATAAAGCAAAGGAAAGGGGAAAAAAGGCTCCATAAAACCGCGGTATTTTTGCTCCATAATTCTTGTGCACGAAGACCCAAAGAAGAAGACGGATTGTAAGTAATCTTTGGGGGAGCGGGAAGCGGGGGTTGCAAGATACTCCCAGGTTACTGGGACTGGGTCTCAGGGGAGGGGTGAGCCCCTCGGGAAAGGGAGCCCAAGGTTTTCCTGGCACAATCCACTGGGAAAACAGAGTAAAATGTGGATTCTCTAAAACTTTGTCAAGTTGAGGATTAAATCCAAGAAATTTGGATTTAAAACTGCCAAATTGAGGAATAATCCAAGAAACTTGGGATATTTGACATATTACAGCGCCCATGGGCGGATATTAACAAGGGAAGTAAAGAGCACCTTATTGTCTTGCTGTGACTGGGTGGAGTTGAATGAACAGATGTGAGAATGCGTAAATAGGTGTGATTGTTGCATTGAAGTTTGTGGGGGTTTTTTTTTGGAATTGTGTTGTTAAAGAGGAAAGGTTTTCGATGCTGTGCTGGAGTAAGAGTGAACACGGGTCAATGCTTCCACAGGGACTGGATCACAGTGGGGACACATGGAAGGATTCGCTTCCTCCCTGTGAGCTCCTGTCTTGGAGCCCCGGGATGGCAAACCAGAACTGGGGCTTGTAGCCCAGGAGCCGCAGGGGTGTTGTATCAAATCTGTTCTCAGCGGGATAGCAGCTCTGGTCTCAGAGCAAAGCTAAGGTTATCTTTAGTGGTGATGGTCCCTCCGTGCCTTTCCTCCCCCCTGGGCAACAAGAGCTGCTTGCGGGGGAGGGGTCGCTTTGGTGAGCTGGTATGTGATTCAGCGTTTGAAGTTGTTTGGGTTTTTTTGGTTTTTTGGTTTGTTTTTTTTTTTTTAGAAGTTTTCTTTGCCCCACTGTAGCGGCGGTGAATAGTTTTCCTGGGAGATGGTGCTCCCAGAGCTACTCCCTGCTGAGCTATTGGGGCAGAGTAGCGGGTCAGTCTCAGGAGTGCAAGGGAACTCCTGCAGCTCCGGCCGACGGTGAGTCAGGCCGAACCCTGATAAGATCAGGGCACGGAGGGTGCCCTGAGGGGATGAGTTCAGTTCATCCCTTTTGAGTAAAGTGAGGGCAGGGGCCTTCTAAGTCTTGGTGCCCCTGGATTGTTTAAACTTATTTGGAGGTCTCAAGCCGCAGAGCTGTGTTTAGGCGGCTGCAGGCAGGCTGGATTGAACCACAGATGCTGGTTTGGGTTCCCTGCTCCAGGCACAGGGGGATCAGAGGAGCTCTCAGTGACTCCTGGAACCTCCTGAAGCTGTGAAACAGGCCAGGAACATGCCCAATGGTGAGAGAGCTGGGTGAGTCCCTCTGGGACCCAGGTTTTCTATGCCGGGGTCTTATGAGACCCCGCACATTAAGTTCTGTGATTTCAGGAGTAAGGACTGGTGTCAAACTGTCTCAGAGAGCTTTTTCTTAGCCAGATGTGTGAGCGAGATATGGAGCAGTACTAGCGTATGGTATCAGCTCCAAACCAAGGGAGCTGCAAGTTGCAAGCCTTTGTTTTACCGGGTTCTGAGAGAATTCCGTGTATGATGGTGCTGTGGGCTTCTGCAGCAATAAGTTGTGTCGGTGCTTAAAATTTGAGATTTCAGGAAGAGTATGCATCCTGGGAGAAAATGGAAAATAAGTGAGCTCTGTTTGTTTTTTTCTTGAGTGACTGCAATATTTATTTTGTAGAGAAACAAGCCCATTTCTTAGTATGCCTTCCAATTTCTTTACTTTAGTGAATATCGTAGAATTTTGTGGTTGATTATAATTTTAAAGGCAAGTTACAGTAATTTGCATAGTAGTCACTTCTTGAGGTGAAAACTTATCAGGTTGTCAATAAGTGTTAGAGCTGTTAACCCTAATGTTGTTTGTGTCCCGTGCTGATGGGCACAGCCCATGGTTCTTAATAGCAGAACCTGGTGCCAGCCTAAAAGCAAAATCCTGTGGATAGTTGTAAATCTTTTTACTGCTGCTGAAAATTATTTTGTCTCTTTTCACAATATGAAATGCTGATCATCTCTCTGATGATTTCTAAAAAAGAGTTATTGTGATGGTGTGTTTAGCTGAAGATCAGGCTCAGAACTGCCATGATTTCTTGTTCTTTTGAATTTGCCAAGTGCACACGTCTCTAGGAGTGCTTGTGTTGTTTCGCAGCTGTGCTTATTACAGAAGCAGAAGTGGACCCAGTTAAAAGATTAAAATTAAGATTGTTGGTGTTTCGAATTAAGAAGAGGATTGTGGAGACTCTAAACTTGGTCTATTTAAATAAGTACATGTGTTAATTTAGAGATGAGTCTTATTTTGTGAAAGAAGAGTTCGAAAACAATTGTAAGACTGGTTCTTGCTATAGATTGTTCATAGTATATAAGCTGCAAGTACTGTTGAAACATAAAGGTATTGTCAGAAACTTGTCAATGTATCTAAATGCCTGTAAGAATAAAAGACCTGATCATATCTTGTCATGAGAAAAGTTACACTAGAGATTATTCACATTAAGCAGCTGTGTGAGGATAGACTCCTTTGTACCTGTAGAAGAAAACTTAGAGAAGAATGATGTCTGTGTCTTCATTTCTAGCTTGACTGAAGATCTGTTCAAGGCAGTAGAAATAGAAATTGCAAGTTTGTTTTAGTTGGTAAAAGTAGCTGGCTAGCTGACTGGTCTCTGTGTCTGGCGCCTTTGATGGCTTTGGGGAGCATCCCCAAAAGGAGGTGTTAGAATTTGTTGTTGATTCTGAAGCAAAGTAATTTGTGTAGTGGAGATTCTGGAGGGATGTGGTGTAAAGAGTGGCGAGATAATAGTGGCAAAGAGAAAGAGAGAGGTTTGCGTCTCTTTTCATTAAAGTTGTAAAGATTTTTAGAAAGAGAGCGAGAAGTGTCTTGTTGGCTCCGAAGAGTGAGCACTGGCTTGGGGGGAGAAAAACTTTCAAGCGCGATTAGAGGTGAGAATTGTGCCCGCGATAGGAGATGTTAGGAGCATCTGGAGCGCTGGGTTAGGAGCTGCTAGGTTTAGGTGTTGTTTTATTGCTTTTATGTAAAGCGGCTGTAGCAGGACCCGGTCCCTGTGAGTGGCGAACAGCAGGGCCCGGTGTGGCGGCTCCCGGTCCTCTCCCACCCAATGTGAAGGGTGCAGAGCACGGTTCGTGAGTGGCGCTGCTGGAGCGGGACCCGCCCTGTCTGTGCTGGGGTCTCCAGGGGTGCGGGGTTGCTGGCTGTGCTCACTGGCCTGGCAGTGGTGCTGGGTGAGGTTTGGTCACTGGGGAGTGAGCTGGCACAGCAGAGGAGCCCCAGACCAGAGCACTGTGGACTGCGGGCTCTGCCCCCCCGGCTGTGGCGGGAGCTGAGTGTGTTTGAAAATGCCAGTCCTGTGTGTGAAGGGACGGCACAGCAGGGAAAGAGGGGACATGAGCTTTGCCCCAGGGTCAGCACGCAAGTGACTGGCAAGGACGCAAGTGGGCCCCTGCAGAGCGAGCGGCTGAAACAGCCTGCTCGGCCCAGAGCTGCGGCAGCGGGAGTGGGGGAGAGAGACAGCCTGAAAAAACTGCTGTGAATGGGAAAGGAACGGAACAAAAGCCGAGAAACAGACCGGTGGATGATGAGACCAAAGCAAAAGTAATCTTGCTCGTTAGGTTCTGAAAACCTCATCAAGGAGTTTAAATTTCTTGAAATAGGATTTTTTTTTTTCTCTCTTATTTTCTTCTTCTCTTTCTTTCTTTTACTCTTGTTGTTAAAAGGAAGGGGTTTGTTCTAAGAAACCGATAAAAGAAGTTTGTGAAGCTAAACAAATAAATAGTAACCAAAAGGTAAAAAAGGTAATGAATGTAATTTATTTGAAGTCAAAACTAACCTAGCCTTTCTTGTTTAACTAATCTGAACGCACAGAAAGAGATTGGCTCCTATGTTAACTGTTAAATTTCGCTGATGGAAAATTTTAATGTGATGTTTTCATTCTCCCTGTGTTATTAAGAAATTGTTTTCAGGTACTACTGATAATTAAGGCAGAGAAGCTGCAATCTGGACCAAAGAGTGAAGTTGGATCCACACCAATAAGATCACAAGAGCTGAGGACTGGACTGTAACACCCAAACCAAGTGATACCAAATGTACTCTGGAGCAGAGACCGGCGGTAATGAACTGAGACAATCCAAATGATCCAAGGAATGAGCTAAGAATCATGCCTAACTGGGAAGTAAGACCAAGCCTGTATCAGTAGTTTCAAGTCCTGCCTGGACAAGTTCTGGGACACTTTCGATATCCACCTTGAGGAGGAAAACTCCCACTCCAAACAGGAGGACTGGGGCTGTTTTGGTTGGGAAATCCTCGTATATTTTTACTTTTGCCTGTGATTTGTATAAAGGAGGGGGGAGAACCACAACTTCCATCAGTGCCACACCATACACCTTGTCTAAATCATCCCAATACGGGACATGCTATCTGGATTAAATATAAGTGTTTAAATTAGATAGTAATAGGTATTGTAGTCCACAAAGTTAAGCCTCTCATTGCAGGAAGTGTGAGGTGTCAAATCTATTAAGAATAACTTAAATGATAACTTTTTTTACAGATGGGAAGTTACTAGTGCGTGTTGAGTGGGAAGTACCTGAGGAACGGTGGGAAACTGCTGTTAAAAGGTGTCAAAAGAAATTTGCTTGGAAATTACAAAAAAGGAAGTGACAAGGAAATAGGGGGCAAGACCAGACTGACCACTACAACTCGCCACCGAGAAGAATATAAAACACCTGCTGTGAGCTGCAACCTCATAGGCAGGATTGGTGGGGGTGTAAGCCATACTGGACCCCTATTATTCCTTCTTCTGTCACTTAGCCTTCTCCCTTTTGGGACACCAGCAAAGCCATGTTACAAATGCTATCAAAAGCTTTACATGGAATGACACCGGGGTTTCTTTCTTATTACCCACACCAGTATCAATAATCACTGCTATAACCCATCCAAATTAAGTACCTGTATGCATAAAGGGAAAATATTAGACTACAGAAAATCTAAGAACAAGTAGTAACAGATTAGAAAACAACTGCCCAAAAAGGAGAAAAAGATGGATTTTCTTCACAGTTGTTGCCAGGAGAAATAACCAAGATTTGGTAAGAGAGCAAATGGTAAGTGAAAAGATAAAGCCAACACAGTAACCTAGACCTGTATTAACCTCACGTCAGGACATGTAAGCAAAGCTCAAACAGCAATTAAATGGAGAAAACTTCTTCATGAAGTGAGAAATACTCCTGGTAAAAAGTATAAAGCTGGTAATAAAACTTGTACATAGTAAGTTCCAGAAAAACCAACTCGGTATTAGACCCCAAGGAAAGTAAAAGAAAAAATTGTGTACATAGTAATAGAACCAGATTCTTCCAGTGTAATAGTACAGAGAAAAATCCTTACTCTGGAAATAGCCAAATTTTGGGGAAATAAAAATCAACAAAAAAATGACTATTAGAAAGCACCAGATGTCTTATTTTGGGATATGTGAGAAAAGGACATACCCAAAGCTCCCCTTGCAATGGAAGGGGAATTGTACTCTGAGAATGATTCAGTTAGGATTTTTTCTTTTTGTCAGGACAAGACAGAAATTAGTTGGGGGTGTTGGTTTTTGAGGTCCTAAAAAAGAAATAAAAGGGAATAGTTTGAGTACCTCAAAAATGGGGAGATGAGAAATAGCCCCTGAACACATATTAGAAACATTCTTGGGCACAAGATGGAAGTTGGAGATATCGAACCCCAATTTTTGCATTATGAAACTCCAAGTTGTTGTAGAAATCATAACCAGTGAAACAGCTGGAGCTATAGAATTAATAGCCAGTCAGTGATGAAAGCCAGTGGCAATATATCAAAATAAGCTGGCTTTAGACTATTTATTGGATAAAAGAAGGGGTGTTCTGTGAGAAAATTAATACATAAAATTGTTGTTTTCAATGACAATAAAAATGCCGTTCTAGATATCGCCAAAGAAATCAGAAAAATGGCCCATGTGCCAGTCCAAAAATGAAAATCAGTAATGACCACTAACTGATGGGATAATACATTGGGGATAGAGTAGTAGAAGAAGCTAAGTTTCTTCTCCATGTAGCAGTGCTACAGCTGGTTTAATATTTCTTCCTTGTTTAATCCCCTGTTTAATTTGGCTAATCACCAAAGTAGTGCAAGGCATGCAAATAGTAGTAATGCCTACAGACTCAAAATTGGCTATATCTGGAATGGCACACAAAAAAAAAAAAAAAAAAAAGAACGAATACAAGAATTATTGCTCAAGCCAAATGATTTATAAAAAAAGAAGAGGAGGTGTTTGTTATAAATTTGTATTGTGATATTGGCTTTCGCAGATGAATATTATATATTAAATACTTTTTAGCTATGCTAACAAGTCTTAAGTTTAAAAGAATTTCCTAGGTACAAGGCAAGGAAACCCCAGAGGGCAAGGACAGTGGGGCCCAAGTTGTTATCAGGAGAACAATAGAGCCCAAACTGTTATCAGCGGAAGATATGAAGACCAGCTGCCCTCAGGGGAAGGATGAGGGGCCCAGGCTGTTATCAACAAGTGACCATCTGCAGCAAAAAAAGAAACCAAACTCCAAAATAATGCTGACCAGCAGAAAATAACATGATCCAAGAAGGTGGAACCAGGGAGGGGACATGCTTGAATATGCATTAACCTCTCACAGCAAAGATGGGATAAAAAGGACACTCCTGAGATACCAGGTGTGTTCCTGGTAACCCACCAGGGCACCCGGCCGTTTTAACCCTTTGCTTTATTTCTTTTGTCTCCTAATTGTCTTTTGTTTATATTAAATTCTTTTTATAATTTATTAAGTGAATCTCGTTTTTAAGACCATCAAACCCTTGGAGACAATTTAACCATTTGAATGTTATAATCAACCATATCAAATGCTAAGATCTTTGGAGACTGTAGGACTTTAACAAAACAGGTGTTTATATAAATCAAAAGGAAAAACGATAGAATGCAATGAAAGAGATCAAGGTAGAAAATATTAGTTAACACAAGAGTGATGTGCTTCTCTTTTACAGTTGGATTATTCCAGAAGCTAATTGGAATAATAATTAAAAATAAATAAGCCATTGTTTTTCATCAGATAAGGCTCTGGTCCACAAAGGAATATGGAATATGTCTTTGTAACAAAACAAGCACAGCCTGAATCCTGTACTGGTTAATACCTGAAACAGTTTGCAACATGGTGCAAATAAAGTGCACTGTTTGCAATAGAGTGCATGCCTGAAATACAGAAATCACAAAAATGGTACAGAAATGTCTTACTGTGCTCTTATTTTAAGAGCAGTAAACCATATTATTTAGCACTGTCTCTATATCTCCAGAACCGATTTTAGAAAATAAATGGAAACTTTGGAAGCTATATAAACCACCCTGCCAAGAACAAAAAAAACCCCAAACTGACATCCCTTCAACCCCACAACCTGTATGAATAGTGTAGGCAATCATATTTCTATTGTTTAAATCACCCCTTGACATCAGACATGCTGAGAGTTATGGATGCTAAATCTAAACCACAGTGCCTGTACAAATTACAGGCCGCCTGGCTCCTCGGGCTGCCTGAGAAAATAGCCTGGGAAAAATATGAGAAGGAATTAAAACAATTCTCAGGGACACTAAACAGCCTTGCAGGTGTTGTTTTGCAGTTTTGTTTTCTCTTGCAGGAGAAGGCCAGGGGGGTGATGGGCCCCCCTGACCAATGATGGTGATGTAGCACTTTGTTAACCAATAAGAGTTTCCTTTCTGTACCTTCCACGTACCAGTCTATAAAAAGCAGGCCTGAAGTAATAAACGAGAGAATTCTCGTGTTGAAACTCCCTTGAGAGTTTGTGTCGTTCTTCCTAGCCGTTCCCAATCGGAACGACAGAGAGTCATCTGAAATAGTCCCATACCTTGGCAAGCTTCCTTCTTTAGGAAATGCACATGGTTTAAATAGAATCCTAGACATCTGTCAGGTACCTGAAATCTGGTTTAAACTGGAATGTTTCTGTAAACAGCAGCTCTAAGCACCATCAGCATCTGTGGATATGTGCTGACAGAGCAGGTGAGGTCCTTTGCGTGCCTACCTATATCCCCTCCAAAATGTCACTCTCTCTTCTTTTTCTGCTGTGTCACAAGGACATACTTTCAAACTGCCTTAAACTGGAGCTTCTGAGTGGTACTCTGATGAGCTTAATGGGTATTTTTATCTTTTTGCGCTTAGGAGGTAGGCACTTCCTAACAGCTTCTGTTTCTTTACATGGCAATGATAACCAGTGTTTTCCCTAAGCAGCACTAACTGCAGCTCAGGAGAGATCATTATTTTGAGGATATATTAGAACTTACTACATCACTAGGTTAACTGATTATATGGCCTGCCATAAACAAACAAACAAACAAACAAACACCCAATCCCTCCCCCCCAAAAGAAACTAAAAAAAAAAAAAAAAAAAATAGAAAAAACCCACAACACCTGACTTTCATGCATTATATTTCAAAGTATCATGAAATCTTGATTTGGCAGCCCATGAACAATTACAGAGTTCATTAAACATACCACTGTGCATCTATCTGTCTATGTAATATGCACATACTGTTTTTAAGCATTTCCTCCTTTCTGAAAGCCTATTCTTCATTGCACCATTTCCGCAACACAGCTCCACAGAAAAATAAGTTTACCTTATACTGAAAACAGTCTCATACTAGCCTGCATGCAAAAGTGACTTTAGAAGAATTTTAGAGAAAGATTATGGGGAAGTTCTCATTTGTGGGGAAAAGAAGCAGCATTAAAAACTGCAAGGCTGATTTGTGAGGTGTTTGAAGAGCTTTACAGGGTACCAGCATTTCAGAAGTTACCAACAGAGATACATTAATCAACAGAGAACAGCTGACCTGTTGAAAGATGCATGACAGTTATTTTACTCACATAGCTTTTATTATAGAACTCAACCCTCATAAGGAGTCAGTAGGCCCTCTTGTAAATAATTCAGTCCACAGACAATAGATGACTTATATTTGCAAGCAGAGCAATCATACCAGAAGACTACTATGGCAAGGCAATGTAACTTAAAAAAAAAAAAAAAGTAAAGCAACTGAAGACAAATTTTAAGAACTTTAGAAAGGCAAAAGGAGAACTGAAAGGGTTTAGCAAAAAAATCCAACCCACACCATCACTCTGTCCCTCAAAAAAACCCAAACAAAACCACATACACAAACTCAAAAACCCCTGCAACTCCCTGCCACAACCCCCCCCAAAAAACAACAGAAAAAAAAATGTGCAGACACACACAAAAGAGATGTTAAGCTCTTCATTTTGCAGAAAGATCTATTATATTTTGCAGCAACATGAAATCAAGTTTGCCAAAAAATTTACTTAGGAAAGAAATCATTGAGATATGCTACAGCGCAGAGTAAGTGTTTTAAATTCATTTTCTAATAGCACTCTGTGCTGCAACATTCATTTTTAGCCATATGGAGTGAGGTCATAGATATTTTGTATTATATACTGCTGTATGCATAGGTAGTGTAGTGGGCCACTCATAGCTTTCTTATAAAAAGTACTGGGATTTAAAGGTAATTATGGAGCTTTGATAAAACTAGCATCCTTTTTCACTTGGAGAAAATTAATTTTGGATTTTGTAACCTAGTGTTTCTCATTAGTTTATGATCCCACTGTAACAGAAGTGTAAGAGTTATTGAGGAAAAAAAAGAAGAAATATACATCCTCTCACTTACTGTGTGCCATGTGTTCTGTGGCGTCCAAAGGCGCCAGTGAAGACTGAAACCTAATTGTGCTTGGATCTGTAAAACATGAAATGAGATCACATTACTGTTACTAACCCGAACCTTTGCATAACCACTATGCAAAGCTACAAAAGCCTAAAATTAATTGAAGACACTAGCTAATAGAATTTGGCTTAGTCATGCATAGTAGGGACACAAATCTGGAAGTCAAAGACAACAAATAATTTAATCGAAAGCATAATGTTAAATTAAGTATTAGGTTGCTTATTTTTAATTTAACCAGAATAAATTTTGAAAAATGCACTAGCTTGCTTTGGATTTGCTTTATAAGCATAAAGCCCTATAAGCAATACTATAGCACTCTCAGCTCCTCTGCTCCAGATGGAAAAAAGTAAGGTCTCTTCTGTACTAAGTACTTCATTGTCACAGTGAGAGTGGCTGCGACAAACCTTCAGGTCCCCTGACTTCAGGGCTGAGGGTGGTGAAAATAATTAGGAGCAGGAACAACAGACTTGCCCAAAAAAGAAACACTTTAACAAGAAATAAAAATAGGGATGAAGCCCAGAAACTGCAGTATAGGGTCAAACTCCAAAGACCAGAAACAAGGGGGGAGTAACAATATATGTACCTGGGGGGGTGGAACCTTCTGGAAACATAACCATATAGGGAGAACAGGTAACCAATAGGGAAGAATAATTTGGACTGCTTAACATAATCACATTAGGGATTATGGGCTTAGATTAGGGAACTCTCAGGCTTGCCCTAAACTCAACAAATGTTTCCCAGGGCTTGAGGCTGGCGCCTGGTTCTTTCAAGGTGAAATCTAGCTGATTTTGAGTCCTAGTCAGGCCCACTCCCACATTCTATGTATAATTATGTTGCAAAGAAAAGGGTAAGTTCTCCAAGTGTGGATCACTCTTAAATTATATTTTAATAAGAAACTGATAGTGTAAAACACTAATGACGTATTGCGTAGCATAGAATTACTCCGGGAGGTGAGTCTGTGGGATGAGGTCCACAAGCCATTAAAAAAGTTGTGGCAGTAATTCCAGTGGTCTCCGCTGAGCCGAGTCTACTTAATTTTTCTGATATCTCTGAGGAAAAACAGAAAGAATAGAAGCCTGAATTTTTCTATTAGTCTTCTGCCATAGCAGGGGCGATGGTGGAGAGGGTGTCGCAACCTTCCCGAAGAAGCGAAGAAGCATCCTGAGAAGGATTGCTCAGGGGCACTGGCACATAACTTCTCTTTCCCCAGAGAGTGATTTCTACCTCAGTGGCTAGCTCAGCAGCTCTTTAGGCAACACAAAAAAGGGACTGGAGCACTGTGTGGCAATAAAGAGAGAGAGAACTGTAATTTCTCTCTCCTTGCCTCCTTTGGGCTGAATTCTTCTGGGATCCTCCCTCGTGGGGAGTCCCACTTATCTCAGTCCTTATTATTCAAAGAAAACTCCCGAGCTTGTTAGAATCTTGTTTCTCGTGTTTATTAACAGGTGATCACAAAACTTGACAGATCTCTCCAGGCTGGTTACAAGGTTAATCTTTGCAATTTGGCACATTTCTTTCTTCTGATGGTACAAACAAGGCCTTGTGGCACACTTCGTGTCTGATGCACAAAATGGCCCCGAACTACGCAGTTCTTTTATCTTTATACTTATTTTTACCCAATTAACAATAGACACGTATATTATTTTTCTTAATGACCCAATGACCCATCACCTCTATGATGCACTGCGGCATTTTCTATCCAATCACTTACTACTACCCAAAAACCTCTAGGAGAAGAACATGAAGAAGAAAGAAGGGACAAGAGACAACACCCTAAATCCTCCCTCTTGTCTCCTGTTCTCTAAACTAACTTTTTCATTCAGTGATTTAAAAATACTTTCTAATCTATACACTTACACTTTTAGCTTTTTCTATCTAAGTTTAACATTTGTTTTCATGTTTTACCATGAAAACATGCTCATGAATTTCATATTATATGAAATTCAATGTTTTTCTAGATCTTGTAACTAAGTATCAGAAACAAGGGCTCAAACTCTGTATTCCAGACTCCAACAAGAACCTTTATTGAAAGCAGGGCCCTCTGAGTAGGGAGCCAGGGACAGTCTCCCTGAACAGGGGAAAAACTGGGGTTTATATAGGGAGAGGGGTGGGTAGAAACTAGTAATAAATAGAATACAAGTAACTTGGAGAGGTGACAGGGAGAGAACCAATGAGTTACAACAAATCAACATACAACCTGCAAAGGCCTCTGGGTGGGAGACTTTCTCACCCTCAGCAAAAGTATCTTGCTCAAGGGTTAGCTCTCCAGGGGAACGCCACAACTCCTTTGCTGTCTGATTCTCTGGCCCCCACAGTCTTCAACAAAGGGAAATCCAACATACTGGTCACAATTAAGGAAGTTTAAAGCTTTATGAGGAAGACTAAACTAGCAGAGTTACTTGAACATTTCTCTCTCAACTTCTTTACCCAGCAAAAATGAAGCAACAAATGGACACTGAAGTTTTGTCAAATACATAAAGATTTGTCATGGCTCTGTTTATATCATATGTTTCTTAAAAATATCTCTGTGCCTGAGATGAAATATAAAACTTGATCACAGACTGATCAACATTTAGTTACAAATCAAACAAATACCTTTTTGAGTCAGCTGGTTACCATCATCAAAAATCTGCATTTAATTGCTGCTAATTCAGTGAAGAAAGAAAAGTACTTTAATACTAAATCCCAAATTTAGTTTAAATACTAAATCCCCAGGATCCCAAATCCCACTATTAAAGAGAAGAGCAATCCTGTCTTCCAAATCCCTATAACATAGATACCAGAGATCAAACTGGGGCATCAATTGTTACCAAGTAATAATATGTCCAAATACGAACTCTACAGCCTTGAAGATGTAGTTTACCTGGAATGCAGCTCTGTAAAGATTAGTCAAATGTCATCAAAGTGCTCTCTGATATCCCTGTATCAATAAAAGATGACCAACAGTTTCAAAAGATAAAATAGCACTTAAACATGCATATAATCAATGATACAAAGCTGTTCCTAATTATCTAAAGCTTCAAATTAGGTAATCTAAATGCTTTAGCACTGCAAACATAGGGAAAAAACAAACCCTATCATTTTCCTCACTGAGAGGCTATGTGAGCTTTATTGAAATAGTCTGTCAGCTTGCCAAGTGTTTCTTCCTATGAATGTCACTATTTTTAAGCTATTGCCATCAAAGTCTGCTTCTACAGGTAATTTTCTTAATGAATTACTATTTTCTTTGAGCATAATTTTAAAGAGAGTATACAGGAACTAACAGCAGCAACAAAGCAAAATAAAAAATTGTCTGAAGCCTCCAAGAAGAAGAACAGAATCTAGAATACATCATGAAATATTCACCTAAAGAAGCCACAAAAATACCACCAGCTGACACTTACTCAGGCTTAGGACTGTATAATACTACTATTCAGGGAAAGAAGATGATTGATGGATAAATCTTGCTTATGTGAACAGTCCTACTTGGACCAGTCAGTGCTGTTTTCAGTAAGATAAATGCTTTTGTCCTAAAGATATTAACACTCATAAAGGACCAGTATATGAAATTTTACTGCATTGAATTAGTCCAGTGAACCACAATAAGCCTTTCCATCAGAGGTTATCTACCCTTCACATACTACCACTGACTTATTTACCTTTCCTCTCTACTCCCTATATTTTTCATTTTGTGCTACACTAATCAGTTTTTTGCCTAGTCATGATCAATCATCATTTGCCTACTCTATAATATCTATGCACTGCTAACCTCAGTTTTGAGTCTTTCCTGTTACTAAATAGTAACAAAAAAAGTCAGAGAGCCTTATAAATGCATGGAATTCCCAGGATTTCATCTTTAATGGAAAAGAAATAATACATACTATTACAAAGTTATTTTGGCACAGACATCCAGGACATCCAATTTCAATTCCAGGAGCAGATCAAATACCTCAGAAACAGCATGGCAAAATTAAGAACAGTAAGAAGTTGTTCAGAAATGGAGATTCAGAGAGTCAGGAGGCAGAGGTCAACTCCAGAACACTACACAGACACAAATGACTGTAGAAGACCCCTCCTTTTATTGTGATCCTGACCAAGATACATAGTGAGAAATGCCTTTAAAAGAAGCCTTGGAGTGGATAATGCCTGTCCTTCTCCAGCTGACATCAACAGAAACACCCTGCAAAGATCCTCTGCATTCCCTGAAATGCCTCTGTGCTGGCCTGGCCCCAAAATCTGCAGGCATGAGTGAAGCACAGGAAGCTCTGCACACTGCTTAGGAAGTTATGAGTTAGAGAGAGGGGAATTTCCTGGTTTATATTAAATGAACTCATCATTAATGTGTTCATTACATTCCTGCAAGCAGGTTCAGTTTCAGCTAAAGGTATTTAATATACTTCTCCTTCTCTGCCATGTCCCCCTGCTAAACCCAACTCTCCAGCCTATCAGGTGTTCAAAACCATATGTATGAGGAGGAATAAATAAAATCAACCTGGCTGGTTTCAGAATATTAGCTTTACCGTTATCAGTAATTCTGGGCTCATCCATCTTATAAGCATGACTATCTGCAAATAACTTGCAATTTGTGAATGAGCTGTGGGAATGCACTTGCTTTTATTTATACCCATCATGTCAGAATTTTTAACTGGGCTCATCAGTTCAACATCATTCTACCTGCTTCAGTCATCAGGTACCAGCAGTCTCTTTTCTACGAGGTCTACCAATCTCCTAGAACCTTGGGGTATGGATAAAACTCATAGTGAAGATAAATTAAGGAAGTCATTGGCAGTTAATAATCCAGACTTCAGTTGTTAGCTACTCTCTTCTGTCCTTTCAAAGAAAACTTCAGATGCTTTTGCAAAGAGATGGTTTAGTGGTAGTCTCTGGATATCAATCACCCTCTGCTTATTTCAGTATTTCATTCAAGTTTTCCCAATTTTTCTGTAGTCCTGGAAAACAATGCTTGTAAATTTTTCATGTAGCAGGAACCCTAGTCAGTCTATCAAAGTATCTGGTAGGTCCCATTAGACCCTTCTCTCTTCTAATAGTCAGTTCTGTCCCCAAGTCCCTAAAAATTTCCTCTGCATATACATCACTGGCATAGCAAATTACCTCACAACTTTTCACCAGACTGCAACTTTTCTTAATTCTGACTTCTGTTTGAAAAACAGCCTGAAAGCAAAGGAAAAATCAGTGCTTTGAAGCTAAGAAAAAATACAAACAACCCCACCTGCTTATGGTCAACTATCATTATGAACAAGTTTCTGTCAGTGTAAGCACAAGATCATCCAGCTCTTTTCCCAGTCCACAAATGGCATGAGATTTTGGATAATGCCAGTTCAAGTATGCTCCCTATATGCTCTCAGAAGATGAGTTACATGAGGCAGGTAACACAGGCAACAAATGTCATGGAAATTTTGGGGTTTTTCCATGTTTTCAGGTGAGGTTCTTCGGGCATCTTGACTTAGTAGAGTTACATGTTCTTGTTCTGTTTTGCTTTACATTTGTACAGCAACATACTCTGAAAATATAATGGCCATTTGTTCTATCATTGCTTTCCCACCAGTTCCCTTAGAGAAATTCCTCTAAAACTTCCAGATGAAAAGTTTTACTAGAACCAGTGTCAAGAAAAACCATACATACAGTATAAGGATAAATTAGCTTACTCAACACAGACCAGAATTTTAACATGGACAATTTACTTACTACAAATTGCAACTGTTCTATCTTTTTGGTCTTTTTACTATAAATGAAAACTAAATGACAAGTGAAAGACAAGGAGAAAATGATCTTAGAGATAACTTTCTTACAGATGCTAGTAAACCAGAATGGTCCTTCTGAAAAAGGAAGAACAGTATTTCTTGTTGCTTACAAAAAAATCAGCAATTTGGGGGGTATTTTAATGCATTACAGAACAGATGTTCATGATTACAGGAAATTAAAAATTGTAAACTTCATTGTTGAAATACCTAATACTCATACAAATCCATGATCAGAATTTAATCCTAGAATATAAATGAAAAATGAGTAGCAAATATTCATAAAAGACCGTTTTCATACAATTCAAGAATTATTAAAGTGTTGTGAACAGTAATTTCATGTAACAAAACCATAGAATCATAGATTCCTCATCTAGGTTGGAAAAGACCTTTAACATCATTGAGTACAACCATAAACCTTACAGTGCCATATCTCTTTCTGGCCAATTCATAAACAGAGAAAAAAAGAGGAAAATTTATTAACATTGTTATTAATTTAATATTTGGCATCACGTCCTGTTCAATATTTTTATTCAAAAATTAACAATGATGGTTCTTCACTGTAAGAAATTAAATCAGACATACTTAAAAGTAACTTGCAGAGATTTATAAGACAGTGAGTTGCTCAGCACTCACTGAATTCACTTGAACTGCTATAAATCAAATCGACTTGAAAGCTGTATCACATAGACCTTATTTTCCTTTTTGTATTCCTGAAGAATAGTACAGTGTAAGCCAGATACATCTGTCACTGGTACATTACGGACCAACAAAGGCTATAAAAATCAAGTTAATAACTTTTTGCCTATGACAGATCCATCAGATTTGGAATCCATTTCATTCACTTTTGAGTGATGATCAAACTTTTTATTCTATTGAATTTCTCATATAATCTCTCAAGAATTTTCTGGACATGAATAACTTGTCATCACAACAGTGTAATAATTAAAGGCCTTGTTTTCACAAAATTATTACCATTCTGGCACATGCAACAAAAGCAAGAAAAGCAATTTACTTGCAAACTAGAAGCTAAATATCTTCACGTAAAGACTGGAAAACAGCACTACTTTAATGTGAAGTGTAATTTTACATATTCCTATAATGACTACATACAATACAATTAATGTATTTTCAGACAGTAGGAGCAGGGAAAAAGAAACTAATAAACATGAATAATAGTTTTCTGTCTGGACTAAAGCGTTGCCAATTCAGAGTAAATAGATGCTATTACATGTTTAGCGATTTATTCATCAACATTACGCAGCAAGGGCAGATTTCATTAATACAGACAAAATAAACAAGAATGCCAGAATTATGTTTTGCTTAAGAAATATATAAGAAATAAGTCTTTAGTTTTATTTACTTAATCTAGTTTGGAGGAAGAATACGAGCATATTGCTATACAGCAAGTTTTGAGAATTCTAATATGAAGTGAGTAGATGAAGTCCCTGCTGAGGGTCTTCCAAGTTATTAAAGTAACACAGAATAAATGCTTTTTCCATATGAAAAATTCTTGTAACTGCTAGACAGTGAACTCAGAAACAAATTCTAATTTCTAAGGTTATATTGCTTTACCTGTCTGGTAGTAATTTTCCACATTTTCACTTTAAGGATTTACCTTAGCTCAGCTATAAGAACTGAACTAAAGAATACAGTAAGATCTTATGCATTTCAAGCTACTATCCAAAGTTGTAGATCGGATAGCAAAGGATTATCTGAAACTTGCTCACCACCTCTATTTCCATTAAACATACATTCCCACAGATAAAGTAAAACATAGTAAGAGACAAGGCTGGAGAATTACATTAAGATGCAATCTCATGAAAGGTTAAGAGGCCATGAATGGAGATGCAGCATTTATAAGGACTTGGGATAATAAATACAACTATTCACAAACAAAGTGAACTATTCACCAAAAGCGAGCTGAGATTAAAACTGCATTTCAGTGGAGCCCAGCTCTTCTGTGTAATGCTAATAAATTCATCAATATATTCAATTTAGATTACAGTGAGAAGAAAAAGCCACTGTCTATGGCAGAAGTGAGCTCCTTGTAAAATTGCACCTGTCATTTTTTGGTTCAACCACCCTACAGAATAGACTTCAGTGAATAGGTTAATGTCAGGTGTCCCTTTTGGAGTTAGCACTCCACCCACCCGGGCCAGCTCGACACTGTCAACCTGCGGGGGCACACCCCTCCGAATCCTGGGAATCAGAGGAGCAGCTTGACGGAAGAGACTGCAGCCACAATAAAGGAGAAAGGAGTCAGACTCTCTTTAAGATCAAAGTCTAAGGTTTACTGAGTCCTCACATCAACCTTTAACCGCAGGTAAGCGGCTCCAGGACAGCCCCCAAAGCAAGGATGACAGCAACTTAAATTTGGGGGAGGAACCAAAGGAGGGAACAGATTGCAAACCAATGGGAAACAGGGGGGGAGTGTGAAAGGATCAAGGGACATTGGAAAGAACCAATGAGAAAGGTTCAGGGAGGGACTTCCTCTGTCTCTGCCCTATCACTTGACTAGCCTCTCTGAACTTTCTAGAAGCTGAGAGGAGTAGCTGAGTGACAGACAGGGCCCAGAGGGGAGGAACAGGGAACATTCAAGAACAAGGGGCAGGTAAAAGGGTGGATTGACAACTGGGATAGGAGGGTATAACTTGGGTTAAACTAGTAACAAAAACAGAGGGAAGAGGAGAACAAACCCATTAACAGAAGATCATGGGGAGCAAATTTAAAAATACAATACAACAGGCTCACTCTCAGATTATATTTTTCCTTGTTTGAAGATGATTAAAAACCTAGTTGCAAAATGGAACTCAGTGTGCCATAGCAAGTACTGTCCAAGGATTTAACCTAGCTTTGTGGTGCAGGGGCTCCATGGACAGGGTTGGCACACTCTCCGTGCACCTCTGGGATGGATGTTTTTACAAAGACAACAACTCTATTTCTCACATAGTCTTCCTGAAGAAAACAGGTGCATAGCTGGCAAAGGAGACCCTTTAAACCAATGTTCTTGAAGCAAGAAAAATATTACGGTCTGCAAAGAATACCAGTTAGAAGTAAAAAGAAACTCTCAGTTAAATGTGCGCATTTATAAATAGCCTAATTCCTGCTTCTAAGAGACAGACATACTTTAGTCGTTAATATATATGCTAAGCAAATTTCATAGGCAATTTAAAATATATATTTCCAAGCCTGGTTCCCACTGAAACACTGTTTAAAAAGTTTGTTCTCTTTTCAGTTTTGAAGTGTGGTTTGGTGTACTAGGTTATTTAAAAACTGTAGTCTCATTACTTCAGTAGCCTTAGCAGTAGCTGACATCATTCCCTGATCCTTTATAGCATACTGAGCTCATGGAAGTCAGTCTTTGTATTGCAGTTAATCTCAAAGGAACAGGTTAAAAATTATTATTTTCTTCTCTGTGAAGAACTTCTGTCCCTAGTGCCACTTAACATTCCAGGGAATTGTGGTGGGGGAGAGGTGCCAGAGTTAAATGATCCTGCAAAGTCCTCTGTGTCAAGGGTTCTGGCTACTGAAATGGGCAATCTGCAGATGGAGAACTTTTTGGAAAGGTCACAAGGGTGACTCAGACATTTTGGTGTACCATCTAGATACTATTTCTCAGAAACTCTGCTAAATTCCTTCACATTAACAACATCGTGTTTGCGAGGACAATAAATAAGTCCCAAGAGCTTAAGAAATGAGTTCTAGAGGGAGATGTCTGTATGCTGCAGACCCAGATACTCCAGCCTGCTTTCTTTTAGCTCAAACTTCATCCACTCCAATTCCCAGAGGAAAATTCATGAGAAGAAAATCATCTGTTGTATTCCACTCAACAGTCCTTGACTTAACTACTTGTACTGGCTTCTTTTGGAAAACTAATACTGCTTCTCAGAGCAAAGATGGGGATTGCCAACAAAAGAACCAGAGAACTATACAAGCTGCTATGCATCTGACAGTTTGTTGAGAATTTGTGCAAGGATAAAACAGGAAGGAAGAAATTCTAAGCTTCAAGAATTTTGTAAATAGTAAAATACAGTTTGTTATATTATAACTTGGATTGGGAGAAACTGTCTTCTTAGGCCAGTACGGCACCTGACAATACTGAAAAAATTTACCATTTCCCCTAGATAAATTATTTCTTTTGGCTTCTGGATAAAAGCACAAGATTTTCAAAGCCTCTGGTGTAATTTCTCAAAAAAAAAATAAACCCTGAATTTTTAAGTTTTCCTTCTTTGTTTCTCCTTATAAATGGTCCATGAACATATTAAAAATGAGATTCACTTAATAAATTATAAAAAGAATTTAATATAAACAAAAGACAATTAGGAGACAAAAGAAATAAAGCAAAGGGTTAAAACGGCCGGGTGCCCTGGCGGGTTGCCAGGAACACACCTGGTATCTCAGGAGTGTCCTTTTTATCCCATCTTTGCTGTGAGAGGTTAATGCATATTCAAGCATGTCCCCTCCCTGGTTCCACCTTCTTGGATCATGTTATTTTCTGCTGGTCAGCATAATTTTTGCTGGTTATCGTTATTCTAGCTGGTCAGCATTATTTTAGAGTTTGGTTTCCTTTTTGCTGCAGATGGTCACTTGTTGATAACAGCCTGGGCCCCTCATCCTTCCCCTGAGGGCAGCTGGTCTTCATATCTTCCGCTGATAACAGTTTGGGCTCTATTGTTCTCCTGATAACAACTTGGGCCCCACTGTCCTTGCCCTCTGGGGTTTCCTTGCCTTGTACCTAGGAAATTCTTTTAAACTTAAGACTTGTTAGCATAGCTAAAAAGTATTTAATATATAATATTCATCTGCGAAAGCCAATATCACAATACAAATTTATAACAAACACAACCTTGACATCTTCAGCCATCACAACAGGAACATGTCCATGAACAGGAAGGGACCACAGTAAAAATATTCAGTTAAGACCTGTAAAGCACTGTGTCTTGGTTTGGAAGACAGGTGTCTGGTAGGGAGGGCAGGAACCTCCCTTGGCATGAAAACATAGACCCCCTCCCTCCAAATTACTGTAATTTTTAAATCAAGGGCTCTCAGGCACAGATCTGGGGATAGGAATAACAGGAATAACTAGTACGTATAACAAGGCAAGCAAACCACAATAACTACAGCGTTAACAACAAAACAGAACCAGGGTACCTGTGACAGCTTTCTCGGCTGAGACGGGAAGGGATGGAGGAGAGGCTTTGCTTCACAAAACCCCTTGGGCAGTCAGTCCCAGTGCTCCTGCAGGGTTCTGAGGAACACTCAGCTGGAACAGCAGGGATGAGCTGAGATCCCGGGCTGGTGGCTGAGGTGTATCAGCAGCTCCATGGTGGTGCCTGACACTGGCATGTCCCAGCAGGACAGGGGATGCGAGGCTCACCAACGAAGGAAGAAGGGGAAGAAGCAGCAGCAGATCCATCTGGGTGATGGCGAATTCCCTTCTCCAAGCCACAATAGAGAGAGAGTGTCTCCAGCCCAAGAAACCAGCCAGCCCCCAGCTGCCCCCTCCCTTCCCCTCCCCTGCCCCCCCTTCCCACCGGGCTCAGCCGAACTCTTTGTGTTTCTCAAGCACCCAACAAGTACCAGCAATCAGATTTCCCTGCAACTAATGGGGAAAATATTCCATAGGTGAGACAGAACAAAAGGAAGGATACACAACGCCATCACACCATTTTTCAGTCTCTCATCACACCTTCTGTATTGGCTTATTTTATTTTAATAAAATTATTTAATTGCATTTGCTAGTGGGAAGTTAGGCTATATTGCTATGATTTGGATTGTGGGAATCCTTTTCAAATTTTACTGCCAGTAAACAGAATGAATTGCCATCAACAGATAGTGTTATAAATGCAACGGCAAAAATGTGATTAATATAGGTAGCAATTTATTATAAAACAGTTTAATCACAAACGGGAGAAAAAAACCACAATAAATAGATCAGCGCAGCGCTGGGTGGACAGGAGTCTATAACCAGAGGTGCAGATTTACCCAAATCCACACGGAGGGTAGAATGTCCAGGGTTTTTATAGGAGTTTTGTGCCTTGAGGCCACATTCCAAGCAGGCACCATTCACCAACTGTCCTTGATTGTTGGGTGAATGGATTTCCTGGCATTGGAGAATAGAGTTTAATAGATGTCTGGGTAGAGTCTCCTCATATGTAAAGAGGTTCTTGATTTCATTTTGGTTTGGGCCATCTGGTTGGAGTGGTGGGATCCGGGTGGAAGCTGATGAATATCTTAGCTGGCCCTTTCCCTTTGTCCAGCCTGATCGCTTTTCTAACAGTGGTTTGCTGGGTGGGGTGTCTATGTCCGGCGATGGGCATCTCCTCCGAGCTCGTTCCTTTGTTAACCTGATCGCCCTCCCCAACAGTGGTCGGCCAGGTGGGGCGTTCGGGTCCGGAGATGGGTATCTTTTCCGAGCTCATTCCTTTGTTAGCTTGATGGCCCGTGTCCCGCCTGTTCCTTTCAGTTAATGGTCGTTGGCCAGGATCGTTACCGGGGGTTTTTGCTAGTATTGTTTCCTTTCTGAATGGGAATTCGCGACTAGGTCTGGGAAAAGACTTTCTGGTAAAACTGTGTTTTATATTTTCTCATTTTGCTATAACTATAGACATATCTCTTTATGAATTTTTATTTGTTACTATATTTATTACAGATAGCAATGCTGATCAAGGAAGTGGCAGGGAATTGTTGAACCAACTAATCTTACTTTAGTCTAGTGAGGTCTGACACTACATTATGTCTTTTTATGTCTATGTTAGGGATAACATTTCAGTAATGAGAGGAATGATGAGCTTGTCTTTACAAACAAGCTGTGGGTCAGTTGATAAGATGTAGCTATCAGTGAGAGACGACAGAAACAGTGGGATGGATTCCAGTAGAAGATCAAAGAGGCACTGAAAGAACACTATGAATTCCATAAAAGTTAAGAAGGGATTATGCATTGGGGGTGGGGGGCGGGGGGGAGGAGGAAAGGTACCCCAGGTGTCAGGCGTTCTGGGAAGCCTGTACCTCTCAAGTACCTCAGCCTATGGGGAAAGGGAGAAGGGACAAGCGGCCGGGAATTAGGATAAAAAGGAGGCTGCGCCCTCCAAAAATTTGAGAGACCCCAGGGGAATGCACCATGGCCTCTCCCTTTATTCGAATAAAGAAAAAGGACTCCTCTGTCTCCTTTTTGGACATAAACCTCTGGTGTTCGTGGATTGATTCTCCTGACAGTAACAAATTGCTGGGACTCTGTAACAGCATTCGTCAACAGGGCTTGGGGTCCTTGGTAAATATGAAGAATTTGAGAGATGCAATTTCATGTTAGCCATTTTTGCTAGTGTGGTATTTGTAAATTTCTGTGAAAGCTTGGGAAAAAGTCCTATCATAAGCAAGCTATATTTTATTTACTTATTTTCAGTAGTATTGTGCTTGAAAAAAGCGTAATTCTTCTGACATACACAAAAGTAGCATTAGAAATAAATAAAGTAGTCCTTCTACTCTACACAATCCAAATAGGGCCTCACCTGAGATCCTGGGTCAGGACTGGGACATCTCACCTTAAGACTCTGATTATTTTTTGGTGCTCTTCTATGGATTTTCTTAAACAAAGTTCTAGAAGAGAATAAATACACCCAGTGAAAACAAGAAAACCTCTCAGTCTAGTCTAGACTGTAATTGAGGAGACAGCTGCAACTATTAAAAGGTTGCCACAAAGAGGAAGGGAATAAACAGTTGTAATAAATGAAATTGATTTGTGCTAACTAAATTCTAATTCTTATTAAAGTTATTACTAGAAGCAATCAAAAGAATCAGTGTTACAAGGCAGATGCACCTCTTTACAGATATTACATGTTAAAACTGAGGTACAGGATGTAGTTTGGAAGATAAGTGGTTTCTCAAGACTTAAACAGCCTTGAAATGGACAAAATTAGAATGACTTTGGGCACTGGGCCTAAAAACCAGTAAATATAAGACTAATTAGTAGACTTACATAACACAACGCTTAGTACACACACACACAAACCTGTAAGATTATCCAAAGGATAGCGAGGAAGAGGAGAAGCCTTCACCAAAAGACCCCCAAAAGAAGACTGAAGACCCCCTAACAACAAGTGAAGCATGTGTGATGAAGAATAGTGACATAAAGTCAGAAAAATTGGAAATAGGAGGGAATTTATGGGAAACATTAATGACTATGTATAAGCATACAGTATGTAAGTGTAGTTTGAAGTGCTTTGTTTGGTACATGAGACAGGGTGGCAAGCCTCTGTACCCCAGCTGGTTTTGTCTGTGAGGTAGGGTGGTAAGCCCTCCCTGTACCCCGGTCGTTTTTGCTTATGCTTTATTAATTACTGGCAGATCATATATATAAATTGTAATTTTTTGCTGAATTATATTGTTTTACTAAACTGTATTCTTTTATACCAAATTACTATTCAATTTACTAAATTGTATTTATTTTTAATTAAACTGTCGTTAACCCAAGGGACCTAGTTGTCAAAATTCTAATTTCATTTATAACACTGTTATATTCATTCATCTGGATAAGACCAAAAATCAATGGACAAGAATGAATGCGGAAACTTGAATGACATGTTAAAATAAAATTTTCCTAGCCATAAACATATATAAAATTTAAATGTTTCACAGGGAAGGGAGATGGATGCCACTACCAGAAGCTTTGAAAAACCATACTAGAGAACCACATTGCCATGAGCAGCTGAGTAAAGACTACATAGCTTCCTGCAGTCCTTTCTCAGTCACTTTTTGATTATGCTTCAGTAATGTGAACTTCTAAAATGAGATTCATCAGTGAAGGTGGACCTGGGACATTGGCTACACAACTCTTTCTTCTGTTGAGGAAAGCAAAGGGACTAACACAAATAAGAAAAGACAGGGACAAGAGTGCATGGGTACACAGCAGCTTCTTGGCTTGTTTTCCAGTAAAAAGAATGTCCTGTTGTGAGTATGTCTTGCAACAAGAAGCTATTTATTTTGTTACTTCTTCAAATTATATATTTATTACCCCAAAATGCTCAAAGTAGGCTGCCTAGTAAAGAGAAAGTGCACTCATAAGCAGAAATAAATTATTCTGCGCACTCTGTACACCCCAAGTGGCATTGACAAGTGAAATAACCTTCCTCTCTGGAAGGAGGCCAAAAATTGGAATAATTTTCTTCTTCCACCACTCTGAAGCCAGGGTAGGAGCAGAAAGTAGATCTAACCTTATTGCTTTGGGGGTTTCATAGCAGCAGATTCCAAAATGAGAATTGATTTTCTAGACAGGATTCGTAAAACTTTTGGAGCCCAGATAGATTTAATCTACTTCATTTCTTAGAAAATCAGTCAGCACACTGAAAGCTGGCTGATTATTCAGACACAATCTATCTTTGGCAAATCCTTAGTTCATTTTCTACCCTTTTTTCTTTATCTGTGTTTCTTTAATTACAACTTGTCTGGTGCATATCCTTCACCCACAGCAATTATAACAAGCCTATAACTGCCTTCATTATCTCTTCCTTCAAGATCTCTTTTAAATCCTTGCATTATCCTGAGGTCAGACAAATGACTCTATAGTTGTACAGATCACTATTTTAAGGTGTCACACAAGGTTGGACATGAGAAGACCTAAAAATAAATGTGAGGAAATATGGTGGGCAGAGCTGAAAGAGGAATATGTGTCTGCAACTGAAGACCTTTATCAAACTTTATCAAAATTTTCATTCCCAATCCTCGAAACAAAAATGTCCTGAAATAATATGCAGGCAATAAGCAGTTAATAGGTATTTCCACTCTTCAACAGAATAAATATCTTATGCTGCAAAACCCTGAAATAGAAATCAAGTTCAAACATGCAATGTGTAAGATCAACCTCTGAGCAAACACTCCAAGATTTTTATAAGCTCAGAACTCATCAATCAAATAACTAAGGAGGAGAATGACTGTTAAATAATAAAAAACCCCAAGAAATCCAGAAGTGGTTATAAAGACTGAACATAATGTAACATCCATTTAGAAAAAGCATGTCCCACTTATTACTTTTATATCACTTATATTCCTACAGTAAAGATACTTTACAATAGAATTGGAAACATTATTACAGCTCAATCAATGATGAGATTTCACTTACTGTTTCACAAATAGATAAACTGAATTGAAACAAGTACAAGGGCATTTTTAGATTTTGATGGTAACTGAAATTCAACTTTGGAACAAAAGCTAAAAAAGACCGATCTGATTAGTCAATGAAAATTGAGGCTAGTATAGCTTGATATTAATGAGAAGTATATTTCTCAGTAATAGTATTACTGAGAATTAATATCTTTACTTGTTTTAACATATTTCTATCAATACAAATGTAAATAGATACAGAACTAAAAATAAATGTAAAGTTCAACAAGACATCAGAATTAGTTTCATAAGTTTCATTGTTGGTGTCAATAGATGACATAGCCTTCCAGCAGAAGGGATATGGGAGACCCTGTCAGGAGGGTGGGAGTAAGCTAAAGGGAAGTTCTAGCATCACAATCTTCCATCCCTCAAGGGAAATACATAGCCTTGGTGGAATGACCAGATCACCTACTTTGAGGGAAAAACTTCCCACAGCAAGGAAGTCAGTGGGAAATCCAAAGGAGGGAGAAAAATAAAGTCAATTCAATACTTTATATTTTATGTAAAAGCTTTTCAAATCCACATTAAACCTCCTGGCAACTCTTTGTGAGTTAAACATGTTTCTCCAGTAAAAATGTAATGAAATTTAAGGGACTCAGATATTAGTTTCAGTGAAATACCTGTCAGGATATTATTTCACAGAATCACAGAATATTTTGGGTTGGAAAGGACCTTTAAGGATCATCTAGAGCAATCCCCCTGGAGTGAGCATAGACATCTTCAGCTAGATATGCTGCTCAGAGCCCTGTCCAACTTGGTCTTAAATGTTTCCAGGGTTGGGGTATTGCTCTCTGGGCAACCTGTGCCAGTGCTTCACAAATCTCACTGAAACAAATTTTGTCTTTGTAGCTAGTCTAACTCTATCCTTTTTGTTTAAAACCATTACCCCTTGTCACATCTCAACAAGCCCTGCTGAATAGTTTAGACCCATCTTCCCTGTAAGATCCCTTTAGGTACCAGAAGTTGCTCTAAGGTCTCCCAAGCCCTTCTCTTCTCCAGGCTGAATGAACTCAGCATTCTCAGCCTGCCTTCATTACACAGGTGCTCCAGCCCTCAGAGAATCTGGACTTGCACCAACACATCCATATCCTTCTTTTGTTGGGAGCTACAAGGCAACACACAGAACTGCAGCTGGGGTCTTATCAGAGTGGAAGAGAGAGGGAGAATCATCTCCCTGCTGGTCACATTTCTTTTGATACAGCAAAATACGGCTCTTGGCATTGTCTGCTGCAAGCACATGTTGCCATGTCATGTCTAGCTTGTCATCCACCAGTACCCCCAAATCTTTCTCAGCAAGGCCTCTCTGAATTCCTCCACCCTCCAGCCTGTATTATTACCCTGAGGACAGGTCCTCAAGGAGTCCTACTGACTAATTCCTTTAACAGCTGGAAGTTTCCTTTCTTTTCTATAGCACTTCAGAAGTGTGATAATGAAACCACACAATAATTTACTACAATTCCAATAAGAATGCTGAATTGTCAGGAAAAGGACTTCTTGCATGACACCTTAAAATACTTGATAAGATTGAGCTTCTAACAACTGGTTTAGATATTGAAGTTTCCAACTCAAATATAGTTATAAAAGGAAATTATGGGGAAAAATTTTAATGTTTAAGAAGTAAAAATACTATTCGCCATGATTTGTGTCTGAATGTAAATCTGGGACAAAACATTCAAATGTTAATGTGGTTGAGCCCATGTTTAAATGCTGTTCACAGCAGAGATTAATTTTTCATTTGTTTCAGTGCTGTTCTCAATAAGAATACAATACTAACCTATCAGTGTGAACACATCAGTGTTAACGGAGAAATGTCAGCTTTTGCACAACCTGAGAAGCCAAATCTTCACCTTGTGAATTTTTCAAGGACATCTCCAAAGATAAAATCATGGCCATGACAGTGATCACACACATCATGCACATTGTTGTCAGATTAATTTTCACCTTGTCTTGTTGGGAAAACAGCAGGATGACGTAAGGTGCAACTAGAGCACTTGTTCTATGGCTTTTTGGCTGTCAGTCTGTGCTCTGAGGAGGCAAGGATGAGAGGGAGGTCTTTTTTATGGGATAATAGAGGATTTATTGCTCTGGAAAATCTCGGGGGCAAAAGACAGAAAACGCGAGCATGCAACAGCTGAAATAGGGAGGTGGTTCAAAGGGACGGTATAGAGCATCAGCTAATCAGAGATATCCTGGGGAAGGTAAAAGGCAGGGTTCACAAAATCATCATCCAATGAGGGAGGTAGGGGGAGAAATTGGGTCACGTGGACTAATCAAGTGTTGAAATTTAGGGGATTTCTGAAGTGGAATTCCAAGCATGTGGTGGGCCTAAGGTAAGATTGACAGGGGACTCAGGGTAGATTGACACTATGGAGTAGGAGAGTATAATTTAGACCAAACCATGAACTTGGGCAATAACAGAACATACTATTAACAAGAAACATACTGCAACATTTAGTCAATATTTTCATGGCAAAGGTAAATTATTTTTGTAAAATGAGATTTCATGTTATTTTAAGGTGTCATGCAAAAATTCCTTTTCCTGACAATTCAATGTTCCCACTGGAGCTGTAGTAAATTCACAAGTAATTGAGTCTTAGGATAATACTAACACTATAACATCCATTCTTTGCTCTTTTAATAAATATACAGATTTCTTTATTGGCTGAATGAACACATTTGTCTTTCAAGAGTTCCCTGTCTAGAAATTGATGTCCATTGACTCTTCAGTCCATTATTCAGGGAACAACTCACACATATGGAAATAAAGTTGTCTTGCTGATTACAGAATTACACACTTTTAATAGGAAAACTCTTTTCAATTTAGCTTCTATAGTGTACAAATAAAAGTCATCATTCCAGGTATATTAAGTGCAGATTTAGACAAAAAAGCTTTATTTGCATAAGCAAAATTACATTTTCTAATTACAGAAATGTACGTAATTTAAGAGGTAATTGATCAACAAATATTGTGAGTGAATCTGTTTAACCCAACTACATAAATAATTTATAAAGTGGGAATATAGCTAAGATAATAATTTGCAGAGGCAGTATTAATAGTAATTAAGACAGTTTGAATGTTTGCCTGCTTTCCTATTGTCTTTCCATATAGATGTCATAAGGAAACAGGAGGTGAAGAACCTAAAACCTGCAATAAAATCTAAGCATGAAGTTACATTTAAGATTTCAGGCACATACTTCTACAGGAAGCACAGAGATCAGCCCAGAAAGATTCATCTGCATAACCAAATCCTTAGGGAGCATGTTTCCAAGCAAAATCTAAGAGCAACACAACAGCTATTCACCTTCAACACTAAGCCAATTGTGTACATAGTGCTAATGCTGTCACCTTTCCAATGAAAAAGAAACACAAAGTCCTAACAAATCCAGACACTATGAATGTCACTGCTCTTTGCCCAGTCACATGACAGCCATCATCAGCTCTGTCTCAGCACTGCCAGGGAGTTTATTCATTAAAACCAAAACAACCTTAACTGGCAAACTTCTCTCTTCTGGTCTGAGGCATCACAGGATATTTAAAAGCTACTGGCTCCAACTCCACTTTGATGATAAGCAAAAAGAGTTTGATAGGTACCCTTCATATTTAACCAATGCCTTTTTGAAATACTATAAAATCCATACAGTTATCAGGACAGTTCCAACATCTTCCAGACCTGGGAGATTGCAGGATTTGAATGTTTTCATCAGACTTCTGTAAGTGTTGTTACCAATCTCACATGGGGTCTCTCAAGGAATATCAATTTGCAGCAAATAGAAAATCTCCAGAACAAATAAAAACATAAATGTATCAAAAAATGCCAAATTCAAGACCAATCTGAATGTGACCTTGAGACCTGATATCACAGGTTAATGTCTTTACCTCTGGATATTCTTTCCACCTTGTTTCTCACAGAAAGCTTTGAAAAGGCTTGGGTTTATCCCACTGTAGTACAGAATCACTTCTGAAATCTCAGGAAAAAAAATGCCTGGTGTGGAAGAGAGTTGCTGTACACAACTGTGTCAGATGCTGGATTGAAAGCTGCATTTGCATATCCTGCCACTCTGTCTTGGCATCTTTTTCCATGCTTTCTGGCTGTGCATGTCTGAGCCTTGAGCCCTCCTCCAGCAACACACCAAGCATTCCTCAGTGTCCTGGGGTGACTTTATGATACTGGTATTCCCAATCGCTTGCTTTATATACATTAAGTTCTGCACCTTTAAGATTAGCTCTGAGAGCTAGGGAAGTTTAAACTGCTGGAGGCTGATGGGAATTTTTTCTCCTAGCCAATAACTGGTCATTTCTGAGAACTGACAGTAGTTTTGACCATTGGAAAGTATGATCAACCTGTGAACACATACCTTAGGATGTAAGCCCAGGAATTTCTTGCTCTCTTTGGTTTCCGACTTCTGAAGAAGTAACAGGCTCCAGCTCAGACTCTTCCCTTCCACACCCCTCCCCCCCCCCACCCCCAGGCCGGACAAGGCCATGGAGGGTGGGGTGAGAAAAGCGGGGCCGGCCAGCCTGATTCGGTTGCAGTTTCTGACACAGAACTGAAACCTGACACCATGAGGATCTGCAGCTTGAGCAAGACTTTAACTCTTTTACTACCCAGATGAGAGTTGCAGATTAATCCTTTTTTTTCCCAGAGGGAGAGGGAAAAGAGAGAGAGAGTGATCAACATGTAAGGAGACATCAGAAACTAGCAAAGACAGTGAAGAAAATAATTAAGTTCAGAGGGAGAAGAGAAAATAAGGAGATGCTTTAATTAAGCTGAAACATTTTTCTGTTAAAGCTATGGAGATAGACAGTAGTGTTCTGAAAAAACTCCTTTAATTCATGACAGAGTATATTGGGAGGAATGGAGTGTTTCAAAGTGTGGATTTTGAGCAAATAGTGAAGTAGTTGTGATCCTGTGAGATGCTAGAACAGAGGGGGAGAAGTAATAGTTGAAGATTTGTGGCCTTTAAGAGGCAAAGAAAAAACTTCTGTTTCCAGAGAGGCTTACAAAAACAGATGAAGAGAACTCTTGCCTTTAAATAACTCATCCTTAAAAATGACATCCCTAAGCTCATTGACCCATAACACACCTCAGAGTGAGGTAAAATGGGAGGAGAGAACTGATGGCAGAATTTCAGGGAAGCTTACATCAGATAAATAGAAAGCTATGAAGAAAATAGTTTTCTTGTGAAAAACTCCATAGATTAGCAGAAGAAGACTTCTTTTTCTCTACAAAGACTGATAAAAGGACTAAAGCAAGAACTGGGACTGTTTTAACTGCCAAAGTTTTTCTTGTCTCTATGTTGTCATGTGAACAAGGGAATAGTTGTGTAGTTGGGGGAAAAAAGAGTTTCTAGAAGTTTTATTCTAGTTTCTTTGATGTTCCGATTGGGAACGGCTAGAAAGAACGACACAAACTCTCAAGGGAGTTTCAACACGAGAATTCCCTAGTTTATTGCTTCAGGCCTGTCTTATAGACAGATACGTGGAAAGTACAGAAAAGAAACTCTTATTGGTTAGCAAAGTGCTACATCACCATCATTGGTCAGGGGCACACTACCCCCCTGACCCTCTCTTGCAAGAGGAAACAAGAGGACAGATAAACAGCACCTGGCAGTTGTTTTCTGTCTCTGAGGATTGTTTTGAAATCCTCCTTTGAGTTCCCAGGCTAGCCTCTCAGGCAGGACCGAGAGGCCATGGGCCTGCAGTTTCTGCAGCTCCCTGCAGCCTGCTCCAAAGCTAGCATCCATATTTCTTATTCTTGTAGTTTTTGTTAATAAACTTTCTTTGTTCCTTTTAAATTTTAAGCCTGTTTTGCTCTTGTTTTAATCCATATCTCACAGCAAGAAATAAATAAGTTTTCTGGTGATTTTTTTTGGTTTCTGCTTCAAAGCCACAACATTTATTTGGTGCGTTGGCCAAGAAATGAAATTAGCAAATCTAAACTACTACACTCAGGTAGAAATCAAGGTGTAGTTACTTCTGCATATAATTGGAAAGCAGTTCTGCACAAAGACTGTGGTGCTATTTCACCTTTGTGCCTTTCCAAGACTATTATGAATAATAAATTCTCATAATTTATTATTCTCATAAATGTAGGAAGTTACACTTACAACTGGGTCTTTAGCTCTGCTACGTGTTGATTTGGCTCACATACCCCATGGTAGCTATACTTACAAGGTATAAAGCAAAAATATTTATTGTTAGCTATTGTTCGCTTTTAGTTTCCTCATTTATGCTTATATCTTTCAGCTGAATGTATAAATCTATACTGAAGGGTAAAGAATAACCTTCCCTAAGAATGTAGCACAACAAAAAAGAATAATTTAAGGAACTGATGGGGTTGGTGGGAATATGAAGGAACATTAAGCCTCATGAAAGAAGCTACTGCGCAACAACGTAAGCAAAACAATTCACTCCATATAGTACAGAGGGAAATTCTGCAGGCATGCAGGAAACGTGTTCAGGTAGTATGGGGTGAATCAGATGAATAATTTGGTATGGCAGGATATGCTAACTTTATAATAAATTCTTCTTTTATTTTTTTTTTTTGTGAAACACATGAATCCTTCCCATGCTGTGCGCCCATAAATATACCTCTGGAAAAAAATGTACCTTGTGTAACTCTGTACTTAGATCTGAACACCAATTCATCCACCAGATAAAAAGTCCAAGTTATCCTTTGGAAGAACACTAAAACACTGATTAGAAAAACTAGAACACTAGAACACTGGTTAGAAAAACACTGGTAATCTTTAGAAGGTAATTGCTTTTGCAAACTGACAACTAATTATCCAAAAGCTAAATGCACATCAGGCATTCAAATAATGAAATGTCAGTCAATTTAATAGAAGTGTCACTTTACGTTTTACTTTCAGAAATTATTTTAGTCTTAAAATTAATCTATATATGCAGAGACAAATGTATTTTGCAATTATGCTTATTCACATAAAATAAAATCTTACAAAGCTGTACTATTTCTGCCTACTGACTGCGTGCTTATGTCCTTCAACTACCACTGGTATTTTTAAAGGTACAAATAACAGTACTACTACAAGTTGCTTCAGGCCTGCATTTATTTTTAAGTGCCTTCTGCGGTATTTTGCTGCTTTTCATGTGAATTTTCTGTCCACTGATGATTTCTAGAACATACCTATTTTACTGTGTAATGAATCTAGAAGCCAGACATCTTTGCATAGAAACAAACCATGTTAATATTAGGATTGTGAGGTCTGAAAAAACATGGTTCACCATGAAGCTGCAAAAATTAGTTATCTCAAGGATCTGTTTCATTTCCCTAAATAATCACAATCAGATTTTGTACAAGGCAAGATTAGGGAATGTTTACTTATAACAAGGTTTTAGCAGTGGGAAAGTGGTAAAGACTGTTTGGTAGCATCTTCCCTAGATATCTTCACATCAGATTCTTTAAGATCCCAGCCAGTTCTGAGGCTAAGACACCTGAACCCTCCTCACAGATGTTCAAGGAGGCTGCCTTGGGTAGGGGAGCATGGTCCAGTTTCATATGCCTTGGTCCTTGCTGCTAAACCCTGTCAGAGGGACAATGAGAGCAGATGCTCAATCCTTCTTCCTCCTTGACTCTTCAGGGCAGAAAGGATGCTTCTTACATCTGTGTTTCACTTTCCAGACTCACTCCCTGAGGTACGGCATGGCTACATCATGTGGAAACACACAGGACTCAGTTTTTTCTACTTTAAATTATCAAAGAAGATATTAAACATGGGAGTGCAAATAGTGCAACTGAGAATGCACTCCTTTAAGTACTGTGACATTTGCACCCCAGTACAACTAATTTTTTAGAGAGCCTTATGTATATCACATATGTGTAGGGATAAACACATTTGTCGTAGAGCCACATGCTGCCTGTGTATATTCAGATTCACAGAGACTGATGCAGATTAAAGCAATTAAAATATTTTCCAAAGTCCATAAGTATATTTTATACCTATGTGTGTATAAATACTCATCTACATGTACATGTATTCTCTGTGAGGGTACTGGGACAGGTGAGTGTGTACACAATAAACCAGAATTCAATGTAAGCAAAAGAAACAAAATAAGTTCAAAATAATACAGATGTGAAACTAGCATTCATGCTGTGATACCATATTTTAACAAAACAATTTGGAAGTACAAAATAAAATGTGGCATATTTGAATAAAATCAGGAGTGCAGCCCTGTTCCAAAAACATCCATCATTTTACCAGTAAAATTCATTATAAACTTTTTGGAAATGGTGTACAGAGTTTTTGTTAAACTTATTGGTGGGCACACAGACATGTAACTTTACACTAACTCAGACACTCTAATTTAGCCACAGGAAATGCAGGAACAGAAATAGGTAGTTTAACTCCTTTCACCCATCTTATTAATTTTTCATCACAATAGCTCTTCAGTCAATTAAAAGCCCAAGAATTATTAATTGCTCCAATTCCATGTATATGCAAATTACAGAACTTCTTTATTTAGTATATATAGCTCTAATTTAATGAGCCTAGAATGAGAGTGATGCCTGATCATACCATGCAAGAAAAAGAAATTGCCTTGTAGTTGTGAAAATTGATAATGCTGTTCATTCTTGAGGTATCTAGCAGATGCAGGCACCATTTTTTAATAATCATGATCAAGATATCTGTAAGACTTCACTAAGCATTTCTCTCTCCTTAAGTATCTGTGTCTAATACCAAGGAAAACCAGACAGCACAGACAGAAAGAGCCACAGTCACATCTTGCCATAGGGGTAGGTGCACATCTGAGGTATAGCTCAGATTATAGCTATAATCACAGAAAGCATACAGTTTATGTATGGTAACAAATGCAGGAAAGTGTAATTTTGACATTCTCACAAGGACAATATTTGGAGTTGTCTTCAACTTTGATATTTCCCATTTTGTTCTGGTGCTTAAATGTACACCCTTCCTTCTTTGTTGGATAACTACAATTGGGCATATAAGTCACAGTTATGCTTTTTTTATGATGGAAGATTCATACTTACTTCCAGAAAACATTCAAATAATAAAATGTAGTATTAATAAATATTAATGATGAAGGCTTGAAACCTATTTTGATGTGCATTAGTGCCTGCAACATACAGCAAGGCAAGCATCTGCTGTAGATAATTCAAGGGAGGTAGGAATATGACCATTCAGTTTGCAAAACAGAAATTTTAGTAGCTGATTTTTGAGCTATTCATTAACCTCTTTTTTCAGCAATAGAATAGGAAAAAGAGCAAGAATGGCTGGATAAACGTCCCCTCTCTGCTTCCTCTGTAAAAAGACAGAGCTAGCTGACGCATTTTAAATCTCCACAGAGCCAGTTGTTATGAAGACTATGCTTTGATGCTATGTTGATACTCTGTGAATATCTGACTCATCTGCATAGAAAAGGAAAGAGCAAGGAACGCTCCCGTGTATTATTCCATGGTAAAATGGAAAGATGGAGTAGCCATGTAGCAGATATTCTAACTGAACTGCTTTACCCTCCTCTCACCTTCTCACACACATTCCTAAGATTCAGATACATAATAGTGCTATTTTGGAGATGAGTGAGCTGTGACTGGTTCATAGCAGGCTTTTTCAGTGAACCAATTTTTAGTAATACTAAGGAGAGTAATTATAAACAGAAAGAATAATTTTGTGATGACAGCAATGAATTTCTCACCATTTCCTCTATCACAGTAAGGAAATGGGAAATAAATCCAAAACACATTCTCTTCTGCAGATTCATCATCACTAGATCATATTTTATTGCTATTATATGAACACTGTATTGAGATACTTGTGCTTAGAGAACATCTTCTCATTTTTGCAATTTCCCTTTTATAACTCTACAATTCCAGCTAATTTCTGCCTCATTACTTTAATATAATTCCTCAGTGATGAGAGTCTTAGGAGAAGGGACACATTTTATGACTTCAGTTCTTCTTCATGAAAAGATTGTAAAAATATGTATTAAAGGGATTGAGTCCAACAGAAAAAGTACAGACATAAAGGCTTAGTCCAGGTCTATTTATTTTTAGAGATTTGTCTCCCTTATGCTACTGAAGACCAAAGGAAACAAAAAAACCCTTCATATTATCAGGTAAAAAAAAATTAATAAAAAAGAGAACATAGTATGAGATTGATTTTGATTTTATTTTTAGTAGAATCACCAGCTCCTCCTAGGGATAAAAGACCAAGGGTGAGGATATATGTTAAAATTAACCTGATAAGAACTTTTAAGTAATTAACCAGAACTTTGGCAACAGATAACCACAGTACTAATTTCAGACTTGAAAAAAATATTCAGATGCTACCACTGCAAAACTAACCCAAAGTAGAAAACTTAACAGAAAACCTAACTAAAAACAAACTAAACTAACTAAAAACAAACTAAACTCATTTTTGAACACTATAGTCCTTCCTCTTTTGCAATATGCAGCTAATTCTCTCCTGTCATTTATATCCCAGTGTCACCTCATATTGAGCATTTTTGGCACTAGAAGTCACTTAGAACCAATTAACATTCAACTGTCCATTTCTCAGGACTGTGTGCTTTCTATGTTTCCATGCACATGAGGAGAAGCTGTCAGATCCACAAGCTTTACAAGCATTTAGATGTTCTCTCCAGGTTCAGTAGCTGCTCGCAGTAAGGCTGCTTTCAATTCATTCAGGTGGTTGAAGTCTTGCTTCTTCCCTAACAGTAGCCTTGCAAAATTATCTCAGCTGGAAATCAGTCCCCACTCCCTAAATTTTCATCTCTGCCTTTAAGTGATAGATTTTGTGAAAGACTGTGCAGCAGTTCCTGAAAGTGATTTCAAGACATATGGGAAATTTATGGTCTCCAACTTCTCAGTTAGTTGATGAATGCCAGGGGTCATCTAATAATAGCACAATCAACAGCTTAAGCACTACCACTGTGCTGGACCAACACTTACTTCTTTGGACATGAAGTGAATAGAAGTGGCTAAACACTTTTATAGATCAAGAAAATGGGGAGGAAGTAGGAAGGCAAGAGATCAGAAGTTTCACAGTACCTCTTGCCTGTTGTAGTATGCTTATTCAGTTCTGTTAAAATTGTTAGTGTTTTGTCTGTTTGGTATGTTCCTGGTTCTCCCCCATTTACTGCTTTGGTTGGTTCCATCTGTCTGTTATGTAAACCCCTCCCAGTTTTCCTGAATGTTCCCCGTCAATCACCTTTACCCTGCCCCATCTCCCCATCCATCACTGTAAACCCCACCTCTCCTTCCAGCTCCTTCCATGTATATCATCCCTTCCTTAAAACACTATTGTTTGTTATGTTGTATTCCCACCTTCTTTGTGTCCCCATTGGTCCCTGACATTGTTACCTAGTCCCCTTACCCCACCCTCTGTGAGCTCCCATTGGACCCTGGACCGTGCCTGCCCCTGAGATAAAACCCAGTGCACAGAGGTGCTCTGGGTTGTCTTTGGGCCTGATTTCTCCCAGCCCAGAGCCTTGTGTTCATCCCCTCTGCTGAATAAACCTGTTCCTGGGAAGTACAGCTGAGTGAGTCTCCTCCTTCTTTTTGCCATCACCCCCGATGCCTGATCTGGCAGAGCCCAGCAGGATTCGGTGCTCTGAAGGTTCTGCAGTGGGATCGCCTTTCCCCTGCAGTTCCCCACTCCTGGCGACTGTCCATGCTGAAGTGGCACCGTAGAGCTAGCCCGGAGCTCCAGTGTGACCAAGAGCAGCGTCACTTGCCATAGCTCTGTGCCAAGTATTCAGTGCTGGATGAGCCCTAGGCAGATAGGGAAGAAGCAGGACTTAGAGTGTGTCTACTCACCCAAAATATTGGGAAAGAAACACCCTATCAGATGAGTTCTGCTGATTACAGACAAGAAGAAATGCAATTATAATGGGTTATTCTGCCATTTCCAAAACTCTGTTTACATGCTGGTAACCTGTGGGTTTTTTGGTCCTGCTAGCAAACATCATCCTTAGAAGCACTTAATGCATGTGCATATGGATCCCTTAGCACGTTGCTAAAATAATCCCCACAAAAAAAACCACTCCATGTCTTGTGGTAAACTCTAATTGCTGAACTTCCAGCTAATAGCATTCCTTCCCCAGGACTCTGTGAGCTGCTGTTTGTAACACTGTACATATTGAGAGTGATGAGCAGCTAAGCTGACACCTACAGACTCTGGGAAATAGGCCTTTAGTTTGCACATCCTTTTAAACCAGACACTGACCATTTTAAACACAGACACTGACCCACAGATGTAAGGAATAACAGTTGTGGAACTTCCTCTTGAAAATGCTAAATTAAAGCTAAATTAAAGCTGCCAAGATGTTCTGATATAGGCCATCTCATTTGTTGCATAGAACACTATCATAAAACGAAGTGCTGTAACAGAAGCAGACAGAATGCCAAGCAGATACTGCTGATCTGAAATGTATCCAAAATAACTAAACCTCCTGAGCCTGTAAATTCTGGCTGGAAATTCCATTACAATAAACTTTCCAGCACTGGCACTCTGGGATCTGGAAAGTGTCTTGTTAATTCCTTGATTTATATTCACCTTTGTGTTCAGGCCCAAATAAGTCAGATTCTACTCAATTACAGTCTGAACTAGAGAAGATTTCCCTACTCAGATGAGTGGTGTTCCATTATAGTGAAATGAAAAAGGCTACAAAGATTCAGCACAGATTTTTTTTAATTTTTTTTTTTTGAGAACGACACCTGTTTGCTATGCATATTTTTTATTACTACTCTGTTTTTCTAGGAACCTACTTAGACCCGAAAAATACTACCAGTTACCTGCCTATCTGTGAAAGCTTACCACAAAAAAAGAAGAAATAATCCAGATTAGGACCAAAAACAATCCCCCAAAAATCACATTTGCAGAACAGAATTCCACCTATAAACCTGTTCTGGCACAGGTATAGCAAGGAGACATTTTTTCCAAGCAAAACACAACTAGACCTTGACTAATCCTTCACACTGAAATAAAGTTATATTTGTGAACCTAGGAAAACACTAATAAGTATTGTAGTGAAAGAAACTATTCTGATAGAGTAGGAAAGTAATTGTGTATTCACATGTTAAAAAGTTTTGGATTGGTTCCTCAATATTTGCCATTTAGAATTCACTTCTAATTTTCTTGCCCAGCACAGCAATCACTGCCAGTCTCAGTCCTAGGTGCATTGATAGATTACTAAAAGATGCTGAAGAACAGTCCTAAATTAATTTCTGAGTTGAATTGTGTTCTCAGAAGGACAGTATCAATTTTCTTTGTCCCTATCTAGTTATCTTCCATTATTTTCTATTTCTTAAAAAGAAAGTCCCAGACTCCCACATTTGTCCTTTCTTTATTGGAAGCCTCCACAGTGAAGATAAGGCATTATCAGAAGATGTTATAATATGGGAATCGTTGATCTCTTAAATATTTGTATATAATAAATGTAAATGTAAACAATATGATAAATGTAAATAGTAGCTTTTAACAGTAGTGATATGTTAGAAGAAAATATGATCTGGCAAATTTAAAATAGTAGTTTAATTCCTGTATAACATTAGCAAAAACCATCAATCCCTGATAATGACTTATTTAGCCAGCAGGGCTGATACCCCACTTTTTGGTGGATTATCAGTAAGAGTACTGATTAAAAGGAAAACAACTATTCCTTCCACATGGTTATAAAGAATTAAGAAAAAACTGAGCTTTCACACTGAAAAATTTTGTCAAATTCCATACATTGTGTTTTGCAGTAATAATTTAAATAAGTCATGGTAGGAAGCTGATTTGATCTGTTCTTAATCAGCCCTGTGAAGATGCAGTAATTTAGCAAAATTGAAATTTAACTCTTATCTATTACTTATCTGTTAGTTTAATAAAATCTTGAAGCTTGAGCCTGTAACCTCAGGTAAAAGGCAAACTGAGGAGTTTGAGAAATGTGGCTCAGTTTCTGAAGGCAACCCTTTGTCCATAACAGTGCAAAGTAGACCAATTTTTATTAAAATTACAGGACTAGAAGTTGAAAAATCACCTTGGCCAATGGTCATTTCAAGTCTGTATTTACTGCTGAAGGCTGATGAATGGGTTTTACATGGAATTGTTACACTGAAAGCCCCATGTGAAGCCTATCCTGACAATATGAGGGAAGGAACATGGCCAGACAGTGCAGGATCCCATCAGTGAGCATGTTCCTCCTCAGGGTTACAGGATGCTGCTGCAGTTCCCTCACTTGTGACCCACTCTCAGCCATTTAACTACAGCCAAACAGGTGACCTGGAGCAGCAGGTAGTCACACTGGCACTCCGAAGTATGTGTGAGCTACACACATCATGCTACAGGAAAAGCCCACATAGGTAGCATATGACACTGACATATTTGTCCATACAGTTCCCATGCAAAGCCAGCACATCAACCAGCTCTTTTTGAGTTGTATCACTCTGAGATATTTCATCCTTTTAGAGATGAAGAAGATACTTCATGACACTGTGACAGTTTTTTATTTTCAGTTTTCTTCCAGATCTGAATCTCCTTGTAGGCTGGAAGGAAAAAAAGTTCATTTTCAAAACTCACATGCACAGCAGGTGCTTCACAAGACCAGATTTAACTACTGGATCTTCCTGTCATACTCAGATGAGGTAAGGCTTCCCTAGAAGAAAATGAACAACTGAAGAAGAAAAAAATATTATATATCACCAGCGAAAAAAAGTTAGGTAATGTTTTCCTGTCACAGTATATTAGGAATGGCAATAAGCATGACACTGACTCTCTTAGCTGCATTGTCCAAGAGAGAAAAGTTTATTATTCTTAATCTTCTTTTATACACATATTCAAGAAGGTCCGAGAGGTAAAACTCTCATTGGTCATTAAAGTTGCACATCACCATCATTGGTTAAGTGGAACACTACCTCTTGACTAAACAACACCTGCAGATTGTTGTCCTTTACCAAGGACAGTTTGGATTCTTTCTCATGCTTTCTCAGGCCAGACTGAGAAGCCTGTGTGACTGACTTAGTTTCACACTGGGTCTGTTCTCTGCTTGCTTTTGCATTTAGCATCCACATTTTCCTTTTCCTAAAATTTGACTATTTTGGCTAAGGCAATGAAACATATTCTGGAGTCTCAAGTGCTAGCTGCAGGCTGCAGTGCTGCTGGCCAGGATGACAAGGACAGATGTGCAGGACTTTGGAACTTGTCCCTGCACCCCTTGTCCAAGCTGGAATGCTCACAGTGAAGCTCTGTGAGCAGGAGTACAATGTCAATCTGTTCCCATAGGGGGACAAGGCCTGGTTCTGGCTGCCCTGAGACTGCCAGTCGTCACCTGCAGGCAGGGTGAGGAGGCATCCTGGGATGGAGGCAGATGCTTTGGCATAGAGCTGGTGAGCTCTGTCCCACCACTGGCCTCTCCTTCCTGCCTTGCCCCTCACCTGGTGCCTCCTCTTGTGGGGCTGGGCCCATTTTCTTCATGGGTATCCACTCCCACTGACCCACTGTGGGTATCTCTGGAACGTGCGTTGTTTTCCTGGAGTTGTCCCTGGCAAAGTCTTCTGATTACACACTTGCTGATACCCATACCTAGGCATCTGTCCACCTAGCTACATTTAGATTCCATCACCTCCAAGCAGTAGTACTGTGCATTTCTCTCCACCATCTGGCTTTATTATGACACCATCATAAAAACATATAATGTGCTTATTATTATTAATATTATTAATATCAGAAAGAAAAAAAACCCAAATCCTTAGTTCAGAATGTGCATTTCTCTGCCCCTCCAAACAATAGAATTCTTTTGTTTGGAAGAGACCCTTGAGATCATCAAGGGTAATTTGCCCTAAATCCAGAATGGAAAGAGTTCATATGAATTTCTCAGTCTAAAAAGTGGTAATGGAATAAGATATTCCATCTCTGAAGTTTATCACCTATGCAGAATATAGATTAAAACTTGCAGATGGGAAGTGATCATAAATTTATTAGTTATTTAGCATAGTCTGATTACTTATTTAGAGACAAAAACATTTTAATTAGTTCTAGGAACTTAGCCCCACCTCTACTGGACTTCTGTTTCTCCTTCTGCCATATTTTTATTTCACCAGATTGCAATTTGTTCAAATTTTTTTGTCAGCAAACCTGATATGTCAAAAAATTGGTCAACTGAGAAGCTCAATCTTGAAGTGCTTATGCTATCATGTAACACAAGCAATGTTTTACTTACACTCTGATAGTTAAAATTATTAAACTTGTATCCTACCTAGCATGTTGACACAGCATTACTAGAAAGAAAGTTCATTTTGTCTACACATGCAAAATAATTAGATGAAAGAGGTGGCAGAGAATTTTGACTGATACAGCAAAGAAATTCTTATGATATAGAAAAGTAGTGTGTGTGGTTTTCCTGTTTTTCTTTTTTTGTTGCATCTTAAAAAAAAAATATACACAAATTTCAGTCATTTGAGAAAATCATCATAGAGTAATTGCCACACCAAGACTATTTAGCATGTTCCTTTCTCCTTCTTTCCTTGATTGAAACTCACATCAAGTAATTACATTAAATTAAACATATTCTTTCCAATGTTTTTGCCTTGTTTTCTTTTTTTTATTTCACTGTGAAATACTGTGAATTTCCTTTTACTAATCAACTTGCAATATTCAAGTAAATTTGCATGCATTCTATGGATCAAAAGTGCCAATACCTCAAAGAGGAGGATCTTTGTAGCCTGCCCTGATGGAGAGCCATTTCATCCAAATTATATCATTTTCATCCAAATTTGTTCTGTTCCTCATCAAGGGTCTGATAATAGGCTATACACAGCAGAAATACTCAAATTGCAGTTTGAACTGGAGAATTTTTTCATCTGCTTCATGGTAGCATTTACATGAATCTTCAACTAAAAAAGGGAACTTCTTAAACAACAGTGTTGTAAATTAAGTAGTTTGTTCACTTGAGATAGGAACCTAATAATAGAAAAAAATGAGAAAAATATTCTCCAAAAGAATTCATCCCATCATTGAATTTTTAGGCTGTTTGAGACACAGACTGCCTTTGGATGCCTAAGGGGGTCTTAAGAGCTATAAAAGCAATGCTATGATGCAAATGACAGATGTGAGTCAGCGCTGATAGACATAAAGGGAAGGATCTCTGTCCTTTATCAAATCACTACTATTATTATCTTTTAGTATCTTCCTAGTCTCAAATATTTTAGGAACACAAACTCTTCAGCCTCCATTAAATAACATAGTAATGACTTCTCTCTATACCAATGATAGAAGAAATGTGCTACAGCTTCACCTAGAGTAGTTATAACAACTCCCATTTCTAATTTTCAGAGGCGACCTCTCCAATTACTAAGTAAAGCAGAGTAATAACAGCTGTTAAACCAACAGAAATACATTCAGAGACCAATAAACTAATAAACCTTTTTTTTCATTGCTTCTTCCACAGAACATCACACTTGTTTCTGGTCTTTTCTGCAAACCAGTTGCCACCAAAAGCATAGCGGAAAACCAGAAAGCCTGAGGAAATCCATTCCTCCATATACCTCCAGGTTCACAGCACTCAAAACACCACTGAATTTTCCTTAAGCACATAAGGGTACGATAATAATGCCCTTCAAGATTATTACTGCATGATGCTTACAAGCAAACTATTCAAACAGACTGATTCACCTTAACATCAGCAGCCCTAAGCACAGCTGAATGCACCACAGGAACAAAATAACAATATTAGAGCTTGTTTCGATATATAGCAGGCTGATGAGCTCCACACAGTTTGCTGCATCCAGTGGTTGCCTGGCAGTGACTTCAGCTCACCTGTTTGAATTTCTGCTGAAATGGAAGGGTAGGTTGTTAGCAAAGGCTGTGACTAGACAGAAGGCAGCACTGGAATCAGCTGGGAGCTCAGGTACTCAGTAGCTCCCCACTTGAGAGCTCCTCACATATTTTTTGTTTTGTTGAAACTCTAATTTTGCCACTGATCTGAAAAGAGGAATATTCTTGCATCATTTTCATCTGAGAAACAGTCACCAGTCCCACATTATAAAAAAATATTATTATCTACATGTATGATGTGCCTTTGATTGCATCATAATTCTGAACAGAAAAATACATGAGGAAGATACCTGAGGTATGGTCCTGAGCTCACACTGTGGTTTGGTCAGCGTGAATATATCCTCAGGGAAGGCACTGGAGTATGGCGAGAGGTCACACTCACCAGAACAAAGGTGTTCCATCCTCAGGCATATATGATCCAGAAAATCAAGTATTGAATCTCTTTTGTCCTGGGATGGTCCTCGCTTGGAGTCAATCCAGTTGTGATCACATAACCAATCAGAAGCAAGACATTATGATTAAAACCCACAAAACTAATAAAGTAATGCTTTTATTCTATATATAAATTCCCATCTACTGGCAACTTAATTGAGCTGTGATTTCTTTTGCATAGAGGCATACTAGAAGCTTGTATTATTTGGGTTTGAGTTTGCCAGGGTTTGGAAAACTACAATTCAGTAGCTGAAATAATGCTTAGATTCTACATGTACCACAAAATAAGGAAAGTGAATGATGTTAATAGATTCAATTGTTTTCCCCCTGTACTTCCTTGACCATTTTAATATTGGAATTTCAGATTGGTAAGAGTAAAGGGTAAAACATGAGATGAAATATGTGTGAAGGAGTTTGGAAAAGATAAACATTTTGTCCTGTAGACAGTTAATAATTTTGGAAGAGGTCTGGTGTTAATACATTTCAATCTTTTTTTCTCTAGGTGTTAAACCATCTATTTCTGTCAAAGTACTGGTTCCTGTCTGAAGCTAAAATAATGAATAGTGGATATATTATGGACAGTGGAAGCTGAAAGTCAGGCTAAGTAATAGAGGGATCTTGAAAACTCAGCAGAGCTAGACTACTGAAGTCAGAAGGCTCCAATATCTTATTTTCTATTTTAACCTAAAAAGGACAGTCTGATGATAATTCAGGTGAAAATTGAGGTTGGGATAGCAATTAGCATTTTAAAAAGTGAAATGTCAGAAGGTCTATACATGACTAGAATCAACTTAGTCCATGCAGCTATGAAGAGGGTGATATCAGCAGTAATCTATTCCTAATGTTACTTTTTCCTGTGGGTATAATGAATTATAGGAACATAAATGCTTAAGGGTGAAGTTTATGTTTGGGTTCTTCAAAATACAAACTTTTAGGGATTATAATAATGCTTGGCTTTTCCTTCTTCCTCAGAGAATTGCACTGAGTTGTAATTGTGGCCAGGATTTAGGTTGGAAAACTGAGCAGATCTCAAAAATAAAACTTTGGTTAGCTGCTACATGCTTACAGAATTAGGAAGAATGACATCAACACTGGCAACTGCCAGTATCAAGCTACAGCTGTGGTTTGTGTTGAGACTAGAGTTCAAGAATTACAATCTCACCTCTTTATAGCTGAATTGCAGTGCATCCACAGATTTGGAGGCGATTTTATTTCGAGAGTGTACAACAATGGTTTCCTGAGTTTGACACACATAAACAAAATTACTTTTCGATGCAGATTATGCTCAGCATGTCCTAGAGAAGGTCTTCAAAGGCTGTACTTTTTCTTCTCAAGTCTTTTTACCCCTAGTCCAACTGATATATATGGCCCTGGCCATGTGGTTGCCTCTCACAATTGCCTCCATGACTGGTGCCTCCAATCCTCCCAGTGTTCTCTCAGAATGAACTTAACACAGAATAAATATCCTCACCTTGTATTGAAAAAAATCATCAGTAACTCAAATTGGCATACGAAATTATATTATTTTTTTCCCTGTCAACCTATGATATCACTGAACAGTTTTATGAGGGAAAGTTTCATTTGCCTTTTAGCCATCAGGCATTGGCCAGTATTCAAGGAAGCATATCCATTCAGATGAAGAACTGGCTTGTTTCAGTACTGGGCAGCCAAATTCATCCTTGGAGTAAAAGCAATTAATATTTGTAAGGGATATATGGCAGACATTAATTTAGGCCATTGTAAGAGGTAAAAGTGGTATATCTTAAGTATCCCAGCAGGACATACCAGTAGATTATGTACTATAGAAAACATGTAAATCTGGGAAACACAGGTTTTATTTTTAACTTAAATTAACAAAAAAAAAAAAAAAAAAAAAAAAAAAGGCAACTGAGTTAGTAATAGCTCTAAGCTCTATAAAGTGTTTATCTCCACAAAGAAAAACTGACAAAGTACCCACATCCAGCATCTTTCCTCACCTCATTTTAGACATCATATGGATAGAAAAATGGCACAAGTATCTATATATCCATTTAGTAAAAAAAGCATTCACCTTTACTGCCTTGCTTCAGAAGTACATTTGAGACCACTCATTCACCATCTTGCACCATGGGTACAAAAGCAAATACCAAAAACTAAATCTCTGCAGCTGGAGGCTGCATTCTTTATGGAGCCTTGTGGTGACTCATGGTTGCCCTTTGGACAAAGGAAAACACTAGGAAATCCATATGCTAGAGCTCACTATCTCCCATGCAGGGAAAAATTACTATATTTGGAAAAGGAAGCTTCAGTGAAGGAACATGTCATGAGACTTGCATCACGGAACTATTACAGCCACTGTAACTTAAAAGCATACCTGAAACTGTGCTAAATTACCATCTGGATTTACTGTCTGATTTATCACAAGAAAGATTATTACATTTTATTATTTGGGCTTTTAGGGATTCTTAATCACAATCTTAATGGCACAAAGTGTTTCAATTCTTATTCGGAAAGACAATACGAAAATTACTGCTTTGTCTTCCAATGGCAGAAATTAATTTTTAAAAAGTGGAGGATGAAATTACATGCTCCAAAGACCACAGAACTTTCTTGTACTGCAGAAACTGTAACACAGTGAGGCACAGAGAATTTCTGAATCAGACTGACATTCATCCACAGTATCTTGGAGTCACACAGATAGAACTTTAAGTTATGTTTGCTGCCTGGAAAATATAAATAAAAAAGAGATCTTAGGTAAATACCATTCAGAAGACAGCTGGCACCCATATCCGCCCTCAGGATTGCAATTCAAACTCTGACCCTGTCTCCAGGAGGAAGGCTTCTGCTTGTTTGTTATGAGAGTCCACATGGTATGAGATTCCCAGACATCAAAATTATAAGGCTTTTACAGTGACAAGTAGCATTTTATACCAGCTTCAATTACCTACCTTTCATTACTGCTATTGGACCAGAAAATATCATACGTGAAGCACCTGTACTATTGAAGTATCAAAAAAGGGAAGAAAATAGATATATTTTCTGTAAAATGCTATAAAACACATAACATGGCACCTAGAACTTTTAAGCATCTGACTCATTTTTGCTTGTAATAAAGAATTCCTTACTGGATGGTGTTGAACACTGTCTGGATGTCATGGAGCAAGCCCATTGAAGCAAGGTTCTGGGCACATCAAGAAGAAGGAGGTGATCAGGAACAGTCAGCATGGATTTATCATAGGTAAATAATGACTGAACAACCTGGCTGCCCTCTATGATAAAATATCTAGATCTGTGGACAAGGGGAGAGATGTGGATGTCATCTATATTGGCTTTAGCAAGAGTTTTGACACTATCTCTCACTACACTCTTGTAGCTCAGTTAGGACATTATGGTCTGTATAGGTGAACAGTTAGATGAGTAAAAAGTCTGGTTGGATAGAGGGGTTTGGAGAATAGCAGTTAATGATCATTCTCCACCTGGATGGAGCAGGAGACCTGGCAGGGGTCTGTGTGTCAAAGGGGAGCCTTAGAAACTGTGATTTCTTGTGTTTAGTATCTTCATCAATGTTCACTCACCTCCTCCAATGATGAGGAGATTATGGAGCTCAGCAAATTAGCAGATGACTACAAATGAGGGAACAGCTGAGGCTGTTAATGGCAGCATGGGAAGCATTCTGTCTTTCAGAAGGACTTAGAGAAGAAGCCTGGAGAAGAGCCAGCTTCTGGAGGATTGAACAGCAGCTTTTGAATACCTGTGAGGAGGTCCTCAAGAAGACAGAGCCAGGCCGTTTGAAGGGCTGCCTGGCAACAGGATGAAAGGAAACAGGTATCTGCCTCTGATGATATTAATTCTATAATACATGCTCATGCAGGAAACATGAAAGGAATTAATCCTCAGGTTTTATTGAATGGATAAAAAAACCTTTGCATGGCTTTACAATCTGTCATGCATTTCAAAATGCTGTACTCAGGGGATTTCTGACATAGCTCCCACAGGCTGAAGATGTCCAAAGGATTAAGAAATTTTTTGAGTTTGTCTGAACCACCATTTTTCTTCCTTGTCCCATAATCTGCAGTGCATAAAGTTTGTCTCTAGGTGTAGCGTAATAGAGTGTATCAGTAATAGTAAGTAATAGTAATACTCTACTACTAATTGACTAGTAATATTAGTAATAGTAATACTCTACTACTCTAGTAGTAGAGTAACTGTAAGAACCACAGTTACTACATATATCTCACAGTGGTATAAATACCAAATTTTAGCAAAATAATTGCTTTACATAGTCATGTTGTATTTCTGCATTATGATATTTTTAAAAATCACATTTTAGAAATCACTCATCAACACACTTTCTCAGCAGAACAGACGTTTACCTAAAGAGTCTGATTCCTTTTAACTTTTTCTGATTTGGGAAGGAATACGCTTTGGGGTGTTGTAGTATGTTTATTTAATTCTGTTGAAGTTGTTAAGGGGTCTGTTGGTATGTTCCTGGTTTCCCCCATTGATTACGTTAGTATGTTCCAGTTGTCCATTATGTAAACCCCTCCTAGTTTTCCTGAACGTTCCTTATCAATCACCTTTACCCTGCTCCTACCCCCTATCCATCATTGTAAACCCCACCTCTTCTTCCAGACCCTTTGTAAGAGACGGTCCGAAGATTCCCTCATCTGTCTCACAACCGTCTCAAGGACAGAGACTGAGACCCTGAATATCACAAGGGACTTGGTTTGGGGGTTTGGGCCTAGCTGAGATGGATGTTTGCTCAGTGATTGTTTGCAGGTGGCTGCACGGTACACTGCTCTCGTTCCTGCTGGTGAGCAGAGGCTTGGTAACCTGCGTAACGGGTTTTCCACGACTCATGGCTCTCATTCCTGCTGGTGAGCAGATGTTTGTGCGTGGTACCCGGTGCAATGGGTTTTCCACAACACCTTGTCCTTGTTCCTGCTGGTGAGCAAAGACTTGCAAGACATGGATCGCTCTGTACCCTACACCTGCTCCCTGCGCAATGGAATTTCATTACAATGATCATCAGTCTCATCTGGTTTTGGCCCTGCGCCCCTCGCTTTGCAAAAGACTATAAAATTATACCCCAAACTTACCTTCCTTTGAGATCTCCCCAACGGACAGAAGACTCTGCGTCGTTGGACGGCTGAGTGGACTTCGACGTTGGTAGCTATAATCCCCTTACTCTCTTTCTCTTATGCTTTGCTTTCTCTTTTCTTTCCCTCTATCGCATATTAGTGCTGATGAGCACTCAATAAACTGTGTTTTCTTGTTTAAGTCCTTGGTTTGCTGATAATCTTTTGTACTCTAAGACCGGCTAAAAGAACCACATCACGAATCCCACCTTGCGGATCGTGACATAAATTGGCGTCACGGACAGGATTCTGAGAGACAGAAGGGGTTGCAGGTTGTTGTGCAGTCTGTATCAGGGGAAGGACGTTTCGCTTCAGCCGCACCTAGCCTGCCACGCTGGTGAGCAGTGTCTAGAAAGCAAGGGAGGCGACTCGAATTTCTCGCAAACTGCACACGCCCAGGTGAAAAGCACCCCTACACTCATTTGAGGGCTCTGTCTTCAGAATTTTACACGGGATCTTTGAGTACAAAAGGTGGGACTTACTGGTTTTTTATATTTTGACTGCTTGGTGTAGCGGAGAGTCTGAATTTTAACATAAAGGTGTGCCTCCCAAGCAGATTTGGTCTCTCCACCCACGGCAGGGGGGAACGCAGCGTTGGCTGCGTCTGATGTAACTGAGTTTTACCTCCCTGTAGTGGTTCTGTGTACTGTTATGTGTTTTTTGATGAATTTTGACTGCTTGGTGTAGCGGAGAGTCTGAATTTTAACATAAAGGTGTGCCTCCCAAGCAGATTTGGTCTCTCCACCCACGACAGGGCGGAACGCAGCGTTGGCTGCGTCTGATGTAGTGTGAGTTTTACCTCCCTGTAGCGGTTCTGTGTACTGTTATGTGTTTTTGATGAGTTTTGACTGCTTGGTGTAGTAAAGAGACAACTTGAATTTTTAACATAAAGGGGTGCCTCCCAAGCAGATTTTGTCTCTTCATCCATACAGGGACGCGAAGGGTGACGTGGCAAAGGCTGCGTCTGTGCGTAACTTAAGTCTTACCTCCCTGTAGTGGTACTGAACCCTTCACACACACAACATGAGTGAACACTCTGAAAACTCTAGTATAAAAGATAAAGCTGCATTCATTGCTTTGTTAGCAAAACACAATGCTAAGCCCTCCCCAGCTGGGGAAGAATGGGCTCAAAATAATTGGTACAACCTAGAAAATGTAACTGATAGAATTTGCTCCCTGCAACATGAGGCAAAATTCAAATTTGGCCGTAATAAAACCATAATTTGTTCTGTATTGGGAGCTTGCCTTACGTCAGCTGTAGAGGCTCGCATGAGACGAAGGCAGGAAGAAAATGCAATTATTGAATCCCTACAAAATTTAGTTGAAAGTTTGCAAAATGAAAATAATTTGTTACGAACTGCTCTGAGTGAGGAGTGTGCCAAAAATTCACAGTGTGCTGATTCCTTTAAGGAGTCGCTGGAAAAGGAAACTCCTCAGATAAATCACAAATATTCTCAAGCAGAATTACATTTGGTAAAAAATTGTGGTGAAAACTGTTGCTCCCAAATAAGACCTTTGATTAAAACAGAATATAACTATATCAATGATGAAGATCTTGATCCACATATAGCCACTAAAGAAATCCCATACACTGCTATTGAATTGGCTAAGTTAAAAAAGGAGTATGGGCGTCTCCCTCAGGAGTCAGAGACAGAATACGTATTTCGAGTGTCTCTCACAGGGGGAGATCAAATTCGATTATCTGAACAAGAAGCAAGTGGTTACTGGGGACATGGTGTTTTCTTAACAACAGGAGATAACCACAACCCATGGTCCCTAACACAGCGAGCTGCATATTGGGCAGGGGGACTTAACCCCCTGGAAAGGGGAGATCCTGTAGCTCTAACCGGCTCCCCAGACCAAATTCTCAAAAACATTCATAAGGCAGCTTGTCTACAACTGATTTATGAAAGAAAATTAATTGTTGGTTATGAATCACCAATTTTGTTACCTGTGAAAGCTGAAATTATGACCCCTTTAATTTGTGGTCTTCCAGAATCACTGAAACCTACAGCAATTCTCCTCCAAACAACCACAGATGATATCCTTGTGGGAGGAGATGAAAAAGAAGTAATAAAAAATAAAGATACTGAAAAGAGGTACACTACCTGGGAAAAGGGATTGTTGGTAGTTAATCCAGCTCTCATAGAAGTAGAAAAAATTACACAACAACAACCAATTGCATTAAAAGGCCCTTTTGAAATTACTAAGACAGCCACTACTGGGACTCTCCACCCTGACGGGGTGGCCCAGAGGGCCTCAGTGAGAAAGTGGTATGCCCAGTTTGAACATGACTCTAACATCTTCTCAATAACAGAAGGAGCTGTAAAAAATCAGGTGATACAAAAAACTGAGAGCTTAAGTAGCAGCCATGACAAACCTGACTTGATAATTAAAGAAACCCCTCCCAACATAAAAACAGAAAAGGGTAGGCTGATTTCTAGCCTACAGTATTGGTGGAACTTGGGGGTGAAGAAAGGGGTACCGAAGGGTTTAATGGTTAACCTGCCGCTTAAAAAATTAAGTGAATTGGTCTCTCAGTGGCAGGATTCCAGCCCCATTGTACCAAGCGCTCCACCTCACCCTCAACTGATTCTGGGCAGTGGGCCAAAGCAACACCACTCACAGGTTCTGGACAGTGAGCAAAAACAATCAGCAAACTCTTGGTTCCCTGATACCTCTGCCAAACGAGAGGGAGAGGTGTGGAGGTGCGGGGCAGTAGCCCTCCACCTTTCCTCTGCTGAACAAATTGTTATTGAGGAAGAAAGCAGCACTCAGGCTGCAGAGCTGATAGCTGTTTGGAGTGTTTTCCAACATGAGGTACAGAATACCTCTCCTGTCTGTATCTACACTAACTCCTCTGCTATGTTCAAGGGATATACTGAGTGGCTTCCTTTTTGGCAACAAAAGGACTGGGAAGTAAACAGAATTTCAGTATGGCAGAAGGAAAAGTGGCAAGAAATTCTACGCTTTCTGCTGGTAAGAGTGGGGATTATATCTTGGTTAGTCCAAACTGAAACTTTTAAAAGAACTACAGGAAAATATTCATGGGTAACCTCCGATGCCCTGGGGATAGAGCATTGGATAAACACCCACTGGATAATTCCATCATTTTAATCTCCTGCCCCTATGTGGCAGACTCTGTTTTGTTTATTTTCTACAGAAGAACACCGAGGGACATGAAGATCAGATAAACCATGAACTTATAGATTTAAAATAAATGCTGTAACAAAGCCTATATTTAGTGTAATAATCACATACCATGGTGTGAATACCCCTTTTTGTGCTAAATGACAAAGCTAATATTTTCCCTTTCTTTTCTGTTAACTCAAGGTGATGACGTTTCAATACGCTGCAGACTGAGTACCGGATCCCATACTGAGCCTGTACACAGTCAAGTTGCCGGATCTCATGGCCAGGTTATATCTTGTGACACTCGGAATCAAGATTGTTGGCTGAATTTAACGGCTGTACAATTGTCCTCCAAAGTCGTGTGTGGTAAAAACAATACCAGATATTGGGGAGAGCTTAATGTTTAGGCTGTAGTACCTATCACACAGCCACCAATTAGATTGACTCCAAAAATTTCTGAAATTGGACCCTATGTAATCAGGAAAACTGGCCAACAACAAATGCTATTTAATCCAGCATGGTCTATCAAACAGGTTAAATTACTAATGCAAAACAATGTCTCAGAGATTCAGCCAGCTTGTTCACCTTTTTTGCAAACTTCCTTTGAGGGGTGGACAACCTGGTTGCGAAAGCGAAATCCTTTTCACAAACGGATGACAAGAGATATAACCGGTGTCGTGGGATCAGGACTAGGAATTTTGAATAGTATTGATTCAGAAGTATTGATGAATAAATTGGCTGTTGCAACTAAAGATTTGACCAAAATACAACAACCACTGAGGTCATCTTTAACTGCTTTGGGAACTCAACAGTGGTTGCTATCAAACATATTACCAAATTGGGAAAGGGTAAATGTAGATGATCACAAATTAATAATTGATGCACTCAGTGCTACCCAAAACAATGTTTCTCTGGCTCTTAGCTGTATTCAAGCCCAGTTGTGGATGCAGTCAGTTGCTGCATCAATTATCAGAGAGGGTGAAGAAGGCACCTTTCCCACTGAGATTCGGAAAATAGTCTGGGACAATGCCAATGATTTTGAAAAAGAATTTCAATCTTGGTGGAATTTGGTAAATTTTACCTACGATCCCATCACAAACACAGCCACAGCTTTTGTGTTGACAATACGTAATGCTTCAGTACATTCAATCTTTCCTATCATTGCATTGGGGCTGAATCATGACGGAGCTGTTCTCTATCCTTTAGAGCATAGGGAATGGGCCCGTCAGATTGGTGGGAAATGGCAAACTGTTGGTTTGGAAAATTGTATTGTCCGGGAACAACAAGGGTTTATCTGTGAAAGTAATGCAATCAAAGCTCAAGACATTTGTTTAGACACAGAACAGAATATCTGTCATTTTGAAATCCATCCTAATGACACTTCTGAAACAGTGCTTGTGTATGTAGGCAATGGATGTGTATGCTTGAGAACTGCTTGTGATAGTATGCTTGTAGAAAACATAGTAGTGGATACTAAGAATCATTCAAATTTTTGTGTATGCAATTTTACTGAGATTATAGGTTGTGACTTTTCTTATTTAGCTCCAGTTACTTCATATTATCTTTTGCAGTATAATTACACTTTGATTCATCGTTTAGTGCCTGCTCCGATTGGAATGAACTTTACTCTGGTAAGGCAATTGTTGCTTCACCAGGATTTAATCGAAATTTTGGAAAAGATCAAAAAGGATGGACAAAAGACCTTAGTTACGGTTCACCACAATGTGAAAGGAATACACCGTGTTCTGGAAAGAGTAAGGAAAGATGCTGAACACAAGTGGTGGGACACTCTTTTTGGGTGGTCACCAACTGCTACAGGTGTTTTGAACAAATTGTGTCATCCCATCATCGTCCTCTTGATTTTAGTTTTACTTGGTTTTGTTCTATCAGCAATTTTGTACATCCTGAATTGGAGAATGATGAAGAGGTTGACACAATTGACTGCCATAATGGATGCACACAATATGATTGGTACTTTACATGTTGCTGATACCCCTAAGGTTATCGATACTCGATGAATTATGCAGGCACTACAATAAATAATTTGACATTGTGACTAGGAGGTTAATCATTTTATCATGGTGTATTTTAGAATATAATTTATTGTTTGTTTTAAGATAAGAAACCAATCTGTAAGTTTTAGTTGAAATTATATATATGGAATGGTTTTTCTTTGTAATCAATATATTGATTTTCTTATTGTTTTTGTTTTCTCTTTTTCCTTTTTCTGTCCCTTATCTTTTCCCTACTACCTGTCTCTGTTTTTTCTGGGATATACTACCAACTGTAACGAGTCCTGAAGACTTCAGAGAAGAATTCTGCAGCAGCACTACAACATCGTGCAGAAAGACCTCGACGATTGTGAGCCACGGGGTGGTGTAAGAGACGGTCCGAAGATTCCCTCATCTGTCTCACAACCGTCTCAAGGACAGAGACTGAGACCCTGAATATCACAAGGGACTTGGTTTGGGGGTTTGGGCCTAGCTGAGATGGATGTTTGCTCAGTGATTGTTTGCAGGTGGCTGCACGGTACACTGCTCTCGTTCCTGCTGGTGAGCAGAGGCTTGGTAACCTGCGTAACGGGTTTTCCACGACTCATGGCTCTCATTCCTGCTGGTGAGCAGATGTTTGTGCGTGGTACCCGGTGCAATGGGTTTTCCACAACACCTTGTCCTTGTTCCTGCTGGTGAGCAAAGACTTGCAAGACATGGATCGCTCTGTACCCTACACCTGCTCCCTGCGCAATGGAATTTCATTACAATGATCATCAGTCTCATCTGGTTTTGGCCCTGCGCCCCTCGCTTTGCAAAAGACTATAAAATTATACCCCAAACTTACCTTCCTTTGAGATCTCCCCAACGGACAGAAGACTCTGCGTCGTTGGACGGCTGAGTGGACTTCGACGTTGGTAGCTATAATCCCCTTACTCTCTTTCTCTTATGCTTTGCTTTCTCTTTTCTTTCCCTCTATCGCATATTAGTGCTGATGAGCACTCAATAAACTGTGTTTTCTTGTTTAAGTCCTTGGTTTGCTGATAATCTTTTGTACTCTAAGACCGGCTAAAAGAACCACATCACGAATCCCACCTTGCGGATCGTGACACCCTTCCATGTATATCATTCCTTCCTCAATACTTTATTGGTTGTTATGTTACATTCCCGCCTTCCTTGTATCCCCATTGGTCCCTGAGATTGTAACCTCCTCCCCTCACTCCTCCCCCTGTGAGCTCCCATTGGACCTTGGACTATACCCTCCCCTGAGAAAAAACCACATGCACAGAGGTGTTCAGGGCTCTCTTTGGCCCTGAACTTTTCCAGCCCAGACTCTCATGTTTCTCCCCTCTCCTCAATAAACCTGTTCCTGGGAACTTCAACTGAGAGAGTCTCCTCCATCCTTCTACTACTACCCGTGACACCTGAATTAGCAGAACTCGGAACCACCAAGCTGAGAGGATTAAGATGAAAATTAAGCAGAATAACTTTAAAGCTCTAACACTCTCTGACCACTAAGTGCAAAGAACCACTTATCTGAGATCAAGTCACAGTGGAATCAGCATCAGAAGGAAAACACAAGCCAAGACGTCCAGTATCCACAGAGACCTGTCACCACCTTCAAGTACATAAAGGGGCTATAAAAGAGCTGGAGAGGGACTTTTTGCAATGGCATTGAGTGATAGAACACAGGGGGTTGGCTTCAAACTGAGAGTGTTTGATTATATCTGATACTAGGAATAAATTATTTTCTATGAGGCACTGGCACAGGTTACCCAGAAAAGCTGTGGATGATCCATCCTGGAAGTGTTCATGGCCAGGTTGGATGGGCCCTGAGAAACCTGATCTAGTGGAAGGTGTCCCTCCTCATGGCAGGGAATTTTAACTAGATGTTCTTAAAGATCCCTTAAAACCCAAAGCATTTTGTGATTCAATGATAATTTTGAATTTAACAACAGTTATGTGATAGTAAGCAATGAGACTGGGTTTAAAAAAATCTAGTGATTTTTGCTTACCTTCTGCAGCTGCAACCAGAACAATCAGGTGAGACAAATGTTTAAATAAAGGAACATAATGCACATTATATCTTTCAGATTTCAGAATTCTGAAACAAAAGAGTTTTTTTTTGATCAGATATAAGAAACCTACTCTTCTTTGTAGGTAAGAAGTGCAAACAGACTTAAGTGGAGTAGCACATTCATTCTCTGCAGAGGAAAGGGCTGTCAAAGGCAAGTGTTTCTTAAGCAGATGACTAGAACACTGCTGTAGATTATTTATTTGTATAATATTCTTATTTCTGTATCCTATATGCAAATTATTACAAAATTGGGAGCTATTCCATATCTAATCCAAAGTCCACAGTTACAAGGTCACATCAATGCAGTACTGGATACTTACAGCAAGGTGGAAAGGAAAAAACCCTCACAGATCATTATAAAACAAAAGGCTAAATTTTGCTTCCCAAAAGTCAGTTGCATTCAGCAGGCTTTTTTTTTGTGTGTTTTCAAACACAAAGGCATTTTGATTTTCAAAAGGCATTTTAATTATATATTAAACCCCATAAATTATGTCCACTGCTGTTTATCCTGTTTTGAGAAGTAGAATCTCTGTTTAGAGATAATGTAGGTGTTTTGAGATACCTGGAGGTGGTCTCACAGACATACTTGAGGTCCTTGTTTTGGAAGAGAAACCAAAGCTAAGAAATCATAAAAATCTCAGGGGAGTTCACAGCATGGGCCTCTGATAAATGGGTGCAAACACCAGCCCTGCTGCATGTCAGGATGGGTTGAGCTTGGTGGTGCCAGCATTCCCATTTGTGTATCCCCACCCAGGTGTTGCTTCAGGATCCTCCAGTTAGCAAGGTAATGAAATAAATTTACTCTTTGCATTTGAGCTATGGGCTTGTGATTGTTCAGGTGCCTCAAATCACACAGGAACCAAGTGCTACACTTGAGGAGAATATTTAATGCACAGAATAGTCTGGCTACAAAAAGCAAACTAGCTTCATATCCATTAAAAGTAACTGATACATGTTCTTCTGATTGCAGTCCAACCCTGCTGCTTCCTCCATTCCCTTTTTCCTACAGTAGCCAAGACTTGGATCAATTGACTTCTTCAAACCCGGGTCGACTTCATCAAATCTCTTTCTAAAATCTGTCAGGCACTTCTAATCACATTAGTGTTTTGCCATCATACAACATTAATAATTATATTATTCGATTTGGGTTGAGTTTTCTTTCCCCAATCTGATATAAAACTGCTTCTGTACCTTTTTTATTATGAGACTTTAATGAAGCAGAATATCAATGAGATGTAATGGGTGGAAAATAGTGATATAAAAGATGTTCACATTTGGGTATAGACATGGCACGATTAGAAATGGTGTCCTTACAATGAGAAAAAGTCTCTCTCCTTTTCTTCCCTTTTGTTGCTCTCAATGTGGGACAATTGTAAAACTTTATTTACAATTCATACAGAGAATGATTAAATAGCTTTCATTCTCTTGAGTGTTGAACAACTGCAAATCACAAAGGCCTTCACTTGGTAAGAAGAAATTACAGTGATATTGTCTCATCCTTGGCATCATTTGTTACTTTAAAAAACTTAATAAAGTATGTCAAATTGCAGAAGAGACTGTAGATTTATCTAAAATAAACTTATTAAAGAAGAGTTTTTTATTAGCAAGTCAAAAACCAAATAATTAAACAGCTTTCTCTCTTTCTGGATACGAAATAGAAATCAATGTACATTATACAGCAGTGGCAGCTGAGACTATAGAAGATCCAAGGACAGCATAAGGATGGTGATTTACTGAAAATATTTCACCCAGGCAACAGCCATAATATGAAGTCTAGTTTGCCAATATAATAAATTCTCTTGCTCTTTTTAATATGAATTTGGAAAACTTTCTTGTATAAACTGTAAAAAGGTGGTAGTCTTGTTACAAATCCATAACTGTTGAACTAAAAAGAATTGTTTCTACATTCTAAGCAGGCCCTCTAGAAAGCTTTTTGAAATATCATGTATTGCTACTCAATGGCAGACAATATTAAATTTTTAATTAAAAAATAACTTAATTAAAAAAATAAATTTATTGGTGGTTGTGACAATTGCAGTGATAGAAAACATACCTGCAAACCACTGTGGTTCTATAACCTGCAAGAGAAAACGTCACTAGAAGTTTGTGTTGACCCGGTGATTCACCCATAGTGGTTCCCAGATGTTAGCTTTGTGGAGCTGGATAAAGTGTACAGAGAATCTGAATCTACCCATTCACATGATTAAAGGATGATTTCCATTTAACATTACTATGAATGGACCTACAACATACATTTGCACACCTAACATCTAAAGTACTTCAATAAAACATACAGGGGTTTTGTTTTCTTGTAGATTAGGTTTTTGCTAAGATTCCAAATGGCATACAGGAATTAATTTTCTTTAAACAAAATTACAAGATTTTCACATAGTTTCACAAGTGATCTTTCTTCATTTGCTGGATATGTGCTGGTAGAACTGGAAAAAACAGATATATGTCGGGCAGAGTAGCTGAAATTCAAAAAATAATCAGCAGAATGGCAGAGATACATAATGGAAATAAAAAGATTCTGGATGATACAAAATAAATATATATTTTTTAATCAACTTATAATTAGAAATCATATTTATTCTATCACTCTAATTTTATTGATATAATCAGAAATAATTTACCATTATTTATTAGCATATGACCTGAACAACTTAAAACAATATCACACAGAAACCAGTGCTTTTCTAAATGGTTTGGGGAAAAGCTTCATATACATCATACAACCAATATACTTTCCACTATACAGTATCCACGTTTGTGTGCCTAACAGATGTAAATCTTGAGAGGCCCTGGATTAAGTAATTGTACTGTAGGTGATAATCAGGCAGGAAATATTATGCCTGTAGACAGAGACATCAAGACAAGTTCCACACTGACTTTTGGCATGTAAAATTGTCGCAGCTAAAGTGGAGCACAGTTATAATATGCTAATGGATTTTATAGATGATGTAAAGCAGAACAAATGTTTGCCAGTTCTAAGTGACAGATTTTATCAAGGTAAAATTGCAAATCCAGAGAGCATGCAAACACTCAAGAACACACATTTAAGCTTCAAGTATTTATAGTGTGCAAAGATAAAAAGCTTGCTAGATGTGCCCCTCACACCTTCTCAACTTTTTAAAACAGAATATTCACTATTTGATATCAGGTGAATACATCCAGGCTGTGTCTGGTCTAGTTTAGGGAAAGAGGTGAGGGTTTTTGTTCTGACTCTAGTTCATGTCCTGTCACCGCCGAAAAAGCGGGATCAACAGAGGTCACCAGAAAAAACAATTTTAATAAGTGCTAAATAAAGATAAGCCATACACCATATAGAGCAATCTCCAAAGACCCCATAATGGGGTAGACTTGACAATATTTCGACTTTGTTACTGTGCTGCTGGAGTGCAGTAAACCAACGAACAATTATGTTACCTTATATACATTAACAAGATCTAACCAATCATTAACGAGAACTAAGAACATTACCTTGTTTGGTGCTACCACATTAACCTAGCCATTCCCACAATTCTGTTCTCCTTTCCATAACCTATCCAGATATTTCGCTCCTTAGCATCTCATTTCCCATGGTCTTAGATTGATGCTTACTTTGTTGTCAACCAGGGCCAATCCACTCTCGGTCCCCAGTCATCCAACTCCCACAATGTCCATGCAGATGAGCTTTACTACCCAAATCAGTGCAATCACACCTGAACTGCAGACTGAAAAATGGCCTTGGGTGGTGGCTGAGCATTTTTTGTGACAGTGCTACTTGGTCTAAGCCACCTCTGCTAGGAAACACACTTTGATGATTTGGGGCAGTTTTATTAGCCGTGGGGATGACACGTTAGATCCCAGTTTGGTTTAAGTTTACACCAATGTGTACCACACACTATAAAAAGTCTGAAAGGACAAAAGTAAACTTGGTTTCAAACAAGTGAATTTCAGGCAGCAGACAGACTTTACAGCTTTCCTTTACATACAGGGCTTTAGCTAACTATTTCCCTCAAAAGTTTAGCAGTCATTGTGTATCAGAGTTTATGCTATCCTTACATGTAGAGGACAATAAAATTTCCTAACTGGCTATACCAGATCTTGTCATCCCATGGCAGCCCACAGTAGGTCCCAGTGATCCTGTGGAAACTGCTTTTATATCTTGCAGTGGGACAAGAGGGTTTTTCTATCAAATGATAGCAGAATTCTTAGAAATTCAGGAAATCTACTGTAATTGTCAAAGGCTATCATAATTTATCTTATTACAGAAAATAGTAAACTAATTTGAAAAGGTTAGTCCCACTCCTGCCCATTACAGACCTATTATCTCTAATGCTTCTTTTGTTCCTAAGTACAATTCTATTAATATCCAAGTAACAAAATCTTGTTATGTAGAATAGTTGTAACTATTAAAAATACACAGTGACTATGTCCAAAACTTGGAGATAGTTTAATCATAATCATGAAGAAATCTGATACATTTATAAGGAAAATTTCAAACAAAAATATGGAACGAAAACAGGATGATCTGGTGATAATTGTTTGGCTTGCAGTATATACATTATCTTTTTTCTATGAAAGCTTAAGAAAAGCAATTGGAGGAAAGGCCAGACATCTGACTCATTCTTCCTAGAAGAATATGAATGAGGACTCCTCATTATTTAATTTGATAGGGTTGTCACTGGCTGGATTTACTTACAAGGCATATAGGCCCAACTCACAGGGATATCACATTACTGTAGAAAAAATTAATGTTATTTTAGAGTTAAGAATAGTGAAGGATTCATTCTCTTGAACTTTGTTAGGTAACTCTCTTTGCAGTTACAGCCATAATGTGATCTAGAATATAATTTTAGTGGTCTTAGATACATAAGAATATACTTAACAGACAACTACAGATAAAAATGTATTTGAGGACACAGAGAAACATACCTTTATATTTAACTATTTGAACATTTATTAATCCCTACACATTCCAGGTAAAATAAAAATCCCATAAAAAACTATGGAGCAAGTCAAACAGAACAAACATTCATAGTCTGGAAACAAGAAGACACACAGTATATGTGCATGGATAAAGAAGACAAATAAAACATTTATCAGGAATGCACTGCAAGCCAGACATCTGCAAAAAAGCTTATACAATGAAGCCCATGTTAGCTGTTCTTCAGGATATGTAAAATAAGAGATAAAAAAAAATTAAATGGGGCCTGTATAATTTCAGATTTTTGACAATGTAGTAAATGGGCCTTGCTTACATAGTGATCAAAGAAATTTCAGAGAGACTGCAGACATGGAAGGTAAAACTGAAGCAAATAACATTATTTTTAACAAGTTAAAAATAAATTCTTTTAGAGTTTGTCACATTCAAGTGTTCTTTCTCAATACATGAAAACACTACAGAATGTTAGCACAACAAGAATTTTTACAGCTAAGAGGACTGAATTGCAAAGAGGAACTGAGAGAAAGTAGAATGTAAAGCATGACTGAGGAGTAACTGAAAGACGTGAGAAAACACAGTAAGGATTGATTAGAGAAGACCACTGATTTATAAAATCCTGAACTTGTAAAGAAAAGAAAGCATTAACTTTGTACAAAAAAACAAAGTACAAAAACAGTCTATAACACTACAATATCAGTTAGTTACTCTAAAACTAATAAAAGCACTTGAGAAATAGTGATGTGTTTCAGTAGTCTGACATGTCTAATATTGTGTTCTTTGCAGAAAAATCCAGTGTTGCATATTGACTGATAGAGTGTGCTACAGACTACTTTTTTTTTTTTATCTGTACAAATATCAAAGAACAGGGAACAAGTCTCTTGAATTCTTTTTTTTCAAACCATTTCTGATGTTATTTAGTATGTCTGATATGACTGCAGCAGTATTAGTGGGATGGAAAAACAAGGCATGTATATACTGAAGTGGAAATACAGGTCTGGGGCTCACCAGGTAGCAATTAAAACAAATTTGCTTTCCTCATGCTCTGCAATTGGAATTCTGAGAAACCTTGAGCTTTCTCTGATCCAGCAGCCTTCAAGGGCTAAACAAAGAGAAAAGGTGCTATTGGGAAAATTATATGCGTATTAAGTGTCTAAAGCAAAAAATAATCAAGAAAAATGTCAACACAAAACAGAAGGTAATACAGATTTCTAATTATTTTTGTTCTTTTTTCTTCTTATAAGCGGTCTAATGTTAAGATCCAAACATACATTAATGTTTGAAAAGATATTTTCCTCTGAGATGAACCTAGAATTTCCCAGGCAGCAATGCAGTGTAACTTGTACAATTTAACTCCATTCAGAAAATAACAATAAAAGTCTTTGAATAATTATTCAGCAGTGTCAAATATCTATTACTGACTCCTTGCAAATATTTATAATGCCCTTTTCTGGTGCCCAAAAAGTGGGAAAATCTGATACAACTCAAAGAAGCAAGTCAATTTGAAGTTAAAACTTTTTGGAAGCCCTTTTTCTGTAAGCTTCATGGACATAATGAGCACCAAAAAACCTTTGAACTTACAGCATTGGGAAGGCATCAGGAAAAACAGACAGATGTTGTCCTGCCTACCACACATTAAGATCATGTTATCCTCACTGCTAATGTTCTCCACCCATTTAAATGACAACCTGAAGGTGGGAACACAAGTGTGATCTTTGGTGCCATTTATTCAGGATATGATGAAAGCGTTTTTTAAACTACTAAGATATATCTTCCAAACTGTAATTGGGAACTTTCCTATCAGTGGAATGCCTAAAAGTGAAGAATATATGGTAAAACACTGCTTTCCTAATGTGCCAAGGGAATGATGTCACACCATACTACCATCTAGATACCCAGCAGATAATTGGAGGGATGGTCTCATGAACAGCTACTGCTCTTCAGCTGTTTGTTTATATTCCAGACCTCCTGAAACAACATACTTAGCATACAATATAGGCTTGGTTGACTAAGGAAGCAGTGATATGATATTTGTTCTGCTTTCTAAAAGAGAAAAAAAAAAAAAAAGAAAGTATTTTCCTTGGTTTTATTACTTATATTCTCTATTTCCATCCTCATGTTTTGCATATGTGGACACAGTTACTATTTTTATGTGTTTTAATCACAGTAAGAACTGCATTCAGGAGATGCAGTTATGAATAGGACTGGACAGAAAGAATACTGCAGCTAATTCTCAAAAAAAAAAATATGTAATTGTTACTCTATCTTGACTTTGTCCTGTTGGGATTCACAAAATGAAAGGAAACATTCTAGTAACATTTAAGTGAATAAGAATAAAACTTATATGCTTGCAAGGCTCAAGGCAAGGAGCTCTTAACATAATTTAATATTTAAAACAATCCCCTTTTTGTTTGTTGAGTCAACAAAAATTAATATCAATGAACTTGACATCAAGTACAATGATGTAACATTTAAATAACATCATAATCTCAATGTACCCATGAGCCTAAGGAATAAAATTTGTTGCTGTCCATGGCTTGCTGCATTTACTTTTTTTCCTTGGCTCAAAAAAAGATTCATGGGTTATGCACACTGACTTTTTCAGTGTTGCATTGATAATTTAATACAAATTATTCTCCTGAAAATTGGGCTCCTTTCCAGACTGTAAATTAATCTTCCAGCTTCACAATTAAGGACATGATGTTGAAGAATGAGATAGTAATGCTGATTTACATTCAGCAGTTGTGTGACTCAGAGATATGATATACATTATCTTTGCCTCCTCAGCAGAAGCTGCAGGCAGTCTCCAAAAAATCTTTGTCCACCAGGTTTGTTACCATTCTCCCTGAAACACCTGTAATGCTTCAGATAGCAGAAAACTTGCTAATATGAGAAGTAGCTTCCTTCTTTATGACCTGTTATCAAAACCAATGAAATGCTTATTAATAACATCAAACTGAGAGGCTTGAAGACATATTTATTTTACTCAGCGGATTGTTGCACCAGATGCAGAACCTGGTCCAACTTTCTTTTCCACTACAGTGAATAAGTCTTGGCCAGAAACAGCTCTTCTGAAAAATTTGGCATGTATTCATCTTCAGTCCTATTCAGTTCTGAATCTCAATAGAAACTACCCCCAAGTTTTAATTACAGAGAGCCTGATCTGTAGGCACTGCTGCCTTTAGAACAGAGGCAGGACTTGACCAGTGTCTATCATTTGAAAGAAAATGGAAAATGCTCCAAAAGCTGCACGTGAGAACCTATACCAGATGTGTAAGGACTTTCAGGTGTGACCTCTAGGGTGTCTTTGCATTTAGAGTGGAGACCTTCTGCTCTTCAAAAATAACCTAGCAGCTTCCAGGTTCAAACCAGAATAGTAGAGGGGTGGTAGAAAGAAAGATGAAGAGGAGAGTCCTACATCTTCTGGGTCAGAGTGGGAATTTCCCAAGTCTAATTGTGAGGATTGCAGAGATACAGGAAAATGAGAGGCAGATGTCAGAATAAGTTGGTGGTAGGGACTTTTTTTTCCTATTTCTCCTCACCTGGGAGACTAAGATTTCTAGACCCAAGGTATTTAACTAGAAAGCGAAGCCAAGCTGGGCTGATCTTGGAAAATATAGAACTGCCTATTTTTCACAACCAGCTGTGCTTCTGAGATCTGGTTCAAACAAAGGCACTGCAAATGCTTATACCAAGGAGAAGACTGCAAACTAGATGTCAGTTAATTTGAGCAACCTGACCTAGGTGAAGATGCCTCTGCTCATTACAGGTATATTGGAACTAGCTCACCTTTAAAACCCAGAAGTATTAATTACTTTAAAAGTATGTGGTAGATGGTTTAACTACATTGAACTTAGACTGTGACTAATCACATACTCTCTAGACAGATATCCAGTATGTATTTTTTGATAACTATGTTATCATAGAATCAGAGAATATGCTGAGTTGGAAGGGAGCCATCAGGGAGCCATCGAGTCCAACTGCTGGCCCTACCCATCGCCATCTAAGTCTATAGTCTTTATAAACTTCTAGAATAAATAACCAACCATTCTTGAAACTAAGAAATAGCGAAGAACATGAGGACTAAACATTTATAGTTTAGTCCTCACAGATGGTAGAATATGTGGAATTTCAAAGGGCTACAAACATTTTTTAATGAATTCCTCAGAGTTGTAAAAAGTCCGTAAGTAAAATCAGAACTCCCACTGAACGAGCAGTATGCTTTCACTTGAAAAAATAAATACAGTTGCAACTGCTATATGGTTGAAATCAATATCAGAAACATGCTATGCTAACACTGGGCCCTTGTTCTTTTAATCTACTTCATCCCAAAACTGAAGGAAATTGTAAGAAAAATTTAAGGATTGTAGGCATTGTAATGTCAACATCATATTCAGCTTATTAAACCTCTTCTTCACTAAGGTTTAAGATCCTGCTGAATATCTCATCATTTGTCTGTATTTAATATACTTTTAGTGCACTTCAACATAATTCTAGAAAGGATAAATGAAACTCATAAAGGCTTTTGGTGCTTAAGATCAAGCATTAACATAATTGCTCTAAAAATATTTAAAGGAGCTGAAGGTCACTTGCTGACTCTTCATGTTTATGACTATTCGGCAGCTGGCTTTTATCTCTTGACAATAAACTGGTTGCAATATCTAGATATAAATGTCTGCCAGTGAAGTTGCTGTGAAGTTAGGGATTTATCACAGGATTTTCCTTACCATTTCTTGGTTTTAGAGATTTATAACTCCATTAATTATCCTTTCATGTTCATGCAATAAAGTTGCCATCATGTAAAATGAGGTTTAATTACTAGATTTTTTTTTTCTATTTGTGGAAGGGACAATTCAGATTATTTTCAGTTCTCAGAAAACTGCAGCATTTAGACTAGAGACCAACATACAGACCTTTACAGATGCCTAACATTCAGAACTCTCTAGAGAATACAAAAAACCCCCACAATTAAACTATTATTTTAGTTCTTCAAAGTCTTGCATACCTGCTAAGAAGTACTGACAAGCCAATAGATCTCTCAAACACAGATATTTCTGTTTCATACTAGATAAATTCAGAGACTATGCAAAGGATGCTGGATTCAGAGGTTTGAAAAGCAGCCACTGCTCTCACTAAGATCATTAGAAAATTTTGGCATTTGGTGTTTTACAAAATCAGGAACTTTAATGTAGGGGTTTTTGAGGCACAAGAACTACAGAGATTCCTGAACAGCACCTTTGAACTAGTTACAGTTAATTTTTGCAGGGGAAAATTTTGCTCTTAGTATGCAGTAATTAGATTCTTCATGCTAGTATGCATATAAAAATATATTGCAGATCAATGTACAGGGAAGAATTTCACTCCCTGTACATGATGAATCTTAATTGCATTCTCCTCCAAGTCTTAGATCTCCCTACAGGAGAGCTGCAATTACTCATTTAGATTGGAGAAAGGACCACTTGTCTGAATGGGTTTCATAGCAACAAAATCCTGTCAGATCCAGTCAATAATGTTGCCACACACTGACCTAGTGAAACACAATTTCGTAGAAACAAAAAGATGCATTTTAAACAGTATGTTATATTCAGTTGTAAGGGACCACAGGTCATGATACATGGCAGTTATTCTTTGCTTTCCATCTTCAAAGTGCTTCAGAAGCAAACTAATTAATCCTCTAAGTAATTAATACTAATTATTTTGTGGATGATAATTATGGTAGTCTATTGCTTTAAACTAATTAGTTTAAAACGTTTTAATGAGATACAATATTGTTTTATATGCAATTTCTATGATCTGCTGGGTTATAATGTGTATCTTATGATATTTATTCCCAAATGGTCCACTGTGAAATTCTACGACCTGTAGAAGATGAGCAGATGAAAGCACACACGGGTTAAAGGACCAGGTTCACTGAAGGATTCATCTGCTAAGATTGCCATTGCACTAACTGGAAGACACAGCAAATAATAAAGTATTTAGTCCTTCTTACACGATGCAGTTATTCCTCAAAGCAAACAAACAAACAAACCAAACAAAAAATCCCACCCGTTCATTTTAACAGAATTGTGAGTTTTCGCACAAGATTTATTCTTCTTATTTTAGGGTTTCTCTTAGATCAGTTCTGTTGGATGCTCATATAGCAGTGGAAGCCAAGAGAACATTTTCTCTCTTATGTAGCAAGAAAATTAAGACTGCCTTTCCAAAACAATTTTCTTTATAATAAACCACGTGTTCAATGTCACAACAGGATTAATGCTATTGTGTTAATTCCATATAATATATGGGAAAGTTTTTCAGCAGGCAGTTTATTTTTCAGGCACAGTGAAATTTTGTCCTTGAATGTTACTTCCCACACAGCCAATGCTTCTATGAAATAAACATTTCAATTTTTAACTTGACAGTTCTAAAAGTGGTTTATTTTCTTCCATGGACACACAATAGAGCTTCACCCTCTTGTACTCAAATGCTGGAGCCCCTTGCCTTTTCTACTTTCTTTCCCTATTTTGTACAAACTGTAGGTCTTCCATTCCCATTAAATCATCCTTTTACCCTGACTTAGACGTCTGAGTGTCTTCAAGGCTTTCTGACACTCCCAATACCAATACCAACTCCTAGTATTTCTCTGAAACATTTTATGTGTGTGTAGGTCTCGTAACTTAAACATCTCAGCTTTCATGTCTCCCTCCCATCCTCCATATTCTTTATATCCGCCATTCTTTCTTCTACCCCTCATTCTTGTTACTATCTTCCTTACACTTGAACTATAACCTTTTTCCTAGAAAAAGAAAAGTACTTTCTGTTTTTTTCACCAAGATAGTAATGAAATGCAACTTTTTTAACATACTAGCATAGAAATTCTATCAATAATTAATTAATAAGCCTTCCTGCAAGAAGTACGTATCTAGTCGTGTGCCTCACCATAAGACATAAAACAAACATCCTGGTCACTGTCGACCGGAAAGATTATCTTCTTTTAAGACTATCTTTCTCTTTCTCCATTATCTGTTTTCACCATGTTCTATTGCCATTCTCTATGTAATATTGAGAGACTGCCAGACTATTCACAACTCCTCACAGAAGTATAGTGAACGCCGTTTATTTCTATCTTTAGCACACCTTTCATAGGGTTTTCCAGGGTCTGCAGGCTAAGCAGGTTACTATTGGCTAATACACACGGGTTTACATTTTTTCTCTCATACGCAAGGATATTGTTTTGCTTCATTCTCTCTGCTTCAGGAGAGTTTCAAGGACATTAAACTTTAATATTGTCGCTTATACCAAAGGCTGGTTTGTGCAGACAGGCTTTTACTAAAATATCATGCCCACCTTCTGTTAAAATACTAGCTACAATTCCCCCTTTCTCTTTTTGTACAAGCCAGGCTTTGGATGCAACTCATTCTACACTTCTACTAAGACAAGATACCATACAGCTTAAAACCACCACTCCAATTAACACCATAAGTAAAATCTGTCCCCCTTCTAGCACAAGAGACCTCAACTGTCCAGTGATGCCCCAGCTGGCAAACCAACTTCAGTGGGGTCACTATCTTCTTTCAGCACATGTAACCCATTCTGTAGCTGTTGTAGTTGCTTTGTGGATGGAAACGGAATGATCAGTAAGATTCAAACAGCACATGCCTTCAAACTCTTCACAACCATGTCTTTGTGCTAAGAGCAAGAAGTCAATTGCAGCTTGATTTTGCAATACTGCATGATGTACACTACTCAGATCAGCTGAAAGTTCCCTTAACATTGTTGATGTTAAGTTCAGTTCTCTCCTGGTTCAACAAGTGAGCTTTTTAGAGTTGACAAGCCTTTAGCAGCAGCTGCTCATGGAGTAAAAAAGGAGGCTAGCCATATTATACCATGACCCCAAAAATCCGGGTCTCTGACATCATCACATTGTAATTCATTCAGGCTTCGCTTTGACTGGTTGATGTTTTTTATTTTATCAGCTATATTCAGCAACTGATGTAAGTTTGGATGGAACAAAGTAAGTTTCCCAAGATAACAGGGTCCTCCATGTGGACTAGCAGGAATTCCATTCCATGCTCTGTCTCCACAGATTAGGAATATCGAACTATGTAATCGCCTTGGTAATCATCCTGTGAGATTGCATCATGAATAAAAAGCTTTACTTTCAGTGTTAGTAATGAGATCAATGATAGGGTTAACTGTAGCCCAGTGTTGCAGTACTTTGTTGGAGTGGCTTTTTGTCAGGGGTCCAAATATTATCCATCCGCCTGAGGTATTGGTGGAGCTTAAGAAGTCTAATTCTTCTGGGGGCCCTATGGTAACATTGAGAACTTTGAAAATTTTTGCTTGCTAGCAGGCTTCAAGTTGTCTTAATGTGAAGCCAACAAGTGTGATTGTACTCTCCTAACATTGCTAATTGATTCAATTGAATTTCATTGCTAACTAAACTTGAATGTTTGAGGATCCCATTCAGGGACTCAGATGAGACAGGTGCAAAAAGGATCTCCAGATGTGGCTAGGCTTAGACACATTGATTTTTGGCCTGTCAAATGTGCCAGAGTGACCCATATGTTCTGTCACTTTTGGATGTTAGCAGACAGTTGGTTGGGACTATACACAGTACAATTACCATAAGCAGTTGGTTCCATGCAAATGACACCATGGTTTCAGAATCACGGCTAGGTTTTAAAGTTAAATGAACTTTCAAATATGCTCACTTTAACTCTTGAAGGGGGAATACTTATACTTTATACTAATATCTTTTCTAAACTTATCAATAACCTACAAATAACAATTATCACACAAGCTAAACTCTGTATCCTAAACTATTATCTAACTACCTTTAACACAGGTGCTCTGGTAGTTATGCAATCTAAGCGTGAAAGCAATTTGCTTAAAGGGTAAAATACAGTTACAGTTTGCTTTTATATACAGTTAGATGGATCTAACTGTATATTATGTATTTTATGTACAGTTAGATGGATCTGGCTTTGATCTTCTACAAAATTCTTACAGAGTATGATTTGACGTGACTCAGTCTTGGAATGTCCTGTGCTCATGCAACATTAGCTGGCAGCCAATCGGTAACTGACTGAGGGCATCAGTGTTCTGATTGTTCTTTACATCCTTCTAAATCTTAAAACAGAGACTAACTGAAAAAAATTGGTAGAGACACAACATCATAATAACAACATAAAATTTCTGTTAGCAAACTGTCTGTGTAGTTTTCAGACAACTGTGTCATGGCAGCTCCACTTCTGATCTTGTCTGGAGAATCAAGGTTGTATGGTGACTTTTCTGTTCACTGGATCTCATGTTTTCAGAGGAAGACAGTCTGGTCAGATGAACAGGTGACCTTTTTTGAACCTGTTAACAAAACACAGGCACTTCTCTCTTTGAAGTTAATAAATTATTTTGACTTAGCTGTGTTACACTTAATTGTACATTCAGCTTATATGATCTTTCTAAATTTTGATGTAAATATTTCATTCTTGCAGTCCAAATTTTTAATACACATATTGCACTAATCAAATGCTTCTAAGGCATCAATTTCCCCCGTGTTTTTTTTTTTTTAAAAAAAAAAAAGATGTACTTTTGTCATGTACATCAACATTAACACAAAACCGTATACACAATAAATAAAAACCTATAGCAGTTAAAAATCAATCAAATAATAAACATTGTTAATAACATATGTAATATAAACTACCATTAAACACTAAAACACTGCACCAGCATCTCATAGTCTGCAAACAAGCAAAAAAAAAAAAAAAATCAGTGAAGGATTGGATAACCTCCTTTGGAAATGATTTTCCAAGCCTACTTCAAAATTGATCCAGCTGTCACATTAATAGGATCAAATTGCTAAGTCAAAAAGTGATTCAAATACTGATTTGGTACAGAAAACATCTGGATCTGTTGGCAAACATTCCGTCCAGGTAAAGTCAAGGCTTGGCCAGGGCCTTAGGCTTTAAACTGGAAAGATGCCTCTTAACTCATTTTCAAAACAAGGTTCTCAATAGTAGCAGCTATGAGATGCTTACAGCACAGCAAACTGTTAAAATGCATTTGTACAAAGCAAATGATCAGAAGCCTTAGGTAATAGACCAATTAAACCATTCAGCAGTTGGTTTAATCTGAAGCCTCTCCCATGGCAGCTGACCCTCAGCAATGGTACATTTTCCATGGAATTATGGAAACACTGAAAAATAATAAAGCTATAAAAAACAAAAACTGCAGAGATTGCAACAACCAATAGAACTCCTGATGAAATCAAGGGTGTCACAGACTGCATTCTCTTCTATCCACAAGCAGGTGTTCATCAGTGTTCTGTCACAGCTGCTTCAGTTGTAGTCATCTTCATCTCTCTATAAAAATAACTATACTTTACAGTTTAAACAAATATCTTTAACAAAACATAAAACAATTCAAATTAAACAATATTTAAACCTGATAAAAATTTATATGACAAAAGGAAATTATAAAAACATTAAAATAGTATCAAAGTTATAAAACTTAACTTAAAAACATTCAAACTTAAACATAATTAAACTTAATTTTGCTTAATTCTATCAACAATCTATATTAAATAAAAGCATAACTTAATCTTACTCTATTACTACAAAAAGGCAACCGAAAGTTTGATATATACCTTTTTAACACAATATAACAGTAATAGGGATTCACTATAAAAATTATAAAAATGTAACAAATACATCACAATTCTATGTCATCTGGCTTTGAGAATAACTCACAATAACTGCAGATGTTACTAAAAATACTTATTCATAACAGGAACTTGCCTAGTATATGCTTAAGTCGGTTAGGATTTTTAAAGTGCAGTTTTTCTAGAGAAAAACCACAACACAGGATTTGGCAAGTTGCCATTCAGCTTTTGTAGCACTTTTCAGAAACATCAACTCCAATTCTTAATTAAAACCTGAAGGCCAAATTGATATATATGCTGCTACGCGTGTTTTTTATAACAAAAGGACTCACATTGAAATTACCTTATTAAAATTGTGGAAAAAACAAGCAAATGGGTAATATATACTTTAACTTAACTTTGTCTTGTACAGTAAAGTTCTCCTAGCTAATTATTTTTTAACCATAAATCTCTTTTGGAGATAGCATTAATTGGAAGGTTGTTTCATTAGTAGCTGTAAATCATTCAATATTTTAACATTAAGTTTTAAAACTAGTTATTGCAAGGTAACTTTTACTTTTCTTAATATTCACCTTAAACACTTTTTAAAAAGGGGCTTTTTAAACTTTCAAAGAATCACAATTTCTCTAGTAAAACTCTAAAAAACTGCAACCACATAAACTCATAATTACTTAAAACACAAAATTAACTCTAAAAGGGTATATAAAAACATTTGAAAAAAACAATAAATTATAACTTTTTATCAAACTGGGTACTGTCCCGGTGCTTTTTCTTAGAGAGGGAGCGGGGGGGTGTGAACTGCCCGCTCTGCTGCTGCTCTGCTGCTGTTATCTCTAGAAGGTTTGAGTAATGTCTCCATCATCCCCACATACTCTCCTAGAGTGGAAAAATGGAGAGAAAGAAAAAAAACCTCACAAAATTAACTTTAACAAATACAGTTCTCTCTCAATATCTCTCTCATTGTTCACAGATAGAGGGAAAAGGGCACGATTTTACAAAAACAGGCGATTTTACACAAAAAGTCTCTCAGGCTAGGTGGTAAGAACAGTGACTATTATAGCTTATCAACTTTAAATTACAGTGATGAATTTTGAACTAGATACCATATAGTTAGCAATTTTTTGGCTATTTTGTCTCTCTTTGAAGCTGTATGAGCCACCTGTTTGTGCTCAACTGCTTCTGTAATTGGTGATAGTTGTCCAGCATGGCCTTGGAGCTTTTTCTGCACTGCCTTTGCCCTGGGGTTGCCTTTGTTCTCTGCGCACACTTCAGCTCCCCCATGTCCCCCTGGTTCGGGTCTAAACCATTCTAAATCTGGCTTCACTTCTTCCAGGGTAGTAAAGTTGGAACTTAGATAAGATTGTAGTGTTAGAAGTGTCTCCAAAAGTGGAGCAAATAGTTCAGGATGTATCACATCCTGCCATTGCTGAACAGATTCTGTTTGTTGTTTTACCTGTGGAGCCACTTTCTCCTTATTTTCTTCTCTCTGACTCTCCCTCCCTCTCTCCAAGGGCAGCATAGATAGGAATGCTCACCCAGCAGTGGGAGGTAAAGGTGGCTGTTGCTGGCTGAGAATTACGGTGCTCACAGCCCAAGCATATCTCGCTTTCCTGTTTTTTAAGATATTAATTACAATCTGCCAAGTTGGACTGAGAGACAGTGTCCTTGCTTTTCCCTGTAATCGTTCTCTTCCACAAATCTCCTATGTCTTTCCATTCTTCTACTGAAAAAAAGCAGTGGTGGCACCGAAAAACACCAATTTTCATTAGCCCATAAAACAAGCTTGTCCAGGTCTTTTCCCCTGACTGCTTCACCTCATTTAATGATAATACTCAGAAGCAGTATTTTCACTGCCACAAACTCAATTTCCATGCTATCAGCGCTTGGCAGGGGGAGGGTCGCAACCCCTCCTTAACTCCTCCGTCTTTGGTCTCCCCCAGCGACCCGCCTCCTTTTTCCGCGTCTCACTGCGCCGCATCTCACCACGCTCAGGTCGCCTACCTGGTACCTATCTGCGTCCGCAGCTTCCCGCGCCCAGATCCGCTCAGCCGTCTCCACTACCAAATCCTCTCAGCCCGCAAGAGGTTCCTGTTTGAAATGCCAGATATTGAGAGACTGCCAGACTATTGATGACTCTTCACAGAAGTATAGTGAACACCATTTATTTCAATCTTTAGCACACCTTTTATGGAGTTTGACAGGGTCCATGGGCTAAACAAGTTACTATTGGCTAATACACATAGGTTTACATTTTTTCTCTCATACGCAAGGATATTGTTTTGCTTCATTCTCTCTGCTTCAGGAGAGTTTCAAGGACATTAGACTTTAATATCGTCACTTATACCAAAGGCTGGTTTGTGCAGACAGGCTTTTACTAAAATATCATGCCCACCTTCTGTTAAAATATTCTCTACAATGCAATAAGTTTATAAACTTACGAGTCTAATATTATTAAATATATGAAATGCAAATTACTTTTTTATTATTACTTCAAAATCTGTCATGAGATGTATGATTTTTTGCTGACCAAAAGACTACCTGTGTGTCAGGATTATTTGTCTATATCAAATTCAAGTTCCTATAATTCATTGAGATACTACAGCTTTTAAAAATAAGCAAAAAATATTATAATAGAAAGTACAGAGAATATAGATATATAGATATATAGATATATAGATATATAGATATATAGATATATAGATATATACATATATACATATATACATATATACATATGTGTGTGTGTGTGTCTATATATAGATATAGCTATATGTGTACATTTCTTGAAAGAGTTTCTTGAACTTCATTATCTTTCCAACTGGAAGAATACCAGAATACTTAAACACAAGCTGAATTTTATTAAAAATCATACAATTTTAACTATACAAATAGTAATGCTTTGTTTACATTCCATAAATGAAACTTGCATTATTTTCCTTCCAAGGGAAAGTTAAAATTCTTTACAAATCTGAATACAAATATATTTTGACAATGCAACAACAAATGGTGACAAAATTTTCAACTGCTCAGCATAGCTGTTGTTTTGTAATAAATATTATGTCATAGTCACCTTATGTCCAACCTATGGAAATCTCATCTGATCCTAGAGAAAAACATAAGAAAGGTGAAAAAAGTTCCCAAAAATTTTTGACTCTTCTCATTATGAAAGCTTCCACCCCATATTGTTTTGGTATGACTTCGCAAGATCAAGGAAGTGCTGTGCAGTTGTGGGCTGTAAACGCACAGATTATATATGGGTTTACCTGCAGCAATGGATTGCTATAATAATTCTAGTAACTGCAGTAGAGGTAGTCCATACTTCTAACATTCTGTAGTGTGACTAGTGGAATTTCTTCATAACTACATTACCTTTTTATAGGCTTATTACTTCAGAAGTTTAGCTGAGCTGACCACAACATCAAGGTCCTCCACGGCAAATACTGGAACTTGTAAGAAATTAATAGAAGCACACACCTTTCAAGTGGGTTATCAAAATGGACAAACAGAAATTAGAGCATTTTCCTTACACACCAATAGCTTTTGTTTCTTAGTCTCAATTGCCTTAGTCAGCCTGCCCCTTCCAGTCTTCCAGAATCGCATTTATTCAAACTCCGTCTCACTCCAAAAAGCTAGGCAAGTAAAACACAATGTATTTTTGTAAACCTGGCTCTGTAGCTGGTTGGTTTTCATCCTCATTTTCCCATGTGCAGAAATGCAGTGCAAATCACTGTCTATCTTTGCCACCTAGTGGGAAGCCTGATTTTACAATTGTCTTTGAGCTACTTCAGTTAAAAAATATGATTATGGCCTTCAATAAAATACTGGGAAAGGATCTCTGGTGAGCCTTCTGAAAGCATGGTCAAAGTGTGAAATATGTCTAGACTCTCAATTACAGAGAAAGTTACACTGAAAAGGGTTTGAAATGTTGCATTGCTATTCGAAAAGTAAATGTAGCTTTTGAAATAGAGATTTTTTCAAACCCTTACATAACAGGTAGTGTTATAAATGCAACGGCAGATTAAAGATAAAAAAGATAAATTTATTATAAATTAATAAAACAGCAAAACAGCGAGGAAAAACCACAATAAATGAACAGCGCAGGGCTGGGTGGACAGGGTCTATACGCAAGGTATAGGTGTTCCCAAATCCACGTCTGAGGGTTCTTTGGCCTGGGTTTTTATAGGGATTTTATGTCCCCAGGCTAGAATTCCAATCAGTTTCCATTCACCAAGTGTCCCTGATTGTCAGGTGAATGGATTTCCTGGCCTAGAAAATTGAGTCAGTAAGTGTCCGGGCAGAGTCTCCTCAAATGCAAAGTGAGTCTGTATGTATTTTAACATATTTCATCAGGGCAGAGTCGAGGGATCCGGCTAGTGCCGATGGATATCTCGGAGGAGTTGTTTCTTCTTTGTCCTTCTTGATTGAGTTACTCTAGCATAGGTTTGGCGGGTGTGGTGTTCAATTCTGGCAACGACCATTTTCCTGAGGCTCGTCCCTTTTGTTTCGCTTGATTGTCTCTGGCCGAAGTCGGCCGGGCGTTGCCTAGGTCCGGAGGTAGACTTTCAGGCTAGTTCTTTTGTCTCTATGATGGTCTTTGTCCTGTTCTTTCCTCCGAGTTGATGTGCCTGCTGAGGTTTGTTATCTGGGGGGGGTTCTTTTGCAATCTGTAACTTTGGAAGAGGAATTCTACCTCGACCTGGAGGAGAATTCCTCATTCCATATTTTCATCAGTTATAACTACACATACTTTATTTAAACCTTTTCCTTCGAATTTTTATTCATCCAATTCTTTATTACAGGTAGTATCAAAGCACGATTCATTTCTGAAAAAAACAAAAATCTTGGCATACTTACTGACACTGTTAGTTACGTTTGTTTGTAGGTTCCTCTGTTCTGAGGTTATGTTGGAATATTGTCAGGTCTGTCCTTCCTCAGATTATATACACATATAAAATTGATACAGATAACGGTGAGAAAGACTGTTAGAATTAAATTAAAATTTCTTGCATTATTAGGGAAATCATGATGTTACTGGTCTATGACTTTAAAGAAAACAAAACCTAACTCAAGTCTTTCCAGGTATCTGGAAATTAAAGTCTTTCCAACTGAACCAACGTAAGACATCAAACCCTGGCAGTTATCATCAGTGTCATAAGGATGTAAGCAGTAAGAACTCAAGTCCTGGGCTGTAGGAGTCTGGCCAAGGTCTGGTTGGCTCCCACCTCGGAACCATGTTGATAGAGAGTAATGGTGAAAATAAAAGGACTGATGTGATGGAGTAACCCAAAACAGAAATAGTTTAATAAGGGTAAAACAACAAATGAGGTAATCTGAACAGCAAGTGTAGGGTAAACTCCAAAGGCCAGGACCAGGGTAGGTACAAAGTATATAAGGGGTAGGTTAGGGGCAGAATCTGAGGGTAAGGGTCCAAGAGGAAACAGCTACTAGGAATATGCAAAACAATGCGACACACAACAACCAATCAGAAGGAAGAACTGGGGAACTTCCTAGAACCACAACCTTATAAATATAGAACATCCCAGGGGGCAATGCTGTCAGGCTACTGCTTACCCTAACTTAAACGTTGGCCTAGAGACCAGAACCCCTCATGGTTTTACATTAATATTTATGGTCTGATCATCCCCAGCACTGAGCATTTGTATCTTTCGCTCATGCTTTGCAGAGGCACCAGTTACTTAAGCCAACAGCTGTCGCCCTGAGAATCGGACCTTTCAATATTGTTTTCATAATTTCTAGCCACTTTCCCAGGAAAGTAACTATAAACATAGGAGCTTATACATTCCACTAAAGATATGTCTTTTGATGCATGTCTCTCGCGGCCAGTGTGGTTGGGAAGGTGGTAACCTGACTATCCAATCCCTGGTCATTGTCGAAAGCCTATAAATACTGAAAGAACAAATAAATTTCCTTCTTTTAACACACTTCAAGCTGCGTCTGTGTGAATCATTTCGTGTCCGACAGTGACATCTGGTGACCTTTGTTGGGTATTGCAGGTGACAGTAGCAGAGTCGTGTCCAGCCCTGGACCATGGCTGCCTTCGGGTTTTCCCCGACGGAAGCCTTGGCTGTGGGTGTTTGGCGAACTGTATTTGATCAGAAATGGATTGATGTTTTGGATGCTGATTTTCAGCGGTTGTATGCTTATGGGAGAGCTGAAGGGTTTTTCCTATGGCTGAGGCAGTTTTTTCAAAGCTGGCTTGGGACGCGTTAGGTAATTCCCTGATCCAAGCGATGTCTGTGGCATATGATGCCGACCTGAGCCGGCTTCCGCTGATCTGGCGGCAGTGTGACTACGCTCTGAACAGCTTCGCGTTTTCTTCTGCCAGGTCAGTGGCCGCTTTCTCTGACCTGGATGAGAGGGACGGCTCGGACTCCAGCTTTGGGAGCAGGGTGGAACTTTCCCTCTCCCCCCATGATGCGGAGATGGGGGACAGCTGTGTCTCGAGTTCTGAGGTTGTCTCCCTTGGGGTTGCCGGGGCCCCCTGCAGGTTCGTTCCTGGACAGCGGGCCGTCGGGGGCACCGTGGAGCAGGTGGGTGTATCGCCTCCTCGCCCGGCACCCCGGCAGCGTGCGCCTGGGGCGGGGTCGCCTCTTCTGTGTGCGTTCCCAGTGCAAAGCAACGGGGAGCTACCTGAACGGGGGGCTGCGCCACCCCTGGAGACGGTGTCAGGGACGGTCCCATGTCCCCAGTGCAGCTGGACTGTGCCGTACCCCACAGTGGCGGACAGGGTGAGCCCGGGCTCCATGCCGGTGGCCACGCATGCGCATGCAGTCCCTGTTCCAATGGGAGGAGGGCCTGTGCTGCTCCATGCGGAGCAACCAGCACCAATTCTTGGGCTTTTTGTCCCCAGGGTGATGCTGCTAGGGGTGATCCCGGATACTGGGCTAGCTTCTGCTGGCTCCATGGTGCCGGCTTCCCCTCCTGCGAGCCAAGGCCCCACCTTGGCAGCGGAGTGGGACGGTGCCACAGCTCCGCGGGCCGTGCCTCTCCCTGTGCCTCAGTCTCCTGCTGTGCTGGGGGTGGGCTGTGCAGACCTGGCTCCGCTCCACCCATCTCGGGTTCCTGGGCATCACCCGAGCCTGCGGCTGGAGTAGGGACGTCCCTGACATCTCCTACAGCCGAGACAGCTGCGGAAAGATTGGGGTCCTATGTTGTTTACTCTTGGCTCGGGCGGTGATGCCGCTGTCGAGAAGCTGATGGCCCCCAAGGGCAAGGGGTCCCGGGCTGCTGGGGCTTCTTCGGCTGGCCTGTGGACTGCCCCCTGCCTGACTGTGCGGCCCTGAGGCCAGGCACGATTTTGGGAGGTGGTGAGGGCTAAGGCTGATGAGGTGGCTGGCTGTGATTCTGAGCGCAGCCCCCTAGATGGCAGGGATGGCTCCTCTGGTTCAGCTGGTGCTACGGCAGCTATGGCACCAGACACTGTTGCATTGTCTTCCAGCCAGGTGCCTGGCCATGTCTTGGGGGACTCTGTGGGACAGGGCATAGCAGGCGAGGCCATTCCTCTGGCTGGTTATCAGGCATTCTCTGTGCTTCAGGATGCAACTCAGAGGACTCATCAACCGTTATCCTGGAAAGCTGTGGCAAATATCTGGGAGATGGCTGAGAAACATGGGTTACCTTATGATATCCAGAGTATAGCCCATGTTCTTTTTCAGCTGGTGGAATATGACATTTTTGAATCACAATGGGCTCAGATGGCTTGTTTAGTGGTGCAGCAGAATACTGCCTTGGGTCAGCAGGATCCCAGGTGGGTGATCGGCTCTGATGCTCTGCTGTTTAAGGATGGCTTTGCTGACATTGGTAGATGGGTTGGCCTTGACCCTACTGTGCTTGAGCAATGCAAAGAGACAGGCATGGCAGGGTTAATGCGGACCACAGAACTGGCCATCCCGAAGGAGCCTTTTGCTATGGTTGTCCAGCAAGCTGATGAGTCTTTTCTGTGATTTGCGAATCGGCTGACTGCTTCTGGGGAGAGGCAGGATAGTACAGCAAGGCAGCTTATGCTCAAAAACCTCACAAGGTCTAATTGTAACACCGTGTGTCAGAGGATCATCGGGACGCTCCCTGGTGATCCCTCTCTGCCGCAGATGGCTGCAGATGTTGCTGCTGAGGAGCTGCCTACCGTGGCTGCCGTTCTGCAGCCGACGTGGATGAAGGCCCAGGGTGGGCAGCACCAACAGGGGACTGCTCAGGCCAGCAAGAAGCAGAAAAAGAAGGCGCAGGGGACCTTGCCTCCTTTGTTTTACTGTGCCCAGTGTGGTAGGCCGAATCATGCTGCAATGTGTGCAAGGCAATGGTCCATGCCAATGGTCAGCCTCTGTCGGGCTCGGGAAATGGGAAACCGAGCATGATTGGGAGACACGCTCAGACACAAACCCTCTCTTCACACCCCGGAGCCAATGGAGGCTTGCTTGGCCAGCACCTCCAGCTCAGCGGGCCTTGATGTCTGCGTGGCGGACACGGTTATCTTAGACTCTTGCAGGATGTGCAGAGTTCCTTTGGATGCTTTTGGTCTGGTGGGTGAGGGAATGAGTGCTCTTCTTGTGGGGAGGTCTAGTACCACTGCTCAGGGCATCATTGTACACCTAGGAATCATTGATTTGGACTTCACTGGGCAGATTTATGCCATGGATTCCACACTCACCCCCCTGTCACTATCCCTGTGGGAACCAGGCTTGCTCAACTTGTGCCTTTTAAGTCTTGTGTTCGCAGAGCTGAGAACCAGCTGCAGGGAAATGGCTTTGGGTCCAATGGGCCACCTCAGGTTCACTGGACCACTGTCCTGATGACCAAGGATCATCCTGAATGGGTCTGCACCCTGTCCATCCCTGGTGAGATACCAGAAGAGGATAGCCTCCATGGGCTTCTTGACACTGGTACTGATATCACAATTGTCAGGTTTGCCGACTGGCCCCCGGAGCAGCCCTTGGAACTGGTGTGGACATCTGTCACAGGGTTGGCAGGAGCAGCACAATGCTATGTGAGCCAGAGGTCATGTTCATCGTGAACCCCAAGGGAGACACAGCCATGTTTTGGACGTATGTTACAAAAGACTCACAGATAACTCTCTGCGGGAGGGATGTTCTGGCTGCATGGGGAGTGCATATCAGGACAGATTTTTGATGGGGGCCACTGTGTTGGAGGGTGCAGACTGTCCTATGCCTCCTATACTGTGGCTGGTGGAAAAACCCGTTTGGGAGAAACAGTGGCCCCTCCCTCATGATAAACTAGTTGCCCTCCATGATTTGGTGCAAGAAGAGTTGGACCAGGGTCATCTGGAGCCTTCTACCAGTCCCTGGAACACTCCTGTTTTCTGTATCAAGAAGAAGTCTGGAAAGTGAAGGTTGCTGCAAGACCTCCGGAAAGTTAATGCTATGATGGAAAGCATGGGGACATTGCAGGTTGGCATGCCATCCCCTGCCATGCTTCCTGCTGGCTGGCCAGCCCTCATCATCGATCTGAAGGATTGTTTCTTTACGATTCCTTTGCATCCCTATGACAGGCCAGAATTTGCCTTCTCGGTGCCAGCTGTCAGCAATGCTGAGCCTGCACAGAGATATCAATGGAGGGTTTTGCCACAAGGCATGTGTAATTCGCCTGCCATTTGTCAATGGTATGTGGCTCGAGCCCTGTCTGGAGTTCGCTGGCAGTTTCCTGATGCTCATCTCTATCATTATATGGATGACATCTTCGTGGCTGCACCCACCCAGGATGAACTGCTTGACCATACAGCCTCGGCTGATCAGTGCCCTGCATTCTCCTGGGCTGCAAGTGGCTCCAGAGAAGGTTCAGCGCCTACCTCCTTGTAAGTATTTGGGGGTCAAAATTTTGGAACGAACTGTCCAACATCAAGAGGTGCAATTTGCACATTCAGTGAGGACACTGAATGATGTCCAAAAGTTGGTGGGTGTCGTCACTTGGTTGCGTCCCTATTTGGAACTGACCAAGGCGCAGCTGTCTCCCTTGTTTGATCTGCTGAAGGGAGACTCTGATTTGAAGTCACATTGGACACTGACCCCGGAGGCACAACAGGTGCTAGAGGAGGTTCAGCGAGCAGTTTCTGCTTGTCAGGTTTATCACATTGATCCTTCCATTGATGTTGCTGTTTTCATTACCACTCCAGATTTGCATCCCACAGGTATCATTGGCCAATGGAATGACAAATGGTGCGATGCCTTGCATGTCCTGGAATGGGTTTTCCTGCCCCATCAGCCACAGAAGACTGCAACTGCATTGTTTGAGCTGATAGCTTGCTTGATTGTCAAATGCTGGCAATGGTGTTTGCAATTGATGGGTGTGGATCCCACAAAGATTGTGCTCCCAGTACCACAGGAGGACTTTGAAGTTTTGCAAACAGTATTTCTCTGCAAAGTGCTTGGGAGAACTTTTCCAGGCAGATCACCTATCATCTTCCCAGCCATCAGCTGCTGCAGCTGGCAAAATCCACTGAAATTTCTTTGTGACTCAAAAATAGTCAGGAACCTGTGCAAGGACCCACCGTCTTTACTTGATGGTTTGGGGAAGACTGGGAAGGCCATTGGTACCTGTAAGGATGGATCTGAGTGGCAGATTTGGAAAGTCATGAGGATGGATCAGCCCAATTGGTGGAATTACGGGCTGCTGTAATGGCGTTTCAGGAATTTTCCCAGGAACCTTTCAATCTGGTCACGGACTCTGCCTATGTGGCCAACATAGCCCAGCAGTTGGGTCATTCGGTTTTGAAGGAGGTCAGTAATCCTGCTTTGTTTCATTTTCTGAAGGCCCTGTGGAGTGCCATTCAGGCCCAGGTGCATCTGTACTACGTTCTGCATGTAAGGAGTCATACCAATTTGCCAGGGTTTATTGCAGAAGGTAACGTGAGGGCTGACAAATTGGCTAACCCGGCATGGATTTCACCTCAGCCTGACACGCTCAAGCAGGCCAAAGCATTGTCTGGTTTTTTCCACCAGAACGAGCATATTTTGCAGAAGCCATTCCAGTTGATGTCAGCTGAGGCCCAATGACATCGTTGAGTCTTGTGACAACTGTCATGCACTTGTTGCCCCTTTGTTGGCAGGGGTAAACCCCAGGGGCCTTAGGGCCTTGGAGCTTTGGCAGACAGATGTCACTCAAGTTGCTGAGTTCGGTTGGCTCCGGTATGTGCACGTCAGCGTGGAAACTTTCTCCTCTGCAATGTGGGCTTCCTCTCAGGCAGGAGAAAAGACCCATGATGTCATTGCCCACTGGAGGCAGGCCTTTGTCTTTTTAGGCATACCTTCTGCTGTGAAGACCGATAATGGTCCTGCTTATGCCTCTCAGAAGGTGCAGCAGTTCCTGCAGTTGTGGGGTGTGTCACACAAGTTTGGTATCCCTTATTCTCCGACAGGTCAGACTATTGTGGAACATGCTCATGGTACACTAAAGCAAGTTCTACTACTTCTACAGAAACAGAAATGGGGAATGCAGGGTGAAACTCCACACAGTCAGTTGGAAAAAGCTTTGTATACCCTCAATCACCTCACGGTGCCACAGAACTCTAATAATCCGGTCATGTTGAACCATCACCTTTTGTTGTGGGCTTTGGATGAGCTGCATCAGCCTGGAGTGAATTTGGTCACCAAGAAGCAGGAAGGTCCTTTTGACCTAATAGCTTTGGGGCGTGGGTATGAACATGTATCAACAGATACTGGGGTATGCGGGGTACCTGCAAAATGCGTTTCTCCTGACCTGCAACCACAGAGGCAGCATCCAGCCAATAAGTGGGTTGGGGACAGTGACCAAATTGAAAGTCATCCAATGGATGGGCCATTAGATGATGACTTGGATGCAGGTGATGTGAGTGATCACCCCAATGGCCCATCCACAAGCAGACACTGATGCCGAACATGTTTTAATTTTTTTTTTTTGTAATGGAGAATGGGTGAGATATCACCCTGAATCTAAAAGCCTTCTGATACTGTTTGGAACATTGTTTGTTTTCTCTGTTATTTTCCTTTTGAGTGTTTAAGATATTGTGTGTTTTCTCTTTTCATTTTTCTTTTCTTTTTTTTCTTTTTTAAAAGACAAAAAGGGTGAGATGTCACCCTGAGAATCAGACCTTTCAATATTGTTTTCATAATTTCTAGCCACTTTCCCAGAAAAGTAACTATAAACATAGTGTTTATACATTTCATTAAAGATACGCCTTTTGATGGATCTCTCAAGGCCAGTGTGGTTGGGAATGTGGTAACCTGACTATCTAATCCCTGGTCATTGTCGAAAACCCATAAATACCGAAAGAACAAATAAATTTCCTTCTTCTTTTATCACACTTAGAGCTGCGTCTGTGTGAATCATTTTGTGTCTGACAGCGACAAACAGCCATTTTATTTTTCCCATGACTGGAATTAAGCTGTTTGCAAATGGCCCAACATCAACTGAACCTATGCTATCAGTACTTCAGAGTATATATTTATTAGTTTAAAAAATTATTTCATATACATTTGTCATGGGGTGACTTTACCTTTAAGATAGTTTTGAGAGCTAAGGAAGTTGAAGCTGTTGGTGACTGATGGGAGTCTCTTCTCCTGACCAATTATCAGTCATTTCTAAGAACTGACAGCAGTTTTGACCATTGAAAAGTGCGATCAACTTGTGAACACCGCCTTAAGATGTAAAGCCAGAGTTCTCTTGTTCTCTTTGGTTTCCGGCTTCTGAAAAGGTAACAAGGCTCCGTCTTGGCCTCCTCCCCCCCTCTCCAGGCTGGACAAGGCCGCAGAGGATGGAGGGGCGGGGCGGGAGGTAAGAGAAATGGAGCTGGCCAGCTTGGCTTGGTTTGTAGTTTCTGCTGCTGGAGTGAAACCTGCTGGACTATGAACATCTGCAGCTTTTCCAAGACTTTAATTCTTTTACTACTTGGATAAAACGTACAGATTACTCCTTTTTTCCCGAGAGACAGAGAGAGAGACAATCAACATGAAGAAGACAGTGAAGAAAAGAGTTAAGTTTTAGATGGGGAAGAGAGAATAAGGAGATGCTTTATAAGCTGCAATATTTTTCTGTTAAAGCTATGGAGATGGACAATAATGTTCTGAAAAAAAACCTCCTTTAATTCATGACAGAGTATATTGGGAGGAATGGAGTGTTCAAAGAGTGGATTTTGAGCAAAAAGTAGAGTAATTGTGATGCAGTGAGGTGCTGGAACAGCGTGGAGCGAAGATTTGAAGCCTTGAGGGCAATGAGAAAACTGTTTCCAGCAAAGCTCACAGAGACAGATGAAGAGGACTTCTGACTTTGAATAACTCATCCTTAAAAAATGATATCCCTAGACTCATGGCCCATACACACCTCAGAGTGATGTAAAATGGGAGGAGTGAACTGATGACAGGATTTCCGGGCAGCTGGCATCAGAGAAACAGAAAACTATAACAGAAGTAGTTTTCTTGTCAGAAACTCCATAGATTAGCAGAAGAAGACTTCTGTTTCTCTAGAAAGACTGATGAAAAGACTCTAGCAGGAATTGGGACTGTTTTAAACACCAAAGTTCCAAAGTTTTTTGTCTCTGTGTTGTCATGTGAACAAGGGAATGGTGGGTAGTGAGGGATAAAAGGGTTTTCTGGAGGTTTATTCTGGTGTTCTTATTCTTGTAATTTTGTTAATAAACTTTCTTTATTCCTTTTAAGTTTTAAGCCTGTTTTGCTCTTGTTCTAATCCACATCTCACAGCAAGAAATAAGTAAGTTTTCTAGTAATATTTTAGTTACTGCTTTAAAACCACAACAACATTCTATCTTTAAGACATGTTACAAATATATCACAGCACTAAAAGCACAGGTTGCTAACAGTTGAGCATTCTCTGCTTCTGGATGGGCTGAACACACAACGCAAGCTAAGGTAAGGACACAGACTTGAGCCACATGACTGCAGAGGTCGACCTGGCAGCTTGACTCTGTTGGCCTCAACTGTCCCAAGATGTATCTGTGCAGTCTTGGCCAGGACAGAAGCACAAATGCAATGTAACAACATAGCGTTGCTACTTGGGGGTTATATATTCAGAAGTGTGAAGATGAAAGGGTCATGAGATCTTTCGGGGGTCAGAGTATGTAACTCATAGAAAGAGACTTACTTCAGGGATTGAAAAAATTACTAATAATGAATTTGGTTTTTTATTTCCAACCAGTGCTCAAACCTGTAGTATGTTGATAAAACACAACTTCTAAGATTTACAGAAGCATTCCAGTATACATAATAAATAAAAGTCATATTTGTGAAAAGTTCACAGACACAACCAAATAAAAGCAAGCAGCTACTGTTTAGTGGTATTCTACTAAAGGAGTCTGAGTTAAATGCTTTATGTATCTTTCAATCTGAATGGATGCCATCCACATAGCTATTTGTTACCGGTATCCTTAAATCAAATCAATATTCAAGTCATATTCTCTAAGATGTACTCAACTGTGCTGTGATATTGCTTGCACTATCACAGGTAAACAGGATGACACAACTCTCTCATCTGCTAGCTAATATGAAGCACCATGACATTTTTCAGGCTGTGACACAGAAAGAAGATTACCTATGTTCCCATGTCTCCCTCCTACAGAACAGATTTATTTAAACAGAATTATCTTCCCCAAATTTCCATCTTCACTTAATGTCATTCTGATGCTGCATTTTCTCTAGAAGAGAGAATCAAGCAGTTATTCTTAATTCTTAAGATTTAATAGACTTGGAAATGGTGAGTCATTAGTTTGTCAGCTCTATATCAGCTCTTCAATTTGGTACTTTTCCAGTATTCTGGTGGAGTTAAAGACAAGGGAAATCAAAGGAAGTCCTTAATCATGTTCTAGAATAACACTTATGCTCAGCTTGGCATTCATTGAAATATTCCTGTCATCCTATCTTCAATTTGCCTGAAGATCAGCTTGTAAATGGAAATGGGTCAAGGAAGACCCACACAAAGGACTGCTTTGATGAAAAGAGAGAAAATGCATTTGATTCATCTTTCATTTCCCCAATATCAATTCAAGTTCATTACACAAGGCTAAGTGATTGGTAGAGAAAAAAACCCCAACCTAACAGCCTTTTGGAGGTTTTCCATCCACTGGAGACTGTTTTGAAACCATTTTGACATTTGTAATGATTTTTCTATTGCTGTCTTCTTTCCACTCCTTAGGCCATATTTGGATCTATATTTGGATTATATGTACCATGCAATATAATAATAAACATGTTTTTTAGAAATGCTAAGCAAATAGTTTTCTTGACCTCTGCAATATTGAATGACAACTCATTATTATGAGTTGTGATATCTTCTAGTTCCATAGGGAATATTCTGAACAAGCATATAAACCAAGTATATAGTTATTATGATTTCTGGGGCACTCATCCAAATTGCATCAGCTCAGGCACGACAGTTAAACATGATGCATGCTGCCAGGAAAGCTAGACTGGCAAAGCATGAACAGGTGAGGCAAAACAGGCTTAAGCATACATCTCCATATGAGGGCTTCCATTAGGGCTGCTGCTGCCAGAATTGTAAACACAAATTGACAGCATGAAACTCCCAGAAGTCATCTTCTTTTCCTTCTTTTTTTTCCCCCCCATGTTTCCTCAGTCAAGGAGACTAATGTTTTATGTACATACATGAATAAATAATTTCTCCATGTCAATCACAGTTCCTATGTGTATTTCCTATGTATTTTTTTTTAACTTTTTAATGGCAATTTCTGTATCACACATGTTAACATAGTATACAACTCCCAGACTCTTTGAGTTTATCACATTTTTCCCCATCAAGAGAGATCACAGTTTAAAAGATAGCTTCCAGCTTATCTGCCTAAGTTACTTAAAGGACTAGAGTGAAAATCACTGCAATCCATTGAAGCTAAAGCAATAAAAGAATGCTTCTAAAATACAAGCTTTATACGTTTAAGTGTCCTACAGTTATCTGATAGGTAACACGGAATTGAGAAACTGTTAAACTGACCTTGAAATGCACTTATGTAAGAATTAGGAACAGTCAAAACAAAGCAGCAGGAGAATAAAATTTGGAATGGCTTAAATTGACTTGAAACATGGGAACACTAAGTATTTACGAATTGGAAGTAAAAGGTAGTGAGCAGTTCAGGAAAAATATGGATGGGAAATTTACTCTTAAAGGCAAATGTAAAAGAGTACAAGTAGAATGTAGTATGGTGGCAGATAAAACTAAATACTCTCAGCACTGTGAGATTTTTCAGAAGAAAATCCAAAGACTGCAAGATCAAGTTTCAGAAGATACTGGAATAAGATCAGATCTGATCTGAGAAGGTGAAACTCCTACGAGGAATAGTTCTCTGGTACAACATTGTCGTTCCGATTGGGAACGGCTAGAAAGAACGACACTGGACTCTCAAGGGAGTCACAACACGAGAATTCCTTAGTTTATTGCTTCAGGCCTGTCTTATAGACAGATACGTGGAAAGTACAGAAAAGAAACTCTTATTGATTAACAAAGTGCTACATCACCATCATTGGTCAGGGACACTTTGCCCCCCTGACCCTCTCCTGCAAGGTAAACACAAGGAACAGACAAACAGCACCTGGCAGTTGTTTTCTGTCTCTGAGGATTGTTTTGAAATCCTCCTTTGAATTCTCAGGCTAGCTTCTCAGGCAGGACTGAGAGGCTATGGGCCTGCAGTCTCTGCAGCTCTCTGCAGCCTGTTCTAAAGCTAGCATCCATACAACATGAGGTACTTTGGCTGAATGCAGGCCAGTAAGATGTAGACAGAATATCAGGACTTCCGGGCTTCAATGGTACAAAAATTACCAATATGTGAATATGAATGTATATATGAAGACAGCTATTTTCTCCATTTTACTCAAGATTCATCAACATTTCATGAGAAGTTCTTGGCTCTGTGTAATTCACATAACTTATATACATATACTTACATATACATAGGCTTCCATTCTCTGAGAGAATTTTTAGAATGTTTTTTCCATTGAAAAAAACAGCTTTGAGCAAGCTTTTGATGCGCTCTAACTGCAAAACTGTTTCCATGATTATTGATAGCACTGGGCTCACTCTCTATAATATTTAATGAAAGCAATATAATAAAAGGGACACGCACACAGTGTCTTTTCTGTTTTTCACATACAGACCTCTTCTCTTCCTTAGTATAAATCCTGCAAGATCTGGACATGAAATAGGTAGTCTGGGGAAGCACAAGCATTAACCTTTCTTTCATTTTCTTTGATTCAATCTGACCTGCTTCTGTTCACATCATTCCTTCAAAGTTGCAACCATGTGGTTGTAAGCATCAAAAGTTTACAAGTGCTCAAAGGACAAAATTTTCTTCCATTGCTTCTTTTATCATTATTTGGTAGCAATTTGGGCCATAATCTTTGAAATATCCAAATTCAGTTACTCTTTTTCTTACTGAGAGGTGCAAGGAAGAGAATGAAATAGGGATTTGTAGTACTAAGTAAGGCTGCAGAACAGCCATGGAGACCAGATGTAGTAAAGTATTTCATTACTTTCACTATTAAGGATGAGAAAGCCACCATAAATAAAGGTAACATCAGGGCTACCCAAAAGGATCACAACTTTCTATCAATTTCAATATTTTATATCTTATCTTTGTGTTCATATTTCCCTGATACGAGCGCATTGCAAAAAGTAATTAGGGTTTTATCTACCCCTAGCTCCATAGAACACTCCTATTTAATTTAACAGAGTCTATGGACATTAAAGATATACAGAGCTCTCTTGGTCTTGTTCTGAATTCCTCATCTTGATACATTGTTAATGTATCAACAGAAAGGCATTTAATGGAGAATACAAATAAAAGAAAAAATAATAATTAGAAGTCTCATTGTTGATTGTTTTCAAGCCTTGTTGCCACTTTAATTAAATTCTATTCTGCTTTTTTTAAAGAAGATCTTGTACTGAACTATTTGTGAATATTGATATAAAGCAACATCAAAGAAAATTTAGATTTTCTTTCAAGATATATTCTCCTACACTTTAAACAATAAAAATACTACACATTGGCACAACACATCTTTTTTTGAGCACTCTGAGTGTCTCACAGCAATAAAAGACATTATATATTTTCTCTTGGAAAATGGCATGAATGAAGTTGATAATGTAGTACCATTTACTGAACCCAGAAATAAATCCCAGTACAAGATCTCTGTTAAAGTGGTATATATTTCACATGTCCCTATACTGAATAATATAAAATTTTATACTATAATTTAAATAATAATTAATATAGAGAAAAAGAAAACCCTTTTTTTGTGACATCTTGTCTATTAATTAAATAGATACTATAGAAGTCCAAAATTAAAAAATCTGAGACTGATAAAACCAGGATAAATGCCAACGGTCTTTGCATTTCTCTGTATTAGGAATTATATTATGAGGCAGGCAATAAAAATTCTAGAATTTTTACCCCCAAAAATACAATACAACAATTTCTATTAAAAACTGTGGACTCTGGAAGTTTTCCACTGAAATACTGTGGATTGTAGACTCAACTATTTTGATGTTTTCAGAGATTACTGAAATAGAAATACATTCAAATCCAGACCTGTCAATTTAAGGCAACCTGAATCTCAAGACACAATAATTATGTCTAGAATTACTTAACTGAAAAAATATTTAAAACTTGCTATCTGTATAGTCAATGTTTAGTTATTGGTCAAAAAAAAGAAAACATTGCCAAGAGAACCAATGTTTATAGGAAGATCATGTCTTTGGGTCAATTAGCACTATAGATTTTCAGTTGACAAAATTTTCCTATCTGATTTGTAATTTTGTCACATATTTAATCTGAACTGCATTTTGTACTTGAGTAGTCTTCCATTCCCCTTAGCAAAACACACAGAAGATTTCAACCCATTCATCATATTTCATCTTAACCCTAGTGTAGTCATTTTATACCTCTAGACAATGTTTTCTAGCATTAACACAAGGTAATTCTTTAATTCACCTACCCATTTTACCAGATTATTTTATGCAAGTTTTTTCCCCCTTTCAGTTCTAATTCATATGCTAATTTGAGTGTAGTGGAAAAAAGCAAGTCAAATTTCTCAGTAGCCTTCTGTTTCATTATTAAGATTTTACTATATTTTAACTCATTTTCACACATGGTTCCCTGAAATCTCTTAATTTTTTATTCCTTCTTTTCTTCCTTTTAATTCCTTATATTGTTTCTACCTAATATGCCCTTTTTTATTCCCTAAGATTCTGGCTACTCTGAGCCACAATTCAGCTTTATAAATCTGCCATGAATGTGCTAAATGCAAGATAGGAAAACTGAGACTTGTGATTTCTTTCTATTTTCTTGAGTGGATTGCTTGCAAATGCTAGTCATGTGCTTTTTAAAATATAGATATAGATAATAGATATGCATATAGATATAAATATATATATAGAGAGAGAGAGAGAGAAAGAGAGATGATATAGATATATACAGCACTACATTTTTTTTTCATTGATTGGTTGGTACAGTGCATTGACATAGCCTAAAAATCTATTCAAAGTATCCCTGGGGTAAAAATAATATTTTGCTGAGTAAGAAGGCTCCAGACTTACTTCAAGGTGAAGGATGGATTAAAAAAACAAATAAAGAAAAAAGAAAAAAAAAAGATTAATCATTCATTTAAATTATGGTGATTTGGTAAATTATAGTAAATACATGATGCAAATATTATTAACAATAAAAAATACAGAATATTTTGGGCTACTCATGCTTTCTGAAGACAGAAAGGTGCTGCTCAGCATTACAGTATTTTGCCCATCAAAATTCTTTTTTTAGGCAGCATTTCTGTCTCAAGGTTTTTAGACCCAAAGCTTCAAATTGCTTCCCTCATGCCTTGGGTACAATATGAAGCGCTTTTGAAGACTGTTTAGCAAAAATTGACACCAATTGCTTCACTTGAAGACAATGAAAACTACCAGCGTACAGTACTTACTAAAAACCTTGGTCCCTACAGTTGAGTGCTTACATCTCCAAATAAGACCTGATAAAAGACTATATGTTAAAAAAATATATAAACTATATAAATATAAAATATAAACTCTACCAATTAGTCTGATGAAAATGATACCTGCTTTTAAATACTTTGCCATTCCAAATCAGCTTATGTTCCCTCAGATAATAACCTTATACAAAAGAGACCTTGAGCACCAAAATAAAAGCCTGCACTACTAAACCTAGAAACGGCAGTTTTTTCTGCCCTAGCTGTACATTATCTGAACATATATTGTTTCCTCTGGTGAAAAACATGTAATACAGAGGGCATCTCTCCATTAGCAACTTAGTGTACATCAGGGAAGCAGATTTTACATCAATCTGTTGTTACTGCATTTTAATTCTCACAGCAGTGTGGTTTTGGACTGCATGAATTGATTCTTTTTCAAGTAGAAATAAATCCAGAGGTGTACTCCAGGAGGACACCTAGCAACACCAAAGCATCTACATGCATTTCTTCACAGGAACCAGAACTAGACTATGGGGAAATAAAACTGCCTGAAATCCGTACAGCATGGACCTTAGCTCCTCCATTCCACAGAACTGCTGCTGCTTGCAGTCTGCATCACTTGTTGACATAGATGTAGCCACAAGAAGCAAGCGGCTGTTCTTCCTAATTATGAAAATGTGTTAACTCTAGAAATCTCTTTTTCAGTGCCAAGTAACAGAAAACATACAAAAATTTTGCTTAAATAACTTTTAATGCAGTGGTGCATCAGCCCTTTACATATAGGTGACTGTCTCGGTTTAGGAGACAGGTGTCTGCTAGGGAGTGCAGGAGCCTCCCTTGGAATGAAAATGTAGACACCCCTTCCCTCCAAATTATTATAATTTTGAAATCAAGGGGCTCTCAGGCAGACATCTGGGGATAGGAATAACAGTTCTTTACTAGTATAACCAGGCAAATAAACAACAATAACTACAGCGTTAACAAAGCAGAAGCAGGGACCCCGTGACAGCTTTCTCGGCTGAGACGGGAAGCGATGGAGGAGAGGCTTTGCTTCACAAACCCCTCGGGCAGTCAGTGCCGGTGCTCCTGCAGGGCTCTGAGGAACACTCAGCTGGAACAGCAGGGATGAGCTGAGATCCTGGGCTGGTGGCTGAGGTGTATCAGTAGCTCCGCGGCAGTGCCTGGCACTGCAGGATGTCCCGGCAGGACAGGGGGTGCGAGGCCAACCAACGAAGAAGGAAGAAGCAGCAGCAGCAGCAGCTCCATCTGGGTGATGGCAAATTCCCTTCTCTCCGCAGCAACAGCTCTTAGTAAAAGTGTCCTTCTCTGAAGTTGAAGAAGCCAGCAAAACTGTCCTTGCCCTCCCTTCTTCCTGCCCCGCTTCCCCCTGGGCCCAGCCGAACTCTTTGTGTTTCTCAAGCACTCACCAAGTACCCGCAGTTTGGTTTTCCCCGAAATTAATGGGTAAAAATTCCACAGGTGAGCCAGAACTCAAAGAAGGACACCTAACCCCCAACAGTGACTTCTATAAAAAATAATGACCTTTCTGGAGCACGGTATTCAACTCCAACTATGAAACACTATGAAGTGGAGAGCTTCCCTGTGTCTCAGTGGTGTACCCCGTTCTCTGCCCAGGACTGCAGTGGCTCTGAAACATGTATGCCTGCTTTAGCCGTAATGTACAGATGGATTGGATTATAATCCTGAGAAAATTTTAGGATTCTCACTTAAGGAAATGCATATAGTTTAGATATGCCTGTAGTTTATAATATGGAGGGGAAATGTTTCGTTTTTCTTTTGACAGGCAGGATTAATTTTAAACTGTGGAAATTTTTATAAGGCTGGCTGATTTCTCAGCATCTCTTTAATGTGCATCATTCATTCTTAATGGCTTTCTCTCCATATTTGCTTTTCAGGCTGATTTCTATATTACAAACATTCCCTCCCACTTCAAATCTAATGGCAAGCATAAGGGGATATTTTCAGAAATATTAGACTTTATGGAGTCAGATTAGCCTTTCACTTACAGAGTTGAATTCTGTATAAGTCTCTCTTGAAAAACTACATTTTACACCATCCATCCTATCTCTGCACTATCAACTCACCAAGTGCTTCAAATATTGAAAATTAAAGCCAGTAATACATTCAGGAATGCAGTCCAAGAAATTATATAAGCGTGTTTGTACTGTGTATAAAGAGGCTGAAGTCATATCAAAAGGAACATAGTTATATCTTGCCTTTCTGACTCAAATTCATATCTGTAAAACTAAAAAAAACAAGTGTGGGAAACATTATAAATTAGGAGAGTAGTTCTCCAGTTGAAGAACAGGCAGTGGTGCATAAATAAAGTGGTGCATTTCTGACTCAAATTCATATCTGTAAAACTAAAAAAAACAAGTGTGGGAAACATTATAAATTAGGAGAGTAGTTCTCCAGTTGAAGAACAGGCAGTGGTGCATAAATAGAAAAACATTTAATGGTATTATTTATATGCCTATAATTGAAAGGAAGACTATATTCTTACTAGAAAACCTTTAGTTTCAGTCATTACTGAATTTCCTTAATGTTGTGAAATTCAGGTATGTGCCTTTTGACAAAGGTGAATTCTAGGAAAACTTTTAGAAAGCTGGAATAGCAAATAACCACTGCTTATTGTCTATAAGGATTTTTATTCTGACAAACCTTTGAAATTATTTGTACTATTGCCAGATTTTATGCTTGTCCTAGTTGTTTACAGCTGAAACTTGAGCTTTCTTTATGAGTAATAACTCTATTTCTAGATAAACTATTTAAAAAGCAGATTATTTTACATGACAGGAACATCATACACTATAAAGTTGCTCTCTTTGCACTTGACCATTGGCTTCCATCAACCTAGAGCTAAGCTTAGCTTTTATCTCTCTTCTGCTTTTGTTCTGTATAGTTTGAAATATTAATTTTCTCATAGAGAAATTCAACAAAGCAAGATTCATATATATTAGGCAGATAAAATTCAATGTGTTAGTTTTTAAATACTTTTCAGTTAAGTCTGTCACATAAATAAGTGTTTCAAAGTGTTCAGCTTTACATGATATACATGAAGAAAACTGAGATGTTCACTAAGACAGAGGGTAGGAAGCAGGTAAAGAATCTGCTGTTCTCATGGGAGAGGAAAAAGAAAGAGAAAAAATTACTCAATTAAAATGAAGAAAGCTACAAGATCTTACTCTATGAAATAAAGAGACCGTTGCCATGGTACCAGGAAAATTTCTCCTTCTCTTATATACACACACATGTATCCTTTTTGACAGAATAAACTTACAAATGTGTAAGGAAAAATATTTTCTATTATACTTCCTCACAATATTTTAAATAAATATTTGCATTATATTTATATGTAATCAGAGAGGTGATCGTCTCTTGCAGATCTTTTCCAAAACAAAGCACAAACACTATATTGGCACTGAAATGCATATCCTCTGAAGATGCTCAAGGCACATAGAAAGAAGGGTATATCACAGAATCACAGAACAAGCTGAGTTGGAAGAGACCCACCAGGATCATCAAGTACAACTCCTGGCCCTGCACAGCACCATTCCCAAGAATTACACTATGTATCTGAGAGCACTGTCCCAATGCTTCTTGAACTCTGCCAGGTTTGGTGCTGTGATCACTTCTCTGGGGAGTCTGTTTCAGTGCCCAGCCATCCTCTGGGTGAAGAGCCTTTTTCTGATATCCAACCTAAACCTCCCCTGACACAACTTCAGGCCATTCCCTCGGGTCCTGTCACTGGTCACCACAGAGCAGAGATCAGTTCCTGCCCCTCCTCTTCCCCTCACAAGGAAGTTGTAGACTGTGATGAGGTTTCCTCAGTCTGCTCCAGGAGAAGAGACAGTGCCCTCAGCTGCTCCTCATATGGCTTCCCCTCAAGGCCCTTCACAATCCTTGTTGCCTCCTTTGGAAACTCTCTAACATCTTCATGTCTTTTTTATGCTTTGGTGCCCAAAACTGCCCCAGCACTAAAGGTGAGGCTGCTCCAGCTCAGAGCAGAGCAGGACAATCCCCTCCCTTGCCTGGCTGGCAATGCTGTGCCTGATGTACCCCAGGACAGGGCTGGTCCTCCTGGCTGCAGGGCACTGCTGACCCATATTCAGCTTGACATCAACCAAGACCCCCAGGTTCCTCTCTGTGGCACTGCTTTCCAGTGTCTCATTCCCAGTCCATCTGTACATCCAGGGCTGCCCCATCCCAGGTGCAGAATCCAGCACTTTCCCTTGTTAATTTCATGTCATTGGTGATTGCCCAGTCCTCTAATCTGTCCAGATCTCCCTGCAGGCTCCTTACAGTTTGTATCATTGCAAACTTGCTTAGTATTCCTTTGAGTCCTGCATGCAAGTCATTAATGAAGATGTTGAAGAGCACAGGGCCTGAGATGGGGCCACTCAGAACCTCATTAGTGACAGTCTGATGCCACCCCATTCATTGTCACCCTTTGCACCCAACCCATGAGCCAGTTGCTCACCCATCATATGATGTGTTTATCCAGCTGTGTCCTGGACATTTTGTCCAGGTCACTCTGAGAGACAGTACTGAAATCTTTACTGAAATCCCAAAAGATTACATCAACTGTCTTCCCTTGATCAACCAGGTGAACTACCCTGTCATAAAAGGTAATCAGGCTTGATAAGCAGGACTTTTGTCTCATGAAGCTATGTGGCTTTGACCAATCACTGCATAGCCTTTCAGGTATTTTTCAATACCTCCCGGAATAATCTTCTCCATAACTTTACCAATGACTGAATTGAGACTGGCAGGCCTATAGTTTCCAGGGTCCTTCTTTTTGCCCTTCTTGAAAATAAGAACAATTTTCATTAGTTTCAGTCAGTTGGGACCTTTCTGGAATTCCCAAGATTGCTCAAAAATAATTTAGACAGGTTTTGCAATGATATCAGCTAGCTTCTTGAGGGATTCTTGGATGAATCTTATCAGGCCCATAGATTTGTAGGGATTCAGCTGCAGCAGCAGATCCTGCAAAATTTCAGGGTCAAATGGAAATTGACCATTTGCAAAGTCATGTTCCTCCAGGTGAGGGTCCATCATCTGTGCTGAAGACAAAAAGGTACTTTCATTGCACTTTAAATAGGTAGGTGTCTAGTGTACAAAGATTTTGTATCAGTCACACAAAAATTTCCTCAGTGTCAGTACAAACACTGATTTTATATAACAGCATTATATCACCTTACACCTAAAACTGGTCCTTGCAGAGTAAATTTAAAGACAGACATTTTGAAGACAAGAGGGATCACTTAGTAGCATTCAAATAATGTATTCTTGGATAACAGAACATAATGCTAATTTGGTAATGAAGAAATGTATGCTTTCAAATAGATCACTGATTCACTGAAGACCACAAATTCCAAAAGAAATCACCCATCTTTGAAAAAGGTCTTACAATGGCTTTTTTAAGTTTTTTAAGTAGTTTAAAAATGTGAGCAATTGTAATTTCACTTATGCCACACACACAAGTAATATAATTTCCCAGTTCCCAAAGGAAAGTTCCTTCTTCTCAACACGTGTTCTCAAAGCCAGGGCTTTGCAGAATGGATTCAAGGTGGGTTGATTACCCAGTATGACCTGAAAACTTTTCCAGAGGCACTACTGTCTTGAGCACAGTCCCTCAAGTCTGATAAAGTGACCTACATTGTCTCTGTTCTTCAATGCTTAGCATTGCATTTGGTTATGCTGAAGTTGAAGCTGGACGTATTTGAATTGGAAAGCAAGCTGTGGAGATCACACTGTAAAAGTGACTTGTCTCCCAGCAGAAACAGTTTGAAACTTTACATTCCCTCTGCAGAATCCATAGACTTTTTCTTTAAAGAGAGACTGTACCTTCTTGTGCTCTCTACTACATACCATTCCTACAGGCATGACGCGTAAAACTAAGTAGTGAGAAGAAAGACAGAATGCAACTTCATATAGTTATAGTGGACACAACGATCTTAGAGATCTTCCCAGCCTTAATGATTCTATGATTCTTCTGTCAGTTATCAATCCATGCCCTACTATTTGATCCTCTGATAGCTGAAGACACACACTTGGGATGGATGAACTGCGCTGTACACAGATCTATAATAGTCATTGACTGCAGCGTCCATTTCTCCTCCCATCTTTCAGCAAATAAGCAGCAGTGAAAACAGATGCAAATATTGTGCTTTGCTGCTTTCTTTCAGTCATGGAGTTACTTTACCTTTAAGGGAGTTGGAGTTGCTGGGAAGTGCTTGGAGTCTTTTCTCCTGACCAATTATTGGTCATTGCTGGGAATTGACAGCAGTTTAGGTCATTGAAAAGTGGGATCAACTTGTGAACCCTACCTTAAAGTGTAAAAGCAGAGCTCTCTGGGTTCTCTTTGTTTTCCTGGCTGTGAAGGGTGGCAGAGCTCCAGGCCTCCCGTTCCCTGCCCAGGCCATGCGGCCGGGTGGGGACGGGAGCCAGGCCTGCCGCGTCTCCTGGCCGGGAGATGGGGGGAGGGGCTGGGGAAGGTTTTCCACGGGCCCCGGGCCGGGCTGGGCCGGGCCCGATTTCTAGCTCGGCTGCAGGTTTTGCTGTAACTACATTCACTAGAAACTGCCAAGTCCCCCTGGACTTGCAGCGGGCTGGAGCAGCGACTACACTCTCCAGAGCAGCTATGAGGAACTTTCCATCGCAGACGGCTCCAGCTCCTGTTCAGCAGAGATCACCGAACCATCTACAAAAGCCTGGGCAAGATTTTAACTCTCTCATTACCCATATGAGACTTGCAGATTAATCTTTTTATCCAGAGAGAGAGAGAGAGAGAGAGATCAACATGAAAAGAGACTTTATAAACTACCAGTGACAGGAAAGAAAAGAAGCTTCAGGAAAGGTAGAGAATTAAGAAGATGCTTTAATTAAGCTGAAATATCTTTCTATTAAAACTATGGAGATGGACAATGAAGTTCTGAAAAGAACTCTTTTAATTCATGATACAGTATCTAGAGAGGAATAAAGTGTTCAAAGTGTAAATTTGAGTAAAAAGTAGAGTAATTATGGTATAGTGAAGTGCTGGGAGATTAAAAGCCTTGAGAGGCAATGAGAAAACTGTTGGGGAGATTTGAAGCCTTGAGAGGCAATGAGAAAACTGTTTTCTGGTGAAGCTCACAGAAACAGATGAAGAAGACTTTTTTTGCCTTTGAATAACTTATCCTTAAAAATGCTATCTCTAGACTCATGGCCCATATGCACTTCAGAGTGATGTGAAAATGGGAGGAGTGAACTCTAATAATAGCAGCTCTGGGCAGCTAACATTAGGGCAATAGAAAACTATAACAAAAATAGTTTTCTTGTGAGAAACTCCATAAATTAACAGGAAGAAACTTCTGTTTCTCTATAAAGACTGGTGAAAAGACTGTAGCAAGAATTGGGACTGTTTTAACCATCAAAGTTCCAAAGTTTTTGTCTCTGTTGTCATGTGAACAAGGGAATAGTGGGTAGATAGGGGATGAAAAGGTTTTTTCTGGAAGTTTATTCTGGTGTTCTTATTATTGTAGTTTGTCAATAAACTTTCTTTTTTTTTCCTTTTAAGTTTTATGCCTGTTTTGCTCTTGTTCTAATCCATATTTCACAGCAAGAAATAAGTAATTTTCTTAGTTATTGGTTTAAAACCATGACACTTTCTAACAGGCTGCATGCTACAGGCTGTCAGGAAACAGTATAAAGAGAACAGAGCTTCTTTCTCATTACATTAATTTTAATGAGATCAGTAAGTGGGTTCAAATGAAACAATGCAGGCTCCAATGATAAGATCCCCATCTTTTATAGTGCTGGATCCAACTCTGAGACATTATTATCTTCCCTGAACTCAATTTAAAGGATCAATCTTAGCATATATTCTGTATGCTGTGATTTCTCCAGGAAAGGAAAACTGCCCTTACTTGATCTTCATTACGGCTGTACTTCCAGGTATTTCTGCTCCCAAATGATAAAACAGCTATCTACAGATTAACACATACATTGTTTTGTGCATGCATAAGATACTTATGTCTTAGTTGTTGTTTACTCCTAAAAAATCAGAGCTCCTCTGTTATGCCTTGCACTGAGATAAATTATATAATTAAAGAACACCCAGGAGAGAGAGAAATATAAAAAGGCTGAAGCACAAACTCATTTAGTTTCCAGTTTTTAAGACTGACACATTTTAAGAAGGCTGCCAAAGACTACTTCAGAAGGAGTGCAACAATCACCAACACAAAGATTAAAAGTGCAAAATAGATAAATAATCCTGAAACTCTAAAATGAAAATAAATCTACCAAAAAGTTAAAGAGAACTCAAACTTCACTAGTTACTTAAACAGCACAGAGAAGCCATATATCAAGGTGCAAGAAAGGCTAAAACTTCAGTGATTACAAGCTAAAGACAAGGAATTTTGCCACAATTAAAAGTTACTGTTCCCTGTCATCACACAAAGAAATTGTGTGCATTACTTTATGTTTTTCTTAGGCCCAGACAAAAAAGGAACAGATCTGCAAGATTATGTTGTCCCTTTCTAACAACCAGAGTACTCATATTTTGTGGTTTGACATTGGTCCAATGCCAGGCAATTTACTGAACAATAACATAAACCATTTATCTGGAAGACAAGACACCTGGGTACATTTATCACTTTCAACAGGAGATATATCCTATTGCAATATCCTATTGCCATAAGTAGCACATCACTGTGGCTGGCTGATGCAGTAAGAAGGAAAAGCAACTTGATCCTTTCCACAGAAGATGAACTACTGTGAGGCCATATAATCAAACTTCAGAGGACCAAAGCAAATGTAAACTAATAGACAGGTCAGCAAGTTAGGAAGAAAATCAAAAGTTGTTTGGATTTTTTTCCTATGACTGTGTGTTTTATATTGTCCAGTCCCTAGCTAAAGAAAACAGAAACCATACTGTACATATTTGTAGCTTCAAATAGAAGTAAAACATACAGTTCTGCATCTGACAGAAATCAGTCAATTGTGTGTAAGATTTGACCTGAAGGACACGTACACACACTTTGGGATTTAGAAAAACTAGGGAACCCTGCACCTTGCTTTTGACCACAGAAGGGCAAGGCAGGTGTTCCAGGCACACACTTCTTTTTTTGCTTTTGCAAACTTGTTAAGTGTGTATGTTCAAAATCCTCCTTCTGAACGTAGGTGTTGCTGGGATTTTATGGGTACTGGGAAACATTTCCTAGCCCTGGGCATCTAAACTCCACCTGCGTCCACCTGTGTCAAAAAAGAGATATTGTTGGCTTCTTTCCTTTGACCTTTTCATATTTTCTTAATTCAACAACTTGCTCTGCTCAGTAGGGAAATAGAGATGGAGTCATTATTACTACTACTGAAGCATCATCCTTTAGATTCCTCTCTCCTCCCTGTTTGTCTTATTTGCATTGAGAAGCCAAGAGTTTCTCATATTCTTTGCTTTCAGCTTTCATTACAGCACAAAGGCTTAGTGGATCACGAGGAGATTTGTTATGTCTGTCTCATTCCGAGTCCTAACTAATGGAGAACCGCTCAGAATATTCAGAGTCCTCGTAGAGGTAAAAGTGAACTTCACTTTATGTCTATCTTTAGCACATTCTTATAGGGTCCTACAGGGTTCACATGGCTCAACAAGCTACTATTGGCTAATAAATTTTGTTTATCATTCCTTTTCTTGCACACAACATCATTGTTTTTCTTCATTCTCGCTGCTCCAGGAAAGTTCCAAGGACGCTGTCTTTGGAATTGTCATCTGGGTTGAAAGCTGGGTTGTGCAGACAGGCTTTGACTAAAATATCATGCCTTTGCTCTGTTAAAATGTTTTCCTACACCTAACAGTGAAAAGTAAATTGGAGAGAAGCTAGCAAACAAAAGAGGTCTTGAAATTAGCTTTAATTTTAAAAGAACTAACTCTTCTAATAGTGGAGCTTATTAATTAGCAAGGGATGCTTAGAAAGATATGAAGCAGAAGTTTTCTTTAGGGTAAAATGCTGGACTGCAGCATTTAATTATGAAACACAAATATGAACTTAGGAGGATGTATTTGAAAATGATTGCTGACACCCAGGGAATGTTTCCATTTGTTGTTTTAAAATGCCTTTTAATCTGCATCCAGTTTCCCCCTAAATCTTCAAGCTCTTTTCACACAATGTAGAGTGTGATGCATGCTTTGCCCATAATGTTACCCTGGCTCAAGCTTTGAACTAGCTGCTAGTGATAATGGAATAAGGAGCTGTCATGTGTTCTGCTATTTCAAACTCAAACTAGGAGATGGGAGACTGAAAAGTTACTCTTTTGACTGTGTGCTCTGTATCAGAGGTTTGAGTTTCTCATTTAATATTGGAGAAAATCCTATGAAATATCACCATCTGCCCTGCCTTTATACTTTCCCCTAGCCACCCACTACTGGCTACTCTAAAAGATAAGATGCTGTACTTGATAGTCCTGACAATGACTGTTATTAAGTTTTTATGCTTTTTTGAAATTTCTGTAGATCATAACTATGTCACTTTGCCACAGTCACCCTTAAATTATACTTTTGGTTGATCTCAGCAGAAAGTTTAAAGCCTGATATTCTTCTCCTCATAAGCAATGCAGTTTGGCTTGTCACCTTCAAGGAAAGCTGCATTAAGTTTTGACATAGAAGAGTGTAGAATCAATAACCAGAAATATTTTCTCCTTCTCCAAGTTTATCTTCTGGATCAGAGTCAGTTTTTCAGAGTACAACACTCTCCATCTGTTTTCTGCTACCCAAAGGAAAAGAATACTGATGCTGGTCATATGAGCAACAGCTCCTCATGTACCAGCATCATTCCTGAGAGGCTGGAAAAGGGATCAGCAGTTACTTTCTGTTTCAGCTGATGACATAAAACATGGCCAGCCAAAAAAACCTGCAGGAACATATATATACATCTTGTGTAAGAGGTCATTAACCAAACTTTGTCCTTGGGTCTATACAAAGAAACTATGTTACTATCAGTAAGATTTATATTTATAGACCCAAGGACAAAATAAAGCTGCCAGACAGCATTTTATAGTAGAGCTGTTTATAGTAGACATGATTATTTACATTGTTATTCTGAAAATAAGTTTAGATCAACAAATGTAAAACTGTATGATGAGTAGAGCAAAACCTACTTTCCAGCCAGACTAAGATGCTTCCTGAAGAATAAGCTAGTTCTGCAGTCAATAAATTTGTGATTTGTTGTTGAAATACCGATTCAAAGTCATTTGGACAGCACACAGAAGAAATGCAATGGATTATTTACTCAGTATTCAATATTCTTGTGTTATGGAGCTCATTTTATATTTTTTCCAATTAGAGGGTAAAGGTTCACACAAAGTCAAATCTATGTTTAAATTAAATTATCTACATGTTCACAGGCCTTTTTTGTTGTTTATGATGTTACCTGTAGGTGTCAAAAACCCAGGCTCTGGCATTCATCATAACTCTGAACACAAGAGATTAATCTCTGAACTCAGCTGTACAGTGCAAATCCAAAGGCTATTACATGTCTCAGAACCAAAACTTTCCCATAATAAGGAATCTACAGCCTTTGTTCACCAGGCTTTGCCAAAATCCCTTCATCTGGCACTCAAAATGATTATCTGGAAGAAAGTAGCATAACCCAAATGGTATACACAAAATATCAGCTGGAGCTTAGGGCAAATCTTGGTCCTAATGAAGTTAATGGCAGAAGTCCCACTGATCACAGTGAGACCTGACAGACTGTGGCAGCTGTGTGCAAGCCGGAGCAGACTGGTAACAGCCCTTCAGCTCATTGTACGCCCTTGGAAACACACAGAGCCTTTCACAAGTCCTTTTATCCATTCCAGATACTCAAATATTTTAAATTATCCCAAGGCTAATACTGGGAAAGTACAGATACAACCGATGTCAGTACCCTGCTGTATAAGAAAAAAATGAAATGCTGTTTCAAGATTCACTTAGATGATTATTCCATGAACTTTATAGAATACTAAAATTCTAAAAAGTACTAGCGTGGCCAAAGTCTACTAAATCTAAAATGTTTTGTAATGCAGTTTAAAAATAAAGAAAAACATTCTTATTCAGTTAAACAGATTTTTTTAAATTAAAAATCTAATACATATATACACATACATACATATATATATTTATATATAAATATATATATATAAAAATATATATATATAAATTATATATATATATATATAAAACAGTTTTTCATTTTTGAAATGAGCGAACTGGGACAATGCATATAAAACTGTTAAAACTTCATTTCCCCAAAAAGTTTCTGTTAAAAAAATCCTGGCTCATTTTTTGTAGATTTGACTTCTGGATAGCATGAGGCTGACTGAATGAATTACAAGCTGCTTCTGGACTCCTCTCCAAAAGAAGTGGCTTGTGGTGATCTAAAAACATCACAAGATGAAATAATTTTAGTAACCCCAGCTGACACAATTGCTTCTGTTGACAGGCAGCTACTGTAACCTAAATTGAGAGGTAGTTCAGGACTCTTGAGAAAATTTGTATTGAAAAAAGACCTGAACATCAGGGCTTTCCCCTCTATTGCAGTTGCATGGAGCATTATTCAGAATTTTCTCCTTGCCCTTTGTTTTTTCTGCTAGCAAAGTGGTTAAGTACTGCTATGTTGAGTCCCACCACTCTGTAGGGTTACTTAATTAGGTCTACAATAAAAAATTAATTTTATCTTCTTTTCCATATCACAGCTGATATTCAGTGGAAAGAATAAGGTCAGAGTCTTCTATTTTTCTTTGAAGAAGATAGCACCAAGCTATTCTGTTTTATCTTGATTTAATTACCAATTCTAGGAGGAAAGCTGTCACACAGGTTCTGTGGCTGCTACTTTGTTTTAGTTGCTATTTGGAGGCCATTGTAGTGACTGTTTTGGATGTGCCGCCAGGCAGTTCTGGCCTGCTGAGATCTTTTTTTTGACACTTTGAGAACTACTGATGAGTTTTCATACCCCTGAGGCAGTGCAACCTGTCTCTTTGGCAGCTAAAAATGATGCTGCGCTGGCTGGACTGCTCTCTGCTACAGTTCATGGATTCTCTTCTTGGCACACAATTACCAACAGGTGTAACCATGCTCTAAGAGGCCCATGGTAGCAGCCTGAAATACACTAATCGCTTAAAGGAGATGTTCTTTTAGAAGAAATGATGCTTGCATTGTCATGCAGGATGCTGATCATTGCCTGGCACCTCTGTACTCAAGGCAGGAGTCCAAACAACTTGTGACAAGGCACTCTGCCATCTCAGCAGATGGACATGAACATAAGCAGCTTAGGGACTATGCCTGCATATCAAGCATAGGCATTGAGGGCATGATTCCTAGCCAAGAATGCTGCAACTGCTGTTTATATTCTGCTTACCAGCCTAGAGTTGTTTATCTTTTCTTACCAGCCCAGAGTTCAGGGAATATGTCATTGCTAATTAAGACCTGGTCTGGACTCAGTTTCAAAAGCATAAAATATGACTGTGCAAAACAAGTGTCTGTCTAGCTTGAATTGAACCACAAGTCCTAAGAGAAGGAGTTATCAGGATGAAATTAGTACCGGGGTGGACCACCTCAAAATGTGGCCATTTCATCAGATTCAGGAAAAGAGTAAGGGAAGTATGAACAGGAAAATCACCATTAATATATGGGTGGATTTATATTTTCTCAAAAGAAAAAGTAAAACTTGGAATCATAAAGATGTGCAGTTGGAATGGGAAAAATAGTGGAGACCAATATGAAGAAAAAGTCCTGATTGTAAATTGCATGAATTTACAGAATAATCTCAGAAAGGGAAGCTTATGGGCATTTTTGTTTGGCAGTTGAAATACCAAAAGAAAAAAACTTATTCAAAAGTAGAAGGCAATAATGTATTGACTGCGAAAAAAGGCAGACCCTAAGGGATCTTTTCTTCTCCCAGTTCCATGAGTCAAGATTTCATTAGCTGAGGTGCAGTGCTACTAGAGGTCCTAGAATGCCTCTGAAAGCCTAAATTAGCATTTAATGTTTGGAGGCCGTGTCCATACACAGAAAACACACAAAGCAGAGGAATGGGCAACATATGATTTAATCTATGACACGATGTGCTTCTGCTCATTGGAGACAACTGCAAATCGGATGACAGGATCAAGGACACACTGAAAATAGACTGGAAATTTATTAAAACTGGATTTTTATCTTGCCACTGCTATCCAAGTTGCAAGCCAAATTTTCATGAAATAGCCTTCTTTATAATTTTAGTATCAAAACTGATTTGCAATTAAGGTAAAAAAAGAGGTTAAGCATTCACTTGTCTGATGAAAACGTAAATAGAAATATTGAGAAGGAAAGCAAGCATATAAAAATGCAAAACTAAAACTGAAAATAATTCACTGCATGACACTTCATTGACTACTTGAAATACAGGAAAAGCTGCCCCAAAAAGTAAAACCCTCACAAAAGAAATGCTGAAACCAGACACAGCAAATTTCAGTGCTGATATCGTCCCATTCAAGTCATTATTAATGCACTATAAGTAACAGGACCATACATTTTACATTATTTTATTTTACCTTCTTTTCCTTATACCCATGAAGCAATCTTTATCAAGCAAAGATTGAAAGACATTATGCCTGTATGGAAAGTGGAATACAAGAAACTCAAATGTTATTTAAAGCCTAACAAATCAATAGATCAAGGCTAGTAAGTTTCTATATATTGTATGTTGCTTTTATCATGTACTGATTCTAGGAAGTTAATGTCTTATATTCTCTTCCTCTTATATTGGAGGTTGGGAAAGAGGAAGGACAGTGGGAAAGGAAGTTTTGCTTACAAGGAATCAATACTGAAGAATAAGCAAGAACAAGATGCAGCATATTCCAACACCCTTCTCTAATGATACAACTAGATAAATTATATCACTTCAGTTCTCCAGCCCTATGCAGAAAGACAGATGGGATTTGTCATTACCGAAATGTCTTTCCACAGTTCTATCACCTTTCAAGACCAGTGTAGCTCTGACAACTTTCATTATTATTACACTTGTATATATATCAATGTTTGAATTTGAATGTATATATTTATGCTTCTGTCAAAGGACCTTAATTTTTAAGAAAATATTTTGTTAATATCATAAAATTTTTGCAGGGTCATCACATCCCCTTGCATTGTTTAATGTGATAATTTTGGAATACAAAGTAAGTTAGAGAAAATCTGAAGTTTGCCTTTGTCTGTTACTATGCACTTTTTCCTACTGAAACTATTTTAAGTCTAAATCAAAGCACAGTGAAGTTAGAAATTGCTCAATGAAAAAACCTTTCCTTATTTATCACACTTCAAGTCACCCAGTTTCCATTTGAATATCCTGATGGGCCTGGAGTTAACATGCATGTCAGAACTATTCAACTCATTCTCTCAGATTGCTCAGACTACTTTGCAGTCCTGCTACAGCCCCTGCCACCACACCAAAAGAGTAAATTAAATGAATATCCTTTTCTTACTTGTAAGATGAAGGTCAGCTACCAGGTTGAAGATGACGCATTTGTCGCCTTCACTGCTAGCTGGAAGAATATTAATGTAGGGAGGGCTGGCTTCCAAAAAAATGTAGGAAAGGATTGCTTTCCATCATAAATCACAAATACAGTCATCGGGTTTTGTAAGGCTGGAGGATGAGCACTGGGCAGTTTTAGGGGAAAAAAAAAATTTAAAAAAATAACCAGCAACCAGCACTAGATATGCCACCAACAATGAAAATGTCTGCCGCTAAATTGTGCTGCTTGTTTCTCTTTCACCTTTAACTTTTTCTCCTTTTCCATGGTATCAAGGCCAAGGTTAACATGGAGAGTAAGCACTTGCAAGTCAGATATTCCATAGTCAAACTTGCACTTTCTAGCATCCACCTCTCTAAAAGGTCTCCAGATACCTGCCCAAGGCACCACTGCTCCACAAGAGAGGATTAAAAGGGCATCCAAAGAGACACTAATATGTGGTACTAAAGATACACACTGGTATTATTGTTGGTCTAAAGATAATTCTGACCTTCCCGCCTCCAGCTTCTTCATTTCTGTGCTCACTCTGTCACAAATTCACACTCTTCCGTTCTGAGGATTGCTCTAGCTATTCACCTATTCATCTTCCATTTCACTGATGCCCCTCTAGCATAAACATCCAGACTGTTTCTATATTGCACAAAATTTCTTAATTGCCCAAGCTCCAGCAGAACAGGACTGATCTGGGACTCCTATTGTCAGGAGATCAAGAGAGCTCAGCTCTTGCCAAACTTGCTCTAAAGAGGATTTGTGTGGCCTCCCAGCACTAACCTGATGCCTTGTTTCCCCATTCACAAAGACATTCACTGGGAAATGGCCTTTTTCTCACAGTCAAGGTTCACTGCTACCTTACCCCACCAAGCAAGCAGAGATCTGCCAGAGGTGGTGGTACAGCCAGGCCAGAGCCAGGCAGGCTGTAGAGGGGCAGGAGAAATTAAACATCCTCGCCCAGCAGCTGCCAGGAGGATAAGACACACTGGAGACTTGAGCCTTGCTCATGCCTTCCTCCAGCATGCTTAGCCTACAGCAACAAGTGTACATTTTTACCATGATTACCAGGAAGAAAGACAGAGGATAAAGAAAAAGGTAGCCACTAATCTTTCCTTAGGCCTCCCTTTGCTCCTGAGGGAAGTATTTCAAGATTTTTTTTTTCTGTTGTGTGTGTTATAAATTTGTATTGTGATATTGGCTTTCACAGATGAATATTATATATTAAATACTTTTTAGCTATGCTAACAAGTCTTAAGTTTAAAAGAATTTCCTAGGTACAAGGCAAGGAAACCCCAGAGGGCAAGGACAGTGGGGCCCAAGCTGTTTTCAGAACAATAGAACCCAAACTGTTATCAGCGGAAGATATGAAGACCAGCTGCCCTCAGGGGAAGGATGAGGGGCCCAGGCTGTTATCAACAAGTGACCATCTGCAGCAAAAAGGAAACCAAACTCCAAAATAATGCTGACCAGCTAGAATAACGATAACCAGCAAAAATTATGCTGACCAGCAGAAAATAACATGATCCAAGAAGGTGGAACCAGGGAGGGGACATGCTTGAATATGCATTAACCTCTCACAGCAAAGATGGGATAAAAAGGACACTCCTGAGATACCAGGTGTGTTCCTGGCAACCCGCCAGGGCACCCGGCCGTTTTAACCCTTTGCTTTATTTCTTTTGTCTCCTAATTGTCTTTTGTTTATATTAAATTCTTTTTATAATTTATTAAGTGAATCTCGTTTTTAAGATGTGGGAAGGTGGGCAAGGAAGCAGCTGTTTTAGGAAACAGTAAGCGCAAGGATGCATTGGAAATGTGACTGTGACCTACTCTGTGCTTCACATTGTGCAGGAAAATGCTTTTATCTGTTGGAGATTCACATCTTTTAGCCCTTTCCTGAAAGAAGGGGTCTGTGACCCATCTTTGAAATAGCTAAGAAGGAACTATTCCTTTTAAAACACAGTTGAAAGGGGACACGATGAAATAGCATTGAATAAAATAGGAATCCTTGTAGCATAACTGAAGCTCTCCATCTATCACATAATGCCCTACCCATGAAGCCATGTTCTACTTTATTCTCATATTGGCCTAGTGAATCCTGAGTTCATTGCTACACAACAATCCAAATTCAACAGGATGGCTGACAAGCACTCCTTATATACCCTGGTGACCATGGACACCCAAACTTTGCAAGAGAATGGGGCATGTAGGTTTCAACTCTGTAAGAGAGGAAAGAAAGGTGAACATATTTTTTTTTTCCACTTACAGGCTACAATAATGCATGGGCCAGAGCTTAACTGGCTCTACCCCTTCAGCCCACACCAGGAGTGGATCACAGTCCAGGAGCAGGATGACCTGAGGCGTAACTAGAGCACTTGCTCTACAGCTTTTTGGCTGTCAGTCTGTGCTCTGAGGAGGCAGGGACAAGAGGGAGGTCTTTTGCTTGGGATAATAGAGGATTTATTGCTCTGGGCAATCTCGGGGGCAAAAGACAGAAAATATGAGCATGCAACAGCTGAAATATGGAGGCAGTTCAAAGGGAGAGTGCAGAGCATAAGTTAATTAGAGATATTCTGGGGATGGCTAAAAGGCAGGGTTCACAAAATCATCATCCAATGAGAGAGGTAGGGGCAGAAATTTGGTCACATGGAGTAATCAAACATCAAAATTTAGGGGATTTCTGAAGTGGAATTCCAAGCATGTGGTGGGCCTAAGGTAAGATTGACAGAAGACTCGAGTAGATTGACAACATGGGGTAGGAGGGTCTGAGTAGGGTGATAATTTGGACCAAACCATCAATTTGGGCAATAACAGAACGTATCATTAACAAGAAACACACTGCAACACTACAATAGATAAAGAAAATAGTAGGGTGAAACTATCTTTCTGCTAAAGGAAAATGACACATCATACTGCATTTTGTCTAGTCTTTTGAGTCCATGAGGCAGTTCACTAGCTGGAATCACTTTTGAGATTTAATTATAGGATTATCTAATTAGTGGATTTAGAAAGTAAAGCCCATGAAACTCAAGAATTCACTGTTACTTTAACTTGATATCTAGACAAGGTTGAGTAAGTCTGAACTCTGGATGAAGAGGGAAAAGAAAGCTACTGAAGGATAATCAGTTACAGCTATTCTCCAACAGCCAACAGCAGTCAAAGGGCCAGCATCCACATCCTGACACGTAGAAGGAAAAGTGTAAATTCATGGCACATTTAGGCTCACCAAAAAAAACCCCAATGAACTGAAAAAAACCCAGCCCTGAAATAAGAAAACTATATAATAAAAATGTCACAAGCAGTACAATTTTTTAGGTTTCTTATTAAATAAGAGAGCTTCACCAAAGCAAGGATCTGAAGTGTGGGTTCACTAGTGAATACATTAAGTAAATTCTTGGTTCAGAATTCCACTGGGCAATACTCATTAAGTGCTGTCTCTTACTGCAGATGGTTATGAAGTATCTTAATAGATAAAAAAGCTATTAAATATTTCATCTTAATAATACCTACCTGCCATCTCATAGTCTACAGAAACAGGCAGGAGAATCTTCCACAATAAATTAATCTTTCTGAAAAGTAAGAACTGGTACAGATTTTTGGCTGAATTTTTTTCCCACTTGTCTTTTTTTGCCATTTCACTCCATATGCTCTGGAAGCATTTTCTGCCAGAGGAAAAATATATTATTTACTGAAACAAATCAAAGATTCATGCCATTTTATGTCCTGTTCTTGGTAGTAGTCAATATGAGTTACCTGACACAGAAGAAGATAAAAGATTTGTACAGGCAATTCTGACTAAAAATTTGGAATAGCAGGGTCAATAAGAAAATACTGGCTTAAGCTCAGGATTAATACCTCCTGAAATAGAATTATTTATGCTCATTTAAATATTCTATCCCATTAATATTTGTCAGGTTTTCCAGTTTTAGTTACGGTAATTGGATAATACTGAACCATTTCAACTCATTGTCATGGGGTGACTTTACCTTTAAGATAGTTTTGAGAGCTAAGGAAGTTGAAGCTGTTGGTGACTGATGGGAGTCTTTTCTCCTGACCAATTATCAGTCATTTCTAAGAACTGACAGCAGTTTTGACCATTGAAAAGTGCGATCAACTTGTGAACACCGGCTTAAGATGTAAAGCCAGAGCTCTCTTGTTCTCTTTGGGTTTCCGGCCTCTGACAAGGTAACAAGGCTCTGTCTCAGCCTCTTTCCCCACCCCCCTGCTCCTGGCTGGACAAGGCTGCAGAGGGTGGAGGGGGGAGAAACGGAGCTGGCCAGCCTGGCTTGGTTTGCGGTTTCTGCTGCTGGACTGAAACCTAACACTATGAACATCTGCAGCTTTTCCAAGACTTTAATTCTTTTACTACTTGGATAAAACGTACAGATTACTCCTTTTTTCCCGAGAGACAGAGAGAGAGACAATCAACATGAAGAAGACAGTGAAGAAAAGAGTTAAGTTTTAGATGGGGAAGAGAGAATAAGGAGATGCTTTATAAGCTGCAATATTTTTCTGTTAAAGCTATGGAGATGGACAATAATGTTCTGAAAAAAAACCTCCTTTAATTCATGACAGAGTATATTGGGAGGAATGGAGTGTTCAAAGTGTGGATTTTGAGCAAAAGTAGAGTAATTGTGATACAGTGAGGTGCTGGAACAGAGTGGAGCGAAGATTTGAGGCCTTGAGGGCAATGAGGAAACTATTTCCAGCAAAGCTCACAGAGACAGATGAAGAGGACTTCTGACTTTGAATAACTCATCCTTAAAAAATGATATCCCTAGACTCATGGCCCATACACACCTCAGAGTGATGTGAAATGGGAGGAGTGAACTGATGACAGGATTTCCGGGCAGCTGGCATCAGAGAAAAAGAAAACTATAACAGAAGTAGTTTTCTTGTCAGAAACTCCATAGATTAGCAGAAGACTTCTGTTTCTCTAGAAAGACTGATGAAAAGACTCTAGCAGGAATTGGGACTGTTTTAAACACCAAAGTTCCAAAGTTTTTTGTCTCTGTGTTGTCATGTGAACAAGGGAATGGTGGGTAGTGAGGGATAAAAGGGTTTTCTGGAGGTTTATTCTGGTGTTTTTATTCTTGTAGTTTTGTTAATAAACTTTCTTTATTCCTTTTTAAGTTTTAAGCCTGTTTTGCTCTTGCTCTAATCCATATCTCACAGCAAGAAGTAATTTTTTTAGTTACTGCCTTAAAACCACGACACTCATATATTTCTAAACAATATTTCACTCCTGTACTGCTTTATAGTAGTTCACTAACACAAGTTAAACCAATTGAGAAACAGTCTGCTCTCCATCTGATACCAACAAATATGATCTAATTCATTAATTAGATCCCCAGCTTTGACAAGTTTTTTAAAACAGTTCTAGAGAACTATTAACACCATTTTTTCCAGTTAAATTTATTTTGGCTCATGGTCTGGTCTACTATTCCAAACCACTGTTATAAATGCAACGGCAGATTAAGGATAAAAAAGATAAATTTATTATAAATTAATAAAACAGCAAAACAGCGAGGAAAAACCACAATAAATGAACAGCGCAGGGCTGGGTGGACAGGGTCTATACGCAAGGTATAGGTGTTCCCAAATCCACGTCTGAGGGTTCTTTGGCCTGGGTTTTTATAGGGATTTTATGTCCCCAGGCTAGAATTCCAATCAGTTTCCATTCACCAAGTGTCCCTGATTGTCAGGTGAATGGATTTCCTGGCCTAGAAAATTGAGTCAGTAAGTGTCCGGGCAGAGTCTCCTCAAATGCAAAGTGAGTCTGTATGTATTTTAACATATTTCATCACAGCAGAGTCGAGGGATCCGGGCTAGTGCCGATGGATATCTCAGAGGAGTAGTCTCTTCTTTGTCCTTCTTGATTGAGTTACTTTAGCATAGGTTTGGCGGGTGTGGTGTTCAATTCTGGCAACGACCATTTTCCTGAGGCTCGTCCCTTTTGTTTCGCTTGATGGTCTCCGGTCGAAGTCGGCCGGGTGTTGCCTAGGTCCGGAGGTAGACTTTCAGGCTAGTTCTTTTGTTTCTATGATGGTCTTTGTCCTGTTCTTTCCTCCGAGTTGATGTGCCTGCTGAGGTTTATTATCTGGGGGGGTTCTTTTGCAATCTGTAACTTTGGAAGAGGAATTCTACCTCGACCTGGAGGAGAATTCCTCATTCCATATTTTCATCAGTTATAACTATACATACTTCATTTAAACCTTTTCTTTCGAATTTTTATTCATCCAATTCTTTATTACAGTCCCCCACCTAATAATTTGACCACATTAAAAATTCGTGTCTGCATACTTTTTCAGAGGAATACAGGTTTAGATAATGTCGCTTTCCTCTTTGTCTGACTCCTCTACATTTTCTGGGGATAACATATGTTTGTTTTCAAATTCTCTCAATGCTTTAACCGCATTTCTACTCTCTTTTTCTTCCTCTAACTTCATGATTTTAGAAAGAAGGGCAGTGTTTCCTTGTGCCTTTTCTGGGTCTATTGGGAGAGAGGCAATCTGCATTCCTTGAACGACAGAATGTATCAGTCTGATCAGACAAGGAATTAGGCAGGGTAGGAAGATGACTCCGGCAATTGAACATCCTATAAAGAATACTAGCTTTTTCCACCATGCCCCTTGTCCAAAAATTTGATCCCACCAAGAAGCTTGTAAAATCGAATTCCATTTCTGGACTGGTACATGGGCTACTTTCTTTATTTCAGCAGCTAGACCCTTTATAGTTTCTCCGAAGTCATCTATTTCCATGCAACACTCTGACTCGTTATATCTACCACACACTCCTCCCTCCTCAGCTAGCAAATAGTCGAGAGCTAGTCTGTTTTGGTATACAAAAGCTCTCATCTGGTAATGTTGTTTTGCTAGGAGTTCCAGGGCTTCTGAAGTGTGGTTTGAAACAACTTCTACCACAGCCTGTAACCTAATGAGCCGATTGAGGAGGTAGATTGGGGTCCTGTATCCCCAACTGCCATCATTTGCCCATGCTGCCGGTCCATAATATTGTATGATCCTTTCGGCGGGCCATTCCTCCCCCTTCCATTTGTGGTTACCCCCGGCTATTGGTAGCTCCCGTTTCAATTCCCTCTTTTGTCGGGCTAGAGTTTCAAAGAGGGGAGCACCTAAAGACCTACTTTCATCCTTAGGTAATGTAAAGAAGAAAGGCCGAATTATTCCAAGTGTGCATGATCCTTTCCAATTTCTGGGTAATTCACTGTATGCTTTCTTTCCGCATATCTAGTAAATCCCATCCGGTGCCTTCCAATCTCTGTTAAGTTTTGCCGGGTCCTCCCAATATTCCCTCAGGCCGAGAAAGGCATGGAAGGGATTCGCCCCGTCCTGTTTGTTCCAGCATAAACCAATTAAATCTACCCATTCGCAATTATTTTCCCGAGATTGGCTCCAATAGCCCTCGGGTGATTCTGGCTGCCAGATTTTTGTCTTTTTATCTGAATTTACCGAGAGAGTTTTTACACACGGGGTGTAACCAACTAGCTCGGTGAATTCCCTTCCTTCCCGACTGATGCAAAATGTTCCAATGATTCTTTTGTCAATCACCTACCCCTCTGGTCGCCGGGTTGTTTTAGATAATTTCAATCCTGTCCACTTAAGTAATTGTTCCGGGGTTAATCCTTCTCCCTTCCATGGCCATCTTTCGGCTGATTTCAGGCCGCCACATATCCAACAATTAGTTAATCCTAATTCGGTGGCTATTTCTTGCATCAGATCTATAAATAGATTCTGATTAGGGCTAGGTAGTTTCCAATTATCGTATTGTTTTTCTAATTGCTCATATTGCTCACTGAGAGAGTTTAACCTCTCTTGTTCTAGTCTTTTTCTTTTGTTTTCCATTTCCTGTCTTTTTAGTTCAAGAGTCAATTGTTTTATTTTATTTTCAGGGTCTGAACCATCCTCATCTTTTGCAAAACAGATCACCTGATCAAACTGTAGACACACCCTGTCATCGTCATTTTTCAGTAAATCCAAAACTATAGGTTCATTACTGAATGACACTTTCGTTTCGTGTTTCAGGTTCCTCCCTTCGCAGTACAATTTCCCTCCCATGGTACAATATTTTAAGTTTGCTTTATTGTAACACAAGGGGTTGACTCTGTGATACGCAATGAACGTCGACTGTTTCTTTCCCCCAATCCAGACAGTTTTATTACACTGCCCGCAGACCGAGATTGGGGAAACCCCTCCTATTTCTCTTCTACTTCGTAGGTGGGTCGCTTGGACCTCTCTTCCCCCTGTGATATGTGATTGCCTTTTTCCAGTACTTATCCCCGGGGTGGAGCACCAAATTTTCTTTTCTAGCTTACACAGGTCCATTTGGGTATCATTTGCCCAGCATTCCCCTGCGTGCAATTCCGGAGGGCAAGTGATCAATCGCTCGGTTCCTGTGGCAGTTTGGCACTGCTCACACTTCCCCAGGGAGGTCGTCCCTGGAGGCGCCTCGGGGTCCATCCCCTCGGCCCAGCACATGGCTAGGTTCAGGATCGTCAGGATTCCCCACAATCGCATCCCTCTGCCATTCCCTCCGCCTGTATAAGAACATACGGTGGGGATAACCATCTTCTCGGCAGCAAGGACTGTCTTCAGGGGCCCTTGACGTCCTGATGGCAAACCTCCTTTTAAAGGTTGCCCACCGAGATGCCTTGATTGTGCCGCTCCTGCACGGTACCTTTACGTTTCGGCGGCACTCGATTATTAGAGGTTCCGCCTTACAGTCTAAATGACCTTGTAGTCCCTTTTGAAAAAATCGGAACCACTCCGGAGAGTCGAGTTCCAAGATGCCCACCCGGGTAGCAAGTGCTAGAAAAAGGTTGGTCTGTTCTAATTCCTCTTTGTAACACACGGCACACAACCCTCTTGGTTTCTGCCCCCCTAAACAATGAGTCACCCACGTTTGTTTACAATATGCACACTTAAAATGTACAAAAGGAAAACAATAACATTCGAAATTGGTACAACTTATCCTTTCTTCGCTGTTCATTTGCCGTTCCGCTGAAGCCTGATTTTCAATTCTCCCGGAGGGGTTACAATTTTCCACTCGGGGGGATCGTGAACCGAAACTTCCTTCACTCGGGAAGAGTGTGTCCAGCCCTTTTCAGCCGTGCGAACCGCGGTGTCTGTAGTCAGGAGGACGAGGAATGGTCCTTCCCAGTGAGGACTGAGGGGTTGTTCTTTCCACACTTTGATCAATACTTTGTCCCCTGGTTGAATTTGGTGGATCGGAAATCCCAACGTGCTGCTCTGAGGAATCAATCCTCTTCTCCTTAACTCCTGTAAGTTTTTATTTATAGAAATGAGATATGGTTGGAGTTGCACATCCTCTATTTGAGGATGTTCAACCGGCATACCATGCTTGTATGGCATTCCATACAGCATTTCAAAGGGGGACAGTCCTGTCTCTGAGTTCGGCATGGTTCTTATATTCAACAATGCCAAGGGGAGACATTTGATCCAGGACATTTTTGTTTCGATTGTCAATTTGGATATTTGTGATTTTAACGTCTGATTCATCCTTTCTACTTGCCCCGAGCTCTGAGGGTGCCAGGGAGTATGATATTGCCATCTGATCCCTAATGCATCGGACAACTGTTTGATAATTTTTGAGGTAAAATGTGTGCCCTGGTCCGAGTCAATATGGTCTACAATACCATATCTAGGAATTATTTCTTCTAGTAGAATTTTAGACACTGTTTGGGCCGTAGCCTTAGCTCTGGGAAAGGCCTCTACCCAATGTGTCAATTTATCTACTATAACTAACAAATATTTGTTTCTACCAATTTTTGGTAATTCTGTGAAATCCACTTGAATTCTTTCAAATGGCCGGTATGAGAATGGCCGACCTCCCCAGTTAATTTGTCTAAAATTCGATCTATTTACCTTTTGGCATATCACACACCCTTGTACCTCTTGCTTTGCGAGCTCGAAGATTCCTTTACACCCAAAGAATTTTAGAAATTGTTCCGCCAATGCCCTGGTCCCCCAATGGGTTTGTGCATGTAGTCTTTTGAGTATTCCTTTTGCTATTCCCTTTGAGACCAGCTCCCTCCCGTCAGGTAACCACCATTTACCCTCTTTGAAATGTCCACCTACCTTTTTGAAGTCTTCCTGCTCCTTTTCCGAAGGAAGCACTGAAACCTCTGGAGGTTCCCTTGGGGATAGCTCAGAAATACTTACGGTTAACAATGCCGCTCTTTTCGCCTCTTTATCCGCTAAATTGTTTCCCCTTGTATGGAATTGTCGTCCGGTCTGGTGTCCTTTTACATGAACCACAGATATCTCCTGTGGCTCTCTGACCGCTTCTAAAATTTGTTTGATTATTTCCTCGTGTATCAATCCTTTTCCTTTGGTGTTGATCAGACCCCTTTCTTCCCAAATTTTCCCGAAGGTATGCACTATCCCAAATGCATACCTCGAATCTGTATAGATGGTTCCCCTTTTTCCCTTCAAGCCTTTAAGGGCTCTTAGGAGAGCAAAAAGTTCACACGCCTGTGCTGACCAATTTGCCTTTAGGGGACCTGATTCTACAGTCTGTCCTGTTATGCCGTTTATGATGGCATATCCCGATTTACGTTTTCCTTCTATCATTCTCGAGGAACCATCGATAAACCATTTTTCTCCTCCTTCCAATTCCTGATCCTCCAGATCGGGTCTTACTTTAGTCTGTAATTCTACTGCCTCAATACAACTATGAAGTAGCTTTCCTGTCGGTTCTCCATACAAAAATTGTGCAGGGTTTTGTGCAGAGGTCGTCCTTAATTCCAGTCCTGGCGAGCTGATTAACATGGCTTCATATTTCAGAAGCCTTGAATCAGTCAACCATTTCTCTGCTTTTTGTTGTAAGATGTTTCTTACGTCATGTGGGGTGTAAACTATCAGGGGAGCTCCAAACGTTACATTTTTGGCTTCCCCAACCAACAGTGCTACTGCCACAATTGCTTGCAAGCAAGTAGGCCAGCCCCGACTGACTGGATCTAGGATTTTGGACAAAAACCCTATGGGTTTTTTCTTTTCTGCCCATTCCTGGGTCAGAACTCCCTGTGCTGCTTGTCCACTTATATCAACAAACAGTTGAAATTCTTTATGTCCGGTAATGTTAGAACTGGAGCAGTGACGAGGGCATTCTTTAGTTCCTGAAATTTAATTTCGTCTTGCCCTGTCCATTTTAATCGATCTGTATTTAGTCTCTCATACAGAAATTTCACCTTCTCGCTGTATCCTTCAATCCACTGTCTGCAATATCTCATGAGCCCTAAAAATTTAAAAATTGCCTAATTTGTCTCTTGGTTTGTGGGGCAGGAAGTTCAAGAATTCCCGCCACCCTCTCGGGATCTAATTTCTTTTTCCCTTGCGATATCCAATGTCCATGATATTTTACTTCGGGCTCTGTGAATTGCAGCTTGGATTTAGATACTTTCAACCCTTTTTGTCCCAGAAAATTCAGCAGGGAAATGGTACATTTCTTCACCTGCTCCTCCGTGATTCCGGCGATTAGCAAATCGTCTACATATTGTAATAGTTTTGTCCCTTCCTCTGGAGTGAATTGAGTGAGTAATTGCTCTAAGGCTTGTCCGAACAAGTTCGGAGATTCTACGAATCCTTGTGGGAGGACTGTCCACCGCAATTGCTGATTTCGATTGGTATCCGGGTCCTCCCACTGGAAAGCGAAAAAATTCCTACCCCCTTCATCCAAAGGACATGTCCAGAATGCATCCTTTAAATCAATTACACTATACCATACATCCTCTGGTGAGAGTCTGTTTAGTAGAGTGTAAGGATTTGCTACCACCGGAAACCTGGTTCGGGTTCTAGCATTTACAGCTCTCAGGTCCTGAACCAATCGGAAGTTCCCATCGGCTTTCTTCACTGCCAGGATGGGGGTGTTATGTGGGGACATGCAGGGTTCGAGGGTGCCTCCTTTGAGCAGCTTGTCAATTATTAATTTCAAACCCCTCCTCCCTTCGGCTGGGATGGGGTATTGTCGGATCCTTATCGGATTCTCTGGATTTTCAATTTCAATTTTGATGGGAGCAATATCTAATTTCCCCACTTCCCCTTTTGAGTGCCATACTCGGGGGTCGATTTCCTTTTCATCTTTTGAAGTCAAATGTAACACCTTTACGACTAATTCTGAATCTTTCACAACGATATTTATTCCTAAAGCTATGATCATATCTCTCCCTAATAGATTGTAGTCTGCTTCTTCCACAAGCAACAAATTCCCTAAACATATCTTATTTTCCGACTCGATTTCCACCTCTTTGATTACCGAGACTTTAAATGGATCTCCCTTTGCGCCAATTACAATTACTTTTTCTTTACTCGTTTCACACCCTATAGGTAATTTCTGCAGGGTGCTTCTCTCAGCCCCGGTATCAACCAGGAAACTCACTTCCTGGCGGTGGGGACCTACCTTCAATTTTATCAAGGGCTCTTTTGCTGTTACTGTCCCCATTTGAAAGAGCCCAAGACTTCCCTAATCTTCTTTAAATATTTGTTCATCTTTCATTCGTTTCCTGCAATCCCTTTTTATGTGTCCTACTTTCTTACAGTAGAAACACTCTGGAGGATCCTTTCGAGGAGGAGTTTCCTCCTTCTGAGATCCCTTTTGTTTCTTAGGTATTGGTTTACCTTGTTTCTGTTCTTGTTTTTGAACTTCCTTTACTGCAGCCACTAATATTTTGGCTTGAAGTTTCTGTTTTTCGTCTTCTCTCCTCATATAAACCTTTTGAGCTTCCCTTAGAAGCTCTTGGAGACTCTTCTCCTGCCATCCATCAATTTTCTCAAGTTTCTTCCTAATGTCCTCCCATGATTTAGCCACAAATTGAGTTTTAAGCAGGACTTCCCCCACCGGGGAACTGGGATCAGTCCCGGAGTAAATCTGCAGACTTCTCCGCAGCCTTTCTAACCATTCGGTAGGGGATTCTTCCTTTCTTTGACATTCCCCAAATATTTTGCTTATGTTTTGTCCCCTGGGGACCGCCTCTCTTATTCCCTGCATGATGATATTCCTTAAATCTATCATGCTTCTTCTTCCTTCCTCGGTCTGGGCACTCCAACTCAGGCTCACACTCGGCCACTTTTGGTCGCCGGGTGTTCCCTGCGGGTGACGCCTTTCCCAATCTCTGATGCCTGCCTGCTTAATCATCTCTCTTTCCTCCTGGCTAAACAGGGATCTCAGGATGGCCATGAGATCTTCATAGGTGTAGATGCTACTTCCTAGAAAATCGTCTAACTTTTCAGCCACCCCAAATGGGTCATCTAGCAGTCGCCCCATTTCTTTCTTGAATGCTCGTACATCCCCTGAGTTAAGGGGTACGTTTACAAATCCAATTATTCCGGGGGCGGTCGGCACTTCCCTGAGAGGGAACATTCGATGCCCATTTTCTGTCTCCCCCCATTCTCCATTCCCTATTTTTGATTTCCACCGAGTCCTGCTTGCAGGAGGGGAACTGGAGTTTGCGGGAGGGTTTCCCCTCATTGCTGGCGGGATGTCTGCCGCAGCTAGGTGACTCAGAGGGTTTTCTTCTGATACTTTCGGTGGTCCCAGCTGTGAGGGCCGGACCGGGATTTGTGGAGGGGGTAAGCCCCATCCTTGCGCCAACATCGACTCCGGAGAGGGTGCGGTGGCTAGGTTTTCTACAGGTGGGGGGGTAGTGAGGGTTTCCGGCACCACTCCCGGTGGTTGAGGAGAGCGTGCTCCTGTCGGTTGCCCTAAGGAACCCTCGGGTGCTGACGGTACTACTTGATCCATCGCCGAAGGCTCTACTGGCCCGCGGTATGGAGGGGGTAAGTGATCCAGGGGTTCCCAGGTCTCTGTCTTATGTTCGCTTTTATGTTTTACTGGAAACAGCCGTACTTTGGTATTTAACCAGAGTTTAGCATATTCTTTCTCCTCAGCGTCTGAAGAGACCTTTTTCTCTAAGTGTGCGAGTAATTCTCTGCACGTCCATCTATCAAATGTCCCCAATACTGGCCAAGTGAGACAGTTTCTTAATTCCTGTCCTCCCCAGATCTCGGCACAGTAATAAATCATTTTTGCTTTGGATTTCCCTCGTCTTTCGGGACAACTTTCCCAATTTCTCAACATCCACCCTAAAGGACTCTCCGGTGGGATGTCTAGCATTTGTTTTGGTTCCTCTGATGGGCTTTTCTCGTTATCTAGTTTTTGCACTCTACTTTTTCTCTGCCCCATTTTTCTTACGATTCTTACCTGCTCTGCGTTGTGTTCGTCTTTCTTTTCGTTTCTGAAAGTCCAAGGTCGCACTAATACTTACCTCTCGGTTAGCTGTACCGGGGTTTTCTCAGTGCTCCGACTTTCTAAATCTTTTGGCTGAGAGAGTTTACCAGTTCCAGAGCTCGACTGGACGTCCCTTCCTCTCTCAGCCCCTTTTTGATCGGTCCCCTGAGACTCCCTTTAGCCTCAGGCTTTACGAGTAAGGAAAGAGAGACCCTTTCTCACAGAATCGCTTCCTTCGCGGCCGGCCAATTCCCTCGCGGGAGGATGGAAACGCGGCCTTGAAGTCCACACTCGCTTCGTGACCAGGTCACGTCTCTCACAAACTCGCCCGATCACCCGCTCAACCTCACAGTACTTACAGCAATTTCCTGCGAGGGCGTCTTCGTGCACGTATGACTTTTTATGAGCTACCAAGCCGCGGCTTTCCCGAAGGCTCCTCGCCTTCCCGAGCTCTCTGGATCCGTTTCCTCTTTATTATGGTTTTTTCCTCAGCCTAAATTTGGTTCGGCAATCGGAGCGAACTGCGGAGGGTCTCTGCTCCCCAGGCCGCTGAAATCAGCGGGGATACCCCCCTGGACAGCGAGATTCTCTCACAGTTTCTTCCGATCTGAGTCACGGCACCAATCTGTTATAAATGCAACGGCAGATTAAGGATAAAAAAGATAAATTTATTATAAATTAATAAAACAGCAAAACAGCGAGGAAAAACCACAATAAATGAACAGCGCAGCACTGGGTGGACAGGGTCTATACGCAAGGTATAGGTGTTCCCAAATCCACGTCTGAGGGTTCTTTGGCCTGGGTTTTTATAGGGATTTTATGTCCCCAGGCTAGAATTCCAATCAGTTTCCATTCACCAAGTGTCCCTGATTGTCAGGTGAATGGATTTCCTGGCCTAGAAAATTGAGTCAGTAAGTGTCCGGGCAGAGTCTCCTCAAATGCAAAGTGAGTCTGTATGTATTTTAACATATTTCATCACAGCAGAGTCGAGGGATCCGGGCTAGTGCCAATGGATATCTCAGAGGAGTTGTTTCTTCTTTGTCCTTCTTGATTGAGTTACTCTAGCATAGGTTTGGCGGGTGTGGTGTTCAATTCTGGCAACAACCATTTTCCTGAGGCTCGTCCCTTTTGTTTCGCTTGATGGTCTCCGGTCGAAGTCGGCCGGGTGTTGCCTAAGTCCGGAGGTAGACTTTCAGGCTAGTTCTTTTGTTTCTATGATGGTCTTTGTCCTGTTCTTTCCTCCGAGTTGATGTGCCTGCTGAGGTTTATTATCTGGGGTGGTTCTTTTGCAATCTGTAACTTTGGAAGAGGAATTCTACCTCGACCTGGAGGAGAATTCCTCATTCCATATTTTCATCAGTTATAACTATACATACTTCATTTAAACCTTTTCTTTCGAATTTTTATTCATCCAATTCTTTATTACACCACCATAACTATTGTCTGTATTTGAAGAGCAAGAAGTTCATTAGTTTTCTATTTTACAGCTGTCTGGTTTAGATTTCTAAAGCCAGATGCAAGCCCCTCATACTGCCTCCATTCTTCTTGATTGCTCTGCTCAGATAATTTTCCTATGACCACCACCCCCTTATGTTTCCTAAACCAGAAATGAAGCATGGATTTGCAGCACAAGCAGTAGGTTTTCATACATGTTGGCCTGACACAGGCAGAACCTGTGATTTCTGGATCCTGTTCAACATTAGTTATTGTTTCAGACAACTAATTTCTTTCCACACTTAATTCCATTCATCTGGAATTGTGAATAATCAATGCCCTTGATTAAGTATTTTGTCAAATAGGTTTTGATGAGATACATAGGTGGATGGATATTTTACTAGTCCTGCATCTGAGCTCTCCAGCAGAAATAACTCATCAGTTTAACTTATACTTTTCAGCAGAAAGAGCAGGGTGAAATGTCATGAGGCTGTACTGGATTGTATGTGAGGTTTCTGACCTAATTTATTTGCATTTTTCTTTCTTCTTCCCTCTCTCTCCAGCAAACCGAATATCAGACTTGCATAACTCTGTTGAAAATTATAAATGCCCCTTCTATGAAGCAGTATGAAAAATCATTGCATCACAAGCTTTACAGAGAGATGCTAAAGCCCATCTTTCATTAGATGCTAAAAGAATCTACAAAGCCGTACTCACAGACACACATACTGCACATGTGGGGGCCAAAGAATTGGCCAGCAAAAGGACTGTGGTGCTCCCCCGTTAACCTGAAAACTCAGCTTCTGAGCTTGCTGACATAGTTTTCTAAGACTTTCCCAGGACAGTAACTGTAAACATAGAGATAAGTATACATTCCTTCCGTTACACATCTTGTGATGGACATCTCTCATGGCCAGTGGAGTGGGAAAGTCTTAGAAAACTATGTCAGCAAGCTCTGAAGCTGAGTTTTCAGGGCGACACTCCCCTGGAGAGCTTCTCCATAGGCAAGGCACTTCCTCTCATAGTGACAAAAGTGTCTCTCCCAGAGACCCTTGTAAGTTATATGTTGATTGATTGTATACCATAGGTTTTCTTCCCTGTCATTCTACCCCGTTACCTGTAGCCAAGTTTCCCCCACCCCTCTCCTTCCCTATATAAACTCTGGTTTTTTTCCCCAGTTGAGTGGAGCTTCTGTGCTAGCCCCCTTTGCAGAGGGCCCTGCACTAATAAAGGCTGATTTCCCTGTGGAATTGCTAGCCAGAGCTCTAGTCCTTTTTCTCCCCACGTTGCCTGGGAAAGAGCTGCTGCTGAGCCTGTCACTGCTCGCTGGGCCAGGAGAGGGACGTACCTGTGCCACTGAGAGCCATCCTTCTCAGGACGCTTCTTCAGGAAGGTTGCAGCACCCCTGACATCCATCCCACCACGGCAGCACATATGGGGAATGAGATTAAATTTGTGTATGGCAATCTGCTAGTTAAATGGAACATTAATGTAGAAAGTATCTGCTTCTATCAGCAAGGCTACCATCATAAACAGTACAGAGTAATTGTCGCTGTATTAGGATCGGCTGGGAGTGAGTGACCCAGACTCTCAAGGGAGTCGATCAGGAGAATGTCTCATAGTTTATTACTTCAGGTCTTTTTTATAGACCGATACGTGGAAAGTTGTTGAGGGTTAGGTGTCTTTTTTTTCTATTTTATTTTTTTTATTTTTTTTATTTTTATGTTTATTTTTTGGTTTTGTCATTCTGGCCTGCCCGTGGAATTTTTACCTATTAGCTGCGGAGACAACCTAACTGTGGGTATTTAGTGGGTGATTGATAAAGGACAAAGAGTGGCCGGGCCTAGGGGGTGAAGAGAGGCAGGAAAGGAGGGTGGGGACAGTTTTTTGGCTGTTTTTTTTCTTCGGCTTTCGGGGAAGGACGTTGGTTTTGCTGGGTCGCAGAGCTGCTGCGGTGAAGAGAGGAGAATTTCGCCATCACCCAGACGGAGCTGCTGCTTCTTCTCCTTCTCCCCTCTTTATTGGTGGCCTCGCACCCCCTGCCCTGCCGGGACGTGTGGCAGTGCCAGCCACCGCCGCGGAGCTGCTGATACACCTCAGCCACCGGCCCAGGATCTCAGCTCATCCCTGCTGTTCCAGCTGAGTGTTCCTCGTAGCCCTGCAGGAGCACCGGGACTGACTGCCCAAGGGGGTTTGTGAAACAAAGCCTCTATCCCATCCCTTCCTGTCTCAGCTGAGAAGGCTGTCACAGGGTCCCTGGTTCTGTGTTCTTGTTATTGCTGTAGTTATTGTTTGTTTGTTTGCCTGGTTATACTAGTAAAGAACTGTTATTCCTATCCCCAGATCTCTGCCTGAGAGCCCTTGATTTCAAAATTATAATAATTCAGAGGGAGGGGGGGGTCTACATTCTTTCATCCCAACGGAAGCTTCTGCTCTCCCTAGCAGACACCTGTCTTCTAGAACCGAGACAAAAGTACAGAAAAGAAACTATTATTGGTTAGCAAATTACTACATTTCCATCATTGGTCAGTGGGGCACAACCCCCTGACTTTCTCCTGCAAAGAAAACAAGGGACAGACAAACAGCACCTGGCAAGGCTGTTTTCTGTCTCTGAGGATTGTTTTGAATACTCCCATGAATTTCTCAGGCTAGCTTCTCAGGCAGGACTGAGAGCTATGTGGCCTGTAATTTCTACAGGCTCTCTGTTTCAGAGTTAGACACAGAGTCCACAAGTAATCTCTCACTGTTAATAACATTTCACAGGAACCATCACAGACAGCACAGCGGATATATCCACTGTAACAATATCTAAAGAATAGTCCTTTCTCTTCAACAAATTTCATGCAAAATTTGACAGGGCATTATTTAAAAGGTAAGCACTTGAATTTTATCCTATATCTCAGATCCTAAAAATATGAGGTTAGGATACCAATCTCATCCATATTTCCCATTTTATCTACAAAAAATTGAGAACTCAACACTTAAATCTGGTACTAAGTATATATGGAAGGAAGAAATTTTCTCAGGCATGCATGGAGTGGGGTTTCCCTCCCTTACATTAATTATAAGGAAATTAAGTTATACTTAATGGACTAAGATGTGCAAATTAAATTGAAGTTTCTAAGCCAAATCCTTAACTAAAGGACTTAACTAAAAGATTAAATAACACGAAATTAGTGATATGAACTACTAGGGAGTAAAAACAATGACAGTAAGAAGGAAGAAATTACATAGGTATGATATTTCCCTGACTAAACAAAATATCTAGTTTCAATTATTTTAGAAATAGCAAGGCTTCAAGTAGCAGTTAGCAAGATGCTTCTGAAAATGATGGTATTTGTTATTCTCTTGTTTGAAAGAGACTTTTTGTCTTGATGTTTCATTTCCTCTTCTATCTCTTCAAACTCCAACCTGAAAAATATGTGTTATCTATAGAGTTTTCTTTAGACTTCATTATGGAATGCTGGATAAGGCTTTTCTGACCACCCTGAGGTTGGAATTCCTTTCTATATTCCCACCTCCATATTTTAGTACAAGCCTGTGGACACTTTATACTTAAAAACTCCTGTTACACATAATACTGGCATTCCCCTTCATTTCTCACAGATAGAAGCTAACAATATACTCTGAGTCTATTTCAACCCAATGGAAAAGAGTACAGGAAATCCCCAAAAAGTCATCAGAATATTTATTTAGGAACTGGAAAATACAGATTGTTATAAATGCAACAGCAGATTAAGAATAAAAAAAGAAAAATTTATTATAAATTAACAAACAGCAAAACAGCGAGGAAAAACCACAATAAAATGAACAGCGCAGCGCTGGGTGGACAGGGTCTATACTCAAGGTATAGGTGTTCCCAAATCCACGTCCGAGGGTTTTTCGACCTGGGGTTTTATAGAGATTTTGTGTCCCCAGGCTAGAATTCCAATGAGTTTCCATTCACCAAGTGTCTCTGATTGTCAGGTGAATGGATTTCCTGGCTTGGAAAATAGAGTTAGTAAGTGTCCGGGCAGAGTCTCCTCAAATGCAAAGTGATTCTGTATGTATTTTAACATATTTCATCACGGCAGAATCGAGGGATCCGGGCTGGTGCCGATGGATATCTCGGCGGAGTTGTTCCCCCTTTGTCCTTCTTGATTGCGTTACTCCAGCATAGGCTTGGCGGGTGGGGTGTTCAGTTCTAGTGACGACTATCTTCCTGGGACTTGTCTCTTTTGTTTAACTTGATTGTCTCCGGCAGAAGTCGGGCGGGCGTTGCCCAGGTCCGGAGGTAGACTTTCAGGCTAGCTCTTTGTCCTTATGATGGCCTTTGTCCTGTCTTTTCCTCCAAGTTGATGTGCCTGCCGGGGTTCGTTATCTGGGTGGATTTTGCAACCTGTAACTTTTGTAGAGAAATCCTGCCTCGACCCGGAGGAGGATTTCTCATTTCATATTTTTCATCATTTAAAATTACATATACTTTATTTAAACCTTTTCTTTCGAATTTTTATTCATCCAGTTCTTTATTACACAGATCAAAAAGCTTAAGCACATTATAAAACTTGGACTTAACAAACCTTCCAGCAGGACAGTATCCCACTGGAAACAAGACAAGTTGTTCTCAATCTTCCCTTGTGATCTTCTTTGCATAGAAAAATTAAAAACCATTTGCCATTAGGTTGAGATGGATTCTTGGAATTAAAAAAATAATCTAAGTTCTATAGGAAATTAACATTTGTTTCTTAAAACTAGCAAGAAACTGTGGAGGTCCTTGAGAGACAGGGAGCTGCCCAAAGTCACTGACCTCAGGGCTGCCCCCTCTGGTAGCTTTTCACTGTCTCCTAGAGGTTTTGCCATTTCTGCATGCTGAATTACAAACCAAATTTATGTAAATATAAGATGCAAGGATTGGGTGATCTTCATAGTCTTTTTCCTCTGTTGTGAGCTTATCTAGCCCTCCGGGTATGCAAAGTTAGGAATTATGTAGGTTAGTTCTGCTGCAACGGAAATCCCCTTGAGAATCTACCCTTAATGCCTCAGTCATGTATTGCCTTAGGATGGGCAAGGGTCAGGTTATTCTACACAGCAAAGCATAAAAAAAGCAATCTCTTTTTTTGCCACATAAACCACCACTGCCTGAGTCAAAAAGCAAATTGTACTCCCTAATTGCAAGTTGTCAGACACAAGTATGCTTTCCAGGTCAGCGTAATGAGGGGTAGTGACTAACTGATCTCACATCTAAAAACATGAGTTACTATCTCCTTTTTCTGACTTTGAGAAGACTGAAAAGCTTATGTCTTATTAATATAGCACACTTTTTCACAAGGATATTTTTCCAGAATATTTCTAGATTAGATTTCAAGACAACCATAAATCAACATTAGAAAATACCTTGAAAAAATGTTTGTTTTTACAAAATGCTTATGAAGAAATGCTTAGCAGATTATGCAGCAATTTTTTCAATGCCAAAATCAAATCTACTCTAATAAAAACCAATTCATTGGAACTTCATGGAAAGATGGGCAGCTGGTCCACTTACGTGACATCGTTATTCTTTCTAGGAATTTCAGAAGTATAGATGTAATGTAGAGATGCTCACACTACAAAGCCAGAATTCTTGAAAAAGAAATTTATAATAAAATTTAAATAAGCACATTGATTACTTAGGAACCTAAATTCCCATTTTGAAAGTGAGGTTGTCACTGACAACCTCAACTGTTCTAAAAATCTAAGTGACTCAACACCCTAATTCCCAAATTCTCATACACATATCCAATGTGAATTAAGCTTTTTATCTATTAAGATACAGAATTACTGCAAATGGCAACTACTTTTTTTTTCCCCACCAATATTCAAGCAAATAAAAAGATTATGTATAGCATCTTGAGAATCTATTTTTTGTCTGAATTCAAAGCTATTCCCTCTTGAAGTTGGTTAAGGGCGTTTTTTGTCAATCTTCCAATTTGAGCAAAATGACTTCCATAGCTATGTGCAGTTTGTAGTAGACTTCTCAAAGAGCACCAAAACCAAACTAGAAAATACAACTGCTTATGGTGGAAATGTTTATAGTAAGAAATATTTTTAGGCAAATATTTTAAATAGCTATTTCAGAAAAGAGACACTGTAGAGACATGTGTTTGCACCTCTTGCTAGCTGGGAAACAGAAAAAAAATTTAGTTTCCTTCTATATACCCATTCCAGATAGTCTGCCAAAATCTTAGCACAAAATCCCCATTCCCCTGCCACCAGCTAATGGGGCTGCAAGGGAAACTGAGCACCCAAACCCATATTTTTTTCCCTTGTTCTCCTGGGTTATAAAAGGTACAGTTTGCAGATTCCTCAGCCTCAACATAGAGCTGCCTGTTAGGGACTTGTCTTTCAATTTTGCTTTTTCCTTGCAACCAGAAATACCTTCAGCACCCTAACATGTCAAAAGGACTTCCCACCAAGTAAGTTTTTTTTTTTTAATTACCCAGGCATTTTCTAACATTCAGAAATCTGCTGAGTTTTGGAGATGATTATTTATTTGAGCACAGATTTTCCTTTAATTTTTGCACAGTGCTTTGCACAATAGGAGCCTAATTGTATTAATAGTACTCTGCCTCTGAAGTGTGTAGGAGACTTGGGCATCTCCATCTGTGCCAAGTCTCTAAGAAGTTATTATTCTAACAGAAAAAAAACCCAAACAATACTCTAAAGCATTTAAGGATCAAGCAGATATCTAAGGATCTTCTTGAGACAATGACAGAAATACACTGGCTCACAGAAACCAATATGGTTCTATGAATTTTCATTTTGATTCCAGACTGTACTTGATACCTTGTCTAGAAGAACTACACTCATCTAATGCATGCATTTATCACACATACACTGTGATAAATTAATACCAGCATTCTGGTATAGTTATATTTAATGATATAGTCATTAGCAACCTGAATTTGGAAGATGGAAATTTAGGATACAATGTTTGCAAACTCAACAGGATCACTCAAAGCACTAAGTTACTTGAGGAGGAAACCCTCCACAGTATGGGAATTTGCACTTCTAAATAAATATTGTTGAAGAATATTCCTGACAGCAAGTGTAGGGAAAAAAAAAAGAAATGGTTGTCAATAGTGTATTTTAAATGAGCTGTTGTAGTATTGGAATTTGATTATGTTTGTGCCCTTTTTGACAATTAAGTGCTTGCCTATGTTTGCTTTCCCTGAAGAGAGTCTCTAATCTTTGCAGTTGCAATATCTCAGGCTGCTGATGAAAAAGCCTGAGAAAACTGGACAAATTTCTTTGAAATACAGAGCAGAATTTCTCAAAAATGAACCAACCAAACGTAGAACTCTCCTACAGAACCAAAACCAAGAGAAAACTCCATGTATTACAAGGGTAAATGTATTTTGACATCTGGGAAATGCTCAGATAGGATTAAAATGGAGGGCAAAAAAATAATCAAGTACAGGCAAGAGTCCATACATACATATGGTTCCCTCAACTAAAAGTATTTGTCCTTCATTGTTTTATTCCCCCTAGTGTGTATCAAGCTTATACAATGGCAGGACAACTAACCATGGTTCTTTGCCATGGCCTATATTAGGAGATACAAGCACCATATTAATTTATTTCCAGAAAAATCACTTGGTGAAAGTGCACATCAAAGTTTTTCTGTCTCAGATGAAAGGCTGGGGTAACAGAAATTGATGATGGTCTCAGACTGGTGATTTTATGACAAGGAGACAAACAGGAAATCTTCTGTAGCATCATGCTATCAGAAAATTAAGAAATTATTTCCCAAAAGGTTTTGCTGATATTTTATTATTGCTGTGAGTACCCTTTGTGCAAAAGATGGAGCATTGCACTACAAAGCCTCTAAGAAAAAGTATTCCAAACTAAAGTTGATTTCATTTATGGGTAACAGGAAAAAATGGAGCAGAAATCTGTACCTCTCCTTTCCTACATATGGAAATTTCTTGCTTGTCCTAGTTTAGGGCAAATTTGGGACAAAAACTCTAAATTTCCTTCCCTGGGTTTCCCCAGGGAAGGAAAAAAAATTCAAATGACCCCTCCCCCCAACTGGTTCAGGAAAGGAAAAAAAAAAAATTCTTTGGAGAGAAGTGGAAAAAGCTGTTTATTTAACAGAAATTGAATAATATTAAATAATAAAACCTCTCACTGTTCAATGGGATGGAAAATCTAGGAAGAAAAGTCCTTTTCATGTGGTGTAGGTCAGCTCGCTCAGGTTCTCATCAGTGTTTTCGATGCTGGAAAGTGCCGAGGCCCAGGCCCCGGTGGGCCCCGGGCGTGAGCTCCCGGGGTTTGGCTGGGTGTTCAGTCCAGAGCAGGTTTGCACAGATCTAGAAAAAAAAGAAAAAAACAAAGGTCCAGGGAACTCCTCTGCCTCAGCTAGCTAAAACTAGCTAAAAGCCAGAGAGAAGCTCTGTCTCGCTGTCTGTCCGTGCTGCAGACACCACAGTCCAGGAGCGGGATGTGGGGGAGTGATGCTTTTCTTTCTTCTTCTTCTTTTCACAAACTGCGTGCTTCTTCTCTCCACTCTTGTTCTCAGAGCCAGTCTTAAAGGTGTAGAACTTAATATATAGCATAAACCAGACAACTGGGGATACCAGTATCATAAAGTCACCCCAGGACATCGCTGAAGATAGTGCTCGAGAATGTTTTCCCTCTTTCTGCTCTTGCTTCACCTGTAAAAGGTTTCTGCTAGCATGTAGCAATCACTACAACCTTGGAAAAGAGATGATGAAACAAACCTGCAGTGACAGCAGATTGCTGGAACCAATGATGTAGGCCTGCATTCCTGGTCATAAGGTACCTGAAAAGGAAGCTTTCATATGTTTTACTTATTTTCATATTTACTTAAACAAAAGAAGCTCGAAGTTTCAAGCCTTGTGACCCTCATTCCAGAGTTGTATGCAGCACTCCAGGTGGGTGTCATAAGAGCTGGCCAGATGAGGAGAACACCCTCATCCTGCTGCCCACGCCGCTTTGGATGCAGCTGAGAACATGGCTGGCTTTTGGGGTGGCAAGGGCAGATGGGTGGTCATGTCCAGCCTCCTATCCATCAGCACCCACAAATCCACCTCAGAAGGGCTGCTTATTGTAACACAAAGCACAAGGCAATCTCATAGCCAAGGTACTGGCATTCCCTGTTGCATGTACAAATAACCAAGGCCATTGGCAGCACTGCTCTCAGCTCTCCTGGAAACAGCACCTGCTCCATAACTGATGATCAGTTTTCAGTCTTTGGATAGAACTGTCTCCCTTCTCATTTGAGAAATGTGACAAGATTAGAGGGTTTCTATTAAAATTCTAATTAGAATCAGAATTATAATCCTTGAGCTACCTCAGGCCTTTAAAATATTTTAAACCAAAAAGGAGTGTTTAGTTTTACCTTTATTTAATTAAATACCCTGCAAAGGTATTTTATTAAGAAAAAAAATTCTCAGAAACCATTCTGAAGCACTGGCACAGGGTGCCCAGGGAAGCAGTTGATTCACCAACCCTGGAAGTATTTATTGGCCTAATCGCTGGACTGGATGTTTTCAGAGGACTTTCCAAGCCGAAGGACTCGGTAGCAGTGGCAGCCCGAGCCAGAAGTGTCCCATAGGAACACCACCCGCCATGGTGTCCCAGGCAGGACGGCGCCCCACAGGAATGCCGCCCTCACGGTGCCTCACGGACGGCCAGCGCTCCCGCCGCCGCGGCGAGAGGCCTTCCCCAGGCACGGCTTGCGGGCTGACAGCGCCCCCTGCCGGCTCGACCCTCACCGCAGTTCACAGACCGTGAAACGGCAGTGAAGTCACCGAGGTATTTTCCGTGATTTCGCTTTATGTTTTGTGCTGGTTTCGGCTAGGATAGACTTCATTTTCTTCCTAGTACCTGTAAAAGGCTGTATTTTGGATTCAGTAAGAGGGTAATACTAACAACACGCTGATGTTGTGATTGTTGCTAAGTAAGGCTTAATGTAAGTCAAGGGCTTCGCAGCGTCTCATCTCTTCACAAGCATCCAGGAGGGAGCTGGCCAGGGCAGCCGACTCGAGCTAGCCAAGGGGATATTCCACACCATGTCCATCATATAAGCTGGGGAGTTACCTGGGAGTGGGGCTGATTGGGGTTCAGGGATGGGTTTGGCATGGATCAGCAGGTACAATGCAGGTATAATGTGCAGGTTGATGCACAACAGGAGTAATGCTGTTGTGCATCATTTGTCTTTCTTGGGTTTTATCTCTCTCTCTTCCTCATCTCCCCTTAATCACTATTTTTGTGATTATTGTTATTAAATTATACCTTATATTTTGCTTTGTTTCATTTATTAAAGTGAACCCACTGGTTTCACTACTTTTTTTCCTAATTCCGCTCATCCAAACGGTTTGGGGGGAGGAGTGAGTGAGAGCTCTGTGGTACTTTTTTGCCAGCTGAAGTTAATGACACCTCTGCACTGTTTCCTATGTCTGCACCCACTCTGTTTTCCAATCGCTCCCAGAGCACTGTGTGCATCACCACATGCATGACCAGAGGTGCCTGTGCCAACCACGATTGTGTTCAGCCAATTGCAGGAGAGCTGGGTCAGGACCACACACTCCTGTAAATGGTGTTTCCTTGCTCCAGTATTTTTCTTGCTGGAAGAGGAGTTTAAGTAATACCTGTTCTGTCTGCATGGCTATAGCCGAGATGTCCAATGGGGATCGTTGGCAGCTGGCCCAGTCCTACCACCCCAGCCAGAAGCAGGGCACTGGGGCAATCCCAGCCTCGGGCATCAGGCACCTCCGTGGGGATGGGGATGGGCTGAGACCAGCTTGGGACGTAGACTCAGAATAGCTTGGGTTGGATGGGACCTTAAAGCTTATCTAATTCCAATGCCATGGGTAGGGACATCTTCCACTATAGCAGGTTGCTCCAAGCCTCACTCAACCTTGCCTTGAGCATGTCCAGGGATGGAGCATCCATAACTCCTGTGGACGACCTGTCCCAGTGTTTCATCACCCTCACCATAAAAAAATTAATTTCTAGGCTGCACTGGTGCCCAACCAAGCCCAAAAAGAAACATCTGATAATTAGGTTTTAGCATTTGTTATCTCACCCACAAATTTATATTGAAAACACATTTTAGTAGTCACAAATAAAGCTGTCAGTTTGTGTCCAATGCAGACATGATTTTTTTAACAAAGTAACATATAAAAGCATGATTATAGGGTGTAACTATGCAAGTGGAACTTCAGAAATAGTCCCTAATTAGTTTATTTAGGATGATATCAAACACCTAAGAAAAAATACAGTAAAACAAATATTTAAGTCACTGGAAGGCTTTAATTTTGGCACGACTGCTTTACCTTATTATAAAAAGAACAGAACATGTTTCCCAAAATGTTTAACGCCAGTACTTGCAGTTCTCCTTTCACAACACCAAGGGGAAAAAAATTGTCTAATGCCCAAAAATGTCATCTGTGAAAAAAGATCAGTGCTAACAAGAATTAGAAAAACATCTCGTATAACTTATTCACAGAAATGTCCTTAATAGACTTAATTTTCATGTTAAAATATTTTTCTACCCAGTTTATATAATAAAGAAAATTACATTATTAATATTGGTGTTAAACCAGCTTTGCGTAGGAAATCAGATATGCTCAGCAGATGGAAACATTTCTTCTGCATGTAGTGACTCTATCAGTCAGCTGTCTGAGAACATCTTATCAGCACGTTCATCCTTGCCATCTGATTTTAATTTAAGAGCATCACTATCAGTAGTTAGATTTAAAAGGTTGAGAAACAGTCAGATCACCAGATCACTCTTTTGTTATACAGACTATCTCAGATAGCCATTGCAGCAGATTTGAAACTGGCGCTTCAGGCAGAGAGCAACAGAGTGAATTCAAGTAGAAGTCATCTTCCCAGAACAGCATGAATATTACTTGAGGAGGCACACAGTAGAACAAACCAAATTAACCTTTTCAGCATTATTGACACTACAAGATATACTACTCCCTGTTCACTTTAAAAAGATTCCCTGGGAAAATTTTTAAGGGGTGATTACTTTATTGCTTGGTATTGAGTAAAACTATTTGACAAGCTTGTAGCTTGAATAACAAAAGCCTTGATAGAAAGAGATCAAGAGACTGATCTGGATGCCATTTACTTGATTTTAGCATGTTGCATTTAATTTCCATTGTTAAAAGAATACAGCAGATTCATTTATAGAATGAATAGTAACTGTAGTGCTGTGACACAACCTAGGGCCCTGCACTGCACACAGCTCTTGCTCCAGTAAGCAATTAATTTCAGGAAGATTACTATGTACAGCTGGATTATTCTGAGAAGGAAGCACTGGAGCTGAACCCCACAATTTCTACGCTTGATATTCCCAGAATCACTCCACTAATATGTCCCAGTAGCTATGAGGTGAGGAGAGAAGGAAAGATGAAAATAAAGATTTCCATCACCTTTAAGCTCAGGAATAAACTTCTTCCAGATCAAAGAAACCAGGGAACATTCTTGTATAAGCAGAATGTAGAAACATTCTGGCAAATATAACCATAGGGTGAATTTGAGTCAGGTAGTTACGCAATCTAAGAGGCAGTCTTGCTATTAAAATACAAAACACAAGGCTAGCTCACAAGTAACAAAACCCAAGGTTAAGCATTGATAAGACTGAAGCTATTTTTTTGCTGAGAAAAACAGAGAGAGCCTACGACAATGGAGACAGGAAAGAGACCGTAAGTTTAATAAACTGACTCAGACACTAGACCATTTATAGAGCTATGTATACACATCAACTTCCTTTAATATGCTGATAAACAGAGACTTTAGAAAAGTAAAAGTACGTCAAGTTTTACAGGATTACATCAGCAGCAGCATTTTCTAACTGCCATAACCCCTAAGTATATCATTTAGATGTAGCCAGTTTTTGAAAGCTGTATTGCTGCTGACGAAATGATTTTCCCTTTCCAAATAAAGTGTTGGTGAATATTCCTGTTATGCCAAGAAACAGGTAATGCAGGGACATAATGTACTCAGAAGTGCTTGTAATCAATTTATCTGAAGCTTAAAATAAAAGATGAAGATTTATTTTTTTTTAAGTACTTAAACATGTCCTAAATAAAAGCCTCAAAAAGTCAGAGTTATTTCAATTCAGGTGAAACTCTCTCTGCTGGTAGGACAGCAGCTATACACATTTTAGACTGAGAACTGTACTAAGTTCTCAGTCTAAATTTCTACTATGTTTCTACTATGGTTCAAAAAATTCCCTCTTCTCATGTGTTTATTTTCCACTCCCTAGTTCTCTGACAAACATATAATTGTGGCAACCTCATTGATCATCTCTACTATTCCAAACTGCAATCACTGAGAACCTGGTATGTTATCCTTTGAAGGAAACAAAGAGTTTTTATTCCATGTGTAAGCATTTCAGAGCATATAAAATATGAATTGTTGAATCCTAGATTTTAGCTAGATTTTGTGGCTTAATGTGAATTGATCATTAATCCCACATCTGTGCTATATAGATGACTTTGGCAAAAAAATTATGCCAGGCAAATATTCAGGTTATATAAACCAAAGGAAGACTGAAATCTCTTTCTCCAAGCACAGAAAGATTATTCATCAGGAATAACATTTGTCCCACTGTTTTTTGACCCATCCACACTCATCCACTGTACACAGCTACTGTAATTATACTTATCCCTCTCTGTGTTACATATGCTAAAGTAATTTTTGGTAGTGTGTTGCAGTCATCCATAATTCACTTCTGCCATTCTAACAGAAACCTTTATGCCTGTGGGGCTGAAAAACACAGTTGGTTTTTGAATATGCCAAATGAATGCTCAAGGGGATTAGAGTCACTTTCCTTAATCTTCACTCCGTTAAGAAGTCTGTAGAACAAAACACATTTAATAACAAGAGATACCATGGGGCAGGAGATATTGTCAAGCAATAGCTCTAACTCATCATTTCTGCTGATCTGACATTTCTCTGTTGCCAGGTTAATATCCTTGTCCTTGTTTTGCATAATTAACCTTGTGCCAGTTCTCTTGTTTTGGTCAGAATATAAGCAATCATTTTTATAGAACAGAAAAGTCTCAAACTATCAAACTTCTTACTAAATTCTTACTAAAAGAATCAACTTCAAATGATTAACATTAGCTCTTGAAAATAAAGTTGGGCTCTCAGTTTCAATATGTCTGTTATTCTGGGTCTGAATCCATAAAGGTCAGTGACTGTGAATGTCTAAATGGTGGATAAAACACACACAAAATATACTGCTGGGTGTTTCCTAAATGAGAGTTTTGTGCATCTTCCTAACTGCTGTGTCCAGGAGGGGTGATATGAGGGATCTCCATGAGGTACTGCTGTGCAACTGTGTTTTTTATACACTGCTGTGTGCTGGGAGAGTCAGAAACAGGGCACAAATACTTCTTGGAAAACACTTAACAATGGAGGAAAGGAAGAACACACTTCTTCACATTAAATCAAATCAAAGTACCATGTTCCAGACCTTATCCACAAATGACTGCACCTAGGAAACTGGATGATCATTTTATGGTGAGCTACAGCCATGGGTATCATATGGCAAGTATCCTGCAGCCAAGGAGCAGCAACGAAGATGAGCATCAGTGAAAGAATGATTGTTTGCAAGCAAAGAAGAAAGAAATTACACAGGAGAGCATCATCTTCTGGGGACAGTATTCTTCTTTGCGCTTTTTAAACCGAACAAAACCTCTGGAGACGTTAAATTAAATCAATGTTAAAAGAAATGAGAATTATTTCTAACTTGTCATATCAAACCCCTACAGAAAAGCATCTCTATTCATTGTGTAATGCCTGTAATGCCTGAAGATCTTCTCAATTATATTTGTTTTCCAGTTCATTCTCCTCATCTAAGAAAGAAATGCATTGCTATCTAAAAATAAATGCTTCTGACAAGTTTTTTCTCTTTTTCAATGGCATTTTAATAGTAACAAAAAATCTTGAGCCATTAACTTCAGTGCAATTTTTTTCTGAAAATGGGCAAACTGAACATTTTAGGATTTGATCCATAGAATTTGCACTACCATTAGATTCAAATGGATAAATATTTTTTTTCATCTGAATGATATTATAATAGTTACAAAGGGAACATGCTGGGAACAAAGGATGCCAGGTTTGTCACAGTCAGTTCACTGTGACTCCTAATCCAGTCCAGCTGGGCAAGCGTGGCAAAATGGAAGGACAGGAATGATAGTTGCCCAAAATACTTTAATGATGGTAAAATAACAAACTGCAGAAACCACACATTCTGGGGGCAAGCTCCAAAGACCAAGGGGCATGGCAAATTTACCAATATATCGGGGTACCTGAGGGCAGGGTCCAATCGCAAACACAGACGAGGGTGGTGACCTATTATGGAATGATTCCAGTAGCATCCTAATTTCCATCCTTTCAGTACCTCACCTCCCAGGTTTCAGGTTTTTGCCTTCTGTACAAGTCACCTGAGCTAAGACACTATCCATCCCAGCTGGTTCAGTTCCCATACAGAATCAGCAACAACCCACAGCAGTCTGATGTGAAACTTTTTATATATTCAAATGTTAAATTTCAAGTACTTGCAGACAAAGAGACAGGGGTGCATTCAAAGGGGACATAAAGTACTTCCTCCTCCCCAGAGATAAATGCTGGATACCAGGAGACTGCTGTGACGGCACCTATCCCCTTGTCTTGGTTTGGGAAGACAGGAGGGCAGGAGCCTCCCTTGGAATGAAAATGTAGACACCCTTGCCCCGAATTATTATAATTTTGAAATCAAGGGCTCTCAGGCAGAGATCTGGGAATAGGAATGGCAGCTCTTTACTAGTATGTATAACAAGACACACAACAGCAATAACTACAGCGTTAACAATAAAATAGAACCAGAGACCCTGTGACAGCCTTCTCAACTGAGACGGGAAGGGATGGAGGAGAGGCTTTGCTTTACAAACCCCCTTAGGCAGTCGGTCCCGGTGCTCCTGCAGGGCTCTGAGGAACACTTAACTGGAATGAGCTGAATTCTCGGGCTGGTGGCCGAGGTGTATCAGCAGCTCCGCGGTGGACAGGGGGGATGTGAGGCCACCAACAAAGAAGGAAGAAGAACCAGCAGCTCCGTCTGGGTGATGGCGAAATTCACTTCTCTCCATAGCAACAGCTCTCAGCAAAGTGTCCTTCTCTGAAGTTGAAGAAGCCAGCAAAACTGTCCTTGCCCTCCCTTTTTCCTGCCCCCCTTCCCCCTGGGCCCAGCCGAACTCTTTGTGTTTCTCAAGCACTCACCAAGTACCCGCAGTTTGGTTTTCCCCGCAACCAATGGGTAAAAATTCCACAGGTGAGCCAGAACTAAAAGAAGGACACCTAACCCCCAGCACCCCTAAACCATCAATCTCTGTTTCAGAAAGCAGGAAATCTGATTTTGCTAGGACGGAAAAGGGAGAATATGTGGATTTGCAGGAAAAGCAGATGGCCAGAAGCAGAAAAAACCCTTTACCCTTACCATTCCCTCATGTCCTTCTTAAGGGAAAAGCACTGAAATTCCAAGAAGAGGAAAATGCATTCTGAGCTGGCTGGGAAGAGCGTGATAAACAAACATAAGGGTAGAAGGGAAAGCATATTCAGGGTGGAATGGAAGGAAGGCTGATATCAGGATCCAATGGAAGGGGAAGGGATCTGGAGGTGGGTAAGAAGAGCTAGGCAGCACCAGTGGGATAAGAGAGAACAGTGGTAAAGAAAGCTCTGGGAAGTTGACTTACGTGCCAGAGGAATTCTTGGTAAAAAAAATTTTCACTGTCATACAACACTGTACATTATGTGGTAAAGAACCTATATGAATCATTAATCTATGTTGAAGTGTGGGACTGTAACAGGAAATGAACAAAATAAAAGCTGTAAAATATGAAGGGAAATAGAGAGAAAACTTGTTTTTCTCAGATCACACTTTTACATACAGAGAGGAAAACATTTTCATTCTGAAATATTAAGGAAAAACAATTAAGGAAAAAAGGTCTCAGTTAAAGGAAACTTTTGGATTAATATCTTGTTTTGTGGCCTTTTCTGTCACTTTTCCTTGTCCCAACTACACTTTCAACATTTAAATATGTATTTTAGACATACATGTTTAACAAGCCCTAGCTATTGTGTATGCCCATTACACGTAAGAATCACTACCCTGCCAACTCTGGTACCTAAGTCTCATTCAGGTTCTGTACTGGAAGTTATTTTCATTTAAACCTGTTGCCATCAAAAGAAAAGTCTTACTTCTGGTCATGTTGACAACACAACTGGACAGCTGAAAGGTAGTCTAGAAGCAAAGCTGCTAAAGACCGAGGCTGACTAGACCACATCAAAGCACTGCCTTTTGAATTCACAAGAGTGAAAAATTAGGAAAGAATTAGCAGCAGAACAAGTTAGGTTTTTATATCTGGGTGACATTAAACTGTACACGAGGTAGTTCAGGTTTTAGGATAAGAAAGTATAAATATAGGTAGGAAAGAAAAACAAATGTCAGGTTACCCTGACAGGAGTTTAATACATCACTATTGTGGACTGTAATATTGATCTACCACATTATCACAGTGAGGAACATAACTGTGTGTCATGAGTTTCTGGTGAGAGAAAAGCAAGAGAAATAGTTACAAAGTCCCAAGCTCTAAAAATAATGAATGACACTAATAAGAAAAAAATTAGTGGAAGAATACAGGAGACATATGAAATGGAATTCTCAAAATGTAAAAAAGTGCCCATGAAGCAGCACAGGAGACTGACCATGTGTCAGGAAAGGACTGTATTAAAGTTGCTGGTCTTTGGAGGAGGAAGCTCCCTTGTATGGTTTAGTAAAATGTACCACAGTAAAACAATTCTAATAAACAATTCTCTGCTATCTGATATGACGACAAAAAGGATCAGTGTTAAGATTGATTAAAGCACATGCTACAGCTGCTGTTAACCCTAAAAACATATACAGTTGCACTGTATTAGAGAATATGAGCCCAAATCTAGCAGCAAAGCAGAATCTTGAAAATTAATTCAGAACAAAGATTATCAGAGTGTCTTCAAAAAGCATTATAGCAGAAGAAGAAAAAAAACATTTTAAACATAAGTTCTGGGGCATGAAGATAGAAAAACAATGATGGGCTCAAAGACCATGAGAATTTATTAAGGGCTGTAGTGTGGAGATACTAAAACACAACCAGAAATACTATTTTAAAATAACATGGGTGTTCATAAATACAAAGTAAAAGATAAATGCTCTGCCTGTTTCAGCTTTCATTTGAGCATGACAGGAAATGTGTGGGGAGGATATCAATTTTACATATAAAAATAGAGAGATGACGCTTAAGAACTTCAGTACTTTGTGAAACTACAAAGGAAATTAAGAAAAAAGGGAAAAATTAGGCAGACCAAGGCAAAGTTAGCTGATGCAGATGGTGCCTTGCTGGCTAATGATTGATAATAGCAGCAATTACTGACAGTTCTAAAAAATGTTGTTCCATTTCAGTTCTCAATGTCTCAGAAAAATTAAATCACATCAGAAGCCACAGACTTATTACTGAAAGTAAACTTTTATGAAACTTCCTCAAAAGTGTTAGTGAAGTGATTAAATAAGCCTACTCCATTAACTTGAGTCAGACAAGTTTTAGAGGAACGTCAGGCAGAAATGGCCCAAGAATTATTGTACTTAGGGACAGCAAGAGACACAAGGCTATGCTTCTATTTCCAAAGAAAATTTGGACATCAAATGGCAAAGCAAAACCTAAGTGGCCTTGAATATTCATATAATTCAAGACTTTCATCAAAACATGCAGATGTGTTTTGAACTGAAAAATGAAGTAGTATCATTTGCTTTAATTAATGTAGGAAAGGTTTAGGAAAGTCAGTGTTACCCCTCCCATGTAATGTCACATTGACTCCTCTAATTCACCCCTTTGATGGAGCAGGGGATGAGCAAATTCAGAGCCAGAATCAGCCCGCTACACTAGCAAATCTTGATACTGTAGCTTCTTCAGTAACCCACAGAAGTGCATGAAGGAAACTGTGATCATTGACTCCTTATGCAACTGACTAGTTTTAAAAGCCCAGCCAAAAAGTGCTGTTTTATACTAGCTCATTTCTTGAGTATGCAGTTTAAAATTGTGAAGCCCAGACTATGCCTCTGAGAAGCTGTATATGATTGTACTGGAGAACAGTGAGAATACTGAGGTTTGATCCAAGAAAATGAAGACTAGACTTAAAGGTCTAGCTTGGGAAAAAAAAACAAAAAACAACAATAGTTCTTGAGAAATAGACCTACTGACATACTTGTGGTACCACAGATTACACAGATACCACTTTCTCTCCTTTACAATATACTGGGCTATCAACAAGTACCTGTCTGTTCATCTTATATGTTTGAAGATAAGGATAAACCCAGTAATATCAAACATTTGACAGGTACACCGATACCAGTTATTTTAGCAGACTGATTTACCTGAAGATATAACCCAAAGGAAACCATCCAAAAGTATAGGATAAGTAACGAATTCAGCAATCAGGAAAAATCTTCAACAATTAACACAGTAAGACTCAAGGATTTCAGAATTTCAGAAAGTGTCCACTTAGTAACTACCATTGTGTATTTTTGTCTCTATATTTGAACTGGTGTGAAACAGCAGAACTTTTAAAATGAGAGAAACAAAAAAATAACAAATGAGACTCTTCCTCATATATTACACAATTGAATGGATATCCAAGAGGGCATAGTTAGAAGGCCCAAGTAATTTGTTTTCTGTTAAATAATACCATTTACAATTCATGAAAAGAACTGTATTATGGACAGTAGCAAGGATCTCAAGAAAAGAGATTTGACTCTTGTTAGTGATACATAGCTCCTGTAATGTATTCAGCCAATTGACAGGAAACAAGAATTAAGATTCTGAAAAGCAGCCACTGAAAAAATGTTCAAATAGCAAATTTGCTCTACAGATATGACAGAATTATGTGCTGGCCTCTCTGTGTTACATTTTGGCTTTCCTACCTGAAGTCAGAGGTAAACAGCAAAAAAAGAAATTTTATTGATGGCACTGGTAGGCCACTTTGAAAGGAGATTAATCACCTTGAATTTTGAGGGCTTTTAGGTATTCCCCTGAAATTTTAAATATATTTCCCAGCGAATTAACATTTTAATTTATTATTACGTTTTTCTAATTTATTGCTTCTATTCTTTTTTACTCTGTTCCTCAAAGACTCTGCTTTTTTTCTGTTTAGAATCTCTACATAAATTATTATATTATATTGATTTCATCGTACTAATCATACTTCTGATCTTCAAGTACTGATTTTTAGATTTCTTTTTAATTTGCCATCTTACTTTTTGCTCAGTACTTGCACTTCTGTTTGATGTGGCTGAGCACGCCTGTGTGTTTAATGACTCCTTCTGCTTCTGAATGCTTATCGTGTTTGCAGAGCTCACAACTGATCTGTATGCCCAGGCTGAGCTCTGCACAGGATGGACAGGCCAGCTGGGACAGCCCTGACAACTCTGCCTAAGGGTTCCCCTTGGTGAGGGAATAAGTACTGCATTATTCAGACAGGATCTGGGATAGGGATCAGCTATGGCTAGGGACTGGGGAAAGGCTGGAAATCATACAGTCACTGTACCTCACACAGTTCAATGGAGAAATAGCAAAAATAAGAAGGAAACTGAAGGGCTGCAGCAACCGAGAGCTTCCACTCTTCAGTTTTATTTGAACTAGAAACAAGATTGTGTTGAGTAGTACTGGATCAAGGCTGACATCATAATTTATCTCCTATGCTGCCTTCTAGCATGTATCAGCCCTTAGACATCCACTGGGGTACAGGCCAGCACAGGCCAGAAAAATGTATGAAGCATGCAGCTGTGTTGGGAGATGCCAGTGCACAGCCCCAGGAAGCTGGGAAAACCTGTGTGTTTGGGTAGGGTTGGTTATTGCAGAAATGTCTTAGTCAGCTTCCTTTTTCCTTATGACCATCCAACAGGCTTCCCTGAGACAGACAGCCCAACATCTTCATCTTGATTTCCCTTAGAAAAGATATTTTTCTCCTCGTCTCTAATCTCCATACAAAATTGCACTTTTTTTTTTCCTGGCCCATCCATCTTCACTAATTTCTGATTAGAAGTGCTAGCTGTATGCTTAGACTGCTCTGTTAGAGGCCTTTGTGGCTTCATCTCTCTGCTTTTGAATGGGACGAGAATGAGACTGATGGCAAAAAAGGCCAAAATTGGAAGCTGCATGAGATTTTAAAGGACGAAAACATTCAGCCAAGGCATTGGAGCAAAACTGCAGAGTCTAATCAAGAAGATGAGCTGAAAAGAGATACGTATCTTGATAATTTGATATCCAAGAAGCCTACATGGAAAGGACACTTCCTTCTTTTATGTTGTTTATAGGAGTGCTATAAAAGTGCACTGCAATGAATGGAAGCTTTGAAAACCAAATATGGGTCTACCAAGTATACAGTTTAACAGTCATTTATAACAGCAAACGTGAAATATTTTCTTAAAGCTTGTATTATAACTATCGCTATAACTACCATCTGCTCATGGAGAATGTTATAAACAGCAGAGAAGAACAGGGTCACCCAATACTGTCCTTATGAATAGACAATCACCTGTACCATTATTTCTTTTATTATCACCAACCTGCCAGCTACATAAGTTGTGCTTGACTATTGCAAAAAATAACTTACTAATATGCATACTGAGAGGTTTACTTATTCTAGAATTTTTTATGAAAAAGCTGATCTCCTGATATCATTTAACACACTTTGTAATGAAAATGTAATCAAGTTTAAAATAGGCATTTATGAGAGATGTACAAGTCATTAAAAGCTGTGTACGATAAATAGTGGTTAAAAAAAATTTACTTGTGATGATAGAATCTTTGTGTGTATATCATATGTAACTTAGGTTTTTCTGTTCTTGTACTTTTATGGAATCTTTATCATTCAGTTCTGCTTTACTGTCTAAGCTATTAATGCACACTGAACTGAACTGAACTGTACTGAACTGAACTGATTTTGTTAATATTTTTGCTAGAGCTACTGAGCTCCCTGCATCATTTCAATGTTCTGACTTTCACACATCGGACTCGGTGACTCTACAATCCTATGTGTTAAAAAATAATTGGCTTTATTCAAACTAGTTATCAGATTTGGATTATCAACAAACAACAAATATTGTCTAAACTAAACTAAAGTGAAGTATTAGGCACCAGCATCCCTATTTGTCACAGGAGAAAAGACTATTCCACCAGAGGGCACTAAACCCTGAGAAACCAAATTTGCTGTAAAAGGACAAACGAAAATATTGATGATTTCACCAGAACGACACAGGAATTTAGTAAGATGATGCAATTTCTTATCTTAACATTGCAATTTAAGAGCCAGAACTGATGGAGTGGCCTTTACCCAACCCCACCCTATTCGGTAATCTGCTCTGTGAGTGTACCGATATCACTACACAACCCATCACAATTAAACACTGAACTTCACTCATGTTGTTTAGGAGCAGTCTAGCAAAATCAGTGGAACTATGTCCATGGCGACATGATGAGAGCAAAGTATCAAGCCTCACACTTCGTTAATGAGCAGATTTTGTACATATTCCACCAGCCTTAAGAATCTCTTTACCAGCAAGAAAGAGATTTATTCTCTTGACTCCCCAAAACACATCAAAGTGATTTTTTCTTGTTGAATTGGGGGTTTTCTGTTTGGTTTGTTTGGGGGTTTTGTTTATTTGTTTTGTTTTCCTATGTTGTTTTGGTTTGGGGTTTTTTTTGGGTTTGGGGGATTGGTTTGGTTTTTGATTCTGGAATTTGTTTCAGTGGTGGGGTTGTGTTTTTTGTGATGTTTTGTTTTTGCGGGGGTTTTCTGGAGGGTTGTTTGGTTTTGGTCTTAGGTTTTTCGTTTGTTTTCGGGTTTTTTTTGGCTTTGTTTTTAGTTTTTGGTTTTTGGGTTTTTTTTATGGGAGTGTTCGGGGTGGTGGGGATTTTTGGGAGTGGACGGTGGGGTGATTTCTTTGAATTACCGCTTTAAGAAAGCTTTACGGCAGCTGTAAATCGGGCAATCCAGTTAAGGGAGTGTAACTGAGAGATTACAGAACAAAAATGTTTGTCTATTCCCGAAAGAGGACGCAGACTGCCGTTAAGGTTTCCTTGATCTCCAGCAGCCCCCTCCGAGCCGCTGCTGCTCACACGGAAGCACAGACTGGTGCCCGCGTCTCAGCTCCTCCCGCGGTCAGCACGGCCGGGAGAGGACACGGCTCAGCTGGGACCACACCCGTGCGCTTTCCTGCCCCTCGGGGACACTGCAAACGGAGTATTTGGTTTTAGTTCTGCTATTGTCAATGTGTAGTAACTCTGACCAAGACAAACAGGTATCTGTAAAGTCCTCTGTTTGTTTAGACACCATAGGTGTTTATGACTGTGCAATTCATTCTGCAATTTCAGCTGACTGAAAAATGATGACGTAGAAAGAAAATGCAGTGACTAATGATGAACTTTTTGCATACTTTTTAAGAAATTTACTTCCTTTGAAAAGCGTTGGCACTCTGCCGCCTCTCACCACAGCTCTTTATGACACTCCCTTTCCGTTTCCTGATGGATTGAGGGCTGTGTGGTAGCAGGCACAAAGTGTCTCTCGATACACAAATTCACGTGCACATCAGACAGCCTTGCTGTATTTCTGAGTCCCTGACCATTGTGTTCAAGCATCTGGGTTTCCCTGAGGAACCGTGTGTAACGGGAAGCAAGAGTGAGATCTCAGACACTGAGTAATGTGCAGGAAGAGTTTGTGGAGCACAGACTGAAACACTAAAAAGCTGCGAATTCCCTTTCGACAAGGGGCTATTACATTCTGAAAAGATAAGGCAAGGAGACCAGCTCCTTTTTAATGCCTTTATTGAGGTCAGCTGTTGATGGGGGGAAGGCGAGGGACTGCACACACTACCACTGCTCCCGACGGATGACTCAGAGGAAGAGATGTTTAGCTGTGCTGCATAGCGGAGCTGAGGCTTCCGTGCTCACGCCAGTCCCCGGGAAGACACTGACTCCTTGGAAACCTAGGCTGTTCATGCATAGCAAGTGTTGTATAGTTATGGTGACGTGGCCCGGAACATCAGTAAGTGGCTCAACGTTCTCCCTTGCTCCTCGACGTAGTTTGGAGTCCAGTTTGTGCCATGGCTCGCTGATTCTAGGGGTCTTTAGATGTTAATTCCACTTTCTCTCGGTGCTAACCCCCATGGGAATTTGCTCATCTACATACTGGGGAATGTCGTCGGTTGCCATTAGGGGGTGCCAGGAGCAGCAGAGGCAATATACAAGGCAAGGTGGCATTTAACAAGGCTGTCACAACAACACTGATATTTACCAAACATGACAGAACATGAGGTATTTAACAAAGAAGGCACCTTATGCTGACAACATTCTACTGTTCAAACTGTAAACATCTTTGTATACTGATCAGGAGGTCACGTTTTACTCTTTACACATTCTTTTCTTTGCAGTGGCAGGCTCCACAGGCGAGCACACTGTACATCATGCATCCCTGCCTCCTGTCTTGTTGGCTGCTCCCTCCCCACTCCTACAGCAGCCCACTGGCTGGTGTGGCAGCATAGCATCAGGGGAGGATGATCCTCTGCATTCACAGTAGCTGTCCTGTGATCTCCCACACTTCAGATTTGTTGAACTTTAACAGACATTATTGCTTAGGTGTGTTGGTTTGCACGGCCTGGCTTTTAGTAGCACTTGTGTCACAGAGTTGGCTTCAGTGAGAAGCTGCTGGAAGCTTCCACCAAGTCTGGCAGAGCTAATCCCTGACGGCTCTGAAGATGGACATGCCACTGGCCAAAACTGGGCCAATGAGAGAGGTTGGTTGGTAACACCTCTGTGATAACATATTTAAGAAGAAAATCAAAGCAAAGTGAGGTACATGCAGTTTTTTTCTAGCCAGAGAAGAGGAGGAGGTGAAAACACATGAGAGAAAACAACATGGAGACACCAAGATCTGTGGAGAAGGAGGGGAAGGAGTTGCTCCAGGTGCCAGAGCAAGATTCCTCTGCAGGCCATGCTGATGGCAGTGGTGAAGCAGCTGTGCCCCTGCAGCCCATGAGGATCCACAGGGGATGCAGAGATCCATCCGCAGCCTCTGGGGGAGGTGTCCATGCCATAGCGGGTGGATGCCTGGAGGAGGCTGTGATCCAGTGGGAGACCCGGTAGAGAGATGGGGCCTTGCTTCCAGGCTGGAGTAGCCTGTCCTTGGAGGGCTGCACCCCATGAAAAGAGAGATCCATGTTGCTGCAGTTTTGGAAGGACTGCTGCTGGTGAGATTGGAGCCACATTGGAGAAGTTCACAGGGAACTGTCTCCTGTGGGAAGGACTATTCTCCTTGTGCAGCAAAATAAAATTTTGGTGATGAACTGACCCTAACCCCCATGCCCTGTCTCCCTGTGCTGTTGATGGGGAGGAGGGAGGGGTTTGGGGGAACAAAAAGGTCTTTTAAGGGCTTATTGTACTTCTCATTATCCTCCTCTGATTTTGTTAGTAATAAATGCACTTTGTGCCTGTTTTGCTCTTGGAGTGTTTTCTCCCATGTGTCAAACCACAACCGTTTTTGGCAAGAGGTAGCAGAATCGATGCCACACTCTCCACAAAGAAACTGTATTGGTTTGACACTGACCAAATACCAGGCACCCACAAAAGTTGCTCACTTGCCCTCTCCTGCCACAGCTTGGCAGAGGAGAGAAAAAAATTTAATGAAGCCTTCATGAGCTGAGATAAGGATCAGGAAAAAAACCTCCAAGGGCAAAACAGGCTCAACTTAGAGGTTGAGTAAGTACACAAAGTGCGCTTACTTCTAATAAAATCAGAGGAGGATAATGAGAAGTACAATAAGCCCTTAAAAGACCTTTTTGTTCCCCCAAACCCCTCCCTCCTCCCCATCAACAGCACAGGGAGACAGGGCATGGGGGTTAGGGTCAGTTCATCACCAAAATTTTATTTTGCTGCGCAAGGAGAATAGTCCTTCCCACAGGAGACAGTTCCCTGCGAACTTCTCCAACGTGGCTCCAATCTCACCAGCAGCAGTCCTTCCAAAATTGCAGCAACATGGATCTCTCTTTTCATGGGGTGCAGCCCTCCAAGGACAGGCTACTCCAGCCTGGAAGCAAGGCCCCATCTCTCTACCGGGTCTCCCACTGGATCACAGCCTCCTCCAGGCATCCACCCGCTATGGCATGGACACCTCCCCCAGAGGCTGCATGGGGCTCTGCATGGGCTGCATGGGTTGCAGGGGCACAGCTGCTTCACCACTGCCATCAGCATGGCCTGCAGAGGAATCTTGCTCTGGCACCTGGAGCAACTCCTCCCCCTCCTTCTCCACAGACCTTGGTGTCTCCATGTTGTTTTCTCTCATGTGTTTTCACCTCCTCCTCTTCTCTGGCTAGAAAAAAACTGCATGTACCTCACTTTGCTTTGATTTTCTTCTTAAATATGTTATCACAGAGGTGTTACCAACCAACCTCTCTCATTGGCCCAGTTTTGGCCAGTGGCATGTCCATCTTCAGAGCCGTCAGGGATTAGCTCTGCCAGACTTGGTGGAAGCTTCCAGCAGCTTCTCACTGAAGCCAACTCTGTGACACAAGTGCTACTAAAAGCCAGGCCGTGCAAACCAACACACCTAGGATACAGAAACCATGCTCTCTGTGCATTGAAAAAACCCACATCACACTCCCAAAAACAGCAACAAAAAATCTGACCAAAAAACCCCAAACAAGCAAAAAAATATCCCCACAAAGAAAAAAAAAATAAACCACACCAAACCCCCAGAAATAACTGAATGGCAATCTGAGATATAATAACGATAGACTTGGGTACCTAACTTCCATCTAAGTCCCACTTTACCTTTCTAAGCTTGTTTGGTTTCAGGCCTTAGAGGTGTTCTAATTATTCATTTCATTCCAAATTACACTAATACTTATGTTCTAAAGAGCTAATTGAAAGACAGGGAAATAAATAGGTTGGCTCTTTAACTAGGAAACCTCAACAGCCTTTAACTGGTTTACAAAGCAGACGCCTATGGGAGCCAGCAACATTAATTTCTGGGATGCAGTCCACATGTGCTGAAATCTCACAACACAGCAAACATATCCATGGGGTTGTTTAGCCACCAGAGGAGAAAGAGCGGGCTAAGAAGGCTGGGAAGGAGAGACACCACTTCCCTTTTTGCTCCTGTCTGTGTCTCAAACTCATTTTCAGTATTTCTGACTTGTTTTCACAGTCTGATTTAAAAACTTATTAAAACTCTGAATATATATAGATATATATAGATATATGTATATGTGTGTGTGTGTATGTATGTATATAACTTGGTAAACACCTTCTGAGACTGTGACATGGATATATGACATACATAGCAGAGGAAATCCTGAAAGCATGTTATTTGAACAACTTACTGGTAGGTCCTCAAGTGGTAAATGCATAGGCTGTACATAGCAGATTCTTTCTCAGAGGATTGATAAAGAATTAACTTTTTTTAACAGCATCTAACTGATAGACACAAAAGCTCCATTTTCCACATGATTTAAGACTCTGGTTATATTTTCAAAGATACTTCAGTGCCAAAAGTTTTAGATAATCCTCTAAATGGAATTTTAAGAGTTGGCATCTCAGGTTGAAAGCTAGGATTTCTTTTGAACAGCCTTGGGGTGTCTACTTGAGAAAACAATAGACAGCAAGATATCTTTGAAATCTTGTCCTTAAATCCCATAAATTTTCTGTGTTTAAGTATTTTTTTTTTTATTATTATGAAGGCCTAAAGATCAGTTGCATGGTTTGGAAAAAGCCAATCAGTGGATATACAAAAAGGTACAAACTGGAAGTTGGTCAGGCACAGAGTGACAGTGAGTTTGCCCCGGCTGACTAAACAGAAGATATCAAGAAGTGGAGTGCTGAGAAAGAGAACATCTAGATATGCTTGGTGAGAAGCATGGGATTATGGATTTAGTTTCTATATAAGGTTATGTGTTAATGATTAGTTAGTTAATGGTTATGTTGTTGTTCATAGGTTCTTTGTTCTGTTACCAAGGTTATATAATGTTCTGTTCACTGTAATATTGGCTGTCCACTCCAGAGTTTTACCCACTGGGGCTACTGTGTATGGCTTCTGTTTTAGTTGGCTCCTCTATTAAATTGCTTTTTGTGCCCTGATCCTTTTACTTCACCGGTAGCAGCGGTGGACCCCTGACAATGGTTGTCTTGATCAGACCAGTCACCTAGCTTTATTGCTATATTGCGATAGAGCTGCTAACCCTGAATCAGGGTGAACCCTGTTCCTCCAGTCAGGTCAACTGGACTGCGACAACAAACTACCTGCTGTCCTTTAGCACAAACGAAGGATTACTTTTTGCCACTGAATATACTAATTATATTCACTGCCAGCAATTTTGGTGATGCTTGCTACATTTACCCACAGCCTTCTAGGTATTTTATTATTTTTTGGTTTATATATGCATTGTATTAGAAATAGTGTTTCTAATCCTATAGCAGAAATATTATAGTGTACCTGACTACTGTATTAATATTTTAGGAATAAAATGGTCCTGATGTTGTGTGGTTTGCCATATCTTCCTTCATTTTGTCCTTACCAGTTGTTTGCAGTGATTTGTGGAATTGAAAGCCCCCAAAACCCCAAACCAACAACATGATAATTTGTTTTAATAGGTTAATATAAGTCATGCATCCCCTTATCTGCATTCCTTATTCAGAGTGAAACTGGAAGGTGGGAGGGAGAAAAAGGGTGTGTGCCCTTGGAAGGAAGTGTGGTCCTAGATCACATGGGCAAACTGTGAAACCATGGAGTCGGACAATAGCTGGTTCAACTGAATATGCACGAAAATCCAATGCTGGGTATTGCATAGACCTGCTGTGCACCTCCACAGATAACTCATTCTGGAAGAGTATCCTTCCGTTCTATCCCTACCACAGGCTACTGTGTACCTTGCACAAAGTCAGTGACTTGACACATGATCAGCCTGTGCAATTACAGAGGTCGTGAAAATCGTCTTTGGCATTCTGGCTGAGGTACAGCTTTAGGTATGGTTGGGTTCACTGCTGGGTGGAGCTGGGGACAGCAAGCATGCAATTAGGAGGAAAACAGCAATGACTGTGGCAGTTCTTGCTGTTTCTGGCTCTTGTTGAATAGCAACTCTAATTGCATCTTCTGTGGGCATAAAAGCATTTATCCAAGATATGCAGTGCTAGGAGGAAATTAAAGGCTTAGAAATACAGCTCTTAAATGGAGCCTTGTGACCTTGTGCACTGTATGCAGTCACAAGCTGTTTCAGGGCACCGTTAGGTGTGCCAAGCCCGTCCTCTTTGTTCCCACCATCCTGCATTGGAACATTAAAACCCCAACTAAACATTTTAGGCTTTGGAGAGCAACCAGACACATTTTAGGTCTCGCTCCTGACTAAAAATATACTTCTTGAAGCATTTATGTTGCACAAATAAAGGCTTAGTACTGTATATAGGTCTGAAAACAAGCCCAGTAGCTCAACTGACTGACTTGATTAACTTTTTATTAAGATTCCATGAATTCTTATTGGTCATGAAAGTGCTGTTGTGTTACAGTTACCTAAGTACCAAAGCTCCTTGTCAGTTTGGAGCATAAAATGCTTACTGAAGTTGTAGAAGATGAATATCCAAAAAGTTAATTTGAAAGAAGACCTGAGCTTATATTAATGAACAAAAAAAATATATTACATACATATACTGAACAAAGACTGATGGAAACTGTCTCAGATGATTGAAGGAAGCAGTAAGAAGGTAGGGCTGTTAGAGACATGGCAATGGCAGCAGCTCCGGGAGCAGGGACAGCAGCTGTGAACGGAGGCTCACGAGTTAAGAGTTTAATTTCTTCATAGCAGGTTTTATGGGTCTAAGTTTTGTGTTTGTGATAAGAACAGTGTTGATAACAGGGAGCTGTTTTAGGTATCGGTTGCACAGCGTCTAGGTCCGTTCTGCTCCTGTGAGTGCACAAGCAGCTTAGGAGGGGACACAGCCGGGACAGCTGAGCCCATATCACACTTATCATGGACCCCGCTCTCAGGCACATTGCTTAATTTCAGGGTTTGTCCCGTACGGGCCAGGACACTCCTCGATCTGCTGCCCTGCCCCTCGGAGGCACGGCCCGCTAGGGCCCTGAGGGGCGCGCTCGCTCAGGGGGCTGCTCCCAGGCTCCCCCGCCCCGGCGCGCCGTCACTCCGCCTCCGCGGGTAGTGCGCATGCATGAGGCGGCCGCCCAGCCCTGAGTCACTGCTGCGCTCCTCAGCCGCTCCCCAGCAGCGGCGGAAAGGCGGCCACCATGAATCGCTTGGGGAAGAAAGCAAATGAGACCCTCATCGAGATGTCTCTGTCTGCGGACGGTAGGAGGGGGCGGGGAGGGGGGGATCCCGGCTCTGTTCCGTCCTTTTCCCCTGGGAAACGGTAGCGCTTCCTGAGGTGACTCCGGGCCCCGTGGAAGCGGCGCGGGTGGGAGGCAGCGGGGGCGAGCGTAGTGCGGGACTCTGGGGGGCTCTGGTTCCTTCCAAGGGTCTGAAGACCGGCGTCTGTGAGATGAGGCTGATCCTGGGTGAATCCTGACCCCTCCTGCATCGAGCTTTTAATCCTTCGGCTTCCACTTGAGAAGAGCAAAACCACTTTTCCATGAGCATGATCCAGCTATGATTAGATCTTTATAATCCACAAATAAACCTTGAAAATGAAGGTTCACGTATCCGCACCCTGACAAGACCAAAAGCTGGAGAATCCGCTCGATTTTTATCTTAGAGACATAGCGGACACAAACAAAGGTCCCTTTGCCGGACAGCAAACTTTAAGCCTCCCCCGAAGCACCAGCTGGGATGGGGCGCTGGCTCCCGGGAGCTGAGGTTGCCCTTACAAGGAGGCTCAGAGCAAACCGGGTCATCTCACTTAGGAAGGGAAGCCTTCTTCCCCCTCGCCCTATCCCAGATGCACTGGGTCCCCTCAGCTTCGAATAGACCAGACCCTGTGGCAGGGGATGTGGGCCAGTGGATTTGTGTCGGGGCCTTGCTTTTTTTTCTATAGCCGTGTTACAGCTTCCACTTCATGTCAGCATAGTATATCATTACTTATAATAAATGTGGTCATATCAGAAATTTGTAAAATAACATGACGCAAGTGTATGTTTATCAGCACTTCACCTGGCAACGTGAATCAACAGTCCGATGTAAGAGAGCATGTTGATATTTTCAGAATGAGACTGTATAGGTTTTTTTTAAAAAAAGGAAAATGCTGACCTAGAAGAGTTTCTGTTTTGGGAATAATGCTTTGCCATCAGTCCTAGAAGTGAAAATCTTAAAGCAGGGAAGAACCACTAAGTGCCTGTGTTGGCTTCTTGGTTATCTGCTCTCCTTCACAGCTTGACTACACTGTCTCTTTTATAGAAACATATATAGTGCCACTTTAAACACCTCAAGCACTAGTGGCAAGTAATGATTTTCAAAATATTTGGCAGTCTTATTTCAGAGATGTGAAATTATCCAAAAGAAGTGACCTTATGGAGGGGTGTCCAACCGTGGGGAGGCAGGCATTCACAGCAAGAGTCAGACGAAGGTTTGCCCTCTCTGGGAAGGCCTGGTGAGGCTGGCAGGCTTCTTAGGAACCTGAGCAGATGGATATTACAGCCTCTTGGCCAGCAATCCTGTTCCAAAGGGGATGTGAGAGACCTGAGTCATTGCCCATCCCACTGCCTGGAAGCAATGAAAAGAGCCAGGACTGAGCTGCTCTCTCCATGGGTTGTTCTACTGAAGTACCTTGAGACTAAAAAATTATACAGAACATACAAAATATTCCCATTTAGGGAATGATTCTATGAAGTCAGATTTGTAAACTTTATTCTACAGTATTCAGTTTCCCCATAAGCCTTGCGGGAGCTTTTATAGTCGTAAATAGTAAACATAAGGAGATTTGAGGGGTTTCAGTGTGCAAGGATGGTTAAGCAGGATTTGCCATACAATAGCACATAACTCTCCATACAAAATTATGTTCTAATTTAGTTCAATTTTGTTAATTAAACACTTTTCTAGAACAGAAACAAATTGAATATGGAGTGAAGTGAGTAGGCTTTTTAAAGTTTGTGTTAATTTGTTGCCCAAAAGTCTCCCAAGGTTAAAAAAAACCAAAGACTTTCTTAAATTATATTCCTTTAATTAAATTGGTTAGGAAAGTTAACAGTATACATACACTGCCAACAGGATTTCTTAGAGATCTAAACATACGCATTGTGCCTTTAAGGGAAAGCCTCCTAAGGGTCTAGATGTCTAATGTGTACAGGCATGGCCCGTGTAAGTCAACAGGAGCAAGGCAGGAGAAAAAACATCTGCTACTTGGTTTCTTTAAAGATAGGTTTGTATTTGGATAGTATGTGCATATTTAATTCTGGTTTACTGTTGCTTTCTGTTAAACTTGAATGCTGAGGAAAAGGTTATGAGGATGCAAAACTGTCTACCAGCATCACAAAGTTTAACTTTCCTGTTTAGAGCCTGTGTGCCAAAATTTTTACCTTGAAGGAAGCTTCCTGGCTTCCTGCTGAATTACATCTGTGTGAGGTAAAAAAATTCCTTTTTCGTGTGTGTGATTTTGCTTTCTATTGGAAGGTGTGTGTCATATACCCCAAATATTTAAGTCTAAGAAAACTGAACTTGCAAAATTGGAATGTCAGCATCATAGGAAGAAGACTGCAATATGTTGCTAGGATTATTTATGTCTACATTCACTTTCAGTAGCACCCCCACCGTGCTTCCCCTCCTCCCCCAACATGCTAGTGCTGCAGTAGCTGTGTTGTGGCATATATCCCAAGCCTGCCAGTTTTCTGGAAGATTGCTCTTGGTTCCATGCCACGATTTGCCATGCTGCCTTTATACACATGGCTTCTCTTCCAGAACTTCCAGGAGTCTGGTTTGCAGTCAAAACGCTCTAAATGAGCTATATTCAAACGCTTGTTTAGGTTGGTTGTCATCTTGCTTGTTCCCTCTGAGAAAGGTGGAAAAACATCAGGGAAAGCCAATGGTGTGACTTGCAAATGGTGCTTGTGCCAGTGTGTTGGCATTCTGCAATACCTCAGCATCCAGAGCCAAATCTTGCTGTCATTTAATAAAATGATACTGCACTTATTTGATCAGAATTCATACCAGTAACATAAAATACAGGCCTCCATTCAAAACTACATCTGTCTCTAAGTACTGTCACAATGTATGTAGTAATTTCTGATCTATTTGTGGAAACATTGAATAGGATATCATGTTCCCACAGGCCTAAACCAAACGGATTGCTAAGAGGAAAGCTGTTTGAAAGTTTATTCCTAGGTAATGAAATAAAAGCTCCAAGAAATTTAGACATAATTCATAATATGAAAGGCAGGGGAGAAAATACTCTCTTAGCCCAACCAATGTCTGGTTTCTGAGTGGAATTTCTTTACTGGCTGCCATGTGTCACTTCGGGGGCACAGTGTAGTTATTGGAAGTTAAACCTCTTTGTAACAGGAAAGTTACTCCTGTTTGTTGTAGGAAAGCCTGCTTTTGGGAACTCATCCTAACAACTTGTATCGTATCACTGTATAGCTGTGGTGCTTTTAATGTGAAAATGAAAACACCAAGCCCATTCCACTGCAAATGTAAAATACGGATTTTTCTCCAAAGATTGTGCCAGTTAAAAATCGCTCTTGGACAGCATTTTCATTTTAGGTGACAACCCTGCATATGAGATTAAACTCACTGTCTGCAGTCCAGTGAGTAGCAAAGGAAGGGTTAAGTCCCCTGTGGCTCAGTTTAGGAGACAGGTGTCTGCTAGGGACGGCAGGAGCCTCCCTTGGAATGAAAGTGTAGACCCCCCCATTCCCTCTGAATTATTATGATTTTGAAATCAAGGGTCTCTCAGGCAGAGATCTGGGGATAGGAATGACAGCTCTTTACTAGTATGTATAACAAGACACACAACAGCAATAACTACAGCGTTAACAATAAAATAGAACCAGAGACCCCGTGACAGCCTTCTCAACTGAGACGGGAAGGGATGGAGGAGAGGCTTTGCTTTACAAACCCCTCGGGCAGTCGGTCCCGGTGCTCCTGCAGGGCTCTGAGGAACACTTAACTGGAATGAGCTGAGTTCTCGGGCTGGTGGCCGAGGTGTATCAGCAGCTCCGCGGTGGACAGGGGGGATGTGAGGCCACCAACAAAGAAGGAAGAAGAACCAGGAGCTCCGTCTGGGTGATGGTGAATGCTCTCAGCTGCAACAGCAAAGTGTCCTTCACTGAAGCTGAAGGAACCAACAAGCTACCCCTGGCCTCCCTTCTTCCTGCCCCCCTTCTATCGCTGGGCCCAGCCAAACTTTTAGTGTTTCTCAAACACTCATTTAGTACCAGCAGTCAGGTTTTCCACACAACTAATGGGCAAAAATTCCACAGGTGAGCCAGAACTAAAGAAAGGGCACCTAACCCCCAACACCTGCATGCTATTTAAATCCTGTAGCAATTATGCGGGATATTCAGGCCACATTTTGGAAAGCTGAGAAATACAGTTGGATTCATAGAATCATTAAGGTTGAAAAAGACCTCTAAGATCCTTCAGGATCTCATCACTGAGTGATGGTCCTGCCATCACAGGTGAAAGCATTTTCATTTCTTTGTAACAAGGGGCCTACAATTCCACCTTCTCGCTCAGAATATGAAAGAAAATAACCTGCAGCTGTCTCCCACTCACAACAGTTCCTGGAGGAATGATTTGGCTCAGCTGGGGGGCAGAGATTCTGGATTATGAATGCCAAATAAACAGCAAAAAGGCCACCAGCATCTCTTCTGGTGAAGGCAAAGTGATGTTGTCTCAGTGATTCCCTCTCCATCCATTTGCTGCTAAGGCGTTGCCTACTGTGCTGTGCTGTTCTGAGGTGTTCTTTACAGAAATAAACTGATAACTGTATTATAAAATGGAAGTACACTGTAACCTTTATGTACAAAGACTTAATCATTTCTGTGATATGAAGAAACACTAGGATAAGATAAAAGGGCACTGATTAAAATGTCTTTTTAAAATCATGCTTGAGCGCTGTTGGCATATAATTTGTAAAAAATCCCCAAACAACAAGCAAACAAAACCACCAAGAAACCAAATACCACTGTCTTCATATTTAGTATCTTTAAACCAGTGAGTTGCATATGTACGTGGAGGGGAAAAATAGTCATCGAACCTAAACATGTCATCAAGAAAGTATAGGTAATGTAAAAAGGTAATTTTAAGAGGCAAGGTAATAATGCAGTGAACTTTTGCACTAGTTTTTATTGTGATCTGGGGATTGGACCAAAAAGCAGTGCAAGTACTAGGTTGTATTTTCTTATCTAGCAGTAATTTTATCATATTTGGTGATAGCATTCCCATGTGCATTCTGCACATAACTGCAGAAAGGGGAAGGAAGGTTCTTATGTTGTACTGCTAGGGATAGTTCTTGCAATTAAAACATAGTTATGGAAGGATTTACAGTTGTTTGCTATGTGCTAAAGCTGAATAACATATCAGGAATTATTTCTAGATTTAACACTGTGTATTTAATCATTGTGTAACATTGTGTATTTTGTTGTAATGACTGTCACATTTTGTGTTAAATTAAGCAGTGGATGTGGGAGGAGCCAAGTCTATTGGGATGTGTTTACTTGGATTTTACTATTTAGATGTATGTTTTTCATTGAAACATAAAGCTGTTAAAGCTGTGGTGTTCATGCCTTTGTTCACCAGTTGCTCTCAGTGAGTACCAGTAGACGTGGTGAAGTTACAAACACATTTTTTTAGGGAGTATGTCTTTGCATAGAGGGCAGTCTTCTAACTGGAAATCCCAAGGGATTCTTGTCTTCTTTACTAGGCTCACAATTTGAGGCTTTTGACAAGATAGCAGAACCCCAGCAAATCACATGGGTAGGACTCATGATGCAGATGGTTGTCCTTTCATTTTCTGTACTAGCCCTAAATTAGAAAGTGGCCTGTGGTTTGTTATTCAAGGAAGTTGGCTTGGAAATCAAAAAGTCTATGTTTGCACAATTTATAGTGTGCTAGAAATATACCATGCCAATAAGTAATGGCTAGAAGGTGTGCTTTTCAGGCCACTTGTTTCTTCAAACCACTTTGCCTACTTCAGTTATGTTAATTGACTGGTGTTTACACATGAACATTTAGGCAATGGAAGCCATGGCCCATTGCCATGATCATTGTCTTGATTGATAGGAACCATTTCTCTTTGGGATCAGTATAGGAATTCCAAAGTTGTTCCATCATTTTTAAAGTAATTCAGACAAAAATGCCAATTCTTACAGTTCTTGTAAGTCTTGCAAATCTTGCATTTGTTTATAAAATGTCATCCTATACTGGTATATTTTTATGTTGTAGAAGCGAGAAAATGAAATACTTGGTGAATGCAGTAGCAAAATTTCCAGTGATGCATTTAATTGGAGGCATAACCAAAAAAGTACTGAGTGAGGTACAGCATAATGAACCAGAAGCAACAAAAATTTGCAGATTAAATTTGCCATCTGAAATGAAATGTCTGGATAACATGAAACTGAGGAATACCACCAGAGGACAGTAAATTCGAGGTGGTTTTTTTTTTTTAAATATTGCTATATTTACATCATTAGTTTCCTAGTTTATGTATCCCTTTTCATTTATAGCATCTATAGAAGACCTCTCATACAAGAGTATGAGTGTCTTGTGTGCACAGAATGTATAGTGCATTGTGCCTTCTGCTACTTTTTGGCACTTGTGTATTGCAAACACAGAAAGAAATTAAAGACATTAATTAAAGATTAACCTGTTGCCTTACGGTTTACATCAGTGATTTCAGTAGAAGTTGGATAAATGCATTAATGAATGATGCTGTGAGGTGTTTGGTGGATCTGGGCACACTAGGAAAGCAAGCCTGTGCCTAACACTTCTTAAAGTGCTTGTGTTTCCATGAATGCACATGAGTGCATGTGGACTGTGATGAAAAACATTCCCACATATATAAAACATAGTTCCTCTTTCTTCATCTTACCTTGAAGGAGAGGAGAACGCACCTGGCGCTTTCATGTATGTGCCAGGCCATTGCTGGAGCTGTTTGCTTGCCTCTGCAGTCAGTGCTGATGAAATCTGGCCCTGAATGTATAAATATTCTTAAGGGCAAACAAGCACAGCCCTAGTGCTTCATGAGTTGTCAGAACTCCTGCAGTCTGGTGTGTCTACCACACTGTTCTGAGATTTGTTTTTCTAGTCCCTCTTACTTGAATGCATGTAAATGCTGTGCAATTTAAAAGTACCTGACTTTATCCAACTATTCCTAATCTGGACTTGCTTTTTTAACTGCATTTGAAACTATTAATCAGTTTATGTATGTCATTTTGCAGAACAATGATACCTGGAAGGTCTGAGTGCTCACAGCATGCTTTGAGTCTTGCCTGTGCTGGTACATAAAATACAGTGGTGGTTGTTGCCTGAATTGCATTAAAATGCCATTCAAGTTCTGTGCTACAACACTATGTTTGTGGGGTTTTTTTTGCTAAAAACAGATTTGTGCAACTTCTCTTTTTATTTAATGTATTCCCTTTTTTGCTCTCCCATTGGCTTTTAATCAAGAGGAGTGATGGTTTTGTGGTCTAAAAGGAAGGCAGCTGAGGTTAATGACCCATTTTGATTTAAAGTAACCCAGTTACTATACTAGAGATTAGGACTAGGACTGCATGTCTTTTCCAAATGCTAAATGAGATTTTCTTACTGTTAGGAACAGATTTCCATATACTTATTTATAAAAAGAGTTATTTTCCTTTTACTTCTGATGTGTTGATAAATACCTGTTCTCTGAAAGTACTTGTTTAATAATAAAACACATGAAGAAAATTAATATGTCTGTGAAGCAGCCTGTACTTGAATGCAGTCTTCTTAAGGGACTAATAAAATACTTTTAAAATATTCCCAATAGATTTTCTTGGATTCACTAAGAATGTTTTCATTGTTAAACTGTTTTAAATTTTTAGAAGCATCTCTGTGTGTGCATGAATCAGCACTTCAGACATCATCTTAAGATTGAACCTTTAGCTCAGCAGCACAGTTACTACTCTTCAGACAATGCCAACTGGAGTAGTAACTTTATTTTGCTTTCTTGGAAGTCAGTGGGTCTTCAGTTCCCATTGGCAACTCCATCCAGCTCTGGAGGATATGATCAGTATGTGTATAAGTTTAGTTGATTGTTCATTGTAAAGCTGCTTTCCTTAGATATGGAAGCACTTGCAATAGACACTATGATGCTTACTTGGAAGGAGTAAATAATTTCTCTTTCCTGTTGACCAGGCCAGGTGATCAAATAATGTCACGTTTATTAAGAGGGTAACTTCAAGACATCTAGGAATAACATTTTCTTTCATAGCTTGTTAAAGATTAATATAGGGAATTTTCTTCATAGCAACTGCAATATAAGTTTCAGGATTTGGTAGGATTTTGCTTGGTTTATTGGTTTGATTTGTTTGTTTCATTTTACCTGGACCATCAAAATTTTGCTCTAGGGATAGGAATGTGTATAAACTAATATGTCAATGTGTTAGACATACGTAGAACAGTATCAATGGTCTGAAAGCTGTTTACTTGGTTTTGTTGGCTGAAAAGGATGCTGTTATTGTGTCTAAGAAAATTGTGGAAATAATTGAAAGCAGTATTTTGGAAACAATACTGAAATAGCAGAATCAGTAGTAATACTGCCTTACTGCTGCTAAACAATGCAGTTTATCAACACCCACATGAGAATTCTGTGGCTTTTCCTTTGGAATAGCTATATCAGATGTCTTAGCCATGCAAAGGCAGATGATTTTCTAGCTTTAGTAGCAAAACAAATTTTGATCCCTAAAAATGTCTCTTCATCTGCCACCTGATTTTGAAAACACCTAATATGTAAATGTTTTTAGTGGTATAAACCATCTGTCAAAAGCTGTACTTGGTGCAGATGGATCAGGGTTATAAAAGCTGGAAGAAAGGAAAATTTAAACTTCTTACTCTGTTTTCTGATGCAGTGTTGCTCTCAACTGTGCCAGGCTGCAGCATCTGCACACCAGCTGCACTGTGCCTAGCTGTACCTCAAGTGCAGCATCATCAGCCAAGCTTTTTTCTTTGCCATCTCCCAGCACACTTGGACTTACTGAGGGTGCTGAAAATTGCCATCTTCCAGGAAAATTGTGGATTAGGTACAGTTAAAAAGCATCCATGGCTGTGACTGTGCTAGTAATTTAAAAAGCCAAGTTTTTTTTAATTTGCTTTCAAAGATGAATAGCACAGTCCAGCCACACCTGTATGGCTAAAATCCCTTCTCTCTCTAACAAGGCAGACTTCTCCATAATGTTTTGAAGACCAGACTCCAGTGTCCTCCAGAGTGTGCTTCTTCTCCATCTAGGAGAGTGCTGGAAGCTGGAACCATTCTTCAAAGCTGAAACCATTCCTCAAAGTGCACCAATAGTTGAGTGAGAAGTCCTGTGCTTAGGTCTGTCCTGGGCTTTTACTTGCCTAGTCGAGGCACCGCTGTTGTGGCCAGGACATGACCTATGACAGGTTGCATTTCTCCTGGAGAATGTGCAGTTCCTTTTTTTTGGCGCCTCTTGCCTTGCTGCAGCTATTATCAAGAAACAGGTTCTGTGGGAGGCCTTGATTTACAATGCCATCATTACTTTTTTGCAACAGCACTGAACACATGTACTTTTACCTTTTCCTAACTCATCAGTTTTACCATGAAGTGGCATTGGACAAAGTGATTCTGGCACTGTGAAAAAATTTGAACTATTGTAGAATTTACCATGAAGTGGCATTGGACAAAGTGATTCTGGCACTGTGAAAAAATTTGAACTATTGTAGAATTTCTGACTGTTTAATTACACAAGAAGCCATTTTTTATGCTTGTTACAGAAATCATAAGATTGCAGTAATGAAAGTACCTTTCTTGTGAGTAAACTACTTATATTTTAAGACATGAGATCAATCTTAATTATGTTCTTCAGTCTTCAGTACTGAATGTTAATTTGTATTGTGAGCTCCTGTTCTCATCATTCAGGTCTGTAATTGAAGTAGAAATGGTCTGTAATTCTTAGGGGTGGCATACCAAAAGTTTCTAAGCAGGTTGCCCTGCAGTTTGGTGTAGTTCGGGACAGCATATGTTGTCTTATACTGCAGAATTATAGGCCTTACAAAGCTTGCTTATTTACAGTAACATGCACACTGCCAAGGTACATGTATTTAAGGAGTAACAAATAGCTGTGTGAAGAATTGTAAGACTGTTGAAGACACCAGTTACATCCTTTTTGCTAGGATATGTGCACTCCCATGAAGGCAAATTATTTGAAAAAATACTAAAATGATAAATTTCTGAAATAATTTAGTGAGCTTTAATAGTCATAGAGTTGTTTTGAAGTTAATTTTGAACAAAATACATTTCAAAGAGTTTCTGCAATTTATACAAATAAATTTTTTAATAAAGGGCCACTTAGTTTAGTAAGTGTCCTTGTTTGTTGTTCTTGGCATGCAGATATTTCTAGATCTGTTTATATAAATAAAAGCATGTACTGTTGAAGAACAAGGACATACCCTTAAGTACAGAATTTTATCAGATTATTGTTTTACTCCCATCTTTAGATATGAAGCAGTAATTTCATGAAGAATTTTAAAAGCATTTTCTTGGCTAGTAGAAACTATTATGGTCCTCCCTACTACGGATAAGGAAAATTGGCATCCTTGTTTGTGTTGCTGAATAACATACCTAGACAAAAAGGTGAATGCTGGTATTCCAAGAGGAGCCTGTGCCATGCTTTCTTTCTGTCTAGGTTGGTCCCTGGTGTACAGGGTTATTCTTTTGCTTTATATAGTGGCTGTATTGTAAAGGATAGAGGAGAACTATGAAATGGGTTCATGTTAAAATTAATTTTACTTCTGGTTCTTACTGAAGCGTTTTTTCCTTTTAAAGATGACATTGCGATTCTCACCAAGTTCAAGCCATCACAGTCAGAAGGTATCGTACTAACCCATGTTTTACCTTCCCCCCTTCCCCCCTTTTGTCTGTTTTCTCTATCTGGCTTTTTTTTTGTTTGTTTTATATTGGGTTTTTTTTGGTTTTGGTTTTTTGGGGTTTTTTTCTGCTGGGAGCCTCTTGGAAATCAGACTTGGGTTAATGTGAGTCATTGGTATCACATATGAGCTAGGCCTTTTGCAATGTGATTTGCAAGTCAATTGTTGGCTATCTCTTGGCAGCTCTCCTGGTTAAGATCTAACTGGGCATTTACATTGATGGTGCTTGGTGCATTTCTGGGATGGGGCCTCTTAACACTTTTCTACATGATTTGGGTGTGCATTACTTGTGCTGTTTATGTTCAAGAATCTGATCACATGTTTTAGAAGGAGTGAACGTACTAAGTATGTTGTACTTTTCAGTTAATGTATGTTTTGTGTTCTCTTTTTACCTTCTCATATGCTGTTCTAGGGTTATTCATGTTTATTCCAGTGGAACAGATATCAAGAGGATTTCCTTCCACAAGTAATCAGCTGTGGTACTGGGAAAGCATTGAAAATGTGGAACTCTGAATTATATTTGTTCTGAGGTTAGACTTTAACAATTACAGAAAGGATAAAATCCAGGAAAAAACCCACACAAAAGCTGTTATAGGCTGTTGAATCAGTTCAGGTTCCCTCAGCAGTATAGAAAATTGAATGTTCCTGCTGCAGGAACAAGGTGCGCCAGACTGTTCTTGGCCTGGAATGGGAGAGTTGTGTGACAAAATGTTTGGGCTTTCTGCTCCTGGGCCCTGGGCTGGTACCTTTGGCCAAGTCAGCAGTTACCACCTGCCTCCTGGGGCTTTAGGCAGCACAGGTAGCAGAGTGTGGTAGGGATGCTCCCATTCTTTATCCTGGTGTTCAGATTGTATCTACTAATGTAGATTTTTGATGTGTAGATTGCTTTAGCAGAATAGCAGGCAACAGTGTTAAATGTCTTGGCATTCATAAAATTATTTGTTGTATTTTACACACCATTGCCTGGTTTCTCATCATGTCATATGTATAGTTATAAATTACAGAGACCATTTTCTGTAAGTGAGCTTAGGGAAAAAAAAATGTAGGAAACAAAAAACTCTCAAGCTGTATTTAAGCAGCTTATTATGTATTTTTGAAGAACCAGTTTATATCCTGCCTGGACACAATTTTGACATCAAATACAAAACGAAAAGTAGGCTTGTTTTATTGGCAGAAGTAGTCTAACTGTAGTTGTCCTGATAGTAGTCCAGTGTAAGTCTGTCCAGTCTAAGTTATACTCAGCAATGCTTCCTTAATGGAGAAAGAAGAAAGATGAATCCTCTCTTCTGAAAGAAAGAGACATAATTTTTAGGTGCATGGTCTAGATTTTGATAAGCTCTTTTCAAAACTGCTTATCCTTTCCCTTTGGTGGTGGAGTGATTTAGATGCCTGATTGAAGAGACTGATTTGCCTAATCAGCACAGCAGAGGGGTGGTTGTTCACAAAAACCTTCTTGGAGCAGGCGCCTAGCTTATGGGCTCAGAGTTGTCCTCCAGAGGAAACTGGTGACAGTGTAAATTCAGAGGAACAAACCTAGCCAGTGTCTTGATCCAGTTTAAGATTATGAAGGTGCTAAATAGGATTTTCCCTTTAGCATTAGCACTTTAGTAACTGTCTTTGGTGAAATGACTATTTGTGGCAAAGTCATATTGGTGTTCACTACTGTCGTTAAAATGAAAGCAGGTTTTTTGTTTGGTTTGTTTTATCGTTGTTGTTTAGGAGCTGGTTTTTTTAGGATTTGTATCTTTGTTTTTTGAACAAGAAGCTAAGTAATTAAGTTCATATTACTATTCCTGATCCTTTTGTTATATCTTCATTGCATGGGCATTTGTAATCTTGAGGTTATGCATTATTGACTCCTTGGCAACAAACCACACCCTAATTTGATTTCTAGCAAACACTTCCACAGGTAATTTTAATTCCATAACCAAAGCAGCAAAGCTCTGAGTGTGAAACCCCATTCAACCTAGCAAATATTTGAGACAAGAAAGATAAGTGATGACAACAGATTTTTTTTTTTCTGTCACAGTTAAAAATATATTTCTGTGAATGCTAGGTTACATCAAGGCAGTACAGACTGGTACAAGGTAGTATTGTGTTTTGCAGCATTTCTTCCCCTCCAAAGAACCGTTGTTGAAGATTTTATGTATTATTAGTATTATGAGTATTATTTTCCATCCTTTACTTGTTCATAGTTCCATGCCTTCAAGGTCCACATCATTTTCAGATCCAACAATATTTTAAAAATGGGATGTATTTATGTGAATCTCTTTTTCCATGTTCCTTAGGGGAAGAATGCAATGGACCTGAAATTATTTCAACTGCAGGATCAGAAATCCCAAGCAGCTCTGAGGTAAGGTGCCTTAAAAAGTAAGAATGAAGTTAGTTAATGTACTACTTGGTAGGAAGGAAGAAGAGTGGTTGTTGTGAAAAAGACAATTAGTTTCCAAAACTAGTATTTCTTTTAGATTGTCTTACACCTTCTTTTTATCCATGTATATTTTTTCTTCCTGTATTGTTTTGAAAGAGCAAAGCCATGAATATGACATGACACTCATTGAGTCTCAGAAGAGACTTACCAGTGTTAGTGCTACAGCACTGTAGTAGTAGAAAACAGTATGAGCTTAATGGTGTTTGCTGTATCAGTCTTGAAATGAGAATCACACAATCTTTAAATGTTTTGATGATTGGAAAATCATACTGTTTTTGCACAAATATGTCCTTAGCATCTTCTGAGGACCACATCTGGAGATGATCACACAAAGACAGAACTCAGAAAGGCTTCCTAGATTACACAGATTTTAGTCTTCTTAGAACATGCAGCCATATCGTCCCAATGCTTTCATAAATTTACCAGTTCCATTTTAAAACTTGTTCATGTGTTCACCCTGTTCCCTTCTGAATTTGTTCCATGAGTTGTAATCATCTTTTTCTCCAGGAAAATTTTCAGTGAACAGCCATATGAAATGCTTCACTGAACAATGGTCATCATACCATAATTCTGAGCTACTTACTAGAGTCTCTGAGTGGATGGATATGACGTATTTCACCAAAGCTTGGAAGAAGTCACTTCATGACTTAGGACATATGAAAGGGCAGGAAGCATGGGAGAAAGTGTGCAACATGTGTCATATATGTAGAGAAATGGGATTTGAACCTTGTTTGAAGGATGAAAGATTCATGATGGGGAGGCAAAGGAGGAGTTCAGCATGTTTGTGTCTGGGAATAATATATCTGGTTATCCTCTCAAAAATCTCTCCTTGGTAACTTCATGCAGCTTTTTCTCTTGTTTTCTACTTACATGTTTCCTTACATAAATATTTTACTTTATACTTTATCATTACATATCACAAATTATTGTCATATTAGCAATATCAGTAAGTAATAACGTGGGGGTTCTGTTTTGTTGTTTTCATTGCTCCCTCTGAGACAACTTGTTTTGCCTTAGTTGTTTCTGCAGATCAGGTGGTTATCTGTTGTTTGCTTATATTTAAGTTAGTACTTTTCTGTGATTTTCCCTGTCCTACCCAATGAACCATAATGCATTGTCATTTATCTGATTTTTGCTTTCTGTGCATTGGGCAGACATAAAGCTACAGAGTTACTCTTGATCTTGCCCAGTTTCACACTCTTATCAGCCATGACAGACTTAGTTCCTGATTATTAATGTCCTAGAACTCAGGTTAAGTCTATATTTAAAAGTTTTTCTATTAATTAATTGCAATAGTAAGATAGCCCCTAATATTTATGGGATTTTTTTTTTCCTATAATGCTAATCTTTTGTCTTCATAAGTTGTCACAGCTTCTCTTTTCTGTATAAACTGGATGAATTCCTTTTCCCTCAGTTCTTTGCTAGGCTGCCTTTAACATCCTTGATGCATTCCTGTAGGAATTCAGCAGGATCTTCTATTCCAGCATGGTTTCTCCTCCTTTCACCAAGGCCCTCCTGAGCTCAGGTCAATATGCTTTGTTCATGTTTTGACAGGTAGAACATTTCTCTGTGAAATGATTTTACCTTTGTGATAGCTTGGTAATTTTCTTGCTACTTAACAATGTTTCTGCAGTTAAAAAATATGAACATTTGGAATTCCTAAACCAATTTAAGTCAAGTAATTTTAAAAAAGAAATGGAATTAATTAAAAAAAAAGAAACATTGGGAAAGAGTTAAATGACATTCAGATCGCTATTTCATTATGCTCAGGCTGTCTTTTCATTTGGAAGAGAAAAATCATAACATCCAGCAACAGTATGCTTCTGTTCAGCAGCACAGAGAAAAAGCTAAAGCTTTATTGTTGATTTAGCAACAGAAGAGGGAAAAAATAAATCTAGATAAATATGGAGAGCAGAAACATTACCCATCCATAATTCAGTGGTCAGTTGTTCTTTTTTTCCTTCTTTTGTAATCTGCAAAGGAATATATGATTTGGATATAGGGAACGATGCAAGTAACACAAAAAGTGAGGAACTGTAGTGTACTGTGTAGTGAAGCCTGCCAGCATATATACAAAAATGAGATGAAATCCAGGACTTAAAAGGCATTGGAGTACCAATCAGTGGTGCATTTGGTCCATCATGATTTTGCATTCTTGCCAATTTCACCCTGGATTTCTCCTGTTTTAAAACTGCTTCTTCTTGAGTCTCCTTATTTTTCTTATTCTTTAATCTCCCACAGGAACAACAAAAAAATAAGATAACTTGGCCTTCATCATATTCCAAGGCTTATAGCAGACATAATTTCTAGATGCTTTGTCATGCAAAGAGGCAAGGAGATGTTTTCTGCAAACAGCAGACTGGAAAAGGGGGAGAAAAAAAGATATAATGGGGGTATTTTCAAATAAGTGCTGCAATGGGAACTGTTTCAAATTATATCTTTATGAAGTCAGTAATAGACAGCCACTACTGTTAGGGATGGGCAACCATCCTAAGTAAATTCCTGTGTAGAATCTACCTCAATAGGTCTTTATGGAGTTCTTGTTCCAAGAAATACATAATTGCCTCTGAAAGTCCCTTCAAGAGAATTGGAAAATGAATGAAATAAAACTTGAGAATTTTGTTTTCCTATGTGCTTTCTATTTGTGCAGAGAGTGCAGTAGAAAAATATACAGTGGTGTGTCTGCTCAGGGATTGTAATTAGTTGTTCAGCTACTAAGTAAATTAAGATGAAACACCCTGACAAACTAGAGTTCCTGTGCCTAAGAGGAAAGAAGATTACTCAATTATTTCAAGACTGGAGGAAAGGATAAAGAATTTAATTTGTATTGCATTTTCTAATAGTAAAAATTCAGGCGATTCAGATGGGATAAATGTAAAATTTGTACAGCTTTTGTGCAAAATTGAATCACTGGTTTGTAGTTTATCAGCATCTGTAGAGGTCCATCTATACAGAGGACTATTTGTTATTCCAATTGAGAAACACAAAGTAATTTGAAATGTTTGCTTGGTATGTATGTGGCCTCATAAAAGGCAGGTGACCACACTACTGTCCAAGACTGCAGGAACTGTGCCCTATTCTACCTGTAAGGCAATAGGAAATGATTTTGCAAAATTATACATTAAATTTTTACCTTTCTGTGAATTTCACACCAGTGAAATGCTTACTGAAAATTCCTGTTAATCAGGATTTTCCATAAGGTAATTTGATCATATGAAAATCTGTGAAGAAGCTGTCTTTATTTAAGCCAGGTAGGCAGAAGTAAATTGGCAAATTTATTAAAGTAATGCACTTTATCACAATTATGCCTTGACTCATAGGTTACTATCTTTTTTTCAGAGCAGCAGGTGCTGCAGGTGTTCCAAGTTAATTGATTGGGATTTTTTTCTGAAGAAACACCATCGTATTGTGGGTTACTTTTTATGCTTTTTCATTTTTAAACTCAGACTGGTACATCTTCAAGTAGAGAAACATAAAATGCCATTGTTAATATTGCAGAGATGGACTAAATTGGTTTCAAAATACAGAAAGAAGTACAAAAGAACTTCTTCCAAGTCTAACAAAAACACAAGGGCTATTCTGGGGAGAGGCAGAGTGCATTAAAGACTTAAGAGAGTGAATTCCATAGGAAGAGGGACCAGCCCAACACTGCTGCCACCACTGCCAACCTTCTCGGTTTTCATCTCAACAAAGTTAGATTATTTGAGTTGATTCTTGTTTTGCTTTTCATGTGTTACCAATGCTGGAGCTACTTTGTGCTGTACACAGACTTTGACATATCATGAAAAAACAGTGTGTTTCTATCGGAGTACTTGAAATGTGCAGGAGAAGATGTGACTGCCAGTTTAAAAATAGTTGATTCTAATGACTTGAGCTAATTAATTTCTGACAGTTATACTGAGTAGGGTAAGATCTCATGACTTACAGGAAAGCATTTAAGAGAATGCATAGAAATGTACAAGGGCCTCTGCCAGTTGTGTGTCCTTACCTCACAGCTTTGTGTTTCACTAAATGTAATAAAATTGTGTAATAAAATTGTGTAATAAAATTGTGTCTCTGAGCGAAGCAGTGTGGGCAGTGAGGACCGTTGGGTGACTAAAGCCAGTATTTGCATCTAACCATGGAGGAGCTGGTGAGCAGTGGGTGGGAGGAGTACGGGGTGGAGAGACTGGATAAAAGCAGATGAACAAGTACCAGTGTGGATGGGGGGAAATGAAGAGGTCAGGAGCCATAGGGCAGCATTGAAGAGAAAGGCTGTGCTTTCATCAGTGTTTCCATGGCAAGTATTTACAGTGTATAATTTGAGAAAAACTTTCTACTTAAGTGTCTCAGCCCTTAGTTCTCTACTAAAAGTGCAAGTTTTTCCAGTAGCATTAGTGACAGGAGGATTAGACCTCTAAACCCAGTTCAGATTATCTTATGGAAAGAGCACAGTGAAGCTATTTATATTTGCACTATTTCTCAGGGGGATTCCTTGCCAAAAAACAGATTGATCTTTCTGTTTATTTTACTGCATTCTGAAAATGACATTTTTTTACTTACTTAGATAAGCAAATAACCAGAGATGGCATCATTCAAAAAGAATGTAAAGATGTTTGTATTACTGGATGTGTAACAAGGACAGGAATGGACCTCAGTGATTTCTCTCAAGAAAAATTGTAATAAAAGTGAAAAATATAATTTAAAAATAATAAAAAGTACTTTATAAAAATTGGATTTGGGGTAATAAATTTTCTAAAATTTTACAACCCTAAACCAGTAAATGATACTATAATAATAAAATGCTGTTAGTATTCTGCTTCTGTTTTCTGTTGAAAGTTAATTTTATTCCACAGAGAGCTATTGCATTTTCATAATGCATTTTCAAATGCACTGTTTGGTTGCACTGTTTAAATCTGTCTGTGGATTTTGTTCAAAGCACACAAAAGCAAGACAAAACAAAAGTGTGATAAGTTGTTGACTAAGAGAATTGGATATGGGGAAACGGGTGAAGTATTGTAAACCATAATTCATTCCAATAACAGCACCTGATCTCAAAACCCATCACTGCTGCAAGGCCAGAGTGGTGGGCCAGGATCTCAGAAAGCTGATGGCCACCTGTGTAGGATGGCTCTGCTCTGCAGAGACTTCTGCTCTTGGTGTTCCTGTCATACCTGTGTGGAATCTGGCCTAAGGATGTTGCAGCAGCCTCCACACTAACATACAGGCAAACAGTGAGCACCCAGATATTGTACAATTAAAATCAGGGCATTACTTATTACTTAAAATTATTATTTCAATTTACAATTAAAATCACACTGGCTGTGGATCAGAACTGGAAACTGGGAAGCCCTCGCTTGTCTCATTAAGTGTAACGGCAATTACTGGTACCAATTTACATTGTCTACACTGTCAGATTAAAGATTTGTCTCATTGCATTTGTTTTCATTCAGTGTACACTTTATAATTTCAGTTTGTACTTGAAAAATAGCCAAGTAAGGGGCAGCACATTTGTTCCAAATGCACAGTCATATATGCTGTATGCATTTTCCCTCATCGGTATTAAATAAGTTAAAAGTTTTTCTTCACTGGATTATGAAGGTTAATCTGTACCAACTTGTTTAGACTGTATTTTTTGTAAAGGAAATAAGGAGGAATACTATTTAACTCTTATCAAAAATTGTAATTGTTGATGCTTAAAAATTAGTATGGAGCATGTAAAAGTTCATAGTGTAGGTTAGAGACCAGGATCCTCTGAGGAAGTAGAGGTTGGTTTAAACTCTGACTATCTGGACTGAAAATCCATTTATCACTCAGAAGAGCTTTTCAGCAACTTAAACTAGGAACTACACTGATCCTTCTGAATTAGCCTTTAATTTTAAAGCATCCATTGCATCATCGCTAACAACATTATGTTTTTCCTATGATGCCACTGGCAGGGCCTAAACAGTACTGAGACTACTTTACTCATCCCTGAACATCAAGTGGTAAGCAGTAAGAAGTATTCATGCTTCCTTGCATGAATTTGTGTGGCATCTTCTATTACAATATGCCAAAATGTCCCTCACCAGAAAATTTTCCAGTTTCAAGGATACCACCTTTCTAAAATAAACTGTTTCTAGTTGATAAAAATTAACATGGTCTTGCATTTATTCATAGAGATGGCTTAAAAGATAAATTGAAGTAAATCAAAAGGATAATGGACAAAATTGAAAAGTTGAGATTGGTGGAGAAAACTGGAAGGTTTGCTTTTTTATCATTGTTTTGGTTTGATAGGATGTAGGATGTATGCTGACTGGTGTTATTAACAAATGTGGGATTCCTTTTTAGCATGGCGGCCTGAGCACTCTGTGAGTCAGCATGATACTTCAAAGAGCAAGAAACAAACACCAACATAATTTGAAATATGTTGCCTCTTTTTTTTTAATTGTAGTAAATAATAAGGAAAGGCTCAGAATAGCCACTTACTGAAATTCGCAGACAAGATAACTCTATAAATTCTCAAATATATCAGAAAACTTAACAGAATCATTATTGTTTTATGGAGAAAAAGTACAAAAAGTCATTTAAAATAGCTGAAGAAGTACATGCTGAGGCGTATTAAAACTGTCTGCTTGCTTACTTTGGGCTCTGGTGTCTTCCATTAATGCATATACTCTCCTAGCTTACTTTTTATTTTTCTTTGTTCTGTTCTTGTTTAATGTATTCTTTTATTCAGAGAGCCTTTTTATGTGCATTTCAGTGCAAATATCCTGATATCTTAAACTGCTTTGAAATGCATATTTTCAAGCTTTCAGATTTTAATGGGCTTGAGAAGTGAAACATGAGTGAAGGTGAAAAGAGCAGCTTGCAAGTTTTAGCTACAAGAAATAGATACATTTTGTGTTTCTATGAATGGGAAAGCCTCATAGCCTACATGAAGTGGAAATTGAGATGGGTGGTATTAAGAGTATTGTTAATATACGTCTTTAAAGTGAGTAAGCTCTTTAATTTTGTGGATTCCTTCGAAGAAGAATAATGACAAGAACTTAATGGAAAGGGACTCTGGTAAAATGGGAACTGAATGCATAAACCAGAAATATGCCATTTTTATTTCCAGGAGAGTATATGTATATTTATGTAAGTTCTGTAAATGTATTTCCAGGAACATTTTACTTTTGGAAATACCTTTATATAATTTAGATATGTATTTATAAAGTTATGTTTAAGTTCATAAAAATGTAAAAATATACATATATATATATATGAATATAAATATACATCTTTAGCATAGCAGCACTTAAATCCATGTGTTTTTCCTGTAGCATGTTTTAATTCACCAAAAAGGAGGAGTATATAAATAACTTTGGTTTTAAGCCATTGAATGTTTCCTACCCTTTCAGTTATGGAGACTTTTCTTGTATTTTGATACAGCTTTTAAACCTTATATTTTTGTCCATTTTTATATTCTGAAAGTTTTTCTGCCAAAAATTGCTAGTTCATAAATTACTTAGTTGCATTTTAATGTAGTTCTTTGGGGTTTTTTTACTGCCTGTTTCACATCTAATTTGCTATGTGATTATTGAAGGTATGCAGTTATTATAATAAATATTTTGTTTGTAGACTGTATCTTTTAAGCCAGCAAAATGCTACAAATGAATTTAATGTTGTAGTTTCAGGTAGTTTTTTTTCCGGGTAATGTAGGACTATGATAATGTAATTTCTTGATACACTGATGGGGGATCATAAAATCCATTCCATGGTATTAATGTAACCTCTCATCTTTCTTGTTAGTTATAGCCAGAGGTGCTTCTAATGAAACTAATGGCTTCCTCCACCTCTGCTTCGTATTGGTTATTATTTTGTTACTGAAAATACTGCTCTAAACTACCTTCCTACAAAAAAGATGCAAGATACAAAAGCAGAAGGGGAAGGGTGCTCAGGTCTCAACCTAAGTCCCTGCTCTGTGGTGTTGGACATTTGGGAAACCTTGAGGTCTGAGGCATTGAATTTGGGAACAGTGTTTCTAAACATAAGCCCTTAAGGAACTTGCACTTTTCTGACTGAATTATAATCTGAAAAGTATTGCTCTAAGAAAAGTCTCCCTGTCTTTGAAGCAGGGACATAGAGAGGGCTGGGATATTAACTAGCAGAGTGTATTTGGTGGGAGCTCCATGCCTACAAGGTAAGGGTTATGCTGAGTGACCTGTAAGGAGACATTTCCTGTTGGATGGATAAGCAGAAATAGAAATCCCTCAGAGTCACATAAAATCATACGGGATTAAATAATTTAGGTATAATCTGCAAAACATATTTGTTTATTGTGTACTGAGATACCACTAACCCATCAGGGGGTAGCTGCCTACACTGCCCAAAGCCCACTGTCAGTGTGCTGATGTGGGGGTAAGTGAGGCCACAGAGATATTTAGCACGGTGCCTGTCATTCAGCTTTAGCCCGCAGTCGTTCCTCTGAAGCACTGTGTGCCAGTGTTAGTGGTAGCTGCCACTTCCAGCAGCTGCATTATGCTCTCCAGCTCCCCGTGCCTGACTGTTTGCCTTGGCCCTGGAAAAGAGTCTCAGAGGCACCTGTGGAGTGGGGTGGCCAAGGACTGTGAACCCTCAGCAGCACTGAATGGAGAGTCTAGATGGATCTGAATATCATGTGAGGCTGCCAGCCAGCATTTACATACCATGCCCAAACCAGTCTGGGCAAAACGGACCATGGGCTTTTACAGCCTTACTTCATCTTGAGCTGTGCTTTGTTTCCTTACCGGCATCTTGGTCTCTCCTGTCACCTGTCCTGTTGAGTCAGGGTTTCCTACTGCAGGGCTTTGGATTGTGTCTGAGGTGAGGATTGCAAGCATAGGTACTTGGAGGGTTGTTTGGTTGGACATGATCCAATACCCCAGCCTCTGGGATAACTATAACTATTGATATAATACCATATGAATCCTGTAAATTTGCACTTACACCACATGAAAAGAAAATTTATCTCTTCATGATAGACCATTACAACATCCAATTAGTACATCTGTCCACAAGCTGAGTGGTCACAGTTCTTAGATAACTAGACTTATGAGGCTGGAAAGCTATTACAGGATAACAGGAGGGCATTACTTGTTTTTTTGAACGGGTGGGTTTTGTAACTTGCTTTGTAGTTGATGGATTTATTCAACTTATTGAAAGCCCTGGTAAATGCTGAATGTTTGCAGGAACATGATTTCATAGAATCCTACAGTGAACTTGGATTGGAAGGGACCTCTGGGTGGCTAACCTCCTACTCAAGGCAGGGCTGGGCTGGCTTCAAACATAGATCAGGTTGCACATTCAGTGCAGATCAGTCCTGCCTAACTTAATCAGTCTGTGTGATCTCTGAGGATGAAGATTATGCAGTTGCTCTGGACAATCTGTTGTACCCATTCCCAGTCAACCACAGCCTCACATCCAGTAGGAATTTCTCCGGTTGTGACTTAAAGTTGTTGCTTCTTGAGTTTTCACCATCTTCCTCAGGGCTCCATCTCTTCTGTAGTTCCTCATTGGGTGTAACTTAATTACTAAAAAGCTTCAGCTTGCTGCCTGTACTGTGTTAGGAAGTTTTAATTTGGTTACTTGTATTGCAGGAGGAACACATTTTAGAATATTTTATGTGATGAGGTGTATGTTCATTTGGTAACTGCAGGTTGTCAAGGATCATTAGCTGCATTCATGCAGTTCTGGAAAGAGTTGAGTTAAGAGTTAAGAAATAAGATGTACAAATCAACAATGTTTAATGATTTACTGATAGAATCAATGCAAATTACAAACTTTTTATATGTGTTAAACTTGTAGGTGCACATGTATGCGCAAACATTTGTGAATGTGCAAGACTGATCTTGTTGTCCTTGTGAAATCCAAGTGCAGCAAAATGGAAAGGAATAATTTATGGGTTTAATAAGCAGGTCCGTCACTATCCACAATGAATAATCCTATGTACAGAAGGAGAAGGACTTGATACGCATTCCTCTTCTAAGAGCAGATCTGACAGTGACTACTGAATCTTCTTAAATTGCCAGTCAGACCTTTAATTACTGAGGATTCTGATACACCTTAGAAAGCAACTTAATTTTAATGGCAATAAAGATAAAATACTTCTTCAATTGTATTGAATAATATAACTATGCAACCCAAAACATTTGGGGTACTCCTTTGGCAGGAGTTTTTTTTGAAGTAACTATTGCTTATTGTTTTATTTCTTCTTTGTGTATATGAATTTAGTGCACAAGAACAATTTCTATGCTTATGAAGTCACAGTGGTTGGAGCAATTGCTAACATTTTAAGTTGTTAGAATGCACTTTGGGGTTCACTTACTGTAATGCTGAATAATTACAGTACTGTTGATTCTACAAAGATGTTAGTGTGGTTCTATGCACTGTTTTTAACTTGATTAACTTAGTATCTGAACTTGCAGTTTGCATGTAGTCAAAATGATATTTGCGAAGAAAGACCTAAACCTGCAAGTACAAAACGGAACAGAAAAATGCTTTTTCTTTTCTGCTGTTGGATTCCATGATTTTTGTGAGCCTTTTAATCATACAAGATGATGTAGTGCATTTGGAAGCAAAAGCATTTCTGAGGTAGCTGTCCTGATTTCAGCCATACAAAGTAATCTAATTGATCTGCTGTAAATATTTCTCAAGAAGATAAACAGCAAAAAACCTTAACGGAATTGCTGAAGAGGAAAGGCAAAGAATGGATGGCAGCATTTTCAGGAAATAATTTCTTTTAGCTTTTTTTGTGCTGCACTGATATGCAACAGTGTTTGTAGCTCCCCAATGGCTAGCATAGGAACACAGGAACTCTCAGTAATGCATGGCTATTTCAAGTATTGCAGCACACAGCTACAGTGTGTCTTCACTAGAATGAAGACAAACTAGAATGAAAGTCTTCTAATGAAGACTTCTTATGTGTATTAGACACACAGCTACCAGTGCGTCTAATGAAGATGCATAAAGTTGTGCAATGCAGGAACAATAGGATTTTCAATTATTTTTATTTTATTTCAGACAATTTAAAGATAAACACATGAGTTATGCGGATATTATTACTTGTAATTTTGTCAGCTCTGGAATTACATGGTTGCCTTTTGTCTTTTTATGTCCCTGTGGGTCCTGCCAAACTTGAGTATAACAGAAACATGTGTGCACTATGAGTGCATGAGCACTCATATTATGCATGAGCCAGTGTTTTGGTACCTTTGCTCTACACTCAAAACCACTTTCTTAGTGCTCTTTTTAAAATCTGCTTAAGTATCCAAATGATGGCAAGTAGCATTATAGGAGTCATTATCTTAAAACATATTTTTACTGTCCAAATGGATTCTAGCCCAGCTTTGCCTTTAATAAAAGAGGCATGATAGTCATATTATTTGTGGGTGCTTGTGTTTTTCTGGTGGTTGGAGGCTTTTCCTATCTTTAAATGACATGGATTTCTTGCTCACCATAGTTGGGATGTATGTGCTTGAAGCAATTGGTTCTTGGAGAGAAATAGTGTGCCTGCTAACTACTTGTTGGTTATTCCAGCAGAGTGAAAGGAAGTATAATCTGTTCCTAAAGCGACGTCTCAGGGTAAAGTGGTGAATGCTATTGCAAGTGACTTGGGTGCTGCAGTAATAACATGCTTCACTGTGTGACGCCTTTTGTTAACTGGGAGCAAAGTTCACAGTTACAAATAAATATTCTGTGCTTTCTCAGGGAACACATGCCTCCTTGCATGTTAAGAGAGAGAGAAGACAGAGACATTATACTCTGTTTTGTTCCTACTCTAATGAAATAAAACCCCAATTCAGCTCTATACAAATACATTTTTGCTGATAGGTGCGGTTGAAGAAAATAACATCAATGTTCCTCAGCACAGAGTTAATTTAAACTAGAATGTTCGCTTCTATGGAGAGCACTTTGCTGTATGTCTTGTATGTGATTTGATAGAGCTGAATATTAAGATGATAATAAATAATATTACCTAATGAGTTAACTTGCCTAGGAGAGTGGGGTTACAGTCTTTTATTTGCCTAACGTTAATTACTGTGGTCTAATAGTGAAAAAGGTGGATGTTGTTACTAAGACATTCTGGCATGTTGGTAAATTAAAATATGACCTTTAATAGATCGTGGTCATATTTTGACCTAATTACCTTGTTACTTTGATATCTTTTATTAGGTGTATTTTTTTCCCGTGAAAGTAAATGCTCAGTGTTGAAACATCACCCCTGTATTTTTGTGAGCTGTTTTTATATGTGGTCATTGCTGGGCCATATGTCTCTGTGGTGGTTGATTAAGTGAATCTTGTTATGTAGAGGAAAATGCATGGAATTTACATTTTGCTACCTGCTTCAAGTATTCACAAGTATTGCTACACTAACATATTACCTTTATTTTTCCTGTACCAGTTATTTACATGTAATGGGTGTGGACATATGTGGTTAATTTTGAAACTGTTTAAACTAGATGTAGCCCTTGTTAAATCTTGCCCAAATGTATCTTCAGCTGTAAAGAAACTGAAGAACTGTGGCAATATGGGGAAACATCTTTGCCTTCTGTTATATTTTAGAGAAACAGTAATGCTTGTTTTTTTATTCATATGCCTGTATCTTCTGCAGATTGATAAAAGACATCAAAGCAAAGATTCTATTTTCTTCAGGGATGGTGTGAGGAGAATTGATTTTGTTCTCTCCTATGTGGATGATCTTAATAAGGAATGGGAAAAAAAGTTGGTAAGTTTGTCTTTTTGAAGTCCTCTTAATTTTTATTTATAAGATGAGTATCAATTACTAACCCTTTCAGATCATTAGACTCACCTGGAATAGAATTTAGCTAAATATATATATAGCTATGTGAAAAACAATTCCATGGATGGAAATTTCTGTGTAATTTACTGTTGTTTGTCAGGACCCAATTTTATTAGATTTATATGTCTATGTTTATTGTGTTGATCATTCTTTGTTACTTAGGCTGAGCAATACAATAGAGCAAAGTAATCCAAATTATTTTGCTTCTTCATTTAACAGTCTAGCAGAGACTGTAGAGAAATATTTGCAAATACTTGTACCTGTAAATACTTTCAAATGAAGGGGAATTTTCTAAATGAGTGTCCTGGTTTAGGGCAAATTTGGGAGAAAATTTCCAGTGGGGCTCCCCCCAGGAAGCAAACTCACGTGGCTCTTTTCCTCCCACCTCCCAATCGGTTTGGGAAGAGATTTCTCTGAGAGAAGTGGAATAAACCTGTTTATTTCACAGGCACAGCGCTACCCAGTACAAAAATGAATGATATCAAATTACAAAACTTCTCGCCCTTCAGAAGAGATGACAAACTTCAGAGGGTCTCTTTCCTGGGGGTGTTCGCTCTGTTATCAGTCCTTCTGGCGCTGGAAAATGCCGCTGCCCAGGCTGGGCTCCCGGTAGTCCACGGGTGCTCTCCCAAGTCCTCAGGTCGATTCGTTTCAGAAAAGGGAAAGAAAACAGTCCAGGAAGACCTCTCTGCTCCGGTTAGTTGGAAAGTCAAGGCAATCTGTGTCTTGTTTGTGCTGTAGTCAAAACTCCCGATGCGGGGTGAGCAAGTACAGTCTGATAACAGATTTGGTGCTTCTTTTCCACTCACTTTTACTCTCAGATGGAATTTTAAGAATACAGAACCTGTGTCTGGGTTAGGTGGACGAATGGGGATACAATATAACATCATAATCAACCCAGGACATTCCACCCCTTATCCCCGTATCGTCGACTTACTGCCAAAACTAACATTCTAACTCTGCACACATTTACATACATAGAAACTTCTTCTCCGTTCCACCCAAAAAATACAAGCAATATATCCATCATGCCTCTGTCAAGCCCCACAACAAGCTACTGAATCCAGACTCTCCATGCTGGAGAGCTGCAGGATTCCCCACTCTCTCATTTTACTCACTCAAAACACCATCTTTCACCTGCTCATACCTTCAACACTTACACATTTCCTTCTATTTCATGTCTGCCTGGTTTAATGTACAGACAATGGCAGTAACTTTTTACCCAATGATCAGGTCTCCCTGAGGTACACATCGTGTTGTTGCATCTTTCTGCATTATCCACCATGTACAACTTGGTCTTTGAGCAAAGACAACTCTACGGATGGGTTTGTCTGTGCCCGAGGTAGAATTGACTCAAACTGTCTTCTCTAGCAGACCTTTGACATGTACCACTGGGACTTTGTCTCTGCCTACTACATGTAAAGACTCAGACTGGGCAGGACCTGCTCGGTTGGTGGAACCTTTGGTGTTGATTAACTAGGTGGCTTTTGCTAGATGTTGCTCCTAGTTTTTAAAAGATCCTCCACTCAGTGCCTTTAAGGTGATTTTTAATAGTCCATTGTACCTCCCCACTTTCTCAGCAGCAGGTGCATGGTAGGGGATATGGTACACCCACTCAGTGCCATGTTCCCTAGCCCAGCTGTTTATAAGACTGTTCTTGAAATGAGTCCCATTGTCTGACTCAATCTTCTCAGGGGTGCCATGCCTCCAAAGGACTTGCTTTTCAAGTCCCAGGATGGTGTTCCGGGCAGTGGCATGAGGCACAGGGTAGGTTTCCAACCATCCAGTGGTTTCTACTATCGTGAGCACGTAGCGCTTGCCTTGGCGGGTTTGGGGCAGTGTGATGTAATCAATCTGCCAGGCCTCTCTATGCTTGTATCTGGACCACCGCCCACCGTACCAGAGGGGCTTTAACCGCTTGGCCTGTTTGATCGCAGCACATGTCTCACAGTCATGGATAACCTGAGAAATGCTGTCTATGGTTAAATCCACCCCTCGGTCTCGTGCCTACTTATAGGTGGCATCTTTACCCTGATGACCTGAGGCATCATGAGCCCATCGGGCTAGGAACAACTCTCCCTTATGTTTCTAATCCAAATCTATTTTTGACACTTGTATCTTTGCAGCCTGATCTACCTGCTTATTATTTTGGTGTTCTTCATTAGCTCTATTCTTGGGGACATGGGCATCTACATGGCGGACTTTCACTGGTAGTCTCCCTACTCTGGTAGCAATATCTTTCCACTCTTTAGCAGCTCAAATTGGTTTTCCTCTACGTTGCCAATTAGCCTCTTTCCACCTCTCCAACCATCCCCACAGAGCATTGGCCACCATCCATGAATCCATGTAGAGGTAGAGCTTTGGCCACCTCTCTTTTTCATCAATGTCCAGGGCCAGTTGAACAGCTTTGAGTTCTGCAAGTTGACTTGATCCACCTTCTCTTTCAGTGGCTTCTGCAACTTGTCATGTGGGGCTCTATACGGCTGCTTTCCACTTTCGGTTCATCTCTACAATGCAACAGGAACCATCAATGAAAAGAGTGTAGCGTGTTTCTTCTGCTGGCAGCTGGTTATATGGTGGAGCTTCTTCAGCCCTTGTCACTTCCTCTTGTTTTTCATCTGTGGGACCAAAATTTTTACCTTCAGGCCAGTTTGTAATTATTTCTAAAATCTCAGGGTGGTTCAGTTTACCAATACGGGCGCGCTGCGTGATAAGAGCAATCCACTTGCTCCATGTGGCACTGGTTGCATGATGGGTGGAAGGAACCTTTCTCTTGAACATCTATCTTAGCACTGGTAGTCGGGATGTCAGGAGGAGTTGTGCTTCAGTGCTAATCACTTCTGAGGCGGCTTGGACTCTTTCATAGGCTGCTAAAATTTCTTTTTCTGTTGGGGTGTAATGGGCTTCGGACCTTCTGTAGCTTCTACTACAAAATCTTAATGGTCGGCTTCGAGTCTCACCAGACACTTTCTGCCAAAGGCTCCAGGACAGACCATGGATCCCGGCTGCAGAGTAGAGCACGTTCTTCACATCTGGTCTTGTTCTGACTGGGCCAAGGGCTACTGCATGGGCAATCTCTTGCTTGATCTGAGCAAAGGCTTGTTGCTGCTCAGGGCCTCGATGGAAATTATTCTTCTTCTGAGTGACCAGGTAAAGAGGGCTCACAATCTGACTGTATTCAGGAATATGCATTTTCTAAAACTCTATGGCATCTAAGAAAGCTTGTGTTTCTTTCTTATTAGTTGGTGGAGACATTGCTGTAGTTTTGTTAATGATATCAGTAGGAATCTGACGCCGCCTATCTTGCCACTTTACCCCAGGAACTGAATCTCACGAGCTGGTCTCTTAACTTTGCTCTTCTTGATGGCAAAACCAGCTTCCAGGAGGATCTGGATGATTTTCTCTCTTTTTTCAAACACTTCTGCTGCTGTGTTCTCCCACACAATGATGTCATCTATGTACTGTAGATGTTCTGGAGCCTCACCCTTTTCCAGGGCAGCTTGGATCAGTTCATGGCAGATGGTGGGGCTGTGTTTCCACCCCTGGGGCAGTCGGTTCCAGGTGTACTGCACTCCCCTCCAGGTGAAGGCAAACTGAGGCCTGCATTCTGCTGCCAGGAGAATGGAGAAAAATGCATTAGCAATGTTAATAGTGGCGTACCACTTCGCTGCCTTGGACTCTAGCTCGTACTGGAGCTCTAGCATATCAGGCACAGCAGCGCTTAGCGGTGGAGTCACTTCATTCAATGCACGATAGTCCACAGTCAATCTCCATTCTCCTTCAGATTTACGCACAGGCCAGATGGGGCTGTTGAAGGGTGAGTGGGTTTTGCTGACCACTCCTTGGCTCTCTAGCTCTCTGATCATCTTGTGGATGGGGATCACAGCATCTCGAGTTGTTCTATATTGTCGGCGGTGCACTGTCGAGGTGGTAATTGGTACTTGTTGTCCTTTCACCTTCAGAAGTCCTACTGTAGATGGATTGTCAGTCCAGGCAAGGTGTTCAGTTGCTGGACGCCCTCTGTCTCCACAGCTGCTATTTTAAATGCCCACCTGAATCTTTTTGGGTCTTTGAAATACCCACTTCGGAGGTAGTCTATGCCCAAAATGCATGGGGCCTCAGGGCCTGTCACAATAGGGTGTTTCTTCCATTCATTTCCAGTCAGGCTCACGTCTGCTTCCACCAAGGTAAAATCTTGCGATCCTTCTGTCACGCCAGCAATAGAAACAGATTCTGCCTCTACATGTCTTGATGGGATTAGCGTGCACTGTGCACCAGTGTCAACCAAAGCCTCATATTGTTGTGGTTCTGATGTGCCAGGCCAACGAATCTACACAGTCCAAAAAACACGATTTTCTCTAGCCTCTACCTGGCTAGAGGCAGGGCCCCTCTAAGCCTGGTTACCTTTTCCTTTGGTATATGTCTTGGATGTTCTTTCAAGGGGATCAGACGTGTCATCATCATCATACCTGGCAGTTCGGCTACGTGCAACTGGAGCTGCTTCCCTTTTGGTGGAACTTCCTTTGTGACTCTTCTCCTCCTTCAATTCACGCACCCGTTGTGCCAGAGCTGCAGTAGATTTCCCATCCCATCTCCTCATGTTTTCTCCGCAATTACGCAGGAAGAACCACAGCTCAGCTCGTGGGGTATACCTTCTCTCCCGATCTGGGGAATGCTTGCGTTGAGTGCCAGAACCTCTGATCTGTACTGCTGAGATTTGGAGAAGGTCCTCTTTAATCTCATCTCTAAGTTTCTTGTGATTCTCCTCTATCTTATCTTCTAATCTCTGCAGACATGTTTCCACAGCTGCGATTCTTGCATGTGTGGGGCCATGCACGGCATCTGCGTATGCTCGAAGCTTCTTCGCCATATCCAGCACGGTCTCCTCCCTTTCATCCCGTTTCATCATTGCTAACGCAGATGCATATTCTTGTGGCCCAAGTCATATCAATTTTCGCCACATCACGAATGTACGTGGCACCAAGTCTGGATTCTTAGTTGGTATGTCATCTGAAAAAACACTCTCTGCCACTGCCATTTCTCTCATGTGTTGGATCCCTTGTTCGATGGTTTTCCATTATGTTTGCTGCATGTAAAGATCATTTACACACAGGTATCTTTGGGCTACACTTTCAAGGACCCGTGCCCAGAGACTGTGAGGGTTAGCCCCTCTCATTATCCCCTGGTCGATAACCGGATCGTGTGACAGGGATCTCAGATGCCTCGCTTTAGTGCCATCCAGAACTGTAGCTTCACCTGCGGCATCCCACAGACGGACTAACCAACTAATTATAGATTCATCAGGTCGTTGAGTGTAGTCCTTCCTTAGGCCACGAAGATCTTTCAGGGAAAAGGACTCAAACCTCTGATCTTGTGCCAGTTGCTTTGACTCTTGGTTTTGTGTCAGGAGGCGTTGAGGGTCCTTCTCCTGTACCATCATCATCATCATCTACTAGTCAATCGGTTTTGTCTGTGCACTTTCCACTTCTTGTGCTAGTAGCAACAGCTATGGGTTGAGGCTTGCTGTCTGGTTTAGCTACCAGCTTTGTAACTGGGAGGTTGGCTGCAGCCTGAGTAATTGGGGTAACTGTTGATTTATCTCCCTGTCCCCTTTCTCCTGTCTGCTGCCCTACAGTATCTATCAATGTGCGATAAGCATATGCCAGGGCCCAGCTTACTGCAATGATCTTTTTTTCTTTGGAATTATCCTGACACTTCTCTTTCAGGTATTTCACCACCTCAGCTGGATTCAGAATTTGTTCATGTGTAAAGTCCCAACCTACAGGGTCAGAAAATTCCTTCAGGATTTGGCCCATATCCTCCTATTCTCCACCCCACTCAGGATTTTCCATGCTTGGTTCTGGGGTCTCATCAGTCCCTCTAGAAATCTCAGCTCTCATTCTAGAGAGGCTGAAGACTGTATAGAGGAAACTTACCAGATTAAATGCCAGAAAGATGGTCTCTTTAACATTCAGGGGAAACTGAACACTCTCCAATAGTGATGTAACCGATTCAGAGGAGAAGAAGGAAAGGAAAGGTTGAAAAGCCTCATTCCTTACTCCTCCTCTAACAAACTGGGTGCATAACCATACCCATGAATCCTTTATATTTGGAACAGACTGCAGCACCTGAATAAACTTCTTGGAAATCATAATCACTAGGCCCAGCCCAATAGCTATTCTAATCCGTGCCCCTCTACTGTAAAAGCTATGTGTTAGGGACAATACCAGGGCTAGTTGTGGATAAGAAAATAAACCAAGGGACCATAAAGGTATTAAAACCTAAAAAAAGCCTAGCGACCAGAAACACATGAAGGCCTGCACCCCAAAAGACATTATTAATTCAATAATTCATCCAGCATGGCTGGATGGCTAGGGACTGCTTTATCTTATCACAATACAAAGTAATTGCCACTTCAGTACAATCAGTACAGGGTTTTTCCACTCTCTGGTGCCAATGAATGTATTTGTCCTGGTTTAGGGCAAATTTGGAAGAAAACCTCCAGTGGGGCTCCCCCCGGGAAGCAAACTCACGTGGCCCTTTTCCCCCCACCTCCCAGCCGGTTCGGGAAGAGATTTCTCTGAGAGAAGTGGAAAAAACCTGTTTATTTCACAGGCACAGCACTACCCAGTACAGAAATGAATGATATCAAATTACAAAACCTCTCGCCCTTCAGAAGAGATGACAAACTTCAGAGGGTCTCTTTCCTGGGGGTGTTTGCTCTGTTATCAGTCCTTCTGGCGCTGGAAAATGCCGCTGCCCAGGCTGGGCTCCCGGTAGTCCACGGGTGCAAGCTCCTGGTGCTCCCCCAAGTCCAGAGCAGGTTCGATTCGTTTCAGAAAAGGAAAAGAAAACAGTCCAGGAAGACCTCTCTGCTCCGGCTAGTTGGAAAGTCAAGGCGATCTGTGTCTTGTTTGTCTGTCTGTGCTGTAGTCAAAACTCCCGATGCGGGGGGAGCAAGTACAGTCTGATAACAGACTTGGTGCTTCTTTTCCACTCACTTTTACTCTCAGATGGAATTTTAAGAATACAGAACCTGTGTCTGGGTTAGGTGGATGAATGGGGATACAATTTAACATCATAATCAACCCAGGACAATGATCAAAGATCATCCAAACAAGATTCAACAATAACTGTTTTTTCACACCCTTTGACTGTAGTTAGAGGAGAAATAGATTCTTAGCTCCAAGACTCAATGCAGTTTTCTGTTAATACTTTTGAGACACTTTTCTTAAAATATACTCTGAGTGACACAGACACAGCATGTCCTCCTGGAGGTTTTCCCTGTGTTTGACTTTCTGTCTACATATGTGTATTCTTTCTTCTAGAAGAATATTCAAAGTGGCTTTGATAAGAGCCCTCCTATGTAACAGAGCACAAGAACAAACTTTCTCCAAAATACCAGTTAGTGATTATCCCTGAACTTGCCAGCAAGACCCAGTTACCTTGATGGTAGTAATAGGTCAGATGGAATCAGTTAATGACACCTGTTTGTTACATGCTCTGACACATGTGGTCTAATTTGGCTAACATAAATTCAAGCCATATAAAAAAAGTAGTACGTGAGAGGCAGTCAAGACAAAAAATTTTATATAAAGCACAATATTTAAAAAAAATAAGGATTTCAGTTTTTTTTTCTCTGTATTTGCTGCCTTCTTTCAGAGGCAGGAGAGGTTACATTTACAAACTAGTCTCTCCAATACATAACAAAGTTTACTCGTGATCAAAAAAATTTTAAAAAGGAGACACCAAAACATTTTCAAGTAATCATATTATTCTGAAAGATAAGTATATCTGAAAAAAAGCATAATTATACCAATGTTTATGACAAAATCATGATCAAAACTGTTGGTCTTTGAAACAAAGAACACTTACAATCTATATCTTGTCATATTAAAGTATTTCGTAATTAAAAATTCAAATTACCTTTTGAAAAATACTGTGAGACTGGGCTGTTTAAAAAATTTGCATGTTGCTTTCATTCTTTTATTAAGAAAATATTGGTGGCCTGTTTTCGTTAACAACTTCTGCTGCCTGTCTTTGCATCCAAATACAATTCAGTGAGGAACACAGCCCCTGCATCCTACTCTAACTACCTTAAAAAATCCAAAAATTTGTCATGTCTCTGTTTGATGCTTTTCCCAGATTAGGCATCTCAGTCAGCTTTGCTCAGCTAGCCACATTCCAAAGATTTTCTTGGGAGACCAGGTTATTTGATAGCTATAATACCATAGGTTTATATGCAAGCATACTTTTTCACTTTTTCAAACTCACCCTGTCTCTTGTCAGGCCGTACTCTTAGCTAGATGCTTTCTTCTACCCTGAAGCAAAACACGTTTGAAAAAGAAGGAAGACTACTCAGTATAGAGAGAAGAAAGGTGCCCATGCAAAATTTGTCAAAGCAACTCTTAAACTTTTCCATTAGTCATACTTGAATTATTTAAAATCAGGGAAGAAATGAATACTATTTAGGTAATGTCTCAGGTGGGAAGGAAAATGAGTCAAATGGTCAATCTAGTCACTCACTCATATTGTGTGCAGCAGTTTCCTTCTCATTTCTTTATGGGTCTTTAGGGGGTAGTAGGAATCTTTGCCAGACCAGAGTCCATGTCCATGGGTGTCATTATTCACGTGGAAAAAAGCCCAAGAGTTAGTAGCTAATATTCTTCTTCCTCTTTGAGGTAAAAATGCACTTCCTAGAAGAAACATCTCTGTCTTTCAAAAGGTCTAAACATCTCTTGTGAGATTTAATTCTGTGTATATATGTTCCTTGCAAAAGAGTTTATGGCCCTATGGAGGAAGATCAGTAGCCCTGCAGACTAACTCTGTGGTCACTGGACGAACAGTCATGGAGATACCAATTTTTTTTACACAGTTCCTGGGGCATCTACATTTTCCCTATAATTATATTCAGCACTGATCTTTATGCAATTAGTAAGTCCATAAATTGGTGCAGACTTCTTAGCTTACAAGTACTGTGCTGTTGTCTTTGTGGTAACAAGATTTAAATATTGATGAACTGCAGCCTCTGGAATTTGTCTGACATATACTGTCCTTGCTATTGTACAGCTATCATAGAAATAAATGTGTTTTTTACGGTAGTACAAGGATGCAGTAAAATGGAACAACTAAGAATAGAAGTATTCATATGAGGAGAATAACAGTTGTGACAAAGGGTTTTATTTTCTAATCTCAAGGAAACAGCTCTATTCTGCATTTCTAAGAATGGGATAAATAACTTCTTTGTGTGTTTCAACATTGTCCTGATACAGATAGAAATTTTGAGACAGTCTGTTCATCTTCTCCCTTAGTTTCATGCAGAACAACAGGCCTACTGTTTTTGATATTCCCAAATACATTCCAGCTTCAATGCTGTTTTGAACTTGCCTTCTATAAGCTACATAAATAGATCCAAACCACAAAGGTCTCTGAACAAAATTTAGGATTACAATTTTTTGAGACAATACTTAATATTATTCCTTAAAGCCTCCAGCACATGTGGAAATAGTTCACCACCATATGAAATGTATGTGAATATTAAAAAAATAAATCAAATTTATAAAAATATCTAACAAAGATGTATGACCTTTATTGTCCATCAGTGTATTTACAAGAATTACCAAGCATTAGGACTCATGGATCTCTGTGCAAAGTAACTCACTCCTATGTTAACTGGAAGCAAAGTACCTCTGTCCCCAGTGGGGTACAGAGATACATAAGGAAATTTTATCTAGTTCTTTCCTGGTTTTCATCATCTCAGACAGAATCTTCTGCTTTCTTAGAGGTACCAACTAGGCCAGGGAGCCACAGGCAGCAAGTATCAGATGCTTGTTGCTGCTGTTAGCCCTGTTACCAGCTGCACCCCCAGGTCTGCATGAGTGGCCGAAAGCTGTGCTCAGTCTGAACTGGGACTTCTCCATGCAGCTCTGTAGAGGTTTGTCTGGTAGTTGCAGAAGAAATCACAGCATGTCCTGCATTGGAAGGGACCCACAACAATCAAGTCCAATGAGTCAGCAGTGCCCTGGCATCCAGGAGGGCCAGCCCTGACCTAGGGGTGCATCAGACACAGCATTACCAGCCAGGCAAGGGAGGGGGGTTGTCCCACTCTGCTCTGAGCTGGGGCAGTTTCATCTGGAGTTCTGTGTGCGATTTTGGGCACCACAATGTAAAATAGGACAGATGTAGAGAGACTGTCCAAAATAGGGCCACGGGGCTGGTGAGGAATCTTGACTGGAAGCCTTATGAGAGGCAGCTGAGGGCACTTGGTTTATTCAGCCTGAAGAAGAGGAGACTGAGTGCAAACCTCATCACAGTGTACAGTTTTCTTGTGAAGAGGAGGGAGAAGTACCAGTCTCTTCTCTCTCAGACCAGTCAGTGACAAGACTCAAAGGAATGACGTGAAGCTGAGTCAGGGGAGGTTTAGGTTGAGTATTAGGAACTAAAGGTTTTTTTACGCAGAGGGTGGTCAGGCACCAGAACAGGTCACAGGCCACTGCACCAAGCCTGACAATTCAAGAAACATTTGGACAACACTTTCAGGTATACAGTGTGACTCTTGGAGTGTCACATGCAGGACTAGGAGTTCATAAAATTAGAGAATCACGGAATATGCTGAGTCAGAAGGGACCCACCAGGACTTTGACCTGCATTGTTACCCATTGTTGTATCAGCATTGTTATCACAATGGGGTTTATAGAAGTTATCTCTCTTCCATAGATACCTGATTATGCAGTGTTGCATTTACACTGGGCATAATAGTACTGCTGGACTTCGGATCTTGCTTAGTTAATCCTAGTGAGGTGGTTCATTACTGCCCCACATGTGTTAGATGATAAAGTTAGTCTGTGCTTGTCCCACATTATGGGAGATATCCACATAATATGGTGGATGTGATGACTTAAAGAGCTTCCTTCATGCCTCTTTGACTACAGAGTGGCATCTATAGCAGAGTCAGAAATATATGCATCAGGGATAGTTTATTAGGTTTGGGGGCCAGTAAGCTTAGAATTCTAACAAGTACACATTAAAAACTACCAGCTCTGATCCAAGGAATATGTTTTGTCCATTTTAAGCCTTTTATGATGACATGAAGAAATACAGTATTTGGCAAGATTTTTTTTTTTGTGTGTGTGTGAGACTGATTTCCTTTTAAAAATGTTTTTCCCATTAACTGTAAAGTACACTACATTGCATGAGTTTCAGGAGGGGGCTTGTGGGAGAAGAGCAAGGTGGTAAAAAGAGCATAATTTCTTTTAAGAGTACTGCAGTTCATCACACCAAGTGTATTGTAAGGAAAGATAAGTAAGATGGGGCCAGACCCTTTGACTCTGTCTGCTCCTGAGCTGCACAGTTGGACAGAAGCTGGTTGGTGTCTGGTGGCAGAGAACCCTCTGAGCTGACTTGTATGGCTCTCTTTCAATGTTTGCATACACCAGTATGTTTTGTTAGGAGAAAAGGTAATCCAGAGTAGCATATAGCTTTGGATACTAGGCTTGAATGTCAGCTTTTCTATAGTATCTTAACATATATTCTTAAATCACGTTTAAATTGTGTTGTTCTTTATCTGATTATCATGTCAGCAAACCACAGTTCTCTGACATGTTTATACAGGTGCATTTAGGAAGGTTTGTAGGAAAAAAAGCGCATGTCATTGCTTTTTCCCCCAGCATCTGCTAGAACTCAGGAGTTACCATATTCACAAGTTTGTATAGTCCAGTGTCTAATTCAATATCTAGTAATATTTGGCAAAATCAGATGTGGCATTAAAATGAAAGGCCGCTGACACAGGAAAACATTTAAGGGCTATGAATGCTATTTTTTGGTCTGCATTTGTCTGAGTAGGTTATGCAAACTGAAATGCAAAAATGACAGTCTACTCCTCACAGACATGCAGGAAAAGAATATTGGCTGAAAACTATAGTGTTTTGGGTTTTTTAAGTATGTTTGAAAACTGTCATTTTAAGACTTTTCAATAAAAGAAACATTAGACAGCATGGCATGGTTTAGCCAGAAATAATTTTGTGGTGTAGCTTGTGCATTTTAAGGGCTCAATATTTGGCTTAATTTATTGTTATTCTGACAGTTCATCAGCGAATTTTATTTAATTAAGAGGAAATTAATAGTCTCTCAATGGAAGCAAAAATTATACAGAGAAGGAGAGGAAGAAAATGTTCTTACCTAAACACACCACTTAGGAATTAGTTTGCAAAAGAAAGAAGTTCAAGAAGAATATCAAGCTCACACAGGTCATGCAGCCACCACATACTGCTAGGGGTAGGTTTGTTATCTGCATGAAGTCTGTGCTGACTTTATGCAAACTAAGCATTTGATGATTTGTTTGTCTTATCAGTGATGTTTGTGAAATACTGTTTGAATTGTCTGTAATCAGTACTTGAATATCTCTATGGGCATAATTGTATAACTAAATGTGCAAAATAAATAGATGAGGTAAATAGATGAGGCTGTAAGCTATTAGTCTTCCACACGCTTCCAGAATTTTTCTTTGATTTTTCTTTTGGAAATATAGCTAAACTTGAACACACCCCACACACCAGCCTCTTTAAGTCAGAAGTGCTCAAGACAGAAGACATCAGTTGCTTCTGATGACCCAGATCGCACAGAACAAGCCTTTTCCTACCCAGTGGGTGCCCTGTGGCTAGTCAGTGCAATTCCTGGTGGGTTCCCATCACAAAGCTGGCCCTCACTGGAAAGTGGCCTGGTATGCATTGGCTGGTTTTTGTCTGTTTGCTTTGAGAAGGTCACATAGCCTTAAGGGGTTGTCATTGGAGCGGCTGAGAGAAGTGAAACCCAGTGAGTCATCGGTGAGTGATCAATTAATAGCTAACTTCATCAGTTACTTAAGTGTCTTTGTTTCTCTTCAGGAAAGGAGAAAAGAATTTGAGAGCAACCTGCAAAAGGCTGGTTTGGAGCTAGAAACAGAAGATAAGAAGGTAAAAAAGAAGAAAAATTAGGACCAAAATAATAGATCCAGAAATTAATAAACCACTTTCTTTCTTTGAGAAAAATTATAAATTATACTTGTGGATTTCAGTGTAGTGTGACTAATTTAGGGGAAACAAGGTTATGTGTTAATTTGAGTGCTTTTTCCAGATACATTGATAAGAATTGTGGAAGCAGAATAATTTTGATTCAAGAGGAAGCTTTTACTTTTGGTTTCATAACAAAAACAAAGCCTTTGCTTTCATAACGAGAACAAGGCAAAATAGCTGTGATTTGATTTAAATCCACATAAATGGGAAGTATGCTTACAGCTGATTTTAATCCCACCTGGAAATGAGTAACAAGTTTGGAAGGCAAAGAATGGATTAGTTGTGCTCACTGGATATTGTAATTATGAGGAAGGACCCTGTAATAACTTCAGGATATTTGATTAGTGGTACTGTTTGGTGTAATAACTAGAGAACATGCGATTTTGACTGATGCAGTCAGTGTGCCAGAGGCTGAGTTGAGTAAAATAACTCTTGATGAAGTTCAGACTCTGTAACATCCATAGATAGGGAATTCATTGAGCAGCATTAAAAACCCTTCTGATTGCTAACTTCTACTGTGAATGCAGAGCAACACTAGAAGAACATACATGTTACATGAGGCCTATGACAGGATTATTCTTCATGTTTCCAATGTCATGAGAATTTTCAGGCTTCAGTGTATGAGATTGTAAGAAACAATGCTCACTTTTAAAATTTCAAAGGTTTATTAAACCTTTACAAAATACAACAGAAGTACTCAATAAGGAAGGAGACACAGTGCCGGAAGCATATGGCTATCTGCTGTACACTTGTCTACAAAATGGCTGGTCCCCTTTTTATAGCCCTGGGATTACATCAGGCAACCCTGGCCCTCACAAAGTCTGTCAGTCAACTCTTCTTTGCTGTCTGTTGGTGAAGACTGCTTTCTTGCAACTTGACTGGAGGGCAGGTGTTGCCGTGCCACGCCTCCTAGTAACAAGCCTGCCCTCTTCCCAAATGCCCCAACTATGAAGGCTGTCTAGCCTTACAAAAGGGGAGGGGAAAGAGAACTATGGGGAGAACAAATCACAATAACATAACTATACATCAGTAAAGCTTCTCTTAATAGACACATAATATTCATCCCTTAATTGAGAGAGCCAACCATCGCATTACCCATCTGTAACAGAGACTAATATAGTTTGAAAAGCCTTTGGGAACTTTTAGTACTGCAAAGATTGTTTCTATGAACAGCCATCCACCATCAGATAAGCTTTTCAGTAAATATATGTATACACATACAGAAAGTCCTTTATTCCCCCTCCTTTGATTTTAAATCATTTAAACATATGTAAAAGGTAATACATTTTATATGAAAAATATTCCCATAAATCTTGCAATAAAACACAGTTGGGTCTAATGTCTGATTTAACTCTTCTGGAACAGGAATCTGAAGATGGCAAGATTTTTTTTGTGAAGATCCATGCGCCATGGGAGGTTCTGATCACATATGCAGAAGTGCTGAACATTAAAGTTCCTATCAGGGAAAATGACATTACCCCCAGGGTGGAGAACCCCCTGGACTGTGTGCTTTTCCCACTCAGACTGCCTGAGAAGGTGATGCACCCTGAACCAGATTACTTCACGGCACCATTCAGCAAGGACAAGCAGGAGCTGTACCTCATTAATGATGAGAGCACTTTCTTCTCACCATCCATGAGAAATAGAATAGTACGTATGTGAATTTGGCTACTTGTGTTTGTTTACATGTAGGTTTACACGGCCCCATCAGAATATTCATGTAAGGAAGGACTAGGTATAGAAACTAAGGTAAGCACAGAGAGGCCTGGGTACCTGTGCATCTTGCTTAGAAATATGGAATAATTGTTGGAACTGATCTTCTGGATGTCTACAAGGCAATTGTGCCCCCTTTGTTCTTATATGGGATTAGGCCTTCTGAAGAAATACTTTTTGCTTTTGCATGTTCTTCGTGCAGATTCTACACAGTGCACACCATTATAGGTTGCTATTAAATGGCCTTAAAATAGGAAAGGTCTGAAATTCTCGTCCTTGCATCTCAGGTTAATTATATTCTTACACGTTGCCCATATGGAACAGAAGAAGGGAAGAAAAAATTTGGGATTAAGAGACTACTAAACAATGGCACCTATACAGCTGCATATCCTCTTCATGATGTAAGTATTTCAGCTTTCTGCTCCCTTGAGCATTTCGCAGTGTTTGCACTGTTTTACCTACTGTGACATTTGCCGTTCCAGGAGATACGAAAATATATTCAAACCTTGCAATTTGTCCCAGTAATTGATTCTGATTTATAACACACAAGACATACCTGTCAGCCCTACTATCTGGCTTTTATGTGCTGAAATGTTTCTTCCTGTGGATGAGATTTTAGAATACTTGTCAGTCACATCATTTCTTTAGAGACTTATTCCATCATATTCCTGTAATGTTGGTCACACAGACCATGCAGTAGTACCTTAGATTATAACAAGGAATTAATACCTACTGCAGATCCGTACATTAAGCAGTGTGTGTGTATAGGCTTTGTACACACACACTGTAGTTACACTGTAGTGCACACTACCTGCAGTTAGAGAAAAACTCTTGGGATCGTATCATTTTGGGACTGAAGTCAGGTATGTTGCCTGAATCCTGCAGTTCAGTGTGAAATGGTGACTTGGCCATCTCTCAGTGAGCTTTGGGGTGCAAATACTGTAGTACTGGAAATGTGGTAACGATAGTAAATATTGTATTTAGTTTTGCTGTAAGATCAGTTTTTAATATGACACATATGGATTTAGTCCTGGAATTCCACGGAGAAAACAAAAGAGAGATGGGTTGCAGTGTTTTAAATGGGTTTTTTCGCTTAAATTTTTTTTCCTCCTAAATGTTGTGTTTTATTCTTTTGCTTAAATCTTAAATTCTCTCCATGTTTTTAATGGTTATTTCAGATGTCACTATGCTTTAGTGAACTTGAGTTGCTTATTTATATCTCTGAATTCTACCATAAGACATATTTAACTACTGTATATGGACTTATATTTTTAAATGTTTGAAAATATTTTATTTTCCTTGGAAAATAAAATTAAATGAGTGAATGGACATTCCTTAGGTTTTCAGGAGGAAAGTTTGGCTGATTAGGATCTAGAATGCTAGTCTAGGCAGGGAAGTACTTCATACTGTTGGGACTACCAAAACCACAGACAGTAAAAAGCAAGAATCTCTTCTATACAACTACAATCGACTTTAAATGCTAAGAAATCTTATGAAAAAAATTCTAAAACTTGTGAGACAGACTCAAAAATCTTTGTCTAAAAATAATTATTTAATCTTTCAGAATACTTCCAAAATGCAAGCTTCAGGTTGCTTAAACTTCCATTGGTTGCTTCCTGTTTAGAAACTGATTTTCATGCTGTTCTTTGTGACTGAAAGGCATTCAGAAAAAAAGGAAAAAAAGGAAAACCAAGATCATGAAGTGAATAATTGATGTAGCCAAATATTTCTAGAAGTAGAGTTCTGTGGCACAAAGTAAAATTACAAAAGCTGTCACAAACTGTGGTTATTTTACAGTGTTTAATTTCTAGGAAAGTGATGAAATTCCAAAATTTTCTTAGTATTTGACAGTTAAGATACCTGATAATGACCAACACCACAGTGTGGGTGCATCATCATTCCTGTTTGTCTTTTTCAATGTAGTATTTGAGCCTGTCAATGAGCTGTTTTCCCCTTACTCTGATTTACTCACAGTGCCAGTACTGGAAAAAGGCAAGTGACCCAAACTGTGACAGTGAGAGGTACACACTCTACATGGAGTGGGCCCGCTTCTTGCGCTTCTACAAAGAGCAGCCTTTGGACCTTATCAGGTGAAATACTGTCTGTGGGTTATGTTTCCTTGCTTTTCACTGTAATACGGTGTATATTCATTTGTAACGTGATCCTGCTAAGAAGTCTTTACCACTTTTAATATCCAGTGAGAACTGGATATTAATTGTGCACTGTGTCCTGGGAGGACATGACACAACTTTCTACTGAGAAGTAGAAAAATGCTTTATCTCAAATCAAGCATCTTTCCATCTAGCCAGTCTTCCTGGGGCCAGGAGGACTTGATGTAAGAAACACATACATAAAATATCTCAGATTTTTAAATCAATCTCTGCAAAAAAGTGTTAAAGATTTGTTTGAAATGTTGAAATTTCAACACAGACTTGAAAAAATACTGATAAAATCAGTTTGGAAGCTTGAGTTTCAGTTCTAACCCCAGATTTAAGCTCACTTAAGATCTCTGATTCAGCTGATGTGATACAACAGAATGTTGCCTTGTTCACAGGTTACAGCTCTTTGTTTGTAACACAGGTGGTTGTATTTCTGTGGATTGCCTATTTGTTTTAACCACATAGTCAGAACTGTTGTACTGTTTCATTTGCATAACTCCTTGGAAAAATCAGGAAGCAAATCTTCACTTACACTATCATGTAGAAAAAAGAAAAGAGTGATTTTAAAGTTAGTTTCTACTAGGAAGAAAAAAGTAACAAAAGAGGCCATATATCCTGATCATTCACCTTGTTCATGCAGCTTGAGTAACTTCTCATGGCCAGCTTCAGACCTCATTTTCCACAGTACTTCAATGCCTTTACTCTTCTGTTTAAAGAGAATTTTGCCAAGTATTTCACTTTTACTCTGGCCAGTTTGCTCTATTACTCTTTTTACTCTATTAGCTTTTTTGCTCTATTTGCTCTAGTTTTAAATTTCTGCTTTAAAAAGTGTTCTTGTTAACTGCATTTTCTTCTTATTCAGAAAATACTATGGTGAGAAGATTGGAATCTATTTTGCCTGGCTAGGATTTTACACAGAGATGTTGTTCCTTGCAGCAGTTGTTGGTTTAATCTGTTTTCTCTATGGATTGTTTACAATGGATGAAAATATGAGCAGGTAAGTGTAACGTTCAAAATCTCCTGGGCAAAAGCTAAGCAATGTGAAAATTTTATTCTTGAAAAAAAAAAAAATCATTCGTACTGTTACTCAACAGGTAACAAGCTTTTAAAGCTGTCGTTATTGACTGAAAAGGTGGTGGACCACTAATGCAGAGCTTGTGGCTATCAATTAGTAAGACTCAACTTGTAGGTGAAAAGCAGTATTTTATTGACCATTGTAGGAGACGCTTTCTGGGGACGGTCAGAGACACGGCAAAGACCTCTATAATCGAGTTAAGTGTTAGAAGTTTATTTCAGGGCGTGGGGTAGAGAGGTAGAGAGAGAGAGCAAGAGACGGAAAAAAGAGCAAGCAAGAGAAAAAAAAAAGAGAGAAAAAAAAGAGAGAGACGGGAAAAAAGAGACCGAGCTCTTCTATACCACTACTTATATAACCTATACCTTTGAATATTCTATTCCTTAACTAACCAATCTTTCTAAGTATACTAATATAGTAACATTTGTGTACAACCTATAGAAATCGCTATTTTTGCATATTTTTAGTTATCTCAGGGTCCTTCAGACCTTTCCTTATAAGGCTGGGATGAGGGGTCTCAGCTTGGTTTTATTGCAGGAAAGAATGCGTTCTGGCATACCAGCCCGGTTGGTTTCTTTGAATTATTCAAACCGTGCTATCATTTGTATTTCTTCCTTAGCCTTTCTGGCTACAAAATCATATTTATAATTTCTTTCTAATTCTACCTTCCCAACAGACCATATCTTTCTGTATTGGAGAAGCTGCAATACATGAAGTCCTAAGAACACCCCTTAGATCTCTCAAAATTGTTTAAGTGTTTATTGTTGCCTTAAGCTCCTCTATTTAATCTATCTTGCAGAGCAGTCTGATCTTTTTGTGTAATTCATTATTTGTACTAACCAAAAGCATGAGTAAAACACAACAGCAGTGTTCTCCAATCAAATTGGGATCCAGTATCTTAGAAGCCACAGTTTGGTGGGTTTATTTAAATAAGCATAGTGTTTGTTTTATCAGAAGTCCATACATTTATTGTATTCAGGGATTCAGGGTGGGGAGAGGAAAAGAGAGTTGACTTTTTGTTGCTGACTGCTTTCTATAAGTAGGCTTCCATAAAATTTTGAGTTTTAGCCATAAAAGATGACTAACAAGTTAAAATTCTAATCTATTCTGTTGAGTAATGTAGTTTTGAGACTTGTGTTTTAGCTAGGTTAGGAATTCATCTGGGAATACTGTTATACATATTGAGATTTCTCTGGATACCAAAGGACTATCATAGGATTCTTAGGATTCTAAATTTTTCCTGTCATTAAATTGAAGTAGCAAGTTTTACTGCAGCTGTCAAAGCTGAAGTGGTCTCTCTGCTTTTAGAAAAGGTGTTTTGATATCATTGCTAACCTGGTGAGAAGCATGGTTTATATCTTGCCTGAAAGCAGTGCATGTGCAGTACAGCTCCTGACAGACTCCTGATTTATTTCTGGTAGAGCCAAAAAACCCATTCTGATGGAACTGTTAGTTCTACTCCTTTTAGCAGCTGCTTCACTCTTGGCTTGCCCTAACCAATCAATGGTTAACAGCAGTGACTGTGACAAGATGTGGCATCTTTGCTGTAAAGCTGCAAATATTGAGCTTTGAACAAATCAAGCTCCTATTTATTTTTTAAATAAAATTTCATATAATAGCATTTAAGATGCTGTGGAAACAGATACTTTACAATGTTTTCCTCCTTAGCAAAGAAATCTGTGACCCTGCAATTGGAGGAGAGATTATCATGTGCCCACTTTGTGACCGAGACTGTGAATACTGGAGACTAAATACCACCTGCGAGTCCTCACAGGTTTGTATTTGGTTCTGCAGCCACTTGTCATTTTTGTTCATCCTGAAAACTGTCTTGGTACTGACCTGTTCCTGGGTATTCTGTTGCAGTATTCCCATCTGTTTGACAACGTGGCAACTCTTTTTTTTGCCATTTTCATGGGTATATGGGGTGAGTACGTTTGATAAGTTTTATGTTCAGCAGGAAGGAGATCTTGGCAAAGCTACTGAGGGACACTGGAAGTGGGAAGAAGGGAAATAATGGCTTCACTTTAGTATCCTGCCTCAGATGCAGAAGTGACAAATGAGTGAAATTAATTTAAAGTTACAGAAGAATGAAGATTTAAAAAGCCCAAGCAGACATCTTGGATACTGACACTAGAGGACATGAACTATTGAGCGAGGGTCCCCAGAAATCAGTCACACAGCTGCTTTCGTGAGGCAAAAAGCCTTTATTGCGGGGTCTTGACAACCCTTTTATAAGCTTCTCTGATCAGGTCACCCTGATTGGTAGAAGGAACAAGACAAGCCGATACAAGGTGTCACCTACGCTCCACCAAGGATCTTTCAGCAGTGCATCAGTGGCAGTTGGAAAAAATCCATTTATTTTCCCCATAAATACAAAGCATTAATATCTGGTTCAGGAATATCCAGATGCTGCCTGTGGAGAATGTCAAACCACAAATCCAGGACAATCTCATCCTCTGGGGCTAGAGCAGCGATCAGCATGCTGTCAGCTCACTGGAGGAGTCTCCAGCAAAAGGAAAAAATGGCAGGCAAAATAGCCCACAGTCTGGACTGAAAAAACTCAGAATCCCCGGGGGGGTGGGGGAGGAAAAAGAAGGTATTACCTTCCCGCAGCTGCGTGATTTCGATGCCGACTCCCATGTTTCAGGCCACCAGACGTCGCTAGAGGACATAAAATATTGAGCGAGGGTCCCCAGAAATCAGTCACACACACAGCTGCTTTCTTGAGGCAAAAAGCCTTTATTGCGGGGTCTTGACAACCCTTTTATAAGCTTCTCTGATCAGGTCACCCTGATTGGTAGAAGGAACAAGACCCCTCTCATCCCATTGGTGGGATAAGAGAGAAAAAACATGCTCAGAACATCTGTGCCTTGTTTTGGGAAAGTAATTCCTTATTTACACAAATAATCCTTGAGCAAGAATGGGTTCCCAAGACTTTCTCTTGGGAACAGTCAGCATCTGAGAGCTTGAAAATTCTCTCAGGTTCAGAAAATCATGCCCACATCTATCTCTTTTTTTTTTTTAAATCAAAAAAGAAAAAAAAAAAAGAAAAATAAGCAAGATGCCTGCTTAGAGGGACCATCCGAGTGACCACACTCATCTTCTGCATCTGTGTCATCACTCAAAGGTTCCTCCACTTGATGATCTTCCTCCTGGTCACGGCTTGTGGTTTTCCTGTTAGCTCGGTTCTGCCTTTGGGATTGCAGGCCAGGATGGACATGCTTTGTAGGTACCCAGTGTACCCCAGTATCTGTGGATACACACACATACTCATGACCCGAAGCAATAAGTTCAAACGGGCCTTCCCACTGCTTGGTAGTCAAATTTCGCACCTGAACATTCACTCAGGGCTGATGCGTCTCGCCTGAAGCCTGCAAAGAAAGGTGATGGTTTAAGATGACAGGGTTATTTGAATTCTGCAGCACCATAAGGTGATTGGCCATATACAGAATTTTTGCCAATCAACTTTGTGGGGTTTCACCCTGCATTCCTTGTTTTTGTTTTTGAAGAACCTGCTTCAGAGTACCATGAGCACGTTCAACAATGGCTTGGCCAGTTGGAGGATGCAGAATGCTGAATTTGTGTGAAACACCTCACATCTGCATAAACTGCTGCACTTTCTGTGAGGCGTAAGCAGGGCCATTATCGGTTTTCACAGTAGAAGGTATTGCTAACACAGCAAAACCCTGCCTCCAATGGGCAATGACATTGCATGGTTTTTTCTTCAGTGTGAGCAGAAGCCCACATTGCAGAGGAGGAAGTGTCAATAGACACATGCAAATACTTTACCCTGCTGAATTCAGCAATTTGGGTAACATCTGTTTGCCAAATTTCCAAGGCCTTGAGACCCATAGGGTTTATGCCCACCAGTATAGGAGGAGCAAGCGTGTAACAATCATCACAGGAATTGACAATGTCACTGGCCTCAGTTGGAGTCAACTGAAACTGTTTTTGCAATGTATGTACATTTTGATGAAAGAATTCATGCAGTGCTTTGGCTTGTGCTAGTACATCAGGCTGAGGTGCTACCAGTGCAAGGTTAGCCAACTTTTCAGCCCTGGCATTACCTTCTGCTATGGAACTTGGCAGATTGGTATAGTTTGTACCTTGCTCTTGAACCAAATCTGGAAGGGCGACTACATTTTCTTTTTGGAGGGACCACTGGATTTCCCAGATGGGTTTGTCCCCCTGCCCCAGTAAAGGAGGTGTGGGGCACGGCGTGCCCTTCACTGCAGTGGCCCCCTTCAAAAATCTGTCCTGATCCAAACCCCCAAAGCTGCCAGTACATCCCACCCCCAGAGGTTAGCAATAGCTGTGGTGACATAAGTCCGAACTCTAGCAGATTGTCCCTCTGAGTTCATGATCTGCACAGGCCGCTGGCTGTTGAAATATTGGGCTGTTCCACCCAATCCTGTGACAGGCGACTCCACAGGATCCAGAGGCCACTGCAGAGGCCCTGCAGAGGAGGACGGGATGGTTATGTAGGCACCCGTGTTGATCAGAGCTTGTAGGTGTGTTGCTAAAGGACACGTAATGATTCACATGGACACATCTCAATGGTATGACAGGAAAAGAAATAACTTTATTTTCTGACTCCAGTATTTATAGATTCTTGACAATGACCAGGGATTGGATAACTAAGTTACCACCTTCCCAATCACACTGGTTAAGTGAAACATCCATCAAAGACATTTCTTAGAAGGAATGTGTAAACACTTATGTTTATAGTTACTTTCCTGGGAAAGTAACTAAAACTATGAAAACAAGATCAGAAGGTTTAATTTTCATGGCGACATAGGTGGATCTCCGGCGGGGTGGCACCAGGAGGGCACAGGGTACACCACATCTCAGGCCTTCTATTGGTCAGGGTTGCAGCACAGTGTATCTGAGGTGGTCCAGTCGATCCAAAGCAGCCATCCCCTCGACACCAGTCCACAGTCCTAGAAACTGAAGACTTGAAAGGCACAAGTTGAGCAATGCATGTTTTTTCGGGGATAGTTGTCGCACTATAGGGAAGAGTGAGAAGCACGTCACAGACTCTCTTGTGAGTTGTACAGGAGAGCAAGGTTTATTACCTCAGATCTCCTTTTATAGACTGATACATGAAAGTACAGAAAGGTAAAACTCTTATTGGTTAGTGAACTAACATATTACCATCATTGGTCAGTGGGGTACACCACCCCTTGACCTTCTCTTGCAAGAAAACAAGAAACTGACAAACAGCACCTGCAAGGCTGTGTTCTATCTCTGAGGATTGCTTTAATTCCTCCTTATGATTTCCCAGGCCACTTTCACAGGCGAGACTGAGAAAATTATGCGGCCTGCTTTTCCACAGGCACTGTGCTTCCTGCTTTTGCTCATATTTAGCATCCGTAGATAGTGATGGGAGAGGTGGGAGTGGAAACCATAGCACAAATCTGTCCCGAATAATCAGCATCAATAAGTCCCAGATGCACAATGATGCCCTGAAGGGTAGCATTCGATCTTCCTATTAGGAGAGCACTTCTTCCCTCCCACAGGGGTCCATAGGCATCCAGAGGAACTCTATGCACTTTGCAAGAGCTCAGGACTACTGTTGCTGCTGTGCAGACATCAAGTCCAGCCGAGCCACAGGTGCTGGCCATGAGCTGGCTAAGCAAGCCTGTATCAGCTTCAGGATGTGGGGAAAAGCTTATGTCCGAGCGTGTTTCCCCAATGCACTCAGCTTTGCGTTTCCCCAACATGCTCAGCTTTGCATTTCCCGAATCTGGCAAAGGCTGGCCTTTAACATCAAACTTTGCTGTGCAAGCCTCTGCATAGTGGTTTGGCTTTCCACACCGAGTGCACAGAAATGAGAGAGCTTTCCCTTTCTGCTTCTGTTTTCCCTGCTTTTTGGTGGCTTGTGCTGTCACCTGCTTCTGCTGCTTACCTTTTGGCCCTTTTGAGGATGCTCGTAAGGCAGTAGCCAAGGCAGCCATCTTATAATCTGTGGTGCCAATGTTAGCACAAGTGTGCACCATCTGTGCTAAGGACGGATCACCTGGGAGAGCCTTTATCACCCTCATACAGTAATCACTGTCATTGCTTCTTGCCAGCTGTGCAACCAGTAGCTTTCTCAATTCAGGTTCATCCACCTGCTTCTCCACAGATGCAGAGGGTTTTTCAACAAACTACATGTACGGCTTCTTAGCCCCTTGGACTATAGTAGCAAACTTCTGCTTTGGAGCTCACAGTTCTATGGTTTTCAGCAGAACTGCAAAGCCTGTTTTCTGGCATTGATATAGCATCTGCGGGTGGAATGTAACCTGGAAATCAGGATCAGAAAAATTCCCAATCCCCGTCAATAGATCTGTTCCAACCCCATACCTAGGGTCATGGTGAGACAACTGACTATTCCATCCAGCTACCTGTGTGGCCAGCTGACTCCAATTAGCTTCAAAGACTTCAAACTGAACAGGCTGAAACAACATCTGAGGTGCCTAATGTCATATGGTACCAGTGGCTTAGAATGAAGAACGTGAATCATGTGCATTACCTCCTGAGACCCCAGGCCATATTGTGTCACCTTGTCTCTAATGCCCAACACAGTTTTAGTGGATAGGACTTGGTGTGTGTTAGGCAGCCCTGTTCGAGGATTTCCCTTTACCACAGGAAAAGCCTGTAGACCTCCTTGCGAGGTCACAGCATCTCTGTGATCCTGCCCATTAGACGTCACAGGAGCAGAGACAGGCACCCAGCTGGAGCTTGCTTCTCCTGTACCAGACTGTCTGTTCCTGGCAGAATCTGAAAAATTAAGGGAAGTCTCTCCAATTCCCCTACACCTTTCAAGGAATTCCCAATCCTCCATCTCCAAGGCTTTCTCATTTACCTTGTATCAAAACTGTCTGGGATCTCTGGGACGGACTGTGACCTGGCATGGGGGAAGTGTCCAATGGGCACTGGAGTGTGGGCCTTCTCAGCGTCCTCCACTCCGAACAGACACTCGCCCCGACGAGCCAGTGTCACCGCGAGCCCCTGTGGTAAACAAGGGTGCCTCAGATGCACCTGCCCCGACACCCGTGGCACCAACTGGGGCGTCCCCCACCGGATCCGAGGCAGGTCTGGCGTCTGAGCCCTGCCCGCGGTGGGGGGTGAAGGGCGGTCTCTGAGAGCCGCCTCTGTGGGCGGCGCCACTCCTGACAGCCCCCGCCGCCACCGCGCTGGCCGCGGGCCCCGCGGGCGAACCCGATTCCAACAGCGGACCTGTGTCGGCCGCAGCGGCCATTGTGCTGCCTGCGCCACTTGTGTGCCCAGCAGCGTCGCTCGCGCCGTCGTCCCCCGCCCGAGGCGGTGGGGGCGGGGGCGGCAAGCTGTCACAGGGGACTGCAGCAGCGTCGGACAAGCTCCTGCAGTTTTCACGGCTGGACCGGGGCCGGCCGTGTTTCCCCCAGCCCTGCGTGCGTAGACCTTCCCACTGGTCCCTGCTGCCGCGGCCGCGGCGGCAGCCGGAAGCGCGCTATCCCCCGTGTGAGTGCAGAGCTGACCCCATCTCCTTCAGACATTAAATCAATTAGTGTTCCGACTGCGCCAGCCGGAGCGGGAGCCAGCTTTGCTCCCTCCACCGTGGGAAACGCCCGGGGGATACTGTGTTTTCCTTCATCCCGCGGTTCCCCGAGCCCCGGGCAGGGTGACTCCCGCTGAGTGGGGGGGAGTGACTGTCGCAAGCCAAATCTCCCGTGTTCCCTTCCTGCCGGTCACCCGTCCCGTGGGACTCGGACAAAAGGGCACCCACCCCCAGGCTAGAGTCGCAAAGGGATGGGGCTGGGGAAAAGATCCCCTCTAGGCAGTCCTGGTCTGAGTTTGATGCCACCTCCTGTGAGTCACGGTCCAGCAGAACGGTTTCTGGATCGTACGGATCTCCTCCGTCAGGGCCTGTGTCTGAGACATCGCGAGATGAGGCACTGGAGCTCGCGGCTTCTAATAGACATGAATTTCTTCCAAGGGAGGAGCAGTTTCGCATCTTCACCCTTGCCAGTAAACACCAGCTGATACAAGGTGTCACCTACGCTCCACCAAGGATCTTTCAGCAGTGCATCAGTGGCAGTTGGAAAAAATCCATTTATTTTCCCCATAAATACAAAGCATTAATATCTGGTTCAGGAATATCCAGATGCTGCCTGTGGAGAATGTCAAACCACAAATCCAGGACAATCTCATCCTCTGGGGCTAGAGCAGCGATCAGCATGCTGTCAGCTCACTGGAGGAGTCTCCAGCAAAAGGAAAAAATGGCAGGCAAAATAGCCCACAGTCTGGACTGAAAAAACTCAGAATCCCCGGGGGGGTGGGGGAGGAAAAAGAAGGTATTACCTTCCCGCAGCTGCGTGATTTCGATGCCGACTCCCATGTTTCAGGCCACCAGACGTCGCTAGAGGACATAAAATATTGAGCGAGGGTCCCCAGAAATCAGTCACACACACAGCTGCTTTCTTGAGGCAAAAAGCCTTTATTGCGGGGTCTTGACAACCCTTTTATAAGCTTCTCTGATCAGGTCACCCTGATTGGTAGAAGGAACAAGACCCCTCTCATCCCATTGGTGGGATAAGAGAGAAAAAACATGCTCAGAACATCTGTGCCTTGTTTTGGGAAAGTAATTCCTTATTTACACAAATAATCCTTGAGCAAGAATGGGTTCCCAAGACTTTCTCTTGGGAACAGTCAGCATCTGAGAGCTTGAAAATTCTCTCAGGTTCAGAAAATCATGTCCACAGGATACCATAAAAATATCATAAGCATTGTGTACTCATAACTGCTAAAATTTGATTCTTTCCTTCGTGACCAGAGGGGTCCAACCTTATGCAGGTCATGTAAGAGTCCTCTCTGTTCAGCCCTGCACATCATCAGTGTCCCAGTGAGGGAATGGGGAGCTTTGTCTCCTTTCACTGGATGGATGGTGGTCCATCACTGCCACTGTATTAGCTGTACTTTTGGGATGAGGAAATTCTACTCCAGTGAAATTCATACATTTTAGTATGCTTTGCTGATGTAGAAATAGGTGGATTTCTGGCCTCTATAATCTTAGATACTTTTCCAGACTTCTAAAAACTTTGTGTTGAATATGTGTTCTTTTCTTCAACTCTATGAAGGTTTATAAATTCGGGATAGCATAGTTATTGTTTTTTATTTTCTTAAATACAGTTCTCTTGTTTTATACTGTTTGTATGAAATGTCATAATTAAATCTTCAACTTGTTTATAGATATTTCGTTAACTCACAAAGATTCTTGTGTGCTAATAGGAAACCTGTGTATTTTTTTATCAGAGGATCTAACCACTCACTTCTTTCATACAGAATTATTTTTTAAATCTAATAAGGTTTTTGTTGTATGGCTGTTTTACTAAACTTTTCCTGGTTTCTAAGAACTAGCATTTGCATGACATGGATTAGTCATTCAGGAAGAACCAGCCAAAGAATTTAGAACTGCAGAAGATAAGGTTTGCTCTGTTTGTCTAAACAATAAAACTTCCCCAGTTCAAATAAGAACAATCAGATTACAAAATGTTTACATTTTAAAGTAGTTTATAAAGAGCTCTAAAACTGTTATATAATATTATAAATTTTATAGTTGTTTATATATGAAATCAGTTCTCTCTAGGCCAGCCCAACTCTTGATCATATGAAAATCATCAGATGTTCACTGTCTTTAAAATGACCATGTGTCCTGATGTTTTTCCTCCAAATCTGGGAGGAAACCTCCAAAGTGGTTCCTCTAGAAAACAAGTTCAAGAAGCCTCTCTCCCCATCAGTTCAGGAGACATAAATCTTCTTTGAGAAAAGTGGAAAAACATTAATTTAACAAGCAAAGTACTCACAAACATGGAAAAATTAATAATATTTAGCAATGGAACCTCTTGTTGTTCTGAAGAGATGGCAGATTCAGAAAGTCCTTTTCATGGAGTATAGCTCAGTTCGCTCAGTCGCTTATCGGTCCCTCCTGCGCTGGAAAATGCAGTGTCCTGGTCCCCAGTGGGCCACAGGTGTGAGCACCCAGTTTTTCAGTCCAGAGCAGGCTTGAACAGTTCCAGGAAAAAAGAAAAGCCACAGTCTGGGAAACTTTTCTGCCTCAGCTAGCTAAAAAAAAAAATAATAAGTAAAAGCAAAGGAGAGCTCTCTCCCGCTCCCTGTCCATGCTACTGACAGTATGCACCGGGAGAGAGAGAATGGTGAAGCTCTTATCTCTATGTTTTTGAATACAGCTGCCTCAGACATTCAACCGCTTCTCCTTCTCCCCCCTTCTGCTCTCAGATCTAGTTTTAAAGGCACAAAACTTATTTCTGGGCTAAACAGACAAATGGGGATACAATTCAGCATGATTAAGTCACCCTAGGACACCATGATACCAAACAAGCATCAAAAAGCAACAGAAATATTTCAACATATTATTTGAAAGCTGTTCTGTGTATTTGTTGTAATAGTTATTTATGTGTTACAGGTTTATACACAGCAATTTGTGGAATTATCAAGTTCTTTTCTTAATTCCGTGTTGCTTTTTGCATACACAGAGTAGTTAATTGAACATGGTGACCATAACCATGGAAATACCCATATCTTGTCTTGGCATCTTCCTTGTCATCCACTTCTGGAATTCAATTTGCCAATTAATCACTGGATCCATATTGTGATCTTATTTGTGAACTATAGTAGGTAGTCAGTAAAAATCAGTGAGTCACACTGAAAGGATAAATAATAAACCACAGAAAAGAAGCCAGTGCAGATGTTTAACTTGGTTCATGAACTTGTTCTCTTCTTCCTTGGCTCTGTTTTTACCTTTGTAAATTGTAGTTACGCTTTTCTTGGAGTTTTGGAAAAGGCGGCAAGCAAGACTGAAATATGAATGGGATTTGGTTGATTTTGAAGAGGAACAGCAACAGCTTCAGCTGAGGCCTGAGTACGAAGCAAAATGTACCCGAAAGAAGAGGAATCCCATAACTCAGGTATGAACATGCTGCATTGATGTGTGTGCAAATTCAGTTGTATGATGAAAGTTTCATAATAAGGAAGTGGATATATTAGATCAGAAAAATAAGGGCAAAGTTTATGGCTTTTACCTGTTCTTTTACAGCATCTTTCACAATTCAGGGTAGCAGTAACTGAAACTTTCGTGCCTTTAAAACCATTCTTTCTTATCCCTACACAACATATGAAGAAGCATCATGATCTAAAGTGGTAAGTTGGTCTAGCTGTGGTTTTGCTTCTGATACACAACCACTTTGGGGACCACCAGAGGAGTGAAAATTGCCGAAGTCCTTTCTCTGAAATGTAATTGAGATGCAATTAGTGACCCTACTTAACTCTGTTGCATACTCTATATAAATAATTTATATTAGTTGTTTTCATTTAAAATTATTTTAGGTAGTAGTTATTTGACAAATTTTGGGATCAGCTGGTTGCATTCCAGCACAACATCGACCAGCCCATTTGATATATTTTAAAATCATCTTTTCCCTTTTATAGAATTGCATATAAAGAGCTTATTGTTGCTAATCCTAGTTAGATAACACAATCTTTAAGAAAGAAATAGAAACATAGCCAGAACGTGAGAAGAGTCTTTATTCTATAAACACTAGCCCTGTCTTTCAGGGCTTGTCTTCTTAATCATTAGGAAATACATATACTTATTTTTCATGAGAGTTTTTCCCCTTCCATACACTGCATTAATTCTGCTGTTACAACTAGTGCTGTGTACCTTGCACAGAACTCTTTGATAGCAGTACACTATGTTTAAGAGTGTGTCGCCCTGAGAATCAAGCCTTTCGATATTGTTTTCATAATTTTTAGCTACTTTCCCAGAAAAGTAACTATAAACATAGGTGTTTATACATTCCATTAAAGATATGCCTTTTGATGGATGTCTCTCATGGCCAGTGTGGTTGGGAAGGTGGTAACCTGACTATCCAATCCCTGGTCTTTGTTGAAAACCTATAAATACTGAAAGAACAAAATAAACTTCCTTCTTCTTTCATCACACTTCAAGCTGCATCTGTGTGAATCATTTCATGATTCGACAGTGACGAGTGTAGCTCTGCTGAAGTATTAATTTCTGTATGTTCAGGAGAGCAGGTTCAGGTAAATCAATTTTCATTAGTTAGCTCTACTAACTGAAAGCACATGCCTGCCAGTTATGTGTTATTTACTGATTTGCATCCCTGTGTATGCTCAGGCTCAAACCCCCCCTTCCATGGCTGCACAGGGCCCAAACCCTGCCAGACTGCTGTGGTTGTGCTGCAGCTGAGGGCAAGAGCTGGGGGAGCTTTGTCCAGCAGGCAAGTGCTGGCACTTGTGTGCTCTGGGAGAGAGGGTGATCATGTTAGGACAGTGCAGTAGTGGGCTGACTGTTAGCAGTGTTTGTGTACAGAATGGACCAAAACCTTTATCCTGGTGAGGTTAATCAGCTGTACCAGGGCACAGCCAAAGGCTAAGGTATGTTTGTATATCTGTCCTAAGGGAGAAGATTGTACTCTCTCCAAATTAATCCAGATCCCTTAGGTGAGATAGGGTTTGTGAACTTCATTTAGGTAGGAAGTAGAAATGGACTGTAATACGCTTCTCTTACCTCAGTGTGAGATACCGCACTCCTCTGTACTTTCTAAGTATGCATTAAAAATTGCCATAAAAATTCAATGACTATACAAGCCTTTATTTTATGACAATTCAATTTACTGACTTGGGGGTTTTTAGAAGCTTTTTTGCAGCAGGGTTTATCAGTGATCCTTATCAGTACCCAATTGTAAGCTAACTTGTACAGGTAATAGTATTGTAATTTCCTTCTGTTAGAGCATGTGCTATACCGAACATGTGGAAGGTCAGTGGTTTCAAATAAGTTAATTCTGCAGTAACCAATAAGGTTATGTGGGTAGAGGACAATCACCTTCTTATGTCCCACAGCTGGTTTTGCTTCACTCAGAAAATTATTTCATCATTATTCATGATTCAAAGTTTTAAGTGTACTGAAACTTAAATTGCTGATCTTGAGGCTATCAGTAACATACTTGTTCATGGTGCTAAACTGTCTAATTAGATCATTGCTAAAATCTGAGTTTAATGATCACAATATAATTCTAATTTACATAAATGATGAAGCATTTGATTCAAACTAGGCTCTGTCATTGCACATTACTGCCTATTATTATATTTGGGATTGCAGCCATTTCTAGTACTCAGTGCCACTTTGCTCAAGAGAAGTCTAAGCATTCTACAGTGCCTCGTCCCACAGATTTATCAAATTCAGGTTATTTTTCACTAGATCTTCTTCCACTTGCATTAGTTCTTAAAGAGACGATTCTTTTATAAAATATGTACTCTGATATTTTAGGAACTAGAATTAGTTGCAAAAACTTTACATGAGCATTGAAAATTGTTCATGTGTTGTCTGGGAATACTGGCATGGCTAAGACCCAGTTGCCTGATGCAGTGGTAGAGCTTGGCAGCTATGTTCATAGCCACTTCTTCAACTAAAAAAAAACAAATAAAATTGAAGGATTGGAGAAGAGCACTGTCTGGCAGACTGGCACATCCGAATGACAAGATTTAAGGAATCTTGGCATGAAGAGTTTATAAAACTTGAGTCCAGTTGTGGACTCAGCTGTTTGACAGCTAACCTAGCACTACGGTAATAGTTGTGGCTTGCTTGTCTCAGGAAGTTGATCTTTTTCCTTTAGCTACTGATTGATTTTGCAAAATTTTAACCATTCTTTTCAGGTACTGTCTTTACTTATAGCAGTTTTATGGCTGCTTCTGCCCTGAACTTTTTGCCCTGCACTGCTCCCCCAACTCCTAGCACACTCAAAATTATGTCCTGTCTGCCATTAGAGAGGGGCAGGGTTCTGTATGGTTTCCCTTGGATGTGAGCACTTTTCACACAGCTGCTGAGAGCTCTGTGTGCTGCTTCATGTTGGAGTAAGATGTGAGAATAACATGAACTGTGCTGTCCTTGACTGTTTCAGGAGATGGAGCCTTATTTGCCTTTAACTAGCCAGGCTGTGCGATTCTGCATCTCAGGAGCTACAGTGTTGTTCTGGGTGAGCATGTTTTTGAATCATTTTAGCATATATCAGAGATGCTGATCATTACTAATCATCACATTAACATGAATTGGTTTTAACCATGATGTTAACACATGCTTTTATTACTGTTCTGAAGATTTCATGCTGTCATTTAAGGTGCACTTAAATTCTGATTTTTTTTTTAAATAAGGCACTGGAAATCTGTCATTAATTAGTAATTTGTGTAACTTTTTCAATCTCTTTTTTTAATTCTGCTGCACTTCTTCTGCACTTCCCCTGCACTTCTCCTCACACCTGGATTTCTCAGTCTCTTCTGAGCTGGTCTTCTTCAGAATACTTCTTCATGGGGAGTTCCATTTGTCTCAGCTCTCTGGGTCAGGAAGAAAACTCCAGAGCTCATTAGGATCTTGTTTCTCGTGTTTATTAGGATGTTATCATAAAACTTGGCAGACTTTTCCAGACTTTTTGCTCAAGTTCAATTAATCCTTCCCTTTTGGCTCACTTTGGCTTTGAAGGCACAAAATGGCCCCAAACCACACAGCTGTTTCATCTTTATATCTATTTTTATCCAATTAACAATAGACACGTATATTATTTTTCTTAATGACCCAATGACCCATCATCTGCATGCTACATTGCGGCATTCTCTATCCAATCACTTACTACTACCCAAAAACCTCTAGAAGAAGAACGTGGAGAAGAAAGGAAAAGAGACCACACCCTAAATCCTCCATCTTGTATTCTGCTTTCTAAACTAGTTTAAACTCTAAATTAACTTTTTCACCCAGTGACTTAAGAAAACTCTCTAATCTACACTCACACTTTTAGTTTTTCTATCTAACTTTAACAGTTGTTTTCATGTAAGACCATGAAAACGTGCCCATAAATTTCATGTTATATGAACTTCAGTGTTCTTTTGGCTCTCAGAGCCAGGCATCAGAGACAAGGGCACACTTTCTGTGTCTCAGACTCCAACAATTTGTTTGGGCATTTTGGCATGGGGATAACTTGCTCTGTGACTTATTTGATGTTAACAGATATACTGAAAAAACTGTAGTAAAGGCAAACAGAAAAAAGAATTCACAACATGAATGAAGAGTGAGTTTCAGAGCAGACAGTTTAATCTAACTTGTCCTTTCCATCTCCTGTCTATACTCCTCTGCACTTTCTCAGATATCGGTATTAGATTGTCAGCTTTTCTTATGCTAACAAAATAATTTTGTTGGTTTTAGTGTATATAATGTAACAAATTATTTTGCCTGCCTTCTTTCCATTTCCATGGTGCTGAACTCATACCCACGAAGAATAAAATTTTAAAAATATAAAGCATGATGGTTTAAATCTTGTTTTTAAAGCTGTGTGCATACAGCTATAGTGTATAGCTGTACTCAGCTGCAAGTGTATTTCAAATCTCCCTCTTTTCCTCAGGTGTCCTTGATCATAGCCAGCATGATAGCTGTGATTGTGTATCGCCTTGCAGTGTATGCTGCGTTTGCCAGCCTCATGGAGAACACTCAGACACTGCAGCCCATCAGTGGCTTACTGACCCCTCAGCTGGCAACTTCAGTCACAGCCTCCTGCCTCAATTTTGTCATCATCATGATACTGAATTTCTTCTATGAGAGAATAGCCATCTGGATTACTGATATGGGTAAGTTAAGCAGGGGTACTTGAAGGCAAAACTTGGAAGGAGTCATTGAAAATTCCATTGAACACCATCAAGGTATTCTGTGCTGTTCTCAACTCAGGCACAGTAAGAGCTCTGTAGCTCACAGTATCTTACAGCAATGACTCAGGTGTATCCACGGCCATACTGAACTTTTTCCCTGCATTTCAGTAATTTTCATAACCTAGTTTCTCATCATATAGTTCTTGTTTATATTAGAACTAGTCTACAGAGAAAATCACAGACCTGAACATAGTTAAAAATCATCTTGAGTCATCTTGCTGATCAAGCAAGATCAGGCTGTCTTGAACTAGTAGTCTTTCAATTAGAAATCCTGTAAATATATTTGAAAAAATAAATCACAGCTATCTTTACAAGCAAAAAAGACTAAATAATCATGACCCTTAGTCTGGGGGAAAAGATGGGATGAGACAGTACATTTTCCATTTCTTTCTGAGAATTGTTTCCTTCAGCTCCGGCTGTACAGATTTAGAGTTACAAAGATGGAAGGCAGAGGTTGAGCAGGATGAGAATCTGTGGCCAAGATGTGTCATTGTGGCAGTAGCCATTGATAACAGTACCCTTGCTCCAGAGCTGAGGCCCAGAAAGAGTGACTACTTTTGTAGTGTATTTTATGTTCGACTTCTGCTTGCATGCTGAAAATATCACTCTTGAGAGGCCTTCTTACATATTTTTTTTTTTCAATTTTATTTAATTTTATTTGTCCCTAATGATTTAGATCTAGAAGTTCCCGAAGGTGTTTTATAGAAAAACATAATTGCAGAATATATTCAGTGTGGGGAACTTGGGGAACTGAAAGTATTAGGTACTTGCAGTTTGTGTACTTGTCATAAAAAGAGTTGGTTGATCTTTTTTTTGTGAGATCTTGCAAGTCGAGTCAAGAGTTGAAGGATGTTCCTTGCAGAAACTTACATGGATGTTACATTTGGTTTATTTTGATTTATCATGGACTATCTCTCATATCTGTATTGCTTATCTCTCTTGGCTGAATCAGACCAAACTGAAACAAAAGAAGTAGTAACTAAAATTGCCACTAACAAGCACAGAAACAAACAGAAAATCAGAATTTTTTTTAATCTTTCTTTCTTGAGGAGCAAGAATTATAAGCGTTAAGGCTCAGCAGTGTTATTTTGCTGATTTGCAAGTGTGGATGATTAATTTTTCAAGTGGCAGCAGTACCTGGGGCTGTGGGTTACAGGGGGAGCATAACAGTTCACTGGTGTGGGGGGAACTGCTGCCATCCTCAGGTGGCCAAGGTGGCTATGCCTGGCCCAGGCTGTCAGGAGTGTCTGCCCAGACTTTTTCACTCTTGAAGTCCTTGAAATGGTTAGGCCATATTTGGTGTTAAGACAAGCAGATATAACCTGCCTCTGGTGCTCTGAACGTTGTTTGCCTCACATCAATATTTTAACAGCTCACTGAAAATAAACATATTTTAGGGAGCTTCAAGCCAGGCAGACTGCCTTACCTGAGTGCTCCCTCCTCTGTCTTACACTCTGATGTCAGATTCCCATTAAGTACCTCATGTTCTTCTGGCATGCAAACTTACACCAAGCTTGGAAACATCAGTTTACTCAGCTATATGAAACAATTTTACAATAAGGCAAATGAGTTTAACAAGCCTGCCAAAGTTCTGACCAACAGAGAGGGACTTGAATGTCTGTAGTGTTTTTTCTTATGCTACTTCCCAACTTGAATTGGTTATATGTTATCATTTAACAGGACATTTGATAACACTATGCTTAGGGCTTCCTGCTGCCTTCAAAAATATAAATGCGGTAGACAATGAGCAGCAAAAGGCAGCAAAATCCTGAGCAAAGGTTTTGGTGATGTACAGTAACTCCAAGATGCCCATACTCTCCCCTATTCTTCTGCCCATTATGAGCCTTAGCCTCGTCTTTCAGAGGCACATGGACCATGCAGTTTCTGTTGATTTTAATGACATGCACATACAGTATGTTGGGGAAGAAAATATTGTAACATACTTCTCTATCACAAAGAAAAAAATAATTGTGTGTTGCCAATAGTGAAATTTTCATACTACAGGAGATCCTTCTTGAGATTCATCTCAGCTCTCCTAAAATAGTGTAACATTTGGAGATAGACAAGTGCTAATGAACAGGACATAGAAGGGGAAATTAAATTGTATAGAAGTTTTAAATATGAGTTTGCTTTGCCTGCCTGCATCAAACGTTGTATTGTGAAGTATGGGTAGGGTGTCTGAAAGTAGGAACTCCATCTGCTGAAATATTTTTTAAAAAAACCTTTTTTTTTATTTTTTCTTTTAAGGCATGATGAATATTTGTGAATCTGCCCTTTAAAGAGAATAAAGGAACATAAAATTATTGTTTTCTGGTTTCACAGAGATCCCCAGAACTCATATGGAGTATGAGAACAGGCTCACTATGAAAATGTTTTTGTTCCAGTTTGTCAACTACTATTCATCCTGCTTTTACGTGGCCTTCTTCAAAGGGAAGTTTGTTGGTTACCCAGGTGGCTACACATACATGTTTAATCGCTGGCGAAATGAAGAGGTAAGATTTTCTTAATTAAGATGGATTGTTCCTTCAATCCGCACAGTTGTAAATTTCCAACTGTAGGCTTGGTCTAAACTGAGCTGGACCTCAGCTGTCCTGAAGCTGATGCTGGGGCTTCCAATGACTCTTCCTGCTCTTTCTAGTCAGGGAAACACCAGCAGTGAAAATCTGTCTGTCACAAGAGTGAAAAATCATAAAGCTTTTATTGGTCCCAGTTCTCCTGAAATACCAGTGGGTCTCACCATGGATCCTAAAAAAAATCTGGTGCTGAGAGCTCACTGAGTGCAAAAGATTCACCTTGCTGGGGCTGAGGGGTGCACACAGGCCCTGCTGAAGCATCTCTGAATTACTCTGTCTTCATATGGTTGTTACATTTTGGTGTGTGTTTTGTCTCACACTTGAAACACTTAAAGCCCTTCTGTAACAGCCTTCCTAAGAGAGTGGCTTATCTGGCAATCCATGTGGAAATTAAATATTGTTCTTACAAGTTTTAAGATCTCCTTTCTTGCATTTATATAGTAGTAGAATATAGTTTATCTGGGTGATACCCATTATTCATGCCCATTAATACTCAGTTTGTCTCCACCAGTGTGATCCTGCAGGCTGTTTGATAGAACTGACGACACAGCTCACCATAGTCATGGCTGGCAAACAGATCTGGGGAAATATCCAAGAGGCTATTGTTCCGTAAGTTCTCTGTGACACTGAGGCGGCCATCTTATAGTTAGAGAAATTCTTGGGAGGAGTGATTGCCATATGAAGAAGATAAGAAGAATTCTGTAAATTAAGCACAAATTCTGACACACTCATTTCATAAATGTTTTCAGTCTCTTTTGTGAAAGCCATGCTTGTATGTATGTTTTATTAAGGAGCTTGCTCAGAAAAGGGGAGGGACCTATTTGTAAATAGACATGGGCTGATGGGAGATGTGGTGTTTGGAGGCCACTTGGGGCACAGTGATCAGGAAATTGTAGAATTCTTGATATTTGGTGAAATCAAGAGGAACATCAGAAAGACTTCTACACTGGACTTCAGGAGGGCAGACTTTGGCCTATTTAGGCAACTTTTTCAGAGAGGTCTTTGGGAAGCAGCCCTTAAAAACAAAGGAGTTCAGGAAGATGGACATGCTTCAAAACAGAGATCTTGACGGCACAGGAACAGACTGTCCCTGTGTGCCAAAAGATGAGTTGATGAGGCAAACATCCAGCCTGGGTGGGCAACAAGGTTTTGAAGGAACTTAGAAATAAAAAGAGTATGTATCATGTTTGGAAGGAGAGTCAGGTCTCTCAGGAAATATTTAAGAGAGCTGCTAGGTAATGTAGGAGAATAATTAGGGAGGCCAATGCTCAGTTCAAACTTAATCAGGCAATATCTGCAAAAGATAATAAAAAATGGTTTTACTAGTATATTAATGGTAAAAGGAAGGGTGAGACCAGCCTTTGTTCTCTATTGGATGCAGGAGGGAACTTAGTAACTGAAGATGAGGAGAAAGCAGAAGTGCTTAATGCCTTCTTTGCCTCAGTCTTTAGTGGGAAGACAGCTTGTCTTCAGGACAGCTGTCATCCTGGGTTGGTAGATGGTGTCAGGGAGCAGAGTGGTCCCCCTGTTGTCCAGGAGGAGGCAGTCAGAGAACTACTGAGCTGCTCGGATGTTTATAAATCTATAGGCTCAGATGGGATCCATCTCAGTGTGATGAGGGAGCTGGCAGACAAGCTTAAGAAGCTGCTCTCCATCCTTTACCAAGAGTCCCAGCTCACTGGTGAGGTTTCAGATGACTGGAAGCTGGCCAATGTGACACGCATTCACAAAAAGGGTGGGAAGGAGGATCCTGGTAATTATAGGCCAGTTAGCCTGACCTCAGTACCCAGTAAGGTAATGGAGCAGTTTATACTGAGTGCCATCATGCACCACTTACAGGCTGGCCAGGGTATCAGACTCAGCCAGCATGGGTTTAGGAGGGGTAGGTCGTGTTTGACCAACTTGATTTCCGTATATGACCAGATGACCCACCTGGTGGATGCAGGGAAGGCTGTGGATGTTGTCTGTTTGGACTTCAGCAAGGCCTTTGACACTATCTCCCAGAGCATACTTCTGGGAAAGCTGGTAGCCCATGGCTTGGACAGGAGCACTCTGTGCTAGATTAAGAACTGGCCAGGCCCAGTGAAGAGAGTGGTGGTGAACAGTGCTGCATCCAGCTGGCAGCCAGTCACCAGTGGTGTCCCTCAGGGGTCTGTGCTGGGGCCAGATCTGTCCAATATTTTTATTGATGACGTGGATGAGGGTATTGAGTCTTTCCGTAGTAAATTTTCAGATAACACTAAGCTAGGAGCACGTGTCAATCTACTGGAAGGTAGGAGGGCTCTGCAGAGGGACCTGGAACAGTTGGATAGATGGGCAGAGTACAATGGAATGAAGTTTACCATGTCCAAGTGCTGAGTCCTGCATTTTGACCACATAAACCCCCTGCAACATTACAGGCTGGGGATAGTGTGGCTGGACAGTGTGCAGGTGGAAATGGACCTGGGGATACTGGTCAACAGCCGGCTGAACATGAGCCAGCAGTGTGTCCTGGTGGCCAAGAAGGCCAATGGCATCCTGGCCTGTATCAGGAATAATGTGGCCAGCAGGAGCAGGGAGCTCATTCTTCCCCTGCACTCAGCACTGGTGAGGCTGCTCTGTGAGTGCTGTGTCCAGTTCTGGCCCCTCAGTTCAGGAAGGACGTTGAGACGCTTGAGCGCATCCAGAGGAGGCAACGAGGCTGGTGAGGGGCTTGGAACACAAGCCGTGTGAGGAACGACTGAGGGAGCTGGGGTTGTTTAGCCTGGAGAAAAGGAGACTCAGAGGTGACCTTATCACTCTCTACAACTTCCTGAAAGGAGGTTGTACTCGGGTGGGGGTTGGTCTCTTTCTCCAGGCAGCAACTGACAGAACAAGAAGACACAGTCTTAAGCTGTGCCAAGGGAAATATAGGTTGGATACTAGGAAAAAAAAAATTATGGAAAGAATGATAAAGTACTGGAATGGTCTGCCCAGGGAGGTGATAGAGTCATCGTCCCTGGATGTGTTTAAAAAAAGACTGGATGTGGCACTTGCTGCCATGGTATAGTTGAGGTATTAGAGCATGGGTTGGACTTTATGATCTTCAGGGTCTCTTCTAACCTAATTAATTCTGTGACTCTGACTTTCACAGAATGTTCTGAGTTGGAAGAGACCCACAAGGATCAAGTTCAGCTCTTCAGTGAATGGCTTGTACAGGGACTAAACCCACAAGCTTGGTGTTATTAGCACCATGCTCTAACCAAGTGAGCCAATTGATCTGCTTCTCTCATTGTTAACTTTTTTCTGCATATACAGCTGGATTTGTAACTGGTGGGGTCGTCGGAAAGCCAGAAATAATCCCGAAAATTTATACAGTCGCTGGGAGCAAGACCATGATCTGCAGACATTTGGAGCCTTAGGCCTGTTCTATGAATATTTAGAAATGGGTAAGTTTAAAATTATAAATTTGGAATTGAGGACAGGACACCTTGTACTGACACTTTCAAAAGAACATTTTCTCAATTAATTGTTGTGGGTTGATGCCACCAGTTTCATGTGCATAAGAGGACTATTAACTGCTGGAAATCATTAAATAGATCAGCCCAATTAATAAAAAAGCTGTCTTTGCATCTTGAACTGCTGGGAATTTCACAGGAACACTGCAAAGACTTTTTTTTTCTTCATTTGAATGGGTAACATTATTCTCAGTGCAGCCAGCTGCCTTTGTGTTCTTTTCTTGTTCCAAAGCATATTCTTAGCTGATGTCAGTGGAAATTTTCAGTTTGGGATGAGTGCCAAATGTGCTGTAAGGATGGGTACTGCAGACATGAGATCTACAAACTGGCTAGAGGAGAATCCCTTCAGCTTTAGTCCTACACTGATCAGTGCTTTGGTTCAGTCCGTTAGACCAGCAAAGGGAGTGTGGGCAAGGGAATATGGGTTTTCAAAGGTAAAGTGAGCATGTCAGCATATAACAGTTGTTTACAAAACCTGAGAAACTGAAACTAAAACTGAAGCAAAGATAAATCTAAAGAACACTTTAAAGAAGCTAATATTTGGCTATTACAGGGATATATTTTGTTGAAAAATGGACCTTTGTATTGTTTTATTTCTGCAGAAATACTTTTAAGTATTCTAGAGCTGTGTAGTGTTATTATCACTTTAATTTGATACAGGGCTGTGGTCTTGTGAAACTAATACTCTCATAACAATCACTGTTGCCAGCCATGTCCTTGCTGTTCCAGAATCAGAACTATGCTCCAGCATTGCCCCAGGGCTGCTAAGCTAGTAGGAATTTTGTTGCTTGGCTGACATGAAGAGCTTACCACTGAAATCATGGAAGAGTGAATGATTGGTCTATGGGAATTTCTTTTTATCCACGACCTAAACCAGACAAAATTTTCTATTTCCTTTATTAGAAATATAGTGGTGGTATTGGCTGTGTACTGAGGATTATCACATTCCATACTGAGATACTTAATTTTGGTAACAACTGAAAGGGTCATTTGTATATTTTAGTTGCAATTCTTAAACTAATGTCAAGACTTCCCAATGAAACTACTGCATATAGAATTTTATGCTATAATTTTATTAAAAAATATTAATGTTTTGATTCAGTCAGTAACAATAGGTGGAGGTAAGGCTGTGAGATGTGTAGTTGAGAAGTAAAAGAACAAGGTGGTAAAACTGCAAGAGAACAAAACTAACCTGATAACAATTGAGAAATTTGATGGATAAATACATCCCAATTCCCCTACAGTTACACACCATATATCCAGCACTGCTGGCAGCATCATTTCACAGAACCTAAATGCCTATTCCTATAGGTGCTGCTGAATGGCAGCCAGAAGGGTGTGAAGAAGTCTTGGGAGTGGGGCTGATTGTCACTTAGGCCAGTGCTGAAGATGACTAGTGCAGCCTGGCAGAAGTTTGCCATTTGTCTGCTAGCGGTAAACCCCCATCACTCTGAGGATACTTCGGGAAGGGCAAATTTTGACACTTTGTTTTCCTCTCTTGCAGTGATTCAGTTTGGATTCATTACTCTCTTTGTAGCATCTTTTCCCCTGGCTCCCCTTCTTGCTCTGATGAATAATATCCTGGAGATTCGTGTAGACTCCTGGAAATTAACCACTCAGTACAGAAGACCTGTGGCTGCAAAAGCACATAGCATAGGAGTGTGGCAGGAAATCCTCAACGGGATGGCCATCCTGTCTGTTGTCACTAATGTAAGTATATTAACTGTGCTACATCAACACTGATTCTTCATGTATTCAAAATGTGAAGAATTAAAAACCAGATGATGCTTATTCTCCTTCATCAGCGCTGTATCATGTTAACCAACCATCAAACAAGTGGTCTGGCTTGTCCATATGTTGACAGTGTGCAGCTCCCGATCCACATTTTATTGACCATAATCTTTCATTCAGCTGTCTGTGGTTCCAGCCCTTTGGAATGGCGTTAGCCAGTATGAAACTTAGACTGATGAAGCACGCTGTTTGCCCAGAGGGAACTGTAGGGGACAGGAAAGGTGGATGAATTCTGTGTCTGATGCATTTTTGTCCTTGTCATTATGAGACCTGTTCTGTGGGAATTCTGCTCTGCTTCTGGATGCCCCTGTGGGAGCAGTGGCTCCAAGTATTTATTACAAACTGGTAACTAAATGCTATGCCAGTGTTTCATCAGAAACATACTGTAAAGCAGACTACTGAGCACAAGAGACACTTCTTTTTAGTGTCTCTCAGGCAACAAACCCACTTGCAGGTACTGCTTAAGTAGCATGATACCTCAGCACCTAAAGTGTATCTCAAGCTTCTAGGCAAAATGTGCTGAGGCTGCAGTCAGCATCTTTTACTGAGGTGAAGTGCCCTAATCCTGCTTCTCACCCTTTCTTAAAAAATTCTGGGTAATTTTTAAGCTACTGCTTAAGTAGCATGATACCTCAGCACCTAAAGTGTATCTCAAGCTTCTAGGCAAAATGTGCTGAGGCTGCAGTCAGCATCTTTTACTGAGGTGAAGTACCCTAATCCTGCTTCTCACCCTTTCTTAAAAAATTCTGGGTAATGCCAGAGTCACAGAAACAAAACCCCTTTATAAATCTGCTCACAAATTTTGTGTGCCACTTCCCTTATTTCTTTTTCCAATTTCTTTTCAGGCTTTTATTGTTGCATTCACATCAGATATGATCCCTCGTTTAGTTTACTACTATGCTTATTCTGAAGATGAGGACTCACCAATGTCTGGATACATAAACAACAGTTTGTCAGTGTTTCAAATATCAGATTTTCCTGAGAGAAATAAACCTAAAGAGAATCCAGAAAACTTTTTCATATGCAGGTTGGTGTATTTTATTACTTTGTATAGAATAACTGTAAAAAGCCAGTGCAGATCTAAGTAATCCATTAGAAAATAAATTATGTCATTCTCATCATTCTAAAGTGTGAGAGGTAATATTTAGGCTATTGATAAGGTAATGCTTGAGGTGGTAAGAGATGAAGCCAATAACAAAAATAATCACCTCAAAAAAAATCACCAGAAAGAGTCTCATTGATAATTTGCATTTTGCTTTTTCTTCACTGGAATTTTTGTTTACTTAATTACAATATTGATTTTTGAGTGAGGAAGAAAATTTATGTCCCTAAACATAAACTTCAGGCAATATTTTCAAAGATTTTTAGGCTGAGTAAGTGGACTATATAAGTGGAATAAGAGAGCAGGATAAAGGACATGTTTAGATCCCAAAGCTGAGAATGAGGTATGGTATTTAAAATCAATCCTTATTTTGCTTGATCAGACCAAAAATCAGACCTATTCTGCTTTTGTTTAAAAAATAGTCCTTTCTTGCTAGCAAAAGCATTGGAGATTCTAGAATAATTTCAAAAGAAGTTTAGAAATGGTAAAATAAAAGTATTGATTGGATGAAAAAAATCTCAAAGCAAGCAAAAAAACCCCTAAACCAACCACCCCAGCACTTTCAGAAAAAGCTGCATTTGTTTGGTGGTGTAGAACATGCACTCAAGTCTGTTCTTTCATGAGACCCTGCATCTATCCAGTCCATAATCTGCTAATGTCTGTCACATTTATTCAATAGGTGTCCATTACCCTGTGATATATCCCATCACCCTATCCTGTATTATTTGATCGTTGCCTGAAAAACAAGTAACCTGTGTACCATATTTCATGTCACACATCCTCATCTCTGCTCTGTTGCTGTGTGTGTGAGGGTGTTTAAGGAAACACAAAGATAGAAACAAGCTGAGGGTCGTTTTTTTGCAAAAGGAAACAGACCATTTAAAACAAGGAAAGGTTCCTTAAGTGACAGCTGTACTTGCTTGTAAAGTGTCACTAAGCTTGTAGTCTGTCCCAGGCTGACTGACATTTCACCTTTGCATGTCTGTCATTCCAACAGGTACAGAGACTATCGATATCCTCCAGATCATGAGAGAAAATACTTACACACTATGCAGTTCTGGCACATTCTTGCTGCAAAACTGGCCTTTATAATTATTATGGAGGTATGTTCCCTACAAAATTTCCTTCTGACATTGGTACCTTGTGATTCTCTAGATAATTACTAAATATATATATATAAATATATATATATACAGAAAATAGAATTGCTAGGAGTATAAAATAATTTGTTCCCTAGGTAATACCAAGTACTCATGTCCTAAATAATTACTGTTACTGGGCCTTTTAAATTCAGTGAGCTGATCTCAGAGTAGGAACAGTGAAAATGGCTAAGCAAGACTGCAAATGTTGATCAAAATAATCAGCAAAATAAAAAAGGTCTTTAAGCAAGTGTAAGAGATTAAAGCCATCAGGACTAGCACTTCTACTCTTTTTGCTTTCATTAAAGAGCTGTATGTGAGATGACTGTGTTCAAAATTCAGACAGCATTTTGCAGTGATGTATATTGGTTAAAATCAGCTAAATCAATAGTTTGGATTACTGGCACTTCAGTGTTAAGCCACTGCTTTACAAGTTATGAAGGGAAAAGGGAGTAGTTCAGGTGCTCATCTCATCACTTTTCCTGCTGAGTTTCATCATCTCTCAATAGCTAAGTGTTTTCAGCACAGCTGTGTGAACTTTTTAACAAACCACACAGAGAAGTTAAAAAGTGATGGTTGAGATTCAGGCCCTGACACTTTCCTCTTGGGTTTGCTGAGTCATTAATGGTTTGGAATTAAAATTTCTGCACAAGAAGATATGTTTTAATCTTCATGTACATCTTAGATACTAAGTACTAAGTATTGTTCCAGGATATCCAAATTAAATGTATTCTATTGTGAACAAAAAGTGACCTATTTGGTGACAGATAAAACAAGACGTGTTTCATTTAGTAATGAGTTGTTACTTTTTTTTTTCTTTTTAGCATGTGGTATTCATCGTCAAATTCTTCGTAGCATGGATGATCCCTGATGTTCCTGCAGATGTGAAAGCCAAAATAAAACGTGAAAAGTATTTAACACAAAAAATCCTACATGAGTATGAACTTGAAAAACTGAAGGAGAGACTGTGCCAAGGTGATAAACAAGCCACAGAAAAAGAGTTCATCGCCACAGAAGGGAGAATGGAACTATCCAGAGCAATGTAGCCAAAAATCCAATTGTTTGGGATTTAGCTTGTTTTAGCTTTTTTTATCTGTGGTTTGCTCAGTATGTTGAAGGTTGTAGGAGAGTTCAACCTTTCTCTTTCAATCCAAAGATTTTAGGGTTTTCTTTAAAGGTTTTACTGAGCTTTCAAGGTTTAGGAAATCTGCTTAAATGTATGATTTCAGCACTGGTTTTTATTTTCCCGTGACTTTGAACAGTAAATGTAATCTTGTAATCCTAGAATTTTGACTCCTGGTATAGGGACTGTTAACCTCAAAGGGCTCACAGGGCATGATAAGGTCATTAACCACCAAGCCCTCTCCGTGTTGCTAATTGCAACATTCCAGACTGTATCCCAGCTGACTGAAAAGGATACCACAGAGGACCACTGCTGTGGAATATGCTGAGAATTATTATTTTTATTATGTAGCAATTTGAATAGAACACTCCTGATACAACGGTTAAGGTTTAGGACTGTTTTTTTATATTAACTATGTCTTATGAAACATTGGTTTGAACTTCTATACATTTTGCAGAAGGAATTAATTTTTAAAGATATATTGGCTTAATTCCACTTGTAATTACTTGTAGGCACAAAATTCAGTTGATACAAACTAGTTGAAGGGGAGAAAAAAGCCATAATTTATTTTCTTAAAGATACAATTTGTGGAAGAGTTTACTCTCTAAATGCAGTTATTGTGGAATCACCTAAATGCAGTGGGTTTTGAAAAGATGTATGCAATTTGGAGAATAACAGTTATTTAATTTCTCATTCTCAAAAACTGCCATTGGAAGATTATGTTTGACATTGTTTTTGGCCAAATCTTCTTGTTTGTTTATTTATTTATTTGTTTGGATTCTCAATGAATGCAAAGGGCTAAAACTGTGTGTCTGTCCTCAATGCATACTATGGAATGTGCCTGCACTCCATGGCAGTCGACTGGGAGCTGGACCACCATACCAGTGGTGATTTAGCTGAATGGTTTGGTCTTGGATTTTTATCATAAAGATTTTAAGCATGCCAAATAATAATCTATGTTTATGCTATTATTGTCCTTATACATAATATCCTGTGGCTTGGGGGTTATTCTGTTGTGGTTTTTTTTTCCTTTTGAATCTGTAGGAAGGATTTTTCTTTTCCTTTTTGTTAGATGGCTTTTCTGCAAAGTTACTGGGTTTATAAATATATAAATAACTATTTGTGCAAAGTAGCTTCCAGCTGTTTAAGAATGTGCCCTCATTTCCTATTTTGAAGCAAGTAGGCATTTTTATAATTTTGATGTATATTTAAAATGTATCAACGCTTCCATGCTTAGTGCCTTGTTTCTTTGCATTTGCAAGAGGTGTGAAAATTATCTCTGCAGGCCAGTGCCCTTTTCCAGAAAATGCTTGCAGGCATCAGGATACTGTGAACCTGCAGACAGAGCTGTTCAGTGTTACCAAACCAAGCCTGCCTTGGCACACTTCTGTTTCAGTTCTATGTGGACTGTTGGAGAGCAGTTTGTGCCTAGATTGCAGATTGTTTTAACACCAGATTATTGAGTTCTCTCATGCTGAATATACAAGGTAGACAAGATTAGAAAATTTTGCTCTATTTGCGCTTTGAAAGTTATACTTTGCAAGTATAAACATGAAAATTGAGATTTGTATTCCATATCAGCTGTATTATGTGCTGTTTACTAGTACCACAACTTAAGGTGTTTTGTTTTAGCAAACCTTGCCTGTGTCTTGGAGTACTTGGCAAGTAACCTTAATGTTGTAACAGTTTTAAATCAATGTCCTGAGTGGAGCTGTTGTTATTAGCAAAAGGATTAATGCTAAGTGCCTACCTCGAGCACACATCACACAGTTTGGCTGCCAGTCAAGGAGTCGATTCTGATAATTATTTCTCATTACTGTAAGCTACCTTCATTCTCTAAGGTTGCTTGATCAATCAAGCATGTTGGCAATTTATGTTCATGATCATGTTCTTGAATATTCAGATGTATTTGAAGTAATAGATCTGTTTGAGGAATGCATGTGTAAATAAATTAGCTCTGCTGCTTAATGTGTAAGCCAAAGAAAAGTATTAGCCATCAGTCGTAATCACATATCGAACACCACAATTTGCACCATGAAAGCACTGTGCTGCGTCTTGCACATATACTGTTAATTAAACTGCCTAATTTAGCTGTTGTGGGTTTGTTACTGTTTGCAATGCAAACAGATGCTTCAAACAGAAAGGTGATGAAATACAAAAGGATATATTTCTGTAGGAAATGTACAACCTGACTGAAGCTGAAAACAGATTTGGAAACTTAGTGTTAGATGGACTATTTCTGCTTATGGAAGATTAGTTTCTTCAAGTAATAAAGTGTCCTTATATACTACTCTTGAAAAGATATCAGCAAAATAGGTGTGTTGTGAATGAGCAATGCTATTTAGAAGTAAGATGGAGGAAAATAAAGAAATACATTTGTTTGGGATACAGCAATGATATGCAGACCCTAAATTTGAATTGATGTTTTGACTGCTATTTTGTTCTTCTTACAAACTTATTTTTTAAGATCACTTGCAGTACAAACAGATGTTTTGTATATGTTGTATCATAATTAGAAAGTGGAAAAAACCCTGGGATCAGCTTATTTAGAAAGAAATATGTATGTATTTTAAAAATAAGTCATTACACTTCATAGCATTACTTCTTTGTATACAGAAACTGTTGAAAAGAGTTCTCATACTAAAAGCTAATGTCACATAAAAAAATTATCTTGATGCCTTTTTTCATAATAGTTTGCCTTTACTTGCCATTAAGCAGTATTTTGACTAAAGGTATCAGTATGGTTGGGTTTATAACGGTTCACATAAGTTTCCTGAAGTGTTCTTGAAAAGTGATGAAAGTAAGGAAGGCCTGATCAGTTTGGAGATGTGCTGATTCTTCCTGATTGTTGGTGTGATTTAGTATCTAGAAGTCTCCTTTAACCAAAGTGAATAAAGTTTTGTCTTGCAATTACTGTAATTTAAGCAGCAATAGACTGCCTCATTACAATTAGTTACATAAAACAAATTTGACCTTTCAGGTGTAATACAGTCAGGGATTTTTATTTCTTTTTCAATTAAAATTTAGGTTTTTTACTGTGGGAAGGTTTAGTGGGGCATGTTCTAAGCAAAGGACTGAAAAAGAAGTGTGCTACTATGAGACACTATCCTATTTTTCTAGAATGTTTTTTACAATGCTTTTTCTTTTTTATTTAATGCTGTCAGTTTGAGGCAACAGAATGGAGTGAAAATAGATGACTATTCTACATGTACCACTTGTTTGACTCATACTGTCATGTAATCTGACTAGCATTTTTGTCTGCTAAGTATGTTGCTGATATATATGATACACTAATATCGCAATATTTTTTTAAACATTCTGCCGACATTTAATATGCACATTTAATAAGATCTGAATCTAGAAAATAAAGCTGTGTTCATTTTTAATGTGCTGTCAACTTTTGTGTGAAAATTCCAAGAAGTGAGAGAGGAGCCAAAGTACAGAAAGTCAAATGCCTGAAAAGCCTCCTGGAGGAGAATATTCATACAGATTTCTGCAACTCATGTATGTTGTGTTCATAGAGATCCATTTTCAACCAGGCTTCTTTTTCTGGGTTGTCTGGATACACTTTTTATTCCTGCAGTGCCAGGACCTGAGGTGACTTCTCAAGTTCTCAGTCATACATGCTGCTGTTTCCACATGCAGCACAAGTGGTTCACATACATGCACTTTAAGTAGCTTTTGTTTGAGTACATATACTGGAAAAGATGGCAGCGTCAAAGCTTTCCCAAGGGACTGGTAAAGTCTTACAATACATATTTTAATCTTTCTTAAAAGTCACTTCTGGGACCAGTGAAGGGCTTTGGATTATATCACAGGGAATCTGGCTTGAATTTTATGACATGCTCTCAGTAGACATCTTTATCTCAGCATGTCACTTCTCCTGTTGTATCACCTTTTCAGAACTCTGGAAACAGGGTCACCTGCTAGAATTGGTAGGTCATTGTCTTTGTAGCTTTGAAATTATAAACTAAGACACATGCAATTTAAGCATATTAAAGAAAGGTGTAAGATGAATAAAAGAATCCTCTCTGTATTAAAAAAGAATGAAAAAATACCAAAACCAGCAAGATGTAATTATATAATATGGTACCACTACTGTGCTCAATACTGAAGTTAGATAGGGTACTTAATTAAGTATGAAAATGAAAAAGCATTTAAAAGGAGAAGGAATTAGTAACAAAAGAAAGAGCAGAGGAAGAAAAAAAAAGATGAAGGAAGATGCTACTGATATGCAGGATATAAGGGATATTTATATATTGAGTTGTGAGTTTTCAGGTGCGTTCAAGCTTTGGTCTTGGATGTTAAACCTTGCCTCCACCAAGGCATGTGGTAAATGGGTAATTTAAATTTAAAATTAATTGGGGTACAATGTCTTCCAAAGCCAATTATATTTTATAAAAAAAGAGTAGTGTATTAGCTTGTGAGAAGACATTTACAAATTCTGGTACAAACCTGGCACTCTGTATGATTAGAAATTGTAGCTACCCTTCAAAAGTCTTAATTTCTTCATTAAACTTGTGCACCAAAATTCAGTGGTTTTACTTTCTGAATCAGAAAAATGGGTAAAGTAATATCATCTACCTAGATTAAAGAGTCTTTCTAAAAACAAATCTATGTTTATTCTATACAAAGAAAAAAAAATTATAGGGAGCACTGAAACAGAAGACATTTTTCCAATGTTTACATTTCATAAAGTAAGTTGTCTTACAGGAGCAGAAAAATAAGTAACCCATTCACCAGCGGATTAGTGGGAAAGAACAGCAAGATGTGGGAGAAACAGTATGCCAGCATCTTAAGTCTGCAATTTGTTTGAAATGTGTAGGCTGTGAAATGAATAAAATCTTATCTAATATTCCTCAAAATGTTCAAAATTAATAAAAACACAATGTTTCTGAAAATACTGTCTTAAAGGGTTAGGACACACTGCTGGAAAACACAGGGTAGGGGTCAGGGGTCCTAACATGTGGTGTGGCAAGAGAGGTTAAAGGGAGCCCTCACAAAGGACTTATTTAAAAAACTTCCCTTCCCTAAACAGATGGAAAGAAGTAGAGGGGGGAAAAAGGATGATCATTACCATATGAAGGGTAACAAAATTATTTCCAGACTATATGAATTACTGTGTAACCTCATTAAGCCACAGCTTTTTTTTGTCTGTCTGCCTTGTTAAGGGTGGTCACAACAATTCTTGCCTTGGCATCCTTAAAAAGGAGTAGCTAAATTAAATCTGGTTTTAAATAATCAGTTGTCTTAACGCAACACTTACATGATTCAGATGCAACTCAGGAAGGGTTTTTTAAGGAAATACTGAGAAATCTGCTAGGAGATGATGAGTAGGATGTGAAATTCAGCCATATCAATTTTTGGAAGATGCAATATGCATATTCCCTTGCAATAATTAGTGACTATGCTTTCTCAGTCAGAAATGAGTTAGTCTGAACCATTTGATAAGGGTAGGATTTTTTTGATTTTTTTTTTTTAATTATTCTTTTCAACTCCTCAACAAGCCAGTGCTGTTAGCTTGCCAAAAACATTTGTATTTAAATCACTGACTGACCTTGCTTGGCCCTTGGGTGTTCAAAGCATCCAACACTATTCAGCATTTCAGTTTTGATACTGAAATATGCAGAGGCCATAGTAACTGCTTCTGTCATCAGGGGGCATTAAATAAATGAGCCTTGTTATGCTGGCCTTTTCTGAACCAGAGTTGGTTTGAAACCCTTGATGTTGTAGGTCTATCTGGCCCACACCATCTTTGGCAATGAAAAGTTGCAGAGGTAGAAAAATTGTGGCTCATATGGCTCCTAGATCCTTGCATCTCACATGCTGGTGGCTTTTATTTATTTTTCTCAGCTAGTGGTTTTTGAAATGTAATACAAATAGTGCTTGAATGTTCCAGCACTGCATGCTCAATAGCTCTTTTAATAGGTTTTTCAAAAAGGAATAGAAGTACACCAGAGAGAAGGTTTTAGCAGGGAAAACTGATAGGAAGGCAAGATTCCCTGCCATCTTACATCTTCACAACAGGTAGTTTTGTTGTCAGTTTATCTCAAATAAACATATCTGCTGACAGTAGCCCATAACTAGTGCCAGCAAATAGTAATACTACAGGTAAGCCTGTTCTCTGGTGGTGGCATCTATATATTATTCTTCAGCTAAAATTCTGTCTCCATCTATTCCAATGTAAAGTGTACTGTTATTTTCAGATGTGGCCAAGATTTCAACATCTCTGTAATAAGAATCCAGTTAAAAAACCAAACATATGAAATAGGTAGGCAAAGAGGTTTATATACAGCTCACCATATAATAGTAATCTGTTAATTTTAAGGTATCAAGAGTTCATGCTGCTCTAAGCAAGCCACCAGTGCATTGTAATCAAGAGGGATTCCCTGCTTTCCCCTTTCACATAGGATTCCTTGCCTCTGTGTCAATGACAGCTTTTTAAATTCCTCAGGAGGTACAGTAGCAAAGGCAGTAGTAGAGGCAGTAGCAAAAAAGTCTCATATTTTGAATAAGGGAGAATAATCCTGTGTGTTTTATGGTAAGAAATAAGTGTTTTTCCTTGGGTTTTTGTTTGCATTTAGGTGGAAATAGCAAATAATTCTGTGGCTGCAACCTGCCTGTCACAATGACTCATGTTTTAATTAAAAGATGCCACAGTATATTGAGTCACCAGGTACCAACATCCAACTTTTTCATCAACTGAAAGTAGTCTCTGTGGGACTGGTGAAAAGATGATGATCTAGTTAATGGGGTCACTGCTGTGATTAGAGCTGAGGGAGTTGACAGGGGTAGAGGAAATCAAAGCAGATAAAGAGCCTGCTTCATACTTTTGCTATAAATTCAGAGTGCTGGGGTTATGTGCTGAACATGAGGAGGGAACTGAAAATAGAAAGGAACTATGAAGTCTTTATTAATTACTTTATCTTCAGAACGAGGAAGGTGAATAAATATAAGTGTGAGGTCTTATGAACTGGAGAAGACAGAAAAGCTGAGGCATCAGATGGGCTTGAAGCCCTAACTAGTAGAGAAATTTTTAATATTGAGGTATGTAGAAGAAACATTTAATTGTAAATGTTAGTCTGTCAGCAGGTCTCCCCAGCCTAGGAGAGGGGACCCAGTATTAGTAGTTAGGAACTGAAAGGGGGCATCCAAGACGTTGATTAAGTTGAGAATGGAAAAGCAGGATTTTCTTTGCTTTTGCAGCTGGAAGAAATTAACTGCAAAGAAATCCTTTGGAGTGTTTGCTTCATTTTCAATGCTGGACAAACTCTGCTTCAAATGTATACTCAGAGTAACGAGACACCTCACAGCTGCACAGAGCAGCCCCCCTCTCTCCTGTGCACACACCATTCATCCTTGATTGTCACATATCTGTCATTGCAGGGACTGAGCTCATTCCTGGGCACAAAGACAGTCACAGGAGCAAGGCTTTTCCATAGACTTCAGGTATCTGATGGGGATGGGGCAAATGCTAAGCAAGGGAACTTCAGTTTCTGTTATGAGAAAAAATACAACTTCCGACAAGGCTACATTGGGGAGCTTCTTCATTCTGCAGTACATGCCAATTATTTGGTGCATATTTGGCACAGAAATGCACAAAATTCACAGTCATTCTGAAACTTTACAATTAAGGCTCTAACCTGACAAAGCATTGATACTGTTTAGCATGAAAAGAATGATATCAGAACATTGTCTTTGGACATTATGCTCTATGTCACATTTTAAAGCATGCTGGAACAGCAGCTTGGCCTGGAGGTGAAGCTGAAAGGGCTGACTGAAAGGGCCAACCCAAAGCAGTGGATAGGTATTTCTCTGTTGATTTTTTTCTTTGATCAGACCGCAGTGATTTGTCAGTGAAATGTCAAACATCTAAATTAATAAAGACAGTCCCACCATAAATCTGTTGTCAGAATGGGCAATAATGGTGCAGACAATCACAAGATGTTCATGTTAAGTGTAAAGCAGAGAGGAAACATCTGTCAAAGTGGCAACATTATGGTTCTGCATTTGGATGAAAAACAGGCAGATTTTGGTGGAAGTGCAGGTGGCATCATGGACACTGTTCACAGGACACTCCTTCCAGGGACTTTTTCTTCATTCCATCTATGGGGCTGACTGAACATCTTTATTTAGATTTCTTCCTTCCCTCCTCCCTTCAGGGGAAATGCTGGAATGCAGAGCAGGATTTTCTCTTGCAGCCTGGTCTTAGCTGAAACCTTTCCTTTATGATTGCCGTTGCAGCCAGCTCCACTGTGTCTTTTGAGATGTTCTTTGCAAGAGCACTGTATTTTTTACTCCAGTAACACCTGTTTTGTCACAAGTGGCAATTGTGAATCACTATCTGGGCCTGATACACCTTGAGGCTGTTAGACAGTGATGGGTGATGATTTGTCTCCCCAGGTAGGACAACCCCTACCTTGACTCATCTCTTCCAATAATGGAACATCTATTTAACAACATTCTGTAACAACATCTAAAACAACAACTATTCCATCATGTTACAAAATCCATAGCAAGGCCACATCATCTTCTTAAGGCAGGATATTATCATACATGTAGGAGACATACTGATATATACTCGGGACTCCTTTTGGGCAGCTACAAGAATAATGGAAAATAGTTTCAAGACTGCAGTAGTCAACTTCCAACCCTGAATATTCTGTTCTTTCAAATGAAATAAGGTAAGAAATGAACAAAGCTGGCAGCAAAACTAAAAGTTTGACAAAAAATTATGCTTTCAGAATTTTTTAAAAATTATTCTCTGTTAAGATTTATTTCTTTATTTTATAGCTTTAATACATCCCCAGCAATATTAAAGATCCCAGTGAAAGAGTTAGACATTTTGACCCACCATTTTTGCAAATGAAATCGTTCCCTTAGTTTTATTTCCTGGTTGTTAACAAAACTTTCCTAAAGTAGAATTTTTCATTAAAAACAAACATTTGTATCAACATATTTTTAACTGAAAAAGCTTTAAATAATGGAAAAATTCTAAATGGTTATTAAATATGTCTGGGGAATATTTTAAAATATTAAGAATGGAAGTTTTAATTCTTTTTTGTTATCTTCAAAGGCAAAAAGTTTACTACTTCTTGCAGTTCTCAGTCTTTCATCTTGTTCTGCAAGACTGAGTTACCAGGTACCATACTCAAGTTGCACGTCAGATACTTACTTGTATGTGTGAGTTTTTGTGTAACCATAGCATCAGACAGATTATATTGTGAACACAGTCATAATGAATAGCATAGCATAGCATAGCATAGCATAGCATAGCATAGCATAGCATAGAATAGAATAGAATAGAATAGAATAGAATAGAATAGAATAGAATAGAATAGAATAGAATAGAATAGAATAGAATAGAACCTACTCATATTATCTGGAGAATTAGACTAATTAATAAATAAAAATCCTGAGAAGTATCAGGTATTTGAATACTATCAAGAAGAAAAAGTTACTGCTCATGCTTAGTTTGCTCAGTCTTCCCTCCTGATGCACAAAGAATTTCTGAACCTGATTTGTCTACTAACACAAAAGCAGCTACTAACAAAAAAAATGGAGTTACATTTTGGTCAAGTATTTATTAAGGGTATTAGAATTGGAGCCCAATGTTTAGCAATATTATCAACTGTTAAGAATTACTTTAATTTTGAGCATTATATTGTCCTATTTATGTCCCATAACCTTTTGTGAAATAAGAAAGAATATAATAAGAAAAAGCACAGAGAAGAAAATGATACAACTGACGTGTACATCTGGCATCCCACTTGTGCTGAGAAAGGGACATTCCTTCAAATGCAGGGATCTGTAAACTGCTTGTTATCCTACTGCAGGGAAATGGGGTAGATGAAGCATGGAGCATTTTGAAAAAGCAGTAATATATATGTGAAACAGAAATTGCCTTCAGCCCCCTCAAAAAAGTTTAGTGAGGGTCTGCTCTCAGGCTGCCTGTGGTATGTGGTATGAGAAAGGAATTCAAGAACATGAATAATTTGTGAGATTTCTTGCCAAAATGCTGGCACTCATGAAAAAGTCCTGTTGTATTTAAAGTTATATTCCTTGATATTGGGTTCACTAAGAGAAACTTGGGCTGGTTTGTTATACTATCTGACCACCTCTGTGCCTCAAACAGATTTAAGGGAGGATCCTCCTCCCTCTTTCCCTCACTGGTCATATTTTTCATGTCCCTCAGGTTTTGTGACTGGTCACCCATACTTTCAGTGAAGAAGGATTAATGAGTATCGTTTTGAAATCTATTAGAAGTGTTGGAGAGTACAGGGAAGCTTTTGAAAGATAAGCAATCGATTTATGAAGCCTTTTGGAGAACACTACACAAAGTACAAGACCTGAGTGAAGGAAAGATGCTCACGTAGATAGGGAAAGCATGTGCTGGGTGAAGCACTTAGGTGTAATGTTAACCAGCTGCCAAAGTACCTCTCAATGATTTATGATGTGTCCTGATGACAGAGCACACACTAATTTGAGAGTGATTAATATTCTTGTCATACATGAAAAGAAATGGACAACCTGCCAAGGAAATTTTTCTGTGAAAGCAGAAGTCCATCTCAATGCACCAAGAGTGACTCAGTAACATGAGACTGATATAATGCATGGATTCAGTGGACATTTCTATTTAAGATAAAATTCCTCCAGGGAAAGGTGTTTTCATAAGCCAGTGGGGCCCCCTAGTAAAAAATAATTTGCAAGTGAAGAGGACATGACTGACAGAATGTATTTTTAGGGACTACTTACTTTCCAGCCATTCAGTTTGAGGATATTTTCAGAGCTTTGATTATTATATGATTATTCCTAGCCAAAAGCCAAAAAATATGAAACCAATTGTTGTAAAGGCACTAAATCTAGCCTTTGTAATGCTTCTGATGTGTTCAGCACTTCAGAAGCCAGAACACATCCACAAAGAAAAAGGGAATATATGACATCATGGTAGGTGTAAATTGTGGTTGAATTGGTAGTCTCAGACCAATTGCTAGACACATAAAAACAAAACAAAACTAGGGAAAACTAGTACTGAAAAGTCAGTCTATCATGATAAGGACAAAAAAAATGATGTGTACAAAAAAACATTCAGATCACTGTAACAAAATATAGGTTCTTTGTTCTGGAAATAGCAACAGTGATTTTACTGGAATTATGCATAAAGTAAGACATACAGTGTGGAAACACAGGAAAATATTAAGTGAGAAAACAAGAAAACAATTAAATTTAACAACTTAGGTGTTGCAGACATTAATTACCTGGCTTCAACTTCCAGGGTGTGAGCTCTGGACATCTGGCAAACAGCAAAAAACTGTGCTTGCAACCTCCATTTTCTCACATATTTATTCATCTCTCAGTCTTGATTTTGCTTGGCTGTAGTATGATGGACATTTTTCATGGATAAAGCGGGCTTAATGTCTAAGAAATACCTCAACAGGGCTTCAGAAGAAACAAATGGTAAGACAATTTTTTGAGAAACTGCCATGACTTCTGAAAGGAGAGCACAGAGGATGTGAAAATTATATGGAATCTTTCTCAGCTGGCAGAATGCCATGGGCACATTTCAATTATTTCCACACACATTGGCCAATCTTGAATTCCTTTCTGAATATTATTAAGAGATATGCCTCCTGCTCTACAAGGTAGGAATACAGTAAAAGGAGACTTTGGCACTTGTCTCTTTCCTCCTTCCAGCTGTTATTTTTCTAATAGATTGAGAAGTTTCTGTACCACTAAAACAGAATAAATAGCATTGTCTTATAAGAGCTTTCTTTCTGCACTTTAGTATTTGGCTTTGGCAAACAGAGTGGGATCCCTAGATCATACACTACAGCATACAGAGACGGCACTAATGGTAATACTGATCACTTCTCACAGCACACAGGGATAGCACTAGTGTATACTGATCACTTCTCCAGCTCTGGAAAAAAAAAAAAAGCCAGTGAAGAATTGTCCGTAAAAGAGTGCCCTTTGGGTAGAAAAGGGAAGCAACCAGCAAATCTTTGCTCCAAGAGGAGTCAGAAAGTGACTCAAATACAGAATGAGTTGTAATAATCAGATGTAATTCAGTAATAGTCCATGGTAAAGGCCCAGCAGATGTCAACTATTTAGATGAGGGCCGTTGGAAAGAAAACCAAAAGACAGAAATGCTTGTCTTGGCTTTCAGGATGAAAACACCAGCTTAAGAGACAGACAAGGAAACCCTGAGCCTGGTAAGGAAAGAAGGTTCAACACAAGTCTTATAAACTGTTTCAACTTCCAAGTCTTGCTAATAGGCCACTAAATGAGTAATCAAAATTCACCTCCCCCATAGAGGAAACACTAGAATAGCTAAAGACATCAGAACTGGTCACACAGAGACTGAGTCACACAAAAATCAACAGACTCCCTCCAGGGGAATCAGTTAGTTGATCTATCATATCTGTGATGATTTATTTGTAACAAACAATACAAAAGATAGATGTAAAATATTTACACTTAAACACCAGATTATAAAATGAAATGCGTACGAAATCTGAGCTCAATGCTGACATTTAGAAAAGGTGTCTGAATCAAGAACTTGATATTTTTAGTTGCATTTAGAGATCACGTGTATTTTTAAATAGATAGGTTGAGTACTTCAGCCTGAAGTAATCTTTCTATATGACATCCTAATCTTCCTGCCTCCTCTGTGGAACACAATGCAACCACCACTGAGGTCATTAGCAGTGCCTGAAAATAAAGCAGATATTCTCCTGTCAATTTATGTGCTGCTCTAATATTTCTGAGGGAGAAAGAACATCTTATGTATTCCATATATCAGCAAGAATAGCATTTTTGTCTTTTGATTCCCTTAAAATCGTTTACAGTCTTTGATTTTCCTTTGTAAGAACAAGAACACTTGGAATTTTCTACCTTCAAACCCATGGCCATGTTCTCCTAAGAAGACATCTAGTACTTCTGAAGTATTCATAAAAGTGGCAAGTTCTCTTGTGGTTTAGAGAAGGCACACACATTGTCCCTCAAAAGATACAACAATATCAAAGATAGTTTTTGCTATTAATGAAACATGAGATCAACACAACCAACAGCATCTAACACTGATGGGTTGAGTCCTATTTTATAACAAAATGAGATTTACACTTCTTTTTTGTGAGTGTGTTCATTTCCTTCCATAATCACTTTTGAACCCATTTTGATCACATTTGGCAGAAACATAAATGTGCCAGAATTATGATTTCCCTACAACTTTAAAGAAAATCATTTACCAAGGGTAGTGTTGTAAAGGAAATAAAAGAGGCACAATAAGGAAGAAAGATAAGGCATGTTAATGACATGACAGAAACTAAGTATGCTGATGGGAAAGCACTGAAGAATATGCGGGGGGGACCTGAGTTCTCATAGATCCTGACCAGGGCCTGATATAAGGAAAGGGCAGTAGAATACCAGGATTACTGAGGACAGGAAGCCTCAGAGAGTCAGGTGAACTCATTGACGGCTGGGCTCAATTACCTTAGAGGTCTTTTCCAGCCTTAATGAATCTATGATTCTGTTTCTGTACTCACAGAACAAACAGTATTTAATTTTATATTATGAATACAATGATTATATATTATTGAATAAAATATTTTTATTAAAATATTGGTCATTTGAAGACATGCTAGCATTGTTAACTTGGATTAGTGTTATCTGATGCAGATGCAAATGTATGACATAAGAAACCTGCACAGGTTTCATATTCTTCTTGTTTGGATCCATATTGGAGACAATGCTTTTATGCTAATTCCAAGAAAATTCAAGAGAATAAATGAATTATTCAGTCTTGAATTTGTGTGATGGTTGTCAGCTTGTCAAGAAATGAAACCAAAGAAGAAAATATGGGATGAATGAAAGTGTCCCTCAGATTTCTTTCTGGGAAAGCATGACAATTACTTTCTATGGACTTGGCTAACCCCAAACAACTAAACACATACTTCTCCTTATGTACTTTTTGCTACAATGAACTCTACTCATTGTCTCAATATCCTTCTACAGAGAAAAATTATGGCTTAGCACATGAAAATATGCAAGTGTCCACTAGTAGATTATATTTGTGGATATAGATTCTAATTACAGTTATATCTATCTTTCTCCTTAATGAAACAACTTTATACATTCTTCCTACATACATCCTTCCTAAACATCATTTACTGTATTTTGTACTGGTTTAGTCTTTTTTTATTGTTTGAAAAAACAATATTTATCCTAAAGAAGAATAATCCCAAAAAACTGAGGCACATTAAAACTGAGTGACAAATTTAGGTTGTAGTATCAGTCTCAGACCCAACACAGTATTCCAGAACCTGCCCTACCAACTCAGATGTCAGTTTGCTGTTGTACTAGGCACAATTGTTTTCCAAATATCTATTATGTGTTTTCTTGGGTTGTTTTCCCCCACCAGGAATAGTTTCCTGATCAAATTATGTTACTTTTGATATGTCTTTAAGTGTTCTTCTAGCAAATGAAAGCATATAGTAAATTTAAGCATATAGTAGATTTAAGCCCTGTTCAGATCAGTGCAACTTGTGATCTGAATCAATGGAAATTCATCCCCGAACTTTTTTTAATACATTTTAAAATAATGTAGACAAGTCAACAGAAAATAAAGGTCTACTGCAGCCTTATAAAATCTGCTTCTGATTTTCTAATTCTTGCAATAGATGGTCACCACAATACAGTCTCCAATTTCTACATTTCTCACAAGGTTTCTCAGGCAGTGAAAAGAGACCTGACTGTCACTAATACCAAACTGACTCTTGCATAAAACACTCTTCTAAGCTGTTAAAAAAATCCAGTGATGGTCATCCTGGAATAATAATGTAATGACAGATTAAAAATATTAATCATTAATCATCATAGTAATAAAATATAGGAAAATGTGCTGCAATCACAAACCTTTGGCTAAATTTTGTTATGGATAATTGCATCCCACTCACCAAGTGTTGCATAGTTGTCTTGGATACTGAGAGAATTGTTACTGTGTCTGAGCCCCAGAGGTAGGTGCATTTCTGTCCGTGTAACATGACAGATGGCTTCCAGTCCTTTGGGATCCTTCGCATGTAACTCATGGAACAGTACTGGAATTCAAAGGAACAGATGTTCCTGTAACATGTGGGAAGGATATAAGCATCTCCATTTACTTTTAAGATAAATGTATTCAATGCTGTTAAATTTTTCCACAGATATACCAGAAAAAAAAGAATAAAATTAATATAGTTGCTTTCATATTTTAAAAGGCATTTGCCATTGGGTGGATTTTTATTAATTTGTTGGGGTTTTTTTTTGAACAATCTATCTGCTAGTACTAAAAATTAATTAAATTTTAGACAGGAAAGGGAGGATGGAGGAAATAAATAAGTCTTTTTGTAACATAACAGAAAAATTTCTAGCCATGGAGTAGTCCTATATAGTAACTACAAATAATCTAGTATTTCTTTTTTTTTTTTTTTTATGGTGAGATCTGCTATACCAATAGAACATAAAATTTGACTGCAATTCCAATTATTTATCTAGTCCTTTTACCACTGGAGGGCTGAAGGAAGAACTTCAACATGAACTGGATTATCTGATATTAGGTGCTATTAGAAGGAACACTAAGAATTTACATGCTTAGAAACAAGATATTCCTAAACAAAAAAGCAAACTGACAAAAAACCAAAACCCTGGAGTTTTGTAGCATATCTTTAGAATATTTCATCATCTATGTTAGTGCAGAGATCCCTGAGCAAATTATCTCTAGTTTGGTTTAAAACCAGAAACTGCCCCAAAATATGAGTGTTCAACTCCTGTGCTCTATCATGTTTCATTTCTTTTGCATTTTAGACTACTGGCAAAGCAATGCAATAACATTCTAGCAACTGAATGAGGGCATCTGAAAGAGTAGCCCTATTTGCAAGCACTAAACTGACATATATAAAACTTAGCTGAAGCAGTGGAAAAGCTACTCAACTTTGCTTGACAGAGTCCACAGCCGCTTTTATATTGCCTCTGTGGCCAGCTTCCTGGTAGATTTTTCTATTTGTCCCTGTGATAGTGGCCCAAAGTTCTGGATTCCTATTTCCAAAATGCACAATCTGGTTGAGAGGGACCATGTGAATGTGTAACTTCTGCCCAGACACATCATTCTTTAGCATATTTCAGTCCAAGCATGTTCTGTTTCGGACACAAAATAAGAAGGATAATTGTGTTGTTGTGGAAATACAGAGCCAAGATTTGACCCAACACTTCAACTTCTGCCATGTTTGTTGTATGACATAAATCACCAATCTGGCCTGCAGTTCAGAAAATTAAAGTACCACTCAAGATGTAAACATCACAGATTTTGAGAAAGCAGGAAGAAGTTCCATGAGTATTGCATCACATTACAGCTATTCCTTTTGACACCATTGTGTAATACACTTCTCAACAGGACATAATAACCACATTGTGCTCATAACCTAGGTCTAGAGCTATAGGCACAGCCCATTCCATAAAATACAGGTTTAGACATTGATGGATAGGCCTCCAAAAGGCGAAATTATCTAAAATGTGTTGTCAATCAGACTTCACATAGTTTTAACTTGGATTCAGGAATCTTTACAGCTTGGCATGCAAAATCCAACATAGACACATCTTTAATATGTCAGTGCATGGACACTACATCTAAATCCTCAAAGAGATGTATTGGGCAGTTTTTCAAGGGACTTGTCCAGCAGTGAATTGTCGCCCTGAAAACTCAGCTTCTGAGTTTGCTGACATAGTTTTCTAAGACTTTCCCAGGACAGTAACTGTAAACATAGAGATAGGTATACATTCCTTCTGCTACACGTCTTGTGATGGACATCTCTCATGGCCAGTGCAGTGAGAAAGTATTATCCTGACCATCCAATCCCTGGCCGTGGTCAGAAGCCTATAAATCCTGGGAGGAAAAATAAACTCTCTCTTCCTTTCACCACAACTTGACCTGTGTCCGTGTGATCTATTCATCTTCAGCGGCAACAGTGAATCATCATGACTCTGGAGAGTAAGACAAAAGCCCACCAAACTTGTTCAGGAAGTGATCTTTGCAAATGTTCATGGAGAATGAGAAAATTCCTGCTTTAAAACAATCTTTTCATCACATTTTTCTGCCTCTTAAGTCAAGGTTTGGCACAAGATCTTATTTCAATATCTTCTTTTAATGATTGAATTTTTTTCAATAAATGGTTGACTAAAAAAGGGTTTACAAAGCTTCTTTCAGAAAACCTTCTTTCTGGTGGCCTGGCAAGCATGATGATTATTTTGGCATTGCTGTATGATTTTGCAGTTCCATAGTCCCAAAGAAGGTAGAAAATTGCTTTGTTTTTCAGGTGAATCAAATTCCATTTGATTTAGTGGACATCTACCATAAAAAGAAGTAGTAATTAGATCATACTTCATAATTTTTGAAGTATGTTTATGCTATCCTCAGTACCAGAAGTCTGTATTACACACAGCAGTTTAATGGCATAACTAAGATTTTAAACACATAATTTTTTTTCCTGAAGATGACACTGTGTTATTGAGAGCAGTATTCTGTCACTTTTCAGTTAACAGGAATAATAAAATGTCTTTGTATGCATGATCATATGAAGTTAAAGTAATACATATATTTTTATTTTTCAAAATGGATCATAAAATATATGTTCACTTATAAATTCTACTCATATGACACTTGAGAAAGAGAAAATTCATTTTGCAGTGAGACAACAGCAAGAATAAGGTCAAAAATAGAATTTAAATATTTACTATTTTTAAATCACCTGATCTTGTTCAGGACGTGACTCAGTAGCATCTGAATTTATCATCTGATAGACATAAAATTTCTATTTCAGATAGCTACAGCAGCAGACCCTAATCACTATAGGACTTTACTGTATCAGGTTAGCTTGCTATTTTGCATATTTTATGCAATTAAGGACTATGTATTTCTCCTCTACTAAGGGAAACAACCAGGAATCTGGACTTTTCTTCTCCATTTTGGTGTGATATGGTAAATTATTTATCTTTCCCAAATCAATCGTCATTTATTTATTAGATACTATTATTTTGCTAGTAATTATTGCTGCTACTAAGTAGCCATAACATCATAGCCATGCCAGTGCTGAGCTTTCTAAAAAAAAGGGCCAGAGCTCCTTGCACAGCAAAAATAAACAAAGCACCCTTGCCCTGCAGGCTTTACAGCCTCAAATTCCTCAGATTCCAGCTCAGAAAACGACTCAGTACCTTTCTGAAAGGCTTGAATTACAGAATTCAATCCTATTAATGCATCCCTGAAAAACAATATTCTGTTCTTGCAGGCTCTCAGAAAAAACTATTAATATAGGTTTCCTTTGAGCATCTGCAATGGCACAGTGGAGCCATGATACACTGGGAAGACATGCTTATGTAACTGTGCAGCTTTTCCTCTTCTGGGAAAAATTCTTTCAGGATTTTAATGGTAGTGACAATGCTGCAAACCACATCCAATAGCTATCATGAGGTAGAAATCAGGGCTGTGTTATGATGCTAATTAGCAACATTTCAATTACATATGGTTTATTTATAATTTATTTTCTACTCTAGTACTTTGTAGTTCTTGTACAATTTTGAAAGGAAATATTGAAATTCTACATGGATCAGTCATTATGGGAATTTCAATATTAAAATAATTGGTCTTGTATAAATGTACATTGGTGCTGTAAAACTTCATTAACCCTCCAGCAGAGGGCAACATCTGAAAGAAATATTTCAATAAATCCAGAGAGCAGTTGCTTTTAGGATATTGCAACTACAACATATGTTTTCATCAGGGAATCTTCCTCTGAAAATACGGTTTGCATTAGGTTACCAACTGGGCAAGTGAAAGAGCTTAATAATATTAGAATGACTTGGTTAAAACACAAGCTATAATTTTTTTTAGTAGCACATTGCAGAAATATTAAGATTAAATCTAAGAGAAATATAATCGTTATGACTTAGAAAGAAATACCGATTTTTGCATCTTCAATTTTCTTCAAAGATATAAAAGTTTATTCTTATTAGATTCTGAAAGGAAAAATAATTTTCTTCAGAGTATGCTCAGTTCATTCCAGTGCTGTAAATACCACAAATCAAGGTTGAGTGCTACAGTGGCCTACTCAGAGGCATGAAAACAGAGAACAAAAAAAAAGATGAAAAATATTAAATGTTTCAGAGAAAGCAGTCACTAATGGATTCCTAACATGATCTAAAATAAGCTGTGTGAGTAAATTTGGATATAGAGGTAAATATACCTTTGTAACGTTTGTTATCTGTTTATAGCATTACAGCAGCATTATTGCGGCTGTGCCCGGTTTGCCCGGGAGCGAGACTGGCTGCACGAAGGCCACGGCCTTTCCCCGCACCGCGCTATACGAGGAGCAGCGGCGCTCCCCCGGGGCGCGGCGGGAGCGGCAGGGCCAAGGTGCGGACGGGGGCGCAGCGCTGGCCGTGGTGCTGAAGAGACGAAGCGCCTGGGGAGCGGAGCCGCGGCAGCGCCAGGGTCAGCGCTGCTCGGGAGGGAGCACGGGAGGGGACAGCGGGCACACCGCGACTCCACGCCGCCCGTGGGTTCGGCCGGCGGCTCCGGGGACTTGGCAGTGTCTGCCCAGGGCGGCGAGCGCACCCCGCCCCCGTCAGCGCTGCAGCCGGGGACACGCAGAGCCGCCACTGACTCGAAACGCTCCCGCACGATCTCCGTCCCCTCCCTGCCGGGCATGGCTCTGCCTCCGCCCGCCACTGCTGAACCCTGCGAGGCCGAGGAGAGTTTCTGACCGTGACTGGCAACTCCGTGGTGCCGGGAACCCCGGGGGCTGCCTGCAGCGCGCTCCGACGCCCCTCTCGCTGCCGCACACAGGCGCTCTCCCTCGCCCTCGCCCCCCCCGACTCCGCACGTCGTCTCCACCTCACTCACACACACACGCGCGCACTCTTCCTCTCATTCTCCCTTCATCCGTAGGTGCACCGATAGCCATTGAATGAGGACGAAAAGTTAAGAGATTAAACCAATATGAACCACCGTTGCTCGTAGCAGTGCCGTATCCAGCGCAGAGCATTATCCAGCGAGCATCCCCTCAGGAATGGAGTCCGTAAAACAAAGGATTTTGACTCCCGGCAAGGAAGGATTGAAGAATTTTGCTGGAAAATCGCTTGGCCAGCTCTACAGGTAAGACCGGTATCTTTTACAGGATTCTAATTCCCCCCAAAATTGGAAGCTTTTCTTAAGCGTCCATTGCTGCAGGAGGTAGAATGCTTTGGGGAGGTTAGCGGTGGCAGGGTTGGGAGCTGTTGTGATTCTGCTGGATATAATCTAGATCCTGGAAACTAGTGCTGAAGCTGCTCAATATGGCACCCTCGTAACTTCTCTATCTGATTCGTAGATGGTGTCAGTAAAGATGTAGTAAAAGATCACCCCACCTTTCTTCAAAAAAAACAGGATCCCATCTTGAAATCATAATCTGGAAAGAGCAGCAACCTGTATTTTTGTTCCATCATAATTTTGCAATGCACTCACAGGATCTTGCCCTCTGGCCTTAATAGTTATTAAATATATATATATATATATATATATATATATATATTTTCTGGTTTTGATTAGTCTTGTCCTTTGTGTAATTCATCATCAGATGAAAGTAAACATGGAGATGTATAAATAATTGATATCAAAACGATTTTTTTCCTACTGAAGCTGAAACATATAGAGGAATGTGTTTAATTATTCATCCATATGCCTTTAGAAGCATCTGCTTGTCCTATAAATGATATACCACTGCAATTGCTGAACTCAAAAGCACCACTCCTGTATATTTCTGTGTGTAAAGAATATTTCTGTCATCGTGCACACAGATAAATAAACTCAGATTTTTGCATACCTAAGAAGTGCAGGCACTAAAATTCACACATCATTCTCCATCCAATCTGGTGATTTTAGTGACCTCCACAGCGTTTGAGAATAATATGTGAAATTACAATAAATTTTCGATTGTACCTTCTGCTAGAAATTACCCCGAAATATTTGGTCTGGTTTTGGGTGTTCTGTTAGTTTGGACTGGGTTTTGGTTGTCTATGTGTGTGTGTGTGTGTGTGTGTTTTGTTTTTTTGGGTTTTTTTTGTGTGTGGTTTGGGGGGGGTGGGGGGTCGGTGGTTTGTTTGTTTGTTTGTTGGGGTTTTTGTTTGGTTTGTGTTTGTTGGTTTTTGTTTTGGTTTGGGTTTTTTTTCCGAATTGCAGCTATAAGGTAACTGCGGATTTGTCTGCCCAGGGTAGGTCACGTAAAAATCTTTTTTCCATACCTATGCGGCAGTGCTGGGCACATACACCAGGCTGTTTCACAGCATGAGTCACAACTTCTGCTGCCATTTTAAGGGAAGGGGACATATCAGTGAAGTGATAAAGACAAAATTAAGGTTTCCATTTTCATAGGAAGTGTACCATTAAGAAAAGTCATTAAAGTTATCAACAATGCAATTAATTTCCTACAGTTTTTGGTTATATTTAAGTAATTTTTAATTGCTGAAAGCTAATAATAATAAAAAGAAAAACCCAGAATAACTGCTTAAAATATAATTAAGGAATTAAACCTCTTTTTTTCCATTCTTAAAGGCTTTACAACATTTAAATAAAGCTACTATCTCTACTACTTGTAGTCACACAGTGAATAATGGAGAAACGGTGTTTGTATTTTCCAGCAAAACTCCGTTTGAATTCACACCTCGACTAACAAACTCGCGATTTGCTAATTTTTTAAGCTCAAGGCAATTAAGTACTTGTTTACTCTTCTTAGAATCTAAATAATTTTTTTGCCTCTTTCGCATTGATTTCCAGCCTATTCCCGAAGACAAGACACCCATTCAGAGAGAAAACACTCCTACTCTTTATCCACACAAACGAATTTTGAACATAAACCCACGGTGGTTTATTTTATTCACAACTTTTAAAATGTTTCTTAATGCCGCGATCTTTAAGCATGGAAATTACATGCTCAGAAAAATCAGGAAAATTTAATCTGAGTAGCTTTTGGAGAAAATCCCTATATTTTCTCCCGAGCACGGATAACCTTTTAAGCCTTATTCTGCTACTTGTTAGTGCCCTATCAGCTGGATGAGTTAACCTGAAAGAGATGCTCCTCCGAGTGATAAAGCCCTTCTACAGCAGAGGTGAGATCAGCGGCTGTAGAGTCCAGAGTATCGGCAAATGGTCACATTGCTTCTCAATACGACATAATTGGTTAGCTTTTCTGGTTTTTAAATATCTCAGTGACTTCAGAAGAAGGTTTAGGGATTCAATATAGGACACGTGCTCTATAAAACTGATTTTTCTTGCTACCGAGACAGCATTTTAAAGAATTTTCCACAAAAAAAAAAATTTAAAAAAAAAAAAGTTCTAAATCACCTTTCATGGTATTTTTCAGCTGGTTGGAAATAGCTGCAAACAACATTTCCCTTCAGATTGTTTTCTAGGAAACACCATTTTCAAGTAAAACCGAGGGAGTGAGAGCAAGGGGGCAAGGAGGTAGCGCTTAAAGCTGCTCTGGGAAGGTTAAACCCGTTAAGTGATCACACACTCACAACGTGCAGCTGAGCACTGAGGTCTTTGGGAAAGCCTTCTCCGGAGATGCCAGTTCTTGGCTGTGTTTTCTTTCACTGCATGTGACAGCCATTTTGCAAATCTAAAATAAATAGCAATATCGCACTCTCCTCCTCGCTCGTCCCTCCCATCATTTTCGCTTAACATTTCTTTTTTTTTCCCAGACCTAAAGCGAGGTGCACACCAAGATCGCTCCCTTGGTGCTTCTAGCACAGCAAGGAGGTAATAAAACCTCTAGAAGCCCGTTTCTGTTTCTGCGCCTCTTGGGCTGCCCAACATGGCGCCTCTGCAGTGGTTACAGATGATGTCTTCTTGATACGTCCTACATATTTAAGCAGAAGTCTTTAATGATAGATGAGGAATTCTCAGCTAGAGCTCCTCCCTGGGCTGCTGCGGAGGGGTGGCGGGGGGAGTTGAGGATGACTAATCATGACTCCCACAGGTAATTGCTAAAGAACAGTTGAAGGTGAATGGGAAGCAAGGAATAAATCCTCAATCTCCAAGCCAAAGGAGTGAGAGGAACGGTGAATTTAAACCTCCAGCTCCCCGAAACTGTTGTGCCTTCAGACGGCCAGGGTTTGACTTTCCCTTCTTGTGTCGGGCAGAGTCCTAGAGAAGAGGCAGAAGCCCGGGGACACCATCGAGCTGACTGAAGATGGAAAGCCCATGGAAGTGCCCGAAAAGAAAGCCCCGTTGTGCGACTGTACCTGTTTCGGGCTGCCCCGGAGGTACATCATTGCCATCATGAGTGGATTGGGATTCTGCATTTCCTTCGGGATCCGATGTAATTTGGGAGTAGCCATCGTGGATATGGTCAATAACAGCACCATACACCGAGGAGGAAAAATTATTAAAGAGGTGGGAGCCTTTCTCTCGTAAATCTCACATCCTCCCAGTACAACACTCAGTGAAACACCTCAACACAGGTGGGACAGGCTCTGGATGGTTTCGCCGTATTTCCCCCCACCTGAGTGCCGATGCTCCCCGGTCCCGGGGCTGGCGGCCCCCCTCCCCCTGCCCTGCCCCGCTGGTGCCCTTAAAAGGACGGAAATCCCGTTCTTGACACACAAACAATTTCTACCGATTATTTCTACTTTTTCGTTTCAGTTTCTAGACCCAGTTTGTGGTATTATTGTGCGGGCAATTTGCCCCTCGCCCTATCTTTTTCACACAGCCTTGAAAAAGGCAGATATCTCCTAAAATAAACGTAGGGGATGGGAGAAGGAGGGTATCGAATAAGGGACTGACAGCGGGTGTACCTCACCTTTAAGGAGGCGGAGAGGTTTTGCAGAAATATTTGAAAACACCAGGGTGAATTTGCTTTGACAAAAGGCTTTAAATTATAGAGCCGTTTTAAAGCGAGTTAATAGTGTGGTGAGAAAGATGTGACAAATGCAGATGAGTCTTAAATACCCAAATTCACAGATAAACGCCCCTTACGGCTCGCTGGCCGCACAGGCAAGAGGTGAGTTCGGGCTGTGCGCCTCCAGCCCCTGGCTGCGCAGGGCTGTCTGTGAGCCGGGGGTCCCGCGGGTCCCAGGGATGCCCGGCTCTGCCCTGCCCGACCCCGTGATCCGTGCCTCGGGGTCCCCCTGCCCCTCTCGTGTCCCAGGGAGGCACGGACGGTGGTGGTTCTATTGCTATTACTGGGTTTGTTTTGCCTATCTGGCGGGCAGTCCGAGCGTTTGCCGTGGGGGGCCTGGGCAGAGCCCGGCGCCGGCACCGGAACCCTTTCGATTGCGCTACGGGTAAAGCTGCTGCTGGTGAAAGCTCTGAGTGGCACAATTACAGCCTTCCTCCTGTCTTTTTCTCTTTCTTTCCTGGTCCTTTGCATTGGAAGAAAGCGAAGTTTAATTGGGATCCCGAAACAGTTGGCATGATCCACGGCTCTTTTTTCTGGGGATACATAATCACCCAGATCCCCGGAGGGTATATCTCATCCCGACTGGCAGCGAACAGGTAAACACCGCCTAAATAGCTCCAAGCCCCGTCCGAGCCCGAGCCGGGCCGGGCTGCGGAGCGGCGGCGCGGGGGGAGCGGAGTTGAGCTCCGGACCGCCGGGGCTCCCCTGCACCCCCGAAACTTAACCCCCGCTCAAAGGGACTACCTTAGGAAGGGAAGGACCTCTTGCATGCGATCCGGGAACTCCACTGTGATGGTGCATTGCTCTCCCTCCTTCAAGCAACCCCCTGGTTTTGCGGGGGTATCTCATGTTGGTTTCTTTTTCCCTTAGACAGTCACTTAAGGAGGTTGTAGCAATGATGTTCAAACAACACATATTCAGAAGCAAGTTCAAAAATACATTATTTCATCAAGGGTTGAGATTTATTTTTTTTTTTTACTGTGATTGAATTAAAGAATTTTATGATTTTTCTTTTAATGGAAAAGAAAACCGTCAGCAGAAATTTTACATTAAAGCATAAATTAATTTAGAATGGTCGAAAAACATGTTTAAATGAGACTTCCACAATGAAAAGAAAGTGCAGATGGTCCGGGGACTTAAGGACTCGTTTCTATGGTGTCTGGCAATTTTTCAAGCACCCAGGGTGCGATTCTACCTGTTAATTAGATCCACTGAGTATTCGAGACACATGAGGCTTTCACATCGATGTTTAATGCCACAGGCTCATCATTTGCAGAAGCAGCAAAGGTCCTAGTGCCACTCTTCAAACCAGTACCACACTAAGTGCAAATGGATACTAAACTCAGCCATATATACCTTTAACTCTTCTCAGGATGGGCAACATTAACGGTAAGCCTGGATGGGCAGAGAGGCTTAGCCTGAAGAGCAAGATGGTTTATGTGTGCTTGAGACTGAGAGGAAGGAGAGAGTGTGGCTAAAGCAAAAAATGGTCTCCTCTAGACAAATATCTTTTAGACAGATCTACAGTAGAAACGAGTATTTACAAAAGGAGAGATGCTCTGTAACTGAGAAAATCACTAATATCCTGCCCTTAAAAACAAATAAATCAAACCACAATTTTTAAACTGGGGTATCCATTTGTCTTTCTGTTTACAAGTGCCATCTTTCTGATAATGGCTCAGAAATGTAAAAGGCTTTTTCAAATAGCCATTAACAGCTATTTAAAGGGGTTTACCTTTTCTTCCTCCTTTAATTATTTTTGTATATTTACACAGTCTGTAGCTCCTCAGGATTAACTGGAGTTTTGGTTGAGTAAAGGCTGCAGAATCTGACCCAGAAAATCAAAAGCTGTCTTCATTCACTCAAACAACATCAGAAAAGCTATTTGAACCAATTCAGATGTAAAGTGATGCAACTACAAATTTGCAAGACAATGGCTGGGTCATTGCCAGGAAAAGTCAGTATTGCCGGGAAGCACACAATTTGTGTTCAAATCAGATTTTTTCTCTTCACAAACATTTACATTTATGACAATAACTGAGGACTATCCCAGTTAAGCTAGACGTATTTTATCTAGTTAGGTATTATTCCTGTGGAAGCACTTCATGCCTCAGGCATCTCTCTGTCTATATATTCTGTAGGGAACCCGGGTTACTTGGGGTATCTGCCCCAAGTGGTGTGATGAAATCCCTTCTTTTCTTTTTGTCTTTTTCACAGTCAAGTCAGTGACTAACCGGATTAGTGATATTTACCACATTGGGAGACTGATGATTATCTGGCTAGAGTTTATGAACCTTTCAAAGATTCAGATATTTATGATACTGCTTAGATTTGCTGTGGTCTTCACATTTCATCAGTGATTTGGGAATATGTATAAATGCTGGTAAACTTGTGGGTAGAAAAAGATCCAGCCAATCAGACAATATATTAAATTTTTGATTGACTGAATGCTGTTCAATATATGACACTTGAGTACAAAGTAACACCAGAGAGGGAGGGACCACTGAAAAGCAGACTCACTGAGTGGTATCTTAAGCCATGTGGGACTAGAAACACATCACAAGCTTCCAGCATAATGCTCTACTAAAGTAATCAGTGTAATCCTAGAATGTTTATTTTTCTTTATTTAGTGCAATGAGTGTATTTAAGTCAATGATGTTGTTCTTGGATTTTTGTGGGTAATTTGGACACATTCATATTAGTGTGGGCATTGAAAAATTAGAGATTCCTTTAGAGATCTTTAACTGCTTCAAAAATGACAGTATAAAGTGATGCCTAGTGAAAGAAACAGCAAGAACTATGTATTCAGGACACATGTATATAAAAATATTGCTAGGAGGTAATCTGATTGTAAGTATGCATATAATTTCACTGGAAAAATTGCTTGGTATAAGTATATCCTTTAGTCCTCTGGAAAGAGATGACAAGAATCAGCAATTGATAGCCATATCAAAAAAATAAAGGTTAAATAGTAACAATAATGACTACCCACCACGGGTCCGACCAGAGAAATTATGTGATAGTTTTTTTTCATTGTTTTCATTGTTTAAACTGTTTCATTATATTTTAGCTATTGTTAAATGTTTGCAGTAGAGTGATAATTAAGCAAAATATAAGGGATAATCAAATGTTAAAGGCTGTTGCCATAGTGAATTTCAGGCTACATGGTCCTATTAGTAAGCACGTCTTGTTTTTAATCTAGAAATTTAATAATTTAATTCAAATTGATATTCCTTATTTCACATTCATGCTACTGCAGCTGACTGTGAATAAAATACCTGCTGTGCTGTCACACACACATGGAAAGGTATGAAACTACTTGGTTTTATCACCTCAAGATAATTTAAATATTATATTTTAAGCTTCTGATACACCCTTTAAATATTCTCTACTTTGGAAATCTATAACAAACCCCTTGCCCTACAAAAAGCAGTACTAAAATGCTGTGGCAGTATTTCCTTGCTGATTTCCTAAGTGAACTATTTAAACATTAACTGTAAATCAGGAAAGATTCTCTGAAATTAACAGGGCATTGTTAGATTACACAACAGAGAATCAATTCCTGATGCAGTTATATATTTAAAACAGAAATGCTAGTTTTCATATATTTAAAACAGAAGTGCCAAGCATTCTTTCAAAAGTAAATCTGCAATAATCACAGACTATTTTTTATAAAACATAGCTGAGTGACCATTTTAGCTCATTTGTGTATACTCACACATAAGAACCTTCTGTCACAAAGAGACACAAAGGAATAGAATACCAATTTTTAAAAAATATAAATCACCTGTGGTAATGACAGATTTCCTCTTATCTGTCAAAGCTCAAATCCTGGCACTATTCACATTAAAAAAATGTAACTACATGACTATACTACATTTCTCTATAATGCAATTCTCTCTGATCTATGTTGAACTCAGTCATAGTCATTCTAATCTGAATGAAATTATACAAATTAACATTTCACTTCAAATTAATCTTTGTTTCTCAAGTGCCATTCTTCTTGTTATTAAAGGCTAAATCCTTCTTCCCAGCAAGAAATCTGATAGGATTATTTGTGTGAATAAAATTAATGATATTTCAGACAACTCTCAGTGCATCTTGTCTCAGATTCCCACAGATTTTCACTGAAACTGTCATTAGCATGTCAGTGAAATCAGAATCTCTCTTAACTCAGCTTTAATGACAGCAAGCATAACAATTTAAGGTAAAGTATTGGTTTAGAAAGAGGAATTGTTCCATTCTTTTAGCAGGTAGGCATATTGTGTGTTTTCTGTTTTGCAAACAATGATTAATTCACAGCATGAATAGGGGATTAGTGGATGATTAAACAAGTGCCAATTTCAGAACTTCTGTGGACTTAAGATGACCTTGCATTGTGAGAGAAACACCTCCAGAGCTGAACTTAACAACCCCACCTTTCATACTCAGTCCAAAATCCTGCAGACTGAACTGGTCTCAGATCCCTGGCACTGGTGTGGGGCTCATCTGTTTCCAGGCAAAGAAGCCAATATTGCAAAAAAAACCCCAAGACTATTTTTTTCACCCTACTGCATTGCAGATTCTTTTAAGTACCAGTCTTTACAAGAAGGGGACTGGGGAAACTGGTAGCTGGAACTGCTTTTCCCTCTGCCATATGGTTCAGGGTTCTTCCATTTTTCTGTCATGAATGATGAAGCTGTTTTCACAATTTAATGATGCAACGAGGGATTTAGATGGGGGTTTTGCTTGATAAAAGGGGGCCTCAGATGTGTGACAAAAATTAATAATGTATCCAAGCCCTTATTATACTAGATTAGATGGCGGGAGGTCGATTTTTACATATTAATGCTTCATGAAGGGCTTATAATAGGATTTAGTATGAAGAGCACAGAGACACATCCCCCTCCTCCCATATACACATGTGAATGAAAATAACCTGTTTTATCTTGATTTAAGAAAGCCAAATAAAGCTGTTATACTATGGCTTCTGGCCACAGACTGTTTTTAAAGAGGTTCTGTTTTAAGCAATTCTCCTATGAAGCATGCTCAACCTAGGACTGGTACTTGGGAATAAGTGTTCATCTCTAATGGCAGAGGTAGATTATTCTCTCTGCTTTTTTGGGCAGCTGGGTTCATCTACCACTCCAATTTTCATGGCATAATCCCAGTTTTTTTAGCCCTATGTTGTTTTATGCAAATAAGGGCCCAATTCAGGAAAAACCACTACATTCTATCTATCATTTAGGAAAACAAATTTTCAGAGTGAGCATTTCACAGGGATATGTTTACAGTAGAGGGGTCAACAGAGTCATAGGGGAAAATCGCCTGTACTAGACAAAAGTCAGAATGACTATATGCCACAGAATAGCTAAACAATATCTCCCCATAATGGCTTAAATTCTACTTAGTTATTTTGAAGTACATAAACATCAGTAAAGGTTATCCTAAGAAGGGTTATCAGTGTGATTACAGACTGAAAAAGACAACTAGATTAAGACAAATATTATCAGGAGTATACAAAGGTTACAAAGGAGATGAACAAGTGACATGATAGTTATATAACTAAAAAAAAAAATCAATACAGGTAGCATAAGTCTTCCAAAGGAGTGGTTACTCACAGTTTGCAGTCAAGGAGGTGAATATGAAGAAAGCTGAAAATGCTTGGAGAACAGCTGGGGGAAAAAATGAAAAAAAAATATCACACTATTATCAAGCAAAATTAATATTTTCAGAGTCAGTAAGAACACAGTTTATATTTACGTGCATTGGAAGCAGGTGAACCATCATTAATGGTGTTTAACTTTTTAGGTTTCAAGGCACCTCAGGCTAGAGTGTTATAGGCTAAAATGTTATTTCCTCTGGTACTGAGAAGCAGCTGTGTAACACTACACTGACAAAGATGGAATTTTGGAACTAATTGAATACAGAAGGGAAGAAATCCTTGAGAAACAAAATGCAGACAACCAAATTTATCCTTGATTAATTTTTTCATGACTAAATATAAAATTTTCAGAATTTAGCCCTCCTTGTTGAGATGTAACTACAAGAGTTGGGTTATGTTAGAAATTTGGGCTTATTTTTGCATTTCATCCCCACTGATAAAAATCCTTTGAAATCCTTATCAGTATAAAGTTCACTACACAGTTTACATAAAATTACACCAGATACTTTCAGAGAATCCTAGAATGGCTTGGGTTGGAAGAAACCTTAAAGATCACCCAATTCGAACCCCTGAGGCATGACACCCCTTTCAGAATAAGCCAATAAAGTGACTTCTAATTTATTAGGATTATATCATCCATATATGTCAATGCTGTCAAATAACTTTATTCCCAGTTCTCTTCTAGTCCTGAGTTTCCACAAATCCTTACTGCATTAACTGTGGTATCTAATATATAAAACAGTCTCTGAAACAAAACCCAGAGATGCTTCTGACCATTAATTGAAAGGCATGCTATGCAACAGGTATCCTTAATCACCTCTACTTGCTTTGTTACGTCACCCCAAAACAATTTGTACACCGGGTTATGCAAAACAATATTATCTACGTTGGTTGCATAAAAATGCTAGTGTCACTGTCTCTTTTCTCTGAAGGAATCTGCCTTTGCTCTGAGCAATCCTGATGAAATCAGCTGTAACATGTGGCCCATATATCAGAAAACACTCCAAAAAGCAGTACAAATGTCCAGCTTTTGAGTCCAACATATAGTAGTTATCCTCCCAAACAACTCCACAAAACATCTTAAAATTAAACCTACAGATGATTCTTTTGATAAGTGTGTTATATATCTCTAAATCAACAGAGACAGAGACAGCCTAAGCCTTGCATGTTGGTAAGTTGATTTGAATGAGATAGTCCTGGTTTGAAACGTTATCTAGCAGATAACATATTTAAAGAGCAAGCTGTCCCAAAGCAAATGAGCTAGAAGGAATGAGTTGGAGCTTTGTCTAGACATATATAGATATGTGTTGTAAAACTGCAGGTTGAGAGATTCCCCAGGTGAATTCAGAGAGGACAGAGAGAGGATTGGTAGAAAGAGCAAATGAATGAAGAAAAAAGCAGACAAGGTATAGAGATCTGAACTGGTTAGTAATGCAAAAGAAAGAAGGCAGGATTGCAGTTGTGGAAACTGAAGAGATTAAAACCATTAAAATAAAGCAGCATTATATTGGGTATATGAAGTAAAAAGTTGGAAAGGAAAAACTACTACTAAGTAGGGCAAATACTTATAACTTCTCAGATGGAACATAATCTGTGACAGTGCCCAAGTTTTTATAAAACAGACATTGACATATCAAAAAGTAGGTCTGCAAACATGCAAAGGAAGGTGCAGCCTGAAAACTGGGGTCTTGGTAGGAGTCAGTGGCAGCAGTGGGGTTTGAAGAAGGCAGAAAGCTGAAGACCTTCAGATTGCTGATACACATTGATTTAATCTCTGCACGGCATTTCATACCAGTGCTTGATCTAGTCCCTTGTATCATCTGTTTTGCTAAAAGTCCCATGAATATTTTGGGATTTTTTCATCTTCCAACCTGGTAGACCAAACTGTAGCAAATTCAGGTCATCAAAATATACATGTTCTGTATCAAAGTCTTAGAAGGCCCTCATTACACATACCCGTAACATCTCTATGGGTAGAGATATGCTTTGTAAGAAGGGAAGTGTTAAGTGTCAATTAAGCCCTAAAATTACTATATATGAGAAGAAAAATCTAAGTGAAAATCTTGATCATAAACTGTAATTGGCAGCAACATTTACAGAAGAAAAGATTCTGAAAAGCTGCTATAAACCCACAGACATTCCAGTTAGATTCTATCTTGATTCTTTCTAGATATTAGGTTTTACTGGAAAAAAATGAAGCATTTAATATAGCATTGAGCCTTGCAGTTCCTCTGCAAGACAAAATTTTCTTTGGGTTGTATAAAAATATAACATAAGCATGTCCATATTGTGTTCCTGCCCTTTGCGGAAGAAATTGTGTCACAGATTAAAGACAATAAATAGAGTCAAAGAATACATTTTAGAAATCTTGAGCTGACAGAATAGCCTAAAGCCACATTATGTGATATATACTCTGCTGCTCAGATCTGCTGCTGCACTAAGACTCTCCCAAACAAGCACTGTTCAAGAAAGAACAGCAAAGGAGAGTCAAAACCCAGCTTAAGTTTTATATATGTTTCATAAAATAAGTCTTTTTTCAACATATTTCATGTGATTTCTGTAAGGAAAATGTCAAACCAGCTCACCAACTTTAATCTAAATAAATTTCATTTATTTTATAATGAAAGATTTTTTAAATCTAATCTTTAGATTAGGTTGGGAAAACTTCACAAGAAAGCTCGTTTTTTCAGTCCTCTTTATTTTCCACCCTCACCTAATACATTTGTAACTATGACCAAGGAAAACGTTTTATCACTGCTTACAAATCAAGTATTTGGTCAATACACATATTCATTTTCATCCAATGAAAATAATGCTTTCTAGAATATGATCAAGTGTAGAATTGTCAAGTGCAGATGTTTTTTAGAAAAGAATATGTTACATTTTCCATAGGTTCCTGTTTACAGTCAGAATAAACTACTTCATAGTATTTTGAATTTAATTTATTGTAGTTGTGCAAAATGCTCTCGCACATACCCACACACACCCTATGCTTCCCTAGAAAACTAACTAAATAATCAAGCTTTCCTATTCAATAGATAGACTTTACATGAAAAGATGATCAGTGGTGCTTTGGAGGGAAAAATTATTCAGTTACAGTCCTGAATTAATTTTCTATGGAAGCCATTGAATATTGGTAATTTTCAATGCAAATCTGTTAAAATACATGCAATGGTATTTTGTAGTTGTGACCAAGACTTACTGTTCTTTAATTATTTTGAATTTTAATGAAATTATGTTAATAATTCACTGATACAGCATATATTTACACAACTTAAAACTATTTTTATTTAAACAAGCATTTTCTTGTTTAAATAAATATTTAAAAATCCATTTTAAACATGCAGAGTTACTTTTAAATTATTTTAAAGCACAAATTTAGCTAAGGTACTTCATATGCTTTAGAAAAGATGCATTCAGTATCTTTAAGTTTCATTCTCTTGAGGTGACTTTACTTATTCAGGGAATAGAGACATCAATCATTGTGTAATTTTCCAAATATATTAAAAATTGACATAAATAAAAATAGTGGGGAATCAGAGAGAATTAATTCCATCACATACACATCTAAAAGTGTTTTTAGTTTTATGAATTCTTTGCAGCAATTTTCATTCCCAGTCACTGGGGTAAAAGGATGTCTGTAACCAGGACCCCTTATTTTCAGATACCTGATATGTAACTCAATATGTCTTCCATCTGGCTGTCAGCATTTGAAGTGCACTCTGCTCAGCTCTCTTTTTGAGCTGACACTGCTTCCAGCTGAGTAACAATATCTGTAACGCACTGCTTATGTAACGGGAATTGCCTGACAAAGGTAGATTACAATAGTGCTGCTGCACAAATGCAGAGATTAGAAATCCAGAGATGAAAATACGTATATTTATTTTAGTTTTGTTCAAAAGAGAAAGATGAGCAATTGACTTGAAACACAAACAGATTAATTCCCTATTCAACCTGATTCCATTCTAAGCACTTCTCCTGAACTGTCAAAGTAATTTTCTTTCTTTTCTCCCATCTCAAGTGTCTTACATTCAAATTGCTATTATTACTGCTTATATTACAGGAGGATTGGGTCACAGTTCATGACCTTTGAGGCCAATGTCAGCAAAACACTGAAGATCAATGCTAGATTCTGATTTTTGGAACTGGGTCTATCCAGTTTAGAAATAGATAAGTAAAGCATAATTTTTTTGTTTCAGGACTGCTTCTGGTCACTTATTAGGACCAGAATTTATCAGGGTTTTTCCCCCCTCTCCTTGACATACTACTACTGTATTTATTGTCCTTTTCTATATATGGTTATTTTCTTCCAGATATAGTTGCAGAGTCGCTGATTTTGAGTCAGAAAGGAATTTTTTTGCAAGACTTAGGAGCTACTGAAGACATGTCATGTCTTCATGCCGTCATGTCACAACATTTTAATTCCATGCTAATGCAAGGTCCAAGAATTATGGCAGTGTATTACCTGCTTTATCTCTGTGATATAACACTGTTTTCCCACAGTTTACCTTCAGTCTGCTAAAAGCTCTTAGTTTGTGCCACGGCATTAAAACGTTTTGTGGGGTTTGGAGTATGCCCAGAATGAAATAGATTTTCAAGGATACCTCTGAATGAAAGTCCAGCCACATGGATTTCCTAAGCTGAGCTCAGCCCAAGGGACACCCTGCAACAAGGCTTGGCTCACTCCAGGGCCCAGCTGTGGAAACACAGCTGACCAAGGTACAACAGGGCATAGCAGCTTCAAATCTGTGTGTCCGATAAGGCAGCTCTCCATTCAATGTGGCATCAAGCAGGCAAACAGGTACTTGTATAAAAATATGATGAGGAGTGGAGAGGAAGGAACGCTCCTAAACAAGCTGGAACTGTGTTTTGCAGGGAATTATATCTGTCTGAGAATTAACATTAACCATCAGTGCATACAACAATGGAACCACACACACATTCAATTTGCCATGAAAACAAGAAATCTGAGCTTTCTAACCCATTGCTGAAGTTAACTTTGTAGAAAAATTGAGCAAGATGCAGAAATTAAACATAAAGGATCATAAGTCGCTAGCTTAATAGACAGAAAAAATGTAAGCAGAAAAAAAAAGGATTATGCAATTTGACAGTTTGATGTGTGAGTCAGCAAAATAGTTTAGAAATGCCCTAGAAACAATCAGAATGTTCAATTTCCCAATTAAACATATTCAAATATGAGATGCATTCAAATATATTTTGATTGACTGCAGGTCAGATTTATTTTTACTTGATCTAAATAATAATAAATATTGCTAATTGAGATATTTAAAGCAGTAAAACAGTTTTTACAAAAAACAGCACTATATCAATATTTTGTTAGGCAGAATTTAGAATTTATGGAAATAAACATAAGAAGATTAAAGAGCAAAAAGGAGAAATACTTATGATATTTATGATTGTGCACTGAGGATGCAAAGCAAATATGGGAAGATTTATTTGCTCTTGATTAAGATTTGTAGAGGAAATGGACTCACTGAAATAGCCCTGCATGACATCAAGAAAAGAATTAAAAGCCATTTCTTGTGAGAATCATAATTTAACTTATTCTACTTTTAAATCCTTATATTTTTGGGGAGAGAGAGGAAATCATCCTTATAAAATATAGTTCAGAGAGAGAATTGACTCACAAGTAACGCTGTGGAATTATTTCATCATCTGCACCCTGATGTAACTGAATATTCATCAACACTATGTCTAAATACAGGCAAGGTTTTAATTTAGAAGAAGCATGTCTCCAATCATTCCTTCAGTTACATTTTCCTTTGTCTTCTAGAAGGAACAAACTCAAGGAAATATCTTCTCTTTAGTAAACATGAGAACAAAGATAATTCTGGGAAATGCAACTTTAAGTTGTGTGCAAATAGAAGCCAATTTCAGGTACACGTTTAAAAAACTAGAGTAAATTTCCTTGAAGAAACAGTTAGCTACTGGAACAATTTTGTAAATCTCATCCTTATAAAGACATAGCATTTTTTAATATTCTATCTTCACATGATTTTAACAGGACAAAACACCGTTGGAGTTTATGTGATCATAAGGAGGTATAAAATTGTAAGGAAATGAAGTGCATGTAGTTTTGGGGTGGAAACTTACACATAAAGAAATCAAGAGTTGAAGAAAATTTAGGTCAAAATAGTCCTCACAGTGCAACACAATCATATGCCCAGACAGTCCCGGCAAATGTATTGAACATGCTGACAAGCAAAGCCAGATATACAGTGTACAGGCAGCTAAATGTTGTCTAACTTGAGATGGAGATCAAAGGGAACACTATGAGGAGAAAAGATTAAGAGCTCTTTAGCAAATCTTCCTTATATATGTATCAAATAAAAGTGGCATATATTCAGTTTGCTATTTGAAGATTTGTTTCAGACTGTGATTGTAAATACAGAATGTGGAATATTGTGTCTTTGAGGAGAATTTTTGTCCTGCTTCTTTAGCCCAAGCATCCTGCATCTGTAGCCCAACATCCGTTTCTCACCAACTTAAGTCACTGTACCAGTTTCTGAAGAACTCAAGCAAAGGTCAAAGGTTTCTGTCAAATCTGTTCCACATCAGAAAAAGTGATGTCATATGTCATCAGATTTATATTTGCATTATATAGCTTTATAAAAAAAAAAGACACAATAATGCTGGAGAAAAGGTTTCTTCCTACAATAAGTGGATATTAATTGAGTCAAATGAAAATTCAGTCAAATCAGTGGAATTGAAAATAGATCACCACTTCATGCATTTATTTAGACTTTGTAATGTGCTTTATTTAAAGTTAGGATGCTGTGGAACCAAAAGGAGCAATTTTTAGTGAGTAGCCTCTGAAAAAATAGCAGTAAGAATGATCTGTTTTCTACAGATATGTGTTTCCAGATTGATTAACTCTAGTGTCTAAGAAAATCCCAGCTCTAAAATTCTGCCTGATGCTTCTGCCCTGTATGAAAGTGGATTCTCTTCTGTTTTATAAGAAATGAATGCATGGTGACACTTCCTTACAGAAAGAAAGATAGAAACTCTTTTACTGACCATCTGTTTTAGCAAACCATTTGGAGACAATTTCTAGTTTTGTTTCCAGAGGGTGGAGTAATCAATCAGATTTGGTTGAAATTAGTGTGAAAATTAAAGTAAAGTGGGTGTTTATAGGGAAAGTAATATCTATACCTGTGATTGCATAAGATATATATCCTTAGGAGGTTATGCTAAATAGATAAATACATCCATGTTTGGTCTGGGTCTTACCAGACAGATTATTACACTAGATGGAAGTAGACACTTATCCAGTCCAGTCAATATATTCCTCATATACAGAACACATGTAGAGAACATCTGTATTGATATATGAGCATATGTAGAACAAGCCAATTGGAACAACACTGAAGTTTCTTACTTTCCCTTTTTTCCCACCTTTGCAGAGTATTTGGCGCTGCTATACTGCTGACATCTTCCCTCAACATGTTAATACCATCTGCAGCCAGGGTGCACTATGGATGTGTCATCTTCGTTAGGATCTTGCAGGGCCTTGTAGAGGTATGGAAAAATTATATAACAAATAGTAAATGTGATAGATGTTTGTTAGCCTTTAACTAGCAATTGTAGCTTTGGAATGAAGAGAGAAATGGTTTTGAAGTTATTACTGATATTGAGTATAAACAATTTCAGTGTATGAATTATAGCTATTTGATTTTTCTTCAGCTATAAAACTTCATGGCAAAGTATTCTCTGGCTGAGAAGCCAGTGGGATATGCATTTAGCACTGACATTTCACTAAACTCCTACACTGCATAAAGCTTATACTGGTGTAATTCTCAACAATTACTTGATGGTCAGCATCCTAGAATAAACATATAATAAAAACCTAAGGTCATAGCTTAAGTCCTGACCATGCCATGTTTTTCTTGGAATGAGTAAAAGATTTACTATAATTTAAAAGAGGAAAAAAAATAATTGAGCCTCGCCTCACCTCATCTCCCCTTCCCCTTCCCCTTCCCCTTCCCCTTCCCCTTCCCCTTCCCCTTCCCCTTCCCCTTCCCCTTCCCCTTCCCCTTCCCCTTCCCCTTCCCCTTCCCCTTCCCCTTCCCCTTCCCCTTCCCCTTCCCCTTCCCCTTCCCCTTCCCCTTCCCCTTCCCCTTCCCCTTCCCCTTGTAGCTGGTTCATTGCTCCTCAGGGCCACAAAGCTTCTGTTGCATTAACTGCTTTTAGCTACTGTACTTTATTGTATTAAAAGATTCCAAAAAAGGGTGCAGAAACAGCCTGAAATTTAGGTGACTGTGAAATAATTTCTTAAAGCATATGTGTATAAATTTGGATCCATTCCTGACAAGTGATCTGCATGCACAGAGGGTATGTTTCACTGCAAATGTGAGAGGACAAGAAGCAAGTGGGCAATGAATCACACAATAAAATACCTATTGTAGACTCACACATTTCTCCAATACTGTTCAAAGGAATTATGAATGCAAAACATTCCAAACAGGACTTTTTAAAAAAGGGTTGTGATAAATAACAATAATTTTATAATTATATATTTTTATTTTTTTAAATGATAAAATACCGAAATAAGCAGTAAACTGTGTACAGGATCTTTCAAAACAAAAAAAGTGATTTTACAGAAGTGATTTTTCTGCAGAGGCTCATCCTCTGAATATTTGTGAAACCCTCAGTATGCAAAAAGTTACTGGATTTTCTAAATTTTAGAAATTTTTGGAGGAACAAATTATCAGATTAGGAGAAAAATGGATCTATATAACCTATATAATATATATTATGTATATGTACCATAATTCTTAACCAGCAATTTGTGTACAGTTGCTGTACATTTCATATAACAACTTCTAAATTTCAACACAACAGGTTTAGTTTTTCTATTGCTAAGTCTAGTTTTGAAGAGAGACCTAAAAGGTAGCTGGTTTCAAATCAAGTCAAAAAATATCATTCAACTACTTGTTTTACATGGTCAAGAAGGTTCATTAAAGACTTCTCTTAAAAGTATATTTCTAAACAGTTATAGATCTTATTTCCTAGTTTTAGAGCAGTGGCACTTTAATCTGGATTTCCTAGACTATACTTTAAATGTTAGATTAAAAAAAATAAGGGTTGGATAAATCAGTCCTGCATTAGAAAGACTTCAGAGGGTCTGTGTTCCCATCCTTCCTTTGACTCTGGTTCTTGTGCACTAATACTTTTACTCTTTAATTATTTGCAATTCTTTCCTGAAAGGGGGAGGGGAAAAAAAAGGAAACATGTTTCATATTTGTTTCATATGGTTTCCTTAATGATTTGGAGTGATATACAAAGCCCATTTCAGCTTGATTAAATATTGACATTTTTCTGTGGCTGTGCTCAGATTTTGCTATAAAAGTACAAAGCATTATTATTACTGTTATAAAAGTACAAACCTCTTGTTTATAGCAATTAAAAATAAAAACTCATTCAAAGACAATTAAATGAGTGACTGACCAGCATTAGCTAACTTGTGGCACACCCATTCCCCAGGGGGTCACCTACCCTGCCTGCCATGGTATTTGGAGCAAGTGGGCCCCCCCATTAGAAAGAAGTAGGTTAGCAACCACTTCCTTTTGTGGTAAGTAACTTTGTATTTTTGACTTCCTTCCATTTGTAATGCACAAATGTTTTGAAACTGATTTTTTCTCCCTTTTCATCCACATGTCTTGTTTTGTAGGTTCCTATGCAGGAGCTGTCATTGCAATGCCTTTAGCTGGGATTCTAGTGCAATATACTGGGTGGTCTTCTGTGTTCTATGTGTATGGTATGCATTTCTGCTCATTTCACTCCAGTATTGTATGATCTCATTCTACCCTTTCTAAAAAAGTAAAAGCTACTGTTAAGAGGACAAAAATCCCAGAGAAGTGGGACTTCTAAGATAAAAGTACAGTCTAGACAAAAGAACAATGAAAGAACAGAATTTAAAGAGTATGAAGAAAGCAACCTAATTAAATAAGAAAAGCTAGCTCATGTTCAAACCTTCATCACCTTTATCACAAGGAAAACTTCTGTGCAGACCTATAGTATCTCTGCTCACAGTAACAACTCTCACACTGATAAAACTGCAAATTTAGAGTAGCTTCCCTGATTAAATTGTCCTGATTTTTATCTGAAGACCTACATAACTTTATTCACATCAGTTTTGTTAACCTACACTGACAAAAAAGAATGTCCCAAGGGAATTAATTCTGCATTTATGTGAATTAAGTGGAAGCATTATAAAAATTTGATGGACTACTCAGGAAATGCATTGCTATTTTGAAAAATATTGCCAGTCTTCTATTTTTCAGGGAAAAAAATTAGTGCTGTAATCAAACAGTAGCATCTTAAAGCTGAATGAGCCTTCATTTACAGTTTGGTGAAATGAAATGGAAGCTGTTTCATTGCCTTGTATTTTACAAATTGATGTTAAGATCATTGAATATTCACTTCCAGTGAAATCATGCTGTAAATGAAGCAAAGACTACTTCACTGTGCTATAGTTCTACATGTATTTTGAACAAGTATTATTCACAGTATCAAACTCTCTGTTGGAGAGTTATCTCTACTGAGAGAACTCAGTAAAGACACACTGACAACAATTGCCATTTAAATTTGTTGTTATTCTTCTCAGATTATTCTTCTTTGTTTGCTGTTTTACTGTGTATTTCTTTTTAAAGTCTTTTTTTCCATTCCAAAGGGAGCTTTGGTATAGTCTGGTACATGTTTTGGCTTTTGGTTTCATATGAGAGTCCTGCAAAGCATCCTACAATCACAGATGAAGAAAGGAGATACATAGAAGAAAGCATTGGAGAGAGTGCCAACCTCTTAGGTGCAATGGAAGTAAGAATATTACCCACATGAGATATTTCCAATGAGACAGTAAGAAAAATAAACATCCCAGCACCCATATAAAGACAACAACAAAAAAAATCACTCTCCTTTAAGATCAAAAAGTGTATTTTGAGCAACTTGAACAAATGTGGTCCTGGGGGATGGGAAGATCTTAAATCAGCTGGTGGATTTCTGGGTGGATACTGTTTTTGCACTAAGAGAACATAGGTTTCAGTTCTTCTAGCAGATGACTCATGGAATTTATGCCTCTCTTTCAACTCCAAATTATAAAAAAGAGGTACAGCTACATTTGAAACTGCAATTTTATTTAGACTTATATCTTGAGCTGAAAAGCCAGTTTCCTTCTTATAGAGTTATTTCTGGACGGTTTTAATCTTCAGAAAAGTAAACTTCAGGAAAAGCACTACTCAGTGTCTTTTGAGGTCCCCAGAACATCAGAAAATGCCAATCTGTATTATTTTATGTTTTGTCTGCTAGAAAGACTGCAAGTTGCAATAGAGCATGCTTTGAGATCCATAAGAACATTTCCCGTTGTTGCAGTAATTTTGCTGGAGACATATTATCAGTAATATAATCTTAGTTTTGTACTGGTTTGGTTCTCAAGAACTGCTAAAAACCATGTATGGACTCTGAATTTTCCAGCCATTTACCATTCCATTCATGAAAAAAATCATATTAATTCTGTAACTGCTGAAAGACTTTAAAGAAGCTATTGCCATGTTTGCCCACTCAGGAAAATTAAAAAATTGTTTAAGTCTCACTTCATTGCTTAAATTTTTGCACTATCCATTCCCAGTAGACCCTCATTATGTTTTCTATTTGGTCAGAACACTGGTTCTAGATTGAACTCATGAATTAATAATTTTTGTCTTTGTAAAAACTTTGTTTCATATTAAATAAGGAACTGAAAATATTAGAGCCATTTTTTGATAGCTGATATTTTAAGGTGTTATTGAGGGCCTGTCTTAGGTGGTATTCAACAGCATTCAGCAAGGTTCATGGTTTTGAAAACCTGATGTAAAATGAGCTCCTTGAAGGATGTCCATACAATTTGAACTGGGATTGTACGATTTATGTCTATTTTTTATTGTGGCTTTTTAATTAAACTTTTTTTTTCCAAAGTGATTATATTGTTTCAGTAGTTCAGTTGCCTCTAAAATATTTAAGCTGAAATTCTTCTCATACCATCAAGTTCGATGATTTTCTGGCTGGCTTCTCATTAATTAAGTCAATTAATCCTTTCCTCTCATTTAGGTGTAATTTAATAGGTATACAGGGTGTTGCACATATCCATCTATGGACTGTGTTTCTTTGAAGAAAAGCCAGTGTTCAAATCAATAGTAGACTGAATTCAACCTGAATTATTGCTGAAGTGATTTTCAAACACTTATCTGGGTATGGATCCTGTGTTTGGATCAACACAGATGGGTGGAAGCCTGGGCTTGTGGACAGGTGCTGGAACCCAGCAGGATTGTCCATCTGTCTTTCTCTTTTTCTTTATGCAATTTATTTTAAAAATACAATAAAGCAAACAAAAAACAATATTGACCAAGAAGTTTCAGCTGAGGCTTGATTTAAAAAAAAAAAGTAGAATACTACAATTAGGATTTAAATGCTAAAATACATGTTTGCAGCAAATATGAATGAAATCACGTAGTTACAATGTCAAATCTGACTGTTGCTTTACATATAGCAACATTGTCTTTTAAAGACACTATTTAAAGATGTTATTATTTAAAATGTCATTTAAATACATTATTATTTTGATGTATGTTCATGTTTATATGACTGAGATAAAAGCCATTGTACATGAGTGTTGTGATACAATTAAGTATCTCTGAGTTTCTCTACTTGTGCATTTTGTAGTAACTTTTATGTTGTGCATATATGTGCTTGTTGGACCATAGCTAAAAAAGGGTAAGGAAAGGGAAGATGGATGGTTGATAATGATCAACATGGTAACTGGATCCTTTTTCTATGTTTCAGAAATACAAAACACCATGGAGAAAATTTTTTACATCTATGCCAGTCTATGCAATAATAGTTGCAAACTTCTGTAGAAGCTGGACTTTTTACTTGCTGCTAATTAGTCAGCCTGCTTACTTTGAGGAAGTGTTTGGATTTGAAATAAGCAAGGTATGTAAAAAGAATGTAAAGCTTTTATCTTAACTAAGTAAATATCAGAGCTACATTCATAGTATTTAGGAAGAACAGGAAAGAAAAGTGTTACACATCCTTATCATGGATTTATATCTTAAATCTTACTCATTCCAGTTGCTGTTTCCTTGACTAGCATGAATGAGTGAAGTAACAGTTATGATAAAGGATGAGATAGGGAAAGGTGGAGGCAGGATGAGATTTAGTGATGAGCTACTTGGGGCTACATTGCAAGTGCTCAAAACCAGATGTGCTTGGTATTAGAAAGGTGTCAGCTGACCCATTACACTTTGTCCCTGATGCCCATGGGGTTGCAAAATCCCATCAAAGCAGTACAGAAAGCATTGACAAATGTATTTTTCCAGGTGTCTTTCAAAAAGCAGTGTCATCTTGTTCTAGGAAGGATAATATTTGTCACCTCTCTGTATGCCACTTTAATGTGGTGAGAACTGCTCTCCCTTTCTCATGTAGAAAGGAGAAAAGATGGAGGCAAAATGTGAGTATAGGGTTGATGTAAGGTTCCATGTGATTCATATGAAGTTTGGATCAGACCTGTAAGGTAAATATGAATACACACATATAATCTATTGGAACAGTCATCACAAAGTACTACATCTTATTTTGCTATGTATGTGTAGTACTTAGAATATCACCAATGGATATTTAGTATTTTATCTTTCACTACATAAAAAGTTTTTCAGACATATCTTTTGCTCCCATGCACTTTGCAGCTTAGTCAGAAGTCAAAGACAAATAGCCATTGTGCACGTGATGATTATCCACAGGGAATCTGTCTAGGTATGTGAGGCTTACTGCAAAGCTGCAATGAACACCAAAAGAAATGTAGCAATTTGGTTTTACATGTTTGATCATTAATATTCTGAAAATTCTGAAAAGGGAACTCTAAGTGAGGGGAAAAAGCTTTAGCTTAAATATAAACTAAGAAAAGAATCTGTAAACAAAAATTGTCATGGCATCAGAGGGTCTTATAAAGTCTCACTGGACTAAAATAAAATAAAATAAAATAAAATAAAATAAAATAAAATAAAATAAAATAAAATAAAATAAAATAAAATAAAATAAAATAAAATCTTCAGATCACCAGTTTTGTTAATTTCATAATCCAACACTTTTAGTTTTAACACAGGGAGTGACATTGAAAAGAAATGACTATTTAGCTTCTGAATGCTTCAGAAAATGAAGAATAAAGGTTTTCTTATGGTTTATACTTGGCTAATTCTAATTTTAATTTTAGGTTGGTATCTTATCTGCTGTACCACATTTAGTGATGACAATTATTGTTCCTATTGGGGGACAAATTGCTGACTTTTTAAGAAGCAGGCAGATTGTTTCAACAACTAATGTGAGAAAGATAATGAACTGTGGAGGTAAGTCTTTGTATTTTATTTAAAAGTTTGTTGGAGGGATTGAATGTTCATATTGTTTTCTGTATAAAATAAAGAAACTGTACAGTTGTATGTTCTTAGGAGGCAATACTTTCTGCACTTTTTATGTAATGCAGATGTTGTTACTAAATAAAAGAAAACACAGGTGCTCCCAATCACCATTTCCATCTAGTTACTTGGTATTTGGAAAACAATTTAGACTGTTAAAGAAATAGATGAGCTTTTGGAGGGTAATTTTCCTACCCTCAGCTATTTACTCAGTCTTAGCTCCTTATCTAAGCACCAAGAGAGCCTAGACAACTACCTGAGATTACATCCTTGGCTTCTGAGATGTTAAAGCCACATTAGCTGTGGTAAGGGCTGGAAAATTCACAAGCAGGTTAAATCTATATTCCCATGAGAGTTGGCTGGGATGACCTAACTACATCACAAGTGTTTATTTTTATCTTAAAACTGACAGAAAGTAGCAATAAATTAGCATACAGAGAGTAAAATAAGTATTATTTAAGAGAGGAAGAACATATGTTTTATAGAGATGAAAGAAATACCTGATTATATCCCACCTTGAGGTAATGTTTTATTTGTGTTTCTATGAAATATCACAGTATCCTAACACCTGCATTATTTGAGAAGTAATTAAATCTGATGCCTGGTTTTATTTATTATTTCACCAGGTTTTGGTATGGAAGCAACTCTTCTTCTTGTGGTGGGATATTCACACAGCAAAGGAGTGGCTATTTCATTCTTAGTGCTTGCTGTGGGCTTTAGTGGATTTGCCATATCTGGTAAGATTATATTACTATTATTAATACTAAATTATTTTATCTTAAGAGACAGGATATCTAGCTTTGCTTTTATTCATGGGTACTAATCAAAAAACCCACTCACTTTGAAATTCCCAAAGGACATTATTTATGATTGTTACAAAGGAATATACATTTGATATTACAGCTTTTATATTAGATTATTTTTGTTCAAATAATTCAATCCTTTCCATATTCATCACAGCAAAATAGAATCTCTTCTCATTAAGAAGCTAATGTACAGATTTTTCTTGAAATCAAACAGAAGGCATATGGACAAGTATTACACAAGGATACCTAAATATATGTCTTTGTTTAAATAGAAGTATTTTTTTCCACTATGTATTGGTTATTGGTTTGTTAATATTGTATTATTTTATTAATTTGGGGCCTGTTAGTATTATATAATTTTATTTTGGGGCGTAATTACCAGAATTTCTTTTCTGAGATAAAGTTCAGCTATTCCCCTTTCCTGCTGATTCATCAACCCTTTGCCTTTGCCTTTCCCCTTCCCAAGCACAAGTCACCTGGCCTCTCCTTGTTTTCCCACTGTGATTTTAGTATCCTCTCCCGTGCTGGCTCCTTATGTCTCAAAAACGTTCTCTTTCATTTTGTGCCAAACATCTAAAATCTCCTCTAATCAAATCTGTCCTTAATCTCACGTCTTCTTCAAGGTATCATTCCTGTTTTGTTCAATTTGGGAAGCGTATTGAACTTTCCCCAAGCTGATCATATCATACTGCCTTCCTTTTCCCTTTTACTATCTGTATCCAAAGGTTTGGTTTCTGATTCCACTTATCTAAGTATTTATTTTGGGAACATTCATTATTCCTCTTCAGATTATTTAAATAGTTACTGCATACATTTTCAACAGAATTGTTCTGTGGAAAATGCAAGAGAACAAGTAAATATCTTTCAAAATTAATTAGTAATTCAGTTATAGATACTGCATTTTTTCTCCAATTTACCACTGAAGAATAGAAAAGAAGTCCTATCTGCTGGTCTGGTGACAAAAAGAAAAATGTGAGTAATAGGGAAGGAACATATTACAAGCATGAAGAAAAAAAGACATGTTATTTACATCATGAAATGAGCGTGGAAGGGACTATGAAATATAAATTCTTTTTCTGCCTAAATATTTCTGGGTTCTCCACAGAGACACTTCTGGGAGGTTTTGGGGTTTTCTTAAACTGCAGTTTTGGGAGAAAATTAACCTGGTATCCCTTTAAAATATTTTCTTAAAAGAAAACGAAAATCCAGAATCTCTCTAGGAATATTTAAGCATTATAAGTCTTACAGAGGTAAAGAAATGCAATTAAGCAGCCCAAATATGTTATAGTAAAAATGTCATGTCACTTATCTCAACTGAAGTACTGCTCTGTCTTGGTGTGAATGCTCACTGACCTTTCTATTGCAGGATTCAATGTCAACCATTTAGACATTGCCCCAAGGTATGCTAGCATTTTAATGGGGATTTCTAATGGAGTCGGGACCTTGTCTGGAATGGTTTGCCCTATAATTGTTGGAGCAATGACAAAGAACAAGGTAAATGGAAGTACAGTTTTCGAATCTTGCAATTGGTTTCAAGAGAAAGACCTTTCTGTAATACAACTTGCCAGGATATCCATACATCCATATTGGAGTCTGGGACTTGCATCCAGGGATACAAATTTGAGGCAGGCTTCACTATATGCCCACTAGGTTGATGCTTTTGTGAGCTGATAAATTTTTCAAAGAAAGATGGATATAAATATTTCTAAAATATACACTTAAATGTTTTAGCTATGCTTACTATCACAAACTCAATCCCTAATTTAAGTCTTCCAGCTCACAAGAGTTAGGTAAATCTATGTGCTACTCTGATTAAAAAAATTACTTTTTTACAGACACGTGAAGAATGGCAGTATGTCTTCCTTATTGCTGCCTTAGTACACTATGGAGGTGTGATCTTTTATGGCATATTTGCTTCAGGAGAGAAACAACCCTGGGCAGACCCTGAACAGACAAGTGAAGAGAAATGTGGCTTTATTCATGAAGATGAACTTGCTGAAGAGACAGGGGACATTACTCAGAATTATGTAAATTATGGTACCACCAAGTCTTATGGTGCTACAACCCAGGTCAATGGTGGCTGGCCTAATGGCTGGGAGAAAAAAGAGGAATTTGTACAAGAGGAAGTACAAGACTCATACAACTACAAGGAAAGAGATTATTCATAACAAAGCTAAATATTTGGTAAATTTTGTAGTGTTTGTGATTAAATTCATTGTGATTGTTTGCACACAGAAATAAAATGTGGTATAAACTTGTAAACACATATCAAACAGGAAGGTCTTACTGTAAAAAAATACATCAAAGTGCAATCTGTATGAGTTGTGATGTTATCACTTTCATTAGGCTATATTTGTTCTATAAACATTAGATTTTTAAGGGTTTACTGGTCAAAACTATAGAGGCAAGTAGATACTTTACAATATACAAGAGCTAAAACTCATAATTAAAGATTAAAGCACAATTAAGCAACCAAGTTGGCACATCTAATGCTCTTTTTAGAAAGCCAAAATTACTTGATCATTAAAAATGCACTTATATATTTGTTACACTGTATTGAAAGAGATTGTGTTAAGGACACACATTTACTCAGTGCAAAGTAGGAGTTGTGTGTTTAGTCTAGGACAAGAACTTTCTTAAAGAAGAAAAGTTGAGTCCTAGGCATTTATGAGGATTGATCCAGTTCCTTTAAAGTAATTGTATCAAGCCTAAAGAACAAATAGGGCATATTGTATGTTTATTGTGATAACATGCTGCAGGCTACTCTGTGATAAAGGAATGAATTATTTAGGAGTTTTATACTGAATGTTTGGGCACAAATTCTTATTTCTATTCTTTACAGAATCTCATGAAATTATAGACATTGTCATGTTCTTCCCTGCATTTATCAACTAATATAAAAACAATATAAAATACTAAGTCTGACTTTTCAGACAGCCTGGAAAATCTCTTTATCAAAAAAACAAGCTTTATTATTCTATTATTTACAGTATTTTCTGAATTTGTACTGGTGTCTTTAGAAAGAGGAAAAAAAACCAATATAACATAGAAAAATATAGTCTTTTACAAAATTCCAAAGAGAAGTTTACTATCAGCAAGTAGCCCTATGAAAAAGGATGCATTTGTTTTGCAGAATATTTTGAAACCAATAGAAGAAACAGAATAATTTAACCCTTATCCTTCCCTTAATAGCTTTCATATTTTTACACATCATGCCACAGTTGTATACATAGATATGTTTATTGAAGATACTGTAATTATAGAAATTGTTGTTATTTTAGAAATCCCTGAAATAAAAGATGTATTTGTCTTTCAATCAAACCTAAAAATGGACACTGAATATGAGTAACATAAAAACTCACAATAAACCAAAGTGGTAAATAACTAGTGTTGGGTTGAAAGAAGCCAACAAGCATTATGCTTGTCTTTTTAGCATAACTCAACAGCGACTGCAACATTAGTGTACCAAGCAATAAGTGCAATGCATTATGAAGTGCATAATCTTCTAGATGATATATTAACCTTCATTTAGCTTGTTGTATATACTTGGGGTTGTTGGGATTGAACCAGACTGAACCAACTGAAGTTCACAACACCAGACCACTTCTTAATACTCTAAAATGACAACAATGATCCATTTCTTAATTCAATCAAATGATTATTATTGTATGTAATAATCCATTCTGGATTCTTGGTCTGTTCATTGTACTGTGCTAGTGATTGGAAACCCTGCTACCGCAATATACAACTTGAGGATTGTTTTTTCTCCTTTTTTTAATGCAAATCATACCTTGACTTTAAGAAAAGAAGTATTTTGCTTTGTGCCTCAAAGTGATGTAAAACGTGACCATAGCTTTTGCTGTGTTTAATGAAAAAGATGTGGACTGTGTCACTTTTGTTGCTGCATAAAGTGTTAATAAAATGCTCTATTTATCCTTTTATATAAAAAAGACCACTATAGCTTCTTGTAATTTTTAGATGTGTTTTAATATAGATGACTAAAATTGTAGTCACTGCAGAACAAATTCTGCTATTGACATGGAGAGAGTCTCACAGCTGGGAGTTCTGCTCCATACCCAACCTTTCATATTGTTCTTGCCTCCAACCATGTGCATGCCTGTGGTGGGGAAGGCACCTGTCTCAAGATTGTTTGTCCTCTCATAAGGATGGTTGCCATAGGTGTGGAAGAGAAAGGAGCAGGAGGATCAGTGTGACAGATACAGTGAACCTAGGAAGAACAGACTAATCTGTGCTAGTGGAAAAGCTGGCATAGATCAGCATTCTCTAAAGAAAATGAAAAGCTACACATTGCTGTTTGCAGAATTTTTCACTTTCTTGATTATGCAACAAGGCTCCTTAACTGAAACATACTACTTTCCGTCCATTTTTTAGATAAACTCCACAGCAATCTGTAACTTAAAGAAACCCTATATTAAAGTAAGTATTTTTCTAGCAAAATTTTTATTTTCGATAAGTAGTAGAATAATGCAGAAACATCAAACTGAGCAAAAGGCTTCAGAACAGTAATCAGAGCAGTAACAAGCCTCGTGCTTTTCACCAATCGGCTGGTTGCCATGAGATGCTGAGTCAGTTAAAAAACAAAGTTAATGCTAACTGTTTTGATGGACTGGTGTGATGTTGCCATAGAAACTTTCTGAAAGATTCAGAGGTTGGATAAGTAGTGGCTTCAAAATTACTGTTGTATTTATTGTGGTAAGTGGACGGCTCAGAAAGTACAAACTAAAAATAAATTTTTCTTAATTTTCAGTCTCATCTTACAGGTTCTCTATCTTGGAATTATGTCAATAATTTCCTTTCATTAAATATAGGTAGGGTTTTTTTTCTTATTAGCTTGAGACCTTTGAATTATATAGAACAAAGGAGAGATTTTAATCTAGGCATTAGATACTGCACTGTTCGGCCAGCTACAACTCAGTGAGGACCTAACAATTGTCTGTGAATACTACACTACTAAAGGAACTTCCACATTCTTTTTTTAGCTCTCTGCTTCTACTTTGGCTCCTTCACTTCCTCTTTCAATGGCAGAGCAGAAGAATCCATTCTTTTGGGAAGGAGAAGGAGCATGATAGGTCTTAAGGTTTTTACTTCTCCACAGACTCCTATTCATGTGAAAATACAGGAAGCAACTATTAGGAACATGACAGAAAAGGAAGAAGGGGAAAATGGAGAAAATAATTAGGTTCTTCAAAGACAAGTAGTAACAGCTATGTCTGCTTTAGGACAAAGGAGAGCTGAGGGGACATGACCTTTTATCTAAACCCCTGTATTTCTTCTCAGTAGATTTATGTTTTTCTCTTGCTACTTCATTTTTATAAAGTAGCATTTCTAAAATATACCTCTTCAGCATCTTCTGAATTGTGCCTTTTCTGCTCAGAGGTTTCTCTTCTGCACAGGTTCAAAGACTTGCTCTGCAAGCCTGGTACACATGTATGGTATAGTGCTTCCCTTTTGGAAGTCTCAGAAGCTTGAATAACCTCTGTTTGTCAGTCAGACCATGTTCATAGTCACTTGATGGTTTTTTCTTGTCACTAATTTCTGTTCTGTTCCCCACCTGATCATTCCCTGCTCACTTATTATGTTGAAAAAAGAAAAAAAGGAGGAATTGTTACCCACATTTTTATTTATTGCTTGGTTATCTTTTCAGTGAGGTATGTAAAAGGAAGAGGCAGAATCTGGGCTCCATTAAAATTGTTAGAAAGACTTTGCATTTAGATGGGCTAGAATAACACCTCAGATGTTCATGTCTTCAAATGATTCCATATTGACAGTATCAGTCAAATTGATAATTCTTAAAATATTTGAATCTCCCTCAGTGGGATCCCTTCTGTTAACACATACTCTTTGTTGCAGATATAAAGCTATCATAAAATATTCTTTGCTTTCAAAAGTGATCATGAAATTCAATTGATCAAATCTTTTTTAAAAAACTTTCCTAAGGGGAAAAAGAAAGCCTCAAGGTAAAGGTTGAATAAAAGTTACAAAAGAATATCTGCAAATATGAATAAAATTCTCTTTCAGCATGAAGCTAGGAATAGGAATGAGGGTGGAAGTCAGAATAAATGTCACAGTTCAAAGCCATACCGTAAGAAAGATAACATCACAGTCTCAGTTGCTGCCTCTGAGAGATGAAATGTTTTGTTCCTTTCATGATAAGCTGTGAAGGAGTTTAAAGGCTAGTATAAGTCTAGATTAACTACTTAACAGCAGCTGCTTTTGTACTTATTTGGAATTTGTCTGTGTCTTTTGCATGAATAATTTTCTTTGCACTGGGAGACTTAAGAGTAAATAGTCAAGGGACCTAGAGCTACAGTGGGATATTTTAATTAGATATCTATGGATATCCTCTCTATCCAGCTAGTGTGTCTCATGTTGCTATTCTAGCTTTGCTTAATGTCTCTTCACTCAGCTGTAAGCCCAAGCACATCAAAGAATGAAATGTATTATTTGTTTGCTTATGAACCACTACAGAAGCCTGTGCACTTTTTTATACTGAGGTCAAGTGCTTAGACAGTATCTTCCATGCTTGGGAATTAATGTAACAAAATGATTGTTGGCAAATGTCTCTTTGGTAAAATTTTAACACTAGAAACATATAATCCTTGCAATTTTTGTTTCAGGTGAATAAACATTCTCTCAAAAACCACAGGTGAGACATTAGAAAATAATACAAAATTACATTTTGAGCAATGGTCTAACCTGTCTCAGGCTCTTATCTATAAGAAAGTAGGTAGAGAATAAGTATGAAACAGATGTAATGTCAGACATAAAATAGATGGATAAGTTATAGATAAGGAAAAAAAGCATTGTAGGAAATTTGAGGAAAAGCTACAGAAGAGCCAACAAATTTCTTCACTTTTTCACAGAGAATCATAGAGTGGTTTGAAATGGAAGGGACAGCGAGAAGAAAAAAACCCTGAGTATGAAGTCCTAAATATCCGGTCACCCTCTCTTGAGGCTAAGGTGGGGTCAGAGGTTGGCTCAGAAGCTGATTGCCACATTCTGTGGGACCTAGCCTTGTGTCTAACACATTTCTCTGCCAGGGCCACAGGGACACTTTCAGGCCTTAACTCCCCTGACCATTTTGCACTTGCACCCCCAACAAAAATTATGCTTGGAAGCATAAAATTAATTATGAAAAAGCATGTAAAAGAGAAGATATTGCATTGTTAAGATTGCAAGATTGCTATTTTAATAGAGTTTGTATTGTATAATCAATTCAATGTGCCAACACTGGCTAGATGCTACCAATGGCCCTGCACTAGAAGAGTTTGTGAGGAGAACACAGTAATTTCCTTCAAGGTAAACATCTGAACAATCAACTATTTTCAGTTTTAATCTAGACAGTTCCAATGTTATTTTCTTTTTTGTAAATGTTGCTTTGTGGAAATTAAATTGAATCAAGTAAAACTAGAGTCAACATTCTTCTTAGTTGTGTTTTTCTGTGGAATTATATCTGATCATAGGGTCAATAAAACACGAACAGTTACCCTGCATAGATGAAACACCAAATTAAATGTGATATATGTGATGTATAATATATATAATGTGTGTATATATATATAGATGTGATGTATGTATGTATAAAAGATGCTGATTGGCACATAAAAGTCTTGCACATAAAATCACAAGGCAGCACTGTAAGGTGAAGACTGACCATCTAACTCTGCTTCAGGAATCCTGAAGGTAGTTGTTCATAATGGCTTTTGCTTGACTGCAAATGTGTTTGGACTATGAAGAAGTGGATTGGCAGTGCTTTGTGAGACAATATTGTCCATTGCATGAACATGAAAATACTGTTGACATATGCCTTTTAATAACAAAAATGTAATAATAATCTCAGTCAAAACTCTAAAAATACTTAATTCATATAGCATGTCTGTATACATTTTCCAAAAACTTACTGGATCATTTTAAACAAGCTGAAAATTAAATACATTAAAAATGATATACATTAAATATTCTTTTCAATTATGTTTTTCAGAAAACATAATTTTGATTTTTTTCCATATATCTCAATCACACCCAATTAAAACCATTTCTGTCTCATTTTTATATAGTGAAGATACTCGGTTTTGAAAAAGACAAAGTAACATCTAAGAAATCTGAATTTCATTTTTAGGCAAATTATTTTAAAGGACATTTTTGTGCATCTGTGTCTGTGTTTCATATGAGTAAAAAGAAAAGGCATTTTTCTAAAAAACATATTCTAGTTCATTCACTTTCTTGCCTTAGAATATTTTTATTAGCCTAGAAACTTGCTCATATAATGCCAGCCTTATGCAACAGTAATTTATTGTTTATATCACTAAATGTAAATAGTCCACATTTTATTTAGAATAGAATCCTTTGGGCCATCAGTAGTTTGTTTGTTCTTGTGCATTAATTTTATTTGAGAGGACACGAAAACTACTTACAGAAAACAAACAAGCTGAAATATTTTTTGTCATGTAGAAATAGCAGTACTGTTTAATATTTAATTATTGGCACTCACTTAAGATCAGTTCCTTAACTGATACTTCAGTGCAGACTATGACACTTTAGAGAATCAAGTGCTATTCCTCTATCAAAATATCCAGTTCTGCTCCCTATGGAAGCAATATGTTTTGAAGACACTGACGTCACTACAATGAAAATAAGCCAAGTTCTTCAAACTTGTCCCTATTACACCAGTGACTGAACACTGCTAGGTAACAGGCAGTCTACAAGCACTGAAATTCTGTTCTGGCACTGTTACCACCAAGTAGGAGATTCTCCACAGTGCTTCTGCTCACTACATTTCACACTATGTTCCCTTTTAACAGAACAGAAGAAATAGAGAGAAGGCCTTTACTGTATTTTCCTCAAATTCAAAGCTCCTGGCATTTGTTAATTCTCTGATAGAATGAAAGCTTCATTTTCACACGACTTCACAGTGATGCGGGTCAGCTTGAGAGTACTCCTGGGCTATGGCTGTGGTTGCAGTGAATCAGAGCCTCAGATATCAGTCTCCCATATTCCAAGAAATGTTCAAATCCTTCTGTCACTGAATTGATCTTCTGTAATCTCCTGTCTCTGCTACATAGCATGAGTTGGTTAGAGTATTTGAAGCAAAGAAAAAAGAAGTTTGTATGACAGAGAGCAAAAGATGGGAAGGTATAGCTCCTGGTCGCTAAGGGAGCCACCTCCACCTGCCATGGTGCCCAAATGACAGACGTTCCAGATATTTTGGCTCCAGCATCAGTTAGATAATATGCCTTAATGCTCACCTAAATTTCTGTCAGTACTGAAAAAGATAAGTCATGCAAGAAAGACAATCCCATATACAGTTAATCAGCCTTGAGAAATGTCAGAGAAAGCCTCCTGGTTTGACTAAGAAGTGAAACTGAAATGAAAGGCACTGCTTGGAAAGCTTACTTCATTTTTTACTATTGATTAATTTAATGTTGTAAATATATCACTTTCAGTTATGTAATAAAAATAAACCAATGAATCATATACAAGTTTTTTAACAGCAGCATATTGGTAGCATGGCTTAAGCATTCCCTGTGGAATTGCCTCTTTCGTTTCAAGCAGCTTTGGCTTTCTTTCCTTTACAATGAAATCCCATACCATGTGATTCTTCCTGGAATTATCTCAAATCACACAAAGAATCTCACAAAGAAATGCAGAAAAAGGAAGGTGGGAGAAAGAATGAGACAGAAAAGAATACTTCAGTTGACTAAGGGGAGAGATTTAAAGGTCAGTATCAAAAAAACTGCTGCTAAACCAAACATCAGAGAAGACAATAAAATCAATTAGCAATATTGTATTGCTGATGTTTGAAAGTTAACTATCTTAATTACAGGGTATAAACCTGTCACATATTCAAAAAATTTTGGGCAACTTTATTCACTTCCAAAATAAAAGGTCCATGTAATTTTTATTAGAGATTAAAATTTCTTTAAAAACCCTTTTGATGAGCATACATTACAATTTATATGGACAAAAAGTGTTTACAGAGTAGCTTGAAGCCTGATGTCACATTGTGTGGCTTTGCTTCTGTTGCCTGAATAGACAGTGTAGGAGCCATCCTGTGGCATCTAAATGAAGTGATGTGGATCTCCCAGGGAAAAATACTGGAGTCCGTAATTTCATTTGGTGTGCCCATTAGTTTGTGATTAATAACAAATCAGGAATTATTATAAATAATAACAGGAAGAAATAGAGATGAATTATTGATCATATTTGGGCACTAAGAAGAACAAGTTTACAGTTAATCTCTAAAGCACTTTTTATCTTGCTGCAATTAGAAAAACAAATTTAATTACTCCTCTGTTTTTCTTGTGATTAATAGAATGTATGACAAAAAATCAGCACCATATTCCTAATAAGGTAATTGTGAACGGTCACTTTGATTTGCAGATGTCATTCTCCTCAGTCAAAAGAACATTCTCCTTGTCATTCTCCTCTGTAGAAAGAACAGAGATTATCAGTAGCAACTTTAACAGTCAGCAGGTTTGGGGGTAAATTTTGCAATATGCTAATATTATATTTGCAGTAGATAAATATATCCAGCTGGGGTGGTGGTGGAGTGCCAAGATCCTGCACCTCTCAGCTGCTATAGTGAATTCAGCCTTTAAAAATTCTCAGTGAAATTCAGCTCTCAGTGATGCGGAAGAAAGGGAGATGGAGCTTCGTATTTGATCTCTTTGGAGACTTTAATTCAGCTCTCTTCCCCAAGAAATCTCTGTACTAATGCTACTGGGCTACTCAAAAATCGGACCTTTTATCTCCTGCAGGTCAGGGTGTGTTAAAGGGAACAAGCAATAAGCAACACAGAACTAACATGAACTGCAAAGGATGCTGGACAGGTGGCTTTTTGCTTCACCACACCTGTGAAGGTGGCCAGCTAAGGTTTCTCCCTTAAGGAGAATGGCAAACTGTATCCTAAATAGTTTCTTCCCTCCAAGGAAGGATGGGTGCACTGTTGGCTGGCCCACCATCTGTCACACTATATTAGGAACAGCGGAAGCACAACACAGAATCTTTAGCTGGGTTGCACAAGAGAGCAAGGTTTAGTATTCCAGATCATCTTTTATAGACAGTTCCAAGAAGGTACAGAAAGGTAAAACTCTCATTGGTCATTAAACCAACACATCACCATCATTGGACAGCTGGGAACATCACTCCTTGACCTTTTCTTGCAGAAAACAAGAAAAGAAAACAAGAAAACAAGAAAACGACAGACAACACCTACAAAGGTTGTTTTCCGTCTCCAAAGAATGTTTTGATTCCTTCTTTTGATTTCTCAGGCCAGTCTGAGAAAACTATGTGGCTTGGTTTCACACAGGCTCAAGCTAATGCCTGAAGCCTAAAAATCTCTTATTTGACTATTGCCAGTTCCCACAGCCATTCCTCACAGACAAAATGCTTTACTAAGAAAATATAGGCACACTTTACCATTAGGATTTGATCTCATGCTTTGACTAAGCTGTAACAGGCCACATTATCAAGTAAACAATCCTAGACTTTAAAAGGGGTTATCTTTTAGCTGGATCTTCTCTTATTAATCTTACCTTCACAGTCCCTGAAGGTGTTTAAGAAAAGACTGGACGTGGTACTTCCTTCCATGGTCTAGTTGACATGGTGGTGTTTGGTAATAAGCTGAACTTGATGATCTCAGAAGTATTTCCCAACCTAATTGATTCTACAAGCAAGGTATTTTAGGTAATTTGCCACTCTGATACAATACCAAAAATGTGACATATTAATGAAAGAAATGAAAATGTCTACATGACAGTTCTAATTTCAATCTTTAAAACTCTATTAATTCTAAGTAAATTCACCTTATGTGCTTTGCATTAATATTCACAGTAGCCTCACTAGTGTTGTTGAATTTATTATAAATTAAAGAACAGAAAATCAGAACGTTATCTCTTCTTTTTCCCTTGAGGCTTTAAACAAAGTTAAAGTCCATAGACAGAAGAATAAACTCACCTTATCTTCTGCTGCTTCCAGATGATGCTCAGACCTCAAACTGAGCATGTGCAACAAATACTCACTGGAAATTCTCATTGCTACTCTGGATGTTTATATGTGTGTGTGTGTGAAGACTGAAGTTTGCAAAGACAATTGCTAACAGTCAGGAAACATCAGAATTAAAATTTCCATGTACAACTTTTGTTTCTTTTCCACATATGTTATGAAAAAATGCACAATGAATTAATATACTTTTTTGTGAAATCTCCATGTCACTCAGTACACAAAGTAATAAAATAAATTAATGAATATGTTTTCTATGTTGTCATCACCCCATTTAAATCCTAATTTGAAGACTGAATTAGTATTTTCATTTATTACAGTTCAGTAGTACTCATCACTACAGTGTCCTCATGCTTCAGATGTTGATCTCCATTTCCTCAGCACGTATATGCTGGGAGGGCCTTGATTGTATATTTAATAGAAAACAAGATCAAAAATTATAATTAACACAAAAATTATTATTAACTTAAAGGGCACTAATTTGAGATTTTTAATTGTGACTTTTAAGAGCAATTTGTGATAAATAAAACTACTTCAGTATAGCCCCCATATCAGCTACAGTTACAAATTATTTATTGCCATCAATCAGATGCATCATATGACCACGATCAGACTGTATCTTTTCTATCATCCCAGAAATAAGAAGTACAGTTATTTAATATCTATAAGAAGTTTTGCTTCTGTTTTTTAATAGCTTGTTAATTTTCAGTCTGGAAATTTTGGAACAAGAACAAAAGGAAATCACTTAATTGGGGTGGCATCCAGCTGCCTCAGTAAAATATCATCCCCTTTTCCTGGTAACTTGCTAACGATCCTCTGCCTCAGCCAAAACACTTTTGTGAATTAATGGAACAAGTTGGGGGTTTTTTTTCATCTACATGAACTATTTTCTGTGTGATCAATTAGCCAATGATGTTCATGAGAACAGCAGTGCCCAGTTCCCAGCTTGTGTTCCTTGACTCACTACCCGACAGCAAAAATCTGTAAAATACAATTACCAGCCCAGATCTATTATCTCAGCTTCATTTGATTCCTTAATCCAGAGAACTATTTGGACAGCAAAATTTTTGTCCCTAATCTGTCCATATGCCAATCCTTCCTGAGGTTGGTAAGAGCAGCCATAATGGTCTACATCACCTGTGGAATCTTTTTCATGGGTGTTCTACAGGAGCTGGAACTCTGCACACAAATAAATATTTGTGCCTTTGAGTACAATGAAGCGGCGCGTCTTTTCCAAAATATCAGTAGACAAATGTAATGATTGTACAGACTACTCTGGAGCCCAAATATCTCAATGCATACTTTCAACCATTTCCCAGTTTTAAGTTTTGCATATTGATTTAACAGTCTAAAAGATTAATTATCAATTTCTGAAAGGTTTGTTTCTTATTCTATGAAAGAATATTTTCATTTTGTCATGTATGATGCAGAAACAGAAAAAAGAGGATGGGGATATACTGATAGAAATAAAGCAGCAGAGTTGCAAAGAGATAGTCATGCAACTTTGGTAAGTAGCTCTACTGTATCCATGTGATTCAGGCTAGGTCAATAAGTATAACTGCCATCTGTCATGACATCTGTCATTTAAATTTTGAAAGATTTTACTTATGCAAGTATTCATTCACACAATGAATAAAAACTCAGGCAAAAAACTAACTAATAAATCAGTTTGAAAATACATATGATTTCTGAAACTGCTGAACTACTTTATAAAGAACTTCTGTCTTCAAATATTTGGTTGTTTTTCCTAGCTATTTACTTAAGAATCAAAACCTATATATACATTATAGCAAATGAAGAAAAGAAACCCCTTGAACAAACAGTGAATCATGTGCAGCTTAGTCTAAAAAAGGCAACTCCACAAGGAGCCACTAGAGTATAAGAAATTTCACTTATTTGTAAATTCATGAGAGATAGTTAGTCAAATCCAGGCAATGAATTATGAATGGTTCTGAGCAAAGGGGGGAAATTGTACATACTGTACAACTGACAAAGAACAGTTCAACATCCAAATACAGAGAAAAATACTGAATACAAAATAAATAGTAATTGAGAATATAAAAATATTTTTCTATTTCACAGCTGCCAATCTAGTGGTGAAGTGTATAGTTTGAAGGTGCGGTCCTTTGTTTAGATAAAGAATGAAATATTTGCAAGAAGCATGAATTATATCATCTTTTTCTGGTATTTCTGAGTTGCCTGCCCATCTTTTAGTTAATAACTCTTTTTTAAAACAACTGTTTCTAAAGATAAAATTTAGCTACTAGCTCCATTTTCTGAGTGTACAAAAACTAGCAGTGTGGCTTTGATAACATCAAAGAAGAGCTGGCAACATAATGTGCCAAACTCTCGAAAGTCTTGTGTACTTTTAGCTACTCATATTGTCACATACTTTGACATGTCTCATATCCTTTATCTCTGATTCCTGAAGGTTGCCAATCTACTCACTCTATGTCTAGTTGATTAGATACAGAACCCTATATACTAAGAATAAGCACCATAACAGAGGTGATGGAACTAGATGATATTTAAGGGCCATTTCAACCCAAGCCATTCTCTGGTTCTGTGGATGCTAAATGCAAAAAGTAAGGAGGGAACAGAGCCCATGTGAAACTAAGTCACACAGCCTTCTCATTCTGGCCTGAGAAAGCATAAGAAAGAATCCAAACAGTCCTTGGTAAAGGACAGCAATCTTTGCAGGTGTTTAGGAAAACAGTCAAGGGGTTAACAAGCATTAACCAATGCTGGTGATGTATTGCTTTAATGACCAATAAGAGTTTTACCTCTCGGACCTTCTTGAACATGTGTATAAAAGAAGAATAATAAACTTCACTCTCTTGGACAATGAAGCTAAGAGAGTCAGTGTCATACAGCCTCACTGTTCCTAATATAGTGTGATATGGTTTATGACGGGAGCTTGATATGACAACTATTAAGATTTTCCTTTCAGGAAGATTAATTACTTTCAAGGTTTTCAGATAGACTACATTGGTATGAAATATTTACCTGACTGAAAATTTTAAACAGAATTCAATGTCAAATATGACAAGTGTGTTGAGTTTCATTTTTATTCTCTCATGAGCATGTGTTTCCCCCGAATCATAAAAGCTTATTAAACCAAACCTTTCTCCTTTTTCACAGTTTCAAAATCTTTCTGTCAGGACTCTGGCATAAAAAGCCCTTGCAAATAGATAGCAATCTATTGCTATAAAATAAAATCTATAAATCAATAAAATATCAATATATCAATAAAATCTAGCAATTTTAAGACGTTCATCACCAAAGTTAAGCATGCACACACGACTTTTTCTCTGTCCACCCAGTCATATGCTCTGCTCATATGACAAATCTGGCATTTGGAGGGGAAAGAATTAGTCACTGGAGAGGGAGGGAGAACTAAGGATTTCTTACAAAACAGTGCCTTCAAACCATCACTCCCTTCACATAAGAATTCTAAAATACATGATATGTTTCATGGAAAGTTGCCTTTTTGAATTTAAAATTATAATAATGGGAACTGTCTAACAGCTGCCCCAAGGTTTGGAATATGAATACTGGTCCCAGTAGGGGCAGAGGAGAGGACAAAGTACAGATGAAATGGGGAAATGTAAAAGGTTACTAGCTTGTATCTCCAAAATGTATCTTGGAGATATTTACAGCATAGTTATGCTCTTATGTGTACATCATTGTTTTAGTTTTGGTTGGATGCTCTTTAATATAGAGAATATATAAAAGCATATTTACATATTTATTATATAGTTGTTAGACATGAAATAGCATCTATCAATCTTTAGCAAAGTTTGTGAAATACAATAATAAAGAAACTGTCACTAGTATGTCATATATCATGACCCTGAGATGAGCTCAGTTGGTCAGAGCATGGTCCTAATAACTCATAACCAAGGTTATGAGTTTGATCCCCATAGGAGCCATTCACTTAAAAGTTGGACTTGATAAACTTTGTGTGTCCCTTCCAACCCAAAACATTCTGTTAATATTCTGTGAATACTTTTTATTAGGAAGTAGATTAATTAAATACAGAGGAAACTCTTTGGACTAACCTTATTTCTTTTGTTCATAAATAATTTTTGTATTTACTCAAAGCCTGCACCGTTATAAAATCCTAAATTTTTTTCTGTAATCTTTGATTTTCAGGAACAGATACTGAAAACTGTAATAATTAGGCAACTAGTTCTACTGTATGGACAGTCTGCAAGTAGATATGCATAATCACTCCAGCAGCATCAAATATTGCCTGTGGAAATTGCTGGGAGCCACTATCAAGACTGGGAAATAGGATATGCTGTGAGATATCAGGAAACATGTCTATTATTTCATCATCTGATGAAGAACATATGCAAAGCTGCCGATTTCTTACCTAGCTTGACAGAACACGGTTCCTTTAGCAAGAGATGAAGAAAGCTAAGTACCTCTTGGCTCAGCCTGAGCCCCTTTCTGGATTACAACATACAGAATCTGCTTTCATATAATTTTTAGTGGTAGCAACATACTGTCTAAGGATTTACTCCCCCCTGACACTGCACAAAGCAAAGTCTTCTGAAATCTCACACAATATGGGTCTTATTTTTTCCTCTTCAAGACAATGGATATGCAGTAAATATATAGTAGAAATGTTCCTAAAAGAATATTTTAATTAAGCACTTGACATTTAGGAAATAGATGAGGTAGAGATGCTTCTGAAATTTCAGTGTGTGTATCTTTCTGTACATGTATGATAACATTTTTAAGGATCGGTTGATACATTTTGCACTTATTTTGCACACAAAATGTACAGAAGGACAACATTGTTAAGAGCTCTAAAGCAACCTCAAATTATACTTCTTCAAATATTCAAAGTCCTAGCAAATTCACTATTTAAACAGCAATTTTTTCTTCAACTTTTTCCTCAATATTTTTCTCAGATATTCAAAGGGATATTTGAGAAAACTGTATATGGGAATTGAACCGACTGGGATGGACAGTGGCTTGTGCAGAAGGCATAAACCTGAGTCCATGGGACATAGGATACTAAAAGGATAGAAATTAGCATGCTAATTGGATCATCCCATAATAGGCCGTGTTTCTGGTTCTGGTTCTCATTTGTTCTGGGACCTGTCACATATAAGGTCATTTTCCCGGTCTACATTCACAATTGGACCCCTGCCCTCAGGTCTCCCTATATATGTCCCTTGGTCTTTGGAGCTTGTCTCCAGAAGATGCAATTTCTGCAGTTTGTTATTTTACCATCATTAAAGTATTTCAGGCAACTCCATCACTCCCGTCCCTCTATTTTGCCATGCTCACCCAGCCAGTCTGGACTCGGAGTCACAGTGAGCTGACTGTGACAAGTGGCACCCGAACAGGGACTCCCACACTGGGAGACCTCTAGGGAAAGGTTTGGCCGGGTCTTCGCCAAACCAGTAGGACTCTTCTCTCAACTGTGGATTATTTCATCAGGCGTGACACTTTTCAGCAACAGACAGCCATCGGAAGATAACCAGCCATCTTGGAGGATGCCTGCTAGGAATGAAGGTGAGTGGAGAGAGGGAGAGCTTCTCCCATCACTCATAGCCCAACAAGGGGGTGTCATGGGGTGACTTTACCTTTAAGGTCGTTTTAGGAGCTAAGGAAGTTGAAGTTGCTGGTGACTGACGGGAGTTTTTTCTCCTGACCAATTATTTGGTCATTACTGTGAATTGACAGCAATTTTGACCATTGAAAAAGTGGGATCAACTTGTGAACCCTACCTAAAGATGTAAAGTCAGAGCTCTCTTGTTATCTTTGTTTCCTGGCTGTGAAAGGTAACAGAGCTCCGGCTGGCCTCTCGTTTCCTGCCCGGCCATGCCTGCCACGGCTCCCGGCCGGGAGATGGGGCCTGCGGGGCGTGCCCCGGGCTCTGGCCGGGCCAGGCCAGTCCCTGGCTCGGCTGCAGTTTTTGCCGTGACTGAATTCACCAGAGACTGCTGAGTAAAGAAAGGAAAAAAAAGCTCTTGACCTGCGCCAAGCTGAGACAGCGACTACACTCTCCAGAGCAGCTATGAGGAATCTTTTATCGAAGACAGCTCCAGCTCTTACTCTGGCAGAGATCACAGAACCATCTACAAAAGCCTGGGCAAGATTTTAACCTTTTCATTACCCAGATGAGACTTGCAGATTAATCTTTTTATCCAGAGAAAGAAAAAGAGAGTAATCAACATGTAAAGAGACTTTATAAACCTATCAGAGACAGTAAAGAAAAGAATTAAGTTTCAGAAAAAGTAGAGAATAAGGAGATGCTTTATGAGCTGAAATACCTTTCTGTTGAGGCTATGGAAATGGACAATAAGGTCTTGAAAAAACTCCTTTAATTCATGACAGAGTATATAGGGAGGAATAGAGTGTTCAAAGTGTAAATTTTGAGTAAAAAGTAGAGTGATTGTGATACAGTGAAGTGCTGGAATAGAGTAAAGCAAAGATTTGAAGCCTTGGGGGGGGCAATGAGAAAACTGTTTTTCTAGTGAAGTTCACAGAGACAGATGAAGAAGACTTTTGCCTTTGAATAATAACTCATCCTTAAAATGACATCCCTAAACTCATGGCCCATACACACCTCAGAGTGATGTGAAATGGGAGGAGTGGGCTCTGATAACAGCATTTCTGGGCAGCTGACATCAGGGCAATAGAAAACTATAGCAGAAATAGTTTTCTTGGGAGAAACTCCATAGATTAACAGAAAGAGACTTCTGTTTCTTTACAAAGACTGATGAAAAGACTCTAGCAAGAATTGGGACTGTTTTAAACACCAAAGTTTCAAAGTTTTTGTCTCTGTTGTCATGTGAACAAGGGAATGGTGGGTAGTAGGGGATAAAAAGAGATTTCTGGAAGTTTACTCTGGTGTTCTTATTCTTGTAATTTGTTAATAAACTTTCTTTATTCCTTTTAAGTTTTAAGCCTGTTTTGCTCTTGTTCTAATCCATATCTCACAGCAAAAAAATAAGTAATCTTTTTTTAGTTACTGGTTTAAAACAACGACAGGGGGCCATATCCCACCCCATCCAAGTTTTGCTGTCTTGCAAGATGGGTTTAAGATTTTCCACATTAGAGAGGGATGTATACGGATGGCTCAAATTACTCTTATCAGACCATGTGAAGGAGGTTGGAAAGTGCAAGCTGACAATCCTGATTGAATGGGTCTTGCACGATTTCCCTGCCGCCACAGCCCCAGCCACCTCAGTGCTGGCTGGAGCCAATTCAAGTGGTTTCACAGGAGACCACTCAGACTGTGATAACTTTTCTGTGGATTTTTGGGAGTCAGTGGGAATTAGGCTGTATGATTTAAGAACTAGGAGAGATCCTTGCTTGCCTTTCACGTGATTCTTAAGACCCTAAAAGGCAAAGATGACAATCGATGAAAATACAAGTCCAACCTCACCCCCCAGCCTCGGATTGCTTTTAACCCTCCAAACTCTGGGGATCGACCACAAGAGCAAAGCCTGTCACAGACGCGGGAGCCCATGCAATTTGCAACTCCTATCCTTTTGTGTTCCCTCCCTTCTTGCCCTTTGGACAACCCTGGAGTGGGATATGGGGCCAATATTGCTGGCGTACTCAGAGGAAACATCGGTTCACCCTGTTACTCCTCCACCCTGTGTCTACCTCCAACTCCACAAGGGGCCCAAGATGGCGATGGCCATACCATCTGGGACCGTTCTGCCTCCACACTCCCAGCACCTCCAAAGACCCATCCTCCTACTTCTTCACCCAAAGTACTACCTGCTAATGACCCTCCTGCTGCCTTGCAACCTGCCTGAACCATGCTATCTCAAGTTTTCTTCCCCTGGCTCCTCCCTTCTCGCCCCAGGTCCCACCACCCCCTCTCCAGACCACATCCCCTCAACCTCGAGCCACGCTCTTCATAGGGGGGACCAGAACCATGCCCACCATCATCCTGGAGACACCACTCTCCAACATGGCAATGCCTGTGCAGCTGGTGCTGGTACTGGAGACCAAATACTGCTGCCACCCATCCAACAACAAAGGCATTGTTCTTGTGCCCTCCCCTCTCCTCAGAAGAGGACCTAAGCTTTTCTGGATGCAGCAATTCCATCAATCCATGGAAGAAAATCCAGACTAGTGTGGGCGGTTATAGCAAGCTAGCCTCAGGAAATTGTAGCATGGGACAGCCCTGCACTATCACACAAATACCTCAGCCACACATGCCCATGACCACTGGAGGCTGGGTAACTCAGAATTTCAATACCTCATCTCAGGGCTACCAGCAGCCTTGCCCCCAAGGTGCCAGGTTGGAACTGACAAGTGCCAAACCAGTAACACTGACTGACTATTTTACACATACCATATCTACAGGCCAACTTGGGCCTGAAGATCAGACCCATGAATTTTGGGGAATTGTAGATCAAGGACTGAGGGATTTTTTGTGTTACCCTCTGTGTTATCAGTAACATGCCAAGACGAAATCACTGCACTGTCTATGTGTCCTGACCCACCTTGCTTTATCCCTCAGGGACTGGTAATTGCTCAGACGATTGCGCTCCCCAAACGGGACTCTAGCAACACATCAGAGTACTCGGTAATGTGTATTAAGGTAATAAGCCGACCTCAACTAATCTGCACACTAGAATTTAACACCAAAAAAATAGTTCTCTCAGGATTTATTGACAGATGTACAGATGTGACAGTCATCTCACAGTCCAAGTGGCCTCCTGATTGGACTCTTACACCTGCTCCAGGGAAAATATCCAGAACTGGAGGTAACAGCATTAGCCTGAGTGTGCAGCTGATCAAATTCATGGGACCTGAATGCCGTATCACCAACACAAGACCATTTGTGAGATAGCACAAGCCATTGCAACTAAATGAGAAACCAGAGACTCCACTGTGGGAACTGACAGCAGTCAAATAAGAGATTTTTAGGCTTCAGGCACTAGCTTTAGCCTGTGGGAAAGTCAAGTACATAAATTTCTCACACTGACCTGAGAAAGTGTGAGAAATTTATGAGTGACCTGAGAAATCATAAGGATGAATCCAAACAGTCCTTAGAGAAGGAAAACAACTTTTGGAGGTGTTGTTTGTCTCCTTGTTGTTTACTTGCAAGAAATGGCCAAGGGGTGTTGTTCCTAATGGTCCAATGATGGTGATGTGTTAGTTTGATGACCAATGAGAGTTTTACTTTTCTGTACCTTCTTGGAACTGTCTATAAGAGAAGATCTGAAAGAACAAAATGGGCTCTCTCTTCGCACCTAAGCTGAGAGTCTGTAGCGTCACTATCACTGTTCCTAATACAGTGCGACATTCCATGATTTACAAAAACTGTTAGGAACTATTTACTGGGTTAAACTTCTGTTTGGGATCACTAACAAAGATTTGGTTCCATTGTTTGTTTTGTTAAAGGGGGATTCTGAGTTAAATTCACCCAGGCAGTTGATGGGCAAAGAAAGGAATGCCTTGGGAAAAGTATCCCAAGCCATGCAAACCCATCAAGCACACAGAATGAATCCAAATTTACCATTCCTTCTAGCTATTTTGGGGAAGGGACCTCAACTCCATGCTTTGATTTTTCCATGAGACCCTAAGACATCTGATCCTTTGTTAATTCTAGTATGAATTTTCATGCCCCAACAGGTGGGGAAAACCATAACAACAAATCCAGAGATGATGGTTCATCTTATTACCAGAGCCAGATCACAATTATTTTCCCTTGCAAGGAAAGAGTTCTCTACTGTATTCCTGCCCACAACTACTGTATATTTGGATTGGCTACCACAGTAATCAGAATGTTTGTAAATTACACTTGAAAATTTTACTGGGCAAATTTCAATTCATTACCCTAAACACAAGTTATTGCATTCTGTCTTTAATTTAATCCCCAAACCACTAAGAAATGATGAGCCATTTAATGCACTCACTGTCTTCACAGATGGATCAGGATGGTCCCATAAAGCAGTTATAATCTGGCAAAACCCTGTAACACATGAGTGGGAATTGGACATCCAAATAGTAGATGGTTCACCCCAAATGGTTGAATTAGCTGCAGTTGTTAGAGCTTTTTCTAAGTTTACATGCCCTTTTAATTTGATTACTGATTCTGCTTATGTTACAGGTACCATTGAGAGACCTGAAAATTTCTAGACAGTTACTAATTATCAGTTATATATGTTGTTAAAAAATTTAATTTTATTCTTTCTCAGAGACAGCACCCTTATTTTGTCTTGCACATCCATTCTCATACCTCACTGCCCAGATCTCTGACTGGAGGTAATGAGCAGGCTGACACCCTTACCATGACAACGCAGATAACACTGCCAAGCATTTTCGAGCAGGCAAAACTCAGCTAGTCATTCTTTCACCAGAATGCTCTTGTGCTACATTGCATGTTTAAAATAACTAAAGATCAATCCAAGGCAATTGTTAACACATGCCCTCATTGCCAAAGGTGATCATTACCATCCATCAGGGCAGGAGTAAATCCCATAGGGCTTCACAGTTTACAAATATGGCAAAGTGGGGTTGCTGCAGCAAAAGCTTTAAAATGTTGGATGATCTAGGGTATTGGCTGAGTAGGCAAACCAATGCCACACCCTGGGCACTGAGTGAGCTATTGACAGATGTTGATAGCATCAGGCATACCACCCTGCAAAATGGAGCTGAGTAGACATCCTGCTATTAGCCCAAGGACATGGTTAGGAGGATTTCAGACGCATGCGCTGCATGAATCTTTCAGTCCACAGTGAGTCCATACACAAAAGTATCCAGATTGTTCCTTCCAGGGAAGGAGTTAAGAAACTTCAGGTAGAAGATGTCAGGGACTGTTGAATGGACTATTCAGAGAATGGAGTTTACCTAGATGGGCTCTATTTTTGGTTAAAACAGGTTTACTGATTTTTGTAGTTGCTATTGTTGTGTTTATGTTTTTATCCTGTTTTATGAGTTGTCTGTGAAGAGTTTTTTGGAAGTCTTTACAAAGGATTTTTATGGTTCAACAGGAAGGGGGAAATATGGGAACTGAATGGACTGGGATGGATAGTGGCTTGTGCAGAAGATATAAACCTGAGACCATGGGAGGCAGGATACTGAAAGGATGGAAATTAGGATGCTAATGGGATCATTCCATAATAGGTCATGTTTCTGGTTCTGATACTCAGTTGGTTTAGGACCTGTCACATATAAAGTCATGTCCCTGGTCTGCATTCACAATTGGACCCCTGCCCTCAATCATCCCTGTATATTGTTAAGTTTGACGTGACCCTTGGTCTTTGAAGCTTGTTCCCGGAACATGCGGTTTCTGCAATTTGTTATTTTACCATCATTACCATCGGGCAACTCCAGTGTTCCCATCCCTCTATTTTGCCATGCTTGCCTGGCCAGCCTGGACTTGGAGTCACAGCAAGCTGACTATGACAAATGCAAGAAGTTAATATTTCTGTATACTGCTTAGCAGATGTTCCTTGGCTATGTCTTCCACTATACAAGTTATTGACATATGAAATGGCTGGTCACTTGACATGCAATTTGGAGATAGGATGTGGAATGTGCCATGCTGGGAAACCATCAAAGGTACTGCTCCAGCAATCTCAATTTTGTGACCATGCAGAATGGCTGATTCACTTGTCTGGGGAAGAGCAGATAACAAAGAAAGATCGGGATGCAATACAGCTGATCTAAAATTTTTTTCATGATGTCATCAAAGCTATTGATTGTTCATATATTACCTAAGTGATCTCAAAGATATTTTCACAGAAAGAAGAGAGCATTATGCTCTCCTACAGGTAGGAAAATCCAGGTTCAGTAAACTAAAAACTGAAAGGTCCAGCACACTACTATTTATGTAGTAGGCTATAGTCAGAGCTAAGAACAGTACCCAGCTTCTAGTGCTAATGTATATAGAACTATGATTTTGGTGAAGAATTATAAATAGACCCAGACTTGCATTAATTGGATTGAAGTTTGATTAACTTCAGCCCAATTTAATTATTGATTCTCATAGAGCACTTGACCCATTAGAATCTGAAAACTGGTTGCACTGCTGGGAAATACATTCTCTACACTCATTTGTGTAAATGGGACTCCTGTAATATCAGGCTGTGAGTGCTGAATATGTTCAGCCATTCACAGGATTTAAAACTAGTCCTAAATAATTTGATGAGGAAAATTATTTATCAATCTCCCTTTTGGAGGCTCCCTTCTAAGGCACACACTTGTTTTTCAATATAAAAAAATTCTATTGTTCTCCTTTAAGCAGTGAATTGCAAGAAAAAAGATTTTACTGGGCACTTCAATAAACCACTTTGAGCTTCTTAGTTATGCAGACATGCAGAGAATGAGTAACAAATGCTCCTTGAAGGATCAGGACAATTACTGGTGAATGGTATTATATGCACAGACTGCTGCTCTGTCTTGGTAGCACACATACAAAGCAACTCTTAGAACATATTAAACTTATATTATTAGGGTCATATACATTTCTAAATACAACTATTATCTCCTAAGAATCAACATCTGTATTTCAGGTTCTGCACCTCTCAAAATGTAGCATTTCAAAGACAAATGCTTTAGCAACCATGGTAACCCTATGTGAGAAAATGCAATTTTACTGAATTTTCTGCATTAATGTTTCTTAAAGAACATTAAACATGAAATATGCATTTCCCTCAAGGGATTGAAATCTGAGAATTCCTTTTTTGAGAAATACATTCATTTCTATACAAATGTTACAGAAGAATACAGAAAGGCTAACAGTTTATCCTTGAGATTAATGAGCAAAAGACCTCTTCACTTTCCTAAATGAAAGCAAATGTTTCTCTGTGCCATAAATCACAAATATACAAGAAATGAGATTAATTTTGTAATAAAATATGCATAGTTTGGATGAAATGTATAAAAGAGAAACATTCTAAGACAAAGACAGTGCTTTTATTGCAGTGAGTGACTTAGCTGCGCAAAACAAGGGCAGCAGTAATTTGTGTTGCTACCAACTTTCACAGCTTTTCTTACCTTCTCATTGTGCTGCACAATAAAAAGTGCATACAAGTAGTTTCCATGGTAATTCCTGTATCACATGATAGTCATAAACTGTTGCAGAGATACAGAGCATTTTCATAAAGAAGCATGCACAGATGCACACAGATAACAGATAGTAATTTTCAGATAAAGGTCCTTGTACAATACATCTTTAATTTGATTGGGTGTGAAAATGTTAGCAGAGGAAAAAGTCATGTCAAGGCTTCTCAAGCTGAAACAATTAAACAGCTTAGTAACAGTGAAAATACATTTTCATGTAACATAAGAGTTCAGTGGGCAGAAATTATTAATTAGGTTCTAAAACTTTTGGATAGAAATCTTTTTCTTTAGCAGTGCAAAGAGTATTGCACATACCTTGAAAATAAATATAACAAAAACTGACAATTAGTTCCTTTGTAAAATAGGCCTGAAAGCACTTGACAGACATGGTAAGAAGGATCTGCATGTGTTAAATTAAACTCATTCAGTCACAGAGAAAACAGCAGAATTAATCTGATTTTGAAATTCTGGATTTTTTTTAAATATGGAAGTAATAACTTTTATTAGATAATGTGTTTTAGTCTTCAGTCACAACCTAAACACCCATGTCTGAAGAAAATACCCCAATTATTCAAACAAAATACAGGATTTCAACCCTAGGGGTATGCCCTTGCTTCACCATCTGAGAACAGAGCTCTTGTTTTCAAAACAGCTTGTCTTCACCTGTGAAGCATCCTTTTATCAGACTCTCTCTAAAATTTTCATTTGGGTTGATCTGAGACAATGCTTAGTGTGTGACCAGGGAAGGACATGAAAGGACAGACAAAACAAAAAAATGCTTCATTAAAAGATTTGCTTACATAAGCAAATTGCATAGGAATAGCGAGAAGATGAAGGAGGCCACATTTCCTATTTCCTACATTTCACTAATACAATTCCTGTTTCACTGTTTCACTAATACTGAGCTTTTGCATGGCTGACCACAAGTATAGCAGCAAAGTCCACTTGGCAACCTCTTGCTGTTCTCTACAAAGAGCCAAGGCTGATATTCTTTTTCAAGCAAAGGTTGGGAGAGAAAAATAAAGCAGCTCTAATTAGGGATAGAAATTAACAGTATTATATTCTGTGTATAAACAGTTGTGCAAGAAATGGAGAATTTCAGCTTCTACCAGCATCTGAAGACAAGGAGGGTCATAAGCACTTCACAAATGCTTTTTCCAGTATTTGAAACATTTTTTGGCATGTTTTCTTTGTCTGTTTTCCATATCAGAGCAGGCCCCATTTCTCCTGTTCATCACCGTAAGGTACTCAGAGTTATGAAACTGAGTCTCAAGAAAATGTTAAATACATTGAAAAAGAAAGAGGAAAAAAAATATTACAAAGTTGTCAACAAGTTCTCCTATGGGTCACATTCTCACAGGTTTGGCAAGTTCTTGTGTTTCATCCACTAAAAACATGCTACCATCTCAGCTGCTTCTGCTGCTGCCATTGCTGCTCTGGTGTGTGTCACCAGGGTATTGTCCATAAAGAGAATTCTTCCCAAAGTACTGCGTAGCGTCACTGCCAGTTTGCAATATGAAAAAACAGTTCTGCTCTTGAAAAACACCACTGGAGGTTTGCCCCTTTCTTTCTTTACCATTAAGCAGATTGTGAAAAAATTGGAATATAATGACTTTGATGAAGAAAATACAAACTACTTATTATTGCAATGAGATGTTCAAGGATAGTTTTGAGGATATTAGGTTATATAAGTTGATCAGAAACCTGAGAGTATAAAAAAAGATGAGGTCCTACATTAAGAACTGCAACACAGACCTCTTGACAAAAAGGAAATGCCACTGGTCTGTCAGATATAATCAGTACTTCATTCTAGCTCTTCATATGATAGAGAGACACAACTTACAAGTGTAAAAATTATAGCTATGAGTAAACATTAAGCTAGGGGTGGAAGGGACAAAAAAAATTACAGAAGGCATGTCAGTGAGTTTAAAATACTTTTTGTTTTGTGTTTTGATTCTGTATGTTGGCAGCAACAGGTTTACACCTAGTACAAAATGAAATCTTAAAAGAATGGAAAAAGAAATATCAGTCAGACCACTACAGAGATATATCTTGGAATCTCTACTAAAATTCTAAAAACTAAAAATAGCATAAGAAGATTTTCAAGTGAGCCACAGTGAACATTGAGGTACTAAAGACTGTAGGGAGAAAGTAGTTAAATATTTATGTTAAAAATGAGTGTAAATGGGATCCTCCATTCATCACTTCCTGATGTTTAGGAATATAATCTATCACTGTAGAAATATGAAATTCTGTCTTACCTCAATATCATTCAGCAATAACACAAATCTGAGAAGTGTCTGAAACTCAAAACAGTGTAAGGTAAGGACTAAAGTATAAACTCATTTATATTAATAAAAGTTAGAAAACCAGTTGTCCAACTATCTGATGAACAATATCCTAGAACAACTTTCTGTATGGTTGCTGAGGGGAAGATGAAGCTTGATCATGTAATGAAAGTGTGTATGCGATGTGTTTGAGTAGCACCAGAGTACATATTTGGATCCACAAATTTATCTCTAGGCCTTGCAACATGTGAGATTACTTCTAAAAGGAAGATGATACCTTTGGGAAATATTATTAGTGCAGGTCTCTTAGCATCACATCCACACCATGAGGTTATTATTATTTTCTTTAGTAAACTGGATTCTGTTATAGAATTACAGTATTTGGTTTTCTTTTACAGTGAATTTCTAAGGCAGAATTGCTAAGAATTAATCTTCAGACTGAATAGGGCTTGCTCCAAATGTTTTTCACCAAGTAATTATTAAAACTGGGTCTGCTAGTGCTTTGGAAGCAACATATATGTCTCTATTTGCATTTCAGGTCTACGCTGAGTATGGTAACACCAGGCAGCTTTCCATAATTGCAGATTGAGACTGGCAGGTACAACATCATCTGTTTTCTTTTTTGCTCATGTTTTCTGGTTGTGAAAAAAAATGTTTTAATCTCTAAATAACCAAATGCATCTTCTGACTTGCAAGAATATGAAAAAAGTCTGTGATGATCAACATGAATCAATTGACCCACACATATTTCAACAAGTGCATGGGTGTACACGAGAAAGTTTTACTGCTGTCAACTTTTAGGCTACAAAATTATCAGGTAACAAAATTATGTCATTTATTTCACAGAATTTTCAGTAACAAGCTCTGCTGGACAAAAACTAAAGAATTATACGAGATTTGAAGACTGAAACTGAATGCCATAGAAGTATGTAGGTTTCTTGTGTGTTCTTGTGCACGTTCTGAAGGTCACTGAAGTGTGATGCAAGAAATCTACCCTTTAACTTCTGTATAAGGATATTTTTTCTCAGTTTGTTCATCTTTACTGATGAAGCAGTTCCATATGCAAGGAAGGAACACAGAGGACAAGAACTGCTGTCCTTGTCAGACCACATCTTACTGCTTTGACTCAAACAATGAAGAAAAATGAGCTCCTATGAAAGAGTAGGAAAGAAGGCAGGAATACGCAGTATTTCCCCGTTCATACTCTTGTTCCAACAACTCTCAGCTTGGAAAATTCCCAATTTGTCTACTTAGTAATCATCAATTAATTGATGATTACTGGTATTTGTCTACTTAGTAATCATCAATTAATCTCTCTTCCAAATGCTTGTTAGTCCCCTTTTGGCAAAATATATTTTGTCATCCAAGATGCACTAAAACAAACAATTTCACAGGCCTAACACAACCATAACTTCCTTCTTGCTTTTTATGTTTTGGGATTTTTTTTTGTTTGGGGGGTTTTGTTAGTTTGTTTTTTTGTCAGCCCCTCCTACCTTAATCTGATGCTCCTGATTTTATGTTGGATAAGATAAATGCCAATTCACTCTCCTACTCATGATTTTGAAGACTTCTGTCTTGATTAAGCTGCCTTAATTTCCATGTTGATGATTACTAGTCATCATGGTCTACATGAGTGTCATTCCATTCTTTGGAATTCCTAGTGTCTGAAAGTTTTCTAGTTCCAGTATATATTTTGTTAGATTAGAGGACCATAACCGTCCATGACATGTCTGATGCTGACAAACCATAGATGGTTTAATGTAGTTTTCTTTCATTATCTTTTCCAATACATGTAATACCAAATGTTTGATTTTCTTTTTGACACTTAGCATGCATCTCTATATTATGATTCCAATGCCTTGTTCCTAAATGGTAGTGCTCATCTCAGAGTCCATCATACAGTATATGAATGTGAGACAATCTTCCCCTTATGTGAGACAATCTTCCCCTTATGTGAGACACTTAGCACATAAATAAAATCTCACACACAATTTATATATATAAACAATTTATTCCAGAAATAGTAACACATCAGTGTCACATGGCGGAGAGAGATCGGATTCCTAATATCTATTTCACTAAATAATTAAATTCTTATATTATTTATTGATTGGAAAGAAGAAGCATATCTCTTCCTAACTTAATGCTCTCAGCAGACTGTAGGCTTTCTCTCTTGTCTCAAACATGCCTTCTCTCTTGCAGACCTCCATGAACTTTTAATTGTTCAACACAGAATTGGGCAGCTTAGGCATCAGAGACTGACAATGTATTATTTTACAGTGTTTTACTGGCTGATGAACAAAACCATAAGGAAGGGAGTGAAAGAGGAATGAGAAGAAGGAAGGCAGGAAGGCAGGAAGGCAGGAAGGCAGGAAGGCAGGAAGGCAGGCAGGCAGGAAGGCAGGCAGGAAGGCAGGCAGGAAGGCAGGCAGGAAGGAAGGAAGGCAGGAAGGCAGGCAGGAAGGCAGGCAGGCAGGCAGGCAGGCAGGCAGGCAGGCAGGCAGGCAGGAAGGCAGGAAGGCAGGAAGGCAGGAAGGCAGGCAGGAAGGAAGGCAGGAAGGAAGGCAGGCAGGAAGGCAGGAAGGCAGGAAGGCAGGAAGGCAGGAAGGAAGGCAGGAAGGCAGGAAGGAAGGCAGGAAGGCAGGAAGGCAGGAAGGCAGGCAGGAAGGCAGGAAGGCAGGCAGGAAGGCAGGCAGGAAGGCAGGCAGGAAGGCAGGCAGGCAGGCAGGAAGGCAGGCAGGAAGGCAGGAAGGAAGGCAGGAAGGAAGGCAGGAAGGAAGGCAGGAAGGAAGGAAGGCAGGAAGGAAGGAAGGCAGGAAGGAAGGAAGGCAGGAAGGAAGGAAGGCAGGAAGGAAGGAAGGAAGGAAGGAAGGAAGGAAGGAAGGAAGGAAGGAAGGAAGGAAGGAAGGAAGGAAGGAAGGAAGGAAGGAAGGAAGGAAGGAAGGAAGGAAGGAAGGAAGGAAGGAAGGAAGGAAGGAAGGAAGGAAGGAAGGAAGGAAGGAAGGAAGGAAGGAAGGAAGGAAGGAAGGAAGGAAGGAAGGAAGGAAGGAAGGAAGGAAGGAAGGAAGGAAGGAAGGAAGGAAGGAAGGAAGGAAGGAAGGAAGGAAGGAAGGAAGGAAGGAAGGAAATTAAAGTCTGTAGCCCACATTAGTCCTTGTATTACTGAACTATTAGATAATTTTTGGATCACCTGCTTCTGCTCTGTTCTGAAAGATTAGCCTCATGTCATAAAAAAAAAGCTGAAATGCTTGATTCCCATGGAGAGTTTGGGACTGAACTGAGAGAAGTAATGGATCAGTGTGCCTGTCAATGTTTTAATTGCCAGAAAGGAGATGAATTCAAGCTATGTCTTCCTCATCATTATTTCCTCTTGGCATTTTACATTTCCTTGATCAGTACTTCTGCCTTTGCATAGCATATGCACTAAGCCTGACTTTTTTGTTGTGCCAGTCTCAAGTGTCTGTGATTTCAACACACTGGCAAAGCAAACAAGTTAGAATCTGTGTAGCTGGCATTATTGAGACCCAAGGTCCCCTTGCCACCGAATTATCTAAGTGGAGTTGAATATAAAATGGCTTTCTGTTGAACAGAGAAAAAGTCAAAGTTAATAGATTCCTATTAAATAGAAAAAAAAAAGGCTCATTATTTTTAAAGTAAAATTATTTTTTTTTTACATGGCACTTAAATTCCCAAATGAAGTAAATATTGGCACAAAGGACAATGCCATTATAAGTATTTTTAATATGTGGTGCTTTAGGGAACTCCACAGTAGTTCATTCAGTCTCCCATATGTAAGCTTATCAAGGCAATGCTTTCATTCATGTTTCATTTCTGTGTAGACTTTTTGCTTTCTTGAGGATATGGTTTATTTTACACTGTATGTACAATACTTAGTGTAGTGGGGTCCTAATCACAGTTACAGGCTATTTTAACTTTGGCAACGTAGTGACCACCATTTAATTTATAAATGAGTCTTTTTAGTCACTAGTATCTACTGTTATGGTGTTTTTCTGTCTTACAGAGAGAAAAGTACTTTCAAGATTTTGAAATTTCTGGACATTAGTTAGTATACTAACTTCAAATATTTTCTTCCCTAAATGGGAAGAAGAATCATGAATAAATTAGTAGTCCCTCAAGGTGCTTTAAAAATCCAGGTCGTTGGGATTTATATGTTTATTTGCAATTTTAATAAAAAAGAAATATTCAAATACCCTGTGCAACTCTGAAAACTCTATCTTAAGATTTATGCCAATGTATAAAAAGCTGAAAAGGAACTTGTTTCCTCAGTAATACTATGCATTATTTACCTGCATATTCAGCTGTATTTTCATTTTACAGCAAAGAAATGAAAATGCTGATGTGCCTACTGACTTGATAATTTAGTCCAATTCCTGTCAAATATTGGACTGTTTTTATAAGTGGTAAAACTACTTTTGCTCAGCTATGTGTTGTGCATGATGTGCTGTTTTGTAATGCATGCTAAAAGCTTTTTTTTTTGTATTTAAAATAGTTCATTTATTTTATTATCATAATTTTATATTTCAGTTATTACCAGCAGTTACACACAACCTGATTTAATTAAAGAAATATGGCTGGATTTAAAGATCATGAACGCTCCAAAGACCTAAAAATAATCAATTCTTTAGGGGGTTCAGGAGCTTTTAAGTATGTTTCTGCAGTACAGAAATCAGGTGTGGATTATAAACAGGAAACAGTGCCCTAATAGCTTACAGTATTATTTTGCGTCATGAAATTGTGTACAATTCAATGTGTACACGGCATAGCATAGTGCCTAAATCTGCCCTTCTATGTGTCCTCATTGATTTTATCATTATTTAAATACCTCATAAAGAAAACTACTGCAATAATTTTTGTGCTATAGCATACTCAAATGACAGGTATAGTATTAGTATATTCTGTGCAATACAAAGCAAAGTTTTCACATGGGCCAAGGACACCTTAGGCTCCAAAGATGTAGATGTCTTTCAGAAATGAACCAGGGCAATTCTGCTAAATGAGTGATTACTGCTTTTGAGAACTCTCACCAAATTAAGTATCATTATATTTTAGTGTGATATTTGAGCACATAGAATCAGAAGATCCAGAATTTAATATTTAATCTTTAGCATTCACAAAGCATTAGTCAAGCCTTGAAAATCGAGCATTTACACGGAAAAAGAGTTAAATTTTTTGTGAGTCAAACATTAGTTTAATCAGCTGTTTGCCTGTGCTGAGGTTTTTCATTTTAACTTTCTGGATTGTAACAATGTCACTGTATTGTGCTGTCCAGCTCTCTTCCAGATGTATGAAGACTTGAAACTAGTATTTTTTTTCAACAGAAGTTTGCAATTCTTATAGAACTGTCTGAATTAGGAGGCTTGTTCTTCAGAAAAATTGCTAAGCATGGTTCCACCTTCACTAAAATGCTGACAGTTCAAATGAAGATGTTCAAATGAACCCCAGGGCTCCCTCTTGCATTTTCCCAAGGTAGACATACTCAGACCATACTACTTACATTAGGTTTCCGCCTCTTCTTAGTCACCCTGAGATCAGAAATGAACTTCATCCAGTTTGGGTGTTCACAGAGCTGAGTCAAGAGCCCATGATGTATTATCTGCCTCTCAGTGTAGATGTCTGATATGAATTAAGCCTTAGAAATGCTAGGACTTGTAGAAGGTTTTTACAGTGGGAAAGTTCATTATTTGCAGAGTTATACACAGATGCTTCAGGACTGCAGATTTCTATGAAGACCAGCACAAACAACACAGAGAAATTAATGCAGTCCTTTGAAGACACTTCCCGTGGAGCTTTTCTGTGGAGTTACATCCAAAGGTTTCTCAGCTGCTTCCAATAGCAGAGTCTGGACATTAACAGAAGGGATTTTTAGCAAGGACAACTCAACCAAATAGTAATAAAGCTGTTTTTAGGAAAAATAAAACAATTATTTTTCCAAACAATGCCTTTTACTTCCAAAAGCTGAAACACTTTGGTTTCATTGAAATATTGTTTAGTTGAAAATCAAAAGAGGTGTCAAGAATAAAGCAATCTGTTTTGGCACTTCTGAACTGAAAGTTTGTTGTTTTTCTTACACACTGAGTGGAAATAAAATAGAATGTTTCAAAACATCCTGTTTCCCAGGATTTTCATTTTAGAAATTCAAAATGTTAGGTATATTTTCCCTAAATTGAACAGGAATAACTGCTGAACTCATTTTTATACAGACTGAATTTTCTGTCTTCCATGTAGCATTCAGAGTGTTCCACCTGCTCAGAAAAGACCATCTTTGTTTGGTCTACAACCTCACTGGACTGGTGTGTTAAGAAGCAATTAAAAACCTTTATTGAGCTGCAATTTCCACTCTCCTGGGAGAATGAAAAAACCCCAAAACACATTAAGGCAATAACACATCCAGTAGAATCTTGATAATGCTTTCAAAAGTGCTTTAAAAGTCACATATTTATTAGATGACTGTTTGTTGTTTGGCAGGCCCAGACTCAGAAAAACAAGCAAACAAACAAGCAAGCAAACAAATCCATCAAGTAATGTCTTGAAATACATTAAAATAACAAGACAGACTCAGCAATCTGAAGTGAATCGTTGTATAGCCTCATGGTAGTCTTGTAGTCAGTTCTTTCACATCTTCATCTTGCACACAAATAAAGGCAGACAGCTAAAGGAAACCTTTGCCTCAATGTACAAAGAAAATGCTAAATTTATATGCATTTATTAACCCAGCTTGTTTGACCACACCTATGATTTCATACCACTTACTACAAATGTAAAACATATGTAAGGAGAATAAAAATGTGTATATTTTTACTCAGTACATGTTCATACAGCTAATAAAAAGATATTCGTGGTTCAACATGATGGTCACGCATTTCTTTAAAAGAAATGTAAATTAGTATAAAATAATTTTTTACAAAATAATAAATAATAGCCAGTTTTAACATAAAAAGGGAAATTAATATTAAACAGCATTTTTGTTATTTAAAATGTTTAAATTAGGTATGGTTTTGATTAGGCAGAGAGATTTTTGGCAATATTTATTTATCCTAAGTTTACTGCTTTTTTGTTGGCAAGGTAGGTACAATACATCAGAGACATTAGCATCCCCTCCTCTAAATTCTTTGATTCTGGCAAGCTTTGCTTATTTGTCAAAATGCTCTCTGCTCCACTTGGTTTCACAGTAGCTCTTAAACCAGTCTCTAAAGCCTATGCACACCACAGATATTTATGTATATAAAGGGATGGAAGCAAGAGGATCCTTGAAAAGAGGGACTTGGCTGTTCCCATCTGGAGCTCTAAATGTGGAGCTTTAACCTCACTCTGGCCCACAGGGGACATTCACACCAGTGTAATAAGGTTTCCTATACATCTTGTTTAGCCAGCATTAGACTGAAAAATGCCAGTTTTCATCCACATGTCACCATCTCCTGAGCCCTAAGCTTGTCCAAAGATCTCATAAAAGACTTGCTTCCACCTGTTTCCACCAGTATCCCCTAGAGTTTACCATGAATTTAATTGCCTGTCAGTTTTTACGTCTGCTTAAACTACAAGACCTTTAAATAATTTATGTCCTAATTACTGTTCATCATTTTTTAGTAGAAGGCTCAATTTCATTCACACAAAAGAAAATTAATGGGATTTATTCTGGGGAAATACTTTCAAGGAGCCATATAGAAATAGTAAGTGTGATATGGTTTTGAAAAATGAACTTAAACTTGCTCAAATAAAATGTCACAAAAACATTAATTGTTTCCTTCTGATATGGATCATATTAATTTTGGCACAGATTCTATTAAATAATTTAATATGAAATGTAATACTTCCCATTTCTAGGAGAGCTTATGTATTGATCATCTCATTCAGGGCTACCATTCTGCTTGAAATTTATATTCCCCCAAGCAACAGGATTAAACCCAAATAATGTTTCAATCAATCTCTACTAACACAACCCCAGGCTATCAAATTCATCAAAGTTAATTTAGAGCAGAAGCCTGCAATGCCTCTGAGCCACAGCTCAGAATTAAACTTCTCTTTTTGGAAAGGGATTTTCAGTGTTTTTTTCAGGACTACAGTATTTTCAGGAATAAGCTAGTAATGCTTAAAGTTGCTCTATGGCTTGTGGCAGGGCATCTTAAGGAGAGGGGAAATCAGTCTAATCGAGTGTTGTAAGCTTCTTGAGTTCAACAAGTTAATAGAAAACACATGTCTGGAATAATTTTACTGTTAACATTTTGTCTGAGAAATAAATACAAAGGAAAAAGAGAAGATGAAATTATAGGACAAGGGTAGACTAAAGGTCTTTTGAAGTTTTACTGTTGCTACCAGGAATAGCTATAACTCTTTTACAGGTGTTTTGGTATTTCTGTTAAGCATATCCTGGCCATTACGTTAAAAAAATCTGATTGTGTATCCATGCATGATTCCTCCTCTGTGTTTGCTCAACTGGGTCTGTTTAAGAGAGTAGGGGCCAAGAATTCCAATGGTCTATGCAACCAGAAGCTGTAAAAAATTAATTCCTTGTCAATTTGAAAAACACATGCCTTTGTAGACAGAATTAGATGTTGCAGGATACATTTGGTTATTAAAATATTCACTTAAAAAAATAAAACTGTTAGAAGTTGACCACGTTAGAAAAAAAGAATAAAAATTACTCCTCAGACATATATTTGTATAACTTTACTAAAATGAGTTGTACAACATTTATGAGTAAATTTGGCAATATATGGATGCCTTTCCTATTTCTGTGTGTTGGATCTGACTCACCTGTGTAGTTCAATACTGAACTCCAGTTCTTCCCTGGAAGCCCTTCAGGCATCTATCTGGTCTTCAGGGTCCTGAAATGCCACATTCCTGGACAGAAAGTGTTCTTGTAGCATCATTGAATGAGAATATTTTAACACATGTATTAATGAAAATAATTACTCATTTGCTATTTCATGACCTGATGTACATGCACTGTATGCTGCAATGTTTGCAATGTCTGCATTAGGCCACATAACAAATACCATGTAGGCATGTAACCAGGGAAAGGAGAATACATAGTTCCTCTTTATTTTCAGAACAAACTATTGGCATTTCCTTATATGTAAAAGATTGTGTTGAAGTGGAACAGATGTCGAAAAAAGAAAAAAATCTTTATGTCCATCCGCTCAGTTGTGGAATTATAAGTTATATAGGAGATAAAAAATTCCATCTGATTTTCTGTACACCTTTTGGAGCTACACCCCTCCAAACAAACAAACAAACATACACCAACCAAGCAAAACCATACCCCCCACCAAAAAAAATTAAAAAAAAAAAAGTCCAGTACAATCAAAGACTGCATATTTAGATTACAAAAGTAATTTCTCAGTTGCCTACATTTATCTTGTTTTACTTAATAGCTCATCACATCTTAGCTTGGCTAGCCTACTTAGGAAGTGTGGTTAAGATTTCATCTAATACTGAAAAAGGTGGCAAAGATTTCTGAGCCAATTTCCTTCCCTTTTTCAAAGGCTTAGCTGATATTCTGGTTTCTCCCTTCATCAGAGGCAACATATGGAAATAATACTGGGGAGATATCAGTCCAAGCCATTTTTATGCTCTTTGAAACCTGACTGTTCAGGCAGTAGAGCAATTTCGTGACCAGTGCTCTCAGCTACAATGTTCTTGTTAAAGCAGTCAGTTGCTTGCAGCCCAGTTGGAACAAATACAGTGACCCACATACTCTTTGGCTTGAGAGATTGATCTCTCCCTCGTCCCCAGTCAAACCATATCATGTCTCTATGGGTATCTGTGAGGAAGTAGCATTAAGCCACCGATGGCAGTTTAATCCAGTGTGGTGTCTGGGCACTGGGTGACACTGAAGTCTTTTAAAGATAGCTAAATTCTTTCCACCTGTTTCCAGAGAAATGTGTATGTGTCAAAGCTACAATCAGACTCCCACTTCCACATCTTCTGCTTGAGCTTGGAATTATTCTGCCTGCAGAAGCATGTTTTGCATGATTTCAAGCATATAGTGCGATAACTGGGGCAATCCTTAAAGCCAAATAAAGAATTTTATTAATTTATTTATCATCATTAAAATTAAAAGGAAATATGTTTATTGTCAAATTGTCTCAAATACAAGATTTTTGCTTCTACCATGTTTTTTATTCAAAATTAGATAATTGTATTCACTACTGAAGGTACTGATGTGAATTCATGAAAGAATGACTATGTGCAGCCTACTTAAAAATGCTTTGCCAAATTCTTCATCCTAGTAATTTTATATCAACAAGGGAAGTTCAGAGCCTGTTGTTGTAATAAATTACTTTTCCTGAGGGAGATTAAAGTCCTCTGACAGTGCCCCATGTGTTGTAATAACTGTGGGCTGTAACATTTTCATCATGCTGTGGTATCCCTTGTTGATTTATTACCTAGCTAATGGTCTTTAGAAGGAAGACTTGTTAATAATTTTAATTCACTCCACACTCAGTTCAGCACAGAGAGTGTTATGTGTACCATCACATTATGAAGTGGCCCAAAAGACTGACTGAGCAGAAGCTCCCATTTACAAAGAATTAATCAATACCTAAAGGCAGGGATCTTGTTCAGACAGAGGAGCACCCATTACTTGTGATCCTGACTTGTGTCTCTTAAAGCAACACAATCGTTCAAAATCCTTAATTAATATTTTACAGGACATAAGGCTTCACCACATTTCTCACATAGCAACAACAACAAAAGCCTAACTAGTTAAAAAGACAGGACCCTCTGTTGATTATAACTTTAAAATGATGTTGTATATGGTGGAAAAAATCAGCTACTTACTTTTTGCTTCATACTAAGTTTTTTTCCTTTTCAGAACATGGAACAGTTCATGAGCTGCAGAATAGCAATTTCTGTGAATATTTAAAAAACCCTAACAAATTATATATTGTTTAATATGTTTAATGTTTGTATTAAAAATAGTGTTGTATCTTGCAAAAAATTGTTAATTTGTGCATCACAACCATAGAAGATAGAAGGGGTTTTTTTATTTTCCTTAGGTGAATTGTGTTTAATCACTGACTGAAAATGACACCATTCACTAGGAAAAGAACTCCATGTTTTGTAGGAGTTGCTCAGGTAGATATTCTCAGAAGTGATCATGAATTGAGTGGCCCAGCTGTTCCAAGAAACCACTAACAATGGGACAGTTAATTTTGGTGATATGCCTGAATCTGTCTGGGTTTAGGGCAGAAATTCTATTGACTTCAAAGAGCACTCAAAATTAATGAGCATTGATTGGAACAAATTTAGCTTTGATAAATACGTTGGATTACATTGTGAGCTTCAAAATTAAATCCTGCATTTTATCACAATACTGGCATTTTAAACAAAGTACTGAAACCCTAAATCATGTGCAGTGAGAGCTGATGGGAGGCACAGGTACTACCTGTAACATATTTTAACATTCTTATTTAAATTGCTGACTGCTATTAGATAATAAGTAATGCAGATTTAAACATCTATTTTATCAACTACTTCTCTCCATGGAAGGAAAAGTAGCAGCATAGCATTTAGATCATCTTTTGCAGGATGAATCAGATTGGAAATAGATTTAGGTTGATGAGATAGTCATCTTTATTCCTATTCATTCCAAGTAAAGGATACAGAAAATCAAAATGTCTAGCAGGATCCCTGAGCATGATCAAAATTATTTTAGTGTGGCAGACTTGTTCAAATTCTAGACACACTGCTGTTTATAGCATAGAGGAAAAAGCTCTTTGTGCATTTAGCCTAAGAATTTCAAGAAGAACATTGACAGAAAGATACAAGGCTGTGTACCTCCTAGTTATAAAGAAAACACAAGAAAATTAAAAAGCATGCCTGAAACAAAAATGAATCAGATTATGATCCTTTTCTGTTAGAGGACATAAATTTTATTTTTGTTTTTTACAAAAAATCAGTGAGTAAAGAATTATTTAGTTTGCAAGTCTTTCTCTACTGTAAAAATAGGTAGAGACCCATACCAAATCATCAAAAGACCCACCTAGTACCAGTTTCTAAATGTTTTTCCTTGTCACTCAACCAGATTTAATGAATTTGCAAAATTGTTTCTCTCATTTTGATATAGAAAAAATATTTTCCTTTTACACAGATGAAACTAAAATGAAGCAGAGGACAAAAAATACAACATTTCGTTACTCAAAAGATATTTCATAAGTGTCTGAAGCATTGCAATTCAATCAAATTCACCAATGTTATTGGTAGTCCCATCCAGTGTTGATTTAATCAAGTTGATAGAGAGCACTTAAAATCAGGGCCCAGTTCAAGTAGCTTCCTCGACAATAATTTATTTTCCTTTGACCCTTCTGATAATGAAAATATTGATAGCTTGGTACAGTTGTAAAGAACACATGAATTAAAGCAACAGGATCAGCCTCTTTATCTATTGCAGATACCTGGGAAGTCTAAACCACTTCTGAGTGGGACATAGGAATCTGACACCAATCCTAAATTATGCTGCTGGCAACACAGGTTGGGAACTGCTGGCTGCAAAGGACCTTTGCACAATGAGAGATGGGGGTCCTGGGGAACAAACAGAACACAAGCTACATACTTATCCAGCAACCCAGGCCAATGACACTGGGCTCTGTCAGCAAGACTGTATCCAGTAAACTGAGCAAAGGCATGCTGCTTCTCTTTTTGGCATTCCATCAGGAGTAGTGTCCACTTTTGTGTTTCCCTGTATGAGAAAGACATTGACACATTTGAGCAAGGTGAGTGAGAGGCAGCTGCACGGGCAGGCAACTTACACATTATATTCTAGGAGAAGGTGGATGTACTCAGAGAAATATTTTTTGGAGACACCTGAGGGTGGATCTAATTGCTATCTCTCACTGCTTTTAGGAGAATGAAATTGAAATCTTAGGGATATGCACTGGGGAAACAAAGGGAAAAGTTCTAAGTGCCATCACGTATGAAATTTGATTTCACCACGGAAGTAGCTAAATACTGAGAGTGATTGCTCTGAGACTCTGTGAAATTTCTATGCTTGGAGATATGCATAACTTGACTGGACAATCTCAGAAAGAAAAGCCTAGTCTAAACTGACCCTGCTTTGAGGGCAGGGGGATCATACCCATCAATCTCCAGAAGTCCCTTCCAGTTCGTATTATTCTATGTTCCTTTGATTACATTGGATTACACCCCCAGTTTGATATCGGTCTCTACCACAGATAGATGATATCACCGTCACCCTCCTTTCAATCATTGTCTTTTCAGCTGCAAAGAATAATACTTTTTCTGTCAGTTTTCTCTCACAAGGTGCATGTTTTTGATGCATGGATTTCTTTGGCTTTAAATTTGGGGACTACCAAGTACAGTGGGGTTGAAATAATAATATCTTTTCTATACTTCTCAAAATTTGATTTGGAGCCAACATGAACTATCAAGATAAAAGGATAATAAAAATTTACTGAGTTATTATTTATTCCATTTGATAAGTATCTGTGTCATATCTAACTTATTTCCATCTTGATTATAGTTTTTGTTTTTAAATAACCATGATCAATGTGTGGCAAAAATTATACTGCTGCTTCTTAAAACTATTACTGTATTGCATATTCAAATGTTAACCTTAAACCTTAGATTAAGTGACTTATTTACTATATCCTCCAATTTGCAAGGATGTGTTACATATATGTAATGAGTAAAGACTGATGTAATAAATGTAGTTGAGGTCTATTAAATATCATTAACACTTACCAAAGAAAAGGCAGTGTAATCCAGTAAAGAGAATATATACTGAGGAGATGGCCGTGTCCTATTGTGGTCTTTGTCATATTTAAGGGTAACCTTATCATGCTAACCAGTCCCACATTCACATTGCTTCCTAGTAAATTTTAGCTCTCTCTTCAAAACTTTTAACTGTCTATTAATTGTTACACAAATAAGATTAGGCAGGGGTCAGAATGAATATAAAATTTGGAGATTATGTCAATCTGAAACATGGTGTCACATCCAAAAAGGACAACAGGAGTTCTCCCTTCTCATCTCATTCTTTCTCTTGTTTGAAAAAAACCCAAACAAACTATTAGGAAATATGTTTCAATTTCATTGTGCATAAAAAGTGAAAAAAGTAGATTCAAGGAAGGAGCAAGGGAAGACAAGAAGTGAAAGGACAACTGATTGTCTAGAACAAACATCTAAAAAGACACAATAGAAGCAGTGAGTAATTTAAGATTTATAACATCAACTGAGTTTATAGTCTCCGTCCTCATGAAATATTTTCAGGAAGATTGTGACATTGTAATAATACTTCCCTATTTACCTAATCTAAAATTCACTAAAGTTAATGGAAATAATTCTATTAATAGGGATAACATGACTGATTTGGGAGGTAGTTTTGATTTAGGAGGATTTGGGAAGTAGACTGATTTAGGAGGTAGGATTCTTGGCTCTATGGATTGAACTCAAGGAAATCTATGCAAACAAAAAAAAAAAAAGAAAAAAAAATTCTGCAAGAAAAGCAAAATTTGTTTCAAAATTATGTTAAGGTTAGGATCAAAGGGTCATTTATTACTGTTGTGTCCCTGAAGAGCAATAATAATAAATACAACTAATTTCTACTAATATACAGTACTATTTCATGGAGATGAATGGGTAATGCTGCATGTCATGCTGTATTCTATGTTTGTTGAACTCTCTGGTTTTTAAGTGAATATTATGTAGCTTGAATTTAGCAAGGCTTTCGACACTGTCTATTACAACATCTTCATAGGCAAGCTCATAAAACATGGACTGGATGAGTGAACAGGTGGATTAAGAAAAGGCTGAACAGCAGAACCCAGAGGTTTGTAATCAGTGGCACAGGATCTAGTTGGAGGCAAGTACCTGGTGGTGCCCTCCAAGGTTCAATACTATGCCCAGTACTGTTTAAATTCTCCATCAGTGACCTGGACAAGTGGACAGGGGCCTCCTCAGGGAGTTCACCTGGTGACACAAAGCTGGAAGGAGCGGCTAATACCCCAGACAGCTGTGCAGCCCTTCAGAGGGAATTCTGACAGGCTGGAGAGATGGGCAGAAAACTGCCTGAAATTCAAAGAAGGGAAATGCAGGGTCCCGCACCTCATGTACCAGTACATGCTGAGGGCTGACCTTCTGTAAAGCAGCTCTGTGGAGAAGGACCTAAGCATCCCAATGGAAAACAAACTGTCCAAGAGCCAGGAATGCCCTGTGGCCAAGGAAGCCAATAGTATCCTGGAATGCTTTAGGAAGACCATTGCCAGCAGGTCAAGGTTGGTGATCCTGCCCCTCTACTCAGCCCTGGTGAGGAATATCTGGAGTGCTGTGTCCTGTTCTGGGCTCCACAGCACAGGAGAGACACTGAGCTCCTGGAGTGGGAGGAGACTGAGTGGAGAGTGTTACTGTCCAGTGGATAGTAACAAAGGTGACGAAGGAATGACACATCTCTTTTAGAAGGAAAGGTTGAGGGAGCCAGCCTGTTCAGCCTCAAGAAGAGATGACTGAGAAAGGAACCTGTCAATGTCTGTCAGTATCTGCAGGGAGGTGTCAGAGGATGGACCAGGCTCTATCTGCTCAGTGGTGCCAGGAAGTAAGATGAGAGGCAATGGGCAGAAACTGATGTATGGGAGGTTCCATATGACAAAGGACTTCTTTACAATGCAGATGACCATACAGTAGAACAAATTGCTCAAAAGGTTGTGGAGCCTCTCTCTCTGGAGATATCCAAGAACCACTGGGATGCAATCCTGTGCCATGTGCTCCAGGATAACCCTGCTTAAGCAGAGAGGTTGGACCAGATGAACTACTGGGGTATCGTCTGTTAATGGGCCATTGAATCTCAATGCACGACTGATAAAATTACATCATCCCATTGTGAGATGCTCCACCAAGGGGGAGGAGCCAAGCATTCCTACCTGGGTATGTTCTGAGACTTGTAACACCACAGGCAGCCTTTCTCCACTGGATTCCCAGAGGAAGACCGGACCCAACTACACCACCACAGGACCTTCAGAGGAAAACTATACCCTTCTACAGGATCACTTCTTCAACAGAGCCACGTGTCACTCCAGGAGGACAGCAGCCACCGTTTGGTCAGACTGCTACCAACACCCTGCCCAACAGGGTGTCAGGTTGTATTCTGACTCTGTCAGTGTTTGTTTTTTTATTTGTTTGTTTTGGGGTTTTTTTGTAGTACTGCATTTTTATTTTAATTTTCCTAATAAAAATCTGTATTTCCTATTCTAATACTTTTGCCTGAGAGCCCCTTGATTTCAAAATTCTAATAATTTGGAGAGGGGGTGGTTTACATTTTTCCATTTTGAAGAAAGTTTCTGACTTCCTTAGCAGATACCTGTCTTTTCAAACAAAGACATTGCATTTATATAATATCCTTCAGCACTATTCTTCTGTAATGAAGAGTCTGATTTTCTGGGGTAATAATATAAAACAATTTATAGTTTAATAGTATGAAAAAGCAATGCATTGATCACTTTAAAATCACAGCAGAATTATCCTCTATGACTAATTGTGTATTCTAATGTTCTTCCAGTTTTACACTGCTCTGCAGAGCTTTCATGAATCTTTAATTTCCTTCAAATGCAGTCATGCCAGAATCACTTCATCATCATGTCCACTCAGCTGAATTCCAATGATCTCCACAAAGCAGAATATCAAAATATATTTCTGAGATTGTTTGCTTTACAAATTATGAGCTATAGAAAACTAACATTAAGTTTCATGTGGGGTACCACATACTTTTCTTGAAGGGTTTTCAAACAATATTTCCTCCAATTGTTCCAGGTGCTTGAAAGTATAACAAGGTGGGAAAATCAAAGCAATTTCAATACCAAAACAGATCCTTTGGAAAAATTGTTTCCATAAACCTGATAATTTTTAATAAGTTCTATACTGTAGAAGTATTTCACTAAAATTGTAGAGAGAAATGTTTCTATATATAGCATGATTTTTTCTCTTTGATAAACACTATCTTTTGCTGCTTGTGACTTCTCATTTATTACTTAGCTGTGCCATTTTCTCTTCCCAATTTTTCTTGAATTTTAGCACTGTTGTATATTTATATTTTCTGTTAATAAATCATGTCCATAAAATTTCTTTTCTGTTTTCAGATAAACTTCAGTGTTGTTTTCTTCTCTGTTGTATCACTTGTTCCTGCTTTATGAAGGAGAGAAATGCAAGAGCAATGCAATTTTAGTTTCTGTTTGCTATATCTTGAAATTAATAATTTAAAAAATATTTTAATTTTCAGATTTTTTTTTAATAATGTTACCCTTTTTCTGAAGTATCTTGCATTGGAAATTAAGTATTTAAGTTTTAAAAATCTAGATTTTTTAAACTAAAGTATTTTATAATGTATTTTGATAATATCTGTATTATTTATAAATATTTATTCTAGTGCTAGAAAAAGACCCACATACAATAGTGGAAAGTATACATTACATATGTTGCATATTTTTTACTTTTTTACTTCAGAGAAAACACATGAACGATATCTATCCCTCATGATTACTCCTTTATCACTACGTTAAATGTGCCTAAACCTGTAATTTCTCACTTTGAGTTGTCCAACTTTACCTTTGACTATAAGACAATGTGTGATAGTTACCTTCATAAGTAAAAACTTGTAAAAGCTCTTGGTACTATTTTTGAAACAGTAAAGCTGAGAAGATGTAGCATAATTCTACTGAGTCATATAATAGAGCTGGTGAAGACCTTAATATTTGAGAGGGAGGAGAAAAAAAAAATTGAGAAGAATATCAAAGAAAAATAAATCATCTACAAACTCCAGCTTTCACTGAGGAAGGTCTACAGGAGGTGAGCACATGACTTCACTGAACCCAGAAGAATTATCTGTAAGTTCATGGTTCTCCTGGTGGGAAGGCAGATAGAATATTCCTTCCACTCTGGTTCACCACAGCAGACCATCATGGGAAATTGGAGCAATTCACCCCATTTCCTCCTTTCTGTGCTGCGAATTAAACCATGTACACATCCAAGTGTGTGCTAAATTTAAGCAATAGAGCAAAATTTGTAGGAAGGAAGTGCAATATATCTATATCAAACATTTATGTTGCAAGGTAGCTGTTTTTCTTGGTTTTTTTTTTTGTTCCCTTTAGTGCCTCCATTTCTCGGTTGTCTACAAAAATGCCCAGCTAACAATATTCTCTGTATCAAGAATACACAAAAGTAGCGTACTACTATCTACTGAACTATGCCATACATGAGCTCAAAAGAAGCAAAGCCCAACAGTTCTTCAACTCCATCATTTCCTGAGTAGTTTTATTAGAGCTACAGCTAATAAACAAATTTTTCAATATGGGGCAGTGGACCCTGAAAGCATGGTCTGACCAGATGGGTACAAGGATACAGACAAATAAATAATTAAAGATAAATGAGGCTTCCCGGCTTCTGCAGGAAATGAGTGACAGCTCTTATGCTCAGAGCATTAACATGACATGAATGCAAAAGGCCTGAAATTTATGTGGACCATTAACACTGCACACATGTGCACAAACACATACAATTTCCTAATCAGTCCTGGCTCTGTTTTCATGTACCAGCCTTAGGTCAGAAAGGGTGAATGCTTCCAATCAATATCCAGTTGTTAGAGTAACAGCCATGTCCGTTCTGGATGGCTGAGTGGGTGAAAACATGTTTGTTCTACTTAATGTGACACAACCCCGTCAAATTAACAACCACGGGAGCAGAAGCAGGCTTGCTTAATGGGCTGAAGTCAGTTCCTCAGAGAATTATTACCAACACTGAACTAATAGATCTGAAACCTCATTACTAAAGGTTTATTTGCTGATAATAACTTAAGGCACACTTTATGTACATAGGTGTTGTCTAATTTTAAAGATACAGCATGCTACAGTACTTAGTAAATAGATTGTCTTTAAATTGACATAACCTCAATATAACATCTGTACATTATGTGAGTAGAAGAGTTATTTAGACATGCCCTCCTGTTCACTTACTACTACTACTACTACTACTATTAAACTACAATAGATACTAACCTTGTAAATGCGAAGAATGTCCTTTTTCTACTGTGAGTCAATGATAACTGTACTGAATATGCAAGGAAGCTGAACCCCAATATAAAAGCTGTAACCAAGGTCTGAAACACAAATTTTAGCTCCCCTGTGTATTGCTAGAGTAACCCGATAATGTTTAAAAGTCAGCTTCAGTCTGGGGCAACTTTTTGCTACAGGCATGCAGAAATCTTTGCCATTCTGTTAGCTGGATTGATAGATCCTCTTCCCTTTTCCATTACTAAGAGAATGATGTGTAGAGGTAAAAATAGGAAAGCTGACCACAGTCTTTCATAAAAGTGCCTTTTAATCAGAAATGGCTGAAATTTGTCTTGATAGCACTTGGTGTTCAGCTATGAGAGATGCAGGGATACAGCCCAGCTACACAGAAAGGAGACTAAGAAAGACAGAGGTGCAGAGCCGGGTTTACTCTTCCCTTGTGAATGGAAAAGTGAAGTTGGAAAATTATATTTGTGGGGGAATCTCGTTCTTTTAAAGGTGTACCATGGCTAGCCTAGCTTTTCAGAGCTCTCAGGGTTTTGTTTTCTTCAGCTATCTGCTGCCACTGCCAAAGGTTATTTTGCCTTCACATAGAACCAGCCCTGAGCATTCCCATGTGCAAAGGATAATTTTACATAGCTTGTAGCCATGACCATTCCTGTCTGATTTCCACTGGGAAATCAAAATTCAGCCAATTGCAAGATTAACTCCCTGCCACATTTCAAAAAACACACTGTAAACTACAGAAAGGCTAAGAAATTAATACAGAAAATTTTAATATTGGTGTAATTCCACTGAAATTTCTCTTTGTAGTTCTCATTTTTGCTTCTAAATATTGTAGATTAAATTAGAAATCTCACACTAAAAAACCCAATAAAAAAATAAACAGAATAATTACTTCATGAGAAGATCCAATAAATGTTAGGTCCATACATTAAATTCTGCTGTAAGAAGGTTTGAAGTAAGTGTTTAATCAAAATTATTCAGAAGAAGATCATCAAAATTATTCCATAGCAAATGTTATTTTCAGTAATTTCTATTGTTATTATTCTACCTAAAACATCTGCTTACTACCAACAGCTCAGAATTTTAAGTGGTGAAAAAAATATCTTAGAAACTGGAAAACTGAAATGTTTTGGCTACAGCTAAACATTCTTTGATCAGGAGATGTTGCCACTTAAGAATGATAGGATTTGGAACACAGGTGCTTTTTTTTGTGAAGTAGTCAGGAAGATGAGACAGAAAGACACAGATCAAATGCAGTTAGTAGTCTCTGTATTTAGGAAGAGCAGAGGTATGTCCAAAGGAACTGTAAGAAATCTATGGTCTTTATATATTGGATCAAACTGCTAAAATATTGCAGTTCCACCATGTATGCTAAAGCAGGTATATTTTTGAAATCTCAAAAAATATTCATGAAAGAAGTCTAAGATGTGAGAAGATGTGGGAAGGTTTAACCTACCAATGTCTCAATAATACAGTCGGTGTTTCCACTATGTAATTTATGTAGAATACAGTTTTCTATAATAAAACAAAATAATCAATTTAATCAATCAAACAGTCAAAGCTTTGGGAACATCTGGAACTTAGTCAGTGAGGAAAAGCAAATAAAGCTTTATTTGAGAGATAATTATTAAAACATTTGGCAGAACTCTCTAAGGATTTTTTCCTTAAACTTTTGCTGCTAAAGATTTCTATACTTCCAAAATCCAAATTTAATTATCTCTCTGCTTGCCAGACCTTGGAAAATATACTTGCATCTGTTTGATTAATTTATATTTGCCTTTGAGTTTTTTATCAACACCCTCCCACTTGTCTTCTGGAGAGCTATCAATACTGCCCATTGCATTCAAAGAAGTCAGATAGGAGAGAAAAAAGAAAAGAAAGAAAAAAAACAAAACCCTTCTCTTATTTGGGACTTAACTGCATGAGCATATGGAGGTGGGCACAGTTCATATCTGTTTTAGAGAGCTTTCATGGCTGAAGTGTAATCCACATCCAACAATTTGCTGCTTCATATGTCTCATGCTAAATTTCCAATTCTTCAGGAATTTAAGGAAATTTGAGACTTAAGAAGGGGGGCATGTAAAATGACTTTGGGTGAGATCCTGTCCTCACAATCTCAGTCATATTTTGTTACTGATTTAGGCAGAAACAGAATCTCATCTGTTTTGGTCTGCCATCTTCTCTTGTTGTGGTCTCAAATTCATACCTTGCCATACATTATAGCAACAAACAGCCTGTGATCAGAAACTGCCAAAATAAATTGAGTTCCAAATAGTTTACCCAATAAGTAAAAAACCAACTCATTGGGATTTCATGAGGAAACCAATTGATGAATTGCAGAGCATTACAAAATAGGAGGGTGTCTATTCTAGAGGCAATGAGAAAAAAGTGTACTATTCTGTGACATGTGTCAATCAAAAAACAGAACTTGTTTAAGAGATGATACATACTTGGATACCTCTGCCTGGTAATAGAATCTTCTAAATCTATCAGCACCCACAACTCCACTGCAAAAACACAGAATCATAATCTTCTTTAAAGAGAAGGCATGGGAAAAAGTGTGAGAGAAGCATTTGTAGGATAAGAGAATAAAACCCATAACATTTCTTTGCATGAATAGTCAGTAGTTTTATGTATTTTCCAAAAAGGAAAAAAAACTTAGTAAAATATTTGTTATGAATTGTCTAAAAGGACATATTCATTCTAAGATCGCTTGCATTACGAAGAATGTTGCCATCAGGTCAAAGGAGGTGATTCCTTCCTGCTGCTCAGCACCAACAGGACACAACTGGAGTGCTAGCTCCAGTGCTGGCTCCAGTTCTGGGCTCACCAGTACAAAAGAGATGGTAATTGGCACAAATACAGTGAAGGGCCACAAACATGGCTGAGGCATGACTGAAGCATCTGTCACATGCGGAAAGCTGTGAGGCTGAGTTTTCTAGGCTGGGGAGGGTTCTTGGATATCTATTCAATAGATTAAGTGCTGGGTGGTAGGGAAGAGAGAAGAGGTGAAGCCAGATACTTCTTGATAGTGCCCTGGTGTCCTAGGGCGATTTTATGATGCTTGTATCCCCAGCTGACTGTTCTGCTTATGCTGGATATTGAGTTCTGTCCTTTTAAAACTAGAACTGAGAGCAGAGTGGGGAAGAAGGAGAAGTGGTTGAATGTCTGACACGGCTGTATTCAAAACCATAGAGATAAGAGCTTCAGCTCTTGCTCTCTTTCTTGGTGCATGTTGTCTGCAGCACAGACAGGGAGCAGGAGAGAGCTCTCCTTTGCTTTTAGTTAGTTTTTTTCCAGTTAGCTGAGGCAGAAAAGCTCTCAGGACTTTTCTTTTTCTTGGAACTGATCAGCCTTGCTCTGGACTGAAAACCTAGAAAAACACTGTGAGCTCACGCCAGTGACCCACTGGGGCCCAGAATGCAGTGTTTTCCTGTGCAGGAGAGACTGAGGGAGCCAAGCCACACTCCATGAAAAGGACTCTCTCTGAATTTGCCATCTCTTCAGGAACAAGAGATTCCATTGTTTAATATGTTAAACTCCATGTTTGTGAGTACTTTGCTTGTTAAACAAACAGTTTTTTTCCACTTTTCCTAAAGGAGATTTATGTCTTCCGAACGAGTTGGGGCCTCCCAGTGGGGGCAGTTTGAATTTGCTTTCTAGAGGGACCCTGTCAGAGGTTTCCTCCCAATTTTGCCCTAAACCACAACACCAGGCATGAGAGAAGAGGCAATGTAAAGAAATAAAAACACAGGAAATGCCATTTGCAATGATGTAAAAATATGATTCGTGTAAGAGTGGTCAAACAGTGTAACAGGTTTCTCAAGAAGATCATAGAGCCTTCAATGCCAGAGACATTAAAATCCAACTGAACAAGTTTCTGTTGTAGAACAAGCTGACCTAGATGATTTACTGCAGTCTTTCCAAAACAACATTCTGCAACTTTGTGATTTTGTAGGCTGAGTTTACAACTACCTTTATGGATATTTGCTCTTACACGGAGGAGGTCCAGGCTTCCTAATGTCACAGTTCACATTGTGCTCAGACCATGTCCTGAATTAAGATGACCTCAGGTCCAGAATCTCTCATCACATGTAACAAGTTGTCTGTCTTTAGGTGGAGAGGATATTAAAGGAGCACAAAAGAAATTTGGATTCTGCAAAATGGGCAAGAGTTATTTGCAGAGAAACATCACTGACGTATTTCTGAAAGCATCACCCTAAAAGATCTAGGAGACACATTAACAAATTTAATTTCATTTTAATACAGAAAAGATCTGCCACTGATTTTATTTACAATGTGTCAGATTATAATTTTAGCTTTTTTTTCTTTCATATATCTTTCTAAAGGCTAACTTCCCTCTTGTCTGCTTCATATCAAAATAGTGTTATAAATATCACAGCTGTTTAGTGCAGAGAGCACAGGTGTGTATTAGTTTCAGCAGTCACACAGGACAGTCTTTGGCCCATAATGTGTGAATGTAATGTGAATTCACTGAATGCTGGCAGCAGATTGAAAGAGGAAATGATGCCTGTACATATGTAGAAGAGGGTACACAGAACAGACATCTGCCATCCTTATACAGATGTACAACATCAGAGTATAACAATGAAATGTATCTCAGAATATATGTGCTTAAGAGAAGGACCTCTTAAGAACCCCATCTAGAGCTCTGGATGTAAAGAGTTTTCTGAAAAAAAACTTATTTTTTTCTTCCCTAACATCACAACTTATCCCTAGGAGAGGTGAAAAACAAGGGCTGTAAAGAAGTATCAATATATAATCTTTAAGACTCCTTCTCTCTTCAAAGCAAAACAGCCTTATCCCACCCCTCCATCCTTTCTACATCAATGTAGGCAACACAGAGCACAGCTTGGAAACAAACAAAAAAAACCCTTTGTGTTTCACTGTTCCTCCAAAATAAATAAGATTTATGAATAGATTAAGCTCCTTAAATATATTTTTTAATCCTCTTTTCATCTGAATATGATACAATGCTGACAAGCAAACTGCTAGAAAACACAGATTGCTCAGACTGAAAGCACATTTGACAATCATAGACAAAACTTCTGTTGCAGAATAATGTATGATTCCCCTCTACAGAAAACCTAGACCTATACAATTAATTGAGTTGCTGGTTTACAAGAAAGAAATGTATTAATAAATAAAAATTCTAAAAAAAAGAAAAAAAAAAAGAAAAAAAAAAAGAAGAGATTCTCCAGTGATAAAAGAAGTCCTCACACACTTAAACTTTGAGTTGTAGATTTTAATTAATTAATTAATTGAAACTAGAAAACATAATAATAAGTCTTTGGAAAAGTCAGGTAAAACATTCAAATAGTTGGGGGGTGAGGAGTGTTTATATTAATTTCCCAATATGTAAAAAGCTTTTATTTACTTTTCAAATAATTTTTACTTTCAGTGGGAGAAGGGAGGAGAGCTTCACTTAATTTTCCTAATAACTAGCTTTATTTATAACATGCTGACTTCCAAATGGATGCATTACAGCAACAGCTTCCAAAGAAGCATATTCCTACAACTAAATAAATTAATGCAGCTAAAATAAGGTGCATTCATTTGGAAGCTCACATCTTTTCCACTTCAGTTGATGAAACATTTAAGTTACTTTGATATTCACGCTATATAATAAAGTGAGAAAGGATGTAATTTCTAATTCATGATCAATGCAGCCTGCACTATATTTGACTCAATGGTTTGCCATAATAACATTATCAGTTATGGAGTGGAATTTTCCTTCTCCCACAATTTACTTGTAAGTAACACAGTACATCACAAGATATTCAGTGGGCATAACAGAAACATAAAAATCCACCTAAAATGCATTAATCCTAGGGTTTCAGTATAGCCAAATAAATGTTTGGAGAAACTCAAGCATGAAAGGGATTTCTTCCTTAAATTCTTTCCCAAGGGACAGACACAACTTTTAACTGAAAGAGTAGAATCAATGTGATGAATGACAGGCCAACAACTTAATTTAACTAAAGATTTACGTTTGTTATTGTCAGATATGCAGCTTTACCGAAATCACATCCAACCCACACATTACTTCAGGTAATTACTTGCAAGATGTCTCAGGTGACATATGTCATAACCATCAGACATAAGATAAAATTACAACTAACATATACTGTTTTGTAGTGCAGATTCCACGGGACATAACTTGCTTGTACTGTGTTGCAATCAAATTAAATTTTATAAAAACTATGCGGTAAGCTGTTGGTATACGGCAGGTCTCTCTGATTAGATGTATTCAATACCTTGGTATAGCTTCTTTTTCTTTTACAGTTGCCTTTTGTAACATTTTATGATCAGGAAATTGTTCACAGTGAGTAGCTTGACAAAATTAGGCAATAGATAGAGAACCTACACAAGGACACAAGAATCTGTCCTTCGGGAATGCACAGGAGAACTGGTGCATAAATGTATCTTTTTGCAGCAAATTTGTTTACAGACATGTAAGTGTGCTTATTATTTGAAAGTACAGACTGTTTGAAGCACTTTGCTACAATAATCAGAAAGGAACGTCTTTGAAAAGGAAACAATTTCTGAGACTATTAGGGGTAACTACTCATCAAAAGAAATCATTCCTGTTCCTCAGCAGATGTTCGTAACTTGAGAATCCAGACAAGAATTTAACAATCTGTGCAGTCTTACCTGGATATATGCTGATGTCAAATGGCTGCTTAAGGACTTTGTAGACAGATTTGTGCTAGCTTTGCACTGGCAATGTGTGTTCTAAACACACATTGCAATGTGTTTGGCGAAGTGCTGAGCACAAAATACCTCACAGCTTTATGTTAATAGCTCAAGTTTGGTTGTGGGCATGGTACCAGTATGCAACTCAATCATCTGAAATTGTTGATTCTCACATAAACATGCTCTCAGAATTAGAGGAATACAAGTGCTTTGTGAGAATAAAGAGGGTAGAGAATGTGAGTAACTTTTCACACTTCCTTGTGAGGTTGCTTCTGGATGATAAAATAGAACAAATAGAAGGCAAAATTTCTGTGGTTTCCCCTGCCTTTCCTGCCTCAGATAATCTGTGGGAGCTGGCATTGACTCATTCTCTAGGAATTTAAAGTTCTTTTGCATGACTAGTGTATTAGAAAAGGTCACCAGTGCAATTATTATCCATTAATATCATTAATCTTAAAAAGGGCTCCACAAAATAATTAGAAAACACTGTAATAAGAGATCTTTGGTCCAAAACATTATTTTTAGCTATGTGCATAAACTCTCAATCTCTGTCTAGTAACTGCAGCAGAAGCTTATAAAAAAGATTTGGGATTCTGAAGGTATTACCTGCTTGAACTTGATCATCAGTAGATGTGTAAGCTTTGCATTTTAATTTGCAAGTTTACCAACCAGAACCACATTCATCTACATTATCTTTTCTATAAGCAGGACAGATGTATATGATAGACAGTGAGCGCAGCCTAAGTAAGTTTACAGGCTATTAAAGATTGGCCTCATGTTATTGTTGTTCACCATAAAAGGGCAGATCAGTTTGACAACCACTTATCTCAGTTCTCACAAATCAGAAAAGAAATAAGTATCCTAAAGATAGGAACAAGAGGGCCTTAGCATTACCTATGGGTCCAAGCATGGGGAGGAAACTGTGGAGTGGGACTGATGGGGAAAAGACTGGAAGAAGGCTCTTGGAATAAAATAGAAGATCATCTTCAGCTTGTTAATATTCTTTACCATCTTTTTATCTTTGCTTACAAACATGTACCTGTTGGACCAAGTCCAGATGGATGGATCCCTCTCCCATGAAGACAAGGTGAGAGAGTTGGGTTTCAGCCTCAAGAAGAGAGGTCGCTGGGGAGACCTTAGAACACCTTTCAGTACCTGAAAGGGTACAAAAGAGCTGGAGAGCGACTTCTCACAAGGGTGTAGGACAAGAGGGAATGGCTTCAAACTGAAAGAAGGGAGGTTTAGATTAGAAGTAAAAAATCCTCCTTGCAAAGGAGGCCCTGGCACTCTTTGCTCATAGAAGTTGTGGATCCCTCATCCCTGTAATTGTTCAAGGTCAGGTTGGACTAGAGCAACCTGGGATAGTGGACAGTGTCTCTGTCCATGTCAGTGGGAGTTGGAACTAGATGATCTCTAAGATCTCTTCCACCCCAAATTGTTCTATAATTCTATGATTCATTTTGAAAGTATGGAGGTAACTAATATGTATACTTTTAACGTGGAACATATGGTGTTGCCGCCTGTTCATTTTGTTCTGATTATTAATTTAAATGGTTTGTTCTTAATGTTGTTCCCCCCATGAGTTGTAATGGTTTTACCCGCTTGTCAGTTTTGTAAACCCCTCCCCTTTTTCCTGAACCTTCCTTGTCCATCACCCTGTTCCTGCCCCTGAACCCCATCAATCTATGTAAACCTCACCCCTTGTTCTAGCTCCTTCCCTGTCATTCATCCCTCACTGGAGGCCCCATTGGCATTGTGATTGCCGCCCCTCCCACAGGTTATTCCTATTGGTCTCCAACATTGTAAGCCTTCCCCCAACTCCTCCCCTGAGATGCCCTGATTGGTTCCTGTGTTTGTACCCTCCCCACCTTAAATTGAGGCGCACAGAGGTGCTGCTTGCCCAGAGCCTTGGGGTTCCTGTGCACCTTTCCAGCCCTTGTCCCGTCACTGTTCCCTTTCCCTTAATAAATCCTTCTTCCTGGAAAGCTGCTTAGACTCTGGGTCTCCTCCATCTCTTCGCCGAAGCCCACGACGCCGTGATTCCGCAGAGCCTATAGTGGCACCAGGGCTCTGAAGGTTCGGTCTGGGGAAAACAGCTCCCAGACCGTTCCCCACTCCTGACGCTGCAAGCGGCCAATGAGCAGAGCTAGCCTAAAGCGTTACGGGCCACAGCGGGCAGCGTCAGCTGGCGCCCAACGTGGGGCCTCTTCAGCGAGAGGAGACCCCCGGAGGAGTCGTTTTTGGATTATAAAGACTTTTGGGCGGCAGCTACCCCGGTTGCAGCAGGCCGGTTTTTGTCCGGCGGCGCTCCCGGGGGAAGGAGCGACAATCTCTCCGCGCACGAGGGACCGCTCCTGGGGCTTTGGACACCTCCCACGGCCACTGTCTGGACTTGGTAAGTTTTCCCCGGTGGGGGAAAAAGCGGGGGGGGGCGTGTGTGTGAGCCCCTTGGTAGCCCCTTGGTAGACTCCCCTGGGGGGGGGAGTGAGTGTGATTCGGGTCCAGACCCTTGTTTTAGTTTTTTAATTTCTCGTTTGCCGTTGAGGGGTGGTGAGACTGTGGAGCCGGGGGTGTAAGAGATGGGTGCGCGTTTGTCGGCTCCGCAGAGGGGGATTTATTTCCAAGTTGTGGGTCTCCTTGAGGGTGGGAAACATAAGTATTCACGAGGGTTGGTTAAGAGGCTTGTGCGTTGGCTTTTTCTGCATTTTCCCCATGTGTCCTCCGAAGATGTTCTTTCTATGTCATTTTGGAATTCAGTCGGGTCCAAATTAACGGCTTTAGTAGTTCAGGGGGACAAGACAGCCGCCAAATTAATCCCGCTTTTCGTTCTGATTCGGACCACCTTAGTTGAGAAGAAGGAAAAGCAGAAGCAGCCAACGCAGCCTTCCCCAGTTTCTTCAGTTTCCCCGGTTTCCCCAAACCCCTGCTCCTCGTCCCTTGTCCCTAAGTTGGGGGAGACCTGCGGAGCAACCCGTGAAACGCAGGGCTCCGAAGTCGGCAGTAGTCTCCCTGGCTCCCCAAGCCTCCCTCAGAACCCTTGCCCCGGTAGCCCTGGCCAAGCTGCCGGAGCCCTTACCCATTCCCCTACTTCCCCAGTTGATAACTCCAAGTTTTTCCCTTCCCAGTTTCCAAATCCCCGAGTTGATAAAGTTATTGATCCCCAGTTTCGCTCCCAGAACCCTAGTTCCCCTACACTCCCTAATTCCCGGTGTTCCCCTGAATCTTCCCTAAGTCTACATAATTCCCAAAATGGCCCCCGAGGGACACAAGATGGCGGGGACCGCATGGTCGGACCCCTCCCTTGTGCTCCTTCTTCCCACAATCCCTTCCTCCCCTCAAAGTCCAACCCCTTCCTCCCTAGCTCCTCCTTCCCTTCCTACCCTGACCCCTCCCACTTGCCCTCAGATAGTTCCTCCTCGGGGGTGTGTCCCCAAACTGTTACCTCCCAAAACTCCACCCCTTCCGGCCGCCATTCCTCCCTACAATCCTCCCCCTCAGTCGGTCCTCCAGCCCCGCCTCTTCCGGCTTCTGGTTCCCACGCCCCTCCTCCCGGTTCCCACGCCTCCCCTTCCGGTTCCCACGCCCCTCCTACCAGTTCCCACGCTTCGGGAACCGGAAGTGACAAGCCTGAGGACCAGAACCCGGAACAGGTTATAATTCCCTTTGCCGCACCGGTTAGTTTTAGAGGAAGGGGGGGGAGGTACCGAGAATGGGAGCCCTTCTCCTTCCAGACAAAGAGGGAGCTGTGCAAAGCTCAGAAAGAGTTCGGCAGGAGAAGTGAATATTTTAAGGGCTTGTTAAAAGCCACCTTCTCCGCGAACGAGATGGTCCCCCACGATTTAAAAGAGTTGTTTGCCTGCCTCCTTTCCCCAGCTGACTATAGGCTGTGGAAACAGAGGTGGAAGAAATCGTTGGAGGCCATCCTTCCTGAGTTGTTGCGCAGCGAGGAGTCCGCAGTTGACGCGGATGAAAACCCTCTCTCAATTGATCATCTGTGCGGTGAAGGGAATTGGGTAAAACCAGAAGAACAGGCTAGGGTTCTACCCCGGCCTGTTTTGATTAAAATTACGGAGGCCGCGGAAAAGGTATTTAACATCTTGCCGGGGGGGGAACCCCTTACCAACTTTTCGAACATCAGACAATCCCCCAATGAGCCATTTACCATCTTTGTGAACCGATTGCAGGAACAAATAGAGAGACAGGTGGATAGGCCTGAGATGCAAGAACAATTTATCCTCGAAATGGCAAAAGCCAATTGCAACGACATCTGCAAACAAGTTATCTTTAGTCTGCCTATGTATCCACCACCGACCCTGGACGCCCTCATTGATGCGTGCGAGAAGAAAGTGCCATTAGTGGGGACGTCCAAGGTGCCACCACCACCACACACGGTCAGGAGACCACCAACGGCAGCAGTGACCCAGCACCCGGCGGGGCACACCGTTATTCCGCCGGCGAGAACCACGCAATGCTATCGGTGTGGACAGCTGGGCCACATGGCAAAGAACTGTCCTGCCAACCACCCTCACCAGGGGCCGATGGGGGATGGTTCAGGGGAGAGGGTACATAAAGAAGTATCTAATAAAAAAAACAAGGAGTGCGGCGCGAACCTGCCCCGCGCGATGCAAAAAATGGGGCAGGTATCGCGGAGGGGGGAGACCTTAAACGCTGGACATGGCACGTATCCCGGACGCGACATCTCATCACCACCAAAGACACCCTCTTCCGGTCCCAGCACTGGACGGTGGTGGCTGTGGACCCTCTGGAGGGGGATCAGATGGAAACTGGACACGACTGTAAGTTTATTGCCATCGGGGACACTAAATACACACCCCCAGAGATTGAGATTTCTCCGATTACCTTCCCGGGTGGTCCGGAGAACCTCACTCTCCTGGCGCGCTGCACTCACCCACCATATTTCCTGCCAAAAGGGCAAATTATTGCCCAAATTATCCCAATGCCTGAAAGATTTCCAGTAGATGACCACGCACCAGGCGTCTACTGGGCAGAAGTGGTGGGTGAAGATAAGCCTATCATTGATTGCAGCGTCAAGCAGGGTGCGGAGTTTGTTAACATGAAGGGTCTGCTTGACACAGGGGCGGATGTGACGATCATCCCCGAAAGGAGATGGCCGTCACATTGGGAGTTGCAACCTGTGGCGGGGAAGATACAGGGTATAGGGGGCACCCAATTGGCTCGAGTTTCAAAGAGCGTGGTGCAAATTAAGGGGCCGGATGGGCAATTGGCTAATTTACGCCCATTCGTCACAGACTTCCAGGTTCCCTTGTGGGGGAGAGACCTCATGTCTCAATGGGGGGCAAGAATTGAAATCCCGAAAACCCCCCGGGATTTTTAGTGGCGGCCACTGTGGAGCGCCCCTTCCAGAAGCTGGATTGGATCACGGATGAAGCGGTCTGGATTGATCAGTGGCCGCTCAGAAAGGATAAATTAAGGGCGCTCAACGAGCTCGTGGAGGAGCAATTAGTAAAAGGCAACATCGTAGAGACAACGAGCCCTTGGAATTCTCCGGTTTTTGTCATTCGTAAGCCGGGGAAAGACAAGTGGCGACTCCTCCACGATCTTCGTGCGATAAATAAAATCATTGTAGACATGGGGCCCCTTCAACCAGGGATGCCTTCCCCAACCATGCTCCCCCGAAATTGGAATTTGGCGATAATTGACATCAAGGATTGCTTTTTTCAAATTCCTCTACACCCTGAAGATGCCCCACGGTTTGCCTTCTCGGTGCCCACCCTTAACCGAGAAGCCCCAATGAGGAGGTTCCACTGGCGGGTATTGCCCCAGGGCATGAAGAACTCACCGACTATCTGCCAGTGGTATGTCTCCTCATTGCTGTCTCCTGTGCGCTCCAAAATGGGGGAGGTCATCATCCATCACTACATGGATGATGTCCTAGTGTGTGCCCCCCATGACGATTTACTTACACAATCTCTTGACCTAGTGGTTAAGGTTTTAACATCAGCGGGTTTTCAACTCCAGGAAAATAAAGTTCAAAAGATGCCACCCTGGAGATATCTGGGTCTGCGGATTGCTGAGAGGACCATTGTGCCTCAAAAATTGGCCATCAACAGCAATCCGAAAACTTTGGCAGACCTTCACTCTCTGTGTGGGACCTTGAACTGGGTCAGACCTTGGCTGGGCCTCACTACTGAAGACCTAGCCCCCCTCTTCTTACTTTTGAAGGGGGAGAAGGAGCTAAGTTCTCCCAGGACCCTGACCCCAGAAGCGAGGAAAGCACTAGAGAAGGTACAGGATGCGCTAGTCAAAAGACAGGCGCATCGGTACGAACCGAGCCTACCCTTTGAATTTATAGTATTGGGGAGACTGCCACACCTGTGTGGGCTCATCTTTCAATGGGACCAGGGCTCCAGGGACCCGCTCTTGATCATAGAGTGGGTCTTCCTGAGTCACCAGCGGTCCAAAAGTGTCACCCGGCCACAAGAGCTGATGGCTCAGCTCATCAGGAGAGCTAGGGCTAGACTTCGGGAAATGGCTGGGTGTGACTTTTCGTGCATTCGGGTGCCTGTTAGCTTGTCTCGGGACAAAGCGTCCCCAGATAAGCTGACAAAGGAGATGTTCAATCAGCTGTTACAAGAGAACGAGACCCTCCAGATTGCTCTGGATAGTTACTGCGGACAAATTTCGGTCCACGCCCCTGCCCATAAATTCTTTAACGCAAAGTTCGATGTAATTCCAAGAGAAGTTCGGAGCAGAAAGCCCCTCAAAGCTCTGACTGTTTTTACAGACGCATCCGGAGCATCTCACAAGTCAGTAGTGACTTGGCAAGATCCTCGGACTCAGCAGTGGGAAGCAGATGTTAAATACGTGGAGGGATCTCCACAAGTTGCTGAGTTGGATGCAGTCGTTAGAGCTTTTGAGAGGTTTTCTGAACCTTTCAATCTGGTTACAGATTCGGCCTATGTAGCAGGGGTGGTCGCGAGAGCTGAACATGCAGCTCTCAAGGAGGTCTCCAATCCTAAGCTGTTTGAGCTGCTTTCTAAACTGATCTATGCTGTTTCCCACAGAAAGCAGCCTTTCTTCGTAATGCACGTAAGGTCACACACGGAGCTCCCTGGTCCGGTAGCAGAGGGGAATAAAATAGCAGATTCCCTCGCTACCCCCGTTTCAATGGCCCAGCTCCCTGATGTGTTTCAGCAAGCCAAGCTGAGTCATCAGATGTTCCACCAGAATGTGCCTGGACTGGTCCGTCAGTTCCACCTGAGGCGAGACCAGGCCAGAGCCATTGTGGCCACATGCCTGCACTGTCATTCTACCGCCATGCCTTCCCTAGGATCGGGGGTCAACCCTCGAGGTCTGGGGAGCTGCGAGGTGTGGCAGATGGACGTAACACACGTCCCTGAATTTGGTAGGTTCCGTTTTGTGCACCTTTCCATCGACACCTTCTCGGGTGCTGTCTTTGCCTCTGCCCACACAGGGGAGAAAGCCGAGCATGTCTGCAAACACCTCATGCAGGCTTTCTCTGTGTTGGGGGTCCCCAAAGAAATAAAAACAGATAATGGCCCAGCATATACCTCCAGGAAACTGGAGGAATTCCTGCAGGAGTGGGGAGTGGAACATAAGAAAGGCATCCCACACTCCCCCACAGGCCAAGCGATTGTTGAGCGAGCCCATCAGTCGCTCAAGCGTGTCCTTTTCCACCAGAAGGAGACTGTGAAGGGCTGCACACCACAAGAACGACTGTGCAAGGCCCTTTACACACTGAACTTTCTAAATTGTTCAGATCAAGATCCCAACCCTCCAGTGACCCGGCACTTCCAGACTGCCGACAGCTACCGATTGCAACACCGCCCTCCGGTGCTGGTCCGAGACCCTGAGACCCAGAAAATCATGGGTCCTTTTGACCTAGTGACCTGGGGGCGCGGGTACGCTTGCGTATCCTCGCCCCAGGGACTAAGGTGGATCCCACAACGGTGGGTTAAGCCTTACGTCCCTAAACATCCGAGCAGGCCGCCAGATGGGGTCAAGGATGCTGGCACTGTTGCGTCCGGGTGAGCCACCCCCAACCCGAAGAGGAGGAGAAAACAACCCTGAACCCTTTTGTTACGCCGACTTACCTTTTAGTTAAGTTATGTTTTATGTTTGCTTTGTTTTAGAGAGAGCCATCCCTGAAGACATGACAGCCCCAAGGGTCGCCAAGATCATCTTTAGTGTGATGTTGGTAGTGGCCCAGATGGAAGGGTGGATCGTGCCTCAGCCAAAGCAAAACGTATGGGTCATGTTGGCGAAGTCCCTGCAGCGCGACGAGCTGTGCCTCTCCACCGGAGCAGCAGGAAACCCAATGTCAACATGCCTGGTGGGGATCCCTTTGAAGCCTGAAAAGTTTCCCGACTCCCTTACCACCTTGCTCCATGACGCCAACCAGGGAAGGCCGGCTCAACGTGTCGTCCGCTCAGCGCCAATGTACAAGATCAGAAGGCCAGCGAAGAACCCCCTCCTCCTCTGGAGAGACTGGCAAGCCACGCTTGAGAAAGCGACCGTTAAGCCCCAAGAGTTCGACCTTTTAGATTCCTCCCCAGCGTCATTCTGCGTTCATTTCCGTTATTATCCCTCTGATCCTGCCCCATATCCAAAGGTGGAACAAGTAAACAAGCAGTTCCAGGCAGCCAAGTGGTGCCAGAACATTGCCCATGTAAAGATGCCCTCAACCCTTAATCCTTCCCCTCTTCAGTTACCCAAAGGTTTATTTTTGATCTGTGGAGATCGGGCATGGGCAGGCATCCCCTCTCGCCTTCTCGGAGGGCCGTGCACACTGGGCCGGCTGTCCTTGTTTTCACCCAACACGACCCAAATCGAAAATTGGAGCCAAAAGAATAATTCGGCTATCAAAAAGCGCAGCCTGGATGACTTAGACCCAGACTGCGACTCAGAGATTTTCCATTGGAGTAAGCTAAAACGGGTAGCAGTGTCTGTTTTTCTGCCCTGGTTGGCCGCTGCTCAAGCCCTTGGAGAATTAGGCCAATTCGAGTGTTGGGTAGTAAAACAAGCAAATTTAACGTCAGCTGCGCTAAGCGACCTCCTCGAAGACGAGGAAATCACCAGGCAAGCCACCCTCCAAAATCGGGCGGCCATAGACTACCTGCTGCTCCTGCACAACCACGACTGCAGGGAATTTGAGGGGCTTTGCTGCATGAACTTGACATCAAAAAGTCCCTCCATTCGCCAGACCATCGAACAGATGAGAGGCATGGTCCACCAGATAAAACAAGAACATGAGGACTGGGCCACCAACATCTTTTCCAACTGGGGACTGTCCGGATGGCTCTCATCCATCCTGAAAACTGTTTTATGGATTGTTTTCATCATTTTTATAATTTTAGTTGCGTTCGCCATTCTGAGAAAATGTTTAATTCAATCTGTTCTCCACCTTGTATCTCCTCCTCCCCAAGTTAATTTTGTTGATGCTCCTTCTCCTTCCTCCTCGCCTCCACCCTCTCCCTCCCTTAAAGACTGGTTCCCTGAGCCCTCTACACCTCCTGCGGATGCAACCTCCTCTTTCTAAAAAAGAAAGGGGGAGATGTTGCCGCCTGTTCATTTTGTTCTGATTATTAATTTAAATGGTTTGTTCTTAATGTTGTTCCCCCCATGAGTTGTAATGGTTTTACCCGCTTGTCAGTTTTGTAAACCCCTCCCCTTTTTCCTGAACCTTCCTTGTCCATCACCCTGTTCCTGCTCCTGAACCCCATCAATCTATGTAAACCCCACCCCTTGTTCTAGCTCCTTCCCTGTCATTCATCCCTCACTGGAGGCCCCATTGGCATTGTGATTGCCGCCCCTCCCACAGGTTATTCCTATTGGTCTCCAACATTGTAAGCCTTCCCCCAACTCCTCCCCTGAGATGCCCTGATTGGTTCCTGTGTTTGTACCCTCCCCACCTTAAATTGAGGCGCACAGAGGTGCTGCTTGCCCAGAGCCTTGGGGTTCCTGTGCACCTTTCCAGCCCTTGTCCCGTCACTGTTCCCTTTCCCTTAATAAATCCTTCTTCCTGGAAAGCTGCTTAGACTCTGGGTCTCCTCCATCTCTTCGCCGAAGCCCATCGACGCCGTGATTCCGCAGAGCCTATAGTGGCACCAGGGCTCTGAAGGTTCGGTCTGGGGAAAACAGCTCCCAGACCGTTCCCCACTCCTGACGCTGCAAGCGGCCAGTGAGCAGAGCTAGCCTAAAGCGTTACGGGCCACAGCGGGCAGCGTCAATATGGTACAGATTTTCTCTAAGGTGTCTCAACAAGATGTAACAGTGACATGAAAATAAGATGACTAAATGTTTTGGGACTCAAATGTTGCCTGCAGAAGTCAAGAAATGTGAAAATTCAGAAGAAATACATGCATTTCTTCACTCTGACCCAAGATCTTATGCTTTTTTGAGACACTATATGAAAAATAACACACTATATTAGGTCACACTTGGTTCTAGTGAAGAAGCTATATACAAAGAATTGGGGTGTGCCTGTCACTGCCTATACACAGTATCTAGAGGACAGCAAACTCTTCTTGCCATCTCAGAAGGCTTGCCACAGTGGCTAATGAAAATCAGTCCTCCCTGGATTACCCAGCATTTTTTAATATCACTAGGAAAAAGAGCCAACAGCAAAAAGACCAGTGGTACTTCATCCCATCCTACTACAAACTAGAGTAACTGGCTCAGCTAAGACTTGCAGCTACACAAAGACTATGGAGTGGACGCTCAGGCATCTTCCCAGTTTGCAAACATAGATTTCAATTTAAATGAGAAGAGATCCTTGCAGAACTGGTAGTGTGCACCTTTCTGCCCTGGTATATCAGTCTTCCATTTTCATGTAGAAGTAATAAACATATCAATCTACCCTAATACATACTCATGTATGTTCTCAATTACTATCTGAATAAAGCCAGGAAATGCGACATGTCTACACAGTCATAATTCTCCAAGACAAATATGAATTAATGTGATTTTGTGATAGGATATTGACTAAAGTATCTATGCTTTTTGGCCTTAACAATGACCTGTCTTCTATCCCCTAGATGATTTCCTTCCTCTCAGCCTCTGCTTTCTCTGTAAAATAGAACAATTATTTTGCCTCTTTTTGTAAAATACACCAAAATCTATACATGAAAAATATTTTCTGAAATCCAAGTTTTCATTTTAATGAACTTAAATTATAATTAGTCTATTTCCTAAACTATTTCAGAAGATATTTTTCAATGTGAATTAATGTCAATGCTTAATTATTAATTTTAGCCAATATAAGTTCTCAAATGGATTTCTTTTTTATTTCCATAATAAAGAAGATTTCTTTCCTGCATCTATCAGGTGCTCAGAAAAAAGTTCTATGATTTTAATTTTCAAGATAATTAAACTAGACAATCATTAACTAACTGACAAATTTTGGGGGATTGAAAACCCTGGAGTGTTTTTCAGTGTAACAGCAGGCCATATAGAGCCATGATCCCAACTGGTAGTTTCATTCATTTCATTAAATTGTAATTAATTACATACAGAACATTTAATTTAATATTCTATGTGGTTGTCAATGAAAGAATATACTTTTAATTTTTTATTTTGTGCACACTTGTGGTAGATATTGCTGTTATTTTCAGTGAAATTTTAGCATGAGTATAACGATGCTATGTTGGGAAGAAAATTTATTTTTAATCCCCTTGAATTAAAATTCAATATTTCTTGACCAGTATAATGCAACACGATTAAAAAAATACAAGCACACAGGTGAAAAAAGAGCAAAGGAAATGGGATATGAAAACAGGAATGTCCTGAAACAAATAACATGGTTTGAGCTTATTACAAACATTATACAGCAGAGTTATGAAAAAGCCCTAATTCTTTAAATGCTTGTTTATGTGTAAAATTTGAATACATGGGTAGTTTCATTCCTTTAGGATCCCAGAAACAAAAACTGAAATTAAATACCTGTAAGTAAATACCTGGCTGTCCCCTGAAAACTCCATGCATTGACATTCTGAAATCCAGCATTACAACCAAGAGCACAGGCATTCCCTGCAAAACCGGTGCTTTTGGTTTTCTTTACCAGAGAAAGTACAAAATGGGTAAGTTCTCTATCTTAAGTTAAACAAGGTAAGAGATACCTGAACTTTAAGTATACCTTGTAACTGCTTGAAGAACTCTAAAAAGGAGTTGTATTTTCACGTTAATCAAGCAGATACAGAAAATGAAAATCATTCATGACATAGCTACATGTATTTTGACTTATGTGAAATGACTTCTATGATGCTCAAAAATTTAACAAATTCTGCAAGACGATGAAATCCTGATTCATAAATCCTCATTCTGAATCTCACTAGGTGAGATTATGGCAGATCATGATTGACTGTTCATCAGTTGTTTGGAACTGATGGGCTGGCTAATCAAGAGCCAGTTTATGATTCATGAAAGGTAAGCATATTTTTAGTAGTATAATTTTCATCTACTCCTTCACTGCTCCAGAAACGGGATAAATGCTCATTATTAGGTCTTGTCTGTTATTTCTCCATTTTCAAAAAGATGGTCACCAGAGGAAAAAAAAATTCTTAAATTAGCCCTTCTATAACACTAGTAATATATTCTTACATGCTGTATATCAAATTTATTCTATCTATATAATAATGTGCACAGTGAAAATAATTTGCAAACAATAAACTAAACAACTCTGGTAATGAGTATCTATGGTGGTAACTACTAACAGGAGATGGTTCACAGGAGTTGAAATCAAATCAGAAAAAATGCATTTAAAAAGTAACAGGCTAAGATAATTCAAACAGATATACTTGAAACTAGCATTCAGAACAAAAATCTGCAGGCCAAGTGTTGCAATGATTTCCTTAAATGCTCCTTCTAAGGGCAAAATCTGCTGCTAATGATGGGCAGTTGAAGAAATTAAAGAAACAGTATAAAACCAAAATATACAGTGAAAATCCATTCAGGAACTTTTCAAGGAATGTAGAGGAACAGTGCTGATCTGCTGTGATGATATATTATTAATTACTCAAGCTTAAGACCTACATCACCCTGAAACAATCAGCTGTCAAAAGTGGAGAAATACAGCAGTGTTCTGCTGTTCATATTTCTCTCCCAAATTGCATCAAGTTTTCTCAATTTAATAACAAACAAAAAAAAGCTGAAAAACAAAGAAATAACGAAGTTTTGAAAGTTCTTGTAGTTCTTTAATAAAGAATGGAAAACATATTTTTCCTTCTTCTATTAGACGTGTTCCAATAGAGAAGATTCTCATTCAAAATGTCATGTGTATGGTGCTCTCAGGCACTTTGTGAACTTTAACACTATGTGAGAGAATGTACAATTTTTCCTTATTGCAACAGCATTCACAATTGTGGAGAACACAAATACAGTAGCGACAAGACGTCTTGGAAAACATGGATCTGGTGGGCATGGTTGTACAGTCACTGCCCAGAGCACTTGCATGAGGCAGGAAGAGATGCCATGTTGGGAGGTGCGCAGAGGCAGCAGGGAAAGCAGAACCATGGTTTCTTACAAGCAGAGACCTGGTGTATTCATAGTATTCTGTTATTTGGGTCATAGAGTATGACCAAGAGTATGAGTAACCTTTAAGACCAACACCATTGAAACATTTCTTGGAAAGAGATACTGTCGTTTGCTGTGGTAAGCCAAGTTTAGACTGTGCTGCATTTGTGAGCACGTGTTGTAGTAATCTTTTAGGGTCTGGCAGCAGTGGGTGACATTTTATTTTTACAATTGCTTGTGCAGTAGAAGCATATTCGCCTGCACTTAAATACACTTGATGGTTATTCACATTAGAGGCAAATTTTCAAAGAGCTGTTAAGGTTTTTGGCCAGGTACACCACTACTTTTATTGAGAACTGCATGTGTTAAACTGAGCAATGTGCTTTGAGAAACAAAAATATGCTTTCTTCCTCTGAACATTCAGGAATGTATGATTTTTTTTCCCCTAGATTTTTAAGGCAGTTAGTATGACCAACAGTTTGAAACGAGTGCTGGGAGAACTTGAATTCTCTGGTATGGCTGACAAAAGCTCAGTGCCCCCTGAGGATCATCCATGGAAACACTCCTGTGGTGAAATGGAGAGGTGTTTGGCATCACTGAAGCAGTGCAAAAGCAGAAGGGTACAATTGTAGTGGTGAAATATATGTCTTGGACTAGCATGATGTCCTTTCCCCTTTTCTGTCTCCAAGTATGCTCTCTCCCTTAAAAAAAAAGTTAGACTTTTGTTTCAGAGTATGTTCATTTACAATTTGTAGGCCTGAGAAGAGATCTAAGCTTTTATTAAAATGTCCTTTTCCAAGCTGTATGGCCCACCACCAACAAAACAAGAGTATATATTTCTTTGGTGCTCCCATTGGCTTCAGTCCTACAGAAATCCTGTCAACTCCAATATCCCCTCCTCTTACAAAGGGAGAGCTAGCCATTGAAGCAGAAGGACCAGATCAGGGGCCATGTTCTCTTCAAACCACATATGGCAAAACAGCAGCCACCACAAGCTAAGAATCATCATTGTGCTGCCCAACATCCACAGATTTCCCTGATTATGAGCATGTTTTGTGCAAAAAGAATCTCAAATCTTGTGACTGTTCCTATAAAAGTGATTAGAAAATATTTTTTATTTATAAAATATTTTTTATTTATAACAATCATAAAAGCAATAAAAGCATCATGAATTGTATTAATTCAGTCTATAATTAAATGCATGCTCTGCAATTTGGAATTAAAATTTGCCTTCCTAAGATGAAAAAGTCTACTTTAGATATCAAATTGCTGGGTAGAAGATGTTTGAAATATACCTTTATACTTTTTTGAAAACAAAAGTGCTCATTACGTAAAACATTAAGACAACAGATGTGCTTGCAGAAAAAGGGAGGTGCTCACTCCGCATTGTCCAAGGTGCTAATTCAATGTGTTAATTACTGTTAACATGGATAATGATGCTGCTCTAGGCAATTTTCACCCAGCATTTGGAGGAAAAAATCAGTTTTAATTGTAATCAACCAAAGTATTATGTAAACGTTGCTCTACAGCAACTGCACATTCACTCAGTACACATGATGGTGTTGGTTTTAAAAATAGATTAGAATATGTGTAAGACTCTACTAGGCTTGGCAAATAGTTTTTATTAACAAAACCTAATAGAGCAGCAGATGGTGAACTGGCTCTAACGAAGCTGCAGAATATTCAGTACCCTTTTTTCCAGCTTTGCCTTTTGATATGACTCAAGACTTTATCCTGGAAGAAGGTGGAACAAAATCTGTTTTCTCAACTAGTTTAGTCTTTGGATCAATAGAAAGATGGAAGAAAAAATCCAATTATCCTTCATCTCAGAAAATGTGCCAACCTGAGGAGATTCTGAACACTCCTTAGAAGCAGAATAAACTGGTTTTCTTCTCCAAAAAGAAAGTGAAAAAACAAATGCTACTGGGGCAGTCACCTGCAAAGGCCACAGGTTCAATATTGAAATAAAAAAGTCGTTTAACTTTGTGATCCATTAACAATTTCAAAGATTTTTTTCTCTGTGGTGATTCCTGGTTTAAATACATATAACTTAGCCTAAACCAAGGCAGACAGAAGAGGCAATTCAAGATTTTTGAAGTCTGCATTTGTAACACAGTCACACAATTGCTAACATTTTGCCTATTTTCACTCATCCTGTGAAACCATCATCAATATAGCTGTGTGCCATATCATGAAAAGTAAACATATGTATTCCTCTTAAAGGTTAGGCAATTTGTTTCTATGTTCTTGGCAGGTTTAAAATTAACACTTTATGATAAAGAACTAAAAATAAGGTAAAAGGACACGGTAAGCTTATCATGATGCTGAGGTAATGGATTTTGACAAACCTTCTGCTATTATCCATTTAAGACTGTAAAGCAAAAGGTATTACTTTCCTATAGCACCAGAATACAAATTCTCTAATGTTATAAAATAAGTTTGCAGCTGGAAATCGAGATGATAGGGCTGAACATATCAATGGCTAGCAATTCCATACAGCCATACTACTGGAAAAAAATAAATTAATACAATCATATTGCAGAAAAAGAATTGCTGCAATGAAATATTGTAGATTCCAAAAGGCCATAAATCTGTAGTTAAGGAAAAAATACACCACCTTTCTCAAGCAGCGGAAGTTTGCTAGTGTTAGATGTGATCTATGTAGTCTTGAGAAGGCAGCAGCAGTACAAAAATAACTACCACGATCTGGAAAAAATCACTCTTCCTCCTCTCATAACAACATTTCTTTTCTGGGTTCTTAAGAGCAGAAACTTATGGCTGCTGCAATCTGCTCCCAGGCTTTATACATCTCGCTTTAAATCCATCACACAAAATGAACGGTACAGTTCATTATATGGAATAATAAAACTTGCACCATGTCACACGTATTTCTGAGCAACATAAACTGCTACATTCTCACCAAGCTTACTTCAGCAGGTCAAATTCTGTTAGGAATCTTTATGGTTTATAGTGTCTAGTTATAGAATCATGGTAAAACTCTTTCAGCTGAAATTTTGAAGAAAGCTAGAAAAGTGACTGATAGAGTTGAACGCTTTAAAGGAATATTGAAAATATTAGAAGCATTATATTATTCTGAGATAAATATCGGAATCTGTTAACATGAGAGACCCACAGACAGTCTCCACTAGGTATTATTTCAAGGCAAACCTTTTTGTGTCCGTGAACTGCTCTCTTTTTTTTGTACTTTTCATATGTAACCCTTTTGGATTTAACTGGAATGCTGTCTCCATAATTTCTATGTAGCATTTCATTATTTCTTAATTCTAAATCTCATTTATTTATTATTTCTTAATTCTAAATATTTCTGTGTTTTCTTCGCTCAGTTCTAATTGCTTATTCATACTGACAGTGCTTTCTCCAAGCGGAGTGGCAGTATCCCATCACTTCCCTGTGACATCTGCTTCCACGCCCCACCTATACCCAGCAACAAAAGGTGGTGCATCTTTCTCCACCTTGATCTTTTGTACTGCATGCCAGATGGGTCTGAGCTCTGCTCCATGCATGCAGCAGAGAAACAAAGTCTGTCTGCCTGCAGGAACTGATTATTGTTGAGAAGAAGAGGTGAAGATACCTTTCATTTGCAAAGGTATTGCTGACTACTTCAAAATGAAGGGCTTTTCTAAGGCAGTTGAGGTTGAAGTGTGCTGGCCAGGGTGTTGAATATTGAAATTATCTGTCAAGATACAGAGTTACCAGAATTCATCTGAGTGTGTGACAAATAGAAAAATATTTTCTTTTGCATTTTTGTTACTTGGAGAGGTTTTTTAAAGAAGATTTTTTTGTGTGTGTGTCTCCGAGGGGATGAGATGTATAAAAAACCCCATCTCTTTGCTAAGATAATGGGTTTTTTTCATGCTATTTCACTATAGCTAGACAGGTTTGATTTAAACTTCCAGATATAGTCTGCACCCAAACAGTGACACAAACAGCCCATAATTATAACATAACTTCAATAACAAAGGAGTTGGATGTAAATAAATTAAATTGAGAGTGTAAACACAGCTTCAGTCTGAATGGTCTTGTCATATTTCATACCCTCATTTTAATGCAATGCTAAGCAAAGCATGCAAATATTTACCTTTGTCTGATCTTTAATTCCCTAAATTTATGTGGAATCATGCACAGATGCTCTGGAAACCAGCATGGAAAAGCCTGGCATTTTAATTGATCCCAGAGCCTCTTTCATCATAGCCCCTGCTGCTACAAAGTCTGCTTCTTGCTCCAAAGGTTTGCCTAGTTACGGCAAGCAGCCAGGCAATGTGCAGAAATCCAGGGAAGGAAGTAACCAATCAATTTTTTAATTTCCCTATGTAAACAGCAGCAAATCAGGATGGATTTTGAAATCTCGTTAGTGGAAAGTGAGATGCATTGTGCACATTTTAACATAAGTATTAACTGTATGCAGTGTCTTGCAGAGAGAAATTACAAACCACAGGGTTTGTTTCACAAGTCTTTTTTCAAAAGACAACCTGAATATGTTATTTAATAGTCTGAATGCTTTTTGGAGGGTGGGGGTGGAAACAAATTTTACTCCTTTGTCACTGATATCCTATTAATTTAATGTTTTATTTATAGTTAATTATGTGAGTAAAAGTATGTGGTAATACTTTTATTATGTAAGTAATACACTTTTTTTATGCTTGAAAGGCTAAATATTGTCAGAGTTAGGAGGATGATATGTAGAACAAGATCCTGATTTTAGGAAGATTTATTACAAAAGGAGGAATTTTATGTTTGTCATTAAAGATTTTCAATTAGTGTTGTCTTGAGTATATGAGTAAAAGTGAGTGCAAATTTATCACTATCATATTTGCAAGTCAGTGAGTTGTATGATCTCTCTGCACCTTCTGTATAATAAGCTGGTTTGCAATTGTTCCTAGGTTTTTAAGAGGCTGTTCTGCAGGTTTGCTCTTCTGTGACAATTATCAACAAGTGATTATTCAAGATATTCCATGCTCCCTGCCATGTTACCTTAGCAACTCCCATGGACATGAACAGATCAATGGTCATTTGAAATCACTAACTCATTGTTCATTTCAATAAAAACATACATTCTACTGTGCCACTAGTAATATGCCACTTCTATATTTGAGGTCCCTACTGCCTTAATGTAGCTCAAAGTTGGATCCAGGTAATGAAGTCTTACATATGCTACATAAAATACCTGAATTTATCATAAGATAATACATGAATTTGTTTCAATATATGGAGTTTGAAAACTGATGCATGCCTCAAACTATTTACTCTATAAAAATTTAAAAATAAATATTATATATACATATACAGTTACTTCGCAGGGAAAAGGCTTTTAAACTTTTGATGGGAAAATATAAATTTGCTTCACTGGCTCCTAAGATAAATCCTTTTGGCACAGTGAAAGGATTAAACATGGACATGAAAATTTCAAAGATCAATTCATTTTTTCAATAGTCTTAAAAAGAGAAAGAAATCCTAGACATACTCAGTTACATATAAGCTTTGCCACTGAGTTAAAGTCGATACTTTCAGTAAAATTCTCATGGTAGGAAAAAGAAATAACATTAAGCATTAGCTATATGCAGCAAAATGCTTTTGTTTATATTATTTAGTTCTGATTCACCCTACAAAGATACTAATTTGATTGTGAGAGTCAGTGAACCTTTATTTATCAGGCATAATATAAAAACAGTTCTTCTATAAACACATTATCCTCTCCTGCTGTCTCAGTCATTGCTTGGAGGGAATAGGGAATATGTAGGAAAGGAGCCTAAAAGGATGCTTTATTCTCAACAGGCTATGGTGTCCTTGACTTCTTTGTTCCAACCTCCATTCAAATTGACAACCAAGGGATAAAATATAGTAATTTTTTGATTGTAGATGAAAATCCAGTAGAGAAAAATAGACTTCCTTGTCTATTGTTTAGGAGACCTATGACTTCTTGAGTCTTCAATCACTATCAACTCAAACTAATTTTCAATTCGTAAGTCAGATGAGAACAGTGTTTCAAGGACAACAGAAAAAATATTTGCTCTTTGTCAAATAGATTTTCAGAACAATGGAGGTTGTTTTTAAAAATAAAAGAGAAATTTTCAGGCTAAAAATTCTTTTGAATAAAAGTTTCCATACTAGTATTTTTTTTCCTTGAAAGTACTTCTTTAAAAGGAAGGAAAAAAGAGATAAAAATATCTTTTACTCAGAGATCATACAGATGTCACAGTTCAGGCATTTATTTTATTAGCTGTCAAATAGCACAAAAACCTCTGATATCTTTGATCAGTTCTAAAACTTGAAGTCCAAAAACTAGTAAGGATCTTAAGACAGATCTTTAATTTTAAAAAATTTGAGTTCTTTGCAAATTCATTGCATAAGTCTCTAGTGTTGTAATGAGGAATAAAATCAGAAATAATTTGCTTAAAAATCAAAATGTCTGCAGCAGTTTGAGCACCTGCGTTTTAGGGTTGTTCTCTTTCCTATTACAAGTCCAGCCATTAAATATTTATTCTCTCTCACAACTTTCACACCAGTTTCCCAAATGGATTTTCCACCTGTCTGTCTTTTTGTCCCTACTTAAACATTAATTTTCCTCCCATTTCATTGTGTGCAACTAGAGAAGTGAAATAATTGCAGATGTTACCCTTTTTTTCATTGTGGTAAATAGGAGAACTCTTTTCATGCTGACAACATACTCACAAAAAGCTGGACTTTACTTGTTTTAGCAGACATTTGCTTTTTAAAACTCTCAGAGGGACTGACCATATGTTCAGTTCACATTTATACAGCCTGATTAATTTAACCCATTATGGTCTCCTAACTGGCTTAAGAAAATACACTTCATAAGTATGCTGGAATTAAATGTAATTCTGATTCTATAAAACACAAATAAATTTGCAGTGTTTGGATGCTGAATCTAGATTTTCAGTTTAAAATATATTTATATCACAGAAATCACATAAAGTGGCAGGCCAGAAACAAAGAAATCCATTTAAATCACTTTGCACTGGAGGTCCTTTGTAGCTTTGATAAGGTGATTGTGGAAAACGGACTCTGAAAGTATTTTTATCAATCATTTGGTAAATGATGCTTTTCTTACAATGATATATTTGATTAATATTTGCAGATGTCCAAAATAGTAGCATTTCTTGTGTCACCACTGTATCATTTACATGTTCTGGAGCAGCTAGACTCCCCAGAGACAGCAAAGGAAGGTGTTGATTCCTCCCCAGCACTGTTAACAGCATTTCTTCAGAGCAAGGGAAAAAATGGTAGTAAAGCTTTCCTTATTCTTACGGTTTTGAAATGAGGTTAAGAACTTCGCCAAAAAATGATTCAGAAATATTCAGTGGCTCCTGAATCTCTCTTTTCTATATGTAAAACCTTTTGGGCTCAGTTTAATCAATGGAAATATGTAAGTACCTGGGCTGAAGAAGGATCTCAGTCAGCTCCAAAGCAGACTGAATTAAACACTACAATTTCAACATGGCTGCCATTATCCCCAAGTATAACTTTCCACTTGTGAGTTTATGTGGAGGGAGGCAGGCTTAATACTATGGAGGACTAGTTCTGTCAAGGTTGAGATTTCCCAAAATGTGCAGTGCTGGCCTTTGTTTCTTTCTATATACTAAGTGAAAGAGAATTAGCTAACACCAAATGCTTTAAAAATCCTGTCTTCTGTTAGTTTACTTCTCAGGGTGACAAGGAATACAACTTTGTCATGTGAAACTAAAAATAGTGATTACTTTTTACTAGTTTCAGTAACACCTGCAAATAGTGCAGGCTTCACAAGACTCAGAGAAAGAATCATCCTGCCCTGAAAGGATTACAGGAGAGAGGACAAGCAGGTGAAAGAGAGAAAGTAACTTCTCTGACAAGTTCCTCAGATGGTAAGAGACTTGACTTAATCCCAGTCCTGAAAAAAAGCACACTGAAGCCAGTTAAAAATTTTGCTGTTAGGATTAAACTCAGATATAGAGGGGTAAGATGAAATAATTTACTTTTACAAGTCTTTTAAATTAAAGTACACTTCCAATTACTTTCCTCAGCTGAAAAAGACAGGTGGAATATGCTGCTGCACCTCATTTTGGACAATGTTTTTGCAGGCTGCTTTGTTAGATATTTCTTCTATAACAAATGAGACAGTAGTAACTGAAAAATATTTTTAACCTCCTCAATATCTCTCATGAGTGAAAAGCAGAAAATCTGTTTCATAGGAATGTCTTCTTGCAGAACTTCACCTAAAACTCTAATTTTCAGGGCTAAGGTTTCATTTTCTTACTTATGCCAGCAACTAGGTAACAAATCTTAGGTACATGCTCAGGTTACGTTTCTGTTTCTTTAACATTTTTTATTCACTGACTCAAAGTAGTTAGCCCAGCAGGAAAGCATGCTATCTTTCCAACTTACTTTCTCAGTGACAGTAGGTAGGCATGACAGGGATCTGGTCCCAGCCACTCACACATCAAAATCAAAATGTTTTAATTTACAAGACTGTTCGGGGTTTTATCCTAGCCACAGGAGAAATTAGATGATACATGTCATTTCAATAGCATTCACACTACCTAGTTTTAGAGAATCGATTCATTCTACTCCTATATATGAGTATACACACTCAATTTGGAAACAAATCAACTGAGAAGTTCTCATTTCCTCACTGGTAGTATACCAGGATGATGCAAGCTGTGGTTCTAACCTATGACAGCTGCATACAACTTCCAAAAATTTGGTAGCAGGAGTATTAATTACCCCAGATATTTCTTGGGGCAGCAACTGCCTGGAGCACTTTGCTCTAAGCCACAGACTGGAAGCATGACACATTAGGCATTCAGAAGGCGGCAAAGTGTGGGAAGACAAAATGAAATAAAATTATTCCCCACACACAACATTTCTGTATTAATTTCTTGATATGTGAAAATTATGGAACAAAAATGTTGCTTCTTATTTGGTCAAGACAGATAAGAGGAGCAGTGATTTTTCAGAATTCCTTCAGAATCCAAAAGCAATTCAGCTGTTTTCATTATCACTTGTTTCAATATATCATTATATTCTAAAGGAAAAACTTCAACCCTTGCTGGTCATTCAGCTCACTGTGATTATTCTTAAATCCCATAGTAGAGAGCAGCATGACACTTCACAGTAAGAGTTATGACCTGTAGTTAAAGTCTGCTTCAGTGCACTGAGTTATCTTATTACTGAGTTGTGTACCATAGAATCGCACAGTACTTAAACCTTACTGTATTAATGGAAAAGCGCTCAGACTATTCATTGAGTCCTCACAGAGGTATAGTGAACGTTGTTTATTTCTATCTTTAGTACACTTTTATAGGGTTTGACAGGGTCCACAGGCTTAGCAAGCTACTATTGGTTAATACATGTTGTTTTACATTCTTTTCCCAGTACACAATGCCATTGTTTTTCTTTATTCTCGCTGTTCCAGGAGAGTTTCAAGGATACTGCCTTTAATATTGTCGCCTGGATTGAAAGCTGGCTTGTGCAGACAAGCTTTTACTAAAATATCATGCCTTTGTTCTGCTAAAATATTTTAACAAATCCCCATTTTTCTTTTTGCACAAGTCAGGCTTTGGACGCGATTCATTCTACACTTCTATGGATACAGGATAACATACAGCTCAAAACAACTATCCCTATTAATATCATAAGCTAAATTAATCCTCCCTTCTAGCACAAGAAACATCAACAATCCAGTAATGCCCCAGTTGGCTGACCAACTTTCAATGGGGTTACTATCTTCTTTCAGGGCATGTAACCCATTCTGTAGCTGGTTTAGCTATTTATGGATTGAAGCTGAATGGTCAGTAAGGTTCAAACAGCACATACCTTCAAACTCCTCACAACCATGTCCTTGTGCCAAAAGCAAGAAATCAATTGCAGCTTGGTTTTGTAGTACGGCATGACGTACACTACTTACATCAGCTGAAAGTTCACTTAATATTGTTGATGTCAAATTTAGTTCTTTCCTGGTCCAACAATCTAGCCTTTTTAAAGTTGCTAAGGCTTTAGCAACAGCTGCTTCTGCAGTAAAAAAGGAGGCCAGACATACTATACCATGACCCCAAAAGTCTGAGTCTCTAACATCATCACACTGTAATTCATCCAGGCTTTGCTTTGACCAAGCTATACTCAGCAATTGGTGTATATTTGGATGGAACAAAGTAAGCTTTCCAAGGTAGCAGGAGATTGTGGATCTCCTGTTATTAAAAATTGCCCTTTAGGAGGCTCATTAAAAGTGCCATCTCACCATTCCTAATGCCAGCAATAGATCGTACCCATTGCAGATCTCCAATGAGCTTCTGTGCATCATTAAGGGTGTTGATCTCAGTAGTCAATTTCAATTTCTGGAGGTGGACAGATGAAGATGTTAAAATCCACCCTAGATATTTCCATGGGACTTGTTTTTGAATCTTCTCTGGGGCAATTACCAAGCCTTTTGCAGCAAGCTGAGCAGCAATATATGCAAGGTCATCATCTTGGAATGCATCAGGTTGACAAAACAAAATATTGTCCATGTAGTGGTAAATAATTGTCTGAGAAAGTTTGGCACACACAGGTGTCAGTGCCCAGTGCACAAACAGTTGGCACATTGTTGGGGAGCTTTTCATCCCCTGTGGAAGGACCACCCACTCAAATCTCTGAGACAAACTTTATTAATTGCTGGTAAGGTGAAGGCAAACCATACTGTGCCTTCCTTTTGCAGGGGCATTGTGAAGAAACAGTCTTTCAAATCTATAACTAAAAGATGCCATTCCTGTGGTAGCATTGTGGGAGAGGATGTAATGCTGGTTGTAATGCTGGTTGTAATGCTCCACATTTGGTCATTTACTTTGCACAGATCATGCAGTAATTGCCACTTTCCAGATTTCTTCGGGATGACAAAGATTGGCGTATTCCATGGGCTGACCAATGGTTGGATGTGTTTTGCTTGCAGCTGCTCTTTGACAAGCTCATGCAATTGCCAGCCGCTCCTGAGAGAGAGGCCACTGCTCGACCCACACTGGCTCATTGGATTTCCATTGAATCTTTGGGGTCGGTGGCCTGTCAGCAGTGGCGACTACTGAAAAGGTGATTGGGCAGGAAATGTTAATGTTGCTCCAAGCTGGCTTAGAACATCTCAGCCAATGAGCCCTCCAAGACTCCCAGGCAAAGACATGACATATGGACAGAAGGTGGTAGTCTGTCCCTCAGGAAATCGAAACTGAGTTGGATGAACTCTTCTCAGTGGTGTAGAGTGTCTTCCTACACCTTGTACTAAGTTTAAGGCTCAATGGAGAGGCCAATCTTTTGGCCACCAGACTCAGCTGACGATGGTGACATCAACTCCTCTATCTAGCATTTTGTATCCTGTATCTTATCATTTTGACTTTTTGTTGCTTCATTCTTTGGCGTAGGGTGATTTCAATTACTGGTCGATGGTTCATTTGTTGAAAAAGATTCACCACTGTATCTCCAGTAGATACAAATCCTCTGGCTCCACTTTTACGGGTGCTTCGAAAAATACCTTTTTCAGTTGCTACCTTTTGAAACAACACCAATTGAGCAATCCTTGTCCCCTTCTTAATCGTGAGGGTGGGGGCTAATGTATAGGCACAGATTTAAATGTCACCAGTGTAATCAGCATCAATAACTCCTAGGAGAACAATGAGTCCCTCAACTCCAGTAGATATCTTCCAATTAGTAAAGCACCAAGTGTGCTAGTGATGGAGTAAATGGATCCTGTGACTCCGGTTGGGATCTTACGGATAGTACTGTCAATGAGAGTGACATCTACTGATGCTGCCAGATTGATTCCCAGGCTTTCCCTGGTTGCTGATGGGTTGAGTTGCTGTATAGAGTTGGGCCAGCTACTTGCGTCCCCTCTCAGCGGCTCTTCGCACTCTTGTTCACATTTTTTGCAGAACGACATGCAGCAGTAGAATGATTATCTGTCTGGCATCGATCACACCATATGGAAGCTTGGCAGGACTTTTGGACATGTCCTTTGTTGCCACATTGGTAACAAATGTTTGGAATATTGGTGTTAGGTTTGTGCCCATTTCCCAATTTACTGACCACAGCAGCAAGTAAGTTTGTAGTTGGTTTTACGGCTTCTGCAACTGCATTGGCTACAAGTTGGCCTTGCTGTGATTGATTAACTCTCAGAGCAATATACAGCACGTCCCCCACACCTGCTTGTTTTGGGGGCGTGGCAAGGATAGGCTTTATTTTTGCATTAGCATTCTCAAAAGCTAGCAATTTAAACATGTTCTGCTTTGCTACCTCAGTCATGTAATTTTGAGCTTTCAGGGCTGCTGACAGATGATACATAAAATGAGGATATTGTTCTGTGAGGCCTTGCCATAGTGTTGTGAAGGAAGGATGAGGTTTGGAATCAGGCACAGCATTAAAAGCTTGACAAGCAAGCTGCGCTGACAAGTGATGGATTGCAAGGGGATAATTTAGTTGTACAGCCATGTGACTGTAGATTCCTGAACCGGTGATCATGTCAGGATTAAGTCCTTACAGTACATCATTTTGATCTTGAGGTCTATGGGCTTCCAAAATAGCTAACCTTCTCCATTCCTTCTCCCACACCATAAGCTGAGATGGAGATAAAAGCAGATGTGCCAAGTTCTGGCTGTCTGTGGTACTATCAACATCAGAGGTGAATAACCAATCCAATGCAGTGTTTGCAGCTTCAGATTTAATGCCATGTTCACTAACTGTCTTTTTGGCTTGCTGCAGGATTTTCCAGTCGTGCTGTTCATATCATGGATTTTGCTGGTCATATAAAATGCGACAAGCTATTGCTCCTGCTTCTTGCCATTCCCCTTCAAGGGTTGCATCTCGAATGATGCTAGTCCATCTTTGCCCTGATTTTTGTTTCTTGTTCTCTTCTTCTAGGGTAGTAAAGTTAGAACTTGAATAAGATTGCCCACAAAGGGTCCTTGTTCGGATGCCAGGTGATAGAAAACCACTCAGACTATTCACTGAGTCCCCACAGAGGTATAGCGAACGTTGTTTATTTCTATCTTTAGTACACTTTTATAGGGTTTGACAGGGTCCACAGGCTTAGCAAGCTACTATTGGTTAATACATATTGTTTTACATTCTTTTCCCAGTACACAATGCCATTGTTTTTCTTTATTCTCACTGTTCCAGGAGAGTTTCAAGGACACTGCCTTTAATACTGTCGCCTGGATTGAAAGCTGGCTTGTGCAGACAAGCTTTTACAAAAATATCATGCCTTGTTCTGCTAAAATATTCTCTACACTGTATGGCCCAAATGCAATGTAAGTCATTCAATACTGTTCCACATCTTGCTTTCTAAATGTAGATCTTGGTTGAAATTCAGTTCTGCAAGTGCATGCATAAAAAATTGCATGCAAACCTTGCTAGCTGCAACTTCAAATATTGCTTAGAAAATTGAAATTTTAAGCCCTGATTCTATCTCCTCCTGCTGACTTCAGCAAAGCAGGTTCAGAAAAAAAGAGTTACAAATTATATTTGATTAGTAATTCTCAATCTGAATTCCTACTCTTATTACCACTAATCTCAAATTTACTTTGTGGCTTCTAAATCAGATTATTTTTGCCAAGCCTTTCAGAAAATGCTTTTGGAATCACATTTCACTGTTATCCAAAAGGGTGGAGGTGGCTCCCCAGCCCAGAGTAAAAACCTGACAAATGAATTTGCTGATAAAACATTTCCATGAGATTAGATTACAAATGAGCATTAGGGTCTATGAATCTACCACTTAGAGTAAAAAATTAAGTAAAAACTTCTATAAAGAACTGGCTGATTTGGAAAACAAAATTACATTAATGTTTCATGCCACAGTACCAGAAAAACTTTGTATGCTTTATAGGTGAATTTTGACCACTGATAAAACAATCAAATGGGTGCAAGTCATAGGATATTACTTTTAGAGTCAGTATATTCTATTAGTAATAGACAGTATTCCTAATGGACAAATAAGACAATCCCTTATTTACAATCTACCTGCTGAGAATTTTAAATCACTGATGAGGGAGTGGGGACAGGCCTGAAGCAGTTTCAAAAAGTTGTCTCTAATCTCATCAGTGAGTCAAGTCCTAAACAGAGGAGCCTCAAAACCAATTGGAACATAAAAAGGCTACTCCAAAGAGTTCATAATCACCACATCAGCGTAATTTATAACTCTTCTAAAGTAAAAGCAGAGTAACCATTAGTTTACAATAACTTACAACAAAGAACTATTAGAAGAACGTATGTCTTTAATTTTCTACTTGGAAACAGTTTACAACACTGATTAGTATTCACAGAATACTTAACCAGGTAGTATTTTTGATCTATTTTAGAATGAGAAAATGTGGACTTTGACATCAATTTTGGTGGTGGTGGTAGTAGTAGTGTTTTCATTTGTCCATTTGTTTTTACAATTTCTAGAGACAATTTTGCATTCATTTGATAGATACTGGGTAACTTGGCAATTGATCTCTACGGACACCTAAAATGAGCACCATTATATCTACCAATAGTGGTGGAAAAACTGAGCACGGGAACAGGTTGGCTGGAGCTGTCATGAGGGTCTCCCACCTTGGAGATACTCAAATATAGACAAAATCCTGGACAGTTTGTTCTAGATGACCCTACTTGAGAAGTGAGAGTGGATCATATGGACTGCAGAGGTCCCTTACAAACTTGAGTTTTCTGTGATTATGTGAGTCAAGTTAGTAGAACATGAGCAAATCCCAGTAGAATGCTTCCTCAGTATTTGTGTCATGGTCTCATTGTAGTTGGATTCTGGGGACAGTTACAGTGCTATTACCTCCAAATAAGAAGAATCTAGTAAAAATTAATTCCTTCTCAAGCAGCATCAATAATGCAATGTTCTCAGAATAGAGCATGTTTGGTTCTTCATTTTAAAAAGGTGTTCTGTTTCACCCTAACCATGATCTCCTTTCCAGCTAGTGGCAGGACTTTGCTGGAAATTCTGAATACTCAGCAGATCTTCTGCATTGTGTATGAACAGAGCTTGCAAACAAAAATTGTGTAAGATTCAACTTTTAAAATTAAGATAAATTTTGAATTTCTGATACTGTTACATACTTTCTGGAATCAAGACCCTTGGTATAAGATTAGTGCATCTATGGTTTAATATTTTGTCATTGGCATTTCTTCTAATAGTCAACAATGAGATGTTGTCATTCTTGCTGAAGAAAAATTCATTCTTTTAGATTAGTAAAAACTGGATCTGAAATACAAGTGTGAAATAGAATGAAAATACTATCAGTATTAAAATATAATCATGGAGCCATGGTTGCATTTCCCATTGCCTAGAAAAATCTTCCGATAGTATTACAAGCAAACTTTAAATGTTCCATACTTCCATAACTGCCTCATTTTTCTTTCTGTGTCTACCCCAACATCTCTTCATCTTCTGCCATCGAGTCAACATATAAAGTTAAATTCTGGTCATAATGTCACATTCAAGTTTTATTCTGCAAAAATAAACAGCAACAAATGCTGCTAACACAGACTGATTTTGGTGCACACATTAATGCAGACTTTTGGATGAATACAAATTGTCACAAAATGTCCTCAAAAGACCAGTGTTTCTGCATGTTCATGAGGTTGCCATACTATGCCATCATTAACATTGTGTAGTGTCCAATAATTCTGTTCTCCCCATGGACAATGACTGTGCAGAAATAATTACTTGGCAATCACATGCACTTCATCACTTCCAAATTAGATTTTAGTGAACCACCTCTTTATTTCCTGAGTAATCTAATCACTACAATGGAGTTGCTTCACCTTTTCTTTTTTTCTTCTTTCATTTGATATTTATTGTCATCAGTGCAATGTGAGTTAATCACAGCCAGGAAAAATATGATTTGGGGAGAAGCAGTTGGACAATGTGCTTTAAAACATAAATGAAAATGAACCTTTAAATCTCTATTCCAAAGTAAACATACGCAATAAATCAGTGGTATAAAAAAAATCAAAAAGTGTATCTAGAGAATTCCTTGAAGTAATAGATTTTGAAAAAATAATAAATTTATGATCACATATAAATATTTCTTTCATTTTTTAGCAGTACTATTAAAATGCAATTCTGAAAAAAAATCATTTAGTCACCTTGGAAAACTTAGAGTGTCTAAAGAAAGGCAATCAAACTGGTAAAAGTTCTAAAGCACAAGTGTGATGAGGAGAAGCTGAGGGAGGTGGGGGCTCTGCCTGGAGTAAAGGAGGCCTGGGGGGACCTTCTCTCTCAACAAATCCCTGAAAGGAGATTGTAGCAAGGTAGAAGTTGGCCTTTTCTCCCAGGTAGCAAATAACAGGACATGAAGAAATTATCTCAAGTTGCACCAGAGGAGGCTTAGGTTGGATATTAGGAAGAATTTTTTTCACCCAAAAAGTTGTCAAACATTGAAACAGGTTGCCTAGGGCAGTGGTGGAATCCCTGGAGCTATTTAAAATATTTGCCTTAAGGACATGGCTTAGTAGTGGACTTGGTAGTTCTCAGTTAAATGTTGGACTTGATCTTAAAGTTTTTATCCAAATTAAACTATTCTCTGATTTGCTTCTGTTATACCACCAGAAGAATAGTCAAAACTGATTTTTCCTTTTAATAAAAAATTGCCATGTGAGAATTTAAGCTTTTTCTGAACTTTGGATGGTTCTGGATGAGGCAATTAGCCCACATTCATCAGATTGTGACTATTCAGCACCGTATTTCATCAACCACTTAAATATAAGAACAAAAGTCTCTGGCTATTGAATGAGACCTAAGAAGACACTTACACAAGAAGTTATAGTTAAGGAATTAGCTAAAGAAGCAGATGCATTTGACTATATTTTTTGTGCTCAGGTGTTTTGGCATATTTTGTTCTTTATTTTGTGGACTGAGGACTCAGCTGAATCAAACCTATTGAAATTAATACCAAGTCTTGCAGATCCTCATGATTTGTACAACAAGCTGGCGATTATTACTGTATTTTTTGTTCCTCTTTTTATGGGCTTTAAGAGAGAGATTTATTTTCTCAATAGCAAGGCTTGGTACTTCTAAAATCCAGTAGGATCATCTATTGGATGTGTGTGCGACAAACATCAATTATATCGGACCTTTAGACATTTAGGTAACTTGATTTTACTAAAGTTTCAGTATGCCTTTTACAGATAAATTAGGTCCTGTAATGCTAAAATGAGTATTTTTAGCACAAGATTGATCAGTGTTTACAGAGTTGTGACTTTTTTCAAGAAAATTAATAAGCAGTGCTCTTGCTGATATATTTGCAATTAGAAAGAAAGGTTGCTATATGTTTAAAACACATAATGATGTGTTGTCCATAAGCAGAGCTCCCTTTTGCTTGGACCTGTGCTATTAATGCATTGAAATATTATTGCTTACTTATTTGTGAATGTACAGTTAAATCTACCAAGGTGAATTAAATTCCATAAATCAGTATTCTTGGTAGACCAATAAGCCTGGGTCTTTATTTCCACAATAATCAAAACCTAACATTTCAAATTACATATGCTGGTTATTTGCTATGATAGCAGAACCTATGCATCTCTATTTCACCGCTCTAGTACCATTCTAGTCCAGAATATTACATATGTATATTTCTTCAGAGACTCAGTATCACTAAAGCTTCACAATTCAGGACTGGGAGAACAACCACATTCCATATAATTGTCACACATTTTTAATTGGATTCTCAATCTACTCTCTTGTACATCTTCTACAAGACAAAGGCATTCGCTGAGATCCTTTGACTTAGGTTACTTAATAAAAAGGACACCCTCAGCTTACTCTAGTTCTTTTGTGTCATGAGGTGACAGAAAAGATATTGCAATACTGTGGCCATCAAAGTGAACCTTGCAAACCTGGGAATAGAGTACAGATCCTCATGCAATGAGGGTCTGGAGAATCTTTCTGAATTGTACAGAAAAGCTAGAACTCCTTTTGAACAGTAAGTACACTCTTCACAGCTAAGGATATTTCTTCCTCCAACACTGCGAATAAAAATCCTGGATTTATCATGTAAGCTTTTTCTAAAAGTGGAAACAAAATTCCATTGTCTTGCACATTCACTTGTTTTCAAGCACAGCTGAATCAGCATTTCCATTTAGGTTGCAGTATTATGACTCTAATGCACAGAAGCAAGCAAGCAAGGAAGTCTATATCTAAAATCTGCCCTAACCTTCATGTCTTTTTAATGAGCACTTCTCATTTTTTGTCAGCAAGTCAGGATCAGATTTTCATCTCTCAACTCAAATGCTGATACAATCACATTAATTGCAGTTCTATCTGGATAAAACAGCCAGAATTCTATCTCTAATCATAATTTGTGTTTTCCACTTTACCCTAGCTCAATAAAATTGAATGCCACAAACTCACATGCTCAAAATGTCTGCTGGCAGAATTAGAAAATTTGTTTGGCTTTTGTGGGAAGATCTGTGAAAGAAAGAGGGCTTAACTATTGCAAGCCTAAAGTCTAAATTATATTTTCTGATATACCTAGAAACAGATATTTTCTCATTAGACATGTATATTAAAAATGGGCCAAAATCAGGCAGACATTTTAGAAGAGACTTGTACAACATAAAAGAACATTATTTTAAGGCGAAGGGAGTTAATGCGATCATTCCATTACAAGCAAACATTTTGGTGCTCTCTAGCGGCAGAACATTGAGATGTTCAATAGCTTTGCTATTTATTTCCTATTTAAAATCCTGAAAAAGACAGGATAATTTTATTTTTTCTGGATGTACAGATAAGTAAAGTGTCCTAGACTGTATTTGCCTAGTGTTCTTATATGCAGGGGAAATGAAGCATTCCTTAGTGTTAATAAAAGACAAAGAATCCTTGATTAGTAATCTCCCGTAGTCAACAGACTATTTAGACAGATTTAAGGCTTCATCCCAACACAGCAAGGAACCACTTACATCTAAATCATGCTGATTTATACTCCAGAACTCCCTCCCCCTGGAATTGGTGGGCTTTCACTCTCAAGTGACTGATGACTACTAGTACATAGTTGACATAGCAGGCGTATATATAGGATGTGCACAACTGTACGTACACTTGCATTCAACCATGCACATATACATGGATATAAAAATATTATACCAGCCAAAGGACTGTAAGATAGGAAGGGAAAAAATGTGTGATTACATACTGACCAACAGCTGCCCAAACATTCATAAATTAAATGAAAGAAAAAGAGAAAGCAAAAATGTAGCTATTCTATATATGCTCAAAAAGCAAAAAAGCCATAAGCCATTATAATATCATGAGGCTTTAAAAGTCAAAAGTAGTGACAAAATTGCACTGAAATACTGTATATGCAAGACTGCATTGTTAACAGAATAAAACATTTTTTACTAAAAAGTCACTTACTTACCTTTAATTGCTAAATGTGGGGCTATAAGGAAGAACTTTCAAATAGTCTGAGAAGATGGAGAGGGGATGCTCTATCCTTAAAAGGAAAACTGAACAGAATTTCTTAGCTAATAGTTCCTCGCATGGATTGCACTAGACCCCTAGTTCATACACACAGAAACTGAGATGCGGGAAGATGAAGTGGCTTGACCAAATTATTTCACTGCATAATGGCACAGTTAGATTATATTTGAGTTTTCCTGAACTCCTCTCCAGTGCTTATCCAATAAAGAATCTTTCTCAGTGAAAGCACACATCCTGAGGACATGGAAAGGTGCTTCTTTATATGGAAAGTATATTTACAGTAATCACTTCAGCCCAGGGTATTTTACTAAACGGTTCTGAGATGAACTCATGTATAGAAACTGCTATATGGCACAAGATAGATGCTGGTGTTTGAGAATATTAGAAAAATGTGCATTAACATATTTCCTCAGGAAAGCAGTTGCATTAGGACAAATAAGTTGTTGTCCAACATTACATGACTTTACATGACTTTACATGACTTGTCTCTTTTTCTTGAATACCTAAACTTGATGTTGTTTTCCTGTTAACCTCTGAATTCTAGGTACTGTTCAAAGTATACTGGTTTCTCTCTGTTACTTACTTACAATAAGAAAAAAATAATTGACCTTCTAGGTCCTTTTAAATATCCTAGCATTAAGGCTATAAGTCAGGAGGACTAAACTGCATGAAGTCTGTGAAAATTCTGAGAACTCACTAAATTGTGTAAACCTAGAGATTACAATAAATCAGTCAGAATATAGGACAAGAGTTAACAAAGATTCCCTGCTTGAAGGACAGAATATATTTAAAAACCACTTGCATGCACAGAAGACACAGCAATTGGTTTTCCAGGAGTAAATATAAAAATTGCCTCTTCTAGATCATTGTTTCTAAAGATTATGTCTACTTTATATTTTTATACTTAGTATAAAAACACAATTAGAACTTCTGTTGATGTATGTAGACCAGCTTTGAACCAGCTATTTATATGTATAATAAGAATAATATCATTTGCTCCTGCCTGGTTCCTGAGGTCTGTATCCTGTAATGAAAGCCCATGGCACAGCATCTGCAGTGTTATCAGTAGCCAGATTACACTGTGGAGGTCTATACAAGGTGCAGTCAAAACCCTGAACATAGATATTATCTTCAGAGAGTTTCAGATCCTTTCAGTTTTAAAATAATAACTTGCACCTACCCAGCTGAGGTTATCCTAAAGATCATGAATGCATCCACTGACACCAAAGGAATTCTTCAAACACAAGGCAGAGGAAAGCATAACTTGTTTAATTGCAGGTCAGCCAAAGGAATTTAATTTCTTTGCCCAGATAATTAAAGACACAAGTTTGCTGTCAAGGTCTTCTTTCATAGCATCATGGCCTCATACTTCAATCAAAATACAAGTTTGAAATGGGAAAAATCTTCATCAGTGGAGACGGTTTTGTCAGTCAGATAAAAGTTGCATTCTTGTGTTATTATATGAAATTGCAGTTGTTTGCAATTATTTGCCTGCCCCAAGCTCTCAGAATGTATGAAGAGAAAAAAAAAAAGTTTCAAGACCATTTTGAGAGGACTCTTGAATATTTTAAAAAAATTTATCAGTAACTTAAAACCTTCTAAATATAAGGTTCTTCTGCTATTCATATAATTCCTGACCATGAGACCTATTGTGTCATTTGCTGTAGAAAGAGAGCAAAAAGAAGCAGTGGTCATTTAGGACTTTCTCTTTGTCCTACAGTACCCTATTGTTCCCCATCTCCCACATGTTTTTTTAACTGGGGAGCAGAACAAGCTGTTCATTAAACTTGCTTCAGATACCAATTCCAAAAAAATATTTTATGCCATCTGGATGTTTCCTACAGGTTGGTCGCTATCCAGACTGGTGGGAGGAAGTCAAGGGCTCGTGCTCTGCTAGTGGTGGTATGAGACAAGCAAGAAGTGCTTTATTCACAGAGAATGAATATATCAATTATAGCTAAAATTTGCTGCTTTTAGAAAATGCATTTCCAAGCTGCATTGCAGGCTCTAAGAGCACTATGAGAACCTACCAGCTACAAGGACATGGGAGTACGTCCTACTCAGAAGGAATGTATGATTTCACCCTAGGGTGTTCAAAAGAAATCAGTTCACAGAATGGATCAGGAAACTTTAAAGATGGAAGAGGTTTTGCATTTGTACATGAAAAAATGAAGAATGTTACTTTTCTTATTCAACAGAGTATTTGTATTCATGGTAATAGTTGTATCAAAACACATTTAAGTATATTTGTTCCTCTTCAGTAGATTCAGTAGAATAAAGACGTTAAAGCAGTCAGCCCAAGGTCTATTACTGTAATTGGTTTTAATTTCAGGCAGAGGAATGCCCACAGGACAATTGAGTGTGATAATACTTCTGCTATGCAAGCAACATTTTTCATTACTTGATGATTGAACTGCTCAGAAGAGAAATTGTAAACTGCACAAACAGCCCTTGGATATCTGCCCTACCCAAAAATCTCAATGAATGCCTTGAGTTTGTCCTGTGTGGAAAATGTGTCACCATCCAGACATGGCACAAGTGAAAACTAACAAAAAGATTCTCTTTGCTTGACTTCTGTATGACTTCAAAGTATGAGAAGGAAAATCTGAAGACCACTGACTTCATTTTTTACTGTCTCATGTGTTTATTTAAAAATAAATAAAAGTCACTGTATTTACTACACTGATGAATAAACACAGTTTTCCCTCTGCTAAAGCAGAGGAATGTTTTCATAAAAATAGGCTTTAAATATGAGGGCCAGGCCTACTGACAGATTCATATGTACACACATTGATTAAACGTGAAAATACAACTCAGGAAAAACAGAGGTGCCAACATTTAATGAGTAACCACATCCCTGAAGAAAAAGTCCCAGATGATCACACTTGGCTCAGAATACTGAAACAGAACAAAGAAAAAATAATTGTCTCTTTTTTTTGTAACAAGAACTAAAATAAGCTTTTAAGGACATGAACTCCACCCTGAACAAAATTTCACATTAAATAAATGTATATCCTATGAACATTCACTCTATTACTTGGTATTTTTTCACATGAGTTGGAACATGCCTATTACATGATAATGTTGGGAAAAGCTTTTCTTCCATTCTTAGATATGATTTCAGTGGAGGTGTGACTGTTCAGCTAAGGTACTGGAGCCTAGCATGATTTCTGGTTTAATAACCATAGCTTCATTTTACACTTGGAAAATTTTCAGGTTGCATTATTTTCCATTTCATAATGCTGCACTACTGTGTTTTAAGTGATTGCTCTTTCATTCCGAAAATGTTTTACTTTTGAGGTTCTAAGTCACAAATTGATGACCTGGCTCATTTGTTTCTGCAGGTCTTTCTAATAGAAAGCTATAAACTTTGTATAGCATAATCTAATTGTTCTGGTTAGATAACTCAGGAGTGGATGCTAACTCTGGAGAAGAGAGTGACAGTGTTCTTGGATAGCTGTAGGATAATGAGTCCCTCAGACTGGGGTAGCTGACCCAAGCAGCAACAGGAGGAAGTGGCTGTTCCCTTCTGGCAGCATCAGGCAGGAAAACAATAAGATAAACTGAGATTTAATGAGGTCTTCTGCCTGTATTTATTTTGTTTATTTTTATCTCCCAGAACAGGGAACAAAACACTAGAAAGAATATAGAATAATTTTACATCAAATCTGAAGAAATTTCAGCTAAAGACAATGGAAATATATTAGATGAAAATTACATAAAGATAACTGAGGATCCAATCCAATTAATTTAATTACAAAACGATCCCTGCCCCTCTGGTTAGAGTTTAGAATCTAGAAATACGTAGGTACAAAGAGACAGTAACAAGAAGCACAAAACTTAAAAGGAATAGTAAAGTGCAAAACCAAGCCCGCAGAAGTTTGGTGGCCACAGAATTATTGCTACTTTTTTCTCTCCTTGTGGGAAACAGTAAAGGTAAGAAGACTTTCAGAAGCCGTGAAAATAAGCCTCAGAAAAGAAAAAGCAGGGAACTTAAAGCTAGCTGCAGCTGCAAGGCCTGGAAGTAAGGAAGATACAATAATACAATATGAAAGGACATAAAACAGTAGTTGAGTTTTTAGGCTTGGCCAAGATAGATCTTAAGACTGCAGAAAAATATGTTTACCAAGATAATAGAAAGTTTTAAGCTTAATAACAGTGTTGTGTACTGTTAATAGAAAGCAAACCAGTAAGTATTGTTTGAAGAAGGTGTACGTGTGTTTTTAGTGATTGGATAGAACAATTGTCTGTAAGCTTTAGCAATATGCTATTGGCTGAAAAACTTATAAATGTTCTGTAACAAAGAGATCTTGAGCTGCTTGTGGCAGACATGAACTTGTGCCGTCTCCTGTGTCTGTGGCTGAGACTGGTGCCCAAAATAGAAGCTCATGACGCATTACCTGGCAGTCCTGCCCCATTTGTGAAAAAACTTCCAACATCTCCCTTCTCTTATTCCACTAATTTTTTTCAGAAACTCCTGAAATGTTCATCCTGGGGAATATGCCCAGTAGGAACAGTTAACATTTTTTATGGTTCAAAACACTTTATTTTATTAATGGAAAATGTAAGATAAGCATTAATTATAAAGAGCAATATATGGACAGATTATGAACTAACACTCCCTGGATAAGAGGGTAAAATTATCAATCTGATACAAAATTCAGCACATATTATTTAGACTTGTATTGATTTGAAAAAAAAATCCAAATATTTTCAAAATAAGAGAGCATGGACCTGGACTGGAGTGAGAAAGAAAGGCTCATCCATGTCCAAAATAAGTTTCCTGGTCCAAACTTTAAGATTCAAGAACATTTATAATTAGCCAGCCCAGAACTTCAGATCCACACAGCCTTACTTTCTTAGGAATTCTGCATTTAGATTTTACTTTGGGAACCCTTTCATGTTTATGAAAGGCTTTGGGAACCACAGTGAGAGATATTCATAGCAACGTCTCATATGTCTATGCAAAATCTTCCTCAAACGGGAGGAATCTTCCTCTGATGGGATTCCACATCCCCAGCCAAGAAAACAATGACTTCATTTTGTTTCTTTCCCTGTTTAACTGCAGATTCTGGCACCTTATATCATCCATATGGGCTGATGTTTTCCTCTCTAGTGCCTTTAATATACTCACCAAGCAGCCCTTCTCAGCTTCAACAAGGGAAACTGCAAGGAAGATCCAGGGGTATGCAGAGAGGGTAGCAACTTGTATAAACCTTATCCCGTAAGCATAAAGTCCATCACCAGAACATTTTGTTCTGATGGCTATCACAGACTTAGAGATATAAAACCTACAGGGAATAATCTGAACACATTATCTTTTCTCCCCTTTTGTTCTACTCTCCTCTTTGCCCTCATTCTTCTCCTCCACCAAAACTTCTCAACTTCTGAGCCAGTATTTGTACCTCAGCTTTCTCTGATTCATGTTTGTTAGAAATTACATGAATTAACATATGTTGTGCTTATCATTGGCATTTTATGCGATATTTGTTTATTTCTATGTTCATGGTTTGTTAAATTTCTCTACTTTGGTTTTCCACAGTCCTTTCCACACAATTTTACGGATCCTTTTGTGTCCTGTTCAACTATGGATTCTTTTGGATCCTCTTCAACTATACAGCACACTTGCCATTACCAGTCTGAAAGTATTTTTAACTACTTAATTCAAAAGTTATTTAACCTTTTTACCAACTGAAGTACAGATTGTTTGCTAACTTCTTCTTTGCCCTTGTGATTTATTCATTAAATTCTCCATTTGTGGAAACTAATATGTGAAACTAATAGCTGCATCTTCTAAATATTTTAGACAATGAATTCATCATCAATGATATCTGTTGAGACTTTTCTTATATTAAATAAAAACATGTTGAAATCTAAGTCAGTCAGTCACTGAAGTGACATTTATTTTCCATGTCATGTTGATGATCATGTTCCTAAAACAAATTACCTTCAATTTCATATTAAAAATCAAACCCCCATATCCTGCAGTATTCTCTTAAGGTTTCTTGTGTTAGTGAATAGTTATTATGTTGAATTTCCTATAATAACCACAGAAAAAGAGAGCAGAGTTTTGGTATAATAAGGATAGTTGATTTTGATAGTAGAATATATATTCACAGTTTCTGTTGCTTACATTGGGCTAAGTAAAAGCATTTCTGCCCTGAGCTGTGAATAATGTGTCATTAAGCAAACTTAATTTTTCTTTTGAAACCAAAGGCAATGTGCATTAGAAATGTGATATTGTAAGTTATTCATACCTGACATCTTGTGTGATAGGTGTGGCTCGGACTTGTTCAGAAAAAAAAAGTGAACAGAGTTCAAGATGTCACCAAATTTCTCTTTGAAACCAACACAGACCTGTATTAATCCTCTTCTAAAACTTAAGTATCTAAAAGCAAGGCCTTAACCACAGGGAACAGTGAAACTACTGTGAGAAATAGAAATGAAATCTTAAAAGTTCAAAACATAATACACCTCAATCAAAGACCATCTTGGTTTTTTGCTGCGTAGCTACTGAAAATTGTAACAGCTAAATGTAGAGCATGCTTTCATACCATTCTAAATGATTTTACATGCAAATATTTGCCAATAGCAGTAAAGATACCACCTACAAACAGAAATTCTCCTTGTAAATGACACAATTATACCTACCAGTTTATACATATGTACTTCATTACTGCAAATCAGAATGAAAAACAATGCAACTAAAATATTTGAAAGGTATAACTTGAAAGTTTTAAACCCAAGGAATTAGAAACAGTTCCTGTTTTGCACTAAAGTGGTCTATCTATATTTAATCACAACATCATGAAGCAATTACCACCTATATCACAGCATCAAGACAATAAAATACTCTAGAAATAACATAAGTGCATGCTACAGCCAAATTTCAGACTGAAACATCTTAGCAGTTTCAAGGCCTTAAAGACTTAAAGACTGCCTTCTGAGAAGGGTGCTGCTTGCAAAATGGTATGATTTCCTTCCTAAGCTAATAGATTTTGTCAAAAAGTCACAAGGGATCTGTCTTTAGATTACTTTTCTGCATTGCTCAGTAGCTAGAATATAAGATAGCAAAACAATTTGTGTTTTGGCCTCATACAACATAAAGCAGCTGGAGCAGGAACCTCACAAAATCAGTTTTCATAATGAGAGAAGCATCTCTGTTTCCACTATCAGTGGCGCTTCCAGAGAAACAATTGCTTTTCAAGGTGTCAGTGGTCTGATCACATAAATTACTTTTCTGAAAGTTCTAGACAGTCTTTGAAGGACTTGAATTCATCTTGTGAATACAGGCACACATCCCAGCTCTGATAATACCAAACAAAAGCCTTTGCTCATTCTTTTCAATAAAAATGCTGCTCCTAGATCTGTCAGTCACACAAAACAGTCCCTTAATGCTTTCTAACACCTCTTTTTGAAATCACCTTAGATTCAGGCTAGAGGGTTGGGAAAAATACCTTTTTCCACACTCCAGCAGGACAAAATGTGTGGGTGTCATCAGAAAAAGAAAGACCCATGAGCTTACGTTAGTATTCAGTTATGCTGGATATTCACTATTCTGAATGATCAGGAAACTGTAAAGTTTGTCAAGAAATGTTATGATATCCCTCAGTCCTGAGGAGCAGTTTTATGATGGGTAGGATCTGGGAACAAGCCAACATCATCTCCAAGACCAGAGCCTGCTCAGCATCACAGAGAGCAAATTCTCCCTGCTAGTAAGCATCCACTGTGAAGTGGAACAAAGCTCCACTGACCATCAATTCACATCCAAGAAATTTCTACAATGTGTGCAACATTTTTGCCAGTCAGTAAGTGTCACAGAAGTCATCAGAACCAGTTGTAAGTGTAGGAATAACTTCCAGGTATGCCGCATGAGTATAGACCATCATAGCAACATCATTATTCTGGATGATTCCTTTACTCAGGCATTATGTCCAGGTCTGTGAAAGCCTCCCGTCACCTGTAGCCAAAGCATTCATGCTCTGATAGATTCTCAGCTCCTATGTTAATGACTATTGTTGTAGAGAGCCCCAAATAATCCTTCACCTTATATTTCACCCAATGCCTGTGCTCAACAAAGCAGCAACTCTGTCCTCAGCAGTTGTACTTTAACTCCTGCCCGTCACCTCACACCAGAAGTCAGTGAATTTCTAAAGGCCCTAAGGCAGATGAGGTGCATTACAAGCGTATACTGAGATAAAAGAACTGTGTCAAGGCAGCAGAAAACAACATTACCCAGAGCATTAGTACAGAAGTCTGTGAGTACAGAAGAACTATGATTTCAAATCACCACCTCAAGAAATCACTGAGATTTAAAATCTTAACAAAACATAGTAATCAAAGTGCAATTAGCAGAAGGCTAGTTTATTACTTAATAATAATAAACTAGTGAACCAGTTCAGGTAACAATGCAGAATCATTAGTGAGCTTAAACCAGATGGTATCTCATTTTTAGCTATAGGCAAAATGCCAAATGACATGACTAAATAGAAAAAAAACCCTACAGTATTGAATTTTTGCACCTATTGAGCATAGAGACTGAAAGGCAGGAACATTTTTAATAACTTTTCTTTGACAAGCTTAAAGCCATTTACTGCTGAAGCCTGTCTTCAACATAAAGCCAAGAGAATAGGCCTCTAGAGAAAGCTCACTGCTGTACAGCTTCACCTTCCAGCAAAACACATTATGCAACAAAGACATATAATACTTGCTTCCATTAATAAAACAGACCCTGACAGGCTATCACAGCAGTGACTTTTCAATCCAGGCTTCTATAGTATTTACTGGCTGAAAACTTCTTTCTATGAATAGTAATTGCCTGATTTTAAAACTGAAATTTTTCTCTGTTTCAGGGAACAGCATTTGCGAAGGCAATGGCATTCACTCAATGAAAGGGAAAGGTAACCAAAAGTAATGAAGTGCCACATAACAAGTGGCATTTAAAAACAATATTCATATTGGTTTTATTGATACAGAAATTTCATTAGAGAGCCTTATTCAAATGCAAAGGTCCTCCACATGAAAGTATTCCAAACATGAAGATTTCACACTTTGACAAATGCTTATATGACAAATGGGTAAGTTAAAGCAGGCCAGATTCTGGAGTGTATTTTGTTCCTTTGACACTAGGAAGAGGCGAAAAAGCAGCTCAATCTCTCTCCCTCTTATAATTCATGTCTGACGTCACTGAGACATCTCCAGATGACCTAACTGGCACTCACCTGAAGCATGACACCATGGGGACACTGGAGCAGTACTACCCAACGGCAGCAATTTCCCAGGCTAGCAGGTGGCTGGCAAGAGAAAGGCTGAATGAGAACACCATCAAGACTACAATGATATATGCTGCTTCTCAGAAGAGGCTACAGTGTGCACTATAACTTGAGATAATTTTTGTGACTTTTTGCTCTTAGAGGACCAGTTTAGCCGATACAGGCAAAAATTTAGAGATTTAGGACAAAAAGATGGTTTCTTTTTATCTAGATATTTCCCTTCCAAAGCATTCTATGATTCTATGACTAGAACATTCTTGCACAGTGCTTCTTTGGTGGAGCTACAAGAGCTCAGCACAGTCCTACAAAAAAATCTGACTCCTAAAAATATATGCAGTAAAATATAAAAGAGAATCAACTGTATTTAGAGAGTAAAAAGCTAAGAATACTATGGTGAAAAGAGATAGTTTTGTAGACCAGAAGTCAGAATTACAGAAAAGATGCAGAAAGAATAGAGAGGATCCAGAAGAGGGATGCAAAGTATCAAAGGATTGTGATTCTGCCATTCGAGGGAAGGCTGAGAGAACTGGTTTTTTTCAGACTTGAGAAAAGAAGGCTTAGAGACTATCACCATGTTCCAGTATTTCAAGAGTGGCTACAAAGAGATTGTAGCCGCCCTCCGTATGAGGAGTAATGGGCAAAAGTTACTCCTAAGAGATTTTGATTAGACACAAGAGTGCAGTTTTCACAATGAGAACAATCAGACATTGGAATAATTTCCTCAGCGCAGTGATGGGTTCCCCAACATCGGACACTTAAGATTCAGCTGGACACGGTGATGTGCCATCTTGTCTAGACAGTTTTTGTGCCAAAAAGATGGGACCAGATGATCTTTGAGGTCCCCTTTCAACCTGGTTTTCCATTAATTAAATTTTAAGCAGCATATTAGGGTTTTTTTGTAATGTCATATAAAGAAGGATGAATTTTATGTCCATTGATTTAACTGTGAATCAGTATTGCCAAATCCTGCGATTTTAATCAAAAATCTTGAATTATTTCACGATTTATTGTTAATTTGTTTATGTATTTTAAGAAATACCAAGTTCATATTGTTATATCAAGTAAGAAAATTTGGGTTTTTTTAAACTCAGTCTTGAGTTTAAAATAAATATAAGGCACAAAAGCCTGAAGACTCTAACACTGAAAGGGAAGTTGAAAAAAATGAAAATGTATAAGTTTAAAATACTTAGGTGTTTAAGCCAAACTTACAACTAGGAGTTTAGATTATTACCTGTAAATGCTAAAGCTGCAAATATTGAGCATTGTAATAAATACAGTTGGAACAGGGTTGGGTTTTTTTTATGCTGGGCATTTTATGCAGCTAATGTATTATTAATCATTCTACAAACATGGAAGAGGGAATCCTTAAAATTAATGTGTTAAAACTGGGGGGTTTTCCCAGTACGGGTCTAGTATCACTTAAAACAAAATTAATATGTTAGCAGTGTCTTTGCTTCTTTGAGTTCCAGTTATTGACAAAATTTGCCAACAAATTATGCTTGTGTTTTAAAGGTTTTAATGGGGAAGAACACTTACTATAAATATTGGGCATTTCCCTCCTGCATTAAGGATTCCAACATTTCTCAGCTGTTTCATTTTCTTTTCAGCAGCTCACAATGTCCCTGCTATAATATCGATGAGCTCCCAGGTCTTATGTTCCTTTCATTAAGGACACAAGGGCACTGAGGCTACTTTCATTCAGAGTGACTGAGCGTTTCATTTAACCCTTATTATGTCAATAGGAAACCCACACTACCCCCAGCCCCTCCCCCATACACCTTCAAAGGAAGGAAACACCTCTGTGAAAGTTATCAATCATTTTTTCATAGGGTTGTTTATTTCAGCTGTACACAGTAAGCTTTCTTGATCCTGCCACCCTGGATCAGAAAGGGCAGTGAATGTTTTGATTTTCAATGTGAATGAAAGGGATTTAAAATATTATTAGACATTGATAGAGCCTGACATACCCCCTAGAAATGTAAGCATATGCACAAGAAGGATCATGGAATAAATTCTAGTTTTTCCACTCCACTATGTCATTGATCACCTGCTGTAGTGAAAACTGTAGCAGAACATTTTCAGATTCAAATGACTTTTATTTTATTACTACTAATTTGACTTTTGATTCATTAAATTACGTAGGCATACTGAATTTCATAGATTTATTTTCAGAAAAGCTCTTTAGACACCACCTTCTGTATTTAAAAGTATCTTAATAATAAAAAGCATTTAGTTTTTCAAAAAAGATATATTATACCGTGCATGTTTATGATGTATTTGAATTTCTCAATATTATTCACAGTATCTGCTAACTTATGTGTTCATGACTACATTGCCTTGTGATTGTGATTTTGCCATATCTTAGCCAAATCTCAATTTGGCTAAGATACGGCAAAATCATACATTACATTGGGTGAGAAGGGGCCTTTACCAATCATCTAATCCAAGCAGTCTATCATGGGCAGGGACAGCTTTCACTAAGTCAGGATGCTCAGCAAACACAACAAAACCAAGAATCGAGGGAAATGTATCCTCCTCAACCTGGTTTTGGATAAGCTAAGCTTCATAGGGCACAGAATATCCTTTAACAGTGGAATGACAGAAGAAGTTTTGGCATTAGGTCTGAAAGTTCATAAGACAGTGCAATAACATTGCTTGTGGTATCCTACAATGCAGAAAATTAGGTGTCAGCAATGTCTCACAGCAGGCCAAATGCCATCCCTAACCCAGCAAATTTCCTGCTCCAAAGAGTATTCATTTGAAGCTACAATGCTGTTCCAGAAAGCTAGCTAGCTTTATATTACCTCCTTTTTGAAGGCAGCAGTTAACTAGTTGAAACTAACCTCTGTTTAAATACAATGGGAGGTTGTATCACAGGCAACTTGCAAAACAGGTGTCTTCATCAAATGCTCTCATGGTTCCTTTGTAGAGCTTATGAGTTCCAAAGTGCCAAGTAGTTCTGAAGGCTTTGCTTTTCTGCATCTTTCCCTTTTAAGCACACTTCCCAACCTCCATAAGCATTACAACAGAGTAAGGAAACTTATCATTGCCTTCTTTACAATTATAAATAGGTTATTGCTCTCTAGTATTATCAGTCTTTAAAACCCTCTTAGCTGCAGCTGCAGCTCCCCATCATGTTTGGAAAATCTAAGAAAAATCATGTAAATGGAAGCCTTAAAAAAGCCCAAAAAACAAACCCCACAACAACAAAAGAACCCCCAACTAACCCAATCAACCCACTAGGTAAAAATTTTTGTACCTAGTAGAACTGGAAAGAACATAAAGGCAACATAGCAGTTGCCAGTGACCTCCTGAACTGCTTTTAAAGAAAGAGCAGGAAGAAATAGGATAAAAGATGGGCCAGGCTTACATCTACCCCAAAAGCTGATTATAAGACTTGTCAAGTAAGAGGAAGAATGACACACACTTTGCAAACAATTTAATGCTTTGATGCAGGAACTACATAGTAGAGTTTTGGCTCCTAGGGACTCCCATTTCCTTGTGATTCCATCATCCTCCCTTCCAATATAGGAGAACATTGTCCTGTTTCTAATGATATTAAAATTACAACAACAAAGAGATAACCCTAATATTTTATCTAATTTACTATATCTCAGGCATTCCGAGAATAATTTTAAATATTATCTATTTTTCCTTGGGTAATATCACATTTATTTTTCCTCTTATTTAAATGCTTCCACTCTGATATACTGAACTCCTGAAATTACAAACAGAGCTTTTTGCAGTACATTTTATTTTTCCTCTTTCTTCTTCAAAATGTAAAGGATTATTGGATTCTTTTACACCTTGTTGATTTTTTTTTTTCCCCAAATATAAAAATCTGTTGGTACTGTATTTCATGGATAATGCTACCATAATGGGAAAGGTGAGAAATTAAAGATATTTAAGAAGGTGCTTCACTACCCATTATTGTGGAAGCTCCAAAAATTCCCACTGAAGAATTTAACAATGTTAGAGTGTCTTCTGGAAGAGGAATTCAAGAGAAATAATTTTGTATTGCTTAGGGAAAACAAACCTTTTCTATCTCCTGGTTTTCTGCATTAATTCCTTTTCTTTCAAAAACAGGTTGCATAGTACATGCTGTCTAAGATAGTTCTCAGTGGCAGAGACCTGAAATGACATGAGTTCTGTTCTCTGCCTTCTGGAATTTAAATCTGTATTAAAAGATCATTTAGTCTGTTCACTCAAAATATAAGGTCTATGACAAAGGATTCAGCTCTCTATCTGGTAACTGTATTAGATATCTTATATTCCCTCAAAAAGGCCTATTTACCAGTGAAGCTGGTTATGAATCTTAGAATGATAAAACACAGATTCAATCTAAGTTTCAAAATAATATTTATTTATCAATTTGATTATATATGGCACTAAAAACCTCAAGAACCTTGAACCAAAATTTTAACTTCAGTTTTTCTTTACTGAAAAAGTATGTGAACCACTTCATATGAATTCAACCTATTCCTAGATCAAGCTGAAGCTATGATCTATGGTTCCATTCTTACTATAAATTTGCTATTCCTTCCTCTGAAAAAAGTTGAATTATTGAATTTTTAGTCAACTGTACATTTTACTATTGTGAAAGAATAAATTATGCCTTTACTTTAACCAAAACACCAGATAAATCAGAATAGTAATGCTGAAAATAAGAAATTTTTATGCCTAACAGATCTTAACGGATAAGTTAAAAAAACTATAAACACAAATGCTAGTAAATGGGTTTTTGTGGATTTTCATACATTACTATGAATGTACATTGAGTCTGACAAGATACACCCAAGCCCACTATTTTCCCCAATATTTTAGCAAAAAGGATTGTTTCATTAATTAATAGTAGTTTTGTAACATTTAAGGATTCCAAGACATGTTTTAATAAATTAATTTGGATTCACAGCTCTCTGGGGAACACAGAACATATTACCAATATTACCAACTTTTTACAGGTTAAGAAAATAACAAACCAGAAGGCATTAAATAGTGTATTACAACACACAGCTAGTTCCTACAACAGCAGAAAATGCAAACTTCATCTGTATTTAAAACTCGGTTTTCAGAATATAATTCAGACAGTTTCAAAAAAGGGTTAATGGCTACCACCCATGCTTATGTAAGCCTTTGCTCAGCAGCTCTGCTGGTTACCAAAAAGACTTGCCGCACAAAGTTATTTTTTGCCATGTGTCTACAGCTATGGAAGACCAAAGTCCCACATCAAGAAAGAGCTGTCTGTATAAAATGTCTCTGAACAATCACAGTTAATAAATTGCCTCAAACCAATAAAGGCATAGCATGAATGAAAAATGTACTGGTGTGGAACAGATCCTAGCACAGGGGGAGAATCAAACAAGTGGTAAGTGGAATTTTCTCTACGTTTCGCGGAATGTTTATAGAAAAAACACCATGGAAAGTGAGAAAAAAGTCAGAATACTGAACGTATTTTCCAAGTACTTGTGCCAAGAGTAGTAAAAATTTTGATTATTTACTTTGTAATTCTTGTCATCAATATAAAACCAATGGCAGGCCTAAGGCAATCATACTAGTTTTAAGCATTATTATGCTGCAAGTATGAACCATTACTCTTTTCTGTTTACTTCAGTCTAATAAAGTAATCTTATCAATATAATAAATGATAATATTTATCATTAAACTATCAATAAAAAATCTTTATATCTATTAGTGGACCTATAAATTAATGAATGCATCAATTACATTTAGTTATAAATTATTGATATATACACAAAGCAACTTGAAATATTTCTTTAATGAAAAAACATAAATTTTAACCTGAAAACTAAAATCAAAAGCTAAATACGAATGAATATATTTGGTTCTGTAATTGATCTTGGTGCTATCACAGTTTGTATCACCAGTAAAAGGTTTTGGAAGGGAAGATAGGTTGTTGGAGCAATGTCTACACAGGTTAAAACCTAATAGGCGAAGCTATGTTTGAAAGTGTCCTATAAAGATATGATCTTCCTCAGTCCTTTAACTAGCAACAAAGAAAAAAAAAATTGTTTCAAGAAAATAGATAAAAAATTAAAATAAGCACAGATTATGGGTTATGAGACCTACCTTTTGCACTGTCAAGAGGTGCCATATGAATAAGAGAGACAGGCCTAGTGATAAATCCAGAAGAGAAAAATGACTCTTAGACAAAAGACTGGATATCTATTAGCAAAAGTGATGTGATGTGTAAGTTTCTGTAGGAAAATGAGTCCACTGCAGTAAAAACTAAAATCTGCCTACATCAGGTGACTGACTGGCTGATAGAAGAAGGTTTTTCATATCTATATTGCCTACAATTCATTTCTGTAATTCTGCAGATGATATATTATCAATAGTTATAGTAATGAAGTACTTTTAAACCCAGAGATGAACCTTAGGTGAAGGAAAACCATTTGAGGGAGACAGGGAAACAGTTTGCTAGCAGATATTTTGAGTCTCCTAGATGTCTGAAAAGAAAGAATACATCATCAGTCAAAACAAAAGCCAGTTCATGACCAGAAACTGAATAGTCTTGATTTCATGCCAGAAAGGATGCAGTTCATCACAGTTCCACATATTTAATCTCTATCATTGCACTCACTACTGTGAAACCTTAGAACAACCCTTCTGCCCCAAGGAGTTGATCATTAAAATTAACAAAAAACAAGTCAGGTAGACAATGAAGTTCAAAAATAACACACCATATTTTATGACATAGGTGTATTACAAATCTGTAATCTGATATTCAAACTAAGCACTAAATTATCAGGAATCTTAAATCTGCAGAAATGAAGAAATCTGTGAAATATTAAGATTCTAAATATCCTCTGATGTAGAAACATGCCAGCAGGCAACTCCAAGGGAGTGATACATACAATTTCTATTGATTTCAGTTATGCAAGAATAACTAACAGCTGCTTTCAAGATATCCATCCTTTTTTGCTTTTCTAGCTGTGCAAGAAGGCATGATCTTAGTGTACACAGACCTTCTAGAAGCAATTCTATACTCCCCATTTAGGGTGTTACCACTGAAAACTTCACTAGGCCATCCAATAAGGAGATAAATTATTTATTGTGACATAGTCCCTAAGAGGTAGTCATCCTTAAAGTTTCAATGAACAAAAACTGGAAAGTACTCTGTGCTATAAATAAGCCCACAGCTATCATTTTCTTGTTCTTTCATCACCTCTTGCTGCAAACCCACTGCAGATATATGCATTTTAGATGGTTGCACCTTACAACTCAGAGTAGATGTTGACACAAGATAGTCTCACAGCTGTCAGATCACCAGCTGTGAAAGGAAAAATATGGTGGCAATGGTGGGGAAAGAAAAAATACCTGCAGGTCCTACTTTCCTAGCATTAGATCACTTCAACATATAAAGAATTCCAATGCTATTCAGAAATCTTCCTTGAGTACAAACCATTTGTAACTGCATTCAACCAGCTGCACGTCAGTAACCTCATGATTTTAAGATGTTTGTAAAAACACAGTGCAGCTGGGAACCTTAAACTATTTATAATGCAGCCAAGAGTGGAGAAGTTACGAACAGTTATTTGTAAAGCTGCAGCCTAAGCAGAGATATGCCAGGCAAATATCCCTTAGTGACTGTGTACTAGCCCAATGACAAAAGGAACAATTTCAATGTTCAACATCTGGAAGATAAAAGAGATTCTTCATCTCTTTCGAAAAGACTCAAAACTAAAAACCGCTGTACAGTGATACCTAGAAGCTTAAAAACATTAAAGACAATTGTTTTTTAAATTTTTTTCGTTATTTTATTCAAACAAACCATTTTTATTTCATTCAAACAAGAATGAAATTTTCCTTTTTTTTTTTTTTTTTAACTTCATTGACTCATATTAGGCTTGAGTTTGGTCACCAGACTTTAGCAGAGTAGTAAAACAAACATTACAATAGTCTACACAAAGAACTTCCTGCCATGCACCACCTTGCTGGTTTCTAACATAAAAATATTGCTTGGAAATTGAATTGTGAATGGGACATATTTATGCCAGACAGATACATACTGAATCTCTGGTACTCCAGCAGATAATTTCATATGAGAAGTTACTAAAAAAGGGCACTGAATTACATGGAATACTAACCACAGTACATCTTAATACTTATTTCTAATAGCCTACTTGTGTGATATGTAATTTCTGACATAAATTGCCATAAGCTTTTTCTTCCACTCTTTTAAAAATGGCCCAAAAGCCTGAGCTAGAAAGATAAAAAATGATTTCCTGGAAATGGAGAAATCCACAGCAGGTAGAAATGCAAGATAATCAGGTTTACCAGGGACTGTGCCACAATACGATATGCTCTGGTAACCGTCCTCCCACACACATACCCAGTGATTCAGCTCAGCAAGTCCTTTCATTTTTCACTTCCAAGTGCCAAACTACTACAGAATAAATAGTACACAGATTTTCAATTTGGAATTTTTTTGTGAAAGAAGGAAAGGTCTACTATGCAGCACATAAATTCCAGAACCTCAAAAAAAATAATCTCTGAGTATCACTGACATAAAATCAGCACATTTCAAAACCTGAGGCACCCAAAATTCATCAGTTAATCTCAAAAGCTTTTCCCATGCATGTTCATCAATTGTAAGACCAATCATAATTTATCAACAGAACTGATAAGTAAAAGAAAAACCAAAACAACCAAAACACACATAGATAGTAACATATTGCAGTGCTAAAAATACATTTCCTGTTGTTGAATAGGTTTGGACTATGAATTTATCTGCAGAGTGGTAACCAAGACACAGAGACAAGTGTACCACATTTTCTTGTTATGGGTGCCTGCAATTATCAGCTATCAATATATAAAATGACTTTCCAGATGGGCTAATAGCTAATAGTCTGGCTGGTCTGGTAAATTAAAAAGAACAACTTATTTTTCTGATGAAAACTGATGTGGATTTTCTATTGAGTAAAATCCCTGGTAGGATATATGTACAGATGCTTTTGGCCTACCTTTTCCTTTTTGTCTTCATTGATGTTATTATGGTACAAGTAGCAGAGGTGACTTGTCCAGCATTACTCTTCCCTCAGAATATCTAGGGCTTATCCATCAATTTTACTTTGTTTTCAAAATATATTGAGCTCTCTTCCATTTACTAAAATTACTCTTCACAGGACAGAGTTATCACTTTTTTGATGTTCACTTAAAATCTCAGTGCCTGTCAGCTGTAGGACTTCCATGTTGGCTCTACACCAGATCTGCTGGTCCTAGCCCAGAGTCTGTCTCACCAAATATTTCAGAAGGGATGACAGGAGACAGACTTTGAGGCAATGTCTATACAAGGTAAAATCAAATAGGCTGGACTATATTTGAAAGTGTCCTATGCTTGTAATTCTGCAAACTGGCATTAAACAAGAACTACACTAAATCATCTTCAGATACTATGTCACAGCAACCTATTGGTATGGCTTGATATATAAAAAAATTAACTTTTATGATTATGTTAGCTCTATCAGGTTACCATAAAACAATTCAAACATCCTATTAAAGGCAGGTTAGCACCACTGAACCATATTGTTTGTCTATATGTGGCAGTCCAAACAGTTTTAAATTACCAGTCTACTTTTAATCACATATTTTGGTCCTGTTAAATTCTATTAGAACAGAACAGCTGACAGAGAAATATTACTTCCAGAAGCAATGTGTCTAACTGCTCGTCCACAGAGGAGGTGCTTAGAGTGGTACTCTTATAGAAGTATGGCTAAACTTTTAAGGTCATACCAGTGTAAATATCCTAGGTTAATGTTTTGACTACAAAATAAAAGTAGCTTGACATTATTTAACACATTTTTTAAATAAGTGACATGAATTAGAAAAAAATAAGAATAAATTTAAGGGAGAATAAAAGTATGTGAAAAGAGATCGTAACATTTAATTATACTGAAATAACTAAACTAAAAATTTACATGTTGTCTTAGACTGCTAACCTTTGATCTCTGTTGGAGTGCTCATACTGTAAGAAATACTCTGCAAAAAAAGTTCTTTCAATCTGTCCCAGTCAGTAGGGTCAGCTGAAGATCTTAATGTAACATATTTCAATATTGTATTTTAAATGAGATTTGTTCTTATAAGCAGAATTAACTGTAAACAAAAGGCATGTAGAAAGAGCAATGATTTCTCCCCCACTGCAGTGTGAATGAACTTCAGTTGTCTTCCTTAATTCAGTAAGTAGTGAATGCTACAGTATTAGTCCACCACTCACTGAGACCAGTTCAGACAAAATTAAAACCATGATTTTTTACTATTCAGTAGGAAAAAAGGATACCACTTGAAGCCTACAATGGGCCAGATAATTAACTAATATACCTGTAGCCTACCTATGTTTGTTGCATCAGGGGTTGTTTTTTTCTAACAGGTGAAAACCTCTTCCTGTATCTGTAATATATGATTTGTCCATACTGCATTTGTAGAGCAGACTTAAGTTCCTGTTAAGCCTAATTTATCTGCACCAAAGTAAGCTACATATGCACAGCACAGCTCTTTGTGACAATGTGCATTTTACTATCAATATTGAAAGCATAAAATTTCAATGCTTATTAAGTCCTTGTTTATAACATTTTCATGGACACTTCTCTATTCCATATTAGCCTGGACATCCTCCAGTCATCTCACACTTGTTTATGTCCCAGCAGGACAGACCTTTCTGAAGCCCTCCAGAATTCTGATCTCAAACATGTTTAAAACAGATGCAAAATGCCAGAACCTTCTCATCAAGGCTGCCCATAGAGCAAACAGAGAAAACACTTCAGGAGTACCCTAAACGCTCACTACATTATGGCACCCAGATACAAAGGAAATAATTCAGAAATTAAAAAAACCCAAACCCTTTCAATCTAGTAATACCAGGAGGAAGCCAAAAGTTGCAATCAGAATTGAGGAGAGAAAATTTTTATTGTAGACTCAAAATAAATAATGTTTTGTGAATAGTAACCAGAAGTCCCACCCATGCCCAATAGACATAATCCACTGGAAGAGAGTCCATAATGATCCAGCATCTAACAAACCTATGTTGAATTACAGGGGGTAAGAAAACCCAACAAAATGTACATTTAGAGATTATCTGGAACATGGAAAGCAAACAGAGATGGCATAAAAATGCATAGGATTCTTCTGGTGTGAGTAAGAGGAATTAGCCACTCTGGTTCTCACTTTGCTCAGGAATTGGCTCAAAAATTACCATAAAATTATAAAAAAGTGCAGAGACCACTTCCGAAGATCACCAGCAGGCAGGCTGGCCTCATCAAAAACTCAGCAAAGACATACTCTTTTAGGAAAGCAAAACAGCTTCCTCAAAACATCACTCAGACTACAGTACTGAGTATGATCAGCACAGGCTGCTGCTCTCTCCACTTCCAGTGCAAACCAGCACTCACCTTCCCAACATCCAAACTAAGCAGCATTCCAGCACAGATGTTACTTTTGACAGCAGCTACAAAAATCTTAATGAGTTTCAGATTGTACACAAACTATTTACTCTTGGCTTTTTGTTGACATGTTTTCAAAATGCAATTTCATGACATTCATTATATATGCACATCTAATAGCTAAATATCTTCAGCTTTGGATTTGAAAAATATTTTTCAAGTATTGAATGCTTAATAAAAATTTAATAACAAAATTACATATACTTCACTATCTTAATATTAATATGTACAAAAATATTCTTTGAAAGGTTATAGAATTAATACGGAAAATATTATGAATTTAATAAAAAGAGCATTTAATATTGCATAACTATATCCCTGTAGGAAGGTAGGAATATGCAGCACTGACTGCATGGTCCCTCCATTCTGCTTGAGGGATTCTCATATTACATACAGCGTTCCAAATGCCTTGGCCCTTCTGCCTCTTAACCACTGCTGAATACCTCTTTGTTTTCCACAGCCAGGGAAAGGAGTTTCTTTTTAAAGTAACTAAGCTCTCTAAATTAGGGGATGTGTCTTCATGAGTACAAAGAACTGTAAGATGTTTGCATTATTATTTGAAAAAGAAACATGCAAATTTTTCAGATATACATTTTCAAGAAAAATAACATTTTCACATATCAACACGGGGAGAAATTTGTAAAGAACTCCTGTACCCATGTGGGTATTCCAGCAAAGCAGTAAATTTTGAAACAGTAAGAGCAGCTCTCCCCACTGCTACTAGATCTCTTCTACAGAGCACCACACTATTTTCCAGCTTTTCCCTTCTTACAGATTCTGTTTGGAAACAGAATGTTTTTTCTGCTTCACCCTCTTGTTACATTAAAAAGAGTTGCAACCCAGCACAGAGTCGTTGATTTTTGATTCATTATTATGATTCAAATAGTATGATACCTTAGAAACAAGACCTCATCACAAAAGTAATTTCAAGTAAGATCCTTATAAAAGCTAAACTTAGAAAAACCTAACTATCAATCTTCCAAAATATACTCAGGAAAAGTTAATCAACTTGTGTATCATGTTAAAACAACCAGAAAAGGAAATATTTTAATTAAAGAATATATAATATTCAAATTCATCATACGTCTTGTAGAAAAGGGAGAAAAAAACCCAGCAAAATTACTGTTCTTGGTTAAGACCCCCAAGGACATAAAATAAACAATATTTAACAGAGCTCAATTTTCATTTATCTTTAAAATAATGAATACTAGAATGATAATTAAATGTCATAATGATTTCTGTGGTAGTTGGTACAAACAATATGAATTGCCTAGTAAATTTTTATTCCTTTACTGTAGGTATGTTGACTTAGTGGCCTGAAATAACTATGGTACAAGTCTCATTTTTCTGCTTGTACATTCACCATACTCGTGTGTCTTGGGGTTCTGACTAATGGGCCAGAAGTTCTGGCTCAAGGATCTGCTGCAGATCTTCTACCTCAAAGTCCTTGGACATTACCTTAAACTGCGCACTTTTATTCTGTTCTGCAGGTCAGGGCAGTCAATAGATAGATTACTGTGACTCAACAGTGTCAGGATTCCACTTCTTATTTAGGTCTACATATTACTGTTTCCTGACACACAGTAACAAAATACAGGAAATGTAATAAAAGCAATTGCTTGCTGTTATTGGGCACAGGGTAGGGTGGCAGACTCTGAACTATTAATTCCTTTCCATACTAGTCTATGCCAGTAACAGCAGAAGAAACAGGGTTCATACTTGATATTTCTTTTCTTTGAAGCATCAGTTATTTTACAAATGGAAATTTCAGAACAGATAACATTATGTATTTCCTATTAATAAAGATCTAGAGCACAACTGATAAGCCTGCTTGCTGACTTACAAAGCATTCAGGGCAGCACACAAGCATGCAGAAGTCAAACAGAATGAAAGACCTGAGGCCACTTTCATGAAGGAACACTCAAGAAATCAGTGAAAAAAACACTAAGTTTCCATGAGGATTTTCAAGTACATTAGTGAAATGGCATTATATTTCTATAGCTTTTTTCTCCTTAGATCTCTATCACCAACAATTCTTTTCTCTAAGAAAACTTACAAGAGGCATTATTGTTTAAGCCCAGCTAAGCACCACACAGCCTCTTGCTCACTGCCTCATGAATGAGATCAGAAGGAGAATCAGAGGGTAAAAACTAGAAAACGCATGGGTTGAGATAAAGACAGTTTATTAGGGAAAGCAAAAGCCATGCACACAAGCAAAGTGAAATAAGGAATTCATTCACTACTTCCTATGAACAAGCAGGTGTTCAGTCATTTCCAGGACAGTAGGGCCCCATCATGAGCAATAGACACTTGGGAAGACAAATGCCATCACCCCAAATATTTCCCTCCTTCCTCCTTCTTTCCCCTTTTCATATCCTGAGCCTGATGCCATATGGTGTGGAATATCCCTTTGGTCAGTTTGTGTCACTTGTCATGGCCGTGTCTCCTTCCACTCTCCCAGGCACTCCTGACTTCCTTACCGCTGTGGCCATATGGCAAGCAGAGAAGGCCTTGGCTCAGTGCAAGCCTCACTCAGCAATAACAAAAATATCTCAACATTGTCAACCCTGTATTCATCACTAATCCAAAACACATCTCATACCAGCCACTGTGAAGAAAATTAACTATACCTAAACCCAAAACAGGACAACAGGATGGCAAAGCCTGTGTAGTATGGTTATATACAATGTGAGCCTTGTTCCAATTTCATTTGTGAAGAATTTAAGGTTTTGGGTTTGTTTTTTTTTTCTAGATTGATAGTTATTGCAGGAAAATATAAACAAAACATGCTGTTGCTGACACTAACCACCTACTGATTTTACAGCATGGAAATGTTTCAGATTCTGTTTACCTAAGAGCTCTGCGTGGGGTGTGTTTGTATAGGTGTGAGAGAACGCTTAATTAAACCAGTTTATTAGAAAAGTCATCTAGTGGTATTAAATTCTGCTACAAGTTTAAAACAGTAATAAAAGTAGGAAGAACTCACTTTCATGAGGTCACACCTCTTTCAGTTGTTATAACACACTAATGGTCAGAAAGCAAATTTTAAAATAGAAAACAAATTTTAACATGTGTCAATCCTGAAGGTCTTGAACAGATATTAGATCACTGCTTTGTGTCCCAGGCAGTTCCACTACTCCAAAGGTGTGAAATGGAATGAAGCTAAGTCTCCTCTTTAATTCATTAGATTTATATCTTCTCTAGTCAACTTGTACACTATAAAGTATTTTTTCTCAATGCAAAATAAATAACTTTGTTTCCAAATTGTGAAATAGATTTTTAAATAAGGGAAATAACAGACCTAAATACAATAATACACTTCTTAGAATAAATCTAAGCTGATTGAAAACTGAATAAAACTTACTGTTCAGATGTTACCCACCTGAAATGTCTGCATCAATAATTCTTTAAGACAGACTATCTTCTGCATCTTCGCAAAGGAGTAATGTGAAAGAAGAAACTCCCTTTCCAATGCTTTTCATTTAATCATAATGTATATCCCTCTTCTAAACTGTTGGTTAGAAATAAAGAAAATACACACTGAATGCTGTACTTAAGCAAAGCATAAACCACTCACATTGCCACAAGAAAATGATGCACGTATCTCCTACCCCAGCCATATGTTCCTACATCCTTTGCCCTAGCACACACACTCAAGATAAGATGTGCTGGGACAGCTGGGATAGCAGGGCATCCCACCCCAGTGAAAAGACATCCACACAAACACTTGGGCACCACCTAAGAGTGGACAGGCAGGCCAGGCTACCTCCTTCAGCAGCAACAAAACTGGTAGGTCTGTGGAAGCTCAGCTTTACCAGGCTGGAAGCAGAGCCAACAGAAAGCACTATCCTCTGTGGCAGAAGAGAAGCTGAGCTGCTCCTCCTGAACACACAGCAGGCTGCACAGAAAATGCACCAAAGCCACCACAGAACCTTGTGCCAGTTCCCAGATTGATGAAGAAGCTGTGCATTGCTGGCTTTCTCACCACTGTGCCTTGGCTCTATTTCTCTTGGCTCAGAAACCAACAGTATAACAGAAACAATCCTATTGTCCTGTCATTGTCTTGAACAGATTTATAGTTCTTGGAAACTTAATGCTGCCAAATGCCAGAAACTTAATGCTGCTTTAATGCTGCCAAAGAAGAAATCTGCCATCAGTCTGGCTCCATGAATGCTCATATGCCATAATCATCAATAAAACCCAGTCATTGATCACATCCCTCCATCTAACTTTTCCCAGGCTTCTCCTCATTGGAGAAAATGATATGATAGTGTCTTGGGCCTTTTCTGGCAAGTATAGGTATCAGCAATAGCAGAAATGCTATCAGGAACCCCTTTTGATGGCTAATTCAGGGCTCTGGATCACTGAAATACACTGGCATGATGCTCTGAAAATCCCCTCTCCAGCTACAGCTTTATTTTCTGTCATATAAAGCAATTCCCTGCACTGCCATCACACTTCGCTGACACAGAAGCTAACTGAGCTAACACAGAACCTAGTGTCAGTTCCCAGATTGATGAAGAAGCTGGCTTTCTCACTGCTGTGCCTTGGCTATATCTCTCTTGGCTCAGAAACCAACAATCCCAATATAACGGAAACAATCCTATTGTCCTGTCATTGTCTTGAACAGATTTATTTATTGTTCTTGGAAGTCAAATAGTGCCAACAGTTTTGTATTAGTGGGATATTCTCAAAAGAGGAAGCACCCTCTTTCCCCCAAAACCCAAAGAAACAAAGCCCTGATGGAATGAAACTGTTCAGTAACTGGTTTGGAAGTCAACCAGTGAAGGTATTTTGAAAAATATCCATACAGAAATAAAAACTGATGTAACAGAAAAATGCCATCTCAGACAGTGTATCTAAAATTATCACGTTTTCTATTTCAAGAAGTTAAATTCTAAGTGAGCGTAACTTATAGCACTGTGGGAATTCTAGATTAGCTGAAAACTTAGTTATTGAACCATAGAAATTCATATTTGAGCAGAAGAAATAGACTCAAATACTATATATGCCCAACCAGCATGTTGGGTAGTATCCCATACTGATTTCATTGGCTCACAGCAGATATAATTTGAAAGTATTATGTTACTCATATATCATGAGTATTATGTTACCATGCATATCGTTCAGAATGTCAGCTTAATCTGTTTGTGGGAAGTGTAATGTATGGTTTCAAAACAGAGATGGTGTATATAAATTATTCAAGGTATTTTCTAATCCCCATAATATTTCAGTGAATGGGACAGTCGTTATGCAACAAATGTCTCCAACACCTTCCTGAGAGATGGGACATGAACATTATTGCTTTTCCCTGTTCCTTCAGGGCAGGTCACTCCCTCAGTTCACTACAGTAATGTTGCAACTAATTCTAAGAGCTTCATCATTCATTCATATTTCAGCATTTCACTGTGGTACAAAAGCTACCTGTTGTAGTGCATCTAAAAATCTTGGTATCTCCCAAGGGTAAAACTCACCTCTGGTTTGTGTAATGTTAGTTCCTACCTGAAAACCTTCTTTCTCTTCCCCCTTCCCATTGGCTGTGACCTCCCTGCATCCCCTAATCACCCCTGCCCACTGGTATAAGAGATAAGACCCAGAGCATTTCGCTCTCCCTCTTGCCCCGGATGGACGACAGACAATAAACCCGGGATTATTCCAGCAAGTTTCAGCCTCCTGTGTCTAGAAACCTTGAGTCCGTGTTGTATCCACTCCAGGACCCCCTCCGCCGCCTGTGCCCTGAGATGAGCAGGGCTCTCGCCACGGGGGGTGGGACAGAGGGGTCCCATCAGGAGGAAAGATTGCAACAGCTACCATTTTCAATTTTTTTTCATATGAAGTTAATTACCTTTTACCACAGGCATACCAAAGGAATAAGAAAGTCACCAAAATGAAGTCTACAACAGTGCATGTGATGAAAACTTTTGTTGGTATAATCAAAATGTCTATTTGCTTTCTCTTAAGAATTGCTTTTGAACTCCTGTGAAACATTCCAAACATCTTAGTCTCCTATTTAAATAAGGACAGATTTGCAATCAGACCCAGGAGTATAAATACCTGCATCAAGTGGACAATTGCCACAAACTCCCTATCTCACTCTGCACAATTTGATTTCTCTGTGTTTCACTCAGCAGACTGATACCAACATTATTTACTTTCTTTAGAACTCAGTTAAAAGATATGATTTTTCAATAATAACTCTTAATTGAGAGTGTGTTACATTTAAATCAAGAATTTCACAACTCAAAACCATGTTGTGGCAGTAAAAATGCTGCTTTAAAAAAATCAGTATGTCCAGAAGTACAGGCAGGGCTATAGACTGAGATTTTGTAAAAAAAATACAAATATAATGGTAATTTACGTAACACGAAATTCTTATTTTTACCATTACATATCATAATTTCTCTTCTGTAAACCAGTTGCTTTAGTTGGACCAAACCATTTTAGTCATGCTGTACGCATGTGACAGGCTCAGAAGGGAAGACTAAAAGAATCAACATCTCCAACCTTTGCAGCGATAATTCACACTACAAAATATGAAGCTAAATAGTAACAGAAATTAAAACCTAAGGTCTCTTCTAATACTGGTGGAAAAAATCCCTTCCAGACCTTGATCAGTCGCTGAACATTTTACCTCACATACATGTGCAATGTTTTTTAAACACCGAAGTCACAAACTTCAACATAAAGAGCAAAATGCCACTGTGTCTAAAGTTTTGTAGAGACAAGGATACATCAGGTGTGTTATGACTGTGTGTCACAGCTGCCAAGATGATGAAAAACCTTTGAATTTTAAAAAGCTCTGCATTTTAGGTTTATTTGGATATGCCCTTATGAAGGTTGAAGGAAAAATACATCCCACACAAAGGTTATTTTTCTGTAATTAGAAGACAGGGGGAAAAAAAACCTTTTACCTTTTACGTTTCTTTTTATCTATTATTTTTAATTGTTGTTGGAAGAAAATGAAAATATTAACCTAAGAGTATCATCTCTGCCAACAGACATTAATCTCATTATCTTCTGAGAACCCAAAAACTTTTTAAGATGTCTTTTTTGCTAATACATACACTGTTTTAAAATAAAATTTCTGATTCAGTTAATCCATTTCTTAGGCCAACTACATGGGATATAGCTTGGCATTTTTCCTCACCTCCAATATCTTCTAAAAGGAGTAAGAATTTGTTGACTTATGGACATCATACACAGTGATGGAGAAATAATACACTGTCATTTCTTCTGATTTATAGTGCAAAATCAAGCTATATTTCTATAAATCATTGTCTTGATTCGATATTGCTTATAATTTGTTGAGTCTTCTTAAATAGCAATAACCATGATAATGCAGTTATGGCATGTGATATAGCTTTGCAAAGTAAATGTAAGAAGAACTGAACAAAGTTCATCGTAAAAGGCACTTGGAATCCATGAGCTCAAAGAATTTAGATCAGCATACCAGTTAAATTGTGGTGAAAAAAACCCACATGCAACTGTTTAGAACTCGTGCTCTACTACAATGCACATATACCCAGAGAAGAGGGCCTGTTCACTGAAGCGTTACAAATCAAAATGCAATCACTTTCTTGTGCTTAAAGTGCCCTACAAGGAACTGAAAGGTTAATGAGCAAGGTGGCTTTAATTGCTTTTTCTAAATGCCCATAAAATAAACATACCTGCCTTTAAAAGTTCCATATGCCAAAATTTCTATAGTGAACATTCTCTGTTGGAATTTTCTATTAATGGAATTGGACTATAAATAGGGATAGAATATCTTTAATACATTGCAGACACCATACCTTTTCAAATATCCTGACTTTGCTATAGGCTATAATGACAACAGTGAAATATCTTAGATACCACTGGGAGCAACTAGTCAGTGCCATGCACAGGGTCCAGTATTTTCCTATTGTAATTAGTGGCAAGTGCATGCTCACCACTACATGAAAGTTACTATAGTAATTTCAGATTCAACCAGATGTCCAGTGATTAGTGGAGTGTGCATGTGCGTATGTTTGGATAATGCACCTTCTTAAATTGCTCCTTTTAGTCCTTTGCAATTTATTTCATGTTTCCAACAGTCTTGAACTGGTAGTGTCAGCAACACATTTTTGACATCACTGAACACAGAGAAGAATTATTTAAGTAATTTTTTCCCCTTCTCAGATTGAAAAGGAATAAAAATTATCATATGTAGAAAGCCATAGGACAAAGATAAAATCTTAGAGGGCTTAACATAGATGCATGGTGTGAAATGAGAATTTTATGTTACTAGAATTAACACCATAGGAATAATTCCTTAGTCACTTAAACTTATTTCTTTTTTTTTTCACATAATAAATTTCTTTCATAGGAATGCATGGTCCTACACATTTGTATGGTCTTCAAAAACTAGGTCCAGTGTTTCTTCTTGCTTTGGAGGGGATACTGTCTGTTACACTTCGCACCAAAATTCATGCTCAACCTAGATCAATTGCAGCCAGTGCCTCAAATCAATTACTTTCAAAAGGAAGCAGTATTAAGTTTGATGCAGATAAAACCTTTCTCACATTTATTGGATTGACTCTAATAATCTTGAACAATGACCACATCAGAATGTTACAACTGCAGTTTTGTAATTGTGAGCCACATACTCCACACTACTCTCTCGTTTTCTACACTATGCTCACTGCTCACAGATCAGCTTCATTAGGTGTAAAACAGAATGTCAAATTTCATGGTGGGGAAGTGCACCCACAGCCCTTTCTTTTTTCTTCCCCGTTTTTTCCCCCACCAAGCCATATGTTTAGCCCTACTAGCCAAATATCTTTTGCTTCAAATAAAAAAGCACATTTTAGGAACACACAGAGTCTCTGCAAAGGATTGCAATAAAGCAATGAAAACCACTAAAAGATATTGATAAATTATTCCATTTACTTAACAATCTTATTATAGAAAAAAGAATCTTTCTTTTAACTGTTTCAAGCTTCCATTTCCTGCTACTGGAACTTATTTGTGCTTTTTGGGTTATATGATGGTTTGAGGTACTGTTTGCAGGTGGAGGAGGTTGTCTCCTTAATGAATTTTGACTCATTTAAAAATAGGGAGAAGTCCTTGACTATTTCAGCAGTACTAAGAAATTCTAGTTTTGCATTCTAGAAATTATTTTCTGCATTGGTGGTCATCCTAGTGTTCCCTTGATGCATATTATCTTTGAAGTTTAACAGGATTTTGTACACATTTATGAAGAATAAAAGGGAAGGTGTTTTTGTTCTGTTAGGGAGAAAGCAAACCTCTTAACAAAAAAAGCAAAACACTGGAAAATTGGAGGTGAATTCAGTGCTCAAACTTACTTGAAGCAAATAAGTGATGGGTCAGATTATTTCATTGGTATAATTAAGAAATGCCATCATCTCAAAAGCATGTAGAAGATCTAGACATTAATTAAATTATGACATTTGCTTGCATGACACTTCCAATGTCTGAAGATCCCTGCATAGCTGAGAAGACCCTTAGTCTCCTATATATACTTTGCATCTTTACCTTAAAACCAAAGCTTGAACAAGGCAAATTTTAAAATACCTGAAGTCAGCGACTTTCACCTCAACATTAAGAATGATGAGTCTGTGAGAGACAACAGTGCACAATTTTTTGTCAATAGAATAATGATTTAAAAGCCTTTTCTCCAGGGATTGGCATCTTTTCCTAGCTGAAAGGGCAAGCTTAGGCTAGTGCAACATTAAGCAGCTGATGAATGACCTTGTTGTCACACTTGTTTTAGGGACTCATCATGTCCAATTAATTCCTAGAATAAATCAATTGTTCTTACCTAGCTCATTTACATTCATAAGAAAATGTTAATGACTTCACTGCCTATAAGTATTGGAAAGAAAGGCTGCATTCACATTTCAACCTATTGGTCTTTAAAGAGGATTCATTATCTCCTCCTATGAGAGCAAAACAGATACAATTTTTTTCCAAGTTATTTAGCATTAAAACCAAGTATTTATCTAGGTATTTAGCTGACAATTGAATCATATAGCAAATAGTCTCACATTGTTGACTTACTTTTATGGGTGTAATATTTATTATGCATGATAGAAAGCACATAATCATTTTCTTCCATTGCTAACTTCATTTTGAGTGAACAACTATGCACAAGAACTCAAGACCACAATTATGATTTCCTGTTCTGAGTCCTACACACCAAAAGAGAAACTATGATACAAATATGCAGGTAAAAGCAGTACATATTTCATTACTGAAAATTATCCTTAGGAAAACATTCAAACAATCTTTGTGGTGGGATTTAACATTCAAGACAATTGCCAAAAATCCAAATAGCCCTTTATCAAATGCTGGGATTAGTGTGTTTGTGAGCTACAGGCTATGAATAGCACATGTCTGATCAATCATCCTGAACATTCTTCCTAGAGGAAGAAATATAATAGGAAGGTGCAGTTCAAGACAAGAATCATAATTTGATTGCTACATTTTCTGTTCAGTGCATACTGCTATGATTTCTGGTAAAATATACTAGTTCAGTGTTACAGTAAATTGATCACATAATACTATGAAATTTATCATGTAATAGAAAAGGAATTTAAGAGCTGCATACCTAATATTATTATTAAAATGGGCCTGTGGATAGAGACAGTTAGAGGATATGGTGTATATTATTACCTGATCCTAGATTACATTAAAGAGCTAGTGAAATTAGAATTGCAAGGACAAAATAAACTTTCAAAAGGATTTTTCAACTGGAAACTTCTGACTGGCTAACACAACGATGGGTGTTTATTCCCTGCTGTGGAGGTCTAGATGGTAGGAGTGCCACAACCTTCCTGAAGAAGCATCCTGAGAAGGACAGCTCTCAGAGGCATAGGCATGTCCCTCTCTTGGCCCAGCAAGCAGCGTCTGGCTTGGCAGCAGCTTCTTCCGGGCAATGCAAGGAAGAAAGGACTAGAGCTCTGGCTAGCGATTCCACAAAGAAATCAGCCTTTACTAGGGCAGGGCCCTCTGTGAAGGGACCCAGCACAGAATCTCTCCAAACAGGGGGAAACCTGGAGTTTATACAGGGAAAAAGAGGGGTGGGAAGAAACTAGTAACAAATAGGATACAAGTAACTTGGTAGAGTGACAGTGAGAAAACCAATGAGATACAACAAATCAACATACAGACTGCAAAGGCCTCTGGGTGAGATACTTTCTCACTATGAGCAGAAGTATCTCGTTCAAAGATTGGCTCTCCAAGGGAGGGCCGCAATTCATTTGCTGGCTGATTCTTCGGCCCCGACAACTCCCCCTGCATCTCTTCTGCTTCCAGAAATGATCCCTTGAACTTGGATTCTCCCCTTGGATCAGAAGTCCAAGCATATCTGTGCAGAGAGGCTCTGCTGCCACCCTCTGTAGTGTCTGAGATGAATCCAAATACTAACTGTAAATAAAATGCCAACCACTCTAAAGATTTAGGGACACAAATGTCTAGCTGAGAAATGGGAAACTATTGGCATGTAATTCAATATTTAAAATAGTATCAGTAACTCTATGGTACTGGCATACAAGAATTAAAGTAGTGCTGGCACATGAATGACTTCAATATTGAAACAGTAGCTACCAGTTTAACATCTTTGCAGGCTACCTTTGAAAAGTGATCAAAGAGAATGCACCTTATCTATGTGTTTATCTCTGGTCTAGTTCATTGCTACAGTTATTTATTTATCCTGAGACTTTTTAAAAAGAAATACATAGGGAAGAACAAACACGCCATTTTTTCCAGGTTGTCTAGAATCTCTTAATCTGAAATTCAGTAAGGCACATAATTGATGAATAAAGAAAGATGTGTTTGGTAAAAATAGAATTTAATTCCTCATGAGACAGATACAAGATGGAGAGCAAACTGCCTGTGAGAAGGATTTATATTAATTATTACCTGATAAAAAGCTACGTTTTCCAGAGCATACTGTTCCTTTGGTCTTACCTCTGTAAGACAAGCCCCTATTTAAATAAACAGTTTCCTACCCTGCACAACTAAATTTCTCATTCACTACCTTAATACTCTTGACTGTTAAACCACTGATCAATGGGCCTCTGTGGACGCAGAGGATGAGTGCTCTAGAAAAGCAGCCAATATCAAATCAAAACTCTTCTGATCTTTTTTTCACCACAAAATTACCAACGTAATGCTGTCTCCAGCAGTAGCAAAACCATTCAGTTCTGATGAAGGGGAAAGCTACCCTTTCTCAGTGGGACTTCAAAAGTGAGCAGCCTTCCATCTTTTTTCCTCACCCCTTCCACTTGCATTTCATTTATTTTTCTGTAATTCTGCCCACAAATAAACAAGCTTCTCAAGTTCTCAAGGTTGTTGGGGGTTAGGTGTCTTTCCTTTTGTTCTGGCTCACCAATAAAATTTTTACCCATAAGTGGCAGGGAAATCCAACTGCTGGTACTTTGAGGGTGCATGAGAAACTCAGAGTTCAGCTGGGCCCAGGGTGGAAGAGGGGCAGGAAAAAGGGAGAGTGGGGGCAGCTGGTGCTGGCTGGTTTCTTCAGCTTCAGAGCAGAACACTCGCTGGGAGTTGTTGAAGCTTGGAGACAGGAGTTTGCTATCACCCAGATGGAGCTGCTGTTTTTGTTTCTTCTTCATTCTTCGCTGGTGGGCCTCGCATCCCCTATCCTGCCGGGATGTACCAGTGCCAGGCACCGCTGCGGAGTTGCTGATACACCTCAGCCACTGGCCTGGGAACTCAGCTCACTCCTGCTGTTCCAGCTGAGTGTTCCTCAGAGCCCTGCAGGAGCACCGGGACCGACTGCCCAAGGGGTTTGTGAAGCAAAGCCTCTCCTCCATTCCTTCCTGTCTTGGCCGAGAAGGCTGTCACGGGGTCCCTGGTTCTGTTTTGTCGTTAACGCTGTAGTTATTGTTGTTTGTTTGCCTTGTTATACATACTAGTAAAGACCTGTTATTCCTATCCCCACATCTCTGCCTGAGAGCCCCTTGATTTCAAAATTGCAGTAATTTGGAGGGAGGGGGTCCACATTTTCATTCCAAGGGAGGCTCCTGCCCTCCCTTCCAGACACCTGTCCTCCAAACTAAGAGAATGGTACCCATGCTACTGCTGTTTGCTGTATTCTGAATAGCTATGATGTAGGACCTTTGCCGGCCCTCTGCAATGGGTCATTTATACAAACCATTCACAAGGAATAGAATTCAGCTTTAAATCTTTTATTTTTCAGACTCAGCAGAACTAAAATTAGCCATACAACTTTAACTCTCTACTTAAATGACATCTGAAAATGTTACTTCCATGTGATTAAAATATTAGTCTGCCTTTGTGACCTAGTAATTATTCTCTTACACATGAGAAGAAAAAAAAAAAACATCCTTCACATTCACTGAAAAGAACATTAGACCCTTATTCACCTATTTGGGAAAGGGCTGGAGGAAAGAAGCCTTGTGTGAAAAAAAAAAGAAAAATCATGCTAATGCATTGTCACAATCAGAATTGCATATTCACCTGAATAGTACTGTCAGGAAAATTAATCCACAAACACCAGAGGTTTATGTCCAAAAAGGAGACAGAGGAGTCCTTTTACTTTATTCAAACAAAGGGAGAGGCCATGGGGCATTCCCCTGGGGTCTCTCAAATTTTTGGAGGGTGCAGCCTCCTTTTTATCTTAATTCCGGCCGCTTGTCCCTTGTCTCTTTCCCCATAGGCTGAGGTACTTGAGAGGTACAGACTTCCCAGAATACCTGACGCCTGAGACCTGCCCCCACCCCCGCCCTGCATAATCTCCCTCTTAACTTTTGTGGAATTCATGGTGTTTCCTCAGTGTTCCTTTCATCTTTCAGTGGAATCTATCCCATTGTTCCTGTTATCTCTCAGTGACAGTTTCATTTTATCAGTAGACCCACAGCTTGTTTGTGAAGACAAAGCTGTCATTCCTCTCAGTACCAATTTGCTAATATTGTTTATAAATGAACAATTTATTCTACATCTTTATTCTAGTATCTGCATACATACTGCAAAATACTAGAATATATAATTTGCTTTCTTCTATATTTTGTTTATTACAAGGGAACACTTCACAAGAAAAATAAGAAAAAAATCAACTTTTTTATCCAGTCATCTCATAGTATGTCACTTGTGGAGTTCCAGTTCTGTTTGACAAGGGGTAAATTGTTTTTTATTTCTTGGGAAAAAACATCAATAGCAGGAAAATGTCTTAGCTGTTAATTGGGCAAGAGCCTCCTAATGCATTCCACAATCCTTACCAATCTTCAAAAACACAAGCATAGCAGTTTCTTCAATCATCATTTCATAAATAGCAGAGATCTGCCTCTCCTTTTTCTTTTCTCTAAGAAAGAGATTTTTCTTAATAAGGAAAGAAAAAAAAAAAGAGGAAGATGATTGTGGAAGATGCCTTAGCCTGTCATTTACAGTATCTTGCTTCTCATGATAGCTGAGATTATCAAGAGTTTGCACATATGAGCTAAAAATACATAGATGGAGGCGGTTACAGACATCACACTCTTTCTTTTCCTGTTTATACTTTTATTAAAAATGGAGTTCCAGAAAAAATTCATCATTTGCACAGCTACCTGGAGAACTTGACAAGCACACTGAAATAATAGGAATGTGGACCAGTGTATTTGTTCAATGAATACCATATGGATTTGGAATTTGGTAATCAGGAATCTGGCATCGCTTTATAATAAATTTGGGACAGATAGGAACATTTTTGTGTAATTCCTATAACCAGGTGCTTTTGTCTCACTGAAGTTAAACTACCTTTTACTATCCCTGTTTCTATAAGGAAGACAGAATTGGAAATCAGTATAAAAGGTTTATACTGTCCTGTCTCTTGCCTGTGTATGGATGCTAAATATGAGCAAAAGCAGGGAGCACAGCGCCTGTGGAAAAGCAGGCCACAGAATTTTCTCAGTCTCGCCTGTGAAAGTGGCCTGGGAAATCATAAAGAGGAATTAAAACAATCCTCAGAGATAGAACACAACCTTGCAGGTGCTGTTTGTCAGTTTCTTGTTTTCTTGCAAGAGAAAGTCGAGGGGTGGTGTACCCCACTGACCAATGATGGTAAAGTGTTAGTTTACTAACCAGTTAGAGTTTTGCCTTTCTGTACTTTCACATATCAGTCTCTAAAAGAAGATCTGAGGTAATAAACCTTAAGGTCTCCTGTTCAACTCACAAGAGAGTCTGTGTCATTCTTCTCGCCATTCCAAATACATCTACACTTGTCCATGCCCATGATTATTTCTTTACTTTTTTAATAAAGTCACTGATGGACCTATTACTTCCTAGCTATGCCAGTAAAATATTCTGTAGTTGTACTTAGTTAATAAAAGGTGTAATAAACATTACCTGAAAAGAAGACATATGTCTTCATGAACTGAATTTCATAACACAAAGCTAATCAAAAAGCAAGACTTGAAATACTGCAAGAAGAAACTCCCTACAAAAAATCTGATTTATTCTAGAAATAGTTAAGAGACTTAATTTACAGTGAACATTCTGAGTATAATTAGGAAACATATCTAACCTGACAAGCAAAACTAAGACTTAACTCTCATTGAAATTTGTCCCAGAGATTCAGGTACCTGGGAACAGTAGGTAGTTGACAAATCTTATATTTGTTATCGCAATATTTGATAGTCACTCTTAATGTATATCTGGGGAGAAGCAAATAACTTTGGCTAGTGTCTTTGGTATATTATTCATCAGGAACCTCTGATAGCAGAAAGTATTCTAACAGACAAAAAAATCGTATGCCTGTTAAAAGTGTTAAGAGCAAGCTCAAGTGCAGAGTTTCCACACCAAATGCCAAAACTATATAACACAGGGAACTGTGGCTAGACAACATAAATTCAAACTTCATGCTTTATACTTCTAGGCAGTTTTAAACACTGACAGATTTCAGACATTTCTTTTTTTTTGGTACCACAGAAATACTGACTCAGGAGGACCGCTGACATTGGTGTCTTTCAAGACCAACTACAAGTTCCAGAAGGGGCAACAGCTCCATTTAAGAGGAAGACAACTGCCACAGTTGTACTTTCAGAATACATTCATCCACAGATCTCCATAACTTCATTGTCTCATTGATATGACATAGCAAGGAATACAAAGAAAACAGTTGTATTTTTTATAGGTTAGTAGCATGTCCTTCTAACTATATAAAAGTTGCCAAGTATCTCTTCTGTTTTAGAATAGGTGAAGAATAAGAACTTATTACGACTGTAATTCCATAGAAGCTCAAATACGCATAATTTCAAAATAATATATTGAGTACAAAAAATATTCAATCTTTGTACTAATTGTTCCATTTCAAAACCACAAAATTCCTCCCACCCTAGTTGTACCATACCAGACCATACCATCTCTGCCATAGTTATATATAGTATTTCTTATTGCAAGACGAATTACTACTCTAGCTTCAATACAGTTCATATATTTAATAGCTTGTTTGCTTTTTTAAGCTTATAAGTGAAGAATCTTCTAACCCCTCCTAAAAGGCTTTTGCCTCAGTTCATTTTGAAATTATTATAAGAATATGGTCTACAGAAACTGACAGGTCCTCCATAAGAGGAATGACAGGTTTGTCTTTACAAACAAGCTGTGGGTCTGATGATAAGATGAAACTATCACTGAGAGATAACAGAAACAAGGGGATGGATTCCATTGAAATGGATGAAAGATGAAAGAGACTGAGGAAACACCATAAATTCCACAAGAGTTAAGAATTAAGAAGGGGATTATGCATTTTGGGGGGGCATGTCCCAGGTATCAGGCATTCTGGGAAGTCTGTACCTCTCAAGTACCTCAGCCTATGGGGAAAGAGAGAAAGGGCATACAGCCGGAAATCAGGATAAAAGGGAGGCTGCGCCCTCCAAAAATTTGAGAGACCCCAGGGGAATGTCCCATGGCCTCTCCCTTTATTCAAATAAAGTAAAAGGACTCCTCTGTCTCCTTTTTGGACATAAACATCTGGTGTTTGTGGATTAATTTTCCTGATACCCACACGAAAGATTAATAACTCTTTTGGCAGTAGTTCCATATGTTTGTCTCATCTTCCTTGACTATTCTCTTAACAGTGCTCGCTTTTGGTAATACTAGTTTGCTTCTGTGTCACAGTACTTATTTTAATGAAAGTGGAAAGGTAGAAACTACTCTGTTCAATTTTCCTCACAGAAACAGATAAAATAACAAAGGGGGAAGTGTTATATATACTATATATCATATATCTTATACATACAATTATATAATATTTTGTATAAACATATAAACAAAGTTTTATATATAAAACTTTATATATTATATTTATATATTTTATATATAAAATACCTATATTTATTATATATACATATAATAAAAAAGTTTGCTGTTCACTCACTTTTCTGCTTCACAAAGCAATGAGTGGTGTAATAAATTACAGAAATGGGAAGAAAACCACACAGAATATCCTACATTTTACTGCCATTTTCTTGAGAAATACTTGCATATTATCAATAATATAGCAACTAATAAGGGCTTTTATTTTAGAACTTTTCATGAAGCTTTCCAGTTGGCTTCCTCTCAGTTTCTTCACTGACCCTGGGGTTAAGTCGTGCAAAAGAGCTATAGAAGCAACAACATGGCCACCAGAGCAGCCAGCCAATGAAGACAACCCCTACTAAAGGAACCCTGAATTTGTGTTTTTCACATTTGAAACTCTGCCCACCCTTTGAACTTTTGCTCAGCCTCCAACATTTAGAAAAATGACTACCCTGACCATATCTGAACTGATTTATTTTCAAAACAGGAAACTACTCCATGTTTGAGACAGAAAGGATTTTCATTTTATTAGATAATTAATCAAGTACTGAAAAGAAAAAAAAAATTCTGTTGACCAGAAATGACAGCACAATTACAAGAAAACACCAGGCTTCCCTAAAACACCTCAAAAACAGATGCAGTCAGAATCATTGTGATCACCAGTCACAATAACATTTGGTTTTCAACGAAGTAAGGTGTAGCTGTCTTGCCTTTCACATCAAATAGTTAAACCAGATTTGCTTGATTTTTAAAGTTTTTACGCTGCTTTTGTGTTCATGCATTAGTAGCCTACTTCCATCAGTAAATCAGTCCACACGCTTAGGCCACAGACTTTGAAATCTCCATCTTGTGTCCTCAGGAGCTGCAGAGCAGCTTGGGTTTGTTCTTTAAGCAGTGTAGATCCCTGACAGAGGCAGATGAAGCGCTCCCTTAATTCTTCCCAAGCCAATTCAGCTTTGTCAATGCAACTTTTAACCCACCGTCCCTGCAAGGGGTCATAAATCAAGTGGCTTCCCCAACCGGTTAAGAGGTCCAAATAAGACCTGCTTAACTGGGAATAGTGACCAGCTAGGAAGGCAAGATGGGAATATGGGAGGTAAAGGCAAAAGGCAGAAAATCGCTCCTGGTTGCCCAACAGCCAGGAAAACAGGAGTCCAGCGGTGCATTCGTCTCCTGCAGTACTCGCCTGGTACCCGTCTAGACTGCTGCTCCCTTCTCGATCCCTGTCGCCAGCCTGCTCAGTGCCACGTCCCTGCTTGAGCAGAACCAGCGCCGCCGCCACGACCTCGAAGGCGCGGGGCTGGGGCAGCTGCTCCAGAACACTGCACAGCCAATGCACCTGCCCAGCGGCCTCCCCGACCTCCTGCCCCTCCTCCTGCAGTCGGCTCAGCAGCAGCTGCGCCTCCGCCTGCAGCTGCGGCTCTGGCACGGGCGGACGCCGGGGAGGGCGGCGGGACAGCGCTAGCAGACAGGCCGCGGCCTTGCGGCGGACGAGCACTTCCGGGAAGCCGGGGGCAGGGCTGGTCCCCGCGCTGGGAGGCGGCAGAAGATTGTGGAGCAGGCGGCGGCAGGCGGCGGGCGGCAAAGCGCGGTTCTCCAGCAGCGCCAGCCCCAACAGCTGTGTGCAGCGGCCCAGTGTGGGGAAGCTGAGCAGAGGGTACGGCTGAGACCGGCGCAGCCGCCGCCCGAGGGCCTCCCAGAGCTGGGGGCGGGCACGGAACCGGTCATAAAGGTGCTGGAAATACCGAGTCCACTCTAGAGCCCTGTCCAGAGTGAGAGAGTCCCAGTCCCGCACCAACGCGGAGCGGGACACAGCCAGGAGCACCGGCAGCTGCTCCACCTGCCCCCGCACAACCTCCATGTCCCAGCCTTGGTGCTACAGGTTTGAGCGGGTTCCCGCCGGGAGCCGGGGCCAACCCGAGCCGCGGAGGGATAGCGTTTCTAACTCTATTGGCTGAGCGGGACGTCAATCCGATGCGGATCCAGCTTTTGTTAAAGGAGTAGTCACTCACTTTCCGGCTGATCACCCAGCCAGGAGTGGGAAAGTGAGCTGAATTAAAATTATAAAACCCGAGCACTATTAATTTCTTTTTTTTTAAGTAAATAATTCTTCTCTAAGCCCTTCACCATCTTTGTTGCCCTCCTTTGGGCGCTCTACAGTAGCTTTATTTCTTTATTATAGTGTCGCCCAAATCTACACACAAGACGTGAGGTGAAGCCAATAGCAGAGTAGAACAATCAGCTCTCGCGACCGGCCGGTCTGTATGCTAAGAGACACAGAATATAGTGTTCCTAACACAGCATAGTGTTCCTAACTATCCCCTAAAAAAATAAACCTCTTCAGGAGCAAAGCTCCTCTGCCCCACCTTTGGGGGTACTTCCAAACTTCCGTGATAGCTCAGGCCCTGGAAGGCAGCCACGCCCAAGCTCAGCAGGGAGCAGGACTGCCCATCACTACCCACGGCTCTGTTCTGCCAAGGGCTGGACTCATCCTTCTACCCCACCAATTAATGGTTCCAGGCCTTTTCAGAGTACCTGCGCCAAGCCTCTGGCTGCCTGCAGGGATAATGGCAGACACCTGCAATGGCTGCCTGGGCACAGAAGCTGCTGGCATTTCCCAGATGCCCAAGAGAACATGGTGGAAACACTTTAACAGCTCCTCTCTACAGTAAGAAGAAGTGACTCCTCTACCTCCATCTCTGCTAGCTGAAGGACAAATTTACACGCAAGCAAGTTAGGCATGACTTGACACAGCCTACGTGTCGGGGTGACTGTTCTCAGGTGCTTTCCTAATATCTACTGCCTCAAAGACTTACACTGAGCTGGGTTACAGGCTCTTTCCCTCCATCTCCTTGACACAGCTACATTATATGTCCCCTCAGAGTGTGGAAGTGAGCAGGCTGGTCTGGCTTCTTGCAGTTCCCACAGATGCACCCTGTGCCCCTGCTCCTCAGGGTTACAGCAGTGGCATCCAGGTGCTGGAGCTGGAAGGTTTGGGAGCTGCTGGATATTCTTCTGGAAGTTTGGCAGCCCTGTTGCACAATCCTAGCCACTGGAGCAGGTCTGGAGGCAGCAGAGTGGCATGTTGACTGCCTAGTGAGCCCTTGGTGGCCTTGGTGCCTTTGGCTGAGCTGGGCTGTAGCAATGCCCAGGAGAGCAGCCCACCCAGCCTGCCAGGACATGGCCCTGTGTCCAGTCATGGGGACAATACTACCAGCCTGCCCAAGCAACTCCTTTAACTTTCTGAAAAGCACTAGCAACACCTGTGTTATAAATGCAACGGCAGATTAAAGATAAAAAAGATAAATTTATTATAAATTAACAAAACAGCAAAACAGCGAGGAAAAACCACAATAAATGGACAGCGCAGCACTGGGTGGACAGGGTCTATACGCAAGGTATAGGTGTTCCCAAATCCACACTGAGGGTTCTTTGGCCTGGGTTTTTATAGGGATTTTATGTCCCCAGGCTAGAATTCCAACCAGTTTCCATTCACCAAGTGTCCCTGATTGTCGGGTGAATGGATTTCCTGGCCTAGAACATTGAGTCAGTAAGTGTCCGGGCAGAGTCTCCTCAAATGCAAAGTGAGTCTGTATGTATTTTAACATATTTCATCACAGCAGAGTCGAGGGATCCGGGCTAGTGCCGATGGATATCTCAGAGGAGTAGTCTCTTCTTTGTCCTTCTTGATTGAGTTACTTTAGCATAGGTTTGGCGGGTGTGGTGTTCAATTCAGGCAACGACCATTTTCCTGAGGCTCGTCCCTTTTGTCTTGCTTGATGGTCTCCGGCCGAAATCGGCCGGGCGTTGTCTTGGTCCGGAGGTAGACTTTCAGGCTAGTTCTTTTGTTTCTATGATGGTCTTTGTCCTGTCCTTTCCTCCGAGTTGATGAGCCTGCTGAGGTTTGTTATCTGGGGGGGTTCTTTTGCAATCCGTGACTTTGGAAAAGGAATTCTACCTCGACCTGGAGGAGAATTCCTTATTCCATATTTTCATTAGTTATAATTACACATACTTTATTTAAACCTTTTCTTCCGAATTTTTATTCACCCAATTCTTTATTACAGTCCCCCACCTAATAATTTGACCACATTAAAAATTCGTGTTTGCATACTTTTTCAGAGGAATACCGGTTTAGATAATGCCGCTTTCCTCTATGTCTGACTCTTCTATATTTTCTGGGGACAACATATGTTTGTTTTCAAATTCTCTCAATGCTTTAACCGCATTTCTACTCTCTTTTTCTTCCTCTAACTTCATGATTTTTGAAAGAAGGGTAGCGTTTCCTTGTGCCTTTTCTGGGTCTATTGGGAGAGAGGCAATCTGCATTCCTTGAACGACAGAATGTATCAGTCTGATCAGACAAGGAATTAGGCAGGGTAAGAAGATGACTCCGGCAATTGAACATCCTATAAAGAATACTAGCTTTTTCCACCATGCCCCTTGCCCAATTACAATTACTTTTTCTTTACTCGTTTCACACCCTATAGGTAATTTCTGCAGGGTGCTTCTCTCAGCCCCGGTATCAACCAGGAAACTCACTTCCTGGCGGTGGGGACCTACCTTCAATTTTATCAAGGGCTCTTTTGCTGTTACTGTCCCCATTTGAAAGAGCCCAAGACTTCCCTAATCTTCTTTAAATATTTGTTCATCTTTCATCCGTTTCCTGCAATCCCTTTTTATGTGTCCTACTTTCTTACAGTAGAAACACTCTGGAGAATCCTTTCGAGGAGGAGTTTCCTCCTTCTGAGATCCCTTTTGTTTCTTAGGTATCGGTTTACCCTGTTTCTGTTCTTGTTTTTAAACTTCTTTTACTGCAGCCACTAATATTTTGGCTTGAAGTTTCTGTTTTTCGTCTTCTCTCCTCATATAAACCTTTTGAGCTTCCCTTAGAAGCTCTTGGAGACTCTTCTCCTGCCATCCATCAATTTTCTCAAGTTTCTTCCTAATGTCCTCCCATGATTTAGCCACAAACTGCGTTTTAAGCAGGACCTCCCCCACCGGGGAACTGGGATCAGTCCCGGAGTAAATCTGCAGACTTCTCCGCAACCTTTCTAACCATTCGGTAGGGGATTCTTTCTTTCCTTGACATTCCCCAAATACTTTGCTGATGTTCTGTCCCCTGGGGACCGCCTCTCTTATCCCCTGCATGATGATATTCCTTAAATCTATCATGCTTCTTCTTCCTTCCTCGGTCTGGGCACTCCAACTCGGGCTCACACTCAGCCACTTTTGGTCGCCGGGTGTTCCCTGCGGGTGACGCCTTTCCCAATCTCTGATGCCCGCCTGCTTAATCATTTCTCTCTCCTCTTGGCTAAACAGGGATCTCAGGATGGCCATGAGATCTTCATAGGTGTAAATACTACTCCCTAGAAAATCGTCTAAGTTTTCGGCCACCCCAAATGGGTCATCTAGCAGTCGCCCCATTTCTTTCTTGAATGCTCGTACATCCCCTGAGTTAAGGGGCACGTTTACAAATCCAATTATTCCGGGGGCGGTTGGCACTTCCCTGAGAGGGAACATTCGATGCCCATTTTCTGTCTCTCCCCATTCTCCATTCCCTATTTTTGATTTCCACCGAGTCCTGCTTGCAGGAGGGGAACTGGAGTTTGCGGGAGGTTTTCCCCTCATTGCTGGCGGAATGTCTGCCGCAGCTAAGTGACTCAGAGGGTTCTCTTCTGATACTTTCGGTGGTCCCAGCTGTGAGGGCCGGACCGGAATTTGTGGAGGGGGTAAGCCCCATCCTTGCGCCAACACCGACTCCAGAGAGGGTGCGGTGGCTGGGTTTTCTGCAGGTGGGGGGGTAGTGAGGGTTTCCGGCACTACTCCCGGTGGTTGAGGGGAGCGTGGTTCTGCCAGTTGCCCCATGGAACCCTCGGGTGCTGATGGTACTACTTGATCCATCACCGGAGGCTCTACTGGCCCGCGGTACGGAGGGGGTAAGTGATCCAGGGGTTCCCAGGTCTCTGTCTTATGTTCGTTTTTCTGTTTCACTGGAAACAGTCGTACTTTGGTATTTAACCAGAGTTTGGCATATTCTTTCTCCTCAGCGTCTGACGAGACCTTTTTCTCTATGTGTGCGAGTAGTTCTCTGCACGTCCATCTATCAAATGTTCCCAATACTGGCCAAGTGAGACAGTTCCTTAATTCCTGTCCTCCCCAAATCTCGGCACAGTAATAAATCATTTTTGCTTTGGACTTCCCTCATTTTTCGGGACAACTTTCCCAATTTCTCAACATCCACCCTAAAGGACTCTCCGGTGGGATGTCTAGCATTTGTTTTGGTTCCTCTGATGGGCTTTTCTCGTTATCTAGTTTTTGCACTCTACTTTTTCTCTGCCCCATTTTCTTACGATTCTTACCTGCTCTGCGTTGTGTTCGTTTTTCTTTTTCACTTCCGAAAGTCCTAGATCGCACCAATACTTACCTCTCGGTTAGCTGTACCGGGGTTTTCTCAGTGTTCCGACTTTCTAAATCTTTTGGCTGAGAGAGTTTACCAGTTCCAGAGCTCGACTGGATGTCCCTTCCTCTCTCAGCCCCTCTTTGATCGGTCCCCTGAGACTCCCTTTAGCCTCAGGCTTTACGAGTAAGGAAAGAGAGACCCTTTCACACAGAATCGCTTCCTTCGCGGCCGGCCAATTCCCTCGCGGGAGGATGGAAACGCGGCCTTGAAGTCCACACTCGCTTTGTGACCAGGTCACGTCTCTCACAAACTCGCCCGATCACCCGCTCAACCTCACAGTACTTACAGCAATTTCCTGCGAGGGCGTCTTCGTGCACGTATGACTTTTTATGAGCTACCAAGCCGCGGCTTTCCCGAAGGCTCTTCGCCTTCCCGAGCTCTCTGGATCCGTTTCCTCTTTATTATGGTTTTTTCCTCAGCCTAAATTTGGTTCGGCAATCGGAGCGAACTGCGGAGGGTCTCTGCTCCCCAGGCCGCTGAAATCAGCGGGGGTACCCCCCTGGACAGCGAGATTCTCCCACAGTTTCTTCCGATCCGAGTCACAGCACCAATCTGTTATAAATGCAACGGCAGATTAAAGATAAAAAAGATAAATTTATTATAAATTAACAAAACAGCAAAACAGCGAGGAAAAACCACAATAAATGGACAGCGCAGCACTGGGTGGACAGGGTCTATACGCAAGGTATAGGTGTTCCCAAATCCACACTGAGGGTTCTTTGGCCTGGGTTTTTATAGGGATTTTATGTCCCCAGGCTAGAATTCCAACCAGTTTCCATTCACCAAGTGTCCCTGATTGTCGGGTGAATGGATTTCCTGGCCTAGAACATTGAGTCAGTAAGTGTCTGGGCAGAGTCTCCTCAAATGCAAAGTGAGTCTGTATGTATTTTAACATATTTCATCACAGCAGAGTCGAGGTGTCGTGGTTTTAAACCACTAACTAAGAAAATTACTTACTTCTTGCTGTGAGATATGGATTAGAATAAGAGCAAAACAGGCATACAACTTAAAAGGGAAAAAAAAAGAAATTTTATTGACAAACCACAATAATAAGAACACCAGAATAAACTTCCAGAAAAACCTTTCCATTCTCTATCCACCCACTATTCTCTTGTTCACATGACAACAGAGACAAAAACTCTGGAACTCTGATGGTTAAAACAGTCTCAATTCTTGCTAGTATGTTCACCAGTCTTTATAGAGAAACAGAAGTTTCTTCCTGTTAATTTATGGAGATTCTCACAAGAAAACGATTTTTGTTATAGTTTTCTATTGCCCTAATGTTAGCTGTCTAGAGCTGCTATTATTAGAGTTCACTCCTCCCATTCTCACATCACTCTGAAGTGTGTATGGGCCATGCGTCTAGAGATAGCATTTTTAAGGATAAGTTATTCAAAGGCAAAAAAAGTCTTCTTCATCTGTTTCTGTGAGCTTCACCAGAAAACAGTTTTCTCATGGCCTCTCAGGGCTTCAAATCTCCCAACAGTTTTCTCATGGCCTCTCAAGGCTTTTAATCTCCCAGTACTTCACTATACTATAATTACTCTTTACTCAAATTTACACTTTGAACACTATTCCTCTCTAGATCCTATATCATGAATTAAAGGAGTTCTTTTCAGGACTTCATCGTCCATCTCTATAGTTTTAACAGGGAGATATTTCAGCTTAATTAAAGCATCTTCTTAATTCTCTACCTTCCTTGAAGCTTCTTTTCTTTCCTGTCACTGGTAGTTTATAAAGTCTCTTTTCATGTTGATCTCTCTCTCTCTCTCTCTCTGGATAAAAAGATTAATCCGCAAGTCTCATCTGGGTAATGAAAGAGTTAACATCTTGCCCAGGCTTTTGTAGATGGTTTGGGGATCTCTGCCGAACAGGAGCTGGAGCCGTCTGCGATGGGAAGTTCCTCATGGCTGCTCTAGAGAGTGTAGTCTCTGCTCCAACCTGCTGCAAGTCCAGGGCTTCCCTCATTCTTCACTGGGCAGTTTCTAGTGAATTAGTTACAGCAAAACCTGCAGCCGAGCCAGAGATCGGCTCGGCCCGGCCCGGGGAAAACCTTCCCCAGGCCCCGCCATCTCCCGGCCGGGAGACGGGGCAGGCCCGGCTCCATCCCCGCCCGGCCACATGGCCTGGGCAGGGACGGGAGGCCTGGAGCTCCGCCACCCTCCACAGCCAGAAAACAAAGAGAACCCAGAGAGCTCTGCTTTTACATTTTAAGGTAGGGTTCACAAGTTGATCCCACTTTTCAATGGCCTAAACTGCTGTCAATTCCCAGCAATGACCGATAATTGGTCAGGAGAAAAGACTCCAAGCACTTCCCAGCAACTCCAACTCCCTTAAAGGTAAAGTAACTCCACGACACAAGGGATCCGGGCTAGTGCCGATGGATATCTCGGAGGAGTAGTCTCTTCTTTGTCCTTCTTGATTGAGTTACTTTAGCATAGGTTTGGCGGGTGTGGTGTTCAATTCAGGCAACGACCATTTTCCTGAGGCTCGTCCCTTTTGTCTTGCTTGATGGTCTCCGGCCGAAATCGGCCGGGCGTTGTCTTGGTCCGGAGGTAGACTTTCAGGCTAGTTCTTTTGTTTCTATGATGGTCTTTGTCCTGTCCTTTCCTCCGAGTTGATGAGCCTGCTGAGGTTTGTTATCTGGCGGGGTTCTTTTGCAATCCGTGACTTTGGAAAAGGAATTCTACCTCGACCTGGAGGAGAATTCCTTATTCCATATTTTCATTAGTTATAATTACACATACTTTATTTAAACCTTTTCTTCCGAATTTTTATTCACCCAATTCTTTATTACACCTGGCATAGTAAATGAGGTTTGACTGAAATTTAGTGCAGGAACCAGCAATAGAAACCAATCTATAATGCTGTGCGCTACAATACTGTAGGGCAAACCATAATCTATTTGAAAGAGCATTATGCATCCTCATGCAGAGTGTATGTTCTCTTCTGTACATCCTAGTGCTGCAAATAGTTTTCTCCAACTTTGTTATTAAGCAAATTGGATTTTTAGGTGATGGAGTGTGCAAGGACTCTTGGTAGCTTAGATAGTAAGAGACGCAACACTTGTAGCTCTGACTTCAAACTAACATGGGTTAAAGATGTCAACAACTTGCTTCTCCTGCTTTCTTTTCCACTAAGGAAAACTGAAACATGTGCACAGAACTACTGAACCCATTAGAATTCTGTAATAAATTAATCTATGAATAACAATTCGTAAAGGGTATAAATAAAATATATGTATGATTGCAATGACATAAAATACAACATGTAATGGGGGAAAAAGTCCTTCTCTGGATCTGGTCATGATTCCCCTCAGAGAGGCAACAGATTGCAGCCAAACACCCAGATAACGAACACAAGCAGGCACATCAGCCCAGGAAGAATGGGCAGGACATGGGCCATCAAATGAACAAAAGAACGGGCCCGGACAAGATATCGCCGGACCTGAGCACCTCTGCCCTGCCCGCCTGTGTTGGAGAAGTGGACAAAACTAGACAAAGGAAGAGGAGCCAGCCGAGATAAGCCATCGGCTCCAGGATGGGTCCCACCACTCCACCCTAATGGCCCGGACCAAAATGATATCAAAAAGACATCCTGGACCTCTTTACATATGAGGAGCCTCTGCCCAGTGTCTATTGACTCTATTCTCCAGTGCCAGGATATCTATTCTTCGAACAATCAAGAGCCTTTTAGCGAAGGGTGCCTGCTTGGAATTTGGCCTCGGGACATAAACTTCCTATAAAAACCCAGGCCAGGGGACTCTCAAGTGTGGATTTGGGAACACCTATACCTTGTGTATAGACCCTGTCCACCCAGCGCTGCGCTGTCCATTTTATTGTGGTTTTTCTCGCTGTTCGAATTTATTATTGTTTTATAATAAATTTCTCTTTTATTTAACCCGAAATTGCCTTTGCATTTATAACAAATTCTATGTCTCACTAGGCACATGCTGAGACCGTATCTCATATCCACAGGTCCTTGCCCTAAAAGTAACGCCAAAGCTGATGGTGAAAAGCTTCTCTAATTGACATCACACTTCGAAAATAAAGCAAAAGACAGATTAAGAATTTGTAAGTAAGGGTTTAGATACTAGGCCCCCTTCTCTAGACCCTCTTGTAGATTGCCCTAAATGATTGCTTAGTAAAAAATTTTCTCAAGTACACCCTCTAAAACAAATCTCTCATCTGAGTTATTATTCTGTTTTCTTATTTCAGTCCTATTTTTTTATTTCAGTCCTTTTATTTCCTATTTTTCTTATTTCTTACTTCAAAAAACATGAAGATGTAGGCTTGATGCTCTAGGTCACCTGTAGGTTAAGGGCCTAATACAGGCATTTGAGTGAAATTCTATGGCCCTTGTTTGTGACTGAAGGAGCTCATGTCTATGAATAGAATGTATCTTAAGGTAGCATTCTAAAATACATGATTTTCCCTAAAAAAATCTCTTTTTAAATTTTCTGTTAGCTGTTAAACATAAAAGTGACTACAATTCTACAAACATAAAATTTGCTACAATGTGTCTCATCTAGAAATTTATTGCATTGTTAACAAAGGAATTGCTATTGTAATTAATAACTTCATACTTACCTGTCATCTGCCTTACCTGTATATTCCAATGCATGGAATGTGCAAACTTTGCAGTTACATACAGTTGAGCATAGCACTTTGGGATGTTAATTTTGTTTTACTTAAATGAAAAAGTGACAGAAATTTAGAGTGGTTGGAATATAATTGAACATTATATATATGGTATATATTATATAATATATATGCATGTATATAAAAACCTCTCTGGTTTAATACAACACATCTCGAATGAAGGGTTTTAGCACAGAGGAAGAAAACTATTTCAATGAATTTCATGTTTTATTTTGGTAGGGATGTTTTTGGAGGTGCATATGCTTCATGTCATAAAGAAGAAAAGATATTTCTCCTTACATCAGACAACTTTTCACAACAAATCTTCCGCATTACTGTTCCTCGTTACTGGATAAAGCATATGGATTTATATCCTGTGAATGTCTCTATACGTCTTATTTGAAAGAAATCAAATAATCACATTTGCAGCACCAGAAAATTAACAAAAATCTAAGTAGTGAAAATCTAAGTAGTCTGGGAAAAAGTTATCAGGAATACTCTTGCATGTGAGAGAAGATGGCTTGTATGTTCTATTGCAGAGCTGATTGAAAAATTTAATTTCCAGTTTACAAACACTCTGGATATTTCAGCATTTTTTTTTTTTTAACTTAGGATGAAAATTCTAAATATCAGCATTTTTCATCTAAAGGGCACAGGCTGACATCTTTGTAACAAAATGGATCATGCAAAAAGATGTTTCTGTATTTCTAGGTATTGCAGCTGCATTTGTAGTCTTCTGTCATGATTATGATGCATATAATGAAAAATAGAGCCTAATGTGAAGAAGCAGCAGAGTTTTGCATTAGTTTTAGAATTCATTAGAAAGAACAATAAAAGAAACAAGGTGTCAGTGAGATGATTATGATTCTGTTGCTCAGTAGCCCATAAAACTCATAATTCTTTCTCTACACTCATCATTAAAGGAACTCCTTTTCTTCTCTGAAGTTTGTGCTATTATTTGAGACTCTGACCATTCTCAGAATGCATTTTAGGATCTTTCACTGCAAGAGTGGGATCTATTTATCAGTTGATTGATCTGCTGGTGGTGATAGCATGCAGCAATCAAATTAAATTTAAAAATGTGATTTTTTTTCTTACCTATGATTTTTAAGAGCTAGTGCTCTCTTTTCCATGACCAGTCTTAGATCTAGCTAAGTAATAGCTTGCATAGCCATAGGATTCTTCCTTAGTAATCAGCATTATTACTAACGATCTAAATTTTTACTTACTGTCTATCAACTCATACTAAGACTGTTGCTACCTAATGGTATTGCCGAGTTGTACAGGTATGGTTTAAAAGTACCTGTACAGTGCTGAGTTGGTTTTCTATCTGAGGAACACCTTAGGATAGTTGGGATATATATACTTGGGAAGGGAGTACTGAGAGACTGAGGAGTTGAAGTAGAAAGTTAGTATTAGGGAAGGGAACAGAAAAAGGAAAGTTAATTTTAGGATGTCAGGAGACACAGTGAGAACACAGAGATGGGGTGGATAGAATGGTGAGTGGATTTTCAGATAGCACTGCTTGCAGAGTTTGCTTTCCTGTTTGATTACTTTTTAAAATAGAACCCAAAAGTTTATTTCTAGGCTTTACATAGGTCTTTGGTTTTTTGATATCAACCTGTTTCCTCTACTAATGATGCTTGTAATAGTCTCTTATACTGTTTTATTGTGTGTTTGGATGTGTATTTCATGTTACATATACTATGCAGTCTATTTTTACCTAATAAGAAGTGAAACTCACAATGATATCCTAAAGAAAATCATGCAAAAGAATTATCACTTCATTACACAGTCTGAAAAAATAACCTTTATTATGTCTTACTTAAAAGCAAAGAAGAAAATAGAAGAGAGAACAGGGTGTATCTAAAATGATAGGCTAGAGCACAGATTTACAATCGCAACACATTGGATTGTTTAGATGTCTGCTGTATGCTTCTTCTAAGTAGATGCAATAATATGAACTAGGGGTGGCCAGTGTTTCTTGTGTTGTAGGTTTTGTTTCTGTTTAGCTATTTTGTTTGGTTTTCCTCAGTAAAGTCTATTTTACATATTTTTTTAATATAATCTTTAAAATGAGCATTGAAATAAGGGCATTCATCTATGAGTTTTAAATTTAAAACTTAAATTTTTTAATTTAATTTTTTAAGTTAAATTTAACTTAAGATTGAGGGTATTCATCTATGGTTGTGTTAAGCTATAGTAAATGTTCCTCTACTACAGTTTATGATTGATAATATACATAGCAAGGATAGTTGATAAGGAATTAATAGAAGTGTCTGTGAGATGCAGAAATATGGAAAGTCATTTTCATAGCTCCCTGAAAACAAACCCAGTTTTCAGTGAAGCACTGCAAAACAGTTTCACAAGCTTTGCACTTAATATGAATTACTGTGCTGTTTTATCTAAGCTGAGAAATCAAGTAAAATTAATCAAGTAGAGATTCCTATGAAGTTTTATGGAACTAGTGAGTTTTTTCACTCTGGTCATGGAGCCAGTAAAATTCACCCTGGCAGGAAATATCAGTTTTGAAGCAAAATTGGTCAAGGTAGCCAGAAGTCTGGATTTCATTGTTATATTTTCCTTCCTCTAAGAAGTCATGTTGGCTATAAAATGGTTATACTATTTCTCCTGAACAGAAATTTAGGACATTGTTTACTCATTCTAACTTGCACTGTAAAACTCTGGAATGGTCTTTCCTTAGATAAGGGGGTATTACTGTCAATTATAAAAATGAATACATTAAGAGAGAGATGTATGTTCATCTATATTTCTGGCACTAATATTCACTTTCTAACTATAAGGAGATTTGTTTAGCTGCCTCAAATTGTGTATTAGGCACAAGTTTGCCACACTTATCTTACATGTAGCAAAGACTCTAAACTTGTGAACCATTCTTGTAGAATTTCTTTCTATTTCTGCAAAAAACTTTGTGGAAAACTGAGGTTATTAGTCAAGCCCACTATCTATCATCCCTTCTATATCTTCTGGTGAGGTAGTTTGATTTATTTTTTTATGTGTCAATGAAATCTCTCTATCTCAAAAAAGAGTAAGTCTGTGGTGGGGCCTTGGTATAAGAACAGATCAAATTGCATAATAAAGGTGTTGAACATATGTCATGAGGTGACTTTACCTTTAAGATAGCTTTGGGAGCTAAGGAAGTTGAAGCTGCTGGTGGCTGATGGGAGTCTTTTCTCCTGACCAATTATCAGTCATTTCTAAGAATTGACAGCAGTTTTGACCATTGAAAAGTGAGATCAACTTGTGAACACCACCTTAACATGTAAAGTTCCAAAGTTCTCTTGCTCTTTTTGCTTACTGACTTTGCTTACCAGTAACAAGGCTCTGTCTCGGCCTCCTCTTTCCCCTCCAGGCCGGACAAGGCCACAGAGGGCGGGGTGGGGGGGGAAACAAAGCCGGCCGGCCTGGCTTGGTTTGCAGTTTCTGCTGCTGGACTGAAACCTGACACCATGAACATCTGCAGCTTTCCAAGACTTTAACTCTTTTACTACCTGGATAAAACGTACAGATTACTCCTTTTTGCCAGAGAGACAGAGAGAGAGACAATCAACATAAAGAAGACATCATAAAATCATCAAAGACAGTGAAGAAAAGAATTAAGTTTTAGATGGGGAAGAGAGAATAAGGAGATGCTTTATAAGCTGAAATATTTTTCTGTTAAAGCTATGGAGATGGACAATAGTGTTCTGAAAAAACTCCTTTAAGTCATGATAGAGTATATTAGGAAGAATGGAGAGTTCAAGGTGTGGATTTTGAGCAAAAGGTGGAGTAATTGTGATACAGTGAGGTGCTGGAACAGAATGAAGCGAAGATTTGAGGCCTTGAGGGGCAATGAGAAAACTGTTTCCAGAGAAGCTCACAGAGACAGATGAAGAGAACTTTTGCTTTTGAATAACTCATCCTTAAAAATGACATCCCTAGACTCATTGACCCATACACACCTCAGAGTGATGTGAAATGAGAGGAGTGAACTGATGACAGATTTCCGGGCAGCTGGAATCAGAGAAATAGAAAACTATAACAGAAATAGTTTTCTTGTGAGAAACTCCATAGATTAGCAGAAGAAGACTTCTGTTTCTCTACAAAGACTGATGAAAAGACTCTACCAGGAATTGGGACTGTTTTAAACCCCAAAGTTCCAATGTTTTTTGTCTCTATGTTGTCATGTGAATAAGGGAATGGTGGGTAGTGGGGAATAAAAGGGTTTTTTGGAGGTTTATTCTGGTGTTCTTATTCTTATAGTTTTGTTAATAAACTTTCTTTATTCCTTTTAAGTTTTAAGCCTGTTTTGCTCTTGTTCTAATCCATATCTTACAGCAAGAAATAAGTAAGTTTTCTAGTAATTTTTCTAGTTACTGCTTTAAAACCACGACATTTATTTGGTGCATTTGCGGGAAAATGAAATTGGCAAATCTAAACCACTACAGCCTAATTTGTACATCAGCATGTGCCTTAGATGGTACAAAAGGCATAGCTGTCATTAGGGGAATTTCCCCTGAAACCTCTAAGTCTTGCTTGTAATTGTGAAAAACGAGGTTCACTCGCTTAATAGATTTTAAGAGGTTCAATATAAACAAAAAGACAATTAGGAGACAAAGATAATAAAGCAGAGGGTTAAAATGGCCAGGTGCCTGGCTCTCTGCCAAGAGCACACCTGGTATCTTCAGAACACTCCTTTTATCCCATTTTTCTGTAGGAGTTTAATGCATATTCAAACTTTTCCAAGAACTAGTTTGAGTAGCGACTCCTCAGGTCCACCTTTTTAGAGCATGCGTCGTAGAAGCTTGATTCCTTCTTACCACCCTTTTATTTGGGCTGGGGTTCCTTCCTCTACATGTGGTCAGTGCTGATAGCAGCCTGGGCCTCATCATCTTTTCCACTGGGGTTATCTTGCTTTGTACAGACAGGACCCAGCCCTAACATTCAAAATTCTTCTTGACTTACGCCTAAAACTTTCTAGCAGGAGAAAAATAATAAGACATAGCAAAAGCATGTAACATTCATCTTAATACTTGCGAAAAGCCAATATCACAATATGGATTTATAACATAGTGTACCATTGTATTAGTAACAAAGCCCATTTGTGATGCATTAGGCTATGATTTTAGTAACTGGGGTCAATGGCCAAGCATCAGTTTTGCAAGGCAGTAGAGTGAAAATTGATTCAGCATGTTGAAAGAATGCTATATATAATATGTCATTGAGGTAACCTAAACCTCACTCTAATTCACCTAGTCTGGCTATACCAAAACTGATTTTTTTATATAAAAAGACAGATTTTGCTGCCTAGCTTAATTTCTAATTTTGATACTATGAGTCAGAACTATAGCAGCAAAACTGCTAAGCTAGAGTGTAGCTCTTCAGTATCATAAACATAAATGTAAGTGTAATTGGGTAGCAAATGGAGTCACCTTTTTCTACGTGAATAATCAATTAGAAGTGAACTTAGTACAGACATTCAAAGTTCCTTGCAGCACATGAGCCTTATTAAATGTGCATGTATGCACTCCAAAAACCAGTTCCAGTTGTCATGTGTGTATTAGCTACAACTAGTTTGACCTGAGATTGTTTGTGTTAATGCATTTTTAACTTATATGTGGGGTAAGAGCGTGCCTTAATGTTGCTCAGCTTATGAATGGTAAAGTGTTGAGCTCTGTGCTTTTGTGTCTTGGTTTTGGAAGACAGGTATTATGGATGCTAGCTTTGGAGCAGGCTGCAGGCCCATGGCCTCTCAGTCCTGCCTGAGAAGCTAGCCTGGGAAATTCATAGGAGGATTTCAAAACAATCCTCAGAGACAGAAAACAACTGCCAGGTGCTGTTTGTCTGTCCTCTTGTTTTCCTTGCAGGAGAGAGTCGGGGGGGTAGTGTGTCCCACTGACTAATGATGGTGATGTAGCACTTTGCTAACCAATAAGAGTTTATTTTCTGTACTTTTCCACGTATCGGTCTATAAGACAAGCCTAGAGCAATAAACTAGAGATTCTCCTGTTGTGACTCCTAGAGAGTCTATGTTGTTCTTTATCGCCGTTCCCAATCAGAACGACAAGGTATCTGGAAGGGAGGGCAGGAGCCTCCCTTGGAATGAAAATGTAGACCCTCTCCCTCCAAATTGTTATAATTCAAATCAAGGGGCTCTCAGGCAGAGATGTGGGGATAGGAATAACAGTTCGTTACTAATATGTATAATGAGGCAAACAAGCAACAATAACTACAGCTTTAACAACAAAACAGAACCAGGGTACCCGTGACAAGCTTCTCAGCTGAGACGGGAAGGAATGGAGGAGAGGCTTTGCTTCACAAACCCCTCAGGCAGTCAGTCCTGCTGCTCCTGCAGGGCTCTGAGGAACACTTAGCTGGAATGGCAGAAATGAGCAGAGATCCTGGGCTGGTGGATGAGGTGTATCAGCAGCTCTGCAGCGGTGGCTGGCACTGCCACACGTCCTGGCAGGACAGGGGGTGAGAGGCCCACTGACGAAAACGACAAAGACGACGAAGAAGATGAAGAAGAAGAAAAAGAAAAAAAAGAAAAGGAAAAGGAAAAGGAAAAGGAAAAGGAAAAGGAAAAGGAAAAGGAAAAGGAAAAGGAAAAGGAAAAGGAAAAGGAAAAGGAAAAGGAAAAGGAAAAGGAAAAAAAAAGAGAAAAAAGAAAAAAGAAAAAAAAGAAAAAGAAAAAAAAGAAGCAGCTCCATCTGGGTGATGGCAAATTCCCTTCTCTCCGCAGCAACAGCTCCCACCAGCAAGTGTACTTCTCTGAAGCTGAAGAAGCCATCAAAACTGTCCCCACCCTCCCTTTTCCTTCCCCCCTTCCCCCTGGGCCCAGCCAAACTCTTTGTGTTTCTCAAGCACCCACAAAGTACCAGCAGCAAGGTTTTCCCTGAAACTAATGGGTAAAAATTCCACAGGTGAGCCAGAACTCGAAGAAGGACACCTAACCCCCAACAGAAGGTCACTTGCCTTTGTTTGTGATGCCCTCTAGAAAGATTTAATTTGCTGCCTGTTGTGGTGGTGGGTCACAGCATGTCCTGATTAGTTTGCCTACATGCCTTCTTTTCCTTTAAACCAAGAACACTCCTATCTACTTGTCTTAAGTACTTTTCTTATAGGATCAGGTGCACAAATTCATCCTTCTGAGCCATTCTTCCAGCTTGAATGCAACCTCTTTTTTTCTGGGTACCTGTTAAGAACTGTCTTAAAGAGCTATCTGTTCTAGAGATCATCTTATCAGAATCTTCTGAAAATAACATTCCGTAAAACTTGAGTTGTAAAGGCTGGCTATGGCTAAAGCTTTGGAATTTTGAGATGTAATACTTTAGTACTTGTATGAAGTGAAGCATACTTGGACTGAGCTTAGTCTAGCATCACAGGTTTAGTATTGAATGATAAAATGTCCGTAAGAGTATTGGAAGAAAAATAAAATAATATTTTAAGAATAAGTAAAATTTCTTTCCTTCTTGTAGATTCTGCATATTACTGTGACACTTAAATTGTTGTCATTCATAAGAGTTCAGGGAGATCTCATAAATACATTTTCATGTCGTATTTGGTTATATTTTTCATTTACATAAAAAGATATATAAACTCTATGCAAGACAACTATGTAGATGCCTGAGTTCTAATAACAGAAGTAATTTTGATTGTTCACTTTCATTGCCTTAATATCCTGAAAACATCTCAAAAATGTCAGACATCACTCCTTTGCTGTACTATATAGTGTCTTTACAAATAATATATCTGTGTATTTAGAGAGAGCTACACTGAAACACATATATGCACATGCTGGGTAGACAGTTATTTTTTTGAGCATTAAGGCTTTTACGTATCTGTGGTTTCCATTTTCATGTCTCCAAAGCTTTTATGTGAATTTTTCCAGCACATTTCTCATTATTCTCTCAACTTTTACTCTGCTGAATGGCTGTGTCTTCCAGACATATAACCTGAAAACTCCTGGGAGAATTTACATAAAAACAATAAAACCAAGGAAATGGAAACTACAGAATGAATACTTTTTTTTTTTTCCAGTCTTTGCTAAGAAGCTCATTGGTTAATATTTACAAATTAATATGATTTTCCGTTTTAACATCTTTTTCACTGTGAAGCAAATGTGGGAGAGTGGGATGGTAAGAATCATTCTTGAAGTGAAGAGGAGCTTATATGTGAATCTCATTAAGGTTAAAAGATTTTACTTTTCTCCGTCCTAGTATATCAAAAACATCCCACTAAAAAAGTAATATAAATGTCTGAATCAACAAATATTAATGCAAAGCTTGGAAGGGATTTTTTATTTGTTGATTTATTTATGTAAACACATATAAAGGAACACTAGATTCTGTTATCTACACTCAATGTCCTCTAAAAGCAGGTTATTAAAACTCATACAGCCACTTACAGGATCAATAGTACAGTAAAACAATTTTTATTTCTATTGAGAGCTGCTTGCTAATATCAAGTTGTGTACTTGTTTCAAAAATGCCTCTACCAGTTAAAGGGTTTTACCTAATTCCAGAGTTTTTAATTTGATGGTGTTCTTTAAGAAGTTTTTTTTCACACTTTTTGCTGAAAACAAAAGTACATCATTAGTAAAAAGGCCCAGAACCCAAAATGTTTTGGTGTTGTGGTTTCTATAGCAGTTACGTTTGTGTATGTCATGTCAATTGTGTGTTATTTTGGTTGATTTGATTCCTAGTCCAGTGCACTTAAGGGTATGTGTAATGGCAAAGATTGGAGCTTTTGTGTATATCCAAAAAGCATGATAATATAGGTAACAGATGTAGTACAATATGCTAGCTCATAGCTGGTCCTAAAATGTTGCTTAGTTTTCCCAATTAACAGTGTTGCCTTTTATTTGCAGAAAAGAGTAACAATGGGCTAAAAGAAAAAAGGCAGCAGAGATGAGATTCTAGCACAAAGGATACTTGCATAAAACTAAAAGCCAGCAAAAGAAAATTCTTATGCAGTTTGTACCTGTGGGTGGGGTGATGGTGATGGCTGAAGATGAATTCCTATAACTAAAGGAAAAGTCTAAAAGAAAAGTCTGATTTAGTAAAAGGTTTTGGTGTTTTTTTTGTTTTTGTTTTTTGGGGGGAGGATTTTGGTGGTTTTTGTGGGGGTAAAAAAATAATTGCAGTAGCCCAGTATTAAACCTGGAAATAATAAAATTCATATTAATTCCATTTTTTCTAACAGAAAGAGCAAAAACACTACTCTTAGTTGAAACTACTGTTTCAAGAATCTTATTTCTTGGTGTTACAATAGCTTTTTGTATTTTGAGGAAAATATATTGGTAACTTCATCAAGGAATAATTACTCTCTCAGAAATGTACTTGCATTTTATATTCGGTGTGGAGAAAATTACATGAAACAATGAAAATACATTGTGTCTGGTTTTCTCTCTGTGAAATGCTGATGCTCATCAGCATTTGAAAGTGTGAAGTTCTGTTAACTGACAGCTTATAACCATTGGGGGCTGGAATTGGTTCCGTTGCTTTTTGTAGAAAGAGTTGGATCTAATAGTTCTTAGAAAATTGACAATATGGATCAAGTCTTCCAGACAAAACTTACTGATGATTGACTGTTCTAAACCACCTAAGGGAGTTAGGCACCTTACCACAATAGCAAGTCTATGGGAACAAGATATCTAAGTGACGCGGTGCTGGATTTTCCCCAGACAGCTCCCGGCACTGAGCCAAGAGTGGAATGTTCCCAGAAAGTAGTGTAGTCTGGGAACAGCTGTAGGGCTTAAGCTCTATGGCACAGACTGTCAAGCGTTGAGGGCAGGAGCAAGGATGAGGGAGAGGTCTTTTGTGCGGTTCCCAAAAGGGTTTATTCTCCGGAAGGGTCAGGGACAAAAGACACAGCGGTGAAGCAACTTATATATGGGGGAGGATCAAGGGGCATGTACAAATAATAGACCAATAGGGAATGGAATGGAGAGGAGTATAAGGTGGGATTTTCAACCTACGGACCAATGGGGAACACAAGGAGAGGGGAACAGATCAAACAAACCAAGGTGGATTCAAATATTAGGGGATCTCCAGGGGATTTCCAAGGCAGGGGGCTGGATAAAGTGGGATTGACAACTCAGAAAGAGGAGGAACAGAGAACATTCTATAGCAAGGGATAGTTCTTAGGGAATATGGACAGCTAAAGGGGGAGGGTATAACTTAGACTAAACCCACAAAGCAGGGGGCAAACGGAACAGACGATTACAGACAAAAATGCACTGCAAGACCTACAGGTCTTGAGAGCTCTTGAAAAATTTCTGTATTAAGAGAAATGATTGTGCCAAAGTTAAGGATCCTTAGTCATGAGGTGAAAGCATCCTGTACCTCTGGCAGCAGTCAGGATTTATATGGAAAACTCAACAGTTTGTGATCTGGGTGTAACTCACCTAAATACTACAGTGGGTAGATGCTATGAACTATAGTACAGAAATTATTTATCCAAGGAAATAGTCTAGAGCACTTCCATGGGAGTAATGTGAGTAATTTTTTAATCCCAGAATGCAGTTTGGTCCTATTTTCTTTAGTGGTCTTTGCAATCAGAACAGTGATTTCTCTATGAATCTGTTGGGGGTTAGGTGTCCTTCTTTTAGTTCTTTTAGTTACCTGTGGAATTTTTACGCATTAGTTGTGGGGAAAACCTAACTGCGGGTACTTGGTGGTTACTTGAAGGACACAAAATATTCTGCCCGGCCCGGGGGAGAAGGGGGCAAGAAAAGGGGAGGGCAGGGACAGTTTGGAGGGCTTCTTCAGCTTCGGAGAAGGACACTCTGGGCGCAGAGCTGTTGCGGTGGGGAGAAGAGAATTTTGCCATCACCCAGACGGAGCTGTTGCTGCTTCTTCTCCTTCTTCCCTCTTCGTTGGTGGCCTTGCACCCCCATCCTGCTGGGATGTGCCAGTGCCAGGCACCGCTGCGGAGCTGCTGATACACCTCAGCCACCAGCCCGGGATCTCAGCTCATCCCTGCTGTTCCAGCTATGTGTTCCTCAGAGCCCTGCAGGAGCACCAGCACTGCCCGCCCGAGGGGGTTTGTGAAACAAAGCTTCTCCTCCATCCCTTCCCGTCTCAGCTGAGAAGGCTGTCACAGGGTCCCTGGTTCTGTTTTCTTGCTAACGCTGTAATTATTGTTGTTTGTTTGCCTTGTCATAAGTACTAGTAAAGAACTGTTATTCCTATCCCCAAATCTCTGCCTGAGAGCCCCTTGATTTCAGAGGGAGGGGGGGGGTCTACATTTTTCATTCCAAAGGAGGCTCCTGACCTCCCTAGCAGACACCTATCTTCCAAAACCGAGACAGAATCAGAGGTTAGAATTTTCTACTAAATGAAATTATGTAATAAAATTACTTGGGCTAAATCAAAATGTTAATTTACATAAAATCAGTACAGTTTATTCTATTCAAAGTGTGAGAAATAAATTTTATCCTTCATTGGTCCTAGTCAATTATTTCAAATATTATAAACTGTTATGCAAGTTGTTAGTACTGTTAATTACCTACCTGTTACTGAAGAGTTTTAAGAGCTCTCTTACAAGATGTACCTCTACCCCCTTTCGCTTACTTAGCTGTTATTATGTAACAACCCTGTTCCCCACATTCCTACCTCTACCTGCTTTCCCTTATGTAACTGTTGTTATTATTATGTGTAGTGGTTTAGATTTGCTGATTTTGTTTCCTGGCCAACGCACCAAATAAATGTCGTGGTTTTAAAGCAGTAACATCACTAGAAAACTTACTTATTTTTTGCTGTAAGATATGGATTAGAACAAGAGCAAAACAGGCTTAAAACTTAAAGGGAATAAAGAAAGTTTATTAACAAAACTACAAGAATAAGAAAACCAGAATAAAACCTCCAGAAAACCCCTTTTCCCCCACTATCCAACCATTCTCTTGTTTACATGACAACATAGAGGCAAAAAACATTGGAACTTTGGGGTTTAAAACAGTCCCAATTCCTGGTAGAGTCTTTTCATCGGTCTTTGTAGAGAAACAGAAGTCTTCTTCTGCTAATCTATGGAGTTTCTCACAAGAAAACTATTTCTGTTATAGCTTTCTCTTTCTCTGATGCCAGCTGCCCAGAAAAATCTGCCATCAGAATCTCTCCTCTCACGAGTGGTGTGAACACCACTCTGAGGTGTGTTATGGGACAAATGAGTCTAGGGATGTCATTTTTAAGGATGAGTTATTCAAAGACAAAAGTTCTCTTCATCTGTCTCTGTGAGCGTCCCTGGAAGACGAAGTTTTCTCTTTGCCTCAAACAGCCCCAAATCTTCAACTATTACTTCTCCCCGCTGTGTTCCAGCACCTCACTGTATCACAATTGCTCCACTTTTTGCTCAAAATCCACACTTTGAACACTCCATTCCTCCCAATATACTGTCATGAATTAAAGGAGTTTTTTTCAGAACACTATTGTCCATCTCCATAGCTTTAACAGAAAAATATTTCAGCTTAATTAAAGCATCTCCTTATTCTCTCTTCCCCATCTAAAACTTAACTCTTTTCTTCACTGTCTTTGGTGGTTTTATGATGTCCTCTTCATGTTGATTATCCCTCTCTCTCTCTTCCTTCTCTCTCTCTCTGGGAAAAGGAGTAATCTGTACGTTTTATCCAGGTAGTAAAAGAGTTAAAGTCTTGGAAAAGCTGCAGATGTTCATGGTGTCAGGTTTCAGTTCAGCAGCAGAAACTGCAAACCAAGCCAGGCCGGCTGGCTTTGTTTCTCCCTTCCCCGCCCTCTGAGGCCTTGTCCGGCCTGGAGGGAGAGGGGGAAGAGGCCTAGACGGAGGCCTGTTACCTCATCAGAAGCCAGAAAACAAAGAGAACAAGAGAGCCCTGGCTTTACATCTTAAGGTGGTGTTCACAAGTTGATCTCACTTTTCAATGGTTAAAACCGCCACCAATTCTCAGAAATGACCGATAATTGGTCAGAAGAAAGGACTCCCATCAGCCTTCAGCAGCTTCAACTTCCCTAGCTCCCAAAGCTATCTTAAAGGTAAAGTTACCCCAGGACATTATGTAACAACCCTGTTCCCTACACCGCTACCTTCCTTCCCCAGTTGGGAATCACAGCTGCTGCTCCCAGGCGGCTGTTTGTCCGGAGACATATGCAAACTAAGGCACGCCAGACACCAAAACAATGAGCCAAGAAGGAAATAAAAGATCAAAGGGACATATCCTAGCAAGCTACGAAGGAAAACTGTCTTCCTATATCACCTGAGCCTGCTTAAAAGGTGTTGGCATGACCACAAGAGGACTGGAAAAGCGTGACCCCCTGGACAATGAGCCAGAAAAAGTCTTTTCCTAGGGACTCCCGTGAGGAAGGAAGGCCCAGCTCTGCCCTAGCAACAAAGCTGCACAAATCCTCCTTCTCCTTGTTGTCCAGTGGGACCAGCGGTGGTGTGTGTGACTCCTCGGGCCCGCCACCCCAGAGCTGTGTCCTTCAATAAAAGCCTTTGAAAAGGAGCAGGTCTCCTGGCCTGTTCATAACAAAAGGACTTGGGAAAGAAGAAAGGGTCATGTCAATCCATGCCCTGTTGACAAAATTGAAATACATGTCCTGATTCAAAACTACTGTTTCTCTTTGTTATAAACCAGCCAATAATAAATTAATTGAAAAATTAGCAAAATTGAGTTATGGAAGCAACCACAATGGCCATTAGTTTAGAGCCTGGGATTGGCGCTGGGTGAACTCTGAATCAGTCTCTATTGCACTGACTCCCCCAAGTTCACTGCCTGTCCTTTGGAGAGATGAGTTTTTATACAGTTTTGACAGCCTAAGGCTGTACATTCTTAGTTTTTTCTTTCTTCCAGAGTTCATTGCATACTCATATTTTCTGTTGGTTTATTAACTAAGTTTCCGAGAAGGGAGGAAAGATTTGGTTTTTATGGCAACTGAGTATTGAGATGCATGATCCAGAGAATTTTTCTGTTGGAATTGTCAATGAAGTTCTGAGGGAGGGGGAGAGTTTCGAGAACTGAGATGCATGGTTCAGAGAATCAGATCAGGTTGCTATCAGGCGTAAATCACCGCGTCCTTAGTATGCCTATCTTGCTTGGGTGGGCCTTGCTCTCCTTGGTGCCATCCTGTTCTTTTGCAAATTACCCATTTCCTTTGGCTCCTGGCTGTCCTGTCACAATTCCTTGATAGGCATGTGTGTTCGATACTTGTAACAATTTTTTATTTCTTTCAACTGCTTATATACATATACAATAAAACACAAATTATACAAACATATGTTACACTCTTGCTGGTGTGCAAAGAACCACAGAAGACATGCAAATGGAAATGTAGAGACTGCGGGCTTGGATGCAGTGGTTCCTTGGAGAATAGGCTTAGAATGGGCTGATATTTAGTACAGAAAATGTTTGTTTCTCCTTTTGCTTACAATATATTCAGGGTGTTTTGTTTATTTTTCTGGATTTCTAATAGCATTTTGTTCTTCCTAGTTTCCAAGTATTTGCTTTTACAGTTTTTGAAATTTCTCCCATGTGAAAGTTTTGCAATATTTAGACTTCATAACAAGCATGTAATTTTAAGTTACTGCGAAAATTATTGTTTCTAGGTAATTTGTTTGTGAATAGATGCCTTCTGCCTGACTTGCTACTATAGCCAATGCATCAGTGTCTCAGGTAACTTGAATTAACTAGTAATTGGTGTTATAAATGCAATGGCAAAACAGGGTTAATATAAAAAGCAATTTATTATAAAATAATTTCAATCGCCAGCAACAAGAGGAAAAAACCACAATAAATAGATCAGCGCAGTGCTGGGTGGACAGGGATCTGTACCCAGAGGTACCGAGTCCCCAAATCCACAAGAAGGGACTGCAGTCCGGGGTTTTTATAAGGATTTTTGTATCCTGAGGCCAAACCCGGGATGGGCACAGTCCGACAAAGAGTCTAGATGTGTGGGTGAATAGACTTCCCGGATCCCTCGAGCTGAGTCAATGGTTGGCGGAGCAGAATCCTGATTGCATCTGCCAGGGTGGAGTGGCCAGTTTGGGTGTGGAGGAGATGGATATCTCGACCGGGCTACTCTTATTGTCCGGTTTGATTGCCTGTGTCCTGCTCTTTATTTCGTGCTGATAAGCGTCGCTGTCGATCGTTACTGCCCGACTCGGGAAGGAATCTCTGGATTATTTTACATTTTGTATCTTTACAGTATTATAAATATAACATATAATTCTTTATTCTCTTTCACAAATTTTTATCCAATGCTATATTTATCACATTGGGAAGTACCAACAAAGATATTGGTGCAAATAACAATATGGATCTTACTTAATTTTTAGATTTTTATTTTGCATGTGGTTTACATTAATAAACTGCAGACAGTAACTTCAGTCTTGTTCCAAGGATGTCTCTGTTATTATATTCATGCATAATGTTGAATACATAAACACAGATTTAATCCACAAGGTTTGGTCATAGATTTCCCATTTGTCTCTGAAGTGATTCAGCATCACAGTTCTTAACAGCTCATTGAACATGCCCAGTCAGTTGTAACTGGTTGCCACATTCAGCAAAGTCAGCGGAATTGTACCATATCCAGGGGAGGGATATGTTGTGCTTCAGGAAACTGGGAGACTCTGTAGCCTTTTATTTATTTTTTTAAATATCTTTTCAAGGAAAGGTGTTCCAGACTTTCTTTATTGAAAACTTACATGTTGTGGGCCTGGTATTCTTTGTTTTTGCTCAGGAGTGCAATTCTTTGTACTTTCATGGAAGTGTAATCTCTCAGCTTCATTCACATTTTTGAATTTGTTATGACCTGCCCTAGAAGACAAAAGTAGCTCAGGTTCTTGTTAATAGATCCCTTGGGATGGACTAGAGTGAAACGACCCTGAATGGTCTGTGTTTATGTATGTGTATACCTAAATATCTATCTATCTATCTATCTATCTATCTATCTATCTATCTATCTATCTATCTATCTATCTATATATGTTTGTGTGTGTGAAAAACGAAGTTCACTCCTGTAAAATTTTAAAAATGTTTAATAAAGACAATAAGAGACATAAAGTAAAGCAAAGAGATACGGCCGGGTGCCTTGGCGCGCTGCCAAGAGCACACCTGGTATTTCAGGAGTGTCCTTTTCATCCCATCCTTGCTGTGAGAGGTTAATGCATATTCAAGCATATCCCCTCCCTGGTTCCACCTTCTTGGATCATGTTTTTTTCAATTTTATTTTCTGCTGGTCAGCATAATTTTTGCTGGTCTAGCTGGTCAGCATTATTTCGGAGTTTTTTGGTTTCCTTTCTGCTGCAGATGGTCACTTGTTGATAAGAGTCCAGGCCCCTTATACTTCCTCAGAGAGCAGATGGGCTTCATCTCTTTCCCCCTTGCCAACGTCCTGGTACCGGCTTTTTGGTAACAGTTTGCTCTCTATTTTCTGCTGCTGATAATAGCCTGTTTTCCACAGCTTGATCCTCCCATTGTCTTGCCTGTTGGAGTTATCTTGCCTTCTCCAGATGAGACATATCCTTACCATTCAGAATTCCTATCTAAGCCTATAACTTGCTAAGGGAAAAGAATATAGTGAAAGCATATAATATATTTATCAGAATAATTGTGAAAAGCCAATATTTACAACATGAATTCACAACATGTGTGTGTGTAGGGTTTATTTTAGAACAATTTGGTTGCCATGAAAAGAAGATATGTAGCTGTTTTGGTCATTACTATCTATTGTAATATAGCAATAGAAAGATAACTTCAAAACGTGTCTAAAAGAAAAAAAAAAGTAGAAGAAAGAGACATAGTCACCACCCATGGATTGAGCAGGGGTACTTGATTGTTACAATTTCAATGTCCCTAGGTCAAAATGATGGTCACAGTTTTGATACATCAGGGGTGAGGAGAGCCCATGAAACACAAAATTCAATTGGTTAATATAGACTCAGATCCAAGTGGGAGTTTTACACTGTATGCAGTAACACTGTGGATCATAGGGCACTTTGGGGGTCTTTGTTAGTTTATGACACCTTCTAGGACATGACAGCTGCCTCTCACATCAGTGTGGTTGAGCTAATTATGACTCATCAGAGGGATAAATACATTCAGGTCTACATGCGAATGTAGCGTACTTCTTCCAGAAGGGAGTTTTCACACCTGAACCAATTATATAATGGAGAAAATTGGCATGATAAAAGGCACTATCCCACCTTGAAGGTACTATCCCAGCTTGTAACTCCCACCTGGTGTACCTCCTCTGCACCTGGGCAATTACTTTGAAGCATCCTCTGTAAAAGCACTTGTTGCTTTTGCAAAAGGCTGTTTTTTTGAGTTGCTAACTATTAACATTCCAGTCTGTGATAGACTGGCATTTAAGAAAACAAAGAGAAACACCTAAAGAAGTTAAAACTACTAGAGGCTGATGGGAGTTTTTCTCCTAGCCAACAACTGGCCATTTCTAAGAATTGACAGCAGTTTTAACCATTGAAAAGTGAGATCAACCTGTGAATACCACCTTAAGACCTAAGCCTGGGAATTTCTTTGTCTCTTTGTTTCCTGGCTGTGAAAGGCAACAGAGTTTTAGCTGGCTTCCTGTCCCCTGCCCAGGCCATGTGGCCCATGCAGGGGCTGGGCTGGGCCTGCCACAGCTCCTGGCTGGGAGATGGGGCCTGCAAGGCTTCCCCCGGGCTCTGGCCGGGCCAGGCCGGTCCCTGGCTCGGCTGCAGTTTTTGCTGCGACTGAATTCACCAGATACTATTGAGTAAGGAAAGGAAAAAGCTCTTGGCCTGCCATGAGCTGAGACAGTGATCACACTCTCCAGAGCAGCCAGGAAGTATCTTCCATCGCAGACAACTCCAGCTGCTGCTCCGTCAGAGATCACAGAACTATCTACAAAGCCTGGGCAAGATTTTAACCCTTTCATTACCCAGATGAGACTTACAGATTAATCCTTTTTTCCAGAGAAAGAAAAAGAGAGTAATCAACATGTAAAGAGACTTTATCAACTATCAGAGATAGTAAAGAAAAGAACTAAGCTTCAGAAGAAGTAGAGAATAAGGAGATGCTTTAATTAAGCTGAAATATTTTTCTGTTAAAGCTATGGAGATGGACAATAGTGTTCTGAAAAAAAACTCCTTTAATTCATGACAAAGTATATTGGGAGGAATGGAGTGTTCAAAGTGTGGATTTTGAGCAAAAAGTGGAGTAATTGTGATACAGTGAGGTGCTGGAACACAGCGGGGAGAAGTAATAGTTGAAGATTTGGGGATGTTTGAGGCAAAGAGAGAACTTCTGCTTCCAGGGAGGCTCACAGAGACAGATGAAGAGAACTTTTGCTTTTGAATAACTCATCCTTAAAAATGACATCCTTAGATTCATTGACCCATAACACGCCATAGAGTGATGTGAAATGGGAGGAGAGATTCTGATGGCAGATTTTTCCGGGCAGCTGGCATCAGAGAAAGAGAAAGCTATAACAGAAATAGTTTTCTTGTGAGAAACTCCATAGATTAGCAGAAGAAGACTTCTGTTTCTCTACAAAGACCGATGAAAAGACTCTACCAGGAATTGGGACTGTTTTAAACCCCAAAGTTCCAATGTTTTTTGTCTCTATGTTGTCATGTAAACAAGAGAATGGTTGGATAGTGGGGGAAAAGGGGTTTTCTGGAGGTTTTATTCTGGTTTTCTTATTCTTGTAGTTTTGTTAATAAACTTTCTTTATTCCCTTTAAGTTTTAAGCCTGTTTTGCTCTTGTTCTAATCCATATCTCACAGCAAAAAATAAGTAAGTTTTCTAGTGATGTTACTGCTTTAAAACCACGACATTTATTTGGTGCATTGGCTGGGAAACTAAATTAGCAAATCTAAACCACTACACAGTCTCACAGCATTTTTTCTGATTTGCCTTTTATAATATCTCGTGGAGAAGCAGACAGTGAAATTAGCTTATTCATAGGATTTAAAATATCATTATATATTCTACATAGGCTACCTATTTATTATTAGGTTAGCAATCTAGTTTTCATTATTGGAGTAATAAAAATTAAAGTTAGCCTAAGAACATTGTTATTTTTATCTCTGTCCAGGAAGACTTCATGTATGTTACAGCAGAAGTGTATCACCAGTTAAGCCATGATAGATCACTGCATAATTTTGTTTACCTTAAGTTTTTTTTCTACAGATGAAAATTTCACCTTCATAGCAATGAGGGTGGAAATAGAGGTCCTTATGATGGTTTTAGACTCTAGCACTTATATATATATCAAGACTGCAGTATTGCAGATTGCAGTTTTTCCCCTTGTATGAAGCCTGAGAACCACAGATGCACAGTACCATATTTGGTAGCAAATTCCATATGGAATTACTAGCATCTCATACTGTCATATCATTCAGATAACTATTCTAAATATTTCTTCTTAGTTGTGTAATATGTGTATTTTTTTATATAATTTGCATGCATAGTGCACAAAGCTAACTTGAGCAATATGCATAAAACTTGAGCAACCGAAGGATTGCCACAACTACAACAGAGAGCTCAGGACTCTTTGCAAAAGGACAAAGGGGGCGCCAGGAGAGAGGCAAATCCACTCAGAGGAGACAGCCACTAATGGTTCATTGATCAGCAGGTGATACTGACTCCTTTAACCCTGCATCTTAATGCCCTCTCCCGAAAGAAAATAAAAACCACTCAGACTCCATCCCCTTCTGGGAAAATCTCAGAAATCTCAGAAAAATTTTACAAGGACTGCTTTCTGAAAATCCACTCAGATTTAATCCCCTTCCCAGAAACCTCATCAGCAGTTCAACATCTAAATTCTAAATACGTAACAACACATCGTGGAGAAAAACTGAGACTGCATGGCCTCAGGCTGAAAAAAACTGTATAAAACTTGGCACTCCAATAGACAGGGTGTGAACTTGGGGGAATCAGTGCGGCTGGTTCAGCATTCACCCAGCGCCGATCCCGGGCGTGGTGTTGCCTTTAATTGTAGCTGTTCCAAAACTTATTTCTAGCAAATTTATTAATAAAAAACATTATTGATAAAATTTGATTGATTTATTTGTAACAGTTGTTTGGTCTACTTGGTTCCTATTTCTTCTCACTTGCCAGACCTAGAATATTTTGTACAAGTGGTTTTTTTCACATTCATTGAATTATTTCTTGATTTAATTATTTTGCAGGCTCTTTGCATGGGCTTGTGTCAGATGAAGAAACAGAAATGTCCTAAATTTAAAGATCACACAGAATAAGTTTTAATACTGGAATTATGACTCTGGTCCTATTTGTAAGCATGGCTATAATGTTTACAAGGTTAAAAAACTAGCTTTCTGTCTTTATCTTTCTCTCCTCATTGTTGGTTTGGGGCATTTGATTTTGAAATTCTGCAATTTGATCTTACTAGAAGTTTCCCAATGCATTTCAGTAACATATATCATTAAATGTGGGGAGTTTGGTAACCAGTCCCACCACTGCTTGTAATTCTGCCTATGACAGGCTGCAGGAAAGCAGATGTTTCAGCCAATCTCAGTTATGAAAACATGCTCAAGACATTTGGCTATAGCATAAAAAGAAATGCATCAGGCTCTCTCAAGAGGAAAACTAAATGTATACATTGTTGAACAAAACCAACTCCTTATTTTGACATTGATGTAGTTAACAGAATAAAAAATCATTTCCAGTGAAGGAAAGGATAAATTGGAAAAGGGTGATCTGTGGATTGCAGGTGCTAAAGTAGCATCCTAAAAATATAAACACTAGTCTTTTGTCAGCAATTAGCTACTCCCTTATCATGTTTCAGATTGTAACACTGTGAACTGGGAATTTTCTCCTGAAAGGAAAGTGTCCTTATATGAAGTATAAAGTCACAGATATGATTCTGCTATTGATCAACCTCTTCAAAACAAGAATGCCTGTAAAATACGTAATACACTAAAAAAGCAGTATTTGTAATTTGTTGGATCTTCAGTCTGTGACATCAAAATGTTTAATATTGCCTCAAAACCCTTATGAGATATATTTGATAATCATGTTATAGATTGTAACTCTGTAAATCTGGAAGATTAAATTACTTTCTCTTAATAACTTAAATACTTCGAGATCACATACAGATTTCTTGTTTTGATATGAACGTGTCAGGAAAATTAATCCAGAAACACCACAGATTTATGTCCAAAAAGGAGACAGAGGAGTCCTTTTACTTTATTCGAATAAAGGGAGAGGCCATGGGACATTCCACTGGGGTCTCTCAAATTTTTGGAGGATGCAGCCTCCTTTTTATCTTAATTCCCGGCTGTATGTCCCCTTCTCTCTTTCCCCATAGGCTGAGGTACTTGAGAGGTACAGACTTCCTGGAACACCTGATACCTGGGATACCACCCCCCCCCCCACCCCCCCCCTTTCCTGCATAATCCCCCTCTTAATTCTTATCTCTTGTGGAATTCATGGTGTTTCCTCAGTGTCCCCTTCATCCTTCAATGGAATCCATCCCATTGTTTCTGTTATCTCTCAGTGATAGTTTCATCCTATCATCGGACCCACAGCTTGTTTGTAAAGACAAACCTGTCATTCCTCTTAATCAATCCTCTTTTAATTTTTTAATAATTGTCTTTACAAACTTTAGTTTTTAGTGTTTGTAGTAATTGACTTAATTTCTTGTTTCTGTCCTTTTTGTTCTTGCAATTATTGCAGTGGCATCACTCTTTGCCCTTTTGTAGCCATCTCTGGATCAGTAGGCATGGCTAGTACCTGCATCCCTTTGATCACATGTTGAATGAGTTGTACTACAAAAGGGATCATCCACGGTAAAAAGACTAGAGTTGTTAAAACACACAAAGGAAAAAAAAAAACAAAACATTTGTTTACCTCATAGGCTATCAGGTAACCATGAAAACATGTCCCATTCCCATCATTTCCATGTTTGGACAGGTACATGGGCTGACTTTCTTATTTGCTTTGTTATCTGTTTTACCACCTTTCCATTGTCATCTATTTGCAAACAGCAGTTTGAGTCCTTTAATTTGCCACAGACTTTCCCTTCTTCTGCTAATAAATAATATAGTACTATCTCATGTTAAAATAATGCATTTTTCATTTGAGTAACTGGTCAGAAGAAGGTCAAAAGCTGTAGCTGTCCAATTGATTATTATTTCAAAGACAGCTTGCAACTTAATTATCTGATTTAAATTATAAATGGGTTCTCTGGCACCTGATATTCATTCAGGTAGTCATTCATCTTTGCCCCACTTTTGGGTGTTCTCTCCAGCCAGGGATCCATCAACTGACTGCTTTTTTCATATATTTTGACTCTTGATTTCCATGAACTTGCAGTAGCAGAAAGAACAATGGTCTAATATACCCCACATAACATATCTCTGACCAGTTTGGGGGTAACCTGTGTTAAGCATATTGGCTACAAATCTAGTAATGCCCCTTTAAAGCTCAGGTCCATTGGCAAAGGGACCTTTCCAATTCGCATCATCAAAATACAGCTCACTTTCAGGGCTTAGTGGTCCCCCAACAATAGTTACTTTGCCATAAGAATCACAGTATTTGCGTTTTCAAGCTCCCACATGAGGTTTCCACTTGCAGTTACATTTCAGATAACATGCTTCTTACTTGTGGAATTGTCTCGGGGGCAGCTTAAAAATAAGAGGTCAAAAAAACAAAAAAACAAAAAAAACCCCAACCAAAACAAAAAACCTTATCTTTCCCCACTGCTTTACAGCCTTCAAAATCCTTTTGCTAACTATGGAAGGAACACTTTACCCAGCTACCATTAGTGAGCTTAACATGCGTAAGATTCTATCTGCTGAGATATCTGGAACAATCATAAGGAGGGCAGTTTGGGTTCCAACAATCTAAACCCAAAGATAAAGTATAGTCACAAATGCTTTTTCCCACATATATGCTACTTGTTCTATTTAGACAATATATGTTTCTTTCAGAAGAATGAAGCTGCCATGGACTTCTTTCTTTGTCCCAAAATCCTCTTCCATTATGGTCTTCACCCAGGCTGCTAACTCACCATTTAGACTCCACTGGGCTGGCCACCCATGGCCAGTTTTCAGATCTCCCTAGCCCTCTGCAGACCCAACAATTGCTAAGGTTAAAGGTTTTTGCTACTTCTTTTCTTAAGGTTAAAAATTTTTTTCCCACTTTTGGCCTCTACTTAACTGACAATATAAAGGTAAAATTATTAAGAGAAACATTCTAATAGTGTAATAATCTAATTTCCTAACCTAATTTTCACTTTCATGATGTCTTCTACACTACCTGTGGCAAGTGAAGGCACAGAAACAGCTTAGCATAAAGAAAGCAATGACAGCATGGATTGGCCCCCAGTGACTGGAGATTCGAGAGTAGGGTTGCCCATACAGACTATTTCAGCAGGCAGTCTGTGGGTAGGCACTCAGGGCTTCCCCCAGTGTTGACACACGGCTACTGCTCCAGTCCACTCCTGCGGAGTGTCAGTCATGGCTTCCCATCCTTCTCCTCCATCTGAGATGTCCAAATTTCTGGACCTCAGAGACCTTGATCTGAGTGTGATGGGTCCACCCGTGTTCAGCTGTCTTGACGGCGACTGTTTCTGTGGTCAGCAACACCTGGAAATGTCCACACCACTTTGCCACCAGTGGTGCTTCTTTCCACTCTTCAACTAGGACCCAGTCTCCAGGTTGGATGTTGTGAACAGTAAAGTCCAAAGGCAGGGTCTGTATCAGCTGAGCTTCCTGTTGAAGAGATTTCACAGGAGACAGTATCTGGGCCACATATTGTTTAAATATACATCACTTATCTCCACCCCTGCCCCAAGCTGAGAATTACAAGGATAAGGAATTCTAAACATCAGTTCAAAGGGAGATAGTTGATGCCTCTGGGTCTGGCCCTTATTCTTGCCAAAGCCAGTGGTAAGAGCTGTACCCATGGCATCTCAGTTTCTATCATCATCTTCAGAAGATGTTTATTTCCCCATTAATCCTTTCAACCTGGCCTGAGCTTTGGGGGTGCCAGGGGGTATGGATGTTCCATTGTATCTCTAAAGCAGTCATTACTCTTTTAAGAATTTTTCCTGTAAAATGCGTTCCCTTATCTGAGTTTATTGCTTCCACCATCCCATATCTTGGAATTATTTGTTCCAAAAATACTTTAATAACTGACCTTGTAGTTGTGGTTCAATTTCCAGCCGTGAAGTGGCTGGAAATGCTTCTGGCCACCACTGACATACTATTACCAAAAGATATTTAAATAAAATATTTAAATCACTTGAGGCATCTCAGTAAAATCTACCTGGCATCTCTGGAAGGGACATACAGCCCAAAACCTCTCTCCCCTGGCAAGTTTCTTTGTAACTCTGTTATTTGTTTTAGCACAAATTAAAGAACTGTCAGTAGCTCTCTTTGCCAGAGTAAAAAGAACCACAGCAGCATACATTTTGAGGAAGGCTTCTGCTATCCCTCAGGAGCCCAATGACTTCCTTCATGAAATTATTTTAACAACTGTAAGGCTAGAGCTTTTGGTATGCACTGCTTTCCATCCTTTGTAAACCAATTATCCCCTCTTTTCTCTGCCCCACTCTTTTTAATTATCTCAAGTTCTTCTGGTGGAAAAGATAGCCTCTCTGGCAAGGGGGCCATTATTGGGAGCAAGAGAAGTATCTTAGAGATTTCTGGTGATAATGGTGCTTTCAGAGCTTCTTCATCAGCTAGTTGGTTTCTTACTGCCTCTTTTGAGCACCCTGCCTGGTGCCCCTTGATATGTATTATTGCTATCTTTTTTGGTAAATTCACCACCTCCAATAGGCGGGAGATTAAGTTCTCATGAGACAACATTTTTCTTCTGCAGGTTAATAAACTTCTTTCTTCCCATAGTTTCTCAAATGCATGTATCACCCCATATGCATATTTAGAAACAGTAAAAACATTCACTGTCTTGTCTTGATATAATTCACAGGCACAAGAGCATACAGCATAATTCACAAGAGCATACAGCTCTGCTGTCTGAGCTAACCAGGTGTGTGGTAACCTTCCCCCTTCCTTTAATTGCTTTCTATTCACGACAGAGTATCCTTTAAATCACTTTCCTTCTATCACCCTTGAAGACCCATCAATGAACACATTTTCTCGCTCAGGCCATGGAATGTCTCATAGATCTTCCCTTGCCCGAGTCTGGAGATCTATTACCTGAATGCAGTCTTGGGATTCGCCCTGGTCCCCTCTTCAGGGCTGTTCAAACAGGAGCCTCTGTTAAACCCTTCCCCTCTTTTAAATTCTAAATCCTCCTGTTTTATTAAACAAGATTCATACTGTAATAACCGAGCACTGGTCATCCACTTAGAGGCTCTCTCAGTTAACAAAGCTTTAATCTGATGTGAAACTTTAACAGTCAGATACCCTCCCCTTATCAGCTTTTGGGCCTCAGCCACGATCAGTGCTGTGGCTGCACAGTTCTGCAGACAATGGGGCCAGCCTCTGGCTACTAGGTCTAACATTTTAGAAAAGTAGGCAACAGGCTTCTGCATGCTCTTGCACCAAAATTCCTTTAGTATGACCCTGTTTAACATCCACATACAGTTCAAATTCTTTTTCTGTGTCTGGAAAAGCTAGGACTGGGGAATTAACCAATTTGTCTTTTAATTTTTTAAAGCTTTGCTTTCCTTCTGGTGTCCATACCAAAATATTAGGACTGTCTTTTGCTAAAAGGACATATAAAGGTCTGGCCACAACAGAAAAGTCCTTTTTCCATACTCTGCAGTATCCCACCAACCCTAAAAACTGCTGTAACTCATTTTTTGTTTGGGGTAATGGTACTTGTAAAATCCCTTCTCTTCTTTCTGGATCAATACACCGTAACCCTCCAGTCAAAATATGTCCCAAATATTTGACTTTTTTCTCTACCAACTGCGCATTCTTTTTGGACACTCTTAGTCCTTTTCTAGCAAGAAAAGTAAGCAATTTTACAGTAGCTTTTACAACCATCTCCTCCTGTTCTCCTTGAGAGGGATTACAGGGATTTGTCTTTACAAACAAGCTGTGGGTCTGATGATAAGATGAAACTATCACTGAGAGATAACAGAAACAATGGGATGGATTCCATTGAAGGATGAAAGAGTCACTGAGGAAGCACCACGAATTCCACAAAATTTAAGAATTAGAAGGGATTATGCATGATGGTGGGGGTGGGGTGGGGGGGTGGTATCCCAGGTATCAGGTGTTCCAGGAAGTCTGTACCTCTCAAGTACCTCAGCCTATGGGGAAAGAGAGAAGGGGACATACAGCCGGGAATTAGGATAAAAGGGACGCTGCACCCTTCAAACATTTGAGAGACCCCAGGGGAATGTCCCATGGCCTCTCCCTTTATTCAAATAAAGTAAAAGGACTCCTCTGTCTCCTTTTTGGACATAAACATCTGGTGTTTGTAGATTAATTTTCCTGACATCCTGATAAAAGCAAATCATCCACATACTGCAACAACTTAACTCCTGAGGGTGGAGTAAACTCTCTTAATATTTTCTCCAAAACTTGTCCAAACAAAACAGGTGACTCCTGTGAGGGAGGACTGTCCAAGTCAATTGCTGCTTATTACCTCTTTCCTCTTGTTCCCACTCAAAGCCAAAATACTTTTTACTATCTTCTGTAATCAGACACCCCCAGAAAGCATATTTGAAATCCAGTACTGAATAATACTGGTGTGAAGAAGAGACCTCGTTCAGGATTGTATAGGGATCTGGAACTGTGGGGTACACTGATCTGACAATTTTATTTATTATTCTTAAATCTTGCACCATTCTGTAGGTTCCATCTAGTTTCTTAACTGGCAGGATAGGAGTGTTATAGGGACTCAGTGATAGGCTGTAACCCCTTCTTTCCCTCCCTTGAAAGAGGGTATTGCTTTTTTCAGACACCACTTGTCCTGGTTGCTTCAAAGTAATTTGGAGAGGCTCTATGTCCAATTTTCCGTATTTCCCTGGGTCTGCCCACACTTCTGGATCTATTTCAGCATAGGATTTCTTGGACATTTTAGACAAAGATATCACAGTGCTGGACTCGGTATCATTTTTTACAATATTAATTTGCATTCCCACTTTTGCCATCAAATCCCTTCCCAGTAAATTACAATCACAATTAGGAACAAACAGGAATTCATGCATTTCAAACCTGTCCCCCACATCTATTAACAGCGGTTGAATAAAATGCACTCACTCATTATTCCTGCTTACTCCTTGAATAAGCAATGATCTTTTTGACAGTCTACCCCCTTTAGGTATAAAATTCAAGGTGGATCGAGAGGCACCTGTGTCTACCAGAAAACACACCTCCTCTTGATCCGGACTCACCCTAAAAGTTATCAAGGGCTCCCAAGTGGTGGGTCTTTGGTATAAGGGAAGCCACTGACAACCCTAACAACAGCAAGTGATAACCAGAGCCAGGATTATTCCCAAACCACCTTATTTCCCTTCTCTATTAGCATTTTACCTGATACATGTCTTGCAGAATAAGGAAGACAGAAAGGAAATATGTGCAGGGTGCTTCTATAAATCAACTTAGTAAACCAAGGCTATCTTTATACAATTTTTGGTGTCCACTGGCATCAGACTACTTTATTAAATTATGTTTTATGAATGTCTATTTTGCAGATGGGAAAACTAAAATAGAAAGTGATTTAGCAAAACTCATAGAACACATACATTTGCAGAGCTGGGAAAAGGAACCGAATCCCCCAACCCCACACGACAGGAATAACTTATTGTCATGGAGTTACTTTACCTTTAAGGGAGTTGGAGTTGCTGGGAAGTGCTTGGAGTCTTTTCTCCTGACCAATTATCGGTCATTGCTGAGAATTGACAGCAGTTTAGGCCATTGAAAAGTAAGATCAACTTGTGAACCCTACCTTAAAATGTAAAAGCAGAGCTCTCTGGGTTCTCTTTGTTTTCTGGCTGTGAAGGGTGGCAGAGCTCCAGGCCTCCCGTTCCCTGCCCAGGCCATGCGGCCGGGCGGGGATGGAGTTGGGCCTGCCCCGTCTCCCGGCCGGGAGATGGGGGGGCCTGGGGAAGGTTTTCCCCGGGCCGGGCTGAGCCGATCTCTGGCTCGGCTGCAGGTTTTGCTGTAACTACATTCACAAGAAACTGCCGAGTGAAGAAGGAGAGAGGCCCTGGACTTGCAGCGGGCTGGAGCAGCAACTACACTCTCTAGAGCAGCTATGAAGAACTTTCCATCGCAGACGGCTCCAGCTCCTGTTCAGCAGAGATCACCGAACCATCTACAAAAAGCCTGGGCAAGATTTTAACTCTTTCATTACACAGATGAGACTTGCAGATTAATCTTTTTATCCAGAGAGAGAAAAAGAGAGTGATCAACATGAAAAGAGACTTTATAAGCTACCAGTGACAGGAAAGAAAAGAAGCTTCAGGAAAGGTAGAGAATTAAGAAGATGCTTTAATTAAGCTGAAATATCTTTCTGTTGAAACTATGGAGATGGACAATGAAGTCCTGAAAAGAACTCCTTTAATTCATGATACAGGATCTAGAGAGGAATAGTGTTCAAAGTGTAAATTTGAGTAAAGAGTAATTATGGTATAGTGAAGTGCTGGGAGATTTGAAGCCTTGAGAGGCAATGAGAAAACTGTTGGGAGATTTGAAGCCTTGAGAGGCAATGAGAAAACTGTTTTCTGGTGAAGCTCACAGAAACAGATGAAGAAGACTTTTTTTGCCTTTGAATAACTTATCCTTAAAAATGCTATCTCTAGACTCATGGCCCATACACACTTCAGAGTGATGTGAAAATGGGAGGAGTAAACTCTAATACTAGCAGCTCTGAGCAGCTAACATTAGGGCAATAGAAAACTATAACAAAAATAGTTTTCTTGTGAGAAACTCCATAAATTAACAGGAAGAAACTTCTGTTTCTCTACAAAGACTGGTGAAAAGACTGTAGCAAGAATTGGGACTGTTTTAACCATTAAAGTTCCAGAGTTTTTGTCTCTGTTGTCATGTGAACAAGGAAATAGTGGGTAGATAGGGGATGGAAAGGTTTTTCTGGAAGTTTATTCTGGTGTTCTTATTATTGTAGTTTGTCAATAAACTTCCTTTTTTTCCCGTTTAAGTTGTATGCCTGTTTTGCTCTTGTTCTAATCCATATCTCACAGCAAAAAATAAGTAATTTTCTTAATTATTAGTTTAAAACCACGACACTTATTAAATGAGCTGGCATTCACCCTGTTTCACTTGGCAAAGTAGTATGGTGCAGAGGGAATGGTATACTTTCCATTAGGAATGCTTTGATGATCACACTGTAATATAAGAATGAAAAGGAATGCTGGACGTGAAGCATTCCTTAAGGTATAATATTGTCTGTTTGAACTGTGAGTTGGAAAAAAAGTCCTGGAAAAAAATAGCAGTAGAGGTTGTATCTCAACAATAGCTTCTGAGGAAACTTAATCTGGAGTGTTGATGGAGAAAGTAGAGGGTTAAGTGATAAATGCTGAACAGCTGTGCCACAAGCACCAGGAAAAAGATTGGGAGAGCTGTGAAGGCAGTGTGGGAAGAAACTCAGACTTGCAGAAACCTAAATGTGGCCCTAATTTTCACCTGTGAGGACCATCCTGTCTCTCTTCCTTTGCATAGCTATCCAGGCAATGAATTTTTAATTTCCTTGTTACAAAGGCAGGTTTATAAGAAATTACATGTTTTGTGACTCTGCGTCACTTTGAATGGGGTAGAATTTTTAGCTCACAGATGAAGCAATAAATAGAGAAATAAATATAATAGAGCAATAAATAGAAAAAATGAGAAAAAATAAAACTGAACTTGTGAGAGAGCCAAAGTTATCAAAGTCTTCTGAATTACCGGGCTTTGATATGGAAACAGCGTCCTAAATTGGACGGCAGAAGTTGTTCCAGTGACTAGGGTAGTGTAGTTTGATGAAATTGTTTTCATTAGGTAGTTAGTAGGGAAAGAAAGACAAGTTTGTCTCACATAAAATACCACAGTATGCCACATATTTGCTTTGGAATTGACCTTAGCATTTTCATCTAGTGGTATCTGATCAGTACCTCCCTTACTGAAATACATTTTTCCCCATTCAGTAAAATATTACAATTGTGTCTCTGACAAGTATAGACTGAAGTGGTCTGGGAAAATATCAGTGTGGTTATAATGAAGCTAGGAAGACTTTGAATTGAGTCCATATACTTCTCTGTAGGAAGAGATTTAAAACTATGTCTAAAGTTATCTGCAGTTCTCTCAGATTTGGAATAACTGCTGATAATTTTGCTCTTAAGAACTAGGCTCAAAAAAAGCCTCATCTGATTTTTTTTAATGGGAGTTTCACTGTAAGGGATAGAATTGGGACCTGGTTTACTATAAACAAAACTCAACAAACTATTTTCATACAAAGCCCAGTAACAAAGGGAATAACTTAAAGGGAAGGAAAACTGAAGCAATGAATCTTAATGATTGAAGGGAAACCTAGATCTGTGTCAAGAGAAGGAAGACATCCAAAGCAAAAAAAAAAAAGGAAGGCAAGAATTTGACAGGCCATGGGGGAAGTGGGTGGGCAGGCATTATTACTCTGTTAGAACATTTTCTGTTTAAAATAATTTTTGAGTTCTTGAAAAACTGATTGGTCTTCTGCTATTCTTGGTCTGGAAATTTTGCAAGTTTCAAGAAACTGCAATGTGTGCATCAGAACTCTTTATAAATTGCCTCCCAAACAGAGCATTCATATATTAATTACTACAAAAATTATTTTATGTATTTTGATTCAGCTACTATAAAAGAAGAAGCTGATAAAATTAATCTGAAACATTTACAAGAAGACAATGTGGCAGTGATAGCTGTTTAGATCCTCTTTTTCTCACTGCTTTTCTTGTGCTGTAAGCAGTTAAAATCTGGTACTTCTATGTGACCTCAAATAGCACACTATTTTAATGATTTGTCCATTCCAAGTAGAGACCAACCAAAAAATCTAGGCCTCTACTAAAATACAAGGAACAGGAACAGAGATCATCACTTTGCATTTGGACTCATTCTGACAGATATCTCAGTTAGATTAATTTGCTATATATCTCAATCACTTTCAATTGCTACATTGTCTTGTGAGGAAGCTTGTGTAGTATGAGCTAGTTAGAAAAGTTTAGAGTTCTATATGTGACGGTATCATTGATTTCACTCCAAGAAGGAAGAAAGGTGTTATGAGGCCTATCTAATATACATTTGGATTCAAATTATATTTATCAATGTAGTGAGGTTTTAGGAAACAATATGTAGGAAAAAAATTTATAATAACTGTCTGCTCCATTTATGTTTCATGCATTGTTTGTTTAAGGACAGATTATTGTGCTTTGTCAAACAGAATATATTTGGCCTGGTAATTATTGTGTAGTTGTGCATATCAACTGCATGTTCTGTATCCATGGATAAACAGATACGACACTCAGCCAAATAATACCATTCTATATAAATCAGAATTGTGAGCACTTATTCTATAATATTCATCCCAGTAATGCACATACTATAGACCTGGATCTTGTGAGAAGTTTATGTATGCTGATACACAGTACATCAATCACAGCATCTCTGTGATGATAGAAATCTGTATTATTTTAGTCAAATTTCATAAAGATATTTTCCATGACACTAATGAAGATTATTCCAAAAGATTAGAAGTAGGTATGTTTTAGTAAATATGATGCAGTAGAAACAGTTAACTTGTATTAGGACTCATAATGATGAAAATTGGCTTCTCTTAGATTACAATACTCAGTCTCATGTTTAAGACTAAAACCAAAGTTTCATGAAAATTGTAATTATTTTTAGTTATATATCATTATAAGGATAGAAAGTACCGTTCTTGCATACTAAGTTTACAAGATGGAAGGACAAAACATTTTATGGTAAAGGAGTTGTTTGAAGTTTATTCATAGACCTTTAACATGAATGTTCCACTGCAAGTTTGATAAAAGTTCAGTTGACTGTGAAGGCACTGTGTATGTTGAAAGGAATTATAAGAGGATGGAATTAAATTACAAAAATAGTAAATATAGAAAATAGTAAATGATGCATAACTGAAACAATTTAAAATTCTATCAATTTAATTTTTTCCACTATTCTTAAAATTGCTATGCAAAGGACAAATTTTAACTGAGATTTATACATTATATTCCAACTGTTTTAGAAAAGAAATTAAAATAAGGTGTATCTGACACCAGTTAGTGCAGTCTATTTCAGCAAGTTCCATAACATATATATTTATTGATCTCAGGCCTGCAAAGCTATTGACAACTCTCCTTTTATTAAAACTCAAGGAAGACATGGAAATTTTTGGCAAAATAAGTACTATAACATTGGGGCAATACTGGATGATTTATGAAACACATTCTGCACTCATTGTAGCTGCTCATATTCTAACAAACGGATTCAAGTATCAGCAATTTTTAGTCACCTTTAACTCTGTTTTTTGAATTTTAACTTCTGTGGCATGTACTGAAAAAAAAAACCAAAGCAAATCTATTTCTGCACTGCGAACTTATTTATTTTCAGTTAATTATAGTTATATAATATATATATTTATATATAATTATATATAATTATATTGTCCCTTTAATGGCAAAAAGTAAGAAAGTCAGCAGGTTCAACTGAATATACACTTTACAGAGCATTTCTGCTACTCAACTCCATTGTTCTATCCCATCTCTTTTCTCTCAGTTGACCAACATATGTCCTCTTTAATGTATATGCTTTAGGAATTGATACAGAATTGGGCTGCCAGTCATTAATTTCAATGTATCTGTTATATTTGATGGATTTTTTTTCTGGTCAGTTGTGACACTAATTATATATGGAAGAAGGAGTGTCTGGGAAATTTGGAAAATTATCAGGAAAGTGGGATCAACAGATATGACAAGAGATTCCTGTATCTCTGCCTGCTGAGTGCCATCCTCCACTCTACATTGTCTTTCTCTTGGTCTCTTTTCCTCTTCCCATTCAGTGACTGCTGCTTCAGCTCCCTGGGCATTGAGAAACCTTTGATCTAGGTAGATTTTCTCTCCCATTTGTAAATTACCTGCAAGGTACCTTCATAAGAAAATCCTGATGTCACAGAAAAATACAGCACTCACAGGTCATCAGAGGTGGTGATTATAAGACAGTTTTTAGAAAAAGACTGAGGAATTACGCAAATAAAATGGGCCATTGTGGTCATCCTTGCTGACCTCGTGCTCCAGAATTTAATCTCCAAATATCTATGCAAGGTTTACAATGTGCAACCATTCTTTCAGAATCTTTAATCCTGAATCCTGAATTTGTCCTAAATCATAGTAAGCTTATGACATCTTTAAATAGAATTTGTTGCACCTCAGCCACATACACACATCTATTATGAGAATTAATTTTAACAATAGGAAAAGAATATTATCTAGATGACAACACACAGAAACATTTTGTTGTGATATTAATATTGTTCAGCTTTCCTACGTGCACACGTGACTTCCAAATATGCTGTACCTTCCTTAGTCACATTAAGTCCTCCCTCTTCTCCTCCTTTCCTTTGTCTGTCTTCAAATCATTGTTTATTCATGTACCCATTCATCCTCTTATTTATTTGGAAGTAGACTGTCAAAAATATCAGAACACGTGGAGGTTGAAAGTATGAGGACCTATGATTGATTATGTGGAGGACTAATGACAACAATAGCATTTCATTAGTAAAGTTTTGTTTATTTCCTCTGCACAGATAAGCAAGGCTGTTATTGAAATAACCTCATGTAGAAAATGTCTTTCTGTTGGGGCACCAAAGTTACTGTGTCAAATTGGAAAGCCAAATTCTAATGCTAATGGGTGGAAGAAGTGTGAATCTCAGTTTGTTCAGAATTGTGATGCTGCTACTGAAACTTACATAGCATTCATATAATGGACACTTCAGATGCATACTTGGCACTGTGTTTCCATCCCTCTTGCTTGAGTAAGATTTGATCTGTCAGGTTTTTTTTTCTTAACTCTTGTACTGGATGTTACATATTGCTTGTCTACTATCAATCCTCAATAGAGAAAGATACATAGATAAAGTATCTATGAATACTCTCATGTTATTAGATTTTCCTTTGGTACACACTGACCATATAAAGGAGCACACAACCAACTTCAAAATCTTACAACTGCTTTTCTCGTCCTTCCCACTGGTACCTATGCAAATGCTCACACAAGATTTATTGCACGGCCTCTGGAAAAGCCTCAGCTTAACTCCCTGTGCAGAACTGCTCCTAAAATGATTACAAATCTTGTAACTTCAAGAGAACATGAACCATGAGGAGCTTCTAATCAAGATGTAACTGTTGCTTAGGGGAATGTTTTTCAACTTCTCTAGAAATTGGCAAGGACTTTTAAGTATAAGGGACATATTTTTATATTGAGTTGACATAAATTGGATTTAAATTGTTGCTCATTATTAAGTAACAAATAAAATCTTTCTCAAGGTCAGGTAAAAAATGGTAAGATCACAAATAATCAAGTGCATGCACAAATCAACTCACCATCGGTTCCAACCCAGTGCATTTTTAGGATGTATTTTTAGGGCTTTTTTCCTTTTTTTTTTCTGAGAAAAAAAATTGGTTGAGTAAATGAAAACAGTCATGCCCAGGGGCCTTAAAATTTTGCTAACTGGATCAAAACTAGAAGGTAATTTAATTCCATGCTGTTATATAGCACATGGCTAGAGCTCATCATACTTAACTATATCAGCACGCTGATGAAATGCTCTCATTTAAGTAGCACACATCACAGCAGTTAATTGTCCATCAAAAAGCATAATAATAGTATAGGAATATAATAAACAACAAGAGTGCATTTGATTGGCCAGGAATAAATATCTGCTATTCAGAGAACAGGAATTTGCTCATAGTGCAATTTTTGAGAAATAGTCCAGCATTAGTTACACAAATCAAGTTTTCCCAGCAGATCAGTGCACAAAGAAATTAATGTAAATAAAAAATAAGGGTCAGTTTGATAAGTGTTTCAGCAATCAAGTTAAAACAATTCTTTCAGTATAATTATACATAATGTGTTTTGGCTAGAACAATTTAATTAAGTGACTCTACACTGAAAGAGAAAAATAAGTGCACTGGAACTTCTAGAACACTTATTGAAAGTGGCAGCATGATACTATTAGGAAACTCAACAAGACAATCTACATTCATGTATTAAGAGAAGCAGAAGTCTGAACATCTGTTTCCTGCTATTGAATTCAAGAAAGGGTCTTTGCTGTGCTGGGAAGAAGAGAACAAACAGTGCATTTGTCTGATGACATACCTGTCACATTTAGCAAAATGTTGAAGTATCACAAAAATGACATAAGATGAGAATGAAATATCTAAAATAACTGTGTGCTAAAAGTTAGACTGGCAAATGAAGCACAGATAACAAGAATAACCCAAACCTCTACCCATCACTCTTTAAACTGTCTAATATGAATGATCAATTTATGAACAGCAGACTTTTTTATTCAAGATGTACCATGTGGCATGAAATGGTTTTGGAGAAATATGCAATTAATAAAGTTCCACAAAATAGTTCTTTAGCCAGAAAAAAAAAAAAAAGTGACAATTACAAGATGTGTCTGTAAGTGTTAAAAAATTCCAGAGATAATAGTCAAACTAAAGAAAAAACAGAGTTTTATCTTGGATGTGACATTTTTTCTTCTTTTCTTTCCATTTCCACAACCACGAGTCTTGGAAAGGGAACAATAATAAAAGAGAAATAGAATCAAGAATCAACTCACTCCCAAGGGCTGTAATAGAATATCTCAGCATTTCAAGGGTAAATTCATGTGAACTTCGTTTGCCGTCCCTCTGAAAAAAACCTAAGTATTAAACTTCCGTTCAATCAATGCGGACTGCTGAAAGATAGGAAATCGGTGTCAGAGAAAGAAAGAAAAAAATAAATAAAAAGGAGGGAGGGGGAGAGTGTATAAAAACCCCAAACAAAGACAAGGAAACAAACAAACAACCAACCCCAAACAACACCAGAAATACAAAAAAAAAACAAAACAAAAAAACAAAACAAAACAAAAAAAAAACCCCAAACAAACCAAAAAACCCAACCATAACCTTTGGGTTTCCGAAGGACAGCTGAGCGGACAGAAGTATGAGAAGAGGCAGCGCGGCCGCTCAGCTGCACTTGGAGGGGACAGCGGCGGTTGCTGGGGGCGAGAGGGCAGGGTGTGCGGCCTTGGAGGCGGCGCCGGGAGCCCTGCCTGACTGCCCGGGCCAAGGTGGGAGCCCTGCCTGTTTCTCCCGAGTCGAGGTGGGAGCCCTGCCTTCCTGCCCGCCCCAGCCAAAGCAGGAGCCCTGCCTGCCTATTCCCCACTCCTTGCCAAGGTGGGAGCTTTGCCTGTCTGCCTTCCTGCCCGCCCTAGCCAAGGTGGGAGCCCTGCCTTCTTGCCCCCGCCCCAGCCAAGGTAGGAGCCCTGCCTGCCCCAGCAGTGGAGCTCGCTGTCGGCCTTACGGCGGAGTCAGTCACGCGGGCTCCTTTAAATTGAGGGCGTTTCATGTGTCTCGCCGGCTACTCTCGAGTTTAAAGAGAAAGGGGCCGGAGCAAAGCGGGAAGGTGATCTTTGCCCGGCGGCTCTTCGGTAGGGAGTAGGTGCTTTTGTTTCCTTCCTCCGCCCCCGTCCTAGAGAGGCCGCGGGGGTATGTCGGGGGAGCAGCAGGGCTCGGCGGTGGGCATTACACCGCACGACGGGGGTGGCTGCTGCTGCTGTCTGTTGGTGGGGTTTTGGTGTGGATTTTTTTCCTCTCGCTCTCTGAGCGTGGGTGTTTGAAAGCATGGTGGAGGCGGAATGAGAGTGTGCGTGGAGGAAGTCCGCGCGTGGTTCTCCCGGGGCTCACCGCGGTGAGGATGCGAGTTGCTAGCGGGCTGCCCTGGGCATCCTGCGGAGGGCCGGGGGCTGCGTTGGGTTTGCTTGGTCCTGCCCCCGAGGGGCAGACCTGGGAGCAGCACTTTCAGCACTCATGGCAAAGCCATTAACTCAGCCTGTCTGTGGAGGGGCCCCGAGGAGGACAAACGCATCGGAATCCGCGGCGGGTGAGAGCGGGGCGGGCAAGAAGGGACGGGGGGTGGCTCTTACTGTGCACTCAACCCTGGCCCCAACCTCTGGTTTATCTTTGTGGCTTTTCTAGACAGCCCTGAGTTGCTGGTAGTGCGAGAGGAGGAGGGCGGGTTTGTCTGCAGCGCCCGCGGGAAATGCGAGCGTCCGCATGTGAAGCTGCGGCAGCTGCGGTGCGGGAGGCGGCCGAGCTCCGCTGGAGCGCAGGCGGCTGCGCCAAGCGCTCCCAGCTCGCCCCTCCGCTGCCCCCAGAGGCAGGAGGGCGAGACCCCTCTTGTGCCAAAAGCCGCCCTTTCAGGGCTCTTGGTTTCCTCCTCAGGCTTTAGATTCGAATCTCCGAGGACAGAGTTTCACTTTTAAGAAGGCACTGTTTCTTCACTAACGCTGTACGTGTAAGGAATGAATAGATAGCTATCTCTATCTAGGATTGCTATGTGCATCCTAATGCAATAGTGTCATCTTAACCTGCTGTCTCTGCATGCTCCTAGGGAGTTAGAGCTCCTGGGACACCGGAACGCATGCATTGCAGGCTCCCCCGTGCAGTTTCAGCATACTTCTGACATTACTTTGCAATGAAAAATGAACAAAGTATTATTGGTTTTTCATGTACATTAAGTGATGTCTTTTTTTGTTTTGTTGTGAAGTAGATGCTGTGCCAATTGTAACAGTTTTATGAGGGTTTTGTTATGTGGATTGTGATGTAATAGGAAGTTTCTAAATAGGACATTCCTAAATTCATAATGTTCAGTGCCATAGGCCATCTGATCAGGATTATACTGCCCTTGTTGGAACCATGGTCAAACCTGTATGAAGGTGGTTAAGTGCTGAAGAGTCAATACTATCCTCAAGTTCTACCTGCCACTTTTTATCCTACTGACTTATTTGGTCACTTTATTTATTTTACCTACAGTCTTATTTAAATTGGCACACTTACTATCCAAAGTACCTCTTCAACTCCACTTTACACCTCTCAGTTAAACTTAACACTAATTTTAGGACAGGATTTAGAAATGGAACATCATAAATAAAAGCAAAGCTGATGATTGAAAGTCAGCTTGTAGTACTGTCTGCATAGTGTCCTTGCAGCAAGAGACACTTCTACTCTGTAAGATGTGATATATCAGTTTAAATATGTATTTCTTTTTCTAACTGGTAGAGGTTGAAACTTCTTCTGTACTATTTTTTAATGGCTATTTTGTTTAGACAAGCAGATAAACATACAGTAAGAGCCAGGCAAAGAGGAATCAACTTCTTAGGTTTCAGACAGTGTTAGGAATCAGGCTCTGTTTCCAGAAGTTATAATTTTATGAGCAGGTACGTGTTGAATATTTCTAAAGTTTTGTTTCTGTCTGTGTGAGAAAGACTTTCTGCTTTCCTTTTGGTAAGGGAGTCATTATCAAGGCAATAAAATTCTTTCTACTAGGCATAGTCCTGGAAATGTCTAGGTTTCCAATTACTAGAACAGATTTTTAAGTGCAGTTAACTTTGTTTTGGTCTGGCCTCAAACCAAGGGCCTTACAGGTATAAAATATTTGTAAGCTCTAAACTAAGACAGCTCTCCATCTTGTGCCAGGCTCTCCATCCTCCCCTTGAAGTACTGTGCACATTTATAATGTATATTCATAATGTAAAAGACAAAAGCTTCTTGTGATTAGAACTTACTCTGTCGGAACAGATCACATTTTGATGTAAGCCATGAAAAATTCTAATTGATTAATGAGTTTCAGATGGTGGTTCCCCTTCAGTGCCCCTCCCCCTGCTCCTAACTTTCAGTATGCTCCAAGTTAATCTGGGAAAACTCCAGAAACCTTGGGCTAAATTGCTTGTGGTATAGTTTATAAGGATAATAAAATATCTAGAAAAATTAAATTTCCTTATAAAGATATGCTTGCTGCATTTGTCAGCATATGTTTTATCTGCTTGTTTATAGTAGGGAGCTAAGATTACATGTAAGGTACATGTATGATAACGACCTGCTGTTTCTTACAGAAGGGAAAGGTCCGCAAATAGCTCTTGAAGAGGAGATATGCAAGGTAGTAGCAGAATGACTTTAAAAATGATTGTGTTTGTTTTTACATATGCAAAAGGGCAAAATGAGAGTGATTACTAGTGTAGTAAACTGGAAATTGAAGGTGGTAAATATTGACTAAGTAACATCTAACAGTGAGTGGCAAGTTTGTGGTTATTTTCTTACTGTTTCTTTTAGTCCATTTTTAGGATTTCAAGAAAGGGAAGTTTCACAGTTTCATTTGGGAAAATCATTCCACTGTCTAGCAGATCTCACCATAGGGAACAGTTTCCTAACATTAAAAAATCAAAATTTATTAGTTATTTTTGTGTCTCTTTAAAGAAAGCATTCATATATCTTTTTTCCCTCTTTCTGCATATATGTGTGTGTATACACATACGTATATATATGGGAGGGGGAGGAAAAAGAAGACCAGCCTTTAGTCTGTGAACTGATGTTATACTCTCCAAATCTGAAAACTATGTCAACAGTGAGACTGGAAAACTTACTTAAGTTTTAAAATGTGAATATATTTATCCTTGGCTGTGCTATATTTATAAAACTGGCACTTGATGATGTGAAGGTGGTGATTGCAATATGAGTCCCAAATTGTGGGCAACTTCATTTCTACTTGCACAATTATGCATTTTGTTCTGCAACTTAATCTGTTTATGAATAGTGAATCTTACGCCTTTTTTGCACTCAACTTGCTGTTACAACTAGTGACTGCTTTACACAGTCCCCTTAAACTCTAGTAAAGTTTCAAAAGTTCTGTTCTTTTCCATCTGCTTGAGGTGATTAGAACTAGCAGGGAGATCCAGCAGAGACCCTTGCCAGATACATTCATGAGCTCTGTTCTGGCTTTTGATCCTCTGTCTCCTCTCCTTCCAGGTTGGCTGCTTTCCAATAGCATTACCTTCTCTCTAAGACAGCAGGAGATTGTCTGCATTTAGAGCTGATACCCCTTTGTCAAAGCCAATGTACAGTCTAGCACTCAAGTTCCAGTTCCTTCAGAGAAAAACTTGCTGATTTTGTCTAAGTTGCTGTCTGTTTCCTCTATCACTGACAGTAAAGCAGTTACACTGTTGTGTGTATGATATTTAGTTTCTTCTACAGCTGGTGCCTAATGTGCTTCTTCAGTCATATTATAACAGATCTCAGTGCACATGCTTAAAGCCTGCATATTTAATCCTAGATTTATGAAAAAGAGTCTTTGAACTCGGGACTCAAGGCAGAGTTATGCCATCTTCTTGTATCCATCTAGGTCATTGAACTGGCATATATGCAGATCTTCAGTCCTGGATAACTCTGGTTTGGCTGCCAACTGCACGGAGCCAGTCAACAAGTAGACACTGCTAGACAGTAGTGCCTGGGTGGGCCAAACCTGTGTCTATACACAGTGTCCCTGTCAAGCTGTTACGGTGCAAAGGGCACATCATGTAGGAGCTTTGCGTCAGAGGTGATTTGATTGATCACTGTAGGGAGTTATGCATTTGCTTTATGAATTTTCTTTTCTCCTCCATAGACACTTTTAACTTAGTTTTATTCTCTTGTAACTGCCTACAAAGAAAAATGCTCTTTTCACTGGATACTTCTATGCTAATTCTTAAGTCAAAAAGAGCAAGTGACTCAGCAAGACTTCTTCCTTCCTGACCTGGAAGGATTGTATGTAGGAGCAAGCTGAAAGAAATGGTTCAAGCCCCTTTTTTCTTTGAGAATTAATGCACATGTTGTAATTGGGAATCAGGTTGAAGTGACAGTGAAACTCATGCGGTACAGAGAGCACTGTGAAGCCAGCAGCTACTCAGTATAAGCTGTTATGTATATAAGCTGAAACTGTATGGGTAATTTGGAGTAAAAACTTATTGGTTTATATGATTAACTACCAGGGTGGAGCACATGTGTTTTCTTTGTATATGCATACATGCAAGCTTTTATATATTTTATATCTTTTTCCTAAACATAATATTTTTTCCTCCTTTTTATACTTGGTTGAGGAAAATTACCACAATTTTATAGTTAAGGAGGATTGTTAGAGTAGGAAAGGGAATTGAATCTGGGGATCTGAAACTGTAAGTGCTTCATTGTGCATCCAGTTTTACTGTCTAGATTAAACAGTCTTTGCCTCCTGTGTGTTTTTAGTACAGTGTATCATTCTTGATTCCTTTTTTCCTACCCATTAACCCCAACAAAAGCCAGTGGAAACACAGAAGATCACTTGTTTGATTCACATTGCTTTCACCTGATGATCACTGATAAAATTATCAGATAGTGTAATGTTTCACTGCTGGCAAAATACAAGCAGTGATCTGCAATACACAGATAAGTAAATGCACTACTGTAAAGCAAAATAAGAACTTCACTGTTCAGTAGTAGCAAGCAGAGAGAAATAGGACCTTTTAGTGTGTGGAATCTGATACACGTTTCTGGGTGTTCTGTAAACCATCCCACACTGAATTCTTCATCTAGACAATAAGGCTAAGAATTTGAGATGCCATCCTCTTATTGAGAGATGTCCAAAAAAGGGTTGTGCTACATAAATTTGAGCTGTAACAAAACAGGATGAAAAGTAGTCAAAGACTGTTCCTTGTCTATGTTCTGAAAAGTAAGGGGAAGCAGTTGCTTTAAAGCCTTTAGAGATAAGTTTTGAAAATGCTTCTGCATGTCACATCAGCCTCAACATTTTATAGAGAAGTGTAACATTCTATAAAATATCTGACATGCTCGTGTTGGCTAGTTTTAAACAGCTGTATATATGATGATTTGATGTTCATGTTAGAATGTAGTGAGATTAGGAAACCCAATATTTTTTGGCTACTTCCTTCATACTTTGTCTGCCAAAAGAAAAGAATGAAATGCTTGTTGGAGCCAAAGGCTTGCCTCAGGTGTGGTGATATATCCTTGAAAGCTGCTCTCTACCTCTGATGCAAATTAGTCCATTTCTCTGACCAAATTCTTCGCTGATAAATTGTCAATAAACTTTTCTTCAGTTCACTAAAATAAATATATTAAGACATTTTAAGGAAGAGATTTGAAGGTTTCTGAGTGATGAAACAAGGGCCTGGCCTTCACCAGAGAAAGAGTCTTCAAACAGATCTTGAAGGACCTCAGGACTCAGTTGCTGTCATTATCTCATTTTGACTTCTTCATGGATCCCAGCCAATATGTGATGAAGTACTAGTATGTATGGGCTAGTACAACTGATGAAGTAGATGAACTTTTTGCTGAAACTTGGGTACTTCAATAGTGAAGTATTGTGAAGGCTTAAGTTGAATTTAACAAGTTCAGTAGCAATCAGTGTTTGCATGAAGAATAATTCAGAGCTCAAAAGTTTCTGATGCTTGCAGTTTGATAACTTACCTTCAGTAACTTACCTGTCACAAGAGTTTGTGACAGGAGATACTCTGCTCCTTGAAAGCTGAGTTTTCATTTTTTAAGAATTATTAATTTTAAAAGTCCAAGGTAGGAGTTTTGTGGATTTTACTGACCTGTAGGGCAGTTTTTCATACAAGTAGTGGGGAAGTGAAAAATTTGGGATTTTTTTTGAAATTAAATAAAAATAAAACTTATACAGAGGTAAGGTTGGCTTGTATGTAATTATCTGTAATTCTTCAGGCTCTTCATCAGTATTAACTTTCTCATTCCCCAGTCCTCACTTTGCATGCCCACTTCAGAAGTTAGTGATACATTATTTTAATTCGGGGCTACTATTTTGAGAAGACCTAGTCCCAATATAGAGATGCATGAATCAATTTCATCTTCCAGAGACTTTTGTCACCTGTCTGCCTTTTGTTATCTTTCCAGTTTCTCTTTCTGAGAATGTGTCTTATGAAAACTGCCTTAAACTCAGAATACCCTTCTTGTCTCTTTTTTTTTCTTCTTACTACTACAGTTACTAAGAAACTGAAGCACCCTTGCATCTTCCAAAATCTTTGTTCTCCCACTTTTCTTCCCTCAATAGTTTCAGGGAAGGAATTTCTTTCCCTCAATAGTTTCTTGGGACTTTACACAGCCTGATTGCTGAGTTAGGATAGTATGAATTATAAAGACAATGCTGTATTTTAGAGACAAACTGAAATAGCATCCCTAGTCCACCAATCCTCTATTCTGCATTTCCACAGAAACAGGCCAGAAGTGTAAATAGATTACAGTGCTTCTTCCACAGGCTGATGTGGAAACCCAGACTGCTTCTATGTAGCTGTTTAAGAAGCCTTCCTTCTGTTTTGTCTTGTCTTAATGAAATGTAACTTTGAGACCATAGAATTACTTCAGCCCTACCAGTGTCAGCAGCCTGTATTGTATCTGGCTGACTGTCAGCTATATCATAATGTTGGTGATCAATTAGCCCCAGGTTCCCATAGGGCACTTCATATACACAGTCTTGTGATGGAAGTGATGGAAGTAGGGTGAAAGAAAAGGGTATTGCCTGTTGTTTTCTTCTTGATACAACCCAGCTCAGTGTGTGTGCCAATTTTTACCCTTGTAGCAGGGCAGACCCTGTGTAGGGTTTCATGATTAATATTGCTCTGTACATCTGTGAAATAAAAAATAACAATAAATTCAGAATGGAAGGGACTTCTAAGTGTCATCCAATCTAACCCCCTTCACAAAGCACAAAGTATGAACTGTGAAATTTTTCCCATTGAAGAGGTGCATGGTATTATTAGTTCCTTCAGTGAAGCAGTTCTGCTTTTTCTGTTGTATTTTTGCAGGATTTTCCTAAATATTTAGATACATACAGAGGAATAAGAACTCATTTATTTATTTATTTATTTATTTACTTACTTATATTGCATTTTACCACTATCATTGCAGAGGTAATTAAAGAGAACAAACTAATTTCAGTTCTGGCTCTCACTGTTTCAGTGGAGGTTATAGACTCCAGAAAGTGGTCAAAATTATTTGAAGGCTCTTTCTGGAAAGCAAGTGTGTGGTAGATAAAAGTTGATCTTTCCTATAATCTTTGAAGACAGCTGGTGTCAGTTACCTGTTTTACTTCTGTTTGCTTCAAATGAAGCAGTGGTTTGAAAGACTAATTTATGTGCTTCTGAATGACTTAGAGAAAATTTAAATGTATTGTCATTGAAATTTCTTAGCTGTTGGTTGCTTTTAGTCTGAATCAGTCTATTTTGAGAGTGACATTCAAGACTGATTTTTGCAGAGCTAACAGTCCAAGGCTTCTCCCTCCCCTCCTTTGCAGCCTGCCCTAAATGAACAGGTATGATTTGAGCCATAAATCCAAGCTGACCTTTTTACAAGGTCAGTTTCACAACAGAGCTGTGCATAATAGTCTGCTTTAAACTCCTCTGCTTTCAAATAAACTTTGATACATAAGGATTTTTTTTTTGTTAGAGAAATGTAAAATCTACTCATAATTCAGAAATATGTGTTTATACAAGAGAATAAATATTTTTTTATGTTTATTTTTGCTTCTCCCCAACTGAAAAAAATGGTCTAATTTTCAGTAAGAAATATATAAATATATTTGTAGTGGAAGCTGTGCCTGTCTCAAGGGCAAGCTAAACTTCAGGACTTAGGGTGAGGTACTGTCAACTAGACACAGATCTTTTTGCAAACATGGAGTTACACAGAGTAAATGCTGGAGAATTTTAATACAAGTATTAAAATATCCCAAATACCATTATATACATTTGGAAAAGTCAGTTACAGCACAATTTTATGGAAAGGCTTTTTTTTTTTTTTTTTACATTTAGTAAATATTTTCCTCTTTTGACAAAGAATTTTTTCAGTATTTTTGTTACTCAGGCCATAATGGATAGTATAAAAAATTGCTCTTTTTTTTTCTACTGTTGTTTATGAAGTCACAAGTATCTCTTACCTGGTATGAAAAGTATGCAAAGAACAGAAAGAAGGTGTTTGCAGAGTATCATAAACTGAAGCCAGTTGACATGTCTTACTACAATTGGTGTGAATCGGTCAGCTGACAATAGACAAAGATTATTCCATATGGGTCTCATATTCATTTAATGTCTGTCGAGTTCCACCTATACAGGACCTTGTGTCTGTTGGTTGGTGTAGGCTACGGCCTACCAGGCAAGGCAGTATTTCAGCTCATTGCTGCAAGTTTCTTTCAGAGAGGAAAAAATAGCTTTGATTTAGCATGCTTCTGCCACAGGTAGAAAACTAGCCCTTCAGACATAGAGCTATTGGTCCAGTGGTTCTAACAACAGGGTCTCCTACAACTGACAACACTTTATTAATCATGTGTTAAAGATTAGTTATCTTACCTGAAACTAAAATTTCAGTAAATTGTCACTGGAGCAGAGGAGAGTTTGGGAAGTGGCAAGTGTGAGTGACCAATACTAGCTGTTCTTCTGCTTTCTGAAGAAATAATGCTATTCAATCAATGTATTTGGTGCAGTTTTTTCTTTAGTAATTTTGAAGCTGTAGGGTAGACTGTTTCCATTTGCTTACAGAATTTATTAATTGTTAATAAGTTTGCTATAGGAGCGTAATTTTGTTGTTGCCATATTTTTTCCTGGGCATGATCCAAAAATCTCTGAAGTTCTCTAATTAATCTGAATGAGTATTGGGTCAAGCACGATAGTGAGTTGTTGGCTCTGTGTAAAATGCTTACTTTCATTTGACTTTAATAATTCCTTGCAGAATATTTTGTTTTGTTGGCAACATGTAGCTTGGTGATACAAATGAAATTAACATTTATTTGTATGATTTAATGACTTGCCAAAAAAATCCATTAACAAAGCAAAGTTTTAGTCATTGGTGTTTGCAACCTTGTGTTAGATCCATGACTGTTTGTCTGATATCTGATTTCTTAGACTCATAATTACTGTTGTCAGTATTGAATCACAGAATTGTTCAGGTTGGAAGGGAACTTAAAGATACCTCATTCTAGCCCCTTCCCCTGCCATGGCAGAGACACCTTCCACTACACCAGGTTGCTCAAAGACCTGTCCAACCTGGCCTTGCACGCTTCCAGAGATGGGCATTATATTCTGGATGGGATTGTCTTCTACAATTCTAAAAATGGAGTATCTGAGACTTTATTTGGTATAATGAATAACTTTTTTCTTTTTTTCTTTTTTTTTTTTTAATATAATTAAACAGGTACAACAAGCAGATAAGCAATGTGCACTGCCCTGAGCCCGAAGGCACGTGGGCCTGGCCTGTCCGACATGCATCAATATAGTCAATGGCTTGCAAGTAGACATGAGGCCAACTTGCTGCCAATGAAAGAGGATTTGGCCCTGTGGCTTACAAACCTGCTGGGTAAGGTACAATAAGATGAATTGCAGATACTGGGCAGTATGAGAACTCCTTACACTGGGAATTCAGATTTCTTTGTGTTTCAAAAATCAAGTTATGATTACATAGCTACCGCCATATAGCACAAACATTAGCAAGGTCAGAAAAGCTAATGAGAGATTTGCCTCCATTGTGTTTCTATGAGGAGCATAACTGAACATTGTACAGTCTGTATTTAGTTTTCTTTCAAATTTCCTTTTAATTTTTTTTTTTCATATGTTTTCTGTACTTACACCATTAAGCTGAATGGTTCCAATTGCTGTCTTCACCTGTGTTTTCCATTTTTATTGATAGGCCTCCTAAGGAGTACAGTGTACTGACTGTCTTGAACAGAAAGAACCATTAAATAGTTCTTCTCTGACCAAACAGTCTAGTAATTGATAACTGCTGCCCAAGGCAATGCATGCTAAGACTTATGGTAGCCTGTGCATAGTGGGATTTGACCTAGTATACCTGGGACCTGGGGATTTACTGGTTGAAGCTGTACATCTTGGTGTATGAAGACAAAGCTTGTTGTCAGAAGAGGATGCAAACAAAAACCGAGGAAAAAAATCAGGTACATACGGAAAAGAGCAAATGAGGTTGTCCCTGGCAGAAAGGAGAGGCAATACTTTGAGATGTATAAATTATTGAAGAAGGCAGAGTTTAGAAACTATGAGCCAGGAAGTAGTATGTTTGCTGTGAACACTCAGGGAAAAATGGCTCTTGTGTGATCTCTGTAGATACAGAGGATACTACCAAAGAAATAGATGACTTAAATAATACTGCATTCTAAGGGAGACATGCAAGTAATTCCTCTCATTAAATAAAGAGAAGAAAAGTATTTCAGAAGTATGTTTATATGAAACTTTAGTTGATGGGATTTTGGAGGAATATTTGGATGTGCTCTTTTAAATTTGGAGGATTTATTTAATTTTTAAAAAACTTTTCTGAAAATCTCTTCTGTTGAGACATGGGCAGTGTCTTGTCATGGCAAATGCTGTAGTTAAACCATCTCAATGATATCATACAATAACAGAGTATAACAGTATATCGATATAACAGTGTCTTTCATCAGCATATTCTATATTGCTCTATTTCCTCATTTTTAAGAGAAAGAAAAGGAAATATCACTTATGACAGATCTGGTCAATAAGCATAGTGTCAATAGAACACAGTATTTTGCAGGTAGACAATACCCAGTTTTGAGTTGAGTTATGAATCCACAACTGAAAAAGTGGCAGGTCTTTTAAATGACATATTTGTGTGGTACTCCCATTTAAATTAATGTGTTTTGAATATATAATTGTCTATGCAAAACCAGAGCAAAATTCAGAAACATTTCATTCCAATTACCACAAGACAGTTCTCCAAGTGACTGTCTTTTGAATTGGAGGCAGCACATTCCATTAAGGATTCAATATATTGTTTAAATTGTTTAAACAATGAAGTTTTAGTGAAAAACAAATAGAAGCTTGTTTGCAGTTTGTAACAGCGTTCTACCAGTGATAAGTTTAGGAATGAGGTCACTCTTTGAGGAAGAAAGTAACAACCAGCAGGAGGTTCCGAAATGCCAACTGTAATTAAATATCTGATTTTTCATATGGACACCAAGTTCTGCACTGCAGAAATAAATGGGCACAACCTTCTTTTAATTAAGCAGCGTATACAGTTCATTTGCTTAATGCATTCCCCCACACCTTCTTGCACCAAGCTCTCATTTTCTCAGAGTTTGTGGTGATGAATTGACTCTATCCTATATAATTAAAATTAATAATTCAATTAAGTTAAAATTCATATTCAAAATAAATTGTGAATTAAAATAATTATTATTCATAAGAGTATATTAACTGAGAATTAAAACTTTAATTACTGCATAATTTGGACAAATTTTAAATAGAGAAGGGATGTGTGAGCATGCTCCTCTATAATAAAATAGAAATGAATATACAGAATGCATTTTTCAGCATCCAAAAGGATAGAAGATATAGAAAGCTTTTTTTGTTTGTTTTGGGCTTTTTCCCCTCTAAGTGGAAGAGATAATGTATTTTGCATTAATGGTCAGTAGATCTTTACATGCACTGATGTGCAAGTAACACGGATCAGATAATACTTTGTGCATCCACATCCTAGCTTGCTCTGTCTGTATCTTGTGTGGCTTCATTGTAAGTGGCCTTGTGGCATTTTTCATGCAAAAAGATTTCTCAATTTATAAAGGAAATTAATATGCTTTTCATTTAACTTCTGCCATTTTGGTTCATGTTTTGTCTCATCTATATTTTTGCCATTCATCTGTACTAGGACTCAAAAAGGACACATAATCTTTTCAAAGAAATAGAGATTTTTTAAAAAAATAGTATTTTAGGTGAGTATAGGGCTGAAACTCTTTGAGGTAGTTTGATCAAGTGATGGTGTTTTAGGAGATTTTTGTCTCATAATTGTCATACAGTAATGAGATATTTGTCTGATAACTGTCATACAATTATGTCCTATACACTGTTACTGGAGGTTGAAATGGTGATGGTTTTGCAGCAGCATAGCATGATGTGGGTTCAAAATAAAACTGGAAAACATTATTGGGACATGGCACTTTATAATATGAATGAAGTATTTTGATATCAGATAGAAAGTAGGCATAGCTAGAATTTGACCTTACCCAACTGATAAATTAGAAAAGTGAGATACATGGTGCAGGTGGAAAATAACATTGAAAGAATTTTAAATCCTGAGACTTTCGATATTTAATTTAGCATGGACATTGTTGTTGGTTCTTTTTTGTTTAGTAATCACTAGTACTTTTGTGTGCACTTTGCTAATTATTTTTGGAATCATATCAGAGAAACCCAGGTCTTCTGAGAGGACAGTTTGTCATTACAGCTCCATTGCTGAATATATTTGAGCTGTCTGCACTCTGGGGGATGGAAAAAGGGCATTGCAGATGAAATCCATATGTCAGATTGGATTAACTCATAAATATTGTACATTAGAACATTTTTGATGTGGAACATGTCAGTGTTGTGGTTTGTCTGCTGGAAAGGAAGATTGTAGCTATAGATGTTGTGTCTCCTGTCTTTGCTTCTCTCTGTTGAGCTTTGGTGTCTCAGTCAAATGACTGTGACAAAGCTAATGAGGTATGTTAACCTAGCTGACTTGCAAGTCATGATGATCTCTTAGTCTTGTTTCTATTAGGTATAGAGCCAGTGAAGCATTTGGGAATGTTTTCACTGCTGACAAACTTCAAATTTGATAGATAGTGTATATACTTACTTTAGTAGAATGTTCTTCAGGATACTGAAAAGTTCTATTCTACTCTGAGCAAGCTGCATATGGGAATTAGCACACAGGCCACAGAACTCTTCTGAAGAAGAGGCAAAATGGCAGTTTGAAAGGTTTGCTTGTCTGCTTTACTCTCTAGTATTTTCTTGGGTTTTTTGTGTGTCTGCAGAAGCTAAATGGCTGACATGAGGAGGAGTGGGACTCCTCACCAGCCTGTAGCTTAGGATAGGTAGAGAGAGATGGTTTCCCTGTTTCCTCTTTGGTAGTTTTGTGGACTTGCAATATTTTTCCCCATTCCCAGAGTTTTTTTACAAGCTGTAGAGGGTTATATTGTCTTTTTATTCTATCCAGCTATATTTAGCCTGTACGACTTACTACATCTCAGGCTGGGCTCCGAGATTTCAGTCCTGAGACCTCTTCTTAACAGCAAGAGGGCTTTAGAAGCTCATAGCTGAGAGGGCAGGGAATGCAAGATGCTGAGGAATTTGACTTGTAAACATTGAATATTGTTTGATGCACGTAAAAGGTGCTTGGGTGCAAAATTGAAGGAGGCTTGGAGAAAAGGAACAGAAGTGAGGATGTTAGGAGAGGCATCAAGTTGAAGACAAGGCTAGATATTTGAAAGTTTGTTGAAGGAGTTGTAAAGTTTGAGGTTGAAGAATGGTAAGTCTTCTTCAAGAAAACTTGTCACGGGTGTTGGAGATAGGCATGCAACTGAACACACCACAATTCATGTGACAACAGTCAAAGTTTATTGATGGGCATCCCCTTTTATAGAGGCTTCAAATATCCCATGCTTACACATCTGATTGGTTGGGGCCTTAACACTGCCTAGCTCACTGGCCAATTAGATATCTGCATTCATGATTGAATGGGATTGGCTGGGGCCCCCTGTTTGAGTTTGAATCCAACCTATCATTGCCTCACCTGGGGATTTGTTTACTTCTGTAACAAACTAGGGTGGTCAAATTGGTGTTTGTTACAGCCAGTTTTATCTGTGCAGCTACAGACGGGCTGTAGCTGTCACAAAAGCTGTCTTTCTTTGATTTTGAATGAAATCTATGTCAGCTTAGTGTTCTTGCTCACCTTATTGCTTAAGAGCATTCTACAACAGAAAGTGTATTTTCAACATCAGTTTGTTCCGATTGAGCCAGTGGGAAATTCAGGTTTTAAATGTCTGAGTATCAAGATATTCACAGTACTGATACCTCCAGTGATTATGCTGGCAGTGATACAGTTTCCTACTTAGTTGAGTTGCTTTATAATTTTCTTTATTATCAGCATGCCTTTAGAATTTTTTATATGTTCCATTTCAAGTAAGTAATAATGTCTCAATGCTTTCAGAATTATTTCTGGTACTGTCAACTATTGTAGGGAACAGAGTAACCTTGTCAGAATAGAACCAGTTTTGTATATACATAGTAATTGGCCTTGGTTTTCTTTATTTTTATCACATTTTGTTTTCTTGGGTTTATATGCCATGTGAATTGAGGGGGTCAGGAATAATTGTTTCAGTAGTGCCTCAGTACTGCAGATGTTTCAGAGAATCACTTGAGTGAAATATTTCTATTTGTTAACTACTAGTTTTTTGTTACTACACAAAATGTACAATTAAAATAGTCCATCAGCAAGTTGTGAGGCTGGAGTCAGTCTTGTACTGAGTTATTATGAGTATGGTTATTATACCAAGCATAATAGAGGTATAAACTAGATTTGGGTACTTGGGTCTTTCAGTCCCTCTCTTCTTCTGAAGGCTCTTGTTGTCTGAGACCTGTATGGAAAACTTATCCTCAACCTCTTGGGCACACACCCAAGGCATGAACTCTCTTCCATTATTTTTTCATGGACCTCCAGTCTGGTTTTATTAGGTCCCCCAGGACCTTACAGACAGTTGCTCACAGTTTGCAAGTGTAGGTGTTCAGGTGAAGCTGTTTGACTTTTTAAGGGGAATCTGGTGGTTGTGGTAAAAGAGAGGGTAGGTAGTACTCGAGAGGTTTCCAAAAGCCTTCGTATTTCTGGATTTTCTCATACTTTCGGTGTTGTTTTTTTATTATACTTAATGTTATTACCATTCTATAAAAACATTGCAACTACTTTCTTGTAATTATAGGGGGAGTTGTACATTTTTAATGGAGTTTGATGTTTTTTCCGTACAAATAAATGGAGCAATTTTTTTCCTCAGGTTATGAACATTACTCTTACTTGAATCAATGCATTTCTACTGTTAAATATGTCAGCGTGTCTGTTTTAGAAAAGAAGTGCCACCTTATGAAGCCATAAAACACAATGAATTGAAAGCTGACACCTAATATACTTTTCATTGGAGACAGATGTTCAGTGCAAAACTCATTCTTTCAGATTTCATAAAGGCGAATAGAACTCAAATAATCCAGTTTAGTGATAATATGTAGTGACCAAACTGCTAAAGTAATTCAACACTTAAAATAATACAAGTGTAATGTTAAATAGCAGAAGAAGATAACCTTATTTTTCTATATATTTGTAAAAAGAAAATCAGTTAAATCAGTTTTCAGGGTTTTATAGCATTCAATTATTATGAAATGATGCATCTATGAATCATAGGACATAAGAACTATGTAGAATGGGGGGGGGGTGTTTGTTTGCCTTTGTGAAAAATTATGTTTTGCAAATTAAATAAAATTTTTAGTCTGTTAAATATACTTGAAATAATTTTTTAGAGGAAAATGAGTGTATAAAAAGTAATACTCAAGCAGTTCCTGTAGCATAGTTATTTTTAACATTTAGGTTCTAGTGGCTTTAGAGCATTTAATAAAAATGCTGATGGGGAAAATGGAAAAATATGTAGGTTAGAATGCTGGCAAAGTCTTTTGAGATGCTGAGCTGTTCAGGGTTTTTTTATGTCTGGGCTATTATAGTTTCAGTCCTGGCTTAATTTGATCTGTAGATATGGCAAAAGTATTATCAGTTAGGCATAAGCTAACTCTGCATGTCTGCAGTGCTACTACTGCTCTTTTGCATGGAGAAGTCATTTATGTATACAGGAGCACTAAAGTGGGCTACATGGCAAGTAGAATTAAGTGGGAATAAAAAAAGGGAAAATCTTTGTGTTAAAAACCTATTTCTGAAGTAAAAGTGTGTTAGAAAAAGCAAGTTTAGCTTCAGTGAAAAATAGAAGTCTGCTCTGTCTAAAGATGGTATACTGCAACAATCTTTATCAATCTTTATCTTAACTTACCAAACCGAAAAGATTCACATTTTAGGTTTTGGACAAAAGATGCTAAAGTATCTCAGAGTTTTCAGACAAGGGCCTAGAGAAATCAGCTTTCCTATAGTATTTTTAAAATCCTACTGCTTTATAATGCTGCTATCTTCAGTATTGTGACATGAAGTATTGAGTTACAACGTATCAGCAAGAAGTTCAGTACAAATTTATGCGCTTCATTTTTGTTAATTTTGAATGTTATTTTCCTCTTCTTTTAGCAAAAAGATAGTGGAAAGCTTTACTTTTCTTATTTTTGACAAAAAATTGCAGTAAACCTATTCTAAACAGACTCGTATTTCCAGTTTCATGGAAGCAGGAGTGGACCTGGATGGGATGAGGAACCAGTCTCACTTCAATTTTTGAATATTTTTCTTTTTATTTTGACACATTAGACTATTGTTGCTAATGCATGTTGTGTAATAATCTATGAAAAAAATTAATTATTTTAATTTTTATTTTATTTAATTTAAAGTTAATTGTGTTATTTCCTGAATGGCATACGTAAATACTGGGGCAGGGGGGAAATAATTCCTGTCTTAACTGGAAGAACAAGAATTATTCTTTGATGTTCTCTTGATATCAGTGGAAGTTAAAGGGGCTGAAAAATACAGCTGTTCATCTATGCAATGTTCAAAGTAAAGACAAAATTTTCAGTAGAAATGTGGAAATAAAAAACCTTCAATAAGAAATAGGAATATTTTTACTGAAAATTATGTTAATATTCTGGAAGCTTACTCTAGTCTTCTCATCTGGGGTCAGCATGCAATCTAACCATGGAACATGTGGTCCCCTCTTCCAGGGTGATGTAATTACATTGTTATATAAGATTGTCCAGCCTGTTGTAGAAACAGGACAGTTCCTGGCAGCTGAAGTGCTGTATCCTGTAGTGTGTTATAAGAATTGATATATTTTGAATGCAGAGTATTTTGGCTTTGTTCATTCAGTGAAAATTTTAATCTGTGTGGCAAGTAAATATATAACATGAAATTTCACTCTGTTGTTTTGTTATGTGCCCGCCTTTACATCTGAAAAAGAACTTTCATAGGAGCATTGAAGTCACTTTCTTGTCTACTTCTTGTAGAATCAAGATTTAAGGGTCTTCTAAAAATATACCACCCTTTCCCTTTTGACATGGTTTTCTACTTCTGTTAAAAAATAAACTTTTAGCAATTTATGCTATAAGTACACATATACACTGGTGTAAACCATTTGCCTACTATACTTTCTCTTTTTAAACATTATGTTAAAAGCACTGGATCTTCATGAGTAAAGTGAAATATGTTTAGTTGGATATTACTAAATTTCCAAATTTAAATATTTATTATTTAAATATTATTTAAACAATATTTAAATTTATAATTATTATATTATTTAAATATTATATTAAATCATTATATTATTTAAATATTTTTCAAATATCACATGCCTTCCCAAAGAAAGCATGGGATTTTTTTCATAATTTGCTGAATATCTACCAGTAAAGTAGTATTAAGATCATTCACAAAATAGTCAAAGTAATGCAAGTTTTTCAGTTAAAGCTTATTTCAAAATATTGTGTAGATTTCTTTTGATTTCTCTTTTTACACATATGTAGTCTATACCATTACATGCTTTCTGCCATGTTAACTTTCTGTTTGCTGTTCAGGTAGAGAAATAACAGCAGAAACCTTTATGGAGAAATTGGATAATGGTGCCTTGCTTTGCCGATTAGCTGAAACCCTGCAGGACAAATTAAAAGAAAACAGCTTTGATGCAAACAAGCCTGGCAAAGTAAGTGTTGGTCAACACTCTAGCATTTAATATCTGTGTCTGATGTATCCGACCATTTTGGTCCTGAGGTTTTTTTTTGAGAGTTAAGAGATTTTATATGTAGAGATTCTGCAAATGGATGGGGAGGCAATTGCTCTGTGTAGAAAAATGGCAATATGAAATTGGGGAAATAAATTTGCTATTTATTAAAATATCTATGCAAAGCAGTTACTCAAAAAAGTACTTGTAATATATGGAGAATAAGAATAAACGAGATCTAGCAGTGGGATGTGGTAGGTAATAGCAAAAATATTTTGATCCTTGTATTTTTATTTAAGGGGAATATTAAGTAACTGGTGTCTTTTCCTCCAAAAACAGCTCTAGTGAGACGAGTAATAAAACTCTATATTAGTTTTGGAGCCTTGAGTTTCAAGATCCTGTTGGTGTACTGGAAGTACAGAGTTTTGGTAGAGTTGAAGGAATGATATGGAAAATGTGAAACTTAGAAGATACTTAGGAGTTTTGAGAGGATCAGTTTAAACACTTATTTGAACACAAACTTGCTTTAATTTGAAGTATTCTTTTGGGGCAATCATATGGGGAAACATTCAAGAGTGCAGCAAGTTCATTTCTTGGAGAAGTAGAATGAAATGGTTGACACATTAACACATTCAATGTGAAACTGTTCTTACTTTTCTGGTTGCATTCACGGACATCTTCCTTGAAAGCTAAAACAGGCAAATAAGGAGCAGGTAAAAAAGAGGCCAAAAATAGAAATCACATAATGCATCTTCTATTCTAATGTTTCATAACTTGTCTGTAGAAATTAGGGTATGGTATAAATTTTATCAGCTGGTCTGAGAACTGGCAGTCTAGTGTCTGTTGCACCTGTGTAAGTTGTTTTTTCTTGGTTCCAAGTTCATAATTGTTGTAGAAGAAATTGTCTGTCATAATTGCTGGTTGAAATTATGATGAAGTCTTTGTTAGTAGAAGTATTGTGTGATTTGGAGTTCTTCTTTATAATATGGTCTGGCTTGTCTTCACCTAAGTGTGATGGTAGTTTTCAAGTGAGAAAACACATAGGGCAGTCTTTTTGACTGAGTCTAGGAACTACCTAGGCAGAAGGAAGGGTTTCTTGTACTGTCTTTTGTGTTCTAAGGTCATTAGAAGCTGATTAGACATTTGCAGTCCCATATGTGGTCATTATTTAGATTTGTTGGTCTTTGTCAGGCTGGTACAACTGAAAATGCATTTAAAGGGAAAAAAAATCTATCTCACTGCTACTTTCTCAATGTATGTTATTTCATACAGTACAGTAAGAATTCAAAGAAATGGCAGAATAATAGATTTTTAATCACTGTATACTATTAGGGAGCTATTAATCCTTTCAGATCTTAATTCCCCTGTATAGCACTCTTGGGCAATAGGACTAGTCTTCATGGTGAAAAATCTGACAAGAAAATTTATGAAGGGATAATATGGTAAGCATAGAAAGACTTCCACATTCCTCCCCTGAATCATTTTAATGCATTGTATTAATAAATGTGGTATTTATAAGCCATTTGACCCTTGTTCTGCACAGGAAAACAGAAACATATTCTTTCACTGAGGTGCCCTGATGATTTCACTGGCAACTCGGAGAAGCCACTGATTTCTATTTAGTTCAGCCTCTGTCAAAATAGATATGAAACTTTTCTATCCATATATGTAACTCCTAATTTTTTTAGATAGAAGCAGCTGATAAAATGAGCTAGAAGGATCAGTTTGCTTGCTGTACCAGCTTGCATCTGGATGAGGAAGACACAAAAAGGATATGGTTAATGGAGGGAGTGTGTGTAATCTTACTATAAGGCCTTGCACAAGCTTGAAGTTCTGGTCTGTTTTCATAAGCAAAGATTTTCCTTGTATGTGAACTTGTTCCTATGGAAAAGCTTTATATAATATTTTGGGTTTAATTTTCTCTTAAAGAAAGATGATATATCTTGCTCTCATTGATATGTACTACTGATCATGAATTTATTGTGCAGCTCTTTGGGGCTGTCTCGCCACTGTCTGGGCAGTTTAGCAACTATAGCAACAGATTTAAGAAGGCATTAAAAGCTAATATTGCATGAACTGATTCATCAGGTTTTTTGTCATAATTCCCTAAATTCATATTGCAATACTCTACAAAATACAGAGGTTAAATCATATTGCTTCTGGTTTAATAGCTTGTGCAATAAATTTGAAATCAATGTCAGTTTTGCAGTTTGTTAGCTAAACTGTATCATTCCCTTTCTTATTAGTGAGCATTGAACTGCTTTTGGATTTCAGAAATGCCTTAGGTCAGCATCAGCCTTTTTGAGTGTGGAGTAAATTGGGAAAACAGAGGTAAAAAAAATTCCCAAAAATACTGTGTTTTCCAAATCTGGAAGGAAGATTATCATATTGATACCAACACTTCCTTTTTGTGTCATGTGGAAATACTTGTGGATACTGGGGACGTTGTCAAAATACATAGGAGACTACTGGTAATGTGACTTGGGGATAGAGCTTTAAGAGACTGAAAAGGAGATTAAATGGTATGTGATGCAAAAGTAGTCTTTCCTTAAGAGTCAGAGGCAGGCAAAAAAGACATAACTTTTTTTGCATGAAAGAGATAATGGAGTTGCTTTTTATGAGTGACTGGATAGATTAGGATACTTGCATGTGGAAAGAGGGGCATGTGATGGAAATTGCAAAATCAGGAGTGGTGTGATAGAGGGTCACATACATTTTTCTATACAAAAACTGTGGGACATTGAATAAAGCTGGTGGAAGCCAAACAGGGGAAAGGGGGACCTCGTTTACATGCAAGTTGGAAAATTCTTGTCAAGGAATGTTTAAATTGACCTGCATTCAAGTAAATCTTGAATAAGATATTGGAAGAGAGAACTCTTGGAAGGCTGAATACACAGAAACACCACCCAGAAGAGGAAGCCCCTATAGCTGAAAATTATTAGAACTTGAGAGAGCATAAGAGTCACTCATATGTTCTGTATATTATTGTTTCTTGGGGATGAATACCCTGCTATTTGTGCTGGTGAACAAAGGGAAATCTATCACAGGACTTAAACTTCAAAGAAATTATTTTAAATTAAATTTGTAGCTTTTGCTTCTGTATACAGCCTTTTTAGGACTGAATCCCTGCATCTAAAAATACCACCTGTGCCACACTGTATTTGTGTTTCAGGAGAGTGATGTGAAACAGGAGTTTGTCAGCCTCTGGTGCCATTTATGATGTCCCTGCATGTTGCTATTATGAGCTTAATGGCATAATAAGCACCTTTGGATATCATAATAGGTACTCTGTCTTCTGTGACTCTAGCTACTTTGCAGTTTGATTGGTTAATCATTCAGTAATAAGATACAAAAGCGTTTCAGTTTCTAAAGAGGAAGCATTTAAAAATTGATTATTTCAGAAGATGTTAGGTACTAGGATTCTTTTGCAAGTCCCAGAAGACAATGTTCTTCACTGTTAAGCAGCTAAACCATGCTTCAAAATCTGATTATTCTGAAAGCATTGATGATGTATCTGATCCTTTGCTACAAACAGACAAAATGTTTGAGTTTTAGATGAAAATGGATTTTTTAAACAGGGAGAGCAGTGTGACTATATAATGTATTTTTTAAGAAGTAATTTTTTCCTCTTTCTGGAGATTTTTAGAGTTATAAATCTAACAATGCATATTTATAAAATGACAAGGAGATGACTGCTATCAATCTTAATAAATGCTCAGGATTTGTATGGTAGTAAGTTGTTGAAACTACCTGTGCTGCTGCTGCTAATGGAGTACTGTCTTGAAATTACAGACTCATTATTTTAGCAGCAGTTGTTCCATAAAAGTAATTAATGTTGCACAATGCCATTTTGTAATTTTCTCCCATTGATACTTCTTTTCCACAGTTTCCTGTCTGTGTTTTACTTTTGCTGACAGATAGTTAATTTGAAAATTTCACAGCTGTACAAACAAATGGAGAGCATCAAGACATGTGCAGCATGCACAGACCCCACATTTGATTTGGCTTAATCTAGTAAGATCATTAATAAAGATTTTTAAATAAGCATAAATAAATTGTATTTATTGTTATTACCATTTTTGTCAGCAGGGCATAGTAATCTGCCCACCATCCTTGAAGCTGCCAATGTATTTACAAACACTCCACTTAAAACAATGTCTTCATGAAGAAGGTTTGAAGGTGAATTATCTTTGAGAGTCATGTTACATATTTTAAGAGTTACAATTAAAAGACTCTTCTAAGGACTAATTCAGAATTAGATCTGGAATCTGGATCTTGCTTTCAGACCCAAGATGGCCAAGCTGAAAGTCTGATCTAATTAACATGGTGGTTTTATTTATACTGTAGGCTTCAGTTTCTCAAGGTTATCTGTGTCCTACAGATGGGATGAATGTATAGTGCTCTGTAAACTTGGTGCCTTGAACCTGCCTGCAGTGTAAAAAGGCATCAGCTGCATCAGAGCCATGTGTAAGTTATAAATCTGAGTCTCTAGTTGAGAATTTCATGAATAGGGCCGCATGAATTGTTAGATTATGAATAGGTCCTTTGTGGTCTGGAGCCCCGATTTGCTTTTCTGCACACTTGTACTTTCTAGACTTTTATTTTGCAATAAAAGCTCATGGAACCAATTTCTAATAATATACATTACAGATATGGCTCTCAGTTACTTGGGAGGATTAAAAAATTAAAAAATAGCATTGTCTTTTTTGTCTTTTCTGTATTAATCTTTCTAGTGGCAAATTAATGTGGATGTGAGAGGAAAAGAATGGTCTTGAAAAATGATTCACAGGTACTAATCCATCTAGAAGGAATAATTTCCACAAGATTGTAAAGCTGCTTGTTAGAAAACTCTTTGTATGTTTGTCAAACATATCAATAGCTTGCTTGTTCAACTGGGTTGCTGCCAGGTTTCTTGCAAATACTGTAGGATTTCTCTGCAATAGGTCACATGTGCAAACCTATATGCCTCAACAAATACTCCTACAACTGAAGTTTATACTTACAGGAGGATTGCATAGGCTAGAGTGCCGTTGCCCACCAGACTATGAGAGCAGATTTCTGAACAATTCCAGGATGTGTTTGTCTGCTTGGCATGTTCCAGAAGAAGAACTACATTGAAAAACTACTTAAAAAGGTTTTAAATGCATTTCAAGCCATGCACTGTGTTGGAAGCAGAGCTGTACAATCCTGGATGGATCACCAAGACATCATGTGTCTCTGGATTGTTCTTCTCATTTATATTTCTTGTCCTTGGGAAGGCATGGTTTGTTCCCTTGTTTGGCTGAAGCACAATATTTTATGTGAACTGGCCTTGCTCTTTTCGGTGAACTTGAGGCAAGGATTCTCCTGCAGGCCTCTCTCTCTGCTCCTGTTTAACATTGCAGAAATAAGCAGAATTTGCATCACAAGCTAATTGTCAGGGAAAAAGCAGGGCAGATTTAAGTATTTGACTACTTGGTAGCTCCAGCTTTGGAAAATATAGGGATTTGGACTGCAAATCAGGTTGTGATGACCAAATTTTGATTTATAATAATATAATTTAACAAGAAAACACCAATTTTTTTTCCAGAGATTTTTAATTAACATTGACTTTGTATGGAATGCTAATACTTAAACACTTAATAAAATTTATATTAAACCTGGACTTTTCATAACATTTTTGCCATTACTTAATCTATGCACTAAAGATAGGGATGGCATATTTTCTGAGAGAAATTTATAAACAGCCACTTTCAAATTTGCTGGATTTTGCCTCTTACCTGAAATGCATTGTAACATTTCTATTACTTATTTTGTTAAGTATTTAAAGCAAACTGTAGACATCTTTGTAACAGATCTTTCTATTTGGCTTTTTATATTTAGACTGCTAGAAATAGTCTGGAACAGAAATATAACAGAGACTTGCATGGAACTTACTTTATTATTTGAGAAAACCACCTAATTTAGCCCAACTGTCTTCATTTTACTGTGCAGTTCTTAGGTCTAAGTTAGTTGTAGTGTTTCTTTGGGAATAATGACTAAGGAATAACTACAGAATTTGATGCAATAACCAATAGTGAGTCTTGAACTTAAATAATAAGCCAAAATTTCTGAAAAAATGGGAGTGGTAAACATAAGTGATGACTGCAATGCAGAAGAAGAAAACAAAAGTCCCTTTGAGGCATAGACATCAGTTTATAGCTACCATAATTACGTTTAATTTGTTTACATAAATAAATATTCAAATTTGTGTTTATGTAAATCAGCCCCAAATGCTTCAAGTATGCAGTAAAGCTTTGTTCTTAACTTGAGGCTGATTTAAGGCTGATTTAGAAATTTGGCTATATAGATAAACACTCTAAACTCATAAAAACTCATGTTTCTCAAATCATGAAAGTTTTTGAGTTCTACACCTGTTTAGAATTCCCTGGGCTCCAGCAGTTTCCTTGTGGTTGTTAATTGGAAAACTCACAGAAATTCAGAGTCTTTATCATGAAGACAAAGATGCATTTTTTTCTTAAAAATTAACATCTGGGGCCTTGGAGCATCAGATTTACCTGCAGTGAGGTACATGCTGAATTCTTCCTGAATGTTTTCAGCATCTGCATAAAAATTTTATCTTTGTTAAACATCTGGAAATTCAAAAAGCAAGCAGATAAAGTGTTGCGGTTGGGTCTGGGGATCTGTCCGACCCCCAGTTCTGCTGGCAAAAAACCCAGGTAGATGTTGCAGGAAATGAGCTGCTGTCCGGCAGGTTACAGGCAGTTTCCAGCCAGGATAACCCTTAGGAGTGTGGGCAGGGGCTTAAGTGATCAGCTCTTTTAGAAGTGATTTCTGCTCTTGCAGTGATCAGCTCAGATCAGCCCAGCCAGCTCTGTTTATGGGTTACCCCAGCCGCGCACAGACAAGAGACGGGAGACCATGTGGTGTTCTGTGGGAGTTCTTTAATGCAGGCTTCAGTGAAGGGGGGCAGTGATGATCTACCCTGATCTGGGTAAAAGCAAGGGTTTTTATTGGGCAGGAAAGAATAGGAAAGGGGGCCAGTGGTCTGAGACAGGGGTAAGATGACCAATAGTTAACAGGGAGATAGCATGGGGTCCTGAAGCAGGAAGGGGTCTGCAGCTTAATCACCATGACTAGGCAGTTTTGTCATGTCTCAGGGAGGAAGCCTGTCAGAGGACTGAGCTTCCTCCGCAATAAAGCATCTCAAAAAATTTTGTACTTCTTTAGACTGTCCACATATTTCAGAGTCTTCCTTGACAAGTGACATCACTTGTCTCATGGGAGGTAAAGCACCATTTGGAACTAATCTTACAGAAAGGGCTGGAAAACCCTCAAGTTGCCTTGTACTTCAGAAGGTCACAAAATGTGAGATTGATCATTGGGACAAAACCAGGTGGAAGAGGAAGAGGAGGCATAACGGTAATACAGCTGTATATCCATCATTATCAAAGAATTTTAATAGCTTCTTACATTTGTTATTTAGACTGACAGTGAAAGGCTATTTACTATAATTCCATAGATCAACGTAATATGTTCTTTGACTACACTGTCGGTGAAATTATGGAAACCTTTTTCAATAAAATGAAATTTTAGAACCTGTAATGTGTTTTGATGAACTTATTTACTTAGAATTTTTTTAGGCATTGGCCTTAGCTTGGGTTCTTCTGGAATAATTAAAGGGTAAAGTGATTTTGAAATTGATGTTACTAAAATTAGTTGCTTTTGCCAAAATTCAGTATTTTTTAAACTTTATTTAAGAGAATCATGTCCCCTTTAAGAATGTGATGTTTGATAAAGCATAATTATGCTTCTCAAAATATGTTCCATGAAAATCTACCCAGATTTCACCATTTATATCTCATGGAAATGCTTTCATATCTCATGGAATAATTGCTGCTTATTGACATGTTCATTCACAAGTCATGCTATGTGACAATGCTACAAACAAATGTAATTCTCCTGTTAATTGCAATCCAATTTTTTTTCTTATTTAATTGTAATAAAAATGAAGGAAATTCAGAAACTAGTATTTTTTTGTCTTCTTCAACTGACGCTTTGCTATTGCAGCTCTGAGTTCTGAGGCTGTGGTGGGGAAAAGCTCAGGATCATCTACCAAGGATAAGGTATAATTGCCCTCTGAAAGAGCAACTGTGAGAATTGTGCCGTTCTGTTCTAATCAAATACTATTGAGGAAGCCTATTATGAAATGCCAATTTAAAAAATCCCCATCTAAACGTTAGTTCTGAAACCCAGAGATCTAAGGAAAAAACACATACCATTTATTGAATGTGAACGAACTAGTGAATCCCTGTTTTCATGGATACTGTAGGAAGGTCTTTACCATGGTTTATCATAGTGTCTCTCTTATTGTCTTTGTTAATAAAATCTTAATGCACTTGAAAAAACTTTTAAATTTAATCTCTCTCTTGAATGCTATCTAATTGTAGTCACTATTTAATGCTATTACAGCATTAAAAAAAAAAAATAAACCACCATTGATTTTTGCATTTGGTCTGCTAGCATTTTCAGAGAGTAGGAGTAATAGCTTTTAATTTGTGGTGCATACATGCCTGGAGTTTGCAAGTTGCTTCTTCAAGATTTTGAAAGACTGTTGGTAAAAGTGAACTTGTCTGTAGGCATGGATATGTTACAGACGTAGACCTCTAGAAGTTTTAAAAGATTATTTATAGTCTAAGATATAGTCTTTGCACTATAGTGAACTAATCCCACCCTCAATTACACAAATCAAGTGGGAATGAAGAGCATCTGACATCTGTTTAGGTGGGCTCTCTGTTGTGATCCTCCATGAGCTGTGCTCTCCAATGCAAGACTCCTGGTTATGGATCTCTGTGTTACCCGGCTGCCGGCAGCTGGCCTCTGAGAGATGGCTTTATAGCTGGCTTTATAGCTTTGACAGACGCTGTGATATTGCCTCTATGTATTGAAATGCATGTCCTTTGACTACATTTAAATTACTTACTAGTCAAGTAATGAAGTGTGCTTAAGCTGGTGAATGAAGCTTCTGCCTTGCTGCCTTCTGGCATTTACTTCTGGGTATAGCAGTTGCACAGTGCATTGTCTGTGGATTAAATAGTCTCTTGTATTCCTTGGCATTCTGTCACAGTGCTAGAAATAAATGCTGGATTGTTTCTGTGAAACTAGTTTTTCGTTATTACTATTAACATTTCTTTTTTGAATAATCAGTCTTTTGCTATGTGATGAGTAAGCTGTGCCTTGGACAGAGCACTTAGAATTAAAAAGACATGAAAAAATGCTTAACTTTTTAAAATTATATTGATAAATATATATTATATATATATATAAAAATAAGTGTATTTTCTATATATGCTTAGTCTTAAGAAGCTACAGCTAATGCCACATGGTAGAATGTGTTCTACTTTGACACTTAATAACATTGTAAAAACATTCACTTAGTCCTGCATTTATTTGAATGTTGTAGTCTGTATATTTCTATAAAGCCTTGATGATGTTAATTACTTTTTTTGACATATTGTAAGTCTGTTAGGGATTCCAAAGTATTCACAAATGCTTTCTTAGAATCTAGGAAGTTGATAATGATTTTTGTCTTTTGATGCAGTTATTATATAGCTCTGCAGTTTATTATATTATATTATTATATTAACTCTGCAGTTATTATATAGGGTAAAAATCTGGTCAATGTATAATCTGTATACTTGAAATCCAATATCCTATTCCATTAAAATGACATGATATGACAACGTAAAGACTATATTTCACGGAAAGACAATATTTTGCTATTTGTTAAGTGAATTGCTTAGGGGTGCTTGCTTTGTTTTGAGTTCAATGCTATTTTTCATTAATCTAGAAGTTGTTCTTAGTTCTATGTCTGTGGAAAACTTTGGGGTTTTTTTTTTTGTTGTCTCCTAAGCCTTCAAAACTTCCTTGTTGAGTTTTTGTATTCTAAATTTTTGCTGGTGTTTAACTTCTATTTTGCAGCTTTAGGAGGGCTGGGGGATTTTTATTTCTTTTCTTAATTATTTTTTTCAGTGGGAAATGCTTAATTTTAAATTCTATGTATGTATTTCCATATTCTGTTTTACATGTGCATTTAGCACATTCTTTTGACCATTGATCCAGTTGTTTAAGAACATTTGAGCAAAATGAGGGAAGAACTGAAAGAGGAAAATGATTGGTACTGGCCTCAGAGCTAAGTTAAAAGGCAAACAATAGAAAGTTTTAAAGTAGATACGTGTTCTATATAGCTGATATAATCACATTTCAGTATGAATTTATTCTCACGTAACACTAAATGGCCTAGCAAGACACCACTGCAGTAAGTTACTGCATAGCATAATTTCCCCTCACACCCCCCCCCCCCCCATTTTGGTTAATGTAGGTCATCAGGAGAGAAAAGCAGATTTTTCCTATGAGTACCTAGCTAACTGTAGCCCTCTTTCATAGCAGATAAATTTCTCATCTTTTTGTTCAAGCATAAGTGACAGTTCAAAATGTCCTGAAATAATCTTTTCAAAGAGGGAAATATGATGAACACTTCAAAATATGGCTCATGTCCAAGTCTGCCATAAATAAATGGGGATTTTAGCATGTGTTTGTGAACTCGTTTTGAAAAAGCAGTACAAAAAATACATTTTTCCATGTGATTTCAGAGCACCAATGTAAGAGAGTCCCTTTTGGATTTAGAAGTGAACCTGACAGCATTTTTCCAGGATTGCATCATATGTTTCACTCACATTTTCACATCCTGTATTAAACCACATGCATGCGTGTCAACAAGAGAAGATTGTAAAAGAAGTGTGACTGGGGAATTGTTTTCCTGATACTTGATAGGAGTAATTGTGGCCACTGCTGCTTCAAAGCAACTGTGGTTATACTACACTACGTCAACAAAAGTCAGTTTTGCCATGTGGAAACCTAATTATTTCAGAATGATCTGTTAGAAAGCACTTTTGAAATAGTCAGGCAGTTTATACTACTCAGTAAAAAATATTTGTGCATGAAACCTTTCTTGAATAAAAGCTTTCATGTGTTTTAGTTTGAGCAGTACAGTGGCAGTTTTGGAAATATTAAAAAAGTAGACTTCTGTTTATGAGGTGGTAGGAAAATTTAGTGGGTGATTAGAAAATATGAGTATTTCCCTATGATTTGTGTGATAAACCTGGTAGGGCTATTACTGAATAGAAAAGAGGGTGGGATTTTTTTTTGTTTTCTTCAGCAAGACCCTAATCTTGTGGGAAATGGGATGAAGCTTTGATATATTTTAGTGAGTTCATGCAATGTCAGGGGTATTTGTCTGTGTAGTATTTGTTCCAGGAAATGGCTTGAAGCTTTTGTGGTCTTTTTGGTTGTTAAATTATGTAGGTGTTTGCAACAATGTCTTGTTTTTACATGTGGTTTTTGGTGCTTCTGAGCTGTATAGGACATCTTAATTAACCAATTAATTGTTAATCAAACATTTTTTCTGTCACTATGAAACTAAAGAATATCACAAATTTGCTTTTGATGTTCTGTACCTAGGCTCTTACTATTTGCTGTAACTCTTACTACCAAAAATGTGCTTTTGAAAGACACTGTAATTCTTACAACTGTAAAGGTATGTTGCAAGTTCCATGAATGTCTACACTTCAGAGTGAAGCTAGATTAAATGATGTGCTTAAAAGTCTTAGTTATCAAGACATAGAATTGTAATTTATGGATAGTCATGTGTATGAAATTTCAGGTGATTACTGACACACAAACAATCTTCTGAATTGCTCTTCTTGAAAGAAATTCTACATTCATTCACTGCAATATACATAAATCAAAAGATACAAAATATTTAGAACCAGATTTATTAATATGTTGTTATTACTGGGGAGCAACAGTGACTCAAGGGGTCACTAGGGGTTTTCTGCACTCCTGCCAGGCATTGTATGCCTTCCCAGTGACCCCGTAAAAGAGGCAGTGCAGGTTCTCCCTGCTATCTCCTCACTTCTAGCTGCTTTTGTACTGCTAAAGGCTCTGTGCAACACAACAGGTCTTGGTCTCCAGGACCAGTGCTGGAGACTTGCTCATGCTGCTGGGCTCAGGGCCAAGGAGAGCAGATGGGTTGTGCCCACACTGAGCCCAAATCTCCACTGATTGCCAGATGGCAGCCACCAGTCTTACACACAAGAATTTCTTTTTTGTGTTGTTTGGGTTTTTGTTTGGTGAGGATTTTTTGTTGTTTTGGGGTTTTTATTTTTTCAGTTGTTCTAAGGTAATCTAAGTGGTTTATTACAGACTTCCAGAACAGTGTGCAATATCCTTAGCAGGACTTCAAAGAATATAGGGTATTTATTATGGTTGTGTCAGCACAAAGCTGTTTAAAGAATTTTCTAGAGCTGGAGAGCTTTGTGGAAGCACACCAACTCAGTGTGAAGTCACCAGCCCTTCTGAGCTGTTCCTGGAATTAGAAACAGGGTTTTTTTTCTTGGAGAAGACTCACTTGTTTTCTGCAAAGGCAAGCCTGAGAACAAAATAACACATGGACACTGCAGAAAAATACAGAGATGAGAACTGAAGAGGGAACTGATAGGTGACATGATGTGACACTGCAGGTCTGCTCTTACACATTAAGTAACTGTACCCTTATCTCCTTTCCATTCTCTCTGAAGTTCTTATGCACAAGTCTGCAAGTGCCAGGAATACTGGAGCTGGCTTCTTGGCATCTTGTTCCTGTCACAGTACCGTTCATCTACAGTAGATCATCCAGAATTTGTGCTTTTAATTTGACATAATACATCAAAAAATACAAAGATTATAGTTGTGTCAGATATAGTTTATTTGGTCCCCTTATGTTGACTGTTAACTCAGGTGATTCAACATCCATGCATCACTTCAGATACTCTAGTTCAAGCAGAGATGATACGGGAAAATAATTTCATTCTGTTTGATTTTCATGCTGTTAAAGCAGTTTAGAGCTGCTGGTAATTTCATTCAGTGAGAATATGATCAAGTATGATATATGTACAGTGGATGATGAAATGGCACCTCTTTGCATGTACTGACAAGATGGAGTTACTTATAAACTACCAAGTAGTTTCTCAATCCACTGAAACACTAGAAACTGCATATTAGTTGTCTAGACCTTAGGGAATTGAAATACCTTAATAATCATGACTAGTCTCCACTGGGACCCTGACCTGCACTCTGCTTATGTCCCAAAACCTCCCTTTTGTCTCAGCTCCTCTTCTTGCCAGACCTGTGTTGTGAACAGACCATCTCCAGCCTGGCTGCCTGCTTGCTGGGTTTCATGGCTAGGGCCTCAGTGTCTGCTGCAGCCCTGAGTTCAGCCTTGTCTTCTGCTATTTCTGACTTGCTTCCCTGGACACACTGGATCTGACTTGGCTCTTCCTCCACTAACAGAGCAATTGTCTAAAGCTCCTATGTTCCCAGCATTGCCTTGTTGTGATGCTCTGGGACTGCACCATTGCCAGTGAGGGCTGCCAGCGCCTGTGGTGGTGTTGTGTGGGGTCACCCTTTGACCCTGGATTATCTTCCCTCATAGAGTAGCTCAGCTCTTGATGCTGTCTATTTCCCATTTTGCTTTGTGCTGATCCAATATCACTGCCCACTTTGCTTGTTCCTCTTTTACAGTGAAAGAGGTAAGGTCAGGTTGAACCTTATCTTGAAAAATTTGAAGAAGGAACTTCTTTAAGGTTTCTGCAATGTTATGTATAGGATTTTAGTGAAAAATGAATTTGAAGTCCTGTTTTGACAGCTTTCCTCTGCAGCCTGGACTAGCTGACCTTCCAACAGGCTGTCAGGGACTTGTGTGACTCCTTTTAAAAGAAGTGGATGTACTTTTAAGACTATTAGATTTGTCCAGTTAAAATCTCTTGGGATAGGGCGTAGGGAGAGACAAAGATAGACAAATGCTGCATTAACTTCTTCCTAAAGACTAAGTCAACAAGAGGAAATTCAATGGGAGAAAGAGTCTGTAGAGTATAAATATTTGCCTAAGAAGAAATACTCATTGTTTCTTTGAAGAAATTAATGTGATGTGAAAAGAGTGCTAGCCTAAAAATATGTCTAGGCTGACAGGTTTTTGTTAACTTTTTTTAAGAAGAGAAAAAAAAACAAAACACTGATTTGTGAGGAACTTTTTTTTCCACTTTTTCCCCCTTTTTTCCCTCCAGAAAAATAGAAATGGGGCAGAGATAATTTTTTTAAACTTCATTGTTCTCCTCTGATCCATAAGATTGTTCCATATCTAGAGGTCCATGAAAAAATACATCTTTTGTAGTTTTTTTATTTATTATGGATTAAAGAATAGCTGTTTTTAATTCCCTGCTTCTACTTGCTTTCCCCTCCTTGTTCCAGGATGGTCGAGGAGGTGATATGGTATCTGTGACATAACGTTTACCCAGATTTTTGTTTAAAATACCATGCAAAATTGGTTGGTGTTTTATATAAATTATAGAAAAGTATTAATATCTCCTTGCATATGGTTAGAAACATAAGTTAATTTTTCCAAAACAAGGAAACATAAATTGCGTAATTGGAGTAAAACTCATGGGGGAATGAAAGCTAGATGGTGGTTTGAGGAATAGATTTACATACATAAATCTCTGAGACATATTTATGTATCTAAGACAATCTGAAAGTCCCTGTGACATACTGATAACTGCTGTTGTTCTATTTTCTGTTTTTATTTGGCTTATTGGGTTGGTAGCAATGAGTAGCTCTGTGCATGTAGACATATTCTGCCATTACATTGCTGCTGTCATATGTATGATATAATATTTAAACTCCTTCTAAGCTGTGTTTAATACTGATATTATTCTGCTAGAGGCTGTTGTAAGGGGAAGCCTACTCCTGTGTCTTTCTGCCCGCCTCCGATTTCCAGTAATTTTAAGCTAGGAATGAGTAGACACCATATTTTCAGTTTTCTACATCTTAGCTCACTTTTGATTGAGTAATTACTGACTCCAGAACAGGAGTAAACATTCCATAAATCAAAAAGAAGTGCGTTCAAATCAACTTAAGGTCTGAATTCCTCTATGTTTTAGACATTCCTAAAGTTACATAGCAACAATGTGTCATTTTGTGTCTTCACTTGGCCATGTATCACAGCTATTTTTTATTTGAGGAAAACAAGCCTTAAGTGAGAACTAAATGCTAGGGGCTTCTTTTTTATGTGTTTCAATAAATGTACCAATGCAGGCAGCAGGATTGCTGTGGTAATTACTCTGTTTGATACAGATATTGATTCTGTATCTGTAGCATCCTGTCTGATACTGAAATTATGTAAATGAAACTACTCTGGTAGAGTGAGAGCCTGTCTCTATAGACCTTGACTTTGTACTTACTAGATTTATGGTCCTGTGTTGTCTACTGGGGACTTCTGTGTGTTGTTAAACAGGAGACAGGGATCTTTCTGAAGTGTCTGTAGTCTTTGGGCCTCAAGACCCATTCTTTTACACTGTGATTGCCTCCTAAGATAGAACTGAAATTAATTCAGCCTTAATTGTGAAAAAGTTCAGTTCCTAGTTTAAAGTCTGTCTTTATAATTTTTTTCCTTTTTAATTCAGTGTACTGGACCAAACACTGAATCCAAAGCCTAATATTCCTAAGAAGTAGCTAATATTGGTTCAGCTCTCAATCTCATTGTGTGGACTTTTGGAAAGACTTTTTGGTTGAGAACTTCATGCTGTTAAATTCACTTCTCCTTCTTCTTTGCTTGGAATTCTTTAATGACCAAGGAAATAAGTTGGTAGGAGTTACTAAACTTGCATAGTGATTTCATAATACTTAAGTATTTTGCTGGCATATATCATTTAGCTAAATAAAAAATTCCTGTTTTTCAGACCTTACCAGTTCGGAAAATTCCATGCAAAGCCAATGCTCCTTCAGGGTCTTTTTTTGCACGGGACAACACAGCAAATTTCTTATCCTGGTGCAGAGATGTAGGTGTGGATGATACCTGCCTGTTTGAATCAGAAGGTTTGGGTATGTATTTTCTTATTCTTTATGTAGTAGTTTGTAATTTAAAATAACTTTTCCTTTGTGTTTAGCCTTGAAAGACAGAAATGAATCTGTGTTTGACTGTGTCAATTCTTCTGCTTGTCTGTAGAATGAACAAAGAAAGTACACATAAGATAATACTCATTTAAGTCAATTTTAAGAGGAACTTAAATGAGAGAAAAATCTTGCTATGTTTTCTTGCACACAAATGATTTTTCACCCTACGCATATTTTTCTGAGCATGGAATGCTGTTCCTTAGTTCAATGGGTAAGATGGTGCTTTTCTGTTTTGGGAGAGTAGGATACAAGTGCATGTGCAGTTCTGTCTGCAGACATTTGGCTATTTGTGGAGATTTAATGAATTCCACGGTGTCATGGTTTTAAACCAATAACTAAGAAAATTACTTATTTCTTGCTGTGAAATATGGATTAGAACAAGAGCAAAACAGGCATACAACTTAAAAGGAAAAAAAAAAAGGTTTATTGACAAACTACAATAATAAGAACACCAGAATAAACTTCCAGAAAAACCTTTCCATCCCCTATCTACCCACTATTTCCTTGTTCACATGATAACAGAGACAAAAACTTTGGAACTTTGGTGGTTAAAACAGTCCCAATTCTTGCTACAGTCTTTTCACCAGTCTTTGTAGGGAAACAGAAGTTTCTTCCTGTTAATTTATGGAGTTTCTCACATGAAAACTATTTTTGTTATAGTTTTCTATTGCCCTAATGTCAGCTGCCCAGAGCTGCTGTTATCAGAACCCACTCCTCCCATTTTTACATCACCCTGAGGTGTGTATGGGCCATGAGTCTAGGGATGGCATTTTAAGGATGTTATTCAAAGGCAAAAAAGTCTTCTTCATCTGTTTTCTAGTGAGCTTCACTAGAAAAGTTTTCTCATTGCCTCTCAAGGCTTCAAATCTCCCAGCACTTCACTATACCATAATTACTTTACTTTTTACTCAAATTTACACTTTGAACACTTTATTCCTCCCTACATACTGTATCATGAATTAAAGGAGTTCTTTTCAGGACTTCATTGTCCATCTCCATAGTTTCAACAGAAAGATATTTCAGCTTAATTAAAGCATCTTCTTAATTCTCTACCTTTCCTGAAGCTTCTTTTCTTTCCTGTCACTGGTAGTTTATGAAGTCTCTTTTCATGTTGATCACTCTCTTTTTCTCTCTCTGGATAAAAAGATTAATCCGCAAGTCTCATCTGGGTAATGAAAGAGTTAAAATCTTGCCCAGGCTTTTGTAGATGGTTCGGTGATCTCTGCTGAACAGGAGCTGGAGCCGTCTGCGATGGAAAGTTCTTCATAGCTGCTCTGGAGAGTGTAGTCACCGCCCCAGCTTGCTGCAGGTCCAGAGCCGTTCTCCTTCTTCACTCGGCAGTTTCTAGTAAATTTAGTTACAGCAAAACCTGCTGCCGAGCCAGAGATTGGGCCCAGGCCGGCCCGGCCCGGGCCCGAGGAAAACCTTCCCCACGCCCCCCCATCTCCCGGCTGAGAGACGGGGCAGGCCCGGCCGCATGGCCTGGGCAGGGACGGGAGGCATGGAGCTCTGCCACCCTTCACAGCCAGGAAACAAAAGAGAACCAAGAGAGCTCTGGTTTTACACTTTAAGGTAGGGTTCACAAGTTGATCCCACTTTTCAATGGCCTAAACTGCTGTCAGTTCTCAGCAATGACCAATAATTGGTCAGGAGAAAAGACTCCAGGCAGTTCCCAGCAACTCCAACTTTCCTTAAAGGTAAAGTAACTCCATGACACACAGGAGGCTAGAAGATACTAATTTTTTCTGTTTCCTATACTGACCATTTTTTCCAGCTGGTTCCCTTGTGCAGTTCTGGACAAAAATTGTCCAATACTACTGCTCCAGGGTGTTTCATGAAAATAATTTTACTGCTTAGGAAATCACTGTTCTAATACTACATATTCTTTGTTGTCTTAATTCTTTTCTCTTCAAAGGAAAACTTACAAATCTTGGCTTCAGAGTTTCATAAATCTTACGAGATGAAGAGAGTCCAATATTTGTTATCTGAAATCAGATAAAAGTGTAAAGCAGTCAGAGTGACAGATCAGTCTCCGTGGAAGACAAATGAACACACTGTGCTGCATGAAGAAGCTTCTTTGTTCTGTTTCTCAAAAAGCCTTTGCCCTGTTGAAGCTCTTACATGTGTTATGACTGATCTATTCCTATTCTTTTGCAGTCTTGTTCTACTTCTGTAGTCTAGCACAAATATTTCTGAGAGAGTTTTTCATTTGTCTGTTCTTTTATCCTGGGAGGTTTTTTAAATTACACTATTTTATATGTCTGGGAGAAAATGCTTGGTCAAGGACAGATCAGTATCTCAAAGGTGACAAATAGTAAGTTGAATATATGTATTGGCTCTGTTTTGTTAATTAAATTTTTAAGATGAAATTCTTATTTGATATGGTAAATCATGTGGAAGGTGAACAATAATTGTAGTTTCAATGATTTGAAATGGTGAAGAATTTGGACTTCACCTAGGACCAAGAAGCTTGTAAACACCAGGAGATGCAGACCTCCAATGCCTGAGATAGGCAGAAGAACCTCTGGTTAATGGAATACTTAAAGGTATTTGAATTGCTATGGTAAGCCCAGCCATTTGCCATTGTTCCACAAATTTATTGGGCATTTTTGAGAAACTAGATCTTGTTTAGAGATGGAATTTTCATACCTGGAATACTGGCATTTCCTGATAAGTTAATATTCACACATAAATAGTGCCTTGCCTGCCATAGTAAAACACAGAGTGTAAATACACCTGAAAAAGTGTGTTCCAGCAGACTTCCTCACTCAGAAAACTGAAGTGAAATATGACTGTGCACAAATCTGTGCTCCATTTTGTTTGATTAGTGACTGATTTTTCTTCACTCATTGAAAACTAGGTTCTGTTTTTTCTTCCCTTCTTATATAATGGGCTAGTAGAAAAGATTTCTGGTGCTTGAAATAGGATTAGGACTTGATAATATTTTGACTCATTTTTATGAACTTGAGAAGGAGACGGTAATCATGCCATTAAAAAAAGTAAAACCAGTAGCTATCATTCTCCTTCAATTTAAAGTAACTTGAAGTTTTGCTTTCTTTTGAGATTTCTCTAATACGTTAGAGATAATGATAGATGTTAACAGTTGCCAACCTAAAGCTTTTATGTTCCTCTCTCTCCCACAAATCACTTCACCAATGCATAGGAAGCAAAAATTCATCCAAGGTAAGTAATACCAAAGGTTCTTTTCAAAGTAGTGAGAAATGTGTGTGAATAACATCTTTGCACTTCCTCATTGAATTCTGTATTTTTTATGATTAATAGTGGTGAAATTATGGTTAGAGAGGTAACTGTTTTCTGTATTTTCTTCTGTTTTTCCCCACAGCTAATAAACTCAGTAAATCAGTGTGTAAATTGTTAGTGATAAAGCAGCTTTTTTCTGTCTGTATTAAAGAACCTTATTGTATCAATGTTCTCAATTGAGTGGATTTTTATCTACATTTTTTAACTGTTATTCTGTCTGTTTTATGGCATGCAAATACTGTGTTGTTTAATTAAAGGCACATAGTTATATTTTCATCATACTACTGTGTCATATAAAACATTCCTGAGGTCTTTTTCTGGCAAATATGTATTCTAGAATTGTAAGAGTGATTTTGAAGATTTCGTGCACTGAAATATTCGAACAATGGATTTATGGCACTACTGATTTTAAAAAAAAACCTACCAAGTGTATTAGAGATTAGCAAAATTAATTTTGTACTAGCTAAGAAATTGTTAATTGCTATTACTTCTCATTACTTAAAAATACTATCTCATTGTTATGACTTCTGAAGAAGTATTTGAAACAATGCAAGTATACCTACACAAATGCATCCCAGCGCTTCCAACTATTTTGCACTGAGGCTGAAGTGGTATGAAGGCATTCCTCATTAGAATGGAGCCGTCTGAAACAGAGACTAGAGCAGACAGGGGTAGTCCATGCCTGATGAGTGTGCAGGTAAGTGATGCTAATGGGAAACTTGAGTATTCTTAGAGGCTTGCTTCTGCAAAGGGTTAACATTTCAGGGCTGTTCCAGACAAGCAGGTGAGAAGATCTGTTTGTGTCATTTTGCTCTTGTCCTTCACTTGTGAACTAATTTAGCAATTCATGTAATTATTTAAAGTTAAACACAGTTTCAAATTCTTTGTTGGATTTCGGCTAATCAGCTGAGCTAAACAAGGAAACAAGATTGAGGTCTTCAAAATAAATAGAAGGAAATGTAACTAGAATGAAATATAGAGGTGCTTGATATACCAGGAGATGTGATAGTTCTGTCTAATTACTAATTACTTCAAATATTGGAAGACATCAGTAGAGAGATCAAAAATTTGAATACTTGCACTGCTAATTTGTTAGTAGTCTGTATTTGTCTTGCTGAATGTTGTTACCATGCTTTAACATAGGTTAAAATGCAAACAAATTGTAAACACAGTTTTCTGTTAAGAGTTTTAACACAGCCAGAGGTGAGTGGTAGCAATTTATCTCTAAGTGCAGAGACATGGCAGGGAAGTCTCCGAGTTAATGCCTTTGCAAAGAACAGGTGTCTGGCATACTTGATGTATGAGATGCAGCTCATACATGAACATCTGTAGAAATTATAGCAACATGGTACATAGGGATAATCTTGAGTGCTGCAAAATAGAGGGACACCATGTGTACTCCCTGCACTCATTGCCAAATTTAGCATGCTTGTCATATTTTTATTTTTAAAGTTGGTGTATTTAAATAAGGAATTAGCTTTGTTAATACCAAAAATTATGATCCAAAATCCAAATTTTGATAATTTGTGCAAATCTTGAGGTACAGCGTCATTGAGCAGTCTTCTTAGATGTATCAGACATGTGGAACTCTAAATATAATGTGCTAACTCTCTGCAGTGTAAGGATATTATTACTGCCTTTAACTCCTCTGTTCCCATAAATATACCTTGTAAGTTTCCCTGTACAGATTTTAGAGCAGCAGATCCCCACAGTTATGGTAATTTTAATTATGGAAGCATTCTAGGTGGAGGTATTTGTAATTTTGCTTATGCCTGAAGAGTATAATACTCAAAGAAAACTCTTCTTGGATAAATAAGAATGGTAAGATTTTCTGTGATTGCTTTAGTTAAGTGAACATAAAGCATAAGTTCTGAACTCTTTGTGCTAATGGAGTGTTGTTGGATGATTATAGGATTTGGAACCAGTGAATTTTCTGCATCTCTTCCATGATAAAGTCTATCCGGCAAGAAAAGGGTTTGCCACTGAGTGTGCCAGCATGCTGATATGTCATTTGTTTTGGGAGGTGTTGGATGCTGTTGATGGTTAATGTTTTGCACTTGTATATCCTATGCAGCTGTATACATAGTATGTGACATGGACTTCTTTTGATGCAACAGACTTTCATGGACAGGTTTCCTAAATAAAACCATTTAGTATTTTAGTGGAAATAGTAAACTGAAACACAAAGACCTTTGATCTCTCTTCTCATATTGTTGATTTAAAGGTTATTTTAAAAAATACTCAAATGTTGCTTACTTAAAAATATTTTATACACGGGGTAAATTTTTTTTAATGATTACTGTAGTTTATCTGATTCCAAGATGCAAGTTTTTGCTGTTCTTTTATACTGATAAATCCACATATTGTAATACCATGTTAAAATTTACATGAAGTTGCATCAGAATAAGATTTTGTCCCATCTTTCACAACTCTTTACTAAACTACTCATAATATTACTGAATATGTCTCATTTTGAGGACTGTAGAAGCATCCTGGACTCTTTGTTGTTACCACTGGATTTGCATGTGGAACTAATGAACTTTACTGAATTTCAGTAAATTTTTAGTGTTTAGATGATCTCTATATTCCTTCTAGATGAATTCTTTACTGTCTTTTGATCTAGTATGTTTGACACCTTAATTGTTTTGAGACTTCCTTAAGTGATTGAGCTGAAATGGGGCAGGGAGTGTGGGGGAAGCACAAGTGTGTCATAGCATAACTGAAGCAAAAGCAAGGGTAGTTTGAGATAAGTTAACACCATATTGACAAAGCAATGTTGGGGTTTTTTTTAAGCACAAAAAGCCTTTTGTAGGATCAAAATAAAAAATAAAAGAAAAAGTGAGAGACAAGAAGAAGAAGAAGAATCAAAGGACCAACCTTTTGGAAAACTTTCCCAAAACCAGTGTGAGTTCTGATAGCAATTGGAAGCCTGTGATAATAAATACTAAGGCACTTGGTATTGTGCCAATATTGCCACTGCTAGTGGGCTAAGGAATGCTTTAGAAATAGAAATCATATTTACTTTTTATGATTCAGCTATGCCTGATATCTTAATCTTTAAAACAAAAAAAAGTTTATGTTAGAAGGAAGACTGACTTCATTAAAAATGACTTATAAAAGTGTTAGGAGCCAAGATTTGAACTTGGCAGGAAGTTTTGAGAAGTTTCTTTCTGTATTGCGATTATTCTACTATTTTTCTATTAATTTATTATTATTATATTAATTTATTAGTAGATAATATGTGGATATTCTACTAATTTAAAACAAACACAAAACTACAAACAAAACTAAACCCCTGAATGTTATTGTGAACTCTCAGTTTAAACATGTTTAGTAAACACATGGACTTCTAGTGCATTGTGTGTTCTGTCTCCTCACAGTCCCAGGTTCTAATAGTGCTGAAAGCAGAGGCTGCTTCTTCTTTGCTTCTCCGGGTAGCATCCAGGCACTGAGCTAGAGGTCACTGGGGAAGGGACCAGTGAAGGATGCAAAAGTTTGGAGAACATTAGGTAGGAAAGAAATGGAAGTACATGGGATATGCACAAAGGGTGACTGAACAAAAGAGGAATACGTATAAAAAGAGAACTGGACACCAATAAGATGGGAACAGTATGAAGAAATGTTATTGCCAGAGAGAAGCAGGGGTAAAAACTTCCAGGACCTGAAGAGGTATTATTGTTAACAAAGAGTGGCTTCAGGTAGGATGTAAAGATACAGGCAATGAGGACAGCAAATAAGAAGCATTTAAAGAGATGAGATGAAAAGTGAAAAGGCAGGACGCCTAAAATAAGCCAGACTTGTTTGCACTATTTCTCTATCTTCCCATTGCATTGTTGTCAAGCAAATGCCATCAATGAGATTCTCTAGAAAAATTAATATTTCCATTCATTTTATGCATAAAATAGCATTTATTGGTTTCTGAAGTCCCCATATGCATATGCTGTATAGTCCTCAGGAATGCTAATATTTTCTTGTTAGAAGTATTGTCATATGAGATGACCTGATATTTGTTTTTGTGGTTGGTTATTGCCTGCACACGTCTTCATCCCCTAACAATTATTACACTGTGTCACATTGTTCAGTGTGAAATGCATGAAATGTGTCTAGATTATCTTGAGTCAGACTTGCTATAAGCCTAAGAATCTTGTTTGGGTATATAATTTTTTACTTTTTTATTTGTATATTCTTCTGGCTATATTTATGGATCTTTTTGCAAATAGTTATAGCTGAAACTCTCTTTTTCCTCCATTCCAAAGTATTTCAAATGTGCATGTGTATGAATTGCAATTGACTCTCTTTGACTATTCCAAACCCAGTTTATTCCACTTATATTTTGGGGGATGCCTTATTTCTTAGAGTCAAGTTGTATTTTGGGGCTGTCACAACCAGTTTAAAACCAAAATAGAAGAATACACTACTAGGGTCTTGACTGTAACACTTTAAAAATACTGATTACTAGTAAAAGTTAAATAAATTAAATAAAAATTAAGCTTAAAAATTATATAAATATTTAATTTAATTACTGTGTTGTAGGAAGGAAGAATATTGAAAATAGCTGAATGTCCAAGTGTTCATAATTTATATTCTTAGTAACAAATGGCTGAAGAATGAATATAAAATAATAATAATAAATATTTAAAATATAAAATAATAAAAATAAATATTTTTTCTAGTGCAGTGCCTGTTTAATTTTCATGCTCTGCAGTTTCACTTCTGGAATTATATTTGCATGAGATTAGAGGATAAATGCATACCTCTCCAAGGGCTACACAGACACTAGGAAAGGATGATTGGAATGAGCATTCAACTCACCCCACTTACACTTATTCATGTCAGTGGAGCTCCAAGTCACAGAAACTGGAGGTCTACCTCTGGCCATTAGTTACCTAGAGATATTCAGGTCTGTGGATTCCCCTTTTGGGTCTCATGCATAAAACAGAATAATTGCTTTCAGAGCTTTAACTAGACATTAAAATATCTTTTTCAGGTATGGTATTTTTCTTCAAGCATTTGAGTTAAGTGAGTCTTTAGATTACCAAAAGTTTATATAGCTCATGTCTTGACCTTAAATCATTAAAACAAATTTATTTTGATGCTATTCAGTTTTTTCTGATTCATACAAATAGTCACACAATTACTTTTTGGTCTCAATTAAATCTGAAGTGTCAGGTGCAAATTTTTTTGTTATTGTGGAAGGTTTTAAAACCTGATTTTTACTCACAACATAAGGTCTTTACTCTAGTAGGTATTTCTGAAGAGTAGATTACAATGTACTCATAATTACTTTTTTCTTCTATTTTTCCTTTCTTCTTCTTGGAGTTTTGGGGAGTGGATTATGCAAACAGCCACAGACCTTTCTTTGTTTATTGTTTTTGGTTTTTGCTTATATACTTTGCTAAACTTATTTACAGAACATTACCTATTCTGAGTTGTGGAGGGAAAAAATATGTTGGTTTATGGTGGTATTTCATAATTGTTATAAAGGTTCTTGGTAATAGATTCCTTTGGGCAGGTGAGAGTGAAACCACACTGAATGACTAGTGTTTTGTGTATGTGTATGTATGTATGTATGTATATATATATATATATATGGCAGATTTATTAGATCAGTTTGGTTGTAGCCATTTTGGTTATTATCATCTATAGAAATGCAGCAATATAAAAGTATGATGATACCACTTAAGAAAATACAGAGGGAAAAGAGAGAAAGGATAAGAATAGAGAGAACTGAGACTTAATTGCTTAATTGTTGCAATTTCTGTGTCTCTTGTTTGAAGTGATGGTCACAGTCTTGATCCATCAAGGGTGGGGTAAGCCTATGAAGCACCAGGTTCAATGGGTTAGTATACCGTCACATTCAGGTGAGAACATCTGGAGTACCACCCCTGAGACAAGGATTTTTCACAGTCTGTTGCAACACTGTGGATCATGTGCAGTCCTCTGGTGGAAGGCCTCAGATATTAGTCTGGGCACACTTTGTGGGACTTGGATGGCTTATGACACCTAAAGCATGACAAGTGCCTCTCACATCAGCATAGCTGAGCCAGTTATGCCCCATCAGAAGGGATGTATGCCTTCAGGCCTATGTGGAAGTGTGAGTCTGCCAGTACCTTCCACAGAGGGGAGTTTTCTGCCTGAGCCAGTTATATAAGGGAGGACATTGCCCATTGCCATGATAAGAAGCACTATTCCCACTTGGCAGGATCTGCTTCTTATGAGCTTTTTCCCATATTTGTCTCAAAACACAGCTTGTTGCTAAATAGAAGTTGGTTGGTTTTGGTCATCTTCTGGGGGTGGGTGCACACCCCCTCTTGTGCCAGGACTGCTCTTACGCAGTTGTGATATTTGACCACCACACACCAAAAACTCTCTCCCTCTCCTTCCAATAGAGAGTGCAAACTTGGCCTCAGCAAAGCACCTTTTCACCTGCTGCTTTTGCAAATGGATGGTTGGGACATTAACCCCTAACATTTCAGTCTCTCACAATAATGAGAAGATCATGCTATATCACATCTACTTCTGAATAATAAAAAAACTATTCTATGTGGAATCTAGACATGCAGACTTGCATTATATATATGTATAAAGAATAAACTTTTTGTCTGTTCGGGATTTTTATGCTGTGAAGAACTGATTCCTAAAGTATTCTAATTTCATGTTTACTTTAAGAGTAGATGTGGAAAAAATTCAGGACCTAATTTGTAGTGAGGTATATCCTTGTTAATGCAACTTTGTTATTTTTTAAATTTAAATTGGCTAAGAAAAATAGTGATCTAAAGGATATGAATTCTCTTAGTTTGTAGAAAGAAAAATATCACTCTAATGTTATTATTTTTTACTTTCTACTAATTAAAGTGTTGTGACAGATCTCTTGATTATTTTTAAATAGTTATGAACTGCTTGCAGATTACCAATTACCTCAGATAGTTATTTAGTGATTTAGATAACTAAACTTCTGAACTGTATGAACTGAGAGCCACTCATCAATCCCATCCTTTTTATTCCAGTAAAACTCTACTGCAAGCCAAAGAAAACAATCTTTTATCGGAGTCAAGAGTTACAGATGTTGATGATTAGATTCCATTCCATCACTAAGATCTTTAAAATAGCTTTTATTTATCAATGTTTTCCATCTTCATTTTGCTTTTCTAGTACTCCACAAGCAGCCAAGAGAAGTGTGCCTTTGTTTGCTGGAACTTGGAAGAATTGCAGCAAGGTAAATATATTTAAAGGTAAAAAATATTTAAAGACTGATGAAATATTTGCATTCTTGACTGCAGGGCTATTGACAGCCATATTAAATCAGTACATCTCAAGCTAACTTTTGTGTTTATTGAGTTCAAATAGAAGTTCATCTTGATGTCACACTTGTGGGCAGTTGTTAACAAATATTACAAAATCTCTGTACCTCAATGAAGAAATTTGTTGGCTATCCTTGTATTAAAGAGAGGAAGGGTATGAGAAATTTCTTTTTTCTATAAAACTTTAAGACGATTCTCTTTCCAAAGTCAGATCTCTCTATAAACAACTGCAATTTAATTAAGTTTTCTGGTAGTAAGTTGATCTTGACATGACCTAAATCTGATTCTAGCTGGGCTGGACCATCAATACATTGTAATGTTATCTTTGACATCAAGACAAAGACTTTCGCTAAACAATCAAAATTATAGTAGCTAGAATGTGTTTTTCCCCCTTTTTGCGGATGCAAATTTAACCAGCATAATGTGTAAGACTTACTAAAAAATACATGAGCAGCAGCACTACTGCCCAGTCTTGCATGTAAATTGTAGTTGAATTCATCGATGTGTGTCAACTTGGAGTGCCTTGCTATTCAGATAGTTTCATTGATTTCAGAAGAATTCCTTCTGGTAACAACCAAGGTGAAAGATACCCCTGTTTATTCCTAGTTAAGAACTAGTATTGACTGTGTTAAAATTCTATCATGTGTATTCATATTTTGTGAATGAACTCACGGTCAAGTTTCAGAAAAACCCATGCTCTCAGTGTAATCTTCTATAGGAACAGCAACGACCAAAAAAATAGTGATTTCAGGTTTTCAATTATTTTGTTATCTCTAGAACTTTGGTTCAAATGGCAAATTGTTTTAACTTCCCACAGAGAAGTATTTTGATCTGAAAGTGCATAATGAAATTAATCTTAATGAATCTTAATTTACTGGAGCAAACCAACTGTGCTTTCAAGACTACTGTGGAGATAGACCTACAAAGACCCTATGCCTGGGGCATAACTATCGGGGGTATCTGCCCCAGCTGGTGAATTTATAGTATCCAACTTCCTCCAGTAATGCATGTTTGTCATTAGGCAGTGCTGGATTCTGCTAAAGTTGGTTGAGTTAGATTAGTCTCATTTTGCAGTGAGATTTGATGTCCTAATAGATCTACAAGAGAATGAAAATAGAATCTTATTCTTTATATTTGTCTTAAGCTTCCATGTCTCAGATGCTTTCTATTCCAGACATGAAAAGTACTGAACAAGTAAATAAGCCACGTTTTCATTTATTATGTGTATCTATCCCTTTTCCCTTAAATATTTGCATTTTATTTTTTATTTCTAATACATGAATATTACCATATATCATTAATGATTATTTTATATATTGTGTTTCTGTTTCTGTATTTATGTTTCTTTATTTTAATTTTATTTATAAATTAGGGGTCAGATGACATGTCTGTCTACTTTTCCCTGCTCTAGTATCTCTTCAAAAACAAACTCCCATTTATAATCTTGTGCACTTCCAAAGTACACAAAAACTGAAGTGGAATGTCAGGTTAATACAATTGAAAACCAAATATATGATGTCTATTTTGCCTGTGCTGTGGTAAACTAGAGCTGTATGGGAAAAAAATTATAGTTTCCTTCATTAAGTGTAGGAAAGAGCATATTAAAGTGATGTTGCTGTGCTGCTTTAAAGAAGAGAGAAGTCAGATGTATGCTTTGTAAAGCAAACCAGGTCTGTTGGCAGTCTTAGGGATCTGCTTTCCAGAACAGGAGCTGCAGAGATCTTTGAAAAAGTACCTCAGTCTGTTTTTTAAGAACTAAAAGAGTAAGAGACACTGAGAAATTTTAGAAGCAGAAAGATATGTTCAAAGTGGCTTATTCATCACAATAACTCAGCTTTTGGTACACTGCCCAGCTAGATTACTGTTTGTCTTCAGGGTCTGTAACTCCTGTAAGTCAACCTAAGCTTTTCATTTAATGCAAATAGACTTGTGATTGAGGCACAAGTAAGGAAGAATGAGGATTGCTTGAGGAAGAGTTAAATTGAACTCTGTTCTGCTGAACTAGAACTTGTATTCAACAGATATTCTGTGGAGGAGGGGAGACAGGTGATAATTTACCTTTGCTTTAGTAATGCTTTTTATCTCAGTGTCCTCTTAGACAAATTAGGAACATATAATCTTGATGGATGGACTGCACAGTGAGTGGGAAACTGGTGTGACCACTTAGTTCAAAAAGTAGCAATTCAAAGATATTAATAGAAGTACATTTATCAGTATGTCTGATAAATTATCCTGAATTTCAGTTTTTTATGAAAACAAAGTTCTGGGATCGTCTGCAAAACTTTTGTCACTGGCAAATGTTACATCTGATACAATGAGATGTATGAGAGAGGGAAATATCCTACAGGGTGGAATTGACCACTGACAATGCACAGGACTTTTGCAGAGAGTTGCACAGGTCAAACATTCTCCCTAAGTATTTGAAGGTCAGAGATTATACAATAAAAAACAGCTAAATTATTTTTTTTCACAAAGAACGAAGTTCTTGGGTTATTGTTAAACTCTGCGGGGTTAAATGACCCCTACAGGTCTTTTGGAATTACTGTTGAGCAATATCAAGATCTTTCTACTATTGTATTCAATTTTACCTTGATAAAAATGGAAAGTTGTGCTCTAAGTCTAACAGAGATCATGTTACAGTCTAATGCTGCTTCACATGTAGTTGTGAGAAACTGGCCTAGAAAGGAGCAGAAAAGAAAATGCTCAGCATATCTTCCCAGAATTTTCACCTCTACCTCTCTCAGAAAAGACGTGGTTTTTACAATTTCAGCTTTCTAGCGTGTGGAAAATGTGTGTGCCCCTGTGTGTGTGTGTGCCTATGTGTGCCCGTGTTTGTTGATTTTATTTTTCAACTTTTCTTCAGAGGAATTCACAACACTGGAAGTACAGGCAACTTTAAAAATCTGTCACAAGCACAAAATGTAGAAACTATGAAAAGCAGTAGAAGCAAAGAAGCAACATTTCTTAGAGTGGAAGAGTTTTATTTGATGAGTAAGGCTGTATGCAGGAGTAGGCTTAGAGCCCAGTGGGAATTAAATTATTTACTTCCTGTCAGCATCTGCAGACAGACAGGAAGTAAATAGATTTTATGTAAGTGCTTGCTTCAATGTTGGCTGGCTTTTCATTAGGCAGACTGCACCAGTTAGAAGCCTCTACAAGCACAAATTTGGTTCTTGGTTTGGTTTCTATTAATTTACTAGGCAGCAGTATGACTAAATTAAATGTTATCAGAAAAACGCAAAAGCCTTGTATATGCACTTATGTCTTTTCTCTGTACACTTCTAAGATCATTATGGTATTTAGCTTAAATTTTCATGATATATATTTGTTACTGCTTAATATTTTAGTGTCCAGATCTTTAACTAGGTAACTCAGTATAGTTCTGCATCTGGACTATGGACTTTCTGCTACAGAAGAAAATATGATTTCATTTGTGCAAGTAGTTTGCTATGAGAAGTCTACCTGGCATGATAACTTTTCCAAGCTGAAATTATTCTGTGATTCTGTGAAAAAGGGACTCTGTATGTTTTTCTGGGATTTGTTCATTGTTGGCAGATAAAAAACCCCCAAAAAACCAGAAGGGAATAATCAGTAATTAGGAAAATGGGATCCGCTTTTAGACTTCTGACTTCTGTCCAAGCTCTGGTGCTTGCTGTGAGATAGTTACTCAGTCACTTGTCATAAAGCTTTCAAAAGATCTTTCACAAACAACCTTGCTCTTCAAGTGCTCTGTTTTGAGTTTACCCATGCTGAACTTGCATGTGTTTTGTTTTAGCTGGAGCTATAAGTATGTTACCACTGTAAACAGAGATCTGAAGACTGGCTGTCAAAAATCAATTAGTAAAAACACTAACCACTTCCGATGAGTAGTGGCCATGTCTCAGTTTACTTACCTATAAATTCAGTACAGTAGCTGAGACCAGGAAAGCCCTTAATCCCTTTTCATTTTGATTTCTTTGAGAAATACTAACACAAAATATAAGTTGTCAAGTAATCTGAGAAGATGCTGTTTGGAAAGAAAAAAATAGAATAAAGCACAAATGTACTGAACTTAACTCTGTCCTGCATGGTATTGCAATTTTTGAGGTCTAGTGTTGTTCATAAATTATTCACCAACATATATGATATCAGACAGAGAAGCTGAAAAAATACCTGTATTTCCTGTAAATTTGATTAACTGAGAGACTGCATCTAAATTATTTTTTTCTATTAATTTGAAATGATGGCGGTAATATTTGGTGTGTTTTATAGATGTTTGTTAATGTGTGTATCATTCTGTTACTGCATACAAAGTAGAAATTCTTTCCACTGTACTGTTTTAAAATATATAATACTTTATATGGACCAGTAATTTATTATTTGCATGTTTCCAAAAGATTTGGGGTGGAACCTCCTGGATTAATAAAATTGGAAAAAGAGATTGAACAAGAGGAAACACTTTCAGCTCCCCTTCCATCTCCTTCACCATCACCCACAAAGTCTCCTGGGAAAAAAAGCACAGGAAAACTGTTGGATGATGCTGTAAGTTGTGGGAGGAAGCTTCTTCCTATCTTATTGATTCTCATATGCACTTACATGCAAAACACACAAAAGCCTGAGTTTAACATCTTACTTTATTTTAAACATTTGTAGATTTATAGAGTTATTTGTTTATTGACCACAATTATTTATGTGTGAAGCTTGGAAAAAAAAAAGTCTGTGTAGCAGCTCTGCAGTTTAGCCTAGCTTTGTGCTTAGGACCACATTCCCTTTTATTACTCTTTTACTCCTTCACCAACTCCCACTTGGTGCTTTGTCGGAGGAAGGACTGAGTCAGAACACAATTTGGCTCATACGGCCTTGTACTGAATGTTAACAAACACTTCTAAGATATTTCAGCCTAAATTCTATGCTGTTCTGCATGATTCTCACATATTAAAAAAACAAGCATTGTTTTCCTCATAGTTAGAATCTTGCTTTAAATTTCATTAAACTTGTTGCAGCATACCGAGTGTTCATGTTTTTGGTGTGAACCCATAGGGGTTCATTTGAAATAGCTGGAATCAAATGAAAAGGACATATTTTGAGACCCTGAAGAGGTTAAACTGGGAAAGTACAAAGCTAGCCTGTAAAAAGAAGCAGTTACCATAGTAACTACTACATTGAAAGGTAGATGTGCCACCTGGGAGTTACAAAGCACTTCTTGAAAAATCCATGTGCCACTTTCCTGTTACAAAGAGCAGATGGAATATAATGTTCATTCTTTTTATTGAAACACTTTTTTTAATTTGATGCATATAATTACATTTAAAATTTTCTGGTTTGTATTTCTTCCTCAACTTTGCAAAAGCACTTGTGTTACAACAGAATTGAGAAAGAGCAGTTATGTGTAGAAGGAGGCTGATGACTGCGTATCATGTAGAAATTGAACAGAGTATGTAGGTTTTCTCTAACCACCTCCTTTAATTTAGAAAGCAGTATGGATAGAAACAGAATGGAATTCATCCAACTAGATTCCTGACCTGCACTGCCCCAGACATTCACACCATAAAATAAGAGTTGCTCATATAGTCCAGACACAAAAGCCTGAGTTTAGCATCTTAGTTTATTTTAAACATCTGTAGACTTACAGAGTTATTTGTTTTTTAAGACTTTAGTTTGTTAGCTGTTCTGAAGATATCCTTTCCTGGGCTTCAGACCACTTTTACAGGCCTTGGTTTGCAAACTGGATATGAAAATGTCTTTGGAATATTGTTTGAAGTGGACAAAATCTACAAGTTCCTCTGGAATTTTGCATTGTTAGATGTTGACATACTAAGTACGTACATTGTCCAAGAAAACCACAGTGTTTGAAGATGCTGCACTTGTTCTTGCTGTTCCTATGCCAGAAGTGCAATTTGAATGTCAAGTAAGAGTTTCACAGCCAGATCTGCTCTTCTGATATTGATGCCTTTGTTATTTTCCCATCACTGAAAAGTACAAAATATACTTCTACTAAACATCACTGCCTCTGGTAGCACATGCCAGACCCAGGAGGCTGAAGTCAAGCTGATGCAGCTAATAACAAGCAGGAAAGTGGTTTTCATCTGTTTTATCTCGGCCTTTATTTTTGGGGCTATGTAGTTAGGTTTGGCAATGGTAGTGTGCTTGAGATACCTTTAAATTAACTTTGATTGAACTTGCCCTAACAAGGAGATCATAAGTGCAGTTGAAACTACTGGGGAGTGTCTTGGCATGAATTTTTAATCATGTAGCATACATGATACAGTATTTTCTGTATGCTTTTTTCTAAGGTGTCAGTGTACAATTTTAAATAGGCAGGGCCTCTAACTGGTAAGGAAGATATCTCTATATTTATATATATTTAGAAGGCAGGATGTATCTTATGACATCTTCATTTTGCCTGTTAGCTGTATTAGCACTTTGAGCTGATTCATCATAAAATACTGAGAATACATTTACAAAAGTTTGATGCTAAATTCCATGTAACAAACTCCTTGACTTCAGATAAAGAGTGCAAATTTGATCCTGAACTGTGGGACATTTTTAACTCAGCTACTAAATCATTGCTATTGGAAGCACCATAGGGTGCTTTCTGGGGTTACAGAAATGTTAAGAAGACCAAGAAAAATACCATCAATTAGGACTTAAATTATACATTATGACAAGTGTCTTACTGAATGTTTTGCTATCCATGTTCTTTTAAACCGTTCCTATTAATAACGTCTTGTTTAATAGGTTAAACATATTTCTGAAGATCCACCGTGTAAATGCCCTAATAAGTTCTGTGTGGAACGTCTTTCACAGGGAAGATACAGAGTTGGAGAGAAGATCCTTTTTATTAGGGTAAAGATTATATTTTCACTTTTTTATTTTTACTTTGTTTTTACTTCACTGCTACCTTCCACTTTGAAAATTACTTCACTGATTAACAGGAAAAAATATTTTCTGGTTAACCAGGACTGACTCATTTTATGACACAACTGGAGAATAAATAGCCTACGGTGTGTCAAGTGACTCAAGGAATTGCTAGTATGTGATAAATATCCTTCTGACTTTAGGTCATTGAATTTGCTCTCTCTTGAATCAATAGCAACCAAAAGAAAAGTCTTCAGAAATGGACCTGATGATTCTCAGTTTGGCTTGAAAGAATATCCACTGCATTAAAACAACTTTTCTTCTACTCTGTTTTGACTGATATTATTTAACAGGTCAGGAAACAGATAAGAGGCTTCATGATCATTGAATTGCCTGGTCATGACTAAGATACATTGGTAAAGCAGCATGAGCAAACCATTAAGATCCATAGTACTTAATTTGATTAACAGATATTTCCAAACCCAGAGCTGTATTTCAGACTTTGTATGTAGAGTATTAACTCCCATAGCACAAAGTTAATCAGTATCAATATTTGCTAATATTATTATATGGCTGAATTTAGCGCATCTATACTTTCAAAGCTTAATTCTTCTGATCCACTTAATCTTCTTTATATATGTCTATGGTAATAATAATTGAAAATATGCTAATCTTATTATGTAGTTGTATATTAAGAATCTGATTCATACTACGCTTCTCTCCATCTTCCTCTCCACATGTACATCTCTTGAATATTGACTTGACACTATGATGGGTCTTGCTCTCAAATAACTGTTATCCCTATTTTGCTAAAGGCACATAACTGTGACCTGATAAAACTGAGCACTTGTAAACAGAAGAAGTCAGAGGGACTCCTTCTTATCTGCAGAAGTCAAGTTCCTGGTTCAACAAAATATCAGAGTGCTTATTCATTCATAAATTTCTGCTTAATTTAACTTACAGTGAAGTCAATGAAGCCAGGTAAGGATTTGGGTTTTCTCAGGAGTGTGAAGTTGGGAACATGTATAAGTACTGTGCTGAATAAGTATTAAGAACTCCTAATTAATTCAGTTATAGATCATAAAGAAGAAGAAATAAGGGATTTGTTAAATCTCACAGATAGTTTGAGATTTAACATGCTAGTAGAAAGGATTAATAGCTTTTCTGGTGTGTAGCCAGTGAGACTTTTTTTTTAATTCTGCAGTATATTTCGGTAATAGCTTTATTACTAGTTTCAAACCACTTTGAAAAAGGTAATGGTTATTAACCAAAGACCTCAGAAATCTGGCACAGTTTAACATCTACATTTTCTTCCTTTTGGTTTTCATTTTAAAAACAGTATCAAAGTATTTTTAATCTTTTAGTTTTAAGAAACTTGAATTCTGCGAGAATGGTGAGTATCAAATTTCCTTTTGCTGGCTTTTTAGTTATGCAGTCTAGTCCAAGCCACATTTCATTCCAAATTTGAAAACAAAACATCCTTTCCATATCACACTTCTGCATTCCAGGTTGAATTTTGCAAAAAAATATAACAATAATATAGATTAGATATTAAACAGCAGTATTAAAGACCATTCCTAGAAAACTTTTATCAGTGGAAACTTGCCATGCATTTCAGTGGGAATAAATTCATGTTCCTAGGTTTTAGAAGTCAGTTGTCTTTTGGTTTAGGTTAGTTTGAACTTCATTTCAGAGCACTTCACTGGATCATAGTGAGTTTTTACTCTTCACTCTACATGTTCATGTGTATATAACTAGATTTATTAGCCTTTCTTTGGAATCCTTTAGACACTTGTGAAAAAGCACATTGAAGATGTGTAGCTGATTTTTAATTTTACTGGTATTTGACACCCTGTTTGATGGCACTGAGGTAGTTCCTCCTATGCTGTATATTCTTTACACAGTGTGACACAGTCAGGTACATGCCATTTTTACAGCCCAATGTGTTCCAGTTGATTTGAGATAAACTCTTTTGTTGTTTTAAGATGTCTTAGTATATCCTCTACTGTATTAGCCTATTAGCTTTTTCCAGTAACCACTATAGAATTTAAAACCTCTGTCACTTCAGTGATGCTACAAGTATGCCATGTGGTAGAAGTTAAAACCTATTAATTGATGGTTAAGATTATTTTTTCAGAACTTATTTAATAATATAAAATTAATATATAATATCTGTATTTTTTTTTCTAATTCTGCAATTCTGTTAGTGAAAAAACCCAAAACCAATATACAAACCAGAGAAGAAAGTGTCCCCACTTCCTCTTTTTATTAATTTATGTCTATATATGACATAAATGAACAAGGAACAGCAAAGCAAAGTAAAACATGGCAGAGCATAGATTTCATGCAAAAAAAATCACAGAAACAGATGTCTCAATTTAAAGTCATTCTAAGGAAAGAAAACCCTTTGGAATATGTAGCAAAAAGCACAGGGGTAATGGTCCCATTAAAATTAATTTTTTTTTTTAACATTGGAAAATATTTAAATTCCTAATAGAAGTTTTAAATATGTGAATTAAAGGAAATTATTAAACTTCATTAAAACATTAAGAGACATAAACATCCTGATAAAATTGCATGCCCCAAAAGTGGGTTTTTATGCATGAAGTGGTTCCATAATGCATAAACTGAATATGATTAACATAATGTTGTGGTGACTTAGATGCTAAATATTTTTTTTCAATAAAAATTTATCTGCTTGTAGATTGTCTTTCTTTCCTTCCTTCCAAATAGGAATGATTCTAAATTCCACTTACACAGAAAAGATGGAAGACATGTTTTATAGTAAAGGATTATATTTATAAGTTGAAATAAATTACCATCTTATTTAAAACTAAAACATTGGTTTACAATTAGTGAGATGTGTGCAACATACAACGAATCATTTGCTGTTTCACTCTCCTTCCATCCTACCATTATGCTTTAGTCTTTCAAAATGGAACTGAATGAATAAGTCTGTTTTTAAAAATAAAGAATAACAAGTCATGGAAACTTGTACAAATGCTTGGTTTATAAATTAGGGAAAAGAGTCACAGAGTTTGAAGTGCTTGCTTCTTGCAGAAGGCAGCAAAGTAGTTATTAAGAGAGATTTTTGTAGTAAGAAATGTCAGTCACACCTTTAAAAAAGTACTTTTTTAACAGTTTCAGTGACAAGAATTCTGTTTTCAAGTTATTGTATATGCATTGTATATGCATTAGTATGAAGATTTTGCACAAACTAACCAGTGTCTCTCAGAAAGATCTGTTGTTTTGGTCCATATCCATGATGATATTCAGATTGTTGGGAAATTATCTTTAGTGCAACTGGAGTCACATTAGATGATATAATGAGTCCTGGTTTTAAAGCTTCTGATTTTTCCTGTGACATATAGATTTTCTCTTTCTTGCAGACCAGTTGATAAGTATGTGATTGCTCTTAAATGATTGACCTTGTACTCTAAATAATTAGTATCATGTAACATTATTTTGCTATAGTAATAATAAAATGTTTATTTAATACTTTTTTCTAAATCCCAGGAAAGGAATGTTTTTTACCTGCTGCAGAACCTGTGTAGAAACTTTATTTTCAGATTCACTAATACAATATATGTGTAATATATAGAATAGAATATATAGAAAAATCACTCTGCAGACAGTCTAGTATGCACTATTGCCTCTTCCTAGTGAGAAAAATTTACTTGTGTATAAATGCATAAGTATATTTTACTCCAAACCATCCAGATAGGGATGATGTACCATATACTATATAAGAACTGGAAATAAGGAGAAATAGAAATCAGATTGATTATACAGATCACAAGACTCAAATGCTTTGTTCCGCCTTTCCAATTCAAATGCAAAAGTTTACTCACAGCTTTTGCATGGTGTGCTTCTGTCTTTTGTTTTTCCTTCAGCATCATTTTCCTAGTTTTTGTCTTCCTTATTCCAAAGATTTTCACAGTTCTGTTTTTCCCAGGCCTCTTCCGATCTGCAAAAGAGTTTATATTTTTAGTAGTGAAAAGCCTTTCCTAAGCTTTATCCATAAGAAATATCTTTTCAGGGTGTTTAAAATGTGAAAATCATGGGCAGATCAGGAGTTTTAATTAACCTAACTCCAAAGAAGATATAGTGGGAATCCTGGGAACTTGTGAATTCTGAAAACAACTTGGGCCTCAGGGCAGCAGCAGTCATTGGTCTCTTTGGGCTTCTAATCTCAGTCTTCTTGTGTTTGTAGACAACTACAAGAGACTGCAACACACCTGGGGAAAGGCATGTCCGAAGTCCAGCCCTAGTTTATACCCAGATAAAAGGTGGTTTTGGAGATCTTTCAGCTTGACATATCTTTGCTCTGTGCCAATTCCTCTCCAATAGCTTTGCAATCACAGAATAGATGACATTTCAGTCTGGTGGTACTGAAGGTGGAATTCTTCTCAACCTTCTCAGGGGCAGTAAAATTCACTCCACAAGACTCAAAAATTCTTGGGCAAACAGTGATACTGAACGTGTCAGTGGAGTGGCTGGAGTTGCGTGTTGCCTATAGAACTGTCAGGAAATCTGTTTTATTCTATACTCCATTGTTAATCTGTTGACACTGGGCAGAGCCCTGCCCTGCCTCAGCTTAAGGTGCAGCTTGCTTGTTCTTTTAGTTACCCCTTCTCTCCTGACTCTTCCTTTATTATTTATTTTTTCCCCTTCCTGCCTCCAGCTTTTCTTATTTAAGACTAGATGCCTCTATGGAACCAGAAGCCCATGGACATATCTCTCTTCACTCTGTTCCTGTTTTTGCACTGAATAAAAAAGTAGCTAGAGCTCCACTGTCTGGTCCTTTGAAGAATTGACATTTCTAGTTAAATAGTTGACTGATTTTCACTGAGGGTTGTTGTTGGAGTTGAGATACAGTGTGTGCCCTTGTTTCTGATACTTAGTTTTAAAATCAAAAAAAACACTGAATTTCATATAACATGAAGTTCATGAGCATGTTTTCATGGTGATACATGAAAACAAATGTTAAAATTAGATAGAAAAAGCTAAAAATTTAAGTGTGTAGATTAGAAAATTTTCTTAAGTCACTGGGTGAAAAAGTTAGTTTAGAGAACAAGAGACAAGATGGAGGATTTAGGGTGTTGTCTCTTGTCCCTTCTTCTTTCTTCTTCATGTTCTTCTCCTAGAAGTTTTTGAGTAATAACAAGTGATTAAACAAAAAATGGCACAGTGCAGCATATAGGTAAAGGGTCATTGGGTCATTAAGAAAAATAACATACATATCTATTGTTAATTAAGTAAAAATAGGTATAAAGATAAAAGAACTGCATACTTCGGGGCCATTTTGTGCATCAGACACGATGTGTGCCACAAGGCCTTGTTTGTACCATCAAAAGAAAGAAATGTACCAGATTACAAAGATTGACTTTGTGTAACCAGCCTAGAAAGACCTGTCAAGTTTTGTGATGACCTTTTCATAAATATGAAAAACAAGATTCTAACGAACTCGGGAGTTTTCTTCAAATCATAAGAATTGAGATAAGCAGGGCTCTCCAATAGGGAGGATCCCGAAAGAATTCAACCCAAAGAAAGCTGAGAAATCCAAGACGAAAAAGAAAAATACAGAAGAAATTAAACAGAATCAGAGAAACAGAAAAAAGATTTTTTACTGAAAAGTTACAGTTATCCAAATCCATAAAGTGTGAGAAATTAAATAAATATTTGTTTTCCCCTCTTGATTTAATTTTCTAACTTTTTTCACCAACATACTGCATTTGTGCAGCCATTGATGTTAATTTAGTGTCTAAAACTTTGAAAGGACTAATCAGAAACTTTTTACCAAAAAATCCCTTTGTAAGTCAAATTATTAGCTCTGAATTTAATGGAAAACTGTTGAAGTTACTCCTTTTTACTTTCACCCAAGTTCTTGTTATATTTGGTGGAAATTTTTTTTGCAGAATACATCTTTGATGCAATATTCAGATTCAGTGGAACTGACAGGCTGTGCAATAGCTCTACAGTTTTTCTCACTAGCTTAGTCTTTTTTGCCTCAGTGACCTCCTTCTGTGGACAATCAAATACCATGTCTTCTTTAATTCCCAGAATTAAATTAATGCATTATTGTACTATGAGAACTCCCCTTGGAGATAAGAAAAAATTGTAGCAAATTGTATTGTGCCTTTTTTAGGGTGTAATGCATCTTCAAGAAATGTAATATTCTAGTTCTTGAAATGACTAATACACCTGTGGTAATTTTCTGCCATAATATTTGTAATTTAGGCTTCTAGAACTGAAGTTACAAGAATATTACATTACCTGAAATTAGTAGAAAGAGAATACTCCTGAGGAGGAGGCTAGGGTAGAGTAATCTGAAGCTTTATGTCTAAAAGCATCACCCTAAAATTCAGCTGATTTTCATAGCAACAGATAAAGCTGGCAAAGCAAGACATTCCTCAGGTGCCTGAGTTTCCTCTCTGGCATGAATAAACTAGGGTAATACACTGCACACCAGCATTGGAAGTATTTTCTGTGTGGTAATTAATTGTACAAAAAATTGTCAATACTTGTAAAGATAAGTACAAAGCTAGAAAAATAGGTATTCTTGATCTCATTATTTTAGATTTTTTTCCCTCAATACCGAGAATATAAAAATACACCAAATTATATAACTCTTCTTCTCTCCTTTTTTCCCCTCCCTTACTCCTGTATATAAAAGGTATTGGACCAACATCTCCACAGCTAGGAGCATATACAGACTGCTACTCATGTCCACCATTAATCTACAGACAATTTTGAAAACAAAAAGGTCTTTATTTATAGTGTATTGTTGAGAACTAAGGATTGGGTCCCATAAGTTTATACTGAAAATTTTAATGGGGGAAAGTATTTCCTGTCTCTCAGTTATTTTCTTTTGTTTCTGTTAAGTAGATTAGTCATTTTGTAGAAATCCATTTGACATTTACTAGACAATAATATATTCTGCAGTAATTATGAGACAGCAGCATGTGCTTGCAATTTAGAAAACACCTAAGTAAACCTGATGCTTTAGAAATGAATATACTGCTATTTGTAGTGTTGCTGTTAAAGGATGGCACTGAGCTTTACATTTCTTTAAACTTCTTTGACTAGGTATGAGACTAATGGGAATTAGATTTAACAGAGTCAAGGTAAGTACATATGTCTTCTGTAGAAGAATGCTAAAATATTTTTTAGGGTGAATTGAAGTTAATATTCTTCTCTGTAGGTTTAGATAATTACTATACAATGCTAATTGAAAAGGAAAAAACCCACCTGATTCTTTATGATATACATTGTGTACAGTATACTTTTATACTGTAAGCATAACTCATGCAGCCATCTGGAGAAAGGAGCAAATGTGGTGGCATCCATTAACCAGAGCTTCTGCACTGTTCATAAGGGATTGTCATTGGACATGTAGGATTCAGGCATAAAAATGCATTGAGTATCTATTGCTATATTCCTTAGCTTTAGTGTAATACTCTTTAGAGAAATCTTAGCCTACATGAGAGAATTTCCAGTTGGGCTTTGTATCTTGACTCAGGAATAATAGTTCTGGCCACAATTTAACAAAAATAGTATGTAGGCTTTTAAAATATTTAATACTATGGGGTTTTACCTTTCTATTCCTAAAATAACAGGAGAAATTTAGAGTGCATTTAAAAAAATGTTTTATTTCTCTGTCATTCCCTTGTCAGTGTGAAAGCAATTTTTTCCTCTTGTTGTATTCAGTTACACTTTCTAAGCATTTGTGTTGTTCACCAGAAACTGTATCTAAGCTCCACTGCACCTCTGGCAACATGCATGTAAAGACATAAAGTACTTTTTGCAAGAAATTAACACAGCAGGATTTTATCCCATGTGTTTAATGATGAATTTGTCCTCTGTGACACCTTCTAGTTCTGACCAGAGGAGAAATAGTAAATATTTCTAAATCCTTTCTCATGTTGAAATACAGAACATTGTTTTTTAATGAGAGTAGTCATGATTTGCATGGCAGAGAATTTATCAACTAGTCTGTTCCACGAGGATCTTGTCTTTCCTAGCAGATGTTGTCGGATGCCCACTCTTTCTAGAGAGGTGGGAGAAGTTTAATTTTTGTTTTTGGTTTTTATTCTCTTAAAAAGTTGTTTTGTTTTGGGTTTTTTTTTTTTTTAGAATCAGAGGGATGCCTTCATCTCACCTACAGGGTCCTTTCAGTGGGGAGGAGCAAGAAATTCCTCTCTATTTTCAATGATGATGAATTGGATTGATAATTAAACTACAGAGTTATATAGCATTTCATATTATTTATATTTCAGATTAAAAATGTAAAAATTTGTCAATTTGATATATTCTTTGTTATAATTGTGGGGATGTTTATTACGTTGATTTATTAAGATTCTATTTTGAGATGTTATATTCCAACTTTAAAAGAAAAAAGACCCCAAACGAAACTTTAGCTACATCTGTGTCAGTCAGTAGGAATAGATTTATCTTTCAAAAAGTAAAAAGAATTATTTAACAAGAAACTCTCATGGTAGGAAAGGAAGAAAACAATGAAACCTTTATCCATAACAGCTACATCCTTTTAATTATTAGTCTACGAGCCAAAGCCTAGGAAACAGTCATGATAAATTCAGTGTCTCTCTCTCATATTGCAATAACATAGAAATAATACTCTTAGGTTATACTGAATAATGCTTTTTCAGTGCAGATTTTTTGATTTTTGTCTAACTACAAGATAAAAAAAAAGTCCTTTTAAATATAATTTGCTTTTAAAACGTTAGGATAGTAATAATAGCGGTTTTTAGTTCATATTTTAAATTCCATTTGTAAATAATTAAAGAAAAATGACTGTCAAATATTCTTGCCTACATTAAGGTAGAAATAAGGAGAGAGGTTTTAAGGTTAAGTGCACTCCAGTTTGATTATATATGTTATTCTAATATAATGACAATTTGCCCTTGAAGCTATTAGTGCTGAACTATATAAAGTTTAGTTAATGATCAAAATACATGAACAGATTAAAATACAGGTTTTAGTAGTTCTGCACACGTACCTGAATGATCCTAGACTAGTGTGTATTAGTTACTGTTTCTGCTTCTTGAGCTGGTCACTTCCTTGTATATCACAAAGGGAAATAGTTGTATCAAGTGACTATGCCAGTTCACATGGGACCAGAATTATGCTTCCATAGCACGTCAATCAGCAGAAATCACAAATGCCCAACAAAGGTCACCATTTGATCCTGACTTTCTTTTCTTTGATTTTGTTTATTTTCTTCTTGACATTAGAAGTTTGAGTCCAAGACCGCTTATATGCTTTGTGCATCAAATAATGAATTTTCACTGAAGTTTGTTGTGTAGTTTCTCTTCTTCAGCAACAGAACATTAAGAAAACTATTACTGCATTTTTCCCTTGATGAAAAGTTTGTTAATTATCACATGAATGCTGCAGAGTAAGTACCAACTTAGAGATGGGTTCAAGTTGTTAAAAATACCCTGAAGTTAGAGGTAGCCCACACAAGCCAAGGGATAAAACTTTTATCTTAATGTGGAATTTAGAGTTAAAACTGAATATGCAGTTTCCATTATTTATCCTCTTCTGAAAACAACATAGTTCAACATACTTCCAGAAATGCTTTTTTTGTGATTGTCTTCTAGTATTGAAGTATTTCATGGGGGGTTAGCTGTACATGCAAACAAACTTTCCCTTGTATTTTGATTTTTAAAATGATGAATACTCAGATTTCTAACTTTTTTACAACTTTTTATAAACAATTTGTTTTACAAATCTCATTGAGGTCTAACAGATGTAAGACTGCTCTGACTCTTAAACATTGTTTTGCTTGTTTTAGTGGAAGTTTAGGAGCACTCCGTATACTCTTTTTGTTGTCACTGATTTTTGAAACTCAGAACAAAACAAGAATATATTGCTATAAGGAAGTTTTAAACACAGAAAACATTTTCTTTGCCAAAGATTAGTAAGCCTGGGGTACGGAGTCAACTGTTACCTTAAGTGTATCTACCAAAACCCGACAACTACTAAACTGAAGACCAGCTATAGATTGCTCACCAAGTCATAAATCAGCATCACTTGATACAGATTGCTTTATGGTATGCTATCATGAGTGCTTTCAACTCATCAGAAATGTATTTATATTAAGGTTTAAAACACAACTCCAGCTCCTCATCTCCCACCCCCCCCCCCCGTGATTCCACATGCCAGGACACTAGAATTGTCCTATTTTATTAAGATAGTATTTCAATCATGGCAACAGATGCTGAAGTGCTTTGGTTGTTATAAGCACTATTTAGATGAATACATGCTATGGAATTTATTAGATATTTTACTAGATATTTTAGGTTTTGCAGTCCTAAGAATACACCTCTTCTCTAATCAACTAGTTGCAACTCTGTCTGAAGCTTTTAAAATTTAGAAGAGAGCCAGAACTGTTGCCCAAAACATGCTATGTTAGGTTGTGATTGATTTGTAAATAATACTGAAATTAATTAAAAAGTAATTTTTAAATCTGCATTAAGGTTTTATCATACATAGAATCATAGAATGGTTTGGGTTTGGTTTGGTTTGGTTTGGTTTGGTTTGGTTTGGTTTGGTTTGGACCCTTAGAGGTCATCTAGTTCAACCCCCTCCTGTAAGCAGGGTTATCTTCAACTAGACCAGGTTGTTCACCTGTCCAACATGGCCTTGAATGTTTCCAGGGATGGGACATCCACAGCCTCTCTGGGAAACCTGTGCCATGGCTTTACCACCCTTGTTGTAAAACACTTCTTCCTTATATCTAATCTAAATCAACTCTCTCATCAGTTTAAAACCATTACCCCTTGCCCTGTCTTGTCATAACACAGCATAAGGAAAGTTGCTGCTTCCTCTGCTGTGTTTACTGCCTTTAACAGTCTTGCTTTTCTCATATAATCTTTAACATATTACCATGTTAGCTTAACATGAACTTTATTGTATTAAAGAATAATTATTTATTCATAAGGAGACATGTTTATAACAATTTGGCAAGTGCATAACCATGATAATTTCCTGTCTCATTTCACATAATTTTTAATAATCTCAAAGACTTTTTAAATATAAAAGGAAATGGGTCTCTGCCACTGTGTCAAAGTTTTTCATGTGTTAGACTGCCTGTAAAGGAACTGGTTTCTACCTCATCTGTGTTCTTCCCCTGCAAACCCCCTCATCTTAAATGCTTCCTTTTCCTGAATTTTTAATTTTTATTATTCCTTTTGAATGAAGATCTCAAGGAATACTTGATCACTACACTCTGAATTTCAATCTGGAACCCAGATACAATTTTGAATCATTCCATTAGAATAAAAATGGATATGTGCTGGTGCAAGTGGTTCTAGTGTGACAGGAAGATTCAAAGACAGGTGTACCAAGGGCCTTTTGTATTGGCAACTCCTGGCCTCCTGGCCCTGTTCTACTAGCATGATTTTACATGGAGCATATCAGTAGATCACTTAAAGATGACCCGGCTAAGTCACAAAATGAGCTTCTAGTAGAATTTTTTTTTTGAAATTGACACAGATATTTAACCTTTTGATACCATTTTGCTTTAGCATGTTGCTTTCCCTAGAAGACATTTAAGCTCAGCTAAACTGGTATTGCTTCAGGCTCCAGAATACCTCCTGGTTTCCATCAAGGGAATACATAAAAAAATTTTTGAAGCAGTTATTCTTTTTACAGCTCAGGTTTCGCTTTCTGTATCAGACCTGAGAAACATTAGCTAGCCATTAGTTGCCATTAGCTAGCCTATTATATTCCCAGTTAATCTAATATAGCTCACTTATTTTCAGACACTGTAGGTGAAGGTAATACTTGAATAGTGTTTTGAACAATAAATTGAATTCTTTATATGGTAGGGTTTTAAAAATCATAATGTAAAACACTTCCCAGTCAAAATGTATGGATTTTAAATGTATGTGAGGTATTTTTTAATTTTTACTTTAAATTTTCTTTTAAATGTATTTCCCTTGTGTCTAAGGTGTAGAACCATAGTAGTATTCAGAATTCTGTGTCAAACCTTCAAACCCAACTCACATAAATCAAGTAAAATGATAGACTGCAAAAGGTTTGGGTTTTTTGAAATTTCAGTGGTGCTCATACAAATTTCTTTTACTTAAAAATTTACTCATGATTTACTGACTGGCAAGAAGGAGAAGGAAAATTTAGCATTTCATAAGGTTATAAAGAACCCTGTTTCTCTTTCATTCTCTCCTCCCCACCCCAGTTTCTCAAAGTATTGGCAAGCCAAAGAATGATATCATGGCAATTTCATGCTGAAAGTGTATATTGTTCTCAAGTCTCCCTCTTTCTCTTTAGTCTTTGCTAGACGGGTGGGATTTTTTTTTTCCTTTTTTGTTTTTATTTAAATTTAATATGGTGTTTGTAAAATATGCTAATAGAAATTCCTACATAAGACAATTCTGGGCATAAACTCAGATTTTGAAGGAGCCCATGAAAATCTGGTCTGCATGTACTGATAATTGTGTATAATTTCGTTACAGGTATAATGTAGCTAATTTACTCAGGGTTACAGTCTTACTGGCCTAATTTTAGAACACATTTCCAACTGAGGAAAAATAATAGCAAAGGGGATGTGGTTTTGCTCAGGGGTTTTTTCCTTAGCTATTATCATTTTAGTATTCAGTCTTGTCCTAGCCCTTAGTCCCTTGCAAACAGCACCAAAAAATTCAATCTCTGAGAAGTAAAGCTGGTTCTCAGTGCTTCAGGAAATCCTGTCAGTACAAAAAAGCTATTGAGGACAAGTAAGTAAGCAACCAGTGCTTTTGGAGTATCTCAGTATATATGGAATAGTGTGGCAGAGGCTTTTTGTTAAATGTGCAAGGCATCCACATCTCTTCTTTCACACTGGTGAAAAGCAACATGTCTGTAACATACAGACTAGGCTTGTGATGGTGCTTCTCTAACTCTGTCTGTTCTCTATTGTTTCCATTTAGTCCAAAAACTGGTCTGAGGTTTTACCCAGAGGAGATGCCTTAAAGCTCAAAGCTTTGTGCTATATATCATGGTGTCTGTGGCATTAAATCTTTGCTGTAGGAAATATGGAGATCAAGTGTTTGATTAAAGTCTGGCTATGTTTGTATATATGTATATCTAAAATGTTTGTCAATGAGTATTTTTTGAAGCCAAGACTCTGCCTGTATTTGGCTTGGAGCCATCAAGTAATTTTTTGCAGATTCTAGTGAATATGAATGTACTGACATTTAATACTGCAGGAATTTTTATGTAATATGCCCTTTTTGCTAATACTGAAGTAGAGGCCAATTCAAAAACTAAGATTAGCCTGATGATGAAAGATTATGTTGATGTGAAAATAGGCATACTTACATTTTACACTATGATCTTCACATTCATGTTTCTTTAACTGTTCAAGATTTATAACAACTGCTTAGTTGATACTTTGAGAAGAAAGTTACATGGAAAGAATTTCTCAGCACTGGGGCTTAGCATTAGCAAGGCTTGTCTAAGGGAAAGATCTCTGTAGCTTTATCTCTGTTTAGAGCTACTGCTTGGAGCTATCTGTGATGCAATTAGTACTAGAAGTCTTGTCATAACAGTTAGTTTTGACTTTCAAGACTAACATAATAACAAAAACTATTTAAAAAGTAAAGTCTTTCTAGAACGAAAGCTGAGACTAACTTAACAGATTCTCAAGTCTGAAGAAGCTTTGTTTTACAACACGCATTCATTTTGCTTTATTCATAATGCAGATGTGGAAAAAATGTTATGAAGATATTTTTTGATCTACCAACTTAACACATATGTTTGCATTTAGGAACTCTTTTTTGCTTTAATAACCCATCTTACCTGGGCCTGGGGTACTTTATGTATTTTATGCAAGAGAATGTATGTGTGTGTTTATGTGTGTGTGTGTGTGTGTGTGTGTGTGTACACAGTTACACATGGTTGTGTACAAATGTGCATGTGCACACTACTGTCTGTGAAACCATAGTCCTGCATCAAGGAGAGTTAATATGTTAACTGGGTAATTTTTAGACATCCAGGTGAATTAAGAGAGAACACTGTACCCTTTAAGTATGGCAAATGCAAGAAGGAAATAGTGATTTAACATTCTCTGTTTTGTCCCGGAGTTTGAAATATTTCTGTCTGCATGCTGATTTTTAATCTAGTCAAACTGTTTTGCAGAACATATGCACTATAATGAAAAGTATCTATTAAACTGCATATAGGGAGAGAGACTGTGAAAACAAAGATCAGTGCATAAAGATTCTGTAGAAATTACTTTCAGCAGTGCCAGTTAGGAAACTGATTCCTCAATAAAAATTTAATAAAGCTTTAAAGATTTAACAGACTTGTAGACAGTCAACTGAAATTTTTAGAAACTTCTAGGAAAAGGTGGTTCCTAGTCAGATCTGTGTTTAGAATGTGAAGTAGATATAATTCTGGACACACAGGGTTTCTTAAATATTCAGACAGAGTATGCAGGTAGAGTTGTTGTGGTGCCTCTTCTATGATAACCTGAAAATACAAGGAGTGGTAAGATTAAAAAAAATCTCGTCATCTCATAGATTAAGGTATTGGCTGGGGCACACCATACAGGTGTGGAACATAGGAAACACTGTCTACTCCACAGTTCAGATGTAGCGGCAGTGAATTAGAGACAATATTTGAGAAGGAATTTTAATCAAGAATGTTTCCATTGCTTTTTCAGGCTTTACAGAAGCATCACCTGATCACCTTAAGAAGAAACCCCAAAATCCCCAAAAACCAAAGCTGACCACAAAACCACAAAAACCCAAGCCCAACAAACACAACCCAAAAAAACCCTCAAACCCTAAACCCCCCAAACCACCTCAAAACAATGTAATCATAGCAAGAAGTCATCTTGTAATTATTCATTAAATTTTATATCACTCTATTGGAATATTATCAAAGGAAAATCTATTATTCTAACAATAAGTAAAAAGTACATCTCTGTAGAAAGTGAAATCTAAGGATGAAGTATTGCAAGGATACTTGCATACTTGATGTTTACATACTGGATTTGTCTAGCTCTTCCTTTTGTTACACTTTTTAAACTAATTTTACATAATTCTTGCTCTTGCAATTATGATTAAAAAGCACACATGCAGTAGAAGTACTGCTTCTGTTCCTATTATGTGTGCTTACTCTGTCTTCCTGTCCTGAAACACAGCACTAAATTTTATAAAATTTATTCATGCTTCTGAGTAAGTGAAAAGTGGTTTGTGTTCTCTAAGACAAGAGAGTCAATGTAGAGCCTAACTATACACAAAAAAGCACTGAGGAAAACACCTTTGCCAGTAATCAGGTCTAATCCAGAAGCAAGTTTACATACTAAAAGGGAAAGGATAGAAACTCTGGGCTACTCTGTTAGAGTAATCAGTGTCTTTTTGGCAACTAGCACATGTTCCCTTTCCAAGATCTTTGCCAGAACCTAGAATGATATTCTGGTATTTGCAGAAAGATATAAAACTGATGAGTGCAAAGAGATCCAGCATACTGAAATATATACAACGGAATTTCCATGTGACTGAATTGAAGTGCTGTCAGGTTACAGCTAGCAGCTATCAAAACTAAACTGGATTACTAATACTAACTTTAAATAATTCATTCCTGTGTCAAGAGAGTTACCATTGTCCTAAAATTATTAAATACCCCACATAAAATATCACAATATGAAAAACCTATTCATTCTTTAAGTCTGACTGCTTCTCCTTTTAACCCCATCCATTTTTTATCTTTAAAATTTCATGCCAAGGAAGTGTGGTTTTTTTGGTAGCATTCACTGCACTTTAAATGGATTTCAGGGCTTGGCAGCTGGTCAGCCACTAACAAGTGTCATGAAAGTAGAGTAAACTCGTGGAAAGCATTCCAAAGATAAACTTGTAATTCCACAGAACAAAAGTGCTAATATTACCATGGTTTTTCCTGGATTCTGTCTCATGGAAAAATCAGGATTACAAAAAAAGTTAGTATCAGATATACTGTCAAAGTAGGGCTGTGGAGAACAAGAACATCAGTATTTTGTCTTTTATTGCCAAAATTTACCAAACTCATAAATTCTGTTAGTTTCATGTCCATGTAAAATATGGGTCAAAACAGTTAAAAATTCAACATTAACACATCAAACTAGATGAGACTGATTTCAGCTGAAACTTATTTTGTGCTAAACTGTTTAGAAGAAAAGCCTGAATAAAAAAAGTTCTGAAGTGATTTATATCTATACAGTTTAGGACATTAGTAAGATATATTAATGTGGCTGAGAAATAAAATACTTCTAATCTGTATGTTTAGTTATGTTCAGTATTAATGGAGTAATAGTGTAAGTGTGTACACATAATGCTGGTAAGGAGATTCAAAAAATGTGTGTAATGACTGTGGCAAAGTAGTGATGTGTATGAAATGAAATAGTTAATTTCAATATGTAAAATTCATACATTTTTCAAGCTGATATGCAAATCCTTAATTTTTCTACGGCAGTACAATTACAGAACAAACCCATTTTAAGTTCAAATATATTAGAATTTTAGTTCAAGATGATGGGAAGTGCTAATCTGGACCCAAAAAGAAAATAAAAAGGTGTAGCAAGAAAAGTTGGTATCAGTGAAATATCATGCAGCCAGGTTGTTATATGTTAACTTCTGCTCATACTATCCTCATCAATGCAACCAATTCACCTCTGACTTGCATTTAGATGGCTATTTTTAGAAGTTGGGAGAGTGACCAGTTTTGGATTTCCTGCTTTCACATTGCAGCAAGAGTAAATTTGGTCAACTTAGCATGCTAATTTAAAATTTCCAGCCATTTGTACTCTTCTCCAGTTGATGTACTTGGTATGTAATTCCTAGTATTACATATACTGTGGTCAAATTTGGCCCAAAGACTTCCATGCTAATCAAGTCACTTGAGATGTGGTAGATTTGAAATATGTAGTATTTTACTACAGATAGCATTGGACTAGATTTGACTCCAGCCAAATATGTATGTGTATTTGGATCTATAGTCAAAACCCATGACTGCAGTCTTGGATAAATAGTTTGCAATCTGCAATATCTTAATTTTATTTAAAGTTTTTCATTCCATTTAGATGATTTTCACAAATTTTTAACATATTAGTATAGCTTTGGCTCATTACTGACAATGCTGGTTTCATAGATTTGCAGTGATGTAATTTCATTCCAACTTTGTAACATCATGCCCCATACACTGACACTGAAATAATTTTGAAAACTTTGAGAGAATGCTTTGTACTATTTAAAGGAAATTAGACCTAAGGATAAACATTATTGAAATTATGCCACCCTTATTCTCCCCTCATTAACCTGGTGTAAATTAGAAGGCATTTTAATGAAACCCATGGAGTTAAATAAATTTATTTCAGGCCTGTTCATTTAAAAGAATAGCCTGTAGTCTAAATTCAAGCAAGATCTAATAAAACAATCTGCCTCTAGATACTTTCCAAATGTAATTTTCTTGCTTATGCATGTAGGTTTGTTGATTTAGAAACCAGGGGATGGAGGTAGGAGAGAGTTTCCAGATTTCTGTCTCTTACCGTGTGACTGTTTCCATCATTTTGGCATTGCCCTTAACTGTTTGTGTATAAAACTGGAAAACATATCTTGAGACATTTTTTTCTTTGTCTATTACATTTTATCTAAAAGCACATGGAATAAGGTTTCCAGCATAACTAGGAATCATAAAACAGAAGGAATCTGAGGCACTCTGTAGGCAGGCAGCCAGAATCATACATTATCTGTTTTGCATAGGTTTTCTGATGTACCTTACGGAGTCCTAGCAGTTCTTGTGGATATAATTGGTTGAAGGAATATTATCTGAATATTGCCAGCTCACTCATATTTTTATTAAAAGCCTTTTATCTCTGTTAGAGATGCTAGTAACCAAAACATTTTTCTCCAGAATAAATTTCCTGTGAAAGCTGTAGCTGCTCTTCTTCCAGTAATAGGTCAGTGGAAGCAGTGATACTGTAGAGTTGTCTGACAGTGTACTTACTTCTTGGGACCTTGAGTTTCTTACATATTTCCTTCAATTTACATGGAACTATAAAGATTGCTTCCATTTATAATGTATCCTATATGTAAAGGGAAATCGAGCTGGAAATTTGCCACAGTGATAACACAGTGTTGTTAAAACATATAAGGGTCAATTTTTTTTTATTTTTTTTTTTTTGTGAATGGACATTAGAGCGAGCCCAAAGGACAATGATGGCATAGACTTGCTGGCTCTCAGGACTGTGATGAGGAGATAGTGTGAAAAAGGGTGAAATAAAATATACAAGGAATGCATTTTTCAAATATAACTGCTCTACAAGCGAAAAAAGCTATATAGAATCATAGATTGGCTTTGGTTGGAAGGGACCTTAAAGATAATCTAGTTCCAACCCTCCCCCCATGGGCAAGGAAAACCTGGAATTAATAGAGAAATAGCTGTTACAATGAGTGTACAATGTACTGATATTCAGTATAATTACTGCAATGTTAAGTATCAGTTGTTAATTACTGTCTGTTCACAAGACATACAACAAACAATGGAGCAGATACAGACATATACACATTATTGCTCTTAATCTTAAAATGTTGGTCAGCTCATGTTTTTAACCTTACTCTGCTCCACCTACAGGCTTATGAATGTACAGGGTTATGAATCTAGGAGAGCATTTCTCCGAAGAAGAAAAGGAAATCTAGTTAAATCAAGCTGTAGAAGTGGAATTGTATAAATATGAATGGGGAAAAAAAAGTCCTTTTCTGAAGTGTTCTGCCCATTATTTGTTCTTCTGTCCATGTACTCTTTCTTTTAAAGTATACATTATATAGTCCAGGATAAAGAAGGAGCAGCATTCGTTCAGTATCCAGAGTTTCTTACTGCTTGTGATAAGTAGTGAGGATGGTAGGTATAACTCATCGAGGGAAGGAGGAGGTGGAGTCTGGAGTGGTGGAAACCTAGGAGCTCCTCCCTTAGTGGGAGGAGATGGGATTACAGCTACACTACAGCATGAGGAGAAGCAATTGAAGGCCAAGCCAAGCCCTCACACCATGGTCCAGAACATTCTGGAAGAGAGACAGACTAGAAAATCTCTTTCAGTATATTGGGAATTAATTGAGAATTAGACTGTGCAACTTAGGTTTTTGGGCAAATTAACCAAATTACTTTTAGGAATGTGAGTTAGCAGCTACTACTGCTCCACAGCAATTGTTCATATGCAGTGTTTCACTTTAATGTATTAGGCAATAGTTCCTACTGGTCTGATACTAAAATTGTACTGCATCTCTTTGAGGAATATTCTGGCCTTAGAATACAAGACAGCTAGGAGACTGGAACAAGAACAGCTCCCTGTTTTCTTCTTGCCATTTTGGAGTACTGGATTGCCTTAGGGCACTTGTAAAGAGGTTTGGACTCCTCTCTGTTCCACTGCTTGTTCCTTTGTGCTTCTATTTTTTAGGAGGTTTTAATTTTCTCTCACCTGTAATACAGGGAGCAGACTTCCATGAAGTTTGTGGGTTAAGTTATGGAAAGTACAGGAAATAAACATCCTGTAGAGGAAAGATGGAGTAAAAGTAGACGGATTAAATTATAATCTATCCTTAAAAACAATAAATGTATCTCAATTTTATTTATTAATTGCTGACGCTATTGGAAGAGATTCTTGTAAGCAATATCCCCAATATAGCCACATTTTAATGAGTCTTTTTGTAGAGGATAGTATAAATAATAGTTTCCTTCTAAAGGACCATATTGTTAAATATATTTACAATGACTAGACAATAGAATGTAATTTCGACTTAGTCAGAAATAAAGGCCAGATGACTTTATTTACATCTCTATTCTAGGATTGCTAAGCAACCAAGGACAAATGGCTTTATGTCTGGCTAGTATATTGTATTGCTTTAAAAAGCTTTTTAAAAGAACATTCATTCTTTGGAACAGGGATTGTAAGCATATTACAGCTTCTCTTGGATAATTTCTGTATTTTAGCACATGATCTCCACAGGCCAGAGTAGTCATATGGCTGAAACTTCCCCAGTTTTACATGTCTCACTTTAATTAGTCTTCATAACAACCATCATTGTCATGTGTCATGTTGTTGGTGTTCTTTCATGTTTGTTTCTTTATTTTTATATGTTTATTTTAGTAAGCTGCAGTTACAGTAAGGTAGGGGTTAGTGCAAATTGAAATTATGCACTGTAGGTTCTTCATCTTCAGGAACATATAGACAGCTCAATAATTTTGAGCACAGACCAATTTCATCTGCAAGCATTCAGAGAGGAGTTATGTTATGCATATGTTAAATCTTAAAAAGTCTAATTTCAACCATAGCTACCTTCTGACTAGTTTAATCTCAGTTATTGGAAACTGTACTTTTTAATGTTAATATTTTATCCACATAGTCACAGTTCCTACCTTTGATGAGCCAGCAAGCCTGTATACAGATGAAATGGAAGAAGTAAGTCTTGTTATGCCAAGCCTAGAGACTTGAAGTAGAGAATTACAGTATATTTACTTGCTGAAGGACATGTGAAAAAGATACCTTTAGGTTTATTTATTTTTATAATTAAACCTACATCTCTCATAGATTTGAGGAAGTTGAAATTGTATTATAGTCATTACATATTGTTTTCTCTTATGGGTTGGATCAGACACCTCAGCACTTGCCATTCCTAAAAGTAATGCCATGAAGAAGTAAGAAGCCTGAGTAATAAAGGCATTATTGAACTTTTCATCCAAAAATATGTAGGCAGTTTCTGCATCTGAAAGTGTAAAGACTATTATGAGAATGTCCAGAAAAATGCAAATTTTTTGGTATTCTTTTGTTGGGGACCCTCATTTTTTAAAGTATTTAATTTCCTTTTGCTTACTTGATAGTGTCAAACCAAATGAGGCAGCTGCTAATCCTGAATAAATTCATATAAGGCAGAGAACCATCTAAAGTCAAAGTATTCATGACACTGACTAGTAGTACAGAAGACCTCTACAGTGTCATATTTTTTAGTTCTTCCCAAAGATAAATCTGCAAACATAAAATACATGGCATTCAGTTCCTTGTTAAGGTATTGAAGTTTTTAAATTTTATTAGTTTTTATTGCACAAGGAAATGAAAAAGTCCTACCTATCCTTTTTGAGATCTTAATTTCTCTAGAATAGACTTTTTTTATTCCTATTCCTTATGCTTTTAATTGATTGTGGTATTTGCCTGCCTCCTTGTGATTTTCCTTAAAACTGCAACCCTGACCTGATGTGTTTGATGGTTTTGGTTTTATGGGGTTTTTTTTTATTTTTTGGTTGGTTGGTTGGTTTAGTTTGGGGCAGGGTTTTTTATTGTTGTTTGGTTTTTTTTAATAGGCCATACTAAGGTAATTAATTAAATTGCGATGGCTCTAGTCATGCCATTTATTTGTTTGTTTGTTTTGGATGTCACATGTTAAACTGAAATACTAATGGTCAATTTGAGGATGTTACCATACCTATCTCAACTAAACCTAATTTTGAACATTGGGTAAATCAAAATACCTTAAACATAATTTTAAAGTTTATGGGTCATGATTTTTACCACTAAGGGACTGGCAGCATCTATATTTCAACAGGGGGTAAAAGACGGTGATCTGGAGAAAATGGCCTACAGACACTTTTGTGACAAATATTACAAAGATCACAACTACAGGGAAGATATTGTTGGGTTTGCTGTACTAGTATCCCAGAGGATGGGGACACACAATAAAAGAAACAAGTGAGCATTTTAACTTCAGCTTCTGCATTAATCTCGCATACACTTGAAAGTGGCTGTTTGAAGCAATTCGGAAGGTAAAAAAAACCAAAAACAAAAAGCATTCAGACAGGGAGACACATAGATTGCTGCAGTTGGATGTATATGATAATGGAAATCAATCTGTGCTGGACTTAGAACATCTGTCACTTACCACATGCACATCACTTCCAGAGGCAGGCAGTGATAAGAATTCTGTAGATGAATATGTGCAGTTATTTGTTTAGTTGCAGGAGGTACTTTCTTTTATTTGGCTGTTTGAGGCATTAGAAGAGACAGAATAAGTCTTGATAAAATACCTAGGAAACAAATGGTACTTCAGGATTCATAAGAATATTATCATGTACTTCTGCAGTCTTGTAACATGAGCATGTTCAACATGCAACCCATGGACATTTGCATGATGAAACCCTAGATTAGCTGAATTCAGTGGCAAAATCTAAATAGATGATCACTCTACTTGAAACACTCTGTGACTTAATATCCTTAAAGAAATGTAACTTAGGAGAATCTTGATTGCCTGTAAAAAATTAATTCCTTTTCATATTTAGTGGGGCTTCTGTTTTAAATTTGTGCACAATTTATAAATAGAACTCATATTTTTCTTATTAAATTGTGCTTCTGACTTATTCTGAACACTACCTCACTGCTCTAATACATAATTTTAGAGGTATTTCTTGAGGGGTAAAACCTTAGTTGACATTAGAAAATGAGAGAGAATTTTCTCTAGCTATTTAGGTTTTTTTAAACAGAGACTTTTCAGGGCCCTAAATGCTAGTAGAAAGATTAATCATTACAATTAAGAAAATCTGTTGTTTTTTGGGGGTTTTATTCAAAAATAAGGGTAAAGTATTTTTCTTCTTTTTAAGAAATCTCTCATAAGTTTATTTTAGCAGCCTCGTTCTAGTCTTCCCCTACCCCCATTATTTGATTTTAGTACATATGGTTTTCCATAACTCCATCCAGACATACCATTTGTGAGCTGACACTTTCACTTAGTATCATAAACTCTGTCTGATTTCTTTTTAGGTATTTCATCTGTTTGCCATATCATCTCTTCTGCTGAGTGTTGCAAAAAATATTTCTTATGAGTCAGTGTTGCAGCTAAGAGCAACTAGATTTCTGCTCAATATCACACAAATCAGTTGATAGGGACTAGGTCCTCCTTGTGGCTAGCACAGGCATATGTGTCTATAGGGTAAGAAACAAGAAAGTGTCACCTTAATTGCCCTCAGACCTCAATGAGGTGCACCAGATGTCACCCAAAGTGCTTGGCAGTGCACCATCCCTTTACCTACAAATACCATTCTGAACATGAATCTTATGTCTAAATAATTTTCCTTCACACTATTAATCTTTGTCCAAGACATAAATGCTGTCTTGGTTTAAAGTACAAGTGTCTGTTAAGGAAGGCAGGAACCTCCTTTGGAATGGAAAATGTAAACCCTTTCCCTTTAAATTATTGTAATTTTGAAATAAGGGACTCTTAGCAGAGATATGAGAATAGGAATAACAGTTCTGTGCTAGTTTGAAGGCAAATCAGTGGGAGATACTAAGTTAGAACTACAATTTAATAGGAAAAATAAAATGTAGTAGTAAAAAACACTGACAGAGTCAGAATACAGTCTGACACCCTGTCTATCATGGTGTTGCTAGCAGTCTGATTAAATGGTGGCTTCAGTCTTCCTGGAATGACAGATGTGGTTTTGTTGAAGCAGTGGTCTTGTAGAAGGGTGTAGTTTTCTTTTGAAGGTTTAGTGGTGGTATAGATGGTCTTTTTCTAGGAATCCAGTGGAAAAAGGCTGATTGGGGTTTTTCTAAATCTCAGATTATATTTAGGTAGGAATGTCTGTCTCCTCTCTCTGGGTGGAGCATCTCATAACAGGATGATGTTGTTTTAGCAGTCATGCAGTGAGACTCAATGGCCCATTAACAGAAGGTATCTCCCTGGAGGGAGGATGGGTCATGGATGAAATAAAGAACACTGCCCCATCTGGTTTTAACAGCTGGCCCATAAAAAAAAGATATCCCCTGGAGTTATGAGGAATGGGTCATGGAAGAGATAAAGAACACTGCCCTACTTAGTTTTAACAAATGGTAATAGAATACATACTTTCGGTTGCATCTTGGATTGACAAATGCCTTCACTTGTCAGAAATTCACTTGTTCTTAATGAACAGGAATTGTGTTTACTTCTGCATCTGTGTTACTTCTTGCACACAAAGTGCTCACTTATGCAGGATGCTGTTTTCAATCAGTAAAACAAGATCTCATGTTAGAAATGAAACATATGCTATTTCCAAATTATAGAAAATGGTATCAGAAACTAAATGTGAGGTTTGAGGGAAAATTAAATCAAGAATAAGAATTTCACATGGCATGTTATTTTTATCAGTACAGAAATGTATCTTGATTTCAGTTATTTAGGCAGGAATACCTGGAATAATTATTTTAATGAGTCTGCTATTGTCTGAAAACAGAAATAAGCAGTTTCATTAGGTGTAATATTTTTGCTATAGTCAATCCCAATGCCTTCCCTATGTAGAAATGTTTAACACAACTGTTAACTCCAGAGGTTGCTAGCTATCTGTGCCATACAGAATTTACCTGGTTGTGGTTTCATCCTCTAAACCAGTTCCTGTCTGCTTCTGGTATACAAATAGCTGAACTCATGTGCATTGGTGGTTCATGCCATTATGCCAAGCATATTGACTTCATCTCTTGCCATGCACAAATAGGTGAAGAATGCTGAATTTTTTCAGTGTGAAAAGGAAAAAAATTCCATTTCCTTGCTTGCTGATTTCCTTTGCAGAACACAAGATGTTATTTCATGGCCTCTAAGTATCTTTAGTGATAGATGGAATGACTGCAGAAATGCTCACCCTCAAACTGGACTTCTACACAAATCAAATCATTGTTCTTCAATTTCTCAGGCTTCTTGATGAGACATAAACTTTGAAGAATTTAAGATTTTAGAGAAGCTGAGGCCTTAATTAAAAATAAGCCTTGCTAAATCTAATTAAAATAAATAGATGGGCCTCGTTAAAATTAAAGGTAGATAGAAAGGCTTTGTAAAATTAGAGGTTAATCGTTGGCTAATAACTAATTGTCTACCAACTTTATGCTTGTTCAGCTGGGCTTATAATGAGAGACAAAGAATCTGGTAAAGAGCTTCAAGAACATAAGAAAATTGCAAATCAGAAACTCATTGAAGACATGAAACTAGGAGCTCAGCCAAGGGTCCATTTGTCGCTTTGCATTGAAAAGGTAGAAAGGTCAGAACAAGGAAGATCCATATCCCTTTCTCCCATTTATGATCCCTACCCATAATAGGACCACCAACCCATTTCAAGGAATAAACTACGCATGCTTAATTGCTTTTTTCCTAATTAGCATAGGAAGTGGAGAGTGGGTGACAACTGGGTTATGAATATGTGTTTGTATTCAATATTTCTGTAAATAAAAAGCCTGCATCCACCTGTATTCAGGGATATGCGTATTAAGGGGAGACCCAGCACTGGCCCAGCACTGGCCCAGAGCTGTTAATAAACATACCACTCTGTAACCCCAAAATGGTTAAAGAGTCTTTGTCCATCTCAGTTAGATATTGATACTAGATCACATCCATATTTTAGTAAATCAATGAGATCTTTCCATTCACTTCACTGTGCAGGTGGATCTTTCTTTGTTCCTATCCTATGCCTATAAAATTCTCAGTTTCCCTGGCCCTGCTTTCCATAATGTCTTTGTAAATATCTCTGGTCCTAAGGTCAGGTATCATGTGCAATTTTCTTTATCTTTGAAACTATGGAACAGTCTCTACTATCTCTTCAGCAGACTGTGTATCAGCAAAAATCACTGCTGTGCTGGATCCCATAATTTATGGGACAGTGTTGACAGTCCCACTTCCAGTTTGTCTTTTCAGTCTTTTAAGTTGTAATTACTGTGAGTTGCCCAGAGACTTCCCTCTCTATCTTTCATTGTTCCATGTGTTATAAATGGATAGCCAAATTAATTAATAAAAACAATTTATTCTATAATCAAAATACAATTGTAAAAGCTGCAAGCAAAAATCAGATCAACACTGTACCGGGTGAACAGTGTTGAGTGAGACGAGGATGCTCTCTAGCTCCTCTCCACTGTGTTTCACAAAATGTGACTATCACACAGTCCTTTTTATATGTTCTCATGCTTTTCGGGGGTCCCTTGGAATACACTTCTTACAGACAAATATTCATGCTGGTCTTGGTGCATATCACTGTAATCTTGTTGGACAGAGATTTCCTGGAAATACATTCCTTGTAGATGAATATTCATACTAGCTTTGGTGCATATCACTATAATCTTGTCAGATGAAGGTTTCCTGGAAATATGCTAGGATTCTTATCAGATGAGATTATTATAACTTCAGCATGAATTTATTCATGCCATGTATCACAGTTCCCCCCTTTGTTAATTCATTAATTAGTTCTTTTAAGACAATTTTCAATAAAGCTCACTTATTCTTCAGCTTTATAATCAGTATTTACAAGACTTAACTATACTGCAAGACTTTCTATACTGCTAGTCGGTGTCTAACAACTCTTTTCGTAAGACTGGTTATTCTAATCTTTGATTCCTTTTATTTGGATACTCAATTATATATCAATGTACATGCCTATTGTATCCTGAGTTATATTTTGACTACACAGTAGCTTAATGCTACTGGTGAAATAACTTTCCCATGCTTTTTCAGGTTGTCTGTTAAAACTCATCTTTATAACTGTCCCGGGACCGTACCTTACACATTTCATAATCTTTCTTTTGTCTGTATAAATTAAGTTTTATGCTTTTTAATCGCACCTGTGCTTCAAATCTGGCCAGAGCTTCAGCAGCTCTGCTCATTTTATCTTCTTTTAATTCTATTATCTTAGAAATTTTAGATATTCTCTCAGGTTGACCAGTTTCCATTGTAGCTAACTCAGGATCAGTGGGCATTTCCGCTATTTGGACAACAGAATGGATTAGTTGGATAAAACATGGTATGAGACTAGGCAGTAATAGTAGCCCCTTTATTGAGCACAGTATTAAAAATCCTATTTTCTTACACAAGCTCCCCCTTCAAACATTTGATCCCACCATGATGCTTGAAGGATAGAATTCCATTTTTGAACTGGTACATGTGCTACTTTCTTAATTTCTGCCACAAGGTTCCCTATAGTTTCCCCATAGCCGTCTGTTTCTACACAGCATTCGGACTCATTGAACTTTCCGCAGACTCCTCCTTCTTCTGCTAACAAGTAGTCCAAAGTGATTCAAGTGATTTGTCTTGATACACAAATGCTCACATTTGTGAGTGTTGTTTAGCCAATAACTCAAGAGCATTAGAAGTATGATTTGTTACAACTTCTACTACAGCCTGAAGTTTTATTAGTCGATTTAATAGGTAAATTTGGGTCTTGTATCCCCATCTCCCACCTTGAGCCCAAGTTGCTGGACCATAGTAGGCTAATATCCTTTCTGCAGGCCATTCATCCTCTCCCCATTTCTGATTCCCTGCTGCTTTTAGGAACTCATGATTCAGCTCTCTCTTTTCTCTGTCTAGTGTCTCATATAGGGGTGCTCCCAACAGCTTACTCTCAGACTTTGGTAGCATGAGGAAGGAGCATCAAGTCATTCCCAGAGTACAGGATCCTTTCCATCTGTGGGGTAATTCACTGTATGCCTTTTTCCCACATATCCAGTATATTCTGTCAGGTGCTTTCCATTGGTCATTTACAGTTTCTGGTTTCTCCCAGTAACCCTTTAAGATTTTAAAGGGTTGCTAAGGATTAGCTCCAGGGCTTTTGTGCCAGCATAACTCAATTTGATCATTCCATTCACAATTTGCCTTTTTTGTTCAACTCCAATATCCAGTGGGGGTTTCTGGTAGCCAGTCTTTGGTATTATTTTTTGAATTTACTGCTAAAGTGGATATACAAGGAGTATATCCCACTACTTCAGTATATCTTTTTCCTTCTCTGCTGATACAAACTGTTCCAATTATTCAGTGATCCAAAACCCTCCTTCAGGTCGTTTTAGTGTTTTGGAAATTTGGGTGTGATTCTATTTTAGAAGTTGCTCTAGAGCTAAACTCTCACCTTTCCATGGCCATTTCTCAGCTGATTTAAGCCCTCCACAGATCCAGCAGTTAGATAATCCTTATTCTGTAGCGATCTCTTGTGTTAGATCTACAAAAAGGTTCTTATTTGAGGTGGGTAAGTCCCAATTACTATTCTGTTGTTCTAACTGTTCATATTACTCATTTAATGCTTTTAACTTTTCTTGCTCCATTTTTTTCTTTTTTGCCTCTGACTCTTGTTTCTTCAATTCCTGAGCGATTTGCTTCAACTTGTTCTCTGGATCTACCCCTTCTCCATCTCTTACAGAACAGAAAGTTCTGCAGTATCGTAAGCAAATTCAGTCCTTGTTACTGTCAAGAGGATTAGTTATCACAGGCTCATTACTGAAAGAAACTATTTTACCATATTTTAGATTTTCTCCAACCCAGTATGTTTTCACATCCATAGTGTATAGTGTGCCATAAACGTTGATTCCCTTCTTCCTCTGATCCATACCGAACAGTTACATTTGTTACAGGTGGGAACAGTAGGCCCTAACCCAGCAACATATTTGTGTAATGCATGGGTCAGTATTCCCTTACTCTTTGGCACAGACTACACCTCTAACCACCAATCACTAGGTGTCTGTCTTGGGTCATAACAGAATATTCTTCTTCCTATCTGGCACACACATCTTGTATTGAGTGTGGTTACGCTCGCATTCTCGTGTTTTGTTGCCAGTTTTGCAGTCATAGTGGGTGCGATATGCCAGGGTTTTTGTAACCCCTTGTCCTGTCAGGGTGTTCTCAAAACACTGCCCACAGTCTTGGGTTGAGCTTTGCTTCTTAACTCTGGGGTAACCCTTGGAGAGCAGACTGATAATCCTCCGCATTATCAGACTCAGAACCACCAGGGCTCCCCACACACATACCCCTCTGCCTACACCCTTGCCTGTGGCAAGGGAGTCCATCTTCTTGGCAGCAGGGATATCCTGCAGGAAATCCATAAGTGGAATGAGCTGTATAACTCCTCTTAAAGGCATCCCACTTTGATATTTTTACTGCATCGGCATTACAGGGTACTTTGTTTGCCGACCCTCAGTTATAAGGACTTGAGCCTCTGATCTCAATTTACCTCTTGCTCCCTCTTGAAACAATCTATACCACTCCGGAGAGTCTAATTCCAATATGCCCAAGTTAGTAGCAACAACTATTGAATTACTGGTTATAGAGGTTTCTTCCACCCAGCACGCTGGACAAAGCCTTTTAGATTTATATCTACATGTACAGTGTTTAACTCAAATTTCTTGACAATAATAACACTTAAAATGAACAAAAGGATAACATTCGCACTGTGGTACCAAACATATTGTCTTGTCTTCTTCAGTCATTAGTATATTGATTCAGTTTTATCTTCAAACTTCCTGGAGAAGTCACTTTCCATTCAGGTGTCTTCTCCTGGTGTTCAATCTTCTTTACTCAGGAATGGTGTGTCCTTTCAGCAGTTCATACTTCTGTGTCTGTGGTTAAAAGCACAAGGAAAGGACCCTCCCAGTGAGGTGTGAGGGAGACTTCTTTCCACGTTTTAATCAACACTTCATCTCGTGGTTGTATTTTATATATGGCAAACCCCAAAGGAGTGCTTTGCATTATTAACCCTTTTTTTCTCAGCTCCTGCAAATTCTTATTAATGGCTGTTAAATGAGGGTGGATTTGGCCATCCTCTAGCCTTGGATGTAGCCTGGCATCCCGTGCTCATATGGCATTCCGTAAAGCATCTCAAAGGGTGACAGTCCACTCTTGGAGTGTGGCATTGTTCGTATGTTTAGCAGACCTAAGTGGAGGCACTTAACCCACGACATTTTTGTCTATAGCATCAATTTTGACAGCTGGGCTTTTAGTGCTTGGTTCATCCTTTCTACTCGTCCAGAGCTCTGAGGGTGCCAAGGGGTATGGTATTCTCAGCAGATACCTAAAGCATCTGCCAGTTGTCTAATGATTTTTGATGTAAAGTGCATCCCCTGGTCTGAATCAATATGATCTATTATCCTGTACTGTGGTATTATTTCATCCAACAGTACCTTTGACACTGTTTGAGCTGTGGCTCTGGTACTAGGAAAGGCTTCTACCCAAATGTGTTAACTGATCTACCATTACTAACAGATATTTACACCTCCCCACTTTGGGTAGTTCAGTAAAATCTATTTGAATTCTTTCAAACAGTCGATATGCTAAAGGGCAGCCTCCTAATGGTGTTTGCCACATCCTTGTCCTATTTATCCTCTGACAAAACCTAGCATTTCTTGTTTGTCTAGCTCATAGATTCCTTTACACCCAGAAAACTTCAGAAACTGCTCTGCAAGTGCTCGTGCCCCGCAATGAATCTGTTGATGTAACCTACTCAAAGCATTCCTTGTATAATCTCTAGATAGCAATTCCTTTCCATTGGGAAGTCTCCATTTGTCATTTCCACTTGCCCCCTATCTTATATTCTTCAATTTCCTTGGAAGTGGGACGGAAGGGATATTCCTGGAATTTGTCTCCTTTAATTTCTGGAATATCTACTACTAATAGTGCTGCTCTCTTAGCTTCCATATCTGCCAAATTACCGCCTCTAGTCTGAAATCGCCTCCCTATCTAGTGGCCCTTAACATGGACTACAAAAATTGCTTCCAGTCCCCTAATAGCTTCTAGGATTTGTTTTATTAATTCTTCATGAATCAATCCTCGCCCTCAGGTCCTGGTTAAACCTCTTTCTTCACAAATTTTCCCAAAGGTATGGACTACCCCAAAGGCATATTTGTAAAAATTGTCCCTTTCTTTTCTTTTTACCTCTTAAGTGCTTCTAAAACTGCATACAATTCGCAAGCTTGTGCTGACCAACTAGCACTTAAGGGTCCTGATTCCACCACTTCTCCTGACATTCCATCTATTATTGCATACCCTGACCTTCTTTTCCCTTCTATGACTCTCGAGGACCCATCCACAACCCACTCTTCCCCTTCCTCTAGTTCTTCTTCCAAACCTGGTCTTATGTTTGTTTGTAATTCCACCACCTCTGCACTGCATTACGATTATATACCTCCAATGGCTCACCAAATAGGAACTGTGCTGGATTCTGAGTGGTAGTTATTTGCAATTCCTGGTTGGGTGAATGAATCAGTATAGCCTCATACTTTAAAAACTTAGCATCTGTGAGCCATTTGTCTGCTTTCTGTTGTAAAATTCTTCTTACATTGTGGGGGTATATACTATTAGTGGGGCTCCAAAGGTGATCTTTTTGGCCACTTCTACTAATAGTGCCACTGCTACTATTGCTTGTAAGCAAGTGGGCCAGCCTCGGCTTATGGGGTCTAAAAGCTTTGTCATATATCTCACAGGTTTTTTAGTTCTGGCCCAGTCCTGCGTTAATACTCCATGAGCAGTATGGTTGCTAACATCTACAAACAGCTGAAACTGCCTCCTTACATCAGGAAATCTTAATACTGGAGCTGCTATAAGAGTCTCCCTTAATTCTCTAAATCCTCTTTCATCTTGCTCTGTCCATTTTACTCTCTCAGTAGTCAATTTCTCATATAAGAATTTTACTATCTCACTATACCCTTCAGTCCATTGCCTGCAATACCCTGAAAGTCACAGTAGTAGTCTAACTTCTCTTTTTGTCCATGGGAGTGGTAATGCAACAATTCCAGCCACTCTTTTAGGCTAGAATTTACAAAAAAGGCTTTTCCCTTTTGTAATCCAATGCTCTAGGTACCTTTACCTCTGGTTCAGTAAATGGCAACTTCGATTTTGATACATTTAACCCTTTCTTTCCTAAGAAATTTAATAATGCTATTGTGTTTGCCCTAACTTCTTCCTCCTTCTGACCAGCTATTAATAAGTCATCAACATACTGCAAGAGCTTGGTTCCCTCTGTTGGCACAAACTGACTTAATAGCTGCTCCAGTGTGTGTCCAAATAAATTGGGAGAATCGACAAACCCCTGGGGAAGCACTATCCATGTTGTTTTCTTTTTGTTTCTGGGTCCTCTCACTGAAAGGCAAAATAATCCTGACTGTTTTTTGCTAATGGACAAGTCAGAAGGGATCTTTCAGATCTATTACACTATACTTGGTGTCTTCAAGAGAAATTTGTTTCAGAAGGGTGTATGGGTTTGCAACCACTGGAAAACATGTCTTTGTTCTTTAGTTGACTGCCCTCAGATCCTGAACTAACCTATAGGTTTCATCAGTTTTCCGTACTGGCAAGATGGGCTGTGTTGTGCCTTGACATACAACGCTCCAGAGTCCCCCTTTTTATTAATTCATCAGTTACAGGTTTTAATCCCTTTCTTCCTTCCATAGAAATGGGATATTGTTTGACCCTAATTGGGTCCTCTGGCCTTTGTATTTCAATGGAAATTGGCTCCATTTTTAACCTTCTGACTTCTCCTTGAGTGTGCCAGACTTGGGTATCAATTTTACTCTCATCCCCTTGAGTTAGTCTGTACAGGCTTACTATGAGATCTTTTCCTTGTACTGTCAAACTTATTCCCAGAGCTACAATTAGATCTCTTCCTAATAAATTATAATCTGCCTTCTCAACCAGCAACGTATTTCCTAAACAAATCTTAGTTTCCGACTCTATTTCTACATCTTTAATAACTGGGACCTTAAAGGGTTCCTGTTTTGCCCCTACTACCATCATTGTATCCTTACTTTTCATGCATCCTCTTGGCAATTTTTGAACAGTACTCTGTTCAGCCCCCATATCAATCAGAAAAAAATACCTTTTCCTTTTGGGGTCCTATTTTTAATTTTATCAAGGTCTTAGGTGGTGGTTTGGACCCCAAAATAAAGATCCCCTGACACCCCTAGTCCTCTTGGAAGATCCCCTCATCCTACATTCTTTTTCTACAATTCTTTTTTAGATACCCTTTCTTCTTTCAGTAATAGCATTCAGGATGTCCATTTTGAGGACTCTTTCATGTCCCTTCCCATAGGACAGACTGCCTCTTTTGGCTTCCCTGGTTCAGTGCTGATCTTACAGGGCTTCGGGGGCGCTCTTGTTTTTGAACTTCCCCAATGGCTGCAGCTAATACTTTCGCTTGAACCTTCTGTTTTTCCTCATCCCTTCTTACATAAACCTTCTGAGCTTTTCTCAACAATTCCAGTAATCCTCTCCCTTGCCAATTTTCCAACTTCTTGAGTTTCTTTCGTATATCTTCCCATGATTTTGCTACAACTTGTGTTTTCAATAATGCTTCTCCTATTGGAGAATTAAGGTCTACTCCTGAATACATCTGCAGGCTTTACCTTAATCTCTCGAGCCAATGTGTAGGAGATTCGTCTTTTCCCTGGCATTCTCCAAATACTTTGCTAATGTTCTGCCCTCATGGGACAGCTTCTCGTGTTAGCATTCAGGAACACACATAATCACAGAATGATTATGTGAAGGTGCTTTATTGAAGAGCTCTGGGTGTCAGGGGTACACATACCCAAATCTGACCCGACTTGGTTTTGAGTTGAACGTGTGTTTATACTCTATCGTTATATAACTTACATATTAATTATTAAACTTATATTGTTCTACTGTATGCATTGTTTTTACCCAAGCATGGATTTCTCGTGATCCCCTCAACCCCCTAACATTGTTCCTCATGTTCTTTAAACAATAATTGTATCTAATCACATCTAACAATTGTATCATTTAGCATATACTGATTACACAGGTGCAGTTTCACCTGATCTTTAACAAGCACAAGACCTAACATTTTCCAGGGCCTACTTTTCCCAGGACTTTCCAAGCTTAACTTTCTTTCTAAGTCCCCAGATTTTCTAAGATTTTAAAACCTTTTACTATCACTCGGACCCCTTGTATTATCATATCCTGTAAATCTGCCATATTTTGATGACCCCCTTCTGTCTGAGCATCCCACCTGGGTCTTTGGTTTGGCTGTTTTTGGTTTCCAGGTACCCCTTGTGGATTTTGGCACTCCCATTCTCTCATTCCTGCCTGTCTTATCATTTGCCTCTCCTCAGCAGTAAACAATGTCCTTAGTATACCCTGCATATCATCCCACGTATACATACTGGGTCCCAAAAACTGGTCTAACCTGTCTGACAGCCCCAGGGGGTCAACCATCAGCTAACCCATCTTCTTTTTGAAGGCTTGGACATCCCCAGTATTAAGGGGGACATTAACATATCCAATTATCCCTGGCACTGTCAGTACTTCCCTCAGCAGGAGAAGGTTATGCCCCTTTTCCCTATCCTTGTCACTCTTGCTATTCTCACTACTAGTTTTTTCTCTTATTGTCCTCCATGCCCTCCTTGGAGGGGGAGAACAAGTCATCTTAGGGGGAGCCGTTGGTTTTGTGATCTGCATAGGCTGAGGTGGGGGTTCGGTCAGCAATTGTGAAGGCTGAATGAGCTGAGGCTGGGGTGCCAGTTATGGGGGTGGTAAGTTGTCAAGTAGATCCCAAGCCTCGTTCTCATTCTTGGTCTCAGCTGGCTTTCTGGTCTTAATGGTAAGTAACCAAGCTGCTGATCCTATCCATATCTTTGCATAGTCCTTCTCCTCATGATCTGATGGTTCCTTACTATTTACATAAATATTTAGAGCTTGACACACCCATCCCGTAAAGGATCCAAACATGGACCAGATCAAATGGCTTCTAAGCTCCTTCCCCACCCAAACTTCCATATAATAATCAATCACCGTCTCTTCAGATTTTCCTTCTCTTGTGTGACAGTCTTCCCAGTTTTCTAACAAAAACCCCAGTGGGCTATCTGGTGGAATTTCTGGGATTTCCCTCCTCTTTTCTCCCAAGGACTTTTCTTGGAATCCTCTCTGGGTTTTACTTTTTCTCTGCCCCATTTTACTAAATGTTTCAGTGTAATTCTCAATCACTTCTCCCCTCAGTGTCCAGGTCCTTAGTAGGATAGTGAAAAACACACTTCTAGGGGTTTTGCAATTGCTCTGCAACTTCTGTTGCGTCTTACTCAGTCATGCGTTCTGATTTTCAGTTGGCTGGTACTCACCGTACGTGATCAGTTCTTGTTTCCATTTTTATTGATCTTCCAGCCAGCGGGGGACCATCCCTTGGAATTCTGACCAGTAATATGCTCCCTTTTATTTTCTCTCCTTCTCTCTCCCGTGGACCTCCCATTCCTAGGCTAAAAGGTTTGCTCGTCCCTTGAATTCCTGAGAGCGTACCTTTCCTTTTAACCCCCCTGTGACCAATGTCCGAACTCCTTCTCCCAAAATTCAGATTTTACGTATGTAATGAGCCCCTTCAAAATCACTTCCTCCTTTTACTGACCTTATCCCTCATGGGATATAGGAACTGTGGCTTATCAGGGGTCCACATTCACTTCGTGACTATGTCACATCTCATTCTTATGCTCAGTCACACCTACTCAACCAGCGGTACTTATGGCCTCTTGTTCTAATTACAGATGTTCTCTTTTGCTTATGGCTTCTACTTTAATTCAATATTAGGGTGCAGCAGGGGTTGCTGGTCTCCCACAGCATCAGGTCACTAATAAATAGTGGGGTGCCTCCCGATCAGAGAGGGAGGGTTGCAGACCCAAATTTGCATAGTATTGGGGTCAGCAGTCTGTTATAAATGGATAGCAAATTTGATTAATAAAAAGAATTTATTCTATAATCAAAATACAAATTTATGCTTGTAAAAGCCACAAGCAAAAATCAGATTGACGTTGTACTGGGCAAACAGCATTGGGTGAGACAGGGGTGCTCTCTAGCTCCTCTCCACTGTGTTTCACAAAATGTGACTATCACACAGTCCTTTTTATATGTTCTCATGCTTTTCGGGGGTCCCTTGGAATACACTTCTTACAGACAAATATTCATGCTGGTCTTGGTGCATATCACTGTAATCTTGTTGGACAGAGATTTCCTGGAAATACATTCCTTGTAGATGAATATTCATACTAGCTTTGGTGCATATCACTATAATCTTGTCAGATGAAGGTTTCCTGGAAATATGCTAGGATTCTTATCAGATGAGATTATTATAACTTCAGCATGAATTTATTCATGCCATGTATCACACATGTGCTACATCAGTTCAGGATTTCAGTGGGCTGCTAGATTCTTGCATACTCTTAGATGCCTGCTGAAAAAGAAACTTTCTTTGCCTTGTCTTTTGGTTTGAGACGATTTAATGGAGAACATTCTGGAATGAGTTGTCTCCCTTTAAGAGTTCATACAATCCCTTTCCACTAATAAGGAATGAATATGAGTAGATGGGAATGAAAAAAAAAAACCCACAGAAGTTTATTAACAAACAGAATGCCAACAGGCAGGAGAAAATAAGTAAGTAATTGCTAGATACTAAACTGCTAGACCTCACAACTCCAGGGGAACAAAGAGAGACACAAACTGCCATTCCCAAAATGGCGCCAGGCAGCAGCGGCTGCATGACTGAAGGATGGGGGGGGTGGGGGAGATGACATCACACCCTTCCCTTCTAAAATGACACAATCCAGATGACTGCCTGGCCCCAGGTGCAGACGAGATGGCGACAGCCCCTACCAGATAGGCAGGAGCTACAGGGAACTTCCAGGGCAGATGGAACCTTGCTGGCTTGTGGGGGTGTCCATGTCACTGTCACCGCTTCTTCCTGCTCCTGGGCTCTGCACCATGGTGGTGGGGTGGCTAGGGGAGGACAGGTCCACTGGGGGACTTGGGCTGTCCTGTGTCCTGACCCCAGCACTTCCCTTGCTCTTTTTTTCACTGCCGGCAGCTTGAAAAATTCACTTCAAAACAGTTTTTGATTGTGAAATGCACTTTCTAGGAATGGCTACAGTTACAAATGGAAAGCTGCAACACAAGAGCGGGAGCTCTGCATCATCTCTACTGGAGCTGAGTCGCAGGCATGGACATGCAGGCGTGTGCGGAACTGCCCCAAGGCAGTTCAAACCCGCTAACTGCAGTCTCTCCAAGCCAAGGGGGACCCCCCACCCCCAAAAAAAAATACAAAACAAAAAAAACAAACTCCCCCCCACAAAAAAAACCCAACAAAAACAACCCACGCACACACCAAAAAAATACCCCACCTTTCCCTGAGCAAAGACCAAAAAGACTGAGAGCAAACACCATGTGGCAAAAGCAGCAAACCACCTTGGTGGGGAGATTTTGAAAATGATCGCGATAGCAACCTGACACACACAAGGGTCCCAGATGCAAAGAGACTAACAGTTTTTGGCACAGATAGATATGGAATACAATAACATTATGAATCACCACAAGATACCTCAGGCTCTCAAGTACTGTTGCCGCTAACATTCCAGTGGGTACTTCTAGGCCACCTGTTTGTTACCATTTTACACATCTCCACATCCTATTTTCTACTTTCTTATTCTGTCCCCACCCTGCTGTTGCTGTACTTTTCACAAACCACAATTGGCTGATCTTCAGTGATACCACTGTATGTTGTTAGATTTATCAGAGTACTGTTTTCAGCAATTGCTGTTGCCCCTTTTTGGAGGCTGTGGTGCTGTCCTAGTATGATGTTATGCTGATACATCAAATGGAAGATTTTTCTGGTACATTGTTCCTGATATCACTGCACATGCCATTTTCCTGCTCCCTGCTATAAATGGAGGCTTGTGAAACTACTTACCTCTCTTAGATCACATAGGACTTTAATAATTTATCATCCTGTGCCACTTGTTGCATTCGGCTCTGTGACACAGAGACCAGTCCAGCTGAGGATTGCACAGCAAAATTAAAACAGGAACAGGTACGACTGGGTTGCAAAAATAAAGAACTTTAATAATGAGTAAAATAACAAAGGAACATAAGCTGTGCACAGTATGGGGGCAACCTCAGAAGACAAGAAAATGGGGGAAACACAACAATATATAGGGTAGGTCTGAGGGTAGGGGTCCAATCATAAAAGAGAACTAGAAAAATTACCTTATCCGGAATAACTATTAACATTATAATATATATTACATATATAATATTATATATAAAAGATAATAATTCTTATTTAACGTAAGAACTCTCATCAACCATTTCTCCTCACCCTGCCTAACAGGTTTTTCCCACGGGCTTAAGTCTGTGGTTACCTCAGGTCAGCTGACTCCCACACCTGTGCCTTCCTGGTCAAATATGTGTTTCCTAGCATCTTTCAGACCTCTATAAGCCCAGATCTACATTTAAAAAATCTCAGCTTTTCCACATCTGTACTTCTTCTAGGGGAACTCTCAAATAATTTTATAATAAAACTTGCTAGGCCAGTATGAGAAAGTTATGTGACTTGGTTTCAGGATACTTTGAAAGGAGTGGATTTAATTAAAAAATGATATAGTGGTTATGGTTTTAAAACCTTTATCCTAGGGGCCTTTTCATAAAAGAAAAAAAATACTGCTTATTTTAGCAAAAGGGTCTGGTTAAGACTTCTGAAAAACATGACCCAAAATACATTTTGAAGAACTGGACTTCCTATTGACTTCAGTAGGAACTACACCACTCACTTCTTGAAAATATGTAACTGGTTTCATTTGGTACAAAAGTGTATCTGTTTGTTACTGAGTAAGCTTCTAGGGAGGAGTAGATCTTCACTTTATTTATATATTTAAACATTTCCATCTCTACTTTATTTCAAAATGTATTACTGGGTTAAAGTGTGAAACAATAGGTAATATCTATTTAATAATATAATACAATATTACAGTAACAAGTACAGTACAGTATTATAGTACCTAATATTAGAGTTCATAATGATGCTATAAGCTGTTATCACTTTTCAAATCCTGAAAACTCAACTGTGTAATAGAAAAATGACAAAAATATGAGTAGGGAAGAAAATTTAATGAAACACACTTATAATTAAAATATTCTGTCCTAATAATGACTGTTAGATATGTCTGTTGCCAACTAAAACTTATGAGTCTCATTATGCCTTAACTGAAGAGAAATGGCTTTTTTAAAGAGCAAGTCTTCTTTGAAAGTACAACAGTATCTGTGATAGATCATAATAATAGTACTGTCTTATTCTTACTGCTGAAGAAAAAGCCCTCATTATTAATGTGTGTCTGCTGCAGATATCTGAAGCAGTTTGGAGTTGAATATGGAAGATGGTACCCTAATGTACCATAATGTTACCCCTATGTAATTGATCCCTAAATTCTTCCTTGCTGTGTGATGATGCCATTGGGCAGATGAAGGATCTTACTAAGGATCTTATTAAATAAAAGATAGTATTTGTCTTAAAGATGTCGCTGTATATAATACACCACTCTGCTGCCATTCCTTCTTATATATTTGTCTTGGTTCTAGAAGACAGGTGTCTGCTAGGGAGGGCAGGAGCCTCCCTTGGAATGAAAGAATGTAGACCCCCTCCCTCCAAATTATTATAATTTTGAAATCAAGGGGCTTTTAGGCAGAGATCTGGGGATAGGAATAACAGTTTTTTAGTAGTATAACCAGGCAAACAAACAGCAATAACTACAGCATTAACAACAAAACAGAACCAGGGGCCCCGTGACAGCTTTCTCGGCTGAGACGGGATGGGATAGAGGCTTTGCTTCCAAACCCCCTCGGGCGGGCAGTTCCGGTGATTCTGCAGGGCTCTGAGGAACAGCCGACTGGAACAGCAGGAGTGAGCTGAGATCCTGGGCTGGTGGCTGAGGTGTATCAGCAGCTCTGCGGTGGTGCCTGGCACTGCCACACGTCCTGGCAGGACAGGGGGTGTGAGGCCACCAACAAAGAGGGAAGAAGGAGAAAAAGCAGCAGCTCCATCTGGGTGATGGCGAAATTCCCTTCTCTCTACGGCAACAGCTCCACGCCCGAAAAATGTCTTTCTCCGAAGCTGAAGAAAAGCCCGCCAAACTGTCCCCACCCTCCTTTTTCCTGCCCCCCTTCCCCCCCTGGGCATGGCCACTCGTTGTCCTTTGTCGAGCACCCACCAAGTACCCAGTTAGGTTGTCCCCGCAACTAATGGGTAAAAATTCCACAGGCAAGCCAGAACAAAAAAAAGGACACCTAACCCCCAACAATATTTGATACATTTATTATCATAATAGTTTTTGCCTAGGAAGATTACATGACTTTAGGACTCAGTACAGTTGTGCTGAAAACGTCACTTACTTTTAACTTCAAAAGGATAAGGGTATGCCTTAAAATCACTGTCTTTACTGTGGCTGATCTCAATGTCCTGCCTGTGGAGAGATGTCTGCAGTCCTCTGATGAATTTTGTTTGCAGAGTGAAGTGACAGCCAGATTTTGAAAATAAGAAAAGTGGATAATTACACCTGCCATTTTCTGTTTCATACTATAAATGTTTAAATAGTCCTTTGGGTATTTACATATCTGAATGATTATTTAGATGCCTTTTATATTTGCCTACACAAAATTTGCTTGTCCTTTTGATCTGAAACAGCTGTTGTTTCAATTAATTAAGTGGATACCTGTTGATGTGTTTGATACAGCCCAAGATGTAACATTAAAACAAAATTCTTTATAATTCAGAAACTATGTTAATTCTAAAACCATATTGCAGCATAGCTAGAAATACTGTGACAAGCAATTAACATATGCTCTTGACATTTTTTTTCAGTCTGAGCTTTTTTATGATGTTTTTTCCCTACTGAGATTTGTTTAGTGTAATTTCCAATATATAACTCTCCAAAAGTGAGAAGATGTTAATACAGAGGGCTGTCTATTTTCTATGTCATTATCATGGTGTCTGAAGAGAAAGGAAGTGCAGGCTACTTTATTACAGTTTTAGAATGACAACACAGAAAGTTGGAGCTGGCCCTTAAACAAGTCCATATGTAATGGCTGAAGTTGCATCGTTTGGAACTTCTAAAACTAGTAGACAACCCAAAACATTTTTGTATAATCCTATATAAAGACAGGAGCTAGGCAAAATGTGACTTAATGAGGGATGACAAGGGAAAATGAGGAGTGCATATTTCCTGGTTTTCAGGTGGAAAAATACTTATTTTTAATTATTCATTTTTCGGACAATTTAGGTTGGAAGGGACTAATAAGTTGTTATCCGCCAAAATACGTCCTGATGGGACACTTGTGGTTGGGTTCTTTTTCCCCCTTGGACTGAGACTGATGAGAGAGAGGCAGTTTTCTCTTGTTTGGACTGGGTTGTTTATTCTTCTTTTATCTACATTACACGTATACAGGATACAAGGAGCTATGTGCACTAAGATAGAAAGGTGCAAAATGGCTAACAAAGCATTTTTTCAAGGTCTTTTATATGTCTATTCAATTAACAAATGCCATGTAAATTATTTTTCTTAGTGACCCAATGACCCAACACCTGTGTGCTGCACTGTGGTATTCCCTATCCAATCACTTACTATTACCCAAAAACATCTCAAAGAAGCTGAAGACGAAAGAAGAAGGAAAAAGAGACAACACCCTAAATCCTCCATCTTTTCTTCTGTTCTCTAAACTAGTCTAAATCTTTAACTTTTTCACCCAGTGACTTAAGAAAACTACCTAATTTACACACTTGCATTCCTAGTTTTTCTATTTAACAGTTGTTTTCATGGTGTTATATGAAATTCAGTGCTTTCCTGGATGTCAGAGACAGGTATCAGAGATAAGGGCACACAGTCTGTGCCTCTGACTCCAACAAAACCATACATTCAATAGATTGCAAATAAATTACTTCAATGTGGATGAATAACTAGTACCTGGAATTGGCTACATAATTTGCACTTTTTCAGATTTTTAGAGGAGAGGTTTAATTTGAATCCCTTGGACGTATGTACTCAGGCACATAAGTGACTCCTTAAAAGTCAAAAATAAGCTTTATTGTTTTATTAGACTAAAACATTTCTCTAAGAAATTTTTTTCTTTTACAAAAGGGTAATGAAAGCCAAGGTAAAATGTAGTTGAAGGGAAGCTTTCTAGCTTTCCCACTGGAAGCTGATTTTCTTCCATATTCTTCTGGGAATTACTCCCATGATTCCTTGTGTGTAGGTGAGTCCTCTGTAAGAGCAATACTGCCTTTTATAATATTTATGCTGCAGTGTCTATAAACTTTTTAATATAGGACTATATCTAAATAGAACCTGGCTGATAATTAAATCAGATAAATCAGATCATACTTCAGGATTTTGTTATAAATTTTATGAGGAATTCTAGAGATGAAGCTGCGTAATCTTTGCTTACAAGGTATTTTTAATGTCTGTAAATGTGGCTTGCAAGCAAATAATCAGGAGCCTGTTACACACTCTGGTGTCTTCAGGTCACTGAATTCTTAGGGAAGTAGAAAAACTTCATATAGAAACAAACAGTTACCTAAAAATTTCTGAAAATTCATATCCCTGTTTGAATGAATTTAGAAAACTTCTAGTTTTGTATAAATGCCTTCTGTGGTGGTGTCCTCTTCTTGGCTGGCCCACTGTCATTCTCTGTTTGGACAGACTATTAGCATAGACTGTTAGCATGAGCTTTTGAATGTTTTGGTAACTGTCAGGGGATGCTAAGCTACTGTCATCAGAGCCTCTGGGAAGGCATACAGCTGAACAGACTTTTCTGCACACTGCCAGTCTTCCAGAGGTTTTCTCAGGGCTTCACCAAGCTAGACCTGGTTCCACATTAAGTGATGAATGTGAGAATTTTCAATGGCCACCTTCAAGCAGACCTGGGTAACTGCCAAGCATTGGAATCTCTGGGGATTTTGAGAACTAATTTTGCTGGCCCTATTGCCTGAAGCAATACTGTCTCAAGTCTGTAGATAATACTTTTTCATCTTTCATATAGATATGTAAATCAAATTCCAAGACTTCACCTTTTGCCAGCCCCAAACATCAGTTCTTTTGGTTACAACTGGGAAGAGAAAGACTGGAAGAGATGTCCTACTCCATAAAAATGTCCACATGAGCTATGCCCTGCAGAATAATTTGTCACTTGACAATAACATATTCAAGATGCAGGTCCAGAGACTCACTGTGGCAGGCTAAAAGCCTAGATCTGAGTCCCATTCCTGCTCTGATATTTGTATTCTGCTCTCACTTTTTTTTTACTAAGAATGGTTAGTGAGTGCTAAATACTGCTGAAATTTGAGAAAACCATTTTTTCTTATTTTTCATAGACAGGAGGATAGATTCTCAAAAGTGGTATGGACAAACTGGAGCAAAATGATCCATAAATAGCGTCACCGAGGGTTGCAGCAGAATCCTAGAGATACCACATCTGAGGGTGCTTTGCATGTGGGTGGGTGGATGAATGTGTGTACCTCTCTGTGGTGGCAGCAAAGCCTTCGAGCTTCCTGTGGGCAGCAGTCTGATACAGTAATGCACTTAGGTCTATAGAACAGTGGTATTTCTTTAGTGTTGGCCTGTGATGTTTCTGGGGACAGTGTGAAATGTATTGATCTAGAAGCCCATTTCATGATATTGTTCTGAATGCCATTTAAAGAAGGATCCTTAAGTCCTAAGATACAATCAACAAGATATGTCTACTGATGACAATAAGTGTCTTATATTCACCACAATTTGATTTCTTCTCATTAGCAATCTCATTAATATTTCAGTTTTGTGAGTGTGAAATTTGTGTTGCACAGCCACTGGTGTGATGCTCTGCGTTATTTTGCCAAACACCTTCAGTTTTTATAGTCAAATATTCTCTTAGTATGTAGCCTACACTGTTTCTGAAGCTGATCTTCAGAACATGCCAGTTGTGGGTGGGGAGACAAAAATCCACAACTCCTGCTCCAGGTGCTCATGAGACAAACAGTCTCGTTTATTATTCAGAACTCACTTAAATACCCAGTTTAAATCTCCTGGACTGTACAGCCATTGGCTGAGATGTCTCTCCCTGCCCAGCTTCCTGGCCCGTGGCGTGCTTACTTCTCAGCTTGGATGGGGCTGGATGACTGTCTTTAGCTTATCCAGAGGCATGTTCAGGCATGAACTAAGCTAGCTGAATTGGATTTGTGTTATGGTCAGATTAACTTCGTCCAGTCCAGGCCAGCTGTACTGTGACAATACCATGACAGGTCTTACATCAGCTATTTGCTGTAGGTTGCTGCATTTAGCTTCAAGAGCCCAGCCCAAGTTCCTTTTGAGTCAGCAGGGTTTTTGTGGGGTTTTTTTTCAGTACTTGGATCAGATCCATAGTCTGTAGTTCCTCCTTCTTCCTCTCACCTCCTGAAATATTCTGTAAGAAAGTTATAATCTGAAGTGTGTACTGGGCCAGATTTTTAGTTCTGATCAAACAGAATAGATTTTTTTCAAGTCAGTAAAATGCTGTTTATTTAGATTAACTTCTGTCTTTACATACAGCCTAATAGCTCTTTAATAACGAATCAAACTCACCAAACTTATGGTATGTGAAAACTGTAACTGCCTAGACTATATTTTACTCTGACACCAAAGTCCTGTGTAATGACAGCTTAGCATCACCTAACTTTTTTCAACTTTTTTCTTTGTTATCTCCAGATATAGCCTTGATGTCTACCAGAACAATCTATCAATCTATCTTCCTGTGTAATGCTATTTTCTAGTCCTCTGGTGTGCTATATGTTTGGTTCACTGTAGACTCAGCTTAAAGACAGGTTCAAGAGAGAAGAGCTTTAGTGACAGCCCTGTTTCAGACACAACTGAAATAATGGAATTTATGGCAATCATAATCATATGCTGGATTTTATTTTCAGAAAGGATTTTCTTAGTTATAGGTGGCTGGATAGCAGTATGAAAATACACGTATGCCATGAATGTATTTAAATTGATACTAATAAACTTTATTATTTTAAGTTTATAAACTTTATTTTATTATATTTTATTATATTTTTATTATTATATGTTATATTATATATATTATATATTACATATATATAATATAATACTATATATTTTATTATTTTATTTTATTATTTTAAGTTTATAAACTTTATTTTATTATAGTAGAATTTATTTTATTATAGTAGAATCCAACTTTTTTCTCCTCAGACATCTCATGCAGTTGAAAAGGTGGATTGGATTGATTATGAAATCTCAAAAGTTTCATCTTCAGCTGAAGTATTTTGGGGAGAAAACTGCTTTTTCAGTTAGAAAGTAGAGCAAGTTGTTGGGGTTTTTTTCCATGACAAGAAATCCTTCATACTTCTGTGAAGCTGGAGCAATTCTGAAACTAGCAGAATTATTTTGGATTCCTGCTGATGTTACTAACATCAAAATATGACTGTAGGAGTAAAATGGTGCATTTGTGGCACAGCAATGGCACAGCACTGCATAAACAGTTACATTTAGGTTGCAGGAAAGCTCTGTCTGTAGAAAGCAAGCACTCAATGAATTTTGTAATAGTATAATAACACAAAAGGTAAAGATCAAAAAGGGGAAAGACAAAAGATGTGCATTTAACCTAAGCATCAGGAAACAGTATTGTTGCTCTATTGGGAACAGTGAAAGAACGACACAGACTCTCTCATGGAGTCAGAACTGGAGAAGTTTCTCCCGGTTTATTACCTCAGGTCTTTTTTATAGACCGATACGTGAAAAGTACAGAAAAGAAAACTCTTATTGGTTAGTAAACTAACACATCACCATCATTGGTCAGTGGGGTTCACCACCCCTTGACTTCCTCTTGCAAAAAAACAAGAAACAGATAAACAGCACCCGCAAGGCTGCTTTCTATCTCTGAGGATTGTTTTAATTCCTCCTTATGAATTCCCAGGCCACTTTACCAGGCAAGACTGAGAAAGTTATGTGGCCTGTAATTTCCACAGGCACCATGCTCCCTGCTTCACAGTTAGCATCCATACAGTATAGTGTGTTTGCACACTAGTCAGTAAGGGAAATTGAACCACATATACTTTTTGCTAGCTTTCCATCTTAATCAGAAGTCTAGGTACTAACTGCTCTTGGAATATGAATCCCTCTCTGATAATATAGGGAAGCTGAAATTCAGGCACAGTTAACCTCTCCTCATGCCATGTTGTATTGCACTAGTTGGGCTTAAGTTGTTCTAATGTTGAAAGTTTTTGGGGCAGTCCTCAAATGCTTTTTAAGGTGTTCAAAGAGAAGAAAATTGCTAAATAAAATTCTCTAGACTGTCTTAAGGCTCTGTCACCATTTGAACTTAAATTTTCAAACTTGATGTAAAAACCATTTGCTTCTTGCATGATATATTGTTCAGACTGGAGGCATGATTCAAGTCACATACCCTTGTCAGCTCAAATCAGAGTCTTGAAACTAAAATATAAACCTTGAAAGACAAAGTCTGATTCTGTTTTCACTCACATAAATCTAGAGAAAAACCTCATTCATGTACAGCTATTGTAGAAGCTAACACTCATCCAACCCAGTAACTCAGAGCAACAGGGCAGACTCAATAGCTGGGAGATACTAATGAAACTGAGAGTGCTTGAGCATCTCCTTGTGATGGATCAGAAGTAACTTTATTTTTCAGTATCCATAATTGATTTCCCATTACATTTCACATAAAAACCAAAGTGCAGAAGCAAGAATTTCCTTGTGTAAAAATGTTTTAAATGAAAACTGTTAAATGAGATTTTAATCTGCAGCTGCTTATTCTAATGAAGAGTTCCATTTCTTACTTACATAACCTGATTTTCAAACTTCAGTAAGTTGTACAGCTGGCCATGTTTTCTTCACTCCACGTGAATTTGTCTCCTTATGTCACAGAATTCAAACAATAGGCTGAGGTGGGGGTTTTTTTGAGGTTTTTTTTTTAAAGTTAATTTTTTGCCTTCTATTATGTATGATTTTGTTTGATTTGGGATGTTTCCTGTTTTGTTTGCTATACTGTGTTACAAAAGGTTTACGTAGCATGTAAGTCTCAACTGCAAGTACTGCCAGCTCTCAAGGGAGTTTTGAAAATGTCCATATAGGCATCACAGCCATACATCCAAATTCAAAAACCCAGACCATGTTAAATGTCTTCTAGATGCCTTTTACAGAACTAATTTTTAGCTGGTACTACAGCTAAATATTTAGCATTTCATGAGATATCCTGATCAAAGCATTTTTCAATGTGGTATTTATAATGTTGATTATAAAATAAACCAATAAAATATAGATTGTACTGCTTTATGATACCTCACTGGTATTTATTTCTGCATGGAGAAACAAAAGGGAGAAGTGGATACAATCACCAATTGAACTCAAAGGTAGACCAGGGAGAAGGTACACTGGCACTTGGAGAGAAAAAATTTATTTGAATTTCGGCAGAAAATTCAGATGTTTCCAGACAATTACAGATAAATTATTTCTGATGTACCTCATTGGATTCTTTTAATTACAACTTTAAACTATTCCATTAGAATGTATTATCAGCAAGACTTAACTTTTAAGATAAATGGAACTTCATTTTCTTAATTGTTTTTTTGGTAATTTTTCAGAGATAGAGGAAATTGTTTTGGTTGCTTGCCCTTCACTATTCCTATAAAGAAAATCCAATTTCAAGACAATATAAAATGGTGTCTTTACTAACATATTTTCAAAAAAATAATCTAAATGTAGTCATGTTCCCTGGCATATTCCTACTAAACACCTGAAGAAGAGAAAGACTTCATGCTATAGGACTAGAAAAACATATAGCATTTATTTACATAAAATATGAAAATCTTTAGTTTAAAATACCAGCACATTTTCTTAAAGATTTTTTTTTTAATTTACTTTTAAAATGCAAATAAAACCACTCTACTTTATTTTCCTTTCCTTTTATTGTGGACTACCATCATATGTTTTTAACTTTGAATTAAAGTAAGCAGTTTAATGGTTGCCTCTCAAGAGTGTTTGTGTTTTTTCCCGCCTATGTAATTTCAGATGCTGCACAACAAACACGTGATGGTTCGTGTTGGAGGAGGCTGGGAGACTTTTGCAGGTTACTTACTGAAGCATGACCCATGCCGAATGCTTCAAATCTCCCGAGCAGATGGGAAAACTTCTCCAATCCAGAGCAAGTCTCCAAACCTCAGGGACATGAATCCAGACAATTATCTGGTTGTTTCTGCCCATTACAAAACCAAGAAGGAGGTTCAGTGAAATAAGCTTCTCATGTGGGTGGGACTTCATGTATGTAGGTCCAAATTATTCTCCCAAGTGTAGTGAATTTAGTTAATGCTTTAAAAGGACTTTGGAAAATTTAACACAGACTGGAAATGACACCCCATTTTGAAGATCTTTGAATTTAGAACTATTTATTTCTAGTACTGTATCTTTTATAGGAAATTACCCTTGATACGCTAATTACTACAATCAGATAATAAATAGACATATATTTTTAGCCAAATTATTACTCTTTAATATGTGAATGTATACTTAGAGCTACATAGAGCAGTGGATCCTGTTAATGGAAGAAAATAGACAATGAAATATATTTGTATGAAAATCTTATTACTCTGAATCTCTGACTGTTAGGCTAGTGGAAATATATATATGCAGGTGGAAAATGGGTATTTGGGGAAATTATTTGGTAATGTCCCTTGAAATTAAATAAAAATTTGCTATTTGTATGTTTTGCCATCTTACTATTTAAAGCTGAAGACAATACTGAGTGTTCAATCTATTTGTAGATCCTTTCTGTTTTTCACAAAGTTGCCCAATGTAAAAGCATGGGAAAGTGGAGAGATTGCCCCTTCCTCTGTCAGTCAGTGGAGCTGGTTGGTCATACCAATGAAGTGATTTTCTGCAGCCCGTAAGGGAACCAGTAACAGGTGCACAGCCTTCAGACCCAAGGAGGAGCTTCAGAAAATGCAAATATGGAGTCACAAAATATGGCACTGCTCTTGGATATGACCTTTTCCTTCCCTTTCTTTTTAATGTTGTTGGTCCTTTTAAACGTGAAATATTCATTACCCTATAAATAGAGTGATTCACATTCTCATAAATCATTCACACAACTGTAATATAGCTAAAGGTTTTTGTGGGCTCAGTTCATTGTTTTGGCTACTTTTCTATGTTTGTATTTGGTAATTTATGTGCCTTGTAACATCCTATAAAGATCATTTTATAGGATTGTTTTGATGACTGTATGAATTTAAAAAATAAATTTTTTTAGGTACTCATACATTTTGGAACTCTTATTATTTGTAATCTCTCATCTCTACTTTGCTGCTACTCACTGGATGCTGACAATACACAACACTGATTGCTGCCCTAATAATGAGCTGCACAAAGGGGCAAACAGATAACACAGAAATACCCAAATTTTATTGAAAAATAATTTTTCTTTGCAGGGAAAAAAATTCAAAAGCATCCTTGAAATAATTTAATTTAGTACTGACTAGTATTTTTCTCCATTTTCTGATGTTAAATTTTAAAAAAATGGTCCTATAGTCTGCTCCTGTGGTCCTTAACAGCAAAATGTCTGTGAGATAGAAAGCATCAAAGCCACCTTTCATGTTCTGTGCCTTATTAAAATCAGCATGTTGTATCTTACTTCTGTGGAAAAGGCCTACCTCACCATTTAAAAATAACTACTGAATACAGTTCACAATTGCTCGGTGCAGCAGACAAAGTAGCAGGACATAATTCCAAAGTTGCAGCCTTTTGTTCTTATTTTGAAACACTTTCTACAAAGATTAAACACATATTCAAGCAATAAATCTTTTGAAAAGCCATAGGAAGTCTCAGCTGTCATAGAAGTTGTCATATGTTCTCTATAAGGGAGCAGAAAACAGACCACAAGGAACATAATTTTAGAAAAAATGTAGCATAGCTGAAAAAGAATCATTATTTTAATATAAGCACTGAGTGAGAGATCTATTTTCAAATTAAAAAAAAATATCACTCTTGAAAATGTGAGATGTTTATTTAGAAATAATGGCTATTTTTTTAAACACAATTAGCTGGATTTCATAGAATCATTAACATTGAAAAGACTTCCAAGACCTTCAGGTTCAACCTTTATTTCCATCATCCAAGACTATGGTTGTGTTGCTATTATTATGTTGGATTTTTAAATATTTGAAGGTGTTTACATATTAAAAAATCAGAGCAGATAATTAAAAAAAGGTATTCATAGGTTTATTTTAATAGTAAATTTCAACACTCCCAGTAAATCCTAATCAAGATTTTAAACTAAACATGAACCCCTTTATGTGTTCAATCGTACCTGTCGCTGATGTTGGAGACAGGAATGCAACAAGAACACACCAGGTTCATGCAGCAACAGCCAAATTTTATTGTTGGGCACCCTCTTTTATAGGGCCTTCAAATTTCCCACACTTTCATACATGATTGGTTAGGGGTCTTAACTCTGCCCAGAGCACTGGCCAATTATATGAGTGCCTTCATGGTTCAAAGGGATTGGCTGGGGTCCTGTTTGAATCTGACCTATCATTACATACCCAGAGACTTGTTTACTTCTGTTCCCTACGGAGCCAGGCTGGTTGAGTTGGTGTCTGTCACGGCTAATTTTATCTGTGCAGCTGTAGACCAGCTATAGCTCTCACATGTACCTATCAAAATAGTCTCTTTTTGTTTTGGGGTACTCAAATGTCTTTAAAAAAGTCTTCCTCGCTTAAAACTTCAACTTTGCCAGTTCCAGAATGGGAGACTGTAAGATTTTATTTTAAAGTATTGCCAGTACCGCCTGATGTAAAAAACATTTGTTAGTTTATTAGAACATTATGGCTTAATTTATAAAGCTAAAGCCGAGCAGTAGAATCTTGCTCAAATGCATACAGCCCTTGTTGCAGTGGTAGAGGCAGAACAGATTTAGGTCATTTTCCATCATGTAGTGATTTTAGCTAACTATATTGCTGTGTAAATTGGCTGAATGTGAATCTTGAGGAGGCTGAAGTCTTGAAAAGTTTAAGTGATAGGAGCTGCAACAAAGCCTTTTCTCAAAGTCCTCGCAGACCAAATCCCATGGGAGCTGCCTGTGAATAAACTGTGCTTAATCTCAAAATGGATAAATTATGTAAAATTTATGTACAAAACCCATTATTATTGTATAATGTCAAATACACCTCACCATGCTGAAAGCTATTCAGACTTTGGAAATGTAACTGTGATATCTGTTATTGCTGATTATAGGAAGTGCATTCTGTCACCTTGCCATTCATACATTACCTGGAGATTTTTTTCCAAGCAGGATTATTTACATCACTGATATAAACATCACATGATGTATCCTGTATGACAGGATAGGGCTTTTTCGCATTTTTATTATAGGGATAACTGCTCCTTCCTTTGCAGTACCACCTTTTTTTTTTCACCAGCAATTTAGAGAAGGAACAAAAAATTTACGGCAGCTAGTTAAAGGATTGTTGGTGGAGATGCGTGAAATGAGACTATATATATAGCAAGTTTCTCATAACTGAAGACTCAATCCTGAATTCATTACACATGTTCACTTTCGATCTGGAAGATGAGATGTTTGCCACACCACAGAGTTAGAGAAGGATGTCCCAGAGATGCTGACAAGGGTTTGGTTCTTTTTGGGCTTATGTGTTGTACTGCCTCATTGGCAGCAGCCTCACAGTATCTGACAAGGGAAGGAGGTACAGTGCTGCTTCTTTGCTCTGTCTCCTACTTTCTTAGCCTGTGGCATGTTGACTAAGGTAAAGTGGAACAGACAAGTCGGATCACACTAATGTTGATAGGGCTGGACAGGCTTTCCCAGACTCTGGAAAAACTTCTGGCACTGCTTATACCTGATGAGCTCTGTCTCAAGTATTTAGTCTTGTCACTGTGCCAAATCCACACGCTGAAGTAATCTATGTTCCTCAGGGTCCACTGTGATGCTGCCCATCCTTGTGGAGACAAGATCTCTGTCTTCCCAAATTTCAGGACATCTGCTACACTCTCTCTCTAGCATAATATGTGTATTTTAACCGTATGGACTGGCAAATGGTTTCCAAAGATGATGCTATCACAGTCACAGAGAGTCAGCTTTTCAGTCCCATTTACTAGCAATGGACTTTGGCCTGCCAGTGTTTGAAGTGCAAAAAGATGAAGAAAAAAAAAGTTGTACTGATGTAAACAAAATATCAACTGTCTAGATAATCTATGTGAAAAGGTGCATTTTAACTCTGAGGTGAAGTAAACATCTAGGATTGGAGAAAAAAAGGACAAAACTGTTGTGGTTCACATTAACTTAGTGCTGCACTAAGCAATAAGAAAGACAGGGAAGACATCCATAAGGAGAGAGCAGCTCTAATCTATGTGGCTCTCAGCCTTACTGTTTAATGATACACGTCATGTAGTTTATCAGTTGCACACTACTGCTTGCAGTAGTTTCTGCTTTCACTCTCAGCTGAAACAAAACTTAAACCAACAGTAAGTGTTTTTATTTACCCAAACAATTCCTAATCAGTTGAGCCTGGATGTGTACGGTGTAGGAACATCTTCTAGAACAGCTTTGTAGGTGATTCCTAATCTAGAACTACACACTCCCATATCCTCTGATGTGGTTCCTTAGCCATAGAATAAATCCAGGATTCAAAACTTGGTCTCTTAAGAATCACAGGCAGCTCTGGCTTGGAAGATGGAGAGAGAGAAGAGCGTGATTGGTTTCTCTAGGTTCTTTCAATGGCTTTAAATTAAAGTGTTCATGGCACCAATGCAAGCAGAGGCTTGGATGACAAGAGCCATGGTTATTTGCTGCACTTGCAGTTTTGGGGGAGCAGTATAACAGAAAATGAAGAGAAAAATGTTTGAAGTTTTAAATACCCCAAGTGACCAACTAAGTGTAAGTGCTGCTTAAGTGTCTTATAGGACACCTACTGGGATGTTAGATTGAAATTCTCATTTTGAATTAATGTCTGAGATACTTTTTGTAACTCAATGCATTTTCAGTAATTTAAAAAAAATTATTATGACTAGTTAATACACTGAAAAAAGCAACTGCAAACACTCAAAGGAAACTGAAGGCAATGTTCAGCCAAGGACACAGCTTTTTTCAGGCCAAACACCATTATATTAATATTGAAAGTTCTCCCTTCTCAACTCAATTTTGAAGGCTAAGCCAGGAAACTGTGTCAAGACTGCACTCCCAGGACAACACTGGGCAGTACTGAGATATGAAAAACAAAATACATAGTTCAAGGGGTGAAAAAAAAAGCCTCTAGGCCTGACTCGGTCAGAAATTAGGCAATTGCAGTACTGAGCCCATGCATAATGTGCATAATGCTCTCTGGGGAAAAGAAAATGGTTTTGCACTGTAAGCAGTCCACCTAAATAACACATAAACTTTTGGAAACAAACTGGCAAAGAGATGGCAAACTGTTTTCCAGTTTATTTTCAATGCTGTTGAGAAGGGCAGCATTGCCCTCTTGTGGTAATAAATGAAAACAACTAATAACAGGATTTTTAATTTCGTGTTTAACTTTCAGTGTTCATTACAAATACTTACAGACTCAAAAGAAATCCACATGAGAATATGAGAACAATTATTACACACATAATAAAACAGCATTCTTGATCTAAGTACACAGGATTTATAAAGGTTTCTATTTTTTCTTTTAACTAGTCACAAAATTATTCCATTTGTAAAGACCCACCATGACTCTACATTTCTTTTTTTGAAAAAGGCACTAAATTTCTAAGCAGTCCAAGAGTAATCAGGAAACAGAAAAGAAATGCTGTCATCTGCAGATTCAAATACATATATATATATAATATATATATGAAAAACTTTCTACATGAGGACTTGGACACTAAGTTTAATTGTAGAGCTTGAAATAACCATCAAAACCAACACATGGGCACCTGAGCTTCCTCAGGCTAGTCATACACAGACAGACAGACATCAACTGACCAGACAGTATATACATATTGACTGACTATATGTAAGGAGGCCACCTCCAGCTGACAGGAAGTCTTGACAGGGAAGCAATAAAATATGCATGGAAAACAAACAAACAAAATTGGCAAAACCACAGTGCTCAGATTAGTTTTTAAGTTTCTTTATGAATGTTTCCACATCCATTGTCCCACAATGGCAATATACTGCTAAGTTTCCAGATGTAAATAGCAAAAGCCACATGATGAATAAGTGCCACTTAGCTGCAGAAACTGACAAGTTATTGGCAGTAAACATCAATCATCTTTCTTCAGAAGTTATGTGTTATCCAACCTGCCACTAAAGAAACAAACAAAACATACCACTGGTTTGTATGACGACAAGGAAAAGAAAGGAAAAATCCCAAACCAAACAAACATCATATTGTTGAACTACAATAAATTCTCCATTTACCTTTAAATTCTCAATTCACCTTTTATCCCAGCAAGTGATGGACATGCAGTGTGTCAGTGGCAACTTATAGAAACTCCTGCCTCCTGAGTCATATACAGTAATGAGGGCAAAAGATGAAGGTTTACAAAGCCTGAGTTTCAATGATCAGATACATCTATTGTTTTGGAGAGACTGTAATTCTTCATTAACTCTCTGCCTGGCCTTCTGAGGTAAAGTTCACATTAGAATAGCAATAGTAGTAAACTTCATCCATATTTATGCCAACACTGGCACTTCTTTTGTAATGAGACACACATACATAAATCCAAAACCATTGCTCTTCTTAGTTCAAATGTTTTCTATAAGCTCTGAAGTAAAACAGACAATCTTAACTGGCAGTGAAAAGGGACACTGTGTACACAGTAACACAGTGATGGGGTCCCCAGTGTTTAGAGACCTGTAAAACTGATGCATCATAGATGTAGAAACTGGGAAGAGGGGGGGAAAAAACTCTCTGCCATCCCTGCTGTCTTTCTGTCCTAGTGATGAAGTCTAATTAAGAACACTGCATGATAATGACACATACTTCTATTTTTATTCCATTTCCCTTCCTCTTGGTTTTTCCTCAAGCTATTCAATCTTCTGCATGACAAAACAGGATTTTCACAATGGATATATGGACAGTTGAATCATATTGTTTCTTTTTTAAACTTACTCTCAGTCTTCCTTCTCCTCCAGGACATGAAGCTGCAATTCTTCTTTCTATTTCTTCTTGTTTCTTTTTCTTCTGCTCTACAGAGTAAGCATTCTTAATACCTCGAGAGGAAGCCTGGGAGAAAGCACAATTTTTCTGGAGAGAAACCAAACTGCAAGTGTTGGACACACTATTTTATCAACTGTGGTTTGCATGAAAAGACTAAAGCACTTAGTAATGCTACTATTATATCAAGGTAGACATTTCAGGGTATTTCCTCATTCTGTGAACTCTTGGTCCCATGGGTAAGTGAGGGTGGTTTTGTTTCACTGTTATTACATCCAGGTGAGGATACTTAATTCTCAGATGCAGAACCAGAACTTCCCAATAATCCACAAAATTTTTGCCTGCTTTTTTCAGTGTCAGGGCCTACTTTCACCCTCATGAACAGGAGAGAAGAAAAGCTGTGTTAGTAGTGCCCAGGCTGTGAAGAAGTTCAACTTTTAAATTGTGATCTGTGAGAAATACCCTGCATGATAGTCTACCCTTCAAAATGTCACAAGGTGTGTGGTAGCAGGAAAACCAAATGAAAATTCTGTCGTGAACTGACTGCTTCACATCCCTTGTGGGAACTGTTTAATGACAATCTAGACTAGATGGCAGGAGTATCAGAATTACAGTCAGTTAACGCCATGAAAAACAAATAAAAAAAGTTTAAAAAACTTGATTCTTTTCTAAGTTTTGGGTTATAATAACATAGCAGAAGTTATACAAAAGATGACAAAATCTACCAAAGCAAAACAGCAACGTTCTCACCTGAATTTCAATGTCCTGACATTGCTCAATTCTCAGTGGGGTACTAAGACAAATCTTACCACCAATTACCAGCCTACTTAGACCATACTCTTACTCTGCCTCTTAGGAAACTGGCCTTCCAAGTAAGTCAGGTACCCAAACTGTCTGCCTGCAGCACCCCAAAAGGAAGAACATCTCACATGATGTCAGGAAGGGATAATGAGCAGCTAAGAAGCATTTACAGGAGAACACTAAGCAGAGAAAAAAGGACATCTGATCTACTCTCTTGGGCCCTCACTAGGGCTAAACAAAGTATGGCTGCTTGCAAAACGTCTCCATTACCGAACACTCAGGGGCTAAAATGACCTCTCAAAGACAGTCCTGAAAAATCCTGGTAGATGCTTTATCTCTTTGTCTTCCATGACAACAAAAAGTAACAGAGTGCTACTTCCATTTCTCTTTGTCAGCATAATGGGTCCCACAAATTTCCAAGGACATCCACAACCCTAATTGCTTAATTTCTCCTTCCTCTCAGGAAAACTTTTTAGCCAGTTAAGAGCTAGCTATTTCCTACTGTTATGCTTAAAAATCTCTTTGTAACTGAAACCCATTTGTGATTGAAAATAACATGTGGATTGCTTTTAGTATATAGAATGACACAAAATCAAGAGTTTTAAGGAATCTAATGCATCACTCAGCTATAGCTCCAATTATTTACCAAACTCCCTTCAAAACAGGTCAACATGGTCCCCATGCATAATGGTTAATTCCTAATTCAATATGTAATGTCACTAACATTCACACAAATAACAATCATTTTTCTTCAAAGTTCAGCTGTGGTCTCTAAGACACAGAATTCAAAATCTACAATAACAGTATAAGGTATAAGCATTTTTTAGAGGTACATAAGGAAAAAAAAAAAACAGGCTGGCTGTTCAGGCTGGCTAGAACATTTGTATCCTACCTCTTCTAACTTTAAAGATATCAAAGCAGTTAAAGCTTGGCAACCTTAGAAAGACAAAAGACCAAGTTAATACTACATCTTTGCTGAAATCTGAGCTAATAAACATGTTCAAACTGTTGCCTTGCTGATAAACAGAACCTGCAAGTGCATACAACCCCAATTTTAAAGGAAAGTGCAAGTGCAGTACCACTTGTAATTTCTACTGCAACAGTTGTTTGACCACTCTGCTTTGAATACTTCTCTATCTCTTGTTTTCAAGCCTTAGAATCAGGAAAAAATAATGTTGAACTTCCTCTTCCAGTTCTTGGGTTGTTTTATAAACTACTGTAAAGTATTTCCCATCCAAACAAGCTCAGTTACTTTGCAATGATCTTAGAGCACCTACATAGCTGTAAAATTCTTAATATATATAAAAAAGGCATAACTGTACAACATTAATAATACTAGGGAAGTACTTAATGACAATTCCCACAATCCAAACATGATATCCAGTGTTACCAGAAAAGCCACAGCCATTCTCCCCATAAACAGTTATCTAAAAGTAATTTCAATAAATGACATTTCATCAGACATTACCTCCATCTGCCTCTTTTCAGCAGCTTCTGCTAGTTGTCTTCTTTTTATTTCCTAGATATAAAGTTAAAGATAGAGAAATTCTACTTCAATATAGTCTTTGCATTCTTTTTAAAGTCTTAATTTTTAAGTATGACTCAGATCTGATACTAACTCCCACAAAATGTCAACTTCAAGTTAATTAGCATCATCTTACCCTGCATTGCCAGCCTGCAAGAACGAAGTGTTTCTAGTGAATATGCCAGAAGAGCAGCTGCTGACATATATACAATCAAACCTCACCAGAAATCGCTATTCAGCCTTTCTGCACCGTTTTGAGTGCATTCACTCAAAAAAATCCAGACTGGGATGAAATGGCATGCAGTCTATGAAACGTCCTTTTAGAGTCTGGAAAGGGCAATGCTTGCTCTCCCAGGCAAAGTGAGCTCCTTTCCTTCTCCCCCATGAAATCCTCAGAAGAGGAGTACAAAGCACAGAGATGAGTTCTTACTCACCTAGAAAAAACGTCATGCAATGGAGGGTAGTTAGAAGTGAGCAACACTATGTACTGGACAAAACCGCCCAGCTTTTCCTATTTCTTGTAAAAATTGGGTCATATTGGCCACAATTATGCACTAAAACGTCCCACTTGAAACCCCCGGTCTCCGTGATCCGTGGGGCAGAGAAGCAGGACGTTCTGGGCGCCAGGCCCCAAGCTGCGGGATGCCCCGGGTGGCCTCGGCCCAAAAGTTCTACCCACCCCGAGCCGGGGGCCGAAGGACAGGTTTCCTTTCCCCGGCACTGCCACTACCTCCCGGGGCACTACAACAGCCACACGGCCTGGCCTCCATGTTGAAGAAGGAAGATCACCGCCCCCTGCGCTCACCCTCATCGTGGCGACGCTAGGCGTCACTGATAAACAACAGGGTAAAGGAGGGGGGACCGCCCCCGAGCCGGGGACCGCCACCGTGATCGCACACTCACCGGGTCGGGCGTCTCCACCACGTCCTTGACGGCACTCCCCAAGCAGGGTAGGCACTGCCCCATAGCGAACCCGACCGCCCACAAGCGCCGCGGAGGAAGCGGCGGCGACCCCGCCCACGGTCCCCGCGGGGCGCCGCGCCAGCAGTGCCCTCCCGGGCCTGGGGCCGTCGGGGGCGTGCGGGGCGGGGCGCTGTAGCAGGGTCGTAAGAGTGCCCCCGGTAGTGAATTCAATGGAAGGTGTTCTATAACGGCAAAGGGTAAACAATGCGATTGGTTTCCCAGCCGATGTCGGGGGAATGTCAGGGCCCGCTGGCGGCGTGCTCTGCCAACAGTTCCGATCCTATGCACCGCCCGTCTCTGCCTTCCATCGGCGCTGCTGGAGCTCAGCGGTGAAGCCGGCGCTGATCTAGCTCGTCTTGGGTGGTTGAAGATGTCTCTTACTTGCTCCTCTATTTCTTCCATTTTTTTCCTTAAAAGAAAAGAAAAAAACCTTCTTTTCCAGCTTTTTATAGTAGACTCCAGCCTTACCGGATTCAACATTTCCTGAATTTGAGTGCTGGTGCATACATCAATTCCCAAGGATTATGTGAGGAGTATAAAATATATTATTCATAAACGGCCATGCAACATCTACCCAGTTTCTTGTCTTCCTCAGTAATTTTAAACAAAGTATATATTTTTTGCACCCGTGTTCTTGCCCTATCATTTATTTAATTAGCTTGTGATGTCATACATTATTGTGAAGTACGAATTTAAGTTTTTGTGTTTGTTCCCTGCATCTATAATTAGGCATAGAATCATGTGACTTGGGTAGAATCATAGAGTGGGTTGGGTTGGAAGCGATTTTAATGGCCATGTAGTTCCAAACCCTCTACCATGGTCAGGGACACCTTCCACTAGACCAGGTTGCTCCAAGGCCCATCCAGCCTCGGCTCGGACATTTTTGGGGGTGGGGCAGCCACAGCTTCTCTGGGCAACCTCTGCTACTGCCTCACTACTGTCACAGTAAAGAAGTTTCTATAAAAGCATACTCTAAATCTACCCCCTTTCAGTTTAAAGACATTCCCTCTTTGAAGCCCATCTTACAATTGCACATTCTTGTAAACCTTCCCAGCTCTCTTGTGTCTATGTACTGGAAAGGGCTTTAAAGTTTCTCTGGGTCTTCCCTCCTCCAGGTTGAACAAGCCCAACTCTCTAAACCTTTCTCTGTACTAGAGGTGGTCCAGCCCTCTGAGGGTCTTCATGGACCCCTCTGGACTCTCCAACAGGTCTATGTCCTTCTTATGCTGGGGGCCCCAGAGTTGTACACAGTGCTTCTGGTGGGGTCTCGCAAGAGCAGAGTAAAGGGACAGGTACCTCCCTTGACCTGCTCATCACACTGCTTTTCATGCAGCCCAAGATGTGATTTTCTAGGCATTTATGGGTCATGTTGAGTTTCTCACACCCATGGCCTTCTCCTGAAGACTCCTGAGGACTTCTCTCAAACCATTCTTCTTCCAGCTTGTTTTTGTGCTTGGGACTGCCTGACCCATATGCACCACCTTGCACCTGGCCTTGAACTTCATGGGGTTCATACAGACCCACTTCAAAAGCCTGTTAGGTCATCAGAGGGGGTTACTGGGTTGCTGAACTAAGTACTTAACAAAAGTCTCAGCATGATCCTGGGCTTTCTGAACTGGTCATCAAAAGTCTTACTGTCATAATGAGAGACTGATGAGGTGCATTGGAAGGTGAAGAAAAGCAGGCTTACCTGCTACCCTTACTGGAGAGTCTGAGATTGTATGCAGGAGACCTGTGTTGTGTACCTGGGAGCTGCAGTGGAAGTATGGAGGTATTGCAACTTTCCTGCTGCATGGTGTAGTGTGTTAAGAATTAATTTTCTGCTTTCTAATTAAAGCATTTTAAAATTACTATTTTTTATTTTTTTTAGAGTATCAAGGTGCTGTTGTTTTGTGGATTAAGTGTTCAGTACTTGTCAAGCTTTAGATTGGAATTGAGGGGATCTCCACTGCTTGCCGTCACACATTGGACCCATCAGATGATAATCCCTGAAGGTAACTAAAATAGATTCTGCTGCAAATCTTTTAAGATTTAGAGGAAGATTGAAGTGTGCTTGGACAGAACTCTTCATGGAGGTAGAGAGCACAGCTTTCTGAAGGAAGTGTGACCTGGTATAAGATACATAACAGAAAAGATGAATGATTCTTTTAATATGCTTATACAACTGCTGTAATTTGACACTGGCCCAACACCAAGCACCCACCAGAGTCACTCGCTCACCCTCCCCTGCTACAGCTGGGCAGCAGAAAGAGGAAAAAAAATAAGGAAGGGATCTTGAATGAGATAAGAGCCGGGAGATATATTTTAAGGGCAAAACAGGTTCAATTTAATGTTGCAAAGTGAATTTGTTATTAAGAGAATCAGAGGAGGATAATGAGAAGTAAAATAAGCCAGCCCCTCCCTCCTTCCCACTGAAAGGCACAGGGAACTGGGGGGGTGGGGGGGTGGGGGTGGGGTATGTGGAACAGAGATGGCTCCTGTGAGAAGATGCTGGAAGCTTCCACCATGTCCAGCAGAGCCAATCACTGATGGACATGCCACTGGCCAAAACTGGGCCAATGAGGGAGGTTGCCTCTGTCATGACCTATTTAAGAAGAAAATCAAAACAAAGTCACACAGTTTTTACTTCTAGTTAGAGAGGAGGAGAAAAAGGTGAGAACATGTGAGGGGAAACAACACCAATGTCAATGGAGAAGGATGGGGAGGAGGTGTTCCAGGTGTCAGAGCCAAGATTCCTCTGCAGGCCGTGACGATGACCATGGTGAAGCAGCTGTGCCCCTGCAGCCCATGGGGATCCACAGGGGATGTAGAGATCCACTCGCAGCCTGTGGGGGTGTCCATGCCATGACATGTCCATGCCATGGTGGGTGGATGCCTGGAGGAGGCTGTGATCCAGTGGAAGCTGTGAAAAACAAGGTTCGCTCTCTTAATAAATTATAAAAGGTTTAATATAAACAAAAAGACAATTAGGAGACAAAGATAATAAAGCAAAGGATTAAAACAGCCAGGTGCCCTGGCGCGTTGCCAGGAACACACTTGATATCTTTGGAACACTCTTGTACAGTCTGGACTGTATGTATATTCAAACTTTTCTAGGAAATGTTTTGCATGACCACACCTCAGGTCCGCCTTTTTAGAGCATGCACGTTTCTTGATTTTGTGGTTTTAATTTCTTTATTATCATCTTTTAATTTGGGCTTGGGCTTCTTCTTCCACAGGCAGTAAGCATTGATAGCAGCCTGGGCCCCATCATCTGTTCACTGGAGGTTATCCTGCCCATTCAGACAGGACTTAACCCTAACATCTAAAATTCTTCATGACCTACATCTAAATTCTAGCTAATAGCAAGAGAAAAAGAAAAAGACATAGCAAAAGCTGTCTAACATTATACATATAACATTCATCTTAATACTTGCAAAATCACTATATGTATTTATAACAATTGGAAATTTTTGACATTTTTTAAAAAGATGGTAGCAAGGGTTTTTTTTTATTTTTTATTATTCTAACTTTCTAACCAGAGGTGAGCAAATATGATGTAGTGCTTAATTCTAGATCACAGATGCAGATATTCATTGTTCACTTTATGATTTTCCTCAGATTTATTTTTATGTTTTAGCGTAGAGGTTACTGTAAATGTCAGATTGCAATCCAAGATCTGTAAAGTCTCTAAGAGTACAGTTTTTTTGGGATCCATGAAAACAGAGCTTTTTTTGAAGCTATACCTTAACTTGCTTCATAAGCTTTCAGCTAATCTTCATAGTTTTCCTTCATCGGCAATGAATCCCTTCTTATTAGTTTCACATCTTCATAGATTGTCACAACTGTTCCACAGAAACAAGACAGCTTTACAGGGTTAAGGATGTTGCTAGTTGGTGACTAAAACCATGCACACTAAATACAAGCCTTTTGTCTATACCTTTTCCTTATGTGCAAAAAAGCATACGTATAAGCACTGGAACATTTGGGAAAATTCAGTGTAAAACTCAGTAGTATCATAACCTTGAATAAAATCTGTAAAAGCATATAATGATAAACTCTAAATCCTTGTGAATCTTCCTTCCACTTTCTGGCTAAACCAAAGAATGCTTATAGGTACAGTGCTGAGAATGTTCATAAGATGCTTTTGTCAGTCCAGAATACCTCAGTTGGACAATAATTAGGGAATACAAAAAGAACATCTGTTTACAGTTACTATATCCAAGCATAAATTTTCTTCATGAAATAGCTTCTGTTTGAGTACAAGGGCATGTCGCTGCCCGCTCGGCCCTTCACGCCCCGGCTAGCTCGTGCCAAGCGTCAGCGGCAGGAGTGGGGAACCAGGTGAGCACTGTGTGGCTCGACCTGGAACCTCTAGAGCTCCTTTGGGCTTGGGCTCTATATTATGCAGGGCGACACGAGGTGCAGTAAAGGGAGAGAGAGTGCTCGGAGTCCTCCAATTTCCCAGGAACAAGTTTATTCCAGCAGGTGCAGGGAGAAGGCGATGAGGGACAGGGCTGGGATCTCGAGGAGAAAGTCCGAGCCGAGACCCTGGGCACCTCTGTGCGCCAGGTTTTAAAGCCCGTGGGCGGCTCATACAACAACCAATAATGTGGCAGCAGGGGAGGTGTTGTGGGAAGGGGTTACAATACACAAATCCAATGGTAGGGACTTGGGGGAGGGAGGATAGCCATACAACCAATAGGGCATCGAGTAAGGGATGATGAGCAGGGAAGGAACCAGAACAAAAGGTGTGGTGTACATAGATTGATAGGGCTTGGGGGTAGGACCAAAGTGATGGATGGGGAACAATCTGGAAAGAGGGGAGAGGTTTACAATGACAGGCAACTGGGAACAAACTATATCGGGATAGTGGGGGAGTAACTGGGACAAACCAACTCTAAGCTCAACGAAGGTGAACAAGCATACTTAATGAGAGTAAACTAATAGGCGGCAACATCTCCCCCTTTCTTTTTTAAGAACAGGAGGAAGATGTGGGGTCTGGGGGAGCAGAGGGCACTTCAAACCATTCGGGAGCAGGTAGGGGAAGAGGAGGAAGAGGAACAAGGGGTTTTAGTTCAACACAGTTAGCTTGTGGTGGGGGAGATAACAAGGAGGTAACAGATTGAACTAAACATCTTCGTAAAATTGCGAACGTACATAACACAATAAATATAACAAAAACAATCCATAAAACAGTTCTTATGATGGAGGAGAGCCATCCGGAGACCCCCCATCCCGAAAATAGACTGGTGACCCAGTCATTAGTCTCTTGGTGTATTTGGTGGATCATGCCCTTCATTTCCGTGATGGTTTTCTTGATGTCTGTGCTCTTGGTGGTTAGATTCATGCAGCAAAGTCCCTCAAATTCTTTACAATCATGATTATGGAGGAGCAGTAGGAAATCAATAGCAGCGCGATTTTGTAGCGTTGCTCGCCTGGTTATCTCCTCGTCTTCGAGGAGGTCACTCAGCGCGGTTGACGTTAAATTGGCTTGCTTGACCACCCAACACTCTAATTGGCCCAATTCTCCAAGGGCTTGTGCCGCAGCCAACCATGGCAGAAATACTGACACAGCAACCAGTTTTGGTTTATTCCAATGAAAAATTTCAGAGTCGCAATCAGGGTCAAGATCTTCGAGACTGCGCTTCTTAATGACCAAATTATTCTTTCGTTCCCAATTTTCAATTTGAGATGTATTGGGGGAAAACAAAGACAACCGGCCTAAAGTGCACGGCCCTCCGAGAAGGCGAGAGGGGATGCCAGCCCACGCTCAGTCCCCACAAACTAAAAATATGCCCTTAGGCAACTTAAGAGGGTAGGAACTGAGGGTTGAGGGCATCTTAACATGGGCGATGTTCTTGCACCAGGAGGCTGCTTGAAACTGTTTGTTGTCTTGTATTAAATTAGAATAAAAAGTAGGATCAGAGGGGTAGTAACGGAAATGGATACAATAGGGTGCGGGGGAGGAGTTTAACAAATCAAATTCCTGGGGCTCAGCGGTTGCCCGTTCCAAGAAGGCCAGCCAGTCTCTCCACAGTAGGAGGGGGTTCTGGACAGGCCTCTTAATCTTGTAAGTGGGTGCAGAGCGGGCCACTCGCTGAGCTGGCCTCCCTTGATTAGCTTCTTTGAACAAACTCAACAGGGAATCCGGGTACTCATCAGGCTTTAACGGGATCCCCACCAGGCAAGTGGTCATCGGATTTCCCGCTGCTCCTGTGGATAAGCATAGCTCATCCCGTTGGAGGGACTTTGCCAACATGACCCAAACATTTTGTTTGGGTTGGGGCACGATCCACATGTTGGCGCAACGATCGGGGCGGTCATCTTTCCAATGGCTCTTTCTGAAAACAAAGAAAAACAGATACTTCACTGAACATAAAGGGATATCAAAAAATCAATAGAGGGAAAAGGGGGCTCGAGGTTTTCCTCCTCCTCATTACTCCCGGGGGTTACGGATTTGGCCTGCACAGACGCGACGACATCCTCTTGATCGTCCGGTGGCCTGGAGGGATGTTTTGGGATATAAGGTTTCACCCACTTTTGTGGGATCCACCTTAGTCCCTGGGGCGAGGAAACACATGCATATCCTCGCCCCCAGGTCACTAGATCAAACGGACCCAGGATTTTTTGGGTCTCTGGGTCCCGAACCAGCACTGGAGGGCGGTGCTGTAGCTGGTAGTTGCTGGTGGAGGCAAAGTGCTGGGTCACCGGAGGGTTGGGATTACTATCACTGCAGTTTAGAAAATTGATGGTGAACAGTGCTTTTGATAGTCTGTCCTGAGGGGCACAACCCTTCATGGAATCCCACTGGCGTTTGAGGACGCGCTTGAGCGATTGGTGGGCTCGCTCCACGATCGCTTGGCCGGTGGGGGAGTGTGGGATGCCTCTCTTATGTGTCACTCCCCAACTCTGCAGGAATTCTTCCAGTTTCCTGGAGGCATATGCTGGGCCATTATCTGTTTTTAACTCCTTGGGGACCCCCAACACGGAGAAAGCTTGCATGAGGTGTTTACAGACATGCTCGGCTTTCTCCCCCGTGTGGGCAGAAGCAAAGACTGCTCCCGAGAAAGTGTCTACCGAAACGTGCACGAACTTTAACCTGCCGAATTCAGGAATATGGGTCACATCCATTTGCCACACCTCACAACTCCCTAGGCCTCGACGGTTCACCCCTGACCCCAGAGAGGGCATTGCGATAGTCTGGCAATGTGGGCATGTGGCCACAATGGCTCTGGCCTGATCTCGCCGCAGGTGGAATTGGCGGACTAGACCAGGCACATTTTGATGGAACATCTGATGGCTCAGCTTAGCTTGTTGGAACAGATCTGGGAGCTGAGCCATGGAAACAGGGGCAGCGAGGGAATCAGCTACCTGGTTTCCCTCGGCTACCGGGCCAGGGAGATCCGTATGTGACCTTACATGCATTACAAAAAATGGTTGCTTTCTGTGGGAAACAGCATATATTAGCTTAGAAAGCAACTCAAACAATTTCGGGTTTGAGACGTCCTTCAGAGCAGCGTGCTCTGCTCTGGCAACTACCCCTGCAACATAGGCCGAATCAGTGATTAAATTGAAAGGGTCAGGAAACCTCTCAAAGGCTCTGACGACTGCATCCAACTCAGCAACTTGTGGAGACCCTTCCACATATTGAATATCTGCTTCCCACTGCTGAGTTTCGGGATCTCGCCAAGTCACTACAGACTTGTGAGATGCCCCGGATGCGTCTGTGAACACAGTCAAAGCTTTGAGGGGCTTTCTGCTCCGCATTTCTTTTGGAATTGGTTCAAATTTAGAATTGAAAAATTTGTGGGCAGTGGCATGGACCGAAACTTGGCCTTCAAAACTATCTAAAGCAATCTGGAGTGTCTCATTCTCCCGAAGTAGTTGATTAAACATTTCTTTTGTCAGCCTATCTGGAGACGCTTTGTCCCGAGACAAGCTGACTGGTACTCGAACGCATGCAAAATCACACCCAGCCATCTCCCGAAGCCGAGCTCGAGCTCTCCCGATGAGCTGAGCCATCAGCTCCTGTGGCCGGGTGATACTTTTGGACCTTTGATGGCTCAAGAAAACCCACTCTGTGATTAAGAGGGGATCCTTAGAGCCCTGGTCCCACTGAAAAATCAGCCCACTGAGGTGTGGCATTCTCCCGAGTATGATGAATTCAAAAGGCAGGGTCGGTTTGTACCGATGTGCTTGCCTTTCGACAAGCGCATCCTCCACTTTCTCTAGGGCTTTCCTCGCCTCTGGGGTCAGGGACCTAGGAGAACTCAGCTCCTTCTCCCCCTTCAATAGGATGAAGAGGGGGGCTAGGTCTTCAGTAGTGAGGCCCAGCCAAGGCCTGACCCAGTTCAAAGTCCCACACAGGGAATGGAGGTCTGCCAGAGTTTTTGGATCACTGTTTATGGCCAATTTTTGAGGCACAATGGTCCTCTCAGCGATCTGCAGACCCAGATACCTCCAGGGTGGCATCCTTTGAACCTTGTCCTCCTGGAGTTGAAATCCTGCAGAGATCAAAACTTCAACCACCAGGTCAAGCGCTCGAGTAAGTAGATTGTCATGGGGGGCGCACAGTAGGACATCATCCATATAGTGATGGATGATGACCTCCCCCATCTCTTTGCGCACAGGAGACAGCAACGAGGAGACGTACCACTGGCAGATGGTGGGTGAATTCTTCATGCCTTGTGGCAAAACCTGCCAGTGGAACCTCCTCATTGGGGCTTCTCGGTTGAGGGTTGGCACCGAGAAGGCAAACCGTGGGGCGTCGTCAGGATGTAGGGGAATTTGAAAGAAACAGTCCTTGATGTCGATTATGGCCAGATTCCAATTTCGGGGGAGCATAGTCGGGGTAGGCATCCCTGGTTGAAGGGGCCCCATGTCAACAATGATTTTGTTGATGGCACGAAGGTCGTGGAGGAGTCGCCACTTGTCTTTCCCCGGCTTTCGGATAACAAACACCGGGGAATTCCAAGGGCTGGTAGTTTCTACTATGTTACCCTTATACAACTGCTCCTCCACGAGCTCGTTGAGCGCCTTTAATTTATCTTTTCGAAGCGGCCACTGATCAATCCAGATTGCTTCATCAGTGGTCCAATCGAGCTTCTGGAAGGGGCGCTCTACAGTGGCCGCTATTAAAAATCCCGAGGGGTTTTTGGGATTTCAATCTTTACCCCCCATTGTGACATAAGGTCCCTCCCCCACAAGGGAACCTGAAAATCCGCAACAAATGGGCGTAAATTTGCCAATTGCCCATCCGGTCCCTTAATTTGTACTACGCCCTTAGATACCTGCGCCAATTGAGTACCCCCTATACCCTGAACCTTCCCCGCCACGGGTTGCAACTCCCAGTGTTGCAACCCGTGGCCATCTCCTTTGGGGGATGATCATCACATCTGCCCCTGTATCAAGCAGACCCCTCAAGTTGACAGATTCCGCACCCTGCTTGATGCTGCAGTCGATGATGGGTTTATTTTCACCCACCACCTCTGCCCAGTAGACGCCTGGTGCGTGGTCGTCTACCGGGACTCCCTCTGGGACAGGAATGTACTGAGCTATGATTTGCCCTTTTGGGAGAAAATATGGTGGGTGAATGCAGCGCGCTAAGAGGATGAGATCTTCCGGACCACCCGGGAAGGTGATCGGGGAGATCTCAATCTCTGGGGGTGTGTGTCTAGTGTCCCCGATGGCGATGAACTTACAGTCACGTCCAGTGTTCTTGTCTCCCTCCGAGGGATCCACAGCAACTACCGTCCAGTGCTGGGTTCGGAAGAGGACGTCCCTAGTGGTAGTTAAATGTCGCATCCGGTTTATTGGCCAAGTCCGATGTAAAGAAGAGCCCCCCTCCCCTGCGAGACCTGCCCCATTTGTTGCATCGCGCGGGGCAGGTTCGCGCCGCGCTCTCAGTTTTTTTGTTTTTTATTAGTTGTTCCCTCCAGTACCCTCTCCCCAGATCCATTTCCCATGAGCCCCTGGCGTGGGTGGGCAGTGGGACAGTCCCTCGCCATGTGACCCAGTTGTCCACATCGGAAACACTGAGTAGTTCTTGCTGGTGGAAGGATGAACTGGCCCGACGGGTGTTGGGTCACTGCCGCTGTTGGTGTTCTCCTGGCCGCCTGTGGTGGTGGTGGTACCCTGGACGCCCCCACTAACGGAACTTTCTTCTCACATGCATCAATGAGGACGTCCAAGGTTGGCGGTGGATACATGGGCAAACTAAATATAACCTGTTTGCAGATGTCATTACAGTTTGCCTTAGCCATTTCTAAGACAAGCTGCTCTTGTAGCTCAGGTTTATCAACTTGTCTTTCTATTTGCTCCTGTAAACGGTTAATAAACACGGTAAATGGCTCATCAGGGAACTGTTTAATATTTGAGAAGTTGGTCAGGGGTTTCCCCCCTGGCAGGATGTTAAATACCTTCTCTGCGGCCTCCGTGATCTTAGCTAAGACAGGCCGTGGTAAAACCCTTGCCTGTTCTTCCGGCTTCCCCCAATTCCCTTCACCGCATAAGTGATCTATCGAGAGGGGGTTTTCATCCGCGTCAACCGCGGACTCCTCGCTGCGCAACAGCTCAGGAAGGATGGCCTCTAACGACTTCTTCCACCTCTGTTTCCACAGCCTATAATCAGCTGGGGAAAGGAGGCAGGCAAACAACTCTTTTAAGTCATGGGGGACCATCTCGTTCGCGGAGAAGGTGGCTTTTAATAAACCCTTAAAGTATTCACTTCTCCTGCCAAACTCTTTCTGGGCTTTGCACAGCTCCCTCTTTGTCTGGAAGGAGAAGGGTTCCCATTCTCGGTACCTCCCTCCCCTTCCTCTAAAACTGACCGGTGCGGCAAAGGGAATCACTACCTGTTCCAGGTTCTGGTCCTCAGGCCTGTCACTTCCTGTCCCCGAAGCGTGGGAACCGGATGGGACAGTGTGGGAGCTGGGAGGAGGGACGTGGGAACCAGGAAGAGGGGCGTGGGAACCGGGAGGAGGGGCGTGGGAACCGAAGGAGGGGCGTGGGAACCGGAAGCCGGAAGAGGCGGGGCTGGAGGACCGTCTGAGGAGGAGGGCTGAAGGGAGGAGCAGCGGCCGGAAGGGGTGGGGTTTTGGGAGGTCACACTTTGGAGACACGCCCCCGAGGAGGAGGAACCACCCAAGGGGAAGTGGGAGGAGTCAGGGTAGGATGGAAGGGAGGGGCTAGGGAGGAAGGGGTTGGTCATTGAGGGAAGAAAGGGGTTCTTGGAAGAAGGAGCACAAGGGGGGGGTCCGACCATGCGGTCCCCGCCATCTTGTGCCCTTTGGAGGCCATTTTGAGGGTTAGGAGAGGGGTCAGGGAATATAGGGGAGCATTGGAAACTGGGGGAAACTGAGGCACGGGGGTTAGAAGAGGAATCAGGGAATATGAAGGAGCCTTGGGAAACTGAGGCACGGGGGTTAGAAGAGGAATCAGGGAATATGGAGGAGCCTTGGAGACTGGGGGAAACTGAGGCATGGGGGTCTGAGGGTAAAAATTGGGGACTTGTAACCTGGGAAATGTTTAACTGAGGGTTGCTAACTGGGGAAACTGAGGAATGGGAAGACACTCTGGCAGCTTGGCCAGGGCTGCCAGAGCAAGGGTTCTGGGAGAGACGTGGGGAGCCAGGGATCCTGTTACCCTTGGGGGATCCCTGAGCAGGACAACTTGCCCTGCAGGTCGCTCTGCAGGTCTCCCTCAACTCGGGATCAGGGGGAGAGGAACATGGGGATAGGGAAACTGGGGAAACCGGGGAATTTTGTGGCGGCTGCTTCTGCATTTTCTTTTCCTCTATTACAGCAGACCGAATTAAAATAAATAATGTTACAAATTTTTCCACTGAATTATCACCTCCATTAACTATTTCTGTTAATTTGGACCCAACCGCATTCCAGAATTCTACAGAATTAATGTTAATTAATACTTAATGAGAGTAAACTAATAGGCGGCAACAAGGGCAGTTAAAACCAAGAGGAAGATTTCACTACTTTTCAGGCTCAATATGCACTCTCTTTGCCTTGTGCTGCTACGCAGTCTGAAAAATCACTGTGCACCTTTCCAAGCCATAGAGCAATGCATATGTTTCCTCCCTCAAGCATGTTAGCAGAGGTAGACTTGGAGTTATTTGGTATAAAATTAATTCTAAAACAAGTAAAATTTTCCTCACAACTGGATGAGAATGGGAACAGATGATTCTTGGCTTTTGTAGATTCCACTTGATTTCTGCAGGCACTTGATATTCTCTAGCCCTGCCTAGGGCACCACTTTCATATCTTGGATATGGAAAGGAATTAAGCTCTCACAGATCTTGCTTCTGCATGTCAAATAAGCCTCACCAGTTTGACACAGGGGTTTATAGTCTGTTCCCTGCTACGAACTCTGGATTCCAAGAGACTGGTACAGCTATAAAGCACCCTATTAAAAATATATATTCTGGCTGAAATTTTATCCTGCTCAAAATTGTCTTGATACTGCTGTTCTAACACTCTGTGGTTCTTTTTCTGCTGGTTGATCACTCACTAATATGGGTCACTCTGTATAGTCGCATCTTTAGACTTGAGAAATGCTTCAGCCCTTACCAAACAGAGTGGCATGGAAAAAGTGGGTTGTGGGAGCAGGGACATCTAGCAGAGTCTTCTACAAGGCTTTTGTATTTTCATACGTAAATGTACTATTTGTGTGTATTTGCATTGTTGGATCTTTTATGAAAAACTCATTAATTTGCTTATTGGGGAACACTTGGATTCACTCACAGTTTTTAAATCAGTGTTGCAAGGTTGGGGGAACCCGAAAAGGAAAGGACACAGATGTGGATTTCTTTTTCTTTCATCCTGGAAATGTGACTTTAAAGTTAAACCTTTACCTTAAGACAAAAGTAATACACAGTTTCTCTGCTGAAAGAAAGCATCACAAATTGATGTTGGCAGTCAACACATGCTGGAATGTCTGACAACATACTCAACTAAAATTTACCACTTTTCTTTTTCCTTTTTTTGTGTAGAGTATCAGACTAGAACTTAAGGATAAAACTTTTAATGACACATAAATTAGTCTGCCACCATGCATGCATATTCTGACATGTATAAGACATGTATTGTAACATGTGATTACATGAACATACCAACACTTCTTTCCCTCAGTTGTGTCCTTGAAACAAAACAAGAACATACCTAAACTTTACCTAGACACAATGACTATATCTAAATATATGAGTAATTATTTTAGGATTTCATTTACAGGGAAATGCTACATCATAGTCAAATAAACAGAGAATAGAAATTGGAAAACTAAAGGTAAAAAACAATTATTTAACATGATAATGAAGTTCTAGGAAGTTCTAACCACTGAATTGCAGAGTTATATGGAAAATCAAGAACATGTGACACACTGTTAGAACAAACACAATTCTGGTATGTCAGTTAACAATAATGTAATATGTAACTATGTAATGTAGTATGTAACTATGTAATATCTTTATTTTTCAATTTGAAATAGTGTGATTTGAAGAAAAATTTCATAAAATTACATGAAAACTTCTGCTTTCCTTGAGACTGACTATATTTAGTGAAGGCTCTATGAAGAATTGAACAGAAATCATAACATAGCCCATATAGGTTTCATCCCATTAACCATAATGAAAATTAATAAATAAGTAAAGATGTGGTTTACTTTCAGAATTTTGCTGATGTATTGTGCTGCCAATAAATCTTGCTGCAGTAAATGATCTTTATTCACTGGCGTTTGCAAAAATGCTTACCATATTTTTCAGGGCACATAAGTGCCTGAGAATGTTAATGTTTTAATCCCATACTTAGAGGAATGTGGCAATGGGAAGAGGATTTCATGTTCCCAGGCTTTTATTGTCCTTTGATATCCACTCACAGTAAATCAAATGTATTCTTGTTCTTTACCAAATTTAAAACAAATCAGCAGACAATGAGCCTTTCCAGGCTTAAAAAAGCTAAAAATTCCTGCACAGACTAAGATCTCCTACAAGTCTCAGTAGGTGTGTTGGTATGATGTGTATCCCTTCCATATTAATGACTTCCAAATAAGGTTATATGAAAAAGGCACACATATATATATATATGTATGTGTGTGTGTATACAGTCATAGATACATACATATCCAATATTTAGAAAATATCTATTTTATAGTTCAGATAATATAATAATTATATTATATATATATGATATATATTACATAATTAAGAAGTTGGAAATTTTAATTGGAATAGAAATGGGTCATATTGTTCTTCAGAAATATAACTAATTGTCTTGAGATTTTTCCAGAATGAAGTATAACAGATTTGTTATGGCTGTGCATCCTGCAGCTTAACATGATAATTCATGGTGTTTGGGGAAATACTTGTTTTTTTCAGAGCTCCTCCTATTCTTCTTTTCATTGAAAATGTAAATGCAACACAAACCTCATTTATCAAATTTGTTAATCTCTGGATTAAGAGAAACTGTTAACTGATTTGCAGGAGTTTGTTTTGAGAGCTATTAGGTTTCATCACTTTTCTTGTTCTTGAGTAAATAGTGATTTTTAGGATTACTGCATAGTTTAAATTCTTTTCAGTGTAGAAACCATTGTTTTGGAGACTTTCTCTGAATTGAGCAGGAATAGCGCTGCATTTTCATTTACTTGTAAGTACTCATTGTTTTTTAATAGTTTTATTTTATACTCATTAATCCACTTTAGTACTCCTTTAAAATATTGGACACGCTACTGTTTGTGTGAATGAGAAAATGCGGGTCTGAGTTGAATTTCATGTCTGATGTTCGTCTAATTGAATAAGCTTAATATACAAAGGAGTGAAAATATCTCAGTGGAACAGTGTTTTTGTTTTAGGCTAGTCCTGTCCTTTTTTAATGTAGGTCAGAAAATGGTTTTATTAATTCATTGGTTTGAATATATTAAATTATATTTTTTTCTTCTGTAATTAATTCTATTTTGAAGAATACTGTGGCATTTAACAGGAAAGAGACCAATAAGGTTTGCTACATAAATTATTTAGAAAGGTGCATACTTTAAAGGAATTATCTATTCTTTAAGGAAGGTGTCTCGGTTTTGGAAGACAGGTGTCTACTACGGAGGGCAGGAGCCTCCCTTGGAATGAAAATGTAGACCCCCTCCCTCCAAATTATTATAATTTTGAAATCAAGGGTCTCTCAGGCAGAGATGTGGGAATAGGAATAACAGGTCTTTACTAGAATGTATAACGAGGCACACAACAACAATAACTACAGCATTAACAACTAAACAGAACCAGGGACCCCGTGACTGCTTTCACGGTTGAGATGGGAAAAGATGGAGGAGAGGCTTTGTTTCACAAACCCCTCGGGCGGGCAGTCCTGGTGCTTCTGCAGGGCTCTGAGGAACACATAGCTGGAACAGCAGGAATGAGCAGAGATCCTGGGCTGGTGGATAAGGTGTATCAGCAGCTGCACAGCGGTCGCTGGCACTGCCACATGTCCTGGGGGAAGTGGGGGAGCAGGAGGAGGAGCAGGAGGAGCACCAGCACCAGCACCAGCACCAGCTCCAGCTCCATCTGGGTGATGGCAAATTCCCTTCTCACAGCTTCCAGCAAAAAATGTGCTTCTCTGAAGCTGAAGAAGCCAGCAAAACTGCCCACACCCTCCCTTTTACCTGCCCCCCTTCCCCCCTGGGCCCAGCCGAACTCTTTGTGTTTCTCAAGCACCCACAAAGCACCAGCAGTCAGGTTTTCCCTGCAACTAATAGGTAAAAATTGCACAGGTGAGCCAGAACTAAAAGAAAGACACCTAACCCCCAACAGAAGGTTGTGGCATATGGGGTTATAATTGTTAAAGTTGTTAAGGCTTATGTTCATCAGAAGGCCCTGTGGGAAGACACAGGCTGCAGGCTAGATGGTTGGAAATGATGTGGTGGGTAAGAGACATGACCCCCAAATATGGCTCAGACTGCAGCTGAGCCAGCCAATGGGTGCCTTTCTTATGTTAAGTTTTGGTTTTGATTAAAGGTATAAAAGGGGGTGATTTCTACAATAAAGTGATCTCTTTCAGATGCATAAGGGGGGTCCATGTCTCTTTGATCCCCATTGCTACAAATGTCTGGCCTGAATCAGGACCTATAGGGTCGTGCAGGGTGTGCACCACTCTAGTAGCAACTTCCACTGAGTCAAAGAATTGTCTGGCCAGTAAGAGTCTGGGAAAAGGATCTGGGTGTTATAGATACATATTATAATGCTGGCCTTTTACAAAATATTGAAATGGATTATATATATATATATATATATATATATATATATATATGTATGTATATGTATATATATATATATATATAATGTTAGAGTAATTTTGCTATAGTATTTTATTTCTATTAACTAAACTTAGGCATAGTAGTGGAATAGCTGATGGTTATGCTTGAACTGCCTGCTTGGTTGGATGACATCCAACAGATATATGATGAAGACCCCTGCTATTGATATGCCAACTATCACTACTGTCTGAAGAAAGTATGGACCAAAACCCAAACTGGAGATCATAATAAGAATGAACTAAAGCCACAGCCAAGGAGTACGTATGCTCTAAAAAGGCGGTCCTGAGAAGGAATCATGCTAAACAGTTCTTAGAACATGTAAACTAGTTTGGAGAAAAGTTAAAATATGTATAATTGTTTATGAATATGCAATAAGCTGATGCAATAGAAAAGGTATTTAAAGGGTGTCTCCAAAATAGCAGGTGTACTCTTGGCAGAATGCCAAGCACCTGGCCATTAAACTTCATTTTATTTTTTCTTTCCTATTGTCTTTTATTAAACCTTTAAATTTTACCAGGAGAGTGAACTTTGTTTTTCACATGGGGAAGGATCTGACAGAGTTCGGGAAGGAACTCAAGAATCAAAGGTGTGTGCACCTCACCCAGCAGGTGAGTAAACCAGTGGAAGCAATATGGGAGGTGGAATATCCTTGGAACAAATGAGGAGCTTGAACCAGGTATGGTGGCTCCTACATCAGCAAATTATTAATATTACTGATGCATAATTAAGCACCCTGCTGGACTGGGTGTCTAATCACATTAGAGATTTTCCATTTGGTGGGCTCCTTCAATTAGAAGCCTGACAAGCAGTAGGGCAGAGACTTTTTGGTATCGCCAGAGGCAGCGATGCTGAAGCTTGCGAGCACCTTGTCACATGGAGGTGATATAGGAAGCTTGTAACTAGGTTTATGCAACGATAGTGTGCTGTGTAATCTAGTGTGTTCAGAACAGATGGTCCTTTGCTATACAATAACAGGATTCCCCTATCTCAAAGAATTTATAAAGCAGTACTAGTACTAGTACAGTACTAGTGCTGTAAAAACTGGATCTCTAGTTTAGACTGTGGCCAGAAGCCCTGAGGGGTGGCTGGACGCCAAGAGAGCCTGCGCAAAGACAAAGGTCCTCCAGAGAACTGTGAGACAGATTCCTAATCTCATCCAAAGATCCCTGCCCAGGACAGCCAGGAGGCAGTGTGCAAGTGCAGACCAGCAGAAAGCTAATTAACATATGAGACGAGGGGAGGTGGACATAGATTATGAATATATATAGGCTTTCATAAATATGTATGAACTTGAATGTATATTAACAGAACATCTGCTCTGTTTGGCACACACAGTTTGTGGTGGAGTGGTCACTAGCAATCTCAAGAGCAGATTGAGTAAATTTGGCATCACCACTGCATCCCAGAATTGGGAGCCAGGACGGACCTGCTAATGACTGTATAAGAAGCAGGAGAAGGGTAATCGGACCCTTCTAAATAAGTACTTGGAGAATATTTGCAGCTGCTGCAGGGGTAACAACTAGAATAATAATTGGATGTTTAATTTGTATATGCCAGGTACGCTATGTTAAGTTTTTAAAACATTTTACGTGTTTGCATGTGTGTGTGTGTGTGTGTGTGTGTTTGAGATGCAGCATTGTTGTGAAGTGAGTGGAGAGCCCTGATTTGCAGTTACGTGACTCCATGAGGCACACGGCCAGGGACGGGCAAAGCACTTAAAACTTTTTGTATGGTGTGTTTGGTTCCACAAACAATTTTAATATCAGAAAACTGTGGATTCAGATTGTAACCAGCAACACATTAAGCTAACTTTGAAATTAATGAATGTGTATCCGTGTATGTGAATAGCTGGGAAAAGGACTGGGATAAGACAATAATTAATATAATATAATTATAGTTATAATATAATATAATATAATATAATATAATATAATATAATATAATATAATATAATATAATATAATATAATATAATATAATATAATATAATATAATATAATATAATATAATATAATATACAAAAGTCACATGGGAACCAGGGGTGATAAATAAAAGCCTAAAGTGAACAAAAGGGATGGGGAAAAGCCAGAATAAAGAAATCCCATGGAAAAGTCCTTTAGGCTGCATACTAATGCATTGGAAAGATAGTGGGCACAGGGGGTACAGAGAATAAAAGAACTCTCAATAAATATTGCAGTCAGTGGTAGCTGTTGTACAAATTAGAGGAAGAGGTGAAATGGCCACTTAATGAAACAATTGATTATAGCACTATTTTGCAGTTAATGTTGTTTCTAAGGGAAAACGGGATGAAGCATGGAGAATGTTTAGTAACAAGGAAGAAAAGTACAAGCGGGGACAATGAAGGGTGGTGGCAGTTGCCAGGGAGGAGGGAGAAAAAAAACCTAGACAGGGACTACCCCAACTAGGCAGGGACCAATGTGCATTATGCAAAAGGTTTGGCCTTTGCATAATGAATGAATGAAAATGAATGTCCAGAAAAACCTAAGTGTGGACCTGATTTTTCTGAGTCTGAGAAAAATCAGGTCCACACTTGACTCCACTTTTCCTGAGTCAGGAAAAATCAGACAGAATTCCAGCCTGTCAGTGGCTGATCTCTTCCCAAGGTGTTAGCATTCAGGATCACACATAATCACGGAATGATTATATGAAGGTGCTTTATTGAAGAGCTCTGGGTGTCAGGGGTACACATACCCAAATCTGACTCATCTTGGTTTTGAACTGAACATATTTTATACTCTATCATTATACAACTTACATATTAATTATTAAACTTACATTGTTCTATTGTATGCATTGTTTTTACCCAAGCATGGATTTCTCGTGATCCCCCTCAACCCTCTAACATTGTTCCTCATTTTCTTTAAACAATAATTATATCTAATCAAATCTAACAATTGTATCATTTAGCATATACTGATTACACAGGTGCAGTTTCACCTGATCTTTAGCAAGTACAAGGTCTAACATTTCCTAGGGCCTACTTTTCCTGGGCTTGGCAAACCTAACTTTCTTCCTAAGTCCCTGAATTTTCTAAGATTTTTTAAGACTTTTTACTATCAAAGGGAAAGTCTCTTGAGAGCATCTCTCACTCAAGGACTATTATTGTAAAAAATCTCATTTTCTCAAAACAGTTCTGTACAGCTGTGGTTAGTGTATTTTTCTCTTGTCTCACCAATGAGACAGAGGTGGTGTTCCCTTTACCAGTCATGTTAAACTGGTATCGTAATGCCCCATAAAAAGCTGAAAAGCTTGGATAATAAGGCTTTCCTGAGCATCTCATTCTGGCTGCTGTGACTGAATCCACCCTTCTACATCGTGTCCAACAGCGACACCAAAGGATAAAGGGACAGAATGGAATAACCAGGAAAAGAGACTAACGGCCCCTGTAGAAGAAGACTGATGGGGACCTGGTTTAGTGGACCTAGTGGAACCACTGGTTAGAATGAAGCTAGGGACAGAGTAAAAACAGATGGAATTTCTGGTTGAAACAGGGGCAACATATTCAAAACTGAATTTCGATGCCCCTGGGAGATGACTATATCATAGTAAAAGCTGCAACTGGCCAAATTTTGTGAACCTCTGAGATACAAACTGGGAAAACAATGGGGCATCCACAAATTTCTTTACATGCCTAACTCCCCACAGGCACTTTTGGGAAGAGATTTATTAGAGCAACTGGGGGCGATAATTAAATTTTAAAACAGGGAAATTTCTCTGAAGGTAAATGATCAGTAGTATATACAAATAATGAGCTTATCCCTAGCTAGTGTTCCTAAGAGGAGAAAATCAGCAAAGAAATCATGAACCAGGTATACCCTGGGGTATGGGCCACCAATGTGCCTGGGAGAGCAAAGAACGCTCTGCCTGTCGAGGTCAAACTCAAAGAGGGATGGCAATCAGTAAGGATCGAACAGTATCCCCGGAAAAGGGAAGACAGGGAAGAATTCAGCCAGTGATAGAAAAAATTTTAAAATTGGGATTGTTAAAGGAGTGTGAGTCCAATTTTAATACTCCCTTATTACTCGTCCGTAAACCTGATGGTTCGTATCAGATGGTCCAGGACCTATGAGTTGTAAACAAAATAACTGAGGACCTCTATCCAGCGATGGCAAATCCATACACCTTGTTGACTGTATTGACACCTGAATTAACCTGATTTCCTGTTTTATGCCTTCTTTTGCCTCCATCTCCATAAAGCCAGACAGAAAATATTTGCATTTGAATGGGAAAACCCCAAAAGCAGGCATAAGACTCAGCTTACTTGGACAGTGGTACCCCAAGGATATTAGAACAGCCCCACTATATTTGGCAACCAACTAGCAAAAGATCTGGAGTTCTGGGAGGCCCCACCTGAAGAAGGGAAGCTATTACAGTAAGTGGATGATACCCTGATTGCCACCAAGACAAAGGATGTTTACCCGACCTGGACAGTGAGGCTGCTAAATTTTTTGGGGCTCCAGGGGTACCGGGTATCTAAGAAGAAAGCCCAAGTAATGCAGCAGGAGGTAATTTATCTGTGATATGAGATCAGTGCTGGCCAAAGAACTTTGGGACAAGCCCAAAAAGAGGCAATAAGCCAAACCCCAAAGCCACAAACAGCTTAAGAGTTACAAACCTTCTTGGGAATGACTGGGTGGTGTCAACTATGGATCTACAACTATGGACTGCTGGTCAAACCCCTATAACCCCTAAACTGAAAACCACTGAGCAAAATTACCTTCAATGGAATAAAGGAGCTATACAAGCCTTTGAGTCACTGAAAAGGGATCTGATGTCAGCTCCAGCCTTGGGACTTCCAGACTTGAGTAAACCATTTTTCCTCTTTTCCCATGAGAAGCAGGAGATTGCCCTAAGAATATTAGCACAGGATCTGGGTCCGTATCACCTTGCAGTGGCTTACTTTTCCAAGCAACTGGACACAACTGTGAAAGGTTGGCCCGGATGTTTGTGAGCGGTCACAGCTGTGGTGCTAAATATCAGGAGGCCTGAAAATTTACCATGGGCCAGAAAATAACGGTGTTAGTATCCCATACAGTCTGCAGTACTAGAGATGAAAGGTGGGCATTGGCTTTCCCCAAAAAGATTTTTGAAATATCAGGCTACAATGGTAGAGCAAGATGATATGGAAATTGTAGCAACTACTAAAATTGTCAATCCAGCCTCTTTCCTCAGTGGAAATACAGGGGAACCAGTGCATCATGACTTTCTGGAAACCATCAAAGTGACATATTCAAGCCATTTGGACTTAAAAGAAAGTCCAGTGGAGAACATGGAAAACTGGTTCATGGCTGGAAGAACTTATGTCCTGAGTGGTAAAAGACCTGCTGGATACACCATCACCATCAGCCAAGAAATAATAGAGTCAGGACCTTTGCCCCTGAACACCTCTCCACAAAAGGCAGATAATTGCTCTAACCTGTGCATTGGAACTGGCCTAAGGCAAAACTGTGAATATACAGACTCAAAGTATGCCGTTAGAGTCGTACATGTGCATGGAGTAACCTGGGAGTAAAGAGGGTTATTAAATTCACAGGGAAAAACATCGAACATGCAGAAGAGATCCTGAAACTGTTGGAGGCAGTCCAACTCCCTGGGAAAGTGGCAATCACAGAAGTGAAGAAAGTAAAAGAGCTGGTAGACAGAGAGGCAAAACAGGCAGCCAAAGAAAAAGTAAAATCAGAAGGAGCTTTGATCCCTGACGGGAAAATCTCCCTGGAAGCTGAGCCAAAATATACCAAAGAGGATCAGGAATTCATTGAAGACCTAGATGGGTCATATAATGAAAAAGGGTGGACTCTCACCCCACAAGGGGAACTGATCATTCCCTCCAATTTAATATGGTCCTTGGTTAGGGAAGTATGGATGTGAAGTAGCCCCCCTTTGTCCCTCCCAAAGTAATCCTGGCTAGCTATGTCGAGGGGAGGGCAGGGAGGCTCTTCACGACCAAGATAAAGACCAAAGGGCTGCTTTTCCCTCTGGGGTAGCGTCGGATGTTTATTCAGGCTGGGATCCAGGAGGAAAAAGAGAGGGAGGAAACATTTCCCGGGTACTTTCAAACCTTGGGAGAGGGGCAGGGAGACATATAACACCAACCAATGGGATAACATTTCAGGGACAGGGAGGGGAGGGGAAGGGAGAAACACGTCACAGCTGCAGGGAGGGTTTACACAGAAACTAAGGAACGCCCAGTGTGCTACCACATCTCCCCCTATTTTGTTATATATAATTAATGAAAGGTAATGAGCTTATATGATTTACTGACTTGAAGTGGCCCACCAATTCCCATTTGCAGGCTGGTGAGGGTTACTCTGGTCTGCCAACTCTGTATGGTTGACATCTGAGGTAGTTGAGATCAGCTTAATTACGCTTTTGTACAGTATCTTGCTTAAAACTCCAAACACTAACACCGTTAGCAAAATAATGACTAGCAGCAACAGAATAGTTTTCACTACTGAAACCCACCATCCTGAGAGTCCCCAGTTTTTAAACAGTCCATTGAACTGCTTCTTGCTTGACTTGTCCGATCATGGTTTTCATCTCTCAGAGTGTGATATGGATGTTAGGAGCTTTCAATGTCAGATTCATGCAGCAGAGACCCTTGAACTCCTGGGACTCGTGCCCATGGAGCAATAGGAGAAAGTCTATTGCTGCACGATTTTGGAGTGTTGTCTGCCTGGTAACCTCCTCATTTTCTAGAAGGACACTTATGGCGTTAGATGTTAAATTTGCTTGTTTTACCACCCAGCATTCTAGGTGTCCCAATTCACCTAGGGCCTTGGCTGCAGCCACCCAAGGAAGGAAAATGGATGCAGCAATTATTTTTGATTTGGACCAATGAAAAATCTCCGAATCACAATTCTCGTCTAAATTTGTAACACTTCTCTTCTAAATTTTCCTAGTCAAATTATTTTTATGGGTCCATTCGCCAATTAATGTTTGATTCAGTGCTAACAGTGATAGATGCCCTATGGTACACAGCCCTCCGAGGAGACGGGATGGAATTCCAGCCCATGCGCGATCCCCACAAATGAGGAACAATCCTTTAGGGAGGCTTTTGGGATGTGTCTGAGTTGAGGAGTGTACTTTGATGTAGCTTAGGACACGGAACCACCTTTTTGCTGTGAATTCTTCTCAATATTGTACTATATTGTGGAAGGTTTCTTTATTAATTGGAGGACTGACCCTAAAGTGTACACAGTATAATGCTGGAGAGGAAGCCAGTAGCTCTAACTCCTGGGGTTCCTGGGTTGCCTTAGAAAAATGTGTCAGCCACTCTTTGACGGGGTTTTTTAACTCTGCTTCTGTTTGAGTGTTGTGTAATTTATTACCTGGTCCAGGAGTCAGTGTATTAAAGCTATGTGTAAATTCATCATGCTGCAATGGGATTCCTATCAGGCAGGTGGACATAGGATTTTTCACTGCTGCAGTAGATAGATGTAAGAGACGCTTCGGGGTGTGGACAGTCTGAGACACGGCTGAGACCTCTATAGTCAAGTTAGATGTTAGTAGTTTATTTCAGGGCGTGGGAGAGAGAGCCTGCTATGAGCCAGCAGATAGAGCTCAAAGCAGGCTCGGAGAGAACAATACAAAAGGGGGTAGAATATGAATACATGAGCTCAAGACTTAAGATAGCTAAGAAAGACAGTAACAGAACAGAAGTGAGAGAGACGGGAAAAAGAGGATAAAGAAGAGCAGGAAAGAGCAGGAAAAAGAGAGCAGCAAGAGTGTAGAAAGAGTGAGGCAAGAGGGCTAAGAGAGCGTAGCAAGAGAGTAGCAAGAGTGTAGAAAGAGTGAGGCAAGAAGGCTAAGAGAGCGTAGCAAGAGAGAGAGTTCTCTTTTACAATTACTTATATAATCTATACATTTGAATATTCTATTCCTTCACTAACCAATCTTTCTAAGTATAGTAATACAGTAACATTTGTGTGCGGCCTATAGAAATTGCTGCTTTTGCATATTTTTAGTTATCTCGGGGTCCTTCAGACCTTTCCTTATAAGGCTGGGGAGAGGGGTCTTAGGTTAGTTTTATTGGGGGAAAGAATGTGTTCTGGCATACCAGACCGGTTTCTTTGAATTATTCAAACCGTGCTTTCATATGTATTTCTTCCTTAGCCTTTCTGGCTAAAGAGTCATATTTATAATTTCTTTCTAATTCTACCTTCCCAACAGATAGACATATGTTTTCTTGCTGGAGTGTTCGTGCCAGGGTCACCCAGATGTTCTGGCATGTCTGTGGGATGATCCACGCTGCTGTCAGGCTGCTCAGTGTGAGCAGGATGACAGCAGGGTTAAGGCTCATCATGGATTTGAGTGAGAGGTAGGTTATTTCTAAAAAAAGGAAACAGACATTTTTTAAAACATGTTTAGAGCCAAAGTATGCAGGTCAGAGGCTAGAAAGGTTTCTTCTTGTTCTCTCCGGCAGCGTCTTCTTTTGGAAGCAACAGCCACTGGCCTCTCTTCTCTTCTTCCTGGGGCTGGATCCTTTGGAACAAAAGGTTTTGCCCATTTCTGAGGAATCCATTGGGGGCCTGCAGGGGTGGAGACACACGTGTAACCACGCCCCCAGGTGACAAGTTCATAGGGCCCTTGGTTTGACAAGTTTTAGGGTCCCTGATTAAAACTGGTGGACGCTGTGACAATTTAAACTGATCACCACTGTTAAAATGCCGAGTCACAGGAGGATTCATGTTTTTAAATGATCAGTTTAGGAATTTAATGGTAAACAGAGCTTTACAGAGTTTCTGTTGTGGAGACATCCACACTGCCTTGCTACCTTGCCTGGCTAGGACTTGTTTGAGCATCTGGTGTGTACACTCAATCACCACTTGACCTGTGGGGGAGTGGGGGATGCCAGTTTTATGTTCCACTCCCAGGGGTTTATGTTAAGAATAATATGTTACAGTTGCTGTTTGTAAACTCCTTACTTACCTTGTACCCCTGTCCCAGGTTTACTTACCTTGTACCCCTGTCGCAAACTGCTGTACCCCATATTTTTTTATTCCTTGTTCACCCAGGCCCTGCCCCCTCTCCCAAGTTGCTGTACCCTGCCTTTCTTGTTCTGTGTTCAGCCAGGCACTGCCCCCACTGCTCCGAGACTCCCACATGGCAACATTGTATCCTTTTCCCGAGTTGCTGTACCGTCCTGAGGAGGAAGATGACATACTGACTTTTATGCAAACGAGAGAGACCAGAGACTTATGGGATGCACCCAGACTGGAAAAAACCCCAAAACAACGAGCCACGCAAAAGGGAAGGAATAAAACCAGCATCAACTAACAAGGAAGACCCAGAGGAGTCCCCTGACTTCTTTCCAGAGGCCGACATAACCTCGAGGAGACTCAACTGGGATGACAGCCTAGACTATGAGTCCTAGAGAATGAGTCTTCCTGGGGACTCCCGTGAGGAAGAAAGGCCCAGCTCTGCCCTAGTGACAGAGCTGCATGGATCCTCCTCTTCTGTGGTGTCCAGTGGGAGCAGTGGCGGTGTGCGTGACCCTTTGGGCCCCCACCCCGGAGCTGTCCTGGTTAATGAAGGCCTTTTTAAAAGGAGCTGGTCTCCGGGCCCGTTTATCACAGCTTACAAACAGCAACTGTAACATATTCTTAACACTACAGAAGTTCTTTGAATCCTTCCCCAGAATGGTATTGCAGATAAAGGATTTTTAATTCAATACAAGGAGATAGTTTAGTGTGACTATATCTTTGAGATATTTTAATATAACCTCTCAAAAGGATTTCCATCATAAGATATTCTATTATAAGTTATATTCTATTATAATACGTTATCTTTCAGGTGAGTCAGTTACGAAATTTGAATTTAAAAATGAGGTGAAAATTGTTTGGTTTGTTTTAGTAGAACTGTAAAAGAGATAGGAAGGGAAGAAATTATTCTTACCTTTTGGGTGTTTAAAATGTGCATGGCCTTGGCTGGTCATGACCAGGAACTACACTTTGACTTTGAACTATGTTTGGCTACATGAAAAGCTACCAGCTCCAGGCAAAGTCATTTAAGCACTTAAATATGAGTGGAATGTAATCTGGCAATCTCTCACACACTTTAACAGGTGTCCAAATATGTAACAAAAATGTCCTTAGAAGTTTTTGTTAGATTATATGAGATGCATATGTATATTTAAATATAAATAAACTAATATTTTTATTCCTAAGAGAGGAACTATGACTTGTTATAAGTGATCTTTTCATTGAACTTGGGAGGTTAATTAAAGCTGTTATTGTTGGAGAGTTAATTAATATTATGATAAAAGTTAACTATGTTTAATTATGTTGTAAAGTTGTTAAGATGACTGTTAAGTATTTTAGAGTGTTCGGGGTTGATACTGGATTGGGCTCAGGTGGATAGAATGGCGGATTGCTAAGAGATAAAAGAGGGCTTATGAGGGCATGGAATAGAACATTCAAGAACATGATGTCATCAGCACTGTGAGTAATGATTGGAAGAAACATCCACCAATCATTCAATGCCCTGGGAAAATGATTGGACCAGGATGAACACTGCTATGGACCAATCAGAGCCCAAGAAAGCAGCCAATCCTGAAAGGGATCCAAAACAGACCAATCCAAGCCTAAGGGAGGGTATAAAACAGGGTGTTACCTGTTAGCAGAGGCTTTTTCTGTTCAGGAATTTGTTTGGATATGTTGTTGCTGTCCCAGTTTGTAGCGTGGAGCACACAGGACTAGCCTGTGTTTTCCTTCAGCTGCAGCTCAGTGTTAATAAACAGGCCAGGCTTTAATTACACCAAAAAGTTGAGCCTCGTTTATAACATGACTCATTTTCTGTCTATGACTATGTTTTGGTTTATCAAACCCAGTCAATTTGTGAAAATAGATATACTGTTGGTATCACAGCTGTTTGTGCTTGGCTAACTAGCCTTAAAATATTTTTGATAATTACATATGTACTTACAGGTTTAGGATTGGCTGCCTCTTTGGCCTTTTCAGGAAACAATATGTAACTTAAGGGGATTGAAAAATACATATGATGCCTGGTGCACGTAACAAGAAAGAGGATAGTGTTGTTTCTGTTTTTGCAGTAACTTAGACGAATTGTGGAAAGAAAAGAATTACTTTATATTATGGCGTTGGGTCACAGGAGAAACATTGCTTCTGAGAGCAGATGCTGAATGTCAGTGCTGCCTCTCTTACATTCCCATCAGAGACTTGGTGGCAGAAAATAGTCTTGAAGGATTGAAAGTGTTTTTAATGTTAAAAAAAAGAAGCTGAATGACAGCTACATCCTGTACCATCTGACACGTCTCAGTCCTGACCCATGCTTAGTGAAGGGATACATGATGCTTGCAATCATCATCCTGCTTTACCCTTTTGTTTTCCTTACTTTCCTTTAAGACAAAAGACATAATTCAGAACTTCTAGGAAAGTCTTCCGGAGCAGAATTCAGCATGCATTTAATCCTTATTTTGTTAGCCATGTCTTGAGAGATAAGTGACTGACTTTCTCCTTGCCAAAGCCTGCTTTGATGCCTGACTTACTGTCTCTCTGCTAAACAAAAGTCTTAACATCCTATTTTAAGGGAGGGCAATTTTAAGTGAGGTACTGCGATGCCATTTCTGATATCAAAATCACTTTATAATTATAGCTCTATACTGTATTAAGACTGATTACAGTTGAATACAATGTTCATATGCCATGATGAGTATGGAATGACTTCAGCATGCCTGTAGCCATGGGACTCCATTGAATAATTTTTACTCTAGTGAGTTTTTTTTTAAAAAAAATTCTAGTCACTAGAGGACATGAAGGATAGAGTGAGGGTTTGAATCACAGAACATCAGCCAAAGGTTTATCTCAGGAGGCAAAAGCCTTTATTTCAGAGTTTTTCAACCCTTTTTATAAGGTGTTTCGATACAGGTTATCCTGATTGGTAGAAGGAACATGTCCCTCATCCCATTGCTGGGACAAGAGAAACACTCAGAAGATCTGTGTATTTTTTCTGGGAAAGTAAACCCTTGTTTTGACAACAGTCTTTGAGAGAAATCCCCTAAATACTTTCCCTTGGGAACAGATCAGCCCCTGAGAGCTTGAAACTCTCTCAGGTTCAGAAAATGATGTCCACAATTCTTCCCAGTTCTTTCTTGTCATCAAATCTGAGATGTTAAACTGGTGATAACAATTATTTTCTGAAAGTTGTCTATTATTGAAAAAGTCAGAATCAGTAAGGGTTGAATATTCAGCTTGTGTGGAATAATACCATCTGCAATGTAATTGTGTCAGAATAGCAGAATGTGCATAGCTGTCTTGGATTCTGCCAAGTTGCTCTTTCTTTCTAAAAAAGCTAAGATCCAACATATAAGAACAATCTCCCAGTAAGTTGTTCCCTGGAATACCTCTGAAAACATTCCAGAGTAAAGGAAATAATTTTGAGCCCTAGGAAGTGTCAGTCTTGAAAAGAGGAGGGAAGGTTTTGTCACTTTGTAAGTGGTCAAAATGGCCTTGTGAAGGAAGCTTGTGCTGACAGCATGCTTGGGACAGCAGAGCTCCAGCGGGAGCTTGTGCCAGACAGCTGTTTATAGCCATAGTCCTGGATCAATGTCTAATGTTACTCCCTTTCATTTTTTCATTGCATAATAAATACTCCAGCAACAGCCTGGGCCTTATTAAGAAGGTGAATTCAATATTCATGATTATGGGAAGACTAGGAGCAAGTTAAGTACGTGGTCTTAGGCTGAATTTGGGTTATCTGTTTGATACAGGGGATTTTTCTGTTGAAATAAGGATGTCCAGAAAAGGGCAACAAGGCTGGTGAAGGGTCTGGAACACAAGCCCTGTAAAGAATGGCTGAGGGAACTGTAGTTGTTTAGCCTGGAGAAAAGGATGCTCAGGGGAGACCTTACCACTACAACACCCTGGAAGGAGGTTTTAGTCATGTGGGGGTTAGTCTCTTCTCCCAGGCAACAACTGACAGAATGAGAGGACACAGATGTGCATGGGGAAGTTTAGGTTAGATATCAGATAAAAATTCTTCACTTGAAGAGTGACTGGGCACTGGAATGGGCTGCCCAGGAAGGTGGTGGAGTCACTGTCCCTGGACATGTTTAAAAAAAGGCTGGACATGGCACTCAGGGCCATGGTTTAGTTGATGAGGTGGTGTTAGGTCATAAGTTGGACTTGATGATCTCAAAGGTCTTTTCTAGCCTAGTTCATTCTGTGATTCTGTGATCTGTCTATGAGTACATTATCTGAGTTTAGTCCATGGACCCAATCAATCAATGCTGTTTTAGAATAATTTTTTATGGAGTTAGCTTGTGTCTAGTATGGTGGGGAAAATTACACAATTATATATTACAGCCAGACAGACATGTGCTTTATTGTTAGACAGTGTGATGTATGGCAAGGGAATGAGTGGGCTGACTTGAATATTCATTGTGGGCTTTCATGCCTGTGAACCTGGGCAGAACACTTCCGTGGGTTTCTGTGTGCCCTGTCAACACCATGGCATAGGATTCTACTGTTTTCTACAAGTCACTACCCTACCCACCTTCATCATTGTGTGTTCAATAGGTAGGAACCTGGGGAAATTCTTCTATATATTAAACACAAGTAATCTTTCATAAATGCAACATCCTCTACTTGCTTTGCCACTACTGTGAGTGACCTTCTGGACAGAGAAAACTCTTCCAATTTAGAATTTTTTTTTTTACTGAACTGTGTCTTGTTTTAGGATGTTTGTAAGCATCATTTGTACCTGGAATGCCCTGATATAATAGAAAAAATACTGAGCAAATGCTTTTGAAGATAAAGATTGCAAAAAAGGGCATCTTCATGTCCTTGAACATCGGAGTATTCTTATCCAGGAAATGTGAGAAGTGATCAGTATGCTATTTAATTCTGACTAGTAAATTAAAAAGACCAAGCAATCCCATCAAATGACTACAAGGTAAAATAATAAATAAATTTAAGTTAGAAATGTTCAGATCAATTTTGCTGCTTTTTTTGTTTTGTTTTGTTTTTTCCTCAGACTAATTTATGTTGGTTGTTTGGAGTATTTTGAATGCAAAATGCTTTCTACACATGTGTGAACTGTATTTTTTGAGTTCATTTTTCAAACCAGATGTGCATTAACCTTTACTAAAAAGAAATCCTCATTTTCTTGGTTTGAACAGTGTGAAATTCTAACCTTGTTCACCTGCCTTCTGTAACCTGCTCTGTGGGGTTGATTTTGGTGGGGTTATGTCCATCAGAGATTTGCACTAACCTTGCTGTAGAGAATATCCTTGCAGACCAAGGACACGATATTTTATTCAAAGCTTGTTTGTACAACCCAGCTTACAGCCCCAGGGGCAGTACCCTTCAAGTCTCTGTAAAGAATGAAAATTAAGAAGAAGATGATAAGCAGGATGAACTAGCCAGCAGTTTTGTTTAAGCTGCATGAACCCTGAAAAAAACATATAAGAATGTACTGAGTTATGCAATAAATGAAGTTCACTCTTACCTCCATGAGGACTCGGTGAATATTCCAATTGGTTTTCCTTTACCTTGCCGCTAATCTAATATTAATTTATTTCTCATGAGTTTATTGTTTGCAGTTAGAAGTATTTATCAGGTTAGAGTCTATACTATTTTTTTATTGGAGTCTGAGGCACAGAGTGCATGCCCTTATTTCTGATACCTGGCTCTGACATCCAAGAAAACACTGAATTTCATATAACACCATGAGAACAACTGTTAAACAGAAAAGCTAAGAGTGTGAGTGTGTAAATTAGAGAGTTTTCTTAAGTCACTGGGTGAAAAAGCTAACGTATGGAGTTTAAACTAGTTTAGAGAACAGAAGACAAGATGGAGGATTTAGGGTGTTGTCTCTTGTCCTTCTTTCTTCTTCATCTTCTTCTTCTAGAGGATTTTGGGTAGTAATAAGTGATTTGATAGAGAAACTGCAGTGCAGCACACAGGGTTTTGGTCATTGGGTCACTAAAAAAATTAATTTATGTGTCTATTGTTAATTGGGTGAAAATGAGTATAAAGATAAAAGAGCTTTGTATTTCAAGGCCGTTTTACACCATTTGAGCCAATTTGAGCCAGTTGATGGTGGGTTGAACTTGAGCAGAAAGTCTGGGGAGGACTGCCAAGTCTGTTGATAATATGTTAATAAACACTGTTGCACTCTGAGACACAGAGTTTGTGCCCTTGTCTCTGATTCCTGACTCTGAGATCCAGGAGAACACTGAATTTCATACAACATGAAATTTCTCAGCATGTTTTCATGGTGTTACATGAAAACAACTGTTAAAACTAGATAGAAAAGCTAAAAGTATGAGTGTAGATTAGAGAGTTTTCTTAAGTCACTGGGTGGAAAAGTTAGTGTAGAGCTTAAGCTAGTTTAGAGAGCAGAAGACAAAATGGAGGATTTAGGGTGTTGTCTCTTTTCCTTCTTCTTTCTTCTTCATGTTCTTCTAGAAGATTTTAGGTAATAGTAGGTGATTGGATAAAAAATGTCACAGTGTAACACACAGGTGATGGATCATTGGGTCATTAAGAAAAATAATATACGTGTCTATTGTTAGTTGGATAAGCATAAAGATACAAAAAGCTACATGGTTTGGGGCCATTTTGTGCTATCCGAGCCAAAATGTGCCAGATTGCAGTGAATTAAACTTGTGCAGAAAGTCTGAGAAAACTGCCAAGTTTTGTGGTAACATCCTAATAAACACAAGAAGTAAGATCCTAACAGGCTTTGGAGCTTTCTTCCTGACCTGAAGAACTGAGATAAGCAGAACTCCCTTTGAGGGAATATTCTGAAGGAGCCCAGCTCAGAGGAGACTGGGAAATCCACGTATGAGAAGAAATAAAGCAAGTATCAAAAGAGAGAAAAAAAACAGATTAAAAAAGTTTCAAACACAAGAAACAAAAGCCTAACGAGCATTTAGAGTATTTTTCCTGACACAGAACTAAGATAATTGAAACTCCCTGTGGAGGAGGATTCCAAGAGAACTCGGCCCTGGAAAGATCAAGATCCCGCATCAAGTGGTGCTCCGTGTGTGTGTGTGTCAGTAAGAGCTCAAAGAAGACTCGATCAACACCTGCCTGGACCAGAGCAGCTGGTTCCTGAAAGAAAGATGTCCGGACAAATATATCTGCTATCAACTTCCAGAGTTCCAAGGGCCCAGGACTTGGAAACATCGGATTCTGCTGGTCAGTAATCCACAGAGATAGCCACCGGGTCTGGTAAGCTCTGTCCAACTTAAGAAATGGGATCGAATATCTCTAAGGAAGAACAGGCAATTTTACAGAAATTAGAAAAAATAACAGAGCAGTCCTTATATAAAATTCCGAGGAAAGAGCTGGAATTTCTACTGCTCTGGATAAAAGAAAATTACCCCACCATAGGCGCGGAGCAATTGTTTGAGCCCTGTATATGGGCAAATGCAAATATGAGGTTAAAAGAGTTATATAACCCGGGAAAATGGGGGCATGGAAATATGATAGAGACAAGTAATAGTCTCTTTAATGTAATCTATCGGTATCATTTTCCAAAATTGCCTTCCCAGGAGGGTGGGACGGGAGGAGAGGAAACCCAGCCACCCAGACCGAACTGCCCTTTCCGAAACCGTGGAAAACTCCAAAATCCCTCAGCGGCGCGGAATTCCCTGCCCCCAAACCTTCAGAGGACATGGCGGAGGAGGGAGGGGCGCGGGGGAAAACTGAAAAGGCGGAGGGTATCGCAATTAGTACAGAAAGCAAAGTGAGCAGTTTGCAAGAATATTTAAGAATACGAGGTCTCATGGGGAAGCATGATAAACTGGACCGAGTATTTCTACAATTTTTATGGTCCATGCAAACCCCTATGAGGGGGGGAGAAAAGGTTAGAAAAAACCTGCGCTGTTTTTGAAACCACACCCTCAGAAAAACCCCTTTCCCTGTCTTCCCCAAGTACGTCAGAGGAGCCAGAGAGAGGGACAGCAGGACCCAGACGCCGCCCTCTGATGAAACTGACCGCCTACAGATGATGTCAGAAAAGGCTAGTACAGAAAGGTCTTCCCAGCAGGCAGACCCAAAAGCTCCCCAAGAGGCAGGGCCAGAGGCTGCCCAAGAGGCGGAGCCACAAAATGCGGATACGGTGGAACAGCTGGACCATGAAGCATTGCAAACCCCACCCAAAAGGGGGAGTTCGGGGCAGTGCCAAAAAGCCTTCCCCGTCGCGCAGCAAAAGCAACTAAGGGGCTGGCCAAAATCGCTAAGCCACGCCCTGCTGCTGGACCAATGACACTATCGATGACACGGAGGCCCCAGCCCACCGAGGCGGAGGCTGGCACTGCCCCCCGTCAAGCCGCGCATGCACCTTCTCTCATTCGTGTCGATGTTACGCAATCCGTGTGTGAAAATAACCTGGAAATGGGGAAAATAGTTACGATTCCTGTTCAGAGTCCAGTTTCTGGCACAAGCAGCATTCACCTTAAAAGGGTTTTATCTCCTAAAAAGGAGTTTCTCCCTAAATATAGGCTTTTAGAACTTTTTTCTCAGGTTCATATCCAGTCTTAATTACAGGTGACTATAAAATCGGACAAAAGAGCTGATTTGTGGAGCAACAGCGCCACCTTGTGGGCAAACTTCATCACCACAGCCTTCAACTTCTACATTTGTAAGTCAGCATGTATCAGATGACAACATAATATCTATCACTGCTGGTGAAGGGATTCCTCTGTCATCGATTCAAATACCAGATTTTCTGCTTCAAGACGATATTTCAGCTTTTCAAAAGACTGCTCCAAAGGACTGGTTCTTAGGACAGCACATCTCTTCTTTGACAAGATTACAATTTTCTCCACTTCTTCAAGACTTAATGGATGCTGTGTGCAGCCAAAATCCACAACCAGTGGGTTTTTCTACCATACCTACAGCTCCTCAACAACCAAAGCTACAATCTATATCAATTCTCCCTCAAAGAGAAGGGGGAGGACCTGATATGCAGGTACGTTTCAAGAAAGGAGGTGATGCTTTCAGAAAAATTGAGGACATTACTGTGCTGCCAGTGAGGCTTCGAAGAAGAGATAATGTTCCTAGATGGGAGCCTGTGGATCATTTGCTTTTAAAGGATTTATTGGATGCTGTGGAAAGAAAAGGACTTGGTTCTCCATATTTTAAACAGTTATTAAAAGGTCTTTTCCGCAGTCATGAAATGTTGCCATATGTCTGCAAATATATAGCCTCAACAATTTTCACAGATTTGCAATATATACTGTGGAGTTCAAGATGGAGAAAAGCTCTCCTTGAACTGAGCAACAAATATGCCAGGGGACCATGTGCAGACATCACAGGGGCTCAAATGGCAAGAGACGTGCCGCATCATAAGCCAGAAACTCAAATAGTAGACCTGCCTGCAGAAGTGCTTCAAGATGTTGTAGAAGCAGCTGAGCAGCAGTTTCAGCAAATAGCAGGCATGAACCTGTGGATTTGGGACATGTCAACACGAAGTCCAGCATCCCTGGGCTGCTTTCCACAAAATAGCTGAAAGGCAGAAATCAAGCAACAAGAAGCCATGTTTCAGATGTGGGAAACATGGACACAGAAAAAAATGTGCCTTCAGAGCACAGAGCCTTCAGGAAACACAAAAGCACCAGGTCTTTGCCTAAGATACAGAGGAGGAAGACATTATGCAAGCCAATGTCACTCAAAAAGAGATGCAGATTGAAAACTCCTACCCCTTCCAGGGAATGGGAAGAGAAGTACACAAGTAATGACAGTGACTCAGCAATCCGACATCCCTCAAGGAACACAATCTGTGGGGAGCTCCAATCAAACTCCATCTGCAGAACCATCTACAGCTTCCCAAGCAATCGAGAACTGATAACCCTAAGAATTCTTTGACCTTATATGTCATCCAAAAGATGTATTTTCCATCCTAAAGCATCAAGGAATGAGAACCCTTGCGAAGATACCATTGAAAAGTCCTTATTCAAAGACCAGAGAACAGCCATCAGTGATGAACGTGCATCACTCTTTGACGTACTAATAGGAGAAGGCAACATTGAATCTCCTGGAACCTTCACACCTGAAGCTCAGGAGGTCCTTAAGAAGGTCATTGAAGGTCTTCAGAAGAGATAGGTGCATTGTTGTGCTGTGCCACAACCATTCTTTCTTACAGTGCTAAAAAGAAACATGCAACTATGGTCTCATATCTCAATGAGATACCTCAAAGAAAAATTGATTGTTAATAATAGAATGGATTTTTTCCCCACAGGTCCTTCAGAAACAATTTTCACAATAATAAAAAGAATAATACAAACCATATTTGAGGCGAAAATTAAATGGTCGACAATAACAGGCAAAAATCTTGTAATAATTTATCTACCTTTAAAAAAAAGGACATTTTAATTAGGCAATGTAAAAATCAAAAGCACTGTAAGTTGCATTGCTGGCTAATCTGCAAATTGTTGTAGTCATAATTAAGCTTCAGAGAGAAACCCTTATTGAATGAAGCATCTTCAAAAATAAATAAAAAAGTTTATAGGTACTGCATAATAGAATACATATAGATATTGCATTTTTGATAATATCTGCTGGTTTTGCTTTTATAAATAACATGAAAAATTATGATAGTTATTCATCACAAGAAATTTAAAGTATTCTTGCTTTGCTTCAATATTCTCAATGCATGAAATTTTAAAAATGTTATCTTCTCTATTAATCTACTGCTAGTGTAGCACTGTATAATATAAAGTTATATAAAGAAATATTATATATATATAAGGTGATCGCCAAGTATTACTGATGTAATTACAACTTCTGCAAAATGCATTTCCTTAAAATTGAATTGAGAGATTACATAGTTAACCATGAGCAGGTTTTTTTCATTCTTTAATCTTTTCCTTCTTTCAAATAAGTATATTATAGATTTAATTCAACACAGTTTTCAGTACTTTCAAAGTTAAACTGAAAAAGATCCAAATAACAGATAATTGATTAAATTCTAATTGTTAGGAATTTTGTTTAAGAAAAGTAAGCTAAGGGCATCCCTCCAGTTTGAAGCTGAGGCCCTGGCCAAGCCTCAACTTTAGCTGGATGGAGAATTTACCAATAAACCCAGATGTTTTCTGCATCAAAACAATATTCAAATCAGTCAATAAATTAATATAGCACTGGATCTTTACAGTGAGCTTGGAGAATTGTTATCTGGACATAATTTTCCAATCTGTCACTGATTTATCAGCTGTTGCAGACTCTGGGATGATAGTACATTTTATACATATACAATCAATCTATACTATAGATTATTCAGATCTTATAATATCGCATAATATCAATTATGCATCTTAACAAGTTCTTGATTGCTGTAAAAGTGTTATATACTATATGTATACATGTACATGTGTTCTACTTTGATGGTTTTTCATGTTCAAAACGAGAAAACAGATACCTTTAATTACAAAAAAATAAGGGGAAACAGATGCTATGCCTCAGAAGCATAAAAACCTTATATATTTTAAATTTTATGAAAAAGCGTAAAAATCTTATCTATATTGCAAATTTTCTGAACGGCTCTTTCTGAACAGTTCTTTTACAAAACCAAGTCTGCCAATTATCAGGTATTCTTCTAATGGTACTCAAGTGAAATTGGGAGAAAATCCTTTGGTTTTGATTAGAAATTTAGAGTCAGCACGGATTGAAGGTCCATTTCAACTAATCACCTGGGGAAAAGGGTATGCTTGTGTCTCCACAGGTTCAAGGACCGAAGTGAGTTCCCGCAAAGCATGTGAAACCATATCAAGCTGAGAAGCAAGCAGACGGAGACCCCGGAAACCGAGAAGCAAGCACACAGATGTGATCCAGCATGAAGACAGCATCTGGCAGCTTGAACATCAGACAACCTGCATGTGGAAATTTGTGGACTGGGAACTCTGTGAGGGAGGGTTGTTCAGACATCTGAGAATTCTTATGAAAGATGGGGCTGTTGAACAAGAAGATCAATCAGTTATTGTATTAGTGCCTTGTCCTTTCTTTGGTTGCCTTAGGCAACACAGTTTTGCCCATGAATCAGTCAAGGGAAATTGTCTGGAGAGCTCTGGCCAATGTGTCAGGTGTAGACATCATCTGTTCAACTCATTCATAGTTAAGGAAAGTGGTTTTTTTTGGCAAAGAGAAGGGGGAGATGTTGGAGTCTGAGGCACAGAGTGCATGCCCTTATTTCTGATACCTGGCTCTGACATCCAAGAAAACACTGAATTTCATATAACACCATGAGAACAACTGTTAAACAGAAAAGCTAAGAGTGTGAGTGTGTAAATTAGAGAGTTTTCTTAAGTCACTGGGTGAAAAAGCTAACGTATGGAGTTTAAACTAGTTTAGAGAACAGAAGACAAGATGGAGGATTTAGGGTGTTGTCTCTTGTCCTTCTTTCTTCTTCATCTTCTTCTTCTAGAGGATTTTGGGTAGTAATAAGTGATTTGATAGAGAAACTGCAGTGCAGCACACAGGGTTTTGGTCATTGGGTCACTAAAAAAATTAATTAATTTTTAATAAAAACTGGGTGAAAATGAGTATAAAGATAAAAGAGCTTTGTATTTCAAGGCCGTTTTACATCATTTGAGCCAATTTGAGCCAGTTGATGGTGGATTGAACTTGAGCAGAAAGTCTGGGGAGGACTGCCAAGTCTTTTGATAATATATTAATAAACACAAGAAACAAAAGCCTAACGAGCATTTAGAGTATTTTTCCTGACACAGAACTAAGATAAGTGAAACTCCCCATGGAGGAGGATTCCAAGAGAACTCAGCCCTGAAGAGACCGAGATCCCGCATCAATTTTTCACTGAAAACAACTTGCAGTGCATAGGTTGCTGGCTGAGCTAGTGATGGCAAGAGGTCCATGAGTGCCCAAGGCCCTCATTTCAGGCAAGAGTGTTCCTGAAGTACTCAATCACTTCATCCAGATGTAATAAGGCTCTAAAACATAAAATTAATGATAAGATTCCAAGTCAACATCAGCATACTTCTTTCACTGAGGCAAATCCTCAATTCTGTTATGCTTTTATCATTAAGAGAGTGTTGTTTCTTTTGTCCAGAAAAGCTGCAGAGGCTTGGTGTAAACTAGATGCCAGGGAAAGCTACATGTAGTCTTCCCATCTGTAACAGCACTTCCTTTTTCAATCCTAGTACTTCTTCAGAGTCTAATGTAGCCTTTCTGACTCAAAAATACGTGTTTTATTTCTTATTTCAACTACTGTATTGAATGCATCTTCCATCATTTAACATTTGAGTATTTTTGCGTATTTGAGTATTCTAGCATATGAATAGCTCCAGAGACTGCTTGTTGAATCGGATCAGGGCTTACAATAAGAAATCTGTCAAGAAAACAGGTTTAGTGATAATTTAAATATTGTACTCAGATACAAATGTGAATCCTCTCAATATTATGCATTGATTTAGAACAAATTGAATGATAATTTTTTCTTTTCTCCTATTTAGCACTGTATCCTATAAAAGGAATTCTTAATACCCCCATTACATGACTTTAGTGCCTGCATCCTTTCAAACCCTGGGGCTGAAAACAGTCTTGCTTCTGGACTGCCCTTTGCTTCCTTGTCCTGTAATTATTTTGGCAATTCTACCACTTAAGAGAGGACTTAGTCTTTTATGCGAGTCCCTGGTGTTTTGAAAGAAGGCTCAAGAGCTGTATGCTAAAAATTACAGCTGTAACACTGGATGAACATACTTACAGACATGTATCATTGAACCAGAAATATGAAAAATTCCACATACTCCAGGCTTCTTTGATTCATTTCTTTTCAGAGTATGTATCATTTCATACTTGAATCTACATGGGGACAGTCAACCAAATAGGCTACACTGCTTCACAGCTGAATTACTTCATTTTAATGGGAATCACCTGTGACTACAGAGGCAAGGTGTTTGCTTAGCATTTAGTATTTCAGACTGAGTATTTTGTCCCTCTACTGTGTTCCTCTATTGCTCTCCCCCAGCAAAAGGCAAGAATAGATAAAAAGACTATATACTAGATAAAAAGACTTCTTCTGTGTGTCAGTGGGAGTTTTCTGGATGGTGCACATTAGCTCTCCCTTTTCACACATGGCTGGCTGATGGCATTAGCTATATAGATATGTAAGTGATATTCCACTGTAGAAAATTTTTGCCCCATGCAGATTTTCTAAATGTATGGCCCCACCAGCATGTCTCTCCTGATTTATCAGTTTCTTCTGTAACTGCTCTTGCTATTATTCAACCCTTCACTATTATAACCTTTATTTTTATGTGAGGAGAAAAAGAATGGTTTCTCTTCCTCTGTCTGGCAGAAACTGTTGGAATAGTCTCTTTCCTATGTAACTCTGTGCCTGACAGCTGCTGGGTTTCTATTATGGTTTTGCTGGGGCATAGTTAGTTTAAAAGGTTGGTGGTGATGTGGTTTTATTGAGTGGTGGAGGTATAAGTACGTGGTTTTTGAGAGACTGTGGTAAGCCTTGATGTGATTATTTCTTTCAGCAGATTATTTCTTGGTTATCTTTGTGGAATTATTTTTCATACTTCAAGAATATCCCCACAAACTACACAATTCCTGGACAAGAAAGGTGAGTCTTACAGTGAATGCGGATACTTGTTTTTCCAAACACTGCACTAAAACTTGCTGGTATTATTTTTCTATGCCTATGTATGGTGTATCCCATCTATTCCATCTCTTCTTGTGACTCCAATATAACAGTTTGGTTCTGTAAAAAAAATGAAACAGGTATGTCAGGGTGCTGTCTCATGCTGATAAACTTCATCTTGACAATGTTGCAGGTAACAGAAATAGGTTTTGCATTCAAAAGTCAGAGGACGTATAACTACAAAGCTCTGTGATACTTTGCTCCATTGCAAGTTGTTTTTTTGAATGATGCTGCTGTTGTATTGAACAATACAAGCTTGCAATCATTGCTGGTCTGTTTATTGTGTGTCTGCAGTATTAATTTTCACATGTTGAAGCTTTTCTCTATGCATCTTGTGCTCATGCAGAATTTAAGTCTTTTTTTGGATTTTAGGCAGGTAAGTCCTATAAAATAGCCTCATGCTTAAATATGAAGGCCAAATCCTAGAACTGTTTTTCACCTAAAATCAGCAATGCAAAACCTGTAGTCCTTATTCAGTGAAAGAATTGCTTATTTGAGTCTGAATCCAGCTCTGTGTTAGTTACTTTCCTTCAGTGGATGTACATCCCCTCCTTTCTCCCTTCCAAAGGAAATCTAACAGCTTGTTCCAGAGACTGTGAAATACTGACAAGTTTCAAAACTAAAGTAAGCCTTTCTGACAAAGTCACTCAAAGTGTAGATGTATTTCTATAGCATTCTCTGAAACCAGCCAGCTCTGTGCCACAAAAACTGCCTGTATGAAATAAATGAGACATTTCCCGAAGTGCTATCTATGAATGTGCATTAATGTTGGAGACTGCAGAGCCTGCACCTCGGACTTACTCATATATTTCAGAAAAATAGTGCAAATGTCAGCCTGTGAGGCTGCAAGTATTTTCTTTCTCCTATGAATCCCACACTGATGGTCATCCATGATGCGATTCTTGGGGTTGTCCTATGTAGGACCAGCACTTGGACTTTGATCATCTTTGTGGTTCCCTTCCAACACAGGATATTCTGTGATTCTCTGGAAAGAGATAAGGAACTGTGGTGGGAAGGACCTTCTTGTACCTGACTCTGTGTTGGTTCTGTAGGAGCACATGCATCCAGTTTTAAAGTTTTGATGGAGGATTTGGACTAGGTGATCAAAAAGGCAGGAGTTTTATTTTAAGAGGTAAAAATGAAGTGTGATCGTTACATGCCTGACATCACTCAAATGCCTGTGTAGCAATGTATCTGAATAACTTAGGCCATATTGTGCTCCAGCCAAACCATCTGTAGAACTTCTTATCATGCCCTCTGGAATTCCTCAAGGTTACTGAGACATAAATTGTTCTAAAAGAAGAAAGAAGAGGCTGAGAAACAGAAAAACAAGACCACAAGAGCCAGATAACAGGGGGTGGTCAAACACCTGGACTGTGACCAATTACCAATCCTGAGGAGTGCATGCTGAATGCGTGGACAGAATAGAGGCACCAATCGAGAAATGCATGATCGGTGTGTGCAATAGTTTTAGAATATATAAATAAGTGCATAGTGTTATCAATAAACGGCTTCTGTGTAATCAGATTGGTTCATTGTTCAGAGGTCCTGAGCTCCCGCATGCCTGTATCTAACAGAGTCATAGAATTGTTTAGGTTGGAAGGGACCTTTAAAGCTGATCTAGTTTCATCCCCCTGCCATGGCAAGGGACATGGTGGACTGATCTAGGTCAGGTTGCTCAGTGATAACATCTTTTGTGTGTGAACTGTCTACCCATAGTTCAGGCTTATGGTGATGTGGGAAGGACACAGAGCATTTACCTTGTGATTCTTGGCCTTGGCTGTGGGACCTGTACACCTCAGGCATTTTAAACTGTCCTGGGATGAAATCAGTTGCAAGTTAAAGGTTTGCAAGTGCTGATATCTGCTGCCTTATAGGTGTTTTGGAAATTTTATTTAGAGATCGTATACCCATTGTCTTCTAGTGCTGCAATAGTGATAGTTCTGGCATGGCATAATTTAATCATGCTGATCCATTGGTTGATCCATTGCATTTTCAAAGCTATCAAAATAGCCTCATTTTGGAGATTCCCTACCTCAGCCATATTATTACTTAGTTCACTCACCCTGTCCTTGTTGACTTTAAAAGACTAGATTCAGAGTTTCCATTAGGAAGGGAAATTCTGCCAGAAAATACTTTAATTCTGCTGGTGAATGAACAGTTCATTGAACTTTGAAATTATTCATAGCATTCAAGAGCCTGGGGCAATCAAAATAGTTGAGGTTGCAAATGGCCTCCAGCTCTACAGCATACTTCCTATTATTTAGAAGGAGTACTGCTTGCAACGTTGCAAGATGAGGGGTTTAGTTTTTAAGTCATCCTTTGGTGATGATTTTTTTTCTTTTTTTCTTTTCATTCTGGCTTCTATTAAACAAAATCTGTAAATTTATTCAAGCATACTTTTTGAGGACCAGTTATACCATGCCTTAGTGTATGAATGCACTTTCATGAAGCAGTAAAAACTAAAATACTACAAAGCAGATTGTGTGTATTTCTGGTCTGCCTGGAAGCAGGAAGGGGAGATCTTTCAACAGATTGTTTTTCTGAGACTAATAGCCAATTGCTACAAATTTTCAGACCTCACTGAAACTGAGGTCTAATTGACCTAACTTAGGGCATGTTCTTTTTGGTGTTTTGGCATTTTTTAAGGCAGAACTTGATTTTAGAGTTTCCTCTGTGCTCGGATTCATGGTCATTGGAACTGTGAGGGAAGCATGTAGTACTGTGTGAGCATTTTACACTAACAATACGTTTATAATGATGTAGTATGTGGACATAGATATGTCATAAATAAAAATATAAAATATAAATATAAAAAGTTGGGGTCCTGGAAGTAATACAACTGAGATTATTGTGATAGCCCCCTAAAGAAATTTGTTCACATTGAGGTCAAATTCAGTGGAGTCAAGTATATCTGTGGCTAGACTGATGCTGTGTCTCATATCTGAGACACAGATATCCCATTCTATCTGTCATAGCATGTTCTTTGCTTCACAGAAAAGGAACTTTGAGCATGTCTAAGGAATCCTGATAAATATTTGGCTGATGTAAATATGGCATAAGCCTGCAACAAGATCAAAGACAACAGCAGGGGTGTCATGAACAAGTCTTGACAGTGTTAACTACTGTGATTGTAAAGTATCAAAACTAGATTTAGATTTAGCGAATTCCATTATACATAGTATATTTACAAATATTGTCAGAGAATGGCATTTTTCACTAAAGAAAGGGGAAAAAAGTGATATATATTCTAATAAAGAATGGGAATGTGTTATGAAATAAGTATTTCTTTGTCTATTAACATCAGGGGAAAAAATAAAAATGTTTTTCTAATGAATTTTGAAGGAGGGTAAACTTGACACTGTTTTTTGATCCCATTTTCAGAATAGTCGAAACTCACTGCTGAGTAGGCATTTGTTACATTTTTCATCTTTCACTTGTGGAGAAAACTTTATCAAGTTTTATGCACTGAGACAAGAATCACAACAAAATCCTATTCAGCAGATGATGAAATCATCTTGTTTCTTCTAATATTCTGATACAGGAGATTTGCTATTAAAAAAAATCAAACATATTTTTGAACATTATATCTTTACATGTCAAGTTCCTTAAATCACAGAGAAGGGTTTGTGTGCATCAGAAAGCTAAAAGCCTTCTTAAACTAAACTTTTCTAAATACTAGTATCATTAACCTGTAGTTTTAGTACAGTATTGGTAACCTGTTTATTTGATCTTCTGATTGTAAGATATAAATAAAAACTTACTATCAACATGTGTCAAGATAATCATTTTCTCTGGTGTGTGTACAGAAGAATTTAATCTCTAAATTCATAATGGTGTTTCACTTTCCTGTCATGCAATGAGGAAAATGTTCCCACCTTGTGTTGGGAAGGTAGAATTAGAAAGAAATTATAAATATGACTCTTTAGCCAGAAAGACTGAGGAAGAAATATGAATGAAAGAACAGTTTGAATAATTCAAAGAAACTGGTCTGGTATGCCAGAACACATTCTTTCCCCCAGTAAAACTAAGCTGAGACCCCTCTCCCCAGCCTTATAAGGAAAGGTCTGAAAGACCCTGAGATAACTAAAAATATGCAAAATCAGTGATTTCTATAGGTCACACACAAATGTTACTGTATTAGTATGCTTAGAAAGATTGGTTAGTAAAGGAATAGAATATTCAAAGGTATAGGTTATATAAGTAGCTGTATAGGAGAGCTCGGCCTCTTTTTTTCCCCCGTCTCTCTCACTTCTGTTCTGTTACTCTCTTTCTTAGCTATCTTAAGTCTTGAGTTCATGTATTCATATTCTACCCCATTTTGTATTGTTTTCTCCAAGCCTGCTTTGAGCTCTATCTGCTGTTTCATAGCAGGCTCTCTCTCTCTCTATCCCACGCCCTGAAATAAACTACTACTACCTAACTCGACTATAGAGGTCTCAGCCGTGTCTCAGACTGTCCTCCCTCCGAAGCGTGTCTTACAACCTTGGAAGTAACAATTGCTTTATTCAGTGTTTGTTTATAAATTATCACTATCCATATGTTTTCTTTCTACATGCATTTTGGGTTTTAGTACATTCTCTGTGCCTTTGAAAGTCTTATCTGTTCAGTAGGGGGTAGGATATATAATGTATGGCAGTGATACAGGGCATGCAGCTTACCCAGAGAAATTCAGGGCTTTTAATGACCATGTTTAAGGATCCTCCTCTGTCTGCTATTTGCACTCAGAGCACAGTACAAATGAGCAAAGCCAGTTCAGCAAACTTATCTTCAAGCACAGTGTAGGTCCTTATTTTTTTAACAAAATCCCTGCTAAGCAGAGGGAACAGTTTATTGATGTAGTGTTTTCTGTATCCCAATGCAAACCTAAGGTGTCTATGTGACTATGAATTGTAAACTGAAATACAACTATAGTGAAGCAATACTCTTCATCTCTATCAAAGAGACGTGGCAAGTGGAAATCATAGAAACTATCTTCTGACTTCTTTCTTTCTCTAAGGGAAGCTTTCCTGCTCATCAAAATGCTATATTTATAATGTTTTTTCTATTTTTATCATGTACTTTGTAAGCTTCTAGGTTTGATACGTGGTCATTATGGTGAAAATAATAATAATAATAATAATAATAATAATAATAATAATAATAATAATAATAATAATAATAATGCTGGTATCTGTGAGCAGTGGGTAAAGATGTGGAGACTCAGGAGGGGTGTCTATGCTTGGCGTGTGACCTGGCACAAGTCAGTTGAACTGCCACTTGAGTCTAGTGCACTGCTTGTGGAAGGAATCCCACAATGGGATACTGACAGACTGGTCAAGTATTGCAATCTTGGCTTCTCTGAGGTGCTGACAGGCTGATCAAACACTAAAAGCTTGAGAAAGTCTCCCCTTTTCATGTGAAAGAATGACATAAATTTTATTTTAGAAACAGTTGAGTCAGTAAAATAAAGTTTTAAGAAAAAATTTCCTATATCAGCCAACATGTGAATGAAAAATGTGAATAGCAATAAATAAGCTGATTCATTATTGAAAGGTCATAATAAAGTGCCTCAAGGCAAATAATTATTTAAATACAATAGAAAACCACATTGCAGTGGTAAAATAAAGGTAATAAATATTATAAAGATAAACAGTATTTGAAAATCACCTGTGTAAGCTGTCTTGGGCAGCAGAAATTGCTTACAATGGCCGTGACACCTTTAAAATGGAACTATCTTATACAGTGTTGCTTCTGCTCCCTGTCCTGAAAGTCATTGTAAAGAACTTTAAGGACGTTGGAAAAAATCCTCTGTAATTAAGGTTCATGAAATAAAATTGGTGTTTTGATACACAGATAAAAACTTCCTGACAGTCCAAAGAAAAATCAGTATTCATTGCCATATGGAGTAATGAAGCATATTTTCATGCTGGATTTCTTATTATAGGAGACATTTTATTTGCAGCAATAATGTGAAAAAGGAAGTCCCAAATGGAGGCACAGAACTTGAAACAGAGGCAGACTGTCTCTGCTAGGGAACAGTTTTCAAATGTCTAGAAATTAGTTTGAAGGTCCATATTTCTCAGCAAAAAAATTAAGAAAAACCCAAATCGAACACAAGCACAACCCCAAAACAAAACAAACAAACAAATAAACAAAAGCCCAAAGGTTGCAGAGTGGGTCAAGATGACCATAGTATTAAACCACTGCATTAATACCTTTGACTAGTCTAATATAGACAGGTGTTTAATTAAGTAAAATAGATTGTCTATTCAAATAAAGTATACTCTGTACAGGTGATTTCCTGCACTACTTAGTTTCCTTAATTAACAAACATTAATACCTCTTGTCACTTAAAGCACTTAAGTACTTTCTTTCTTTTTTATTTTTAAAACTACTCTAAGAAAGGAAGACAGGCAGGAAAGTGTGTAAGGCTTAAGGACTTCTTGTTTGGCATCTTGTTTGCAGTTATAACTGTGGAGTTGCTGTATGAAATGCCATCACTGAGCTTGTGCTTTTAGTAGCTGCAAAATTGACAGTCATATACACTGTTTTCTTTCTTCATTTGCTTTATTTGATAGCCTCAAGTAGGTAATTCTGTAGTGGTGCCAATGACCCTGTAAGATGCTACAGTGATAATTATAAATTGTTTTGCTCAAGCATTGTATTGTCAGAAGGACAGGTAGAAAATGTGCACATCATTGGTGGGCTGACACCAGTTGTTAGCAGAATTATACTGCTACTGGCCCAAATACAAAGGCTGTCTGGGAGAAGGTGGGCATTTGTGAGAGGAGCCCTAGTCCTGTCTCTCCTTAGTTATCTCTCTCATGCTTAGCAGGTCAGATGATGAATTTCTTTTCAGTGAGAAAGTTGCTTTTCTTTATTCATCATTAGAAGAATTACTGAGATGCTGCTCCTTGCTAATGTGACACACTCTGCTTGCTTGTTCCAGTGTGGTGCTTGGCTTGTCTGGTGGCTTACTGTATTTTGAATCTGGGATATCATTAATTTCCTCTCCCGCAAGGTGGACTGAGTATTAGCATAAACTAATCTTCCTCACCTTCCCTTTGAATCATTTCATGGCTTCATCTGGTGACAAAGTATGTCCATTCAGTCTGAAATCTTATGCAGTTGTTTGTGGCAAAAAGCTAATTTAAATCACTCTTGTTATTAATTGTGTGAGGCTAGTGTCAGTGTAGCAGCTGAGGGTTCCATGGAGTCTTTGTCAGTGCTGCATTTTGGTAGCCTAATCTCTCTTAATTTTTCATATACCTTTGTTCATTTTACAGTAGAGAGCTCACTTGCCATTGCTTTATCTTACAGCAAAGATCAAGTGAAAGTTTGCTCCCCTCTTCTAAACTTCCATCCAAGTAAATATGTGGGCATGATGGAATGGCCTTTTCCAGCAGTGCTATAATGTATGTTAGCCATCCCCAGCACTAAGGATCGATGATATGGAATAATACTATTAATTTTATCATGTCTCAGCTCTAACAGTTTTGCAATAGTAACTATAAAATCAATATGGAGAAAACATTTAGATAAATCAGCAGCTGAAAGAATGATAGACATTCGTTGAAACAGAAATAAACTTTAAATACACTGAATGTAAAGTGATCTTTTACACTCCTTGAAAAAAGGAGTGTGAGCTTACTTCAAATGAGAAATTAGTGGAAGGCAGCAACTATAAGTACCTGGGGGTAACAGTATGCTAGAAACAGATGATGTGCTCTAACGGAACAAGGTGAGATGCTCTGCAGATGGGTGAATAAGGGAGTAGTAAATATGAGCAAGAAAGTGATTTCTCTTTTCACAGCACAAGCGAGAATGATGATATGGTTGTGATAGATTGTCATTTAAGAAAACAAAGAGAAACACTTAAGGAAGTTAAAACCGCTGGAGGCTGATGGGAGTTTGTCTCCTAGCCAACAGCTGGCCATTTCTAAGAGCTGACAGCAGTTTTAACCATTGAAAAGTGAGATTAACCTGTGAACACCACCTTAAGACCTAAGCCTGGGAATTTCTTTGTCTCTTTGTTCCCTGGCTGTGAAAAGTAACAGAGCTTTAGCTGGCTTCCTGTCCCCTGTCCCCTGCCCAGCCCATGCGGCCCATGCAGGGGCTGGGCTGGGCCTGCCGTGGCTCCTGGCTGGGAGATGGGACCTGCAGGGCTTGCCCCGGGCTCTGGCCGGGCCAGGCCGGTCTCTGTCTTGGCTGCAGTTTTTGCTGTGACAGAATTCACCAGAGACTGCCAAGTAAAGAAAGAAAAAAAAGCTCTTGACCTGCGGCAGGCTGAGACAGTGACCACACTCTCCAGAGCAGCCATGAAGAATCTTCCATCGTAGACAACTCCAGCCGCTGCTCCGTCAGAGATCACAGAACCATCTACAAAGCCTGGGCAAGATTTTAACCTTTTCATTACCCAGATGAGACTTGCAGATTAATCCTTTTTTCCAGAGAAAGAAAGAGAGTAATCAACATGTAAAGAGACTTTATAAACTATCAGAGACAGTAAAGAATTAAGCTTCAGAAGAAGTAGAGAATAAGGAGATGCTTTATAAGCTGAAATATTTTTCTGTTAAAGCTATGGAGATGGACAATAGTGTCCTGAAATAACTCCTTTAATTCATAACAGAGTATATAGGGAGGAATGGAGTGTTCAAAGCAAAGGATTTTGAGCAAAAGGTGGAGTAATTGTGATACAGTGAGGTGCTGGAACAGAACAAGAGAAGTAATATTTGAAGGTTTAGGGCCGCATGAGGCAAAGAGAAAACTTCTGTTTTTCAGGGAAGCTCACAGAGTCAGATGAAGAGAACTTTTACCTTTGAATAACTCATCCTTAAAATGACATACCTAGACTCATTGACCCATACACACCTGAGAGTGATGTGAAATGGGAAGAGTGAACTGATGACAGATTTCCGGGCAGCTGGCATCAGAAAAATAGAAAGCTATAACAGAAATAGTTTTCTTGTGAGAAACTCCATAGATTAGCAGAAGAAGACTTCTGTTTCTCTACAAAGACTGATGAAAAGACTCTAGCAGGAATTGGGACTGTTTTAAACACCGAAGTTCCAAAGTTTTTTGTCTCTATGTTGTCATGTGAACGAGAGAATGGTTAAGTAGTGGGGGATAAAGGGGTTTTCTGGAGGTTTATTCTGGTGTTCTTATTCTTGTAGTTTTGTTAATAAACTTTCTTTATTCCTTTTAAGTTTTAAGCCTGTGTTGAGGCTTTTGCAGGTGTGCTTGGTTTACAGCCTCTTTACAGAGCATGCTGGCCCTAACAGTAGACTGCCAAAGAAAACAAGGTGATAAATATTCCTGCTTGTTGAGCAAGAACAAGGATCAAACAAAGGTCTGCAAGCATCTAGTAATTTGCTTCAAGATGAGGATAGTAACGTGTTTAGAGAAGAACGAAAACAGTGTTATAAAATAGAGCTATAAGTTTGTATTCTATTTTTAGATGCTTGGCTTAAACTATATAAGTAATGCAAGAGCAAAAAATAAAGGTCTCAGTTCCACATCATATTGGTGTGCTGTCTGATTCCTTCCTTAAGATTGGACTTAACAAGCCTGTTTTGCTCTTGTTCTAATCCATATCTCACAGCAAGAAATAAGTAAGTTTTCTAGTAATTTTTTTAGTTACTGCTTTAAAACCATGACAATGGTGCTGAGTTTTCAGTAACTTCTTTTTAATGTGGTGAACCAACTGTTGCTCTAAAAAGGGGAAAAAAGTCTGACACTTTTGAAGGCACATGAAAATTCATTTTAGTGGAAGAAGTATCAAGCTTTTTAATACTTTAAGATCAAAGAAGAAAGGAAAGAAATGAAATGTGACAAAAATAGATAGAAATCAAACAGAAGGAAAAAGAAAAAAAACTAAACAGACACCAGTCACCAGACTAGTGGTACCCAGCAGCTGGAAACTGAAGTCTGACAAATTTGTCTTGGAATTGGATCTTTTTGCTGTTTTTCCCCCACCCCATCTCCATTGTAATGTGGTGTGGAAGAGGCCCAATCCTCTGACAGGCATCTGTGGTATACTCCCTGGAGATCTACCCCCTAAGATAAGATAAATCTGCCTAGTCACTGTGACTAAGCTGTGGACCCCTCCATGCCTCAGGACCCCATGTTATCTCCCTGTTAAGTACTGGTCATCTTACTCCAGTCTCAGACTATTGGTCCCCTTCCTGATTCTCCCCTTCCCTATAAAAGCCACAGCTTTTACCCAGGGTTAGACCATCACTGACCCCCTTGGCTGAAGTCTGCATTAAAGACTCCTTGCAGAATGCCATATAGTCTTTCCATCTCTTGCCTGCGTTGGCTGGGGTAACCCCTGAAGGGAGCTGGCTGGGTTGAACTGAGCTAATCACAGAGCAGAAATCGCTGCTAAAAGAGCTGACCACCAAAGCCTTTGCCCATGCTCTGAGGGTTACCCCTGGCTGGAGGCTGCCTGCAAAACCCCGGATGGCTGCTCTGTCCCCTGGGACAGCCTGACTATCTGGGTTTGTTGCCAGCAGAAGCTGGGGGTCGGACAGGCCCCCAGGACCCAGCCAGCAACAATGTGGTGGTCAAACAATGGACCTAATTACCAGGGAAGCTGTAATTATTTCTATGATGTGACTGTTGTTTTAAAGCAAAACTATCTGTGTTTCTGGAAGATGAAGCTTTGCAAATGCACATTAGTGAATTCAATACAGGTGCAACTGTGTGAAAGACTAAAGCCTTTGGTCTTACAGGAGCTCAGGGTAATGAACTAATATGTCTTCTCAATTTTTCTGGTGCTCAGGACCTGTATGACCTTTTCTATCAAGTCAGCTTTCTACCCTGCCCCATGCGACTTGTGTATCAACTCTATCTAATAATCTATCATACTTTTTTGTTGCTACCCTTTTTGCTTGTAGAGATAAACGATAAAGTGATTGAATGATAAAACTAACTAGATATATTTTCTATTTCTCTATTTGAGTGGAAAACATATTATACTCCTAGTTAAACTGTACTACCCTGCTCACTATGGTGCATAATAACTTCATTAAGTAGTTCCTGCTCGTGTTTTTGCACAGTTTGCATGCATGTAGACACACACATATATGTGTATACATATTAAAAATATGTGTGTAAAAATATATATGTGAAAACAGGAAGGTGCTTAAAAAAACTTAAACTAAACACAGGTAGACTATATGAGGAAGAACAAATAGTAAATATCTTATCTCACTTTTAACCTGACTGCAAACTAACAGTACTTTCTACAGCTTTAAAGCATTGTTATGACTGCCACTTCTCTCAATACAATTTTATATAATACCTGCTGTTTTGTGCTCTGCTCTAGGAGGCTTTATGCTCCTCTGAACACCAGATGCTGGCCATTTAATCCTTAAAACCAAGCTTTGAGTGAGGCATGCGGGGAATATTATGAAAGTCACTATTTCAGTTGTTTTTATGTACCAGCAATCCCTTTCACTTTTGTCCTCCCAATTTTGGGATTACATATTAATCTGAAAGTAAAATTAATATTAAACCAACAAGTTTCAAAGACAGTAGTGAATTTTATTTTTATTACTGGGCAATGCTTTATATGTTCACTCAAAGCTTTTTTTGACTGTTCAGTGGCCATGAGCATGGTGTAGTAGAGTAGATTCTTGGCTAGATTTTCACACTTACTCATCATTGAGGTAATTTCAACCACAAAGCTTTGTAGTGGCCGAGGATCCAATCTCTCTCTAAATCATAGAATCACAGAATGGTATGGGTTGGAAGTGCCTTCAAAAATCAATGTCTGCTGTGGGCAGGAGCAGCTTTCACTTTATCAGGTTGCTCAAAGCCCCATCCAATCTGGCCTTGAATGAAGCCTTCCAGGAATGAGGCACCCACAACTTGTCTGGGCAACCTATTCAGTGCTTCATTATCTTCTGAGTAAAGAATTTCTTCCTAATATGTAATCTAAACCTACCCTCCTTTTCTTAGGAGCCATTCTCCCTCATCCTAACACTATATGCCCTTGTAAAATGTCTCTATGCCCCTCTCTCTTGTATGTTCACTTTAGGTACTGGAAAACTGAGATAATCTCAAAGCCTTCCCTTCTTCAGGCTAGACAACCCCAAATCTCTCAGCTTTTCTCCATAGCAGAGGTGCTCCAGCCCTCTGTGCATCTGTGTGGTCTCCTCTGGACTCACTCCCAAGAGATCTATGTCCTTAAATTGTGAAACCCAGGGCTGGATGTGGTATCACAGTGGGGTCTCACCAGAGAGGAACACAGTGAGGTAATTACGTCCCTCGACCTGCAGCCTAGGATGCAGTTGACTGTCCAGGATGCAATGTTGTTTCTCATTTCCAGGTCACTTCAAGCTTCTCAAACTTGAAACTTCTTAATTCAAGCTTCTCAAGCTTCTACAAGCTTGACATCACCCAGAGCCTGAAAATTTTTTTATGTCTATCAGTCCATAAATGATTGAATTGTATCAATCTGCTTATTGTAGCTCTTCTGAAGTGCTGTTGTGAATAATTTACCAACTGTCACATGCTTAAACTGAGTGTCTGGAGAGTCTGATCATCAAAGTTGTTCCTGAATATCTATGGGAGGAGCTGTCCTTTCCCTGCTTTCCTCCAAATTGCTTTCCTCGCTGAACTATCTGTTCAACTCCCTACAGTCTGTTCCACATGGCAGCAGACATGGAAAGACTCTAATGGGTTTGAGTCCTTAGTCACCATGGCTGAATTTCTGTTACCCTGGAAATACAGTGCAAGAAAAAAGGAATATAATTTCTAGCTTATTGAATCTTTATCACTGGTATTATATTACTTGTTTGGTCCTACTTTGCTTAAGTTTTGAAAAAGGGGTCATGAAAATTATGTTTATTGGAAATTTGTGACCTGACTTGAAAAAATTTTAGTTGTAGCATGTAGGAGTATTTTCTAGTCTGCATATAAAGCTAATAGTTTGGCAGGAATTGTGGTGTTCTCTATCCAAAAAAGCTTTTCTTATGCTTATGTTTCCTACCAAAATACATATTGCTAGAGAATTTACAATTCTCTAATTGGATAATTAATTTGGATAGCAAACTACTTGTTTTTTTTAGTAAACAAGAAGACTGTATTTATTGAAACTCTCCTATCTTTTGGCTCAGTATTTGTAAGCAGCTTGCAAATACTAATAGCAGGAAGTAATGGAACACCACTTTCTTCTGCAATCTGCCCAGTAGCATAACATATCTTATGGAACTTAATTTTCATTTTATGCATCACTAGATATTCCCAAAATACAATTGTCTGAACAAGTCCGTGGGGATGTGTCACGATCCGCAAGGTGGGATTCGTGATGTGGTTCTTTTAGCCGGTCTTAGAGTACAAAAGATTATCAGCAAACCAAGGACTTAAACAAGAAAACACACTTTATTGAGTGCTCATCAGCACTAATATGCAATAGAGGGAAAGAAAAGAGAAAGCAAAGCATAAGGAAAAGAGAGTAAGGGGATTATAGCTACCAACGTCGAAGTCCACTCAGCCATCCAACGACGCAGAGTCTTCTGTGCGTTGGGGAGATCTCAAAGGAAGGTAAGTTTGGGGTATAATTTTATAGTCTTTTGCAAAGCGAGGGGCGCAGGGCCAAAACCAGATGAGATTGATGATCATTGTGATGAATTCCATTGCGCAGGGAGCAGGTGTAGGGTACAGAGCGATCCATGTCTTGCAAGTCTTTGCTCACCAGCAGGAACAAGGACAAGGTGTTGTGGAAAACCTATTGCACAGGGTACCACGCACAAGCCTCTGCTCACCAGCAGGAATGAAAGCCATGAGTCGTGGAAAACCCGTTGCGCAGGTTACCAAGCCTCTGCTCACCAGCAGGAACGAGAGCAGTGTACCGTGCAACCACCTGCAAACAATCACTGAGCAAACATCCATCTCAGCTAGGCCCAAACCCCCAAACCAAGTCTCTTGTGATATTCAGGGTCTCAGTCTCTGTCCTTGAGACGGTTGTGAGACAGATGAGGGAATCTTCGGACCGTCTCTTACACCACCCCATGGCTCACAATCGTCGAGGTCTTTCTGCACGATGTTGTAGTGCTGCTGCAGAATTCTTCTCTGAAGTCTTCAGGACTCGTTACAGTTGGTAGTATATACCAGAAAAAACAGAGACAGGTAGTAGGGAAAAGATAAGGGATAGAAAAAGGAAAAAGAGGAAACAAAAACAATAAGAAAATCAATATATTGATTTCAAAGAAAAACTATTTCATATATATAATTTCAACTAAGACTTACATATTGGTTTCTTATCTTAAAACAAATAATAAATTATATTCTAAAATACAACATGATAAAATGATTAACCTCATAGTCACAATGTCAACTTATTTATTGTAGTGCCTGCATATTTCATCGAGTATCGATAACCTTAGGGGTATCAGCAACATGTAAAGTACCAATCATGTTGTGTGCATCCATTATGGAAGTCAATTGTGTCAACCGCTTCATCATTCTCCAATTCAGGATGTACAAAATTGCTGATAGAACAAAACCAAATAAAACTAAAACCAAGAGGACGATGATGGGATGACACAATTTGTTCAAAACACCTGTAGCAGTTGGTGACCACCCAAAAAGAGTGTCCCACCACTTGTGTTCAGCATCTTTCCTTACTCTTTCCAGAACACGATGTATTCCTTTCATATTGTGGTGAACCGTAACTAAGGTCTTTTGTCCATCCTTTTTGATCTTTTCCAAAATTTCAATTAAATCCTGGTGAAGCAACAATTGCCTTACCAGAGTAAAGTTCATTCCAATTAGAGCAGGCACTAAAAGATGAATCAAAGTGTAATTATACTGCAAAAGATAATATGAAGTAACTGGAGCTAAATAAGAATAGTCACATCCTACAATCTCAGTAAAATTGCATACACAAAAATTTGAAAGATTCTTAGTATCCACTACTATGTTTTCTACAAGCATACTATCACAAGCAGTTCTCAAGCATACACATCCATTGCCTACATACACAAGCACTGTTTCAGAAGTGTCATTAGGATGGATTTCAAAATGAGAGATATTCTGTTCCGTGTCTAAACAAATGTCTTGAGCTTTGATTGCATTACTTTCACAGATAAACCCTTGTTGTTCCCGGACAATACAATTTTCTAAACCAACAGTTTGCCATTTCCCACCAATCTGACGGGCCCATTCCCTATGCTCTAAAGGATAGAGAACAGCTCCGTCATGATTCAGCCCCAATGCAATGATAGGAAAGATTGAATGTACTGAGCATTACGTATTGTCAACACAAAAGCTGTGGCTGTGTTTGTGGTGGGATCGTAGGTAAAATTTACCAAATTCCACCAAGATTGAAATTCCTTTTCAAAATCATTGGCATTGTCCCAGACTATTTTCCGAATCTCAGTGGGAAAGGTGCCTTCTTCACCCTCTCTGATAATTGATGCATCAAATGACTGCATCCACAACTGGGCTTGAATACAGCTAAGAGCCAGAGAAACATTGTTTTGGGTAGCACTGAGTGCATCAATTATTAATTTGTGATCATCTATGTTTACCCTTTCCCAATTTGGTAATATGTTTGATAGCAGCCACTGTTGGGTTCCCAAAGCAGTTAAAGATGACCTCAGTGGTTGTTGTATTTTGGTCAAATCTTTAGTTACAACAGCCAATTTATTCATCAATACTTCTGAATCAATATTATTCAAAATTCCTAGTCCTGATCCCACGACACCGGTTATATCTCTTGTCATCCGTTTGTGCAAAGAATTTTGCTTTCGCAACCACGTTGTCCACCCCTCAAAGGAAGTTTGCAAAAAAGGTGAACAAGCTGGCTGAATCTCTGAGACATTGTTTTGCATTAGTAATTTGACTTGTTTGATAGACCATGCTGGATTAAATAGCATTTGTTGTTGGCCAGTTTTCCTGATTACATAGAAAGAAATTTCTATTACATAGACAGAAATTTTTGGAGTCAATCTAATTGGTGGCTGTGTGGTAGGTAGTACAACCTGAACATTAAGCTCTCCTCAATATTTGGTATTGTTTTTACCACACATGACTTTGGAGGACAATTGTACAGCCGTTAAATTCAGCCAACAATCTTGATTCCGAGTTTCACAAGATATAACCTGGCCACGAGATCCGGCAACTTGACTGTGTACAGGCTCAGTGTGGGATCCGGTACTCAGTCTGCAGCGTATTGAAACATCATCACCTTGAGTTAACAGAAAAAAAGGGAAAACATTAGCTTTGTCATTTAGCACAAAAAGGGGTATTCACACCATGGTATGTGATTATTACACTAAATATAGGCTTTGTTACAGCATTTATTTTAAATCTATAAGTTCATGGTTTATCTGATCTTCATGTCCCTCGGTGTTCTTCTGTAGAAAATAAACAAAACAGAGTCTGCCACACTGGGGCAGGAGATTAAAATGATGGAATTATCCAGTGGGTGTTTATCCAATGCTCTATCCCCAGGGCATTGGAGGCTACCCATGCATATTCTCCTGTAGTTCTTTTAAAAGTTTCAGTTTGGACTAACCAAGATATAATCCCCACTCTTACCAGCAGAAAGCGTAGAATTTCTTGCCACTTTTCCTTTTGCCATACTGGAATTCTGTTTACTTTCCAGTCCTTTTGTTGCCAAAAAGGAAGCCACTCAGTATATCCCTTGAACATAGCATAGGAGTTAGTGTAGATACAGACAAGAGAGGTATTCTGTACCTCATGTTGGAAAACACTCCAAACAGCTATCAGCTCTGCAGTCTGAGTGCTGCTTTCTTCCTCAGTAATGATTTGTTCAGCAGAGGAAAGGTGGAGGACTACTGCCCCGCATTTCCACACCTCTCCCTCTCGTTTGGCAGAGGTATCAGTGAACGAAGAGTTTGCTGATTGTTTTTGCTAACTGTCCAGAACCTGTGAGTGGTGTTGCTTTGGCCCACTGCCCAGAATCAGTTGAGGGTGAGGTGGAGCGCTTGGTACAATGGGGCTGGAATCCTGCCACTGAGAGACCAATTTACTTAATTTTTTAAGCGGCAGGTTAACCATTAAACCCTTCGGTACCCCTTTCTTCACCCCTACGTTCCACCAATACTGTAGGCTAGAAATCAGCCTACCCTTTTCTGTTTTTATGTTAAGAGGGGTTTCTTTAATTATCAAGTCAGGTTTGTCATGGCTGCCACTTAAGCTCTTGGTTTTTTGTATCACCTGATTTTTTACAGCTTCTTCTGTTATTGAGAAGATGTTAGAGTCATGTTCAATCTGGGCATACCACTTTCTCACTGAGGCCCTCTGGGCCACCCCGTCAGGGTGGAGAGTCCCAGTAGTGATTGTCTTAGTAATTTCAAAAGGGCCTTTTAATGCAATTGGTTGTTGTTGTGTAATTTTTTCTACTTTTATGAGAGCTGGATTAACTACAAACAATCCATTTTCCCAGGTAGTGTACCTCTTTTCAGCATCTTTATTTTTTATTACTTCCTTTTCATCTCCTCCCACAAGGATATCATCTATGGTTGTTTGGAGGAGAATTGCTGTAGGTTTCAGTGATTCTGGAAGACCACAAATTAAAGGGGTCATAATTTCAGCTTTCACAGGTAACAAAATTGGTGATTCATAACCAACAATTAATTTTCTTTCATGAATCAGTTGTAGACAAGCTGCCTTATGAATGTTTTCAAGAATTTGGTCTGGGGAGCCAGTTAGAGCTACAGGATCTCCCCTTTCCAGGGGGTTAAGTCCCCCTGCCCAATATGCAGCTCGCTGTGTTAGGGACCATGGGTTGTGATTATCTCCTGTTGTTAAGAAAACACCATGTCCCCAATAACCACTCTCTTCTTGTTCAGATAATCAAATTTGATCTCCCCCTGTGAGAGACACTCGAAATACATATTCTGTCTCTGACTCGTGAGGGAGACGCCCGTAGTCCTTTTTTAACTTAGCCAATTCAGTAGCAGTGTACGGGATTTCTTTAGTGGTTATATGTGGATCAAGATCTTCATCATTGATATAATTATATTCTGTTTTAATCAAAGGTCTCATTTGTGAGCAACAGTTTTCACCACAATTTTTTACCAAATACAATTTTGCTTGAGAATATATGTGATTTATCTGAGGAGTTTCTTTTTCCAACGACTCCTTAAAGGAGTCAGCATACTGTGAATTTTTGGCACACTCACTCAAAGCAGTTCGTAACAAATTATTTTCATTTTGCAGACTTTCAACTAAATTTTGTAGGGATTCAATAATTGCATTTTCTTCCTGCCTTCGTCTTGTGCGAGCCTCTACAGCTGACGTAAGGCAAGCTCCCAATACAGAACAAATTATGGTTTTATTACGGCCAAATTTGAATTTTGCCTCATGTTGCAGGGAGCAAATTCTATCAGTTACATTTTCCAGGTTGAACCAATTATTTTGAGCCCATTCTTCCCCAGCTGGGGAGGGCTTAGCATTGTGTTTTGCTAACAAAGTAATGAATGCAGCTTTATCTTTTATACTAGAGTTTTCAGAGTGTTCACTCATCTTTGTGTGTGAAGGGCCCAGTACCACTACAGGGAGGTAAGACTTAAGTTATGCACAAACGCAGCCTTTGCCACGTCACCCTTCGCATCCCTGTATGGATGAAGAGACCAAATCTGCTTGGGAGGCACCCCTTTATGTTAAAATTCAAGTTGTCTCTTCACTACACCAAGCAGTCAAAATTCATCAAAAATACATAACAGTACACAGAACCACTACAGGGAGGTAAAAAACTCACACTACATCAGACGCAGCCAATGCTGCGTTTCCCCCTGCCGTGGGTGGAGAGACCAAATCTGCATGGGAGGCACCCCTTTATGTTAAAATTCAGGTTGTCTCTCCGCTACACCAAGCAGTCAGCATATAAAAAACCAGTGAGTCCCACCTTTTGTACTCAAAGATCCCATGTAAAATTCTGAAGACAGAGCCCTCAAATGAGTGTAAGGGGTGCTTTTCACCTGGGCGTGTGCAGTTTGCGAGAAATTCGAGTCGCCTCCCTTGCTTTCTAGACACTGCTCACCAGCGTGGCAGGCTAGGTGCAGCTGAAGCGAAACGTCCTTCCCCTGATACAGACTGCACAACAACCTGCAACCCCTTCTGTCTCTCAGAATCCTGTCCGTGACGCCAATTTATGTCACGATCCGCGAGGTGGGATTTGTGATGTGGTTCTTTTAGCCGGTCTTAGAGTACCAAAGATTATCAGCAAACCAAGGACTTAAACAGCAAAACACACTTTATTGAGTGCTCATCAGCACTAATATGCAATAGAGGGAAAGAAAAGAGAAAGCAAAGCATAAGGAAAAGAGAGTAAGGGGATTATAGCTACCAACATCGAAGTCCACTCAGCCGTCCAACGACGCAGAGTCTTCTGTGCGTTGGGGAGATCTCAAAGGAAGGTAAGTTTGGGGTATAATTTTATAGTCTTTTGCAAAGCGAGGGGCGCAGGGCCAAAACCAGATGAGATTGATGATCATTGTGATGAATTCCATTGTGCGGGGAGCAGGTGTAGGGTACAGAGCAATCTGTGTCATGCAAGTCTTTGTTCACCAGCAGGAATGAGGGCAAAGTGTTGAGGAAAACCCATTGCACAGAGTACCACGCACAAGCCTCTGCTCACCACCAGGAACGAGAGCCATGAGTCAGGAAAACCCGTTGCACAGGTTACCAAGCCTCTGCTCACCAGCAGGAACGAGAGCAGTGTACCGTGCAACCACCTGCAAACAATCACTGAGCAAACATCCATCTCAGCTAGGCCCAAACCCCCAAACCAAGTCCCTTGTGATATTCAGGGTCTCAGTCTCTGTCCTTGAGACGGTTGTGAGACAGATGAGGGAATCTTCAGACCGTCTCTTACAGCAGCATTTTTGATTTTGAGTGGGATTGAACTCAGCTGACTTTATATGTTTGAAAAACAAACTATACTCCATTTTATGACATAAAATTTTCAGCACTTCAACATTTCTGTGGTGAAAATTAAAATCTGTTTAGTTTCAGAAAAAAACAATTTTGTTTGTAATATCCAAATCAAATTAATAATACTTTGCAGTTCAATAAATATTTCTTTGAACTAGTGGAATTATTTTCTAAAAATTGAATGAATTTTTTTTCAGAATACCTGTATATGGTAAGTGCAAAACTCATTTTTCCCTAATTTTCCTGAAACAAAGAAAAACATTATTATACTTCTGATTCAATCTTATTTTTTGGAAGGAAACAACACAATATACCTAGAAACTTGGCTGACCTCACCTTCTTTAGGTGATGCCTAGGAGAATCCCTTTAGGAAAAAGAAAGAGGAACAGTTGTCCAGATCTAGCCTTTGAGTATAACACTGAAAAAGACCAGATCTGATGGTAGACCCCACTTAGCTGTATTTACTACACAAGATCACTTGAGCATTTATTATATTTATTACAATATTAAAAATAAATTATTTATTTAATAAAATACTGTTTTGTTTAAAGATCAGTAACATCCTGTTGAAATACCAGCACAATTACTGCAGAGAAATAATAAATGGCTAAGTAATCACGAATTTGTATCTCCCTCTATGCCTTGAAAAATCAGCACACAAACTTGAGTTTTCCCTTCTATGACCAAAATTTCTAAAGAAATATAACTTGGAATTTTCTTTGTATTAACATGTTATTTTTTCTTGGAAGTTTGAATTTCAGGAATCATATTCAACATAATAGTGCAGCAAAGGATGCTACAGATCAGTCTTGTGGTTTTGTCATCATTTCATTTAGGTCTTTGCCTTTAATTATGACAGGATTAAAATCAAATCTGAAAACTGCCATAATAGTTTTAAAAAATATTTTTTAATGGGTTTTTCTTCCAAAAGATTAAGAAATAAGCAAAATGTACTAAAAGCTCACACCACATTTTTGTTAAAAATGTCTTCTTGGCACAATTCCTACTAGTACTTGCTTAACCCAGAAAAATTAAGAAATGCAACAGAAGTCCCCTTTGCAGGTCACAGACAGTGCCATGGGCTATTGCACTTCATAACTCTGCCAGTTATGAAGCAGCAGATTTGAAGTAGTTTCATGATGTTACTGGCATGTGTAATTATAAACTTCTGTTAAAAACTAAATTCAGAATCTCAATTTCAAAATCAAATTTGTATATGTCAAAAAATCCGGAAATTATGCAAAACCTTAAGAAATTCACTAATCTCACTCAGTATTTTTTAGCTTACAAGTCCTGAGAATAAATCTCTGCACAAAATGGTATTTTTTGGAACATTTGCGACACCAGTGAAAAGCCTAAACAGCATCTTCCAAAGGATTGTCATGAAGTAAATTTAACTGGACAAAAAAATAACTGTTCCATCTTTCCTTTATAATCCTGATTATTCTCTTTCCTCACCACCTCCTACACTGAGGCAGATGCCGTGAATGAAAATCAACACTGGCTGGACTGACCAGTCCTTGAGCAGGCTCAATAAGGTTGCATTCAGCTGTCAAGAGATGTACCTTCCTTTCAAGTTTTAGCTTTGGGTGTTTCTCTTTAGTATGGGATGACTTTAGGAGGAAAATTTGCCTATATGAATGGAGAACAAAACATCAGACCCCACAATTTCAGCACAATGTCAGAAATCATCATGCTAGTATAGCTCCTCTCCCACTGACATCAGTATCAGTTTTTACTCAACTTTGGGAGAAGTTTGATTTAGTAGGGCCTGTAGCCACAAGACAAGTGGCAATGGTTTTAAACTAAGAGTTTCAGACTAGAAATTAGAAAGAAAAAATTTACAAAAAGGGAGGTGAAATACTGACACAGGTGGCCCAGAGAGGTGGTAGATGCCCCTTCCCTGGAAATATGCAAGGTCAGTTTTTAGATGGGTTCTGAGCAACCTGATGTAGGTGAAGATGTCCATGGTCATGGCAATGGGGATTAGACTAAAAGACCTTTGAAGGTCCCTCCCAACCCAAGCCATTCTTGAATGTTGTTTCAAATTCACTTTTTGTTCAGATATTGAATTGTATGAGATTCAGTTTAGAACCAATTATTATTGGATCACCCTGACTTCACCAAATTGTTACAATTGAGAGACTTGAAAAAGTTCTGTTAATAGTAGGTAACAGGCTCACCCCACACATAGACTTCCCTGACAGGGACACATAGAAGATCAGCAGGGACCTGATTTCTACATCCACCAGTTCTTGCAGATATCCCTGCGGCAGAAAGCACTAGAGCTTCTCAGACTTTGGGATGCTTTGCGACATTACCTATTTTTCATCTCTTCAGGCTGCTCTTTTCAAAGCAATGATTTCTGCATCCAAACCTCTAGGTACACAGAGATATCACATACTTCCATGGTAGTGGCTTTTCAAACAATATTCCTGTTCTATATCACTAGGAACTAAAAAGTTTCATTGCATTTAACTAGAATAAAAACCTTCTCATCTAATAAAAACAGGGATCAGAGCAAGTAAGTAAATGCAATTTCAACTTCCAACCCAAATCTTCTGAATTAAATTTTCATAGGGAAACAATATCTAGTAATTCTTCTTCAATTGGATTTATTTTTTCTTTTCCAAATTCTCCCCTCCTAAACCTGTAGTGACAGAACTGTAAAAATAGTAATTTTCTCTTCACATCAATCACATTACAGTAATATTACTTAAATTGTTCCTCTAAGTCTGAAGTTGATGAAGATTTCTTGAGTTTTCCACATTATACATATAATTTGGATATTGGAAATTCTTTTAAATCCCAAGATGCAATAGAATGAAAAATATGGATATATTTTATACACATGTGAATAATAGATTTCAATGGATTTTTAGCATCTCTTACATGTCTCTATTTCACATTAAAACCCCTATTTTAAGTCTCAAATACTAAATAAAAGTATTAAATACATATTAAATTTTTGCTTTCAAGGCTCAAAGAAATTATTGAAAGCAACCCTACCATAATTAAATTTTTCTTTGCAGTAAGCTGAAACTTCAAGAAAAAGTTCCAGCTAAAATCTGGTGTCCAGAGCTGTTCTCAGTACTGTCCCTGTCTCCCAGGATAAAAACAAAAGCCTAATTATCACAGTTCCCTCTAGCCCATGCCAGTTTCTAAACACCTCAATTTCCCCAAAATTAAATCACTTCAAACCAGTGGCTTCTGCTATAGGCAAGGTCCTCTATAGTGACAGAAAGCTGTGTGTTTGATTTTCTTTCTACAGATGTCCACAGCTTTGATCATGCTTGATAGCTCATCAAAAAATATATTCATCATAACACCTTTTGAGGTTCTGCTACATGGACTTCTTGGCACTTTGTGGGATAAATGGTTACTCTACTAATGACTTGACAAATAGAGGCAATATTACCAAAGCAAGGAGAAACATGACCTACAACAGTATCTGACATTTTCACCCTATCTGATTTTGAAAGTCTACTAAATGTAATTATATACTATATGGCATGATTGCATTTCTGCATTTATCATTCACAGCTGCACTTGGAATTGTTGAAGCTTCACCCACCTCAAGTCAATTGAAGTCAAGCTGTTGAAGTCAGTTGGAAGGGATTCAGACATAACTTGAAAATACCTTGCCATGTGGGGGGAGGTAGGGGGTGAGTTCTTGCATGTATTCCCCCATATTTCCCTAATGACTAATAGTGAAAATTCCTTACATCTTCTGAAACAGTATCAGACCGTCTTTAACTTTATCTGATATAAAAACAAGGAAATTGAACTTTTCATCATATCTTTACATTTTTGCAGGGGAAAAGTAGGGTTTTTTTTCTAAAACTAAAGAAAATGCACTTAACATGAAATATAACTGTGTTATGCAAATCACTTTAAGTTTCTGGTGATATATGCTCAGACTTGAACATTTGAAACAGCTTTATAGGCAAGCTTTCTTTTTAAAACAAGTATTATGAATATGAAAAGTGAAGGATTCTTCGATACATCACTCAAGTGTTTACATAGCAATGGCCTAACAGCTGTGAAGCTCCATTTTCTCTTCATATTCCTGCTGTCTTCTCTCCAGTACAATTTACTGGCTGAAAAATTAATGAATATATTACAGACTTCCTTAGAGATGTTTAACCTCAACTTCAAAATCTGTGGTACCAACCTCAGCACTCCCAAGAAACCCTCCTGTACTGTTGTAATATGTTTATTCAGTTCTGTTAAAATTGTTATTATTTTGTCTGTTTGGTATGCTCCTGGTTCTCCCCCATTTACTGCTTTGGTTGGTTCCATTTGTCTGTTACGCAAACCCCTCCCAGTTTTCCTGAATGTTCCCTGTCAATCACCTCTACCCTGCCCCATCTCCCCATCCATCATCATAAACCCCACCTCTCCTTCCAGCTCCTTCCATGTATATCATCCCTTCCTTGATGTGTTATTGGTTGTTATGTTATGTACCCGCCTTCTTTATATCCCCATTAGTCCCTGATATTGTAACCTTCTCCCCTTACCCCTCCCTCCATGAGCTCCCATTGGACCCTGGACTGTGCCCGCCCCTGAGGTAAAACCCAATGCACAGAGGTGCTCTGGGCTCTCTTGGGTCCTGATTTCTCCCAGCCCAGACCCTTGTGCTCATCCCCTCTCCTGAATAAATGTGTTCCTGGGAAGTACAGCCGACTGAGTCTCCTCCTTCCTTTTGCTATCACCCACGACGCCTGATTTGGCAGAGCCCGGCAGGATTCGGTGCTCTGAAGGTTCTGCAGTGGGATCGCCTTTCCCCTGCAGTTCCCCACTCCTGGTGACTGCTCGTGCCAGAGTGGCACCATAGAACTAGCCCGGTGCTCTGGTGCAGCCAAGAGCAGTGTCACTCTACCATCTCCATGCTTTGAATTGCATTTACACTTCTTGAAGAATCTTGTTATTCACAGGAATTCTGCACTAGTTTTGTTCAGACACAGAACTATGCACAAGGTACAATGTGAAGAAAGAAAGAGTCCCATGATTGACAGTGATATTGGCACAGGTTGTGCAGAAAAGTTTTGGACACTGTAAGTTTGCAGACCAGGTTGGATAAGCATCAAGCAATCTGGTCTGATGGGTCTGGAGGAAGGTGTCCCTGTATTGAGAAACCACTCAGGCTATTCACGAGTCTTCACAGAAGTATAGTGAACGCCGTTTATTTCTATCTTTAGCACATCTTTTATAGGGTTCTACAGGGTCTGCTGGCTAAGCAAGTTACTATTGGCTAATACACACAGGTTTGCATTTTTTCTCTCATACACAAAGATATTGTTTTGTTTCATTCTCTCTGCTTCAGGAAAGTTTCAAGGACATTGGCTCTTAATATCGCCACTTATACCAAAGGCCGGTTTGTGCAGACAGGCTTTTACTAAAATATCATGCCCACCTTCTGTTAAAATATTCACTGCAATTTCCCCTTTCTCTTTCTGCACAAGCCAGGCTTTGGATTCGACTCGTTCTACACTTCTACAAAGGCAGGACAACAAACAGCTTAAAACTATCATCCCAATTAACACTATAAGTAAAATCCATCCCCCTTCTAGCACAAGAGACCTCAACCATCCAGTGATACTTCAGCAGGCGAACCAACTTCCAATGGGGTCACCATCTTCTTTCAGGGCATGTAACACATTCTGTAGCTGTTGTAGTTGCTTGTGGATGGAAACTGCATGATCAGTAAGATTCAAACAGCACATGCCTTCAAACTCCTCACAACCATGTCTTTGTGCTAAGAGCAAGAAGTCAATTGCAGTTCAATTTTGCAATACTGCATGACGTACACTACTCACATCAGTTGAAAGTTCACTTAACATTGTTGATGTTAAGTTTAATTCTTTTCTAGTCCAGCAAGCGAGCCTTTTTAGAGTTGACAAATCTTTAGCGGCAGCTGCTCCTGGAATAAAAAAGGAGGCTGCCCATATGACTCCAAAAGTCTGGGTCTCTAACATCATTACATTGTAATTCATTCAGGCTTTGCTTTGACTGTCTGGCATTTTTTTTATTTTATCAGCTATATTCAGCAATTGATGTCAGTTTGGATGGAACAAAGTAAGTTTCCCAAGATAACAGGGTCCTCCATGTGGACTAGAAGGAACTCCATTCCATGCTCTATCTCCACAGATTAGGAATATTGAAATAAGTAATCACCTTGGTAATCGTCCTATGAGATTGCACAGTTGAATAAAAAGCTTCACTTTCAGTGTGAGTAAAGAGATCAACTATAGGATTAACTGTAACCCAGTGCTGCATTACTTTGTTGGAGCGGCTTTTTGTCAGGGCCTCGAACATTATCCATCCACCTGAGGTATTGATGGAACCTAACAAGTCCAATTCTTCTGGGTGCCCTATGGTAACATTAAGAACTTGGATAGTTTTTGCTTGCCAGCAGGCTTCAAGTTGTCTTGATGTGAGGCCAGTAGTGCAATTGCACTCTTGAAACATTGCTGATCAATTCAGTCGAATCTCATTACTAACTAAACCTTTAAATGCTGGAGGATCCCATTCAGGGACTCCTATGAGATAGGTGAGAAAAGGATCTCCAGGTGTGGCTAGGCTCAAACACATTGATTTTTGGCCTGTCAAGTGTGCTAGAGTGACTCATATATTTTGTTGCTTTTGGATGTTAGTTAGCAGACAGTTGGCTGGAGCTATACACAGCATGATTACCATAAGCAGTTTGCTCCATGTAAATGACACCATGCTTGCAGAATCACAGTTAAGGCTTTAACATTAAATGAACTTTCAAATATGCTTACACTAACTCTTGAAGGGGGAGAACTTACACCTTATACTAATGTCTTTACTAAACTTATCAATAATCTACTAATAACAATTACCACAGAAACAAAACTTTTTATCTTAAACTATTGTCTAACCACTTTTAACACACGTGCTCTGGTATATATGCAGTCTAAGCATGAAAGCAATTTGCTTAAAAGGTAAACACACAACAACAATTTGCTTTATATACAGTTAGATGGAGTCTCTACACTCTTTTACATCTTCTACAGAATTTCTCTCACAAACAATTTAACACGATTCAGTCTTGAAACACCCGCTGCTCTCGTGATGTCAGCCAGCAGCCAATCAATGACTGACTGAGGGTGTTTACGTTCTGATTGTTCTTCAAATCCTTTGTGGTTGGTTTGGTCCATTGGCTAGGCACCCATAGCGGTCCAGCATCTGTGGAAACACAACTGTAACCACACCCGTTAAATAGCAATGGACTTGGTCCCTCCCAGATACCTGTTTTTGGGTTCTTGTAGTATAACTTAACTTCTGGGGTAGCTTGCATCTTTACTTGACTATTATGAATTACCATCGGGGGCTGCTCTAAATCTCCAACTAAACTGAGGAAATTCAGAGTGAATAACACTTGCTGCAATCGAATGACAGGGTCTGATTGTTCAGGTGTTTTTTGTTTACTTAAATACTCTATTAAGGTCTTATGGGCTCTTTCTACAATGGCCTGTCCAGTTGACACATGGGGAATTCCAGTTACATGTTTGACTCCCCATTTTTGTAAGAACCGAGAAACTCATATTCCTACATATGCAGGCCCATTGTCTGCTTTCAGTTCTTTTGGAACTCCCATTACAGCAAAGCACACTACCAAATGTCGAATTACATGTATGTTTCTCTCTCCTACTTGTGCAGTGGCCCAAACCATTTTTGGAAAGGTATCTACTGTGACATGTACGTATCTGAGGCAACCAAATTCAGGCACATGTGTTACATCCATCTGCCAGATCTCACAGGCTTGAAAGGCTCTAGGGTTAACCCCTAAGCCTAGAGTGGTTCCATATTGACTGCATTGCAGACAGGATTTTACAATGCCTTGTGTATCTGTTAAGCTGATATTAAATTGTCTCTGTAAGGCTTTTGCGGCTTGATGAAAGAGAGCATGACTCTCTCTTGCAGCTATGAAAGAGTCTCTTGGTGCTGCAACAACAGGACTGACAAGCGTATCAGCTTTTCCATTGCCTTCTCCGAGACCTAATTCTGTTTGATGACTGTGAATGTGAATGATGCAACAAGGCGCATTTCTGTCCTCTATAGCTCTTTTGATTTGCAAAAATAGTTGACACAATCAAGTGATTATCTGGTGGCTTGATGAGAGCATCTTCAATACGTTGTATCATTCCTACCACATACAATGAATCTGATACAATGTTCAGCTTACTGCCTCGCCAATGAGTCAGTGCCCATGAGACGGCTGTAAGTTCTAATGTCTGCAGTGCGTCATGTGCATCTCCATCTATGGTTTTACTTCACCAACTCGAGCTTTCTCCCCAGGTATAGGCTGCTTTTTTCTGCCAGCTTCCTGCTTACTGTAAGGCCTTTTACGGCTGCTTCATGACTTTGGGCTGTTGCAACCACTGCTGCTTTAAGATGATCTGCAGGCGTTGATCTTTAGGTTGCCTGTTGTGTACAGTTCCTGGATAGTTGAGCAGCGCTAATTGAATTGGTTCTGAGTGTCTCAGCATCCGCTCAAAGTTTTCTACCTTTATTGGTAGACTGATACATTCCGGCTCAGCACCACTAATTTCCACAATTCGCATTCTCGCTTTTTTGATGAGGTAAGCAATTGCTTCTGTCCTCTGCCAAATATTCATTGGTGTCGTATTCAGCATAAAAATCCACTCAAGGATCGCTAAAGGCTCTGCACGTTTCTTCACCTATTGCACTAACTATACCTTCTAGGCAGACTGTTTGGCATCTCGACAGTTCTCAGGTGGGTCTTCTCCCCCTTTCTCTTTTTGCCAAGCAGGCCACTGAAATATGATAGCACATGGGGCAATAGGGAGGTTACTAAAGACACATCTGGCAATCTTCTGTCTGCTAGTGTTGAAAGCAGTTTCTTCCCTAGGTATAGGAGACATTTCTTCTGTCTAGCAGAAAGGGTAATCAGAGTTTGTGGGTCTGTGCCTTTTAAAAGGCACATTAAAGGCGCCATCTCATCATTTTGGATACCACTGATGGGTCGTACCCATTGCAGATCTCCAAAAAGTTTTTGTGCATCATTAAGGGCGCGGACTGTTGGGTTTTCAAGCAAGGCAGGCGTCCTGACCAGCTCCAGCATGGGCGGCTATTCCCAGCCGCGCAGACCACATCCCACTGCATCAATGTGATGGATGGCAAATATGGCGATTTATTACAGGGGAATTTAGCATTTTATAGCCTGGGGTCACTGTGTTACTCCCATCTACTTACATCACACTTAGGTGCTATTGGCTAATTGCAAGGGGCCTTGCTATCCTAACAGGGAGGGGGATCTACTAACTTTCCGTAACATCCCGAAATCTTCAGATCACAAGCCCTTAAACTACAACATATTCCCCACCTCTTTATGAATAACTAATTTGCTACAATATAAAAGTATTAAAAATGGATAATATAAAATTGAGTCCAAAGATTAACACAAGTAAATCCATCACAACTGGTCCAATTAGGGTAGACACCAGGGTGGTCAGACATGGAGATTGGTTGAACCAAGATTGGAACCAGCTTTGCTGAGCTTCTTTCTCTGCCTTCCATTGAGACAGCCTGTCTTGTAGCTCTGTCATGGTGTCTCTCACTACTCCGGTGTGGTCTGCGTAGAAGCAGCATTCTTCTTTCAGGGTAATGCAGAGGCCTCATTGCTGCATGAATAGAAGGTCGAGACCTCGCCTGTTCTGCAAAACAACTTCAGAGAGTGAGGAGACTGACTTTTCTAAGAAGGATATGGATTTCTCAATTCTCTGTAGATCTTCATCTACAGTCATTTGTAGCTGAGAGAGACTCTGACTCTGGGTTACCAGGGCAGAGACACCTGTGGCTGCACTGGTCGCTCCCAAGCCAAGCAGCATTGCTATTGACAGTCCTGTCAACAGCTCTCTTTTCTGAAGGCGGCCTGCTTGCTCAAGGTACTGGTTCACTTCTTTGGAGCGGTATAGGACTCTGGGAATAATAACAGCTAATGCACAAAAGTCAACAGAGGAGTTAAAGTTTGGGGTATAAATGCAGGGTCTTAGCTCACTGCTTCAGGTGTTATAACTATAAACAGCACAATTACCATAAACAGTTTACTACATAAATGATATCATACTTGCAAACTCACAGCTAAAACTTAGACGTTAAATAAACTTTCAAAGATGCTTACACTACTTCTTACTTCCTTTACTTCTTAAAGGAAAAATACTTATACTTTATACTAACATAACAATTACTACAAAGACTAAACACTTTAACTATTGTTTAACTACTTTTAACACACGTGTTCTGGTATATATATAGTCTAAGCATAAAAACAATTTGCTTTATATATAGTTAGATAGAGTCTCTACACTTCTTAAATCTATAAAATTTCTCTAACACAGTCCTGTGTTAATCAGTCCTGGAATGTTCACTGCTCCCGTGATGTCAGCTGGCAGGTTATCGGTGACTGAGGGCTTTGATGTTCAAGTTGTTCTTCACATCCTTTTAAATCTTAAAACAAAGGATAACTGAAAAATTGATAGAGACACAACATCATAACAACAACATAAAATTTCTATTGGCAACTGTCTATATAGTGTTCAGGCACAACTGTGTCCTGACAGGTCCACTTTGATCCATGTCTGGAGTACCAAGGCTGTGTGATGACTTCTCTGCTCACTGGATCTCGTGTGTTCAGAGGCAGACAGTCTGGTCAGATGGACAGGTGACCTTTCTGAACCTGCCATCAAAATACAGGCACTTCTCTCCTTGAAGTTAATGAATTACACTAATCAAATTGCTTTTAGGGTATCAATCTCCCTCGTTTTCTTTAAAAAATAAAAATGAAATGTATTTCTGTTTAACATTAACACAAAACCTTATACACCAGTAGTAAAAACCTACAGCAGTTGAAAATCAATTAATAGAAAAGTACTGTTAATTATTAAAACACTGCACTAGCATCCCATAGTTAACAAACAAACAGAGACAAAATCATCAGTGAAGGACTGGATAATCACCTCCAGAAATGATTTTCCAAGCCTACTTCAAAATTGATCCAGCTGTCGTATTAATAGGGTCAAATTGCTGAGTCAAAAGTGACTCAAATACTGATTTGGGACAGAAAACACCCAGATCTTCTAGCAAACATTCCATCCAGGTAAAGTTAAGACTTGGCCAGGGCCTTAGACTTTAAACTGGGAAGATGCCTCTTAACATATTTCTAAAACAAAATTTTCAATAGTAACAGCTATGAGATGCTTACAGCACAGCAAACTGTTAAAATGCATTTGTACAAAGCAAATAATTAAAAACCTTAGATACCAAACTAATTAAATCATTCTGCAGGTGGTTTAATCTGAAGCCTCCACCATGGCAGCTGATCCTCAGCAATGGTACATCTTAAAATTCTAGAAACACTGAAAAATAAGAAAGCTATAACAAACGAAACTGCAGGGATTGCAACAACTCAATAGAACTCTTAATAAAGTCCAGGGTGTCACAGGCTATATTTATTTCTGTCCACAAGCAGGTGTTCATCAGTGTTCTATCACAGTTGTTTCAGTTGTAACTGTCTTCATATCTCTAGGAAAATAACTATACTTTGCAATTTAGACAAGTGTTTCTAATAAAACATAAAACAATTTAAATTAAACAACATTTAAACTTAACAAGAATTATTTATGACAAAAGGAAATAACAAAACTTAACTTTCAAAGAATATCCAAGTTATACAACTTAACTTAAAAACATTTAAGTCAACAGTAACATGGATTCACTATAAAGATTATAAAAATATAACAAATACATCACAATCTCATGTTATCTAGCTTTAAGAATAACTTACAAAACCTGCAAATGTTACCAAAAACACTCATTCACAACAAGAATCTGCTTAGTATATGCTCAAATTAGCTGAAATTCCAAAGTGCAGCCTCTCTAGAAAAAACCACAACAACACAGGATTTGGCAAGTTGTCATCTAGCTTTTGTAGCACTTTTCAGGAACATCAAGTCTAATTTTTAAACTAAAATTTAAAATCCAAATTGGTATATATGCTGTTATATGTGTTTTATATAACAAAAAGATTTACATTAAAATTTCCTTATTAAAATTGTCAAAAACCCAGCAAATGGGTAATATATGGTTAACATAACTTTGAGATTACTAAACCAAAACAAAAATCTTTTAAGTTTCTTGGGATACAGAAATACAACATTTAAACTTTTTAATCTATTTTTAAAGGCACTTCATTCAATAAAAACTTATTTTTAAATCTTAATCTTGATTATAACAATTTGCTGATTTACAAACAATACAATTTATAAAGCTTTTAATTTTTGAATTGTCCAATTAAAATTCTCTCTTTTTTATCTCTCTCTAAAATATCCAGCTTTTTGTTGGGTTTTTTTTGTTGTTGTTGCTTTGTTTTATTAAAGTTGCTGTTACTTGTTTCACCGGTGGTTGCCATGGCAACAGCGTTTCTGGCTGCTGTGTACTACCGTGTGTGTTTTACTGAACCCGTCCACACCGGGCTGGTTTTGAATCTGAGAAAAAACTTTAAAAACTCCAACTGCATAAACTCATAATTGCTTAAAACACAAAATTAACTCCAAAAGGGTATATAAACACCTTTTAAAAACTCAATAAATCATGACTTTGTAACAAACTGGGTATTATCCTGGCGCTTCTTCCCGGGGGGTGGGGAGGGGGGAGGGGCGGTGGCTGAACCATTTGTATCTCGGTCGGAGTTAGACCTCAACTGGATGGTTATTTCTTGTTTGTCGTGCCTTTTTCTTGGGCTCCGGCCCCGCCTACCACCCCTGTGGGCAGGCTGTTCCCTCCCCCCTGGTTCTCCACGCCTTTTGTTCCACCCTCCACTCCGCCTTTCATCCCGCCTTCCACTCCACCTTTTCCTCCGCCCCTCACTACACGCTTTGCTCTGCTCTCTGCCCCCCCCTTTTTCCCTGCCTTTGCATTCCAACCATTCTGTACCCATCCCCGCTGTCCTTTACACATTCCTTATTTTTCCCAACCCCCCAGCCATGCTCATCTTCCAAGGCCAGCTTTTGTTCTTTGTTAGTGACATTTTTTCCCGCTTTATAACTTTTTTTCTCAGTGCCATCTTTAAGATTTTGGGGGGATGCTTTCTTCTTATTTTTTCTGCCACACCTCTGGCTTTTTCTGTTAACTTTCTCCAAAAATCTTCTGCTCTTCGCTGTTACTTTGAGAGCAGATAAGGATTTGGGGACTGAGGGGACTCCCAGCCCCCCTCTCGGCTCAGTTGAGCTGCTGTCGTCTGGAAGCTGTAAAGCTGTAACCCTAAATTTCAGGGTAGCCAGCAGACAGTTCCTTGTCGTTCCCCAAATTTGTTCGGCAAGGATTTTAGCACATCTGTCCCACACCTTAGGGTGGATAAACCTTACAAGCTGATTTATGACTTCAACAACCCAAAGCCTTGCGATAGCAAGCAAATTAGGTTTAATTGCAATCTGACCTTTATCAATGATTCCATCTTCCTTCTGGGCCCAGGATCTCCTTTGCCAAGAACAGTCCAGCTCTCTTGGCTGCTGCCAGCTGATTCAGGGTATTCTTGCTTTTTGAATTTCTTCTCATGTTTCTTCCCACTTTTCCTTCCGGGTTTCTGGTACCAGATGTTGGGTTTTCAAGCAAGGCAGGCGTCCTGACCAGCTCCAGCACGGGCGGCTATTCCCAGCCACGCGGACCACATCCCACTGCATCAATGTGATGGATGGTGAATATGGTGATTTATTACAGGGGAATTTAGCATTTTATAGCCTGGGGTCACTGTGTTACTCCCATCTGCTTACATCACACTTAGGTGCTATTGGCTAATTGCAAGGGGCCTTGCTATCCTAACAGAGAGGGGGATCTACTAGCTTTCAGTAACATCCTGAAATCTTCAGATCGCAAGCCCTTAAACTACAACAGCAGATATCAGTGGTTAATTTCAATTTTTGTGGGTGGACTGACGATGATGTCAGAATCCACCCTAGATACTTCCATGGAGCTTGCTTTTGAATTTTTTCTGGGGCAACCACCAAGCCTTTTGCTGTGAGCTGGGCAGTGATAAATGCGAGATATTCATCTTGGAATGGATCACGTTGACAAAACAAGATGTCATCCATGTAGTGATAAATAATTGTCTGGGAGAGCTTGGCACACACAGGTGTCAGTGCCCAGTGCGCAAACAGTTGGCACATTGTTGGAGAATTTTTCATCCCCTGTGGAAGGATCACCCACTCAGATCTCTGAGATGGACTTTCTTTGTGGATTGATGGTAAGGTGAAGGCAAATTGCACTGTGTCTTCTTTTTGTAGGGGTATTGTGAAGAAATAGGAAATTTTGATAGGACCAAAGTGATGGATGGGGAACAATCTGGAAAGAGGGGAGAGGTTTACAATGACAGGCAACTGGAAACAAATTATATCGGGATAGTGGGGAGTAACTGGGGCAAACCAACTCTAAACTCAACGAAGGTGGACAAACATACTTAATGAAGGTAAACTAACAGGCGGCAACATCTCCCCCTTTCTTTTTTAGAAAGAGGAGGTTGCATCGGCAGGAGGTTGCATCGGCAGGAGGTGCAGAGGGTTCAACAAACCAGTCTTGGGGTACGGGAGAAGGAGGAGGTGAAGAGGGAGGAGAAGGAGCGCTAACAAAATTGACTTGAGGGGAGGGGGATACAAGATGTAAAACTGATTGAACTAAACATCTCTTTAAAACTGAAAACAGTCTTAAAACAAAACATACGAAAAGCATAACTTTAACTGAAAAAGGTAGGTTGACATAACAAAAAGGGGCTTGGGTTGTTTCCTCCTCCTCCTCGGGATGGGGGATGGCTCATCCGGACGCGACGTCATTGACATCCTCGACCCTATCTGGTGGCCTGCTTGGATGTCTGGGGACATAAGGTTTCACCCATCTTTGTGGGATCCACCTTAGTCCCTGGGGCGAGGATATGCAAGCGTACCCCCGCCCCCAGGTCACCAGATCGAAAGGACCCAAGATCTTCTGGGTCTCAGGGTCCCAGACCAGCACTGGAGGGCGGTGTTGCAACGGGTAGTTGCTGGTTGATATAAAGTGCCGGGCCACTGGAGGGTTTAAATCATTATCTGAACAATCTAGGAAATTAATAGTAAAAAGAGCTTTGCACAGCCGGTCTTGTGGGGTGCAGCCCTTCATGGTCTCTCTTTGATGGGTCAGGACGCGTTTGAGCGACTGATGGGCTCGCTCAACGATTGCTTGGCCTGTGGGGGAGTGTGGGATGCCTCTTTTATGTTCCACTCCCCACTCTTGCAGGAAATCTTCCAGTTTCCTGGAGGCATATGCTGGGCCATTATCTGTTTTGATCTCTCTGGGGACCCCCAACACAGAGAAAGCCTGCATGAGATGTTTACAGACATGCTCGGCTTTCTCTCCTGTGTGGGCAGAGGCGTAGACTGCACTTGAGAAGGTGTCGATGGAGAGGTGAACATATCTGAACTTACCAAATTCGGGGACATGGGTGACATCCATCTGCCACACCTCGCAGCTCCCAAGGCCTCTAGGGTTAACCCCCGATCCCAGGGACGGCATTGTGGTGGACTGGCAGTGTGGGCATGTGGCCACAATGGCCCTGGCCTGGTCTCGCCTCAGGTGGAATTGGCGGACCAGTCCAGGCACATTCTGGTGGAACATCTGATGGCTCAACTTGGCTTGCTGGAAAACATCAGGGAGCTGAGCCATTCTAACAGGGGCAGCGAGGGAATCTGCTCTTTCGTTTCCCTCAGCTACTGGGCCAGGGAGCTCTGTGTGCGATCTCACATGCATGACGAAAAAGGGCTGCTTTCGGTGAGAAACGGTATAAATCAATTTCGAAAGCAGCTCAAATAGCTGGGGATTAGACACCTCCTTGAGAGCTGCGTTCTCAGCTCTCGCTACAACCCCTGCAACATATGCCGAATCAGTTACTAAATTGAATGGTTCAGAAAACCTCTCAAAAGCCCTGACGACAGCATCTAACTCAGCAACCTGTGGAGATCCCTCCACATACTTAATATCCGTTTCCCACTGCTGAGTCTGAGGATCCCTCCAAGTCATCACTGACTTGTGGGATGCTCCAGATGCATCTGTAAAAACAGTCACAGCTTTGAGGGGTCTTCGGCTCCTAATTTCTCTTGGAAGCAAATTAAATTTTGCATTGAAAAATTTGTGTGCAGGAGCGTGGACTGAAACTTGTCCACTGTAACTATCTAAAGCAATCTGGAGAGTCTCATTCTCCTGCAATAATTGGTTAAACATTTCTTTAGTCAGCTTGTCTGGGGACGCTTTGTCCCGAGACAAACTGACTGGCACCCGTATACACGAAAAATCGCACCCAGCCATCTCCCGAAGCCTTGCTCGAGCTTTCCTGATGAGCTGAGCCATCAGTTCCTGTGGCCTGGTGACACTTTTGGACCTCTGGTGGCTCAAGAAAACCCATTCTATGATCAAGAGAGGGTCCTTAGAGCCTCGGTCCCACTGGAATATCAGCCCACACAGGTGTGGCAATTTCCCTAATACAATAAACTCAGATGGCAGGGCTGGCTCATACCTGTGTGCCTGCCTCTCCATCAGGGCTTCCTGCACTCTCTCGAGGGCTTTCCTCGCCTCTGGGGTCAGGGACCTAGGAGAACTCAGCTCCTTCTCCCCCTTCAATAGGATGAAGAGGGGGGCTAGGTCTTCAGTAGTGAGGCCCAGCCAAGGCCTGACCCAGTTCAAAGTCCCACACAGGGAATGGAGGTCTGCCAGAGTTTTTGGATCACTGTTTATGGCCAATTTTTGAGGCACAATGGTCCTCTCAGCGATCTGCAGACCCAGATACCTCCAGGGTGGCATCCTTTGAACCTTGTCCTCCTGGAGTTGAAATCCTGCAGAGATCAAAACTTCAACCACCAGGTCAAGCGCTCGAGTAAGTAGATTGTCATGGGGGGCGCACAGTAGGACATCATCCATATAGTGGTAGATGATGACCTCCCCCATTTTGGCGCATACAGGAGACAGCAATGAGGAGACATACCACTGGCAAATGGTAGGTGAATTTTTCATGCCTTGCGGCAACACTCGCCAGTGGAATCTCTTCATTGGGGCTTCTCGGTTAAGGGTGGCACCGAGAAGGCAAACTGTGGGGCATCGTCAGGGTGCAGGGGAATTTGGAAAAAGCAATCTTTAATGTCAACTACTGCCAATTGCCAATTTCGAGGGAGCATGGTTGGGGAAGGCATCCCTGGTTGAAGCGGTCCCATGTCTACAATGATCTTGTTGATTTCACGAAGATTGTGAAGGAGCTGCCACTTGTCTTTCCCCGGCTTACGGATTACAAATACCGGGGAGTTCCAAGGGCTGGTGGTCTCGACTATATTACCCTTCGCTAACTGCTCCTCCACGAGTTCGTTGAGCGCCTTCAATTTATCTTTCCTGAGCGGCCACTGATCAATCCAGACCGCTTCGTTAGTGGTCCAATCTAACTTCTGGAAAGGGCGCTCCACAGTGGCCGCTTCTAAAAATCCCGAGGGGTTTTCGGGATTTCAATCTTCACCCCCCATTGAGACATGAGATCCCTCCCCCACAAGGGAACCTGATAATCCGCAACAAATGGGCGTAAGTTTGACAATTGCCCATCCGGCCCCGCAATTTGTACCGCACTCTTTGAAATCTGAGCCAATTGGGTACCCCCTATACCCTGTATCTTCGCTGCCATGGGTTGCAACTCCCAATGTGACGGCCATCTCCTTTCGGGGATGATCGTCACATCCGCTCCTGTGTCAAGCAGACCTTTCATCTGTAAGGATTCTGCACCCTGCTTGACGCTGCAGTCTATGATGGGTTTATCCTCACCCACTACTTCTGCCCAGTATACGCCTGGTGCGTGGTCGTCTACTGGGATACCCTCGGGAATGGGGATAAACTGGGCGATGATCTGGCCTTTAGGGGGGAAGTATGGTGGGTGAGTGCAGCGCGCCAGGAGAATGAGGTTCTCCGGACCACCTGGGAAGGTGATTGGAGAAATCTCAATCTCTGGGGGTGTGTGCTTGGTGTCCCCGATGGCAATATACTTACTGACGTCTCCTAAACTCATCGTTGTCCCCTCCAGTGGGTCCACAGCAACTACCGTCCAGCGCTGGGACCGGAAGAGGATGTCTTTGACGGTGATAAGGTGTCGCGTCCGGTAAATTTGCCACGTCCGATGTTTCTTTCCCCCCCCTCCGCGATACCTGCCCCATTTTTTGCATCGCGCGGGTCAGGTTCGCGCCGCGCTCTCAGTTTTTTTGGTTTTTTTAGTTGTTCCCTCCAGTACCCTCTCCCCACATCCATTTCCCACGAGCCCCTGGCGTGGGTGGGTGGTGGGACAGTCCCTCGCCATGTGACCCAGTTGTCCACATCGGTAACACTGAGTAGTTCTTGCTGGTGGAAGGATGAACTGGCCCGACGGGTGTTGGGTCACTGCCGCTGTTGGTGTTCTCCTGGCCACCTGTGGTGGTGGTGGTACCCTGGACGCCCCCACTAACGGAACTTTCTTCTCACATGCATCAATGAGGACGTCCAAGGTTGGCGGTGAATACATGGGCAAACTAAATATAACCTGTTTGCAGATGTCATTACAGTTTGCCTTAGCCATTTCTAAGACAAGCTGCTCTTGTAGCTCAGGTTTATCAACTTGTCTTTCTATTTGCTCCTGTAAACGGTTAATAAACACGGTAAATGGCTCATCGGGGAACTGTTTAATATTTGAGAAGTTGGTCAGGGGTTCCCCCCCTGGCAGGATGTTAAATACCTTCTCTGCGGCCTCCGTGATCTTAGCTAAGACAGGCTGTGGTAAAACCCTTGCCTGTTCTTCCGGCTTCCCCCAATTCCCTTCACCGCACAAGTGATCTATCGAGAGGGGGTTTTCGTCCGCGTCAACCGCGGACTCCTCGCTGCGCAACAGCTCAGGAAGGATGGCCTCTAACGACTTCTTCCACCTCTGTTTCCACAGCCTATAATCAGCTGGGGAAAGGAGGCAGGCAAACAACTCTTTTAAGTCGTGGGGGACCATCTCGTTCGCGGAGAAGGTGGTTTTTAATAAACCCTTAAAGTATTCACTTCTCCTGCCGAACTCTTTCTGGGCTTTGCACAGCTCCTTCTTTGTCTGGAAGGAGAAGGGTTCCCATTCTCGGTACCTCCCTCCCCTTCCTCTAAAACTGACCGGTGCGGCAAAGGGAATCACTACCTGTTCCGGGTTCTGGTCTTCAGGCCTGTCACTTCCTGTCCCCGAAGCGTGGGAACCGGATGGGACAGTGTGGGAGCTGGGAGGAGGGACGTGGGAACCAGGAGGAGGGGCGTGGGAACCGGGAGGAGGGGCGTGGGAACCGGAAGGAGGGGCGTGGGAACCGGAAGGAGGGGCATGGGAACCGGAAGGAGGGGCGTGGGAACCAGAAGCCGGAAGAGGCGGGGCTGGAGGACCGACTGAGGAGGAGGGCTGAAGGGAGGAGCAGCGGCCGGAAGGGGTGGGGTTTTGGGAGGTCACACTTTGGAGACACGCCCCCGAGGAGGAGGAACCACCCAAGGGGAAGTGGGAGGAGTCAGGGTAGGATGGAAGGGAGGGGCTAGGGAGGAAGGGGTTGGTCATTGAGGGAAGAAAGGGGTTCTTGGAAGAAGGAGCACAATGGGGGGGTCCGACCATGCGGTCCCCGCCATCTTGTGCCCTTTGGAGGCCATTTTGAGGGTTAGGAGAGGGGTCAGGGAATATAGGGGAGCATTGGAAACTGGGGGAAACTGAGGCACGGGGGTTAGAAGAGGAATCAGGGAACATGGAGGAGCCTTGGAGACTGGGGGAAACTGAGGCATGGGGGTCTGAGGGTAAAAACTGGGGACTTGTAACCTGGGAAACGTTTAACTGAGGGCTGATAACTGGGGAAACTGAGGAATGGGAAGACACTCTGGCAGCTTGGCCAGGGCTGCCAGAGCAAGGGTTCTGGGAGAGACGGGGGAAGCCAGGGATCCTGTTACCCTTGGGGGATCCCTGAGCAGGACAACTTGCCCTGCAGGTTGCTCTGCAGGTCTCCCTCAACTCGGAATCAGGGGGAGAGGAACATGGGGATAGGGAAACTGGGGAAACTGGGGAGTTTTGTGGCGGCTGCTTCTGCATTTTCTTTTCCTCTATTACAGCAGACCGAATTAAAATAAATAATGTTACAAATTTTTCCACTGAATTATCACCTCCATTAACTATTTCTGTTAATTTGGACCCAACCGCATTCCAGAATTCTACAGAATTTGCTTTGTCTAGGGTTACATTTGGGAAATGCAGGAACAGCCATCTCACAAACTTCTTTACCCTCCCACGAGAAAACTTCTTATTCCCCCCCTCAAGGGTACCCACAACTTGGTAAAAAACTCTCTTTTGCTGTGCCAAAAGACGTGCTCCCATCTTGTCAACCCTGGCACAGCAATCCCACCGCCCCCTGCAACCAAACGACAAATCAACTAAAATAAAAATACAGGTCCGGACCGGGCTACACACACACTCCCCCCGAGGGAGTTTTCACACACTGGGCGCCCCCTTTTCCCACACACAGGGACCACTCACCCAAGTCTGGACAGTTGTTGCAGGCGACGTCCACACCTCCCGAGGCGACCGTCTGCACGTCTGACGGCTGCCGCCTCGATCACTGGGAGCGCAACTCGGCAAAAACAAGTCTGCTACTACCAGAGCAGCTGCTGCTCACGGTCTTTGTGAAATAGGTCCACCAACCTCTCCGGGGGTCTCTACGCCTCACGAGAGGCCCCACGTTGGGCGCCAGCTGTCGCTGCCCGCTCGGCCATTCACACCCTGGCTAGCTTGTGCCAAGCGTCGGCGGCAGGAGTGGGGAACCAGGTGAGCACTGTGTGGCTCGACCTGGAACCTCTAGAGCTCCTTTGGGCTCGGGCTCTATAGTATGCAGGGCGACACGAGGTGCAGTAAAGGGAGAGAGAGTGCTCGGAGTCCTCCAATTTCCCAGGAACAAGTTTATTCCAGCAGGTGCAGGGAGAAGGCGATGAGGGACAGGGCTGGGATCTCGAGGAGAAAGTCCGAGCCGAGACCCTGGGCACCTCTGTGCGCCAGGTTTTAAAGCCCGTGGGCGGCTCATACAACAACCAATAATATGACAGCAGGGGAGGTGTTGTGGGAAGGGGTTACAATACACAAATCCAATGGTAGGGACTTGGGGGAGGGAGGATAGCCATACAACCAATAGGGCATCGAGTAAGGGATGATGAGCAGGGAAGGAACCAGAACAAAAGGTGTGGTGTACATAGATTGATAGGGCTTGGGGGTAAGACCAAAGTGATGGATGGGGAACAATCTGGAAAGAGGGGAGAGGTTTACAATGACAGGCAACTGGGAACAAACTATATCGGGATAGTGGGGAGTAACTGGGGCAAACCAACTCTAAACTCAACGAAGGTGAACAAACATACTTAATGAAGGTAAACTAACAGGCGGCAACAATGTATTACAGTGTTTAGTCCAGTTATAAAGACAAACCCACAAAAAGCTTTTTATAAATCAAAATTGAAGATGAATTTCAAGAGATTTTTACAGAGGAAATGAAGTAATATAGTATTTTCTTTTGGTCCCTCAGTCATTAAATAGTGTGTTTGGGGTTTTTTTGTCATGAAAATATTTGTTTTCAATAAATGAAGTATCACTGCTTAAAATTAAAATATAATTTAAGAAGTCCTTGGAACTAAGTATGAAGGTGAAATTGAACACAGAGTGTATACAAAATATGCAGTGGTCAGAGTTCTTTACTATTCTGGCAACTAAAGAAAATTGAGCTATTTTGGTGTCTAGTTAAAAAAAATGGAAAAAAAAAAGCTTTTGAGAACTGTAGGTCAGTACAGCAAAAGAGCCATTTCTTCTTTCCTTGAAACCTTTTAATCTCCAAACACTTCGGCTTGATAAAGTTTTCTCACTTGTGAAAAGCAGTCTGATGAGAACTGAAGTAACAGCTGGGTTGGCCTAATAAAAGCTGAAGTGCAGTTCCATTACACAGAGAACAGCAGAGAAATGATTGCAAAGATTGCAGAGGGCATTGCTGTGAGCACACCAGCAAGGCACTCCTGGGAGCTATAATTAGCTACTGGGAGTTAACCTCTCTGCAGAAGGAGAGGCCAAGTGTTCTCCATTTAAAGATGTTAATGTTCATCTGGGTGCTCTGGTGTGAAAGCATAGAGGCAGAGAAGACAGGAGATTTGGGATCACAACCTTGTCACCATTGCAGCATCAGGATGAAGTGCAGGATCCAATGAAGGAAGGAAATATCCCCACAAGCTCACATCCATGAAATTGCAAAAGAGCCTAGAGTCTCGCTGTAGCTCTCACCAAGGGGGAACAGGTGGCATGGGAGGCAGAGGTGCACCCATGCTGTTCTCTGCTGGTTCTGGAGCAAGGTCTGTGAAGTCAAAGACCAAATTTTTCCAACTATTACAGCAAGCTGTGTGCCAGCCTTGGTACAAATGTGTGTCTATGGGCTGCTACAATTAAATACTTAGAGTAGTTGAAGCAAATAGAAAACGGCTTGAGCCAGGCAGTGAGCTTTTCAAACTCAAATAAATCTGCTATGCAGATTTTGAAATTGAAGTGTTCTATAAATTGGAAATAAGGGGACAAGAAAGATGTATCAGAATATTTGTAACAGCTTTCTCAAATCTGGCATTAGTATATTGACAACAAGTATTTGGGACTACTGTTTATAAATAGCCAGGATCTGAAAATGCGTCTAAATGGTTTGGCATCCTTAGAAAAACATTCATTCTTCAGTAATCATTCTCAGACATGGAAGACTCAATATACACTTAAATTTTCTCAGTATCTCTGACATTCATCCATCAGAAGAAAAAAACCTCTCACCCACCTCCACTGTCTGCTCTGAATTGTAAAAGGCTTATTTGGGCACCACAGACCCATATTTATGCTTCTCTGACAATATTGGAAATCGTGTATATTCCCCAAGAGGTGGAGGATGATTAGGAACAATGTTTAATGGATAGGAAGAGCAAGGAAGGTTCAGGTGAAGTGTCCTGTACAGGGTGATGCATAGGACAGCTCTGGCAGCACTGGAAATAAAATGTATCTGCTTTCACTGACAGATCTCTGTGGCATTTGAAACATTACAGACTAAAGGCTGACAGTTAAAATAATCTGCTCATTTGCAGGTGAGAATTCAAGTACTGCATCAGTCTGATGGATTTGAAATTTAATATCATATTTTTATCATATATTTAATATCATTAATATCATATATATCATACTTCTGAGCAGCCCCTGACCTCTCTAAGGCTTCTAATTTTTATTCAATTTTTATCCAATTACTTCCTAAGTAACTTCCAATTTACTACTTCAAATTTCTATTGAAATCAGCCTAGATTTATTACAAATTATGGAGAGTTTTTTAGCAGAAGGTGGGCACGATATATTAGTAAATGCCTGTCTGCACAAACCAGCCTCTGGAATAAGTCGTGATATTAAAAGCTTAAGTCCTTGAAACTTTCCTGCAGAAGAGAGAGTAAAGCAAAACAATATTCTTGTGTACAAGGGAAAAAATGTAAACTTGTGTGTATTAGCCAACAGTAGCTTGCTTTGCCCGCGGACCCTGTAGAACCCTATAAAAGGTGTGTTAATAATAGAAATAAACAGTGTTCACGTTTACTTCTGTGAAAAGTAATGAATAAGCTGGCGGTCTCTCAAGATCTGTCGCTCGAACGGGACACCCTGCAGGCAGGGGGGCTTCGGTGGGTCCACACACAGTGGGACGAACCCTTGGACTGAGGTTGGTGGAGCGGATCTGAGCGCAGATAGACGCTACCTCAGATCGGTACCAGATAGGCGGCCTGCGGATAAAGAGGGGTGAATCACTGGGGGAGTCCGAAGGCGGAGGCGTAAGAGAGGGGTTGCACCCCTCCCCCCGCCATGGCCATGTGGAAAATGGAAATGCAGTTTGCGGCAGCTAAAAAGTTGCTTCTGAGTATTCTCGTTAAACAAGGTGAAGCAGCCAGGGAAAAAGACCTGGATAAGCTCATTATATGGGTGAGAAATCACAGGCATTTGGCAGTGCCCCCACTGCTCTTTGCAGTTGAGGAATGGACAGATATCGGAAATCTGATGTGGGAAATGGCAATCACGGGAAAGAGTAAAGACATAATAGCGCTCGGTTCAGTATGGAAAATTGTGTTAAATACCTTACAGTATGATAATACAGATATGAAGGCAGAGTCCTCAGTAGCGGCTGCTGCTTTAGAAGCTATAGTGCCGCCCAAGACAGACGTGCCGCAGTCACCTTCTGCCGAACCCATTAGCCGTCTAGGTGCATCTAGGTTCAGGAGTTTACAGTCATATTGCTGTACAGTTAAACTACCCTTTTGCAATGCATCATTTGTCTGCACAGCTCGCTCATCAAGCCTTCAATGCTGTGCCTGATTCGAAACCTCATCCTTCCTTCACAACAGTACGGCAAGGCCTTACAGAACCATATCCTCATTTCATCGACCATCTGTCAGCAGCTCTGAAGTCTCAAAATGACATGACTGAAGAGGCAAAACAGAGTATGTTTAAGCTATTAGCTTTTGAGAATGCTAATTCAAAAATAAAGCCTATCCTTGCCACATTCCCAAAACAAGCAGATATGGGAGACATGCTAGATATTGCTATGAATGTTAATCAGATGCAACAGGGACAACTAGTAGCCAATGCAGTTGGAGAAGCCATCAAGCTAACTACAGGCCTGCTTGCTGCTGCAGTCAGTAAACTGGGAAATGGACGTAAACTTTCCACCACACCTCCAAACATCTGTTCCCAATGTGGTGACAGAGGACACTTCTGAAAATTCTGTCGACTTCCTGTGTGGTGTGACCGATGCCAAATAGACAATCATGCCACTGCTGTCTGCCACTTCACAAAAAACATGTACAAGAGCGCGAAGAGCCACCGCACAGGGACACAAGTTGCTGGCCCAACTCTATTCAGCAGTTCAACCCACCAGCAACCAGGGGAAGCCTGGGAATCGATTTGGCAGCATCAGTAGATGTCAGTCTCATCGACAGCACCATCCCTAAGGTCCCAACTGGAGTTACAGGACCTGTTTATTCTGTCACCAGTGCACTTGGTGCTTTGTTGATTGGAAGATCATCTGCTGGAATTGCAGGACTCATTGTTCTCCCAGGAGTCATTGATGCTGATTACACCGGCGAAATCCAAGTTTGTGCTTATGCTTTAGCTCCTCCACTTATGATCAAAAAAGGAACAAGAATTGCACAATTGGTGTTATTTCAAAAGGTGGCAACTGAGAAAGACATTTTTCGAAGTGCTCCTAGACATGGAGCCAGAGGATTTGGGTCAACAGGAGACACAGTGGTAAATCTCGTTCAACAAATGAACCATTGGCCGGTAGTTGAAATCACCCTGTGCCACAGATCAAAACAGCAGAGTCAAGATGATGTCAGACACAGGAGCTGATGTTACCATCGTCAGCTGACTCTGGTGGCCAAGAGAATGGCCTCTCCACAGAGCCTTGAGCTCAGTACAAGGTGTAGGAGGATACTCCACACTGCTGAGAAACGTACACCCAATCCAGTTTAGATTTCCTGAAGGACAGATTGCCACCTTATGTCCATATGTCATGCCTTTGCCTGGAAGCCTTGGAGGGCTCATTGGTCGAGATGTTCTCAGCCAGCTCAGGGCAACACAAACTCTTCCCAATCAATCACTTTTTCAGTAGTCACCACTGCTGACAGGCCACCGAACCCAAGGATTCAGTGGAAATCTAATGAGCCTGTGTGGGTTGAGCAGTGGCCTCTTTCTCAGGAGCGGCTGGCAATTGCACATGAACTTGTCAAAGAACAGCTACAAGCAAAGCATATCCAACCATTGCTCAGCCCATGGAATACTCCAATTTTTGTCAACCCAAAGAAGTCCGGAAAATGGCGACTGCTGCATGATCTGCACATGGTAAATGACCAGATGTGGGCAATGGGAGCATTACAACCAGGGATGCCCTCTCCCACAATGCTGCCACAGGAATGGCATCTTCTAGTTATAGATTTGAAAGACTGTTTCTTCACAATACCCCTACAAAAAGAAGACACAGTGCAATTTGCCTTCACCTTACCATCAATCCACAAAGAAAGTCCATCTCAGAGATCTGAGTGGGTGATCCTTCCACAGGGGATGAAAAATTCTCCAACAATGTGCCAACTGTTTGCGCACTGGGCACTGACACCTGTGTGTGCCAAGCTCTCCCAGACAATTATTTATCACTACATGGATGACATCTTGTTTTGTCAACGTGATCCATTCCAAGATGAATATCTCGCATTTATCACTGCCCAGCTCACAGCAAAAGGCTTGGTGGTTGCCCCAGAAAAAATTCAAAAGCAAGCTCCATGGAAGTATCTAGGGTGGATTCTGACATCATCGTCAGTCCACCCACAAAAATTGAAATTAACCACTGATATCTGCTGTTGTAGTTTAAGGGCTTGCGATCTGAAGATTTCAGGATGTTACTGAAAGCTAGTAGATCCCCCTCTCTGTTAGGATAGCAAGGCCCCTTGCAATTAGCCAATAGCACCTAAGTGTGATGTAAGCAGATGGGAGTAACACAGTGACCCCAGGCTATAAAATGCTAAATTCCCCTGTAATAAATCACCATATTCACCATCCATCACATTGATGCAGTGGGATGTGGTCCGCATGGCTGGGAATAGCCGCCCGTGCTGGAGCTGGTCAGGACGCCTGCCTTGCTTGAAAACCCAACATCTGGTACCAGAAACCCGGAAGGAAAAGTGGGAAGAAACATGAGAAGAAATTCAAAAAGCAAGAATACCCTGAATCAGCTGGCAGCAGCCAAGAGAGCTGGACTGTTCTTGGCAAAGGAGATCCTGGGCCCAGAAGGAAGATGGAATCATTGATAAAGGTCAGATTGCAATTAAACCTAATTTGCTTGCTATCGCAAGGCTTTGGGTTGTTGAAGTCATAAATCAGCTTGTAAGGTTTATCCACCCTAAGGTGTGGGACAGATGTGCTAAAATCCTTGCCGAACAAATTTGGGGAACGACAAGGAACTGTCTGCTGGCTACCCTGAAATTTAGGGTTACAGCTTTACAGCTTCCAGACGACAGCAGCTCAACTGAGCCGAGAGGGGGGCTGGGAGTCCCCTCAGTCCCCAAATCCTTATCTGCTCTCAAAGTAACAGCGAAGAGCAGAAGATTTTTGGAGAAAGTTAACAGAAAAAGCCAGAGGTGTGGCAGAAAAAATAAGAAGAAAGCATCCCCCCAAAAACTTAAAGATGGCACTGAGAAAAAAAGTTATAAAGCGGGAAAAAATGTCACTAACAAAGAACAAAAGCTGGCCTTGGAAGATGAGCATGGCTGGGGGGTTGGGAAAAATAAGGAATGTGTAAAGGACTCCCTTTACTGCACCTCGTGTCGCCCTGCATACTATAGAGCCCGAGCCCAAAGGAGCTCTAGAGGTTCCAGGTCGAGCCACACAGTGCTCACCTGGTTCCCCACTCCTGCCGCCGACGCTTGGCACAAGCTAGCCAGGGTGTGAAGGGCCGAGCGGGCAGCGACAGTACATAGCATAAATAAATTCATGCTCAAGTTATAATCTTGTCTGATAAAAATCCAAGCATATTTCCAGGAAACCTCTGTCCAGTAAGATTGTAACTCATGAATATTTGTCTGGAAGAAGTGTATTTCCAAGAAGCCCAACAAGATTATAACATATACACCCAAAACAAAATGAATATTTGTCTACAAGAAGTGTATTCCAAGAGACCCCCGAAAAACCTGAAAACATATAAAAAGCACCTTGAGACAGTTGCAGTTTGTGATTGTGAAGCATTGTCGAGAAGTGCTGCAGATAGCCTCCTCCCTGTATCACCTGGTGCTGTTTGCCTGGCACAGCACTGAACTGATTTGTGCTTATGATTTCCTTTTTATGATTGTAATTTGATTTTAGAATAAATGTCTTCTTTTTTATTAATCAAATTGGCTACTCATTTATAACAACACCATAAAATACTTGGTGTTTGCTGCCTTGTTCTAGATAATAGTATCTACATATGTGGTGGTTTCATATTGATTGACATTTGGAAAAAAAGTAAAAAACCATCCACGGAAGTGATTTCTTTGAGAGAAGCTGCTGGGAGCTTCTTCTGTGCCTAGAACAGGCCAGTAGCTGTCTAGTTCTGAGAACTGACAACATTTTGCACCATTTAGAAATTAGATCTGCCGCTGTCAATACCACCTTTTAAAAACCACCAGCCCAGGAACTCTCTCTCTCTTAGGTCTGGCCTTTAACAGGTAACTGGAGACCAGCCCCTGCCTGGCCCATGGGGCCAGGCTCTGCTCCAGCGCTGGCACCTCCCCGGAAGCCCTCTTGGTCCTGTTCCAGCAGGGTGTCTGGGGCCCCTTCCCAGGGGGGATAAGCCCTTCCTGGGGAGCCTGCTGAGCCCTTTCCAGCAGGCCAGGCTGGTCCCTGGCTTGGCTGAAATTCTGCAGCTGCTGAAACTGCCGGGCAGGGAGAGGGGAAGCCATCAGCCTGCGGTGTGCAGCCTCTGAGTGCTGGCCTGGCTGCTGACATCATAGCCGCCCTCCCCCAGTGCAGCCACCTACAAATCATCCAGCATAAACAGCTCCAGCTGCTGCCCCCAGCAGAGCTCATATGACCATCCACAGGCCTGGGCAAGATTTAACCCTTCCACTACACCTCGATCCTCTCTTTAGGGAGAAAAAAGGAGTGATGACACCTGGAAAGACAGCATGAAAACAACAAGGTCAGTAAACAAAGGAGTCAAGCCTCAGATAGAAGGAGGATGAGGAGATGCCAAAAGGAGCAGAAATATTCTTTTGGTAGGGCCATGGAGATGGACAATGATATACTGAAATATCTACTTTAATTCATGAGAAAAATATGGGGGTGTTATAAATTGTCATGACTGAATAAAAGGGACAGTTTAATAATCATTCATAAAAGCCAATTTTATTTATTTAGCAAGTGGTAAAGCAAGCAAAAGGCCAGCTAGCTGGGATGGCTGGGGGTGACGCTGCTCCACTCAGTGCCTCCACCCACAGTGCGCGCTTGGCTGAGGAGATTTTCCCTTTTTAAATAGTTCCTGCATCTATGTCTTCCTGGATTGCGTCGGCGCCTGTTGTAGTCTAAGGCCTGGCGTTCTGACGATCTCGGGATGTAACGGAAAGTTAGTAAATCCCCTCTCCGTAATATGGTAATGACTTCTGCAATTAGCCAATAGCACCTAGCTGTGATGAAAGCAGATGGGAGTAGCATAGTAACCCTAGGTTATAAAATTTCAAATTCTCCTGCAATAAACACCATTTTCGCCATCCATCACATTGATGTCTTGTGGGTAAATGGTCCGTGTGGCCAAGGAGAGCCACCATGCTGGCTTCTGAACCAGGGTGCTTGCCTTGCTTGAAAACCTACATATGGTGCCAAAAACCCGGGAAAAGAGGGATTCAAACCCAGAAAGCGAGGATTCCCTGGATTACAGGAGCAGTGGCCAAGATAGCTGGACTAGTCCTGGCGAGAGAGATCCTGGGCCCAGAAGGAAGATGGAATCATTGATAAAGGTCAGATTGGAATTAAGTTGTAAACCTAATTGCTTTACGCTTGCTATTTCAAGGCTTTGGTTTATTGGGGTGATAAATCAGCTTGTAAAGTTTATCCACCCTAAGGTGTGGGACAGATGTACTAAAACCCTTGCCAAAGAAATTTGGGGAGCGACAAGGAACTGTATGTTGGCCACCCTGAAATTTGGGGTCAGAGCGGCCACTCAGATTTCACAGCCGGGGGGGGCCGAGAGTCCCCTCAGTCCCAAAATCCTTGTCTGCTCTCGGAGAAACAACGGAGAGCAGAAGATTTTTGGAGAAAGTTAACAGAAGAAGCCAGAGGTGTGGCAGAGAAAGTAAGAGGGAAAACATTCCCCCAGGGGCTTGAAGATGGCGCTGAGAAAAAAGTTATGGAGCGGGAAAAAAATATCTTTAACAAAGAACAAAAACTGGCCTTGAGAGATGGACACAGTTGGGAGGTTGAAAGAGATAAGAAATGTAGAGAAAGACGCGGGGGATGGGTACAAAGAGATTGGAATGCAAAGGGAGGGGGAAGAGGGGAGAACAGAGGGCAGAACAGAGCCTGGAGTGAAAGGTGGGGTGAAAGGTGGAGTGGAGGGTGGACCGAAAGGTGGGGAGAGCCAGGAGGGAGGGAATGGCCCACCCACAGGGGTGGTAGGCAGGACTGGAGCCCAACAAAAAGGTACGGGAAACAGGAAGACAGAGATCGACTAGCCAGCCAGTCGAACTCTGACTCCAACCAAGATATTAGAGACGAATGGTCAGAGGCCAAGTCCTCAGAAGAAGAAACAATAAAGATAAACAAGAATACCCCACACACACATTAAAAAAGAACCGAGAGAAGATACCCCTCTCACAGACTGGGGTCAGATAAGAGCAGAATGTGCCACCTGGGTTCCGCCACACACATTAGTATTCCCAGTCCGGGTGTCTGAGGGGGGACAGAGAGTTTAACAGCAAGAGGGAAAAAAATACATTTGTTAAAGTTAACTTTGTGTGGTTTTTCTCCTCGCTCTCTCCGTTTTTCCTCTCTACAAGAATCTGTAGAAAATGTAAAAAAAAAAAAAGATAAGAGCAGAGCTGCAGCAACAGAGCAGGCAGTTCACCCCCACCACTCAATCTTCAAGAAAAAGCACTGGGATAATACCCAGTTTGTTACAAAGTCATGATTCATTGGGTTTTCAAAATGTGTTTATATACCCTTTTGGAATTAATTTTGTGTTTTAAGTAATTGTGAGTTTATGGAGTTGTAGTTTTTAGAATTTTACGAGAGCAATTATTGTGATTCTTTGAAAGTCTAAAAAAGCCCCCTTTTTTTAAAAAAAAAAAATAAAAAATGTTTAAAGTAAGTATTAACAAAAGTTACCTTGCAATAATTAGTTTTAAAACCTAAGAATAAAACATGGTGTGATTTACAGCTTCTAAGAAAACCTTTCAATTAATGTTATCTACAGAAGAGATTTGTGGTTTAAAAAAGTGTTAATAGCTTCTTACTGTTATCTTCTCTGAACTCCGGAGTCCCGGCTTCTGCCTTTCTTGCTCTTATTGCAAGCGGAAAGCTTTTGCACTGCGTCTGGCGAGGAGAACGTGTGACAGGACAGCACATGTTTGTGCAGCTCACCCCTGCCGCTGACACAAGCACGGATTTGCAGCACCCTATTCCACCCATGGTGTGACAGCTTTCTGTGCTGTGCAGGGCATTTCTCTGCATCTGGGAGACCAAGGGAAAGTAAAATTGTTGCCGCAGAGAGCAGCAACAGCAGTAGGGAGCAGCAGAAGGAAGTCGTGGCCTTACTTCTTCCACACGACAACTAGCGACTAGTCAGCAAGCGAGTGAGCGGCAGCTACGTTCCACTTGCAGTCTGAAAGTTTCCCGTGCCACATGCCTGTTCAACACTTTCCTTATTCGCTTGTCCACAGCACTCGTGCTTTCCACCACCCGCGCGCTGACCGGCACCGTCCACAGACACACATGGTTCATTGGCCGGTTGGAAAGAGCTCCGGAAAGCAGCTTCTGCCGAAGGAGGCTCGCCTCTTGCGGTTACCTTCTCTGAACTCCGGAGTCGCGGCTTCTGCCTTTCTTGCACTTAATGCAAGCGGAAATCTTTTGCACTGCGTCTGGCGAGGAGAACGTGTCACAGTACAGCACATGTTTGTGCAGCTCACCCCTGCCACTGACACAAGCACGGATTTGCAGCACCCTATTCCACCCATGGTGTGACAGCTTTCTGTGCCGTGCAGGGCATTTCTCTGCATCTGGGAGTCCAAGGGAAAGTAAAATTGTTGTCGCAGAGAGCAGCAACAGCAGTAGGGAGCAGCAGAAGGAAATCATGGCCGTACTTCTTCCACAAGACAACTAGCGACTAGTCAGCAAGCGGGTGAGCAGCATCTACATTCCACTTGCAGTCTGAAAGTTTCGCGCGCCAGATGCATGTTAAACACTTTCCTTATTCGCCTGTCCACAACGCTCGCGCTTTCCCCCGCCCGCGCGCTGACCGGCACTCTCCCTCTGACACACATTGTTCATTGGCCGGTTGCCAAGAGCTCCAGAAAGCAGCTTCTGCCGAAAGAGGCTCGCCTCTTGCGGTGACCTTCTCCGAAATGCGGAGTCCTGGCTCCTGCCTTTCTTGCTCTTATTGCAAGCGGAAAGCTTTTGCACTGCGTCTGGCGAGGAGAACGTGTGACAGGACAGCACATGTTTGTGCAACTCATCCGTGCCACTGACACAAGCACGGATTTGCAGCACACTATTCCACCCATGATGTGACAGCTTTCTGTGCATCGCAGTGCATTTCTCTGCATCTGGGAGTCCAAGGGAAAGCGCAATTGTTGTCGCAGAGAGCAGCAACAGCAGTAGGGAGCAGCAGAAGGAAGTCGTGGCCGTACTTCTTCCACACGACAACTAGCGACTAATCAGCAAGCGTGCGAGCGGCAGCTATGTTCCACTTGCAGTCTGAAAGTTTCCCGTGCCACATGCCTGTTAAACACTTCCCTTATTCTCCTGATTACAGCGCTCGAGCTTTCCACCGCCTGCGCGCTGACCGGCACCGTCCCACAGACACACATTGTTCATTGACCGGTTGCCAAGAGCTCCGGAAAACAGCTTCTACCGAAGGAGGCTCCCCTCTTGCGGTTACCTTCTTTGAGATCAAGAGTCGCGGCTTCTGCCTTTCTTGCACTTATTGCAAGCGGAAAGCTTTTGCACTGCATCTGGTGAGGAGAACGTGAAACAGTACAGCACATGTTTGTGCAGCTCACCCCTGCCACTGACACAAGCACGGATTTGCAGCACCCTATTCCACCCATGGTGTGACAGGTTTCTGCGCTGTGCAGGGCATTTCTCTGCATCTGGGAGTCCAAGGGAAAGTAAAATTGTTGTCGCAGAGAGCAGCAACAGCAGTAGGGAGCAGCAGAAGGAAGTCTTGCCCGTACTTCTTCTACAAGACAACTAGAGACTTGTCAGCAAGCGGCTGAGCAGCATCTACGTTCCACTTGCAGTCTGAAAGTTTCCCGTGCCAGATACCTGTTCAACACCTTCCTTATTCGCCTGCCCGCAGCGCTCGCGCTTTCCCCCGCCCGCGCTCTGACCGGCACTCTCCCTCTGACACACATGGTTCCTTGGCCGGTTGCCAAGAGCTCCGGAAAGCAGCTTCTGCCGAAGGAGGCTCGCCTCTTGCGGTTACCTTCTCTGAGCTCCGGAGTCCTGGCTTCTGCCTTTCTTGCTCTTAATGCAAGCAGAAAGCTTTTGCACTGCGTCTGGCGAGGAGAACGTGTGACAGGACAGCACATGTTTGTGCAGCTCACCCCTGCCACTGACACAAGCACGGATTTGCAGCACCCTATTCCACCCATGGTGTGACAGGTTTCTGCGCTGTGCAGGGCATTTCTCTGCATCTGGGAGTCCAAGGGAAAGTAAAATTGTTGTCGCAGAGAGCAGCAACAGCAGTAGGGAGCAGCAGAAGGAAGTCGTGCCCGTACTTCTTCTACAAGACAACTAGAGACTTGTCAGCAAGCGGCTGAGCAGCATCTACGTTCCACTTGCAGTCTGAAAGTTTCCCGTGCCACATGCCTGTTCAACACCTTCCTTATTCGCCTGCCCGCAGCGCTCGCGCTTTCCCCCGCCCGCGCTCTGACCGGCACTCTCCCTCTGACACACATGGTTCCTTGGCCGGTTGCCAAGAGCTCCGGAAAGCAGCTTCTGCCGAAGGAGGCTCGCCTCTTGCGGTTGCCTTCTCTGAGCTCCGGAGTCCTGGCTTCTGCCTTTCTTGCTCTTAATGCAAGCAGAAAGCTTTTGCACTGCGTCTGGCGAGGAGAACGTGTGACAGGACAGCACATGTTTGTGCAGCTCACCCCTGCCACTGACACAAGCACGGATTTGCAGCACCCTATTCCACCCATGGTGTGACAGGTTTCTGCGCTGTGCAGGGCATTTCTCTGCATCTGGGAGTCCAAGGGAAAGTAAAATTGTTGTCGCAGAGAGCAGCAACAGCAGTAGGGAGCAGCAGAAGGAAGTCGTGGCCGTACTTCTTCTACAAGACAACTAGAGACTTGTCAGCAAGTGGCTGAGCAGCATCTACGTTTGTACTAGTTTGAAATCAAACCAGTGAGAGATCGCAAGTCAGAATTATAATTTAATAGGAAAATGATAAAAAGAATAAATGCAATAATATCAAAAACACTGACAGAGTCAGAATACAGCCTGGAACCCTGTTAGGGTGATGGTAGTCGTCCAGATGAGGTGGTCTTGTTGAAGCGTGATCCTCTGGAAGAAAGGGGGTCTGGTCTTCAGCTGAAAGTCCAGCAGTAGCTCCTGTCCTCTGGAAGTCCCGTAGGTAAGGGCTGCTGTGGTGTTCGAATTCTCAGCTTATATCCAGTATGGAATGCTTGGCTCCTCCCTCGGTGAGGAGCATCTCACAATGGGATGGTGAGTCATGAGATAAGGCCTTGATGAGCCATTAACAGAAAACAGTCCAGGAGGAAGTTATCTCTGAGTCATGCAGCAAGGCAGTGGTGGGCCCATTAACAGGGGACAATACAGGGGGAAGTTATCTATGAGTCATGGGGCAGGGCATTGATGGGCCCATTAACAGAAGGTAGCCCGGGGGGGGGGGGGGGGAGGCAGGGAGCACTGCCTCACCTGGTTTCAACAGTACATGAGGATGGTGATAGAATATACTGCAACCCAGGACATAATCCACCCCTTATTCTATTACCATCTACATAATTCCAAATCAGTACCTTCCTTAAACTCCACACACACACACACACATATATATATATATATATACAATGGAACCTTACACACAGTTCTCACTTAAAATGAGGTCTCCTTGTGGCACACATCGGGTTTCCCCATCTCTCCGCATTACCCACCAAGTGCAACCAGGTCCTTGAGCGAAGACAATCCCACGGATAGGTTTGCTCTTGCCTGAGGTGGGATTAATCCAAACAGTCTTTCCTAACATACCTCTCATGTGTACCACAGGGACTTTATCTCCATCCACCGTGTGCAAGGGTTCAGACTGGGCAGGACCAGCTCGATTGATGGATCCTCTGGTGTTAACCATCCAGGTGGCCTTTGCTAAGTTCACTTCCCAATTTTTGAAGGTTCCTCCACCAAGTGCTTTTAGGGTAGTCTTGAGTAGTCCATTGCACCGTTCAACTTTCCCAGCAGCTGGTGCATGATAAGGGATATGATAGATCCATTCAATTCCATGTTCTCTGGCCCAAGTACTTACGAGGCTGTTCTTGAAATGCGTCCCGTTGTCTGACTCAATTCTCTCAGGGGTGCCATGTCTCCAAAGGACTTGCTTTTCCAGGCCCAAGATGGTGTTCCGGGCAGTAGCATGAGGCACAGGGTATGTCTCCAGCCATCCAGTGGTTGCTTCCACCATGGTCAACACGTAGCGCTTGCCTTGGCGGGTTTGGGGAAGGGTGATGTAGTCAATTTGCCAGGCTTCCCCATACCTGTACTTGGACCATCTTCCACCGTACCACAGAGGCTTTACCCGCTTGGCCTGTTTGATTGCAGTGCAGGTCTCGCAGTTGTGGATAACCTGTGAGATGCTGTCCATAGTAAGGTCCACCCCTCGCTCACGAGCCCATCGGTACGTTGCATCTCGTCCCTGATGACCAGAGGCATCATGGGCCCAACGAGCTAAAAATAATTCTCCCTTGTGCTGCCAGTCCAGATCCACCTGTGATATTTTCACCTTGGCAGCTCGATCCACCTGCTCATTGTTACGGTGCTCTTCATTAGCCCGACTTTTGGGTACATGAGCATCCACGTGTCGAACCTTCACGATCAGCTTCTCCACCCGAGCGGCGATGTCCTGCCAAATCTCAGCGGCCCAGATGGGTTTCCCTCTGCGCTGCCAGTTGGCTTTTCTCCATCGATCCAGCCATCCCCACAGAGCATTAGCTACCATCCAGGAGTCAGTGTAGAGATAGAGCCTCGGCCACTTCTCTCTTTCAGCAATATCTAAAGCCAGCTGGACAGCTTTAAGTTCTGCGACCTGACTCGATCCACCCTCTCCCTCGGTAGCTTGTGCAACTCGTCGTGTGGGGCTCCATACAGCAGCTTTCCATTTCCGGTTAGTGCTTACAATTCGGCAGGAACCATCGGTGAAGAGGGCATATCGTCTTTCACTCTCCGGTAGCTCATTATATGGTGGGGCTTCCTCAGCACGTGTCACTTGCTCCTCTTCTTCAGAAGATAATCCAAAAGTCTCACCTTCAGGCCAGTTTGTTATAATTTCCAGAATCCCAGGGCGGTTCAGGTTTCCAATACGGGCACGCTGTGTAATGAGGGCAATCCATTTGCTCCAAGTAGCATCGGTGGCATGATGCGTGGAAGGAATCTTTCCCTTGAACATCCACCCCAGCACCGGCAGTCGGGGTGCCAGAAGCAGCTGCGCTTCAGTACCAATGACCTCTGAGGCAGCTTGGACTCCTTCATAGGCGGCCAAAATTTCCTTCTCTGTTGGGGTGTAGTTGGCCTCGGATCCTCTGTAGCTTCGGCTCCAGAATCCCAGTGGTCGACCCCGAGTCTCACCAGGCACCTTCTGCCAAAGGCTCCAGGACAGACCATTGTTCCCGGCTGCAGAGTAGAGCACGTTTTTCACTTCTGGCCCCGTTCTGACTGGACCAAGGGCTACCGCATGAGCGATTTCCTGCTTGATCTGGGCGAAAGCTTGTTGTTGTTCAGGGCCCCAATGGAAATTGTTCTTCTTGCGGGTAACCAGGTAGAGAGGGCTCACAATCTGGCTATATTCAGGAATGTGCATTCTCCAAAAGCCTATGGCACCTAGGAAAGCTTGTGTTTCCTTCTTGTTGGTCGGTGGAGACATCGCAGTGATCTTATTGATGACTTCAGTGGGAATCTGACGCCGTCCATCTTGCCACTTTACCCCCAGGAACTGGATCTCCCGGGCAGGTCCCTTGACTTTGCTCCTCTTGATGGCAAAACCAGCCTTCAGGAGAATCTGGATGATCTTCTGTCCCTTCTCAAATACTTCTGCTGCCGTGTTCCCCCACACAATGATGTCATCAATGTACTGCAGGTGTTCTGGAGCCTCACCCTTTTCTAGCACAGTCTGGATCAGTCCATGGCAGATAGTAGGACTGTGCTTCCACCCCTGGGGCAATTGGTTCCAGGTATACTGCACACCCCTCCAGGTGAAGGCAAACTGAGGCCTGCACTCTGCTGCCAGAGGAATGGAGAAAAACGCATTTGCAATATCAATGGTCGCGTACCACTTTGCTGCCTTGGATTCCAGCTCATACTGAAGCTCCAGCATGTCTGGTACGGCTGCACTCAGTGGTGGCGTGACTTCATTCAGTCCACGGTAATCCACCGTCAGTCTCCATTCTCCACTGGACTTACGCACTGGCCATATGGGGCTGTTAAAGGGTGAACGAGCCTTGCTGACCACCCCTTGGCTCTCCAGCTCACGAATCATCGTATGGATGGGGACCACAGAGTCTCTGTCGGTGCGGTATTGCCGACGGTGCACTGTTGCTCTGGCAATTGGTACCTGTTGTTCTTCAACTCTCAGTAGTCCCACAGCAGAAGGGTTGTCTGAGAGACCAGGCAAGGTACTCAGTTGTCTGATGCCTTCTGTCTCTAGAGCAGCTATCCCAAAAGCCCAGCGATAACCTTTTGGGTCTTTGAAGTACCCGTTCCTGAGGTAATCTATGCCGAGGATGCATGGGGCCTCTGGACCAGTCACGATGGGGTGTTTCTGCCACTCATTCCCAGTTAAACTCACTTCAGCTTCCAGTACCGTGAGCTCCTGGGATCCCCCTGTCACCCCAGAAATAGAAATGGGTTCCGCTCCCACATACCTTGATGGCATTAGAATGCATTGAGCGCCGGTATCAACCAAAGCCGTATATCTTTGTGGGTCAGATGTGCCAGGCCATCGGATCCACACTGTCCAATAGATCCGGTTGTCCCTCTCCTCTACCTGGCTAGAGGCAGGGACCCTCTAATCCTGGTCATGGTGCACGTTGCTCTCCTCCGGTGAATATGCTCTTGATTCAAGAGGATCACTCATATCATCATTTCTATACCTTCTGATGTTCTGGCCACGAGAGACCGGAGCGGCGCTGGCTCTAGATGAGCTCCTTGTGGTAGTTGTCCCTCTTTTTAGTTCACGTACCCGGGCTGCTAAGGAGGAGGTGGGTTTTCCATCCCACTTCCTCATGTCTTCTCCATGCTCCTGGAGAAAAAACCAGAGGTTACCTCGTGGAGTGTATCCTTTCTCCCTGGCTGGGGAATGCCTACTCCTAATAGCAGAGACTCTTGTTGGTTCTGGGGAGACGTGGTAAATTTCTTCCTTAAGTTCCTTTTTTAGTTTCTGATGGCCCTCTTCAATCAAGCTCCGGACTTGCTCAGCCAGCCTTGTTTCCACAGATGAGACATGGGTGCGAAACGGGGCAGTGACAGTGTCCTCGTAGATTCTTAGTTTATTGGCCAGGACACCCACCCTGTCCTCACCTTCCCTCCATTGCAGTGTTGCCAGGTAACGGGAGTACATCTCTGGTCCAAGCCGTGCAAATCTCAGCCACATCTGTGACGTGCACTGGACACCATCTGGGCTCTTAGGAAATCTCTCATCTTCTGCAAAAATGATCTCCAGCACAGCCAACTCCCTCAGGCATCGGATACCCTGTTCCATTGTGCTCCATTTTCCCTGGTGCACCTGGAGGTCTTCTTTGCAGAGGTATCTGTCCCTTACACTTGTCAGCAGTCGCCTCCAGAGGCTGAGAGTTTCTTGGGTTCTCCCAATCCCCTGGTCAATGACCACATCCCGGGACAGCGATCCCAGTTGCCTGGCCTCACTTCCATCCAGGATGGTGTCGTTTGCTGCAGCGTCCCAGATGCGGAGCAGCCAGGTTAGGATGGACTCGTTCGTCTGGCGGGTGAATTCCCTCCGCAGGTCACGCAGCTCACCTAGGGATAGAGAGCGAGTGATAATCTCTGGTTCTGTCTCCTCCGCTGCGTGTGAAGGTCCTGCCTCACCCTCATCAGTCACTATGCGGACTGATTTGCTTTTTGATTTCTTTTTCTGAATGGGGGCAACTTCTACCGGTTTAGGCTGCTCTGGTTCGGTGACTGTTTGTGTGGAGGTGCTCATGGCCCTTTTGGTTCCTTTCTCCTCTGTGGTAGTCTGCGTAGACATGGACGCTGTTGTTTTGCTCTTGGTTCCTTTCTCCTCTGTGGCAGTCTGAGTGGACACGGATGCTGTTGCTTTGCTCTTGGTTTCTTTCTCCTCTGTGGCAGTCTGCGTAGACACGGACGCTGTGGCTTTGCTCTTGGTTCCTTTCTCCTCTGTGGCAGTCTGTGTGGTCATGGATGCTGTTGCTCTGCTCTTGGTTCTTTTCTCTTCCTCCTCAAGAAGACGCTGTACCACACCAAACAGTGCTTTGTTTCTAAGCATGGTGTACATGGTGCAGGCCATGCAGAGAAAACAAAACAGCAAGACTAGGCTGTCCTTGGCATCCAGAGAGAACTCAATATTTTTAAAAACTGCTGTGCCTGACCTGAAAGGCTGGAAGAAACCACTCTCCACTCTTCCCACCAAGGGCAGGGTGCGATTGTTGAGAAGGTCCCAGATGTAGCAGCCCAGACTAGGACAAGCAAACAAAATTGAGTATATATTCCGAATGGTATTCATTGCCTCACAGCTTATCATGCCATAAGCATAATAAACCAATAAAGCAATTCTCATACCATTCCCTGGTCTCAACAGGAGCAATACAACAGGCAAGTAGTTCCCCATGTGAGGGAAAATATAGAGAGCAAGATACAGTACCCATATAGACAAGCCAACCACCATGGTGGATAGGTTTCTGTTAATATGAAATTGCAATTCTGACTTTCTCTCAGGTTAATGCCCCACGTTGGGCGCCAAAATATGTACTAGTTTGAAATCAAACCAGTGAGAGATCGCAAGTCAGAATTATAATTTAATAGGAAAATGATAAAAAGAATAAATGCAATAATATCAAAAACACTGACAGAGTCAGAATACAGCCTGGAACACTGTTAGGGTGATGGTAGTCGTCCAGATGAGGTGGTCTTGTTGAAGCGTGATCCTCTGGAAGAAAGGGGGTCTGGTCTTCAGCTGAAAGTCCAGCAGTAGCTCCTGTCCTCTGGAAGTCCCGTAGGTAAGGGCTGCTGTGGTGTTCGAATTCTCAGCTTATATCCAGTATGGAATGCTTGGCTCCTCCCTCGGGGAGGAGCATCTCACAATGGGATGGTGAGTCATGAGATAAGGCCTTGATGAGCCATTAACAGAAAACAGTCCAGGAGGAAGTTATCTCTGAGTCATGCAGCAAGGCAGTGGTGGGCCCATTAACAGGGGACAATACAGGGGGAAGTTATCTATGAGTCATGGGGCAGGGCATTGATGGGCCCATTAACAGAAGGTAGCCCGGGGGGGGGGGGGGGGGGGAGGCAGGGAGCACTGCCTCACCTGGTTTCAACAGTACATGAGGATGGTGATAGAATATACTGCAACCCAGGACAACGTTCCACTTGCAGTCTGAAAGTTTCCCGTGCCAGATACCTGTTCAACACCTTCCTTATTCGCCTGCCCGCAGCGCTCGCGCTTTCCCCCGCCCGCGCTCTGACCGGCACTCTCTCTCTGACACACATGGTTCCTTGGCCGGTTGCCAAGAGCTCCGGAAAGCAGCTTCTGCCGAAGGAGACTCGCCTCTTGCGGTTACCTTCTCCGAAACCCTGAGTCGCGGCATCTGCCTTTCTTGCTCTTAATGCAAGCAGAAAGCTTTTGCACTGCGTCTGGCGAGGAGAACGTGTGACAGGACAGCACATGTTTGTGCAGCTCACCCCTGCCACTGACACAAGCACGGATTTGCAGCACCCTATTCCACCCTTAGTGTGACAGGTTTCTGCGCTGTGCAGGGCATTTCTCTGCACCTGGGAGTCCAAGGGAAAGTAAAATTGTTGTCGCAGAGAGCAGCAACAGCAGTAGGGAGCAGCAGAAGGAAGTCTTGCCCGTACTTCTTCTACAAGACAACTAGAGACTTGTCAGCAAGCGGCTGAGCAGCATCTACGTTCCATTTGCAGTCTGAAAGTTTCCCGTGCCAGATACCTGTTCAACACCTTCCTTATTCGCCTGCCCGCAGCGCTCGCGCTTTTCCCCGCCCGCGCTCCGACCGGCACTCTCCCTCTGACACACATGGTTCCTTGGCCGGTTGCCAAGAGCTCCGGAAAGCAGCTTCTGCCGAAGGAGGCTCGCCTCTTGCGGTTACCTTCTCTGAGCTCCGGAGTCCTGGCTTCTGCCTTTCTTGCTCTTAATGCAAGCAGAAAGCTTTTGCACTGCGTCTGGCGAGGAGAACGTGTGACAGGACAGCACATGTTTGTGCAGCTCACCCCTGCCACTGACACAAGCACGGATTTGCAGCACCCTATTCCACCCATGGTGTGACAGGTTTCTGCGCTGTGCAGGGCATTTCTCTGCATCTGGGAGTCCAAGGGAAAGTAAAATTGTTGTCGCAGAGAGCAGCAACAGCAGTAGGGAGCAGCAGAAGGAAGTCGTGCCCGTACTTCTTCTACAAGACAACTAGAGACTTGTCAGCAAGCGGCTGAGCAGCATCTACGTTCCACTTGCAGTCTGAAAGTTTCCCGTGCCACATGCCTGTTCAACACCTTCCTTATTCGCCTGCCCGCAGCGCTCGCGCTTTCCCCCGCCCGCGCTCTGACCGGCACTCTCCCTCTGACACACATGGTTCCTTGGCCGGTTGCCAAGAGCTCCGGAAAGCAGCTTCTGCCGAAGGAGGTTCGCCTCTTGCGGTTAACTTCTCTGAGCTCCGGAGTCCTGGCTTCTGCCTTTCTTGCTCTTAATGCAAGCAGAAAGCTTTTGCACTGCGTCTGGCGAGGAGAACGTGTGACAGGACAGCACATGTTTGTGCAGCTCACTCCTGCCACTGACACAAGCACGGATTTGCAGCACCCTATTCCACCCATGGTGTGACAGGTTTCTGCGCTGTGCAGGGCATTTCTCTGCATCTGGGAGTCCAAGGGAAAGTAAAATTGTTGTCGCAGAGAGCAGCAACAGCAGTAGGGAGCAGCAGAAGGAAGTCTTGCCCGTACTTCTTCTACAAGACAACTAGAGACTTGTCAGCAAGCGGCTGAGCAGCATCTACGTTCCACTTGCAGTCTGAAAGTTTCCCGTGCCAGATACCTGTTCAACACCTTCCTTATTCGCCTGCCCGCAGCGCTCGCGCTTTCCCCCGCCCGCGCTCTGACCGGCACTCTCCCTCTGACACACATGGTTCCTTGGCCGGTTGCCAAGAGCTCCGGAAAGCAGCTTCTGCCGAAGGAGGCTCGCCTCTTGCGGTTACCTTCTCTGAGCTCCGGAGTCCTGGCTTCTGCCTTTCTTGCTCTTAATGCAAGCAGAAAGCTTTTGCACTGCGTCTGGCGAGGAGAACGTGTGACAGGACAGCACATGTTTGTGCAGCTCACCCCTGCCACTGACACAAGCACGGATTTGCAGCACCCTATTCCACCCATGGTGTGACAGGTTTCTGCGCTGTGCAGGGCATTTCTCTGCATCTGGGAGTCCAAGGGAAAGTAAAATTGTTGTCGCAGAGAGCAGCAACAGCAGTAGGGAGCAGCAGAAGGAAGTCTTGCCCGTACTTCTTCTACAAGACAACTAGAGACTTGTCAGCAAGCGGCTGAGCAGCATCTACGTTCCACTTGCAGTCTGAAAGTTTCCCGTGCCACATGCCTGTTCAACACCTTCCTTATTCGCCTGCCCGCAGCGCTCGCGCTTTCCCCCGCCCGCGCTCTGACCGGCACTCTCCCTCTGACACACATGGTTCCTTGGCCGGTTGCCAAGAGCTCCGGAAAGCAGCTTCTGCCGAAGGAGGCTCGCCTCTTGCGGTTACCTTCTCTGAGCTCCGGAGTCTTGGCTTCTGCCTTTCTTGCTCATAATGCAAGCAGAAAGCTTTTGCACTGCGTCTGGCGAGGAGAACGTGTGACAGGACAGCACATGTTTGTGCAGATCACTCCTGCCACTGACACAAGCACGGATTTGCAGCACCCTATTCCACCCATGGTGTGACAGGTTTCTGCGCTGTGCAGGGCATTTCTCTGCATCTGGGAGTCCAAGGGAAAGTAAAATTGTTGTCGCAGAGAGCAGCAACAGCAGTAGGGAGCAGCAGAAGGAACTCGTGGCCGTACTTCTTCTACAAGACAACTAGAGACTTGTCAGCAAGCGGCTGAGCAGCATCTACGTTCCACTTGCAGTCTGAAAGTTTCCCGTGCCAGATACCTGTTCAACACCTTCCTTATTCGCCTGCCCGCAGCGCTCGCGCTTTCCCCTGCCCGCGCTCTGACCGGCACTCTCCCTCTGACACACATGGTTCCTTGGCCGGTTGCCAAGAGCTCCTGAAAGCAGCTTCTGCCGAAGGAGGCTCGCCTCTTGCGGTTACCTTCTCTGAGCTCCGGAGTCCTGGCTTCTGCCTTTCTTGCTCTTAATGCAAGCAGAAAGCTTTTGCACTGCGTCTGGCGAGGAGAACGTGTGACAGGACAGCACATGTTTGTGCAGCTCACCCCTGCCACTGACACAAGCACGGATTTGCAGCACCCTATTCCACCCATGGTGTGACAGGTTTCTGCGCTGTGCAGGGCATTTCTCTGCATCTGGGAGTCCAAGGGAAAGTAAAATTGTTGCCGCAGAGAGCAGCAACAGCAGTAGGGAGCAGCAGAAGGAAGTCGTTTCAGTACTTCTTCCACACGACATCTAGCAACAAATCAGCAAGCGTGCGAGCGGCAGCGATGTGCCACTTGCAATCTGAAAGTTTCCCGTGCCACATGCCTGTTCAACACCTTCCTTATTCGCCTGCCCGCAGCGCTCGCGCTTTCCCCCGCCCGCGCTCTGACCGGCACTCTCCCTCTGACACACATGGTTCCTTGGCCGCTTGCCAAGAGCTCCGGAAAGCAGCTTCTGCCGAAGGAGGCTCGCCTCTTGCGGTTACCTTCTCTGAGCTCCGGAGTCCTGGCTTCTGCCTTTCTTGCTCTTAATGCAAGCAGAAAGCTTTTGCACTGCGTCTGGCGAGGAGAACGTGTGACAGGACAGCACATGTTTGTGCAGCTCACCCCTGCCACTGACACAAGCACGGATTTGCAGCACCCTATTCCACCCATGGTGTGACAGGTTTCTGCGCTGTGCAGGGCATTTCTCTGCATCTGGGAGTCCAAGGGAAAGTAAAATTGTTGTCGCAGAGAGCAGCAACAGCAGTAGGGAGCAGCAGAAGGAAGTCGTGGCCGTACTTCTTCTACAAGACAACTAGAGACTTGTCAGCAAGCGGCTGAGCAGCATCTACGTTCCACTTGCAGTCTGAAAGTTTCCCGTGCCACATGCCTGTTCAACACCTTCCTTATTCGCCTGCCCGCAGCGCTCGCGCTTTCCCCCGCCCGCGCTCTGACCGGCACTCTCCCTCTGACACACATGGTTCCTTGGCCGGTTGCCAAGAGCTCCGGAAAGCAGCTTCTGCCGAAGGAGGCTCGCCTCTTGCGGTTACCTTCTCTGAGCTCCGGAGTCCTGGCTTCTGCCTTTCTTGCTCTTAATGCAAGCAGAAAGCTTTTGCACTGCGTCTGGCGAGGAGAACGTGTGACAGGACAGCACATGTTTGTGCAGCTCACCCCTGCCACTGACACAAGCACGGATTTGCAGCACCCTATTCCACCCTTAGTGTGACAGGTTTCTGCGCTGTGCAGGGCATTTCTCTGCATCTGGGAGTCCAAGGGAAAGTAAAATTGTTGTCGCAGAGAGCAGCAACAGCAGTAGGGAGCAGCAGAAGGAAGTCGTGGCCGTACTTCTTCTACAAGACAACTAGAGACTTGTCAGCAAGCGGCTGAGCAGCATCTACGTTCCACTTGCAGTCTGAAAGTTTCCAGTGCCACATGCCTGTTCAACACCTTCCTTATTCGCCTGCCCGCAGCGCTCGCGCTTTCCCCCGCCCGCGCTCTGACCGGCACTCTCCCTCTGACACACATGGTTCCTTGGCCGCTTGCCAAGAGCTCCGGAAAGCAGCTTCTGCCGAAGGAGGCTCGCCTCTTGCGGTTACCTTCTCTGAGCTCCGGAGTCCTGGCTTCTGCCTTTCTTGCTCTTAATGCAAGCAGAAAGCATTTGCACTGCGTCTGGCGAGGAGAACGTGTGACAGGACAGCACATGTTTGTGCAGCTCACCCCTGCCACTGACACAAGCACGGATTTGCAGCACCCTATTCCACCCTTAGTGTGACAGGTTTCTGCGCTGTGCAGGGCATTTCTCTGCATCTGGGAGTCCAAGGGAAAGTAAAATTGTTGTCGCAGAGAGCAGCAACAGCAGTAGGGAGCAGCAGAAGGAAGTCTTGCCCGTACTTCTTCTACAAGACAACTAGAGACTTGTCAGCAAGCGGCTGAGCAGCATCTACGTTCCACTTGCAGTCTGAAAGTTTCCAGTGCCACATGCCTGTTCAACACCTTCCTTATTCGCCTGCCCGCAGCGCTCGCGCTTTCCCCCGCCCGCGCTCTGACCGGCACTCTCCCTCTGACACACATGGTTCCTTGGCCGGTTGCCAAGAGCTCCGGAAAGCAGCTTCTGCCGAAGGAGGCTCGCCTCTTGCGGTTACCTTCTCTGAGCTCCGGAGTCCTGGCTTCTGCCTTTCTTGCTCTTAATGCAAGCAGAAAGCTTTTGCCCTGCGTCTGGCGAGGAGAACGTGTGACAGGACAGCACATGTTTCTGCAGCTCACCCCTGCCACTGACACAAGCACGGATTTGCAGCACCCTATTCCACCCATGGTGTGACAGGTTTCTGCGCTGTGCAGGGCATTTCTCTGCATCTGGGAGTCCAAGGGAAAGTAAAATTGTTGTCGCAGAGAGCAGCAACAGCAGTAGGGAGCAGCAGAAGGAACTCGTGGCCGTACTTCTTCTACAAGACAACTAGAGACTTGTCAGCAAGCGGCTGAGCAGCATCTACGTTCCACTTGCAGTCTGAAAGTTTCCCGTGCCAGATACCTGTTCAACACCTTCCTTATTCGCCTGCCCGCAGCGCTCGCGCTTTCCCCTGCCCGCGCTCTGACCGGCACTCTCCCTCTGACACACATGGTTCCTTGGCCGGTTGCCAAGAGCTCCGGAAAGCAGCTTCTGCCGAAGGAGGCTCGCCTCTTGCGGTTACCTTCTCTGAGCTCCGGAGTCCTGGCTTCTGCCTTTCTTGCTCTTAATGCAAGCAGAAAGCTTTTGCACTGCGTCTGGCGAGGAGAACGTGTGACAGGAGAGCACATGTTTGTGCAGCTCACCCCTGCCACTGACACAAGCACGGATTTGCAGCACCCTATTCCACCCTTAGTGTGACAGGTTTCTGCGCTGTGCAGGGCATTTCTCTGCATCTGGGAGTCCAAGGGAAAGTAAAATTGTTGCCGCAGAGAGCAGCAACAGCAGTAGGGAGCAGCAGAAGGAAGTCGTTTCAGTACTTCTTCCACACGACATCTAGCAACTAATCAGCAAGCGTGCGAGCGGCAGCGATGTGCCACTTGCAATCTGAAAGTTTCCCGTGCCACATGCCTGTTCAACACCTTCCTTATTCGCCTGCCCGCAGCGCTCGCGCTTTCCCCCGCCCGCGCTCTGACCGGCACTCTCCCTCTGACACACATGGTTCCTTGGCCGGTTGCCAAGAGCTCCGGAAAGCAGCTTCTGCCGAAGGAGGCTCGCCTCTTGCGGTTACCTTCTCTGAGCTCCGGAGTCCTGGCTTCTGCCTTTCTTGCTCTTAATGCAAGCAGAAAGCTTTTGCACTGCGTCTGGCGAGGAGAACGTGTGACAGGACAGCACATGTTTGTGCAGCTCACCCCTGCCACTGACACAAGCACGGATTTGCAGCACCCTATTCCACCCATGGTGTGACAGGTTTCTGCGCTGTGCAGGGCATTTCTCTGCATCTGGGAGTCCAAGGGAAAGTAAAATTGTTGTCGCAGAGAGCAGCAACAGCAGTAGGGAGCAGCAGAAGGAAGTCTTGCCCGTACTTCTTCTACAAGACAACTAGAGACTTGTCAGCAAGCGGCTGAGCAGCATCTACGTTCCATTTGCAGTCTGAAAGTTTCCCGTGCCAGATACCTGTTCAACACCTTCCTTATTCGCCTGCCCGCAGCGCTCGCGCTTTTCCCCGCCCGCGCTCCGACCGGCACTCTCCCTCTGACACACATGGTTCCTTGGCCGGTTGCCAAGAGCTCCGGAAAGCAGCTTCTGCCGAAGGAGGCTCGCCTCTTGCGGTTACCTTCTCTGAGCTCCGGAGTCCTGGCTTCTGCCTTTCTTGCTCTTAATGCAAGCAGAAAGCTTTTGCACTGCGTCTGGCGAGGAGAACGTGTGACAGGACAGCACATGTTTGTGCAGCTCACCCCTGCCACTGACACAAGCACGGATTTGCAGCACCCTATTCCACCCATGGTGTGACAGGTTTCTGCGCTGTGCAGGGCATTTCTCTGCATCTGGGAGTCCAAGGGAAAGTAAAATTGTTGTCGCAGAGAGCAGCAACAGCAGTAGGGAGCAGCAGAAGGAAGTCGTGGCCGTACTTCTTCTACAAGACAACTAGAGACTTGTCAGCAAGCGGCTGAGCAGCATCTACGTTCCACTTGCAGTCTGAAAGTTTCCAGTGCCACATGCCTGTTCAACACCTTCCTTATTCGCCTGCCCGCAGCGCTCGCGCTTTCCCCCGCCCGCGCTCTGACCGGCACTCTCCCTCTGACACACATGGTTCCTTGGCCGGTTGCCAAGAGCTCCGGAAAGCAGCTTCTGCCGAAGGAGGCTCGCCTCTTGCGGTTACCTTCTCTGAGCTCCGGAGTCCTGGCTTCTGCCTTTCTTGCTCTTAATGCAAGCAGAAAGCTTTTGCACTGCGTCTGGCGAGGAGAACGTGTGACAGGAGAGCACATGTTTGTGCAGCTCACCCCTGCCACTGACACAAGCACGGATTTGCAGCACCCTATTCCACCCTTAGTGTGACAGGTTTCTGCGCTGTGCAGGGCATTTCTCTGCATCTGGGAGTCCAAGGGAAAGTAAAATTGTTGCCGCAGAGAGCAGCAACAGCAGTAGGGAGCAGCAGAAGGAAGTCGTTTCAGTACTTCTTCCACACGACATCTAGCAACTAATCAGCAAGCGTGCGAGCGGCAGCGATGTGCCACTTGCAATCTGAAAGTTTCCCGTGCCACATGCCTGTTCAACACCTTCCTTATTCGCCTGCCCGCAGCGCTCGCGCTTTCCCCCGCCCGCGCTCTGACCGGCACTCTCCCTCTGACACACATGGTTCCTTGGCCGGTTGCCAAGAGCTCCGGAAAGCAGCTTCTGCCGAAGGAGGCTCGCCTCTTGCGGTTACCTTCTCTGAGCTCCAGAGTCCTGGCTTCTGCCTTTCTTGCTCTTAATGCAAGCAGAAAGCTTTTGCACTGCGTCTGGCGAGGAGAACGTGTGACAGGACAGCACATGTTTGTGCAGCTCACCCCTGCCACTGACACAAGCACGGATTTGCAGCACCCTATTCCACCCATGGTGTGACAGGTTTCTGCGCTGTGCAGGGCATTTCTCTGCATCTGGGAGTCCAAGGGAAAGTAAAATTGTTGTCGCAGAGAGCAGCAACAGCAGTAGGGAGCAGCAGAAGGAAGTCTTGCCCGTACTTCTTCTACAAGACAACTAGAGACTTGTCAGCAAGCGGCTGAGCAGCATCTACGTTCCACTTGCAGTCTGAAAGTTTCCAGTGCCACATGCCTGTTCAACACCTTCCTTATTCGCCTGCCCGCAGCGCTCGCGCTTTCCCCCGCCCGCGCTCTGACCGGCACTCTCCCTCTGACACACATGGTTCCTTGGCCGGTTGCCAAGAGCTCCGGAAAGCAGCTTCTGCCGAAGGAGGCTCGCCTCTTGCGGTTACCTTCTCTGAGCTCCGGAGTCCTGGCTTCTGCCTTTCTTGCTCTTAATGCAAGCAGAAAGCTTTTGCCCTGCGTCTGGCGAGGAGAACGTGTGACAGGACAGCACATGTTTCTGCAGCTCACCCCTGCCACTGACACAAGCACGGATTTGCAGCACCCTATTCCACCCATGGTGTGACAGGTTTCTGCGCTGTGCAGGGCATTTCTCTGCATCTGGGAGTCCAAGGGAAAGTAAAATTGTTGTCGCAGAGAGCAGCAACAGCAGTAGGGAGCAGCAGAAGGAACTCGTGGCCGTACTTCTTCTAGAAGACAACTAGAGACTTGTCAGCAAGCGGCTGAGCAGCATCTACGTTCCACTTGCAGTCTGAAAGTTTCCCGTGCCAGATACCTGTTCAACACCTTCCTTATTCGCCTGCCCGCAGCGCTCGCGCTTTCCCCTGCCCGCGCTCTGACCGGCACTCTCCCTCTGACACACATGGTTCCTTGGCCGGTTGCCAAGAGCTCCGGAAAGCAGCTTCTGCCGAAGGAGGCTCGCCTCTTGCGGTTACCTTCTCTGAGCTCCGGAGTCCTGGCTTCTGCCTTTCTTGCTCTTAATGCAAGCAGAAAGCTTTTGCACTGCGTCTGGCGAGGAGAACGTGTGACAGGAGAGCACATGTTTGTGCAGCTCACCCCTGCCACTGACACAAGCACGGATTTGCAGCACCCTATTCCACCCTTAGTGTGACAGGTTTCTGCGCTGTGCAGGGCATTTCTCTGCATCTGGGAGTCCAAGGGAAAGTAAAATTGTTGCCGCAGAGAGCAGCAACAGCAGTAGGGAGCAGCAGAAGGAAGTCGTTTCAGTACTTCTTCCACACGACATCTAGCAACTAATCAGCAAGCGTGCGAGCGGCAGCGATGTGCCACTTGCAATCTGAAAGTTTCCCGTGCCACATGCCTGTTCAACACCTTCCTTATTCGCCTGCCCGCAGCGCTCGCGCTTTCCCCCGCCCGCGCTCTGACCGGCACTCTCCCTCTGACACACATGGTTCCTTGGCCGGTTGCCAAGAGCTCCGGAAAGCAGCTTCTGCCGAAGGAGGCTCGCCTCTTGCGGTTACCTTCTCTGAGCTCCGGAGTCCTGGCTTCTGCCTTTCTTGCTCTTAATGCAAGCAGAAAGCTTTTGCACTGCGTCTGGCGAGGAGATCGTGTGACAGGACAGCACATGTTTGTGCAGCTCACCCCTGCCACTGACACAAGCACGGATTTGCAGCACCCTATTCCACCCATGGTGTGACAGGTTTCTGCGCTGTGCAGGGCATTTCTCTGCATCTGGGAGTCCAAGGGAAAGTAAAATTGTTGTCGCAGAGAGCAGCAACAGCAGTAGGGAGCAGCAGAAGGAAGTCTTGCCCGTACTTCTTCTACAAGACAACTAGAGACTTGTCAGCAAGCGGCTGAGCAGCATCTACGTTCCATTTGCAGTCTGAAAGTTTCCCGTGCCAGATACCTGTTCAACACCTTCCTTATTCGCCTGCCCGCAGCGCTCGCGCTTTTCCCCGCCCGCGCTCCGACCGGCACTCTCCCTCTGACACACATGGTTCCTTGGCCGGTTGCCAAGAGCTCCGGAAAGCAGCTTCTGCCGAAGGAGGCTCGCCTCTTGCGGTTACCTTCTCTGAGCTCCGGAGTCCTGGCTTCTGCCTTTCTTGCTCTTAATGCAAGCAGAAAGCTTTTGCACTGCGTCTGGCGAGGAGAACGTGTGACAGGACAGCACATGTTTGTGCAGCTCACCCCTGCCACTGACACAAGCACGGATTTGCAGCACCCTATTCCACCCATGGTGTGACAGGTTTCTGCGCTGTGCAGGGCATTTCTCTGCATCTGGGAGTCCAAGGGAAAGTAAAATTGTTGTCGCAGAGAGCAGCAACAGCAGTAGGGAGCAGCAGAAGGAAGTCGTGGCCGTACTTCTTCTACAAGACAACTAGAGACTTGTCAGCAAGCGGCTGAGCAGCATCTACGTTCCACTTGCAGTCTGAAAGTTTCCAGTGCCACATGCCTGTTCAACACCTTCCTTATTCGCCTGCCCGCAGCGCTCGCGCTTTCCCCCGCCCGCGCTCTGACCGGCACTCTCCCTCTGACACACATGGTTCCTTGGCCGCTTGCCAAGAGCTCCGGAAAGCAGCTTCTGCCGAAGGAGGCTCGCCTCTTGCGGTTACCTTCTCTGAGCTCCGGAGTCCTGGCTTCTGCCTTTCTTGCTCTTAATGCAAGCAGAAAGCTTTTGCACTGCGTCTGGCGAGGAGAACGTGTGACAGGACAGCACATGTTTGTGCAGCTCACCCCTGCCACTGACACAAGCACGGATTTGCAGCACCCTATTCCACCCTTAGTGTGACAGGTTTCTGCGCTGTGCAGGGCATTTCTCTGCATCTGGGAGTCCAAGGGAAAGTAAAATTGTTGTCGCAGAGAGCAGCAACAGCAGTAGGGAGCAGCAGAAGGAAGTCGTGGCCGTACTTCTTCTACAAGACAACTAGAGACTTGTCAGCAAGCGGCTGAGCAGCATCTACGTTCCACTTGCAGTCTGAAAGTTTCCAGTGCCACATGCCTGTTCAACACCTTCCTTATTCGCCTGCCCGCAGCGCTCGCGCTTTCCCCCGCCCGCGCTCTGACCGGCACTCTCCCTCTGACACACATGGTTCCTTGGCCGCTTGCCAAGAGCTCCGGAAAGCAGCTTCTGCCGAAGGAGGCTCGCCTCTTGCGGTTACCTTCTCTGAGCTCCGGAGTCCTGGCTTCTGCCTTTCTTGCTCTTAATGCAAGCAGAAAGCTTTTGCACTGCGTCTGGCGAGGAGAACGTGTGACAGGACAGCACATGTTTGTGCAGCTCACCCCTGCCACTGACACAAGCACGGATTTGCAGCACCCTATTCCACCCTTAGTGTGACAGGTTTCTGCGCTGTGCAGGGCATTTCTCTGCATCTGGGAGTCCAAGGGAAAGTAAAATTGTTGCCGCAGAGAGCAGCAACAGCAGTAGGGAGCAGCAGAAGGAAGTCGTTTCAGTACTTCTTCCACACGACATCTAGCAACTAATCAGCAAGCGTGCGAGCGGCAGCGATGTGCCACTTGCAATCTGAAAGTTTCCCGTGCCACATGCCTGTTCAACACCTTCCTTATTCGCCTGCCCGCAGCGCTCGCGCTTTCCCCCGCCCGCGCTCTGACCGGCACTCTCCCTCTGACACACATGGTTCCTTGGCCGGTTGCCAAGAGCTCCGGAAAGCAGCTTCTGCCGAAGGAGGCTCGCCTCTTGCGGTTACCTTCTCTGAGCTCCAGAGTCCTGGCTTCTGCCTTTCTTGCTCTTAATGCAAGCAGAAAGCTTTTGCACTGCGTCTGGCGAGGAGAACGTGTGACAGGACAGCACATGTTTGTGCAGCTCACCCCTGCCACTGACACAAGCACGGATTTGCAGCACCCTATTCCACCCATGGTGTGACAGGTTTCTGCGCTGTGCAGGGCATTTCTCTGCATCTGGGAGTCCAAGGGAAAGTAAAATTGTTGTCGCAGAGAGCAGCAACAGCAGTAGGGAGCAGCAGAAGGAAGTCTTGCCCGTACTTCTTCTACAAGACAACTAGAGACTTGTCAGCAAGCGGCTGAGCAGCATCTACGTTCCACTTGCAGTCTGAAAGTTTCCAGTGCCACATGCCTGTTCAACACCTTCCTTATTCGCCTGCCCGCAGCGCTCGCGCTTTCCCCCGCCCGCGCTCTGACCGGCACTCTCCCTCTGACACACATGGTTCCTTGGCCGGTTGCCAAGAGCTCCGGAAAGCAGCTTCTGCCGAAGGAGGCTCGCCTCTTGCGGTTACCTTCTCTGAGCTCCGGAGTCCTGGCTTCTGCCTTTCTTGCTCTTAATGCAAGCAGAAAGCTTTTGCCCTGCGTCTGGCGAGGAGAACGTGTGACAGGACAGCACATGTTTCTGCAGCTCACCCCTGCCACTGACACAAGCACGGATTTGCAGCACCCTATTCCACCCATGGTGTGACAGGTTTCTGCGCTGTGCAGGGCATTTCTCTGCATCTGGGAGTCCAAGGGAAAGTAAAATTGTTGTCGCAGAGAGCAGCAACAGCAGTAGGGAGCAGCAGAAGGAACTCGTGGCCGTACTTCTTCTACAAGACAACTAGAGACTTGTCAGCAAGCGGCTGAGCAGCATCTACGTTCCACTTGCAGTCTGAAAGTTTCCCGTGCCAGATACCTGTTCAACACCTTCCTTATTCGCCTGCCCGCAGCGCTCGCGCTTTCCCCTGCCCGCGCTCTGACCGGCACTCTCCCTCTGACACACATGGTTCCTTGGCCGGTTGCCAAGAGCTCCGGAAAGCAGCTTCTGCCGAAGGAGGCTCGCCTCTTGCGGTTACCTTCTCTGAGCTCCGGAGTCCTGGCTTCTGCCTTTCTTGCTCTTAATGCAAGCAGAAAGCTTTTGCACTGCGTCTGGCGAGGAGAACGTGTGACAGGAGAGCACATGTTTGTGCAGCTCACCCCTGCCACTGACACAAGCACGGATTTGCAGCACCCTATTCCACCCTTAGTGTGACAGGTTTCTGCGCTGTGCAGGGCATTTCTCTGCATCTGGGAGTCCAAGGGAAAGTAAAATTGTTGCCGCAGAGAGCAGCAACAGCAGTAGGGAGCAGCAGAAGGAAGTCGTTTCAGTACTTCTTCCACACGACATCTAGCAACTAATCAGCAAGCGTGCGAGCGGCAGCGATGTGCCACTTGCAATCTGAAAGTTTCCCGTGCCACATGCCTGTTCAACACCTTCCTTATTCGCCTGCCCGCAGCGCTCGCGCTTTCCCCCGCCCGCGCTCTGACCGGCACTCTCCCTCTGACACACATGGTTCCTTGGCCGCTTGCCAAGAGCTCCGGAAAGCAGCTTCTGCCGAAGGAGGCTCGCCTCTTGCGGTTACCTTCTCTGAGCTCCGGAGTCCTGGCTTCTGCCTTTCTTGCTCTTAATGCAAGCAGAAAGCTTTTGCACTGCGTCTGGCGAGGAGAACGTGTGACAGGACAGCACATGTTTGTGCAGCTCACCCCTGCCACTGACACAAGCACGGATTTGCAGCACCCTATTCCACCCTTAGTGTGACAGGTTTCTGCGCTGTGCAGGGCATTTCTCTGCATCTGGGAGTCCAAGGGAAAGTAAAATTGTTGTCGCAGAGAGCAGCAACAGCAGTAGGGAGCAGCAGAAGGAAGTCGTGGCCGTACTTCTTCTACAAGACAACTAGAGACTTGTCAGCAAGCGGCTGAGCAGCATCTACGTTCCACTTGCAGTCTGAAAGTTTCCAGTGCCACATGCCTGTTCAACACCTTCCTTATTCGCCTGCCCGCAGCGCTCGCGCTTTCCCCCGCCCGCGCTCTGACCGGCACTCTCCCTCTGACACACATGGTTCCTTGGCCGCTTGCCAAGAGCTCCGGAAAGCAGCTTCTGCCGAAGGAGGCTCGCCTCTTGCGGTTACCTTCTCTGAGCTCCGGAGTCCTGGCTTCTGCCTTTCTTGCTCTTAATGCAAGCAGAAAGCTTTTGCACTGCGTCTGGCGAGGAGAACGTGTGACAGGACAGCACATGTTTGTGCAGCTCACCCCTGCCACTGACACAAGCACGGATTTGCAGCACCCTATTCCACCCTTAGTGTGACAGGTTTCTGCGCTGTGCAGGGCATTTCTCTGCATCTGGGAGTCCAAGGGAAAGTAAAATTGTTGCCGCAGAGAGCAGCAACAGCAGTAGGGAGCAGCAGAAGGAAGTCGTTTCAGTACTTCTTCCACACGACATCTAGCAACTAATCAGCAAGCGTGCGAGCGGCAGCGATGTGCCACTTGCAATCTGAAAGTTTCCCGTGCCACATGCCTGTTCAACACCTTCCTTATTCGCCTGCCCGCAGCGCTCGCGCTTTCCCCCGCCCGCGCTCTGACCGGCACTCTCCCTCTGACACACATGGTTCCTTGGCCGGTTGCCAAGAGCTCCGGAAAGCAGCTTCTGCCGAAGGAGGCTCGCCTCTTGCGGTTACCTTCTCTGAGCTCCAGAGTCCTGGCTTCTGCCTTTCTTGCTCTTAATGCAAGCAGAAAGCTTTTGCACTGCGTCTGGCGAGGAGAACGTGTGACAGGACAGCACATGTTTGTGCAGCTCACCCCTGCCACTGACACAAGCACGGATTTGCAGCACCCTATTCCACCCATGGTGTGACAGGTTTCTGCGCTGTGCAGGGCATTTCTCTGCATCTGGGAGTCCAAGGGAAAGTAAAATTGTTGTCGCAGAGAGCAGCAACAGCAGTAGGGAGCAGCAGAAGGAAGTCTTGCCCGTACTTCTTCTACAAGACAACTAGAGACTTGTCAGCAAGCGGCTGAGCAGCATCTACGTTCCACTTGCAGTCTGAAAGTTTCCCGTGCCACATGCCTGTTCAACACCTTCCTTATTCGCCTGCCCGCAGCGCTCGCGCTTTCCCCCGCCCGCGCTCTGACCGGCACTCTCCCTCTGACACACATGGTTCCTTGGCCGGTTGCCAAGAGCTCCGGAAAGCAGCTTCTGCCGAAGGAGGCTCGCCTCTTGCGGTTACCTTCTCTGAGCTCCGGAGTCCTGGCTTCTGCCTTTCTTGCTCTTAATGCAAGCAGAAAGCTTTTGCCCTGCGTCTGGCGAGGAGAACGTGTGACAGGACAGCACATGTTTCTGCAGCTCACCCCTGCCACTGACACAAGCACGGATTTGCAGCACCCTATTCCACCCATGGTGTGACAGGTTTCTGCGCTGTGCAGGGCATTTCTCTGCATCTGGGAGTCCAAGGGAAAGTAAAATTGTTGTCGCAGAGAGCAGCAACAGCAGTAGGGAGCAGCAGAAGGAACTCGTGGCCGTACTTCTTCTACAAGACAACTAGAGACTTGTCAGCAAGCGGCTGAGCAGCATCTACGTTCCACTTGCAGTCTGAAAGTTTCCCGTGCCAGATACCTGTTCAACACCTTCCTTATTCGCCTGCCCGCAGCGCTCGCGCTTTCCCCTGCCCGCGCTCTGACCGGCACTCTCCCTCTGACACACATGGTTCCTTGGCCGGTTGCCAAGAGCTCCGGAAAGCAGCTTCTGCCGAAGGAGGCTCGCCTCTTGCGGTTACCTTCTCTGAGCTCCGGAGTCCTGGCTTCTGCCTTTCTTGCTCTTAATGCAAGCAGAAAGCTTTTGCACTGCGTCTGGCGAGGAGAACGTGTGACAGGACAGCACATGTTTGTGCAGCTCACCCCTGCCACTGACACAAGCACGGATTTGCAGCACCCTATTCCACCCTTAGTGTGACAGGTTTCTGCGCTGTGCAGGGCATTTCTCTGCATCTGGGAGTCCAAGGGAAAGTAAAATTGTTGCCGCAGAGAGCAGCAACAGCAGTAGGGAGCAGCAGAAGGAAGTCGTTTCAGTACTTCTTCCACACGACATCTAGCAACTAATCAGCAAGCGTGCGAGCGGCAGCGATGTGCCACTTGCAATCTGAAAGTTTCCCGTGCCACATGCCTGTTCAACACCTTCCTTATTCGCCTGCCCGCAGCGCTCGCGCTTTCCCCCGCCCGCGCTCTGACCGGCACTCTCCCTCTGACACACATGGTTCCTTGGCCGGTTGCCAAGAGCTCCGGAAAGCAGCTTCTGCCGAAGGAGGCTCGCCTCTTGCGGTTACCTTCTCTGAGCTCCGGAGTCCTGGCTTCTGCCTTTCTTGCTCTTAATGCAAGCAGAAAGCTTTTGCACTGCGTCTGGCGAGGAGAACGTGTGACAGGACAGCACATGTTTGTGCAGCTCACCCCTGCCACTGACACAAGCACGGATTTGCAGCACCCTATTCCACCCATGGTGTGACAGGTTTCTGCGCTGTGCAGGGCATTTCTCTGCATCTGGGAGTCCAAGGGAAAGTAAAATTGTTGTCGCAGAGAGCAGCAACAGCAGTAGGGAGCAGCAGAAGGAAGTCTTGCCCGTACTTCTTCTACAAGACAACTAGAGACTTGTCAGCAAGCGGCTGAGCAGCATCTACGTTCCATTTGCAGTCTGAAAGTTTCCCGTGCCAGATACCTGTTCAACACCTTCCTTATTCGCCTGCCCGCAGCGCTCGCGCTTTTCCCCGCCCGCGCTCCGACCGGCACTCTCCCTCTGACACACATGGTTCCTTGGCCGGTTGCCAAGAGCTCCGGAAAGCAGCTTCTGCCGAAGGAGGCTCGCCTCTTGCGGTTACCTTCTCTGAGCTCCGGAGTCCTGGCTTCTGCCTTTCTTGCTCTTAATGCAAGCAGAAAGCTTTTGCACTGCGTCTGGCGAGGAGAACGTGTGACAGGACAGCACATGTTTGTGCAGCTCACCCCTGCCACTGACACAAGCACGGATTTGCAGCACCCTATTCCACCCATGGTGTGACAGGTTTCTGCGCTGTGCAGGGCATTTCTCTGCATCTGGGAGTCCAAGGGAAAGTAAAATTGTTCTCGCAGAGAGCAGCAACAGCAGTAGGGAGCAGCAGAAGGAAGTCGTGCCCGTACTTCTTCTACAAGACAACTAGAGACTTGTCAGCAAGCGGCTGAGCAGCATCTACGTTCCACTTGCAGTCTGAAAGTTTCCCGTGCCACATGCCTGTTCAACACCTTCCTTATTCGCCTGCCCGCAGCGCTCGCGCTTTCCCCCGCCCGCGCTCTGACCGGCACTCTCCCTCTGACACACATGGTTCCTTGGCCGGTTGCCAAGAGCTCCGGAAAGCAGCTTCTGCCGAAGGAGGTTCGCCTCTTGCGGTTACCTTCTCTGAGCTCCGGAGTCCTGGCTTCTGCCTTTCTTGCTCTTAATGCAAGCAGAAAGCTTTTGCACTGCGTCTGGCGAGGAGAACGTGTGACAGGACAGCACATGTTTGTGCAGCTCACTCCTGCCACTGACACAAGCACGGATTTGCAGCACCCTATTCCACCCATGGTGTGACAGGTTTCTGCGCTGTGCAGGGCATTTCTCTGCATCTGGGAGTCCAAGGGAAAGTAAAATTGTTGTCGCAGAGAGCAGCAACAGCAGTAGGGAGCAGCAGAAGGAAGTCTTGCCCGTACTTCTTCTACAAGACAACTAGAGACTTGTCAGCAAGCGGCTGAGCAGCATCTACGTTCCACTTGCAGTCTGAAAGTTTCCCGTGCCACATGCCTGTTCAACACCTTCCTTATTCGCCTGCCCGCAGCGCTCGCGCTTTCCCCCGCCCGCGCTCTGACCGGCACTCTCCCTCTGACACACATGGTTCCTTGGCCGCTTGCCAAGAGCTCCGGAAAGCAGCTTCTGCCGAAGGAGGCTCGCCTCTTGCGGTTACCTTCTCTGAGCTCCGGAGTCCTGGCTTCTGCCTTTCTTGCTCTTAATGCAAGCAGAAAGCTTTTGCACTGCGTCTGGCGAGGAGAACGTGTGACAGGACAGCACATGTTTGTGCAGCTCACCCCTGCCACTGACACAAGCACGGATTTGCAGCACCCTATTCCACCCATGGTGTGACAGGTTTCTGCGCTGTGCAGGGCATTTCTCTGCATCTGGGAGTCCAAGGGAAAGTAAAATTGTTGTCGCAGAGAGCAGCAACAGCAGTAGGGAGCAGCAGAAGGAAGTCTTGCCCGTACTTCTTCTACAAGACAACTAGAGACTTGTCAGCAAGCGGCTGAGCAGCATCTACGTTCCATTTGCAGTCTGAAAGTTTCCCGTGCCAGATACCTGTTCAACACCTTCCTTATTCGCCTGCCCGCAGCGCTCGCGCTTTTCCCCGCCCGCGCTCCGACCGGCACTCTCCCTCTGACACACATGGTTCCTTGGCCGGTTGCCAAGAGCTCCGGAAAGCAGCTTCTGCCGAAGGAGGCTCGCCTCTTGCGGTTACCTTCTCTGAGCTCCGGAGTCCTGGCTTCTGCCTTTCTTGCTCTTAATGCAAGCAGAAAGCTTTTGCACTGCGTCTGGCGAGGAGAACGTGTGACAGGAGAGCACATGTTTGTGCAGCTCACCCCTGCCACTGACACAAGCACGGATTTGCAGCACCCTATTCCACCCATGGTGTGACAGGTTTCTGCGCTGTGCAGGGCATTTCTCTGCATCTGGGAGTCCAAGGGAAAGTAAAATTGTTCTCGCAGAGAGCAGCAACAGCAGTAGGGAGCAGCAGAAGGAAGTCGTGCCCGTACTTCTTCTACAAGACAACTAGAGACTTGTCAGCAAGCGGCTGAGCAGCATCTACGTTCCACTTGCAGTCTGAAAGTTTCCCGTGCCACATGCCTGTTCAACACCTTCCTTATTCGCCTGCCCGCAGCGCTCGCGCTTTCCCCCGCCCGCGCTCTGACCGGCACTCTCCCTCTGACACACATGGTTCCTTGGCCGGTTGCCAAGAGCTCCGGAAAGCAGCTTCTGCCGAAGGAGGTTCGCCTCTTGCGGTTACCTTCTCTGAGCTCCGGAGTCCTGGCTTCTGCCTTTCTTGCTCTTAATGCAAGCAGAAAGCTTTTGCACTGCGTCTGGCGAGGAGAACGTGTGACAGGACAGCACATGTTTGTGCAGCTCACTCCTGCCACTGACACAAGCACGGATTTGCAGCACCCTATTCCACCCATGGTGTGACAGGTTTCTGCGCTGTGCAGGGCATTTCTCTGCATCTGGGAGTCCAAGGGAAAGTAAAATTGTTGTCGCAGAGAGCAGCAACAGCAGTAGGGAGCAGCAGAAGGAAGTCTTGCCCGTACTTCTTCTACAAGACAACTAGAGACTTGTCAGCAAGCGGCTGAGCAGCATCTACGTTCCACTTGCAGTCTGAAAGTTTCCCGTGCCACATGCCTGTTCAACACCTTCCTTATTCGCCTGCCCGCAGCGCTCGCGCTTTCCCCCGCCCGCGCTCTGACCGGCACTCTCCCTCTGACACACATGGTTCCTTGGCCGCTTGCCAAGAGCTCCGGAAAGCAGCTTCTGCCGAAGGAGGCTCGCCTCTTGCGGTTACCTTCTCTGAGCTCCGGAGTCCTGGCTTCTGCCTTTCTTGCTCTTAATGCAAGCAGAAAGCTTTTGCACTGCGTCTGGCGAGGAGAACGTGTGACAGGAGAGCACATGTTTGTGCAGCTCACCCCTGCCACTGACACAAGCACGGATTTGCAGCACCCTATTCCACCCATGGAGTGACAGGTTTCTGCGCTGTGCAGGGCATTTCTCTGCATCTGGGAGTCCAAGGGAAAGTAAAATTGTTGTCGCAGAGAGCAGCAACAGCAGTAGGGAGCAGCAGAAGGAAGTCGTGGCCGTACTTCTTCTACAAGACAACTAGAGACATGTCAGCAAGTGGCTGAGCAGCATCTACGTTCCACTTGCAGTCTGAAAGTTTCCCGTGCCAGATACCTGTTCAACACCTTCCTTATTCGCCTGCCCGCAGCGCTCGCGCTTTCCCCCGCCCGCGCTCTGACCGGCACTCTCCCTCTGACACACATGGTTCCTTGGCCGGTTGCCAAGAGCTCCGGAAAGCAGCTTCTGCCGAAGGAGGCTCGCCTCTTGCGGTTACCTTCTCTGAGCTCCGGAGTCCTGGCTTCTGCCTTTCTTGCTCTTAATGCAAGCAGAAAGCTTTTGCACTGCGTCTGGCGAGGAGAACGTGTGACAGGACAGCACATGTTTGTGCAGCTCACCCCTGCCACTGACACAAGCACGGATTTGCAGCACCCTATTCCACCCATGGTGTGACAGGTTTCTGCGCTGTGCAGGGCATTTCTCTGCATCTGGGAGTCCAAGGGAAAGTAAAATTGTTGTCGCAGAGAGCAGCAACAGCAGTAGGGAGCAGCAGAAGGAAGTCTTGCCCGTACTTCTTCTACAAGACAACTAGAGACTTGTCAGCAAGCGGCTGAGCAGCATCTACGTTCCACTTGCAGTCTGAAAGTTTCGCCTGCCAGATACCTGTTCAACACCTTCCTTATTCGCCTGCCCGCAGCGCTCGCGCTTTCCCCCGCCCGCGCTCTGACCGGCACTCTCCCTCTGACACACATGGTTCCTTGGCCGGTTGCCAAGAGCTCCGGAAAGCAGCTTCTGCCGAAGGAGGCTCGCCTCTTGCGGTTACCTTCTCTGAGCTCCGGAGTCCTGGCTTCTGCCTTTCTTGCTCTTAATGCAAGCAGAAAGCTTTTGCACTGCGTCTGGCGAGGAGAACGTGTGACAGGACAGCACATGTTTGTGCAGCTCACCCCTGCCACTGACACAAGCACGGATTTGCAGCACCCTATTCCACCCATGGTGTGACAGGTTTCTGCGCTGTGCAGGGCATTTCTCTGCATCTGGGAGTCCAAGGGAAAGTAAAATTGTTGTCGCAGAGAGCAGCAACAGCAGTAGGGAGCAGCAGAAGGAAGTCTTGCCCGTACTTCTTCTACAAGACAACTAGAGACTTGTCAGCAAGCGGCTGAGCAGCATCTACGTTCCACTTGCAGTCTGAAAGTTTCCCGTGCCACATGCCTGTTCAACACCTTCCTTATTCGCCTGCCCGCAGCGCTCGCGCTTTCCCCCGCCCGCGCTCTGACCGGCACTCTCCCTCTGACACACATGGTTCCTTGGCCGGTTGCCAAGAGCTCCGGAAAGCAGCTTCTGCCGAAGGAGGCTCGCCTCTTGCGGTTACCTTCTCTGAGCTCCGGAGTCTTGGCTTCTGCCTTTCTTGCTCATAATGCAAGCAGAAAGCTTTTGCACTGCGTCTGGCGAGGAGAACGTGTGACAGGACAGCACATGTTTGTGCAGATCACTCCTGCCACTGACACAAGCACGGATTTGCAGCACCCTATTCCACCCATGGTGTGACAGGTTTCTGCGCTGTGCAGGGCATTTCTCTGCATCTGGGAGTCCAAGGGAAAGTAAAATTGTTGTCGCAGAGAGCAGCAACAGCAGTAGGGAGCAGCAGAAGGAAGTCTTGCCCGTACTTCTTCTACAAGACAACTAGAGACTTGTCAGCAAGCGGCTGAGCAGCATCTACGTTCCACTTGCAGTCTGAAAGTTTCCCGTGCCACATGCCTGTTCAACACCTTCCTTATTCGCCTGCCCGCAGCGCTCGCGCTTTCCCCCGCCCGCGCTCTGACCGGCACTCTCCCTCTGACACACATGGTTCCTTGGCCGGTTGCCAAGAGCTCCGGAAAGCAGCTTCTGCCGAAGGAGGCTCGCCTCTTGCGGTTACCTTCTCTGAGCTCCGGAGTCCTGGCTTCTGCCTTTCTTGCTCTTAATGCAAGCGGAAAGCTTTTGCACTGCGTCTGGCGAGGAGAACGTGTGACAGGACAGCACATGTTTGTGCAGCTCACCCCTGCCACTGACACAAGCACGGATTTGCAGCACCCTATTCCACCCATGGTGTGACAGGTTTCTGCGCTGTGCAGGGCATTTCTCTGCATCTGGGAGTCCAAGGGAAAGTAAAATTGTTGTCGCAGAGAGCAGCAACAGCAGTAGGGAGCAGCAGAAGGAACTCGTGGCCGTACTTCTTCTACAAGACAACTAGAGACTTGTCAGCAAGCGGCTGAGCAGCATCTACGTTCCACTTGCAGTCTGAAAGTTTCCCGTGCCAGATACCTGTTCAACACCTTCCTTATTCGCCTGCCCGCAGCGCTCGCGCTTTCCCCTGCCCGCGCTCTGACCGGCACTCTCCCTCTGACACACATGGTTCCTTGGCCGGTTGCCAAGAGCTCCTGAAAGCAGCTTCTGCCGAAGGAGGCTCGCCTCTTGCGGTTACCTTCTCTGAGCTCCGGAGTCCTGGCTTCTGCCTTTCTTGCTCTTAATGCAAGCAGAAAGCTTTTGCACTGCGTCTGGCGAGGAGAACGTGTGACAGGACAGCACATGTTTGTGCAGCTTACCCCTGCCACTGACACAAGCACGGATTTGCAGCACCCTATTCCACCCATGGTGTGACAGGTTTCTGCGCTGTGCAGGGCATTTCTCTGCATCTGGGAGTCCAAGGGAAAGTAAAATTGTTGCCGCAGAGAGCAGCAACAGCAGTAGGGAGCAGCAGAAGGAAGTCGTTTCAGTACTTCTTCCACACGACATCTAGCAACAAATCAGCAAGCGTGCGAGCGGCAGCGATGTGCCACTTGCAGTCTGAAAGTTTCCAGTGCCACATGCCTGTTCAACACCTTCCTTATTCGCCTGCCCGCAGCGCTCGCGCTTTCCCCCGCCCGCGCTCTGACCGGCACTCTCCCTCTGACACACATGGTTCCTTGGCCGCTTGCCAAGAGCTCCGGAAAGCAGCTTCTGCCGAAGGAGGCTCGCCTCTTGCGGTTACCTTCTCTGAGCTCCGGAGTCCTGGCTTCTGCCTTTCTTGCTCTTAATGCAAGCAGAAAGCTTTTGCACTGCGTCTGGCGAGGAGAACGTGTGACAGGACAGCACATGTTTGTGCAGCTCACCCCTGCCACTGACACAAGCACGGATTTGCAGCACCCTATTCCACCCATGGTGTGACAGGTTTCTGCGCTGTGCAGGGCATTTCTCTGCATCTGGGAGTCCAAGGGAAAGTAAAATTGTTGTCGCAGAGAGCAGCAACAGCAGTAGGGAGCAGCAGAAGGAAGTCTTGCCCGTACTTCTTCTACAAGACAACTAGAGACTTGTCAGCAAGCGGCTGAGCAGCATCTACGTTCCACTTGCAGTCTGAAAGTTTCCAGTGCCACATGCCTGTTCAACACCTTCCTTATTCGCCTGCCCGCAGCGCTCGCGCTTTCCCCCGCCCGCGCTCTGACCGGCACTCTCCCTCTGACACACATGGTTCCTTGGCCGCTTGCCAAGAGCTCCGGAAAGCAGCTTCTGCCGAAGGAGGCTCGCCTCTTGCGGTTACCTTCTCTGAGCTCCGGAGTCCTGGCTTCTGCCTTTCTTGCTCTTAATGCAAGCAGAAAGCTTTTGCACTGCGTCTGGCGAGGAGAACGTGTGACAGGACAGCACATGTTTGTGCAGCTCACCCCTGCCACTGACACAAGCACGGATTTGCAGCACCCTATTCCACCCTTAGTGTGACAGGTTTCTGCGCTGTGCAGGGCATTTCTCTGCATCTGGGAGTCCAAGGGAAAGTAAAATTGTTGCCGCAGAGAGCAGCAACAGCAGTAGGGAGCAGCAGAAGGAAGTCGTTTCAGTACTTCTTCCACACGACATCTAGCAACTAATCAGCAAGCGTGCGAGCGGCAGCGATGTGCCACTTGCAATCTGAAAGTTTCCCGTGCCACATGCCTGTTCAACACCTTCCTTATTCGCCTGCCCGCAGCGCTCGCGCTTTCCCCCGCCCGCGCTCTGACCGGCACTCTCCCTCTGACACACATGGTTCCTTGGCCGGTTGCCAAGAGCTCCGGAAAGCAGCTTCTGCCGAAGGAGGCTCGCCTCTTGCGGTTACCTTCTCTGAGCTCCAGAGTCCTGGCTTCTGCCTTTCTTGCTCTTAATGCAAGCAGAAAGCTTTTGCACTGCGTCTGGCGAGGAGAACGTGTGACAGGACAGCACATGTTTGTGCAGCTCACCCCTGCCACTGACACAAGCACGGATTTGCAGCACCCTATTCCACCCATGGTGTGACAGGTTTCTGCGCTGTGCAGGGCATTTCTCTGCATCTGGGAGTCCAAGGGAAAGTAAAATTGTTGTCGCAGAGAGCAGCAACAGCAGTAGGGAGCAGCAGAAGGAAGTCTTGCCCGTACTTCTTCTACAAGACAACTAGAGACTTGTCAGCAAGCGGCTGAGCAGCATCTACGTTCCACTTGCAGTCTGAAAGTTTCCAGTGCCACATGCCTGTTCAACACCTTCCTTATTCGCCTGCCCGCAGCGCTCGCGCTTTCCCCCGCCCGCGCTCTGACCGGCACTCTCCCTCTGACACACATGGTTCCTTGGCCGGTTGCCAAGAGCTCCGGAAAGCAGCTTCTGCCGAAGGAGGCTCGCCTCTTGCGGTTACCTTCTCTGAGCTCCGGAGTCCTGGCTTCTGCCTTTCTTGCTCTTAATGCAAGCAGAAAGCTTTTGCCCTGCGTCTGGCGAGGAGAACGTGTGACAGGACAGCACATGTTTCTGCAGCTCACCCCTGCCACTGACACAAGCACGGATTTGCAGCACCCTATTCCACCCATGGTGTGACAGGTTTCTGCGCTGTGCAGGGCATTTCTCTGCATCTGGGAGTCCAAGGGAAAGTAAAATTGTTGTCGCAGAGAGCAGCAACAGCAGTAGGGAGCAGCAGAAGGAACTCGTGGCCGTACTTCTTCTACAAGACAACTAGAGACTTGTCAGCAAGCGGCTGAGCAGCATCTACGTTCCACTTGCAGTCTGAAAGTTTCCCGTGCCAGATACCTGTTCAACACCTTCCTTATTCGCCTGCCCGCAGCGCTCGCGCTTTCCCCTGCCCGCGCTCTGACCGGCACTCTCCCTCTGACACACATGGTTCCTTGGCCGGTTGCCAAGAGCTCCGGAAAGCAGCTTCTGCCGAAGGAGGCTCGCCTCTTGCGGTTACCTTCTCTGAGCTCCGGAGTCCTGGCTTCTGCCTTTCTTGCTCTTAATGCAAGCAGAAAGCTTTTGCACTGCGTCTGGCGAGGAGAACGTGTGACAGGAGAGCACATGTTTGTGCAGCTCACCCCTGCCACTGACACAAGCACGGATTTGCAGCACCCTATTCCACCCTTAGTGTGACAGGTTTCTGCGCTGTGCAGGGCATTTCTCTGCATCTGGGAGTCCAAGGGAAAGTAAAATTGTTGCCGCAGAGAGCAGCAACAGCAGTAGGGAGCAGCAGAAGGAAGTCGTTTCAGTACTTCTTCCACACGACATCTAGCAACTAATCAGCAAGCGTGCGAGCGGCAGCGATGTGCCACTTGCAATCTGAAAGTTTCCCGTGCCACATGCCTGTTCAACACCTTCCTTATTCGCCTGCCCGCAGCGCTCGCGCTTTCCCCCGCCCGCGCTCTGACCGGCACTCTCCCTCTGACACACATGGTTCCTTGGCCGCTTGCCAAGAGCTCCGGAAAGCAGCTTCTGCCGAAGGAGGCTCGCCTCTTGCGGTTACCTTCTCTGAGCTCCGGAGTCCTGGCTTCTGCCTTTCTTGCTCTTAATGCAAGCAGAAAGCTTTTGCACTGCGTCTGGCGAGGAGAACGTGTGACAGGACAGCACATGTTTGTGCAGCTCACCCCTGCCACTGACACAAGCACGGATTTGCAGCACCCTATTCCACCCATGGTGTGACAGGTTTCTGCGCTGTGCAGGGCATTTCTCTGCATCTGGGAGTCCAAGGGAAAGTAAAATTGTTGTCGCAGAGAGCAGCAACAGCAGTAGGGAGCAGCAGAAGGAAGTCTTGCCCGTACTTCTTCTACAAGACAACTAGAGACTTGTCAGCAAGCGGCTGAGCAGCATCTACGTTCCATTTGCAGTCTGAAAGTTTCCCGTGCCAGATACCTGTTCAACACCTTCCTTATTCGCCTGCCCGCAGCGCTCGCGCTTTTCCCCGCCCGCGCTCCGACCGGCACTCTCCCTCTGACACACATGGTTCCTTGGCCGGTTGCCAAGAGCTCCTGAAAGCAGCTTCTGCCGAAGGAGGCTCGCCTCTTGCGGTTACCTTCTCTGAGCTCCGGAGTCCTGGCTTCTGCCTTTCTTGCTCTTAATGCAAGCAGAAAGCTTTTGCACTGCGTCTGGCGAGGAGAACGTGTGACAGGACAGCACATGTTTGTGCAGCTCACCCCTGCCACTGACACAAGCACGGATTTGCAGCACCCTATTCCACCCATGGTGTGACAGGTTTCTGCGCTGTGCAGGGCATTTCTCTGCATCTGGGAGTCCAAGGGAAAGTAAAATTGTTCTCGCAGAGAGCAGCAACAGCAGTAGGGAGCAGCAGAAGGAAGTCGTGCCCGTACTTCTTCTACAAGACAACTAGAGACTTGTCAGCAAGCGGCTGAGCAGCATCTACGTTCCACTTGCAGTCTGAAAGTTTCCCGTGCCACATGCCTGTTCAACACCTTCCTTATTCGCCTGCCCGCAGCGCTCGCGCTTTCCCCCGCCCGCGCTCTGACCGGCACTCTCCCTCTGACACACATGGTTCCTTGGCCGGTTGCCAAGAGCTCCGGAAAGCAGCTTCTGCCGAAGGAGGTTCGCCTCTTGCGGTTACCTTCTCTGAGCTCCGGAGTCCTGGCTTCTGCCTTTCTTGCTCTTAATGCAAGCAGAAAGCTTTTGCACTGCGTCTGGCGAGGAGAACGTGTGACAGGACAGCACATGTTTGTGCAGCTCACTCCTGCCACTGACACAAGCACGGATTTGCAGCACCCTATTCCACCCATGGTGTGACAGGTTTCTGCGCTGTGCAGGGCATTTCTCTGCATCTGGGAGTCCAAGGGAAAGTAAAATTGTTGTCGCAGAGAGCAGCAACAGCAGTAGGGAGCAGCAGAAGGAAGTCTTGCCCGTACTTCTTCTACAAGACAACTAGAGACTTGTCAGCAAGCGGCTGAGCAGCATCTACGTTCCACTTGCAGTCTGAAAGTTTCCCGTGCCACATGCCTGTTCAACACCTTCCTTATTCGCCTGCCCGCAGCGCTCGCGCTTTCCCCCGCCCGCGCTCTGACCGGCACTCTCCCTCTGACACACATGGTTCCTTGGCCGGTTGCCAAGAGCTCCGGAAAGCAGCTTCTGCCGAAGGAGGCTCGCCTCTTGCGGTTACCTTCTCTGAGCTCCGGAGTCCTGGCTTCTGCCTTTCTTGCTCTTAATGCAAGCAGAAAGCTTTTGCACTGCGTCTGGCGAGGAGAACGTGTGACAGGAGAGCACATGTTTGTGCAGCTCACCCCTGCCACTGACACAAGCACGGATTTGCAGCACCCTATTCCACCCTTAGTGTGACAGGTTTCTGCGCTGTGCAGGGCATTTCTCTGCATCTGGGAGTCCAAGGGAAAGTAAAATTGTTGCCGCAGAGAGCAGCAACAGCAGTAGGGAGCAGCAGAAGGAAGTCGTTTCAGTACTTCTTCCACACGACATCTAGCAACTAATCAGCAAGCGTGCGAGCGGCAGCGATGTGCCACTTGCAATCTGAAAGTTTCCCGTGCCACATGCCTGTTCAACACCTTCCTTATTCGCCTGCCCGCAGCGCTCGCGCTTTCCCCCGCCCGCGCTCTGACCGGCACTCTCCCTCTGACACACATGGTTCCTTGGCCGCTTGCCAAGAGCTCCGGAAAGCAGCTTCTGCCGAAGGAGGCTCGCCTCTTGCGGTTACCTTCTCTGAGCTCCGGAGTCCTGGCTTCTGCCTTTCTTGCTCTTAATGCAAGCAGAAAGCTTTTGCACTGCGTCTGGCGAGGAGAACGTGTGACAGGACAGCACATGTTTGTGCAGCTCACCCCTGCCACTGACACAAGCACGGATTTGCAGCACCCTATTCCACCCATGGTGTGACAGGTTTCTGCGCTGTGCAGGGCATTTCTCTGCATCTGGGAGTCCAAGGGAAAGTAAAATTGTTCTCGCAGAGAGCAGCAACAGCAGTAGGGAGCAGCAGAAGGAAGTCGTGCCCGTACTTCTTCTACAAGACAACTAGAGACTTGTCAGCAAGCGGCTGAGCAGCATCTACGTTCCACTTGCAGTCTGAAAGTTTCCCGTGCCACATGCCTGTTCAACACCTTCCTTATTCGCCTGCCCGCAGCGCTCGCGCTTTCCCCCGCCCGCGCTCTGACCGGCACTCTCCCTCTGACACACATGGTTCCTTGGCCGGTTGCCAAGAGCTCCGGAAAGCAGCTTCTGCCGAAGGAGGTTCGCCTCTTGCGGTTACCTTCTCTGAGCTCCGGAGTCCTGGCTTCTGCCTTTCTTGCTCTTAATGCAAGCAGAAAGCTTTTGCACTGCGTCTGGCGAGGAGAACGTGTGACAGGACAGCACATGTTTGTGCAGCTCACTCCTGCCACTGACACAAGCACGGATTTGCAGCACCCTATTCCACCCATGGTGTGACAGGTTTCTGCGCTGTGCAGGGCATTTCTCTGCATCTGGGAGTCCAAGGGAAAGTAAAATTGTTGTCGCAGAGAGCAGCAACAGCAGTAGGGAGCAGCAGAAGGAAGTCTTGCCCGTACTTCTTCTACAAGACAACTAGAGACTTGTCAGCAAGCGGCTGAGCAGCATCTACGTTCCACTTGCAGTCTGAAAGTTTCCCGTGCCACATGCCTGTTCAACACCTTCCTTATTCGCCTGCCCGCAGCGCTCGCGCTTTCCCCCGCCCGCGCTCTGACCGGCACTCTCCCTCTGACACACATGGTTCCTTGGCCGCTTGCCAAGAGCTCCGGAAAGCAGCTTCTGCCGAAGGAGGCTCGCCTCTTGCGGTTACCTTCTCTGAGCTCCGGAGTCCTGGCTTCTGCCTTTCTTGCTCTTAATGCAAGCAGAAAGCTTTTGCACTGCGTCTGGCGAGGAGAACGTGTGACAGGAGAGCACATGTTTGTGCAGCTCACCCCTGCCACTGACACAAGCACGGATTTGCAGCACCCTATTCCACCCATGGAGTGACAGGTTTCTGCGCTGTGCAGGGCATTTCTCTGCATCTGGGAGTCCAAGGGAAAGTAAAATTGTTGTCGCAGAGAGCAGCAACAGCAGTAGGGAGCAGCAGAAGGAAGTCGTGGCCGTACTTCTTCTACAAGACAACTAGAGACATGTCAGCAAGTGGCTGAGCAGCATCTACGTTCCACTTGCAGTCTGAAAGTTTCCCGTGCCAGATACCTGTTCAACACCTTCCTTATTCGCCTGCCCGCAGCGCTCGCGCTTTCCCCCGCCCGCGCTCTGACCGGCACTCTCCCTCTGACACACATGGTTCCTTGGCCGGTTGCCAAGAGCTCCGGAAAGCAGCTTCTGCCGAAGGAGGCTCGCCTCTTGCGGTTACCTTCTCTGAGCTCCGGAGTCCTGGCTTCTGCCTTTCTTGCTCTTAATGCAAGCAGAAAGCTTTTGCACTGCGTCTGGCGAGGAGAACGTGTGACAGGACAGCACATGTTTGTGCAGCTCACCCCTGCCACTGACACAAGCACGGATTTGCAGCACCCTATTCCACCCATGGTGTGACAGGTTTCTGCGCTGTGCAGGGCATTTCTCTGCATCTGGGAGTCCAAGGGAAAGTAAAATTGTTGTCGCAGAGAGCAGCAACAGCAGTAGGGAGCAGCAGAAGGAAGTCTTGCCCGTACTTCTTCTACAAGACAACTAGAGACTTGTCAGCAAGCGGCTGAGCAGCATCTACGTTCCACTTGCAGTCTGAAAGTTTCCCGTGCCACATGCCTGTTCAACACCTTCCTTTTTCGCCTGCCCGCAGCGCTCGCGCTTTCCCCCGCCCGCGCTCTGACCGGCACTCTCCCTCTGACACACATGGTTCCTTGGCCGCTTGCCAAGAGCTCCGGAAAGCAGCTTCTGCCGAAGGAGGCTCGCCTCTTGCGGTTACCTTCTCTGAGCTCCGGAGTCTTGGCTTCTGCCTTTCTTGCTCATAATGCAAGCAGAAAGCTTTTGCACTGCGTCTGGCGAGGAGAACGTGTGACAGGACAGCACATGTTTGTGCAGATCACTCCTGCCACTGACACAAGCACGGATTTGCAGCACCCTATTCCACCCATGGTGTGACAGGTTTCTGCGCTGTGCAGGGCATTTCTCTGCATCTGGGAGTCCAAGGGAAAGTAAAATTGTTGTCGCAGAGAGCAGCAACAGCAGTAGGGAGCAGCAGAAGGAAGTCTTGCCCGTACTTCTTCTACAAGACAACTAGAGACTTGTCAGCAAGCGGCTGAGCAGCATCTACGTTCCACTTGCAGTCTGAAAGTTTCCCGTGCCACATGCCTGTTCAACACCTTCCTTATTCGCCTGCCCGCAGCGCTCGCGCTTTCCCCCGCCCGCGCTCTGACCGGCACTCTCCCTCTGACACACATGGTTCCTTGGCCGGTTGCCAAGAGCTCCGGAAAGCAGCTTCTGCCGAAGGAGGCTCGCCTCTTGCGGTTACCTTCTCTGAGCTCCGGAGTCCTGGCTTCTGCCTTTCTTGCCCTTAATGCAAGCGGAAAGCTTTTGCACTGCGTCTGGCGAGGAGAACGTGTGACAGGACAGCACATGTTTGTGCAGCTCACCCCTGCCACTGACACAAGCACGGATTTGCAGCACCCTATTCCACCCATGGTGTGACAGGTTTCTGCGCTGTGCAGGGCATTTCTCTGCATCTGGGAGTCCAAGGGAAAGTAAAATTGTTGTCGCAGAGAGCAGCAACAGCAGTAGGGAGCAGCAGAAGGAAGTCTTGCCCGTACTTCTTCTACAAGACAACTAGAGACTTGTCAGCAAGCGGCTGAGCAGCATCTACGTTCCACTTGCAGTCTGAAAGTTTCCCGTGCCAGATACCTGTTCAACACCTTCCTTATTCGCCTGCCCGCAGCGCTCGCGCTTTTCCCCGCCCGCGCTCTGACCGGCACTCTCCCTCTGACACACATGGTTCCTTGGCCGGTTGCCAAGAGCTCCTGAAAGCAGCTTCTGCCGAAGGAGGCTCGCCTCTTGCGGTTACCTTCTCTGAGCTCCGGAGTCCTGGCTTCTGCCTTTCTTGCTCTTAATGCAAGCAGAAAGCTTTTGCACTGCGTCTGGCGAGGAGAACGTGTGACAGGACAGCACATGTTTGTGCAGCTCACCCCTGCCACTGACACAAGCACGGATTTGCAGCACCCTATTCCACCCTTAGTGTGACAGGTTTCTGCGCTGTGCAGGGCATTTCTCTGCATCTGGGAGTCCAAGGGAAAGTAAAATTGTTGTCGCAGAGAGCAGCAACAGCAGTAGGGAGCAGCAGAAGGAAGTCGTGGCCGTACTTCTTCTACAAGACAACTAGAGACTTGTCAGCAAGCGGCTGAGCAGCATCTACGTTCCACTTGCAGTCTGAAAGTTTCCAGTGCCACATGCCTGTTCAACACCTTCCTTATTCGCCTGCCCGCAGCGCTCGCGCTTTCCCCCGCCCGCGCTCTGACCGGCACTCTCCCTCTGACACACATGGTTCCTTGGCCGGTTGCCAAGAGCTCCGGAAAGCAGCTTCTGCCGAAGGAGGCTCGCCTCTTGCGGTTACCTTCTCTGAGCTCCGGAGTCCTGGCTTCTGCCTTTCTTGCTCTTAATGCAAGCAGAAAGCTTTTGCACTGCGTCTGGCGAGGAGAACGTGTGACAGGACAGCACATGTTTGTGCAGCTCACCCCTGCCACTGACACAAGCACGGATTTGCAGCACCCTATTCCACCCTTAGTGTGACAGGTTTCTGCGCTGTGCAGGGCATTTCTCTGCATCTGGGAGTCCAAGGGAAAGTAAAATTGTTGCCGCAGAGAGCAGCAACAGCAGTAGGGAGCAGCAGAAGGAAGTCGTTTCAGTACTTCTTCCACACGACATCTAGCAACTAATCAGCAAGCGTGCGAGCGGCAGCGATGTGCCACTTGCAATCTGAAAGTTTCCCGTGCCACATGCCTGTTCAACACCTTCCTTATTCGCCTGCCCGCAGCGCTCGCGCTTTCCCCCGCCCGCGCTCTGACCGGCACTCTCCCTCTGACACACATGGTTCCTTGGCCGCTTGCCAAGAGCTCCGGAAAGCAGCTTCTGCCGAAGGAGGCTCGCCTCTTGCGGTTACCTTCTCTGAGCTCCGGAGTCCTGGCTTCTGCCTTTCTTGCTCTTAATGCAAGCAGAAAGCTTTTGCACTGCGTCTGGCGAGGAGAACGTGTGACAGGACAGCACATGTTTGTGCAGCTCACCCCTGCCACTGACACAAGCACGGATTTGCAGCACCCTATTCCACCCATGGTGTGACAGGTTTCTGCGCTGTGCAGGGCATTTCTCTGCATCTGGGAGTCCAAGGGAAAGTAAAATTGTTGTCGCAGAGAGCAGCAACAGCAGTAGGGAGCAGCAGAAGGAAGTCTTGCCCGTACTTCTTCTACAAGACAACTAGAGACTTGTCAGCAAGCGGCTGAGCAGCATCTACGTTCCACTTGCAGTCTGAAAGTTTCCAGTGCCACATGCCTGTTCAACACCTTCCTTATTCGCCTGCCCGCAGCGCTCGCGCTTTCCCCCGCCCGCGCTCTGACCGGCACTCTCCCTCTGACACACATGGTTCCTTGGCCGGTTGCCAAGAGCTCCGGAAAGCAGCTTCTGCCGAAGGAGGCTCGCCTCTTGCGGTTACCTTCTCTGAGCTCCGGAGTCTTGGCTTCTGCCTTTCTTGCTCATAATGCAAGCAGAAAGCTTTTGCACTGCGTCTGGCGAGGAGAACGTGTGACAGGACAGCACATGTTTGTGCAGATCACTCCTGCCACTGACACAAGCACGGATTTGCAGCACCCTATTCCACCCATGGTGTGACAGGTTTCTGCGCTGTGCAGGGCATTTCTCTGCATCTGGGAGTCCAAGGGAAAGTAAAATTGTTGTCGCAGAGAGCAGCAACAGCAGTAGGGAGCAGCAGAAGGAAGTCTTGCCCGTACTTCTTCTACAAGACAACTAGAGACTTGTCAGCAAGCGGCTGAGCAGCATCTACGTTCCACTTGCAGTCTGAAAGTTTCCCGTGCCACATGCCTGTTCAACACCTTCCTTATTCGCCTGCCCGCAGCGCTCGCGCTTTCCCCTGCCCGCGCTCTGACCGGCACTCTCCCTCTGACACACATGGTTCCTTGGCCGGTTGCCAAGAGCTCCGGAAAGCAGCTTCTGCCGAAGGAGGCTCGCCTCTTGCGGTTACCTTCTCTGAGCTCCGGAGTCCTGGCTTCTGCCTTTCTTGCTCTTAATGCAAGCAGAAAGCTTTTGCACTGCGTCTGGCGAGGAGAACGTGTGACAGGACAGCACATGTTTGTGCAGCTCACCCCTGCCACTGACACAAGCACGGATTTGCAGCACCCTATTCCACCCATGGTGTGACAGGTTTCTGCGCTGTGCAGGGCATTTCTCTGCATCTGGGAGTCCAAGAGAAAGTAAAATTGTTGTCGCAGAGAGCAGCAACAGCAGTAGGGAGCAGCAGAAGGAAGTCTTGCCCGTACTTCTTCTACAAGACAACTAGAGACTTGTCAGCAAGCGGCTGAGCAGCATCTACGTTCCACTTGCAGTCTGAAAGTTTCCCGTGCCAGATACCTGTTCAACACCTTCCTTATTCGCCTGCCCGCAGCGCTCGCGCTTTCCCCTGCCCGCGCTCTGACCGGCACTCTCCCTCTGACACACATGGTTCCTTGGCCGGTTGCCAAGAGCTCCTGAAAGCAGCTTCTGCCGAAGGAGGCTCGCCTCTTGCGGTTACCTTCTCTGAGCTCCGGAGTCCTGGCTTCTGCCTTTCTTGCTCTTAATGCAAGCAGAAAGCTTTTGCACTGCGTCTGGCGAGGAGAACGTGTGACAGGACAGCACATGTTTGTGCAGCTCACCCCTGCCACTGACACAAGCACGGATTTGCAGCACCCTATTCCACCCATGGTGTGACAGGTTTCTGCGCTGTGCAGGGCATTTCTCTGCATCTGGGAGTCCAAGGGAAAGTAAAATTGTTGTCGCAGAGAGCAGCAACAGCAGTAGGGAGCAGCAGAAGGAAGTCGTGGCCGTACTTCTTCTACAAGACAACTAGAGACTTGTCAGCAAGCGGCTGAGCAGCATCTACGTTCCACTTGCAGTCTGAAAGTTTCCAGTGCCACATGCCTGTTCAACACCTTCCTTATTCGCCTGCCCGCAGCGCTCGCGCTTTCCCCCGCCCGCGCTCTGACCGGCACTCTCCCTCTGACACACATGGTTCCTTGGCCGGTTGCCAAGAGCTCCGGAAAGCAGCTTCTGCCGAAGGAGGCTCGCCTCTTGCGGTTACCTTCTCTGAGCTCCGGAGTCCTGGCTTCTGCCTTTCTTGCTCTTAATGCAAGCAGAAAGCTTTTGCACTGCGTCTGGCGAGGAGAACGTGTGACAGGACAGCACATGTTTGTGCAGCTCACCCCTGCCACTGACACAAGCACGGATTTGCAGCACCCTATTCCACCCTTAGTGTGACAGGTTTCTGCGCTGTGCAGGGCATTTCTCTGCATCTGGGAGTCCAAGGGAAAGTAAAATTGTTGCCGCAGAGAGCAGCAACAGCAGTAGGGAGCAGCAGAAGGAAGTCGTTTCAGTACTTCTTCCACACGACATCTAGCAACTAATCAGCAAGCGTGCGAGCGGCAGCGATGTGCCACTTGCAATCTGAAAGTTTCCCGTGCCACATGCCTGTTCAACACCTTCCTTATTCGCCTGCCCGCAGCGCTCGCGCTTTCCCCCGCCCGCGCTCTGACCGGCACTCTCCCTCTGACACACATGGTTCCTTGGCCGGTTGCCGAGAGCTCCGGAAAGCAGCTTCTGCCGAAGGAGGCTCGCCTCTTGCGGTTACCTTCTCTGAGCTCCGGAGTCCTGGCTTCTGCCTTTCTTGCTCTTAATGCAAGCAGAAAGCTTTTGCACTGCGTCTGGCGAGGAGAACGTGTGACAGGACAGCACATGTTTGTGCAGCTCACCCCTGCCACTGACACAAGCACGGATTTGCAGCACCCTATTCCACCCATGGTGTGACAGGTTTCTGCGCTGTGCAGGGCATTTCTCTGCATCTGGGAGTCCAAGGGAAAGTAAAATTGTTGTCGCAGAGAGCAGCAACAGCAGTAGGGAGCAGCAGAAGGAAGTCTTGCCCGTACTTCTTCTACAAGACAACTAGAGACTTGTCAGCAAGCGGCTGAGCAGCATCTACGTTCCACTTGCAGTCTGAAAGTTTCCAGTGCCACATGCCTGTTCAACACCTTCCTTATTCGCCTGCCCGCAGCGCTCGCGCTTTCCCCCGCCCGCGCTCTGACCGGCACTCTCCCTCTGACACACATGGTTCCTTGGCCGGTTGCCAAGAGCTCCTGAAAGCAGCTTCTGCCGAAGGAGGCTCGCCTCTTGCGGTTACCTTCTCTGAGCTCCGGAGTCCTGGCTTCTGCCTTTCTTGCTCTTAATGCAAGCAGAAAGCTTTTGCACTGCGTCTGGCGAGGAGAACGTGTGACAGGACAGCACATGTTTGTGCAGCTCACCCCTGCCACTGACACAAGCACGGATTTGCAGCACCCTATTCCACCCATGGTGTGACAGGTTTCTGCGCTGTGCAGGGCATTTCTCTGCATCTGGGAGTCCAAGGGAAAGTAAAATTGTTGTCGCAGAGAGCAGCAACAGCAGTAGGGAGCAGCAGAAGGAACTCGTGGCCGTACTTCTTCTACAAGACAACTAGAGACTTGTCAGCAAGCGGCTGAGCAGCATCTACGTTCCACTTGCAGTCTGAAAGTTTCCCGTGCCAGATACCTGTTCAACACCTTCCTTATTCGCCTGCCCGCAGCGCTCGCGCTTTCCCCTGCCCGCGCTCTGACCGGCACTCTCCCTCTGACACACATGGTTCCTTGGCCGGTTGCCAAGAGCTCCGGAAAGCAGCTTCTGCCGAAGGAGGCTCGCCTCTTGCGGTTACCTTCTCTGAGCTCCGGAGTCCTGGCTTCTGCCTTTCTTGCTCTTAATGCAAGCAGAAAGCTTTTGCACTGCGTCTGGCGAGGAGAACGTGTGACAGGAGAGCACATGTTTGTGCAGCTCACCCCTGCCACTGACACAAGCACGGATTTGCAGCACCCTATTCCACCCTTAGTGTGACAGGTTTCTGCGCTGTGCAGGGCATTTCTCTGCATCTGGGAGTCCAAGGGAAAGTAAAATTGTTGCCGCAGAGAGCAGCAACAGCAGTAGGGAGCAGCAGAAGGAAGTCGTTTCAGTACTTCTTCCACACGACATCTAGCAACTAATCAGCAAGCGTGCGAGCGGCAGCGATGTGCCACTTGCAATCTGAAAGTTTCCCGTGCCACATGCCTGTTCAACACCTTCCTTATTCGCCTGCCCGCAGCGCTCGCGCTTTCCCCCGCCCGCGCTCTGACCGGCACTCTCCCTCTGACACACATGGTTCCTTGGCCGCTTGCCAAGAGCTCCGGAAAGCAGCTTCTGCCGAAGGAGGCTCGCCTCTTGCGGTTACCTTCTCTGAGCTCCGGAGTCCTGGCTTCTGCCTTTCTTGCTCTTAATGCAAGCAGAAAGCTTTTGCACTGCGTCTGGCGAGGAGAACGTGTGACAGGACAGCACATGTTTGTGCAGCTCACCCCTGCCACTGACACAAGCACGGATTTGCAGCACCCTATTCCACCCATGGTGTGACAGGTTTCTGCGCTGTGCAGGGCATTTCTCTGCATCTGGGAGTCCAAGGGAAAGTAAAATTGTCGCAGAGAGCAGCAACAGCAGTAGGGAGCAGCAGAAGGAAGTCTTGCCCGTACTTCTTCTACAAGACAACTAGAGACTTGTCAGCAAGCGGCTGAGCAGCATCTACGTTCCATTTGCAGTCTGAAAGTTTCCCGTGCCAGATACCTGTTCAACACCTTCCTTATTCGCCTGCCCGCAGCGCTCGCGCTTTTCCCCGCCCGCGCTCCGACCGGCACTCTCCCTCTGACACACATGGTTCCTTGGCCGGTTGCCAAGAGCTCCGGAAAGCAGCTTCTGCCGAAGGAGGCTCGCCTCTTGCGGTTACCTTCTCTGAGCTCCGGAGTCCTGGCTTCTGCCTTTCTTGCTCTTAATGCAAGCAGAAAGCTTTTGCACTGCGTCTGGCGAGGAGAACGTGTGACAGGACAGCACATGTTTGTGCAGCTCACCCCTGCCACTGACACAAGCACGGATTTGTAGCACCCTATTCCACCCATGGTGTGACAGGTTTCTGCGCTGTGCAGGGCATTTCTCTGCATCTGGGAGTCCAAGGGAAAGTAAAATTGTTGTCGCAGAGAGCAGCAACAGCAGTAGGGAGCAGCAGAAGGAAGTCGTGGCCGTACTTCTTCCACACGACATCTAGCAACTAATCAGCAAGCGTGCGAGCGGCAGCGATGTGCCACTTGCAATCTGAAAGTTTCCCGTGCCACATGCCTGTTCAACACCTTCCTTATTCGCCTGCCCGCAGCGCTCGCGCTTTCCCCCGCCCGCGCTCTGACCGGCACTCTCCCTCTGACACACATGGTTCCTTGGCCGGTTGCCAAGAGCTCCGGAAAGCAGCTTCTGCCGAAGGAGGCTCGCCTCTTGCGGTTACCTTCTCTGAGCTCCGGAGTCTTGGCTTCTGCCTTTCTTGCTCATAATGCAAGCAGAAAGCTTTTGCACTGCGTCTGGCGAGGAGAACGTGTGACAGGACAGCACATGTTTGTGCAGATCACTCCTGCCACTGACACAAGCACGGATTTGCAGCACCCTATTCCACCCATGGTGTGACAGGTTTCTGCGCTGTGCAGGGCATTTCTCTGCATCTGGGAGTCCAAGGGAAAGTAAAATTGTTGTCGCAGAGAGCAGCAACAGCAGTAGGGAGCAGCAGAAGGAAGTCTTGCCCGTACTTCTTCTACAAGACAACTAGAGACTTGTCAGCAAGCGGCTGAGCAGCATCTACGTTCCACTTGCAGTCTGAAAGTTTCCCGTGCCACATGCCTGTTCAACACCTTCCTTATTCGTCTGCCCGCAGCGCTCGCGCTTTCCCCCGCCCGCGCTCTGACCGGCACTCTCCCTCTGACACACATGGTTCCTTGGCCGGTTGCCAAGAGCTCCGGAAAGCAGCTTCTGCCGAAGGAGGCTCGCCTCTTGCGGTTACCTTCTCTGAGCTCCGGAGTCCTGGCTTCTGCCTTTCTTGCTCTTAATGCAAGCGGAAAGCTTTTGCACTGCGTCTGGCGAGGAGAACGTGTGACAGGACAGCACATGTTTGTGCAGCTCACCCCTGCCACTGACACAAGCACGGATTTGCAGCACCCTATTCCACCCTTAGTGTGACAGGTTTCTGCGCTGTGCAGGGCATTTCTCTGCATCTGGGAGTCCAAGGGAAAGTAAAATTGTTGTCGCAGAGAGCAGCAACAGCAGTAGGGAGCAGCAGAAGGAAGTCGTGGCCGTACTTCTTCTACAAGACAACTAGAGACTTGTCAGCAAGCGGCTGAGCAGCATCTACGTTCCACTTGCAGTCTGAAAGTTTCCCGTGCCACATGCCTGTTCAACACCTTCCTTATTCGCCTGCCCGCAGCGCTCGCGCTTTCCCCCGCCCGCGCTCTGACCGGCACTCTCCCTCTGACACACATGGTTCCTTGGCCGGTTGCCAAGAGCTCCTGAAAGCAGCTTCTGCCGAAGGAGGCTCGCCTCTTGCGGTTACCTTCTCTGAGCTCCGGAGTCCTGGCTTCTGCCTTTCTTGCTCTTAATGCAAGCAGAAAGCTTTTGCACTGCGTCTGGCGAGGAGAACGTGTGACAGGACAGCACATGTTTGTGCAGCTCACCCCTGCCACTGACACAAGCACGGATTTGCAGCACCCTATTCCACCCATGGTGTGACAGGTTTCTGCGCTGTGCAGGGCATTTCTCTGCATCTGGGAGTCCAAGAGAAAGTAAAATTGTTGTCGCAGAGAGCAGCAACAGCAGTAGGGAGCAGCAGAAGGAAGTCTTGCCCGTACTTCTTCTACAAGACAACTAGAGACTTGTCAGCAAGCGGCTGAGCAGCATCTACGTTCCACTTGCAGTCTGAAAGTTTCCCGTGCCAGATACCTGTTCAACACCTTCCTTATTCGCCTGCCCGCAGCGCTCGCGCTTTCCCCTGCCCGCGCTCTGACCGGCACTCTCCCTCTGACACACATGGTTCCTTGGCCGGTTGCCAAGAGCTCCTGAAAGCAGCTTCTGCCGAAGGAGGCTCGCCTCTTGCGGTTACCTTCTCTGAGCTCCGGAGTCCTGGCTTCTGCCTTTCTTGCTCTTAATGCAAGCAGAAAGCTTTTGCACTGCGTCTGGCGAGGAGAACGTGTGACAGGACAGCACATGTTTGTGCAGCTCACCCCTGCCACTGACACAAGCACGGATTTGCAGCACCCTATTCCACCCATGGTGTGACAGGTTTCTGCGCTGTGCAGGGCATTTCTCTGCATCTGGGAGTCCAAGGGAAAGTAAAATTGTTGTCGCAGAGAGCAGCAACAGCAGTAGGGAGCAGCAGAAGGAAGTCGTGGCCGTACTTCTTCTACAAGACAACTAGAGACTTGTCAGCAAGCGGCTGAGCAGCATCTACGTTCCACTTGCAGTCTGAAAGTTTCCAGTGCCACATGCCTGTTCAACACCTTCCTTATTCGCCTGCCCGCAGCGCTCGCGCTTTCCCCCGCCCGCGCTCTGACCGGCACTCTCCCTCTGACACACATGGTTCCTTGGCCGGTTGCCAAGAGCTCCGGAAAGCAGCTTCTGCCGAAGGAGGCTCGCCTCTTGCGGTTACCTTCTCTGAGCTCCGGAGTCCTGGCTTCTGCCTTTCTTGCTCTTAATGCAAGCAGAAAGCTTTTGCACTGCGTCTGGCGAGGAGAACGTGTGACAGGACAGCACATGTTTGTGCAGCTCACCCCTGCCACTGACACAAGCACGGATTTGCAGCACCCTATTCCACCCTTAGTGTGACAGGTTTCTGCGCTGTGCAGGGCATTTCTCTGCATCTGGGAGTCCAAGGGAAAGTAAAATTGTTGCCGCAGAGAGCAGCAACAGCAGTAGGGAGCAGCAGAAGGAAGTCGTTTCAGTACTTCTTCCACACGACATCTAGCAACTAATCAGCAAGCGTGCGAGCGGCAGCGATGTGCCACTTGCAATCTGAAAGTTTCCCGTGCCACATGCCTGTTCAACACCTTCCTTATTCGCCTGCCCGCAGCGCTCGCGCTTTCCCCCGCCCGCGCTCTGACCGGCACTCTCCCTCTGACACACATGGTTCCTTGGCCGGTTGCCGAGAGCTCCGGAAAGCAGCTTCTGCCGAAGGAGGCTCGCCTCTTGCGGTTACCTTCTCTGAGCTCCGGAGTCCTGGCTTCTGCCTTTCTTGCTCTTAATGCAAGCAGAAAGCTTTTGCACTGCGTCTGGCGAGGAGAACGTGTGACAGGACAGCACATGTTTGTGCAGCTCACCCCTGCCACTGACACAAGCACGGATTTGCAGCACCCTATTCCACCCATGGTGTGACAGGTTTCTGCGCTGTGCAGGGCATTTCTCTGCATCTGGGAGTCCAAGGGAAAGTAAAATTGTTGTCGCAGAGAGCAGCAACAGCAGTAGGGAGCAGCAGAAGGAAGTCTTGCCCGTACTTCTTCTACAAGACAACTAGAGACTTGTCAGCAAGCGGCTGAGCAGCATCTACGTTCCACTTGCAGTCTGAAAGTTTCCAGTGCCACATGCCTGTTCAACACCTTCCTTATTCGCCTGCCCGCAGCGCTCGCGCTTTCCCCCGCCCGCGCTCTGACCGGCACTCTCCCTCTGACACACATGGTTCCTTGGCCGGTTGCCAAGAGCTCCTGAAAGCAGCTTCTGCCGAAGGAGGCTCGCCTCTTGCGGTTACCTTCTCTGAGCTCCGGAGTCCTGGCTTCTGCCTTTCTTGCTCTTAATGCAAGCAGAAAGCTTTTGCACTGCGTCTGGCGAGGAGAACGTGTGACAGGACAGCACATGTTTGTGCAGCTCACCCCTGCCACTGACACAAGCACGGATTTGCAGCACCCTATTCCACCCATGGTGTGACAGGTTTCTGCGCTGTGCAGGGCATTTCTCTGCATCTGGGAGTCCAAGGGAAAGTAAAATTGTTGTCGCAGAGAGCAGCAACAGCAGTAGGGAGCAGCAGAAGGAACTCGTGGCCGTACTTCTTCTACAAGACAACTAGAGACTTGTCAGCAAGCGGCTGAGCAGCATCTACGTTCCACTTGCAGTCTGAAAGTTTCCCGTGCCAGATACCTGTTCAACACCTTCCTTATTCGCCTGCCCGCAGCGCTCGCGCTTTCCCCTGCCCGCGCTCTGACCGGCACTCTCCCTCTGACACACATGGTTCCTTGGCCGGTTGCCAAGAGCTCCGGAAAGCAGCTTCTGCCGAAGGAGGCTCGCCTCTTGCGGTTACCTTCTCTGAGCTCCGGAGTCCTGGCTTCTGCCTTTCTTGCTCTTAATGCAAGCAGAAAGCTTTTGCACTGCGTCTGGCGAGGAGAACGTGTGACAGGAGAGCACATGTTTGTGCAGCTCACCCCTGCCACTGACACAAGCACGGATTTGCAGCACCCTATTCCACCCTTAGTGTGACAGGTTTCTGCGCTGTGCAGGGCATTTCTCTGCATCTGGGAGTCCAAGGGAAAGTAAAATTGTTGCCGCAGAGAGCAGCAACAGCAGTAGGGAGCAGCAGAAGGAAGTCGTTTCAGTACTTCTTCCACACGACATCTAGCAACTAATCAGCAAGCGTGCGAGCGGCAGCGATGTGCCACTTGCAATCTGAAAGTTTCCCGTGCCACATGCCTGTTCAACACCTTCCTTATTCGCCTGCCCGCAGCGCTCGCGCTTTCCCCCGCCCGCGCTCTGACCGGCACTCTCCCTCTGACACACATGGTTCCTTGGCCGCTTGCCAAGAGCTCCGGAAAGCAGCTTCTGCCGAAGGAGGCTCGCCTCTTGCGGTTACCTTCTCTGAGCTCCGGAGTCCTGGCTTCTGCCTTTCTTGCTCTTAATGCAAGCAGAAAGCTTTTGCACTGCGTCTGGCGAGGAGAACGTGTGACAGGACAGCACATGTTTGTGCAGCTCACCCCTGCCACTGACACAAGCACGGATTTGCAGCACCCTATTCCACCCATGGTGTGACAGGTTTCTGCGCTGTGCAGGGCATTTCTCTGCATCTGGGAGTCCAAGGGAAAGTAAAATTGTTGTCGCAGAGAGCAGCAACAGCAGTAGGGAGCAGCAGAAGGAAGTCTTGCCCGTACTTCTTCTACAAGACAACTAGAGACTTGTCAGCAAGCGGCTGAGCAGCATCTACGTTCCATTTGCAGTCTGAAAGTTTCCCGTGCCAGATACCTGTTCAACACCTTCCTTATTCGCCTGCCCGCAGCGCTCGCGCTTTTCCCCGCCCGCGCTCCGACCGGCACTCTCCCTCTGACACACATGGTTCCTTGGCCGGTTGCCAAGAGCTCCGGAAAGCAGCTTCTGCCGAAGGAGGCTCGCCTCTTGCGGTTACCTTCTCTGAGCTCCGGAGTCCTGGCTTCTGCCTTTCTTGCTCTTAATGCAAGCAGAAAGCTTTTGCACTGCGTCTGGCGAGGAGAACGTGTGACAGGACAGCACATGTTTGTGCAGCTCACCCCTGCCACTGACACAAGCACGGATTTGTAGCACCCTATTCCACCCATGGTGTGACAGGTTTCTGCGCTGTGCAGGGCATTTCTCTGCATCTGGGAGTCCAAGGGAAAGTAAAATTGTTCTCGCAGAGAGCAGCAACAGCAGTAGGGAGCAGCAGAAGGAAGTCTTTCCGTACTTCTTCCACACGACATCTAGCAACTAATCAGCAAGCGTGCGAGCGGCAGCGATGTGCCACTTGCAATCTGAAAGTGTCCCGTGCCACATGCCTGTTCAACACCTTCCTTATTCGCCTGCCCGCAGCGCTCGCGCTTTCCCCCGCCCGCGCTCTGACCGGCACTCTCCCTCTGACACACATGGTTCCTTGGCCGGTTGCCAAGAGCTCCGGAAAGCAGCTTCTGCCGAAGGAGGCTCGCCTCTTGCGGTTACCTTCTCTGAGCTCCGGAGTCTTGGCTTCTGCCTTTCTTGCTCATAATGCAAGCAGAAAGCTTTTGCACTGCGTCTGGCGAGGAGAACGTGTGACAGGACAGCACATGTTTGTGCAGATCACTCCTGCCACTGACACAAGCACGGATTTGCAGCACCCTATTCCACCCATGGTGTGACAGGTTTCTGCGCTGTGCAGGGCATTTCTCTGCATCTGGGAGTCCAAGGGAAAGTAAAATTGTTGTCGCAGAGAGCAGCAACAGCAGTAGGGAGCAGCAGAAGGAAGTCTTGCCCGTACTTCTTCTACAAGACAACTAGAGACTTGTCAGCAAGCGGCTGAGCAGCATCTACGTTCCACTTGCAGTCTGAAAGTTTCCCGTGCCACATGCCTGTTCAACACCTTCCTTATTCGCCTGCCCGCAGCGCTCGCGCTTTCCCCCGCCCGCGCTCTGACCGGCACTCTCCCTCTGACACACATGGTTCCTTGGCCGGTTGCCAAGAGCTCCGGAAAGCAGCTTCTGCCGAAGGAGGCTCGCCTCTTGCGGTTACCTTCTCTGAGCTCCGGAGTCCTGGCTTCTGCCTTTCTTGCTCTTAATGCAAGCGGAAAGCTTTTGCACTGCGTCTGGCGAGGAGAACGTGTGACAGGACAGCACATGTTTGTGCAGCTCACCCCTGCCACTGACACAAGCACGGATTTGCAGCACCCTATTCCACCCTTAGTGTGACAGGTTTCTGCGCTGTGCAGGGCATTTCTCTGCATCTGGGAGTCCAAGGGAAAGTAAAATTGTTGTCGCAGAGAGCAGCAACAGCAGTAGGGAGCAGCAGAAGGAAGTCGTGGCCGTACTTCTTCTACAAGACAACTAGAGACTTGTCAGCAAGCGGCTGAGCAGCATCTACGTTCCACTTGCAGTCTGAAAGTTTCCCGTGCCACATGCCTGTTCAACACCTTCCTTATTCGCCTGCCCGCAGCGCTCGCGCTTTCCCCCGCCCGCGCTCTGACCGGCACTCTCCCTCTGACACACATGGTTCCTTGGCCGGTTGCCAAGAGCTCCTGAAAGCAGCTTCTGCCGAAGGAGGCTCGCCTCTTGCGGTTACCTTCTCTGAGCTCCGGAGTCCTGGCTTCTGCCTTTCTTGCTCTTAATGCAAGCAGAAAGCTTTTGCACTGCGTCTGGCGAGGAGAACGTGTGACAGGACAGCACATGTTTGTGCAGCTCACCCCTGCCACTGACACAAGCACGGATTTGCAGCACCCTATTCCACCCTTAGTGTGACAGGTTTCTGCGCTGTGCAGGGCATTTCTCTGCATCTGGGAGTCCAAGGGAAAGTAAAATTGTTGCCGCAGGAGCAGCAACAGCAGTAGGGAGCAGCAGAAGGAAGTCGTTTCAGTACTTCTTCCACACGACATCTAGCAACTAATCAGCAAGCGTGCGAGCGGCAGCGATGTGCCACTTGCAATCTGAAAGTTTCCCGTGCCACATGCCTGTTCAACACCTTCCTTATTCGCCTGCCCGCAGCGCTCGCGCTTTCCCCCGCCCGCGCTCTGACCGGCACTCTCCCTCTGACACACATGGTTCCTTGGCCGGTTGCCAAGAGCTCCGGAAAGCAGCTTCTGCCGAAGGAGGCTCGCCTCTTGCGGTTACCTTCTCTGAGCTCCGGAGTCCTGGCTTCTGCCTTTCTTGCTCTTAATGCAAGCAGAAAGCTTTTGCACTGCGTCTGGCGAGGAGAACGTGTGACAGGACAGCACATGTTTGTGCAGCTCACCCCTGCCACTGACACAAGCACGGATTTGCAGCACCCTATTCCACCCATGGTGTGACAGGTTTCTGCGCTGTGCAGGGCATTTCTCTGCATCTGGGAGTCCAAGGGAAAGTAAAATTGTTGTCGCAGAGAGCAGCAACAGCAGTAGGGAGCAGCAGAAGGAAGTCTTGCCCGTACTTCTTCTACAAGACAACTAGAGACTTGTCAGCAAGCGGCTGAGCAGCATCTACGTTCCACTTGCAGTCTGAAAGTTTCCCGTGCCAGATACCTGTTCAACACCTTCCTTATTCGCCTGCCCGCAGCGCTCGCGCTTTCCCCTGCCCGCGCTCTGACCGGCACTCTCCCTCTGACACACATGGTTCCTTGGCCGGTTGCCAAGAGCTCCTGAAAGCAGCTTCTGCCGAAGGAGGCTCGCCTCTTGCGGTTACCTTCTCTGAGCTCCGGAGTCCTGGCTTCTGCCTTTCTTGCTCTTAATGCAAGCAGAAAGCTTTTGCACTGCGTCTGGCGAGGAGAACGTGTGACAGGACAGCACATGTTTGTGCAGCTCACCCCTGCCACTGACACAAGCACGGATTTGCAGCACCCTATTCCACCCATGGTGTGACAGGTTTCTGCGCTGTGCAGGGCATTTCTCTGCATCTGGGAGTCCAAGGGAAAGTAAAATTGTTGTCGCAGAGAGCAGCAACAGCAGTAGGGAGCAGCAGAAGGAAGTCGTGGCCGTACTTCTTCTACAAGACAACTAGAGACTTGTCAGCAAGCGGCTGAGCAGCATCTACGTTCCACTTGCAGTCTGAAAGTTTCCAGTGCCACATGCCTGTTCAACACCTTCCTTATTCGCCTGCCCGCAGCGCTCGCGCTTTCCCCCGCCCGCGCTCTGACCGGCACTCTCCCTCTGACACACATGGTTCCTTGGCCGGTTGCCAAGAGCTCCGGAAAGCAGCTTCTGCCGAAGGAGGCTCGCCTCTTGCGGTTACCTTCTCTGAGCTCCGGAGTCCTGGCTTCTGCCTTTCTTGCTCTTAATGCAAGCAGAAAGCTTTTGCACTGCGTCTGGCGAGGAGAACGTGTGACAGGACAGCACATGTTTGTGCAGCTCACCCCTGCCACTGACACAAGCACGGATTTGCAGCACCCTATTCCACCCTTAGTGTGACAGGTTTCTGCGCTGTGCAGGGCATTTCTCTGCATCTGGGAGTCCAAGGGAAAGTAAAATTGTTGCCGCAGAGAGCAGCAACAGCAGTAGGGAGCAGCAGAAGGAAGTCGTTTCAGTACTTCTTCCACACGACATCTAGCAACTAATCAGCAAGCGTGCGAGCGGCAGCGATGTGCCACTTGCAATCTGAAAGTTTCCCGTGCCACATGCCTGTTCAACACCTTCCTTATTCGCCTGCCCGCAGCGCTCGCGCTTTCCCCCGCCCGCGCTCTGACCGGCACTCTCCCTCTGACACACATGGTTCCTTGGCCGGTTGCCGAGAGCTCCGGAAAGCAGCTTCTGCCGAAGGAGGCTCGCCTCTTGCGGTTACCTTCTCTGAGCTCCGGAGTCCTGGCTTCTGCCTTTCTTGCTCTTAATGCAAGCAGAAAGCTTTTGCACTGCGTCTGGCGAGGAGAACGTGTGACAGGACAGCACATGTTTGTGCAGCTCACCCCTGCCACTGACACAAGCACGGATTTGCAGCACCCTATTCCACCCATGGTGTGACAGGTTTCTGCGCTGTGCAGGGCATTTCTCTGCATCTGGGAGTCCAAGGGAAAGTAAAATTGTTGTCGCAGAGAGCAGCAACAGCAGTAGGGAGCAGCAGAAGGAAGTCTTGCCCGTACTTCTTCTACAAGACAACTAGAGACTTGTCAGCAAGCGGCTGAGCAGCATCTACGTTCCACTTGCAGTCTGAAAGTTTCCAGTGCCACATGCCTGTTCAACACCTTCCTTATTCGCCTGCCCGCAGCGCTCGCGCTTTCCCCCGCCCGCGCTCTGACCGGCACTCTCCCTCTGACACACATGGTTCCTTGGCCGGTTGCCAAGAGCTCCGGAAAGCAGCTTCTGCCGAAGGAGGCTCGCCTCTTGCGGTTACCTTCTCTGAGCTCCGGAGTCCTGGCTTCTGCCTTTCTTGCTCTTAATGCAAGCAGAAAGCTTTTGCACTGCGTCTGGCGAGGAGAACGTGTGACAGGAGAGCACATGTTTGTGCAGCTCACCCCTGCCACTGACACAAGCACGGATTTGCAGCACCCTATTCCACCCTTAGTGTGACAGGTTTCTGCGCTGTGCAGGGCATTTCTCTGCATCTGGGAGTCCAAGGGAAAGTAAAATTGTTGCCGCAGAGAGCAGCAACAGCAGTAGGGAGCAGCAGAAGGAAGTCGTTTCAGTACTTCTTCCACACGACATCTAGCAACTAATCAGCAAGCGTGCGAGCGGCAGCGATGTGCCACTTGCAATCTGAAAGTTTCCCGTGCCACATGCCTGTTCAACACCTTCCTTATTCGCCTGCCCGCAGCGCTCGCGCTTTCCCCCGCCCGCGCTCTGACCGGCACTCTCCCTCTGACACACATGGTTCCTTGGCCGGTTGCCGAGAGCTCCGGAAAGCAGCTTCTGCCGAAGGAGGCTCGCCTCTTGCGGTTACCTTCTCTGAGCTCCGGAGTCCTGGCTTCTGCCTTTCTTGCTCTTCATGCAAGCAGAAAGCTTTTGCACTGCGTCTGGCGAGGAGAACGTGTGACAGGACAGCACATGTTTGTGCAGCTCACCCCTGCCACTGACACAAGCACGGATTTGCAGCACCCTATTCCACCCATGGTGTGACAGGTTTCTGCGCTGTGCAGGGCATTTCTCTGCATCTGGGAGTCCAAGGGAAAGTAAAATTGTTGTCGCAGAGAGCAGCAACAGCAGTAGGGAGCAGCAGAAGGAAGTCTTGCCCGTACTTCTTCTACAAGACAACTAGAGACTTGTCAGCAAGCGGCTGAGCAGCATCTACGTTCCACTTGCAGTCTGAAAGTTTCCAGTGCCACATGCCTGTTCAACACCTTCCTTATTCGCCTGCCCGCAGCGCTCGCGCTTTCCCCCGCCCGCGCTCTGACCGGCACTCTCCCTCTGACACACATGGTTCCTTGGCCGGTTGCCAAGAGCTCCGGAAAGCAGCTTCTGCCGAAGGAGGCTCGCCTCTTGCGGTTACCTTCTCTGAGCTCCGGAGTCCTGGCTTCTGCCTTTCTTGCTCTTAATGCAAGCAGAAAGCTTTTGCACTGCGTCTGGCGAGGAGAACGTGTGACAGGAGAGCACATGTTTGTGCAGCTCACCCCTGCCACTGACACAAGCACGGATTTGCAGCACCCTATTCCACCCTTAGTGTGACAGGTTTCTGCGCTGTGCAGGGCATTTCTCTGCATCTGGGAGTCCAAGGGAAAGTAAAATTGTTGCCGCAGAGAGCAGCAACAGCAGTAGGGAGCAGCAGAAGGAAGTCGTTTCAGTACTTCTTCCACACGACATCTAGCAACTAATCAGCAAGCGTGCGAGCGGCAGCGATGTGCCACTTGCAATCTGAAAGTTTCCCGTGCCACATGCCTGTTCAACACCTTCCTTATTCGCCTGCCCGCAGCGCTCGCGCTTTCCCCCGCCCGCGCTCTGACCGGCACTCTCCCTCTGACACACATGGTTCCTTGGCCGCTTGCCAAGAGCTCCGGAAAGCAGCTTCTGCCGAAGGAGGCTCGCCTCTTGCGGTTACCTTCTCTGAGCTCCGGAGTCCTGGCTTCTGCCTTTCTTGCTCTTAATGCAAGCAGAAAGCTTTTGCACTGCGTCTGGCGAGGAGAACGTGTGACAGGACAGCACATGTTTGTGCAGCTCACCCCTGCCACTGACACAAGCACGGATTTGCAGCACCCTATTCCACCCATGGTGTGACAGGTTTCTGCGCTGTGCAGGGCATTTCTCTGCATCTGGGAGTCCAAGGGAAAGTAAAATTGTTGTCGCAGAGAGCAGCAACAGCAGTAGGGAGCAGCAGAAGGAAGTCTTGCCCGTACTTCTTCTACAAGACAACTAGAGACTTGTCAGCAAGCGGCTGAGCAGCATCTACGTTCCATTTGCAGTCTGAAAGTTTCCCGTGCCAGATACCTGTTCAACACCTTCCTTATTCGCCTGCCCGCAGCGCTCGCGCTTTTCCCCGCCCGCGCTCCGACCGGCATTCTCCCTCTGACACACATGGTTCCTTGGCCGGTTGCCAAGAGCTCCGGAAAGCAGCTTCTGCCGAAGGAGGCTCGCCTCTTGCGGTTACCTTCTCTGAGCTCCGGAGTCCTGGCTTCTGCCTTTCTTGCTCTTAATGCAAGCAGAAAGCTTTTGCACTGCGTCTGGCGAGGAGAACGTGTGACAGGACAGCACATGTTTGTGCAGCTCACCCCTGCCACTGACACAAGCACGGATTTGTAGCACCCTATTCCACCCATGGTGTGACAGGTTTCTGCGCTGTGCAGGGCATTTCTCTGCATCTGGGAGTCCAAGGGAAAGTAAAATTGTTCTCGCAGAGAGCAGCAACAGCAGTAGGGAGCAGCAGAAGGAAGTCGTTTCAGTACTTCTTCCACACGACATCTAGCAACTAATCAGCAAGCGTGCGAGCGGCAGCGATGTGCCACTTGCAATCTGAAAGTTTCCCGTGCCACATGCCTGTTCAACACCTTCCTTATTCGCCTGCCCGCAGCGCTCGCGCTTTCCCCCGCCCGCGCTCTGACCGGCACTCTCCCTCTGACACACATGGTTCCTTGGCCGGTTGCCGAGAGCTCCTGAAAGCAGCTTCTGCCGAAGGAGGCTCGCCTCTTGCGGTTACCTTCTCTGAGCTCCGGAGTCTTGGCTTCTGCCTTTCTTGCTCATAATGCAAGCAGAAAGCTTTTGCACTGCGTCTGGCGAGGAGAACGTGTGACAGGACAGCACATGTTTGTGCAGATCACTCCTGCCACTGACACAAGCACGGATTTGCAGCACCCTATTCCACCCATGGTGTGACAGGTTTCTGCGCTGTGCAGGGCATTTCTCTGCATCTGGGAGTCCAAGGGAAAGTAAAATTGTTGTCGCAGAGAGCAGCAACAGCAGTAGGGAGCAGCAGAAGGAAGTCTTGCCCGTACTTCTTCTACAAGACAACTAGAGACTTGTCAGCAAGCGGCTGAGCAGCATCTACGTTCCACTTGCAGTCTGAAAGTTTCCCGTGCCACATGCCTGTTCAACACCTTCCTTATTCGCCTGCCCGCAGCGCTCGCGCTTTCCCCCGCCCGCGCTCTGACCGGCACTCTCCCTCTGACACACATGGTTCCTTGGCCGGTTGCCAAGAGCTCCGGAAAGCAGCTTCTGCCGAAGGAGGCTCGCCTCTTGCGGTTACCTTCTCTGAGCTCCGGAGTCCTGGCTTCTGCCTTTCTTGCTCTTAATGCAAGCGGAAAGCTTTTGCACTGCGTCTGGCGAGGAGAACGTGTGACAGGACAGCACATGTTTGTGCAGCTCACCCCTGCCACTGACACAAGCACGGATTTGCAGCACCCTATTCCACCCTTAGTGTGACAGGTTTCTGCGCTGTGCAGGGCATTTCTCTGCATCTGGGAGTCCAAGGGAAAGTAAAATTGTTGTCGCAGAGAGCAGCAACAGCAGTAGGGAGCAGCAGAAGGAAGTCGTGGCCGTACTTCTTCTACAAGACAACTAGAGACTTGTCAGCAAGCGGCTGAGCAGCATCTACGTTCCACTTGCAGTCTGAAAGTTTCCCGTGCCACATGCCTGTTCAACACCTTCCTTATTCGCCTGCCCGCAGCGCTCGCGCTTTCCCCCGCCCGCGCTCTGACCGGCACTCTCCCTCTGACACACATGGTTCCTTGGCCGGTTGCCAAGAGCTCCTGAAAGCAGCTTCTGCCGAAGGAGGCTCGCCTCTTGCGGTTACCTTCTCTGAGCTCCGGAGTCCTGGCTTCTGCCTTTCTTGCTCTTAATGCAAGCAGAAAGCTTTTGCACTGCGTCTGGCGAGGAGAACGTGTGACAGGACAGCACATGTTTGTGCAGCTCACCCCTGCCACTGACACAAGCACGGATTTGCAGCACCCTATTCCACCCTTAGTGTGACAGGTTTCTGCGCTGTGCAGGGCATTTCTCTGCATCTGGGAGTCCAAGGGAAAGTAAAATTGTTGCCGCAGAGAGCAGCAACAGCAGTAGGGAGCAGCAGAAGGAAGTCGTTTCAGTACTTCTTCCACACGACATCTAGCAACTAATCAGCAAGCGTGCGAGCGGCAGCGATGTGCCACTTGCAATCTGAAAGTTTCCCGTGCCACATGCCTGTTCAACACCTTCCTTATTCGCCTGCCCGCAGCGCTCGCGCTTTCCCCCGCCCGCGCTCTGACCGGCACTCTCCCTCTGACACACATGGTTCCTTGGCCGGTTGCCGAGAGCTCCGGAAAGCAGCTTCTGCCGAAGGAGGCTCGCCTCTTGCGGTTACCTTCTCTGAGCTCCGGAGTCCTGGCTTCTGCCTTTCTTGCTCTTCATGCAAGCAGAAAGCTTTTGCACTGCGTCTGGCGAGGAGAACGTGTGACAGGACAGCACATGTTTGTGCAGCTCACCCCTGCCACTGACACAAGCACGGATTTGCAGCACCCTATTCCACCCATGGTGTGACAGGTTTCTGCGCTGTGCAGGGCATTTCTCTGCATCTGGGAGTCCAAGGGAAAGTAAAATTGTTGTCGCAGAGAGCAGCAACAGCAGTAGGGAGCAGCAGAAGGAAGTCTTGCCCGTACTTCTTCTACAAGACAACTAGAGACTTGTCAGCAAGCGGCTGAGCAGCATCTACGTTCCACTTGCAGTCTGAAAGTTTCCAGTGCCACATGCCTGTTCAACACCTTCCTTATTCGCCTGCCCGCAGCGCTCGCGCTTTCCCCCGCCCGCGCTCTGACCGGCACTCTCCCTCTGACACACATGGTTCCTTGGCCGGTTGCCAAGAGCTCCGGAAAGCAGCTTCTGCCGAAGGAGGCTCGCCTCTTGCGGTTACCTTCTCTGAGCTCCGGAGTCCTGGCTTCTGCCTTTCTTGCTCTTAATGCAAGCAGAAAGCTTTTGCACTGCGTCTGGCGAGGAGAACGTGTGACAGGAGAGCACATGTTTGTGCAGCTCACCCCTGCCACTGACACAAGCACGGATTTGCAGCACCCTATTCCACCCTTAGTGTGACAGGTTTCTGCGCTGTGCAGGGCATTTCTCTGCATCTGGGAGTCCAAGGGAAAGTAAAATTGTTGCCGCAGAGAGCAGCAACAGCAGTAGGGAGCAGCAGAAGGAAGTCGTTTCAGTACTTCTTCCACACGACATCTAGCAACTAATCAGCAAGCGTGCGAGCGGCAGCGATGTGCCACTTGCAATCTGAAAGTTTCCCGTGCCACATGCCTGTTCAACACCTTCCTTATTCGCCTGCCCGCAGCGCTCGCGCTTTCCCCCGCCCGCGCTCTGACCGGCACTCTCCCTCTGACACACATGGTTCCTTGGCCGCTTGCCAAGAGCTCCGGAAAGCAGCTTCTGCCGAAGGAGGCTCGCCTCTTGCGGTTACCTTCTCTGAGCTCCGGAGTCCTGGCTTCTGCCTTTCTTGCTCTTAATGCAAGCAGAAAGCTTTTGCACTGCGTCTGGCGAGGAGAACGTGTGACAGGACAGCACATGTTTGTGCAGCTCACCCCTGCCACTGACACAAGCACGGATTTGCAGCACCCTATTCCACCCATGGTGTGACAGGTTTCTGCGCTGTGCAGGGCATTTCTCTGCATCTGGGAGTCCAAGGGAAAGTAAAATTGTTGTCGCAGAGAGCAGCAACAGCAGTAGGGAGCAGCAGAAGGAAGTCTTGCCCGTACTTCTTCTACAAGACAACTAGAGACTTGTCAGCAAGCGGCTGAGCAGCATCTACGTTCCATTTGCAGTCTGAAAGTTTCCCGTGCCAGATACCTGTTCAACACCTTCCTTATTCGCCTGCCCGCAGCGCTCGCGCTTTCCCCCGCCCGCGCTCTGACCGGCACTCTCCCTCTGACACACATGGTTCCTTGGCCGGTTGCCAAGAGCTCCGGAAAGCAGCTTCTGCCGAAGGAGGCTCGCCTCTTGCGGTTACCTTCTCTGAGCTCCGGAGTCCTGGCTTCTGCCTTTCTTGCTCTTAATGCAAGCGGAAAGCTTTTGCACTGCGTCTGGCGAGGAGAACGTGTGACAGGACAGCACATGTTTGTGCAGCTCACCCCTGCCACTGACACAAGCACGGATTTGCAGCACCCTATTCCACCCTTAGTGTGACAGGTTTCTGCGCTGTGCAGGGCATTTCTCTGCATCTGGGAGTCCAAGGGAAAGTAAAATTGTTGTCGCAGAGAGCAGCAACAGCAGTAGGGAGCAGCAGAAGGAAGTCGTGGCCGTACTTCTTCTACAAGACAACTAGAGACTTGTCAGCAAGCGGCTGAGCAGCATCTACGTTCCACTTGCAGTCTGAAAGTTTCCCGTGCCACATGCCTGTTCAACACCTTCCTTATTCGCCTGCCCGCAGCGCTCGCGCTTTCCCCCGCCCGCGCTCTGACCGGCACTCTCCCTCTGACACACATGGTTCCTTGGCCGGTTGCCAAGAGCTCCTGAAAGCAGCTTCTGCCGAAGGAGGCTCGCCTCTTGCGGTTACCTTCTCTGAGCTCCGGAGTCCTGGCTTCTGCCTTTCTTGCTCTTAATGCAAGCAGAAAGCTTTTGCACTGCGTCTGGCGAGGAGAACGTGTGACAGGACAGCACATGTTTGTGCAGCTCACCCCTGCCACTGACACAAGCACGGATTTGCAGCACCCTATTCCACCCTTAGTGTGACAGGTTTCTGCGCTGTGCAGGGCATTTCTCTGCATCTGGGAGTCCAAGGGAAAGTAAAATTGTTGCCGCAGAGAGCAGCAACAGCAGTAGGGAGCAGCAGAAGGAAGTCGTTTCAGTACTTCTTCCACACGACATCTAGCAACTAATCAGCAAGCGTGCGAGCGGCAGCGATGTGCCACTTGCAATCTGAAAGTTTCCCGTGCCACATGCCTGTTCAACACCTTCCTTATTCGCCTGCCCGCAGCGCTCGCGCTTTCCCCCGCCCGCGCTCTGACCGGCACTCTCCCTCTGACACACATGGTTCCTTGGCCGGTTGCCGAGAGCTCCGGAAAGCAGCTTCTGCCGAAGGAGGCTCGCCTCTTGCGGTTACCTTCTCTGAGCTCCGGAGTCCTGGCTTCTGCCTTTCTTGCTCTTCATGCAAGCAGAAAGCTTTTGCACTGCGTCTGGCGAGGAGAACGTGTGACAGGACAGCACATGTTTGTGCAGCTCACCCCTGCCACTGACACAAGCACGGATTTGCAGCACCCTATTCCACCCATGGTGTGACAGGTTTCTGCGCTGTGCAGGGCATTTCTCTGCATCTGGGAGTCCAAGGGAAAGTAAAATTGTTGTCGCAGAGAGCAGCAACAGCAGTAGGGAGCAGCAGAAGGAAGTCTTGCCCGTACTTCTTCTACAAGACAACTAGAGACTTGTCAGCAAGCGGCTGAGCAGCATCTACGTTCCACTTGCAGTCTGAAAGTTTCCAGTGCCACATGCCTGTTCAACACCTTCCTTATTCGCCTGCCCGCAGCGCTCGCGCTTTCCCCCGCCCGCGCTCTGACCGGCACTCTCCCTCTGACACACATGGTTCCTTGGCCGGTTGCCAAGAGCTCCGGAAAGCAGCTTCTGCCGAAGGAGGCTCGCCTCTTGCGGTTACCTTCTCTGAGCTCCGGAGTCCTGGCTTCTGCCTTTCTTGCTCTTAATGCAAGCAGAAAGCTTTTGCACTGCGTCTGGCGAGGAGAACGTGTGACAGGAGAGCACATGTTTGTGCAGCTCACCCCTGCCACTGACACAAGCACGGATTTGCAGCACCCTATTCCACCCTTAGTGTGACAGGTTTCTGCGCTGTGCAGGGCATTTCTCTGCATCTGGGAGTCCAAGGGAAAGTAAAATTGTTGCCGCAGAGAGCAGCAACAGCAGTAGGGAGCAGCAGAAGGAAGTCGTTTCAGTACTTCTTCCACACGACATCTAGCAACTAATCAGCAAGCGTGCGAGCGGCAGCGATGTGCCACTTGCAATCTGAAAGTTTCCCGTGCCACATGCCTGTTCAACACCTTCCTTATTCGCCTGCCCGCAGCGCTCGCGCTTTCCCCCGCCCGCGCTCTGACCGGCACTCTCCCTCTGACACACATGGTTCCTTGGCCGCTTGCCAAGAGCTCCGGAAAGCAGCTTCTGCCGAAGGAGGCTCGCCTCTTGCGGTTACCTTCTCTGAGCTCCGGAGTCCTGGCTTCTGCCTTTCTTGCTCTTAATGCAAGCAGAAAGCTTTTGCACTGCGTCTGGCGAGGAGAACGTGTGACAGGACAGCACATGTTTGTGCAGCTCACCCCTGCCACTGACACAAGCACGGATTTGCAGCACCCTATTCCACCCATGGTGTGACAGGTTTCTGCGCTGTGCAGGGCATTTCTCTGCATCTGGGAGTCCAAGGGAAAGTAAAATTGTTGTCGCAGAGAGCAGCAACAGCAGTAGGGAGCAGCAGAAGGAAGTCTTGCCCGTACTTCTTCTACAAGACAACTAGAGACTTGTCAGCAAGCGGCTGAGCAGCATCTACGTTCCATTTGCAGTCTGAAAGTTTCCCGTGCCAGATACCTGTTCAACACCTTCCTTATTCGCCTGCCCGCAGCGCTCGCGCTTTTCCCCGCCCGCGCTCCGACCGGCATTCTCCCTCTGACACACATGGTTCCTTGGCCGGTTGCCAAGAGCTCCGGAAAGCAGCTTCTGCCGAAGGAGGCTCGCCTCTTGCGGTTACCTTCTCTGAGCTCCGGAGTCCTGGCTTCTGCCTTTCTTGCTCTTAATGCAAGCAGAAAGCTTTTGCACTGCGTCTGGCGAGGAGAACGTGTGACAGGACAGCACATGTTTGTGCAGCTCACCCCTGCCACTGACACAAGCACGGATTTGTAGCACCCTATTCCACCCATGGTGTGACAGGTTTCTGCGCTGTGCAGGGCATTTCTCTGCATCTGGGAGTCCAAGGGAAAGTAAAATTGTTCTCGCAGAGAGCAGCAACAGCAGTAGGGAGCAGCAGAAGGAAGTCGTTTCAGTACTTCTTCCACACGACATCTAGCAACTAATCAGCAAGCGTGCGAGCGGCAGCGATGTGCCACTTGCAATCTGAAAGTTTCCCGTGCCACATGCCTGTTCAACACCTTCCTTATTCGCCTGCCCGCAGCGCTCGCGCTTTCCCCCGCCCGCGCTCTGACCGGCACTCTCCCTCTGACACACATGGTTCCTTGGCCGGTTGCCGAGAGCTCCTGAAAGCAGCTTCTGCCGAAGGAGGCTCGCCTCTTGCGGTTACCTTCTCTGAGCTCCGGAGTCTTGGCTTCTGCCTTTCTTGCTCATAATGCAAGCAGAAAGCTTTTGCACTGCGTCTGGCGAGGAGAACGTGTGACAGGACAGCACATGTTTGTGCAGATCACTCCTGCCACTGACACAAGCACGGATTTGCAGCACCCTATTCCACCCATGGTGTGACAGGTTTCTGCGCTGTGCAGGGCATTTCTCTGCATCTGGGAGTCCAAGGGAAAGTAAAATTGTTGTCGCAGAGAGCAGCAACAGCAGTAGGGAGCAGCAGAAGGAAGTCTTGCCCGTACTTCTTCTACAAGACAACTAGAGACTTGTCAGCAAGCGGCTGAGCAGCATCTACGTTCCACTTGCAGTCTGAAAGTTTCCCGTGCCACATGCCTGTTCAACACCTTCCTTATTCGCCTGCCCGCAGCGCTCGCGCTTTCCCCCGCCCGCGCTCTGACCGGCACTCTCCCTCTGACACACATGGTTCCTTGGCCGGTTGCCAAGAGCTCCGGAAAGCAGCTTCTGCCGAAGGAGGCTCGCCTCTTGCGGTTACCTTCTCTGAGCTCCGGAGTCCTGGCTTCTGCCTTTCTTGCTCTTAATGCAAGCGGAAAGCTTTTGCACTGCGTCTGGCGAGGAGAACGTGTGACAGGACAGCACATGTTTGTGCAGCTCACCCCTGCCACTGACACAAGCACGGATTTGCAGCACCCTATTCCACCCTTAGTGTGACAGGTTTCTGCGCTGTGCAGGGCATTTCTCTGCATCTGGGAGTCCAAGGGAAAGTAAAATTGTTGTCGCAGAGAGCAGCAACAGCAGTAGGGAGCAGCAGAAGGAAGTCGTGGCCGTACTTCTTCTACAAGACAACTAGAGACTTGTCAGCAAGCGGCTGAGCAGCATCTACGTTCCACTTGCAGTCTGAAAGTTTCCCGTGCCACATGCCTGTTCAACACCTTCCTTATTCGCCTGCCCGCAGCGCTCGCGCTTTCCCCCGCCCGCGCTCTGACCGGCACTCTCCCTCTGACACACATGGTTCCTTGGCCGGTTGCCAAGAGCTCCTGAAAGCAGCTTCTGCCGAAGGAGGCTCGCCTCTTGCGGTTACCTTTTCTGAGCTCCGGAGTCCTGGCTTCTGCCTTTCTTGCTCTTAATGCAAGCAGAAAGCTTTTGCACTGCGTCTGGCGAGGAGAACGTGTGACAGGACAGCACATGTTTGTGCAGCTCACCCCTGCCACTGACACAAGCACGGATTTGCAGCACCCTATTCCACCCTTAGTGTGACAGGTTTCTGCGCTGTGCAGGGCATTTCTCTGCATCTGGGAGTCCAAGGGAAAGTAAAATTGTTGCCGCAGGAGCAGCAACAGCAGTAGGGAGCAGCAGAAGGAAGTCGTTTCAGTACTTCTTCCACACGACATCTAGCAACTAATCAGCAAGCGTGCGAGCGGCAGCGATGTGCCACTTGCAATCTGAAAGTTTCCCGTGCCACATGCCTGTTCAACACCTTCCTTATTCGCCTGCCCGCAGCGCTCGCGCTTTCCCCCGCCCGCGCTCTGACCGGCACTCTCCCTCTGACACACATGGTTCCTTGGCCGGTTGCCAAGAGCTCCGGAAAGCAGCTTCTGCCGAAGGAGGCTCGCCTCTTGCGGTTACCTTCTCTGAGCTCCGGAGTCCTGGCTTCTGCCTTTCTTGCTCTTAATGCAAGCAGAAAGCTTTTGCACTGCGTCTGGCGAGGAGAACGTGTGACAGGACAGCACATGTTTGTGCAGCTCACCCCTGCCACTGACACAAGCACGGATTTGCAGCACCCTATTCCACCCATGGTGTGACAGGTTTCTGCGCTGTGCAGGGCATTTCTCTGCATCTGGGAGTCCAAGGGAAAGTAAAATTGTTGTCGCAGAGAGCAGCAACAGCAGTAGGGAGCAGCAGAAGGAAGTCTTGCCCGTACTTCTTCTACAAGACAACTAGAGACTTGTCAGCAAGCGGCTGAGCAGCATCTACGTTCCACTTGCAGTCTGAAAGTTTCCAGTGCCACATGCCTGTTCAACACCTTCCTTATTCGCCTGCCCGCAGCGCTCGCGCTTTCCCCCGCCCGCGCTCTGACCGGCACTCTCCCTCTGACACACATGGTTCCTTGGCCGGTTGCCAAGAGCTCCGGAAAGCAGCTTCTGCCGAAGGAGGCTCGCCTCTTGCGGTTACCTTCTCTGAGCTCCGGAGTCTTGGCTTCTGCTTTTCTTGCTCATAATGCAAGCAGAAAGCTTTTGCACTGCGTCTGGCGAGGAGAACGTGTGACAGGACAGCACATGTTTGTGCAGATCACTCCTGCCACTGACACAAGCACGGATTTGCAGCACCCTATTCCACCCATGGTGTGACAGGTTTCTGCGCTGTGCAGGGCATTTCTCTGCATCTGGGAGTCCAAGGGAAAGTAAAATTGTTGTCGCAGAGAGCAGCAACAGCAGTAGGGAGCAGCAGAAGGAAGTCTTGCCCGTACTTCTTCTACAAGACAACTAGAGACTTGTCAGCAAGCGGCTGAGCAGCATCTACGTTCCACTTGCAGTCTGAAAGTTTCCCGTGCCACATGCCTGTTCAACACCTTCCTTATTCGCCTGCCCGCAGCGCTCGCGCTTTCCCCCGCCCGCGCTCTGACCGGCACTCTCCCTCTGACACACATGGTTCCTTGGCCGGTTGCCAAGAGCTCCGGAAAGCAGCTTCTGCCGAAGGAGGCTCGCCTCTTGCGGTTACCTTCTCTGAGCTCCGGAGTCCTGGCTTCTGCCTTTCTTGCTCTTAATGCAAGCGGAAAGCTTTTGCACTGCGTCTGGCGAGGAGAACGTGTGACAGGACAGCACATGTTTGTGCAGCTCACCCCTGCCACTGACACAAGCACGGATTTGCAGCACCCTATTCCACCCATGGTGTGACAGGTTTCTGCGCTGTGCAGGGCATTTCTCTGCATCTGGGAGTCCAAGGGAAAGTAAAATTGTTGTCGCAGAGAGCAGCAACAGCAGTAGGGAGCAGCAGAAGGAAGTCGTGGCCGTACTTCTTCTACAAGACAACTAGAGACTTGTCAGCAAGCGGCTGAGCAGCATCTACGTTCCACTTGCAGTCTGAAAGTTTCCAGTGCCACATGCCTGTTCAACACCTTCCTTATTCGCCTGCCCGCAGCGCTCGCGCTTTCCCCCGCCCGCGCTCTGACCGGCACTCTCCCTCTGACACACATGGTTCCTTGGCCGGTTGCCAAGAGCTCCTGAAAGCAGCTTCTGCCGAAGGAGGCTCGCCTCTTGCGGTTACCTTCTCTGAGCTCCGGAGTCCTGGCTTCTGCCTTTCTTGCTCTTAATGCAAGCAGAAAGCTTTTGCACTGCGTCTGGCGAGGAGAACGTGTGACAGGACAGCACATGTTTGTGCAGCTCACCCCTGCCACTGACACAAGCACGGATTTGCAGCACCCTATTCCACCCTTAGTGTGACAGGTTTCTGCGCTGTGCAGGGCATTTCTCTGCATCTGGGAGTCCAAGGGAAAGTAAAATTGTTGTCGCAGAGAGCAGCAACAGCAGTAGGGAGCAGCAGAAGGAAGTCGTTTCAGTACTTCTTCCACACGACATCTAGCAACTAATCAGCAAGCGTGCGAGCGGCAGCGATGTGCCACTTGCAATCTGAAAGTTTCCCGTGCCACATGCCTGTTCAACACCTTCCTTATTCGCCTGCCCGCAGCGCTCGCGCTTTCCCCCGCCCGCGCTCTGACCGGCACTCTCCCTCTGACACACATGGTTCCTTGGCCGGTTGCCGAGAGCTCCTGAAAGCAGCTTCTGCCGAAGGAGGCTCGCCTCTTGCGGTTACCTTCTCTGAGCTCCGGAGTCCTGGCTTCTGCCTTTCTTGCTCTTAATGCAAGCGGAAAGCTTTTGCACTGCGTCTGGCGAGGAGAACGTGTGACAGGACAGCACATGTTTGTGCAGCTCACCCCTGCCACTGACACAAGCACGGATTTGCAGCACCCTATTCCACCCATGGTGTGACAGGTTTCTGCGCTGTGCAGGGCATTTCTCTGCATCTGGGAGTCCAAGGGAAAGTAAAATTGTTGTCGCAGAGAGCAGCAACAGCAGTAGGGAGCAGCAGAAGGAAGTCTTGCCCGTACTTCTTCTACAAGACAACTAGAGACTTGTCAGCAAGCGGCTGAGCAGCATCTACGTTCCACTTGCAGTCTGAAAGTTTCCAGTGCCACATGCCTGTTCAACACCTTCCTTATTCGCCTGCCCGCAGCGCTCGCGCTTTCCCCCGCCCGCGCTCTGACCGGCACTCTCCCTCTGACACACATGGTTCCTTGGCCGGTTGCCAAGAGCTCCGGAAAGCAGCTTCTGCCGAAGGAGGCTCGCCTCTTGCGGTTACCTTCTCTGAGCTCCGGAGTCCTGGCTTCTGCCTTTCTTGCCCTTAATGCAAGCAGAAAGCTTTTGCACTGCGTCTGGCGAGGAGAACGTGTGACAGGACAGCACATGTTTGTGCAGCTCACCCCTGCCACTGACACAAGCACGGATTTGCAGCACCCTATTCCACCCATGGTGTGACAGGTTTCTGCGCTGTGCAGGGCATTTCTCTGCATCTGGGAGTCCAAGGGAAAGTAAAATTGTTGTCGCAGAGAGCAGCAACAGCAGTAGGGAGCAGCAGAAGGAAGTCTTGCCCGTACTTCTTCTACAAGACAACTAGAGACTTGTCAGCAAGCGGCTGAGCAGCATCTACGTTCCACTTGCAGTCTGAAAGTTTCCCGTGCCACATGCCTGTTCAACACCTTCCTTATTCGCCTGCCCGCAGCGCTCGCGCTTTCCCCCGCCCGCGCTCTGACCGGCACTCTCCCTCTGACACACATGGTTCCTTGGCCGGTTGCCAAGAGCTCCGGAAAGCAGCTTCTGCCGAAGGAGGCTCGCCTCTTGCGGTTACCTTCTCTGAGCTCCGGAGTCCTGGCTTCTGCCTTTCTTGCTCTTAATGCAAGCAGAAAGCTTTTGCCCTGCGTCTGGCGAGGAGAACGTGTGACAGGACAGCACATGTTTCTGCAGCTCACCCCTGCCACTGACACAAGCACGGATTTGCAGCACCCTATTCCACCCATGGTGTGACAGGTTTCTGCGCTGTGCAGGGCATTTCTCTGCATCTGGGAGTCCAAGGGAAAGTAAAATTGTTGTCGCAGAGAGCAGCAACAGCAGTAGGGAGCAGCAGAAGGAACTCGTGGCCGTACTTCTTCTACAAGACAACTAGAGACTTGTCAGCAAGCGGCTGAGCAGCATCTACGTTCCACTTGCAGTCTGAAAGTTTCCCGTGCCAGATACCTGTTCAACACCTTCCTTATTCGCCTGCCCGGAGCGCTCGCGCTTTCCCCTGCCCGCGCTCTGACCGGCACTCTCCCTCTGACACACATGGTTCCTTGGCCGGTTGCCAAGAGCTCCGGAAAGCAGCTTCTGCCGAAGGAGGCTCGCCTCTTGCGGTTACCTTCTCTGAGCTCCGGAGTCCTGGCTTCTGCCTTTCTTGCTCTTAATGCAAGCAGAAAGCTTTTGCACTGCGTCTGGCGAGGAGAACGTGTGACAGGAGAGCACATGTTTGTGCAGCTCACCCCTGCCACTGACACAAGCACGGATTTGCAGCACCCTATTCCACCCTTAGTGTGACAGGTTTCTGCGCTGTGCAGGGCATTTCTCTGCATCTGGGAGTCCAAGGGAAAGTAAAATTGTTGCCGCAGAGAGCAGCAACAGCAGTAGGGAGCAGCAGAAGGAAGTCGTTTCAGTACTTCTTCCACACGACATCTAGCAACTAATCAGCAAGCGTGCGAGCGGCAGCGATGTGCCACTTGCAATCTGAAAGTTTCCCGTGCCACATGCCTGTTCAACACCTTCCTTATTCGCCTGCCCGCAGCGCTCGCGCTTTCCCCCGCCCGCGCTCTGACCGGCACTCTCCCTCTGACACACATGGTTCCTTGGCCGCTTGCCAAGAGCTCCGGAAAGCAGCTTCTGCCGAAGGAGGCTCGCCTCTTGCGGTTACCTTCTCTGAGCTCCGGAGTCCTGGCTTCTGCCTTTCTTGCTCTTAATGCAAGCAGAAAGCTTTTGCACTGCGTCTGGCGAGGAGAACGTGTGACAGGACAGCACATGTTTGTGCAGCTCACCCCTGCCACTGACACAAGCACGGATTTGCAGCACCCTATTCCACCCATGGTGTGACAGGTTTCTGCGCTGTGCAGGGCATTTCTCTGCATCTGGGAGTCCAAGGGAAAGTAAAATTGTTGTCGCAGAGAGCAGCAACAGCAGTAGGGAGCAGCAGAAGGAAGTCGTGGCCGTACTTCTTCTACAAGACAACTAGAGACTTGTCAGCAAGCGGCTGAGCAGCATCTACGTTCCATTTGCAGTCTGAAAGTTTCCCGTGCCAGATACCTGTTCAACACCTTCCTTATTCGCCTGCCCGCAGCGCTCGCGCTTTTCCCCGCCCGCGCTCCGACCGGCACTCTCCCTCTGACACACATGGTTCCTTGGCCGCTTGCCAAGAGCTCCGGAAAGCAGCTTCTGCCGAAGGAGGCTCGCCTCTTGCGGTTACCTTCTCTGAGCTCCGGAGTCCTGGCTTCTGCCTTTCTTGCTCTTAATGCAAGCAGAAAGCTTTTGCACTGCGTCTGGCGAGGAGAACGTGTGACAGGACAGCACATGTTTGTGCAGCTCACCCCTGCCACTGACACAAGCACGGATTTGCAGCACCCTATTCCACCCATGGTGTGACAGGTTTCTGCGCTGTGCAGGGCATTTCTCTGCATCTGGGAGTCCAAGGGAAAGTAAAATTGTTCTCGCAGAGAGCAGCAACAGCAGTAGGGAGCAGCAGAAGGAAGTCGTGCCCGTACTTCTTCTACAAGACAACTAGAGACTTGTCAGCAAGCGGCTGAGCAGCATCTACGTTCCACTTGCAGTCTGAAAGTTTCCCGTGCCACATGCCTGTTCAACACCTTCCTTATTCGCCTGCCCGCAGCGCTCGCGCTTTCCCCCGCCCGCGCTCTGACCGGCACTCTCCCTCTGACACACATGGTTCCTTGGCCGGTTGCCAAGAGCTCCGGAAAGCAGCTTCTGCCGAAGGAGGTTCGCCTCTTGCGGTTACCTTCTCTGAGCTCCGGAGTCCTGGCTTCTGCCTTTCTTGCTCTTAATGCAAGCAGAAAGCTTTTGCACTGCGTCTGGCGAGGAGAACGTGTGACAGGACAGCACATGTTTGTGCAGCTCACTCCTGCCACTGACACAAGCACGGATTTGCAGCACCCTATTCCACCCATGGTGTGACAGGTTTCTGCGCTGTGCAGGGCATTTCTCTGCATCTGGGAGTCCAAGGGAAAGTAAAATTGTTGTCGCAGAGAGCAGCAACAGCAGTAGGGAGCAGCAGAAGGAAGTCTTGCCCGTACTTCTTCTACAAGACAACTAGAGACTTGTCAGCAAGCGGCTGAGCAGCATCTACGTTCCACTTGCAGTCTGAAAGTTTCCCGTGCCACATGCCTGTTCAACACCTTCCTTATTCGCCTGCCCGCAGCGCTCGCGCTTTCCCCCGCCCGCGCTCTGACCGGCACTCTCCCTCTGACACACATGGTTCCTTGGCCGCTTGCCAAGAGCTCCGGAAAGCAGCTTCTGCCGAAGGAGGCTCGCCTCTTGCGGTTACCTTCTCTGAGCTCCGGAGTCCTGGCTTCTGCCTTTCTTGCTCTTAATGCAAGCAGAAAGCTTTTGCACTGCGTCTGGCGAGGAGAACGTGTGACAGGAGAGCACATGTTTGTGCAGCTCACCCCTGCCACTGACACAAGCACGGATTTGCAGCACCCTATTCCACCCATGGAGTGACAGGTTTCTGCGCTGTGCAGGGCATTTCTCTGCATCTGGGAGTCCAAGGGAAAGTAAAATTGTTGTCGCAGAGAGCAGCAACAGCAGTAGGGAGCAGCAGAAGGAAGTCGTGGCCGTACTTCTTCTACAAGACAACTAGAGACATGTCAGCAAGTGGCTGAGCAGCATCTACGTTCCACTTGCAGTCTGAAAGTTTCCCGTGCCAGATACCTGTTCAACACCTTCCTTATTCGCCTGCCCGCAGCGCTCGCGCTTTCCCCCGCCCGCGCTCTGACCGGCACTCTCCCTCTGACACACATGGTTCCTTGGCCGGTTGCCAAGAGCTCCGGAAAGCAGCTTCTGCCGAAGGAGGCTCGCCTCTTGCGGTTACCTTCTCTGAGCTCCGGAGTCCTGGCTTCTGCCTTTCTTGCTCTTAATGCAAGCAGAAAGCTTTTGCACTGCGTCTGGCGAGGAGAACGTGTGACAGGACAGCACATGTTTGTGCAGCTCACCCCTGCCACTGACACAAGCACGGATTTGCAGCACCCTATTCCACCCATGGTGTGACAGGTTTCTGCGCTGTGCAGGGCATTTCTCTGCATCTGGGAGTCCAAGGGAAAGTAAAATTGTTGTCGCAGAGAGCAGCAACAGCAGTAGGGAGCAGCAGAAGGAAGTCTTGCCCGTACTTCTTCTACAAGACAACTAGAGACTTGTCAGCAAGCGGCTGAGCAGCATCTACGTTCCACTTGCAGTCTGAAAGTTTCCCGTGCCACATGCCTGTTCAACACCTTCCTTATTCGCCTGCCCGCAGCGCTCGCGCTTTCCCCCGCCCGCGCTCTGACCGGCACTCTCCCTCTGACACACATGGTTCCTTGGCCGCTTGCCAAGAGCTCCGGAAAGCAGCTTCTGCCGAAGGAGGCTCGCCTCTTGCGGTTACCTTCTCTGAGCTCCGGAGTCCTGGCTTCTGCCTTTCTTGCTCTTAATGCAAGCGGAAAGCTTTTGCACTGCGTCTGGCGAGGAGAACGTGTGACAGGACAGCACATGTTTGTGCAGCTCACCCCTGCCACTGACACAAGCACGGATTTGCAGCACCCTATTCCACCCATGGTGTGACAGGTTTCTGCGCTGTGCAGGGCATTTCTCTGCATCTGGGAGTCCAAGGGAAAGTAAAATTGTTGTCGCAGAGAGCAGCAACAGCAGTAGGGAGCAGCAGAAGGAAGTCGTGGCCGTACTTCTTCTACAAGACAACTAGAGACTTGTCAGCAAGCGGCTGAGCAGCATCTACGTTCCACTTGCAGTCTGAAAGTTTCCAGTGCCACATGCCTGTTCAACACCTTCCTTATTCGCCTGCCCGCAGCGCTCGCGCTTTCCCCCGCCCGCGCTCTGACCGGCACTCTCCCTCTGACACACATGGTTCCTTGGCCGGTTGCCAAGAGCTCCTGAAAGCAGCTTCTGCCGAAGGAGGCTCGCCTCTTGCGGTTACCTTCTCTGAGCTCCGGAGTCCTGGCTTCTGCCTTTCTTGCTCTTAATGCAAGCAGAAAGCTTTTGCACTGCGTCTGGCGAGGAGAACGTGTGACAGGACAGCACATGTTTGTGCAGCTCACCCCTGCCACTGACACAAGCACGGATTTGCAGCACCCTATTCCACCCTTAGTGTGACAGGTTTCTGCGCTGTGCAGGGCATTTCTCTGCATCTGGGAGTCCAAGGGAAAGTAAAATTGTTGTCGCAGAGAGCAGCAACAGCAGTAGGGAGCAGCAGAAGGAAGTCGTTTCAGTACTTCTTCCACACGACATCTAGCAACTAATCAGCAAGCGTGCGAGCGGCAGCGATGTGCCACTTGCAATCTGAAAGTTTCCCGTGCCACATGCCTGTTCAACACCTTCCTTATTCGCCTGCCCGCAGCGCTCGCGCTTTCCCCCGCCCGCGCTCTGACCGGCACTCTCCCTCTGACACACATGGTTCCTTGGCCGGTTGCCGAGAGCTCCTGAAAGCAGCTTCTGCCGAAGGAGGCTCGCCTCTTGCGGTTACCTTCTCTGAGCTCCGGAGTCCTGGCTTCTGCCTTTCTTGCTCTTAATGCAAGCGGAAAGCTTTTGCACTGCGTCTGGCGAGGAGAACGTGTGACAGGACAGCACATGTTTGTGCAGCTCACCCCTGCCACTGACACAAGCACGGATTTGCAGCACCCTATTCCACCCATGGTGTGACAGGTTTCTGCGCTGTGCAGGGCATTTCTCTGCATCTGGGAGTCCAAGGGAAAGTAAAATTGTTGTCGCAGAGAGCAGCAACAGCAGTAGGGAGCAGCAGAAGGAAGTCTTGCCCGTACTTCTTCTACAAGACAACTAGAGACTTGTCAGCAAGCGGCTGAGCAGCATCTACGTTCCACTTGCAGTCTGAAAGTTTCCAGTGCCACATGCCTGTTCAACACCTTCCTTATTCGCCTGCCCGCAGCGCTCGCGCTTTCCCCCGCCCGCGCTCTGACCGGCACTCTCCCTCTGACACACATGGTTCCTTGGCCGGTTGCCAAGAGCTCCGGAAAGCAGCTTCTGCCGAAGGAGGCTCGCCTCTTGCGGTTACCTTCTCTGAGCTCCGGAGTCCTGGCTTCTGCCTTTCTTGCCCTTAATGCAAGCAGAAAGCTTTTGCACTGCGTCTGGCGAGGAGAACGTGTGACAGGACAGCACATGTTTGTGCAGCTCACCCCTGCCACTGACACAAGCACGGATTTGCAGCACCCTATTCCACCCATGGTGTGACAGGTTTCTGCGCTGTGCAGGGCATTTCTCTGCATCTGGGAGTCCAAGGGAAAGTAAAATTGTTGTCGCAGAGAGCAGCAACAGCAGTAGGGAGCAGCAGAAGGAAGTCTTGCCCGTACTTCTTCTACAAGACAACTAGAGACTTGTCAGCAAGCGGCTGAGCAGCATCTACGTTCCACTTGCAGTCTGAAAGTTTCCCGTGCCACATGCCTGTTCAACACCTTCCTTATTCGCCTGCCCGCAGCGCTCGCGCTTTCCCCCGCCCGCGCTCTGACCGGCACTCTCCCTCTGACACACATGGTTCCTTGGCCGGTTGCCAAGAGCTCCGGAAAGCAGCTTCTGCCGAAGGAGGCTCGCCTCTTGCGGTTACCTTCTCTGAGCTCCGGAGTCCTGGCTTCTGCCTTTCTTGCTCTTAATGCAAGCAGAAAGCTTTTGCCCTGCGTCTGGCGAGGAGAACGTGTGACAGGACAGCACATGTTTCTGCAGCTCACCCCTGCCACTGACACAAGCACGGATTTGCAGCACCCTATTCCACCCATGGTGTGACAGGTTTCTGCGCTGTGCAGGGCATTTCTCTGCATCTGGGAGTCCAAGGGAAAGTAAAATTGTTGTCGCAGAGAGCAGCAACAGCAGTAGGGAGCAGCAGAAGGAACTCGTGGCCGTACTTCTTCTACAAGACAACTAGAGACTTGTCAGCAAGCGGCTGAGCAGCATCTACGTTCCACTTGCAGTCTGAAAGTTTCCCGTGCCAGATACCTGTTCAACACCTTCCTTATTCGCCTGCCCGGAGCGCTCGCGCTTTCCCCTGCCCGCGCTCTGACCGGCACTCTCCCTCTGACACACATGGTTCCTTGGCCGGTTGCCAAGAGCTCCGGAAAGCAGCTTCTGCCGAAGGAGGCTCGCCTCTTGCGGTTACCTTCTCTGAGCTCCGGAGTCCTGGCTTCTGCCTTTCTTGCTCTTAATGCAAGCAGAAAGCTTTTGCACTGCGTCTGGCGAGGAGAACGTGTGACAGGAGAGCACATGTTTGTGCAGCTCACCCCTGCCACTGACACAAGCACGGATTTGCAGCACCCTATTCCACCCTTAGTGTGACAGGTTTCTGCGCTGTGCAGGGCATTTCTCTGCATCTGGGAGTCCAAGGGAAAGTAAAATTGTTGCCGCAGAGAGCAGCAACAGCAGTAGGGAGCAGCAGAAGGAAGTCGTTTCAGTACTTCTTCCACACGACATCTAGCAACTAATCAGCAAGCGTGCGAGCGGCAGCGATGTGCCACTTGCAATCTGAAAGTTTCCCGTGCCACATGCCTGTTCAACACCTTCCTTATTCGCCTGCCCGCAGCGCTCGCGCTTTCCCCCGCCCGCGCTCTGACCGGCACTCTCCCTCTGACACACATGGTTCCTTGGCCGCTTGCCAAGAGCTCCGGAAAGCAGCTTCTGCCGAAGGAGGCTCGCCTCTTGCGGTTACCTTCTCTGAGCTCCGGAGTCCTGGCTTCTGCCTTTCTTGCTCTTAATGCAAGCAGAAAGCTTTTGCACTGCGTCTGGCGAGGAGAACGTGTGACAGGACAGCACATGTTTGTGCAGCTCACCCCTGCCACTGACACAAGCACGGATTTGCAGCACCCTATTCCACCCATGGTGTGACAGGTTTCTGCGCTGTGCAGGGCATTTCTCTGCATCTGGGAGTCCAAGGGAAAGTAAAATTGTTGTCGCAGAGAGCAGCAACAGCAGTAGGGAGCAGCAGAAGGAAGTCGTGGCCGTACTTCTTCTACAAGACAACTAGAGACTTGTCAGCAAGCGGCTGAGCAGCATCTACGTTCCATTTGCAGTCTGAAAGTTTCCCGTGCCAGATACCTGTTCAACACCTTCCTTATTCGCCTGCCCGCAGCGCTCGCGCTTTTCCCCGCCCGCGCTCCGACCGGCACTCTCCCTCTGACACACATGGTTCCTTGGCCGCTTGCCAAGAGCTCCGGAAAGCAGCTTCTGCCGAAGGAGGCTCGCCTCTTGCGGTTACCTTCTCTGAGCTCCGGAGTCCTGGCTTCTGCCTTTCTTGCTCTTAATGCAAGCAGAAAGCTTTTGCACTGCGTCTGGCGAGGAGAACGTGTGACAGGACAGCACATGTTTGTGCAGCTCACCCCTGCCACTGACACAAGCACGGATTTGCAGCACCCTATTCCACCCATGGTGTGACAGGTTTCTGCGCTGTGCAGGGCATTTCTCTGCATCTGGGAGTCCAAGGGAAAGTAAAATTGTTCTCGCAGAGAGCAGCAACAGCAGTAGGGAGCAGCAGAAGGAAGTCGTGCCCGTACTTCTTCTACAAGACAACTAGAGACTTGTCAGCAAGCGGCTGAGCAGCATCTACGTTCCACTTGCAGTCTGAAAGTTTCCCGTGCCACATGCCTGTTCAACACCTTCCTTATTCGCCTGCCCGCAGCGCTCGCGCTTTCCCCCGCCCGCGCTCTGACCGGCACTCTCCCTCTGACACACATGGTTCCTTGGCCGGTTGCCAAGAGCTCCGGAAAGCAGCTTCTGCCGAAGGAGGTTCGCCTCTTGCGGTTACCTTCTCTGAGCTCCGGAGTCCTGGCTTCTGCCTTTCTTGCTCTTAATGCAAGCAGAAAGCTTTTGCACTGCGTCTGGCGAGGAGAACGTGTGACAGGACAGCACATGTTTGTGCAGCTCACTCCTGCCACTGACACAAGCACGGATTTGCAGCACCCTATTCCACCCATGGTGTGACAGGTTTCTGCGCTGTGCAGGGCATTTCTCTGCATCTGGGAGTCCAAGGGAAAGTAAAATTGTTGTCGCAGAGAGCAGCAACAGCAGTAGGGAGCAGCAGAAGGAAGTCTTGCCCGTACTTCTTCTACAAGACAACTAGAGACTTGTCAGCAAGCGGCTGAGCAGCATCTACGTTCCACTTGCAGTCTGAAAGTTTCCCGTGCCACATGCCTGTTCAACACCTTCCTTATTCGCCTGCCCGCAGCGCTCGCGCTTTCCCCCGCCCGCGCTCTGACCGGCACTCTCCCTCTGACACACATGGTTCCTTGGCCGCTTGCCAAGAGCTCCGGAAAGCAGCTTCTGCCGAAGGAGGCTCGCCTCTTGCGGTTACCTTCTCTGAGCTCCGGAGTCCTGGCTTCTGCCTTTCTTGCTCTTAATGCAAGCAGAAAGCTTTTGCACTGCGTCTGGCGAGGAGAACGTGTGACAGGAGAGCACATGTTTGTGCAGCTCACCCCTGCCACTGACACAAGCACGGATTTGCAGCACCCTATTCCACCCATGGAGTGACAGGTTTCTGCGCTGTGCAGGGCATTTCTCTGCATCTGGGAGTCCAAGGGAAAGTAAAATTGTTGTCGCAGAGAGCAGCAACAGCAGTAGGGAGCAGCAGAAGGAAGTCGTGGCCGTACTTCTTCTACAAGACAACTAGAGACATGTCAGCAAGTGGCTGAGCAGCATCTACGTTCCACTTGCAGTCTGAAAGTTTCCCGTGCCAGATACCTGTTCAACACCTTCCTTATTCGCCTGCCCGCAGCGCTCGCGCTTTCCCCCGCCCGCGCTCTGACCGGCACTCTCCCTCTGACACACATGGTTCCTTGGCCGGTTGCCAAGAGCTCCGGAAAGCAGCTTCTGCCGAAGGAGGCTCGCCTCTTGCGGTTACCTTCTCTGAGCTCCGGAGTCCTGGCTTCTGCCTTTCTTGCTCTTAATGCAAGCAGAAAGCTTTTGCACTGCGTCTGGCGAGGAGAACGTGTGACAGGACAGCACATGTTTGTGCAGCTCACCCCTGCCACTGACACAAGCACGGATTTGCAGCACCCTATTCCACCCATGGTGTGACAGGTTTCTGCGCTGTGCAGGGCATTTCTCTGCATCTGGGAGTCCAAGGGAAAGTAAAATTGTTGTCGCAGAGAGCAGCAACAGCAGTAGGGAGCAGCAGAAGGAAGTCTTGCCCGTACTTCTTCTACAAGACAACTAGAGACTTGTCAGCAAGCGGCTGAGCAGCATCTACGTTCCACTTGCAGTCTGAAAGTTTCCCGTGCCACATGCCTGTTCAACACCTTCCTTATTCGCCTGCCCGCAGCGCTCGCGCTTTCCCCCGCCCGCGCTCTGACCGGCACTCTCCCTCTGACACACATGGTTCCTTGGCCGCTTGCCAAGAGCTCCGGAAAGCAGCTTCTGCCGAAGGAGGCTCGCCTCTTGCGGTTACCTTCTCTGAGCTCCGGAGTCCTGGCTTCTGCCTTTCTTGCCCTTAATGCAAGCGGAAAGCTTTTGCACTGCGTCTGGCGAGGAGAACGTGTGACAGGACAGCACATGTTTGTGCAGCTCACCCCTGCCACTGACACAAGCACGGATTTGCAGCACCCTATTCCACCCATGGTGTGACAGGTTTCTGCGCTGTGCAGGGCATTTCTCTGCATCTGGGAGTCCAAGGGAAAGTAAAATTGTTGTCGCAGAGAGCAGCAACAGCAGTAGGGAGCAGCAGAAGGAAGTCTTGCCCGTACTTCTTCTACAAGACAACTAGAGACTTGTCAGCAAGCGGCTGAGCAGCATCTACGTTCCACTTGCAGTCTGAAAGTTTCCCGTGCCAGATACCTGTTCAACACCTTCCTTATTCGCCTGCCCGCAGCGCTCGCGCTTTTCCCCGCCCGCGCTCTGACCGGCACTCTCCCTCTGACACACATGGTTCCTTGGCCGGTTGCCAAGAGCTCCTGAAAGCAGCTTCTGCCGAAGGAGGCTCGCCTCTTGCGGTTACCTTCTCTGAGCTCCGGAGTCCTGGCTTCTGCCTTTCTTGCTCTTAATGCAAGCAGAAAGCTTTTGCACTGCGTCTGGCGAGGAGAACGTGTGACAGGACAGCACATGTTTGTGCAGCTCACCCCTGCCACTGACACAAGCACGGATTTGCAGCACCCTATTCCACCCTTAGTGTGACAGGTTTCTGCGCTGTGCAGGGCATTTCTCTGCATCTGGGAGTCCAAGGGAAAGTAAAATTGTTGTCGCAGAGAGCAGCAACAGCAGTAGGGAGCAGCAGAAGGAAGTCGTGGCCGTACTTCTTCTACAAGACAACTAGAGACTTGTCAGCAAGCGGCTGAGCAGCATCTACGTTCCACTTGCAGTCTGAAAGTTTCCAGTGCCACATGCCTGTTCAACACCTTCCTTATTCGCCTGCCCGCAGCGCTCGCGCTTTCCCCCGCCCGCGCTCTGACCGGCACTCTCCCTCTGACACACATGGTTCCTTGGCCGGTTGCCAAGAGCTCCTGAAAGCAGCTTCTGCCGAAGGAGGCTCGCCTCTTGCGGTTACCTTCTCTGAGCTCCGGAGTCCTGGCTTCTGCCTTTCTTGCTCTTAATGCAAGCAGAAAGCTTTTGCACTGCGTCTGGCGAGGAGAACGTGTGACAGGACAGCACATGTTTGTGCAGCTCACCCCTGCCACTGACACAAGCACGGATTTGCAGCACCCTATTCCACCCTTAGTGTGACAGGTTTCTGCGCTGTGCAGGGCATTTCTCTGCATCTGGGAGTCCAAGGGAAAGTAAAATTGTTGCCGCAGAGAGCAGCAACAGCAGTAGGGAGCAGCAGAAGGAAGTCGTTTCAGTACTTCTTCCACACGACATCTAGCAACTAATCAGCAAGCGTGCGAGCGGCAGCGATGTGCCACTTGCAATCTGAAAGTTTCCCGTGCCACATGCCTGTTCAACACCTTCCTTATTCGCCTGCCCGCAGCGCTCGCGCTTTCCCCCGCCCGCGCTCTGACCGGCACTCTCCCTCTGACACACATGGTTCCTTGGCCGCTTGCCAAGAGCTCCGGAAAGCAGCTTCTGCCGAAGGAGGCTCGCCTCTTGCGGTTACCTTCTCTGAGCTCCGGAGTCTTAGCTTCTGCCTTTCTTGCTCATAATGCAAGCAGAAAGCTTTTGCACTGCGTCTGGCGAGGAGAACGTGTGACAGGACAGCACATGTTTGTGCAGATCACTCCTGCCACTGACACAAGCACGGATTTGCAGCACCCTATTCCACCCATGGTGTGACAGGTTTCTGCGCTGTGCAGGGCATTTCTCTGCATCTGGGAGTCCAAGGGAAAGTAAAATTGTTGTCGCAGAGAGCAGCAACAGCAGTAGGGAGCAGCAGAAGGAAGTCTTGCCCGTACTTCTTCTACAAGACAACTAGAGACTTGTCAGCAAGCGGCTGAGCAGCATCTACGTTCCACTTGCAGTCTGAAAGTTTCCCGTGCCACATGCCTGTTCAACACCTTCCTTATTCGCCTGCCCGCAGCGCTCGCGCTTTCCCCCGCCCGCGCTCTGACCGGCACTCTCCCTCTGACACACATGGTTCCTTGGCCGGTTGCCAAGAGCTCCGGAAAGCAGCTTCTGCCGAAGGAGGCTCGCCTCTTGCGGTTACCTTCTCTGAGCTCCGGAGTCCTGGCTTCTGCCTTTCTTGCTCTTAATGCAAGCGGAAAGCTTTTGCACTGCGTCTGGCGAGGAGAACGTGTGACAGGACAGCACATGTTTGTGCAGCTCACCCCTGCCACTGACACAAGCACGGATTTGCAGCACCCTATTCCACCCATGGTGTGACAGGTTTCTGCGCTGTGCAGGGCATTTCTCTGCATCTGGGAGTCCAAGGGAAAGTAAAATTGTTGTCGCAGAGAGCAGCAACAGCAGTAGGGAGCAGCAGAAGGAAGTCTTGCCCGTACTTCTTCTACAAGACAACTAGAGACTTGTCAGCAAGCGGCTGAGCAGCATCTACGTTCCACTTGCAGTCTGAAAGTTTCCCGTGCCAGATACCTGTTCAACACCTTCCTTATTCGCCTGCCCGCAGCGCTCGCGCTTTCCCCTGCCCGCGCTCTGACCGGCACTCTCCCTCTGACACACATGGTTCCTTGGCCGGTTGCCAAGAGCTCCTGAAAGCAGCTTCTGCCGAAGGAGGCTCGCCTCTTGCGGTTACCTTCTCTGAGCTCCGGAGTCCTGGCTTCTGCCTTTCTTGCTCTTAATGCAAGCAGAAAGCTTTTGCACTGCGTCTGGCGAGGAGAACGTGTGACAGGACAGCACATGTTTGTGCAGCTCACCCCTGCCACTGACACAAGCACGGATTTGCAGCACCCTATTCCACCCTTAGTGTGACAGGTTTCTGCGCTGTGCAGGGCATTTCTCTGCATCTGGGAGTCCAAGGGAAAGTAAAATTGTTGTCGCAGAGAGCAGCAACAGCAGTAGGGAGCAGCAGAAGGAAGTCGTGGCCGTACTTCTTCTACAAGACAACTAGAGACTTGTCAGCAAGCGGCTGAGCAGCATCTACGTTCCACTTGCAGTCTGAAAGTTTCCAGTGCCACATGCCTGTTCAACACCTTCCTTATTCGCCTGCCCGCAGCGCTCGCGCTTTCCCCCGCCCGCGCTCTGACCGGCACTCTCCCTCTGACACACATGGTTCCTTGGCCGGTTGCCAAGAGCTCCTGAAAGCAGCTTCTGCCGAAGGAGGCTCGCCTCTTGCGGTTACCTTCTCTGAGCTCCGGAGTCCTGGCTTCTGCCTTTCTTGCTCTTAATGCAAGCAGAAAGCTTTTGCACTGCGTCTGGCGAGGAGAACGTGTGACAGGACAGCACATGTTTGTGCAGCTCACCCCTGCCACTGACACAAGCACGGATTTGCAGCACCCTATTCCACCCTTAGTGTGACAGGTTTCTGCGCTGTGCAGGGCATTTCTCTGCATCTGGGAGTCCAAGGGAAAGTAAAATTGTTGCCGCAGAGAGCAGCAACAGCAGTAGGGAGCAGCAGAAGGAAGTCGTTTCAGTACTTCTTCCACACGACATCTAGCAACTAATCAGCAAGCGTGCGAGCGGCAGCGATGTGCCACTTGCAATCTGAAAGTTTCCCGTGCCACATGCCTGTTCAACACCTTCCTTATTCGCCTGCCCGCAGCGCTCGCGCTTTCCCCCGCCCGCGCTCTGACCGGCACTCTCCCTCTGACACACATGGTTCCTTGGCCGGTTGCCAAGAGCTCCGGAAAGCAGCTTCTGCCGAAGGAGGCTCGCCTCTTGCGGTTACCTTCTCTGAGCTCCGGAGTCCTGGCTTCTGCCTTTCTTGCTCTTAATGCAAGCAGAAAGCTTTTGCACTGCGTCTGGCGAGGAGAACGTGTGACAGGACAGCACATGTTTGTGCAGCTCACCCCTGCCACTGACACAAGCACGGATTTGCAGCACCCTATTCCACCCATGGTGTGACAGGTTTCTGCGCTGTGCAGGGCATTTCTCTGCATCTGGGAGTCCAAGGGAAAGTAAAATTGTTGTCGCAGAGAGCAGCAACAGCAGTAGGGAGCAGCAGAAGGAAGTCTTGCCCGTACTTCTTCTACAAGACAACTAGAGACTTGTCAGCAAGCGGCTGAGCAGCATCTACGTTCCACTTGCAGTCTGAAAGTTTCCCGTGCCACATGCCTGTTCAACACCTTCCTTATTCGCCTGCCCGCAGCGCTCGCGCTTTCCCCCGCCCGCGCTCTGACCGGCACTCTCCCTCTGACACACATGGTTCCTTGGCCGGTTGCCAAGAGCTCCGGAAAGCAGCTTCTGCCGAAGGAGGCTCGCCTCTTGCGGTTACCTTCTCTGAGCTCCGGAGTCTTGGCTTCTGCCTTTCTTGCTCATAATGCAAGCAGAAAGCTTTTGCACTGCGTCTGGCGAGGAGAACGTGTGACAGGACAGCACATGTTTGTGCAGATCACTCCTGCCACTGACACAAGCACGGATTTGCAGCACCCTATTCCACCCATGGTGTGACAGGTTTCTGCGCTGTGCAGGGCATTTCTCTGCATCTGGGAGTCCAAGGGAAAGTAAAATTGTTGTCGCAGAGAGCAGCAACAGCAGTAGGGAGCAGCAGAAGGAAGTCTTGCCCGTACTTCTTCTACAAGACAACTAGAGACTTGTCAGCAAGCGGCTGAGCAGCATCTACGTTCCACTTGCAGTCTGAAAGTTTCCCGTGCCACATGCCTGTTCAACACCTTCCTTATTCGCCTGCCCGCAGCGCTCGCGCTTTCCCCCGCCCGCGCTCTGACCGGCACTCTCCCTCTGACACACATGGTTCCTTGGCCGGTTGCCAAGAGCTCCGGAAAGCAGCTTCTGCCGAAGGAGGCTCGCCTCTTGCGGTTACCTTCTCTGAGCTCCGGAGTCCTGGCTTCTGCCTTTCTTGCTCTTAATGCAAGCGGAAAGCTTTTGCACTGCGTCTGGCGAGGAGAACGTGTGACAGGACAGCACATGTTTGTGCAGCTCACCCCTGCCACTGACACAAGCACGGATTTGCAGCACCCTATTCCACCCATGGTGTGACAGGTTTCTGCGCTGTGCAGGGCATTTCTCTGCATCTGGGAGTCCAAGAGAAAGTAAAATTGTTGTCGCAGAGAGCAGCAACAGCAGTAGGGAGCAGCAGAAGGAAGTCTTGCCCGTACTTCTTCTACAAGACAACTAGAGACTTGTCAGCAAGCGGCTGAGCAGCATCTACGTTCCACTTGCAGTCTGAAAGTTTCCCGTGCCAGATACCTGTTCAACACCTTCCTTATTCGCCTGCCCGCAGCGCTCGAGCTTTCCCCTGCCCGCGCTCTGACCGGCACTCTCCCTCTGACACACATGGTTCCTTGGCCGGTTGCCAAGAGCTCCTGAAAGCAGCTTCTGCCGAAGGAGGCTCGCCTCTTGCGGTTACCTTCTCTGAGCTCCGGAGTCCTGGCTTCTGCCTTTCTTGCTCTTATTGCAAGCAGAAAGCTTTTGCACTGCGTCTGGCGAGGAGAACGTGTGACAGGACAGCACATGTTTGTGCAGCTCACCCCTGCCACTGACACAAGCACGGATTTGCAGCACCCTATTCCACCCATGGTGTGACAGGTTTCTGCGCTGTGCAGGGCATTTCTCTGCATCTGGGAGTCCAAGGGAAAGTAAAATTGTTGTCGCAGAGAGCAGCAACAGCAGTAGGGAGCAGCAGAAGGAAGTCGTGGCCGTACTTCTTCTACAAGACAACTAGAGACTTGTCAGCAAGCGGCTGAGCAGCATCTACGTTCCACTTGCAGTCTGAAAGTTTCCAGTGCCACATGCCTGTTCAACACCTTCCTTATTCGCCTGCCCGCAGCGCTCGCGCTTTCCCCCGCCCGCGCTCTGACCGGCACTCTCCCTCTGACACACATGGTTCCTTGGCCGGTTGCCAAGAGCTCCTGAAAGCAGCTTCTGCCGAAGGAGGCTCGCCTCTTGCGGTTACCTTCTCTGAGCTCCGGAGTCCTGGCTTCTGCCTTTCTTGCTCTTAATGCAAGCAGAAAGCTTTTGCACTGCGTCTGGCGAGGAGAACGTGTGACAGGACAGCACATGTTTGTGCAGCTCACCCCTGCCACTGACACAAGCACGGATTTGCAGCACCCTATTCCACCCTTAGTGTGACAGGTTTCTGCGCTGTGCAGGGCATTTCTCTGCATCTGGGAGTCCAAGGGAAAGTAAAATTGTTGCCGCAGAGAGCAGCAACAGCAGTAGGGAGCAGCAGAAGGAAGTCGTTTCAGTACTTCTTCCACACGACATCTAGCAACTAATCAGCAAGCGTGCGAGCGGCAGCGATGTGCCACTTGCAATCTGAAAGTTTCCCGTGCCACATGCCTGTTCAACACCTTCCTTATTCGCCTGCCCGCAGCGCTCGCGCTTTCCCCCGCCCGCGCTCTGACCGGCACTCTCCCTCTGACACACATGGTTCCTTGGCCGGTTGCCAAGAGCTCCGGAAAGCAGCTTCTGCCGAAGGAGGCTCGCCTCTTGCGGTTACCTTCTCTGAGCTCCGGAGTCCTGGCTTCTGCCTTTCTTGCTCTTAATGCAAGCAGAAAGCTTTTGCACTGCGTCTGGCGAGGAGAACGTGTGACAGGACAGCACATGTTTGTGCAGCTCACCCCTGCCACTGACACAAGCACGGATTTGCAGCACCCTATTCCACCCATGGTGTGACAGGTTTCTGCGCTGTGCAGGGCATTTCTCTGCATCTGGGAGTCCAAGGGAAAGTAAAATTGTTGTCGCAGAGAGCAGCAACAGCAGTAGGGAGCAGCAGAAGGAAGTCTTGCCCGTACTTCTTCTACAAGACAACTAGAGACTTGTCAGCAAGCGGCTGAGCAGCATCTACGTTCCACTTGCAGTCTGAAAGTTTCCCGTGCCACATGCCTGTTCAACACCTTCCTTATTCGCCTGCCCGCAGCGCTCGCGCTTTCCCCCGCCCGCGCTCTGACCGGCACTCTCCCTCTGACACACATGGTTCCTTGGCCGGTTGCCAAGAGCTCCGGAAAGCAGCTTCTGCCGAAGGAGGCTCGCCTCTTGCGGTTACCTTCTCTGAGCTCCGGAGTCTTGGCTTCTGCCTTTCTTGCTCATAATGCAAGCAGAAAGCTTTTGCACTGCGTCTGGCGAGGAGAACGTGTGACAGGACAGCACATGTTTGTGCAGATCACTCCTGCCACTGACACAAGCACGGATTTGCAGCACCCTATTCCACCCATGGTGTGACAGGTTTCTGCGCTGTGCAGGGCATTTCTCTGCATCTGGGAGTCCAAGGGAAAGTAAAATTGTTGTCGCAGAGAGCAGCAACAGCAGTAGGGAGCAGCAGAAGGAAGTCTTGCCCGTACTTCTTCTACAAGACAACTAGAGACTTGTCAGCAAGCGGCTGAGCAGCATCTACGTTCCACTTGCAGTCTGAAAGTTTCCCGTGCCACATGCCTGTTCAACACCTTCCTTATTCGCCTGCCCGCAGCGCTCGCGCTTTCCCCCGCCCGCGCTCTGACCGGCACTCTCCCTCTGACACACATGGTTCCTTGGCCGGTTGCCAAGAGCTCCGGAAAGCAGCTTCTGCCGAAGGAGGCTCGCCTCTTGCGGTTACCTTCTCTGAGCTCCGGAGTCCTGGCTTCTGCCTTTCTTGCTCTTAATGCAAGCGGAAAGCTTTTGCACTGCGTCTGGCGAGGAGAACGTGTGACAGGACAGCACATGTTTGTGCAGCTCACCCCTGCCACTGACACAAGCACGGATTTGCAGCACCCTATTCCACCCATGGTGTGACAGGTTTCTGCGCTGTGCAGGGCATTTCTCTGCATCTGGGAGTCCAAGAGAAAGTAAAATTGTTGTCGCAGAGAGCAGCAACAGCAGTAGGGAGCAGCAGAAGGAAGTCTTGCCCGTACTTCTTCTACAAGACAACTAGAGACTTGTCAGCAAGCGGCTGAGCAGCATCTACGTTCCACTTGCAGTCTGAAAGTTTCCCGTGCCAGATACCTGTTCAACACCTTCCTTATTCGCCTGCCCGCAGCGCTCGAGCTTTCCCCTGCCCGCGCTCTGACCGGCACTCTCCCTCTGACACACATGGTTCCTTGGCCGGTTGCCAAGAGCTCCTGAAAGCAGCTTCTGCCGAAGGAGGCTCGCCTCTTGCGGTTACCTTCTCTGAGCTCCGGAGTCCTGGCTTCTTCCTTTCTTGCTCTTATTGCAAGCAGAAAGCTTTTGCACTGCGTCTGGCGAGGAGAACGTGTGACAGGACAGCACATGTTTGTGCAGCTCACCCCTGCCACTGACACAAGCACGGATTTGCAGCACCCTATTCCACCCATGGTGTGACAGGTTTCTGCGCTGTGCAGGGCATTTCTCTGCATCTGGGAGTCCAAGGGAAAGTAAAATTGTTGTCGCAGAGAGCAGCAACAGCAGTAGGGAGCAGCAGAAGGAAGTCGTGGCCGTACTTCTTCTACAAGACAACTAGAGACTTGTCAGCAAGCGGCTGAGCAGCATCTACGTTCCACTTGCAGTCTGAAAGTTTCCAGTGCCACATGCCTGTTCAACACCTTCCTTATTCGCCTGCCCGCAGCGCTCGCGCTTTCCCCCGCCCGCGCTCTGACCGGCACTCTCCCTCTGACACACATGGTTCCTTGGCCGGTTGCCAAGAGCTCCGGAAAGCAGCTTCTGCCGAAGGAGGCTCGCCTCTTGCGGTTACCTTCTCTGAGCTCCGGAGTCCTGGCTTCTGCCTTTCTTGCTCTTAATGCAAGCAGAAAGCTTTTGCACTGCGTCTGGCGAGGAGAACGTGTGACAGGACAGCACATGTTTGTGCAGCTCACCCCTGCCACTGACACAAGCACGGATTTGCAGCACCCTATTCCACCCTTAGTGTGACAGGTTTCTGCGCTGTGCAGGGCATTTCTCTGCATCTGGGAGTCCAAGGGAAAGTAAAATTGTTGCCGCAGAGAGCAGCAACAGCAGTAGGGAGCAGCAGAAGGAAGTCGTTTCAGTACTTCTTCCACACGACATCTAGCAACTAATCAGCAAGCGTGCGAGCGGCAGCGATGTGCCACTTGCAATCTGAAAGTTTCCCGTGCCACATGCCTGTTCAACACCTTCCTTATTCGCCTGCCCGCAGCGCTCGCGCTTTCCCCCGCCCGCGCTCTGACCGGCACTCTCCCTCTGACACACATGGTTCCTTGGCCGGTTGCCGAGAGCTCCGGAAAGCAGCTTCTGCCGAAGGAGGCTCGCCTCTTGCGGTTACCTTCTCTGAGCTCCGGAGTCCTGGCTTCTGCCTTTCTTGCTCTTAATGCAAGCAGAAAGCTTTTGCACTGCGTCTGGCGAGAAGAACGTGTGACAGGACAGCACATGTTTGTGCAGCTCACCCCTGCCACTGACACAAGCACGGATTTGCAGCACCCTATTCCACCCATGGTGTGACAGGTTTCTGCGCTGTGCAGGGCATTTCTCTGCATCTGGGAGTCCAAGGGAAAGTAAAATTGTTGTCGCAGAGAGCAGCAACAGCAGTAGGGAGCAGCAGAAGGAAGTCTTGCCCGTACTTCTTCTACAAGACAACTAGAGACTTGTCAGCAAGCGGCTGAGCAGCATCTACGTTCCACTTGCAGTCTGAAAGTTTCCAGTGCCACATGCCTGTTCAACACCTTCCTTATTCGCCTGCCCGCAGCGCTCGCGCTTTCCCCCGCCCGCGCTCTGACCGGCACTCTCCCTCTGACACACATGGTTCCTTGGCCGGTTGCCAAGAGCTCCTGAAAGCAGCTTCTGCCGAAGGAGGCTCGCCTCTTGCGGTTACCTTCTCTGAGCTCCGGAGTCCTGGCTTCTGCCTTTCTTGCTCTTAATGCAAGCAGAAAGCTTTTGCACTGCGTCTGGCGAGGAGAACGTGTGACAGGACAGCACATGTTTGTGCAGCTCACCCCTGCCACTGACACAAGCACGGATTTGCAGCACCCTATTCCACCCTTAGTGTGACAGGTTTCTGCGCTGTGCAGGGCATTTCTCTGCATCTGGGAGTCCAAGGGAAAGTAAAATTGTTGCCGCAGAGAGCAGCAACAGCAGTAGGGAGCAGCAGAAGGAAGTCGTTTCAGTACTTCTTCCACACGACATCTAGCAACTAATCAGCAAGCGTGCGAGCGGCAGCGATGTGCCACTTGCAATCTGAAAGTTTCCCGTGCCACATGCCTGTTCAACACCTTCCTTATTCGCCTGCCCGCAGCGCTCGCGCTTTCCCCCGCCCGCGCTCTGACCGGCACTCTCCCTCTGACACACATGGTTCCTTGGCCGGTTGCCAAGAGCTCCGGAAAGCAGCTTCTGCCGAAGGAGGCTCGCCTCTTGCGGTTACCTTCTCTGAGCTCCGGAGTCCTGGCTTCTGCCTTTCTTGCTCTTAATGCAAGCAGAAAGCTTTTGCACTGCGTCTGGCGAGGAGAACGTGTGACAGGACAGCACATGTTTGTGCAGCTCACCCCTGCCACTGACACAAGCACGGATTTGCAGCACCCTATTCCACCCATGGTGTGACAGGTTTCTGCGCTGTGCAGGGCATTTCTCTGCATCTGGGAGTCCAAGGGAAAGTAAAATTGTTGTCGCAGAGAGCAGCAACAGCAGTAGGGAGCAGCAGAAGGAAGTCTTGCCCGTACTTCTTCTACAAGACAACTAGAGACTTGTCAGCAAGCGGCTGAGCAGCATCTACGTTCCATTTGCAGTCTGAAAGTTTCCCGTGCCAGATACCTGTTCAACACCTTCCTTATTCGCCTGCCCGCAGCGCTCGCGCTTTTCCCCGCCCGCGCTCCGACCGGCACTCTCCCTCTGACACACATGGTTCCTTGGCCGGTTGCCAAGAGCTCCGGAAAGCAGCTTCTGCCGAAGGAGGCTCGCCTCTTGCGGTTACCTTCTCTGAGCTCCGGAGTCCTGGCTTCTGCCTTTCTTGCTCTTAATGCAAGCAGAAAGCTTTTGCACTGCGTCTGGCGAGGAGAACGTGTGACAGGACAGCACATGTTTGTGCAGCTCACCCCTGCCACTGACACAAGCACGGATTTGTAGCACCCTATTCCACCCATGGTGTGACAGGTTTCTGCGCTGTGCAGGGCATTTCTCTGCATCTGGGAGTCCAAGGGAAAGTAAAATTGTTCTCGCAGAGAGCAGCAACAGCAGTAGGGAGCAGCAGAAGGAAGTCGTTTCAGTACTTCTTCCACACGACATCTAGCAACTAATCAGCAAGCGTGCGAGCGGCAGCGATGTGCCACTTGCAATCTGAAAGTTTCCCGTGCCACATGCCTGTTCAACACCTTCCTTATTCGCCTGCCCGCAGCGCTCGCGCTTTCCCCCGCCCGCGCTCTGACCGGCACTCTCCCTCTGACACACATGGTTCCTTGGCCGGTTGCCAAGAGCTCCGGAAAGCAGCTTCTGCCGAAGGAGGCTCGCCTCTTGCGGTTACCTTCTCTGAGCTCCGGAGTCTTGGCTTCTGCCTTTCTTGCTCATAATGCAAGCAGAAAGCTTTTGCACTGCGTCTGGCGAGGAGAACGTGTGACAGGACAGCACATGTTTGTGCAGATCACTCCTGCCACTGACACAAGCACGGATTTGCAGCACCCTATTCCACCCATGGTGTGACAGGTTTCTGCGCTGTGCAGGGCATTTCTCTGCATCTGGGAGTCCAAGGGAAAGTAAAATTGTTGTCGCAGAGAGCAGCAACAGCAGTAGGGAGCAGCAGAAGGAAGTCTTGCCCGTACTTCTTCTACAAGACAACTAGAGACTTGTCAGCAAGCGGCTGAGCAGCATCTACGTTCCACTTGCAGTCTGAAAGTTTCCCGTGCCACATGCCTGTTCAACACCTTCCTTATTCGCCTGCCCGCAGCGCTCGCGCTTTCCCCCGCCCGCGCTCTGACCGGCACTCTCCCTCTGACACACATGGTTCCTTGGCCGGTTGCCAAGAGCTCCGGAAAGCAGCTTCTGCCGAAGGAGGCTCGCCTCTTGCGGTTACCTTCTCTGAGCTCCGGAGTCCTGGCTTCTGCCTTTCTTGCTCTTAATGCAAGCGGAAAGCTTTTGCACTGCGTCTGGCGAGGAGAACGTGTGACAGGACAGCACATGTTTGTGCAGCTCACCCCTGCCACTGACACAAGCACGGATTTGCAGCACCCTATTCCACCCTTAGTGTGACAGGTTTCTGCGCTGTGCAGGGCATTTCTCTGCATCTGGGAGTCCAAGGGAAAGTAAAATTGTTGTCGCAGAGAGCAGCAACAGCAGTAGGGAGCAGCAGAAGGAAGTCGTGGCCGTACTTCTTCTACAAGACAACTAGAGACTTGTCAGCAAGCGGCTGAGCAGCATCTACGTTCCACTTGCAGTCTGAAAGTTTCCCGTGCCACATGCCTGTTCAACACCTTCCTTATTCGCCTGCCCGCAGCGCTCGCGCTTTCCCCCGCCCGCGCTCTGACCGGCACTCTCCCTCTGACACACATGGTTCCTTGGCCGGTTGCCAAGAGCTCCTGAAAGCAGCTTCTGCCGAAGGAGGCTCGCCTCTTGCGGTTACCTTCTCTGAGCTCCGGAGTCCTGGCTTCTGCCTTTCTTGCTCTTAATGCAAGCAGAAAGCTTTTGCACTGCGTCTGGCGAGGAGAACGTGTGACAGGACAGCACATGTTTGTGCAGCTCACCCCTGCCACTGACACAAGCACGGATTTGCAGCACCCTATTCCACCCTTAGTGTGACAGGTTTCTGCGCTGTGCAGGGCATTTCTCTGCATCTGGGAGTCCAAGGGAAAGTAAAATTGTTGCCGCAGGAGCAGCAACAGCAGTAGGGAGCAGCAGAAGGAAGTCGTTTCAGTACTTCTTCCACACGACATCTAGCAACTAATCAGCAAGCGTGCGAGCGGCAGCGATGTGCCACTTGCAATCTGAAAGTTTCCCGTGCCACATGCCTGTTCAACACCTTCCTTATTCGCCTGCCCGCAGCGCTCGCGCTTTCCCCCGCCCGCGCTCTGACCGGCACTCTCCCTCTGACACACATGGTTCCTTGGCCGGTTGCCAAGAGCTCCGGAAAGCAGCTTCTGCCGAAGGAGGCTCGCCTCTTGCGGTTACCTTCTCTGAGCTCCGGAGTCCTGGCTTCTGCCTTTCTTGCTCTTAATGCAAGCAGAAAGCTTTTGCACTGCGTCTGGCGAGGAGAACGTGTGACAGGACAGCACATGTTTGTGCAGCTCACCCCTGCCACTGACACAAGCACGGATTTGCAGCACCCTATTCCACCCATGGTGTGACAGGTTTCTGCGCTGTGCAGGGCATTTCTCTGCATCTGGGAGTCCAAGGGAAAGTAAAATTGTTGTCGCAGAGAGCAGCAACAGCAGTAGGGAGCAGCAGAAGGAAGTCTTGCCCGTACTTCTTCTACAAGACAACTAGAGACTTGTCAGCAAGCGGCTGAGCAGCATCTACGTTCCACTTGCAGTCTGAAAGTTTCCAGTGCCACATGCCTGTTCAACACCTTCCTTATTCGCCTGCCCGCAGCGCTCGCGCTTTCCCCCGCCCGCGCTCTGACCGGCACTCTCCCTCTGACACACATGGTTCCTTGGCCGGTTGCCAAGAGCTCCGGAAAGCAGCTTCTGCCGAAGGAGGCTCGCCTCTTGCGGTTACCTTCTCTGAGCTCCGGAGTCTTGGCTTCTGCCTTTCTTGCTCATAATGCAAGCAGAAAGCTTTTGCACTGCGTCTGGCGAGGAGAACGTGTGACAGGACAGCACATGTTTGTGCAGATCACTCCTGCCACTGACACAAGCACGGATTTGCAGCACCCTATTCCACCCATGGTGTGACAGGTTTCTGCGCTGTGCAGGGCATTTCTCTGCATCTGGGAGTCCAAGGGAAAGTAAAATTGTTGTCGCAGAGAGCAGCAACAGCAGTAGGGAGCAGCAGAAGGAAGTCTTGCCCGTACTTCTTCTACAAGACAACTAGAGACTTGTCAGCAAGCGGCTGAGCAGCATCTACGTTCCACTTGCAGTCTGAAAGTTTCCCGTGCCACATGCCTGTTCAACACCTTCCTTATTCGCCTGCCCGCAGCGCTCGCGCTTTCCCCCGCCCGCGCTCTGACCGGCACTCTCCCTCTGACACACATGGTTCCTTGGCCGGTTGCCAAGAGCTCCGGAAAGCAGCTTCTGCCGAAGGAGGCTCGCCTCTTGCGGTTACCTTCTCTGAGCTCCGGAGTCCTGGCTTCTGCCTTTCTTGCTCTTAATGCAAGCGGAAAGCTTTTGCACTGCGTCTGGCGAGGAGAACGTGTGACAGGACAGCACATGTTTGTGCAGCTCACCCCTGCCACTGACACAAGCACGGATTTGCAGCACCCTATTCCACCCATGGTGTGACAGGTTTCTGCGCTGTGCAGGGCATTTCTCTGCATCTGGGAGTCCAAGGGAAAGTAAAATTGTTGTCGCAGAGAGCAGCAACAGCAGTAGGGAGCAGCAGAAGGAAGTCGTGGCCGTACTTCTTCTACAAGACAACTAGAGACTTGTCAGCAAGCGGCTGAGCAGCATCTACGTTCCACTTGCAGTCTGAAAGTTTCCAGTGCCACATGCCTGTTCAACACCTTCCTTATTCGCCTGCCCGCAGCGCTCGCGCTTTCCCCCGCCCGCGCTCTGACCGGCACTCTCCCTCTGAGACACATGGTTCCTTGGCCGGTTGCCAAGAGCTCCTGAAAGCAGCTTCTGCCGAAGGAGGCTCGCCTCTTGCGGTTACCTTCTCTGAGCTCCGGAGTCCTGGCTTCTGCCTTTCTTGCTCTTAATGCAAGCAGAAAGCTTTTGCACTGCGTCTGGCGAGGAGAACGTGTGACAGGACAGCACATGTTTGTGCAGCTCACCCCTGCCACTGACACAAGCACGGATTTGCAGCACCCTATTCTACCCTTAGTGTGACAGGTTTCTGCGCTGTGCAGGGCATTTCTCTGCATCTGGGAGTCCAAGGGAAAGTAAAATTGTTGCCGCAGAGAGCAGCAACAGCAGTAGGGAGCAGCAGAAGGAAGTCGTTTCAGTACTTCTTCCACACGACATCTAGCAACTAATCAGCAAGCGTGCGAGCGGTAGCGATGTGCCACTTGCAATCTGAAAGTTTCCCGTGCCACATGCCTGTTCAACACCTTCCTTATTCGCCTGCCCGCAGCGCTCGCGCTTTCCCCCGCCCGCGCTCTGACCGGCACTCTCCCTCTGACACACATGGTTCCTTGGCCGGTTGCCGAGAGCTCCGGAAAGCAGCTTCTGCCGAAGGAGGCTCGCCTCTTGCGGTTACCTTCTCTGAGCTCCGGAGTCCTGGCTTCTGCCTTTCTTGCTCTTAATGCAAGCAGAAAGCTTTTGCACTGCGTCTGGCGAGGAGAACGTGTGACAGGACAGCACATGTTTGTGCAGCTCACCCCTGCCACTGACACAAGCACGGATTTGCAGCACCCTATTCCACCCATGGTGTGACAGGTTTCTGCGCTGTGCAGGGCATTTCTCTGCATCTGGGAGTCCAAGGGAAAGTAAAATTGTTGTCGCAGAGAGCAGCAACAGCAGTAGGGAGCAGCAGAAGGAAGTCTTGCCCGTACTTCTTCTACAAGACAACTAGAGACTTGTCAGCAAGCGGCTGAGCAGCATCTACGTTCCACTTGCAGTCTGAAAGTTTCCAGTGCCACATGCCTGTTCAACACCTTCCTTATTCGCCTGCCCGCAGCGCTCGCGCTTTCCCCCGCCCGCGCTCTGACCGGCACTCTCCCTCTGACACACATGGTTCCTTGGCCGGTTGCCAAGAGCTCCGGAAAGCAGCTTCTGCCGAAGGAGGCTCGCCTCTTGCGGTTACCTTCTCTGAGCTCCGGAGTCCTGGCTTCTGCCTTTCTTGCCCTTAATGCAAGCAGAAAGCTTTTGCACTGCGTCTGGCGAGGAGAACGTGTGACAGGACAGCACATGTTTGTGCAGCTCACCCCTGCCACTGACACAAGCACGGATTTGCAGCACCCTATTCCACCCATGGTGTGACAGGTTTCTGCGCTGTGCAGGGCATTTCTCTGCATCTGGGAGTCCAAGGGAAAGTAAAATTGTTGTCGCAGAGAGCAGCAACAGCAGTAGGGAGCAGCAGAAGGAAGTCTTGCCCGTACTTCTTCTACAAGACAACTAGAGACTTGTCAGCAAGCGGCTGAGCAGCATCTACGTTCCACTTGCAGTCTGAAAGTTTCCAGTGCCACATGCCTGTTCAACACCTTCCTTATTCGCCTGCCCGCAGCGCTCGCGCTTTCCCCCGCCCGCGCTCTGACCGGCACTCTCCCTCTGACACACATGGTTCCTTGGCCGGTTGCCAAGAGCTCCGGAAAGCAGCTTCTGCCGAAGGAGGCTCGCCTCTTGCGGTTACCTTCTCTGAGCTCCGGAGTCTTGGCTTCTGCCTTTCTTGCTCATAATGCAAGCAGAAAGCTTTTGCACTGCGTCTGGCGAGGAGAACGTGTGACAGGACAGCACATGTTTGTGCAGATCACTCCTGCCACTGACACAAGCACGGATTTGCAGCACCCTATTCCACCCATGGTGTGACAGGTTTCTGCGCTGTGCAGGGCATTTCTCTGCATCTGGGAGTCCAAGGGAAAGTAAAATTGTTGTCGCAGAGAGCAGCAACAGCAGTAGGGAGCAGCAGAAGGAAGTCTTGCCCGTACTTCTTCTACAAGACAACTAGAGACTTGTCAGCAAGCGGCTGAGCAGCATCTACGTTCCACTTGCAGTCTGAAAGTTTCCCGTGCCAGATACCTGTTCAACACCTTCCTTATTCGCCTGCCCGCTGCGCTCGCGCTTTCCCCTGCCCGCGCTCTGTCCGGCACTCTCCCTCTGACACACATGGTTCCTTGGCCGGTTGCCAAGAGCTCCTGAAAGCAGCTTCTGCCGAAGGAGGCTCGCCTCTTGCGGTTACCTTCTCTGAGCTCCGGAGTCCTGGCTTCTGCCTTTCTTGCTCTTAATGCAAGCAGAAAGCTTTTGCACTGCGTCTGGCGAGGAGAACGTGTGACAGGACAGCACATGTTTGTGCAGCTCACCCCTGCCACTGACACAAGCACGGATTTGCAGCACCCTATTCCACCCATGGTGTGACAGGTTTCTGCGCTGTGCAGGGCATTTCTCTGCATCTGGGAGTCCAAGAGAAAGTAAAATTGTTGTCGCAGAGAGCAGCAACAGCAGTAGGGAGCAGCAGAAGGAAGTCTTGCCCGTACTTCTTCTACAAGACAACTAGAGACTTGTCAGCAAGCGGCTGAGCAGCATCTACGTTCCACTTGCAGTCTGAAAGTTTCCCGTGCCAGATACCTGTTCAACACCTTCCTTATTCGCCTGCCCGCAGCGCTCGAGCTTTCCCCTGCCCGCGCTCTGACCGGCACTCTCCCTCTGACACACATGGTTCCTTGGCCGGTTGCCAAGAGCTCCTGAAAGCAGCTTCTGCCGAAGGAGGCTCGCCTCTTGCGGTTACCTTCTCTGAGCTCCGGAGTCCTGGCTTCTGCCTTTCTTGCTCTTATTGCAAGCAGAAAGCTTTTGCACTGCGTCTGGCGAGGAGAACGTGTGACAGGACAGCACATGTTTGTGCAGCTCACCCCTGCCACTGACACAAGCACGGATTTGCAGCACCCTATTCCACCCATGGTGTGACAGGTTTCTGCGCTGTGCAGGGCATTTCTCTGCATCTGGGAGTCCAAGGGAAAGTAAAATTGTTGTCGCAGAGAGCAGCAACAGCAGTAGGGAGCAGCAGAAGGAAGTCGTGGCCGTACTTCTTCTACAAGACAACTAGAGACTTGTCAGCAAGCGGCTGAGCAGCATCTACGTTCCACTTGCAGTCTGAAAGTTTCCAGTGCCACATGCCTGTTCAACACCTTCCTTATTCGCCTGCCCGCAGCGCTCGCGCTTTCCCCCGCCCGCGCTCTGACCGGCACTCTCCCTCTGACACACATGGTTCCTTGGCCGGTTGCCAAGAGCTCCTGAAAGCAGCTTCTGCCGAAGGAGGCTCGCCTCTTGCGGTTACCTTCTCTGAGCTCCGGAGTCCTGGCTTCTGCCTTTCTTGCTCTTAATGCAAGCAGAAAGCTTTTGCACTGCGTCTGGCGAGGAGAACGTGTGACAGGACAGCACATGTTTGTGCAGCTCACCCCTGCCACTGACACAAGCACGGATTTGCAGCACCCTATTCCACCCTTAGTGTGACAGGTTTCTGCGCTGTGCAGGGCATTTCTCTGCATCTGGGAGTCCAAGGGAAAGTAAAATTGTTGCCGCAGAGAGCAGCAACAGCAGTAGGGAGCAGCAGAAGGAAGTCGTTTCAGTACTTCTTCCACACGACATCTAGCAACTAATCAGCAAGCGTGCGAGCGGCAGCGATGTGCCACTTGCAATCTGAAAGTTTCCCGTGCCACATGCCTGTTCAACACCTTCCTTATTCGCCTGCCCGCAGCGCTCGCGCTTTCCCCCGCCCGCGCTCTGACCGGCACTCTCCCTCTGACACACATGGTTCCTTGGCCGGTTGCCGAGAGCTCCGGAAAGCAGCTTCTGCCGAAGGAGGCTCGCCTCTTGCGGTTACCTTCTCTGAGCTCCGGAGTCCTGGCTTCTGCCTTTCTTGCTCTTAATGCAAGCAGAAAGCTTTTGCACTGCGTCTGGCGAGAAGAACGTGTGACAGGACAGCACATGTTTGTGCAGCTCACCCCTGCCACTGACACAAGCACGGATTTGCAGCACCCTATTCCACCCATGGTGTGACAGGTTTCTGCGCTGTGCAGGGCATTTCTCTGCATCTGGGAGTCCAAGGGAAAGTAAAATTGTTGTCGCAGAGAGCAGCAACAGCAGTAGGGAGCAGCAGAAGGAAGTCTTGCCCGTACTTCTTCTACAAGACAACTAGAGACTTGTCAGCAAGCGGCTGAGCAGCATCTACGTTCCACTTGCAGTCTGAAAGTTTCCAGTGCCACATGCCTGTTCAACACCTTCCTTATTCGCCTGCCCGCAGCGCTCGCGCTTTCCCCCGCCCGCGCTCTGACCGGCACTCTCCCTCTGACACACATGGTTCCTTGGCCGGTTGCCAAGAGCTCCTGAAAGCAGCTTCTGCCGAAGGAGGCTCGCCTCTTGCGGTTACCTTCTCTGAGCTCCGGAGTCCTGGCTTCTGCCTTTCTTGCTCTTAATGCAAGCAGAAAGCTTTTGCACTGCGTCTGGCGAGGAGAACGTGTGACAGGACAGCACATGTTTGTGCAGCTCACCCCTGCCACTGACACAAGCACGGATTTGCAGCACCCTATTCCACCCATGGTGTGACAGGTTTCTGCGCTGTGCAGGGCATTTCTCTGCATCTGGGAGTCCAAGGGAAAGTAAAATTGTTGTCGCAGAGAGCAGCAACAGCAGTAGGGAGCAGCAGAAGGAAGTCTTGCCCGTACTTCTTCTACAAGACAACTAGAGACTTGTCAGCAAGCGGCTGAGCAGCATCTACGTTCCACTTGCAGTCTGAAAGTTTCCCGTGCCAGATACCTGTTCAACACCTTCCTTATTCGCCTGCCCGCAGCGCTCGCGCTTTCCCCTGCCCGCGCTCTGACCGGCACTCTCCCTCTGACACACATGGTTCCTTGGCCGGTTGCCAAGAGCTCCGGAAAGCAGCTTCTGCCGAAGGAGGCTCGCCTCTTGCGGTTACCTTCTCTGAGCTCCGGAGTCCTGGCTTCTGCCTTTCTTGCTCTTAATGCAAGCAGAAAGCTTTTGCACTGCGTCTGGCGAGGAGAACGTGTGACAGGACAGCACATGTTTGTGCAGCTCACCCCTGCCACTGACACAAGCACGGATTTGCAGCACCCTATTCCACCCTTAGTGTGACAGGTTTCTGCGCTGTGCAGGGCATTTCTCTGCATCTGGGAGTCCAAGGGAAAGTAAAATTGTTGCCGCAGAGAGCAGCAACAGCAGTAGGGAGCAGCAGAAGGAAGTCGTTTCAGTACTTCTTCCACACGACATCTAGCAACTAATCAGCAAGCGTGCGAGCGGCAGCGATGTGCCACTTGCAATCTGAAAGTTTCCCGTGCCACATGCCTGTTCAACACCTTCCTTATTCGCCTGCCCGCAGCGCTCGCGCTTTCCCCCGCCCGCGCTCTGACCGGCACTCTCCCTCTGACACACATGGTTCCTTGGCCGGTTGCCAAGAGCTCCGGAAAGCAGCTTCTGCCGAAGGAGGCTCGCCTCTTGCGGTTACCTTCTCTGAGCTCCGGAGTCCTGGCTTCTGCCTTTCTTGCTCTTAATGCAAGCAGAAAGCTTTTGCACTGCGTCTGGCGAGGAGAACGTGTGACAGGACAGCACATGTTTGTGCAGCTCACCCCTGCCACTGACACAAGCACGGATTTGCAGCACCCTATTCCACCCATGGTGTGACAGGTTTCTGCGCTGTGCAGGGCATTTCTCTGCATCTGGGAGTCCAAGGGAAAGTAAAATTGTTGTCGCAGAGAGCAGCAACAGCAGTAGGGAGCAGCAGAAGGAAGTCTTGCCCGTACTTCTTCTACAAGACAACTAGAGACTTGTCAGCAAGCGGCTGAGCAGCATCTACGTTCCATTTGCAGTCTGAAAGTTTCCCGTGCCAGATACCTGTTCAACACCTTCCTTATTCGCCTGCCCGCAGCGCTCGCGCTTTTCCCCGCCCGCGCTCCGACCGGCACTCTCCCTCTGACACACATGGTTCCTTGGCCGGTTGCCAAGAGCTCCGGAAAGCAGCTTCTGCCGAAGGAGGCTCGCCTCTTGCGGTTACCTTCTCTGAGCTCCGGAGTCCTGGCTTCTGCCTTTCTTGCTCTTAATGCAAGCAGAAAGCTTTTGCACTGCGTCTGGCGAGGAGAACGTGTGACAGGACAGCACATGTTTGTGCAGCTCACCCCTGCCACTGACACAAGCACGGATTTGTAGCACCCTATTCCACCCATGGTGTGACAGGTTTCTGCGCTGTGCAGGGCATTTCTCTGCATCTGGGAGTCCAAGGGAAAGTAAAATTGTTCTCGCAGAGAGCAGCAACAGCAGTAGGGAGCAGCAGAAGGAAGTCGTTTCAGTACTTCTTCCACACGACATCTAGCAACTAATCAGCAAGCGTGCGAGCGGCAGCGATGTGCCACTTGCAATCTGAAAGTTTCCCGTGCCACATGCCTGTTCAACACCTTCCTTATTCGCCTGCCCGCAGCGCTCGCGCTTTCCCCCGCCCGCGCTCTGACCGGCACTCTCCCTCTGACACACATGGTTCCTTGGCCGGTTGCCAAGAGCTCCGGAAAGCAGCTTCTGCCGAAGGAGGCTCGCCTCTTGCGGTTACCTTCTCTGAGCTCCGGAGTCTTGGCTTCTGCCTTTCTTGCTCATAATGCAAGCAGAAAGCTTTTGCACTGCGTCTGGCGAGGAGAACGTGTGACAGGACAGCACATGTTTGTGCAGATCACTCCTGCCACTGACACAAGCACGGATTTGCAGCACCCTATTCCACCCATGGTGTGACAGGTTTCTGCGCTGTGCAGGGCATTTCTCTGCATCTGGGAGTCCAAGGGAAAGTAAAATTGTTGTCGCAGAGAGCAGCAACAGCAGTAGGGAGCAGCAGAAGGAAGTCTTGCCCGTACTTCTTCTACAAGACAACTAGAGACTTGTCAGCAAGCGGCTGAGCAGCATCTACGTTCCACTTGCAGTCTGAAAGTTTCCCGTGCCACATGCCTGTTCAACACCTTCCTTATTCGCCTGCCCGCAGCGCTCGCGCTTTCCCCCGCCCGCGCTCTGACCGGCACTCTCCCTCTGACACACATGGTTCCTTGGCCGGTTGCCAAGAGCTCCGGAAAGCAGCTTCTGCCGAAGGAGGCTCGCCTCTTGCGGTTACCTTCTCTGAGCTCCGGAGTCCTGGCTTCTGCCTTTCTTGCTCTTAATGCAAGCGGAAAGCTTTTGCACTGCGTCTGGCGAGGAGAACGTGTGACAGGACAGCACATGTTTGTGCAGCTCACCCCTGCCACTGACACAAGCACGGATTTGCAGCACCCTATTCCACCCTTAGTGTGACAGGTTTCTGCGCTGTGCAGGGCATTTCTCTGCATCTGGGAGTCCAAGGGAAAGTAAAATTGTTGTCGCAGAGAGCAGCAACAGCAGTAGGGAGCAGCAGAAGGAAGTCGTGGCCGTACTTCTTCTACAAGACAACTAGAGACTTGTCAGCAAGCGGCTGAGCAGCATCTACGTTCCACTTGCAGTCTGAAAGTTTCCCGTGCCACATGCCTGTTCAACACCTTCCTTATTCGCCTGCCCGCAGCGCTCGCGCTTTCCCCCGCCCGCGCTCTGACCGGCACTCTCCCTCTGACACACATGGTTCCTTGGCCGGTTGCCAAGAGCTCCTGAAAGCAGCTTCTGCCGAAGGAGGCTCGCCTCTTGCGGTTACCTTCTCTGAGCTCCGGAGTCCTGGCTTCTGCCTTTCTTGCTCTTAATGCAAGCAGAAAGCTTTTGCACTGCGTCTGGCGAGGAGAACGTGTGACAGGACAGCACATGTTTGTGCAGCTCACCCCTGCCACTGACACAAGCACGGATTTGCAGCACCCTATTCCACCCTTAGTGTGACAGGTTTCTGCGCTGTGCAGGGCATTTCTCTGCATCTGGGAGTCCAAGGGAAAGTAAAATTGTTGCCGCAGGAGCAGCAACAGCAGTAGGGAGCAGCAGAAGGAAGTCGTTTCAGTACTTCTTCCACACGACATCTAGCAACTAATCAGCAAGCGTGCGAGCGGCAGCGATGTGCCACTTGCAATCTGAAAGTTTCCCGTGCCACATGCCTGTTCAACACCTTCCTTATTCGCCTGCCCGCAGCGCTCGCGCTTTCCCCCGCCCGCGCTCTGACCGGCACTCTCCCTCTGACACACATGGTTCCTTGGCCGGTTGCCAAGAGCTCCGGAAAGCAGCTTCTGCCGAAGGAGGCTCGCCTCTTGCGGTTACCTTCTCTGAGCTCCGGAGTCCTGGCTTCTGCCTTTCTTGCTCTTAATGCAAGCAGAAAGCTTTTGCACTGCGTCTGGCGAGGAGAACGTGTGACAGGACAGCACATGTTTGTGCAGCTCACCCCTGCCACTGACACAAGCACGGATTTGCAGCACCCTATTCCACCCATGGTGTGACAGGTTTCTGCGCTGTGCAGGGCATTTCTCTGCATCTGGGAGTCCAAGGGAAAGTAAAATTGTTGTCGCAGAGAGCAGCAACAGCAGTAGGGAGCAGCAGAAGGAAGTCTTGCCCGTACTTCTTCTACAAGACAACTAGAGACTTGTCAGCAAGCGGCTGAGCAGCATCTACGTTCCACTTGCAGTCTGAAAGTTTCCAGTGCCACATGCCTGTTCAACACCTTCCTTATTCGCCTGCCCGCAGCGCTCGCGCTTTCCCCCGCCCGCGCTCTGACCGGCACTCTCCCTCTGACACACATGGTTCCTTGGCCGGTTGCCAAGAGCTCCGGAAAGCAGCTTCTGCCGAAGGAGGCTCGCCTCTTGCGGTTACCTTCTCTGAGCTCCGGAGTCTTGGCTTCTGCCTTTCTTGCTCATAATGCAAGCAGAAAGCTTTTGCACTGCGTCTGGCGAGGAGAACGTGTGACAGGACAGCACATGTTTGTGCAGATCACTCCTGCCACTGACACAAGCACGGATTTGCAGCACCCTATTCCACCCATGGTGTGACAGGTTTCTGCGCTGTGCAGGGCATTTCTCTGCATCTGGGAGTCCAAGGGAAAGTAAAATTGTTGTCGCAGAGAGCAGCAACAGCAGTAGGGAGCAGCAGAAGGAAGTCTTGCCCGTACTTCTTCTACAAGACAACTAGAGACTTGTCAGCAAGCGGCTGAGCAGCATCTACGTTCCACTTGCAGTCTGAAAGTTTCCCGTGCCACATGCCTGTTCAACACCTTCCTTATTCGCCTGCCCGCAGCGCTCGCGCTTTCCCCCGCCCGCGCTCTGACCGGCACTCTCCCTCTGACACACATGGTTCCTTGGCCGGTTGCCAAGAGCTCCGGAAAGCAGCTTCTGCCGAAGGAGGCTCGCCTCTTGCGGTTACCTTCTCTGAGCTCCGGAGTCCTGGCTTCTGCCTTTCTTGCTCTTAATGCAAGCGGAAAGCTTTTGCACTGCGTCTGGCGAGGAGAACGTGTGACAGGACAGCACATGTTTGTGCAGCTCACCCCTGCCACTGACACAAGCACGGATTTGCAGCACCCTATTCCACCCATGGTGTGACAGGTTTCTGCGCTGTGCAGGGCATTTCTCTGCATCTGGGAGTCCAAGGGAAAGTAAAATTGTTGTCGCAGAGAGCAGCAACAGCAGTAGGGAGCAGCAGAAGGAAGTCGTGGCCGTACTTCTTCTACAAGACAACTAGAGACTTGTCAGCAAGCGGCTGAGCAGCATCTACGTTCCACTTGCAGTCTGAAAGTTTCCAGTGCCACATGCCTGTTCAACACCTTCCTTATTCGCCTGCCCGCAGCGCTCGCGCTTTCCCCCGCCCGCGCTCTGACCGGCACTCTCCCTCTGACACACATGGTTCCTTGGCCGGTTGCCAAGAGCTCCTGAAAGCAGCTTCTGCCGAAGGAGGCTCGCCTCTTGCGGTTACCTTCTCTGAGCTCCGGAGTCCTGGCTTCTGCCTTTCTTGCTCTTAATGCAAGCAGAAAGCTTTTGCACTGCGTCTGGCGAGGAGAACGTGTGACAGGACAGCACATGTTTGTGCAGCTCACCCCTGCCACTGACACAAGCACGGATTTGCAGCACCCTATTCTACCCTTAGTGTGACAGGTTTCTGCGCTGTGCAGGGCATTTCTCTGCATCTGGGAGTCCAAGGGAAAGTAAAATTGTTGCCGCAGAGAGCAGCAACAGCAGTAGGGAGCAGCAGAAGGAAGTCGTTTCAGTACTTCTTCCACACGACATCTAGCAACTAATCAGCAAGCGTGCGAGCGGCAGCGATGTGCCACTTGCAATCTGAAAGTTTCCCGTGCCACATGCCTGTTCAACACCTTCCTTATTCGCCTGCCCGCAGCGCTCGCGCTTTCCCCCGCCCGCGCTCTGACCGGCACTCTCCCTCTGACACACATGGTTCCTTGGCCGGTTGCCGAGAGCTCCGGAAAGCAGCTTCTGCCGAAGGAGGCTCGCCTCTTGCGGTTACCTTCTCTGAGCTCCGGTGTCCTGGCTTCTGCCTTTCTTGCTCTTAATGCAAGCAGAAAGCTTTTGCACTGCGTCTGGCGAGGAGAACGTGTGACAGGACAGCACATGTTTGTGCAGCTCACCCCTGCCACTGACACAAGCACGGATTTGCAGCACCCTATTCCACCCATGGTGTGACAGGTTTCTGCGCTGTGCAGGGCATTTCTCTGCATCTGGGAGTCCAAGGGAAAGTAAAATTGTTGTCGCAGAGAGCAGCAACAGCAGTAGGGAGCAGCAGAAGGAAGTCTTGCCCGTACTTCTTCTACAAGACAACTAGAGACTTGTCAGCAAGCGGCTGAGCAGCATCTACGTTCCACTTGCAGTCTGAAAGTTTCCAGTGCCACATGCCTGTTCAACACCTTCCTTATTCGCCTGCCCGCAGCGCTCGCGCTTTCCCCCGCCCGCGCTCTGACCGGCACTCTCCCTCTGACACACATGGTTCCTTGGCCGGTTGCCAAGAGCTCCGGAAAGCAGCTTCTGCCGAAGGAGGCTCGCCTCTTGCGGTTACCTTCTCTGAGCTCCGGAGTCCTGGCTTCTGCCTTTCTTGCCCTTAATGCAAGCAGAAAGCTTTTGCACTGCGTCTGGCGAGGAGAACGTGTGACAGGACAGCACATGTTTGTGCAGCTCACCCCTGCCACTGACACAAGCACGGATTTGCAGCACCCTATTCCACCCATGGTGTGACAGGTTTCTGCGCTGTGCAGGGCATTTCTCTGCATCTGGGAGTCCAAGGGAAAGTAAAATTGTTGTCGCAGAGAGCAGCAACAGCAGTAGGGAGCAGCAGAAGGAAGTCTTGCCCGTACTTCTTCTACAAGACAACTAGAGACTTGTCAGCAAGCGGCTGAGCAGCATCTACGTTCCACTTGCAGTCTGAAAGTTTCCCGTGCCAGATACCTGTTCAACACCTTCCTTATTCGCCTGCCCGCAGCGCTCGCGCTTTCCCCCGCCCGCGCTCTGACCGGCACTCTCCCTCTGACACACATGGTTCCTTGGCCGGTTGCCAAGAGCTCCGGAAAGCAGCTTCTGCCGAAGGAGGCTCGCCTCTTGCGGTTACCTTCTCTGAGCTCCGGAGTCTTGGCTTCTGCCTTTCTTGCTCATAATGCAAGCAGAAAGCTTTTGCACTGCGTCTGGCGAGGAGAACGTGTGACAGGACAGCACATGTTTGTGCAGATCACTCCTGCCACTGACACAAGCACGGATTTGCAGCACCCTATTCCACCCATGGTGTGACAGGTTTCTGCGCTGTGCAGGGCATTTCTCTGCATCTGGGAGTCCAAGGGAAAGTAAAATTGTTGTCGCAGAGAGCAGCAACAGCAGTAGGGAGCAGCAGAAGGAAGTCTTGCCCGTACTTCTTCTACAAGACAACTAGAGACTTGTCAGCAAGCGGCTGAGCAGCATCTACGTTCCACTTGCAGTCTGAAAGTTTCCCGTGCCAGATACCTGTTCAACACCTTCCTTATTCGCCTGCCCGCTGCGCTCGCGCTTTCCCCTGCCCGCGCTCTGTCCGGCACTCTCCCTCTGACACACATGGTTCCTTGGCCGGTTGCCAAGAGCTCCTGAAAGCAGCTTCTGCCGAAGGAGGCTCGCCTCTTGCGGTTACCTTCTCTGAGCTCCGGAGTCCTGGCTTCTGCCTTTCTTGCTCTTAATGCAAGCAGAAAGCTTTTGCACTGCGTCTGGCGAGGAGAACGTGTGACAGGACAGCACATGTTTGTGCAGCTCACCCCTGCCACTGACACAAGCACGGATTTGCAGCACCCTATTCCACCCATGGTGTGACAGGTTTCTGCGCTGTGCAGGGCATTTCTCTGCATCTGGGAGTCCAAGGGAAAGTAAAATTGTTGTCGCAGAGAGCAGCAACAGCAGTAGGGAGCAGCAGAAGGAAGTCTTGCCCGTACTTCTTCTACAAGACAACTAGAGACTTGTCAGCAAGCGGCTGAGCAGCATCTACGTTCCACTTGCAGTCTGAAAGTTTCCCGTGCCACATGCCTGTTCAACACCTTCCTTATTCGCCTGCCCGCAGCGCTCGCGCTTTCCCCCGCCCGCGCTCTGACCGGCACTCTCCCTCTGACACACATGGTTCCTTGGCCGGTTGCCAAGAGCTCCGGAAAGCAGCTTCTGCCGAAGGAGGCTCGCCTCTTGCGGTTACCTTCTCTGAGCTCCGGAGTCCTGGCTTCTGCCTTTCTTGCTCTTAATGCAAGCGGAAAGCTTTTGCACTGCGTCTGGCGAGGAGAACGTGTGACAGGACAGCACATGTTTGTGCAGCTCACCCCTGCCACTGACACAAGCACGGATTTGCAGCACCCTATTCCACCCATGGTGTGACAGGTTTCTGCGCTGTGCAGGGCATTTCTCTGCATCTGGGAGTCCAAGAGAAAGTAAAATTGTTGTCGCAGAGAGCAGCAACAGCAGTAGGGAGCAGCAGAAGGAAGTCTTGCCCGTACTTCTTCTACAAGACAACTAGAGACTTGTCAGCAAGCGGCTGAGCAGCATCTACGTTCCACTTGCAGTCTGAAAGTTTCCCGTGCCAGATACCTGTTCAACACCTTCCTTATTCGCCTGCCCGCAGCGCTCGAGCTTTCCCCTGCCCGCGCTCTGACCGGCACTCTCCCTCTGACACACATGGTTCCTTGGCCGGTTGCCAAGAGCTCCTGAAAGCAGCTTCTGCCGAAGGAGGCTCGCCTCTTGCGGTTACCTTCTCTGAGCTCCGGAGTCCTGGCTTCTGCCTTTCTTGCTCTTATTGCAAGCAGAAAGCTTTTGCACTGCGTCTGGCGAGGAGAACGTGTGACAGGACAGCACATGTTTGTGCAGCTCACCCCTGCCACTGACACAAGCACGGATTTGCAGCACCCTATTCCACCCATGGTGTGACAGGTTTCTGCGCTGTGCAGGGCATTTCTCTGCATCTGGGAGTCCAAGGGAAAGTAAAATTGTTGTCGCAGAGAGCAGCAACAGCAGTAGGGAGCAGCAGAAGGAAGTCGTGGCCGTACTTCTTCTACAAGACAACTAGAGACTTGTCAGCAAGCGGCTGAGCAGCATCTACGTTCCACTTGCAGTCTGAAAGTTTCCAGTGCCACATGCCTGTTCAACACCTTCCTTATTCGCCTGCCCGCAGCGCTCGCGCTTTCCCCCGCCCGCGCTCTGACCGGCACTCTCCCTCTGACACACATGGTTCCTTGGCCGGTTGCCAAGAGCTCCTGAAAGCAGCTTCTGCCGAAGGAGGCTCGCCTCTTGCGGTTACCTTCTCTGAGCTCCGGAGTCCTGGCTTCTGCCTTTCTTGCTCTTAATGCAAGCAGAAAGCTTTTGCACTGCGTCTGGCGAGGAGAACGTGTGACAGGACAGCACATGTTTGTGCAGCTCACCCCTGCCACTGACACAAGCACGGATTTGCAGCACCCTATTCCACCCTTAGTGTGACAGGTTTCTGCGCTGTGCAGGGCATTTCTCTGCATCTGGGAGTCCAAGGGAAAGTAAAATTGTTGCCGCAGAGAGCAGCAACAGCAGTAGGGAGCAGCAGAAGGAAGTCGTTTCAGTACTTCTTCCACACGACATCTAGCAACTAATCAGCAAGCGTGCGAGCGGCAGCGATGTGCCACTTGCAATCTGAAAGTTTCCCGTGCCACATGCCTGTTCAACACCTTCCTTATTCGCCTGCCCGCAGCGCTCGCGCTTTCCCCCGCCCGCGCTCTGACCGGCACTCTCCCTCTGACACACATGGTTCCTTGGCCGGTTGCCAAGAGCTCCGGAAAGCAGCTTCTGCCGAAGGAGGCTCGCCTCTTGCGGTTACCTTCTCTGAGCTCCGGAGTCCTGGCTTCTGCCTTTCTTGCTCTTAATGCAAGCAGAAAGCTTTTGCACTGCGTCTGGCGAGGAGAACGTGTGACAGGACAGCACATGTTTGTGCAGCTCACCCCTGCCACTGACACAAGCACGGATTTGCAGCACCCTATTCCACCCATGGTGTGACAGGTTTCTGCGCTGTGCAGGGCATTTCTCTGCATCTGGGAGTCCAAGGGAAAGTAAAATTGTTGTCGCAGAGAGCAGCAACAGCAGTAGGGAGCAGCAGAAGGAAGTCTTGCCCGTACTTCTTCTACAAGACAACTAGAGACTTGTCAGCAAGCGGCTGAGCAGCATCTACGTTCCACTTGCAGTCTGAAAGTTTCCCGTGCCACATGCCTGTTCAACACCTTCCTTATTCGCCTGCCCGCAGCGCTCGCGCTTTCCCCCGCCCGCGCTCTGACCGGCACTCTCCCTCTGACACACATGGTTCCTTGGCCGGTTGCCAAGAGCTCCGGAAAGCAGCTTCTGCCGAAGGAGGCTCGCCTCTTGCGGTTACCTTCTCTGAGCTCCGGAGTCTTGGCTTCTGCCTTTCTTGCTCATAATGCAAGCAGAAAGCTTTTGCACTGCGTCTGGCGAGGAGAACGTGTGACAGGACAGCACATGTTTGTGCAGATCACTCCTGCCACTGACACAAGCACGGATTTGCAGCACCCTATTCCACCCATGGTGTGACAGGTTTCTGCGCTGTGCAGGGCATTTCTCTGCATCTGGGAGTCCAAGGGAAAGTAAAATTGTTGTCGCAGAGAGCAGCAACAGCAGTAGGGAGCAGCAGAAGGAAGTCTTGCCCGTACTTCTTCTACAAGACAACTAGAGACTTGTCAGCAAGCGGCTGAGCAGCATCTACGTTCCACTTGCAGTCTGAAAGTTTCCCGTGCCACATGCCTGTTCAACACCTTCCTTATTCGCCTGCCCGCAGCGCTCGCGCTTTCCCCCGCCCGCGCTCTGACCGGCACTCTCCCTCTGACACACATGGTTCCTTGGCCGGTTGCCAAGAGCTCCGGAAAGCAGCTTCTGCCGAAGGAGGCTCGCCTCTTGCGGTTACCTTCTCTGAGCTCCGGAGTCCTGGCTTCTGCCTTTCTTGCTCTTAATGCAAGCGGAAAGCTTTTGCACTGCGTCTGGCGAGGAGAACGTGTGACAGGACAGCACATGTTTGTGCAGCTCACCCCTGCCACTGACACAAGCACGGATTTGCAGCACCCTATTCCACCCATGGTGTGACAGGTTTCTGCGCTGTGCAGGGCATTTCTCTGCATCTGGGAGTCCAAGAGAAAGTAAAATTGTTGTCGCAGAGAGCAGCAACAGCAGTAGGGAGCAGCAGAAGGAAGTCTTGCCCGTACTTCTTCTACAAGACAACTAGAGACTTGTCAGCAAGCGGCTGAGCAGCATCTACGTTCCACTTGCAGTCTGAAAGTTTCCCGTGCCAGATACCTGTTCAACACCTTCCTTATTCGCCTGCCCGCAGCGCTCGAGCTTTCCCCTGCCCGCGCTCTGACCGGCACTCTCCCTCTGACACACATGGTTCCTTGGCCGGTTGCCAAGAGCTCCTGAAAGCAGCTTCTGCCGAAGGAGGCTCGCCTCTTGCGGTTACCTTCTCTGAGCTCCGGAGTCCTGGCTTCTGCCTTTCTTGCTCTTATTGCAAGCAGAAAGCTTTTGCACTGCGTCTGGCGAGGAGAACGTGTGACAGGACAGCACATGTTTGTGCAGCTCACCCCTGCCACTGACACAAGCACGGATTTGCAGCACCCTATTCCACCCATGGTGTGACAGGTTTCTGCGCTGTGCAGGGCATTTCTCTGCATCTGGGAGTCCAAGGGAAAGTAAAATTGTTGTCGCAGAGAGCAGCAACAGCAGTAGGGAGCAGCAGAAGGAAGTCGTGGCCGTACTTCTTCTACAAGACAACTAGAGACTTGTCAGCAAGCGGCTGAGCAGCATCTACGTTCCACTTGCAGTCTGAAAGTTTCCAGTGCCACATGCCTGTTCAACACCTTCCTTATTCGCCTGCCCGCAGCGCTCGCGCTTTCCCCCGCCCGCGCTCTGACCGGCACTCTCCCTCTGACACACATGGTTCCTTGGCCGGTTGCCAAGAGCTCCGGAAAGCAGCTTCTGCCGAAGGAGGCTCGCCTCTTGCGGTTACCTTCTCTGAGCTCCGGAGTCCTGGCTTCTGCCTTTCTTGCTCTTAATGCAAGCAGAAAGCTTTTGCACTGCGTCTGGCGAGGAGAACGTGTGACAGGACAGCACATGTTTGTGCAGCTCACCCCTGCCACTGACACAAGCACGGATTTGCAGCACCCTATTCCACCCTTAGTGTGACAGGTTTCTGCGCTGTGCAGGGCATTTCTCTGCATCTGGGAGTCCAAGGGAAAGTAAAATTGTTGCCGCAGAGAGCAGCAACAGCAGTAGGGAGCAGCAGAAGGAAGTCGTTTCAGTACTTCTTCCACACGACATCTAGCAACTAATCAGCAAGCGTGCGAGCGGCAGCGATGTGCCACTTGCAATCTGAAAGTTTCCCGTGCCACATGCCTGTTCAACACCTTCCTTATTCGCCTGCCCGCAGCGCTCGCGCTTTCCCCCGCCCGCGCTCTGACCGGCACTCTCCCTCTGACACACATGGTTCCTTGGCCGGTTGCCGAGAGCTCCGGAAAGCAGCTTCTGCCGAAGGAGGCTCGCCTCTTGCGGTTACCTTCTCTGAGCTCCGGAGTCCTGGCTTCTGCCTTTCTTGCTCTTAATGCAAGCAGAAAGCTTTTGCACTGCGTCTGGCGAGGAGAACGTGTGACAGGACAGCACATGTTTGTGCAGCTCACCCCTGCCACTGACACAAGCACGGATTTGCAGCACCCTATTCCACCCATGGTGTGACAGGTTTCTGCGCTGTGCAGGGCATTTCTCTGCATCTGGGAGTCCAAGGGAAAGTAAAATTGTTGTCGCAGAGAGCAGCAACAGCAGTAGGGAGCAGCAGAAGGAAGTCTTGCCCGTACTTCTTCTACAAGACAACTAGAGACTTGTCAGCAAGCGGCTGAGCAGCATCTACGTTCCACTTGCAGTCTGAAAGTTTCCAGTGCCACATGCCTGTTCAACACCTTCCTTATTCGCCTGCCCGCAGCGCTCGCGCTTTCCCCCGCCCGCGCTCTGACCGGCACTCTCCCTCTGACACACATGGTTCCTTGGCCGGTTGCCAAGAGCTCCTGAAAGCAGCTTCTGCCGAAGGAGGCTCGCCTCTTGCGGTTACCTTCTCTGAGCTCCGGAGTCCTGGCTTCTGCCTTTCTTGCTCTTAATGCAAGCAGAAAGCTTTTGCACTGCGTCTGGCGAGGAGAACGTGTGACAGGACAGCACATGTTTGTGCAGCTCACCCCTGCCACTGACACAAGCACGGATTTGCAGCACCCTATTCCACCCATGGTGTGACAGGTTTCTGCGCTGTGCAGGGCATTTCTCTGCATCTGGGAGTCCAAGGGAAAGTAAAATTGTTGTCGCAGAGAGCAGCAACAGCAGTAGGGAGCAGCAGAAGGAACTCGTGGCCGTACTTCTTCTACAAGACAACTAGAGACTTGTCAGCAAGCGGCTGAGCAGCATCTACGTTCCACTTGCAGTCTGAAAGTTTCCCGTGCCAGATACCTGTTCAACACCTTCCTTATTCGCCTGCCCGCAGCGCTCGCGCTTTCCCCTGCCCGCGCTCTGACCGGCACTCTCCCTCTGACACACATGGTTCCTTGGCCGGTTGCCAAGAGCTCCGGAAAGCAGCTTCTGCCGAAGGAGGCTCGCCTCTTGCGGTTACCTTCTCTGAGCTCCGGAGTCCTGGCTTCTGCCTTTCTTGCTCTTAATGCAAGCAGAAAGCTTTTGCACTGCGTCTGGCGAGGAGAACGTGTGACAGGACAGCACATGTTTGTGCAGCTCACCCCTGCCACTGACACAAGCACGGATTTGCAGCACCCTATTCCACCCTTAGTGTGACAGGTTTCTGCGCTGTGCAGGGCATTTCTCTGCATCTGGGAGTCCAAGGGAAAGTAAAATTGTTGCCGCAGAGAGCAGCAACAGCAGTAGGGAGCAGCAGAAGGAAGTCGTTTCAGTACTTCTTCCACACGACATCTAGCAACTAATCAGCAAGCGTGCGAGCGGCAGCGATGTGCCACTTGCAATCTGAAAGTTTCCCGTGCCACATGCCTGTTCAACACCTTCCTTATTCGCCTGCCCGCAGCGCTCGCGCTTTCCCCCGCCCGCGCTCTGACCGGCACTCTCCCTCTGACACACATGGTTCCTTGGCCGGTTGCCAAGAGCTCCGGAAAGCAGCTTCTGCCGAAGGAGGCTCGCCTCTTGCGGTTACCTTCTCTGAGCTCCGGAGTCCTGGCTTCTGCCTTTCTTGCTCTTAATGCAAGCAGAAAGCTTTTGCACTGCGTCTGGCGAGGAGAACGTGTGACAGGACAGCACATGTTTGTGCAGCTCACCCCTGCCACTGACACAAGCACGGATTTGCAGCACCCTATTCCACCCATGGTGTGACAGGTTTCTGCGCTGTGCAGGGCATTTCTCTGCATCTGGGAGTCCAAGGGAAAGTAAAATTGTTGTCGCAGAGAGCAGCAACAGCAGTAGGGAGCAGCAGAAGGAAGTCTTGCCCGTACTTCTTCTACAAGACAACTAGAGACTTGTCAGCAAGCGGCTGAGCAGCATCTACGTTCCATTTGCAGTCTGAAAGTTTCCCGTGCCAGATACCTGTTCAACACCTTCCTTATTCGCCTGCCCGCAGCGCTCGCGCTTTTCCCCGCCCGCGCTCCGACCGGCACTCTCCCTCTGACACACATGGTTCCTTGGCCGGTTGCCAAGAGCTCCGGAAAGCAGCTTCTGCCGAAGGAGGCTCGCCTCTTGCGGTTACCTTCTCTGAGCTCCGGAGTCCTGGCTTCTGCCTTTCTTGCTCTTAATGCAAGCAGAAAGCTTTTGCACTGCGTCTGGCGAGGAGAACGTGTGACAGGACAGCACATGTTTGTGCAGCTCACCCCTGCCACTGACACAAGCACGGATTTGTAGCACCCTATTCCACCCATGGTGTGACAGGTTTCTGCGCTGTGCAGGGCATTTCTCTGCATCTGGGAGTCCAAGGGAAAGTAAAATTGTTCTCGCAGAGAGCAGCAACAGCAGTAGGGAGCAGCAGAAGGAAGTCGTTTCAGTACTTCTTCCACACGACATCTAGCAACTAATCAGCAAGCGTGCGAGCGGCAGCGATGTGCCACTTGCAATCTGAAAGTTTCCCGTGCCACATGCCTGTTCAACACCTTCCTTATTCGCCTGCCCGCAGCGCTCGCGCTTTCCCCCGCCCGCGCTCTGACCGGCACTCTCCCTCTGACACACATGGTTCCTTGGCCGGTTGCCAAGAGCTCCGGAAAGCAGCTTCTGCCGAAGGAGGCTCGCCTCTTGCGGTTACCTTCTCTGAGCTCCGGAGTCTTGGCTTCTGCCTTTCTTGCTCATAATGCAAGCAGAAAGCTTTTGCACTGCGTCTGGCGAGGAGAACGTGTGACAGGACAGCACATGTTTGTGCAGCTCACCCCTGCCACTGACACAAGCACGGATTTGCAGCACCCTATTCCACCCATGGTGTGACAGGTTTCTGCGCTGTGCAGGGCATTTCTCTGCATCTGGGAGTCCAAGGGAAAGTAAAATTGTTGTCGCAGAGAGCAGCAACAGCAGTAGGGAGCAGCAGAAGGAAGTCTTGCCCGTACTTCTTCTACAAGACAACTAGAGACTTGTCAGCAAGCGGCTGAGCAGCATCTACGTTCCACTTGCAGTCTGAAAGTTTCCCGTGCCACATGCCTGTTCAACACCTTCCTTATTCGCCTGCCCGCAGCGCTCGCGCTTTCCCCCGCCCGCGCTCTGACCGGCACTCTCCCTCTGACACACATGGTTCCTTGGCCGGTTGCCAAGAGCTCCGGAAAGCAGCTTCTGCCGAAGGAGGCTCGCCTCTTGCGGTTACCTTCTCTGAGCTCCGGAGTCCTGGCTTCTGCCTTTCTTGCTCTTAATGCAAGCGGAAAGCTTTTGCACTGCGTCTGGCGAGGAGAACGTGTGACAGGACAGCACATGTTTGTGCAGCTCACCCCTGCCACTGACACAAGCACGGATTTGCAGCACCCTATTCCACCCTTAGTGTGACAGGTTTCTGCGCTGTGCAGGGCATTTCTCTGCATCTGGGAGTCCAAGGGAAAGTAAAATTGTTGTCGCAGAGAGCAGCAACAGCAGTAGGGAGCAGCAGAAGGAAGTCGTGGCCGTACTTCTTCTACAAGACAACTAGAGACTTGTCAGCAAGCGGCTGAGCAGCATCTACGTTCCACTTGCAGTCTGAAAGTTTCCCGTGCCACATGCCTGTTCAACACCTTCCTTATTCGCCTGCCCGCAGCGCTCGCGCTTTCCCCCGCCCGCGCTCTGACCGGCACTCTCCCTCTGACACACATGGTTCCTTGGCCGGTTGCCAAGAGCTCCTGAAAGCAGCTTCTGCCGAAGGAGGCTCGCCTCTTGCGGTTACCTTCTCTGAGCTCCGGAGTCCTGGCTTCTGCCTTTCTTGCTCTTAATGCAAGCAGAAAGCTTTTGCACTGCGTCTGGCGAGGAGAACGTGTGACAGGACAGCACATGTTTGTGCAGCTCACCCCTGCCACTGACACAAGCACGGATTTGCAGCACCCTATTCCACCCTTAGTGTGACAGGTTTCTGCGCTGTGCAGGGCATTTCTCTGCATCTGGGAGTCCAAGGGAAAGTAAAATTGTTGCCGCAGGAGCAGCAACAGCAGTAGGGAGCAGCAGAAGGATGTCGTTTCAGTACTTCTTCCACACGACATCTAGCAACTAATCAGCAAGCGTGCGAGCGGCAGCGATGTGCCACTTGCAATCTGAAAGTTTCCCGTGCCACATGCCTGTTCAACACCTTCCTTATTCGCCTGCCCGCAGCGCTCGCGCTTTCCCCCGCCCGCGCTCTGACCGGCACTCTCCCTCTGACACACATGGTTCCTTGGCCGGTTGCCAAGAGCTCCGGAAAGCAGCTTCTGCCGAAGGAGGCTCGCCTCTTGCGGTTACCTTCTCTGAGCTCCGGAGTCCTGGCTTCTGCCTTTCTTGCTCTTAATGCAAGCAGAAAGCTTTTGCACTGCGTCTGGCGAGGAGAACGTGTGACAGGACAGCACATGTTTGTGCAGCTCACCCCTGCCACTGACACAAGCACGGATTTGCAGCACCCTATTCCACCCATGGTGTGACAGGTTTCTGCGCTGTGCAGGGCATTTCTCTGCATCTGGGAGTCCAAGGGAAAGTAAAATTGTTGTCGCAGAGAGCAGCAACAGCAGTAGGGAGCAGCAGAAGGAAGTCTTGCCCGTACTTCTTCTACAAGACAACTAGAGACTTGTCAGCAAGCGGCTGAGCAGCATCTACGTTCCACTTGCAGTCTGAAAGTTTCCAGTGCCACATGCCTGTTCAACACCTTCCTTATTCGCCTGCCCGCAGCGCTCGCGCTTTCCCCCGCCCGCGCTCTGACCGGCACTCTCCCTCTGACACACATGGTTCCTTGGCCGGTTGCCAAGAGCTCCGGAAAGCAGCTTCTGCCGAAGGAGGCTCGCCTCTTGCGGTTACCTTCTCTGAGCTCCGGAGTCTTGGCTTCTGCCTTTCTTGCTCATAATGCAAGCAGAAAGCTTTTGCACTGCGTCTGGCGAGGAGAACGTGTGACAGGACAGCACATGTTTGTGCAGATCACTCCTGCCACTGACACAAGCACGGATTTGCAGCACCCTATTCCACCCATGGTGTGACAGGTTTCTGCGCTGTGCAGGGCATTTCTCTGCATCTGGGAGTCCAAGGGAAAGTAAAATTGTTGTCGCAGAGAGCAGCAACAGCAGTAGGGAGCAGCAGAAGGAAGTCTTGCCCGTACTTCTTCTACAAGACAACTAGAGACTTGTCAGCAAGCGGCTGAGCAGCATCTACGTTCCACTTGCAGTCTGAAAGTTTCCCGTGCCACATGCCTGTTCAACACCTTCCTTATTCGCCTGCCCGCAGCGCTCGCGCTTTCCCCCGCCCGCGCTCTGACCGGCACTCTCCCTCTGACACACATGGTTCCTTGGCCGGTTGCCAAGAGCTCCGGAAAGCAGCTTCTGCCGAAGGAGGCTCGCCTCTTGCGGTTACCTTCTCTGAGCTCCGGAGTCCTGGCTTCTGCCTTTCTTGCTCTTAATGCAAGCGGAAAGCTTTTGCACTGCGTCTGGCGAGGAGAACGTGTGACAGGACAGCACATGTTTGTGCAGCTCACCCCTGCCACTGACACAAGCACGGATTTGCAGCACCCTATTCCACCCATGGTGTGACAGGTTTCTGCGCTGTGCAGGGCATTTCTCTGCATCTGGGAGTCCAAGGGAAAGTAAAATTGTTGTCGCAGAGAGCAGCAACAGCAGTAGGGAGCAGCAGAAGGAAGTCGTGGCCGTACTTCTTCTACAAGACAACTAGAGACTTGTCAGCAAGCGGCTGAGCAGCATCTACGTTCCACTTGCAGTCTGAAAGTTTCCAGTGCCACATGCCTGTTCAACACCTTCCTTATTCGCCTGCCCGCAGCGCTCGCGCTTTCCCCCGCCCGCGCTCTGACCGGCACTCTCCCTCTGACACACATGGTTCCTTGGCCGGTTGCCAAGAGCTCCTGAAAGCAGCTTCTGCCGAAGGAGGCTCGCCTCTTGCGGTTACCTTCTCTGAGCTCCGGAGTCCTGGCTTCTGCCTTTCTTGCTCTTAATGCAAGCAGAAAGCTTTTGCACTGCGTCTGGCGAGGAGAACGTGTGACAGGACAGCACATGTTTGTGCAGCTCACCCCTGCCACTGACACAAGCACGGATTTGCAGCACCCTATTCTACCCTTAGTGTGACAGGTTTCTGCGCTGTGCAGGGCATTTCTCTGCATCTGGGAGTCCAAGGGAAAGTAAAATTGTTGCCGCAGAGAGCAGCAACAGCAGTAGGGAGCAGCAGAAGGAAGTCGTTTCAGTACTTCTTCCACACGACATCTAGCAACTAATCAGCAAGCGTGCGAGCGGCAGCGATGTGCCACTTGCAATCTGAAAGTTTCCCGTGCCACATGCCTGTTCAACACCTTCCTTATTCGCCTGCCCGCAGCGCTCGCGCTTTCCCCCGCCCGCGCTCTGACCGGCACTCTCCCTCTGACACACATGGTTCCTTGGCCGGTTGCCGAGAGCTCCGGAAAGCAGCTTCTGCCGAAGGAGGCTCGCCTCTTGCGGTTACCTTCTCTGAGCTCCGGAGTCCTGGCTTCTGCCTTTCTTGCTCTTAATGCAAGCAGAAAGCTTTTGCACTGCGTCTGGCGAGGAGAACGTGTGACAGGACAGCACATGTTTGTGCAGCTCACCCCTGCCACTGACACAAGCACGGATTTGCAGCACCCTATTCCACCCATGGTGTGACAGGTTTCTGCGCTGTGCAGGGCATTTCTCTGCATCTGGGAGTCCAAGGGAAAGTAAAATTGTTGTCGCAGAGAGCAGCAACAGCAGTAGGGAGCAGCAGAAGGAAGTCTTGCCCGTACTTCTTCTACAAGACAACTAGAGACTTGTCAGCAAGCGGCTGAGCAGCATCTACGTTCCACTTGCAGTCTGAAAGTTTCCAGTGCCACATGCCTGTTCAACACCTTCCTTATTCGCCTGCCCGCAGCGCTCGCGCTTTCCCCCGCCCGCGCTCTGACCGGCACTCTCCCTCTGACACACATGGTTCCTTGGCCGGTTGCCAAGAGCTCCGGAAAGCAGCTTCTGCCGAAGGAGGCTCGCCTCTTGCGGTTACCTTCTCTGAGCTCCGGAGTCCTGGCTTCTGCCTTTCTTGCCCTTAATGCAAGCAGAAAGCTTTTGCACTGCGTCTGGCGAGGAGAACGTGTGACAGGACAGCACATGTTTGTGCAGCTCACCCCTGCCACTGACACAAGCACGGATTTGCAGCACCCTATTCCACCCATGGTGTGACAGGTTTCTGCGCTGTGCAGGGCATTTCTCTGCATCTGGGAGTCCAAGGGAAAGTAAAATTGTTGTCGCAGAGAGCAGCAACAGCAGTAGGGAGCAGCAGAAGGAAGTCTTGCCCGTACTTCTTCTACAAGACAACTAGAGACTTGTCAGCAAGCGGCTGAGCAGCATCTACGTTCCACTTGCAGTCTGAAAGTTTCCAGTGCCACATGCCTGTTCAACACCTTCCTTATTCGCCTGCCCGCAGCGCTCGCGCTTTCCCCCGCCCGCGCTCTGACCGGCACTCTCCCTCTGACACACATGGTTCCTTGGCCGGTTGCCAAGAGCTCCGGAAAGCAGCTTCTGCCGAAGGAGGCTCGCCTCTTGCGGTTACCTTCTCTGAGCTCCGGAGTCTTGGCTTCTGCCTTTCTTGCTCATAATGCAAGCAGAAAGCTTTTGCACTGCGTCTGGCGAGGAGAACGTGTGACAGGACAGCACATGTTTGTGCAGATCACTCCTGCCACTGACACAAGCACGGATTTGCAGCACCCTATTCCACCCATGGTGTGACAGGTTTCTGCGCTGTGCAGGGCATTTCTCTGCATCTGGGAGTCCAAGGGAAAGTAAAATTGTTGCCGAAGTGAACAGCAACAGCAGTAGGGAGCAGCAGAAGGAAGTCGTGGCCGTACTTCTTCTACAAGACAACTAGAGACTTGTCAGCAAGCGGCTGAGCAGCATCTACGTTCCACTTGCAGTCTGAAAGTTTCCCGTGCCACATGCCTGTTCAACACCTTCCTTATTCGCCTGCCCGCAGCGCTCGCGCTTTCCCCCGCCCGCGCTCTGACCGGCACTCTCCCTCTGACACACATGGTTCCTTGGCCGGTTGCCAAGAGCTCCGGAAAGCAGCTTCTGCCGAAGGAGGCTCGCCTCTTGCGGTTACCTTCTCTGAGCTCCGGAGTCCTGGCTTCTGCCTTTCTTGCTCTTAATGCAAGCGGAAAGCTTTTGCACTGCGTCTGGCGAGGAGAACGTGTGACAGGACAGCACATGTTTGTGCAGCTCACCCCTGCCACTGACACAAGCACGGATTTGCAGCACCCTATTCCACCCATGGTGTGACAGGTTTCTGCGCTGTGCAGGGCATTTCTCTGCATCTGGGAGTCCAAGGGAAAGTAAAATTGTTGTCGCAGAGAGCAGCAACAGCAGTAGGGAGCAGCAGAAGGAAGTCTTGCCCGTACTTCTTCTACAAGACAACTAGAGACTTGTCAGCAAGCGGCTGAGCAGCATCTACGTTCCACTTGCAGTCTGAAAGTTTCCCGTGCCAGATACCTGTTCAACACCTTCCTTATTCGCCTGCCCGCTGCGCTCGCGCTTTCCCCTGCCCGCGCTCTGTCCGGCACTCTCCCTCTGACACACATGGTTCCTTGGCCGGTTGCCAAGAGCTCCTGAAAGCAGCTTCTGCCGAAGGAGGCTCGCCTCTTGCGGTTACCTTCTCTGAGCTCCGGAGTCCTGGCTTCTGCCTTTCTTGCTCTTAATGCAAGCAGAAAGCTTTTGCACTGCGTCTGGCGAGGAGAACGTGTGACAGGACAGCACATGTTTGTGCAGCTCACCCCTGCCACTGACACAAGCACGGATTTGCAGCACCCTATTCCACCCTTAGTGTGACAGGTTTCTGCGCTGTGCAGGGCATTTCTCTGCATCTGGGAGTCCAAGGGAAAGTAAAATTGTTGTCGCAGAGAGCAGCAACAGCAGTAGGGAGCAGCAGAAGGAAGTCGTGGCCGTACTTCTTCTACAAGACAACTAGAGACTTGTCAGCAAGCGGCTGAGCAGCATCTACGTTCCACTTGCAGTCTGAAAGTTTCCAGTGCCACATGCCTTTTCAACACCTTCCTTATTCGCCTGCCCGCAGCGCTCGCGCTTTCCCCCGCCCGCGCTCTGACCGGCACTCTCCCTCTGACACACATGGTTCCTTGGCCGGTTGCCAAGAGCTCCGGAAAGCAGCTTCTGCTGAAGGAGGCTCGCCTCTTGCGGTTACCTTCTCTGAGCTCCGGAGTCTTGGCTTCTGCCTTTCTTGCTCATAATGCAAGCAGAAAGCTTTTGCACTGCGTCTGGCGAGGAGAACGTGTGACAGGACAGCACATGTTTGTGCAGATCACTCCTGCCACTGACACAAGCACGGATTTGCAGCACCCTATTCCACCCATGGTGTGACAGGTTTCTGCGCTGTGCAGGGCATTTCTCTGCATCTGGGAGTCCAAGGGAAAGTAAAATTGTTGTCGCAGAGAGCAGCAACAGCAGTAGGGAGCAGCAGAAGGAAGTCTTGCCCGTACTTCTTCTACAAGACAACTAGAGACTTGTCAGCAAGCGGCTGAGCAGCATCTACGTTCCACTTGCAGTCTGAAAGTTTCCCGTGCCACATGCCTGTTCAACACCTTCCTTATTCGCCTGCCCGCAGCGCTCGCGCTTTCCCCCGCCCGCGCTCTGACCGGCACTCTCCCTCTGACACACATGGTTCCTTGGCCGGTTGCCAAGAGCTCCGGAAAGCAGCTTCTGCCGAAGGAGGCTCGCCTCTTGCGGTTACCTTCTCTGAGCTCCGGAGTCCTGGCTTCTGCCTTTCTTGCTCTTAATGCAAGCGGAAAGCTTTTGCACTGCGTCTGGCGAGGAGAACGTGTGACAGGACAGCACATGTTTGTGCAGCTCACCCCTGCCACTGACACAAGCACGGATTTGCAGCACCCTATTCCACCCATGGTGTGACAGGTTTCTGCGCTGTGCAGGGCATTTCTCTGCATCTGGGAGTCCAAGGGAAAGTAAAATTGTTGTCGCAGAGAGCAGCAACAGCAGTAGGGAGCAGCAGAAGGAAGTCTTGCCCGTACTTCTTCTACAAGACAACTAGAGACTTGTCAGCAAGCGGCTGAGCAGCATCTACGTTCCACTTGCAGTCTGAAAGTTTCCCGTGCCAGATACCTGTTCAACACCTTCCTTATTCGCCTGCCCGCAGCGCTCGCGCTTTCCCCTGCCCGCGCTCTGACCGGCACTCTCCCTCTGACACACATGGTTCCTTGGCCGGTTGCCAAGAGCTCCTGAAAGCAGCTTCTGCCGAAGGAGGCTCGCCTCTTGCGGTTACCTTCTCTGAGCTCCGGAGTCCTGGCTTCTGCCTTTCTTGCTCTTAATGCAAGCAGAAAGCTTTTGCACTGCGTCTGGCGAGGAGAACGTGTGACAGGACAGCACATGTTTGTGCAGCTCACCCCTGCCACTGACACAAGCACGGATTTGCAGCACCCTATTCCACCCTTAGTGTGACAGGTTTCTGCGCTGTGCAGGGCATTTCTCTGCATCTGGGAGTCCAAGGGAAAGTAAAATTGTTGCCGCAGAGAGCAGCAACAGCAGTAGGGAGCAGCAGAAGGAAGTCGTTTCAGTACTTCTTCCACACGACATCTAGCAACTAATCAGCAAGCGTGCGAGCGGCAGCGATGTGCCACTTGCAATCTGAAAGTTTCCCGTGCCACATGCCTGTTCAACACCTTCCTTATTCGCCTGCCCGCAGCGCTCGCGCTTTCCCCCGCCCGCGCTCTGACCGGCACTCTCCCTCTGACACACATGGTTCCTTGGCCGGTTGCCGAGAGCTCCGGAAAGCAGCTTCTGCCGAAGGAGGCTCGCCTCTTGCGGTTACCTTCTCTGAGCTCCGGAGTCCTGGCTTCTGCCTTTCTTGCTCTTAATGCAAGCAGAAAGCTTTTGCACTGCGTCTGGCGAGGAGAACGTGTGACAGGACAGCACATGTTTGTGCAGCTCACCCCTGCCACTGACACAAGCACGGATTTGCAGCACCCTATTCCACCCATGGTGTGACAGGTTTCTGCGCTGTGCAGGGCATTTCTCTGCATCTGGGAGTCCAAGGGAAAGTAAAATTGTTGTCGCAGAGAGCAGCAACAGCAGTAGGGAGCAGCAGAAGGAAGTCTTGCCCGTACTTCTTCTACAAGACAACTAGAGACTTGTCAGCAAGCGGCTGAGCAGCATCTACGTTCCACTTGCAGTCTGAAAGTTTCCCGTGCCAGATACCTGTTCAACACCTTCCTTATTCGCCTGCCCGCAGCGCTCGCGCTTTCCCCTGCCCGCGCTCTGACCGGCACTCTCCCTCTGACACACATGGTTCCTTGGCCGGTTGCCAAGAGCTCCTGAAAGCAGCTTCTGCCGAAGGAGGCTCGCCTCTTGCGGTTACCTTCTCTGAGCTCCGGAGTCCTGGCTTCTGCCTTTCTTGCTCTTAATGCAAGCAGAAAGCTTTTGCACTGCGTCTGGCGAGGAGAACGTGTGACAGGACAGCACATGTTTGTGCAGCTCACCCCTGCCACTGACACAAGCACGGATTTGCAGCACCCTATTCCACCCATGGTGTGACAGGTTTCTGCGCTGTGCAGGGCATTTCTCTGCATCTGGGAGTCCAAGGGAAAGTAAAATTGTTCTCGCAGAGAGCAGCAACAGCAGTAGGGAGCAGCAGAAGGAAGTCGTTTCAGTACTTCTTCCACACGACATCTAGCAACTAATCAGCAAGCGTGCGAGCGGCAGCGATGTGCCACTTGCAATCTGAAAGTTTCCCGTGCCACATGCCTGTTCAACACCTTCCTTATTCGCCTGCCCGCAGCGCTCGCGCTTTCCCCCGCCCGCGCTCTGACCGGCACTCTCCCTCTGACACACATGGTTCCTTGGCCGGTTGCCAAGAGCTCCGGAAAGCAGCTTCTGCCGAAGGAGGCTCGCCTCTTGCGGTTACCTTCTCTGAGCTCCGGAGTCTTGGCTTCTGCCTTTCTTGCTCATAATGCAAGCAGAAAGCTTTTGCACTGCGTCTGGCGAGGAGAACGTGTGACAGGACAGCACATGTTTGTGCAGATCACTCCTGCCACTGACACAAGCACGGATTTGCAGCACCCTATTCCACCCATGGTGTGACAGGTTTCTGCGCTGTGCAGGGCATTTCTCTGCATCTGGGAGTCCAAGGGAAAGTAAAATTGTTGTCGCAGAGAGCAGCAACAGCAGTAGGGAGCAGCAGAAGGAAGTCTTGCCCGTACTTCTTCTACAAGACAACTAGAGACTTGTCAGCAAGCGGCTGAGCAGCATCTACGTTCCACTTGCAGTCTGAAAGTTTCCCGTGCCACATGCCTGTTCAACACCTTCCTTATTCGCCTGCCCGCAGCGCTCGCACTTTCCCCCGCCCGCGCTATGACCGGCACTCTCCCTCTGACACACATGGTTCCTTGGCCGGTTGCCAAGAGCTCCGGAAAGCAGCTTCTGCCGAAGGAGGCTCGCCTCTTGCGGTTACCTTCTCTGAGCTCCGGAGTCCTGGCTTCTGCCTTTCTTGCTCTTAATGCAAGCGGAAAGCTTTTGCACTGCGTCTGGCGAGGAGAACGTGTGACAGGACAGCACATGTTTGTGCAGCTCACCCCTGCCACTGACACAAGCACGGATTTGCAGCACCCTATTCCACCCATGGTGTGACAGGTTTCTGCGCTGTGCAGGGCATTTCTCTGCATCTGGGAGTCCAAGGGAAAGTAAAATTGTTGTCGCAGAGAGCAGCAACAGCAGTAGGGAGCAGCAGAAGGAAGTCTTGCCCGTACTTCTTCTACAAGACAACTAGAGACTTGTCAGCAAGCGGCTGAGCAGCATCTACGTTCCACTTGCAGTCTGAAAGTTTCCCGTGCCAGATACCTGTTCAACACCTTCCTTATTCGCCTGCCCGCAGCGCTCGCGCTTTCCCCTGCCCGCGCTCTGACCGGCACTCTCCCTCTGACACACATGGTTCCTTGGCCGGTTGCCAAGAGCTCCTGAAAGCAGCTTCTGCCGAAGGAGGCTCGCCTCTTGCGGTTACCTTCTCTGAGCTCCGGAGTCCTGGCTTCTGCCTTTCTTGCTCTTAATGCAAGCAGAAAGCTTTTGCACTGCGTCTGGCGAGGAGAACGTGTGACAGGACAGCACATGTTTGTGCAGCTCACCCCTGCCACTGACACAAGCACGGATTTGCAGCACCCTATTCCACCCTTAGTGTGACAGGTTTCTGCGCTGTGCAGGGCATTTCTCTGCATCTGGGAGTCCAAGGGAAAGTAAAATTGTTGTCGCAGAGAGCAGCAACAGCAGTAGGGAGCAGCAGAAGGAAGTCGTGGCCGTACTTCTTCTACAAGACAACTAGAGACTTGTCAGCAAGCGGCTGAGCAGCATCTACGTTCCACTTGCAGTCTGAAAGTTTCCAGTGCCACATGCCTGTTCAACACCTTCCTTATTCGCCTGCCCGCAGCGCTCGCGCTTTCCCCCGCCCGCGCTCTGACCGGCACTCTCCCTCTGACACACATGGTTCCTTGGCCGGTTGCCAAGAGCTCCTGAAAGCAGCTTCTGCCGAAGGAGGCTCGCCTCTTGCGGTTACCTTCTCTGAGCTCCGGAGTCCTGGCTTCTGCCTTTCTTGCTCTTAATGCAAGCAGAAAGCTTTTGCACTGCGTCTGGCGAGGAGAACGTGTGACAGGACAGCACATGTTTGTGCAGCTCACCCCTGCCACTGACACAAGCACGGATTTGCAGCACCCTATTCCACCCTTAGTGTGACAGGTTTCTGCGCTGTGCAGGGCATTTCTCTGCATCTGGGAGTCCAAGGGAAAGTAAAATTGTTGCCGCAGAGAGCAGCAACAGCAGTAGGGAGCAGCAGAAGGAAGTCGTTTCAGTACTTCTTCCACACGACATCTAGCAACTAATCAGCAAGCGTGCGAGCGGCAGCGATGTGCCACTTGCAATCTGAAAGTTTCCCGTGCCACATGCCTGTTCAACACCTTCCTTATTCGCCTGCCCGCAGCGCTCGCGCTTTCCCCCGCCCGCGCTCTGACCGGCACTCTCCCTCTGACACACATGGTTCCTTGGCCGGTTGCCGAGAGCTCCGGAAAGCAGCTTCTGCCGAAGGAGGCTCGCCTCTTGCGGTTACCTTCTCTGAGCTCCGGAGTCCTGGCTTCTGCCTTTCTTGCTCTTAATGCAAGCAGAAAGCTTTTGCACTGCGTCTGGCGAGGAGAACGTGTGACAGGACAGCACATGTTTGTGCAGATCACTCCTGCCACTGACACAAGCACGGATTTGCAGCACCCTATTCCACCCATGGTGTGACAGGTTTCTGCGCTGTGCAGGGCATTTCTCTGCATCTGGGAGTCCAAGGGAAAGTAAAATTGTTGTCGCAGAGAGCAGCAACAGCAGTAGGGAGCAGCAGAAGGAAGTCTTGCCCGTACTTCTTCTACAAGACAACTAGAGACTTGTCAGCAAGCGGCTGAGCAGCATCTACGTTCCACTTGCAGTCTGAAAGTTTCCCGTGCCAGATACCTGTTCAACACCTTCCTTATTCGCCTGCCCGCAGCGCTCGCGCTTTCCCCTGCCCGCGCTCTGACCGGCACTCTCCCTCTGACACACATGGTTCCTTGGCCGGTTGCCAAGAGCTCCTGAAAGCAGCTTCTGCCGAAGGAGGCTCGCCTCTTGCGGTTACCTTCTCTGAGCTCCGGAGTCCTGGCTTCTGCCTTTCTTGCTCTTAATGCAAGCAGAAAGCTTTTGCACTGCGTCTGGCGAGGAGAACGTGTGACAGGACAGCACATGTTTGTGCAGCTCACCCCTGCCACTGACACAAGCACGGATTTGCAGCACCCTATTCCACCCTTAGTGTGACAGGTTTCTGCGCTGTGCAGGGCATTTCTCTGCATCTGGGAGTCCAAGGGAAAGTAAAATTGTTGCCGCAGAGAGCAGCAACAGCAGTAGGGAGCAGCAGAAGGAAGTCGTTTCAGTACTTCTTCCACACGACATCTAGCAACTAATCAGCAAGCGTGCGAGCGGCAGCGATGTGCCACTTGCAATCTGAAAGTTTCCCGTGCCACATGCCTGTTCAACACCTTCCTTATTCGCCTGCCCGCAGCGCTCGCGCTTTCCCCCGCCCGCGCTCTGACCGGCACTCTCCCTCTGACACACATGGTTCCTTGGCCGGTTGCCGAGAGCTCCGGAAAGCAGCTTCTGCCGAAGGAGGCTCGCCTCTTGCGGTTACCTTCTCTGAGCTCCGGAGTCCTGGCTTCTGCCTTTCTTGCTCTTAATGCAAGCAGAAAGCTTTTGCACTGCGTCTGGCGAGGAGAACGTGTGACAGGACAGCACATGTTTGTGCAGCTCACCCCTGCCACTGACACAAGCACGGATTTGCAGCACCCTATTCCACCCATGGTGTGACAGGTTTCTGCGCTGTGCAGGGCATTTCTCTGCATCTGGGAGTCCAAGGGAAAGTAAAATTGTTGTCGCAGAGAGCAGCAACAGCAGTAGGGAGCAGCAGAAGGAAGTCTTGCCCGTACTTCTTCCACAAGACAACTAGAGACTTGTCAGCAAGCGGCTGAGCAGCATCTACGTTCCACTTGCAGTCTGAAAGTTTCCAGTGCCACATGCCTGTTCAACACCTTCCTTATTCGCCTGCCCGCAGCGCTCGCGCTTTCCCCCGCCCGCGCTCTGACCGGCACTCTCCCTCTGACACACATGGTTCCTTGGCCGGTTGCCAAGAGCTCCGGAAAGCAGCTTCTGCCGAAGGAGGCTCGCCTCTTGCGGTTACCTTCTCTGAGCTCCGGAGTCTTGGCTTCTGCCTTTCTTGCTCATAATGCAAGCAGAAAGCTTTTGCACTGCGTCTGGCGAGGAGAACGTGTGACAGGACAGCACATGTTTGTGCAGCTCACTCCTGCCACTGACACAAGCACGGATTTGCAGCACCCTATTCCACCCATGGTGTGACAGGTTTCTGCGCTGTGCAGGGCATTTCTCTGCATCTGGGAGTCCAAGGGAAAGTAAAATTGTTGTCGCAGAGAGCAGCAACAGCAGTAGGGAGCAGCAGAAGGAAGTCTTGCCCGTACTTCTTCTACAAGACAACTAGAGACTTGTCAGCAAGCGGCTGAGCAGCATCTACGTTCCACTTGCAGTCTGAAAGTTTCCCGTGCCACATGCCTGTTCAACACCTTCCTTATTCGCCTGCCCGCAGCGCTCGCGCTTTCCCCCGCCCGCGCTCTGACCGGCACTCTCCCTCTGACACACATGGTTCCTTGGCCGCTTGCCAAGAGCTCCGGAAAGCAGCTTCTGCCGAAGGAGGCTCGCCTCTTGCGGTTACCTTCTCTGAGCTCCGGAGTCCTGGCTTCTGCCTTTCTTGCTCTTAATGCAAGCGGAAAGCTTTTGCACTGCGTCTGGCGAGGAGAACGTGTGACAGGACAGCACATGTTTGTGCAGCTCACCCCTGCCACTGACACAAGCACGGATTTGCAGCACCCTATTCCACCCATGGTGTGACAGGTTTCTGCGCTGTGCAGGGCATTTCTCTGCATCTGGGAGTCCAAGGGAAAGTAAAATTGTTGTCGCAGAGAGCAGCAACAGCAGTAGGGAGCAGCAGAAGGAAGTCGTGGCCGTACTTCTTCTACAAGACAACTAGAGACTTGTCAGCAAGCGGCTGAGCAGCATCTACGTTCCACTTGCAGTCTGAAAGTTTCCCGTGCCAGATACCTGTTCAACACCTTCCTTATTCGTCTGCCCGCAGCGCTCGCGCTTTCCCCCGCCCGCGCTCTGACCGGCACTCTCCCTCTGACACACATGGTTCCTTGGCCGGTTGCCAAGAGCTCCGGAAAGCAGCTTCTGCCGAAGGAGGCTCGCCTCTTGCGGTTACCTTCTCTGAGCTCCGGAGTCTTGGCTTCTGCCTTTCTTGCTCATAATGCAAGCAGAAAGCTTTTGCACTGCGTCTGGCGAGGAGAACGTGTGACAGGACAGCACATGTTTGTGCAGATCACTCCTGCCACTGACACAAGCACGGATTTGCAGCACCCTATTCCACCCATGGTGTGACAGGTTTCTGCGCTGTGCAGGGCATTTCTCTGCATCTGGGAGTCCAAGGGAAAGTAAAATTGTTGTCGCAGAGAGCAGCAACAGCAGTAGGGAGCAGCAGAAGGAAGTCTTGCCCGTACTTCTTCTACAAGACAACTAGAGACTTGTCAGCAAGCGGCTGAGCAGCATCTACGTTCCACTTGCAGTCTGAAAGTTTCCCGTGCCACATGCCTGTTCAACACCTTCCTTATTCGCCTGCCCGCAGCGCTCGCGCTTTCCCCCGCCCGCGCTCTGACCGGCACTCTCCCTCTGACACACATGGTTCCTTGGCCGGTTGCCAAGAGCTCCTGAAAGCAGCTTCTGCCGAAGGAGGCTCGCCTCTTGCGGTTACCTTCTCTGAGCTCCGGAGTCCTGGCTTCTGCCTTTCTTGCTCTTAATGCAAGCAGAAAGCTTTTGCACTGCGTCTGGCGAGGAGAACGTGTGACAGGACAGCACATGTTTGTGCAGCTCACCCCTGCCACTGACACAAGCACGGATTTGCAGCACCCTATTCCACCCTTAGTGTGACAGGTTTCTGCGCTGTGCAGGGCATTTCTCTGCATCTGGGAGTCCAAGGGAAAGTAAAATTGTTGCCGCAGAGAGCAGCAACAGCAGTAGGGAGCAGCAGAAGGAAGTCGTTTCAGTACTTCTTCCACACGACATCTAGCAACTAATCAGCAAGCGTGCGAGCGGCAGCGATGTGCCACTTGCAATCTGAAAGTTTCCCGTGCCACATGCCTGTTCAACACCTTCCTTATTCGCCTGCCCGCAGCGCTCGCGCTTTCCCCCGCCCGCGCTCTGACCGGCACTCTCCCTCTGACACACATGGTTCCTTGGCCGCTTGCCAAGAGCTCCGGAAAGCAGCTTCTGCCGAAGGAGGCTCGCCTCTTGCGGTTACCTTCTCTGAGCTCCGGAGTCCTGGCTTCTGCCTTTCTTGCTCTTAATGCAAGCAGAAAGCTTTTGCACTGCGTCTGGCGAGGAGAACGTGTGACAGGACAGCACATGTTTGTGCAGCTCACCCCTGCCACTGACACAAGCACGGATTTGCAGCACCCTATTCCACCCATGGTGTGACAGGTTTCTGCGCTGTGCAGGGCATTTCTCTGCATCTGGGAGTCCAAGGGAAAGTAAAATTGTTGTCGCAGAGAGCAGCAACAGCAGTAGGGAGCAGCAGAAGGAAGTCTTGCCCGTACTTCTTCTACAAGACAACTAGAGACTTGTCAGCAAGCGGCTGAGCAGCATCTACGTTCCACTTGCAGTCTGAAAGTTTCCAGTGCCACATGCCTGTTCAACACCTTCCTTATTCGCCTGCCCGCAGCCCTCGCGCTTTCCCCCGCCCGCGCTCTGACCGGCACTCTCCCTCTGACACACATGGTTCCTTGGCCGGTTGCCAAGAGCTCCGGAAAGCAGCTTCTGCCGAAGGAGGCTCGCCTCTTGCGGTTACCTTCTCTGAGCTCCGGAGTCTTGGCTTCTGCCTTTCTTGCTCATAATGCAAGCAGAAAGCTTTTGCACTGCGTCTGGCGAGGAGAACGTGTGACAGGACAGCACATGTTTGTGCAGATCACTCCTGCCACTGACACAAGCACGGATTTGCAGCACCCTATTCCACCCATGGTGTGACAGGTTTCTGCGCTGTGCAGGGCATTTCTCTGCATCTGGGAGTCCAAGGGAAAGTAAAATTGTTGTCGCAGAGAGCAGCAACAGCAGTAGGGAGCAGCAGAAGGAAGTCTTGCCCGTACTTCTTCTACAAGACAACTAGAGACTTGTCAGCAAGCGGCTGAGCAGCATCTACGTTCCACTTGCAGTCTGAAAGTTTCCCGTGCCACATGCCTGTTCAACACCTTCCTTATTCGCCTGCCCGCAGCGCTCGCGCTTTCCCCCGCCCGCGCTCTGACCGGCACTCTCCCTCTGACACACATGGTTCCTTGGCCGGTTGCCAAGAGCTCCTGAAAGCAGCTTCTGCCGAAGGAGGCTCGCCTCTTGCGGTTACCTTCTCTGAGCTCCGGAGTCCTGGCTTCTGCCTTTCTTGCTCTTAATGCAAGCAGAAAGCTTTTGCACTGCGTCTGGCGAGGAGAACGTGTGACAGGACAGCACATGTTTGTGCAGCTCACCCCTGCCACTGACACAAGCACGGATTTGCAGCACCCTATTCCACCCTTAGTGTGACAGGTTTCTGCGCTGTGCAGGGCATTTCTCTGCATCTGGGGGTCCAAGGGAAAGTAAAATTGTTGCCGCAGAGAGCAGCAACAGCAGTAGGGAGCAGCAGAAGGAAGTCGTTTCAGTACTTCTTCCACACGACTTCTAGCAACTAATCAGCAAGCGTGCGAGGGGCAGCGATGTGCCACTTGCAATCTGAAAGTTTCCCGTGCCACATGCCTGTTCAACACCTTCCTTATTCGCCTGCCCGCAGCGCTCGCGCTTTCCCCCGCCCGCGCTCTGACCGGCACTCTCCCTCTGACACACATGGTTCCTTGGCCGGTTGCCAAGAGCTCCGGAAAGCAGCTTCTGCCGAAGGAGGCTCGCCTCTTGCGGTTACCTTCTCTGAGCTCCGGAGTCTTGGCTTCTGCCTTTCTTGCTCATAATGCAAGCAGAAAGCTTTTGCACTGCGTCTGGCGAGGAGAACGTGTGACAGGACAGCACATGTTTGTGCAGCTCACCCCTGCCACTGACACAAGCACGGATTTGCAGCACCCTATTCCACCCATGGTGTGACAGGTTTCTGCGCTGTGCAGGGCATTTCTCTGCATCTGGGAGTCCAAGGGAAAGTAAAATTGTTGTCGCAGAGAGCAGCAACAGCAGTAGGGAGCAGCAGAAGGAAGTCTTGCCCGTACTTCTTCTACAAGACAACTAGAGACTTGTCAGCAAGCGGCTGAGCAGCATCTACGTTCCACTTGCAGTCTGAAAGTTTCCCGTGCCACATGCCTGTTCAACACCTTCCTTATTCGCCTGCCCGCAGCGCTCGCGCTTTCCCCCGCCCGCGCTCTGACCGGCACTCTCCCTCTGACACACATGGTTCCTTGGCCGGTTGCCAAGAGCTCCGGAAAGCAGCTTCTGCCGAAGGAGGCTCGCCTCTTGCGGTTACCTTCTCTGAGCTCCGGAGTCCTGGCTTCTGCCTTTCTTGCTCTTAATGCAAGCGGAAAGCTTTTGCACTGCGTCTGGCGAGGAGAACGTGTGACAGGACAGCACATGTTTGTGCAGCTCACCCCTGCCACTGACACAAGCACGGATTTGCAGCACCCTATTCCACCCATGGTGTGACAGGTTTCTGCGCTGTGCAGGGCATTTCTCTGCATCTGGGAGTCCAAGGGAAAGTAAAATTGTTGTCGCAGAGAGCAGCAACAGCAGTAGGGAGCAGCAGAAGGAAGTCGTGGCCGTACTTCTTCTACAAGACAACTAGAGACTTGTCAGCAAGCGGCTGAGCAGCATCTACGTTCCACTTGCAGTCTGAAAGTTTCCAGTGCCACATGCCTGTTCAACACCTTCCTTATTCGCCTGCCCGCAGCGCTCGCGCTTTCCCCCGCCCGCGCTCTGACCGGCACTCTCCCTCTGACACACATGGTTCCTTGGCCGGTTGCCAAGAGCTCCTGAAAGCAGCTTCTGCCGAAGGAGGCTCGCCTCTTGCGGTTACCTTCTCTGAGCTCCGGAGTCCTGGCTTCTGCCTTTCTTGCTCTTAATGCAAGCAGAAAGCTTTTGCACTGCGTCTGGCGAGGAGAACGTGTGACAGGACAGCACATGTTTGTGCAGCTCACCCCTGCCACTGACACAAGCACGGATTTGCAGCACCCTATTCCACCCTTAGTGTGACAGGTTTCTGCGCTGTGCAGGGCATTTCTCTGCATCTGGGAGTCCAAGGGAAAGTAAAATTGTTGCCGCAGAGAGCAGCAACAGCAGTAGGGAGCAGCAGAAGGAAGTCGTGCCCGTACTTCTTCTACAAGACAACTAGAGACTTGTCAGCAAGCGGCTGAGCAGCATCTACGTTCCACTTGCAGTCTGAAAGTTTCCCGTGCCAGATACCTGTTCAACACCTTCCTTATTCGTCTGCCCGCAGCGCTCGCGCTTTCCCCCGCCCGCGCTCTGACCGGCACTCTCCCTCTGACACACATGGTTCCTTGGCCGGTTGCCAAGAGCTCCGGAAAGCAGCTTCTGCCGAAGGAGGCTCGCCTCTTGCGGTTACCTTCTCTGAGCTCCGGAGTCCTGGCTTCTGCCTTTCTTGCTCTTAATGCAAGCAGAAAGCTTTTGCACTGCGTCTGGCGAGGAGAACGTGTGACAGGACAGCACATGTTTGTGCAGCTCACCCCTGCCACTGACACAAGCACGGATTTGCAGCACCCTATTCCACCCATGGTGTGACAGGTTTCTGCGCTGTGCAGGGCATTTCTCTGCATCTGGGAGTCCAAGGGAAAGTAAAATTGTTGTCGCAGAGAGCAGCAACAGCAGTAGGGAGCAGCAGAAGGAAGTCTTGCCCGTACTTCTTCTACAAGACAACTAGAGACTTGTCAGCAAGCGGCTGAGCAGCATCTACGTTCCACTTGCAGTCTGAAAGTTTCCAGTGCCACATGCCTGTTCAACACCTTCCTTATTCGCCTGCCCGCAGCGCTCGCGCTTTCCCCCGCCCGCGCTCTGACCGGCACTCTCCCTCTGACACACATGGTTCCTTGGCCGGTTGCCAAGAGCTCCGGAAAGCAGCTTCTGCCGAAGGAGGCTCGCCTCTTGCGGTTACCTTCTCTGAGCTCCGGAGTCTTGGCTTCTGCCTTTCTTGCTCATAATGCAAGCAGAAAGCTTTTGCACTGCGTCTGGCGAGGAGAACGTGTGACAGGACAGCACATGTTTGTGCAGATCACTCCTGCCACTGACACAAGCACGGATTTGCAGCACCCTATTCCACCCATGGTGTGACAGGTTTCTGCGCTGTGCAGGGCATTTTTCTGCATCTGGGAGTCCAAGGGAAAGTAAAATTGTTGTCGCAGAGAGCAGCAACAGCAGTAGGGAGCAGCAGAAGGAAGTCTTGCCCGTACTTCTTCTACAAGACAACTAGAGACTTGTCAGCAAGCGGCTGAGCAGCATCTACGTTCCACTTGCAGTCTGAAAGTTTCCAGTGCCACATGCCTGTTCAACACCTTCCTTATTCGCCTGCCCGCAGCGCTCGCGCTTTCCCCCGCCCGCGCTCTGACCGGCACTCTCCCTCTGACACACATGGTTCCTTGGCCGGTTGCCAAGAGCTCCGGAAAGCAGCTTCTGCCGAAGGAGGCTCGCCTCTTGCGGTTACCTTCTCTGAGCTCCGGAGTCCTGGCTTCTGCCTTTCTTGCCCTTAATGCAAGCAGAAAGCTTTTGCACTGCGTCTGGCGAGGAGAACGTGTGACAGGACAGCACATGTTTGTGCAGCTCACCCCTGCCACTGACACAAGCACGGATTTGCAGCACCCTATTCCACCCATGGTGTGACAGGTTTCTGCGCTGTGCAGGGCATTTCTCTGCATCTGGGAGTCCAAGGGAAAGTAAAATTGTTGTCGCAGAGAGCAGCAACAGCAGTAGGGAGCAGCAGAAGGAAGTCTTGCCCGTACTTCTTCTACAAGACAACTAGAGACTTGTCAGCAAGCGGCTGAGCAGCATCTACGTTCCACTTGCAGTCTGAAAGTTTCCAGTGCCACATGCCTGTTCAACACCTTCCTTATTCGCCTGCCCGCAGCGCTCGCGCTTTCCCCCGCCCGCGCTCTGACCGGCACTCTCCCTCTGACACACATGGTTCCTTGGCCGGTTGCCAAGAGCTCCGGAAAGCAGCTTCTGCCGAAGGAGGCTCGCCTCTTGCGGTTACCTTCTCTGAGCTCCGGAGTCTTGGCTTCTGCCTTTCTTGCTCATAATGCAAGCAGAAAGCTTTTGCACTGCGTCTGGCGAGGAGAACGTGTGACAGGACAGCACATGTTTGTGCAGATCACTCCTGCCACTGACACAAGCACGGATTTGCAGCACCCTATTCCACCCATGGTGTGACAGGTTTCTGCGCTGTGCAGGGCATTTCTCTGCATCTGGGAGTCCAAGGGAAAGTAAAATTGTTGTCGCAGAGAGCAGCAACAGCAGTAGGGAGCAGCAGAAGGAAGTCTTGCCCGTACTTCTTCTACAAGACAACTAGAGACTTGTCAGCAAGCGGCTAAGCAGCATCTACGTTCCACTTGCAGTCTGAAAGTTTCCCGTGCCAGATACCTGTTCAACACCTTCCTTATTCGCCTGCCCGCAGCGCTCGCGCTTTCCCCTGCCCGCGCTCTGACCGGCACTCTCCCTCTGACACACATGGTTCCTTGGCCGGTTGCCAAGAGCTCCTGAAAGCAGCTTCTGCCGAAGGAGGCTCGCCTCTTGCGGTTACCTTCTCTGAGCTCCGGAGTCCTGGCTTCTGCCTTTCTTGCTCTTAATGCAAGCAGAAAGCTTTTGCACTGCGTCTGGCGAGGAGAACGTGTGACAGGACAGCACATGTTTGTGCAGCTCACCCCTGCCACTGACACAAGCACGGATTTGCAGCACCCTATTCCACCCTTAGTGTGACAGGTTTCTGCGCTGTGCAGGGCATTTCTCTGCATCTGGGAGTCCAAGGGAAAGTAAAATTGTTGCCGCAGAGAGCAGCAACAGCAGTAGGGAGCAGCAGAAGGAAGTCGTTTCAGTACTTCTTCCACACGACATCTAGCAACTAATCAGCAAGCGTGCGAGCGGCAGCGATGTGCCACTTGCAATCTGAAAGTTTCCCGTGCCACATGCCTGTTCAACACCTTCCTTATTCGCCTGCCCGCAGCGCTCGCGCTTTCCCCCGCCCGCGCTCTGACCGGCACTCTCCCTCTGACACACATGGTTCCTTGGCCGGTTGCCGAGAGCTCCGGAAAGCAGCTTCTGCCGAAGGAGGCTCGCCTCTTGCGGTTACCTTCTCTGAGCTCCGGAGTCCTGGCTTCTGCCTTTCTTGCTCTTAATGCAAGCAGAAAGCTTTTGCACTGCGTCTGGCGAGGAGAACGTGTGACAGGACAGCACATGTTTGTGCAGCTCACCCCTGCCACTGACACAAGCACGGATTTGCAGCACCCTATTCCACCCATGGTGTGACAGGTTTCTGCGCTGTGCAGGGCATTTCTCTGCATCTGGGAGTCCAAGGGAAAGTAAAATTGTTGTCGCAGAGAGCAGCAACAGCAGTAGGGAGCAGCAGAAGGAAGTCTTGCCCGTACTTCTTCTACAAGACAACTAGAGACTTGTCAGCAAGCGGCTGAGCAGCATCTACGTTCCACTTGCAGTCTGAAAGTTTCCAGTGCCACATGCCTGTTCAACACCTTCCTTATTCGCCTGCCCGCAGCGCTCGCGCTTTCCCCCGCCCGCGCTCTGACCGGCACTCTCCCTCTGACACACATGGTTCCTTGGCCGGTTGCCAAGAGCTCCGGAAAGCAGCTTCTGCCGAAGGAGGCTTGCCTCTTGCGGTTACCTTCTCTGAGCTCCGGAGTCTTGGCTTCTGCCTTTCTTGCTCATAATGCAAGCAGAAAGCTTTTGCACTGCGTCTGGCGAGGAGAACGTGTGACAGGACAGCACATGTTTGTGCAGATCACTCCTGCCACTGACACAAGCACGGATTTGCAGCACCCTATTCCACCCATGGTGTGACAGGTTTCTGCGCTGTGCAGGGCATTTCTCTGCATCTGGGAGTCCAAGGGAAAGTAAAATTGTTGTCGCAGAGAGCAGCAACAGCAGTAGGGAGCAGCAGAAGGAAGTCTTGCCCGTACTTCTTCTACAAGACAACTAGAGACTTGTCAGCAAGCGGCTGAGCAGCATCTACGTTCCACTTGCAGTCTGAAAGTTTCCCGTGCCACATGCCTGTTCAACACCTTCCTTATTCGCCTGCCCGCAGCGCTCGCGCTTTCCCCCGCCCGCGCTCTGACCGGCACTCTCCCTCTGACACACATGGTTCCTTGGCCGCTTGCCAAGAGCTCCGGAAAGCAGCTTCTGCCGAAGGAGGCTCGCCTCTTGCGGTTACCTTCTCTGAGCTCCGGAGTCCTGGCTTCTGCCTTTCTTGCTCTTAATGCAAGCGGAAAGCTTTTGCACTGCGTCTGGCGAGGAGAACGTGTGACAGGACAGCACATGTTTGTGCAGCTCACCCCTGCCACTGACACAAGCACGGATTTGCAGCACCCTATTCCACCCATGGTGTGACAGGTTTCTGCGCTGTGCAGGGCATTTCTCTGCATCTGGGAGTCCAAGGGAAAGTAAAATTGTTGTCGCAGAGAGCAGCAACAGCAGTAGGGAGCAGCAGAAGGAAGTCGTGGCCGTACTTCTTCTACAAGACAACTAGAGACTTGTCAGCAAGCGGCTGAGCAGCATCTACGTTCCACTTGCAGTTTGAAAGTTTCCAGTGCCACATGCCTGTTCAACACCTTCCTTATTCGCCTGCCCGCAGCGCTCGCGCTTTCCCCCGCCCGCGCTCTGACCGGCACTCTCCCTCTGACACACATGGTTCCTTGGCCGGTTGCCAAGAGCTCCGGAAAGCAGCTTCTGCCGAAGGAGGTTCGCCTCTTGCGGTTAACTTCTCTGAGCTCCAGAGTCCTGGCTTCTGCCTTTCTTGCTCTTAATGCAAGCAGAAAGCTTTTGCACTGCGTCTGGCGAGGAGAACGTGTGACAGGACAGCACATGTTTGTGCAGCTCACTCCTGCCACTGACACAAGCACGGATTTGCAGCACCCTATTCCACCCATGGTGTGACAGGTTTCTGCGCTGTGCAGGGCATTTCTCTGCATCTGGGAGTCCAAGGGAAAGTAAAATTGTTGTCGCAGAGAGCAGCAACAGCAGTAGGGAGCAGCAGAAGGAAGTCTTGCCCGTACTTCTTCTACAAGACAACTAGAGACTTGTCAGCAAGCGGCTGAGCAGCATCTACGTTCCACTTGCAGTCTGAAAGTTTCCCGTGCCAGATACCTGTTCAACACCTTCCTTATTCGTCTGCCCGCAGCGCTCGCGCTTTCCCCCGCCCGCGCTCTGACCGGCACTCTCCCTCTGACACACATGGTTCCTTGGCCGGTTGCCAAGAGCTCCGGAAAGCAGCTTCTGCCGAAGGAGGCTCGCCTCTTGCGGTTACCTTCTCTGAGCTCCGGAGTCTTGGCTTCTGCCTTTCTTGCTCATAATGCAAGCAGAAAGCTTTTGCACTGCGTCTGGCGAGGAGAACGTGTGACAGGACAGCACATGTTTGTGCAGATCACTCCTGCCACTGACACAAGCACGGATTTGCAGCACCCTATTCCACCCATGGTGTGACAGGTTTCTGCGCTGTGCAGGGCATTTCTCTGCATCTGGGAGTCCAAGGGAAAGTAAAATTGTTGTCGCAGAGAGCAGCAACAGCAGTAGGGAGCAGCAGAAGGAAGTCTTGCCCGTACTTCTTCTACAAGACAACTAGAGACTTGTCAGCAAGCGGCTGAGCAGCATCTACGTTCCACTTGCAGTCTGAAAGTTTCCCGTGCCACATGCCTGTTCAACACCTTCCTTATTCGCCTGCCCGCAGCGCTCGCGCTTTCCCCCGCCCGCGCTCTGACCGGCACTCTCCCTCTGACACACATGGTTCCTTGGCCGGTTGCCAAGAGCTCCTGAAAGCAGCTTCTGCCGAAGGAGGCTCGCCTCTTGCGGTTACCTTCTCTGAGCTCCGGAGTCCTGGCTTCTGCCTTTCTTGCTCTTAATGCAAGCAGAAAGCTTTTGCACTGCGTCTGGCGAGGAGAACGTGTGACAGGACAGCACATGTTTGTGCAGCTCACCCCTGCCACTGACACAAGCACGGATTTGCAGCACCCTATTCCACCCTTAGTGTGACAGGTTTCTGCGCTGTGCAGGGCATTTCTCTGCATCTGGGAGTCCAAGGGAAAGTAAAATTGTTGCCGCAGAGAGCAGCAACAGCAGTAGGGAGCAGCAGAAGGAAGTCGTGCCCGTACTTCTTCTACAAGACAACTAGAGACTTGTCAGCAAGCGGCTGAGCAGCATCTACGTTCCACTTGCAGTCTGAAAGTTTCCCGTGCCAGATACCTGTTCAACACCTTCCTTATTCGTCTGCCCGCAGCGCTCGCGCTTTCCCCCGCCCGCGCTCTGACCGGCACTCTCCCTCTGACACACATGGTTCCTTGGCCGGTTGCCAAGAGCTCCGGAAAGCAGCTTCTGCCGAAGGAGGCTCGCCTCTTGCGGTTACCTTCTCTGAGCTCCGGAGTCCTGGCTTCTGCCTTTCTTGCTCTTAATGCAAGCAGAAAGCTTTTGCACTGCGTCTGGCGAGGAGAACGTGTGACAGGACAGCACATGTTTGTGCAGCTCACCCCTGCCACTGACACAAGCACGGATTTGCAGCACCCTATTCCACCCATGGTGTGACAGGTTTCTGCGCTGTGCAGGGCATTTCTCTGCATCTGGGAGTCCAAGGGAAAGTAAAATTGTTGTCGCAGAGAGCAGCAACAGCAGTAGGGAGCAGCAGAAGGAAGTCTTGCCCGTACTTCTTCTACAAGAGAACTAGAGACTTGTCAGCAAGCGGCTGAGCAGCATCTACGTTCCACTTGCAGTCTGAAAGTTTCCAGTGCCACATGCCTGTTCAACACCTTCCTTATTCGCCTGCCCGCAGCGCTCGCGCTTTCCCCCGCCCGCGCTCTGACCGGCACTCTCCCTCTGACACACATGGTTCCTTGGCCGGTTGCCAAGAGCTCCGGAAAGCAGCTTCTGCCGAAGGAGGCTCGCCTCTTGCGGTTACCTTCTCTGAGCTCCGGAGTCTTGGCTTCTGCCTTTCTTGCTCATAATGCAAGCAGAAAGCTTTTGCACTGCGTCTGGCGAGGAGAACGTGTGACAGGACAGCACATGTTTGTGCAGATCACTCCTGCCACTGACACAAGCACGGATTTGCAGCACCCTATTCCACCCATGGTGTGACAGGTTTCTGCGCTGTGCAGGGCATTTCTCTGCATCTGGGAGTCCAAGGGAAAGTAAAATTGTTGTCGCAGAGAGCAGCAACAGCAGTAGGGAGCAGCAGAAGGAAGTCTTGCCCGTACTTCTTCTACAAGACAACTAGAGACTTGTCAGCAAGCGGCTGAGCAGCATCTACGTTCCACTTGCAGTCTGAAAGTTTCCCGTGCCACATGCCTGTTCAACACCTTCCTTATTCGCCTGCCCGCAGCGCTCGCGCTTTCCCCCGCCCGCGCTCTGACCGGCACTCTCCCTCTGACACACATGGTTCCTTGGCCGGTTGCCAAGAGCTCCTGAAAGCAGCTTCTGCCGAAGGAGGCTCGCCTCTTGCGGTTACCTTCTCTGAGCTCCGGAGTCCTGGCTTCTGCCTTTCTTGCTCTTAATGCAAGCAGAAAGCTTTTGCACTGCGTCTGGCGAGGAGAACGTGTGACAGGACAGCACATGTTTGTGCAGCTCACCCCTGCCACTGACACAAGCACGGATTTGCAGCACCCTATTCCACCCTTAGTGTGACAGGTTTCTGCGCTGTGCAGGGCATTTCTCTGCATCTGGGAGTCCAAGGGAAAGTAAAATTGTTGCCGCAGAGAGCAGCAACAGCAGTAGGGAGCAGCAGAAGGAAGTCGTTTCAGTACTTCTTCCACACGACATCTAGCAACTAATCAGCAAGCGTGCGAGCGGCAGCGATGTGCCACTTGCAATCTGAAAGTTTCCCGTGCCACATGCCTGTTCAACACCTTCCTTATTCGCCTGCCCGCAGCGCTCGCGCTTTCCCCCGCCCGCGCTCTGACCGGCACTCTCCCTCTGACACACATGGTTCCTTGGCCGGTTGCCAAGAGCTCCGGAAAGCAGCTTCTGCCGAAGGAGGCTCGCCTCTTGCGGTTACCTTCTCTGAGCTCCGGAGTCCTGGCTTCTGCCTTTCTTGCTCTTAATGCAAGCAGAAAGCTTTTGCACTGCGTCTGGCGAGGAGAACGTGTGACAGGACAGCACATGTTTGTGCAGCTCACCCCTGCCACTGACACAAGCACGGATTTGCAGCACCCTATTCCACCCATGGTGTGACAGGTTTCTGCGCTGTGCAGGGCATTTCTCTGCATCTGGGAGTCCAAGGGAAAGTAAAATTGTTGTCGCAGAGAGCAGCAACAGCAGTAGGGAGCAGCAGAAGGAAGTCTTGCCCGTACTTCTTCTACAAGACAACTAGAGACTTGTCAGCAAGCGGCTGAGCAGCATCTACGTTCCACTTGCAGTCTGAAAGTTTCCAGTGCCACATGCCTGTTCAACACCTTCCTTATTCGCCTGCCCGCAGCCCTCGCGCTTTCCCCCGCCCGCGCTCTGACCGGCACTCTCCCTCTGACACACATGGTTCCTTGGCCGGTTGCCAAGAGCTCCGGAAAGCAGCTTCTGCCGAAGGAGGCTCGCCTCTTGCGGTTACCTTCTCTGAGCTCCGGAGTCTTGGCTTCTGCCTTTCTTGCTCATAATGCAAGCAGAAAGCTTTTGCACTGCGTCTGGCGAGGAGAACGTGTGACAGGACAGCACATGTTTGTGCAGATCACTCCTGCCACTGACACAAGCACGGATTTGCAGCACCCTATTCCACCCATGGTGTGACAGGTTTCTGCGCTGTGCAGGGCATTTCTCTGCATCTGGGAGTCCAAGGGAAAGTAAAATTGTTGTCGCAGAGAGCAGCAACAGCAGTAGGGAGCAGCAGAAGGAAGTCTTGCCCGTACTTCTTCTACAAGACAACTAGAGACTTGTCAGCAAGCGGCTGAGCAGCATCTACGTTCCACTTGCAGTCTGAAAGTTTCCCGTGCCACATGCCTGTTCAACACCTTCCTTATTCGCCTGCCCGCAGCGCTCGCGCTTTCCCCCGCCCGCGCTCTGACCGGCACTCTCCCTCTGACACACATGGTTCCTTGGCCGGTTGCCAAGAGCTCCTGAAAGCAGCTTCTGCCGAAGGAGGCTCGCCTCTTGCGGTTACCTTCTCTGAGCTCCGGAGTCCTGGCTTCTGCCTTTCTTGCTCTTAATGCAAGCAGAAAGCTTTTGCACTGCGTCTGGCGAGGAGAACGTGTGACAGGACAGCACATGTTTGTGCAGCTCACCCCTGCCACTGACACAAGCACGGATTTGCAGCACCCTATTCCACCCTTAGTGTGACAGGTTTCTGCGCTGTGCAGGGCATTTCTCTGCATCTGGGGGTCCAAGGGAAAGTAAAATTGTTGCCGCAGAGAGCAGCAACAGCAGTAGGGAGCAGCAGAAGGAAGTCGTTTCAGTACTTCTTCCACACGACATCTAGCAACTAATCAGCAAGCGTGCGAGCGGCAGCGATGTGCCACTTGCAATCTGAAAGTTTCCCGTGCCACATGCCTGTTCAACACCTTCCTTATTCGCCTGCCCGCAGCGCTCGCGCTTTCCCCCGCCCGCGCTCTGACCGGCACTCTCCCTCTGACACACATGGTTCCTTGGCCGGTTGCCAAGAGCTCCGGAAAGCAGCTTCTGCCGAAGGAGGCTCGCCTCTTGCGGTTACCTTCTCTGAGCTCCGGAGTCCTGGCTTCTGCCTTTCTTGCTCTTAATGCAAGCAGAAAGCTTTTGCACTGCGTCTGGCGAGGAGAACGTGTGACAGGACAGCACATGTTTGTGCAGCTCACCCCTGCCACTGACACAAGCACGGATTTGCAGCACCCTATTCCACCCATGGTGTGACAGGTTTCTGCGCTGTGCAGGGCATTTCTCTGCATCTGGGAGTCCAAGGGAAAGTAAAATTGTTGTCGCAGAGAGCAGCAACAGCAGTAGGGAGCAGCAGAAGGAAGTCTTGCCCGTACTTCTTCTACAAGACAACTAGAGACTTGTCAGCAAGCGGCTGAGCAGCATCTACGTTCCACTTGCAGTCTGAAAGTTTCCAGTGCCACATGCCTGTTCAACACCTTCCTTATTCGCCTGCCCGCAGCGCTCGCGCTTTCCCCCGCCCGCGCTCTGACCGGCACTCTCCCTCTGACACACATGGTTCCTTGGCCGGTTGCCAAGAGCTCCGGAAAGCAGCTTCTGCCGAAGGAGGCTCGCCTCTTGCGGTTACCTTCTCTGAGCTCCGGAGTCTTGGCTTCTGCCTTTCTTGCTCATAATGCAAGCAGAAAGCTTTTGCACTGCGTCTGGCGAGGAGAACGTGTGACAGGACAGCACATGTTTGTGCAGATCACTCCTGCCACTGACACAAGCACGGATTTGCAGCACCCTATTCCACCCATGGTGTGACAGGTTTCTGCGCTGTGCAGGGCATTTCTCTGCATCTGGGAGTCCAAGGGAAAGTAAAATTGTTGTCGCAGAGAGCAGCAACAGCAGTAGGGAGCAGCAGAAGGAAGTCTTGCCCGTACTTCTTCTACAAGACAACTAGAGACTTGTCAGCAAGCGGCTGAGCAGCATCTACGTTCCACTTGCAGTCTGAAAGTTTCCCGTGCCACATGCCTGTTCAACACCTTCCTTATTCGCCTGCCCGCAGCGCTCGCGCTTTCCCCCGCCCGCGCTCTGACCGGCACTCTCCCTCTGACACACATGGTTCCTTGGCCGGTTGCCAAGAGCTCCTGAAAGCAGCTTCTGCCGAAGGAGGCTCGCCTCTTGCGGTTACCTTCTCTGAGCTCCGGAGTCCTGGCTTCTGCCTTTCTTGCTCTTAATGCAAGCAGAAAGCTTTTGCACTGCGTCTGGCGAGGAGAACGTGTGACAGGACAGCACATGTTTGTGCAGCTCACCCCTGCCACTGACACAAGCACGGATTTGCAGCACCCTATTCCACCCTTAGTGTGACAGGTTTCTGCGCTGTGCAGGGCATTTCTCTGCATCTGGGGGTCCAAGGGAAAGTAAAATTGTTGTCGCAGAGAGCAGCAACAGCAGTAGGGAGCAGCAGAAGGAAGTCGTGGCCGTACTTCTTCTACAAGACAACTAGAGACTTGTCAGCAAGCGGCTGAGCAGCATCTACGTTCCACTTGCAGTCTGAAAGTTTCCAGTGCCACATGCCTGTTCAACACCTTCCTTATTCGCCTGCCCGCAGCGCTCGCGCTTTCCCCCGCCCGCGCTCTGACCGGCACTCTCCCTCTGACACACATGGTTCCTTGGCCGGTTGCCAAGAGCTCCTGAAAGCAGCTTCTGCCGAAGGAGGCTCGCCTCTTGCGGTTACCTTCTCTGAGCTCCGGAGTCCTGGCTTCTGCCTTTCTTGCTCTTAATGCAAGCAGAAAGCTTTTGCACTGCGTCTGGCGAGGAGAACGTGTGACAGGACAGCACATGTTTGTGCAGCTCACCCCTGCCACTGACACAAGCACGGATTTGCAGCACCCTATTCCACCCTTAGTGTGACAGGTTTCTGCGCTGTGCAGGGCATTTCTCTGCATCTGGGAGTCCAAGGGAAAGTAAAATTGTTGCCGCAGAGAGCAGCAACAGCAGTAGGGAGCAGCAGAAGGAAGTCGTGCCCGTACTTCTTCTACAAGACAACTAGAGACTTGTCAGCAAGCGGCTGAGCAGCATCTACGTTCCACTTGCAGTCTGAAAGTTTCCCGTGCCACATGCCTGTTCAACACCTTCCTTATTCGCCTGCCCGCAGCGCTCGCGCTTTCCCCCGCCCGCGCTCTGACCGGCACTCTCCCTCTGACACACATGGTTCCTTGGCCGGTTGCCAAGAGCTCCTGAAAGCAGCTTCTGCCGAAGGAGGCTCGCCTCTTGCGGTTACCTTCTCTGAGCTCCGGAGTCCTGGCTTCTGCCTTTCTTGCTCTTAATGCAAGCAGAAAGCTTTTGCACTGCGTCTGGCGAGGAGAACGTGTGACAGGACAGCACATGTTTGTGCAGCTCACCCCTGCCACTGACACAAGCACGGATTTGCAGCACCCTATTCCACCCTTAGTGTGACAGGTTTCTGCGCTGTGCAGGGCATTTCTCTGCATCTGGGAGTCCAAGGGAAAGTAAAATTGTTGCCGCAGAGAGCAGCAACAGCAGTAGGGAGCAGCAGAAGGAAGTCGTGCCCGTACTTCTTCTACAAGACAACTAGAGACTTGTCAGCAAGCGGCTGAGCAGCATCTACGTTCCACTTGCAGTCTGAAAGTTTCCCGTGCCACATGCCTGTTCAACACCTTCCTTATTCGCCTGCCCGCAGCGCTCGCGCTTTCCCCCGCCCGCGCTCTGACCGGCACTCTCCCTCTGACACACATGGTTCCTTGGCCGGTTGCCAAGAGCTCCGGAAAGCAGCTTCTGCCGAAGGAGGTTCGCCTCTTGCGGTTAACTTCTCTGAGCTCCGGAGTCCTGGCTTCTGCCTTTCTTGCTCTTAATGCAAGCAGAAAGCTTTTGCACTGCGTCTGGCGAGGAGAACGTGTGACAGGACAGCACATGTTTGTGCAGCTCACTCCTGCCACTGACACAAGCACGGATTTGCAGCACCCTATTCCACCCATGGTGTGACAGGTTTCTGCGCTGTGCAGGGCATTTCTCTGCATCTGGGAGTCCAAGGGAAAGTAAAATTGTTGTCGCAGAGAGCAGCAACAGCAGTAGGGAGCAGCAGAAGGAAGTCGTGGCCGTACTTCTTCTACAAGACAACTAGAGACTTGTCAGCAAGCGGCTGAGCAGCATCTACGTTCCACTTGCAGTCTGAAAGTTTCCCGTGCCAGATACCTGTTCAACACCTTCCTTATTCGCCTGCCCGCAGCGCTCGCGCTTTCCCCCGCCCGCGCTCTGACCGGCACTCTCCCTCTGACACACATGGTTCCTTGGCCGGTTGCCAAGAGCTCCGGAAAGCAGCTTCTGCCGAAGGAGGCTCGCCTCTTGCGGTTACCTTCTCTGAGCTCCGGAGTCCTGGCTTCTGCCTTTCTTGCTCTTAATGCAAGCAGAAAGCTTTTGCACTGCGTCTGGCGAGGAGAACGTGTGACAGGACAGCACATGTTTGTGCAGCTCACCCCTGCCACTGACACAAGCACGGATTTGCAGCACCCTATTCCACCCATGGTGTGACAGGTTTCTGCGCTGTGCAGGGCATTTCTCTGCATCTGGGAGTCCAAGGGAAAGTAAAATTGTTGTCGCAGAGAGCAGCAACAGCAGTAGGGAGCAGCAGAAGGAAGTCTTGCCCGTACTTCTTCTACAAGACAACTAGAGACTTGTCAGCAAGCGGCTGAGCAGCATCTACGTTCCACTTGCAGTCTGAAAGTTTCCAGTGCCACATGCCTGTTCAACACCTTCCTTATTCGCCTGCCCGCAGCGCTCGCGCTTTCCCCCGCCCGCGCTCTGACCGGCACTCTCCCTCTGACACACATGGTTCCTTGGCCGGTTGCCAAGAGCTCCGGAAAGCAGCTTCTGCCGAAGGAGGCTCGCCTCTTGCGGTTACCTTCTCTGAGCTCCGGAGTCTTGGCTTCTGCCTTTCTTGCTCATAATGCAAGCAGAAAGCTTTTGCACTGCGTCTGGCGAGGAGAACGTGTGACAGGACAGCACATGTTTGTGCAGATCACTCCTGCCACTGACACAAGCACGGATTTGCAGCACCCTATTCCACCCATGGTGTGACAGGTTTCTGCGCTGTGCAGGGCATTTCTCTGCATCTGGGAGTCCAAGGGAAAGTAAAATTGTTGTCGCAGAGAGCAGCAACAGCAGTAGGGAGCAGCAGAAGGAAGTCTTGCCCGTACTTCTTCTACAAGACAACTAGAGACTTGTCAGCAAGCGGCTGAGCAGCATCTACGTTCCACTTGCAGTCTGAAAGTTTCCCGTGCCACATGCCTGTTCAACACCTTCCTTATTCGCCTGCCCGCAGCGCTCGCGCTTTCCCCCGCCCGCGCTCTGACCGGCACTCTCCCTCTGACACACATGGTTCCTTGGCCGGTTGCCAAGAGCTCCGGAAAGCAGCTTCTGCCGAAGGAGGCTCGCCTCTTGCGGTTACCTTCTCTGAGCTCCGGAGTCCTGGCTTCTGCCTTTCTTGCTCTTAATGCAAGCGGAAAGCTTTTGCACTGCGTCTGGCGAGGAGAACGTGTGACAGGACAGCACATGTTTGTGCAGCTCACCCCTGCCACTGACACAAGCACGGATTTGCAGCACCCTATTCCACCCATGGTGTGACAGGTTTCTGCGCTGTGCAGGGCATTTCTCTGCATCTGGGAGTCCAAGGGAAAGTAAAATTGTTGTCGCAGAGAGCAGCAACAGCAGTAGGGAGCAGCAGAAGGAAGTCGTGGCCGTACTTCTTCTACAAGACAACTAGAGACTTGTCAGCAAGCGGCTGAGCAGCATCTACGTTCCACTTGCAGTCTGAAAGTTTCCAGTGCCACATGCCTGTTCAACACCTTCCTTATTCGCCTGCCCGCAGCGCTCGCGCTTTCCCCCGCCCGCGCTCTGACCGGCACTCTCCCTCTGACACACATGGTTCCTTGGCCGGTTGCCAAGAGCTCCTGAAAGCAGCTTCTGCCGAAGGAGGCTCGCCTCTTGCGGTTACCTTCTCTGAGCTCCGGAGTCCTGGCTTCTGCCTTTCTTGCTCTTAATGCAAGCAGAAAGCTTTTGCACTGCGTCTGGCGAGGAGAACGTGTGACAGGACAGCACATGTTTGTGCAGCTCACCCCTGCCACTGACACAAGCACGGATTTGCAGCACCCTATTCCACCCATGGTGTGACAGGTTTCTGCGCTGTGCAGGGCATTTCTCTGCATCTGGGAGTCCAAGGGAAAGTAAAATTGTTGTCGCAGAGAGCAGCAACAGCAGTAGGGAGCAGCAGAAGGAAGTCTTGCCCGTACTTCTTCTACAAGACAACTAGAGACTTGTCAGCAAGCGGCTGAGCAGCATCTACGTTCCACTTGCAGTCTGAAAGTTTCCCGTGCCACATGCCTGTTCAACACCTTCCTTATTCGCCTGCCCGCAGCGCTCGCGCTTTCCCCCGCCCGCGCTCTGACCGGCACTCTCCCTCTGACACACATGGTTCCTTGGCCGGTTGCCAAGAGCTCCTGAAAGCAGCTTCTGCCGAAGGAGGCTCGCCTCTTGCGGTTACCTTCTCTGAGCTCCGGAGTCCTGGCTTCTGCCTTTCTTGCTCTTAATGCAAGCAGAAAGCTTTTGCACTGCGTCTGGCGAGGAGAACGTGTGACAGGACAGCACATGTTTGTGCAGCTCACCCCTGCCACTGACACAAGCACGGATTTGCAGCACCCTATTCCACCCATGGTGTGAAAGGTTTCTGCGCTGTGCAGGGCATTTCTCTGCATCTGGGAGTCCAAGGGAAAGTAAAATTGTTGTCGCAGAGAGCAGCAACAGCAGTAGGGAGCAGCAGAAGGAAGTCTTGCCCGTACTTCTTCTACAAGACAACTAGAGACTTGTCAGCAAGCGGCTGAGCAGCATCTACGTTCCACTTGCAGTCTGAAAGTTTCCAGTGCCACATGCCTGTTCAACACCTTCCTTATTCGCCTGCCCGCAGCGCTCGCGCTTTCCCCCGCCCGCGCTCTGACCGGCACTCTCCCTCTGACACACATGGTTCCTTGGCCGCTTGCCAAGAGCTCCGGAAAGCAGCTTCTGCCGAAGGAGGCTCGCCTCTTGCGGTTACCTTCTCTGAGCTCTGGAGTCTTGGCTTCTGCCTTTCTTGCTCATAATGCAAGCAGAAAGCTTTTGCACTGCGTCTGGCGAGGAGAACGTGTGACAGGACAGCACATGTTTGTGCAGATCACTCCTGCCACTGACACAAGCACGGATTTGCAGCACCCTATTCCACCCATGGTGTGACAGGTTTCTGCGCTGTGCAGGGCATTTCTCTGCATCTGGGAGTCCAAGGGAAAGTAAAATTGTTGTCGCAGAGAGCAGCAACAGCAGTAGGGAGCAGCAGAAGGAAGTCTTGCCCGTACTTCTTCTACAAGACAACTAGAGACTTGTCAGCAAGCGGCTGAGCAGCATCTACGTTCCACTTGCAGTCTGAAAGTTTCCCGTGCCACATGCCTGTTCAACACCTTCCTTATTCGCCTGCCCGCAGCGCTCGCGCTTTCCCCCGCCCGCGCTCTGACCGGCACTCTCCCTCTGACACACATGGTTCCTTGGCCGGTTGCCAAGAGCTCCTGAAAGCAGCTTCTGCCGAAGGAGGCTCGCCTCTTGCGGTTACCTTCTCTGAGCTCCGGAGTCCTGGCTTCTGCCTTTCTTGCTCTTAATGCAAGCAGAAAGCTTTTGCACTGCGTCTGGCGAGGAGAACGTGTGACAGGACAGCACATGTTTGTGCAGCTCACCCCTGCCACTGACACAAGCACGGATTTGCAGCACCCTATTCTACCCTTAGTGTGACAGGTTTCTGCGCTGTGCAGGGCATTTCTCTGCATCTGGGAGTCCAAGGGAAAGTAAAATTGTTGCCGCAGAGAGCAGCAACAGCAGTAGGGAGCAGCAGAAGGAAGTCGTTTCAGTACTTCTTCCACACGACATCTAGCAACTAATCAGCAAGCGTGCGAGCGGCAGCGATGTGCCACTTGCAATCTGAAAGTTTCCCGTGCCACATGCCTGTTCAACACCTTCCTTATTCGCCTGCCCGCAGCGCTCGCGCTTTCCCCCGCCCGCGCTCTGACCGGCACTCTCCCTCTGACACACATGGTTCCTTGGCCGGTTGCCGAGAGCTCCGGAAAGCAGCTTCTGCCGAAGGAGGCTCGCCTCTTGCGGTTACCTTCTCTGAGCTCCGGAGTCTTGGCTTCTGCCTTTCTTGCTCATAATGCAATCAGAAAGCTTTTGCACTGCGTCTGGCGAGGAGAACGTGTGACAGGACAGCACATGTTTGTGCAGCTCACCCCTGCCACTGACACAAGCACGGATTTGCAGCACCCTATTCCACCCATGGTGTGACAGGTTTCTGCGCTGTGCAGGGCATTTCTCTGCATCTGGGAGTCCAAGGGAAAGTAAAATTGTTGTCGCAGAGAGCAGCAACAGCAGTAGGGAGCAGCAGAAGGAAGTCTTGCCCGTACTTCTTCTACAAGACAACTAGAGACTTGTCAGCAAGCGGCTGAGCAGCATCTACGTTCCACTTGCAGTCTGAAAGTTTCCCGTGCCACATGCCTGTTCAACACCTTCCTTATTCGCCTGCCCGCAGCGCTCGCGCTTTCCCCCGCCCGCGCTCTGACCGGCACTCTCCCTCTGACACACATGGTTCCTTGGCCGGTTGCCAAGAGCTCCGGAAAGCAGCTTCTGCCGAAGGAGGCTCGCCTCTTGCGGTTACCTTCTCTGAGCTCCGGAGTCCTGGCTTCTGCCTTTCTTGCTCTTAATGCAAGCGGAAAGCTTTTGCACTGCGTCTGGCGAGGAGAACGTGTGACAGGACAGCACATGTTTGTGCAGCTCACCCCTGCCACTGACACAAGCACGGATTTGCAGCACCCTATTCCACCCATGGTGTGACAGGTTTCTGCGCTGTGCAGGGCATTTCTCTGCATCTGGGAGTCCAAGGGAAAGTAAAATTGTTGTCGCAGAGAGCAGCAACAGCAGTAGGGAGCAGCAGAAGGAAGTCGTGGCCGTACTTCTTCTACAAGACAACTAGAGACTTGTCAGCAAGCGGCTGAGCAGCATCTACGTTCCACTTGCAGTCTGAAAGTTTCCAGTGCCACATGCCTGTTCAACACCTTCCTTATTCGCCTGCCCGCAGCGCTCGCGCTTTCCCCCGCCCGCGCTCTGACCGGCACTCTCCCTCTGACACACATGGTTCCTTGGCCGGTTGCCAAGAGCTCCTGAAAGCAGCTTCTGCCGAAGGAGGCTCGCCTCTTGCGGTTACCTTCTCTGAGCTCCGGAGTCCTGGCTTCTGCCTTTCTTGCTCTTAATGCAAGCAGAAAGCTTTTGCACTGCGTCTGGCGAGGAGAACGTGTGACAGGACAGCACATGTTTGTGCAGCTCACCCCTGCCACTGACACAAGCACGGATTTGCAGCACCCTATTCCACCCATGGTGTGACAGGTTTCTGCGCTGTGCAGGGCATTTCTCTGCATCTGGGAGTCCAAGGGAAAGTAAAATTGTTGCCGCAGAGAGCAGCAACAGCAGTAGGGAGCAGCAGAAGGAAGTCGTGCCCGTACTTCTTCTACAAGACAACTAGAGACTTGTCAGCAAGCGGCTGAGCAGCATCTACGTTCCACTTGCAGTCTGAAAGTTTCCCGTGCCACATGCCTGTTCAACACCTTCCTTATTCGCCTGCCCGCAGCGCTCGCGCTTTCCCCCGCCCGCGCTCTGACCGGCACTCTCCCTCTGACACACATGGTTCCTTGGCCGGTTGCCAAGAGCTCCGGAAAGCAGCTTCTGCCGAAGGAGGTTCGCCTCTTGCGGTTAACTTCTCTGAGCTCCGGAGTCCTGGCTTCTGCCTTTCTTGCTCTTAATGCAAGCAGAAAGCTTTTGCACTGCGTCTGGCGAGGAGAACGTGTGACAGGACAGCACATGTTTGTGCAGCTCACTCCTGCCACTGACACAAGCACGGATTTGCAGCACCCTATTCCACCCATGGTGTGACAGGTTTCTGCGCTGTGCAGGGCATTTCTCTGCATCTGGGAGTCCAAGGGAAAGTAAAATTGTTGTCGCAGAGAGCAGCAACAGCAGTAGGGAGCAGCAGAAGGAAGTCTTGCCCGTACTTCTTCTACAAGACAACTAGAGACTTGTCAGCAAGCGGCTGAGCAGCATCTACGTTCCACTTGCAGTCTGAAAGTTTCCCGTGCCAGATACCTGTTCAACACCTTCCTTATTCGCCTGCCCGCAGCGCTCGCGCTTTCCCCCGCCCGCGCTCTGACCGGCACTCTCCCTCTGACACACATGGTTCCTTGGCCGGTTGCCAAGAGCTCCGGAAAGCAGCTTCTGCCGAAGGAGGCTCGCCTCTTGCGGTTACCTTCTCTGAGCTCCGGAGTCCTGGCTTCTGCCTTTCTTGCTCTTAATGCAAGCAGAAAGCTTTTGCACTGCGTCTGGCGAGGAGAACGTGTGACAGGACAGCACATGTTTGTGCAGCTCACCCCTGCCACTGACACAAGCACGGATTTGCAGCACCCTATTCCACCCATGGTGTGACAGGTTTCTGCGCTGTGCAGGGCATTTCTCTGCATCTGGGAGTCCAAGGGAAAGTAAAATTGTTGTCGCAGAGAGCAGCAACAGCAGTAGGGAGCAGCAGAAGGAAGTCTTGCCCGTACTTCTTCTACAAGACAACTAGAGACTTGTCAGCAAGCGGCTGAGCAGCATCTACGTTCCACTTGCAGTCTGAAAGTTTCCAGTGCCACATGCCTGTTCAACACCTTCCTTATTCGCCTGCCCGCAGCGCTCGCGCTTTCCCCCGCCCGCGCTCTGACCGGCACTCTCCCTCTGACACACATGGTTCCTTGGCCGGTTGCCAAGAGCTCCGGAAAGCAGCTTCTGCCGAAGGAGGCTCGCCTCTTGCGGTTACCTTCTCTGAGCTCCGGAGTCTTGGCTTCTGCCTTTCTTGCTCATAATGCAAGCAGAAAGCTTTTGCACTGCGTCTGGCGAGGAGAACGTGTGACAGGACAGCACATGTTTGTGCAGATCACTCCTGCCACTGACACAAGCACGGATTTGCAGCACCCTATTCCACCCATGGTGTGACAGGTTTCTGCGCTGTGCAGGGCATTTCTCTGCATCTGGGAGTCCAAGGGAAAGTAAAATTGTTGTCGCAGAGAGCAGCAACAGCAGTAGGGAGCAGCAGAAGGAACTCGTGGCCGTACTTCTTCTACAAGACAACTAGAGACTTGTCAGCAAGCGGCTGAGCAGCATCTACGTTCCACTTGCAGTCTGAAAGTTTCCCGTGCCACATGCCTGTTCAACACCTTCCTTATTCGCCTGCCCGCAGCGCTCGCGCTTTCCCCCGCCCGCGCTCTGACCGGCACTCTCCCTCTGACACACATGGTTCCTTGGCCGGTTGCCAAGAGCTCCGGAAAGCAGCTTCTGCCGAAGGAGGCTCGCCTCTTGCGGTTACCTTCTCTGAGCTCCGGAGTCCTGGCTTCTGCCTTTCTTGCTCTTAATGCAAGCGGAAAGCTTTTGCACTGCGTCTGGCGAGGAGAACGTGTGACAGGACAGCACATGTTTGTGCAGCTCACCCCTGCCACTGACACAAGCACGGATTTGCAGCACCCTATTCCACCCATGGTGTGACAGGTTTCTGCGCTGTGCAGGGCATTTCTCTGCATCTGGGAGTCCAAGGGAAAGTAAAATTGTTGTCGCAGAGAGCAGCAACAGCAGTAGGGAGCAGCAGAAGGAAGTCGTGGCCGTACTTCTTCTACAAGACAACTAGAGACTTGTCAGCAAGCGGCTGAGCAGCATCTACGTTCCACTTGCAGTCTGAAAGTTTCCAGTGCCACATGCCTGTTCAACACCTTCCTTATTCGCCTGCCCGCAGCGCTCGCGCTTTCCCCCGCCCGCGCTCTGACCGGCACTCTCCCTCTGACACACATGGTTCCTTGGCCGGTTGCCAAGAGCTCCTGAAAGCAGCTTCTGCCGAAGGAGGCTCGCCTCTTGCGGTTACCTTCTCTGAGCTCCGGAGTCCTGGCTTCTGCCTTTCTTGCTCTTAATGCAAGCAGAAAGCTTTTGCACTGCGTCTGGCGAGGAGAACGTGTGACAGGACAGCACATGTTTGTGCAGCTCACCCCTGCCACTGACACAAGCACGGATTTGCAGCACCCTATTCCACCCATGGTGTGACAGGTTTCTGCGCTGTGCAGGGCATTTCTCTGCATCTGGGAGTCCAAGGGAAAGTAAAATTGTTGCCGCAGAGAGCAGCAACAGCAGTAGGGAGCAGCAGAAGGAAGTCGTGCCCGTACTTCTTCTACAAGACAACTAGAGACTTGTCAGCAAGCGGCTGAGCAGCATCTACGTTCCACTTGCAGTCTGAAAGTTTCCCGTGCCACATGCCTGTTCAACACCTTCCTTATTCGCCTGCCCGCAGCGCTCGCGCTTTCCCCCGCCCGCGCTCTGACCGGCACTCTCCCTCTGACACACATGGTTCCTTGGCCGGTTGCCAAGAGCTCCGGAAAGCAGCTTCTGCCGAAGGAGGTTCGCCTCTTGCGGTTAACTTCTCTGAGCTCCGGAGTCCTGGCTTCTGCCTTTCTTGCTCTTAATGCAAGCAGAAAGCTTTTGCACTGCGTCTGGCGAGGAGAACGTGTGACAGGACAGCACATGTTTGTGCAGCTCACTCCTGCCACTGACACAAGCACGGATTTGCAGCACCCTATTCCACCCATGGTGTGACAGGTTTCTGCGCTGTGCAGGGCATTTCTCTGCATCTGGGAGTCCAAGGGAAAGTAAAATTGTTGTCGCAGAGAGCAGCAACAGCAGTAGGGAGCAGCAGAAGGAAGTCTTGCCCGTACTTCTTCTACAAGACAACTAGAGACTTGTCAGCAAGCGGCTGAGCAGCATCTACGTTCCACTTGCAGTCTGAAAGTTTCCCGTGCCAGATACCTGTTCAACACCTTCCTTATTCGCCTGCCCGCAGCGCTCGCGCTTTCCCCCGCCCGCGCTCTGACCGGCACTCTCCCTCTGACACACATGGTTCCTTGGCCGGTTGCCAAGAGCTCCGGAAAGCAGCTTCTGCCGAAGGAGGCTCGCCTCTTGCGGTTACCTTCTCTGAGCTCCGGAGTCCTGGCTTCTGCCTTTCTTGCTCTTAATGCAAGCGGAAAGCTTTTGCACTGCGTCTGGCGAGGAGAACGTGTGACAGGACAGCACATGTTTGTGCAGCTCACCCCTGCCACTGACACAAGCACGGATTTGCAGCACCCTATTCCACCCATGGTGTGACAGGTTTCTGCGCTGTGCAGGGCATTTCTCTGCATCTGGGAGTCCAAGGGAAAGTAAAATTGTTGTCGCAGAGAGCAGCAACAGCAGTAGGGAGCAGCAGAAGGAAGTCGTGGCCGTACTTCTTCTACAAGACAACTAGAGACTTGTCAGCAAGCGGCTGAGCAGCATCTACGTTCCACTTGCAGTCTGAAAGTTTCCCGTGCCAGATACCTGTTCAACACCTTCCTTATTCGCCTGCCCGCAGCGCTCGCGCTTTCCCCTGCCCGCGCTCTGACCGGCACTCTCCCTCTGACACACATGGTTCCTTGGCCGGTTGCCAAGAGCTCCTGAAAGCAGCTTCTGCCGAAGGAGGCTCGCCTCTTGCGGTTACCTTCTCTGAGCTCCGGAGTCCTGGCTTCTGCCTTTCTTGCTCTTAATGCAAGCAGAAAGCTTTTGCACTGCGTCTGGCGAGGAGAACGTGTGACAGGACAGCACATGTTTGTGCAGCTCACCCCTGCCACTGACACAAGCACGGATTTGCAGCACCCTATTCCACCCATGGTGTGACAGGTTTCTGCGCTGTGCAGGGCATTTCTCTGCATCTGGGAGTCCAAGGGAAAGTAAAATTGTTGCCGCAGAGAGCAGCAACAGCAGTAGGGAGCAGCAGAAGGAAGTCGTTTCAGTACTTCTTCCACACGACATCTAGCAACAAATCAGCAAGCGTGCGAGCGGCAGCGATGTGCCACTTGCAATCTGAAAGTTTCCCGTGCCACATGCCTGTTCAACACCTTCCTTATTCGCCTGCCCGCAGCGCTCGCGCTTTCCCCCGCCCGCGCTCTGACCGGCACTCTCCCTCTGACACACATGGTTCCTTGGCCGCTTGCCAAGAGCTCCGGAAAGCAGCTTCTGCCGAAGGAGGCTCGCCTCTTGCGGTTACCTTCTCTGAGCTCCGGAGTCTTGGCTTCTGCCTTTCTTGCTCATAATGCAAGCAGAAAGCTTTTGCACTGCGTCTGGCGAGGAGAACGTGTGACAGGACAGCACATGTTTGTGCAGATCACTCCTGCCACTGACACAAGCACGGATTTGCAGCACCCTATTCCACCCATGGTGTGACAGGTTTCTGCGCTGTGCAGGGCATTTCTCTGCATCTGGGAGTCCAAGGGAAAGTAAAATTGTTGTCGCAGAGAGCAGCAACAGCAGTAGGGAGCAGCAGAAGGAAGTCTTGCCCGTACTTCTTCTACAAGACAACTAGAGACTTGTCAGCAAGCGGCTGAGCAGCATCTACGTTCCACTTGCAGTCTGAAAGTTTCCCGTGCCACATGCCTGTTCAACACCTTCCTTATTCGCCTGCCCGCAGCGCTCGCGCTTTCCCCCGCCCGCGCTCTGACCGGCACTCTCCCTCTGACACACATGGTTCCTTGGCCGGTTGCCAAGAGCTCCGGAAAGCAGCTTCTGCCGAAGGAGGCTCGCCTCTTGCGGTTACCTTCTCTGAGCTCCGGAGTCCTGGCTTCTGCCTTTCTTGCTCTTAATGCAAGCGGAAAGCTTTTGCACTGCGTCTGGCGAGGAGAACGTGTGACAGGACAGCACATGTTTGTGCAGCTCACCCCTGCCACTGACACAAGCACGGATTTGCAGCACCCTATTCCACCCATGGTGTGACAGGTTTCTGCGCTGTGCAGGGCATTTCTCTGCATCTGGGAGTCCAAGGGAAAGTAAAATTGTTGTCGCAGAGAGCAGCAACAGCAGTAGGGAGCAGCAGAAGGAAGTCGTGGCCGTACTTCTTCTACAAGACAACTAGAGACTTGTCAGCAAGCGGCTGAGCAGCATCTACGTTCCACTTGCAGTCTGAAAGTTTCCAGTGCCACATGCCTGTTCAACACCTTCCTTATTCGCCTGCCCGCAGCGCTCGCGCTTTCCCCCGCCCGCGCTCTGACCGGCACTCTCCCTCTGACACACATGGTTCCTTGGCCGCTTGCCAAGAGCTCCGGAAAGCAGCTTCTGCCGAAGGAGGCTCGCCTCTTGCGGTTACCTTCTCTGAGCTCCGGAGTCTTGGCTTCTGCCTTTCTTGCTCATAATGCAAGCAGAAAGCTTTTGCACTGCGTCTGGCGAGGAGAACGTGTGACAGGACAGCACATGTTTGTGCAGATCACTCCTGCCACTGACACAAGCACGGATTTGCAGCACCCTATTCCACCCATGGTGTGACAGGTTTCTGCGCTGTGCAGGGCATTTCTCTGCATCTGGGAGTCCAAGGGAAAGTAAAATTGTTGTCGCAGAGAGCAGCAACAGCAGTAGGGAGCAGCAGAAGGAAGTCTTGCCCGTACTTCTTCTACAAGACAACTAGAGACTTGTCAGCAAGCGGCTGAGCAGCATCTACGTTCCACTTGCAGTCTGAAAGTTTCCCGTGCCACATGCCTGTTCAACACCTTCCTTATTCGCCTGCCCGCAGCGCTCGCGCTTTCCCCCGCCCGCGCTCTGACCGGCACTCTCCCTCTGACACACATGGTTCCTTGGCCGGTTGCCAAGAGCTCCGGAAAGCAGCTTCTGCCGAAGGAGGCTCGCCTCTTGCGGTTACCTTCTCTGAGCTCCGGAGTCCTGGCTTCTGCCTTTCTTGCTCTTAATGCAAGCGGAAAGCTTTTGCACTGCGTCTGGCGAGGAGAACGTGTGACAGGACAGCACATGTTTGTGCAGCTCACCCCTGCCACTGACACAAGCACGGATTTGCAGCACCCTATTCCACCCATGGTGTGACAGGTTTCTGCGCTGTGCAGGGCATTTCTCTGCATCTGGGAGTCCAAGGGAAAGTAAAATTGTTGTCGCAGAGAGCAGCAACAGCAGTAGGGAGCAGCAGAAGGAAGTCGTGGCCGTACTTCTTCTACAAGACAACTAGAGACTTGTCAGCAAGCGGCTGAGCAGCATCTACGTTCCACTTGCAGTCTGAAAGTTTCCAGTGCCACATGCCTGTTCAACACCTTCCTTATTCGCCTGCCCGCAGCGCTCGCGCTTTCCCCCGCCCGCGCTCTGACCGGCACTCTCCCTCTGACACACATGGTTCCTTGGCCGGTTGCCAAGAGCTCCTGAAAGCAGCTTCTGCCGAAGGAGGCTCGCCTCTTGCGGTTACCTTCTCTGAGCTCCGGAGTCCTGGCTTCTGCCTTTCTTGCTCTTAATGCAAGCAGAAAGCTTTTGCACTGCGTCTGGCGAGGAGAACGTGTGACAGGACAGCACATGTTTGTGCAGCTCACCCCTGCCACTGACACAAGCACGGATTTGCAGCACCCTATTCCACCCTTAGTGTGACAGGTTTCTGCGCTGTGCAGGGCATTTCTCTGCATCTGGGAGTCCAAGGGAAAGTAAAATTGTTGCCGCAGAGAGCAGCAACAGCAGTAGGGAGCAGCAGAAGGAAGTCGTGCCCGTACTTCTTCTACAAGACAACTAGAGACTTGTCAGCAAGTGGCTGAGCAGCATCTACGTTCCACTTGCAGTCTGAAAGTTTCCCGTGCCACATGCCTGTTCAACACCTTCCTTATTCGCCTGCCCGCAGCGCTCGCGCTTTCCCCCGCCCGCGCTCTGACCGGCACTCTCCCTCTGACACACATGGTTCCTTGGCCGGTTGCCAAGAGCTCCGGAAAGCAGCTTCTGCCGAAGGAGGTTCGCCTCTTGCGGTTAACTTCTCTGAGCTCCGGAGTCCTGGCTTCTGCCTTTCTTGCTCTTAATGCAAGCAGAAAGCTTTTGCACTGCGTCTGGCGAGGAGAACGTGTGACAGGACAGCACATGTTTGTGCAGCTCACTCCTGCCACTGACACAAGCACGGATTTGCAGCACCCTATTCCACCCATGGTGTGACAGGTTTCTGCGCTGTGCAGGGCATTTCTCTGCATCTGGGAGTCCAAGGGAAAGTAAAATTGTTGTCGCAGAGAGCAGCAACAGCAGTAGGGAGCAGCAGAAGGAAGTCTTGCCCGTACTTCTTCTACAAGACAACTAGAGACTTGTCAGCAAGCGGCTGAGCAGCATCTACGTTCCACTTGCAGTCTGAAAGTTTCCCGTGCCAGATACCTGTTCAACACCTTCCTTATTCGCCTGCCCGCAGCGCTCGCGCTTTCCCCCGCCCGCGCTCTGACCGGCACTCTCCCTCTGACACACATGGTTCCTTGGCCGGTTGCCAAGAGCTCCGGAAAGCAGCTTCTGCCGAAGGAGGCTCGCCTCTTGCGGTTACCTTCTCTGAGCTCCGGAGTCCTGGCTTCTGCCTTTCTTGCTCTTAATGCAAGCAGAAAGCTTTTGCACTGCGTCTGGCGAGGAGAACGTGTGACAGGACAGCACATGTTTGTGCAGCTCACCCCTGCCACTGACACAAGCACGGATTTGCAGCACCCTATTCCACCCATGGTGTGACAGGTTTCTGCGCTGTGCAGGGCATTTCTCTGCATCTGGGAGTCCAAGGGAAAGTAAAATTGTTGTCGCAGAGAGCAGCAACAGCAGTAGGGAGCAGCAGAAGGAAGTCTTGCCCGTACTTCTTCTACAAGACAACTAGAGACTTGTCAGCAAGCGGCTGAGCAGCATCTACGTTCCACTTGCAGTCTGAAAGTTTCCCGTGCCACATGCCTGTTCAACACCTTCCTTATTCGCCTGCCCGCAGCGCTCGCGCTTTCCCCCGCCCGCGCTCTGACCGGCACTCTCCCTCTGACACACATGGTTCCTTGGCCGGTTGCCAAGAGCTCCGGAAAGCAGCTTCTGCCGAAGGAGGCTCGCCTCTTGCGGTTACCTTCTCTGAGCTCCGGAGTCTTGGCTTCTGCCTTTCTTGCTCATAATGCAAGCAGAAAGCTTTTGCACTGCGTCTGGCGAGGAGAACGTGTGACAGGACAGCACATGTTTGTGCAGATCACTCCTGCCACTGACACAAGCACGGATTTGCAGCACCCTATTCCACCCATGGTGTGACAGGTTTCTGCGCTGTGCAGGGCATTTCTCTGCATCTGGGAGTCCAAGGGAAAGTAAAATTGTTGTCGCAGAGAGCAGCAACAGCAGTAGGGAGCAGCAGAAGGAAGTCTTGCCCGTACTTCTTCTACAAGACAACTAGAGACTTGTCAGCAAGCGGCTGAGCAGCATCTACGTTCCACTTGCAGTCTGAAAGTTTCCCGTGCCACATGCCTGTTCAACACCTTCCTTATTCGCCTGCCCGCAGCGCTCGCGCTTTCCCCCGCCCGCGCTCTGACCGGCACTCTCCCTCTGACACACATGGTTCCTTGGCCGGTTGCCAAGAGCTCCGGAAAGCAGCTTCTGCCGAAGGAGGCTCGCCTCTTGCGGTTACCTTCTCTGAGCTCCGGAGTCCTGGCTTCTGCCTTTCTTGCTCTTAATGCAAGCGGAAAGCTTTTGCACTGCGTCTGGCGAGGAGAACGTGTGACAGGACAGCACATGTTTGTGCAGCTCACCCCTGCCACTGACACAAGCACGGATTTGCAGCACCCTATTCCACCCATGGTGTGACAGGTTTCTGCGCTGTGCAGGGCATTTCTCTGCATCTGGGAGTCCAAGGGAAAGTAAAATTGTTGTCACAGAGAGCAGCAACAGCAGTAGGGAGCAGCAGAAGGAACTCGTGGCCGTACTTCTTCTACAAGACAACTAGAGACTTGTCAGCAAGCGGCTGAGCAGCATCTACGTTCCACTTGCAGTCTGAAAGTTTCCCGTGCCAGATACCTGTTCAACACCTTCCTTATTCGCCTGCCCGCAGCGCTCGCGCTTTCCCCTGCCCGCGCTCTGACCGGCACTCTCCCTCTGACACACATGGTTCCTTGGCCGGTTGCCAAGAGCTCCTGAAAGCAGCTTCTGCCGAAGGAGGCTCGCCTCTTGCGGTTACCTTCTCTGAGCTCCGGAGTCCTGGCTTCTGCCTTTCTTGCTCTTAATGCAAGCAGAAAGCTTTTGCACTGCGTCTGGCGAGGAGAACGTGTGACAGGACAGCACATGTTTGTGCAGCTCACCCCTGCCACTGACACAAGCACGGATTTGCAGCACCCTATTCCACCCATGGTGTGACAGGTTTCTGCGCTGTGCAGGGCATTTCTCTGCATCTGGGAGTCCAAGGGAAAGTAAAATTGTTGCCGCAGAGAGCAGCAACAGCAGTAGGGAGCAGCAGAAGGAAGTCGTTTCAGTACTTCTTCCACACGACATCTAGCAACAAATCAGCAAGCGTGCGAGCGGCAGCGATGTGCCACTTGCAATCTGAAAGTTTCCCGTGCCACATGCCTGTTCAACACCTTCCTTATTCGCCTGCCCGCAGCGCTCGCGCTTTCCCCCGCCCGCGCTCTGACCGGCACTCTCCCTCTGACACACATGGTTCCTTGGCCGCTTGCCAAGAGCTCCGGAAAGCAGCTTCTGCCGAAGGAGGCTCGCCTCTTGCGGTTACCTTCTCTGAGCTCCGGAGTCTTGGCTTCTGCCTTTCTTGCTCATAATGCAAGCAGAAAGCTTTTGCACTGCGTCTGGCGAGGAGAACGTGTGACAGGACAGCACATGTTTGTGCAGATCACTCCTGCCACTGACACAAGCACGGATTTGCAGCACCCTATTCCACCCATGGTGTGACAGGTTTCTGCGCTGTGCAGGGCATTTCTCTGCATCTGGGAGTCCAAGGGAAAGTAAAATTGTTGTCGCAGAGAGCAGCAACAGCAGTAGGGAGCAGCAGAAGGAAGTCTTGCCCGTACTTCTTCTACAAGACAACTAGAGACTTGTCAGCAAGCGGCTGAGCAGCATCTACGTTCCACTTGCAGTCTGAAAGTTTCCCGTGCCACATGCCTGTTCAACACCTTCCTTATTCGCCTGCCCGCAGCGCTCGCGCTTTCCCCCGCCCGCGCTCTGACCGGCACTCTCCCTCTGACACACATGGTTCCTTGGCCGGTTGCCAAGAGCTCCGGAAAGCAGCTTCTGCCGAAGGAGGCTCGCCTCTTGCGGTTACCTTCTCTGAGCTCCGGAGTCCTGGCTTCTGCCTTTCTTGCTCTTAATGCAAGCGGAAAGCTTTTGCACTGCGTCTGGCGAGGAGAACGTGTGACAGGACAGCACATGTTTGTGCAGCTCACCCCTGCCACTGACACAAGCACGGATTTGCAGCACCCTATTCCACCCATGGTGTGACAGGTTTCTGCGCTGTGCAGGGCATTTCTCTGCATCTGGGAGTCCAAGGGAAAGTAAAATTGTTGTCGCAGAGAGCAGCAACAGCAGTAGGGAGCAGCAGAAGGAAGTCGTGGCCGTACTTCTTCTACAAGACAACTAGAGACTTGTCAGCAAGCGGCTGAGCAGCATCTACGTTCCACTTGCAGTCTGAAAGTTTCCAGTGCCACATGCCTGTTCAACACCTTCCTTATTCGCCTGCCCGCAGCGCTCGCGCTTTCCCCCGCCCGCGCTCTGACCGGCACTCTCCCTCTGACACACATGGTTCCTTGGCCGGTTGCCAAGAGCTCCTGAAAGCAGCTTCTGCCGAAGGAGGCTCGCCTCTTGCGGTTACCTTCTCTGAGCTCCGGAGTCCTGGCTTCTGCCTTTCTTGCTCTTAATGCAAGCAGAAAGCTTTTGCACTGCGTCTGGCGAGGAGAACGTGTGACAGGACAGCACATGTTTGTGCAGCTCACCCCTGCCACTGACACAAGCACGGATTTGCAGCACCCTATTCCACCCTTAGTGTGACAGGTTTCTGCGCTGTGCAGGGCATTTCTCTGCATCTGGGAGTCCAAGGGAAAGTAAAATTGTTGCCGCAGAGAGCAGCAACAGCAGTAGGGAGCAGCAGAAGGAAGTCGTGCCCGTACTTCTTCTACAAGACAACTAGAGACTTGTCAGCAAGCGGCTGAGCAGCATCTACGTTCCACTTGCAGTCTGAAAGTTTCCCGTGCCACATGCCTGTTCAACACCTTCCTTATTCGCCTGCCCGCAGCGCTCGCGCTTTCCCCCGCCCGCGCTCTGACCGGCACTCTCCCTCTGACACACATGGTTCCTTGGCCGGTTGCCAAGAGCTCCGGAAAGCAGCTTCTGCCGAAGGAGGTTCGCCTCTTGCGGTTAACTTCTCTGAGCTCCGGAGTCCTGGCTTCTGCCTTTCTTGCTCTTAATGCAAGCAGAAAGCTTTTGCACTGCGTCTGGCGAGGAGAACGTGTGACAGGACAGCACATGTTTGTGCAGCTCACTCCTGCCACTGACACAAGCACGGATTTGCAGCACCCTATTCCACCCATGGTGTGACAGGTTTCTGCGCTGTGCAGGGCATTTCTCTGCATCTGGGAGTCCAAGGGAAAGTAAAATTGTTGTCGCAGAGAGCAGCAACAGCAGTAGGGAGCAGCAGAAGGAAGTCTTGCCCGTACTTCTTCTACAAGACAACTAGAGACTTGTCAGCAAGCGGCTGAGCAGCATCTACGTTCCACTTGCAGTCTGAAAGTTTCCCGTGCCAGATACCTGTTCAACACCTTCCTTATTCGCCTGCCCGCAGCGCTCGCGCTTTCCCCCGCCCGCGCTCTGACCGGCACTCTCCCTCTGACACACATGGTTCCTTGGCCGGTTGCCAAGAGCTCCGGAAAGCAGCTTCTGCCGAAGGAGGCTCGCCTCTTGCGGTTACCTTCTCTGAGCTCAGGAGTCCTGGCTTCTGCCTTTCTTGCTCTTAATGCAAGCAGAAAGCTTTTGCACTGCGTCTGGCGAGGAGAACGTGTGACAGGACAGCACATGTTTGTGCAGCTCACCCCTGCCACTGACACAAGCACGGATTTGCAGCACCCTATTCCACCCATGGTGTGACAGGTTTCTGCGCTGTGCAGGGCATTTCTCTGCATCTGGGAGTCCAAGGGAAAGTAAAATTGTTGTCGCAGAGAGCAGCAACAGCAGTAGGGAGCAGCAGAAGGAAGTCTTGCCCGTACTTCTTCTACAAGACAACTAGAGACTTGTCAGCAAGCGGCTGAGCAGCATCTACGTTCCACTTGCAGTCTGAAAGTTTCCCGTGCCACATGCCTGTTCAACACCTTCCTTATTCGCCTGCCCGCAGCGCTCGCGCTTTCCCCCGCCCGCGCTCTGACCGGCACTCTCCCTCTGACACACATGGTTCCTTGGCCGGTTGCCAAGAGCTCCGGAAAGCAGCTTCTGCCGAAGGAGGCTCGCCTCTTGCGGTTACCTTCTCTGAGCTCCGGAGTCTTGGCTTCTGCCTTTCTTGCTCATAATGCAAGCAGAAAGCTTTTGCACTGCGTCTGGCGAGGAGAACGTGTGACAGGACAGCACATGTTTGTGCAGATCACTCCTGCCACTGACACAAGCACGGATTTGCAGCACCCTATTCCACCCATGGTGTGACAGGTTTCTGCGCTGTGCAGGGCATTTCTCTGCATCTGGGAGTCCAAGGGAAAGTAAAATTGTTGTCGCAGAGAGCAGCAACAGCAGTAGGGAGCAGCAGAAGGAAGTCTTGCCCGTACTTCTTCTACAAGACAACTAGAGACATGTCAGCAAGTGGCTGAGCAGCATCTACGTTCCACTTGCAGTCTGAAAGTTTCCCGTGCCAGATACCTGTTCAACACCTTCCTTATTCGCCTGCCCGCAGCGCTCGCGCTTTCCCCCGCCCGCGCTCTGACCGGCACTCTCCCTCTGACACACATGGTTCCTTGGCCGGTTGCCAAGAGCTCCGGAAAGCAGCTTCTGCCGAAGGAGGCTCGCCTCTTGCGGTTACCTTCTCTGAGCTCCGGAGTCCTGGCTTCTGCCTTTCTTGCTCTTAATGCAAGCAGAAAGCTTTTGCCCTGCGTCTGGCGAGGAGAACGTGTGACAGGACAGCACATGTTTCTGCAGCTCACCCCTGCCACTGACACAAGCACGGATTTGCAGCACCCTATTCCACCCATGGTGTGACAGGTTTCTGCGCTGTGCAGGGCATTTCTCTGCATCTGGGAGTCCAAGGGAAAGTAAAATTGTTGTCGCAGAGAGCAGCAACAGCAGTAGGGAGCAGCAGAAGGAACTCGTGGCCGTACTTCTTCTACAAGACAACTAGAGACTTGTCAGCAAGCGGCTGAGCAGCATCTACGTTCCACTTGCAGTCTGAAAGTTTCCCGTGCCAGATACCTGTTCAACACCTTCCTTATTCGCCTGCCCGCAGCGCTCGCGCTTTCCCCCGCCCGCGCTCTGACCGGCACTCTCCCTCTGACACACATGGTTCCTTGGCCGGTTGCCAAGAGCTCCGGAAAGCAGCTTCTGCCGAAGGAGGCTCGCCTCTTGCGGTTACCTTCTCTGAGCTCCGGAGTCCTGGCTTCTGCCTTTCTTGCTCTTAATGCAAGCAGAAAGCTTTTGCACTGCGTCTGGCGAGGAGAACGTGTGACAGGAGAGCACATGTTTGTGCAGCTCACCCCTGCCACTGACACAAGCACGGATTTGCAGCACCCTATTCCACCCTTAGTGTGACAGGTTTCTGCGCTGTGCAGGGCATTTCTCTGCATCTGGGAGTCCAAGGGAAAGTAAAATTGTTGCCGCAGAGAGCAGCAACAGCAGTAGGGAGCAGCAGAAGGAAGTCGTTTCAGTACTTCTTCCACACGACATCTAGCAACTAATCAGCAAGCGTGCGAGCGGCAGCGATGTGCCACTTGCAATCTGAAAGTTTCCCGTGCCACATGCCTGTTCAACACCTTCCTTATTCGCCTGCCCGCAGCGCTCGCGCTTTCCCCCGCCCGCGCTCTGACCGGCACTCTCCCTCTGACACACATGGTTCCTTGGCCGCTTGCCAAGAGCTCCGGAAAGCAGCTTCTGCCGAAGGAGGCTCGCCTCTTGCGGTTACCTTCTCTGAGCTCCGGAGTCCTGGCTTCTGCCTTTCTTGCTCTTAATGCAAGCAGAAAGCTTTTGCACTGCGTCTGGCGAGGAGAACGTGTGACAGGACAGCACATGTTTGTGCAGCTCACCCCTGCCACTGACACAAGCACGGATTTGCAGCACCCTATTCCACCCATGGTGTGACAGGTTTCTGCGCTGTGCAGGGCATTTCTCTGCATCTGGGAGTCCAAGGGAAAGTAAAATTGTTGTCGCAGAGAGCAGCAACAGCAGTAGGGAGCAGCAGAAGGAAGTCTTGCCCGTACTTCTTCTACAAGACAACTAGAGACTTGTCAGCAAGCGGCTGAGCAGCATCTACGTTCCACTTGCAGTCTGAAAGTTTCCCGTGCCACATGCCTGTTCAACACCTTCCTTATTCGCCTGCCCGCAGCGCTCGCGCTTTCCCCCGCCCGCGCTCTGACCGGCACTCTCCCTCTGACACACATGGTTCCTTGGCCGGTTGCCAAGAGCTCCGGAAAGCAGCTTCTGCCGAAGGAGGCTCGCCTCTTGCGGTTACCTTCTCTGAGCTCCGGAGTCCTGGCTTCTGCCTTTCTTGCTCTTAATGCAAGCAGAAAGCTTTTGCACTGCGTCTGGCGAGGAGAACGTGTGACAGGACAGCACATGTTTGTGCAGCTCACCCCTGCCACTGACACAAGCACGGATTTGCAGCACCCTATTCCACCCATGGTGTGACAGGTTTCTGCGCTGTGCAGGGCATTTCTCTGCATCTGGGAGTCCAAGGGAAAGTAAAATTGTTGTCGCAGAGAGCAGCAACAGCAGTAGGGAGCAGCAGAAGGAAGTCTTGCCCGTACTTCTTCTACAAGACAACTAGAGACTTGTCAGCAAGCGGCTGAGCAGCATCTACGTTCCACTTGCAGTCTGAAAGTTTCCCGTGCCACATGCCTGTTCAACACCTTCCTTATTCGCCTGCCCGCAGCGCTCGCGCTTTCCCCCGCCCGCGCTCTGACCGGCACTCTCCCTCTGACACACATGGTTCCTTGGCCGCTTGCCAAGAGCTCCGGAAAGCAGCTTCTGCCGAAGGAGGCTCGCCTCTTGCGGTTACCTTCTCTGAGCTCCGGAGTCTTGGCTTCTGCCTTTCTTGCTCATAATGCAAGCAGAAAGCTTTTGCACTGCGTCTGGCGAGGAGAACGTGTGACAGGACAGCACATGTTTGTGCAGATCACCCCTGCCACTGACACAAGCACGGATTTGCAGCACCCTATTCCACCCATGGTGTGACAGGTTTCTGCGCTGTGCAGGGCATTTCTCTGCATCTGGGAGTCCAAGGGAAAGTAAAATTGTTGTCGCAGAGAGCAGCAACAGCAGTAGGGAGCAGCAGAAGGAAGTCGTGGCCGTACTTCTTCTACAAGACAACTAGAGACTTGTCAGCAAGTGGCTGAGCAGCATCTACGTTCCACTTGCAGTCTGAAAGTTTCCCGTGCCAGATACCTGTTCAACACCTTCCTTATTCGCCTGCCCGCAGCGCTCGCGCTTTCCCCCGCCCGCGCTCTGACCGGCACTCTCCCTCTGACACACATGGTTCCTTGGCCGGTTGCCAAGAGCTCCGGAAAGCAGCTTCTGCCGAAGGAGGCTCGCCTCTTGCGGTTACCTTCTCTGAGCTCCGGAGTCCTGGCTTCTGCCTTTCTTGCTCTTAATGCAAGCAGAAAGCTTTTGCACTGCGTCTGGCGAGGAGAACGTGTGACAGGACAGCACATGTTTGTGCAGCTCACTCCTGCCACTGACACAAGCACGGATTTGCAGCACCCTATTCCACCCTTAGTGTGACAGGTTTCTGCGCTGTGCAGGGCATTTCTCTGCATCTGGGAGTCCAAGGGAAAGTAAAATTGTTGTCGCAGAGAGCAGCAACAGCAGTAGGGAGCAGCAGAAGGAACTCGTGGCCGTACTTCTTCTACAAGACAACTAGAGACTTGTCAGCAAGCGGCTGAGCAGCATCTACGTTCCACTTGCAGTCTGAAAGTTTCCCGTGCCAGATACCTGTTCAACACCTTCCTTATTCGCCTGCCCGCAGCGCTCGCGCTTTCCCCTGCCCGCGCTCTGACCGGCACTCTCCCTCTGACACACATGGTTCCTTGGCCGGTTGCCAAGAGCTCCGGAAAGCAGCTTCTGCCGAAGGAGGCTCGCCTCTTGCGGTTACCTTCTCTGAGCTCCGGAGTCCTGGCTTCTGCCTTTCTTGCTCTTAATGCAAGCAGAAAGCTTTTGCACTGCGTCTGGCGAGGAGAACGTGTGACAGGAGAGCACATGTTTGTGCAGCTCACCCCTGCCACTGACACAAGCACGGATTTGCAGCACCCTATTCCACCCTTAGTGTGACAGGTTTCTGCGCTGTGCAGGGCATTTCTCTGCATCTGGGAGTCCAAGGGAAAGTAAAATTGTTGCCGCAGAGAGCAGCAACAGCAGTAGGGAGCAGCAGAAGGAAGTCGTTTCAGTACTTCTTCCACACGACATCTAGCAACTAATCAGCAAGCGTGCGAGCGGCAGCGATGTGCCACTTGCAATCTGAAAGTTTCCCGTGCCACATGCCTGTTCAACACCTTCCTTATTCGCCTGCCCGCAGCGCTCGCGCTTTCCCCCGCCCGCGCTCTGACCGGCACTCTCCCTCTGACACACATGGTTCCTTGGCCGGTTGCCAAGAGCTCCGGAAAGCAGCTTCTGCCGAAGGAGGCTCGCCTCTTGCGGTTACCTTCTCTGAGCTCCGGAGTCCTGGCTTCTGCCTTTCTTGCTCTTAATGCAAGCAGAAAGCTTTTGCACTGCGTCTGGCGAGGAGAACGTGTGACAGGACAGCACATGTTTGTGCAGCTCACCCCTGCCACTGACACAAGCACGGATTTGCAGCACCCTATTCCACCCATGGTGTGACAGGTTTCTGCGCTGTGCAGGGCATTTCTCTGCATCTGGGAGTCCAAGGGAAAGTAAAATTGTTGTCGCAGAGAGCAGCAACAGCAGTAGGGAGCAGCAGAAGGAAGTCTTGCCCGTACTTCTTCTACAAGACAACTAGAGACTTGTCAGCAAGCGGCTGAGCAGCATCTACGTTCCATTTGCAGTCTGAAAGTTTCCCGTGCCAGATACCTGTTCAACACCTTCCTTATTCGCCTGCCCGCAGCGCTCGCGCTTTTCCCCGCCCGCGCTCCGACCGGCACTCTCCCTCTGACACACATGGTTCCTTGGCCGGTTGCCAAGAGCTCCGGAAAGCAGCTTCTGCCGAAGGAGGCTCGCCTCTTGCGGTTACCTTCTCTGAGCTCCGGAGTCCTGGCTTCTGCCTTTCTTGCTCTTAATGCAAGCAGAAAGCTTTTGCACTGCGTCTGGCGAGGAGAACGTGTGACAGGACAGCACATGTTTGTGCAGCTCACTCCTGCCACTGACACAAGCACGGATTTGCAGCACCCTATTCCACCCATGGTGTGACAGGTTTCTGCGCTGTGCAGGGCATTTCTCTGCATCTGGGAGTCCAAGGGAAAGTAAAATTGTTGTCGCAGAGAGCAGCAACAGCAGTAGGGAGCAGCAGAAGGAAGTCTTGCCCGTACTTCTTCTACAAGACAACTAGAGACTTGTCAGCAAGCGGCTGAGCAGCATCTACGTTCCACTTGCAGTCTGAAAGTTTCCAGTGCCACATGCCTGTTCAACACCTTCCTTATTCGCCTGCCCGCAGCGCTCGCGCTTTCCCCCGCCCGCGCTCTGACCGGCACTCTCCCTCTGACACACATGGTTCCTTGGCCGGTTGCCAAGAGCTCCGGAAAGCAGCTTCTGCCGAAGGAGGCTCGCCTCTTGCGGTTACCTTCTCTGAGCTCCGGAGTCTTGGCTTCTGCCTTTCTTGCTCATAATGCAAGCAGAAAGCTTTTGCACTGCGTCTGGCGAGGAGAACGTGTGACAGGACAGCACATGTTTGTGCAGATCACTCCTGCCACTGACACAAGCACGGATTTGCAGCACCCTATTCCACCCATGGTGTGACAGGTTTCTGCGCTGTGCAGGGCATTTCTCTGCATCTGGGAGTCCAAGGGAAAGTAAAATTGTTGTCGCAGAGAGCAGCAACAGCAGTAGGGAGCAGCAGAAGGAAGTCTTGCCCGTACTTCTTCTACAAGACAACTAGAGACTTGTCAGCAAGCGGCTGAGCAGCATCTACGTTCCACTTGCAGTCTGAAAGTTTCCCGTGCCACATGCCTGTTCAACACCTTCCTTATTCGCCTGCCCGCAGCGCTCGCGCTTTCCCCCGCCCGCGCTCTGACCGGCACTCTCCCTCTGACACACATGGTTCCTTGGCCGCTTGCCAAGAGCTCCGGAAAGCAGCTTCTGCCGAAGGAGGCTCGCCTCTTGCGGTTACCTTCTCTGAGCTCCGGAGTCCTGGCTTCTGCCTTTCTTGCTCTTAATGCTAGCGGAAAGCTTTTGCACTGCGTCTGGCGAGGAGAACGTGTGACAGGACAGCACATGTTTGTGCAGCTCACCCCTGCCACTGACACAAGCACGGATTTGCAGCACCCTATTCCACCCATGGTGTGACAGGTTTCTGCGCTGTGCAGGGCATTTCTCTGCATCTGGGAGTCCAAGGGAAAGTAAAATTGTTGTCGCAGAGAGCAGCAACAGCAGTAGGGAGCAGCAGAAGGAAGTCGTGGCCGTACTTCTTCTACAAGACAACTAGAGACTTGTCAGCAAGTGGCTGAGCAGCATCTACGTTCCACTTGCAGTCTGAAAGTTTCCCGTGCCAGATACCTGTTCAACACCTTCCTTATTCGCCTGCCCGCAGCGCTCGCGCTTTCCCCTGCCCGCGCTCTGACCGGCACTCTCCCTCTGACACACATGGTTCCTTGGCCGGTTGCCAAGAGCTCCTGAAAGCAGCTTCTGCCGAAGGAGGCTCGCCTCTTGCGGTTACCTTCTCTGAGCTCCGGAGTCCTGGCTTCTGCCTTTCTTGCTCTTAATGCAAGCAGAAAGCTTTTGCACTGCGTCTGGCGAGGAGAACGTGTGACAGGACAGCACATGTTTGTGCAGCTCACCCCTGCCACTGACACAAGCACGGATTTGCAGCACCCTATTCCACCCTTAGTGTGACAGGTTTCTGTGCTGTGCAGGGCATTTCTCTGCATCTGGGAGTCCAAGGGAAAGTAAAATTGTTGTCGCAGAGAGCAGCAACAGCAGTAGGGAGCAGCAGAAGGAAGTCGTGGCCGTACTTCTTCTACAAGACAACTAGAGACTTGTCAGCAAGCGGCTGAGCAGCATCTACGTTCCACTTGCAGTCTGAAAGTTTCCAGTGCCACATGCCTGTTCAACACCTTCCTTATTCGCCTGCCCGCAGCGCTCGCGCTTTCCCCCGCCCGCGCTCTGACCGGCACTCTCCCTCTGACACACATGGTTCCTTGGCCGGTTGCCAAGAGCTCCTGAAAGCAGCTTCTGCCGAAGGAGGCTCGCCTCTTGCGGTTACCTTCTCTGAGCTCCGGAGTCCTGGCTTCTGCCTTTCTTGCTCTTAATGCAAGCAGAAAGCTTTTGCACTGCGTCTGGCGAGGAGAACGTGTGACAGGACAGCACATGTTTGTGCAGCTCACCCCTGCCACTGACACAAGCACGGATTTGCAGCACCCTATTCCACCCATGGTGTGACAGGTTTCTGCGCTGTGCAGGGCATTTCTCTGCATCTGGGAGTCCAAGGGAAAGTAAAATTGTTGTCGCAGAGAGCAGCAACAGCAGTAGGGAGCAGCAGAAGGAAGTCTTGCCCGTACTTCTTCTACAAGACAACTAGAGACTTGTCAGCAAGCGGCTGAGCAGCATCTACGTTCCATTTGCAGTCTGAAAGTTTCCCGTGCCAGATACCTGTTCAACACCTTCCTTATTCGCCTGCCCGCAGCGCTCGCGCTTTCCCCTGCCCGCGCTCCGACCGGCACTCTCCCTCTGACACACATGGTTCCTTGGCCGGTTGCCAAGAGCTCCGGAAAGCAGCTTCTGCCGAAGGAGGCTCGCCTCTTGCGGTTACCTTCTCTGAGCTCCGGAGTCCTGGCTTCTGCCTTTCTTGCTCTTAATGCAAGCAGAAAGCTTTTGCACTGCGTCTGGCGAGGAGAACGTGTGACAGGACAGCACATGTTTGTGCAGCTCACTCCTGCCACTGACACAAGCACGGATTTGCAGCACCCTATTCCACCCATGGTGTGACAGGTTTCTGCGCTGTGCAGGGCATTTCTCTGCATCTGGGAGTCCAAGGGAAAGTAAAATTGTTGTCGCAGAGAGCAGCAACAGCAGTAGGGAGCAGCAGAAGGAAGTCTTGCCCGTACTTCTTCTACAAGACAACTAGAGACTTGTCAGCAAGCGGCTGAGCAGCATCTACGTTCCACTTGCAGTCTGAAAGTTTCCAGTGCCACATGCCTGTTCAACACCTTCCTTATTCGCCTGCCCGCAGCGCTCGCGCTTTCCCCCGCCCGCGCTCTGACCGGCACTCTCCCTCTGACACACATGGTTCCTTGGCCGGTTGCCAAGAGCTCCGGAAAGCAGCTTCTGCCGAAGGAGGCTCGCCTCTTGCGGTTACCTTCTCTGAGCTCCGGAGTCTAGGCTTCTGCCTTTCTTGCTCATAATGCAAGCAGAAAGCTTTTGCACTGCGTCTGGCGAGGAGAACGTGTGACAGGACAGCACATGTTTGTGCAGATCACTCCTGCCACTGACACAAGCACGGATTTGCAGCACCCTATTCCACCCATGGTGTGACAGGTTTCTGCGCTGTGCAGGGCATTTCTCTGCATCTGGGAGTCCAAGGGAAAGTAAAATTGTTGTCGCAGAGAGCAGCAACAGCAGTAGGGAGCAGCAGAAGGAAGTCTTGCCCGTACTTCTTCTACAAGACAACTAGAGACTTGTCAGCAAGCGGCTGAGCAGCATCTACGTTCCACTTGCAGTCTGAAAGTTTCCCGTGCCACATGCCTGTTCAACACCTTCCTTATTCGCCTGCCCGCAGCGCTCGCGCTTTCCCCCGCCCGCGCTCTGACCGGCACTCTCCCTCTGACACACATGGTTCCTTGGCCGCTTGCCAAGAGCTCCGGAAAGCAGCTTCTGCCGAAGGAGGCTCGCCTCTTGCGGTTACCTTCTCTGAGCTCCGGAGTCCTGGCTTCTGCCTTTCTTGCTCTTAATGCTAGCGGAAAGCTTTTGCACTGCGTCTGGCGAGGAGAACGTGTGACAGGACAGCACATGTTTGTGCAGCTCACCCCTGCCACTGACACAAGCACGGATTTGCAGCACCCTATTCCACCCATGGTGTGACAGGTTTCTGCGCTGTGCAGGGCATTTCTCTGCATCTGGGAGTCCAAGGGAAAGTAAAATTGTTGTCGCAGAGAGCAGCAACAGCAGTAGGGAGCAGCAGAAGGAAGTCGTGGCCGTACTTCTTCTACAAGACAACTAGAGACTTGTCAGCAAGTGGCTGAGCAGCATCTACGTTCCACTTACAGTCTGAAAGTTTCCCGTGCCAGATACCTGTTCAACACCTTCCTTATTCGCCTGCCCGCAGCGCTCGCGCTTTCCCCTGCCCGCGCTCTGACCGGCACTCTCCCTCTGACACACATGGTTCCTTGGCCGGTTGCCAAGAGCTCCTGAAAGCAGCTTCTGCCGAAGGAGGCTCGCCTCTTGCGGTTACCTTCTCTGAGCTCCGGAGTCCTGGCTTCTGCCTTTCTTGCTCTTAATGCAAGCAGAAAGCTTTTGCACTGCGTCTGGCGAGGAGAACGTGTGACAGGACAGCACATGTTTGTGCAGCTCACCCCTGCCACTGACACAAGCACGGATTTGCAGCACCCTATTCCACCCATGGTGTGACAGGTTTCTGCGCTGTGCAGGGCATTTCTCTGCATCTGGGAGTCCAAGGGAAAGTAAAATTGTTGCCGCAGAGAGCAGCAACAGCAGTAGGGAGCAGCAGAAGGAAGTCGTTTCAGTACTTCTTCCACACGACATCTAGCAACTAATCAGCAAGCGTGCGAGCGGCAGCGATGTGCCACTTGCAATCTGAAAGTTTCCCGTGCCACATGCCTGTTCAACACCTTCCTTATTCGCCTGCCCGCAGCGCTCGCGCTTTCCCCCGCCCGCGCTCTGACCGGCACTCTCCCTCTGACACACATGGTTCCTTGGCCGGTTGCCAAGAGCTCCGGAAAGCAGCTTCTGCCGAAGGAGGCTCGCCTCTTGCGGTTACCTTCTCTGAGCTCCGGAGTCTTGGCTTCTGCCTTTCTTGCTCATAATGCAAGCAGAAAGCTTTTGCACTGCGTCTGGCGAGGAGAACGTGTGACAGGACAGCACATGTTTGTGCAGATCACTCCTGCCACTGACACAAGCACGGATTTGCAGCACCCTATTCCACCCATGGTGTGACAGGTTTCTGCGCTGTGCAGGGCATTTCTCTGCATCTGGGAGTCCAAGGGAAAGTAAAATTGTTGTCGCAGAGAGCAGCAACAGCAGTAGGGAGCAGCAGAAGGAAGTCTTGCCCGTACTTCTTCTACAAGACAACTAGAGACTTGTCAGCAAGCGGCTGAGCAGCATCTACGTTCCACTTGCAGTCTGAAAGTTTCCCGTGCCACATGCCTGTTCAACACCTTCCTTATTCGCCTGCCCGCAGCGCTCGCGCTTTCCCCCGCCCGCGCTCTGACCGGCACTCTCCCTCTGACACACATGGTTCCTTGGCCGGTTGCCAAGAGCTCCGGAAAGCAGCTTCTGCCGAAGGAGGCTCGCCTCTTGCGGTTACCTTCTCTGAGCTCCGGAGTCCTGGCTTCTGCCTTTCTTGCTCTTAATGCTAGCGGAAAGCTTTTGCACTGCGTCTGGCGAGGAGAACGTGTGACAGGACAGCACATGTTTGTGCAGCTCACCCCTGCCACTGACACAAGCACGGATTTGCAGCACCCTATTCCACCCATGGTGTGACAGGTTTCTGCGCTGTGCAGGGCATTTCTCTGCATCTGGGAGTCCAAGGGAAAGTAAAATTGTTGTCGCAGAGAGCAGCAACAGCAGTAGGGAGCAGCAGAAGGAAGTCGTGGCCGTACTTCTTCTACAAGACAACTAGAGACTTGTCAGCAAGCGGCTGAGCAGCATCTACGTTCCACTTGCAGTCTGAAAGTTTCCAGTGCCACATGCCTGTTCAACACCTTCCTTATTCGCCTGCCCGCAGCGCTCGCGCTTTCCCCCGCCCGCGCTCTGACCGGCACTCTCCCTCTGACACACATGGTTCCTTGGCCGGTTGCCAAGAGCTCCTGAAAGCAGCTTCTGCCGAAGGAGGCTCGCCTCTTGCGGTTACCTTCTCTGAGCTCCGGAGTCCTGGCTTCTGCCTTTCTTGCTCTTAATGCAAGCAGAAAGCTTTTGCACTGCGTCTGGCGAGGAGAACGTGTGACAGGACAGCACATGTTTGTGCAGCTCACCCCTGCCACTGACACAAGCACGGATTTGCAGCACCCTATTCCACCCTTAGTGTGACAGGTTTCTGCGCTGTGCAGGGCATTTCTCTGCATCTGGGAGTCCAAGGGAAAGTAAAATTGTTGCCGCAGAGAGCAGCAACAGCAGTAGGGAGCAGCAGAAGGAAGTCGTTTCAGTACTTCTTCCACACGACATCTAGCAACTAATCAGCAAGCGTGCGAGCGGCAGCGATGTGCCACTTGCAATCTGAAAGTTTCCCGTGCCACATGCCTGTTCAACACCTTCCTTATTCGCCTGCCCGCAGCGCTCGCGCTTTCCCCCGCCCGCGCTCTGACCGGCACTCTCCCTCTGACACACATGGTTCCTTGGCCGCTTGCCAAGAGCTCCGGAAAGCAGCTTCTGCCGAAGGAGGCTCGCCTCTTGCGGTTACCTTCTCTGAGCTCCGGAGTCCTGGCTTCTGCCTTTCTTGATCTTAATGCAAGCAGAAAGCTTTTGCCCTGCGTCTGGCGAGGAGAACGTGTGACAGGACAGCACATGTTTCTGCAGCTCACCCCTGCCACTGACACAAGCACGGATTTGCAGCACCCTATTCCACCCATGGTGTGACAGGTTTCTGCGCTGTGCAGGGCATTTCTCTGCATCTGGGAGTCCAAGGGAAAGTAAAATTGTTGTCGCAGAGAGCAGCAACAGCAGTAGGGAGCAGCAGAAGGAAGTCTTGCCCGTACTTCTTCTACAAGACAACTAGAGACTTGTCAGCAAGCGGCTGAGCAGCATCTACGTTCCACTTGCAGTCTGAAAGTTTCCAGTGCCACATGCCTGTTCAACACCTTCCTTATTCGCCTGCCCGCAGCGCTCGCGCTTTCCCCCGCCCGCGCTCTGACCGGCACTCTCCCTCTGACACACATGGTTCCTTGGCCGGTTGCCAAGAGCTCCGGAAAGCAGCTTCTGCCGAAGGAGGCTCGCCTCTTGCGGTTACCTTCTCTGAGTTCCGGAGTCTTGGCTTCTGCCTTTCTTGCTCATAATGCAAGCAGAAAGCTTTTGCACTGCGTCTGGCGAGGAGAACGTGTGACAGGAGAGCACATGTTTGTGCAGATCACTCCTGCCACTGACACAAGCACGGATTTGCAGCACCCTATTCCACCCATGGTGTGACAGGTTTCTGCGCTGTGCAGGGCATTTCTCTGCATCTGGGAGTCCAAGGGAAAGTAAAATTGTTGTCGCAGAGAGCAGCAACAGCAGTCGGGAGCAGCAGAAGGAAGTCTTGCCCGTACTTCTTCTACAAGACAACTAGAGACTTGTCAGCAAGCGGCTGAGCAGCATCTACGTTCCACTTGCAGTCTGAAAGTTTCCCGTGCCACATGCCTGTTCAACACCTTCCTTATTCGCCTGCCCGCAGCGCTCGCGCTTTCCCCCGCCCGCGCTCTGACCGGCACTCTCCCTCTGACACACATGGTTCCTTGGCCGGTTGCCAAGAGCTCCGGAAAGCAGCTTCTGCCGAAGGAGGCTCGCCTCTTGCGGTTACCTTCTCTGAGCTCCGGAGTCCTGGCTTCTGCCTTTCTTGCTCTTAATGCTAGCGGAAAGCTTTTGCACTGCGTCTGGCGAGGAGAACGTGTGACAGGACAGCACATGTTTGTGCAGCTCACCCCTGCCACTGACACAAGCACGGATTTGCAGCACCCTATTCCACCCATGGTGTGACAGGTTTCTGCGCTGTGCAGGGCATTTCTCTGCATCTGGGAGTCCAAGGGAAAGTAAAATTGTTGTCGCAGAGAGCAGCAACAGCAGTAGGGAGCAGCAGAAGGAAGTCTTGCCCGTACTTCTTCTACAAGACAACTAGAGACTTGTCAGCAAGCGGCTGAGCAGCATCTACGTTCCACTTGCAGTCTGAAAGTTTCCCGTGCCAGATACCTGTTCAACACCTTCCTTATTCGCCTGCCCGCAGCGCTCGCGCTTTCCCCTGCCCGCGCTCTGACCGGCACTCTCCCTCTGACACACATGGTTCCTTGGCCGGTTGCCAAGAGCTCCTGAAAGCAGCTTCTGCCGAAGGAGGCTCGCCTCTTGCGGTTACCTTCTCTGAGCTCCGGAGTCCTGGCTTCTGCCTTTCTTGCTCTTAATGCAAGCAGAAAGCTTTTGCACTGCGTCTGGCGAGGAGAACGTGTGACAGGACAGCACATGTTTGTGCAGCTCACCCCTGCCACTGACACAAGCACGGATTTGCAGCACCCTATTCCACCCTTAGTGTGACAGGTTTCTGCGCTGTGCAGGGCATTTCTCTGCATCTGGGAGTCCAAGGGAAAGTAAAATTGTTGTCGCAGAGAGCAGCAACAGCAGTAGGGAGCAGCAGAAGGAAGTCGTGGCCGTACTTCTTCTACAAGACAACTAGAGACTTGTCAGCAAGCGGCTGAGCAGCATCTACGTTCCACTTGCAGTCTGAAAGTTTCCAGTGCCACATGCCTGTTCAACACCTTCCTTATTCGCCTGCCCGCAGCGCTCGCGCTTTCCCCCGCCCGCGCTCTGACCGGCACTCTCCCTCTGACACACATGGTTCCTTGGCCGGTTGCCAAGAGCTCCTGAAAGCAGCTTCTGCCGAAGGAGGCTCGCCTCTTGCGGTTACCTTCTCTGAGCTCCGGAGTCCTGGCTTCTGCCTTTCTTGCTCTTAATGCAAGCAGAAAGCTTTTGCACTGCGTCTGGCGAGGAGAACGTGTGACAGGACAGCACATGTTTGTGCAGCTCACCCCTGCCACTGACACAAGCACGGATTTGCAGCACCCTATTCCACCCTTAGTGTGACAGGTTTCTGTGCTGTGCAGGGCATTTCTCTGCATCTGGGAGTCCAAGGGAAAGTAAAATTGTTGCCGCAGAGAGCAGCAACAGCAGTAGGGAGCAGCAGAAGGAAGTCTTGCCCGTACTTCTTCTACAAGACAACTAGAGACTTGTCAGCAAGCGGCTGAGCAGCATCTACGTTCCACTTGCAGTCTGAAAGTTTCCCGTGCCAGATACCTGTTCAACACCTTCCTTATTCGCCTGCCCGCAGCGCTCGCGCTTTCCCCTGCCCGCGCTCTGACCGGCACTCTCCCTCTGACACACATGGTTCCTTGGCCGGTTGCCAAGAGCTCCTGAAAGCAGCTTCTGCCGAAGGAGGCTCGCCTCTTGCGGTTACCTTCTCTGAGCTCCGGAGTCCTGGCTTCTGCCTTTCTTGCTCTTAATGCAAGCAGAAAGCTTTTGCACTGCGTCTGGCGAGGAGAACGTGTGACAGGACAGCACATGTTTGTGCAGCTCACCCCTGCCACTGACACAAGCACGGATTTGCAGCACCCTATTCCACCCTTAGTGTGACAGGTTTCTGCGCTGTGCAGGGCATTTCTCTGCATCTGGGAGTCCAAGGGAAAGTAAAATTGTTGTCGCAGAGAGCAGCAACAGCAGTAGGGAGCAGCAGAAGGAAGTCGTGGCCGTACTTCTTCTACAAGACAACTAGAGACTTGTCAGCAAGCGGCTGAGCAGCATCTACGTTCCACTTGCAGTCTGAAAGTTTCCAGTGCCACATGCCTGTTCAACACCTTCCTTATTCGCCTGCCCGCAGCGCTCGCGCTTTCCCCCGCCCGCGCTCTGACCGGCACTCTCCCTCTGACACACATGGTTCCTTGGCCGGTTGCCAAGAGCTCCTGAAAGCAGCTTCTGCCGAAGGAGGCTCGCCTCTTGCGGTTACCTTCTCTGAGCTCCGGAGTCCTGGCTTCTGCCTTTCTTGCTCTTAATGCAAGCAGAAAGCTTTTGCACTGCGTCTGGCGAGGAGAACGTGTGACAGGACAGCACATGTTTGTGCAGCTCACCCCTGCCACTGACACAAGCACGGATTTGCAGCACCCTATTCCACCCATGGTGTGACAGGTTTCTGCGCTGTGCAGGGCATTTCTCTGCATCTGGGAGTCCAAGGGAAAGTAAAATTGTTGCCGCAGAGAGCAGCAACAGCAGTAGGGAGCAGCAGAAGGAAGTCGTTTCAGTACTTCTTCCACACGACATCTAGCAACTAATCAGCAAGCGTGCGAGCGGCAGCGATGTGCCACTTGCAATCTGAAAGTTTCCCGTGCCACATGCCTGTTCAACACCTTCCTTATTCGCCTGCCCGCAGCGCTCGCGCTTTCCCCCGCCCGCGCTCTGACCGGCACTCTCCCTCTGACACACATGGTTCCTTGGCCGGTTGCCAAGAGCTCCGGAAAGCAGCTTCTGCCGAAGGAGGCTCGCCTCTTGCGGTTACCTTCTCTGAGCTCCGGAGTCTTGGCTTCTGCCTTTCTTGCTCATAATGCAAGCAGAAAGCTTTTGCACTGCGTCTGGCGAGGAGAACGTGTGACAGGACAGCACATGTTTGTGCAGATCACTCCTGCCACTGACACAAGCACGGATTTGCAGCACCCTATTCCACCCATGGTGTGACAGGTTTCTGCGCTGTGCAGGGCATTTCTCTGCATCTGGGAGTCCAAGGGAAAGTAAAATTGTTGTCGCAGAGAGCAGCAACAGCAGTAGGGAGCAGCAGAAGGAAGTCTTGCCCGTACTTCTTCTACAAGACAACTAGAGACTTGTCAGCAAGCGGCTGAGCAGCATCTACGTTCCACTTGCAGTCTGAAAGTTTCCCGTGCCACATGCCTGTTCAACACCTTCCTTATTCGCCTGCCCGCAGCGCTCGCGCTTTCCCCCGCCCGCGCTCTGACCGGCACTCTCCCTCTGACACACATGGTTCCTTGGCCGGTTGCCAAGAGCTCCGGAAAGCAGCTTCTGCCGAAGGAGGCTCGCCTCTTGCGGTTACCTTCTCTGAGCTCCGGAGTCCTGGCTTCTGCCTTTCTTGCTCTTAATGCTAGCGGAAAGCTTTTGCACTGCGTCTGGCGAGGAGAACGTGTGACAGGACAGCACATGTTTGTGCAGCTCACCCCTGGCACTGACACAAGCACGGATTTGCAGCACCCTATTCCACCCATGGTGTGACAGGTTTCTGCGCTGTGCAGGGCATTTCTCTGCATCTGGGAGTCCAAGGGAAAGTAAAATTGTTGTCGCAGAGAGCAGCAACAGCAGTAGGGAGCAGCAGAAGGAAGTCGTGGCCGTACTTCTTCTACAAGACAACTAGAGACTTGTCAGCAAGTGGCTGAGCAGCATCTACGTTCCACTTGCAGTCTGAAAGTTTCCCGTGCCAGATACCTGTTCAACACCTTCCTTATTCGCCTGCCCGCAGCGCTCGCGCTTTCCCCTGCCCGCGCTCTGACCGGCACTCTCCCTCTGACACACATGGTTCCTTGGCCGGTTGCCAAGAGCTCCTGAAAGCAGCTTCTGCCGAAGGAGGCTCGCCTCTTGCGGTTACCTTCTCTGAGCTCCGGAGTCCTGGCTTCTGCCTTTCTTGCTCTTAATGCAAGCAGAAAGCTTTTGCACTGCGTCTGGCGAGGAGAACGTGTGACAGGACAGCACATGTTTGTGCAGCTCACCCCTGCCACTGACACAAGCACGGATTTGCAGCACCCTATTCCACCCATGGTGTGACAGGTTTCTGCGCTGTGCAGGGCATTTCTCTGCATCTGGGAGTCCAAGGGAAAGTAAAATTGTTGCCGCAGAGAGCAGCAACAGCAGTAGGGAGCAGCAGAAGGAAGTCGTTTCAGTACTTCTTCCACACGACATCTAGCAACTAATCAGCAAGCGTGCGAGCGGCAGCGATGTGCCACTTGCAATCTGAAAGTTTCCCGTGCCACATGCCTGTTCAACACCTTCCTTATTCGCCTGCCCGCAGCGCTCGCGCTTTCCCCCGCCCGCGCTCTGACCGGCACTCTCCCTCTGACACACATGGTTCCTTGGCCGGTTGCCAAGAGCTCCGGAAAGCAGCTTCTGCCGAAGGAGGCTCGCCTCTTGCGGTTACCTTCTCTGAGCTCCGGAGTCTTGGCTTCTGCCTTTCTTGCTCATAATGCAAGCAGAAAGCTTTTGCACTGCGTCTGGCGAGGAGAACGTGTGACAGGACAGCACATGTTTGTGCAGATCACTCCTGCCACTGACACAAGCACGGATTTGCAGCACCCTATTCCACCCATGGTGTGACAGGTTTCTGCGCTGTGCAGGGCATTTCTCTGCATCTGGGAGTCCAAGGGAAAGTAAAATTGTTGTCGCAGAGAGCAGCAACAGCAGTAGGGAGCAGCAGAAGGAAGTCTTGCCCGTACTTCTTCTACAAGACAACTAGAGACTTGTCAGCAAGCGGCTGAGCAGCATCTACGTTCCACTTGCAGTCTGAAAGTTTCCCGTGCCACATGCCTGTTCAACACCTTCCTTATTCGCCTGCCCGCAGCGCTCGCGCTTTCCCCCGCCCGCGCTCTGACCGGCACTCTCCCTCTGACACACATGGTTCCTTGGCCGGTTGCCAAGAGCTCCGGAAAGCAGCTTCTGCCGAAGGAGGCTCGCCTCTTGCGGTTACCTTCTCTGAGCTCCGGAGTCCTGGCTTCTGCCTTTCTTGCTCTTAATGCTAGCGGAAAGCTTTTGCACTGCGTCTGGCGAGGAGAACGTGTGACAGGACAGCACATGTTTGTGCAGCTCACCCCTGCCACTGACACAAGCACGGATTTGCAGCACCCTATTCCACCCATGGTGTGACAGGTTTCTGCGCTGTGCAGGGCATTTCTCTGCATCTGGGAGTCCAAGGGAAAGTAAAATTGTTGTCGCAGAGAGCAGCAACAGCAGTAGGGAGCAGCAGAAGGAAGTCTTGCCCGTACTTCTTCTACAAGACAACTAGAGACTTGTCAGCAAGCGGCTGAGCAGCATCTACGTTCCACTTGCAGTCTGAAAGTTTCCCGTGCCAGATACCTGTTCAACACCTTCCTTATTCGCCTGCCCGCAGCGCTCGCGCTTTCCCCTGCCCGCGCTCTGACCGGCACTCTCCCTCTGACACACATGGTTCCTTGGCCGGTTGCCAAGAGCTCCTGAAAGCAGCTTCTGCCGAAGGAGGCTCGCCTCTTGCGGTTACCTTCTCTGAGCTCCGGAGTCCTGGCTTCTGCCTTTCTTGCTCTTAATGCAAGCAGAAAGCTTTTGCACTGCGTCTGGCGAGGAGAACGTGTGACAGGACAGCACATGTTTGTGCAGCTCACCCCTGCCACTGACACAAGCACGGATTTGCAGCACCCTATTCCACCCTTAGTGTGACAGGTTTCTGCGCTGTGCAGGGCATTTCTCTGCATCTGGGAGTCCAAGGGAAAGTAAAATTGTTGTCGCAGAGAGCAGCAACAGCAGTAGGGAGCAGCAGAAGGAAGTCTTGCCCGTACTTCTTCTACAAGACAACTAGAGACTTGTCAGCAAGCGGCTGAGCAGCATCTACGTTCCACTTGCAGTCTGAAAGTTTCCAGTGCCACATGCCTGTTCAACACCTTCCTTATTCGCCTGCCCGCAGCGCTCGCGCTTTCCCCCGCCCGCGCTCTGACCGGCACTCTCCCTCTGACACACATGGTTCCTTGGCCGGTTGCCAAGAGCTCCTGAAAGCAGCTTCTGCCGAAGGAGGCTCGCCTCTTGCGGTTACCTTCTCTGAGCTCCGGAGTCCTGGCTTCTGCCTTTCTTGCTCTTAATGCAAGCAGAAAGCTTTTGCACTGCGTCTGGCGAGGAGAACGTGTGACAGGACAGCACATGTTTGTGCAGCTCACCCCTGCCACTGACACAAGCACGGATTTGCAGCACCCTATTCCACCCTTAGTGTGACAGGTTTCTGCGCTGTGCAGGGCATTTCTCTGCATCTGGGAGTCCAAGGGAAAGTAAAATTGTTGCCGCAGAGAGCAGCAACAGCAGTAGGGAGCAGCAGAAGGAAGTCGTTTCAGTACTTCTTCCACACGACATCTAGCAACTAATCAGCAAGCGTGCGAGCGGCAGCGATGTGCCACTTGCAATCTGAAAGTTTCCCGTGCCACATGCCTGTTCAACACCTTCCTTATTCGCCTGCCCGCAGCGCTCGCGCTTTCCCCCGCCCGCGCTCTGACCGGCACTCTCCCTCTGACACACATGGTTCCTTGGCCGCTTGCCAAGAGCTCCGGAAAGCAGCTTCTGCCGAAGGAGGCTCGCCTCTTGCGGTTACCTTCTCTGAGCTCCGGAGTCCTGGCTTCTGCCTTTCTTGATCTTAATGCAAGCAGAAAGCTTTTGCCCTGCGTCTGGCGAGGAGAACGTGTGACAGGACAGCACATGTTTCTGCAGCTCACCCCTGCCACTGACACAAGCACGGATTTGCAGCACCCTATTCCACCCATGGTGTGACAGGTTTCTGCGCTGTGCAGGGCATTTCTCTGCATCTGGGAGTCCAAGGGAAAGTAAAATTGTTGTCGCAGAGAGCAGCAACAGCAGTAGGGAGCAGCAGAAGGAAGTCTTGCCCGTACTTCTTCTACAAGACAACTAGAGACTTGTCAGCAAGCGGCTGAGCAGCATCTACGTTCCACTTGCAGTCTGAAAGTTTCCAGTGCCACATGCCTGTTCAACACCTTCCTTATTCGCCTGCCCGCAGCGCTCGCGCTTTCCCCCGCCCGCGCTCTGACCGGCACTCTCCCTCTGACACACATGGTTCCTTGGCCGGTTGCCAAGAGCTCCGGAAAGCAGCTTCTGCCGAAGGAGGCTCGCCTCTTGCGGTTACCTTCTCTGAGTTCCGGAGTCTTGGCTTCTGCCTTTCTTGCTCATAATGCAAGCAGAAAGCTTTTGCACTGCGTCTGGCGAGGAGAACGTGTGACAGGAGAGCACATGTTTGTGCAGATCACTCCTGCCACTGACACAAGCACGGATTTGCAGCACCCTATTCCACCCATGGTGTGACAGGTTTCTGCGCTGTGCAGGGCATTTCTCTGCATCTGGGAGTCCAAGGGAAAGTAAAATTGTTGTCGCAGAGAGCAGCAACAGCAGTCGGGAGCAGCAGAAGGAAGTCTTGCCCGTACTTCTTCTACAAGACAACTAGAGACTTGTCAGCAAGCGGCTGAGCAGCATCTACGTTCCACTTGCAGTCTGAAAGTTTCCCGTGCCACATGCCTGTTCAACACCTTCCTTATTCGCCTGCCCGCAGCGCTCGCGCTTTCCCCCGCCCGCGCTCTGACCGGCACTCTCCCTCTGACACACATGGTTCCTTGGCCGGTTGCCAAGAGCTCCGGAAAGCAGCTTCTGCCGAAGGAGGCTCGCCTCTTGCGGTTACCTTCTCTGAGCTCCGGAGTCCTGGCTTCTGCCTTTCTTGCTCTTAATGCTAGCGGAAAGCTTTTGCACTGCGTCTGGCGAGGAGAACGTGTGACAGGACAGCACATGTTTGTGCAGCTCACCCCTGCCACTGACACAAGCACGGATTTGCAGCACCCTATTCCACCCATGGTGTGACAGGTTTCTGCGCTGTGCAGGGCATTTCTCTGCATCTGGGAGTCCAAGGGAAAGTAAAATTGTTGTCGCAGAGAGCAGCAACAGCAGTAGGGAGCAGCAGAAGGAAGTCTTGCCCGTACTTCTTCTACAAGACAACTAGAGACTTGTCAGCAAGCGGCTGAGCAGCATCTACGTTCCACTTGCAGTCTGAAAGTTTCCCGTGCCAGATACCTGTTCAACACCTTCCTTATTCGCCTGCCCGCAGCGCTCGCGCTTTCCCCTGCCCGCGCTCTGACCGGCACTCTCCCTCTGACACACATGGTTCCTTGGCCGGTTGCCAAGAGCTCCGGAAAGCAGCTTCTGCCGAAGGAGGCTCGCCTCTTGCGGTTACCTTCTCTGAGCTCCGGAGTCCTGGCTTCTGCCTTTCTTGCTCTTAATGCAAGCAGAAAGCTTTTGCACTGCGTCTGGCGAGGAGAACGTGTGACAGGACAGCACATGTTTGTGCAGCTCACCCCTGCCACTGACACAAGCACGGATTTGCAGCACCCTATTCCACCCTTAGTGTGACAGGTTTCTGCGCTGTGCAGGGCATTTCTCTGCATCTGGGAGTCCAAGGGAAAGTAAAATTGTTGTCGCAGAGAGCAGCAACAGCAGTAGGGAGCAGCAGAAGGAAGTCGTGGCCGTACTTCTTCTACAAGACAACTAGAGACTTGTCAGCAAGCGGCTGAGCAGCATCTACGTTCCACTTGCAGTCTGAAAGTTTCCAGTGCCACATGCCTGTTCAACACCTTCCTTATTCGCCTGCCCGCAGCGCTCGCGCTTTCCCCCGCCCGCGCTCTGACCGGCACTCTCCCTCTGACACACATGGTTCCTTGGCCGGTTGCCAAGAGCTCCTGAAAGCAGCTTCTGCCGAAGGAGGCTCGCCTCTTGCGGTTACCTTCTCTGAGCTCCGGAGTCCTGGCTTCTGCCTTTCTTGCTCTTAATGCAAGCAGAAAGCTTTTGCACTGCGTCTGGCGAGGAGAACGTGTGACAGGACAGCACATGTTTGTGCAGCTCACCCCTGCCACTGACACAAGCACGGATTTGCAGCACCCTATTCCACCCATGGTGTGACAGGTTTCTGCGCTGTGCAGGGCATTTCTCTGCATCTGGGAGTCCAAGGGAAAGTAAAATTGTTGCCGCAGAGAGCAGCAACAGCAGTAGGGAGCAGCAGAAGGAAGTCGTTTCAGTACTTCTTCCACACGACATCTAGCAACTAATCAGCAAGCGTGCGAGCGGCAGCGATGTGCCACTTGCAATCTGAAAGTTTCCCGTGCCACATGCCTGTTCAACACCTTCCTTATTCGCCTGCCCGCAGCGCTCGCGCTTTCCCCCGCCCGCGCTCTGACCGGCACTCTCCCTCTGACACACATGGTTCCTTGGCCGCTTGCAAAGAGCTCCGGAAAGCAGCTTCTGCCGAAGGAGGCTCGCCTCTTGCGGTTACCTTCTCTGAGCTCCGGAGTCTTGGCTTCTGCCTTTCTTGCTCATAATGCAAGCAGAAAGCTTTTGCACTGCGTCTGGCGAGGAGAACGTGTGACAGGACAGCACATGTTTGTGCAGATCACTCCTGCCACTGACACAAGCACGGATTTGCAGCACCCTATTCCACCCATGGTGTGACAGGTTTCTGCGCTGTGCAGGGCATTTCTCTGCATCTGGGAGTCCAAGGGAAAGTAAAATTGTTGTCGCAGAGAGCAGCAACAGCAGTAGGGAGCAGCAGAAGGAAGTCTTGCCCGTACTTCTTCTACAAGACAACTAGAGACTTGTCAGCAAGCGGCTGAGCAGCATCTACGTTCCACTTGCAGTCTGAAAGTTTCCCGTGCCACATGCCTGTTCAACACCTTCCTTATTCGCCTGCCCGCAGCGCTCGCGCTTTCCCCCGCCCGCGCTCTGACCGGCACTCTCCCTCTGACACACATGGTTCCTTGGCCGGTTGCCAAGAGCTCCGGAAAGCAGCTTCTGCCGAAGGAGGCTCGCCTCTTGCGGTTACCTTCTCTGAGCTCCGGAGTCCTGGCTTCTGCCTTTCTTGCTCTTAATGCTAGCGGAAAGCTTTTGCACTGCGTCTGGCGAGGAGAACGTGTGACAGGACAGCACATGTTTGTGCAGCTCACCCCTGCCACTGACACAAGCACGGATTTGCAGCACCCTATTCCACCCATGGTGTGACAGGTTTCTGCGCTGTGCAGGGCATTTCTCTGCATCTGGGAGTCCAAGGGAAAGTAAAATTGTTGTCGCAGAGAGCAGCAACAGCAGTAGGGAGCAGCAGAAGGAACTCGTGGCCGTACTTCTTCTACAAGACAACTAGAGACTTGTCAGCAAGCGGCTGAGCAGCATCTACGTTCCACTTGCAGTCTGAAAGTTTCCCGTGCCAGATACCTGTTCAACACCTTCCTTATTCGCCTGCCCGCAGCGCTCGCGCTTTCCCCTGCCCGCGCTCTGACCGGCACTCTCCCTCTGACACACATGGTTCCTTGGCCGGTTGCCAAGAGCTCCTGAAAGCAGCTTCTGCCGAAGGAGGCTCGCCTCTTGCGGTTACCTTCTCTGAGCTCCGGAGTCCTGGCTTCTGCCTTTCTTGCTCTTAATGCAAGCAGAAAGCTTTTGCACTGCGTCTGGCGAGGAGAACGTGTGACAGGACAGCACATGTTTGTGCAGCTCACCCCTGCCACTGACACAAGCACGGATTTGCAGCACCCTATTCCACCCTTAGTGTGACAGGTTTCTGTGCTGTGCAGGGCATTTCTCTGCATCTGGGAGTCCAAGGGAAAGTAAAATTGTTGTCGCAGAGAGCAGCAACAGCAGTAGGGAGCAGCAGAAGGAAGTCGTGGCCGTACTTCTTCTACAAGACAACTAGAGACTTGTCAGCAAGCGGCTGAGCAGCATCTACGTTCCACTTGCAGTCTGAAAGTTTCCCGTGCCACATGCCTGTTCAACACCTTCCTTATTCGCCTGCCCGCAGCGCTCGCGCTTTCCCCCGCCCGCGCTCTGACCGGCACTCTCCCTCTGACACACATGGTTCCTTGGCCGGTTGCCAAGAGCTCCGGAAAGCAGCTTCTGCCGAAGGAGGCTCGCCTCTTGCGGTTACCTTCTCTGAGCTCCGGAGTCCTGGCTTCTGCCTTTCTTGCTCTTAATGCTAGCGGAAAGCTTTTGCACTGCGTCTGGCGAGGAGAACGTGTGACAGGACAGCACATGTTTGTGCAGCTCACCCCTGCCACTGACACAAGCACGGATTTGCAGCACCCTATTCCACCCATGGTGTGACAGGTTTCTGCGCTGTGCAGGGCATTTCTCTGCATCTGGGAGTCCAAGGGAAAGTAAAATTGTTGTCGCAGAGAGCAGCAACAGCAGTAGGGAGCAGCAGAAGGAAGTCTTGCCCGTACTTCTTCTACAAGACAACTAGAGACTTGTCAGCAAGCGGCTGAGCAGCATCTACGTTCCACTTGCAGTCTGAAAGTTTCCCGTGCCAGATACCTGTTCAACACCTTCCTTATTCGCCTGCCCGCAGCGCTCGCGCTTTCCCCTGCCCGCGCTCTGACCGGCACTCTCCCTCTGACACACATGGTTCCTTGGCCGGTTGCCAAGAGCTCCTGAAAGCAGCTTCTGCCGAAGGAGGCTCGCCTCTTGCGGTTACCTTCTCTGAGCTCCGGAGTCCTGGCTTCTGCCTTTCTTGCTCTTAATGCAAGCAGAAAGCTTTTGCACTGCGTCTGGCGAGGAGAACGTGTGACAGGACAGCACATGTTTGTGCAGCTCACCCCTGCCACTGACACAAGCACGGATTTGCAGCACCCTATTCCACCCTTAGTGTGACAGGTTTCTGCGCTGTGCAGGGCATTTCTCTGCATCTGGGAGTCCAAGGGAAAGTAAAATTGTTGTCGCAGAGAGCAGCAACAGCAGTAGGGAGCAGCAGAAGGAAGTCGTGGCCGTACTTCTTCTACAAGACAACTAGAGACTTGTCAGCAAGCGGCTGAGCAGCATCTACGTTCCACTTGCAGTCTGAAAGTTTCCAGTGCCACATGCCTGTTCAACACCTTCCTTATTCGCCTGCCCGCAGCGCTCGCGCTTTCCCCCGCCCGCGCTCTGACCGGCACTCTCCCTCTGACACACATGGTTCCTTGGCCGGTTGCCAAGAGCTCCTGAAAGCAGCTTCTGCCGAAGGAGGCTCGCCTCTTGCGGTTACCTTCTCTGAGCTCCGGAGTCCTGGCTTCTGCCTTTCTTGCTCTTAATGCAAGCAGAAAGCTTTTGCACTGCGTCTGGCGAGGAGAACGTGTGACAGGACAGCACATGTTTGTGCAGCTCACCCCTGCCACTGACACAAGCACGGATTTGCAGCACCCTATTCCACCCATGGTGTGACAGGTTTCTGCGCTGTGCAGGGCATTTCTCTGCATCTGGGAGTCCAAGGGAAAGTAAAATTGTTGCCGCAGAGAGCAGCAACAGCAGTAGGGAGCAGCAGAAGGAAGTCGTTTCAGTACTTCTTCCACACGACATCTAGCAACTAATCAGCAAGCGTGCGAGCGGCAGCGATGTGCCACTTGCAATCTGAAAGTTTCCCGTGCCACATGCCTGTTCAACACCTTCCTTATTCGCCTGCCCGCAGCGCTCGCGCTTTCCCCCGCCCGCGCTCTGACCGGCACTCTCCCTCTGACACACATGGTTCCTTGGCCGGTTGCCAAGAGCTCCGGAAAGCAGCTTCTGCCGAAGGAGGCTCGCCTCTTGCGGTTACCTTCTCTGAGCTCCGGAGTCTTGGCTTCTGCCTTTCTTGCTCATAATGCAAGCAGAAAGCTTTTGCACTGCGTCTGGCGAGGAGAACGTGTGACAGGACAGCACATGTTTGTGCAGATCACTCCTGCCACTGACACAAGCACGGATTTGCAGCACCCTATTCCACCCATGGTGTGACAGGTTTCTGCGCTGTGCAGGGCATTTCTCTGCATCTGGGAGTCCAAGGGAAAGTAAAATTGTTGTCGCAGAGAGCAGCAACAGCAGTAGGGAGCAGCAGAAGGAAGTCTTGCCCGTACTTCTTCTACAAGACAACTAGAGACTTGTCAGCAAGCGGCTGAGCAGCATCTACGTTCCACTTGCAGTCTGAAAGTTTCCCGTGCCACATGCCTGTTCAACACCTTCCTTATTCGCCTGCCCGCAGCGCTCGCGCTTTCCCCCGCCCGCGCTCTGACCGGCACTCTCCCTCTGACACACATGGTTCCTTGGCCGGTTGCCAAGAGCTCCGGAAAGCAGCTTCTGCCGAAGGAGGCTCGCCTCTTGCGGTTACCTTCTCTGAGCTCCGGAGTCCTGGCTTCTGCCTTTCTTGCTCTTAATGCTAGCGGAAAGCTTTTGCACTGCGTCTGGCGAGGAGAACGTGTGACAGGACAGCACATGTTTGTGCAGCTCACCCCTGCCACTGACACAAGCACGGATTTGCAGCACCCTATTCCACCCATGGTGTGACAGGTTTCTGCGCTGTGCAGGGCATTTCTCTGCATCTGGGAGTCCAAGGGAAAGTAAAATTGTTGTCGCAGAGAGCAGCAACAGCAGTAGGGAGCAGCAGAAGGAAGTCTTGCCCGTACTTCTTCTACAAGACAACTAGAGACTTGTCAGCAAGCGGCTGAGCAGCATCTACGTTCCACTTGCAGTCTGAAAGTTTCCCGTGCCAGATACCTGTTCAACACCTTCCTTATTCGCCTGCCCGCAGCGCTCGCGCTTTCCCCTGCCCGCGCTCTGACCGGCACTCTCCCTCTGACACACATGGTTCCTTGGCCGGTTGCCAAGAGCTCCTGAAAGCAGCTTCTGCCGAAGGAGGCTCGCCTCTTGCGGTTACCTTCTCTGAGCTCCGGAGTCCTGGCTTCTGCCTTTCTTGCTCTTAATGCAAGCAGAAAGCTTTTGCACTGCGTCTGGCGAGGAGAACGTGTGACAGGACAGCACATGTTTGTGCAGCTCACCCCTGCCACTGACACAAGCACGGATTTGCAGCACCCTATTCCACCCTTAGTGTGACAGGTTTCTGCGCTGTGCAGGGCATTTCTCTGCATCTGGGAGTCCAAGGGAAAGTAAAATTGTTGTCGCAGAGAGCAGCAACAGCAGTAGGGAGCAGCAGAAGGAAGTCGTGGCCGTACTTCTTCTACAAGACAACTAGAGACTTGTCAGCAAGCGGCTGAGCAGCATCTACGTTCCACTTGCAGTCTGAAAGTTTCCAGTGCCACATGCCTGTTCAACACCTTCCTTATTCGCCTGCCCGCAGCGCTCGCGCTTTCCCCCGCCCGCGCTCTGACCGGCACTCTCCCTCTGACACACATGGTTCCTTGGCCGGTTGCCAAGAGCTCCTGAAAGCAGCTTCTGCCGAAGGAGGCTCGCCTCTTGCGGTTACCTTCTCTGAGCTCCGGAGTCCTGGCTTCTGCCTTTCTTGCTCTTAATGCAAGCAGAAAGCTTTTGCACTGCGTCTGGCGAGGAGAACGTGTGACAGGACAGCACATGTTTGTGCAGCTCACCCCTGCCACTGACACAAGCACGGATTTGCAGCACCCTATTCCACCCTTAGTGTGACAGGTTTCTGCGCTGTTCAGGGCATTTCTCTGCATCTGGGAGTCCAAGGGAAAGTAAAATTGTTGCCGCAGAGAGCAGCAACAGCAGTAGGGAGCAGCAGAAGGAAGTCGTTTCAGTACTTCTTCCACACGACATCTAGCAACTAATCAGCAAGCGTGCGAGCGGCAGCGATGTGCCACTTGCAATCTGAAAGTTTCCCGTGCCACATGCCTGTTCAACACCTTCCTTATTCGCCTGCCCGCAGCGCTCGCGCTTTCCCCCGCCCGCGCTCTGACCGGCACTCTCCCTCTGACACACATGGTTCCTTGGCCGCTTGCCAAGAGCTCCGGAAAGCAGCTTCTGCCGAAGGAGGCTCGCCTCTTGCGGTTACCTTCTCTGAGCTCCGGAGTCCTGGCTTCTGCCTTTCTTGATCTTAATGCAAGCAGAAAGCTTTTGCCCTGCGTCTGGCGAGGAGAACGTGTGACAGGACAGCACATGTTTCTGCAGCTCACCCCTGCCACTGACACAAGCACGGATTTGCAGCACCCTATTCCACCCATGGTGTGACAGGTTTCTGCGCTGTGCAGGGCATTTCTCTGCATCTGGGAGTCCAAGGGAAAGTAAAATTGTTGTCGCAGAGAGCAGCAACAGCAGTAGGGAGCAGCAGAAGGAAGTCTTGCCCGTACTTCTTCTACAAGACAACTAGAGACTTGTCAGCAAGCGGCTGAGCAGCATCTACGTTCCACTTGCAGTCTGAAAGTTTCCAGTGCCACATGCCTGTTCAACACCTTCCTTATTCGCCTGCCCGCAGCGCTCGCGCTTTCCCCCGCCCGCGCTCTGACCGGCACTCTCCCTCTGACACACATGGTTCCTTGGCCGGTTGCCAAGAGCTCCGGAAAGCAGCTTCTGCCGAAGGAGGCTCGCCTCTTGCGGTTACCTTCTCTGAGTTCCGGAGTCTTGGCTTCTGCCTTTCTTGCTCATAATGCAAGCAGAAAGCTTTTGCACTGCGTCTGGCGAGGAGAACGTGTGACAGGAGAGCACATGTTTGTGCAGATCACTCCTGCCACTGACACAAGCACGGATTTGCAGCACCCTATTCCACCCATGGTGTGACAGGTTTCTGCGCTGTGCAGGGCATTTCTCTGCATCTGGGAGTCCAAGGGAAAGTAAAATTGTTGTCGCAGAGAGCAGCAACAGCAGTCGGGAGCAGCAGAAGGAAGTCTTGCCCGTACTTCTTCTACAAGACAACTAGAGACTTGTCAGCAAGCGGCTGAGCAGCATCTACGTTCCACTTGCAGTCTGAAAGTTTCCCGTGCCACATGCCTGTTCAACACCTTCCTTATTCGCCTGCCCGCAGCGCTCGCGCTTTCCCCCGCCCGCGCTCTGACCGGCACTCTCCCTCTGACACACATGGTTCCTTGGCCGGTTGCCAAGAGCTCCGGAAAGCAGCTTCTGCCGAAGGAGGCTCGCCTCTTGCGGTTACCTTCTCTGAGCTCCGGAGTCCTGGCTTCTGCCTTTCTTGCTCTTAATGCTAGCGGAAAGCTTTTGCACTGCGTCTGGCGAGGAGAACGTGTGACAGGACAGCACATGTTTGTGCAGCTCACCCCTGCCACTGACACAAGCACGGATTTGCAGCACCCTATTCCACCCATGGTGTGACAGGTTTCTGCGCTGTGCAGGGCATTTCTCTGCATCTGGGAGTCCAAGGGAAAGTAAAATTGTTGTCGCAGAGAGCAGCAACAGCAGTAGGGAGCAGCAGAAGGAAGTCTTGCCCGTACTTCTTCTACAAGACAACTAGAGACTTGTCAGCAAGCGGCTGAGCAGCATCTACGTTCCACTTGCAGTCTGAAAGTTTCCCGTGCCAGATACCTGTTCAACACCTTCCTTATTCGCCTGCCCGCAGCGCTCGCGCTTTCCCCTGCCCGCGCTCTGACCGGCACTCTCCCTCTGACACACATGGTTCCTTGGCCGGTTGCCAAGAGCTCCTGAAAGCAGCTTCTGCCGAAGGAGGCTCGCCTCTTGCGGTTACCTTCTCTGAGCTCCGGAGTCCTGGCTTCTGCCTTTCTTGCTCTTAATGCAAGCAGAAAGCTTTTGCACTGCGTCTGGCGAGGAGAACGTGTGACAGGACAGCACATGTTTGTGCAGCTCACCCCTGCCACTGACACAAGCACGGATTTGCAGCACCCTATTCCACCCTTAGTGTGACAGGTTTCTGCGCTGTGCAGGGCATTTCTCTGCATCTGGGAGTCCAAGGGAAAGTAAAATTGTTGTCGCAGAGAGCAGCAACAGCAGTAGGGAGCAGCAGAAGGAAGTCGTGGCCGTACTTCTTCTACAAGACAACTAGAGACTTGTCAGCAAGCGGCTGAGCAGCATCTACGTTCCACTTGCAGTCTGAAAGTTTCCAGTGCCACATGCCTGTTCAACACCTTCCTTATTCGCCTGCCCGCAGCGCTCGCGCTTTCCCCCGCCCGCGCTCTGACCGGCACTCTCCCTCTGACACACATGGTTCCTTGGCCGGTTGCCAAGAGCTCCTGAAAGCAGCTTCTGCCGAAGGAGGCTCGCCTCTTGCGGTTACCTTCTCTGAGCTCCGGAGTCCTGGCTTCTGCCTTTCTTGCTCTTAATGCAAGCAGAAAGCTTTTGCACTGCGTCTGGCGAGGAGAACGTGTGACAGGAGAGCACATGTTTGTGCAGCTCACCCCTGCCACTGACACAAGCACGGATTTGCAGCACCCTATTCCACCCATGGTGTGACAGGTTTCTGCGCTGTGCAGGGCATTTCTCTGCATCTGGGAGTCCAAGGGAAAGTAAAATTGTTGCCGCAGAGAGCAGCAACAGCAGTAGGGAGCAGCAGAAGGAAGTCGTTTCAGTACTTCTTCCACACGACATCTAGCAACTAATCAGCAAGCGTGCGAGCGGCAGCGATGTGCCACTTGCAATCTGAAAGTTTCCCGTGCCACATGCCTGTTCAACACCTTCCTTATTCGCCTGCCCGCAGCGCTCGCGCTTTCCCCCGCCCGCGCTCTGACCGGCACTCTCCCTCTGACACACATGGTTCCTTGGCCGCTTGCCAAGAGCTCCGGAAAGCAGCTTCTGCCGAAGGAGGCTCGCCTCTTGCGGTTACCTTCTCTGAGCTCCGGAGTCTTGGCTTCTGCCTTTCTTGCTCATAATGCAAGCAGAAAGCTTTTGCACTGCGTCTGGCGAGGAGAACGTGTGACAGGACAGCACATGTTTGTGCAGATCACTCCTGCCACTGACACAAGCACGGATTTGCAGCACCCTATTCCACCCATGGTGTGACAGGTTTCTGCGCTGTGCAGGGCATTTCTCTGCATCTGGGAGTCCAAGGGAAAGTAAAATTGTTGTCGCAGAGAGCAGCAACAGCAGTAGGGAGCAGCAGAAGGAAGTCTTGCCCGTACTTCTTCTACAAGACAACTAGAGACTTGTCAGCAAGCGGCTGAGCAGCATCTACGTTCCACTTGCAGTCTGAAAGTTTCCCGTGCCACATGCCTGTTCAACACCTTCCTTATTCGCCTGCCCGCAGCGCTCGCGCTTTCCCCCGCCCGCGCTCTGACCGGCACTCTCCCTCTGACACACATGGTTCCTTGGCCGGTTGCCAAGAGCTCCGGAAAGCAGCTTCTGCCGAAGGAGGCTCGCCTCTTGCGGTTACCTTCTCTGAGCTCCGGAGTCCTGGCTTCTGCCTTTCTTGCTCTTAATGCTAGCGGAAAGCTTTTGCACTGCGTCTGGCGAGGAGAACGTGTGACAGGACAGCACATGTTTGTGCAGCTCACCCCTGCCACTGACACAAGCACGGATTTGCAGCACCCTATTCCACCCATGGTGTGACAGGTTTCTGCGCTGTGCAGGGCATTTCTCTGCATCTGGGAGTCCAAGGGAAAGTAAAATTGTTGTCGCAGAGAGCAGCAACAGCAGTAGGGAGCAGCAGAAGGAAGTCTTGCCCGTACTTCTTCTACAAGACAACTAGAGACTTGTCAGCAAGCGGCTGAGCAGCATCTACGTTCCACTTGCAGTCTGAAAGTTTCCCGTGCCAGATACCTGTTCAACACCTTCCTTATTCGCCTGCCCGCAGCGCTCGCGCTTTCCCCTGCCCGCGCTCTGACCGGCACTCTCCCTCTGACACACATGGTTCCTTGGCCGGTTGCCAAGAGCTCCTGAAAGCAGCTTCTGCCGAAGGAGGCTCGCCTCTTGCGGTTACCTTCTCTGAGCTCCGGAGTCCTGGCTTCTGCCTTTCTTGCTCTTAATGCAAGCAGAAAGCTTTTGCACTGCGTCTGGCGAGGAGAACGTGTGACAGGACAGCACATGTTTGTGCAGCTCACCCCTGCCACTGACACAAGCACGGATTTGCAGCACCCTATTCCACCCTTAGTGTGACAGGTTTCTGCGCTGTGCAGGGCATTTCTCTGCATCTGGGAGTCCAAGGGAAAGTAAAATTGTTGTCGCAGAGAGCAGCAACAGCAGTAGGGAGCAGCAGAAGGAAGTCGTGGCCGTACTTCTTCTACAAGACAACTAGAGACTTGTCAGCAAGCGGCTGAGCAGCATCTACGTTCCACTTGCAGTCTGAAAGTTTCCCGTGCCACATGCCTGTTCAACACCTTCCTTATTCGCCTGCCCGCAGCGCTCGCGCTTTCCCCCGCCCGCGCTCTGACCGGCACTCTCCCTCTGACACACATGGTTCCTTGGCCGGTTGCCAAGAGCTCCGGAAAGCAGCTTCTGCCGAAGGAGGCTCGCCTCTTGCGGTTACCTTCTCTGAGCTCCGGAGTCCTGGCTTCTGCCTTTCTTGCTCTTAATGCTAGCGGAAAGCTTTTGCACTGCGTCTGGCGAGGAGAACGTGTGACAGGACAGCACATGTTTGTGCAGCTCACCCCTGCCACTGACACAAGCACGGATTTGCAGCACCCTATTCCACCCATGGTGTGACAGGTTTCTGCGCTGTGCAGGGCATTTCTCTGCATCTGGGAGTCCAAGGGAAAGTAAAATTGTTGTCGCAGAGAGCAGCAACAGCAGTAGGGAGCAGCAGAAGGAAGTCTTGCCCGTACTTCTTCTACAAGACAACTAGAGACTTGTCAGCAAGCGGCTGAGCAGCATCTACGTTCCACTTGCAGTCTGAAAGTTTCCCGTGCCAGATACCTGTTCAACACCTTCCTTATTCGCCTGCCCGCAGCGCTCGCGCTTTCCCCTGCCCGCGCTCTGACCGGCACTCTCCCTCTGACACACATGGTTCCTTGGCCGGTTGCCAAGAGCTCCTGAAAGCAGCTTCTGCCGAAGGAGGCTCGCCTCTTGCGGTTACCTTCTCTGAGCTCCGGAGTCCTGGCTTCTGCCTTTCTTGCTCTTAATGCAAGCAGAAAGCTTTTGCACTGCGTCTGGCGAGGAGAACGTGTGACAGGACAGCACATGTTTGTGCAGCTCACCCCTGCCACTGACACAAGCACGGATTTGCAGCACCCTATTCCACCCTTAGTGTGACAGGTTTCTGCGCTGTGCAGGGCATTTCTCTGCATCTGGGAGTCCAAGGGAAAGTAAAATTGTTGTCGCAGAGAGCAGCAACAGCAGTAGGGAGCAGCAGAAGGAAGTCGTGGCCGTACTTCTTCTACAAGACAACTAGAGACTTGTCAGCAAGCGGCTGAGCAGCATCTACGTTCCACTTGCAGTCTGAAAGTTTCCAGTGCCACATGCCTGTTCAACACCTTCCTTATTCGCCTGCCCGCAGCGCTCGCGCTTTCCCCCGCCCGCGCTCTGACCGGCACTCTCCCTCTGACACACATGGTTCCTTGGCCGGTTGCCAAGAGCTCCGGAAAGCAGCTTCTGCCGAAGGAGGCTCGCCTCTTGCGGTTACCTTCTCTGAGCTCCGGAGTCTTGGCTTCTGCCTTTCTTGCTCATAATGCAAGCAGAAAGCTTTTGCACTGCGTCTGGCGAGGAGAACGTGTGACAGGACAGCACATGTTTGTGCAGATCACTCCTGCCACTGACACAAGCACGGATTTGCAGCACCCTATTCCACCCATGGTGTGACAGGTTTCTGCGCTGTGCAGGGCATTTCTCTGCATCTGGGAGTCCAAGGGAAAGTAAAATTGTTGTCGCAGAGAGCAGCAACAGCAGTAGGGAGCAGCAGAAGGAAGTCTTGCCCGTACTTCTTCTACAAGACAACTAGAGACTTGTCAGCAAGCGGCTGAGCAGCATCTACGTTCCACTTGCAGTCTGAAAGTTTCCCGTGCCACATGCCTGTTCAACACCTTCCTTATTCGCCTGCCCGCAGCGCTCGCGCTTTCCCCCGCCCGCGCTCTGACCGGCACTCTCCCTCTGACACACATGGTTCCTTGGCCGCTTGCCAAGAGCTCCGGAAAGCAGCTTCTGCCGAAGGAGGCTCGCCTCTTGCGGTTACCTTCTCTGAGCTCCGGAGTCCTGGCTTCTGCCTTTCTTGATCTTAATGCAAGCAGAAAGCTTTTGCCCTGCGTCTGGCGAGGAGAACGTGTGACAGGACAGCACATGTTTGTGCAGCTCACCCCTGCCACTGACACAAGCACGGATTTGCAGCACCCTATTCCACCCATGGTGTGACAGGTTTCTGCGCTGTGCAGGGCATTTCTCTGCATCTGGGAGTCCAAGGGAAAGTAAAATTGTTGTCGCAGAGAGCAGCAACAGCAGTAGGGAGCAGCAGAAGGAAGTCTTGCCCGTACTTCTTCTACAAGACAACTAGAGACTTGTCAGCAAGCGGCTGAGCAGCATCTACGTTCCACTTGCAGTCTGAAAGTTTCCAGTGCCACATGCCTGTTCAACACCTTCCTTATTCGCCTGCCCGCAGCGCTCGCGCTTTCCCCCGCCCGCGCTCTGACCGGCACTCTCCCTCTGACACACATGGTTCCTTGGCCGGTTGCCAAGAGCTCCGGAAAGCAGCTTCTGCCGAAGGAGGCTCGCCTCTTGCGGTTACCTTCTCTGAGTTCCGGAGTCTTGGCTTCTGCCTTTCTTGCTCATAATGCAAGCAGAAAGCTTTTGCACTGCGTCTGGCGAGGAGAACGTGTGACAGGAGAGCACATGTTTGTGCAGATCACTCCTGCCACTGACACAAGCACGGATTTGCAGCACCCTATTCCACCCATGGTGTGACAGGTTTCTGCGCTGTGCAGGGCATTTCTCTGCATCTGGGAGTCCAAGGGAAAGTAAAATTGTTGTCGCAGAGAGCAGCAACAGCAGTCGGGAGCAGCAGAAGGAAGTCTTGCCCGTACTTCTTCTACAAGACAACTAGAGACTTGTCAGCAAGCGGCTGAGCAGCATCTACGTTCCACTTGCAGTCTGAAAGTTTCCCGTGCCACATGCCTGTTCAACACCTTCCTTATTCGCCTGCCCGCAGCGCTCGCGCTTTCCCCCGCCCGCGCTCTGACCGGCACTCTCCCTCTGACACACATGGTTCCTTGGCCGGTTGCCAAGAGCTCCGGAAAGCAGCTTCTGCCGAAGGAGGCTCGCCTCTTGCGGTTACCTTCTCTGAGCTCCGGAGTCCTGGCTTCTGCCTTTCTTGCTCTTAATGCTAGCGGAAAGCTTTTGCACTGCGTCTGGCGAGGAGAACGTGTGACAGGACAGCACATGTTTGTGCAGCTCACCCCTGCCACTGACACAAGCACGGATTTGCAGCACCCTATTCCACCCATGGTGTGACAGGTTTCTGCGCTGTGCAGGGCATTTCTCTGCATCTGGGAGTCCAAGGGAAAGTAAAATTGTTGTCGCAGAGAGCAGCAACAGCAGTAGGGAGCAGCAGAAGGAAGTCTTGCCCGTACTTCTTCTACAAGACAACTAGAGACTTGTCAGCAAGCGGCTGAGCAGCATCTACGTTCCACTTGCAGTCTGAAAGTTTCCCGTGCCAGATACCTGTTCAACACCTTCCTTATTCGCCTGCCCGCAGCGCTCGCGCTTTCCCCTGCCCGCGCTCTGACCGGCACTCTCCCTCTGACACACATGGTTCCTTGGCCGGTTGCCAAGAGCTCCTGAAAGCAGCTTCTGCCGAAGGAGGCTCGCCTCTTGCGGTTACCTTCTCTGAGCTCCGGAGTCCTGGCTTCTGCCTTTCTTGCTCTTAATGCAAGCAGAAAGCTTTTGCACTGCGTCTGGCGAGGAGAACGTGTGACAGGACAGCACATGTTTGTGCAGCTCACCCCTGCCACTGACACAAGCACGGATTTGCAGCACCCTATTCCACCCTTAGTGTGACAGGTTTCTGCGCTGTGCAGGGCATTTCTCTGCATCTGGGAGTCCAAGGGAAAGTAAAATTGTTGTCGCAGAGAGCAGCAACAGCAGTAGGGAGCAGCAGAAGGAAGTCGTGGCCGTACTTCTTCTACAAGACAACTAGAGACTTGTCAGCAAGCGGCTGAGCAGCATCTACGTTCCACTTGCAGTCTGAAAGTTTCCAGTGCCACATGCCTGTTCAACACCTTCCTTATTCGCCTGCCCGCAGCGCTCGCGCTTTCCCCCGCCCGCGCTCTGACCGGCACTCTCCCTCTGACACACATGGTTCCTTGGCCGGTTGCCAAGAGCTCCTGAAAGCAGCTTCTGCCGAAGGAGGCTCGCCTCTTGCGGTTACCTTCTCTGAGCTCCGGAGTCCTGGCTTCTGCCTTTCTTGCTCTTAATGCAAGCAGAAAGCTTTTGCACTGCGTCTGGCGAGGAGAACGTGTGACAGGAGAGCACATGTTTGTGCAGCTCACCCCTGCCACTGACACAAGCACGGATTTGCAGCACCCTATTCCACCCATGGTGTGACAGGTTTCTGCGCTGTGCAGGGCATTTCTCTGCATCTGGGAGTCCAAGGGAAAGTAAAATTGTTGCCGCAGAGAGCAGCAACAGCAGTAGGGAGCAGCAGAAGGAAGTCGTTTCAGTACTTCTTCCACACGACATCTAGCAACTAATCAGCAAGCGTGCGAGCGGCAGCGATGTGCCACTTGCAATCTGAAAGTTTCCCGTGCCACATGCCTGTTCAACACCTTCCTTATTCGCCTGCCCGCAGCGCTCGCGCTTTCCCCCGCCCGCGCTCTGACCGGCACTCTCCCTCTGACACACATGGTTCCTTGGCCGGTTGCCAAGAGCTCCGGAAAGCAGCTTCTGCCGAAGGAGGCTCGCCTCTTGCGGTTACCTTCTCTGAGCTCCGGAGTCTTGGCTTCTGCCTTTCTTGCTCATAATGCAAGCAGAAAGCTTTTGCACTGCGTCTGGCGAGGAGAACGTGTGACAGGACAGCACATGTTTGTGCAGATCACTCCTGCCACTGACACAAGCACGGATTTGCAGCACCCTATTCCACCCATGGTGTGACAGGTTTCTGCGCTGTGCAGGGCATTTCTCTGCATCTGGGAGTCCAAGGGAAAGTAAAATTGTTGTCGCAGAGAGCAGCAACAGCAGTAGGGAGCAGCAGAAGGAAGTCTTGCCCGTACTTCTTCTACAAGACAACTAGAGACTTGTCAGCAAGCGGCTGAGCAGCATCTACGTTCCACTTGCAGTCTGAAAGTTTCCCGTGCCACATGCCTGTTCAACACCTTCCTTATTCGCCTGCCCGCAGCGCTCGCGCTTTCCCCCGCCCGCGCTCTGACCGGCACTCTCCCTCTGACACACATGGTTCCTTGGCCGGTTGCCAAGAGCTCCGGAAAGCAGCTTCTGCCGAAGGAGGCTCGCCTCTTGCGGTTACCTTCTCTGAGCTCCGGAGTCCTGGCTTCTGCCTTTCTTGCTCTTAATGCTAGCGGAAAGCTTTTGCACTGCGTCTGGCGAGGAGAACGTGTGACAGGACAGCACATGTTTGTGCAGCTCACCCCTGCCACTGACACAAGCACGGATTTGCAGCACCCTATTCCACCCATGGTGTGACAGGTTTCTGCGCTGTGCAGGGCATTTCTCTGCATCTGGGAGTCCAAGGGAAAGTAAAATTGTTGTCGCAGAGAGCAGCAACAGCAGTAGGGAGCAGCAGAAGGAAGTCTTGCCCGTACTTCTTCTACAAGACAACTAGAGACTTGTCAGCAAGCGGCTGAGCAGCATCTACGTTCCACTTGCAGTCTGAAAGTTTCCCGTGCCAGATACCTGTTCAACACCTTCCTTATTCGCCTGCCCGCAGCGCTCGCGCTTTCCCCTGCCCGCGCTCTGACCGGCACTCTCCCTCTGACACACATGGTTCCTTGGCCGGTTGCCAAGAGCTCCTGAAAGCAGCTTCTGCCGAAGGAGGCTCGCCTCTTGCGGTTACCTTCTCTGAGCTCCGGAGTCCTGGCTTCTGCCTTTCTTGCTCTTAATGCAAGCAGAAAGCTTTTGCACTGCGTCTGGCGAGGAGAACGTGTGACAGGACAGCACATGTTTGTGCAGCTCACCCCTGCCACTGACACAAGCACGGATTTGCAGCACCCTATTCCACCCTTAGTGTGACAGGTTTCTGCGCTGTGCAGGGCATTTCTCTGCATCTGGGAGTCCAAGGGAAAGTAAAATTGTTGTCGCAGAGAGCAGCAACAGCAGTAGGGAGCAGCAGAAGGAAGTCGTGGCCGTACTTCTTCTACAAGACAACTAGAGACTTGTCAGCAAGCGGCTGAGCAGCATCTACGTTCCACTTGCAGTCTGAAAGTTTCCCGTGCCACATGCCTGTTCAACACCTTCCTTATTCGCCTGCCCGCAGCGCTCGCGCTTTCCCCCGCCCGCGCTCTGACCGGCACTCTCCCTCTGACACACATGGTTCCTTGGCCGGTTGCCAAGAGCTCCGGAAAGCAGCTTCTGCCGAAGGAGGCTCGCCTCTTGCGGTTACCTTCTCTGAGCTCCGGAGTCCTGGCTTCTGCCTTTCTTGCTCTTAATGCTAGCGGAAAGCTTTTGCACTGCGTCTGGCGAGGAGAACGTGTGACAGGACAGCACATGTTTGTGCAGCTCACCCCTGCCACTGACACAAGCACGGATTTGCAGCACCCTATTCCACCCATGGTGTGACAGGTTTCTGCGCTGTGCAGGGCATTTCTCTGCATCTGGGAGTCCAAGGGAAAGTAAAATTGTTGTCGCAGAGAGCAGCAACAGCAGTAGGGAGCAGCAGAAGGAAGTCTTGCCCGTACTTCTTCTACAAGACAACTAGAGACTTGTCAGCAAGCGGCTGAGCAGCATCTACGTTCCACTTGCAGTCTGAAAGTTTCCCGTGCCAGATACCTGTTCAACACCTTCCTTATTCGCCTGCCCGCAGCGCTCGCGCTTTCCCCTGCCCGCGCTCTGACCGGCACTCTCCCTCTGACACACATGGTTCCTTGGCCGGTTGCCAAGAGCTCCTGAAAGCAGCTTCTGCCGAAGGAGGCTCGCCTCTTGCGGTTACCTTCTCTGAGCTCCGGAGTCCTGGCTTCTGCCTTTCTTGCTCTTAATGCAAGCAGAAAGCTTTTGCACTGCGTCTGGCGAGGAGAACGTGTGACAGGACAGCACATGTTTGTGCAGCTCACCCCTGCCACTGACACAAGCACGGATTTGCAGCACCCTATTCCACCCTTAGTGTGACAGGTTTCTGCGCTGTGCAGGGCATTTCTCTGCATCTGGGAGTCCAAGGGAAAGTAAAATTGTTGCCGCAGAGAGCAGCAACAGCAGTAGGGAGCAGCAGAAGGAAGTCGTTTCAGTACTTCTTCCACACGACATCTAGCAACTAATCAGCAAGCGTGCGAGCGGCAGCGATGTGCCACTTGCAATCTGAAAGTTTCCCGTGCCACATGCCTGTTCAACACCTTCCTTATTCGCCTGCCCGCAGCGCTCGCGCTTTCCCCCGCCCGCGCTCTGACCGGCACTCTCCCTCTGACACACATGGTTCCTTGGCCGGTTGCCAAGAGCTCCGGAAAGCAGCTTCTGCCGAAGGAGGCTCGCCTCTTGCGGTTACCTTCTCTGAGCTCCGGAGTCTTGGCTTCTGCCTTTCTTGCTCATAATGCAAGCAGAAAGCTTTTGCACTGCGTCTGGCGAGGAGAACGTGTGACAGGACAGCACATGTTTGTGCAGATCACTCCTGCCACTGACACAAGCACGGATTTGCAGCACCCTATTCCACCCATGGTGTGACAGGTTTCTGCGCTGTGCAGGGCATTTCTCTGCATCTGGGAGTCCAAGGGAAAGTAAAATTGTTGTCGCAGAGAGCAGCAACAGCAGTAGGGAGCAGCAGAAGGAAGTCTTGCCCGTACTTCTTCTACAAGACAACTAGAGACTTGTCAGCAAGCGGCTGAGCAGCATCTACGTTCCACTTGCAGTCTGAAAGTTTCCCGTGCCACATGCCTGTTCAACACCTTCCTTATTCGCCTGCCCGCAGCGCTCGCGCTTTCCCCCGCCCGCGCTCTGACCGGCACTCTCCCTCTGACACACATGGTTCCTTGGCCGGTTGCCAAGAGCTCCGGAAAGCAGCTTCTGCCGAAGGAGGCTCGCCTCTTGCGGTTACCTTCTCTGAGCTCCGGAGTCCTGGCTTCTGCCTTTCTTGCTCTTAATGCTAGCGGAAAGCTTTTGCACTGCGTCTGGCGAGGAGAACGTGTGACAGGACAGCACATGTTTGTGCAGCTCACCCCTGCCACTGACACAAGCACGGATTTGCAGCACCCTATTCCACCCATGGTGTGACAGGTTTCTGCGCTGTGCAGGGCATTTCTCTGCATCTGGGAGTCCAAGGGAAAGTAAAATTGTTGCCGCAGAGAGCAGCAACAGCAGTAGGGAGCAGCAGAAGGAAGTCGTTTCAGTACTTCTTCCACACGACATCTAGCAACTAATCAGCAAGCGTGCGAGCGGCAGCGATGTGCCACTTGCAATCTGAAAGTTTCCCGTGCCACATGCCTGTTCAACACCTTCCTTATTCGCCTGCCCGCAGCGCTCGCGCTTTCCCCCGCCCGCGCTCTGACCGGCACTCTCCCTCTGACACACATGGTTCCTTGGCCGGTTGCCAAGAGCTCCGGAAAGCAGCTTCTGCCGAAGGAGGCTCGCCTCTTGCGGTTACCTTCTCTGAGCTCCGGAGTCTTGGCTTCTGCCTTTCTTGCTCATAATGCAAGCAGAAAGCTTTTGCACTGCGTCTGGCGAGGAGAACGTGTGACAGGACAGCACATGTTTGTGCAGATCACTCCTGCCACTGACACAAGCACGGATTTGCAGCACCCTATTCCACCCATGGTGTGACAGGTTTCTGCGCTGTGCAGGGCATTTCTCTGCATCTGGGAGTCCAAGGGAAAGTAAAATTGTTGTCGCAGAGAGCAGCAACAGCAGTAGGGAGCAGCAGAAGGAAGTCTTGCCCGTACTTCTTCTACAAGACAACTAGAGACTTGTCAGCAAGCGGCTGAGCAGCATCTACGTTCCACTTGCAGTCTGAAAGTTTCCCGTGCCACATGCCTGTTCAACACCTTCCTTATTCGCCTGCCCGCAGCGCTCGCGCTTTCCCCCGCCCGCGCTCTGACCGGCACTCTCCCTCTGACACACATGGTTCCTTGGCCGGTTGCCAAGAGCTCCGGAAAGCAGCTTCTGCCGAAGGAGGCTCGCCTCTTGCGGTTACCTTCTCTGAGCTCCGGAGTCCTGGCTTCTGCCTTTCTTGCTCTTAATGCTAGCGGAAAGCTTTTGCACTGCGTCTGGCGAGGAGAACGTGTGACAGGACAGCACATGTTTGTGCAGCTCACCCCTGCCACTGACACAAGCACGGATTTGCAGCACCCTATTCCACCCATGGTGTGACAGGTTTCTGCGCTGTGCAGGGCATTTCTCTGCATCTGGGAGTCCAAGGGAAAGTAAAATTGTTGTCGCAGAGAGCAGCAACAGCAGTAGGGAGCAGCAGAAGGAAGTCTTGCCCGTACTTCTTCTACAAGACAACTAGAGACTTGTCAGCAAGCGGCTGAGCAGCATCTACGTTCCACTTGCAGTCTGAAAGTTTCCCGTGCCAGATACCTGTTCAACACCTTCCTTATTCGCCTGCCCGCAGCGCTCGCGCTTTCCCCTGCCCGCGCTCTGACCGGCACTCTCCCTCTGACACACATGGTTCCTTGGCCGGTTGCCAAGAGCTCCTGAAAGCAGCTTCTGCCGAAGGAGGCTCGCCTCTTGCGGTTACCTTCTCTGAGCTCCGGAGTCCTGGCTTCTGCCTTTCTTGCTCTTAATGCAAGCAGAAAGCTTTTGCACTGCGTCTGGCGAGGAGAACGTGTGACAGGACAGCACATGTTTGTGCAGCTCACCCCTGCCACTGACACAAGCACGGATTTGCAGCACCCTATTCCACCCTTAGTGTGACAGGTTTCTGCGCTGTGCAGGGCATTTCTCTGCATCTGGGAGTCCAAGGGAAAGTAAAATTGTTGTCGCAGAGAGCAGCAACAGCAGTAGGGAGCAGCAGAAGGAAGTCGTGGCCGTACTTCTTCTACAAGACAACTAGAGACTTGTCAGCAAGCGGCTGAGCAGCATCTACGTTCCACTTGCAGTCTGAAAGTTTCCAGTGCCACATGCCTGTTCAACACCTTCCTTATTCGCCTGCCCGCAGCGCTCGCGCTTTCCCCCGCCCGCGCTCTGACCGGCACTCTCCCTCTGACACACATGGTTCCTTGGCCGGTTGCCAAGAGCTCCTGAAAGCAGCTTCTGCCGAAGGAGGCTCGCCTCTTGCGGTTACCTTCTCTGAGCTCCGGAGTCCTGGCTTCTGCCTTTCTTGCTCTTAATGCAAGCAGAAAGCTTTTGCACTGCGTCTGGCGAGGAGAACGTGTGACAGGACAGCACATGTTTGTGCAGCTCACCCCTGCCACTGACACAAGCACGGATTTGCAGCACCCTATTCCACCCTTAGTGTGACAGGTTTCTGCGCTGTGCAGGGCATTTCTCTGCATCTGGGAGTCCAAGGGAAAGTAAAATTGTTGCCGCAGAGAGCAGCAACAGCAGTAGGGAGCAGCAGAAGGAAGTCGTTTCAGTACTTCTTCCACACGACATCTAGCAACTAATCAGCAAGCGTGCGAGCGGCAGCGATGTGCCACTTGCAATCTGAAAGTTTCCCGTGCCACATGCCTGTTCAACACCTTCCTTATTCGCCTGCCCGCAGCGCTCGCGCTTTCCCCCGCCCGCGCTCTGACCGGCACTCTCCCTCTGACACACATGGTTCCTTGGCCGCTTGCCAAGAGCTCCGGAAAGCAGCTTCTGCCGAAGGAGGCTCGCCTCTTGCGGTTACCTTCTCTGAGCTCCGGAGTCCTGGCTTCTGCCTTTCTTGATCTTAATGCAAGCAGAAAGCTTTTGCCCTGCGTCTGGCGAGGAGAACGTGTGACAGGACAGCACATGTTTCTGCAGCTCACCCCTGCCACTGACACAAGCACGGATTTGCAGCACCCTATTCCACCCATGGTGTGACAGGTTTCTGCGCTGTGCAGGGCATTTCTCTGCATCTGGGAGTCCAAGGGAAAGTAAAATTGTTGTCGCAGAGAGCAGCAACAGCAGTAGGGAGCAGCAGAAGGAAGTCTTGCCCGTACTTCTTCTACAAGACAACTAGAGACTTGTCAGCAAGCGGCTGAGCAGCATCTACGTTCCACTTGCAGTCTGAAAGTTTCCAGTGCCACATGCCTGTTCAACACCTTCCTTATTCGCCTGCCCGCAGCGCTCGCGCTTTCCCCCGCCCGCGCTCTGACCGGCACTCTCCCTCTGACACACATGGTTCCTTGGCCGGTTGCCAAGAGCTCCGGAAAGCAGCTTCTGCCGAAGGAGGCTCGCCTCTTGCGGTTACCTTCTCTGAGTTCCGGAGTCTTGGCTTCTGCCTTTCTTGCTCATAATGCAAGCAGAAAGCTTTTGCACTGCGTCTGGCGAGGAGAACGTGTGACAGGAGAGCACATGTTTGTGCAGATCACTCCTGCCACTGACACAAGCACGGATTTGCAGCACCCTATTCCACCCATGGTGTGACAGGTTTCTGCGCTGTGCAGGGCATTTCTCTGCATCTGGGAGTCCAAGGGAAAGTAAAATTGTTGTCGCAGAGAGCAGCAACAGCAGTCGGGAGCAGCAGAAGGAAGTCTTGCCCGTACTTCTTCTACAAGACAACTAGAGACTTGTCAGCAAGCGGCTGAGCAGCATCTACGTTCCACTTGCAGTCTGAAAGTTTCCCGTGCCACATGCCTGTTCAACACCTTCCTTATTCGCCTGCCCGCAGCGCTCGCGCTTTCCCCCGCCCGCGCTCTGACCGGCACTCTCCCTCTGACACACATGGTTCCTTGGCCGGTTGCCAAGAGCTCCGGAAAGCAGCTTCTGCCGAAGGAGGCTCGCCTCTTGCGGTTACCTTCTCTGAGCTCCGGAGTCCTGGCTTCTGCCTTTCTTGCTCTTAATGCTAGCGGAAAGCTTTTGCACTGCGTCTGGCGAGGAGAACGTGTGACAGGACAGCACATGTTTGTGCAGCTCACCCCTGCCACTGACACAAGCACGGATTTGCAGCACCCTATTCCACCCATGGTGTGACAGGTTTCTGCGCTGTGCAGGGCATTTCTCTGCATCTGGGAGTCCAAGGGAAAGTAAAATTGTTGTCGCAGAGAGCAGCAACAGCAGTAGGGAGCAGCAGAAGGAAGTCTTGCCCGTACTTCTTCTACAAGACAACTAGAGACTTGTCAGCAAGCGGCTGAGCAGCATCTACGTTCCACTTGCAGTCTGAAAGTTTCCCGTGCCAGATACCTGTTCAACACCTTCCTTATTCGCCTGCCCGCAGCGCTCGCGCTTTCCCCTGCCCGCGCTCTGACCGGCACTCTCCCTCTGACACACATGGTTCCTTGGCCGGTTGCCAAGAGCTCCTGAAAGCAGCTTCTGCCGAAGGAGGCTCGCCTCTTGCGGTTACCTTCTCTGAGCTCCGGAGTCCTGGCTTCTGCCTTTCTTGCTCTTAATGCAAGCAGAAAGCTTTTGCACTGCGTCTGGCGAGGAGAACGTGTGACAGGACAGCACATGTTTGTGCAGCTCACCCCTGCCACTGACACAAGCACGGATTTGCAGCACCCTATTCCACCCTTAGTGTGACAGGTTTCTGCGCTGTGCAGGGCATTTCTCTGCATCTGGGAGTCCAAGGGAAAGTAAAATTGTTGCCGCAGAGAGCAGCAACAGCAGTAGGGAGCAGCAGAAGGAAGTCGTTTCAGTACTTCTTCCACACGACATCTAGCAACTAATCAGCAAGCGTGCGAGCGGCAGCGATGTGCCACTTGCAATCTGAAAGTTTCCCGTGCCACATGCCTGTTCAACACCTTCCTTATTCGCCTGCCCGCAGCGCTCGCGCTTTCCCCCGCCCGCGCTCTGACCGGCACTCTCCCTCTGACACACATGGTTCCTTGGCCGCTTGCCAAGAGCTCCGGAAAGCAGCTTCTGCCGAAGGAGGCTCGCCTCTTGCGGTTACCTTCTCTGAGCTCCGGAGTCCTGGCTTCTGCCTTTCTTGATCTTAATGCAAGCAGAAAGCTTTTGCCCTGCGTCTGGCGAGGAGAACGTGTGACAGGACAGCACATGTTTCTGCAGCTCACCCCTGCCACTGACACAAGCACGGATTTGCAGCACCCTATTCCACCCATGGTGTGACAGGTTTCTGCGCTGTGCAGGGCATTTCTCTGCATCTGGGAGTCCAAGGGAAAGTAAAATTGTTGTCGCAGAGAGCAGCAACAGCAGTAGGGAGCAGCAGAAGGAAGTCTTGCCCGTACTTCTTCTACAAGACAACTAGAGACTTGTCAGCAAGCGGCTGAGCAGCATCTACGTTCCACTTGCAGTCTGAAAGTTTCCCGTGCCACATGCCTGTTCAACACCTTCCTTATTCGCCTGCCCGCAGCGCTCGCGCTTTCCCCCGCCCGCGCTCTGACCGGCACTCTCCCTCTGACACACATGGTTCCTTGGCCGGTTGCCAAGAGCTCCGGAAAGCAGCTTCTGCCGAAGGAGGCTCGCCTCTTGCGGTTACCTTCTCTGAGTTCCGGAGTCTTGGCTTCTGCCTTTCTTGCTCATAATGCAAGCAGAAAGCTTTTGCACTGCGTCTGGCGAGGAGAACGTGTGACAGGAGAGCACATGTTTGTGCAGATCACTCCTGCCACTGACACAAGCACGGATTTGCAGCACCCTATTCCACCCATGGTGTGACAGGTTTCTGCGCTGTGCAGGGCATTTCTCTGCATCTGGGAGTCCAAGGGAAAGTAAAATTGTTGTCGCAGAGAGCAGCAACAGCAGTCGGGAGCAGCAGAAGGAAGTCTTGCCCGTACTTCTTCTACAAGACAACTAGAGACTTGTCAGCAAGCGGCTGAGCAGCATCTACGTTCCACTTGCAGTCTGAAAGTTTCCCGTGCCACATGCCTGTTCAACACCTTCCTTATTCGCCTGCCCGCAGCGCTCGCGCTTTCCCCCGCCCGCGCTCTGACCGGCACTCTCCCTCTGACACACATGGTTCCTTGGCCGGTTGCCAAGAGCTCCGGAAAGCAGCTTCTGCCGAAGGAGGCTCGCCTCTTGCGGTTACCTTCTCTGAGCTCCGGAGTCCTGGCTTCTGCCTTTCTTGCTCTTAATGCTAGCGGAAAGCTTTTGCACTGCGTCTGGCGAGGAGAACGTGTGACAGGACAGCACATGTTTGTGCAGCTCACCCCTGCCACTGACACAAGCACGGATTTGCAGCACCCTATTCCACCCATGGTGTGACAGGTTTCTGCGCTGTGCAGGGCATTTCTCTGCATCTGGGAGTCCAAGGGAAAGTAAAATTGTTGTCGCAGAGAGCAGCAACAGCAGTAGGGAGCAGCAGAAGGAAGTCTTGCCCGTACTTCTTCTACAAGACAACTAGAGACTTGTCAGCAAGCGGCTGAGCAGCATCTACGTTCCACTTGCAGTCTGAAAGTTTCCCGTGCCAGATACCTGTTCAACACCTTCCTTATTCGCCTGCCCGCAGCGCTCGCGCTTTCCCCTGCCCGCGCTCTGACCGGCACTCTCCCTCTGACACACATGGTTCCTTGGCCGGTTGCCAAGAGCTCCTGAAAGCAGCTTCTGCCGAAGGAGGCTCGCCTCTTGCGGTTACCTTCTCTGAGCTCCGGAGTCCTGGCTTCTGCCTTTCTTGCTCTTAATGCAAGCAGAAAGCTTTTGCACTGCGTCTGGCGAGGAGAACGTGTGACAGGACAGCACATGTTTGTGCAGCTCACCCCTGCCACTGACACAAGCACGGATTTGCAGCACCCTATTCCACCCTTAGTGTGACAGGTTTCTGCGCTGTGCAGGGCATTTCTCTGCATCTGGGAGTCCAAGGGAAAGTAAAATTGTTGCCGCAGAGAGCAGCAACAGCAGTAGGGAGCAGCAGAAGGAAGTCGTTTCAGTACTTCTTCCACACGACATCTAGCAACTAATCAGCAAGCGTGCGAGCGGCAGCGATGTGCCACTTGCAATCTGAAAGTTTCCCGTGCCACATGCCTGTTCAACACCTTCCTTATTCGCCTGCCCGCAGCGCTCGCGCTTTCCCCCGCCCGCGCTCTGACCGGCACTCTCCCTCTGACACACATGGTTCCTTGGCCGCTTGCCAAGAGCTCCGGAAAGCAGCTTCTGCCGAAGGAGGCTCGCCTCTTGCGGTTACCTTCTCTGAGCTCCGGAGTCCTGGCTTCTGCCTTTCTTGATCTTAATGCAAGCAGAAAGCTTTTGCCCTGCGTCTGGCGAGGAGAACGTGTGACAGGACAGCACATGTTTCTGCAGCTCACCCCTGCCACTGACACAAGCACGGATTTGCAGCACCCTATTCCACCCATGGTGTGACAGGTTTCTGCGCTGTGCAGGGCATTTCTCTGCATCTGGGAGTCCAAGGGAAAGTAAAATTGTTGTCGCAGAGAGCAGCAACAGCAGTAGGGAGCAGCAGAAGGAAGTCTTGCCCGTACTTCTTCTACAAGACAACTAGAGACTTGTCAGCAAGCGGCTGAGCAGCATCTACGTTCCACTTGCAGTCTGAAAGTTTCCAGTGCCACATGCCTGTTCAACACCTTCCTTATTCGCCTGCCCGCAGCGCTCGCGCTTTCCCCCGCCCGCGCTCTGACCGGCACTCTCCCTCTGACACACATGGTTCCTTGGCCGGTTGCCAAGAGCTCCGGAAAGCAGCTTCTGCCGAAGGAGGCTCGCCTCTTGCGGTTACCTTCTCTGAGTTCCGGAGTCTTGGCTTCTGCCTTTCTTGCTCATAATGCAAGCAGAAAGCTTTTGCACTGCGTCTGGCGAGGAGAACGTGTGACAGGAGAGCACATGTTTGTGCAGATCACTCCTGCCACTGACACAAGCACGGATTTGCAGCACCCTATTCCACCCATGGTGTGACAGGTTTCTGCGCTGTGCAGGGCATTTCTCTGCATCTGGGAGTCCAAGGGAAAGTAAAATTGTTGTCGCAGAGAGCAGCAACAGCAGTCGGGAGCAGCAGAAGGAAGTCTTGCCCGTACTTCTTCTACAAGACAACTAGAGACTTGTCAGCAAGCGGCTGAGCAGCATCTACGTTCCACTTGCAGTCTGAAAGTTTCCCGTGCCACATGCCTGTTCAACACCTTCCTTATTCGCCTGCCCGCAGCGCTCGCGCTTTCCCCCGCCCGCGCTCTGACCGGCACTCTCCCTCTGACACACATGGTTCCTTGGCCGGTTGCCAAGAGCTCCGGAAAGCAGCTTCTGCCGAAGGAGGCTCGCCTCTTGCGGTTACCTTCTCTGAGCTCCGGAGTCCTGGCTTCTGCCTTTCTTGCTCTTAATGCTAGCGGAAAGCTTTTGCACTGCGTCTGGCGAGGAGAACGTGTGACAGGACAGCACATGTTTGTGCAGCTCACCCCTGCCACTGACACAAGCACGGATTTGCAGCACCCTATTCCACCCATGGTGTGACAGGTTTCTGCGCTGTGCAGGGCATTTCTCTGCATCTGGGAGTCCAAGGGAAAGTAAAATTGTTGTCGCAGAGAGCAGCAACAGCAGTAGGGAGCAGCAGAAGGAAGTCTTGCCCGTACTTCTTCTACAAGACAACTAGAGACTTGTCAGCAAGCGGCTGAGCAGCATCTACGTTCCACTTGCAGTCTGAAAGTTTCCCGTGCCAGATACCTGTTCAACACCTTCCTTATTCGCCTGCCCGCAGCGCTCGCGCTTTCCCCTGCCCGCGCTCTGACCGGCACTCTCCCTCTGACACACATGGTTCCTTGGCCGGTTGCCAAGAGCTCCTGAAAGCAGCTTCTGCCGAAGGAGGCTCGCCTCTTGCGGTTACCTTCTCTGAGCTCCGGAGTCCTGGCTTCTGCCTTTCTTGCTCTTAATGCAAGCAGAAAGCTTTTGCACTGCGTCTGGCGAGGAGAACGTGTGACAGGACAGCACATGTTTGTGCAGCTCACCCCTGCCACTGACACAAGCACGGATTTGCAGCACCCTATTCCACCCTTAGTGTGACAGGTTTCTGCGCTGTGCAGGGCATTTCTCTGCATCTGGGAGTCCAAGGGAAAGTAAAATTGTTGTCGCAGAGAGCAGCAACAGCAGTAGGGAGCAGCAGAAGGAAGTCGTGGCCGTACTTCTTCTACAAGACAACTAGAGACTTGTCAGCAAGCGGCTGAGCAGCATCTACGTTCCACTTGCAGTCTGAAAGTTTCCAGTGCCACATGCCTGTTCAACACCTTCCTTATTCGCCTGCCCGCAGCGCTCGCGCTTTCCCCCGCCCGCGCTCTGACCGGCACTCTCCCTCTGACACACATGGTTCCTTGGCCGGTTGCCAAGAGCTCCTGAAAGCAGCTTCTGCCGAAGGAGGCTCGCCTCTTGCGGTTACCTTCTCTGAGCTCCGGAGTCCTGGCTTCTGCCTTTCTTGCTCTTAATGCAAGCAGAAAGCTTTTGCACTGCGTCTGGCGAGGAGAACGTGTGACAGGAGAGCACATGTTTGTGCAGCTCACCCCTGCCACTGACACAAGCACGGATTTGCAGCACCCTATTCCACCCATGGTGTGACAGGTTTCTGCGCTGTGCAGGGCATTTCTCTGCATCTGGGAGTCCAAGGGAAAGTAAAATTGTTGCCGCAGAGAGCAGCAACAGCAGTAGGGAGCAGCAGAAGGAAGTCGTTTCAGTACTTCTTCCACACGACATCTAGCAACTAATCAGCAAGCGTGCGAGCGGCAGCGATGTGCCACTTGCAATCTGAAAGTTTCCCGTGCCACATGCCTGTTCAACACCTTCCTTATTCGCCTGCCCGCAGCGCTCGCGCTTTCCCCCGCCCGCGCTCTGACCGGCACTCTCCCTCTGACACACATGGTTCCTTGGCCGGTTGCCAAGAGCTCCGGAAAGCAGCTTCTGCCGAAGGAGGCTCGCCTCTTGCGGTTACCTTCTCTGAGCTCCGGAGTCTTGGCTTCTGCCTTTCTTGCTCATAATGCAAGCAGAAAGCTTTTGCACTGCGTCTGGCGAGGAGAACGTGTGACAGGACAGCACATGTTTGTGCAGATCACTCCTGCCACTGACACAAGCACGGATTTGCAGCACCCTATTCCACCCATGGTGTGACAGGTTTCTGCGCTGTGCAGGGCATTTCTCTGCATCTGGGAGTCCAAGGGAAAGTAAAATTGTTGTCGCAGAGAGCAGCAACAGCAGTAGGGAGCAGCAGAAGGAAGTCTTGCCCGTACTTCTTCTACAAGACAACTAGAGACTTGTCAGCAAGCGGCTGAGCAGCATCTACGTTCCACTTGCAGTCTGAAAGTTTCCCGTGCCACATGCCTGTTCAACACCTTCCTTATTCGCCTGCCCGCAGCGCTCGCGCTTTCCCCCGCCCGCGTTCTGACCGGCACTCTCCCTCTGACACACATGGTTCCTTGGCCGGTTGCCAAGAGCTCCGGAAAGCAGCTTCTGCCGAAGGAGGCTCGCCTCTTGCGGTTACCTTCTCTGAGCTCCGGAGTCCTGGCTTCTGCCTTTCTTGCTCTTAATGCTAGCGGAAAGCTTTTGCACTGCGTCTGGCGAGGAGAACGTGTGACAGGACAGCACATGTTTGTGCAGCTCACCCCTGCCACTGACACAAGCACGGATTTGCAGCACCCTATTCCACCCATGGTGTGACAGGTTTCTGCGCTGTGCAGGGCATTTCTCTGCATCTGGGAGTCCAAGGGAAAGTAAAATTGTTGTCGCAGAGAGCAGCAACAGCAGTAGGGAGCAGCAGAAGGAAGTCTTGCCCGTACTTCTTCTACAAGACAACTAGAGACTTGTCAGCAAGCGGCTGAGCAGCATCTACGTTCCACTTGCAGTCTGAAAGTTTCCCGTGCCAGATACCTGTTCAACACCTTCCTTATTCGCCTGCCCGCAGCGCTCGCGCTTTCCCCTGCCCGCGCTCTGACCGGCACTCTCCCTCTGACACACATGGTTCCTTGGCCGGTTGCCAAGAGCTCCTGAAAGCAGCTTCTGCCGAAGGAGGCTCGCCTCTTGCGGTTACCTTCTCTGAGCTCCGGAGTCCTGGCTTCTGCCTTTCTTGCTCTTAATGCAAGCAGAAAGCTTTTGCACTGCGTCTGGCGAGGAGAACGTGTGACAGGACAGCACATGTTTGTGCAGCTCACCCCTGCCACTGACACAAGCACGGATTTGCAGCACCCTATTCCACCCTTAGTGTGACAGGTTTCTGCGCTGTGCAGGGCATTTCTCTGCATCTGGGAGTCCAAGGGAAAGTAAAATTGTTGTCGCAGAGAGCAGCAACAGCAGTAGGGAGCAGCAGAAGGAAGTCGTGGCCGTACTTCTTCTACAAGACAACTAGAGACTTGTCAGCAAGCGGCTGAGCAGCATCTACGTTCCACTTGCAGTCTGAAAGTTTCCCGTGCCACATGCCTGTTCAACACCTTCCTTATTCGCCTGCCCGCAGCGCTCGCGCTTTCCCCCGCCCGCGCTCTGACCGGCACTCTCCCTCTGACACACATGGTTCCTTGGCCGGTTGCCAAGAGCTCCTGAAAGCAGCTTCTGCCGAAGGAGGCTCGCCTCTTGCGGTTACCTTCTCTGAGCTCCGGAGTCCTGGCTTCTGCCTTTCTTGCTCTTAATGCTAGCGGAAAGCTTTTGCACTGCGTCTGGCGAGGAGAACGTGTGACAGGACAGCACATGTTTGTGCAGCTCACCCCTGCCACTGACACAAGCACGGATTTGCAGCACCCTATTCCACCCATGGTGTGACAGGTTTCTGCGCTGTGCAGGGCATTTCTCTGCATCTGGGAGTCCAAGGGAAAGTAAAATTGTTGTCGCAGAGAGCAGCAACAGCAGTAGGGAGCAGCAGAAGGAAGTCTTGCCCGTACTTCTTCTACAAGACAACTAGAGACTTGTCAGCAAGCGGCTGAGCAGCATCTACGTTCCACTTGCAGTCTGAAAGTTTCCCGTGCCAGATACCTGTTCAACACCTTCCTTATTCGCCTGCCCGCAGCGCTCGCGCTTTCCCCTGCCCGCGCTCTGACCGGCACTCTCCCTCTGACACACATGGTTCCTTGGCCGGTTGCCAAGAGCTCCTGAAAGCAGCTTCTGCCGAAGGAGGCTCGCCTCTTGCGGTTACCTTCTCTGAGCTCCGGAGTCCTGGCTTCTGCCTTTCTTGCTCTTAATGCAAGCAGAAAGCTTTTGCACTGCGTCTGGCGAGGAGAACGTGTGACAGGACAGCACATGTTTGTGCAGCTCACCCCTGCCACTGACACAAGCACGGATTTGCAGCACCCTATTCCACCCTTAGTGTGACAGGTTTCTGCGCTGTGCAGGGCATTTCTCTGCATCTGGGAGTCCAAGGGAAAGTAAAATTGTTGTCGCAGAGAGCAGCAACAGCAGTAGGGAGCAGCAGAAGGAAGTCGTGGCCGTACTTCTTCTACAAGACAACTAGAGACTTGTCAGCAAGCGGCTGAGCAGCATCTACGTTCCACTTGCAGTCTGAAAGTTTCCAGTGCCACATGCCTGTTCAACACCTTCCTTATTCGCCTGCCCGCAGCGCTCGCGCTTTCCCCCGCCCGCGCTCTGACCGGCACTCTCCCTCTGACACACATGGTTCCTTGGCCGGTTGCCAAGAGCTCCTGAAAGCAGCTTCTGCCGAAGGAGGCTCGCCTCTTGCGGTTACCTTCTCTGAGCTCCGGAGTCCTGGCTTCTGCCTTTCTTGCTCTTAATGCAAGCAGAAAGCTTTTGCACTGCGTCTGGCGAGGAGAACGTGTGACAGGACAGCACATGTTTGTGCAGCTCACCCCTGCCACTGACACAAGCACGGATTTGCAGCACCCTATTCCACCCATGGTGTGACAGGTTTCTGCGCTGTGCAGGGCATTTCTCTGCATCTGGGAGTCCAAGGGAAAGTAAAATTGTTGCCGCAGAGAGCAGCAACAGCAGTAGGGAGCAGCAGAAGGAAGTCGTTTCAGTACTTCTTCCACACGACATCTAGCAACTAATCAGCAAGCGTGCGAGCGGCAGCGATGTGCCACTTGCAATCTGAAAGTTTCCCGTGCCACATGCCTGTTCAACACCTTCCTTATTCGCCTGCCCGCAGCGCTCGCGCTTTCCCCCGCCCGCGCTCTGACCGGCACTCTCCCTCTGACACACATGGTTCCTTGGCCGGTTGCCAAGAGCTCCGGAAAGCAGCTTCTGCCGAAGGAGGCTCGCCTCTTGCGGTTACCTTCTCTGAGCTCCGGAGTCTTGGCTTCTGCCTTTCTTGCTCATAATGCAAGCAGAAAGCTTTTGCACTGCGTCTGGCGAGGAGAACGTGTGACAGGACAGCACATGTTTGTGCAGATCACTCCTGCCACTGACACAAGCACGGATTTGCAGCACCCTATTCCACCCATGGTGTGACAGGTTTCTGCGCTGTGCAGGGCATTTCTCTGCATCTGGGAGTCCAAGGGAAAGTAAAATTGTTGTCGCAGAGAGCAGCAACAGCAGTAGGGAGCAGCAGAAGGAAGTCTTGCCCGTACTTCTTCTACAAGACAACTAGAGACTTGTCAGCAAGCGGCTGAGCAGCATCTACGTTCCACTTGCAGTCTGAAAGTTTCCCGTGCCACATGCCTGTTCAACACCTTCCTTATTCGCCTGCCCGCAGCGCTCGCGCTTTCCCCCGCCCGCGCTCTGACCGGCACTCTCCCTCTGACACACATGGTTCCTTGGCCGCTTGCCAAGAGCTCCGGAAAGCAGCTTCTGCCGAAGGAGGCTCGCCTCTTGCGGTTACCTTCTCTGAGCTCCGGAGTCCTGGCTTCTGCCTTTCTTGCTCTTAATGCTAGCGGAAAGCTTTTGCACTGCGTCTGGCGAGGAGAACGTGTGACAGGACAGCACATGTTTGTGCAGCTCACCCCTGCCACTGACACAAGCACGGATTTGCAGCACCCTATTCCACCCATGGTGTGACAGGTTTCTGCGCTGTGCAGGGCATTTCTCTGCATCTGGGAGTCCAAGGGAAAGTAAAATTGTTGTCGCAGAGAGCAGCAACAGCAGTAGGGAGCAGCAGAAGGAAGTCTTGCCCGTACTTCTTCTACAAGACAACTAGAGACTTGTCAGCAAGCGGCTGAGCAGCATCTACGTTCCACTTGCAGTCTGAAAGTTTCCCGTGCCAGATACCTGTTCAACACCTTCCTTATTCGCCTGCCCGCAGCGCTCGCGCTTTCCCCTGCCCGCGCTCTGACCGGCACTCTCCCTCTGACACACATGGTTCCTTGGCCGGTTGCCAAGAGCTCCTGAAAGCAGCTTCTGCCGAAGGAGGCTCGCCTCTTGCGGTTACCTTCTCTGAGCTCCGGAGTCCTGGCTTCTGCCTTTCTTGCTCTTAATGCAAGCAGAAAGCTTTTGCACTGCGTCTGGCGAGGAGAACGTGTGACAGGACAGCACATGTTTGTGCAGCTCACCCCTGCCACTGACACAAGCACGGATTTGCAGCACCCTATTCCACCCTTAGTGTGACAGGTTTCTGCGCTGTGCAGGGCATTTCTCTGCATCTGGGAGTCCAAGGGAAAGTAAAATTGTTGTCGCAGAGAGCAGCAACAGCAGTAGGGAGCAGCAGAAGGAAGTCGTGGCCGTACTTCTTCTACAAGACAACTAGAGACTTGTCAGCAAGCGGCTGAGCAGCATCTACGTTCCACTTGCAGTCTGAAAGTTTCCAGTGCCACATGCCTGTTCAACACCTTCCTTATTCGCCTGCCCGCAGCGCTCGCGCTTTCCCCCGCCCGCGCTCTGACCGGCACTCTCCCTCTGACACACATGGTTCCTTGGCCGGTTGCCAAGAGCTCCTGAAAGCAGCTTCTGCCGAAGGAGGCTCGCCTCTTGCGGTTACCTTCTCTGAGCTCCGGAGTCCTGGCTTCTGCCTTTCTTGCTCTTAATGCAAGCAGAAAGCTTTTGCACTGCGTCTGGCGAGGAGAACGTGTGACAGGACAGCACATGTTTGTGCAGCTCACCCCTGCCACTGACACAAGCACGGATTTGCAGCACCCTATTCCACCCTTAGTGTGACAGGTTTCTGCGCTGTGCAGGGCATTTCTCTGCATCTGGGAGTCCAAGGGAAAGTAAAATTGTTGCCGCAGAGAGCAGCAACAGCAGTAGGGAGCAGCAGAAGGAAGTCGTTTCAGTACTTCTTCCACACGACATCTAGCAACTAATCAGCAAGCGTGCGAGCGGCAGCGATGTGCCACTTGCAATCTGAAAGTTTCCCGTGCCACATGCCTGTTCAACACCTTCCTTATTCGCCTGCCCGCAGCGCTCGCGCTTTCCCCCGCCCGCGCTCTGACCGGCACTCTCCCTCTGACACACATGGTTCCTTGGCCGGTTGCCAAGAGCTCCGGAAAGCAGCTTCTGCCGAAGGAGGCTCGCCTCTTGCGGTTACCTTCTCTGAGCTCCGGAGTCCTGGCTTCTGCCTTTCTTGCTCTTAATGCAAGCAGAAAGCTTTTGCACTGCGTCTGGCGAGGAGAACGTGTGACAGGACAGCACATGTTTGTGCAGCTCACCCCTGCCACTGACACAAGCACGGATTTGCAGCACCCTATTCCACCCATGGTGTGACAGGTTTCTGCGCTGTGCAGGGCATTTCTCTGCATCTAGGAGTCCAAGGGAAAGTAAAATTGTTGTCGCAGAGAGCAGCAACAGCAGTAGGGAGCAGCAGAAGGAAGTCTTGCCCGTACTTCTTCTACAAGACAACTAGAGACTTGTCAGCAAGCGGCTGAGCAGCATCTACGTTCCATTTGCAGTCTGAAAGTTTCCCGTGCCAGATACCTGTTCAACACCTTCCTTATTCGCCTGCCCGCAGCGCTCGCGCTTTCCCCCGGCCGCGCTCTGACCGGCACTCTCCCTCTGACACACATGGTTCCTTGGCCGGTTGCCAAGAGCTCCGGAAAGCAGCTTCTGCCGAAGGAGGCTCGCCTCTTGCGGTTACCTTCTCTGAGCTCCGGAGTCCTGGCTTCTGCCTTTCTTGCTCTTAATGCAAGCAGAAAGCTTTTGCACTGCGTCTGGCGAGGAGAACGTGTGACAGGACAGCACATGTTTGTGCAGCTCACCCCTGCCACTGACACAAGCACGGATTTGCAGCACCCTATTCCACCCATGGTGTGACAGGTTTCTGCGCTGTGCAGGGCATTTCTCTGCATCTGGGAGTCCAAGGGAAAGTAAAATTGTTCTCGCAGAGAGCAGCAACAGCAGTAGGGAGCAGCAGAAGGAAGTCGTGCCCGTACTTCTTCTACAAGACAACTAGAGACTTGTCAGCAAGCGGCTGAGCAGCATCTACGTTCCACTTGCAGTCTGAAAGTTTCCCGTGCCACATGCCTGTTCAACACCTTCCTTATTCGCCTGCCCGCAGCGCTCGCGCTTTCCCCCGCCCGCGCTCTGACCGGCACTCTCCCTCTGACACACATGGTTCCTTGGCCGGTTGCCAAGAGCTCCGGAAAGCAGCTTCTGCCGAAGGAGGTTCGCCTCTTGCGGTTACCTTCTCTGAGCTCCGGAGTCCTGGCTTCTGCCTTTCTTGCTCTTAATGCAAGCAGAAAGCTTTTGCACTGCGTCTGGCGAGGAGAACGTGTGACAGGACAGCACATGTTTGTGCAGCTCACTCCTGCCACTGACACAAGCACGGATTTGCAGCACCCTATTCCACCCATGGTGTGACAGGTTTCTGCGCTGTGCAGGGCATTTCTCTGCATCTGGGAGTCCAAGGGAAAGTAAAATTGTTGTCGCAGAGAGCAGCAACAGCAGTAGGGAGCAGCAGAAGGAAGTCTTGCCCGTACTTCTTCTACAAGACAACTAGAGACTTGTCAGCAAGCGGCTGAGCAGCATCTACGTTCCACTTGCAGTCTGAAAGTTTCCAGTGCCACATGCCTGTTCAACACCTTCCTTATTCGCCTGCCCGCAGCGCTCGCGCTTTCCCCCGCCCGCGCTCTGACCGGCACTCTCCCTCTGACACACATGGTTCCTTGGCCGGTTGCCAAGAGCTCCGGAAAGCAGCTTCTGCCGAAGGAGGCTCGCCTCTTGCGGTTACCTTCTCTGAGCTCCGGAGTCCTGGCTTCTGCCTTTCTTGATCTTAATGCAAGCAGAAAGCTTTTGCCCTGCGTCTGGCGAGGAGAACGTGTGACAGGACAGCACATGTTTCTGCAGCTCACCCCTGCCACTGACACAAGCACGGATTTGCAGCACCCTATTCCACCCATGGTGTGACAGGTTTCTGCGCTGTGCAGGGCATTTCTCTGCATCTGGGAGTCCAAGGGAAAGTAAAATTGTTGTCGCAGAGAGCAGCAACAGCAGTAGGGAGCAGCAGAAGGAACTCGTGGCCGTACTTCTTCTACAAGACAACTAGAGACATGTCAGCAAGTGGCTGAGCAGCATCTACGTTCCACTTGCAGTCTGAAAGTTTCCCGTGCCAGATACCTGTTCAACACCTTCCTTATTCGCCTGCCCGCAGCGCTCGCGCTTTCCCCCGCCCGCGCTCTGACCGGCACTCTCCCTCTGACACACATGGTTCCTTGGCCGGTTGCCAAGAGCTCCGGAAAGCAGCTTCTGCCGAAGGAGGCTCGCCTCTTGCGGTTACCTTCTCTGAGCTCCGGAGTCCTGGCTTCTGCCTTTCTTGCTCTTAATGCAAGCAGAAAGCTTTTGCACTGCGTCTGGCGAGGAGAACGTGTGACAGGACAGCACATGTTTGTGCAGCTCACCCCTGCCACTGACACAAGCACGGATTTGCAGCACCCTATTCCACCCTTAGTGTGACAGGTTTCTGCGCTGTGCAGGGCATTTCTCTGCATCTGGGAGTCCAAGGGAAAGTAAAATTGTTGTCGCAGAGAGCAGCAACAGCAGTAGGGAGCAGCAGAAGGAAGTCTTGCCCGTACTTCTTCTACAAGACAACTAGAGACTTGTCAGCAAGCGGCTGAGCAGCATCTATGTTCCACTTGCAGTCTGAAAGTTTCCCGTGCCACATGCCTGTTCAACACCTTCCTTATTCGCCTGCCCGCAGCGCTCGCGCTTTCCCCCGCCCGCGCTCTGACCGGCACTCTCCCTCTGACACACATGGTTCCTTGGCCGGTTGCCAAGAGCTCCGGAAAGCAGCTTCTGCCGAAGGAGGCTCGCCTCTTGCGGTTACCTTCTCTGAGCTCCGGAGTCTTGGCTTCTGCCTTTCTTGCTCATAATGCAAGCAGAAAGCTTTTGCACTGCGTCTGGCGAGGAGAACGTGTGACAGGACAGCACATGTTTGTGCAGATCACTCCTGCCACTGACACAAGCACGGATTTGCAGCACCCTATTCCACCCATGGTGTGACAGGTTTCTGCGCTGTGCAGGGCATTTCTCTGCATCTGGGAGTCCAAGGGAAAGTAAAATTGTTGTCGCAGAGAGCAGCAACAGCAGTAGGGAGCAGCAGAAGGAAGTCTTGCCCGTACTTCTTCTACAAGACAACTAGAGACTTGTCAGCAAGCGGCTGAGCAGCATCTACGTTCCACTTGCAGTCTGAAAGTTTCCCGTGCCACATGCCTGTTCAACACCTTCCTTATTCGCCTGCCCGCAGCGCTCGCGCTTTCCCCCGCCCGCGCTCTGACCGGCACTCTCCCTCTGACACACATGGTTCCTTGGCCGGTTGCCAAGAGCTCCGGAAAGCAGCTTCTGCCGAAGGAGGCTCGCCTCTTGCGGTTACCTTCTCTGAGCTCCGGAGTCCTGGCTTCTGCCTTTCTTGCTCTTAATGCTAGCGGAAAGCTTTTGCACTGCGTCTGGCGAGGAGAACGTGTGACAGGACAGCACATGTTTGTGCAGCTCACCCCTGCCACTGACACAAGCACGGATTTGCAGCACCCTATTCCACCCATGGTGTGACAGGTTTCTGCGCTGTGCAGGGCATTTCTCTGCATCTGGGAGTCCAAGGGAAAGTAAAATTGTTGTCGCAGAGAGCAGCAACAGCAGTAGGGAGCAGCAGAAGGAACTCGTGGCCGTACTTCTTCTACAAGACAACTAGAGACTTGTCAGCAAGCGGCTGAGCAGCATCTACGTTCCACTTGCAGTCTGAAAGTTTCCCGTGCCAGATACCTGTTCAACACCTTCCTTATTCGCCTGCCCGCAGCGCTCGCGCTTTCCCCTGCCCGCGCTCTGACCGGCACTCTCCCTCTGACACACATGGTTCCTTGGCCGGTTGCCAAGAGCTCCTGAAAGCAGCTTCTGCCGAAGGAGGCTCGCCTCTTGCGGTTACCTTCTCTGAGCTCCGGAGTCCTGGCTTCTGCCTTTCTTGCTCTTAATGCAAGCAGAAAGCTTTTGCACTGCGTCTGGCGAGGAGAACGTGTGACAGGACAGCACATGTTTGTGCAGCTCACTCCTGCCACTGACACAAGCACGGATTTGCAGCACCCTATTCCACCCATGGTGTGACAGGTTTCTGCGCTGTGCAGGGCATTTCTCTGCATCTGGGAGTCCAAGGGAAAGTAAAATTGTTGTCGCAGAGAGCAGCAACAGCAGTAGGGAGCAGCAGAAGGAAGTCTTGCCCGTACTTCTTCTACAAGACAACTAGAGACTTGTCAGCAAGCGGCTGAGCAGCATCTACGTTCCACTTGCAGTCTGAAAGTTTCCAGTGCCACATGCCTGTTCAACACCTTCCTTATTCGCCTGCCCGCAGCGCTCGCGCTTTCCCCCGCCCGCGCTCTGACCGGCACTCTCCCTCTGACACACATGGTTCCTTGGCCGGTTGCCAAGAGCTCCGGAAAGCAGCTTCTGCCGAAGGAGGCTCGCCTCTTGCGGTTACCTTCTCTGAGCTCCGGAGTCCTGGCTTCTGCCTTTCTTGATCTTAATGCAAGCAGAAAGCTTTTGCCCTGCGTCTGGCGAGGAGAACGTGTGACAGGACAGCACATGTTTCTGCAGCTCACCCCTGCCACTGACACAAGCACGGATTTGCAGCACCCTATTCCACCCATGGTGTGACAGGTTTCTGCGCTGTGCAGGGCATTTCTCTGCATCTGGGAGTCCAAGGGAAAGTAAAATTGTTGTCGCAGAGAGCAGCAACAGCAGTAGGGAGCAGCAGAAGGAACTCGTGGCCGTACTTCTTCTACAAGACAACTAGAGACATGTCAGCAAGTGGCTGAGCAGCATCTACGTTCCACTTGCAGTCTGAAAGTTTCCCGTGCCAGATACCTGTTCAACACCTTCCTTATTCGCCTGCCCGCAGCGCTCGCGCTTTCCCCCGCCCGCGCTCTGACCGGCACTCTCCCTCTGACACACATGGTTCCTTGGCCGGTTGCCAAGAGCTCCGGAAAGCAGCTTCTGCCGAAGGAGGCTCGCCTCTTGCGGTTACCTTCTCTGAGCTCCGGAGTCCTGGCTTCTGCCTTTCTTGCTCTTAATGCAAGCAGAAAGCTTTTGCACTGCGTCTGGCGAGGAGAACGTGTGACAGGACAGCACATGTTTGTGCAGCTCACCCCTGCCACTGACACAAGCACGGATTTGCAGCACCCTATTCCACCCTTAGTGTGACAGGTTTCTGCGCTGTGCAGGGCATTTCTCTGCATCTGGGAGTCCAAGGGAAAGTAAAATTGTTGTCGCAGAGAGCAGCAACAGCAGTAGGGAGCAGCAGAAGGAAGTCTTGCCCGTACTTCTTCTACAAGACAACTAGAGACTTGTCAGCAAGCGGCTGAGCAGCATCTATGTTCCACTTGCAGTCTGAAAGTTTCCCGTGCCACATGCCTGTTCAACACCTTCCTTATTCGCCTGCCCGCAGCGCTCGCGCTTTCCCCCGCCCGCGCTCTGACCGGCACTCTCCCTCTGACACACATGGTTCCTTGGCCGGTTGCCAAGAGCTCCGGAAAGCAGCTTCTGCCGAAGGAGGCTCGCCTCTTGCGGTTACCTTCTCTGAGCTCCGGAGTCTTGGCTTCTGCCTTTCTTGCTCATAATGCAAGCAGAAAGCTTTTGCACTGCGTCTGGCGAGGAGAACGTGTGACAGGACAGCACATGTTTGTGCAGATCACTCCTGCCACTGACACAAGCACGGATTTGCAGCACCCTATTCCACCCATGGTGTGACAGGTTTCTGCGCTGTGCAGGGCATTTCTCTGCATCTGGGAGTCCAAGGGAAAGTAAAATTGTTGTCGCAGAGAGCAGCAACAGCAGTAGGGAGCAGCAGAAGGAAGTCTTGCCCGTACTTCTTCTACAAGACAACTAGAGACTTGTCAGCAAGCGGCTGAGCAGCATCTACGTTCCACTTGCAGTCTGAAAGTTTCCCGTGCCACATGCCTGTTCAACACCTTCCTTATTCGCCTGCCCGCAGCGCTCGCGCTTTCCCCCGCCCGCGCTCTGACCGGCACTCTCCCTCTGACACACATGGTTCCTTGGCCGGTTGCCAAGAGCTCCGGAAAGCAGCTTCTGCCGAAGGAGGCTCGCCTCTTGCGGTTACCTTCTCTGAGCTCCGGAGTCCTGGCTTCTGCCTTTCTTGCTCTTAATGCTAGCGGAAAGCTTTTGCACTGCGTCTGGCGAGGAGAACGTGTGACAGGACAGCACATGTTTGTGCAGCTCACCCCTGCCACTGACACAAGCACGGATTTGCAGCACCCTATTCCACCCATGGTGTGACAGGTTTCTGCGCTGTGCAGGGCATTTCTCTGCATCTGGGAGTCCAAGGGAAAGTAAAATTGTTGTCGCAGAGAGCAGCAACAGCAGTAGGGAGCAGCAGAAGGAACTCGTGGCCGTACTTCTTCTACAAGACAACTAGAGACTTGTCAGCAAGCGGCTGAGCAGCATCTACGTTCCACTTGCAGTCTGAAAGTTTCCCGTGCCAGATACCTGTTCAACACCTTCCTTATTCGCCTGCCCGCAGCGCTCGCGCTTTCCCCTGCCCGCGCTCTGACCGGCACTCTCCCTCTGACACACATGGTTCCTTGGCCGGTTGCCAAGAGCTCCTGAAAGCAGCTTCTGCCGAAGGAGGCTCGCCTCTTGCGGTTACCTTCTCTGAGCTCCGGAGTCCTGGCTTCTGCCTTTCTTGCTCTTAATGCAAGCAGAAAGCTTTTGCACTGCGTCTGGCGAGGAGAACGTGTGACAGGACAGCACATGTTTGTGCAGCTCACCCCTGCCACTGACACAAGCACGGATTTGCAGCACCCTATTCCACCCTTAGTGTGACAGGTTTCTGCGCTGTGCAGGGCATTTCTCTGCATCTGGGAGTCCAAGGGAAAGTAAAATTGTTGTCGCAGAGAGCAGCAACAGCAGTAGGGAGCAGCAGAAGGAAGTCGTGGCCGTACTTCTTCTACAAGACAACTAGAGACTTGTCAGCAAGCGGCTGAGCAGCATCTACGTTCCACTTGCAGTCTGAAAGTTTCCAGTGCCACATGCCTGTTCAACACCTTCCTTATTCGCCTGCCCGCAGCGCTCGCGCTTTCCCCCGCCCGCGCTCTGACCGGCACTCTCCCTCTGACACACATGGTTCCTTGGCCGGTTGCCAAGAGCTCCTGAAAGCAGCTTCTGCCGAAGGAGGCTCGCCTCTTGCGGTTACCTTCTCTGAGCTCCGGAGTCCTGGCTTCTGCCTTTCTTGCTCTTAATGCAAGCAGAAAGCTTTTGCACTGCGTCTGGCGAGGAGAACGTGTGACAGGACAGCACATGTTTGTGCAGCTCACCCCTGCCACTGACACAAGCACGGATTTGCAGCACCCTATTCCACCCTTAGTGTGACAGGTTTCTGCGCTGTGCAGGGCATTTCTCTGCATCTGGGAGTCCAAGGGAAAGTAAAATTGTTGCCGCAGAGAGCAGCAACAGCAGTAGGGAGCAGCAGAAGGAAGTCGTTTCAGTACTTCTTCCACACGACATCTAGCAACTAATCAGCAAGCGTGCGAGCGGCAGCGATGTGCCACTTGCAATCTGAAAGTTTCCCGTGCCACATGCCTGTTCAACACCTTCCTTATTCGCCTGCCCGCAGCGCTCGCGCTTTCCCCCGCCCGCGCTCTGACCGGCACTCTCCCTCTGACACACATGGTTCCTTGGCCGGTTGCCAAGAGCTCCGGAAAGCAGCTTCTGCCGAAGGAGGCTCGCCTCTTGCGGTTACCTTCTCTGAGCTCCAGAGTCCTGGCTTCTGCCTTTCTTGCTCTTAATGCAAGCAGAAAGCTTTTGCACTGCGTCTGGCGAGGAGAACGTGTGACAGGACAGCACATGTTTGTGCAGCTCACCCCTGCCACTGACACAAGCACGGATTTGCAGCACCCTATTCCACCCATGGTGTGACAGGTTTCTGCGCTGTGCAGGGCATTTCTCTGCATCTGGGAGTCCAAGGGAAAGTAAAATTGTTGTCGCAGAGAGCAGCAACAGCAGTAGGGAGCAGCAGAAGGAAGTCTTGCCCGTACTTCTTCTACAAGACAACTAGAGACTTGTCAGCAAGCGGCTGAGCAGCATCTACGTTCCACTTGCAGTCTGAAAGTTTCCAGTGCCACATGCCTGTTCAACACCTTCCTTATTCGCCTGCCCGCAGCGCTCGCGCTTTCCCCCGCCCGCGCTCTGACCGGCACTCTCCCTCTGACACACATGGTTCCTTGGCCGGTTGCCAAGAGCTCCGGAAAGCAGCTTCTGCCGAAGGAGGCTCGCCTCTTGCGGTTACCTTCTCTGAGCTCCGGAGTCCTGGCTTCTGCCTTTCTTGCTCTTAATGCAAGCAGAAAGCTTTTGCACTGCGTCTGGCGAGGAGAACGTGTGACAGGACAGCACATGTTTGTGCAGCTCACCCCTGCAACTGACACAAGCACGGATTTGCAGCACCCTATTCCACCCATGGTGTGACAGGTTTCTGCGCTGTGCAGGGCATTTCTCTGCATCTGGGAGTCCAAGGGAAAGTAAAATTGTTGTCGCAGAGAGCAGCAACAGCAGTAGGGAGCAGCAGAAGGAACTCGTGGCCGTACTTCTTCTACAAGACAACTAGAGACTTGTCAGCAAGCGGCTGAGCAGCATCTACGTTCCACTTGCAGTCTGAAAGTTTCCCGTGCCAGATACCTGTTCAACACCTTCCTTATTCGCCTGCCCGCAGCGCTCGCGCTTTCCCCTGCCCGCGCTCTGACCGGCACTCTCCCTCTGACACACATGGTTCCTTGGCCGGTTGCCAAGAGCTCCGGAAAGCAGCTTCTGCCGAAGGAGGCTCGCCTCTTGCGGTTACCTTCTCTGAGCTCCGGAGTCCTGGCTTCTGCCTTTCTTGCTCTTAATGCAAGCAGAAAGCTTTTGCACTGCGTCTGGCGAGGAGAACGTGTGACAGGAGAGCACATGTTTGTGCAGCTCACCCCTGCCACTGACACAAGCACGGATTTGCAGCACCCTATTCCACCCTTAGTGTGACAGGTTTCTGCGCTGTGCAGGGCATTTCTCTGCATCTGGGAGTCCAAGGGAAAGTAAAATTGTTGCCGCAGAGAGCAGCAACAGCAGTAGGGAGCAGCAGAAGGAAGTCGTTTCAGTACTTCTTCCACACGACATCTAGTAACTAATCAGCAAGCGTGCGAGCGGCAGCGATGTGCCACTTGCAATCTGAAAGTTTCCCGTGCCACATGCCTGTTCAACACCTTCCTTATTCGCCTGCCCGCAGCGCTCGCGCTTTCCCCCGCCCGCGCTCTGACCGGCACTCTCCCTCTGACACACATGGTTCCTTGGCCGCTTGCCAAGAGCTCCGGAAAGCAGCTTCTGCCGAAGGAGGCTCGCCTCTTGCGGTTACCTTCTCTGAGCTCCGGAGTCCTGGCTTCTGCCTTTCTTGCTCTTAATGCAAGCAGAAAGCTTTTGCACTGCGTCTGGCGAGGAGAACGTGTGACAGGACAGCACATGTTTGTGCAGCTCACCCCTGCCACTGACACAAGCACGGATTTGCAGCACCCTATTCCACCCATGGTGTGACAGGTTTCTGCGCTGTGCAGGGCATTTCTCTGCATCTGGGAGTCCAAGGGAAAGTAAAATTGTTGTCGCAGAGAGCAGCAACAGCAGTAGGGAGCAGCAGAAGGAAGTCGTGGCCGTACTTCTTCTACAAGACAACTAGAGACTTGTCAGCAAGCGGCTGAGCAGCATCTACGTTCCACTTGCAGTCTGAAAGTTTCCCGTGCCACATGCCTGTTCAACACCTTCCTTATTCGCCTGCCCGCAGCGCTCGCGCTTTCCCCCGCCCGCGCTCTGACCGGCACTCTCCCTCTGACACACATGGTTCCTTGGCCGGTTGCCAAGAGCTCCGGAAAGCAGCTTCTGCCGAAGGAGGCTCGCCTCTTGCGGTTACCTTCTCTGAGCTCCGGAGTCCTGGCTTCTGCCTTTCTTGCTCTTAATGCAAGCAGAAAGCTTTTGCACTGCGTCTGGCGAGGAGAACGTGTGACAGGACAGCACATGTTTGTGCAGCTCACCCCTGCCACTGACACAAGCACGGATTTGCAGCACCCTATTCCACCCATGGTGTGACAGGTTTCTGCGCTGTGCAGGGCATTTCTCTGCATCTGGGAATCCAAGGGAAAGTAAAATTGTTGTCGCAGAGAGCAGCAACAGCAGTAGGGAGCAGCAGAAGGAAGTCGTTTCAGTACTTCTTCCACACGACATCTAGCAACTAATCAGCAAGCGTGCGACCGGCAGCGATGTGCCACTTGCAATCTGAAAGTTTCCCGTGCCACATGCCTGTTCAACACCTTCCTTATTCGCCTGCCCGCAGCGCTCGCGCTTTCCCCCGCCCGCGCTCTGACCGGCACTCTCCCTCTGACACACATGGTTCCTTGGCCGGTTGCCAAGAGCTCCGGAAAGCAGCTTCTGCCGAAGGAGGTTCGCCTCTTGCGGTTACCTTCTCTGAGCTCCGGAGTCCTGGCTTCTGCCTTTCTTGCTCTTAATGCAAGCAGAAAGCTTTTGCACTGCGTCTGGCGAGGAGAACGTGTGACAGGACAGCACATGTTTGTGCAGCTCACTCCTGCCACTGACACAAGCACGGATTTGCAGCACCCTATTCCACCCATGGTGTGACAGGTTTCTGCGCTGTGCAGGGCATTTCTCTGCATCTGGGAGTCCAAGGGAAAGTAAAATTGTTGTCGCAGAGAGCAGCAACAGCAGTAGGGAGCAGCAGAAGGAAGTCGTGGCCGTACTTCTTCTACAAGACAACTAGAGACTTGTCAGCAAGCGGCTGAGCAGCATCTACGTTCCACTTGCAGTCTGAAAGTTTCCAGTGCCACATGCCTGTTCAACACCTTCCTTATTCGCCTGCCCGCAGCGCTCGCGCTTTCCCCCGCCCGCGCTCTGACCGGCACTCTCCCTCTGACACACATGGTTCCTTGGCCGGTTGCCAAGAGCTCCGGAAAGCAGCTTCTGCCGAAGGAGGCTCGCCTCTTGCGGTTACCTTCTCTGAGCTCCGGAGTCCTGGCTTCTGCCTTTCTTGATCTTAATGCAAGCAGAAAGCTTTTGCCCTGCGTCTGGCGAGGAGAACGTGTGACAGGACAGCACATGTTTCTGCAGCTCACCCCTGCCACTGACACAAGCACGGATTTGCAGCACCCTATTCCACCCATGGTGTGACAGGTTTCTGCGCTGTGCAGGGCATTTCTCTGCATCTGGGAGTCCAAGGGAAAGTAAAATTGTTGTCGCAGAGAGCAGCAACAGCAGTAGGGAGCAGCAGAAGGAACTCGTGGCCGTACTTCTTCTACAAGACAACTAGAGACATGTCAGCAAGTGGCTGAGCAGCATCTACGTTCCACTTGCAGTCTGAAAGTTTCCCGTGCCAGATACCTGTTCAACACCTTCCTTATTCGCCTGCCCGCAGCGCTCGCGCTTTCCCCCGCCCGCGCTCTGACCGGCACTCTCCCTCTGACACACATGGTTCCTTGGCCGGTTGCCAAGAGCTCCGGAAAGCAGCTTCTGCCGAAGGAGGCTCGCCTCTTGCGGTTACCTTCTCTGAGCTCCGGAGTCCTGGCTTCTGCCTTTCTTGCTCTTAATGCAAGCAGAAAGCTTTTGCACTGCGTCTGGCGAGGAGAACGTGTGACAGGACAGCACATGTTTGTGCAGCTCACCCCTGCCACTGACACAAGCACGGATTTGCAGCACCCTATTCCACCCATGGTGTGACAGGTTTCTGCGCTGTGCAGGGCATTTCTCTGCATCTGGGAGTCCAAGGGAAAGTAAAATTGTTGTCGCAGAGAGCAGCAACAGCAGTAGGGAGCAGCAGAAGGAAGTCGTTTCAGTACTTCTTCCACACGACATCTAGCAACTAATCAGCAAGCGTGCGAGCGGCAGCGATGTGCCACTTGCAATCTGAAAGTTTCCCGTGCCACATGCCTGTTCAACACCTTCCTTATTCGCCTGCCCGCAGCGCTCGCGCTTTCCCCCGCCCGCGCTCTGACCGGCACTCTCCCTCTGACACACATGGTTCCTTGGCCGGTTGCCAAGAGCTCCGGAAAGCAGCTTCTGCCGAAGGAGGTTCGCCTCTTGCGGTTACCTTCTCTGAGCTCCGGAGTCCTGGCTTCTGCCTTTCTTGCTCTTAATGCAAGCAGAAAGCTTTTGCACTGCGTCTGGCGAGGAGAACGTGTGACAGGACAGCACATGTTTGTGCAGCTCACTCCTGCCACTGACACAAGCACGGATTTGCAGCACCCTATTCCACCCATGGTGTGACAGGTTTCTGCGCTGTGCAGGGCATTTCTCTGCATCTGGGAGTCCAAGGGAAAGTAAAATTGTTGTCGCAGAGAGCAGCAACAGCAGTAGGGAGCAGCAGAATGAAGTCTTGCCCGTACTTCTTCTACAAGACAACTAGAGACTTGTCAGCAAGCGGCTGAGCAGCATCTACGTTCCACTTGCAGTCTGAAAGTTTCCAGTGCCACATGCCTGTTCAACACCTTCCTTATTCGCCTGCCCGCAGCGCTCGCGCTTTCCCCCGCCCGCGCTCTGACCGGCACTCTCCCTCTGACACACATGGTTCCTTGGCCGGTTGCCAAGAGCTCCGGAAAGCAGCTTCTGCCGAAGGAGGCTCGCCTCTTGCGGTTACCTTCTCTGAGCTCCGGAGTCCTGGCTTCTGCCTTTCTTGATCTTAATGCAAGCAGAAAGCTTTTGCCCTGCGTCTGGCGAGGAGAACGTGTGACAGGACAGCACATGTTTGTGCAGCTCACCCCTGCCACTGACACAAGCACGGATTTGCAGCACCCTATTCCACCCATGGTGTGACAGGTTTCTGCGCTGTGCAGGGCATTTCTCTGCATCTGGGAGTCCAAGGGAAAGTAAAATTGTTGTCGCAGAGAGCAGCAACAGCAGTAGGGAGCAGCAGAAGGAACTCGTGGCCGTACTTCTTCTACAAGACAACTAGAGACATGTCAGCAAGTGGCTGAGCAGCATCTACGTTCCACTTGCAGTCTGAAAGTTTCCCGTGCCAGATACCTGTTCAACACCTTCCTTATTCGCCTGCCCGCAGCGCTCGCGCTTTCCCCCGCCCGCGCTCTGACCGGCACTCTCCCTCTGACACACATGGTTCCTTGGCCGGTTGCCAAGAGCTCCGGAAAGCAGCTTCTGCCGAAGGAGGCTCGCCTCTTGCGGTTACCTTCTCTGAGCTCCGGAGTCCTGGCTTCTGCCTTTCTTGCTCTTAATGCAAGCAGAAAGCTTTTGCACTGCGTCTGGCGAGGAGAACGTGTGACAGGACAGCACATGTTTGTGCAGCTCACCCCTGCCACTGACACAAGCACGGATTTGCAGCACCCTATTCCACCCATGGTGTGACAGGTTTCTGCGCTGTGCAGGGCATTTCTCTGCATCTGGGAGTCCAAGGGAAAGTAAAATTGTTGTCGCAGAGAGCAGCAACAGCAGTAGGGAGCAGCAGAAGGAAGTCTTGCCCGTACTTCTTCTACAAGACAACTAGAGACTTGTCAGCAAGCGGCTGAGCAGCATCTACGTTCCACTTGCAGTCTGAAAGTTTCCCGTGCCACATGCCTGTTCAACACCTTCCTTATTCGCCTGCCCGCAGCGCTCGCGCTTTCCCCCGCCCGCGCTCTGACCGGCACTCTCCCTCTGACACACATGGTTCCTTGGCCGGTTGCCAAGAGCTCCGGAAAGCAGCTTCTGCCGAAGGAGGCTCGCCTCTTGCGGTTACCTTCTCTGAGCTCCGGAGTCCTGGCTTCTGCCTTTCTTGCTCTTAATGCTAGCGGAAAGCTTTTGCACTGCGTCTGGCGAGGAGAACGTGTGACAGGACAGCACATGTTTGTGCAGCTCACCCCTGCCACTGACACAAGCACGGATTTGCAGCACCCTATTCCACCCATGGTGTGACAGGTTTCTGCGCTGTGCAGGGCATTTCTCTGCATCTGGGAGTCCAAGGGAAAGTAAAATTGTTGTCGCAGAGAGCAGCAACAGCAGTAGGGAGCAGCAGAAGGAAGTCTTGCCCGTACTTCTTCTACAAGACAACTAGAGACTTGTCAGCAAGCGGCTGAGCAGCATCTACGTTCCACTTGCAGTCTGAAAGTTTCCCGTGCCAGATACCTGTTCAACACCTTCCTTATTCGCCTGCCCGCAGCGCTCGCGCTTTCCCCTGCCCGCGCTCTGACCGGCACTCTCCCTCTGACACACATGGTTCCTTGGCCGGTTGCCAAGAGCTCCTGAAAGCAGCTTCTGCCGAAGGAGGCTCGCCTCTTGCGGTTACCTTCTCTGAGCTCCGGAGTCCTGGCTTCTGCCTTTCTTGCTCTTAATGCAAGCAGAAAGCTTTTGCACTGCGTCTGGCGAGGAGAACGTGTGACAGGACAGCACATGTTTGTGCAGCTCACCCCTGCCACTGACACAAGCACGGATTTGCAGCACCCTATTCCACCCTTAGTGTGACAGGTTTCTGCGCTGTGCAGGGCATTTCTCTGCATCTGGGAGTCCAAGGGAAAGTAAAATTGTTGTCGCAGAGAGCAGCAACAGCAGTAGGGAGCAGCAGAAGGAAGTCGTGGCCGTACTTCTTCTACAAGACAACTAGAGACTTGTCAGCAAGCGGCTGAGCAGCATCTACGTTCCACTTGCAGTCTGAAAGTTTCCAGTGCCACATGCCTGTTCAACACCTTCCTTATTCGCCTGCCCGCAGCGCTCGCGCTTTCCCCCGCCCGCGCTCTGACCGGCACTCTCCCTCTGACACACATGGTTCCTTGGCCGGTTGCCAAGAGCTCCTGAAAGCAGCTTCTGCCGAAGGAGGCTCGCCTCTTGCGGTTACCTTCTCTGAGCTCCGGAGTCCTGGCTTCTGCCTTTCTTGCTCTTAATGCAAGCAGAAAGCTTTTGCACTGCGTCTGGCGAGGAGAACGTGTGACAGGACAGCACATGTTTGTGCAGCTCACCCCTGCCACTGACACAAGCACGGATTTGCAGCACCCTATTCCACCCATGGTGTGACAGGTTTCTGCGCTGTGCAGGGCATTTCTCTGCATCTGGGAGTCCAAGGGAAAGTAAAATTGTTGTCGCAGAGAGCAGCAACAGCAGTAGGGAGCAGCAGAAGGAAGTCGTTTCAGTACTTCTTCCACACGACATCTAGCAACTAATCAGCAAGCGTGCGACCGGCAGCGATGTGCCACTTGCAATCTGAAAGTTTCCCGTGCCACATGCCTGTTCAACACCTTCCTTATTCGCCTGCCCGCAGCGCTCGCGCTTTCCCCCGCCCGCGCTCTGACCGGCACTCTCCCTCTGACACACATGGTTCCTTGGCCGGTTGCCAAGAGCTCCGGAAAGCAGCTTCTGCCGAAGGAGGTTCGCCTCTTGCGGTTACCTTCTCTGAGCTCCGGAGTCCTGGCTTCTGCCTTTCTTGCTCTTAATGCAAGCAGAAAGCTTTTGCACTGCGTCTGGCGAGGAGAACGTGTGACAGGACAGCACATGTTTGTGCAGCTCACTCCTGCCACTGACACAAGCACGGATTTGCAGCACCCTATTCCACCCATGGTGTGACAGGTTTCTGCGCTGTGCAGGGCATTTCTCTGCATCTGGGAGTCCAAGGGAAAGTAAAATTGTTGTCGCAGAGAGCAGCAACAGCAGTAGGGAGCAGCAGAAGGAAGTCTTGCCCGTACTTCTTCTACAAGACAACTAGAGACTTGTCAGCAAGCGGCTGAGCAGCATCTACGTTCCACTTGCAGTCTGAAAGTTTCCAGTGCCACATGCCTGTTCAACACCTTCCTTATTCGCCTGCCCGCAGCGCTCGCGCTTTCCCCCGCCCGCGCTCTGACCGGCACTCTCCCTCTGACACACATGGTTCCTTGGCCGGTTGCCAAGAGCTCCGGAAAGCAGCTTCTGCCGAAGGAGGCTCGCCTCTTGCGGTTACCTTCTCTGAGCTCCGGAGTCCTGGCTTCTGCCTTTCTTGATCTTAATGCAAGCAGAAAGCTTTTGCCCTGCGTCTGGCGAGGAGAACGTGTGACAGGACAGCACATGTTTGTGCAGCTCACCCCTGCCACTGACACAAGCACGGATTTGCAGCACCCTATTCCACCCATGGTGTGACAGGTTTCTGCGCTGTGCAGGGCATTTCTCTGCATCTGGGAGTCCAAGGGAAAGTAAAATTGTTGTCGCAGAGAGCAGCAACAGCAGTAGGGAGCAGCAGAAGGAACTCGTGGCCGTACTTCTTCTACAAGACAACTAGAGACATGTCAGCAAGTGGCTGAGCAGCATCTACGTTCCACTTGCAGTCTGAAAGTTTCCCGTGCCAGATACCTGTTCAACACCTTCCTTATTCGCCTGCCCGCAGCGCTCGCGCTTTCCCCCGCCCGCGCTCTGACCGGCACTCTCCCTCTGACACACATGGTTCCTTGGCCGGTTGCCAAGAGCTCCGGAAAGCAGCTTCTGCCGAAGGAGGCTCGCCTCTTGCGGTTACCTTCTCTGAGCTCCGGAGTCCTGGCTTCTGCCTTTCTTGCTCTTAATGCAAGCAGAAAGCTTTTGCACTGCGTCTGGCGAGGAGAACGTGTGACAGGACAGCACATGTTTGTGCAGCTCACCCCTGCCACTGACACAAGCACGGATTTGCAGCACCCTATTCCACCCATGGTGTGACAGGTTTCTGCGCTGTGCAGGGCATTTCTCTGCATCTGGGAGTCCAAGGGAAAGTAAAATTGTTGTCGCAGAGAGCAGCAACAGCAGTAGGGAGCAGCAGAAGGAAGTCTTGCCCGTACTTCTTCTACAAGACAACTAGAGACTTGTCAGCAAGCGGCTGAGCAGCATCTACGTTCCACTTGCAGTCTGAAAGTTTCCCGTGCCACATGCCTGTTCAACACCTTCCTTATTCGCCTGCCCGCAGCGCTCGCGCTTTCCCCCGCCCGCGCTCTGACCGGCACTCTCCCTCTGACACACATGGTTCCTTGGCCGGTTGCCAAGAGCTCCGGAAAGCAGCTTCTGCCGAAGGAGGCTCGCCTCTTGCGGTTACCTTCTCTGAGCTCCGGAGTCCTGGCTTCTGCCTTTCTTGCTCTTAATGCTAGCGGAAAGCTTTTGCACTGCGTCTGGCGAGGAGAACGTGTGACAGGACAGCACATGTTTGTGCAGCTCACCCCTGCCACTGACACAAGCACGGATTTGCAGCACCCTATTCCACCCATGGTGTGACAGGTTTCTGCGCTGTGCAGGGCATTTCTCTGCATCTGGGAGTCCAAGGGAAAGTAAAATTGTTGTCGCAGAGAGCAGCAACAGCAGTAGGGAGCAGCAGAAGGAAGTCTTGCCCGTACTTCTTCTACAAGACAACTAGAGACTTGTCAGCAAGCGGCTGAGCAGCATCTACGTTCCACTTGCAGTCTGAAAGTTTCCCGTGCCAGATACCTGTTCAACACCTTCCTTATTCGCCTGCCCGCAGCGCTCGCGCTTTCCCCTGCCCGCGCTCTGACCGGCACTCTCCCTCTGACACACATGGTTCCTTGGCCGGTTGCCAAGAGCTCCTGAAAGCAGCTTCTGCCGAAGGAGGCTCGCCTCTTGCGGTTACCTTCTCTGAGCTCCGGAGTCCTGGCTTCTGCCTTTCTTGCTCTTAATGCAAGCAGAAAGCTTTTGCACTGCGTCTGGCGAGGAGAACGTGTGACAGGACAGCACATGTTTGTGCAGCTCACCCCTGCCACTGACACAAGCACGGATTTGCAGCACCCTATTCCACCCTTAGTGTGACAGGTTTCTGCGCTGTGCAGGGCATTTCTCTGCATCTGGGAGTCCAAGGGAAAGTAAAATTGTTGTCGCAGAGAGCAGCAACAGCAGTAGGGAGCAGCAGAAGGAAGTCGTGGCCGTACTTCTTCTACAAGACAACTAGAGACTTGTCAGCAAGCGGCTGAGCAGCATCTACGTTCCACTTGCAGTCTGAAAGTTTCCAGTGCCACATGCCTGTTCAACACCTTCCTTATTCGCCTGCCCGCAGCGCTCGCGCTTTCCCCCGCCCGCGCTCTGACCGGCACTCTCCCTCTGACACACATGGTTCCTTGGCCGGTTGCCAAGAGCTCCTGAAAGCAGCTTCTGCCGAAGGAGGCTCGCCTCTTGCGGTTACCTTCTCTGAGCTCCGGAGTCCTGGCTTCTGCCTTTCTTGCTCTTAATGCAAGCAGAAAGCTTTTGCACTGCGTCTGGCGAGGAGAACGTGTGACAGGACAGCACATGTTTGTGCAGCTCACCCCTGCCACTGACACAAGCACGGATTTGCAGCACCCTATTCCACCCTTAGTGTGACAGGTTTCTGCGCTGTGCAGGGCATTTCTCTGCATCTGGGAGTCCAAGGGAAAGTAAAATTGTTGCCGCAGAGAGCAGCAACAGCAGTAGGGAGCAGCAGAAGGAAGTCGTTTCAGTACTTCTTCCACACGACATCTAGCAACTAATCAGCAAGCGTGCGAGCGGCAGCGATGTGCCACTTGCAATCTGAAAGTTTCCCGTGCCACATGCCTGTTCAACACCTTCCTTATTCGCCTGCCCGCAGCGCTCGCGCTTTCCCCCGCCCGCGCTCTGACCGGCACTCTCCCTCTGACACACATGGTTCCTTGGCCGCTTGCCAAGAGCTCCGGAAAGCAGCTTCTGCCGAAGGAGGCTCGCCTCTTGCGGTTACCTTCTCTGAGCTCCGGAGTCCTGGCTTCTGCCTTTCTTGATCTTAATGCAAGCAGAAAGCTTTTGCCCTGCGTCTGGCGAGGAGAACGTGTGACAGGACAGCACATGTTTCTGCAGCTCACCCCTGCCACTGACACAAGCACGGATTTGCAGCACCCTATTCCACCCATGGTGTGACAGGTTTCTGCGCTGTGCAGGGCATTTCTCTGCATCTGGGAGTCCAAGGGAAAGTAAAATTGTTGTCGCAGAGAGCAGCAACAGCAGTAGGGAGCAGCAGAAGGAAGTCTTGCCCGTACTTCTTCTACAAGACAACTAGAGACTTGTCAGCAAGCGGCTGAGCAGCATCTACGTTCCACTTGCAGTCTGAAAGTTTCCAGTGCCACATGCCTGTTCAACACCTTCCTTATTCGCCTGCCCGCAGCGCTCGCGCTTTCCCCCGCCCGCGCTCTGACCGGCACTCTCCCTCTGACACACATGGTTCCTTGGCCGGTTGCCAAGAGCTCCGGAAAGCAGCTTCTGCCGAAGGAGGCTCGCCTCTTGCGGTTACCTTCTCTGAGTTCCGGAGTCTTGGCTTCTGCCTTTCTTGCTCATAATGCAAGCAGAAAGCTTTTGCACTGCGTCTGGCGAGGAGAACGTGTGACAGGAGAGCACATGTTTGTGCAGATCACTCCTGCCACTGACACAAGCACGGATTTGCAGCACCCTATTCCACCCATGGTGTGACAGGTTTCTGCGCTGTGCAGGGCATTTCTCTGCATCTGGGAGTCCAAGGGAAAGTAAAATTGTTGTCGCAGAGAGCAGCAACAGCAGTCGGGAGCAGCAGAAGGAAGTCTTGCCCGTACTTCTTCTACAAGACAACTAGAGACTTGTCAGCAAGCGGCTGAGCAGCATCTACGTTCCACTTGCAGTCTGAAAGTTTCCCGTGCCACATGCCTGTTCAACACCTTCCTTATTCGCCTGCCCGCAGCGCTCGCGCTTTCCCCCGCCCGCGCTCTGACCGGCACTCTCCCTCTGACACACATGGTTCCTTGGCCGGTTGCCAAGAGCTCCGGAAAGCAGCTTCTGCCGAAGGAGGCTCGCCTCTTGCGGTTACCTTCTCTGAGCTCCGGAGTCCTGGCTTCTGCCTTTCTTGCTCTTAATGCTAGCGGAAAGCTTTTGCACTGCGTCTGGCGAGGAGAACGTGTGACAGGACAGCACATGTTTGTGCAGCTCACCCCTGCCACTGACACAAGCACGGATTTGCAGCACCCTATTCCACCCATGGTGTGACAGGTTTCTGCGCTGTGCAGGGCATTTCTCTGCATCTGGGAGTCCAAGGGAAAGTAAAATTGTTGTCGCAGAGAGCAGCAACAGCAGTAGGGAGCAGCAGAAGGAAGTCTTGCCCGTACTTCTTCTACAAGACAACTAGAGACTTGTCAGCAAGCGGCTGAGCAGCATCTACGTTCCACTTGCAGTCTGAAAGTTTCCCGTGCCAGATACCTGTTCAACACCTTCCTTATTCGCCTGCCCGCAGCGCTCGCGCTTTCCCCTGCCCGCGCTCTGACCGGCACTCTCCCTCTGACACACATGGTTCCTTGGCCGGTTGCCAAGAGCTCCTGAAAGCAGCTTCTGCCGAAGGAGGCTCGCCTCTTGCGGTTACCTTCTCTGAGCTCCGGAGTCCTGGCTTCTGCCTTTCTTGCTCTTAATGCAAGCAGAAAGCTTTTGCACTGCGTCTGGCGAGGAGAACGTGTGACAGGACAGCACATGTTTGTGCAGCTCACCCCTGCCACTGACACAAGCACGGATTTGCAGCACCCTATTCCACCCTTAGTGTGACAGGTTTCTGCGCTGTGCAGGGCATTTCTCTGCATCTGGGAGTCCAAGGGAAAGTAAAATTGTTGTCGCAGAGAGCAGCAACAGCAGTAGGGAGCAGCAGAAGGAAGTCGTGGCCGTACTTCTTCTACAAGACAACTAGAGACTTGTCAGCAAGCGGCTGAGCAGCATCTACGTTCCACTTGCAGTCTGAAAGTTTCCAGTGCCACATGCCTGTTCAACACCTTCCTTATTCGCCTGCCCGCAGCGCTCGCGCTTTCCCCCGCCCGCGCTCTGACCGGCACTCTCCCTCTGACACACATGGTTCCTTGGCCGGTTGCCAAGAGCTCCTGAAAGCAGCTTCTGCCGAAGGAGGCTCGCCTCTTGCGGTTACCTTCTCTGAGCTCCGGAGTCCTGGCTTCTGCCTTTCTTGCTCTTAATGCAAGCAGAAAGCTTTTGCACTGCGTCTGGCGAGGAGAACGTGTGACAGGACAGCACATGTTTGTGCAGCTCACCCCTGCCACTGACACAAGCACGGATTTGCAGCACCCTATTCCACCCTTAGTGTGACAGGTTTCTGCGCTGTGCAGGGCATTTCTCTGCATCTGGGAGTCCAAGGGAAAGTAAAATTGTTGCCGCAGAGAGCAGCAACAGCAGTAGGGAGCAGCAGAAGGAAGTCGTTTCAGTACTTCTTCCACACGACATCTAGCAACTAATCAGCAAGCGTGCGAGCGGCAGCGATGTGCCACTTGCAATCTGAAAGTTTCCCGTGCCACATGCCTGTTCAACACCTTCCTTATTCGCCTGCCCGCAGCGCTCGCGCTTTCCCCCGCCCGCGCTCTGACCGGCACTCTCCCTCTGACACACATGGTTCCTTGGCCGCTTGCCAAGAGCTCCGGAAAGCAGCTTCTGCCGAAGGAGGCTCGCCTCTTGCGGTTACCTTCTCTGAGCTCCGGAGTCCTGGCTTCTGCCTTTCTTGATCTTAATGCAAGCAGAAAGCTTTTGCCCTGCGTCTGGCGAGGAGAACGTGTGACAGGACAGCACATGTTTCTGCAGCTCACCCCTGCCACTGACACAAGCACGGATTTGCAGCACCCTATTCCACCCATGGTGTGACAGGTTTCTGCGCTGTGCAGGGCATTTCTCTGCATCTGGGAGTCCAAGGGAAAGTAAAATTGTTGTCGCAGAGAGCAGCAACAGCAGTAGGGAGCAGCAGAAGGAAGTCGTGGCCGTACTTCTTCTACAAGACAACTAGAGACTTGTCAGCAAGCGGCTGAGCAGCATCTACGTTCCACTTGCAGTCTGAAAGTTTCCCGTGCCAGATACCTGTTCAACACCTTCCTTATTCGCCTGCCCGCAGCGCTCGCGCTTTCCCCTGCCCGCGCTCTGACCGGCACTCTCCCTCTGACACACATGGTTCCTTGGCCGGTTGCCAAGAGCTCCGGAAAGCAGCTTCTGCCGAAGGAGGCTCGCCTCTTGCGGTTACCTTCTCTGAGCTCCGGAGTCCTGGCTTCTGCCTTTCTTGCTCTTAATGCAAGCAGAAAGCTTTTGCACTGCGTCTGGCGAGGAGAACGTGTGACAGGAGAGCACATGTTTGTGCAGCTCACCCCTGCCACTGACACAAGCACGGATTTGCAGCACCCTATTCCACCCTTAGTGTGACAGGTTTCTGCGCTGTGCAGGGCATTTCTCTGCATCTGGGAGTCCAAGGGAAAGTAAAATTGTTGCCGCAGAGAGCAGCAACAGCAGTAGGGAGCAGCAGAAGGAAGTCGTTTCAGTACTTCTTCCACACGACATCTAGCAACTAATCAGCAAGCGTGCGAGCGGCAGCGATGTGCCACTTGCAATCTGAAAGTTTCCCGTGCCACATGCCTGTTCAACACCTTCCTTATTCGCCTGCCCGCAGCGCTCGCGCTTTCCCCCGCCCGCGCTCTGACCGGCACTCTCCCTCTGACACACATGGTTCCTTGGCCGGTTGCCAAGAGCTCCGGAAAGCAGCTTCTGCCGAAGGAGGCTCGCCTCTTGCGGTTACCTTCTCTGAGCTCCGGAGTCCTGGCTTCTGCCTTTCTTGCTCTTAATGCAAGCAGAAAGCTTTTGCACTGCGTCTGGCGAGGAGAACGTGTGACAGGACAGCACATGTTTGTGCAGCTCACCCCTGCCACTGACACAAGCACGGATTTGCAGCACCCTATTCCACCCATGGTGTGACAGGTTTCTGCGCTGTGCAGGGCATTTCTCTGCATCTAGGAGTCCAAGGGAAAGTAAAATTGTTGTCGCAGAGAGCAGCAACAGCAGTAGGGAGCAGCAGAAGGAAGTCTTGCCCGTACTTCTTCTACAAGACAACTAGAGACTTGTCAGCAAGCGGCTGAGCAGCATCTACGTTCCATTTGCAGTCTGAAAGTTTCCCGTGCCAGATACCTGTTCAACACCTTCCTTATTCGCCTGCCCGCAGCGCTCGCGCTTTCCCCCGGCCGCGCTCTGACCGGCACTCTCCCTCTGACACACATGGTTCCTTGGCCGGTTGCCAAGAGCTCCGGAAAGCAGCTTCTGCCGAAGGAGGCTCGCCTCTTGCGGTTACCTTCTCTGAGCTCCGGAGTCCTGGCTTCTGCCTTTCTTGCTCTTAATGCAAGCAGAAAGCTTTTGCACTGCGTCTGGCGAGGAGAACGTGTGACAGGACAGCACATGTTTGTGCAGCTCACCCCTGCCACTGACACAAGCACGGATTTGCAGCACCCTATTCCACCCATGGTGTGACAGGTTTCTGCGCTGTGCAGGGCATTTCTCTGCATCTGGGAGTCCAAGGGAAAGTAAAATTGTTCTCGCAGAGAGCAGCAACAGCAGTAGGGAGCAGCAGAAGGAAGTCGTGCCCGTACTTCTTCTACAAGACAACTAGAGACTTGTCAGCAAGCGGCTGAGCAGCATCTACGTTCCACTTGCAGTCTGAAAGTTTCCCGTGCCACATGCCTGTTCAACACCTTCCTTATTCGCCTGCCCGCAGCGCTCGCGCTTTCCCCCGCCCGCGCTCTGACCGGCACTCTCCCTCTGACACACATGGTTCCTTGGCCGGTTGCCAAGAGCTCCGGAAAGCAGCTTCTGCCGAAGGAGGTTCGCCTCTTGCGGTTACCTTCTCTGAGCTCCGGAGTCCTGGCTTCTGCCTTTCTTGCTCTTAATGCAAGCAGAAAGCTTTTGCACTGCGTCTGGCGAGGAGAACGTGTGACAGGACAGCACATGTTTGTGCAGCTCACTCCTGCCACTGACACAAGCACGGATTTGCAGCACCCTATTCCACCCATGGTGTGACAGGTTTCTGCGCTGTGCAGGGCATTTCTCTGCATCTGGGAGTCCAAGGGAAAGTAAAATTGTTGTCGCAGAGAGCAGCAACAGCAGTAGGGAGCAGCAGAAGGAAGTCTTGCCCGTACTTCTTCTACAAGACAACTAGAGACTTGTCAGCAAGCGGCTGAGCAGCATCTACGTTCCACTTGCAGTCTGAAAGTTTCCAGTGCCACATGCCTGTTCAACACCTTCCTTATTCGCCTGCCCGCAGCGCTCGCGCTTTCCCCCGCCCGCGCTCTGACCGGCACTCTCCCTCTGACACACATGGTTCCTTGGCCGGTTGCCAAGAGCTCCGGAAAGCAGCTTCTGCCGAAGGAGGCTCGCCTCTTGCGGTTACCTTCTCTGAGCTCCGGAGTCCTGGCTTCTGCCTTTCTTGATCTTAATGCAAGCAGAAAGCTTTTGCCCTGCGTCTGGCGAGGAGAACGTGTGACAGGACAGCACATGTTTGTGCAGCTCACCCCTGCCACTGACACAAGCACGGATTTGCAGCACCCTATTCCACCCATGGTGTGACAGGTTTCTGCGCTGTGCAGGGCATTTCTCTGCATCTGGGAGTCCAAGGGAAAGTAAAATTGTTGTCGCAGAGAGCAGCAACAGCAGTAGGGAGCAGCAGAAGGAACTCGTGGCCGTACTTCTTCTACAAGACAACTAGAGACATGTCAGCAAGTGGCTGAGCAGCATCTACGTTCCACTTGCAGTCTGAAAGTTTCCCGTGCCAGATACCTGTTCAACACCTTCCTTATTCGCCTGCCCGCAGCGCTCGCGCTTTCCCCCGCCCGCGCTCTGACCGGCACTCTCCCTCTGACACACATGGTTCCTTGGCCGGTTGCCAAGAGCTCCGGAAAGCAGCTTCTGCCGAAGGAGGCTCGCCTCTTGCGGTTACCTTCTCTGAGCTCCGGAGTCCTGGCTTCTGCCTTTCTTGCTCTTAATGCAAGCAGAAAGCTTTTGCACTGCGTCTGGCGAGGAGAACGTGTGACAGGACAGCACATGTTTGTGCAGCTCACCCCTGCCACTGACACAAGCACGGATTTGCAGCACCCTATTCCACCCTTAGTGTGACAGGTTTCTGCGCTGTGCAGGGCATTTCTCTGCATCTGGGAGTCCAAGGGAAAGTAAAATTGTTGTCGCAGAGAGCAGCAACAGCAGTAGGGAGCAGCAGAAGGAAGTCTTGCCCGTACTTCTTCTACAAGACAACTAGAGACTTGTCAGCAAGCGGCTGAGCAGCATCTACGTTCCACTTGCAGTCTGAAAGTTTCCCGTGCCACATGCCTGTTCAACACCTTCCTTATTCGCCTGCCCGCAGCGCTCGCGCTTTCCCCCGCCCGCGCTCTGACCGGCACTCTCCCTCTGACACACATGGTTCCTTGGCCGGTTGCCAAGAGCTCCGGAAAGCAGCTTCTGCCGAAGGAGGCTCGCCTCTTGCGGTTACCTTCTCTGAGCTCCGGAGTCTTGGCTTCTGCCTTTCTTGCTCATAATGCAAGCAGAAAGCTTTTGCACTGCGTCTGGCGAGGAGAACGTGTGACAGGACAGCACATGTTTGTGCAGATCACTCCTGCCACTGACACAAGCACGGATTTGCAGCACCCTATTCCACCCATGGTGTGACAGGTTTCTGCGCTGTGCAGGGCATTTCTCTGCATCTGGGAGTCCAAGGGAAAGTAAAATTGTTGTCGCAGAGAGCAGCAACAGCAGTAGGGAGCAGCAGAAGGAAGTCTTGCCCGTACTTCTTCTACAAGACAACTAGAGACTTGTCAGCAAGCGGCTGAGCAGCATCTACGTTCCACTTGCAGTCTGAAAGTTTCCCGTGCCACATGCCTGTTCAACACCTTCCTTATTCGCCTGCCCGCAGCGCTCGCGCTTTCCCCCGCCCGCGCTCTGACCGGCACTCTCCCTCTGACACACATGGTTCCTTGGCCGGTTGCCAAGAGCTCCGGAAAGCAGCTTCTGCCGAAGGAGGCTCGCCTCTTGCGGTTACCTTCTCTGAGCTCCGGAGTCCTGGCTTCTGCCTTTCTTGCTCTTAATGCTAGCGGAAAGCTTTTGCACTGCGTCTGGCGAGGAGAACGTGTGACAGGACAGCACATGTTTGTGCAGCTCACCCCTGCCACTGACACAAGCACGGATTTGCAGCACCCTATTCCACCCATGGTGTGACAGGTTTCTGCGCTGTGCAGGGCATTTCTCTGCATCTGGGAGTCCAAGGGAAAGTAAAATTGTTGTCGCAGAGAGCAGCAACAGCAGTAGGGAGCAGCAGAAGGAACTCGTGGCCGTACTTCTTCTACAAGACAACTAGAGACTTGTCAGCAAGCGGCTGAGCAGCATCTACGTTCCACTTGCAGTCTGAAAGTTTCCCGTGCCAGATACCTGTTCAACACCTTCCTTATTCGCCTGCCCGCAGCGCTCGCGCTTTCCCCTGCCCGCGCTCTGACCGGCACTCTCCCTCTGACACACATGGTTCCTTGGCCGGTTGCCAAGAGCTCCTGAAAGCAGCTTCTGCCGAAGGAGGCTCGCCTCTTGCGGTTACCTTCTCTGAGCTCCGGAGTCCTGGCTTCTGCCTTTCTTGCTCTTAATGCAAGCAGAAAGCTTTTGCACTGCGTCTGGCGAGGAGAACGTGTGACAGGACAGCACATGTTTGTGCAGCTCACCCCTGCCACTGACACAAGCACGGATTTGCAGCACCCTATTCCACCCTTAGTGTGACAGGTTTCTGCGCTGTGCAGGGCATTTCTCTGCATCTGGGAGTCCAAGGGAAAGTAAAATTGTTGTCGCAGAGAGCAGCAACAGCAGTAGGGAGCAGCAGAAGGAAGTCGTGGCCGTACTTCTTCTACAAGACAACTAGAGACTTGTCAGCAAGCGGCTGAGCAGCATCTACGTTCCACTTGCAGTCTGAAAGTTTCCAGTGCCACATGCCTGTTCAACACCTTCCTTATTCGCCTGCCCGCAGCGCTCGCGCTTTCCCCCGCCCGCGCTCTGACCGGCACTCTCCCTCTGACACACATGGTTCCTTGGCCGGTTGCCAAGAGCTCCTGAAAGCAGCTTCTGCCGAAGGAGGCTCGCCTCTTGCGGTTACCTTCTCTGAGCTCCGGAGTCCTGGCTTCTGCCTTTCTTGCTCTTAATGCAAGCAGAAAGCTTTTGCACTGCGTCTGGCGAGGAGAACGTGTGACAGGACAGCACATGTTTGTGCAGCTCACCCCTGCCACTGACACAAGCACGGATTTGCAGCACCCTATTCCACCCTTAGTGTGACAGGTTTCTGCGCTGTGCAGGGCATTTCTCTGCATCTGGGAGTCCAAGGGAAAGTAAAATTGTTGCCGCAGAGAGCAGCAACAGCAGTAGGGAGCAGCAGAAGGAAGTCGTTTCAGTACTTCTTCCACACGACATCTAGCAACTAATCAGCAAGCGTGCGAGCGGCAGCGATGTGCCACTTGCAATCTGAAAGTTTCCCGTGCCACATGCCTGTTCAACACCTTCCTTATTCGCCTGCCCGCAGCGCTCGCGCTTTCCCCCGCCCGCGCTCTGACCGGCACTCTCCCTCTGACACACATGGTTCCTTGGCCGGTTGCCAAGAGCTCCGGAAAGCAGCTTCTGCCGAAGGAGGCTCGCCTCTTGCGGTTACCTTCTCTGAGCTCCAGAGTCCTGGCTTCTGCCTTTCTTGCTCTTAATGCAAGCAGAAAGCTTTTGCACTGCGTCTGGCGAGGAGAACGTGTGACAGGACAGCACATGTTTGTGCAGCTCACCCCTGCCACTGACACAAGCACGGATTTGCAGCACCCTATTCCACCCATGGTGTGACAGGTTTCTGCGCTGTGCAGGGCATTTCTCTGCATCTGGGAGTCCAAGGGAAAGTAAAATTGTTGTCGCAGAGAGCAGCAACAGCAGTAGGGAGCAGCAGAAGGAAGTCTTGCCCGTACTTCTTCTACAAGACAACTAGAGACTTGTCAGCAAGCGGCTGAGCAGCATCTACGTTCCACTTGCAGTCTGAAAGTTTCCAGTGCCACATGCCTGTTCAACACCTTCCTTATTCGCCTGCCCGCAGCGCTCGCGCTTTCCCCCGCCCGCGCTCTGACCGGCACTCTCCCTCTGACACACATGGTTCCTTGGCCGGTTGCCAAGAGCTCCGGAAAGCAGCTTCTGCCGAAGGAGGCTCGCCTCTTGCGGTTACCTTCTCTGAGCTCCGGAGTCCTGGCTTCTGCCTTTCTTGCTCTTAATGCAAGCAGAAAGCTTTTGCACTGCGTCTGGCGAGGAGAACGTGTGACAGGACAGCACATGTTTGTGCAGCTCACCCCTGCAACTGACACAAGCACGGATTTGCAGCACCCTATTCCACCCATGGTGTGACAGGTTTCTGCGCTGTGCAGGGCATTTCTCTGCATCTGGGAGTCCAAGGGAAAGTAAAATTGTTGTCGCAGAGAGCAGCAACAGCAGTAGGGAGCAGCAGAAGGAACTCGTGGCCGTACTTCTTCTACAAGACAACTAGAGACTTGTCAGCAAGCGGCTGAGCAGCATCTACGTTCCACTTGCAGTCTGAAAGTTTCCCGTGCCAGATACCTGTTCAACACCTTCCTTATTCGCCTGCCCGCAGCGCTCGCGCTTTCCCCTGCCCGCGCTCTGACCGGCACTCTCCCTCTGACACACATGGTTCCTTGGCCGGTTGCCAAGAGCTCCGGAAAGCAGCTTCTGCCGAAGGAGGCTCGCCTCTTGCGGTTACCTTCTCTGAGCTCCGGAGTCCTGGCTTCTGCCTTTCTTGCTCTTAATGCAAGCAGAAAGCTTTTGCACTGCGTCTGGCGAGGAGAACGTGTGACAGGAGAGCACATGTTTGTGCAGCTCACCCCTGCCACTGACACAAGCACGGATTTGCAGCACCCTATTCCACCCTTAGTGTGACAGGTTTCTGCGCTGTGCAGGGCATTTCTCTGCATCTGGGAGTCCAAGGGAAAGTAAAATTGTTGCCGCAGAGAGCAGCAACAGCAGTAGGGAGCAGCAGAAGGAAGTCGTTTCAGTACTTCTTCCACACGACATCTAGTAACTAATCAGCAAGCGTGCGAGCGGCAGCGATGTGCCACTTGCAATCTGAAAGTTTCCCGTGCCACATGCCTGTTCAACACCTTCCTTATTCGCCTGCCCGCAGCGCTCGCGCTTTCCCCCGCCCGCGCTCTGACCGGCACTCTCCCTCTGACACACATGGTTCCTTGGCCGCTTGCCAAGAGCTCCGGAAAGCAGCTTCTGCCGAAGGAGGCTCGCCTCTTGCGGTTACCTTCTCTGAGCTCCGGAGTCCTGGCTTCTGCCTTTCTTGCTCTTAATGCAAGCAGAAAGCTTTTGCACTGCGTCTGGCGAGGAGAACGTGTGACAGGACAGCACATGTTTGTGCAGCTCACCCCTGCCACTGACACAAGCACGGATTTGCAGCACCCTATTCCACCCATGGTGTGACAGGTTTCTGCGCTGTGCAGGGCATTTCTCTGCATCTGGGAGTCCAAGGGAAAGTAAAATTGTTGTCGCAGAGAGCAGCAACAGCAGTAGGGAGCAGCAGAAGGAAGTCGTGGCCGTACTTCTTCTACAAGACAACTAGAGACTTGTCAGCAAGCGGCTGAGCAGCATCTACGTTCCACTTGCAGTCTGAAAGTTTCCCGTGCCACATGCCTGTTCAACACCTTCCTTATTCGCCTGCCCGCAGCGCTCGCGCTTTCCCCCGCCCGCGCTCTGACCGGCACTCTCCCTCTGACACACATGGTTCCTTGGCCGGTTGCCAAGAGCTCCGGAAAGCAGCTTCTGCCGAAGGAGGCTCGCCTCTTGCGGTTACCTTCTCTGAGCTCCGGAGTCCTGGCTTCTGCCTTTCTTGCTCTTAATGCAAGCAGAAAGCTTTTGCACTGCGTCTGGCGAGGAGAACGTGTGACAGGACAGCACATGTTTGTGCAGCTCACCCCTGCCACTGACACAAGCACGGATTTGCAGCACCCTATTCCACCCATGGTGTGACAGGTTTCTGCGCTGTGCAGGGCATTTCTCTGCATCTGGGAATCCAAGGGAAAGTAAAATTGTTGTCGCAGAGAGCAGCAACAGCAGTAGGGAGCAGCAGAAGGAAGTCGTTTCAGTACTTCTTCCACACGACATCTAGCAACTAATCAGCAAGCGTGCGACCGGCAGCGATGTGCCACTTGCAATCTGAAAGTTTCCCGTGCCACATGCCTGTTCAACACCTTCCTTATTCGCCTGCCCGCAGCGCTCGCGCTTTCCCCCGCCCGCGCTCTGACCGGCACTCTCCCTCTGACACACATGGTTCCTTGGCCGGTTGCCAAGAGCTCCGGAAAGCAGCTTCTGCCGAAGGAGGTTCGCCTCTTGCGGTTACCTTCTCTGAGCTCCGGAGTCCTGGCTTCTGCCTTTCTTGCTCTTAATGCAAGCAGAAAGCTTTTGCACTGCGTCTGGCGAGGAGAACGTGTGACAGGACAGCACATGTTTGTGCAGCTCACTCCTGCCACTGACACAAGCACGGATTTGCAGCACCCTATTCCACCCATGGTGTGACAGGTTTCTGCGCTGTGCAGGGCATTTCTCTGCATCTGGGAGTCCAAGGGAAAGTAAAATTGTTGTCGCAGAGAGCAGCAACAGCAGTAGGGAGCAGCAGAAGGAAGTCTTGCCCGTACTTCTTCTACAAGACAACTAGAGACTTGTCAGCAAGCGGCTGAGCAGCATCTACGTTCCACTTGCAGTCTGAAAGTTTCCAGTGCCACATGCCTGTTCAACACCTTCCTTATTCGCCTGCCCGCAGCGCTCGCGCTTTCCCCCGCCCGCGCTCTGACCGGCACTCTCCCTCTGACACACATGGTTCCTTGGCCGGTTGCCAAGAGCTCCGGAAAGCAGCTTCTGCCGAAGGAGGCTCGCCTCTTGCGGTTACCTTCTCTGAGCTCCGGAGTCCTGGCTTCTGCCTTTCTTGATCTTAATGCAAGCAGAAAGCTTTTGCCCTGCGTCTGGCGAGGAGAACGTGTGACAGGACAGCACATGTTTGTGCAGCTCACCCCTGCCACTGACACAAGCACGGATTTGCAGCACCCTATTCCACCCATGGTGTGACAGGTTTCTGCGCTGTGCAGGGCATTTCTCTGCATCTGGGAGTCCAAGGGAAAGTAAAATTGTTGTCGCAGAGAGCAGCAACAGCAGTAGGGAGCAGCAGAAGGAACTCGTGGCCGTACTTCTTCTACAAGACAACTAGAGACATGTCAGCAAGTGGCTGAGCAGCATCTACGTTCCACTTGCAGTCTGAAAGTTTCCCGTGCCAGATACCTGTTCAACACCTTCCTTATTCGCCTGCCCGCAGCGCTCGCGCTTTCCCCCGCCCGCGCTCTGACCGGCACTCTCCCTCTGACACACATGGTTCCTTGGCCGGTTGCCAAGAGCTCCGGAAAGCAGCTTCTGCCGAAGGAGGCTCGCCTCTTGCGGTTACCTTCTCTGAGCTCCGGAGTCCTGGCTTCTGCCTTTCTTGCTCTTAATGCAAGCAGAAAGCTTTTGCACTGCGTCTGGCGAGGAGAACGTGTGACAGGACAGCACATGTTTGTGCAGCTCACCCCTGCCACTGACACAAGCACGGATTTGCAGCACCCTATTCCACCCATGGTGTGACAGGTTTCTGCGCTGTGCAGGGCATTTCTCTGCATCTGGGAGTCCAAGGGAAAGTAAAATTGTTGTCGCAGAGAGCAGCAACAGCAGTAGGGAGCAGCAGAAGGAAGTCATTTCAGTACTTCTTCCACACGACATCTAGCAACTAATCAGCAAGCGTGCGACCGGCAGCGATGTGCCACTTGCAATCTGAAAGTTTCCCGTGCCACATGCCTGTTCAACACCTTCCTTATTCGCCTGCCCGCAGCGCTCGCGCTTTCCCCCGCCCGCGCTCTGACCGGCACTCTCCCTCTGACACACATGGTTCCTTGGCCGGTTGCCAAGAGCTCCGGAAAGCAGCTTCTGCCGAAGGAGGTTCGCCTCTTGCGGTTACCTTCTCTGAGCTCCGGAGTCCTGGCTTCTGCCTTTCTTGCTCTTAATGCAAGCAGAAAGCTTTTGCACTGCGTCTGGCGAGGAGAACGTGTGACAGGACAGCACATGTTTGTGCAGCTCACTCCTGCCACTGACACAAGCACGGATTTGCAGCACCCTATTCCACCCATGGTGTGACAGGTTTCTGCGCTGTGCAGGGCATTTCTCTGCATCTGGGAGTCCAAGGGAAAGTAAAATTGTTGTCGCAGAGAGCAGCAACAGCAGTAGGGAGCAGCAGAAGGAAGTCTTGCCCGTACTTCTTCTACAAGACAACTAGAGACTTGTCAGCAAGCGGCTGAGCAGCATCTACGTTCCACTTGCAGTCTGAAAGTTTCCAGTGCCACATGCCTGTTCAACACCTTCCTTATTCGCCTGCCCGCAGCGCTCGCGCTTTCCCCCGCCCGCGCTCTGACCGGCACTCTCCCTCTGACACACATGGTTCCTTGGCCGGTTGCCAAGAGCTCCGGAAAGCAGCTTCTGCCGAAGGAGGCTCGCCTCTTGCGGTTACCTTCTCTGAGCTCCGGAGTCCTGGCTTCTGCCTTTCTTGATCTTAATGCAAGCAGAAAGCTTTTGCCCTGCGTCTGGCGAGGAGAACGTGTGACAGGACAGCACATGTTTGTGCAGCTCACCCCTGCCACTGACACAAGCACGGATTTGCAGCACCCTATTCCACCCATGGTGTGACAGGTTTCTGCGCTGTGCAGGGCATTTCTCTGCATCTGGGAGTCCAAGGGAAAGTAAAATTGTTGTCGCAGAGAGCAGCAACAGCAGTAGGGAGCAGCAGAAGGAACTCGTGGCCGTACTTCTTCTACAAGACAACTAGAGACATGTCAGCAAGTGGCTGAGCAGCATCTACGTTCCACTTGCAGTCTGAAAGTTTCCCGTGCCAGATACCTGTTCAACACCTTCCTTATTCGCCTGCCCGCAGCGCTCGCGCTTTCCCCCGCCCGCGCTCTGACCGGCACTCTCCCTCTGACACACATGGTTCCTTGGCCGGTTGCCAAGAGCTCCGGAAAGCAGCTTCTGCCGAAGGAGGCTCGCCTCTTGCGGTTACCTTCTCTGAGCTCCGGAGTCCTGGCTTCTGCCTTTCTTGCTCTTAATGCAAGCAGAAAGCTTTTGCACTGCGTCTGGCGAGGAGAACGTGTGACAGGACAGCACATGTTTGTGCAGCTCACCCCTGCCACTGACACAAGCACGGATTTGCAGCACCCTATTCCACCCATGGTGTGACAGGTTTCTGCGCTGTGCAGGGCATTTCTCTGCATCTGGGAGTCCAAGGGAAAGTAAAATTGTTGTCGCAGAGAGCAGCAACAGCAGTAGGGAGCAGCAGAAGGAAGTCTTGCCCGTACTTCTTCTACAAGACAACTAGAGACTTGTCAGCAAGCGGCTGAGCAGCATCTACGTTCCACTTGCAGTCTGAAAGTTTCCCGTGCCACATGCCTGTTCAACACCTTCCTTATTCGCCTGCCCGCAGCGCTCGCGCTTTCCCCCGCCCGCGCTCTGACCGGCACTCTCCCTCTGACACACATGGTTCCTTGGCCGGTTGCCAAGAGCTCCGGAAAGCAGCTTCTGCCGAAGGAGGCTCGCCTCTTGCGGTTACCTTCTCTGAGCTCCGGAGTCCTGGCTTCTGCCTTTCTTGCTCTTAATGCTAGCGGAAAGCTTTTGCACTGCGTCTGGCGAGGAGAACGTGTGACAGGACAGCACATGTTTGTGCAGCTCACCCCTGCCACTGACACAAGCACGGATTTGCAGCACCCTATTCCACCCATGGTGTGACAGGTTTCTGCGCTGTGCAGGGCATTTCTCTGCATCTGGGAGTCCAAGGGAAAGTAAAATTGTTGTCGCAGAGAGCAGCAACAGCAGTAGGGAGCAGCAGAAGGAAGTCTTGCCCGTACTTCTTCTACAAGACAACTAGAGACTTGTCAGCAAGCGGCTGAGCAGCATCTACGTTCCACTTGCAGTCTGAAAGTTTCCCGTGCCAGATACCTGTTCAACACCTTCCTTATTCGCCTGCCCGCAGCGCTCGCGCTTTCCCCTGCCCGCGCTCTGACCGGCACTCTCCCTCTGACACACATGGTTCCTTGGCCGGTTGCCAAGAGCTCCTGAAAGCAGCTTCTGCCGAAGGAGGCTCGCCTCTTGCGGTTACCTTCTCTGAGCTCCGGAGTCCTGGCTTCTGCCTTTCTTGCTCTTAATGCAAGCAGAAAGCTTTTGCACTGCGTCTGGCGAGGAGAACGTGTGACAGGACAGCACATGTTTGTGCAGCTCACCCCTGCCACTGACACAAGCACGGATTTGCAGCACCCTATTCCACCCTTAGTGTGACAGGTTTCTGCGCTGTGCAGGGCATTTCTCTGCATCTGGGAGTCCAAGGGAAAGTAAAATTGTTGTCGCAGAGAGCAGCAACAGCAGTAGGGAGCAGCAGAAGGAAGTCGTGGCCGTACTTCTTCTACAAGACAACTAGAGACTTGTCAGCAAGCGGCTGAGCAGCATCTACGTTCCACTTGCAGTCTGAAAGTTTCCAGTGCCACATGCCTGTTCAACACCTTCCTTATTCGCCTGCCCGCAGCGCTCGCGCTTTCCCCCGCCCGCGCTCTGACCGGCACTCTCCCTCTGACACACATGGTTCCTTGGCCGGTTGCCAAGAGCTCCTGAAAGCAGCTTCTGCCGAAGGAGGCTCGCCTCTTGCGGTTACCTTCTCTGAGCTCCGGAGTCCTGGCTTCTGCCTTTCTTGCTCTTAATGCAAGCAGAAAGCTTTTGCACTGCGTCTGGCGAGGAGAACGTGTGACAGGACAGCACATGTTTGTGCAGCTCACCCCTGCCACTGACACAAGCACGGATTTGCAGCACCCTATTCCACCCATGGTGTGACAGGTTTCTGCGCTGTGCAGGGCATTTCTCTGCATCTGGGAGTCCAAGGGAAAGTAAAATTGTTGTCGCAGAGAGCAGCAACAGCAGTAGGGAGCAGCAGAAGGAAGTCGTTTCAGTACTTCTTCCACACGACATCTAGCAACTAATCAGCAAGCGTGCGACCGGCAGCGATGTGCCACTTGCAATCTGAAAGTTTCCCGTGCCACATGCCTGTTCAACACCTTCCTTATTCGCCTGCCCGCAGCGCTCGCGCTTTCCCCCGCCCGCGCTCTGACCGGCACTCTCCCTCTGACACACATGGTTCCTTGGCCGGTTGCCAAGAGCTCCGGAAAGCAGCTTCTGCCGAAGGAGGTTCGCCTCTTGCGGTTACCTTCTCTGAGCTCCGGAGTCCTGGCTTCTGCCTTTCTTGCTCTTAATGCAAGCAGAAAGCTTTTGCACTGCGTCTGGCGAGGAGAACGTGTGACAGGACAGCACATGTTTGTGCAGCTCACTCCTGCCACTGACACAAGCACGGATTTGCAGCACCCTATTCCACCCATGGTGTGACAGGTTTCTGCGCTGTGCAGGGCATTTCTCTGCATCTGGGAGTCCAAGGGAAAGTAAAATTGTTGTCGCAGAGAGCAGCAACAGCAGTAGGGAGCAGCAGAAGGAAGTCTTGCCCGTACTTCTTCTACAAGACAACTAGAGACTTGTCAGCAAGCGGCTGAGCAGCATCTACGTTCCACTTGCAGTCTGAAAGTTTCCAGTGCCACATGCCTGTTCAACACCTTCCTTATTCGCCTGCCCGCAGCGCTCGCGCTTTCCCCCGCCCGCGCTCTGACCGGCACTCTCCCTCTGACACACATGGTTCCTTGGCCGGTTGCCAAGAGCTCCGGAAAGCAGCTTCTGCCGAAGGAGGCTCGCCTCTTGCGGTTACCTTCTCTGAGCTCCGGAGTCCTGGCTTCTGCCTTTCTTGATCTTAATGCAAGCAGAAAGCTTTTGCCCTGCGTCTGGCGAGGAGAACGTGTGACAGGACAGCACATGTTTGTGCAGCTCACCCCTGCCACTGACACAAGCACGGATTTGCAGCACCCTATTCCACCCATGGTGTGACAGGTTTCTGCGCTGTGCAGGGCATTTCTCTGCATCTGGGAGTCCAAGGGAAAGTAAAATTGTTGTCGCAGAGAGCAGCAACAGCAGTAGGGAGCAGCAGAAGGAACTCGTGGCCGTACTTCTTCTACAAGACAACTAGAGACATGTCAGCAAGTGGCTGAGCAGCATCTACGTTCCACTTGCAGTCTGAAAGTTTCCCGTGCCAGATACCTGTTCAACACCTTCCTTATTCGCCTGCCCGCAGCGCTCGCGCTTTCCCCCGCCCGCGCTCTGACCGGCACTCTCCCTCTGACACACATGGTTCCTTGGCCGGTTGCCAAGAGCTCCGGAAAGCAGCTTCTGCCGAAGGAGGCTCGCCTCTTGCGGTTACCTTCTCTGAGCTCCGGAGTCCTGGCTTCTGCCTTTCTTGCTCTTAATGCAAGCAGAAAGCTTTTGCACTGCGTCTGGCGAGGAGAACGTGTGACAGGACAGCACATGTTTGTGCAGCTCACCCCTGCCACTGACACAAGCACGGATTTGCAGCACCCTATTCCACCCATGGTGTGACAGGTTTCTGCGCTGTGCAGGGCATTTCTCTGCATCTGGGAGTCCAAGGGAAAGTAAAATTGTTGTCGCAGAGAGCAGCAACAGCAGTAGGGAGCAGCAGAAGGAAGTCTTGCCCGTACTTCTTCTACAAGACAACTAGAGACTTGTCAGCAAGCGGCTGAGCAGCATCTACGTTCCACTTGCAGTCTGAAAGTTTCCCGTGCCACATGCCTGTTCAACACCTTCCTTATTCGCCTGCCCGCAGCGCTCGCGCTTTCCCCCGCCCGCGCTCTGACCGGCACTCTCCCTCTGACACACATGGTTCCTTGGCCGGTTGCCAAGAGCTCCGGAAAGCAGCTTCTGCCGAAGGAGGCTCGCCTCTTGCGGTTACCTTCTCTGAGCTCCGGAGTCCTGGCTTCTGCCTTTCTTGCTCTTAATGCTAGCGGAAAGCTTTTGCACTGCGTCTGGCGAGGAGAACGTGTGACAGGACAGCACATGTTTGTGCAGCTCACCCCTGCCACTGACACAAGCACGGATTTGCAGCACCCTATTCCACCCATGGTGTGACAGGTTTCTGCGCTGTGCAGGGCATTTCTCTGCATCTGGGAGTCCAAGGGAAAGTAAAATTGTTGTCGCAGAGAGCAGCAACAGCAGTAGGGAGCAGCAGAAGGAAGTCTTGCCCGTACTTCTTCTACAAGACAACTAGAGACTTGTCAGCAAGCGGCTGAGCAGCATCTACGTTCCACTTGCAGTCTGAAAGTTTCCCGTGCCAGATACCTGTTCAACACCTTCCTTATTCGCCTGCCCGCAGCGCTCGCGCTTTCCCCTGCCCGCGCTCTGACCGGCACTCTCCCTCTGACACACATGGTTCCTTGGCCGGTTGCCAAGAGCTCCTGAAAGCAGCTTCTGCCGAAGGAGGCTCGCCTCTTGCGGTTACCTTCTCTGAGCTCCGGAGTCCTGGCTTCTGCCTTTCTTGCTCTTAATGCAAGCAGAAAGCTTTTGCACTGCGTCTGGCGAGGAGAACGTGTGACAGGACAGCACATGTTTGTGCAGCTCACCCCTGCCACTGACACAAGCACGGATTTGCAGCACCCTATTCCACCCTTAGTGTGACAGGTTTCTGCGCTGTGCAGGGCATTTCTCTGCATCTGGGAGTCCAAGGGAAAGTAAAATTGTTGTCGCAGAGAGCAGCAACAGCAGTAGGGAGCAGCAGAAGGAAGTCGTGGCCGTACTTCTTCTACAAGACAACTAGAGACTTGTCAGCAAGCGGCTGAGCAGCATCTACGTTCCACTTGCAGTCTGAAAGTTTCCAGTGCCACATGCCTGTTCAACACCTTCCTTATTCGCCTGCCCGCAGCGCTCGCGCTTTCCCCCGCCCGCGCTCTGACCGGCACTCTCCCTCTGACACACATGGTTCCTTGGCCGGTTGCCAAGAGCTCCTGAAAGCAGCTTCTGCCGAAGGAGGCTCGCCTCTTGCGGTTACCTTCTCTGAGCTCCGGAGTCCTGGCTTCTGCCTTTCTTGCTCTTAATGCAAGCAGAAAGCTTTTGCACTGCGTCTGGCGAGGGGAACGTGTGACAGGACAGCACATGTTTGTGCAGCTCACCCCTGCCACTGACACAAGCACGGATTTGCAGCACCCTATTCCACCCATGGTGTGACAGGTTTCTGCGCTGTGCAGGGCATTTCTCTGCATCTGGGAGTCCAAGGGAAAGTAAAATTGTTGCCGCAGAGAGCAGCAACAGCAGTAGGGAGCAGCAGAAGGAAGTCGTTTCAGTACTTCTTCCACACGACATCTAGCAACTAATCAGCAAGCGTGCGAGCGGCAGCGATGTGCCACTTGCAATCTGAAAGTTTCCCGTGCCACATGCCTGTTCAACACCTTCCTTATTCGCCTGCCCGCAGCGCTCGCGCTTTCCCCCGCCCGCGCTCTGACCGGCACTCTCCCTCTGACACACATGGTTCCTTGGCCGCTTGCCAAGAGCTCCGGAAAGCAGCTTCTGCCGAAGGAGGCTCGCCTCTTGCGGTTACCTTCTCTGAGCTCCAGAGTCCTGGCTTCTGCCTTTCTTGCTCTTAATGCAAGCAGAAAGCTTTTGCACTGCGTCTGGCGAGGAGAACGTGTGACAGGACAGCACATGTTTGTGCAGCTCACCCCTGCCACTGACACAAGCACGGATTTGCAGCACCCTATTCCACCCATGGTGTGACAGGTTTCTGCGCTGTGCAGGGCATTTCTCTGCATCTGGGAGTCCAAGGGAAAGTAAAATTGTTGTCGCAGAGAGCAGCAACAGCAGTAGGGAGCAGCAGAAGGAAGTCGTGGCCGTACTTCTTCTACAAGACAACTAGAGACTTGTCAGCAAGCGGCTGAGCAGCATCTACGTTCCACTTGCAGTCTGAAAGTTTCCAGTGCCACATGCCTGTTCAACACCTTCCTTATTCGCCTGCCCGCAGCGCTCGCGCTTTCCCCCGCCCGCGCTCTGACCGGCACTCTCCCTCTGACACACATGGTTCCTTGGCCGGTTGCCAAGAGCTCCGGAAAGCAGCTTCTGCCGAAGGAGGCTCGCCTCTTGCGGTTACCTTCTCTGAGCTCCGGAGTCCTGGCTTCTGCCTTTCTTGCTCTTAATGCAAGCAGAAAGCTTTTGCACTGCGTCTGGCGAGGAGAACGTGTGACAGGACAGCACATGTTTGTGCAGCTCACCCCTGCCACTGACACAAGCACGGATTTGCAGCACCCTATTCCACCCATGGTGTGACAGGTTTCTGCGCTGTGCAGGGCATTTCTCTGCATCTGGGAGTCCAAGGGAAAGTAAAATTGTTGTCGCAGAGAGCAGCAACAGCAGTAGGGAGCAGCAGAAAGAAGTCTTGCCCGTACTTCTTCTACAAGACAACTAGAGACTTGTCAGCAAGCGGCTGAGCAGCATCTACGTTCCACTTGCAGTCTGAAAGTTTCCCGTGCCACATGCCTGTTCAACACCTTCCTTATTCGCCTGCCCGCAGCGCTCGCGCTTTCCCCCGCCCGCGCTCTGACCGGCACTCTCCCTCTGACACACATGGTTCCTTGGCCGGTTGCAAAGAGCTCCGGAAAGCAGCTTCTGCCGAAGGAGGCTCGCCTCTTGCGGTTACCTTCTCTGAGCTCCGGAGTCCTGGCTTCTGCCTTTCTTGCTCTTAATGCAAGCAGAAAGCTTTTGCACTGCGTCTGGCGAGGAGAACGTGTGACAGGACAGCACATGTTTGTGCAGCTCACCCCTGCCACTGACACAAGCACGGATTTGCAGCACCCTATTCCACCCATGGTGTGACAGGTTTCTGCGCTGTGCAGGGCATTTCTCTGCATCTGGGAGTCCAAGGGAAAGTAAAATTGTTGTCGCAGAGAGCAGCAACAGCAGTAGGGAGCAGCAGAAGGAAGTCGTGGCCGTACTTCTTCTACAAGACAACTAGAGACTTGTCAGCAAGTGGCTGAGCAGCATCTACGTTCCACTTGCAGTCTGAAAGTTTCCCGTGCCAGATACCTGTTCAACACCTTCCTTATTCGCCTGCCCGCAGCGCTCGCGCTTTCCCCCGCCCGCGCTCTGACCGGCACTCTCCCTCTGACACACATGGTTCCTTGGCCGGTTGCCAAGAGCTCCGGAAAGCAGCTTCTGCCGAAGGAGGCTCGCCTCTTGCGGTTACCTTCTCTGAGCTCCGGAGTCCTGGCTTCTGCCTTTCTTGCTCTTAATGCAAGCAGAAAGCTTTTGCACTGCGTCTGGCGAGGAGAACGTGTGACAGGAGAGCACATGTTTGTGCAGCTCACCCCTGCCACTGACACAAGCACGGATTTGCAGCACCCTATTCCACCCATGGTGTGACAGGTTTCTGCGCTGTGCAGGGCATTTCTCTGCATCTGGGAATCCAAGGGAAAGTAAAATTGTTGTCGCAGAGAGCAGCAACAGCAGTAGGGAGCAGCAGAAGGAAGTCTTGCCCGTACTTCTTCTACAAGACAACTAGAGACTTGTCAGCAAGCGGCTGAGCAGCATCTACGTTCCACTTGCAGTCTGAAAGTTTCCCGTGCCAGATACCTGTTCAACACCTTCCTTATTCGCCTGCCCGCAGCGCTCGCGCTTTCCCCTGCCCGCGCTCTGACCGGCACTCTCCCTCTGACACACATGGTTCCTTGGCCGGTTGCCAAGAGCTCCTGAAAGCAGCTTCTGCCGAAGGAGGCTCGCCTCTTGCGGTTACCTTCTCTGAGCTCCGGAGTCCTGGCTTCTGCCTTTCTTGCTCTTAATGCAAGCAGAAAGCTTTTGCACTGCGTCTGGCGAGGAGAACGTGTGACAGGACAGCACATGTTTGTGCAGCTCACCCCTGCCACTGACACAAGCACGGATTTGCAGCACCCTATTCCACCCTTAGTGTGACAGGTTTCTGCGCTGTGCAGGGCATTTCTCTGCATCTGGGAGTCCAAGGGAAAGTAAAATTGTTGTCGCAGAGAGCAGCAACAGCAGTAGGGAGCAGCAGAAGGAAGTCGTGGCCGTACTTCTTCTACAAGACAACTAGAGACTTGTCAGCAAGCGGCTGAGCAGCATCTACGTTCCACTTGCAGTCTGAAAGTTTCCAGTGCCACATGCCTGTTCAACACCTTCCTTATTCGCCTGCCCGCAGCGCTCGCGCTTTCCCCCGCCCGCGCTCTGACCGGCACTCTCCCTCTGACACACATGGTTCCTTGGCCGGTTGCCAAGAGCTCCTGAAAGCAGCTTCTGCCGAAGGAGGCTCGCCTCTTGCGGTTACCTTCTCTGAGCTCCGGAGTCCTGGCTTCTGCCTTTCTTGCTCTTAATGCAAGCAGAAAGCTTTTGCACTGCGTCTGGCGAGGAGAACGTGTGACAGGACAGCACATGTTTGTGCAGCTCACCCCTGCCACTGACACAAGCACGGATTTGCAGCACCCTATTCCACCCATGGTGTGACAGGTTTCTGCGCTGTGCAGGGCATTTCTCTGCATCTGGGAGTCCAAGGGAAAGTAAAATTGTTGCCGCAGAGAGCAGCAACAGCAGTAGGGAGCAGCAGAAGGAAGTCGTTTCAGTACTTCTTCCACACGACATCTAGCAACTAATCAGCAAGCGTGCGAGCGGCAGCGATGTGCCACTTGCAATCTGAAAGTTTCCCGTGCCACATGCCTGTTCAACACCTTCCTTATTCGCCTGCCCGCAGCGCTCGCGCTTTCCCCCGCCCGCGCTCTGACCGGCACTCTCCCTCTGACACACATGGTTCCTTGGCCGGTTGCCAAGAGCTCCGGAAAGCAGCTTCTGCCGAAGGAGGCTCGCCTCTTGCGGTTACCTTCTCTGAGCTCCGGAGTCCTGGCTTCTGCCTTTCTTGCTCTTAATGCAAGCAGAAAGCTTTTGCACTGCGTCTGGCGAGGAGAACGTGTGACAGGACAGCACATGTTTGTGCAGCTCACCCCTGCCACTGACACAAGCACGGATTTGCAGCACCCTATTCCACCCATGGTGTGACAGGTTTCTGCGCTGTGCAGGGCATTTCTCTGCATCTGGGAGTCCAAGGGAAAGTAAAATTGTTGTCGCAGAGAGCAGCAACAGCAGTAGGGAGCAGCAGAAGGAAGTCGTGGCCGTACTTCTTCTACAAGACAACTAGAGACTTGTCAGCAAGCGGCTGAGCAGCATCTACGTTCCACTTGCAGTCTGAAAGTTTCCAGTGCCACATGCCTGTTCAACACCTTCCTTATTCGCCTGCCCGCAGCGCTCGCGCTTTCCCCCGCCCGCGCTCTGACCGGCACTCTCCCTCTGACACACATGGTTCCTTGGCCGGTTGCCAAGAGCTCCGGAAAGCAGCTTCTGCCGAAGGAGGCTCGCCTCTTGCGGTTACCTTCTCTGAGCTCCGGAGTCCTGGCTTCTGCCTTTCTTGCTCTTAATGCAAGCAGAAAGCTTTTGCACTGCGTCTGGCGAGGAGAACGTGTGACAGGACAGCACATGTTTGTGCAGCTCACCCCTGCCACTGACACAAGCACGGATTTGCAGCACCCTATTCCACCCATGGTGTGACAGGTTTCTGCGCTGTGCAGGGCATTTCTCTGCATCTGGGAGTCCAAGGGAAAGTAAAATTGTTGTCGCAGAGAGCAGCAACAGCAGTAGGGAGCAGCAGAAGGAAGTCGTTTCAGTACTTCTTCCACACGACATCTAGCAACTAATCAGCAAGCGTGCGAGCGGCAGCGATGTGCCACTTGCAATCTGAAAGTTTCCCGTGCCACATGCCTGTTCAACACCTTCCTTATTCGCCTGCCCGCAGCGCTCGCGCTTTCCCCCGCCCGCGCTCTGACCGGCACTCTCCCTCTGACACACATGGTTCCTTGGCCGGTTGCCAAGAGCTCCGGAAAGCAGCTTCTGCCGAAGGAGGTTCGCCTCTTGCGGTTACCTTCTCTGAGCTCCGGAGTCCTGGCTTCTGCCTTTCTTGCTCTTAATGCAAGCAGAAAGCTTTTGCACTGCGTCTGGCGAGGAGAACGTGTGACAGGACAGCACATGTTTGTGCAGCTCACTCCTGCCACTGACACAAGCACGGATTTGCAGCACCCTATTCCACCCATGGTGTGACAGGTTTCTGCGCTGTGCAGGGCATTTCTCTGCATCTGGGAGTCCAAGGGAAAGTAAAATTGTTGTCGCAGAGAGCAGCAACAGCAGTAGGGAGCAGCAGAAGGAAGTCTTGCCCGTACTTCTTCTACAAGACAACTAGAGACTTGTCAGCAAGCGGCTGAGCAGCATCTACGTTCCACTTGCAGTCTGAAAGTTTCCCGTGCCACATGCCTGTTCAACACCTTCCTTATTCGCCTGCCCGCAGCGCTCGCGCTTTCCCCCGCCCGCGCTCTGACCGGCACTCTCCCTCTGACACACATGGTTCCTTGGCCGGTTGCAAAGAGCTCCGGAAAGCAGCTTCTGCCGAAGGAGGTTCGCCTCTTGCGGTTACCTTCTCTGAGCTCCGGAGTCCTGGCTTCTGCCTTTCTTGCTCTTAATGCAAGCAGAAAGCTTTTGCACTGCGTCTGGCGAGGAGAACGTGTGACAGGACAGCACATGTTTGTGCAGCTCACTCCTGCCACTGACACAAGCACGGATTTGCAGCACCCTATTCCACCCATGGTGTGACAGGTTTCTGCGCTGTGCAGGGCATTTCTCTGCATCTGGGAGTCCAAGGGAAAGTAAAATTGTTGTCGCAGAGAGCAGCAACAGCAGTAGGGAGCAGCAGAAGGAAGTCTTGCCCGTACTTCTTCTACAAGACAACTAGAGACTTGTCAGCAAGCGGCTGAGCAGCATCTACGTTCCACTTGCAGTCTGAAAGTTTCCAGTGCCACATGCCTGTTCAACACCTTCCTTATTCGCCTGCCCGCAGCGCTCGCGCTTTCCCCCGCCCGCGCTCTGACCGGCACTCTCCCTCTGACACACATGGTTCCTTGGCCGGTTGCCAAGAGCTCCGGAAAGCAGCTTCTGCCGAAGGAGGCTCGCCTCTTGCGGTTACCTTCTCTGAGCTCCGGAGTCCTGGCTTCTGCCTTTCTTGCTCATAATGCAAGCAGAAAGCTTTTGCCCTGCGTCTGGCGAGGAGAACGTGTGACAGGACAGCACATGTTTGTGCAGCTCACCCCTGCCACTGACACAAGCACGGATTTGCAGCACCCTATTCCACCCATGGTGTGACAGGTTTCTGCGCTGTGCAGGGCATTTCTCTGCATCTGGGAGTCCAAGGGAAAGTAAAATTGTTGTCGCAGAGAGCAGCAACAGCAGTAGGGAGCAGCAGAAGGAACTCGTGGCCGTACTTCTTCTACAAGACAACTAGAGACATGTCAGCAAGTGGCTGAGCAGCATCTACGTTCCACTTGCAGTCTGAAAGTTTCCCGTGCCAGATACCTGTTCAACACCTTCCTTATTCGCCTGCCCGCAGCGCTCGCGCTTTCCCCCGCCCGCGCTCTGACCGGCACTCTCCCTCTGACACACATGGTTCCTTGGCCGGTTGCCAAGAGCTCCGGAAAGCAGCTTCTGCCGAAGGAGGCTCGCCTCTTGCGGTTACCTTCTCTGAGCTCCGGAGTCCTGGCTTCTGCCTTTCTTGCTCTTAATGCAAGCAGAAAGCTTTTGCACTGCGTCTGGCGAGGAGAACGTGTGACAGGACAGCACATGTTTGTGCAGCTCACCCCTGCCACTGACACAAGCACGGATTTGCAGCACCCTATTCCACCCATGGTGTGACAGGTTTCTGCGCTGTGCAGGGCATTTCTCTGCATCTGGGAGTCCAAGGGAAAGTAAAATTGTTGTCGCAGAGAGCAGCAACAGCAGTAGGGAGCAGCAGAAGGAAGTCTTGCCCGTACTTCTTCTACAAGACAACTAGAGACTTGTCAGCAAGCGGCTGAGCAGCATCTACGTTCCACTTGCAGTCTGAAAGTTTCCCGTGCCACATGCCTGTTCAACACCTTCCTTATTCGCCTGCCCGCAGCGCTCGCGCTTTCCCCCGCCCGCGCTCTGACCGGCACTCTCCCTCTGACACACATGGTTCCTTGGCCGGTTGCCAAGAGCTCCGGAAAGCAGCTTCTGCCGAAGGAGGCTCGCCTCTTGCGGTTACCTTCTCTGAGCTCCGGAGTCCTGGCTTCTGCCTTTCTTGCTCTTAATGCTAGCGGAAAGCTTTTGCACTGCGTCTGGCGAGGAGAACGTGTGACAGGACAGCACATGTTTGTGCAGCTCACCCCTGCCACTGACACAAGCACGGATTTGCAGCACCCTATTCCACCCATGGTGTGACAGGTTTCTGCGCTGTGCAGGGCATTTCTCTGCATCTGGGAGTCCAAGGGAAAGTAAAATTGTTGTCGCAGAGAGCAGCAACAGCAGTAGGGAGCAGCAGAAGGAAGTCTTGCCCGTACTTCTTCTACAAGACAACTAGAGACTTGTCAGCAAGCGGCTGAGCAGCATCTACGTTCCACTTGCAGTCTGAAAGTTTCCCGTGCCAGATACCTGTTCAACACCTTCCTTATTCGCCTGCCCGCAGCGCTCGCGCTTTCCCCTGCCCGCGCTCTGACCGGCACTCTCCCTCTGACACACATGGTTCCTTGGCCGGTTGCCAAGAGCTCCTGAAAGCAGCTTCTGCCGAAGGAGGCTCGCCTCTTGCGGTTACCTTCTCTGAGCTCCGGAGTCCTGGCTTCTGCCTTTCTTGCTCTTAATGCAAGCAGAAAGCTTTTGCACTGCGTCTGGCGAGGAGAACGTGTGACAGGACAGCACATGTTTGTGCAGCTCACCCCTGCCACTGACACAAGCACGGATTTGCAGCACCCTATTCCACCCTTAGTGTGACAGGTTTCTGCGCTGTGCAGGGCATTTCTCTGCATCTGGGAGTCCAAGGGAAAGTAAAATTGTTGTCGCAGAGAGCAGCAACAGCAGTAGGGAGCAGCAGAAGGAAGTCGTGGCCGTACTTCTTCTACAAGACAACTAGAGACTTGTCAGCAAGCGGCTGAGCAGCATCTACGTTCCACTTGCAGTCTGAAAGTTTCCAGTGCCACATGCCTGTTCAACACCTTCCTTATTCGCCTGCCCGCAGCGCTCGCGCTTTCCCCCGCCCGCGCTCTGACCGGCACTCTCCCTCTGACACACATGGTTCCTTGGCCGGTTGCCAAGAGCTCCTGAAAGCAGCTTCTGCCGAAGGAGGCTCGCCTCTTGCGGTTACCTTCTCTGAGCTCCGGAGTCCTGGCTTCTGCCTTTCTTGCTCTTAATGCAAGCAGAAAGCTTTTGCACTGCGTCTGGCGAGGGGAACGTGTGACAGGACAGCACATGTTTGTGCAGCTCACCCCTGCCACTGACACAAGCACGGATTTGCAGCACCCTATTCCACCCATGGTGTGACAGGTTTCTGCGCTGTGCAGGGCATTTCTCTGCATCTGGGAGTCCAAGGGAAAGTAAAATTGTTGCCGCAGAGAGCAGCAACAGCAGTAGGGAGCAGCAGAAGGAAGTCGTTTCAGTACTTCTTCCACACGACATCTAGCAACTAATCAGCAAGCGTGCGAGCGGCAGCGATGTGCCACTTGCAATCTGAAAGTTTCCCGTGCCACATGCCTGTTCAACACCTTCCTTATTCGCCTGCCCGCAGCGCTCGCGCTTTCCCCCGCCCGCGCTCTGACCGGCACTCTCCCTCTGACACACATGGTTCCTTGGCCGCTTGCCAAGAGCTCCGGAAAGCAGCTTCTGCCGAAGGAGGCTCGCCTCTTGCGGTTACCTTCTCTGAGCTCCAGAGTCCTGGCTTCTGCCTTTCTTGCTCTTAATGCAAGCAGAAAGCTTTTGCACTGCGTCTGGCGAGGAGAACGTGTGACAGGACAGCACATGTTTGTGCAGCTCACCCCTGCCACTGACACAAGCACGGATTTGCAGCACCCTATTCCACCCATGGTGTGACAGGTTTCTGCGCTGTGCAGGGCATTTCTCTGCATCTGGGAGTCCAAGGGAAAGTAAAATTGTTGTCGCAGAGAGCAGCAACAGCAGTAGGGAGCAGCAGAAGGAAGTCGTGGCCGTACTTCTTCTACAAGACAACTAGAGACTTGTCAGCAAGCGGCTGAGCAGCATCTACGTTCCACTTGCAGTCTGAAAGTTTCCAGTGCCACATGCCTGTTCAACACCTTCCTTATTCGCCTGCCCGCAGCGCTCGCGCTTTCCCCCGCCCGCGCTCTGACCGGCACTCTCCCTCTGACACACATGGTTCCTTGGCCGGTTGCCAAGAGCTCCGGAAAGCAGCTTCTGCCGAAGGAGGCTCGCCTCTTGCGGTTACCTTCTCTGAGCTCCGGAGTCCTGGCTTCTGCCTTTCTTGCTCTTAATGCAAGCAGAAAGCTTTTGCACTGCGTCTGGCGAGGAGAACGTGTGACAGGACAGCACATGTTTGTGCAGCTCACCCCTGCCACTGACACAAGCACGGATTTGCAGCACCCTATTCCACCCATGGTGTGACAGGTTTCTGCGCTGTGCAGGGCATTTCTCTGCATCTGGGAGTCCAAGGGAAAGTAAAATTGTTGTCGCAGAGAGCAGCAACAGCAGTAGGGAGCAGCAGAAGGAAGTCGTGGCCGTACTTCTTCTACAAGACAACTAGAGACTTGTCAGCAAGTGGCTGAGCAGCATCTACGTTCCACTTGCAGTCTGAAAGTTTCCCGTGCCAGATACCTGTTCAACACCTTCCTTATTCGCCTGCCCGCAGCGCTCGCGCTTTCCCCCGCCCGCGCTCTGACCGGCACTCTCCCTCTGACACACATGGTTCCTTGGCCGCTTGCCAAGAGCTCCGGAAAGCAGCTTCTGCCGAAGGAGGCTCGCCTCTTGCGGTTACCTTCTCTGAGCTCCGGAGTCCTGGCTTCTGCCTTTCTTGCTCTTAATGCAAGCAGAAAGCTTTTGCACTGCGTCTGGCGAGGAGAACGTGTGACAGGAGAGCACATGTTTGTGCAGCTCACCCCTGCCACTGACACAAGCACGGATTTGCAGCACCCTATTCCACCCATGGTGTGACAGGTTTCTGCGCTGTGCAGGGCATTTCTCTGCATCTGGGAATCCAAGGGAAAGTAAAATTGTTGTCGCAGTGAGCAGCAACAGCAGTAGGGAGCAGCAGAAGGAAGTCTTGCCCGTACTTCTTCTACAAGACAACTAGAGACTTGTCAGCAAGCGGCTGAGCAGCATCTACGTTCCACTTGCAGTCTGAAAGTTTCCCGTGCCAGATACCTGTTCAACACCTTCCTTATTCGCCTGCCCGCAGCGCTCGCGCTTTCCCCTGCCCGCGCTCTGACCGGCACTCTCCCTCTGACACACATGGTTCCTTGGCCGGTTGCCAAGAGCTCCTGAAAGCAGCTTCTGCCGAAGGAGGCTCGCCTCTTGCGGTTACCTTCTCTGAGCTCCGGAGTCCTGGCTTCTGCCTTTCTTGCTCTTAATGCAAGCAGAAAGCTTTTGCACTGCGTCTGGCGAGGAGAACGTGTGACAGGACAGCACATGTTTGTGCAGCTCACCCCTGCCACTGACACAAGCACGGATTTGCAGCACCCTATTCCACCCTTAGTGTGACAGGTTTCTGCGCTGTGCAGGGCATTTCTCTGCATCTGGGAGTCCAAGGGAAAGTAAAATTGTTGTCGCAGAGAGCAGCAACAGCAGTAGGGAGCAGCAGAAGGAAGTCGTGGCCGTACTTCTTCTACAAGACAACTAGAGACTTGTCAGCAAGCGGCTGAGCAGCATCTACGTTCCACTTGCAGTCTGAAAGTTTCCAGTGCCACATGCCTGTTCAACACCTTCCTTATTCGCCTGCCCGCAGCGCTCGCGCTTTCCCCCGCCCGCGCTCTGACCGGCACTCTCCCTCTGACACACATGGTTCCTTGGCCGGTTGCCAAGAGCTCCTGAAAGCAGCTTCTGCCGAAGGAGGCTCGCCTCTTGCGGTTACCTTCTCTGAGCTCCGGAGTCCTGGCTTCTGCCTTTCTTGCTCTTAATGCAAGCAGAAAGCTTTTGCACTGCGTCTGGCGAGGAGAACGTGTGACAGGACAGCACATGTTTGTGCAGCTCACCCCTGCCACTGACACAAGCACGGATTTGCAGCACCCTATTCCACCCATGGTGTGACAGGTTTCTGCGCTGTGCAGGGCATTTCTCTGCATCTGGGAGTCCAAGGGAAAGTAAAATTGTTGCCGCAGAGAGCAGCAACAGCAGTAGGGAGCAGCAGAAGGAAGTCGTTTCAGTACTTCTTCCACACGACATCTAGCAACTAATCAGCAAGCGTGCGAGCGGCAGCGATGTGCCACTTGCAATCTGAAAGTTTCCCGTGCCACATGCCTGTTCAACACCTTCCTTATTCGCCTGCCCGCAGCGCTCGCGCTTTCCCCCGCCCGCGCTCTGACCGGCACTCTCCCTCTGACACACATGGTTCCTTGGCCGGTTGCCAAGAGCTCCGGAAAGCAGCTTCTGCCGAAGGAGGCTCGCCTCTTGCGGTTACCTTCTCTGAGCTCCGGAGTCCTGGCTTCTGCCTTTCTTGCTCTTAATGCAAGCAGAAAGCTTTTGCACTGCGTCTGGCGAGGAGAACGTGTGACAGGACAGCACATGTTTGTGCAGCTCACCCCTGCCACTGACACAAGCACGGATTTGCAGCACCCTATTCCACCCATGGTGTGACAGGTTTCTGCGCTGTGCAGGGCATTTCTCTGCATCTGGGAGTCCAAGGGAAAGTAAAATTGTTGTCGCAGAGAGCAGCAACAGCAGTAGGGAGCAGCAGAAGGAAGTCGTGGCCGTACTTCTTCTACAAGACAACTAGAGACTTGTCAGCAAGCGGCTGAGCAGCATCTACGTTCCACTTGCAGTCTGAAAGTTTCCAGTGCCACATGCCTGTTCAACACCTTCCTTATTCGCCTGCCCGCAGCGCTCGCGCTTTCCCCCGCCCGCGCTCTGACCGGCACTCTCCCTCTGACACACATGGTTCCTTGGCCGGTTGCCAAGAGCTCCGGAAAGCAGCTTCTGCCGAAGGAGGCTCGCCTCTTGCGGTTACCTTCTCTGAGCTCCGGAGTCCTGGCTTCTGCCTTTCTTGCTCTTAATGCAAGCAGAAAGCTTTTGCACTGCGTCTGGCGAGGAGAACGTGTGACAGGACAGCACATGTTTGTGCAGCTCACCCCTGCCACTGACACAAGCACGGATTTGCAGCACCCTATTCCACCCATGGTGTGACAGGTTTCTGCGCTGTGCAGGGCATTTCTCTGCATCTGGGAGTCCAAGGGAAAGTAAAATTGTTGTCGCAGAGAGCAGCAACAGCAGTAGGGAGCAGCAGAAGGAAGTCGTTTCAGTACTTCTTCCACACGACATCTAGCAACTAATCAGCAAGCGTGCGAGCGGCAGCGATGTGCCACTTGCAATCTGAAAGTTTCCCGTGCCACATGCCTGTTCAACACCTTCCTTATTCGCCTGCCCGCAGCGCTCGCGCTTTCCCCCGCCCGCGCTCTGACCGGCACTCTCCCTCTGACACACATGGTTCCTTGGCCGCTTGCCAAGAGCTCCGGAAAGCAGCTTCTGCCGAAGGAGGTTCGCCTCTTGCGGTTACCTTCTCTGAGCTCCGGAGTCCTGGCTTCTGCCTTTCTTGCTCTTAATGCAAGCAGAAAGCTTTTGCACTGCGTCTGGCGAGGAGAACGTGTGACAGGACAGCACATGTTTGTGCAGCTCACTCCTGCCACTGACACAAGCACGGATTTGCAGCACCCTATTCCACCCATGGTGTGACAGGTTTCTGCGCTGTGCAGGGCATTTCTCTGCATCTGGGAGTCCAAGGGAAAGTAAAATTGTTGTCGCAGAGAGCAGCAACAGCAGTAGGGAGCAGCAGAAGGAAGTCTTGCCCGTACTTCTTCTACAAGACAACTAGAGACTTGTCAGCAAGCGGCTGAGCAGCATCTACGTTCCACTTGCAGTCTGAAAGTTTCCCGTGCCACATGCCTGTTCAACACCTTCCTTATTCGCCTGCCCGCAGCGCTCGCGCTTTCCCCCGCCCGCGCTCTGACCGGCACTCTCCCTCTGACACACATGGTTCCTTGGCCGGTTGCAAAGAGCTCCGGAAAGCAGCTTCTGCCGAAGGAGGCTCGCCTCTTGCGGTTACCTTCTCTGAGCTCCGGAGTCCTGGCTTCTGCCTTTCTTGCTCATAATGCAAGCAGAAAGCTTTTGCCCTGCGTCTGGCGAGGAGAACGTGTGACAGGACAGCACATGTTTCTGCAGCTCACCCCTGCCACTGACACAAGCACGGATTTGCAGCACCCTATTCCACCCATGGTGTGACAGGTTTCTGCGCTGTGCAGGGCATTTCTCTGCATCTGGGAGTCCAAGGGAAAGTAAAATTGTTGTCGCAGAGAGCAGCAACAGCAGTAGGGAGCAGCAGAAGGAACTCGTGGCCGTACTTCTTCTACAAGACAACTAGAGACATGTCAGCAAGTGGCTGAGCAGCATCTACGTTCCACTTGCAGTCTGAAAGTTTCCCGTGCCAGATACCTGTTCAACACCTTCCTTATTCGCCTGCCCGCAGCGCTCGCGCTTTCCCCCGCCCGCGCTCTGACCGGCACTCTCCCTCTGACACACATGGTTCCTTGGCCGGTTGCCAAGAGCTCCGGAAAGCAGCTTCTGCCGAAGGAGGCTCGCCTCTTGCGGTTACCTTCTCTGAGCTCCGGAGTCCTGGCTTCTGCCTTTCTTGCTCTTAATGCAAGCAGAAAGCTTTTGCACTGCGTCTGGCGAGGAGAACGTGTGACAGGACAGCACATGTTTGTGCAGCTCACCCCTGCCACTGACACAAGCACGGATTTGCAGCACCCTATTCCACCCATGGTGTGACAGGTTTCTGCGCTGTGCAGGGCATTTCTCTGCATCTGGGAGTCCAAGGGAAAGTAAAATTGTTGTCGCAGAGAGCAGCAACAGCAGTAGGGAGCAGCAGAAGGAAGTCTTGCCCGTACTTCTTCTACAAGACAACTAGAGACTTGTCAGCAAGCGGCTGAGCAGCATCTACGTTCCACTTGCAGTCTGAAAGTTTCCCGTGCCACATGCCTGTTCAACACCTTCCTTATTCGCCTGCCCGCAGCGCTCGCGCTTTCCCCCGCCCGCGCTCTGACCGGCACTCTCCCTCTGACACACATGGTTCCTTGGCCGGTTGCCAAGAGCTCCTGAAAGCAGCTTCTGCCGAAGGAGGCTCGCCTCTTGCGGTTACCTTCTCTGAGCTCCGGAGTCTTGGCTTCTGCCTTTCTTGCTCATAATGCAAGCAGAAAGCTTTTGCACTGCGTCTGGCGAGGAGAACGTGTGACAGGACAGCACATGTTTGTGCAGCTCACCCCTGCCACTGACACAAGCACGGATTTGCAGCACCCTATTCCACCCTTAGTGTGACAGGTTTCTGCGCTGTGCAGGGCATTTCTCTGCATCTGGGAGTCCAAGGGAAAGTAAAATTGTTGCCGCAGAGAGCAGCAACAGCAGTAGGGAGCAGCAGAAGGAAGTCGTTTCAGTACTTCTTCCACACGACATCTAGCAACTAATCAGCAAGCGTGCGAGCGGCAGCGATGTGCCACTTGCAATCTGAAAGTTTCCCGTGCCACATGCCTGTTCAACACCTTCCTTATTCGCCTGCCCGCAGCGCTCGCGCTTTCCCCCGCCCGCGCTCTGACCGGCACTCTCCCTCTGACACACATGGTTCCTTGGCCGGTTGCCAAGAGCTCCGGAAAGCAGCTTCTGCCGAAGGAGGCTCGCCTCTTGCGGTTACCTTCTCTGAGCTCCAGAGTCCTGGCTTCTGCCTTTCTTGCTCTTAATGCAAGCAGAAAGCTTTTGCACTGCGTCTGGCGAGGAGAACGTGTGACAGGACAGCACATGTTTGTGCAGCTCACCCCTGCCACTGACACAAGCACGGATTTGCAGCACCCTATTCCACCCTTAGTGTGACAGGTTTCTGCGCTGTGCAGGGCATTTCTCTGCATCTGGGAGTCCAAGGGAAAGTAAAATTGTTGTCGCAGAGAGCAGCAACAGCAGTAGGGAGCAGCAGAAGGAAGTCTTGCCCGTACTTCTTCTACAAGACAACTAGAGACTTGTCAGCAAGCGGCTGAGCAGCATCTACGTTCCACTTGCAGTCTGAAAGTTTCCAGTGCCACATGCCTGTTCAACACCTTCCTTATTCGCCTGCCCGCAGCGCTCGCGCTTTCCCCCGCCCGCGCTCTGACCGGCACTCTCCCTCTGACACACATGGTTCCTTGGCCGGTTGCCAAGAGCTCCGGAAAGCAGCTTCTGCCGAAGGAGGCTCGCCTCTTGCGGTTACCTTCTCTGAGCTCCGGAGTCCTGGCTTCTGCCTTTCTTGCTCTTAATGCAAGCAGAAAGCTTTTGCACTGCGTCTGGCGAGGAGAACGTGTGACAGGACAGCACATGTTTGTGCAGCTCACCCCTGCAACTGACACAAGCACGGATTTGCAGCACCCTATTCCACCCATGGTGTGACAGGTTTCTGTGCTGTGCAGGGCATTTCTCTGCATCTGGGAGTCCAAGGGAAAGTAAAATTGTTGTCGCAGAGAGCAGCAACAGCAGTAGGGAGCAGCAGAAGGAAGTCGTGGCCGTACTTCTTCTACAAGACAACTAGAGACTTGTCAGCAAGCGGCTGAGCAGCATCTACGTTCCACTTGCAGTCTGAAAGTTTCCCGTGCCAGATACCTGTTCAACACCTTCCTTATTCGCCTGCCCGCAGCGCTCGCGCTTTCCCCTGCCCGCGCTCTGACCGGCACTCTCCCTCTGACACACATGGTTCCTTGGCCGGTTGCCAAGAGCTCCGGAAAGCAGCTTCTGCCGAAGGAGGCTCGCCTCTTGCGGTTACCTTCTCTGAGCTCCGGAGTCCTGGCTTCTGCCTTTCTTGCTCTTAATGCAAGCAGAAAGCTTTTGCACTGCGTCTGGCGAGGAGAACGTGTGACAGGAGAGCACATGTTTGTGCAGCTCACCCCTGCCACTGACACAAGCACGGATTTGCAGCACCCTATTCCACCCTTAGTGTGACAGGTTTCTGCGCTGTGCAGGGCATTTCTCTGCATCTGGGAGTCCAAGGGAAAGTAAAATTGTTGCCGCAGAGAGCAGCAACAGCAGTAGGGAGCAGCAGAAGGAAGTCGTTTCAGTACTTCTTCCACACGACATCTAGTAACTAATCAGCAAGCGTGCGAGCGGCAGCGATGTGCCACTTGCAATCTGAAAGTTTCCCGTGCCACATGCCTGTTCAACACCTTCCTTATTCGCCTGCCCGCAGCGCTCGCGCTTTCCCCCGCCCGCGCTCTGACCGGCACTCTCCCTCTGACACACATGGTTCCTTGGCCGCTTGCCAAGAGCTCCGGAAAGCAGCTTCTGCCGAAGGAGGCTCGCCTCTTGCGGTTACCTTCTCTGAGCTCCGGAGTCCTGGCTTCTGCCTTTCTTGCTCTTAATGCAAGCAGAAAGCTTTTGCACTGCGTCTGGCGAGGAGAACGTGTGACAGGACAGCACATGTTTGTGCAGCTCACCCCTGCCACTGACACAAGCACGGATTTGCAGCACCCTATTCCACCCATGGTGTGACAGGTTTCTGCGCTGTGCAGGGCATTTCTCTGCATCTGGGAGTCCAAGGGAAAGTAAAATTGTTGTCGCAGAGAGCAGCAACAGCAGTAGGGAGCAGCAGAAGGAAGTCGTGGCCGTACTTCTTCTACAAGACAACTAGAGACTTGTCAGCAAGCGGCTGAGCAGCATCTACGTTCCACTTGCAGTCTGAAAGTTTCCAGTGCCACATGCCTGTTCAACACCTTCCTTATTCGCCTGCCCGCAGCGCTCGCGCTTTCCCCCGCCCGCGCTCTGACCGGCACTCTCCCTCTGACACACATGGTTCCTTGGCCGGTTGCCAAGAGCTCCGGAAAGCAGCTTCTGCCGAAGGACGCTCGCCTCTTGCGGTTACCTTCTCTGAGCTCCGGAGTCCTGGCTTCTGCCTTTCTTGCTCTTAATGCAAGCAGAAAGCTTTTGCACTGCGTCTGGCGAGGAGAACGTGTGACAGGACAGCACATGTTTGTGCAGCTCACCCCTGCCACTGACACAAGCACGGATTTGCAGCACCCTATTCCACCCATGGTGTGACAGGTTTCTGCGCTGTGCAGGGCATTTCTCTGCATCTGGGAGTCCAAGGGAAAGTAAAATTGTTGTCGCAGAGAGCAGCAACAGCAGTAGGGAGCAGCAGAAGGAAGTCGTTTCAGTACTTCTTCCACACGACATCTAGCAACTAATCAGCAAGCGTGCGACCGGCAGCGATGTGCCACTTGCAATCTGAAAGTTTCCCGTGCCACATGCCTGTTCAACACCTTCCTTATTCGCCTGCCCGCAGCGCTCGCGCTTTCCCCCGCCCGCGCTCTGACCGGCACTCTCCCTCTGACACACATGGTTCCTTGGCCGGTTGCCAAGAGCTCCGGAAAGCAGCTTCTGCCGAAGGAGGTTCGCCTCTTGCGGTTACCTTCTCTGAGCTCCGGAGTCCTGGCTTCTGCCTTTCTTGCTCTTAATGCAAGCAGAAAGCTTTTGCACTGCGTCTGGCGAGGAGAACGTGTGACAGGACAGCACATGTTTGTGCAGCTCACTCCTGCCACTGACACAAGCACGGATTTGCAGCACCCTATTCCACCCATGGTGTGACAGGTTTCTGCGCTGTGCAGGGCATTTCTCTGCATCTGGGAGTCCAAGGGAAAGTAAAATTGTTGTCGCAGAGAGCAGCAACAGCAGTAGGGAGCAGCAGAAGGAAGTCTTGCCCGTACTTCTTCTACAAGACAACTAGAGACTTGTCAGCAAGCGGCTGAGCAGCATCTACGTTCCACTTGCAGTCTGAAAGTTTCCCGTGCCACATGCCTGTTCAACACCTTCCTTATTCGCCTGCCCGCAGCGCTCGCGCTTTCCCCCGCCCGCGCTCTGACCGGCACTCTCCCTCTGACACACATGGTTCCTTGGCCGGTTGCAAAGAGCTCCGGAAAGCAGCTTCTGCCGAAGGAGGCTCGCCTCTTGCGGTTACCTTCTCTGAGCTCCGGAGTCCTGGCTTCTGCCTTTCTTGCTCTTAATGCAAGCAGAAAGCTTTTGCACTGCGTCTGGCGAGGAGAACGTGTGACAGGACAGCACATGTTTGTGCAGCTCACCCCTGCCACTGACACAAGCACGGATTTGCAGCACCCTATTCCACCCATGGTGTGACAGGTTTCTGCGCTGTGCAGGGCATTTCTCTGCATCTGGGAGTCCAAGGGAAAGTAAAATTGTTGTCGCAGAGAGCAGCAACAGCAGTAGGGAGCAGCAGAAGGAAGTCGTGGCCGTACTTCTTCTACAAGACAACTAGAGACTTGTCAGCAAGTGGCTGAGCAGCATCTACGTTCCACTTGCAGTCTGAAAGTTTCCCGTGCCAGATACCTGTTCAACACCTTCCTTATTCGCCTGCCCGCAGCGCTCGCGCTTTCCCCCGCCCGCGCTCTGACCGGCACTCTCCCTCTGACACACATGGTTCCTTGGCCGGTTGCCAAGAGCTCCGGAAAGCAGCTTCTGCCGAAGGAGGCTCGCCTCTTGCGGTTACCTTCTCTGAGCTCCGGAGTCCTGGCTTCTGCCTTTCTTGCTCTTAATGCAAGCAGAAAGCTTTTGCACTGCGTCTGGCGAGGAGAACGTGTGACAGGAGAGCACATGTTTGTGCAGCTCACCTCTGCCACTGACACAAGCACGGATTTGCAGCACCCTATTCCACCCATGGTGTGACAGGTTTCTGCGCTGTGCAGGGCATTTCTCTGCATCTGGGAATCCAAGGGAAAGTAAAATTGTTGTCGCAGAGAGCAGCAACAGCAGTAGGGAGCAGCAGAAGGAAGTCGTTTCAGTACTTCTTCCACACGACATCTAGCAACTAATCAGCAAGCGTGCGACCGGCAGCGATGTGCCACTTGCAATCTGAAAGTTTCCCGTGCCACATGCCTGTTCAACACCTTCCTTATTCGCCTGCCCGCAGCGCTCGCGCTTTCCCCCGCCCGCGCTCTGACCGGCACTCTCCCTCTGACACACATGGTTCCTTGGCCGGTTGCCAAGAGCTCCGGAAAGCAGCTTCTGCCGAAGGAGGTTCGCCTCTTGCGGTTACCTTCTCTGAGCTCCGGAGTCCTGGCTTCTGCCTTTCTTGCTCTTAATGCAAGCAGAAAGCTTTTGCACTGCGTCTGGCGAGGAGAACGTGTGACAGGACAGCACATGTTTGTGCAGCTCACTCCTGCCACTGACACAAGCACGGATTTGCAGCACCCTATTCCACCCATGGTGTGACAGGTTTCTGCGCTGTGCAGGGCATTTCTCTGCATCTGGGAGTCCAAGGGATTGTAAAATTGTTGTCGCAGAGAGCAGCAACAGCAGTAGGGAGCAGCAGAAGGAAGTCTTGCCCGTACTTCTTCTACAAGACAACTAGAGACTTGTCAGCAAGCGGCTGAGCAGCATCTACGTTCCACTTGCAGTCTGAAAGTTTCCAGTGCCACATGCCTGTTCAACACCTTCCTTATTCGCCTGCCCGCAGCGCTCGCGCTTTCCCCCGCCCGCGCTCTGACCGGCACTCTCCCTCTGACACACATGGTTCCTTGGCCGGTTGCCAAGAGCTCCGGAAAGCAGCTTCTGCCGAAGGAGGCTCGCCTCTTGCGGTTACCTTCTCTGAGCTCCGGAGTCCTGGCTTCTGCCTTTCTTGATCTTAATGCAAGCAGAAAGCTTTTGCCCTGCGTCTGGCGAGGAGAACGTGTGACAGGACAGCACATGTTTCTGCAGCTCACCCCTGCCACTGACACAAGCACGGATTTGCAGCACCCTATTCCACCCATGGTGTGACAGGTTTCTGCGCTGTGCAGGGCATTTCTCTGCATCTGGGAGTCCAAGGGAAAGTAAAATTGTTGTCGCAGAGAGCAGCAACAGCAGTAGGGAGCAGCAGAAGGAACTCGTGGCCGTACTTCTTCTACAAGACAACTAGAGACATGTCAGCAAGTGGCTGAGCAGCATCTACGTTCCACTTGCAGTCTGAAAGTTTCCCGTGCCAGATACCTGTTCAACACCTTCCTTATTCGCCTGCCCGCAGCGCTCGCGCTTTCCCCCGCCCGCGCTCTGACCGGCACTCTCCCTCTGACACACATGGTTCCTTGGCCGGTTGCCAAGAGCTCCGGAAAGCAGCTTCTGCCGAAGGAGGCTCGCCTCTTGCGGTTACCTTCTCTGAGCTCCGGAGTCCTGGCTTCTGCCTTTCTTGCTCTTAATGCAAGCAGAAAACTTTTGCACTGCGTCTGGCGAGGAGAACGTGTGACAGGAGAGCACATGTTTGTGCAGCTCACCCCTGCCACTGACACAAGCACGGATTTGCAGCACCCTATTCCACCCATGGTGTGACAGGTTTCTGCGCTGTGCAGGGCATTTCTCTGCATCTGGGAATCCAAGGGAAAGTAAAATTGTTGTCGCAGAGAGCAGCAACAGCAGTAGGGAGCAGCAGAAGGAAGTCGTTTCAGTACTTCTTCCACACGACATCTAGCAACTAATCAGCAAGCGTGCGACCGGCAGCGATGTGCCACTTGCAATCTGAAAGTTTCCAGTGCCACATGCCTGTTCAACACCTTCCTTATTCGCCTGCCCGCAGCGCTCGCGCTTTCCCCCGCCCGCGCTCTGACCGGCACTCTCCCTCTGACACACATGGTTCCTTGGCCGGTTGCCAAGAGCTCCGGAAAGCAGCTTCTGCCGAAGGAGGTTCGCCTCTTGCGGTTACCTTCTCTGAGCTCCGGAGTCCTGGCTTCTGCCTTTCTTGCTCTTAATGCAAGCAGAAAGCTTTTGCACTGCGTCTGGCGAGGAGAACGTGTGACAGGACAGCACATGTTTGTGCAGCTCACTCCTGCCACTGACACAAGCACGGATTTGCAGCACCCTATTCCACCCATGGTGTGACAGGTTTCTGCGCTGTGCAGGGCATTTCTCTGCATCTGGGAGTCCAAGGGAAAGTAAAATTGTTGTCGCAGAGAGCAGCAACAGCAGTAGGGAGCAGCAGAAGGAAGTCTTGCCCGTACTTCTTCTACAAGACAACTAGAGACTTGTCAGCAAGCGGCTGAGCAGCATCTACGTTCCACTTGCAGTCTGAAAGTTTCCAGTGCCACATGCCTGTTCAACACCTTCCTTATTCGCCTGCCCGCAGCGCTCGCGCTTTCCCCCGCCCGCGCTCTGACCGGCACTCTCCCTCTGACACACATGGTTCCTTGGCCGGTTGCCAAGAGCTCCGGAAAGCAGCTTCTGCCGAAGGAGGCTCGCCTCTTGCGGTTACCTTCTCTGAGCTCCGGAGTCCTGGCTTCTGCCTTTCTTGCTCTTAATGCAAGCAGAAAGCTTTTGCACTGCGTCTGGCGAGGAGAACGTGTGACAGGACAGCACATGTTTGTGCAGCTCACCCCTGCCACTGACACAAGCACGGATTTGCAGCACCCTATTCCACCCATGGTGTGACAGGTTTCTGCGCTGTGCAGGGCATTTCTCTGCATCTGGGAGTCCAAGGGAAAGTAAAATTGTTGTCGCAGAGAGCAGCAACAGCAGTAGGGAGCAGCAGAAGGAAGTCTTGCCCGTACTTCTTCTACAAGACAACTAGAGACTTGTCAGCAAGCGGCTGACCAGCATCTACGTTCCACTTGCAGTCTGAAAGTTTCCCGTGCCACATGCCTGTTCAACACCTTCCTTATTCGCCTGCCCGCAGCGCTCGCGCTTTCCCCCGCCCGCGCTCTGACCGGCACTCTCCCTCTGACACACATGGTTCCTTGGCCGGTTGCCAAGAGCTCCGGAAAGCAGCTTCTGCCGAAGGAGGCTCGCCTCTTGCGGTTACCTTCTCTGAGCTCCGGAGTCTTGGCTTCTGCCTTTCTTGCTCATAATGCAAGCAGAAAGCTTTTGCACTGCGTCTGGCGAGGAGAACGTGTGACAGGACAGCACATGTTTGTGCAGATCACTCCTGCCACTGACACAAGCACGGATTTGCAGCACCCTATTCCACCCATGGTGTGACAGGTTTCTGCGCTGTGCAGGGCATTTCTCTGCATCTGGGAGTCCAAGGGAAAGTAAAATTGTTGTCGCAGAGAGCAGCAACAGCAGTAGGGAGCAGCAGAAGGAAGTCTTGCCCGTACTTCTTCTACAAGACAACTAGAGACTTGTCAGCAAGCGGCTGAGCAGCATCTACGTTCCACTTGCAGTCTGAAAGTTTCCCGTGCCACATGCCTGTTCAACACCTTCCTTATTCGCCTGCCCGCAGCGCTCGCGCTTTCCCCCGCCCGCGCTCTGACCGGCACTCTCCCTCTGACACACATGGTTCCTTGGCCGGTTGCCAAGAGCTCCGGAAAGCAGCTTCTGCCGAAGGAGGCTCGCCTCTTGCGGTTACCTTCTCTGAGCTCCGGAGTCCTGGCTTCTGCCTTTCTTGCTCTTAATGCAAGCAGAAAGCTTTTGCACTGCGTCTGGCGAGGAGAACGTGTGACAGGACAGCACATGTTTGTGCAGCTCACCCCTGCCACTGACACAAGCACGGATTTGCAGCACCCTATTCCACCCATGGTGTGACAGGTTTCTGCGCTGTGCAGGGCATTTCTCTGCATCTGGGAGTCCAAGGGAAAGTAAAATTGTTGTCGCAGAGAGCAGCAACAGCAGTAGGGAGCAGCAGAAGGGAGTCGTTTCAGTACTTCTTCCACACGACATCTAGCAACTAATCAGCAAGCGTGCGACCGGCAGCGATGTGCCACTTGCAATCTGAAAGTTTCCCGTGCCACATGCCTGTTCAACACCTTCCTTATTCGCCTGCCCGCAGCGCTCGCGCTTTCCCCCGCCCGCGCTCTGACCGGCACTCTCCCTCTGACACACATGGTTCCTTGGCCGGTTGCCAAGAGCTCCGGAAAGCAGCTTCTGCCGAAGGAGGTTCGCCTCTTGCGGTTACCTTCTCTGAGCTCCGGAGTCCTGGCTTCTGCCTTTCTTGCTCTTAATGCAAGCAGAAAGCTTTTGCACTGCGTCTGGCGAGGAGAACGTGTGACAGGACAGCACATGTTTGTGCAGCTCACTCCTGCCACTGACACAAGCACGGATTCGCAGCACCCTATTCCACCCATGGTGTGACAGGTTTCTGCGCTGTGCAGGGCATTTCTCTGCATCTGGGAGTCCAAGGGAAAGTAAAATTGTTGTCGCAGAGAGCAGCAACAGCAGTAGGGAGCAGCAGAAGGAAGTCTTGCCCGTACTTCTTCTACAAGACAACTAGAGACTTGTCAGCAAGCGGCTGAGCAGCATCTACGTTCCACTTGCAGTCTGAAAGTTTCCCGTGCCACATGCCTGTTCAACACCTTCCTTATTCGCCTGCCCGCAGCGCTCGCGCTTTCCCCCGCCCGCGCTCTGACCGGCACTCTCCCTCTGACACACATGGTTCCTTGGCCGGTTGCAAAGAGCTCCGGAAAGCAGCTTCTGCCGAAGGAGGCTCGCCTCTTGCGGTTACCTTCTCTGAGCTCCGGAGTCCTGGCTTCTGCCTTTCTTGCTCTTAATGCAAGCAGAAAGCTTTTGCACTGCGTCTGGCGAGGAGAACGTGTGACAGGACAGCACATGTTTGTGCAGCTCACCCCTGCCACTGACACAAGCACGGATTTGCAGCACCCTATTCCACCCATGGTGTGACAGGTTTCTGCGCTGTGCAGGGCATTTCTCTGCATCTGGGAGTCCAAGGGAAAGTAAAATTGTTGTCGCAGAGAGCAGCAACAGCAGTAGGGAGCAGCAGAAGGAAGTCGTGGCCGTACTTCTTCTACAAGACAACTAGAGACTTGTCAGCAAGTGGCTGAGCAGCATCTACGTTCCACTTGCAGTCTGAAAGTTTCCCGTGCCAGATACCTGTTCAACACCTTCCTTATTCGCCTGCCCGCAGCGCTCGCGCTTTCCCCCGCCCGCGCTCTGACCGGCACTCTCCCTCTGACACACATGGTTCCTTGGCCGGTTGCCAAGAGCTCCGGAAAGCAGCTTCTGCCGAAGGAGGCTCGCCTCTTGCGGTTACCTTCTCTGAGCTCCGGAGTCCTGGCTTCTGCCTTTCTTGCTCTTAATGCAAGCAGAAAGCTTTTGCACTGCGTCTGGCGAGGAGAACGTGTGACAGGAGAGCACATGTTTGTGCAGCTCACCCCTGCCACTGACACAAGCACGGATTTGCAGCACCCTATTCCACCCATGGTGTGACAGGTTTCTGCGCTGTGCAGGGCATTTCTCTGCATCTGGGAATCCAAGGGAAAGTAAAATTGTTGTCGCAGAGAGCAGCAACAGCAGTAGGGAGCAGCAGAAGGAAGTCGTTTCAGTACTTCTTCCACACGACATCTAGCAACTAATCAGCAAGCGTGCGACCGGCAGCGATGTGCCACTTGCAATCTGAAAGTTTCCCATGCCACATGCCTGTTCAACACCTTCCTTATTCGCCTGCCCGCAGCGCTCGCGCTTTCCCCCGCCCGCGCTCTGACCGGCACTCTCCCTCTGACACACATGGTTCCTTGGCCGGTTGCCAAGAGCTCCGGAAAGCAGCTTCTGCCGAAGGAGGTTCGCCTCTTGCGGTTACCTTCTCTGAGCTCCGGAGTCCTGGCTTCTGCCTTTCTTGCTCTTAATGCAAGCAGAAAGCTTTTGCACTGCGTCTGGCGAGGAGAACGTGTGACAGGACAGCACATGTTTGTGCAGCTCACTCCTGCCACTGACACAAGCACGGATTTGCAGCACCCTATTCCACCCATGGTGTGACAGGTTTCTGCGCTGTGCAGGGCATTTCTCTGCATCTGGGAGTCCAAGGGATTGTAAAATTGTTGTCGCAGAGAGCAGCAACAGCAGTAGGGAGCAGCAGAAGGAAGTCTTGCCCGTACTTCTTCTACAAGACAACTAGAGACTTGTCAGCAAGCGGCTGAGCAGCATCTACGTTCCACTTGCAGTCTGAAAGTTTCCAGTGCCACATGCCTGTTCAACACCTTCCTTATTCGCCTGCCCGCAGCGCTCGCGCTTTCCCCCGCCCGCGCTCTGACCGGCACTCTCCCTCTGACACACATGGTTCCTTGGCCGGTTGCCAAGAGCTCCGGAAAGCAGCTTCTGCCGAAGGAGGCTCGCCTCTTGCGGTTACCTTCTCTGAGCTCCGGAGTCCTGGCTTCTGCCTTTCTTGATCTTAATGCAAGCAGAAAGCTTTTGCCCTGCGTCTGGCGAGGAGAACGTGTGACAGGACAGCACATGTTTCTGCAGCTCACCCCTGCCACTGACACAAGCACGGATTTGCAGCACCCTATTCCACCCATGGTGTGACAGGTTTCTGCGCTGTGCAGGGCATTTCTCTGCATCTGGGAGTCCAAGGGAAAGTAAAATTGTTGTCGCAGAGAGCAGCAACAGCAGTAGGGAGCAGCAGAAGGAACTCGTGGCCGTACTTCTTCTACAAGACAACTAGAGACATGTCAGCAAGTGGCTGAGCAGCATCTACGTTCCACTTGCAGTCTGAAAGTTTCCCGTGCCAGATACCTGTTCAACACCTTCCTTATTCGCCTGCCCGCAGCGCTCGCGCTTTCCCCCGCCCGCGCTCTGACCGGCACTCTCCCTCTGACACACATGGTTCCTTGGCCGGTTGCCAAGAGCTCCGGAAAGCAGCTTCTGCCGAAGGAGGCTCGCCTCTTGCGGTTACCTTCTCTGAGCTCCGGAGTCCTGGCTTCTGCCTTTCTTGCTCTTAATGCAAGCAGAAAGCTTTTGCACTGCGTCTGGCGAGGAGAACGTGTGACAGGAGAGCACATGTTTGTGCAGCTCACCCCTGCCACTGACACAAGCACGGATTTGCAGCACCCTATTCCACCCATGGTGTGACAGGTTTCTGCGCTGTGCAGGGCATTTCTCTGCATCTGGGAATCCAAGGGAAAGTAAAATTGTTGTCGCAGAGAGCAGCAACAGCAGTAGGGAGCAGCAGAAGGAAGTCGTTTCAGTACTTCTTCCACACGACATCTAGCAACTAATCAGCAAGCGTGCGACCGGCAGCGATGTGCCACTTGCAATCTGAAAGTTTCCCGTGCCACATGCCTGTTCAACACCTTCCTTATTCGCCTGCCCGCAGCGCTCGCGCTTTCCCCCGCCCGCGCTCTGACCGGCACTCTCCCTCTGACACACATGGTTCCTTGGCCGGTTGCCAAGAGCTCCGGAAAGCAGCTTCTGCCGAAGGAGGTTCGCCTCTTGCGGTTACCTTCTCTGAGCTCCGGAGTCCTGGCTTCTGCCTTTCTTGCTCTTAATGCAAGCAGAAAGCTTTTGCACTGCGTCTGGCGAGGAGAACGTGTGACAGGACAGCACATGTTTGTGCAGCTCACTCCTGCCACTGACACAAGCACGGATTTGCAGCACCCTATTCCACCCATGGTGTGACAGGTTTCTGCGCTGTGCAGGGCATTTCTCTGCATCTGGGAGTCCAAGGGAAAGTAAAATTGTTGTCGCAGAGAGCAGCAACAGCAGTAGGGAGCAGCAGAAGGAAGTCTTGCCCGTACTTCTTCTACAAGACAACTAGAGACTTGTCAGCAAGCGGCTGAGCAGCATCTACGTTCCACTTGCAGTCTGAAAGTTTCCAGTGCCACATGCCTGTTCAACACCTTCCTTATTCGCCTGCCCGCAGCGCTCGCGCTTTCCCCCGCCCGCGCTCTGACCGGCACTCTCCCTCTGACACACATGGTTCCTTGGCCGGTTGCCAAGAGCTCCGGAAAGCAGCTTCTGCCGAAGGAGGCTCGCCTCTTGCGGTTACCTTCTCTGAGCTCCGGAGTCCTGGCTTCTGCCTTTCTTGCTCTTAATGCAAGCAGAAAGCTTTTGCACTGCGTCTGGCGAGGAGAACGTGTGACAGGACAGCACATGTTTGTGCAGCTCACCCCTGCCACTGACACAAGCACGGATTTGCAGCACCCTATTCCACCCATGGTGTGACAGGTTTCTGCGCTGTGCAGGGCATTTCTCTGCATCTGGGAGTCCAAGGGAAAGTAAAATTGTTGTCGCAGAGAGCAGCAACAGCAGTAGGGAGCAGCAGAAGGAACTCGTGGCCGTACTTCTTCTACAAGACAACTAGAGACATGTCAGCAAGTGGCTGAGCAGCATCTACGTTCCACTTGCAGTCTGAAAGTTTCCCGTGCCAGATACCTGTTCAACACCTTCCTTATTCGCCTGCCCGCAGCGCTCGCGCTTTCCCCCGCCCGCGCTCTGACCGGCACTCTCCCTCTGACACACATGGTTCCTTGGCCGCTTGCCAAGAGCTCCGGAAAGCAGCTTCTGCCGAAGGAGGCTCGCCTCTTGCGGTTACCTTCTCTGAGCTCCGGAGTCCTGGCTTCTGCCTTTCTTGCTCTTAATGCTAGCGGAAAGCTTTTGCACTGCGTCTGGGGAGGAGAACGTGTGACAGGACAGCACATGTTTGTGCAGCTCACCCCTGCCACTGACACAAGCACGGATTTGCAGCACCCTATTCCACCCATGGTGTGACAGGTTTCTGCGCTGTGCAGGGCATTTCTCTGCATCTGGGAGTCCAAGGGAAAGTAAAATTGTTGTCGCAGAGAGCAGCAACAGCAGTAGGGAGCAGCAGAAGGAAGTCTTGCCCGTACTTCTTCTACAAGACAACTAGAGACTTGTCAGCAAGCGGCTGAGCAGCATCTACGTTCCACTTGCAGTCTGAAAGTTTCCCGTGCCAGATACCTGTTCAACACCTTCCTTATTCGCCTGCCCGCAGCGCTCGCGCTTTCCCCCGCCCGCGCTCTGACCGGCACTCTCCCTCTGACACACATGGTTCCTTGGCCGGTTGCCAAGAGCTCCTGAAAGCAGCTTCTGCCGAAGGAGGCTCGCCTCTTGCGGTTACCTTCTCTGAGCTCCGGAGTCCTGGCTTCTGCCTTTCTTGCTCTTAATGCAAGCAGAAAGCTTTTGCACTGCGTCTGGCGAGGAGAACGTGTGACAGGACAGCACATGTTTGTGCAGCTCACCCCTGCCACTGACACAAGCACGGATTTGCAGCACCCTATTCCACCCTTAGTGTGACAGGTTTCTGCGCTGTGCAGGGCATTTCTCTGCATCTGGGAGTCCAAGGGAAAGTAAAATTGTTGTCGCAGAGAGCAGCAACAGCAGTAGGGAGCAGCAGAAGGAAGTCGTGGCCGTACTTCTTCTACAAGACAACTAGAGACTTGTCAGCAAGCGGCTGAGCAGCATCTACGTTCCACTTGCAGTCTGAAAGTTTCCAGTGCCACATGCCTGTTCAACACCTTCCTTATTCGCCTGCCCGCAGCGCTCGCGCTTTCCCCCGCCCGCGCTCTGACCGGCACTCTCCCTCTGACACACATGGTTCCTTGGCCGGTTGCCAAGAGCTCCTGAAAGCAGCTTCTGCCGAAGGAGGCTCGCCTCTTGCGGTTACCTTCTCTGAGCTCCGGAGTCCTGGCTTCTGCCTTTCTTGCTCTTAATGCAAGCAGAAAGCTTTTGCACTGCGTCTGGCGAGGAGAACGTGTGACAGGACAGCACATGTTTGTGCAGCTCACCCCTGCCACTGACACAAGCACGGATTTGCAGCACCCTATTCCACCCTTAGTGTGACAGGTTTCTGCGCTGTGCAGGGCATTTCTCTGCATCTGGGAGTCCAAGGGAAAGTAAAATTGTTGCCGCAGAGAGCAGCAACAGCAGTAGGGAGCAGCAGAAGGAAGTCGTTTCAGTACTTCTTCCACACGACATCTAGCAACTAATCAGCAAGCGTGCGAGCGGCAGCGATGTGCCACTTGCAATCTGAAAGTTTCCCGTGCCACATGCCTGTTCAACACCTTCCTTATTCGCCTGCCCGCAGCGCTCGCGCTTTCCCCCGCCCGCGCTCTGACCGGCACTCTCCCTCTGACACACATGGTTCCTTGGCCGGTTGCCAAGAGCTCCGGAAAGCAGCTTCTGCCGAAGGAGGCTCGCCTCTTGCGGTTACCTTCTCTGAGCTCCAGAGTCCTGGCTTCTGCCTTTCTTGCTCTTAATGCAAGCAGAAAGCTTTTGCACTGCGTCTGGCGAGGAGAACGTGTGACAGGACAGCACATGTTTGTGCAGCTCACCCCTGCCACTGACACAAGCACGGATTTGCAGCACCCTATTCCACCCATGGTGTGACAGGTTTCTGCGCTGTGCAGGGCATTTCTCTGCATCTGGGAGTCCAAGGGAAAGTAAAATTGTTGTCGCAGAGAGCAGCAACAGCAGTAGGGAGCAGCAGAAGGAAGTCTTGCCCGTACTTCTTCTACAAGACAACTAGAGACTTGTCAGCAAGCGGCTGAGCAGCATCTACGTTCCACTTGCAGTCTGAAAGTTTCCAGTGCCACATGCCTGTTCAACACCTTCCTTATTCGCCTGCCCGCAGCGCTCGCGCTTTCCCCCGCCCGCGCTCTGACCGGCACTCTCCCTCTGACACACATGGTTCCTTGGCCGGTTGCCAAGAGCTCCGGAAAGCAGCTTCTGCCGAAGGAGGCTCGCCTCTTGCGGTTACCTTCTCTGAGCTCCAGAGTCCTGGCTTCTGCCTTTCTTGCTCTTAATGCAAGCAGAAAGCTTTTGCACTGCGTCTGGCGAGGAGAACGTGTGACAGGACAGCACATGTTTGTGCAGCTCACCCCTGCCACTGACACAAGCACGGATTTGCAGCACCCTATTCCACCCATGGTGTGACAGGTTTCTGCGCTGTGCAGGGCATTTCTCTGCATCTGGGAGTCCAAGGGAAAGTAAAATTGTTGTCACAGAGAGCAGCAACAGCAGTAGGGAGCAGCAGAAGGAACTCGTGGCCGTACTTCTTCTACAAGACAACTAGAGACTTGTCAGCAAGCGGCTGAGCAGCATCTACGTTCCACTTGCAGTCTGAAAGTTTCCCGTGCCAGATACCTGTTCAACACCTTCCTTATTCGCCTGCCCGCAGCGCTCGCGCTTTCCCCTGCCCGCGCTCTGACCGGCACTCTCCCTCTGACACACATGGTTCCTTGGCCGGTTGCCAAGAGCTCCGGAAAGCAGCTTCTGCCGAAGGAGGCTCGCCTCTTGCGGTTACCTTCTCTGAGCTCCGGAGTCCTGGCTTCTGCCTTTCTTGCTCTTAATGCAAGCAGAAAGCTTTTGCACTGCGTCTGGCGAGGAGAACGTGTGACAGGAGAGCACATGTTTGTGCAGCTCACCCCTGCCACTGACACAAGCACGGATTTGCAGCACCCTATTCCACCCTTAGTGTGACAGGTTTCTGCGCTGTGCAGGGCATTTCTCTGCATCTGGGAGTCCAAGGGAAAGTAAAATTGTTGTCGCAGAGAGCAGCAACAGCAGTAGGGAGCAGCAGAAGCAAGTCGTTTCAGTACTTCTTCCACACGACATCTAGTAACTAATCAGCAAGCGTGCGAGCGGCAGCGATGTGCCACTTGCAATCTGAAAGTTTCCCGTGCCACATGCCTGTTCAACACCTTCCTTATTCGCCTGCCCGCAGCGCTCGCGCTTTCCCCCGCCCGCGCTCTGACCGGCACTCTCCCTCTGACACACATGGTTCCTTGGCCGCTTGCCAAGAGCTCCGGAAAGCAGCTTCTGCCGAAGGAGGCTCGCCTCTTGCGGTTACCTTCTCTGAGCTCCGGAGTCCTGGCTTCTGCCTTTCTTGCTCTTAATGCAAGCAGAAAGCTTTTGCACTGCGTCTGGCGAGGAGAACGTGTGACAGGACAGCACATGTTTGTGCAGCTCACCCCTGCCACTGACACAAGCACGGATTTGCAGCACCCTATTCCACCCATGGTGTGACAGGTTTCTGCGCTGTGCAGGGCATTTCTCTGCATCTGGGAGTCCAAGGGAAAGTAAAATTGTTGTCGCAGAGAGCAGCAACAGCAGTAGGGAGCAGCAGAAGGAAGTCTTGCCCGTACTTCTTCTACAAGACAACTAGAGACTTGTCAGCAAGCGGCTGAGCAGCATCTACGTTCCACTTGCAGTCTGAAAGTTTCCAGTGCCACATGCCTGTTCAACACCTTCCTTATTCGCCTGCCCGCAGCGCTCGCGCTTTCCCCCGCCCGCGCTCTGACCGGCACTCTCCCTCTGACACACATGGTTCCTTGGCCGGTTGCCAAGAGCTCCGGAAAGCAGCTTCTGCCGAAGGAGGCTCGCCTCTTGCGGTTACCTTCTCTGAGCTCCGGAGTCCTGGCTTCTGCCTTTCTTGCTCTTAATGCAAGCAGAAAGCTTTTGCACTGCGTCTGGCGAGGAGAACGTGTGACAGGACAGCACATGTTTGTGCAGCTCACCCCTGCCACTGACACAAGCACGGATTTGCAGCACCCTATTCCACCCATGGTGTGACAGGTTTCTGCGCTGTGCAGGGCATTTCTCTGCATCTGGGAGTCCAAGGGAAAGTAAAATTGTTGTCGCAGAGAGCAGCAACAGCAGTAGGGAGCAGCAGAAGGAAGTCGTTTCAGTACTTCTTCCACACGACATCTAGCAACTAATCAGCAAGCGTGCGACCGGCAGCGATGTGCCACTTGCAATCTGAAAGTTTCCCGTGCCACATGCCTGTTCAACACCTTCCTTATTCGCCTGCCCGCAGCGCTCGCGCTTTCCCCCGCCCGCGCTCTGACCGGCACTCTCCCTCTGACACACATGGTTCCTTGGCCGGTTGCCAAGAGCTCCGGAAAGCAGCTTCTGCCGAAGGAGGCTCGCCTCTTGCGGTTACCTTCTCTGAGCTCCGGAGTCCTGGCTTCTGCCTTTCTTGCTCTTAATGCAAGCAGAAAGCTTTTGCACTGCGTCTGGCGAGGAGAACGTGTGACAGGACAGCACATGTTTGTGCAGCTCACTCCTGCCACTGACACAAGCACGGATTTGCAGCACCCTATTCCACCCATGGTGTGACAGGTTTCTGCGCTGTGCAGGGCATTTCTCTGCATCTGGGAGTCCAAGGGAAAGTAAAATTGTTGTCGCAGAGAGCAGCAACAGCAGTAGGGAGCAGCAGAAGGAAGTCTTGCCCGTACTTCTTCTACAAGACAACTAGAGACTTGTCAGCAAGCGGCTGAGCAGCATCTACGTTCCACTTGCAGTCTGAAAGTTTCCAGTGCCACATGCCTGTTCAACACCTTCCTTATTCGCCTGCCCGCAGCGCTCGCGCTTTCCCCCGCCCGCGCTCTGACCGGCACTCTCCCTCTGACACACATGGTTCCTTGGCCGGTTGCAAAGAGCTCCGGAAAGCAGCTTCTGCCGAAGGAGGCTCGCCTCTTGCGGTTACCTTCTCTGAGCTCCGGAGTCCTGGCTTCTGCCTTTCTTGCTCTTAATGCAAGCAGAAAGCTTTTGCACTGCGTCTGGCGAGGAGAACGTGTGACAGGACAGCACATGTTTGTGCAGCTCACCCCTGCCACTGACACAAGCACGGATTTGCAGCACCCTATTCCACCCATGGTGTGACAGGTTTCTGCGCTGTGCAGGGCATTTCTCTGCATCTGGGAGTCCAAGGGAAAGTAAAATTGTTGTCGCAGAGAGCAGCAACAGCAGTAGGGAGCAGCAGAAGGAAGTCGTGGCCGTACTTCTTCTACAAGACAACTAGAGACTTGTCAGCAAGTGGCTGAGCAGCATCTACGTTCCACTTGCAGTCTGAAAGTTTCCCGTGCCAGATACCTGTTCAACACCTTCCTTATTCGCCTGCCCGCAGCGCTCGCGCTTTCCCCCGCCCGCGCTCTGACCGGCACTCTCCCTCTGACACACATGGTTCCTTGGCCGGTTGCCAAGAGCTCCGGAAAGCAGCTTCTGCCGAAGGAGGCTCGCCTCTTGCGGTTACCTTCTCTGAGCTCCGGAGTCCTGGCTTCTGCCTTTCTTGCTCTTAATGCAAGCAGAAAGCTTTTGCACTGCGTCTGGCGAGGAGAACGTGTGACAGGACAGCACATGTTTGTGCAGCTCACTCCTGCCACTGACACAAGCACGGATTTGCAGCACCCTATTCCACCCATGGTGTGACAGGTTTCTGCGCTGTGCAGGGCATTTCTCTGCATCTGGGAATCCAAGGGAAAGTAAAATTGTTGTCGCAGAGAGCAGCAACAGCAGTAGGGAGCAGCAGAAGGAAGTCGTTTCAGTACTTCTTCCACACGACATCTAGCAACTAATCAGCAAGCGTGCGACCGGCAGCGATGTGCCACTTGCAATCTGAAAGTTTCCCGTGCCACATGCCTGTTCAACACCTTCCTTATTCGCCTGCCCGCAGCGCTCGCGCCTTCCCCCGCCCGCGCTCTGACCGGCACTCTCCCTCTGACACACATGGTTCCTTGGCCGGTTGCCAAGAGCTCCGGAAAGCAGCTTCTGCCGAAGGAGGTTCGCCTCTTGCGGTTACCTTCTCTGAGCTCCGGAGTCCTGGCTTCTGCCTTTCTTGCTCTTAATGCAAGCAGAAAGCTTTTGCACTGCGTCTGGCGAGGAGAACGTGTGACAGGACAGCACATGTTTGTGCAGCTCACTCCTGCCACTGACACAAGCACGGATTTGCAGCACCCTATTCCACCCATGGTGTGACAGGTTTCTGCGCTGTGCAGGGCATTTCTCTGCATCTGGGAGTCCAAGGGAAAGTAAAATTGTTGTCGCAGAGAGCAGCAACAGCAGTAGGGAGCAGCAGAAGGAAGTCTTGCCCGTACTTCTTCTACAAGACAACTAGAGACTTGTCAGCAAGCGGCTGAGCAGCATCTACGTTCCACTTGCAGTCTGAAAGTTTCCCGTGCCACATGCCTGTTCAACACCTTCCTTATTCGCCTGCCCGCAGCGCTCGCGCTTTCCCCCGCCCGCGCTCTGACCGGCACTCTCCCTCTGACACACATGGTTCCTTGGCCGGTTGCCAAGAGCTCCGGAAAGCAGCTTCTGCCGAAGGAGGCTCGCCTCTTGCGGTTACCTTCTCTGAGCTCCGGAGTCCTGGCTTCTGCCTTTCTTGCTCTTAATGCAAGCAGAAAGCTTTTGCACTGCGTCTGGCGAGGAGAACGTGTGACAGGACAGCACATGTTTGTTCAGCTCACCCCTGCCACTGACACAAGCACGGATTTGCAGCACCCTATTCCACCCATGGTGTGACAGGTTTCTGCGCTGTGCAGGGCATTTCTCTGCATCTGGGAGTCCAAGGGAAAGTAAAATTGTTGTCGCAGAGAGCAGCAACAGCAGTAGGGAGCAGCAGAAGGAAGTCGTGGCCGTACTTCTTCTACAAGACAACTAGAGACTTGTCAGCAAGTGGCTGAGCAGCATCTACGTTCCACTTGCAGTCTGAAAGTTTCCCGTGCCAGATACCTGTTCAACACCTTCCTTATTCGCCTGCCCGCAGCGCTCGCGCTTTCCCCCGCCCGCGCTCTAACCGGCACTCTCCCTCTGACACACATGGTTCCTTGGCCGGTTGCCAAGAGCTCCGGAAAGCAGCTTCTGCCGAAGGAGGCTCGCCTCTTGCGGTTACCTTCTCTGAGCTCCGGAGTCCTGGCTTCTGCCTTTCTTGCTCTTAATGCAAGCAGAAAGCTTTTGCACTGCGTCTGGCGAGGAGAACGTGTGACAGGACAGCACATGTTTGTGCAGCTCACCCCTGCCACTGACACAAGCACGGATTTGCAGCACCCTATTCCACCCATGGTGTGACAGGTTTCTGCGCTGTGCAGGGCATTTCTCTGCATCTGGGAGTCCAAGGGAAAGTAAAATTGTTGTCGCAGAGAGCAGCAACAGCAGTAGGGAGCAGCAGAAGGAAGTCTTGCCCGTACTTCTTCTACAAGACAACTAGAGACTTGTCAGCAAGCGGCTGAGCAGCATCTACGTTCCATTTGCAGTCTGAAAGTTTCCCGTGCCAGATACCTGTTCAACACCTTCCTTATTCGCCTGCCCGCAGCGCTCGCGCTTTTCCCCGCCTGCGCTCCGACCGGCACTCTCCCTCTGACACACATGGTTCCTTGGCCGATTGCCAAGAGCTCCGGAAAGCAGCTTCTGCCGAAGGAGGCTCGCCTTTTGCGGTTACCTTCTCTGAGCTCCGGAGTCCTGGCTTCTGCCTTTCTTGCTCTTAATGCAAGCAGAAAGCTTTTGCACTGCGTCTGGCGAGGAGAACGTGTGACAGGAGAGCACATGTTTGTGCAGCTCACCCCTGCCACTGACACAAGCACGGATTTGCAGCACCCTATTCCACCCATGGTGTGACAGGTTTCTGCGCTGTGCAGGGCATTTCTCTGCATCTGGGAGTCCAAGGGAAAGTAAAATTGTTGTCGCAGAGAGCAGCAACAGCAGTAGGGAGCAGCAGAAGGAAGTCGTGCCCGTACTTCTTCTACAAGACAACTAGAGACTTGTCAGCAAGCGGCTGAGCAGCATCTACGTTCCACTTGCAGTCTGAAAGTTTCCCGTGCCACATGCCTGTTCAACACCTTCCTTATTCGCCTGCCCGCAGCGCTCGCGCTTTCCCCCGCCCGCGCTCTGACCGGCACTCTCCCTCTGACACACATGGTTCCTTGGCCGCTTGCCAAGAGCTCCGGAAAGCAGCTTCTGCCGAAGGAGGCTCGCCTCTTGCGGTTACCTTCTCTGAGCTCCGGAGTCCTGGCTTCTGCCTTTCTTGCTCTTAATGCAAGCAGAAAGCTTTTGCACTGCGTCTGGCGAGGAGAACGTGTGACAGGACAGCACATGTTTGTGCAGCTCACCCCTGCCACTGACACAAGCACGGATTTGCAGCACCCTATTCCACCCATGGTGTGACAGGTTTCTGCGCTGTGCAGGGCATTTCTCTGCATCTGGGAGTCCAAGGGAAAGTAAAATTGTTGTCGCAGAGAGCAGCAACAGCAGTAGGGAGCAGCAGAAGGAAGTCGTTTCAGTACTTCTTCCACACGACATCTAGCAACTAATCAGCAAGCGTGCGAGCGGCAGCGATGTGCCACTTGCAATCTGAAAGTTTCCCGTGCCACATGCCTGTTCAACACCTTCCTTATTCGCCTGCCCGCAGCGCTCGCGCTTTCCCCCGCCCGCGCTCTGACCGGCACTCTCCCTCTGACACACATGGTTCCTTGGCCGGTTGCCAAGAGCTCCGGAAAGCAGCTTCTGCCGAAGGAGGTTCGCCTCTTGCGGTTACCTTCTCTGAGCTCCGGAGTCCTGGCTTCTGCCTTTCTTGCTCTTAATGCAAGCAGAAAGCTTTTGCACTGCGTCTGGCGAGGAGAACGTGTGACAGGACAGCACATGTTTGTGCAGCTCACTCCTGCCACTGACACAAGCACGGATTTGCAGCACCCTATTCCACCCATGGTGTGACAGGTTTCTGCGCTGTGCAGGGCATTTCTCTGCATCTGGGAGTCCAAGGGAAAGTAAAATTGTTGTCGCAGAGAGCAGCAACAGCAGTAGGGAGCAGCAGAAGGAAGTCTTGCCCGTACTTCTTCTACAAGACAACTAGAGACTTGTCAGCAAGCGGCTGAGCAGCATCTACGTTCCACTTGCAGTCTGAAAGTTTCCCGTGCCACATGCCTGTTCAACACCTTCCTTATTCGCCTGCCCGCAGCGCTCGCGCTTTCCCCCGCCCGCGCTCTGACCGGCACTCTCCCTCTGACACACATGGTTCCTTGGCCGGTTGCCAAGAGCTCCGGAAAGCAGCTTCTGCCGAAGGAGGCTCGCCTCTTGCGGTTACCTTCTCTGAGCTCCGGAGTCCTGGCTTCTGCCTTTCTTGCTCTTAATGCAAGCAGAAAGCTTTTGCACTGCGTCTGGCGAGGAGAACGTGTGACAGGAGAGCACATGTTTGTGCAGCTCACCCCTGCCACTGACACAAGCACGGATTTGCAGCACCCTATTCCACCCATGGTGTGACAGGTTTCTGCGCTGTGCAGGGCATTTCTCTGCATCTGGGAATCCAAGGGAAAGTAAAATTGTTGTCGCAGAGAGCAGCAACAGCAGTAGGGAGCAGCAGAAGGAAGTCGTTTCAGTACTTCTTCCACACGACATCTAGCAACTAATCAGCAAGCGTGCGACCGGCAGCGATGTGCCACTTGCAATCTGAAAGTTTCCCGTGCCACATGCCTGTGCAACACCTTCCTTATTCGCCTGCCCGCAGCGCTCGCGCCTTCCCCCGCCCGCGCTCTGACCGGCACTCTCCCTCTGACACACATGGTTCCTTGGCCGGTTGCCAAGAGCTCCGGAAAGCAGCTTCTGCCGAAGGAGGTTCGCCTCTTGCGGTTACCTTCTCTGAGCTCCGGAGTCCTGGCTTCTGCCTTTCTTGCTCTTAATGCAAGCAGAAAGGTTTTGCACTGCGTCTGGCGAGGAGAACGTGTGACAGGACAGCACATGTTTGTGCAGCTCACTCCTGCCACTGACACAAGCACGGATTTGCAGCACCCTATTCCACCCATGGTGTGACAGGTTTCTGCGCTGTGCAGGGCATTTCTCTGCATCTGGGAGTCCAAGGGAAAGTAAAATTGTTGTCGCAGAGAGCAGCAACAGCAGTAGGGAGCAGCAGAAGGAAGTCTTGCCCGTACTTCTTCTACAAGACAACTAGAGACTTGTCAGCAAGCGGCTGAGCAGCATCTACGTTCCACTTGCAGTCTGAAAGTTTCCCGTGCCACATGCCTGTTCAACACCTTCCTTATTCGCCTGCCCGCAGCGCTCGCGCTTTCCCCCGCCCGCGCTCTGACCGGCACTCTCCCTCTGACACACATGGTTCCTTGGCCGGTTGCCAAGAGCTCCGGAAAGCAGCTTCTGCCGAAGGAGGCTCGCCTCTTGCGGTTACCTTCTCTGAGCTCCGGAGTCCTGGCTTCTGCCTTTCTTGCTCTTAATGCAAGCAGAAAGCTTTTGCACTGCGTCTGGCGAGGAGAACGTGTGACAGGACAGCACATGTTTGTGCAGCTCACCCCTGCCACTGACACAAGCACGGATTTGCAGCACCCTATTCCACCCATGGTGTGACAGGTTTCTGCGCTGTGCAGGGCATTTCTCTGCATCTGGGAGTCCAAGGGAAAGTAAAATTGTTGTCGCAGAGAGCAGCAACAGCAGTAGGGAGCAGCAGAAGGAAGTCGTGGCCGTACTTCTTCTACAAGACAACTAGAGACTTGTCAGCAAGTGGCTGAGCAGCATCTACGTTCCACTTGCAGTCTGAAAGTTTCCCGTGCCAGATACCTGTTCAACACCTTCCTTATTCGCCTGCCCGCAGCGCTCGCGCTTTCCCCCGCCCGCGCTCTGACCGGCACTCTCCCTCTGACACACATGGTTCCTTGGCCGGTTGCCAAGAGCTCCGGAAAGCAGCTTCTGCCGAAGGAGGCTCGCCTCTTGCGGTTACCTTCTCTGAGCTCCGGAGTCCTGGCTTCTGCCTTTCTTGCTCTTAATGCAAGCAGAAAGCTTTTGCACTGCGTCTGGCGAGGAGAACGTGTGACAGGAGAGCACATGTTTGTGCAGCTCACCCCTGCCACTGACACAAGCACGGATTTGCAGCACCCTATTCCACCCATGGTGTGACAGGTTTCTGCGCTGTGCAGGGCATTTCTCTGCATCTGGGAATCCAAGGGAAAGTAAAATTGTTGTCGCAGAGAGCAGCAACAGCAGTAGGGAGCAGCAGAAGGAAGTCGTTTCAGTACTTCTTCCACACGACATCTAGCAACTAATCAGCAAGCGTGCGACCGGCAGCGATGTGCCACTTGCAATCTGAAAGTTTCCCGTGCCACATGCCTGTGCAACACCTTCCTTATTCGCCTGCCCGCAGCGCTCGCGCCTTCCCCCGCCCGCGCTCTGACCGGCACTCTCCCTCTGACACACATGGTTCCTTGGCCGGTTGCCAAGAGCTCCGGAAAGCAGCTTCTGCCGAAGGAGGTTCGCCTCTTGCGGTTACCTTCTCTGAGCTCCGGAGTCCTGGCTTCTGCCTTTCTTGCTCTTAATGCAAGCAGAAAGCTTTTGCACTGCGTCTGGCGAGGAGAACGTGTGACAGGACAGCACATGTTTGTGCAGCTCACTCCTGCCACTGACACAAGCACGGATTTGCAGCACCCTATTCCACCCATGGTGTGACAGGTTTCTGCGCTGTGCAGGGCATTTCTCTGCATCTGGGAGTCCAAGGGAAAGTAAAATTGTTGTCGCAGAGAGCAGCAACAGCAGTAGGGAGCAGCAGAAGGAAGTCTTGCCCGTACTTCTTCTACAAGACAACTAGAGACTTGTCAGCAAGCGGCTGAGCAGCATCTACGTTCCACTTGCAGTCTGAAAGTTTCCCGTGCCACATGCCTGTTCAACACCTTCCTTATTCGCCTGCCCGCAGCGCTCGCGCTTTCCCCCGCCCGCGCTCTGACCGGCACTCTCCCTCTGACACACATGGTTCCTTGGCCGGTTGCCAAGAGCTCCGGAAAGCAGCTTCTGCCGAAGGAGGCTCGCCTCTTGCGGTTACCTTCTCTGAGCTCCGGAGTCCTGGCTTCTGCCTTTCTTGCTCTTAATGCAAGCAGAAAGCTTTTGCACTGCGTCTGGCGAGGAGAACGTGTGACAGGACAGCACATGTTTGTTCAGCTCACCCCTGCCACTGACACAAGCACGGATTTGCAGCACCCTATTCCACCCATGGTGTGACAGGTTTCTGCGCTGTGCAGGGCATTTCTCTGCATCTGGGAGTCCAAGGGAAAGTAAAATTGTTGTCGCAGAGAGCAGCAACAGCAGTAGGGAGCAGCAGAAGGAAGTCGTGGCCGTACTTCTTCTACAAGACAACTAGAGACTTGTCAGCAAGTGGCTGAGCAGCATCTACGTTCCACTTGCAGTCTGAAAGTTTCCCGTGCCAGATACCTGTTCAACACCTTCCTTATTCGCCTGCCCGCAGCGCTCGCGCTTTCCCCCGCCCGCGCTCTGACCGGCACTCTCCCTCTGACACACATGGTTCCTTGGCCGGTTGCAAAGAGCTCCGGAAAGCAGCTTCTGCCGAAGGAGGCTCGCCTCTTGCGGTTACCTTCTCTGAGCTCCGGAGTCCTGGCTTCTGCCTTTCTTGCTCTTAATGCAAGCAGAAAGCTTTTGCACTGCGTCTGGCGAGGAGAACGTGTGACAGGACAGCACATGTTTGTGCAGCTCACCCCTGCCACTGACACAAGCACGGATTTGCAGCACCCTATTCCACCCATGGTGTGACAGGTTTCTGCGCTGTGCAGGGCATTTCTCTGCATCTGGGAGTCCAAGGGAAAGTAAAATTGTTGTCGCAGAGAGCAGCAACAGCAGTAGGGAGCAGCAGAAGGAAGTCGTGGCCGTACTTCTTCTACAAGACAACTAGAGACATGTCAGCAAGTGGCTGAGCAGCATCTACGTTCCACTTGCAGTCTGAAAGTTTCCCGTGCCAGATACCTGTTCAACACCTTCCTTATTCGCCTGCCCGCAGCGCTCGCGCTTTCCCCCGCCCGCGCTCTGACCGGCACTCTCCCTCTGACACACATGGTTCCTTGGCCGGTTGCCAAGAGCTCCGGAAAGCAGCTTCTGCCGAAGGAGGTTCGCCTCTTGCGGTTACCTTCTCTGAGCTCCGGAGTCCTGGCTTCTGCCTTTCTTGCTCTTAATGCAAGCAGAAAGCTTTTGCACTGCGTCTGGCGAGGAGAACGTGTGACAGGACAGCACATGTTTGTGCAGCTCACTCCTGCCACTGACACAAGCACGGATTTGCAGCACCCTATTCCACCCATGGTGTGACAGGTTTCTGCGCTGTGCAGGGCATTTCTCTGCATCTGGGAGTCCAAGGGAAAGTAAAATTGTTGTCGCAGAGAGCAGCAACAGCAGTAGGGAGCAGCAGAAGGAAGTCGTGGCCGTACTTCTTCTACAAGACAACTAGAGACATGTCAGCAAGTGGCTGAGCAGCATCTACGTTCCACTTGCAGTCTGAAAGTTTCCCGTGCCAGATACCTGTTCAACACCTTCCTTATTCGCCTGCCCGCAGCGCTCGCGCTTTCCCCCGCCCGCGCTCTGACCGGCACTCTCCCTCTGACACACATGGTTCCTTGGCCGGTTGCCAAGAGCTCCGGAAAGCAGCTTCTGCCGAAGGAGGCTCGCCTCTTGCGGTTACCTTCTCTGAGCTCCGGAGTCCTGGCTTCTGCCTTTCTTGCTCTTAATGCAAGCAGAAAGCTTTTGCACTGCGTCTGGCGAGGAGAACGTGTGACAGGACAGCACATGTTTGTGCAGCTCACCCCTGCCACTGACACAAGCACGGATTTGCAGCACCCTATTCCACCCATGGTGTGACAGGTTTCTGCGCTGTGCAGGGCATTTCTCTGCATCTGGGAGTCCAAGGGAAAGTAAAATTGTTGTCGCAGAGAGCAGCAACAGCAGTAGGGAGCAGCAGAAGGAAGTCGTTTCAGTACTTCTTCCACACGACATCTAGCAACTAATCAGCAAGCGTGCGACCGGCAGCGATGTGCCACTTGCAATCTGAAAGTTTCCCGTGCCACATGCCTGTTCAACACCTTCCTTATTCGCCTGCCCGCAGCGCTCGCCCTTTCCCCCGCCCGCGCTCTGACCGGCACTCTCCCTCTGACACACATGGTTCCTTGGCCGGTTGCCAAGAGCTCCGGAAAGCAGCTTCTGCCGAAGGAGGTTCGCCTCTTGCGGTTACCTTCTCTGAGCTCCGGAGTCCTGGCTTCTGCCTTTCTTGCTCTTAATGCAAGCAGAAAGCTTTTGCACTGCGTCTGGCGAGGAGAACGTGTGACAGGACAGCACATGTTTGTGCAGCTCACTCCTGCCACTGACACAAGCACGGATTTGCAGCACCCTATTCCACCCATGGTGTGACAGGTTTCTGCGCTGTGCAGGGCATTTCTCTGCATCTGGGAGTCCAAGGGAAAGTAAAATTGTTGTCGCAGAGAGCAGCAACAGCAGTAGGGAGCAGCAGAAGGAAGTCTTGCCCGTACTTCTTCTACAAGACAACTAGAGACTTGTCAGCAAGCGGCTGAGCAGCATCTACGTTCCACTTGCAGTCTGAAAGTTTCCCGTGCCACATGCCTGTTCAACACCTTCCTTATTCGCCTGCCCGCAGCGCTCGCGCTTTCCCCCGCCCGCGCTCTGACCGGCACTCTCCCTCTGACACACATGGTTCCTTGGCCGGTTGCCAAGAGCTCCGGAAAGCAGCTTCTGCCGAAGGAGGCTCGCCTCTTGCGGTTACCTTCTCTGAGCTCCGGAGTCCTGGCTTCTGCCTTTCTTGCTCTTAATGCAAGCAGAAAGCTTTTGCACTGCGTCTGGCGAGGAGAACGTGTGACAGGACAGCACATGTTTGTGCAGCTCACCCCTGCCACTGACACAAGCACGGATTTGCAGCACCCTATTCCACCCATGGTGTGACAGGTTTCTGCGCTGTGCAGGGCATTTCTCTGCATCTGGGAGTCCAAGGGAAAGTAAAATTGTTGTCGCAGAGAGCAGCAACAGCAGTAGGGAGCAGCAGAAGGAAGTCGTGGCCGTACTTCTTCTACAAGACAACTAGAGACATGTCAGCAAGTGGCTGAGCAGCATCTACGTTCCACTTGCAGTCTGAAAGTTTCCCGTGCCAGATACCTGTTCAACACCTTCCTTATTCGCCTGCCCGCAGCGCTCGCGCTTTCCCCCGCCCGCGCTCTGACCGGCACTCTCCCTCTGACACACATGGTTCCTTGGCCGGTTGCCAAGAGCTCCGGAAAGCAGCTTCTGCCGAAGGAGGCTCGCCTCTTGCGGTTACCTTCTCTGAGCTCCGGAGTCCTGGCTTCTGCCTTTCTTGCTCTTAATGCAAGCAGAAAGCTTTTGCACTGCGTCTGGCGAGGAGAACGTGTGACAGGAGAGCACATGTTTGTGCAGCTCACCCCTGCCACTGACACAAGCACGGATTTGCAGCACCCTATTCCACCCATGGTGTGACAGGTTTCTGCGCTGTGCAGGGCATTTCTCTGCATCTGGGAATCCAAGGGAAAGTAAAATTGTTGTCGCAGAGAGCAGCAACAGCAGTAGGGAGCAGCAGAAGGAAGTCGTTTCAGTACTTCTTCCACACGACATCTAGCAACTAATCAGCAAGCGTGCGACCGGCAGCGATGTGCGACTTGCAATCTGAAAGTTTCCCGTGCCACATGCCTGTTCAACACCTTCCTTATTCGCCTGCCCGCAGCGCTCGCGCTTTCCCCCGCCCGCGCTCTGACCGGCACTCTCCCTCTGACACACATGGTTCCTTGGCCGGTTGCCAAGAGCTCCGGAAAGCAGCTTCTGCCGAAGGAGGTTCGCCTCTTGCGGTTACCTTCTCTGAGCTCCGGAGTCCTGGCTTCTGCCTTTCTTGCTCTTAATGCAAGCAGAAAGCTTTTGCACTGCGTCTGGCGAGGAGAACGTGTGACAGGACAGCACATGTTTGTGCAGCTCACTCCTGCCACTGACACAAGCACGGATTTGCAGCACCCTATTCCACCCATGGTGTGACAGGTTTCTGCGCTGTGCAGGGCATTTCTCTGCATCTGGGAGTCCAAGGGAAAGTAAAATTGTTGTCGCAGAGAGCAGCAACAGCAGTAGGGAGCAGCAGAAGGAACTCGTGGCCGTACTTCTTCTACAAGACAACTAGAGACTTGTCAGCAAGCGGCTGAGCAGCATCTACGTTCCACTTGCAGTCTGAAAGTTTCCCGTGCCACATGCCTGTTCAACACCTTCCTTATTCGCCTGCCCGCAGCGCTCGCGCTTTCCCCCGCCCGCGCTCTGACCGGCACTCTCCCTCTGACACACATGGTTCCTTGGCCGGTTGCCAAGAGCTCCGGAAAGCAGCTTCTGCCGAAGGAGGCTCGCCTCTTGCGGTTACCTTCTCTGAGCTCCGGAGTCCTGGCTTCTGCCTTTCTTGCTCTTAATGCAAGCAGAAAGCTTTTGCACTGCGTCTGGCGAGGAGAACGTGTGACAGGACAGCACATGTTTGTTCAGCTCACCCCTGCCACTGACACAAGCACGGATTTGCAGCACCCTATTCCACCCATGGTGTGACAGGTTTCTGCGCTGTGCAGGGCATTTCTCTGCATCTGGGAGTCCAAGGGAAAGTAAAATTGTTGTCGCAGAGAGCAGCAACAGCAGTAGGGAGCAGCAGAAGGAAGTCGTGGCCGTACTTCTTCTACAAGACAACTAGAGACTTGTCAGCAAGTGGCTGAGCAGCATCTACGTTCCACTTGCAGTCTGAAAGTTTCCCGTGCCAGATACCTGTTCAACACCTTCCTTATTCGCCTGCCCGCAGCGCTCGCGCTTTCCCCCGCCCGCGCTCTGACCGGCACTCTCCCTCTGACACACATGGTTCCTTGGCCGGTTGCCAAGAGCTCCGGAAAGCAGCTTCTGCCGAAGGAGGTTCGCCTCTTGCGGTTACCTTCTCTGAGCTCCGGAGTCCTGGCTTCTGCCTTTCTTGCTCTTAATGCAAGCAGAAAGCTTTTGCACTGCGTCTGGCGAGGAGAACGTGTGACAGGACAGCACATGTTTGTGCAGCTCACTCCTGCCACTGACACAAGCACGGATTTGCAGCACCCTATTCCACCCATGGTGTGACAGGTTTCTGCGCTGTGCAGGGCATTTCTCTGCATCTGGGAGTCCAAGGGAAAGTAAAATTGTTGTCGCAGAGAGCAGCAACAGCAGTAGGGAGCAGCAGAAGGAAGTCTTGCCCGTACTTCTTCTACAAGACAACTAGAGACTTGTCAGCAAGCGGCTGAGCAGCATCTACGTTCCACTTGCAGTCTGAAAGTTTCCCGTGCCACATGCCTGTTCAACACCTTCCTTATTCGCCTGCCCGCAGCGCTCGCGCTTTCCCCCGCCCGCGCTCTGACCGGCACTCTCCCTCTGACACACATGGTTCCTTGGCCGGTTGCAAAGAGCTCCGGAAAGCAGCTTCTGCCGAAGGAGGCTCGCCTCTTGCGGTTACCTTCTCTGAGCTCCGGAGTCCTGGCTTCTGCCTTTCTTGCTCTTAATGCAAGCAGAAAGCTTTTGCACTGCGTCTGGCGAGGAGAACGTGTGACAGGACAGCACATGTTTGTGCAGCTCACCCCTGCCACTGACACAAGCACGGATTTGCAGCACCCTATTCCACCCATGGTGTGACAGGTTTCTGCGCTGTGCAGGGCATTTCTCTGCATCTGGGAGTCCAAGGGAAAGTAAAATTGTTGTCGCAGAGAGCAGCAACAGCAGTAGGGAGCAGCAGAAGGAAGTCGTGGCCGTACTTCTTCTACAAGACAACTAGAGACATGTCAGCAAGTGGCTGAGCAGCATCTACGTTCCACTTGCAGTCTGAAAGTTTCCCGTGCCAGATACCTGTTCAACACCTTCCTTATTCGCCTGCCCGCAGCGCTCGCGCTTTCCCCCGCCCGCGCTCTGACCGGCACTCTCCCTCTGACACACATGGTTCCTTGGCCGGTTGCCAAGAGCTCCGGAAAGCAGCTTCTGCCGAAGGAGGCTCGCCTCTTGCGGTTACCTTCTCTGAGCTCCGGAGTCCTGGCTTCTGCCTTTCTTGCTCTTAATGCAAGCAGAAAGCTTTTGCACTGCGTCTGGCGAGGAGAACGTGTGACAGGAGAGCACATGTTTGTGCAGCTCACCCCTGCCACTGACACAAGCACGGATTTGCAGCACCCTATTCCACCCTTAGTGTGACAGGTTTCTGCGCTGTGCAGGGCATTTCTCTGCATCTGGGAGTCCAAGGGAAAGTAAAATTGTTGTCGCAGAGAGCAGCAACAGCAGTAGGGAGCAGCAGAAGGAAGTCGTGGCCGTACTTCTTCTACAAGACAACTAGAGACTTGTCAGCAAGCGGCTGAGCAGCATCTACGTTCCACTTGCAGTCTGAAAGTTTCCCGTGCCACATGCCTGTTCAACACCTTCCTTATTCGCCTGCCCGCAGCGCTCGCGCTTTCCCCCGCCCGCGCTCTGACCGGCACTCTCCCTCTGACACACATGGTTCCTTGGCCGGTTGCCAAGAGCTCCGGAAAGCAGCTTCTGCCGAAGGAGGCTCGCCTCTTGCGGTTACCTTCTCTGAGCTCCGGAGTCCTGGCTTCTGCCTTTCTTGCTCTTAATGCAAGCAGAAAGCTTTTGCACTGCGTCTGGCGAGGAGAACGTGTGACAGGACAGCACATGTTTGTGCAGCTCACCCCTGCCACTGACACAAGCACGGATTTGCAGCACCCTATTCCACCCATGGTGTGACAGGTTTCTGCGCTGTGCAGGGCATTTCTCTGCATCTGGGAGTCCAAGGGAAAGTAAAATTGTTGTCGCAGAGAGCAGCAACAGCAGTAGGGAGCAGCAGAAGGAAGTCGTTTCAGTACTTCTTCCACACGACATCTAGCAACTAATCAGCAAGCGTGCGACCGGCAGCGATGTGCCACTTGCAATCTGAAAGTTTCCCGTGCCACATGCCTGTTCAACACCTTCCTTATTCGCCTGCCCGCAGCGCTCGCGCTTTCCCCCGCCCGCGCTCTGACCGGCACTCTCCCTCTGACACACATGGTTCCTTGGCCGGTTGCCAAGAGCTCCGGAAAGCAGCTTCTGCCGAAGGAGGCTCGCCTCTTGCGGTTACCTTCTCTGAGCTCCGGAGTCCTGGCTTCTGCCTTTCTTGCTCTTAATGCAAGCAGAAAGCTTTTGCACTGCGTCTGGCGAGGAGAACGTGTGACAGGACAGCACATGTTTGTTCAGCTCACCCCTGCCACTGACACAAGCACGGATTTGCAGCACCCTATTCCACCCATGGTGTGACAGGTTTCTGCGCTGTGCAGGGCATTTCTCTGCATCTGGGAGTCCAAGGGAAAGTAAAATTGTTGTCGCAGAGAGCAGCAACAGCAGTAGGGAGCAGCAGAAGGAAGTCGTGGCCGTACTTCTTCTACAAGACAACTAGAGACTTGTCAGCAAGTGGCTGAGCAGCATCTACGTTCCACTTGCAGTCTGAAAGTTTCCCGTGCCAGATACCTGTTCAACACCTTCCTTATTCGCCTGCCCGCAGCGCTCGCGCTTTCCCCCGCCCGCGCTCTGACCGGCACTCTCCCTCTGACACACATGGTTCCTTGGCCGGTTGCAAAGAGCTCCGGAAAGCAGCTTCTGCCGAAGGAGGCTCGCCTCTTGCGGTTACCTTCTCTGAGCTCCGGAGTCCTGGCTTCTGCCTTTCTTGCTCTTAATGCAAGCAGAAAGCTTTTGCACTGCGTCTGGCGAGGAGAACGTGTGACAGGACAGCACATGTTTGTGCAGCTCACCCCTGCCACTGACACAAGCACGGATTTGCAGCACCCTATTCCACCCATGGTGTGACAGGTTTCTGCGCTGTGCAGGGCATTTCTCTGCATCTGGGAGTCCAAGGGAAAGTAAAATTGTTGTCGCAGAGAGCAGCAACAGCAGTAGGGAGCAGCAGAAGGAAGTCGTGGCCGTACTTCTTCTACAAGACAACTAGAGACATGTCAGCAAGTGGCTGAGCAGCATCTACGTTCCACTTGCAGTCTGAAAGTTTCCCGTGCCAGATACCTGTTCAACACCTTCCTTATTCGCCTGCCCGCAGCGCTCGCGCTTTCCCCCGCCCGCGCTCTGACCGGCACTCTCCCTCTGACACACATGGTTCCTTGGCCGGTTGCCAAGAGCTCCGGAAAGCAGCTTCTGCCGAAGGAGGTTCGCCTCTTGCGGTTACCTTCTCTGAGCTCCGGAGTCCTGGCTTCTGCCTTTCTTGCTCTTAATGCAAGCAGAAAGCTTTTGCACTGCGTCTGGCGAGGAGAACGTGTGACAGGACAGCACATGTTTGTGCAGCTCACTCCTGCCACTGACACAAGCACGGATTTGCAGCACCCTATTCCACCCATGGTGTGACAGGTTTCTGCGCTGTGCAGGGCATTTCTCTGCATCTGGGAGTCCAAGGGAAAGTAAAATTGTTGTCGCAGAGAGCAGCAACAGCAGTAGGGAGCAGCAGAAGGAAGTCTTGCCCGTACTTCTTCTACAAGACAACTAGAGACTTGTCAGCAAGCGGCTGAGCAGCATCTACGTTCCACTTGCAGTCTGAAAGTTTCCCGTGCCACATGCCTGTTCAACACCTTCCTTATTCGCCTGCCCGCAGCGCTCGCGCTTTCCCCCGCCCGCGCTCTGACCGGCACTCTCCCTCTGACACACATGGTTCCTTGGCCGGTTGCCAAGAGCTCCGGAAAGCAGCTTCTGCCGAAGGAGGCTCGCCTCTTGCGGTTACCTTCTCTGAGCTCCGGAGTCCTGGCTTCTGCCTTTCTTGCTCTTAATGCAAGCAGAAAGCTTTTGCACTGCGTCTGGCGAGGAGAACGTGTGACAGGACAGCACATGTTTGTGCAGCTCACCCCTGCCACTGACACAAGCACGGATTTGCAGCACCCTATTCCACCCATGGTGTGACAGGTTTCTGCGCTGTGCAGGGCATTTCTCTGCATCTGGGAGTCCAAGGGAAAGTAAAATTGTTGTCGCAGAGAGCAGCAACAGCAGTAGGGAGCAGCAGAAGGAAGTCGTGGCCGTACTTCTTCTACAAGACAACTAGAGACATGTCAGCAAGTGGCTGAGCAGCATCTACGTTCCACTTGCAGTCTGAAAGTTTCCCGTGCCAGATACCTGTTCAACACCTTCCTTATTCGCCTGCCCGCAGCGCTCGCGCTTTCCCCCGCCCGCGCTCTGACCGGCACTCTCCCTCTGACACACATGGTTCCTTGGCCGGTTGCCAAGAGCTCCGGAAAGCAGCTTCTGCCGAAGGAGGCTCGCCTCTTGCGGTTACCTTCTCTGAGCTCCGGAGTCCTGGCTTCTGCCTTTCTTGCTCTTAATGCAAGCAGAAAGCTTTTGCACTGCGTCTGGCGAGGAGAACGTGTGACAGGACAGCACATGTTTGTGCAGCTCACCCCTGCCACTGACACAAGCACGGATTTGCAGCACCCTATTCCACCCATGGTGTGACAGGTTTCTGCGCTGTGCAGGGCATTTCTCTGCATCTGGGAGTCCAAGGGAAAGTAAAATTGTTGTCGCAGAGAGCAGCAACAGCAGTAGGGAGCAGCAGAAGGAAGTCGTTTCAGTACTTCTTCCACACGACATCTAGCAACTAATCAGCAAGCGTGCGACCGGCAGCGATGTGCCACTTGCAATCTGAAAGTTTCCCGTGCCACATGCCTGTTCAACACCTTCCTTATTCGCCTGCCCGCAGCGCTCGCCCTTTCCCCCGCCCGCGCTCTGACCGGCACTCTCCCTCTGACACACATGGTTCCTTGGCCGGTTGCCAAGAGCTCCGGAAAGCAGCTTCTGCCGAAGGAGGTTCGCCTCTTGCGGTTACCTTCTCTGAGCTCCGGAGTCCTGGCTTCTGCCTTTCTTGCTCTTAATGCAAGCAGAAAGCTTTTGCACTGCGTCTGGCGAGGAGAACGTGTGACAGGACAGCACATGTTTGTGCAGCTCACTCCTGCCACTGACACAAGCACGGATTTGCAGCACCCTATTCCACCCATGGTGTGACAGGTTTCTGCGCTGTGCAGGGCATTTCTCTGCATCTGGGAGTCCAAGGGAAAGTAAAATTGTTGTCGCAGAGAGCAGCAACAGCAGTAGGGAGCAGCAGAAGGAAGTCTTGCCCGTACTTCTTCTACAAGACAACTAGAGACTTGTCAGCAAGCGGCTGAGCAGCATCTACGTTCCACTTGCAGTCTGAAAGTTTCCCGTGCCACATGCCTGTTCAACACCTTCCTTATTCGCCTGCCCGCAGCGCTCGCGCTTTCCCCCGCCCGCGCTCTGACCGGCACTCTCCCTCTGACACACATGGTTCCTTGGCCGGTTGCCAAGAGCTCCGGAAAGCAGCTTCTGCCGAAGGAGGCTCGCCTCTTGCGGTTACCTTCTCTGAGCTCCGGAGTCCTGGCTTCTGCCTTTCTTGCTCTTAATGCAAGCAGAAAGCTTTTGCACTGCGTCTGGCGAGGAGAACGTGTGACAGGACAGCACATGTTTGTGCAGCTCACCCCTGCCACTGACACAAGCACGGATTTGCAGCACCCTATTCCACCCATGGTGTGACAGGTTTCTGCGCTGTGCAGGGCATTTCTCTGCATCTGGGAGTCCAAGGGAAAGTAAAATTGTTGTCGCAGAGAGCAGCAACAGCAGTAGGGAGCAGCAGAAGGAAGTCGTGGCCGTACTTCTTCTACAAGACAACTAGAGACATGTCAGCAAGTGGCTGAGCAGCATCTACGTTCCACTTGCAGTCTGAAAGTTTCCCGTGCCAGATACCTGTTCAACACCTTCCTTATTCGCCTGCCCGCAGCGCTCGCGCTTTCCCCCGCCCGCGCTCTGACCGGCACTCTCCCTCTGACACACATGGTTCCTTGGCCGGTTGCCAAGAGCTCCGGAAAGCAGCTTCTGCCGAAGGAGGCTCGCCTCTTGCGGTTACCTTCTCTGAGCTCCGGAGTCCTGGCTTCTGCCTTTCTTGCTCTTAATGCAAGCAGAAAGCTTTTGCACTGCGTCTGGCGAGGAGAACGTGTGACAGGACAGCACATGTTTGTGCAGCTCACCCCTGCCACTGACACAAGCACGGATTTGCAGCACCCTATTCCACCCATGGTGTGACAGGTTTCTGCGCTGTGCAGGGCATTTCTCTGCATCTGGGAGTCCAAGGGAAAGTAAAATTGTTGTCGCAGAGAGCAGCAACAGCAGTAGGGAGCAGCAGAAGGAAGTCGTTTCAGTACTTCTTCCACACGACATCTAGCAACTAATCAGCAAGCGTGCGACCGGCAGCGATGTGCCACTTGCAATCTGAAAGTTTCCCGTGCCACATGCCTGTTCAACACCTTCCTTATTCGCCTGCCCGCAGCGCTCGCGCTTTCCCCCGCCCGCGCTCTGACCGGCACTCTCCCTCTGACACACATGGTTCCTTGGCCGGTTGCCAAGAGCTCCGGAAAGCAGCTTCTGCCGAAGGAGGTTCGCCTCTTGCGGTTACCTTCTCTGAGCTCCGGAGTCCTGGCTTCTGCCTTTCTTGCTCTTAATGCAAGCAGAAAGCTTTTGCACTGCGTCTGGCGAGGAGAACGTGTGACAGGACAGCACATGTTTGTGCAGCTCACTCCTGCCACTGACACAAGCACGGATTTGCAGCACCCTATTCCACCCATGGTGTGACAGGTTTCTGCGCTGTGCAGGGCATTTCTCTGCATCTGGGAGTCCAAGGGAAAGTAAAATTGTTGTCGCAGAGAGCAGCAACAGCAGTAGGGAGCAGCAGAAGGAAGTCTTGCCCGTACTTCTTCTACAAGACAACTAGAGACTTGTCAGCAAGCGGCTGAGCAGCATCTACGTTCCACTTGCAGTCTGAAAGTTTCCCGTGCCACATGCCTGTTCAACACCTTCCTTATTCGCCTGCCCGCAGCGCTCGCGCTTTCCCCCGCCCGCGCTCTGACCGGCACTCTCCCTCTGACACACATGGTTCCTTGGCCGGTTGCAAAGAGCTCCGGAAAGCAGCTTCTGCCGAAGGAGGCTCGCCTCTTGCGGTTACCTTCTCTGAGCTCCGGAGTCCTGGCTTCTGCCTTTCTTGCTCTTAATGCAAGCAGAAAGCTTTTGCACTGCGTCTGGCGAGGAGAACGTGTGACAGGACAGCACATGTTTGTGCAGCTCACCCCTGCCACTGACACAAGCACGGATTTGCAGCACCCTATTCCACCCATGGTGTGACAGGTTTCTGCGCTGTGCAGGGCATTTCTCTGCATCTGGGAGTCCAAGGGAAAGTAAAATTGTTGTCGCAGAGAGCAGCAACAGCAGTAGGGAGCAGCAGAAGGAAGTCGTGGCCGTACTTCTTCTACAAGACAACTAGAGACTTGTCAGCAAGTGGCTGAGCAGCATCTACGTTCCACTTGCAGTCTGAAAGTTTCCCGTGCCAGATACCTGTTCAACACCTTCCTTATTCGCCTGCCCGCAGCGCTCGCGCTTTCCCCCGCCCGCGCTCTGACCGGCACTCTCCCTCTGACACACATGGTTCCTTGGCCGGTTGCCAAGAGCTCCGGAAAGCAGCTTCTGCCGAAGGAGGCTCGCCTCTTGCGGTTACCTTCTCTGAGCTCCGGAGTCCTGGCTTCTGCCTTTCTTGCTCTTAATGCAAGCAGAAAGCTTTTGCACTGCGTCTGGCGAGGAGAACGTGTGACAGGAGAGCACATGTTTGTGCAGCTCACCCCTGCCACTGACACAAGCACGGATTTGCAGCACCCTATTCCACCCATGGTGTGACAGGTTTCTGCGCTGTGCAGGGCATTTCTCTGCATCTGGGAATCCAAGGGAAAGTAAAATTGTTGTCGCAGAGAGCAGCAACAGCAGTAGGGAGCAGCAGAAGGAAGTCGTTTCAGTACTTCTTCCACACGACATCTAGCAACTAATCAGCAAGCGTGCGACCGGCAGCGATGTGCCACTTGCAATCTGAAAGTTTCCCGTGCCACATGCCTGTTCAACACCTTCCTTATTCGCCTGCCCGCAGCGCTCGCGCTTTCCCCCGCCCGCGCTCTGACCGGCACTCTCCCTCTGACACACATGGTTCCTTGGCCGGTTGCCAAGAGCTCCGGAAAGCAGCTTCTGCCGAAGGAGGTTCGCCTCTTGCGGTTACCTTCTCTGAGCTCCGGAGTCCTGGCTTCTGCCTTTCTTGCTCTTAATGCAAGCAGAAAGCTTTTGCACTGCGTCTGGCGAGGAGAACGTGTGACAGGACAGCACATGTTTGTGCAGCTCACTCCTGCCACTGACACAAGCACGGATTTGCAGCACCCTATTCCACCCATGGTGTGACAGGTTTCTGCGCTGTGCAGGGCATTTCTCTGCATCTGGGAGTCCAAGGGAAAGTAAAATTGTTGTCGCAGAGAGCAGCAACAGCAGTAGGGAGCAGCAGAAGGAACTCGTGGCCGTACTTCTTCTACAAGACAACTAGAGACTTGTCAGCAAGCGGCTGAGCAGCATCTACGTTCCACTTGCAGTCTGAAAGTTTCCCGTGCCACATGCCTGTTCAACACCTTCCTTATTCGCCTGCCCGCAGCGCTCGCGCTTTCCCCCGCCCGCGCTCTGACCGGCACTCTCCCTCTGACACACATGGTTCCTTGGCCGGTTGCCAAGAGCTCCGGAAAGCAGCTTCTGCCGAAGGAGGCTCGCCTCTTGCGGTTACCTTCTCTGAGCTCCGGAGTCCTGGCTTCTGCCTTTCTTGCTCTTAATGCAAGCAGAAAGCTTTTGCACTGCGTCTGGCGAGGAGAACGTGTGACAGGACAGCACATGTTTGTTCAGCTCACCCCTGCCACTGACACAAGCACGGATTTGCAGCACCCTATTCCACCCATGGTGTGACAGGTTTCTGCGCTGTGCAGGGCATTTCTCTGCATCTGGGAGTCCAAGGGAAAGTAAAATTGTTGTCGCAGAGAGCAGCAACAGCAGTAGGGAGCAGCAGAAGGAAGTCGTGGCCGTACTTCTTCTACAAGACAACTAGAGACTTGTCAGCAAGTGGCTGAGCAGCATCTACGTTCCACTTGCAGTCTGAAAGTTTCCCGTGCCAGATACCTGTTCAACACCTTCCTTATTCGCCTGCCCGCAGCGCTCGCGCTTTCCCCCGCCCGCGCTCTGACCGGCACTCTCCCTCTGACACACATGGTTCCTTGGCCGGTTGCCAAGAGCTCCGGAAAGCAGCTTCTGCCGAAGGAGGTTCGCCTCTTGCGGTTACCTTCTCTGAGCTCCGGAGTCCTGGCTTCTGCCTTTCTTGCTCTTAATGCAAGCAGAAAGCTTTTGCACTGCGTCTGGCGAGGAGAACGTGTGACAGGACAGCACATGTTTGTGCAGCTCACTCCTGCCACTGACACAAGCACGGATTTGCAGCACCCTATTCCACCCATGGTGTGACAGGTTTCTGCGCTGTGCAGGGCATTTCTCTGCATCTGGGAGTCCAAGGGAAAGTAAAATTGTTGTCGCAGAGAGCAGCAACAGCAGTAGGGAGCAGCAGAAGGAAGTCTTGCCCGTACTTCTTCTACAAGACAACTAGAGACTTGTCAGCAAGCGGCTGAGCAGCATCTACGTTCCACTTGCAGTCTGAAAGTTTCCCGTGCCACATGCCTGTTCAACACCTTCCTTATTCGCCTGCCCGCAGCGCTCGCGCTTTCCCCCGCCCGCGCTCTGACCGGCACTCTCCCTCTGACACACATGGTTCCTTGGCCGGTTGCAAAGAGCTCCGGAAAGCAGCTTCTGCCGAAGGAGGCTCGCCTCTTGCGGTTACCTTCTCTGAGCTCCGGAGTCCTGGCTTCTGCCTTTCTTGCTCTTAATGCAAGCAGAAAGCTTTTGCACTGCGTCTGGCGAGGAGAACGTGTGACAGGACAGCACATGTTTGTGCAGCTCACCCCTGCCACTGACACAAGCACGGATTTGCAGCACCCTATTCCACCCATGGTGTGACAGGTTTCTGCGCTGTGCAGGGCATTTCTCTGCATCTGGGAGTCCAAGGGAAAGTAAAATTGTTGTCGCAGAGAGCAGCAACAGCAGTAGGGAGCAGCAGAAGGAAGTCGTGGCCGTACTTCTTCTACAAGACAACTAGAGACATGTCAGCAAGTGGCTGAGCAGCATCTACGTTCCACTTGCAGTCTGAAAGTTTCCCGTGCCAGATACCTGTTCAACACCTTCCTTATTCGCCTGCCCGCAGCGCTCGCGCTTTCCCCCGCCCGCGCTCTGACCGGCACTCTCCCTCTGACACACATGGTTCCTTGGCCGGTTGCCAAGAGCTCCGGAAAGCAGCTTCTGCCGAAGGAGGCTCGCCTCTTGCGGTTACCTTCTCTGAGCTCCGGAGTCCTGGCTTCTGCCTTTCTTGCTCTTAATGCAAGCAGAAAGCTTTTGCACTGCGTCTGGCGAGGAGAACGTGTGACAGGAGAGCACATGTTTGTGCAGCTCACCCCTGCCACTGACACAAGCACGGATTTGCAGCACCCTATTCCACCCTTAGTGTGACAGGTTTCTGCGCTGTGCAGGGCATTTCTCTGCATCTGGGAGTCCAAGGGAAAGTAAAATTGTTGTCGCAGAGAGCAGCAACAGCAGTAGGGAGCAGCAGAAGGAAGTCGTGGCCGTACTTCTTCTACAAGACAACTAGAGACTTGTCAGCAAGCGGCTGAGCAGCATCTACGTTCCACTTGCAGTCTGAAAGTTTCCCGTGCCACATGCCTGTTCAACACCTTCCTTATTCGCCTGCCCGCAGCGCTCGCGCTTTCCCCCGCCCGCGCTCTGACCGGCACTCTCCCTCTGACACACATGGTTCCTTGGCCGGTTGCCAAGAGCTCCGGAAAGCAGCTTCTGCCGAAGGAGGCTCGCCTCTTGCGGTTACCTTCTCTGAGCTCCGGAGTCCTGGCTTCTGCCTTTCTTGCTCTTAATGCAAGCAGAAAGCTTTTGCACTGCGTCTGGCGAGGAGAACGTGTGACAGGACAGCACATGTTTGTGCAGCTCACCCCTGCCACTGACACAAGCACGGATTTGCAGCACCCTATTCCACCCATGGTGTGACAGGTTTCTGCGCTGTGCAGGGCATTTCTCTGCATCTGGGAGTCCAAGGGAAAGTAAAATTGTTGTCGCAGAGAGCAGCAACAGCAGTAGGGAGCAGCAGAAGGAAGTCGTTTCAGTACTTCTTCCACACGACATCTAGCAACTAATCAGCAAGCGTGCGACCGGCAGCGATGTGCCACTTGCAATCTGAAAGTTTCCCGTGCCACATGCCTGTTCAACACCTTCCTTATTCGCCTGCCCGCAGCGCTCGCGCTTTCCCCCGCCCGCGCTCTGACCGGCACTCTCCCTCTGACACACATGGTTCCTTGGCCGGTTGCCAAGAGCTCCGGAAAGCAGCTTCTGCCGAAGGAGGTTCGCCTCTTGCGGTTACCTTCTCTGAGCTCCGGAGTCCTGGCTTCTGCCTTTCTTGCTCTTAATGCAAGCAGAAAGCTTTTGCACTGCGTCTGGCGAGGAGAACGTGTGACAGGACAGCACATGTTTGTGCAGCTCACTCCTGCCACTGACACAAGCACGGATTTGCAGCACCCTATTCCACCCATGGTGTGACAGGTTTCTGCGCTGTGCAGGGCATTTCTCTGCATCTGGGAGTCCAAGGGAAAGTAAAATTGTTGTCGCAGAGAGCAGCAACAGCAGTAGGGAGCAGCAGAAGGAAGTCTTGCCCGTACTTCTTCTACAAGACAACTAGAGACTTGTCAGCAAGCGGCTGAGCAGCATCTACGTTCCACTTGCAGTCTGAAAGTTTCCCGTGCCACATGCCTGTTCAACACCTTCCTTATTCGCCTGCCCGCAGCGCTCGCGCTTTCCCCCGCCCGCGCTCTGACCGGCACTCTCCCTCTGACACACATGGTTCCTTGGCCGGTTGCCAAGAGCTCCGGAAAGCAGCTTCTGCCGAAGGAGGCTCGCCTCTTGCGGTTACCTTCTCTGAGCTCCGGAGTCCTGGCTTCTGCCTTTCTTGCTCTTAATGCAAGCAGAAAGCTTTTGCACTGCGTCTGGCGAGGAGAACGTGTGACAGGACAGCACATGTTTGTGCAGCTCACCCCTGCCACTGACACAAGCACGGATTTGCAGCACCCTATTCCACCCATGGTGTGACAGGTTTCTGCGCTGTGCAGGGCATTTCTCTGCATCTGGGAGTCCAAGGGAAAGTAAAATTGTTGTCGCAGAGAGCAGCAACAGCAGTAGGGAGCAGCAGAAGGAACTCGTGGCCGTACTTCTTCTACAAGACAACTAGAGACTTGTCAGCAAGTGGCTGAGCAGCATCTACGTTCCACTTGCAGTCTGAAAGTTTCCCGTGCCAGATACCTGTTCAACACCTTCCTTATTCGCCTGCCCGCAGCGCTCGCGCTTTCCCCCGCCCGCGCTCTGACCGGCACTCTCCCTCTGACACACATGGTTCCTTGGCCGGTTGCCAAGAGCTCCGGAAAGCAGCTTCTGCCGAAGGAGGCTCGCCTCTTGCGGTTACCTTCTCTGAGCTCCGGAGTCCTGGCTTCTGCCTTTCTTGCTCTTAATGCAAGCAGAAAGCTTTTGCACTGCGTCTGGCGAGGAGAACGTGTGACAGGAGAGCACATGTTTGTGCAGCTCACCCCTGCCACTGACACAAGCACGGATTTGCAGCACCCTATTCCACCCATGGTGTGACAGGTTTCTGCGCTGTGCAGGGCATTTCTCTGCATCTGGGAGTCCAAGGGAAAGTAAAATTGTTGTCGCAGAGAGCAGCAACAGCAGTAGGGAGCAGCAGAAGGAAGTCTTGCCCGTACTTCTTCTACAAGACAACTAGAGACTTGTCAGCAAGCGGCTGAGCAGCATCTACGTTCCATTTGCAGTCTGAAAGTTTCCCGTGCCAGATACCTGTTCAACACCTTCCTTATTCGCCTGCCCGCAGCGCTCGCGCTTTTCCCCGCCCGCGCTCCGACCTGCACTCTCCCTCTGACACACATGGTTCCTTGGCCGGTTGCCAAGAGCTCCGGAAAGCAGCTTCTGCCGAAGGAGGCTCGCCTCTTGCGGTTACCTTCTCTGAGCTCCGGAGTCCTGGCTTCTGCCTTTCTTGCTCTTAATGCAAGCAGAAAGCTTTTGCACTGCGTCTGGCGAGGAGAACGTGTGACAGGACAGCACATGTTTGTGCAGCTCACCCCTGCCACTGACACAAGCACGGATTTGCAGCACCCTATTCCACCCATGGTGTGACAGGTTTCTGGGCTGTGCAGGGCATTTCTCTGCATCTGGGAGTCCAAGGGAAAGTAAAATTGTTCTCGCAGAGAGCAGCAACAGCAGTAGGGAGCAGCAGAAGGAAGTCGTGCCCGTACTTCTTCTACAAGACAACTAGAGACTTGTCAGCAAGCGGCTGAGCAGCATCTACGTTCCACTTGCAGTCTGAAAGTTTCCCGTGCCACATGCCTGTTCAACACCTTCCTTATTCGCCTGCCCGCAGCGCTCGCGCTTTCCCCCGCCCGCGCTCTGACCGGCACTCTCCCTCTGACACACATGGTTCCTTGGCCGGTTGCCAAGAGCTCCGGAAAGCAGCTTCTGCCGAAGGAGGTTCGCCTCTTGCGGTTACCTTCTCTGAGCTCCGGAGTCCTGGCTTCTGCCTTTCTTGCTCTTAATGCAAGCAGAAAGCTTTTGCACTGCGTCTGGCGAGGAGAACGTGTGACAGGACAGCACATGTTTGTGCAGCTCACTCCTGTCACTGACACAAGCACGGATTTGCAGCACCCTATTCCACCCATGGTGTGACAGGTTTCTGCGCTGTGCAGGGCATTTCTCTGCATCTGGGAGTCCAAGGGAAAGTAAAATTGTTGTCGCAGAGAGCAGCAACAGCAGTAGGGAGCAGCAGAAGGAAGTCTTGCCCGTACTTCTTCTACAAGACAACTAGAGACTTGTCAGCAAGCGGCTGAGCAGCATCTACGTTCCACTTGCAGTCTGAAAGTTTCCCGTGCCACATGCCTGTTCAACACCTTCCTTATTCGCCTGCCCGCAGCGCTCGCGCTTTCCCCCGCCCGCGCTCTGACCGGCACTCTCCCTCTGACACACATGGTTCCTTGGCCGGTTGCCAAGAGCTCCGGAAAGCAGCTTCTGCCGAAGGAGGCTCGCCTCTTGCGGTTACCTTCTCTGAGCTCCGGAGTCCTGGCTTCTGCCTTTCTTGCTCTTAATGCAAGCAGAAAGCTTTTGCACTGCGTCTGGCGAGGAGAACGTGTGACAGGACAGCACATGTTTGTGCAGCTCACCCCTGCCACTGACACAAGCACGGATTTGCAGCACCCTATTCCACCCATGGTGTGACAGGTTTCTGCGCTGTGCAGGGCATTTCTCTGCATCTGGGAGTCCAAGGGAAAGTAAAATTGTTGTCGCAGAGAGCAGCAACAGCAGTAGGGAGCAGCAGAAGGAAGTCTTGCCCGTACTTCTTCTACAAGACAACTAGAGACTTGTCAGCAAGCGGCTGAGCAGCATCTACGTTCCACTTGCAGTCTGAAAGTTTCCCGTGCCACATGCCTGTTCAACACCTTCCTTATTCGCCTGCCCGCAGCGCTCGCGCTTTCCCCCGCCCGCGCTCTGACCGGCACTCTCCCTCTGACACACATGGTTCCTTGGCCGGTTGCAAAGAGCTCCGGAAAGCAGCTTCTGCCGAAGGAGGCTCGCCTCTTGCGGTTACCTTCTCTGAGCTCCGGAGTCCTGGCTTCTGCCTTTCTTGCTCTTAATGCAAGCAGAAAGCTTTTGCACTGCGTCTGGCGAGGAGAACGTGTGACAGGACAGCACATGTTTGTGCAGCTCACCCCTGCCACTGACACAAGCACGGATTTGCAGCACCCTATTCCACCCATGGTGTGACAGGTTTCTGCGCTGTGCAGGGCATTTCTCTGCATCTGGGAGTCCAAGGGAAAGTAAAATTGTTGTCGCAGAGAGCAGCAACAGCAGTAGGGAGCAGCAGAAGGAAGTCGTGGCCGTACTTCTTCTACAAGACAACTAGAGACTTGTCAGCAAGTGGCTGAGCAGCATCTACGTTCCACTTGCAGTCTGAAAGTTTCCCGTGCCAGATACCTGTTCAACACCTTCCTTATTCGCCTGCCCGCAGCGCTCGCGCTTTCCCCCGCCCGCGCTCTGACCGGCACTCTCCCTCTGACACACATGGTTCCTTGGCCGGTTGCCAAGAGCTCCGGAAAGCAGCTTCTGCCGAAGGAGGCTCGCCTCTTGCGGTTACCTTCTCTGAGCTCCGGAGTCCTGGCTTCTGCCTTTCTTGCTCTTAATGCAAGCAGAAAGCTTTTGCACTGCGTCTGGCGAGGAGAACGTGTGACAGGAGAGCACATGTTTGTGCAGCTCACCCCTGCCACTGACACAAGCACGGATTTGCAGCACCCTATTCCACCCATGGTGTGACAGGTTTCTGCGCTGTGCAGGGCATTTCTCTGCATCTGGGAATCCAAGGGAAAGTAAAATTGTTGTCGCAGAGAGCAGCAACAGCAGTAGGGAGCAGCAGAAGGAAGTCGTTTCAGTACTTCTTCCACACGACATCTAGCAACTAATCAGCAAGCGTGCGACCGGCAGCGATGTGCCACTTGCAATCTGAAAGTTTCCCGTGCCACATGCCTGTTCAACACCTTCCTTATTCGCCTGCCCGCAGCGCTCGCGCCTTCCCCCGCCCGCGCTCTGACCGGCACTCTCCCTCTGACACACATGGTTCCTTGGCCGGTTGCCAAGAGCTCCGGAAAGCAGCTTCTGCCGAAGGAGGTTCGCCTCTTGCGGTTACCTTCTCTGAGCTCCGGAGTCCTGGCTTCTGCCTTTCTTGCTCTTAATGCAAGCAGAAAGCTTTTGCACTGCGTCTGGCGAGGAGAACGTGTGACAGGACAGCACACGTTTGTGCAGCTCACTCCTGCCACTGACACAAGCACGGATTTGCAGCACCCTATTCCACCCATGGTGTGACAGGTTTCTGCGCTGTGCAGGGCATTTCTCTGCATCTGGGAGTCCAAGGGAAAGTAAAATTGTTGTCGCAGAGAGCAGCAACAGCAGTAGGGAGCAGCAGAAGGAAGTCTTGCCCGTACTTCTTCTACAAGACAACTAGAGACTTGTCAGCAAGCGGCTGAGCAGCATCTACGTTCCACTTGCAGTCTGAAAGTTTCCCGTGCCACATGCCTGTTCAACACCTTCCTTATTCGCCTGCCCGCAGCGCTCGCGCTTTCCCCCGCCCGCGCTCTGACCGGCACTCTCCCTCTGACACACATGGTTCCTTGGCCGGTTGCCAAGAGCTCCGGAAAGCAGCTTCTGCCGAAGGAGGCTCGCCTCTTGCGGTTACCTTCTCTGAGCTCCGGAGTCCTGGCTTCTGCCTTTCTTGCTCTTAATGCAAGCAGAAAGCTTTTGCACTGCGTCTGGCGAGGAGAACGTGTGACAGGACAGCACATGTTTGTTCAGCTCACCCCTGCCACTGACACAAGCACGGATTTGCAGCACCCTATTCCACCCATGGTGTGACAGGTTTCTGCGCTGTGCAGGGCATTTCTCTGCATCTGGGAGTCCAAGGGAAAGTAAAATTGTTGTCGCAGAGAGCAGCAACAGCAGTAGGGAGCAGCAGAAGGAAGTCGTGGCCGTACTTCTTCTACAAGACAACTAGAGACTTGTCAGCAAGTGGCTGAGCAGCATCTACGTTCCACTTGCAGTCTGAAAGTTTCCCGTGCCAGATACCTGTTCAACACCTTCCTTATTCGCCTGCCCGCAGCGCTCGCGCTTTCCCCCGCCCGCGCTCTGACCGGCACTCTCCCTCTGACACACATGGTTCCTTGGCCGGTTGCCAAGAGCTCCGGAAAGCAGCTTCTGCCGAAGGAGGCTCGCCTCTTGCGGTTACCTTCTCTGAGCTCCGGAGTCCTGGCTTCTGCCTTTCTTGCTCTTAATGCAAGCAGAAAGCTTTTGCACTGCGTCTGGCGAGGAGAACGTGTGACAGGACAGCACATGTTTGTGCAGCTCACCCCTGCCACTGACACAAGCACGGATTTGCAGCACCCTATTCCACCCATGGTGTGACAGGTTTCTGCGCTGTGCAGGGCATTTCTCTGCATCTGGGAGTCCAAGGGAAAGTAAAATTGTTGTCGCAGAGAGCAGCAACAGCAGTAGGGAGCAGCAGAAGGAAGTCGTGCCCGTACTTCTTCTACAAGACAACTAGAGACTTGTCAGCAAGCGGCTGAGCAGCATCTACGTTCCACTTGCAGTCTGAAAGTTTCCCGTGCCACATGCCTGTTCAACACCTTCCTTATTCGCCTGCCCGCAGCGCTCGCGCTTTCCCCCGCCCGCGCTCTGACCGGCACTCTCCCTCTGACACACATGGTTCCTTGGCCGGTTGCCAAGAGCTCCGGAAAGCAGCTTCTGCCGAAGGAGGTTCGCCTCTTGCGGTTACCTTCTCTGAGCTCCGGAGTCCTGGCTTCTGCCTTTCTTGCTCTTAATGCAAGCAGAAAGCTTTTGCACTGCGTCTGGCGAGGAGAACGTGTGACAGGACAGCACATGTTTGTGCAGCTCACTCCTGCCACTGACACAAGCACGGATTTGCAGCACCCTATTCCACCCATGGTGTGACAGGTTTCTGCGCTGTGCAGGGCATTTCTCTGCATCTGGGAGTCCAAGGGAAAGTAAAATTGTTGTCGCAGAGAGCAGCAACAGCAGTAGGGAGCAGCAGAAGGAAGTCTTGCCCGTACTTCTTCTACAAGACAACTAGAGACTTGTCAGCAAGCGGCTGAGCAGCATCTACGTTCCACTTGCAGTCTGAAAGTTTCCCGTGCCACATGCCTGTTCAACACCTTCCTTATTCGCCTGCCCGCAGCGCTCGCGCTTTCCCCCGCCCGCGCTCTGACCGGCACTCTCCCTCTGACACACATGGTTCCTTGGCCGGTTGCCAAGAGCTCCGGAAAGCAGCTTCTGCCGAAGGAGGCTCGCCTCTTGCGGTTACCTTCTCTGAGCTCCGGAGTCCTGGCTTCTGCCTTTCTTGCTCTTAATGCAAGCAGAAAGCTTTTGCACTGCGTCTGGCGAGGAGAACGTGTGACAGGACAGCACATGTTTGTGCAGCTCACCCCTGCCACTGACACAAGCACGGATTTGCAGCACCCTATTCCACCCATGGTGTGACAGGTTTCTGCGCTGTGCAGGGCATTTCTCTGCATCTGGGAGTCCAAGGGAAAGTAAAATTGTTGTCGCAGAGAGCAGCAACAGCAGTAGGGAGCAGCAGAAGGAAGTCTTGCCCGTACTTCTTCTACAAGACAACTAGAGACTTGTCAGCAAGCGGCTGAGCAGCATCTACGTTCCACTTGCAGTCTGAAAGTTTCCCGTGCCACATGCCTGTTCAACACCTTCCTTATTCGCCTGCCCGCAGCGCTCGCGCTTTCCCCCGCCCGCGCTCTGACCGGCACTCTCCCTCTGACACACATGGTTCCTTGGCCGGTTGCCAAGAGCTCCGGAAAGCAGCTTCTGCCGAAGGAGGCTCGCCTCTTGCGGTTACCTTCTCTGAGCTCCGGAGTCTTGGCTTCTGCCTTTCTTGCTCTTAATGCAAGCAGAAAGCTTTTGCACTGCGTCTGGCGAGGAGAACGTGTGACAGGACAGCACATGTTTGTGCAGATCACTCCTGCCACTGACACAAGCACGGATTTGCAGCACCCTATTCCACCCATGGTGTGACAGGTTTCTGCGCTGTGCAGGGCATTTCTCTGCATCTGGGAGTCCAAGGGAAAGTAAAATTGTTGTCGCAGAGAGCAGCAACAGCAGTAGGGAGCAGCAGAAGGAAGTCTTGCCCGTACTTCTTCTACAAGACAACTAGAGACTTGTCAGCAAGCGGCTGAGCAGCATCTACGTTCCACTTGCAGTCTGAAAGTTTCCAGTGCCACATGCCTGTTCAACACCTTCCTTATTCGCCTGCCCGCAGCGCTTGCGCTTTCCCCTGCCCGCGCTCTGACCGGCACTCTCCCTCTGACACACATGGTTCCTTGGCCGGTTGCCAAGAGCTCCTGAAAGCAGCTTCTGCCGAAGGAGGCTCGCCTCTTGCGGTTACCTTCTCTGAGCTCCGGAGTCCTGGCTTCTGCCTTTCTTGCTCTTAATGCAAGCAGAAAGCTTTTGCACTGCGTCTGGCGAGGAGAACGTGTGACAGGACAGCACATGTTTGTGCAGCTCACCCCTGCCACTGACACAAGCACGGATTTGCAGCACCCTATTCCACCCATGGTGTGACAGGTTTCTGCGCTGTGCAGGGCATTTCTCTGCATCTGGGAGTCCAAGGGAAAGTAAAATTGTTGTCGCAGAGAGCAGCAACAGCAGTAGGGAGCAGCAGAAGGAAGTCGTGGCCGTACTTCTTCTACAAGACAACTAGAGACTTGTCAGCAAGCGGCTGAGCAGCATCTACGTTCCACTTGCAGTCTGAAAGTTTCCAGTGCCACATGCCTGTTCAACACCTTCCTTATTCGCCTGCCCGCAGCGCTCGCGCTTTCCCCCGCCCGCGCTCTGACCGGCACTCTCCCTCTGACACACATGGTTCCTTGGCCGGTTGCCAAGAGCTCCTGAAAGCAGCTTCTGCCGAAGGAGGCTCGCCTCTTGCGGTTACCTTCTCTGAGCTCCGGAGTCCTGGCTTCTGCCTTTCTTGCTCTTAATGCAAGCAGAAAGCTTTTGCACTGCGTCTGGCGAGGAGAACGTGTGACAGGACAGCACATGTTTGTGCAGCTCACCCCTGCCACTGACACAAGCACGGATTTGCAGCACCCTATTCCACCCTTAGTGTGACAGGTTTCTGCGCTGTGCAGGGCATTTCTCTGCATCTGGGAGTCCAAGGGAAAGTAAAATTGTTGCCGCAGAGAGCAGCAACAGCAGTAGGGAGCAGCAGAAGGAAGTCGTTTCAGTACTTCTTCCACACGACATCTAGCAACTAATCAGCAAGCGTGCGAGCGGCAGCGATGTGCCACTTGCAATCTGAAAGTTTCCCGTGCCACATGCCTGTTCAACACCTTCCTTATTCGCCTGCCCGCAGCGCTCGCGCTTTCCCCCGCCCGCGCTCTGACCGGCACTCTCCCTCTGACACACATGGTTCCTTGGCCGGTTGCAAAGAGCTCCGGAAAGCAGCTTCTGCCGAAGGAGGCTCGCCTCTTGCGGTTACCTTCTCTGAGCTCCAGAGTCCTGGCTTCTGCCTTTCTTGCTCTTAATGCAAGCAGAAAGCTTTTGCACTGCGTCTGGCGAGGAGAACGTGTGACAGGACAGCACATGTTTGTGCAGCTCACCCCTGCCACTGACACAAGCACGGATTTGCAGCACCCTATTCCACCCATGGTGTGACAGGTTTCTGCGCTGTGCAGGGCATTTCTCTGCATCTGGGAGTCCAAGGGAAAGTAAAATTGTTGTCGCAGAGAGCAGCAACAGCAGTAGGGAGCAGCAGAAGGAAGTCTTGCCCGTACTTCTTCTACAAGACAACTAGAGACTTGTCAGCAAGCGGCTGAGCAGCATCTACGTTCCACTTGCAGTCTGAAAGTTTCCAGTGCCACATGCCTGTTCAACACCTTCCTTATTCGCCTGCCCGCAGCGCTCGCGCTTTCCCCCGCCCGCGCTCTGACCGGCACTCTCCCTCTGACACACATGGTTCCTTGACCGGTTGCCAAGAGCTCCGGAAAGCAGCTTCTGCCGAAGGAGGCTCGCCTCTTGCGGTTACCTTCTCTGAGCTCCGGAGTCCTGGCTTCTGCCTTTCTTGCTCTTAATGCAAGCAGAAAGCTTTTGCACTGCGTCTGGCGAGGAGAACGTGTGACAGGACAGCACATGTTTGTGCAGCTCACCCCTGCCACTGACACAAGCACGGATTTGCAGCACCCTATTCCACCCATGGTGTGACAGGTTTCTGCGCTGTGCAGGGCATTTCTCTGCATCTGGGAGTCCAAGGGAAAGTAAAATTGTTGTCGCAGAGAGCAGCAACAGCAGTAGGGAGCAGCAGAAGGAACTCGTGGCCGTACTTCTTCTACAAGACAACTAGAGACTTGTCAGCAAGCGGCTGAGCAGCATCTACGTTCCACTTGCAGTCTGAAAGTTTCCCGTGCCAGATACCTGTTCAACACCTTCCTTATTCGCCTGCCCGCAGCGCTCGCGCTTTCCCCTGCCCGCGCTCTGACCGGCACTCTCCCTCTGACACACATGGTTCCTTGGCCGGTTGCCAAGAGCTCCGGAAAGCAGCTTCTGCCGAAGGAGGCTCGCCTCTTGCGGTTACCTTCTCTGAGCTCCGGAGTCCTGGCTTCTGCCTTTCTTGCTCTTAATGCAAGCAGAAAGCTTTTGCACTGCGTCTGGCGAGGAGAACGTGTGACAGGAGAGCACATGTTTGTGCAGCTCACCCCTGCCACTGACACAAGCACGGATTTGCAGCACCCTATTCCACCCATGGTGTGACAGGTTTCTGCGCTGTGCAGGGCATTTCTCTGCATCTGGGAGTCCAAGGGAAAGTAAAATTGTTGCCGCAGAGAGCAGCAACAGCAGTAGGGAGCAGCAGAAGGAAGTCGTTTCAGTACTTCTTCCACACGACATCTAGTAACTAATCAGCAAGCGTGCGAGCGGCAGCGATGTGCCACTTGCAATCTGAAAGTTTCCCGTGCCACATGCCTGTTCAACACCTTCCTTATTCGCCTGCCCGCAGCGCTCGCGCTTTCCCCCGCCCGCGCTCTGACCGGCACTCTCCCTCTGACACACATGGTTCCTTGGCCGCTTGCCAAGAGCTCCGGAAAGCAGCTTCTGCCGAAGGAGGCTCGCCTCTTGCGGTTACCTTCTCTGAGCTCCGGAGTCCTGGCTTCTGCCTTTCTTGCTCTTAATGCAAGCAGAAAGCTTTTGCACTGCGTCTGGCGAGGAGAACGTGTGACAGGACAGCACATGTTTGTGCAGCTCACCCCTGCCACTGACACAAGCACGGATTTGCAGCACCCTATTCCACCCATGGTGTGACAGGTTTCTGCGCTGTGCAGGGCATTTCTCTGCATCTGGGAGTCCAAGGGAAAGTAAAATTGTTGTCGCAGAGAGCAGCAACAGCAGTAGGGAGCAGCAGAAGGAAGTCGTGGCCGTACTTCTTCTACAAGACAACTAGAGACTTGTCAGCAAGCGGCTGAGCAGCATCTACGTTCCACTTGCAGTCTGAAAGTTTCCAGTGCCACATGCCTGTTCAACACCTTCCTTATTCGCCTGCCCGCAGCGCTCGCGCTTTCCCCCGCCCGCGCTCTGACCGGCACTCTCCCTCTGACACACATGGTTCCTTGGCCGCTTGCCAAGAGCTCCGGAAAGCAGCTTCTGCCGAAGGAGGCTCGCCTCTTGCGGTTACCTTCTCTGAGCTCCGGAGTCCTGGCTTCTGCCTTTCTTGCTCTTAATGCAAGCAGAAAGCTTTTGCACTGCGTCTGGCGAGGAGAACGTGTGACAGGACAGCACATGTTTGTGCAGCTCACCCCTGCCACTGACACAAGCACGGATTTGCAGCACCCTATTCCACCCATGGTGTGACAGGTTTCTGCGCTGTGCAGGGCATTTCTCTGCATCTGGGAGTCCAAGGGAAAGTAAAATTGTTGTCGCAGAGAGCAGCAACAGCAGTAGGGAGCAGCAGAAGGAAGTCGTTTCAGTACTTCTTCCACACGACATCTAGCAACTAATCAGCAAGCGTGCGAGCGGCAGCGATGTGCCACTTGCAATCTGAAAGTTTCCCGTGCCACATGCCTGTTCAACACCTTCCTTATTCGCCTGCCCGCAGCGCTCGCGCCTTCCCCCGCCCGCGCTCTGACCGGCACTCTCCCTCTGACACACATGGTTCCTTGGCCGGTTGCCAAGAGCTCCGGAAAGCAGCTTCTGCCGAAGGAGGTTCGCCTCTTGCGGTTACCTTCTCTGAGCTCCGGAGTCCTGGCTTCTGCCTTTCTTGCTCTTAATGCAAGCAGAAAGCTTTTGCACTGCGTCTGGCGAGGAGAACGTGTGACAGGACAGCACATGTTTGTGCAGCTCACTCCTGCCACTGACACAAGCACGGATTTGCAGCACCCTATTCCACCCATGGTGTGACAGGTTTCTGCGCTGTGCAGGGCATTTCTCTGCATCTGGGAGTCCAAGGGAAAGTAAAATTGTTGTCGCAGAGAGCAGCAACAGCAGTAGGGAGCAGCAGAAGGAAGTCGTGGCCGTACTTCTTCTACAAGACAACTAGAGACTTGTCAGCAAGTGGCTGAGCAGCATCTACGTTCCACTTGCAGTCTGAAAGTTTCCCGTGCCAGATACCTGTTCAACACCTTCCTTATTCGCCTGCCCGCAGCGCTCGCGCTTTCCCCCGCCCGCGCTCTGACCGGCACTCTCCCTCTGACACACATGGTTCCTTGGCCGGTTGCCAAGAGCTCCGGAAAGCAGCTTCTGCCGAAGGAGGCTCGCCTCTTGCGGTTACCTTCTCTGAGCTCCGGAGTCCTGGCTTCTGCCTTTCTTGCTCTTAATGCAAGCAGAAAGCTTTTGCACTGCGTCTGGCGAGGAGAACGTGTGACAGGAGAGCACATGTTTGTGCAGCTCACCCCTGCCACTGACACAAGCACGGATTTGCAGCACCCTATTCCACCCATGGTGTGACAGGTTTCTGCGCTGTGCAGGGCATTTCTCTGCATCTGGGAGTCCAAGGGAAAGTAAAATTGTTGTCGCAGAGAGCAGCAACAGCAGTAGGGGGCAGCAGAAGGAACTCGTGGCCGTACTTCTTCTACAAGACAACTAGAGACTTGTCAGCAAGCGGCTGAGCAGCATCTACGTTCCACTTGCAGTCTGAAAGTTTCCCGTGCCAGATACCTGTTCAACACCTTCCTTATTCGCCTGCCCGCAGCGCTCGCGCTTTCCCCCGCCCGCGCTCTGACCGGCACTCTCCCTCTGACACACATGGTTCCTTGGCCGGTTGCCAAGAGCTCCGGAAAGCAGCTTCTGCCGAAGGAGGCTCGCCTCTTGCGGTTACCTTCTCTGAGCTCCGGAGTCCTGGCTTCTGCCTTTCTTGCTCTTAATGCAAGCAGAAAGCTTTTGCACTGCGTCTGGCGAGGAGAACGTGTGACAGGACAGCACATGTTTGTGCAGCTCACCCCTGCCACTGACACAAGCACGGATTTGCAGCACCCTATTCCACCCTTAGTGTGACAGGTTTCTGCGCTGTGCAGGGCATTTCTCTGCATCTGGGAGTCCAAGGGAAAGTAAAATTGTTGTCGCAGAGAGCAGCAACAGCAGTAGGGAGCAGCAGAAGGAAGTCGTTTCAGTACTTCTTCCACACGACATCTAGCAACTAATCAGCAAGCGTGCGACCGGCAGCGATGTGCCACTTGCAATCTGAAAGTTTCCCGTGCCACATGCCTGTTCAACACCTTCCTTATTCGCCTGCCCGCAGCGCTCGCGCTTTCCCCCGCCCGCGCTCTGACCGGCACTCTCCCTCTGACACACATGGTTCCTTGGCCGGTTGCCAAGAGCTCCGGAAAGCAGCTTCTGCCGAAGGAGGCTCGCCTCTTGCGGTTACCTTCTCTGAGCTCCGGAGTCCTGGCTTCTGCCTTTCTTGCTCTTAATGCAAGCAGAAAGCTTTTGCACTGCGTCTGGCGAGGAGAACGTGTGACAGGACAGCACATGTTTGTGCAGCTCACTCCTGCCACTGACACAAGCACGGATTTGCAGCACCCTATTCCACCCATGGTGTGACAGGTTTCTGCGCTGTGCAGGGCATTTCTCTGCATCTGGGAGTCCAAGGGAAAGTAAAATTGTTGTCGCAGAGAGCAGCAACAGCAGTAGGGAGCAGCAGAAGGAAGTCTTGCCCGTACTTCTTCTACAAGACAACTAGAGACTTGTCAGCAAGCGGCTGAGCAGCATCTACGTTCCACTTGCAGTCTGAAAGTTTCCCGTGCCACATGCCTGTTCAACACCTTCCTTATTCGCCTGCCCGCAGCGCTCGCGCTTTCCCCCGCCCGCGCTCTGACCGGCACTCTCCCTCTGACACACATGGTTCCTTGGCCGGTTGCCAAGAGCTCCGGAAAGCAGCTTCTGCCGAAGGAGGCTCGCCTCTTGCGGTTACCTTCTCTGAGCTCCGGAGTCCTGGCTTCTGCCTTTCTTGCTCTTAATGCAAGCAGAAAGCTTTTGCACTGCGTCTGGCGAGGAGAACGTGTGACAGGAGAGCACATGTTTGTGCAGCTCACCCCTGCCACTGACACAAGCACGGATTTGCAGCACCCTATTCCACCCATGGTGTGACAGGTTTCTGCGCTGTGCAGGGCATTTCTCTGCATCTGGGAGTCCAAGGGAAAGTAAAATTGTTGTCGCAGAGAGCAGCAACAGCAGTAGGGAGCAGCAGAAGGAAGTCGTGGCCGTACTTCTTCTACAAGACAACTAGAGACTTGTCAGCAAGCGGCTGAGCAGCATCTACGTTCCACTTGCAGTCTGAAAGTTTCCAGTGCCACATGCCTGTTCAACACCTTCCTTATTCGCCTGCCCGCAGCGCTCGCGCTTTCCCCCGCCCGCGCTCTGACCGGCACTCTCCCTCTGACACACATGGTTCCTTGGCCGGTTGCCAAGAGCTCCGGAAAGCAGCTTCTGCCGAAGGAGGCTCGCCTCTTGCGGTTACCTTCTCTGAGCTCCGGAGTCCTGGCTTCTGCCTTTCTTGCTCTTAATGCAAGCAGAAAGCTTTTGCACTGCGTCTGGCGAGGAGAACGTGTGACAGGACAGCACATGTTTGTGCAGCTCACCCCTGCCACTGACACAAGCACGGATTTGCAGCACCCTATTCCACCCTTAGTGTGACAGGTTTCTGCGCTGTGCAGGGCATTTCTCTGCATCTGGGAGTCCAAGGGAAAGTAAAATTGTTGTCGCAGAGAGCAGCAACAGCAGTAGGGAGCAGCAGAAGGAAGTCGTGGCCGTACTTCTTCTACAAGACAACTAGAGACTTGTCAGCAAGCGGCTGAGCAGCATCTACGTTCCACTTGCAGTCTGAAAGTTTCCCGTGCCACATGCCTGTTCAACACCTTCCTTATTCGCCTGCCCGCAGCGCTCGCGCTTTCCCCCGCCCGCGCTCTGACCGGCACTCTCCCTCTGACACACATGGTTCCTTGGCCGGTTGCAAAGAGCTCCGGAAAGCAGCTTCTGCCGAAGGAGGCTCGCCTCTTGCGGTTACCTTCTCTGAGCTCCGGAGTCCTGGCTTCTGCCTTTCTTGCTCTTAATGCAAGCAGAAAGCTTTTGCACTGCGTCTGGCGAGGAGAACGTGTGACAGGACAGCACATGTTTGTGCAGCTCACCCCTGCCACTGACACAAGCACGGATTTGCAGCACCCTATTCCACCCATGGTGTGACAGGTTTCTGCGCTGTGCAGGGCATTACTCTGCATCTGGGAGTCCAAGGGAAAGTAAAATTGTTGTCGCAGAGAGCAGCAACAGCAGTAGGGAGCAGCAGAAGGAAGTCGTGGCCGTACTTCTTCTACAAGACAACTAGAGACTTGTCAGCAAGTGGCTGAGCAGCATCTACGTTCCACTTGCAGTCTGAAAGTTTCCCGTGCCAGATACCTGTTCAACACCTTCCTTATTCGCCTGCCCGCAGCGCTCGCGCTTTCCCCCTCCCGCGCTCTGACCGGCACTCTCCCTCTGACACACATGGTTCCTTGGCCGGTTGCCAAGAGCTCCGGAAAGCAGCTTCTGCCGAAGGAGGCTCGCCTCTTGCGGTTACCTTCTCTGAGCTCCGGAGTCCTGGCTTCTGCCTTTCTTGCTCTTAATGCAAGCAGAAAGCTTTTGCACTGCGTCTGGCGAGGAGAACGTGTGACAGGAGAGCACATGTTTGTGCAGCTCACCCCTGCCACTGACACAAGCACGGATTTGCAGCACCCTATTCCACCCATGGTGTGACAGGTTTCTGCGCTGTGCAGGGCATTTCTCTGCATCTGGGAGTCCAAGGGAAAGTAAAATTGTTGTCGCAGAGAGCAGCAACAGCAGTAGGGAGCAGCAGAAGGAAGTCGTTTCAGTACTTCTTCCACACGACATCTAGCAACTAATCAGCAAGCGTGCGACCGGCAGCGATGTGCCACTTGCAATCTGAAAGTTTCCCGTGCCACATGCCTGTTCAACACCTTCCTTATTCGCCTGCCCGCAGCGCTCGCGCTTTCCCCCGCCCGCGCTCTGACCGGCACTCTCCCTCTGACACACATGGTTCCTTGGCCGGTTGCCAAGAGCTCCGGAAAGCAGCTTCTGCCGAAGGAGGTTCGCCTCTTGCGGTTACCTTCTCTGAGCTCCGGAGTCCTGGCTTCTGCCTTTCTTGCTCTTAATGCAAGCAGAAAGCTTTTGCACTGCGTCTGGCGAGGAGAACGTGTGACAGGACAGCACATGTTTGTGCAGCTCACTCCTGCCACTGACACAAGCACGGATTTGCAGCACCCTATTCCACCCATGGTGTGACAGGTTTCTGCGCTGTGCAGGGCATTTCTCTGCATCTGGGAGTCCAAGGGAAAGTAAAATTGTTGTCGCAGAGAGCAGCAACAGCAGTAGGGAGCAGCAGAAGGAAGTCTTGCCCGTACTTCTTCTACAAGACAACTAGAGACTTGTCAGCAAGTGGCTGAGCAGCATCTACGTTCCACTTGCAGTCTGAAAGTTTCCCGTGCCAGATACCTGTTCAACACCTTCCTTATTCGCCTGCCCGCAGCGCTCGCGCTTTCCCCCGCCCGCGCTCTGACCGGCACTCTCCCTCTGACACACATGGTTCCTTGGCCGGTTGCCAAGAGCTCCGGAAAGCAGCTTCTGCGAAGGAGGCTCGCCTCTTGCGGTTACCTTCTCTGAGCTCCGGAGTCCTGGCTTCTGCCTTTCTTGCTCTTAATGCAAGCAGAAAGCTTTTGCACTGCGTCTGGCGAGGAGAACGTGTGACAGGAGAGCACATGTTTGTGCAGCTCACCCCTGCCACTGACACAAGCACGGATTTGCAGCACCCTATTCCACCCATGGTGTGACAGGTTTCTGCGCTGTGCAGGGCATTTCTCTGCATCTGGGAGTCCAAGGGAAAGTAAAATTGTTGTCGCAGAGAGCAGCAACAGCAGTAGGGGGCAGCAGAAGGAACTCGTGGCCGTACTTCTTCTACAAGACAACTAGAGACTTGTCAGCAAGCGGCTGAGCAGCATCTACGTTCCACTTGCAGTCTGAAAGTTTCCCGTGCCAGATACCTGTTCAACACCTTCCTTATTCGCCTGCCCGCAGCGCTCGCGCTTTCCCCCGCCCGCGCTCTGACCGGCACTCTCCCTCTGACACACATGGTTCCTTGGCCGGTTGCCAAGAGCTCCGGAAAGCAGCTTCTGCCGAAGGAGGCTCGCCTCTTGCGGTTACCTTCTCTGAGCTCCGGAGTCCTGGCTTCTGCCTTTCTTGCTCTTAATGCAAGCAGAAAGCATTTGCACTGCGTCTGGCGAGGAGAACGTGTGACAGGACAGCACATGTTTGTGCAGCTCACCCCTGCCACTGACACAAGCACGGATTTGCAGCACCCTATTCCACCCTTAGTGTGACAGGTTTCTGCGCTGTGCAGGGCATTTCTCTGCATCTGGGAGTCCAAGGGAAAGTAAAATTGTTGTCGCAGAGAGCAGCAACAGCAGTAGGGAGCAGCAGAAGGAAGTCGTTTCAGTACTTCTTCCACACGACATCTAGCAACTAATCAGCAAGCGTGCGACCGGCAGCGATGTGCCACTTGCAATCTGAAAGTTTCCCGTGCCACATGCCTGTTCAACACCTTCCTTATTCGCCTGCCCGCAGCGCTCGCGCTTTCCCCCGCCCGCGCTCTGACCGGCACTCTCCCTCTGACACACATGGTTCCTTGGCCGGTTGCCAAGAGCTCCGGAAAGCAGCTTCTGCCGAAGGAGGCTCGCCTCTTGCGGTTACCTTCTCTGAGCTCCGGAGTCCTGGCTTCTGCCTTTCTTGCTCTTAATGCAAGCAGAAAGCTTTTGCACTGCGTCTGGCGAGGAGAACGTGTGACAGGACAGCACATGTTTGTGCAGCTCACTCCTGCCACTGACACAAGCACGGATTTGCAGCACCCTATTCCACCCATGGTGTGACAGGTTTCTGCGCTGTGCAGGGCATTTCTCTGCATCTGGGAGTCCAAGGGAAAGTAAAATTGTTGTCGCAGAGAGCAGCAACAGCAGTAGGGAGCAGCAGAAGGAAGTCTTGCCCGTACTTCTTCTACAAGACAACTAGAGACTTGTCAGCAAGCGGCTGAGCAGCATCTACGTTCCACTTGCAGTCTGAAAGTTTCCCGTGCCACATGCCTGTTCAACACCTTCCTTATTCGCCTGCCCGCAGCGCTCGCGCTTTCCCCCGCCCGCGCTCTGACCGGCACTCTCCCTCTGACACACATGGTTCCTTGGCCGGTTGCCAAGAGCTCCGGAAAGCAGCTTCTGCCGAAGGAGGCTCGCCTCTTGCGGTTACCTTCTCTGAGCTCCGGAGTCCTGGCTTCTGCCTTTCTTGCTCTTAATGCAAGCAGAAAGCTTTTGCACTGCGTCTGGCGAGGAGAACGTGTGACAGGAGAGCACATGTTTGTGCAGCTCACCCCTGCCACTGACACAAGCACGGATTTGCAGCACCCTATTCCACCCATGGTGTGACAGGTTTCTGCGCTGTGCAGGGCATTTCTCTGCATCTGGGAGTCCAAGGGAAAGTAAAATTGTTGTCGCAGAGAGCAGCAACAGCAGTAGGGAGCAGCAGAAGGAAGTCGTGGCCGTACTTCTTCTACAAGACAACTAGAGACTTGTCAGCAAGCGGCTGAGCAGCATCTACGTTCCACTTGCAGTCTGAAAGTTTCCAGTGCCACATGCCTGTTCAACACCTTCCTTATTCGCCTGCCCGCAGCGCTCGCGCTTTCCCCCGCCCGCGCTCTGACCGGCACTCTCCCTCTGACACACATGGTTCCTTGGCCGGTTGCCAAGAGCTCCGGAAAGCAGCTTCTGCCGAAGGAGGCTCGCCTCTTGCGGTTACCTTCTCTGAGCTCCGGAGTCCTGGCTTCTGCCTTTCTTGCTCTTAATGCAAGCAGAAAGCTTTTGCACTGCGTCTGGCGAGGAGAACGTGTGACAGGACAGCACATGTTTGTGCAGCTCACCCCTGCCACTGACACAAGCACGGATTTGCAGCACCCTATTCCACCCTTAGTGTGACAGGTTTCTGCGCTGTGCAGGGCATTTCTCTGCATCTGGGAGTCCAAGGGAAAGTAAAATTGTTGTCGCAGAGAGCAGCAACAGCAGTAGGGAGCAGCAGAAGGAAGTCGTGGCCGTACTTCTTCTACAAGACAACTAGAGACTTGTCAGCAAGCGGCTGAGCAGCATCTACGTTCCACTTGCAGTCTGAAAGTTTCCCGTGCCACATGCCTGTTCAACACCTTCCTTATTCGCCTGCCCGCAGCGCTCGCGCTTTCCCCCGCCCGCGCTCTGACCGGCACTCTCCCTCTGACACACATGGTTCCTTGGCCGGTTGCAAAGAGCTCCGGAAAGCAGCTTCTGCCGAAGGAGGCTCGCCTCTTGCGGTTACCTTCTCTGAGCTCCGGAGTCCTGGCTTCTGCCTTTCTTGCTCTTAATGCAAGCAGAAAGCTTTTGCACTGCGTCTGGCGAGGAGAACGTGTGACAGGACAGCACATGTTTGTGCAGCTCACCCCTGCCACTGACACAAGCACGGATTTGCAGCACCCTATTCCACCCATGGTGTGACAGGTTTCTGCGCTGTGCAGGGCATTACTCTGCATCTGGGAGTCCAAGGGAAAGTAAAATTGTTGTCGCAGAGAGCAGCAACAGCAGTAGGGAGCAGCAGAAGGAAGTCGTGGCCGTACTTCTTCTACAAGACAACTAGAGACTTGTCAGCAAGTGGCTGAGCAGCATCTACGTTCCACTTGCAGTCTGAAAGTTTCCCGTGCCAGATACCTGTTCAACACCTTCCTTATTCGCCTGCCCGCAGCGCTCGCGCTTTCCCCCTCCCGCGCTCTGACCGGCACTCTCCCTCTGACACACATGGTTCCTTGGCCGGTTGCCAAGAGCTCCGGAAAGCAGCTTCTGCCGAAGGAGGCTCGCCTCTTGCGGTTACCTTCTCTGAGCTCCGGAGTCCTGGCTTCTGCCTTTCTTGCTCTTAATGCAAGCAGAAAGCTTTTGCACTGCGTCTGGCGAGGAGAACGTGTGACAGGAGAGCACATGTTTGTGCAGCTCACCCCTGCCACTGACACAAGCACGGATTTGCAGCACCCTATTCCACCCATGGTGTGACAGGTTTCTGCGCTGTGCAGGGCATTTCTCTGCATCTGGGAGTCCAAGGGAAAGTAAAATTGTTGTCGCAGAGAGCAGCAACAGCAGTAGGGAGCAGCAGAAGGAAGTCGTTTCAGTACTTCTTCCACACGACATCTAGCAACTAATCAGCAAGCGTGCGACCGGCAGCGATGTGCCACTTGCAATCTGAAAGTTTCCCGTGCCACATGCCTGTTCAACACCTTCCTTATTCGCCTGCCCGCAGCGCTCGCGCTTTCCCCCGCCCGCGCTCTGACCGGCACTCTCCCTCTGACACACATGGTTCCTTGGCCGGTTGCCAAGAGCTCCGGAAAGCAGCTTCTGCCGAAGGAGGTTCGCCTCTTGCGGTTACCTTCTCTGAGCTCCGGAGTCCTGGCTTCTGCCTTTCTTGCTCTTAATGCAAGCAGAAAGCTTTTGCACTGCGTCTGGCGAGGAGAACGTGTGACAGGACAGCACATGTTTGTGCAGCTCACTCCTGCCACTGACACAAGCACGGATTTGCAGCACCCTATTCCACCCATGGTGTGACAGGTTTCTGCGCTGTGCAGGGCATTTCTCTGCATCTGGGAGTCCAAGGGAAAGTAAAATTGTTGTCGCAGAGAGCAGCAACAGCAGTAGGGAGCAGCAGAAGGAAGTCTTGCCCGTACTTCTTCTACAAGACAACTAGAGACTTGTCAGCAAGTGGCTGAGCAGCATCTACGTTCCACTTGCAGTCTGAAAGTTTCCCGTGCCAGATACCTGTTCAACACCTTCCTTATTCGCCTGCCCGCAGCGCTCGCGCTTTCCCCCGCCCGCGCTCTGACCGGCACTCTCCCTCTGACACACATGGTTCCTTGGCCGGTTGCCAAGAGCTCCGGAAAGCAGCTTCTGCGAAGGAGGCTCGCCTCTTGCGGTTACCTTCTCTGAGCTCCGGAGTCCTGGCTTCTGCCTTTCTTGCTCTTAATGCAAGCAGAAAGCTTTTGCACTGCGTCTGGCGAGGAGAACGTGTGACAGGAGAGCACATGTTTGTGCAGCTCACCCCTGCCACTGACACAAGCACGGATTTGCAGCACCCTATTCCACCCATGGTGTGACAGGTTTCTGCGCTGTGCAGGGCATTTCTCTGCATCTGGGAGTCCAAGGGAAAGTAAAATTGTTGTCGCAGAGAGCAGCAACAGCAGTAGGGGGCAGCAGAAGGAACTCGTGGCCGTACTTCTTCTACAAGACAACTAGAGACTTGTCAGCAAGCGGCTGAGCAGCATCTACGTTCCACTTGCAGTCTGAAAGTTTCCCGTGCCAGATACCTGTTCAACACCTTCCTTATTCGCCTGCCCGCAGCGCTCGCGCTTTCCCCCGCCCGCGCTCTGACCGGCACTCTCCCTCTGACACACATGGTTCCTTGGCCGGTTGCCAAGAGCTCCGGAAAGCAGCTTCTGCCGAAGGAGGCTCGCCTCTTGCGGTTACCTTCTCTGAGCTCCGGAGTCCTGGCTTCTGCCTTTCTTGCTCTTAATGCAAGCAGAAAGCATTTGCACTGCGTCTGGCGAGGAGAACGTGTGACAGGACAGCACATGTTTGTGCAGCTCACCCCTGCCACTGACACAAGCACGGATTTGCAGCACCCTATTCCACCCTTAGTGTGACAGGTTTCTGCGCTGTGCAGGGCATTTCTCTGCATCTGGGAGTCCAAGGGAAAGTAAAATTGTTGTCGCAGAGAGCAGCAACAGCAGTAGGGAGCAGCAGAAGGAAGTCGTTTCAGTACTTCTTCCACACGACATCTAGCAACTAATCAGCAAGCGTGCGACCGGCAGCGATGTGCCACTTGCAATCTGAAAGTTTCCCGTGCCACATGCCTGTTCAACACCTTCCTTATTCGCCTGCCCGCAGCGCTCGCGCTTTCCCCCGCCCGCGCTCTGACCGGCACTCTCCCTCTGACACACATGGTTCCTTGGCCGGTTGCCAAGAGCTCCGGAAAGCAGCTTCTGCCGAAGGAGGCTCGCCTCTTGCGGTTACCTTCTCTGAGCTCCGGAGTCCTGGCTTCTGCCTTTCTTGCTCTTAATGCAAGCAGAAAGCTTTTGCACTGCGTCTGGCGAGGAGAACGTGTGACAGGACAGCACATGTTTGTGCAGCTCACCCCTGCCACTGACACAAGCACGGATTTGCAGCACCCTATTCCACCCATGGTGTGACAGGTTTCTGCGCTGTGCAGGGCATTTCTCTGCATCTGGGAGTCCAAGGGAAAGTAAAATTGTTGTCGCAGAGAGCAGCAACAGCAGTAGGGAGCAGCAGAAGGAAGTCGTGGCCGTACTTCTACAAGACAACTAGAGACTTGTCAGCAAGTGGCTGAGCAGCATCTACGTTCCACTTGCAGTCTGAAAGTTTCCCGTGCCAGATACCTGTTCAACACCTTCCTTATTCGCCTGTCCGCAGCGCTCGCGCTTTCCCCCGCCCGCGCTCTGACCGGCACTCTCCCTCTGACACACATGGTTCCTTGGCCGGTTGCCAAGAGCTCCGGAAAGCAGCTTCTGCCGAAGGAGGCTCGCCTCTTGCGGTTACCTTCTCTGAGCTCCGGAGTCCTGGCTTCTGCCTTTCTTGCTCTTAATGCAAGCAGAAAGCTTTTGCACTGCGTCTGGCGAGGAGAACGTGTGACAGGACAGCACATGTTTGTGCAGCTCACCCCTGCCACTGACACAAGCACGGATTTGCAGCACCCTATTCCACCCATGGTGTGACAGGTTTCTGCGCTGTGCAGGGCATTTCTCTGCATCTGGGAGTCCAAGGGAAAGTAAAATTGTTGTCGCAGAGAGCAGCAACAGCAGTAGGGAGCAGCAGAAGGAAGTCGTTTCAGTACTTCTTCCACACGACATCTAGCAACTAATCAGCAAGCGTGCGACCGGCAGCGATGTGCCACTTGCAATCTGAAAGTTTCCCGTGCCACATGCCTGTTCAACACCTTCCTTATTCGCCTGCCCGCAGCGCTCGCGCTTTCCCCCGCCCGCGCTCTGACCGGCACTCTCCCTCTGACACACATGGTTCCTTGGCCGGTTGCCAAGAGCTCCGGAAAGCAGCTTCTGCCGAAGGAGGTTCGCCTCTTGCGGTTACCTTCTCTGAGCTCCGGAGTCCTGGCTTCTGCCTTTCTTGCTCTTAATGCAAGCAGAAAGCTTTTGCACTGCGTCTGGCGAGGAGAACGTGTGACAGGACAGCACATGTTTGTGCAGCTCACTCCTGCCACTGACACAAGCACGGATTTGCAGCACCCTATTCCACCCATGGTGTGACAGGTTTCTGCGCTGTGCAGGGCATTTCTCTGCATCTGGGAGTCCAAGGGAAAGTAAAATTGTTGTCGCAGAGAGCAGCAACAGCAGTAGGGAGCAGCAGAAGGAAGTCTTGCCCGTACTTCTTCTACAAGACAACTAGAGACTTGTCAGCAAGTGGCTGAGCAGCATCTACGTTCCACTTGCAGTCTGAAAGTTTCCCGTGCCAGATACCTGTTCAACACCTTCCTTATTCGCCTGCCCGCAGCGCTCGCGCTTTCCCCCGCCCGCGCTCTGACCGGCACTCTCCCTCTGACACACATGGTTCCTTGGCCGGTTGCCAAGAGCTCCGGAAAGCAGCTTCTGCGAAGGAGGCTCGCCTCTTGCGGTTACCTTCTCTGAGCTCCGGAGTCCTGGCTTCTGCCTTTCTTGCTCTTAATGCAAGCAGAAAGCTTTTGCACTGCGTCTGGCGAGGAGAACGTGTGACAGGAGAGCACATGTTTGTGCAGCTCACCCCTGCCACTGACACAAGCACGGATTTGCAGCACCCTATTCCACCCATGGTGTGACAGGTTTCTGCGCTGTGCAGGGCATTTCTCTGCATCTGGGAGTCCAAGGGAAAGTAAAATTGTTGTCGCAGAGAGCAGCAACAGCAGTAGGGGGCAGCAGAAGGAACTCGTGGCCGTACTTCTTCTACAAGACAACTAGAGACTTGTCAGCAAGCGGCTGAGCAGCATCTACGTTCCACTTGCAGTCTGAAAGTTTCCCGTGCCAGATACCTGTTCAACACCTTCCTTATTCGCCTGCCCGCAGCGCTCGCGCTTTCCCCCGCCCGCGCTCTGACCGGCACTCTCCCTCTGACACACATGGTTCCTTGGCCGGTTGCCAAGAGCTCCGGAAAGCAGCTTCTGCCGAAGGAGGCTCGCCTCTTGCGGTTACCTTCTCTGAGCTCCGGAGTCCTGGCTTCTGCCTTTCTTGCTCTTAATGCAAGCAGAAAGCATTTGCACTGCGTCTGGCGAGGAGAACGTGTGACAGGACAGCACATGTTTGTGCAGCTCACCCCTGCCACTGACACAAGCACGGATTTGCAGCACCCTATTCCACCCTTAGTGTGACAGGTTTCTGCGCTGTGCAGGGCATTTCTCTGCATCTGGGAGTCCAAGGGAAAGTAAAATTGTTGTCGCAGAGAGCAGCAACAGCAGTAGGGAGCAGCAGAAGGAAGTCGTTTCAGTACTTCTTCCACACGACATCTAGCAACTAATCAGCAAGCGTGCGACCGGCAGCGATGTGCCACTTGCAATCTGAAAGTTTCCCGTGCCACATGCCTGTTCAACACCTTCCTTATTCGCCTGCCCGCAGCGCTCGCGCTTTCCCCCGCCCGCGCTCTGACCGGCACTCTCCCTCTGACACACATGGTTCCTTGGCCGGTTGCCAAGAGCTCCGGAAAGCAGCTTCTGCCGAAGGAGGTTCGCCTCTTGCGGTTACCTTCTCTGAGCTCCGGAGTCCTGGCTTCTGCCTTTCTTGCTCTTAATGCAAGCAGAAAGCTTTTGCACTGCGTCTGGCGAGGAGAACGTGTGACAGGACAGCACATGTTTGTGCAGCTCACTCCTGCCACTGACACAAGCACGGATTTGCAGCACCCTATTCCACCCATGGTGTGACAGGTTTCTGCGCTGTGCAGGGCATTTCTCTGCATCTGGGAGTCCAAGGGAAAGTAAAATTGTTGTCGCAGAGAGCAGCAACAGCAGTAGGGAGCAGCAGAAGGAAGTCTTGCCCGTACTTCTTCTACAAGACAACTAGAGACTTGTCAGCAAGCGGCTGAGCAGCATCTACGTTCCACTTGCAGTCTGAAAGTTTCCCGTGCCACATGCCTGTTCAACACCTTCCTTATTCGCCTGCCCGCAGCGCTCGCGCTTTCCCCCGCCCGCGCTCTGACCGGCACTCTCCCTCTGACACACATGGTTCCTTGGCCGGTTGCCAAGAGCTCCGGAAAGCAGCTTCTGCCGAAGGAGGCTCGCCTCTTGCGGTTACCTTCTCTGAGCTCCGGAGTCCTGGCTTCTGCCTTTCTTGCTCTTAATGCAAGCAGAAAGCTTTTGCACTGCGTCTGGCGAGGAGAACGTGTGACAGGACAGCACATGTTTGTGCAGCTCACCCCTGCCACTGACACAAGCACGGATTTGCAGCACCCTATTCCACCCATGGTGTGACAGGTTTCTGCGCTGTGCAGGGCATTTCTCTGCATCTGGGAGTCCAAGGGAAAGTAAAATTGTTGTCGCAGAGAGCAGCAACAGCAGTAGGGAGCAGCAGAAGGAAGTCGTGGCCGTACTTCTACAAGACAACTAGAGACTTGTCAGCAAGTGGCTGAGCAGCATCTACGTTCCACTTGCAGTCTGAAAGTTTCCCGTGCCAGATACCTGTTCAACACCTTCCTTATTCGCCTGTCCGCAGCGCTCGCGCTTTCCCCCGCCCGCGCTCTGACCGGCACTCTCCCTCTGACACACATGGTTCCTTGGCCGGTTGCCAAGAGCTCCGGAAAGCAGCTTCTGCCGAAGGAGGCTCGCCTCTTGCGGTTACCTTCTCTGAGCTCCGGAGTCCTGGCTTCTGCCTTTCTTGCTCTTAATGCAAGCAGAAAGCTTTTGCACTGCGTCTGGCGAGGAGAACGTGTGACAGGAGAGCACATGTTTGTGCAGCTCACCCCTGCCACTGACACAAGCACGGATTTGCAGCACCCTATTCCACCCATGGTGTGACAGGTTTCTGCGCTGTGCAGGGCATTTCTCTGCATCTGGGAGTCCAAGGGAAAGTAAAATTGTTGTCGCAGAGAGCAGCAACAGCAGTAGGGAGCAGCAGAAGGAAGTCTTGCCCGTACTTCTTCTACAAGACAACTAGAGACTTGTCAGCAAGCGGCTGAGCAGCATCTACGTTCCACTTGCAGTCTGAAAGTTTCCCGTGCCACATGCCTGTTCAACACCTTCCTTATTCGCCTGCCCGCAGCGCTCGCGCTTTCCCCCGCCCGCGCTCTGACCGGCACTCTCCCTCTGACACACATGGTTCCTTGGCCGGTTGCCAAGAGCTCCGGAAAGCAGCTTCTGCCGAAGGAGGCTCGCCTCTTGCGGTTACCTTCTCTGAGCTCCGGAGTCCTGGCTTCTGCCTTTCTTGCTCATAATGCAAGCAGAAAGCTTTTGCACTGCGTCTGGCGAGGAGAACGTGTGACAGGACAGCACATGTTTGTGCAGCTCACTCCTGCCACTGACACAAGCACGGATTTGCAGCACCCTATTCCACCCATGGTGTGACAGGTTTCTGCGCTGTGCAGGGCATTTCTCTGCATCTGGGAGTCCAAGGGAAAGTAAAATTGTTGTCGCAGAGAGCAGCAACAGCAGTAGGGAGCAGCAGAAGGAAGTCTTGCCCGTACTTCTTCTACAAGACAACTAGAGACTTGTCAGCAAGCGGCTGAGCAGCATCTACGTTCCACTTGCAGTCTGAAAGTTTCCCGTGCCACATGCCTGTTCAACACCTTCCTTATTCGCCTGCCCGCAGCGCTCGCGCTTTCCCCCGCCCGCGCTCTGACCGGCACTCTCCCTCTGACACACATGGTTCCTTGGCCGGTTGCCAAGAGCTCCGGAAAGCAGCTTCTGCCGAAGGAGGCTCGCCTCCTGCGGTTACCTTCTCTGAGCTCCGGAGTCCTGGCTTCTGCCTTTCTTGCTCTTAATGCAAGCAGAAAGCTTTTGCACTGCGTCTGGCGAGGAGAACGTGTGACAGGACAGCACATGTTTGTGCAGCTCACCCCTGCCACTGACACAAGCACGGATTTGCAGCACCCTATTCCACCCTTAGTGTGACAGGTTTCTGCGCTGTGCAGGGCATTTCTCTGCATCTGGGAGTCCAAGGGAAAGTAAAATTGTTGCCGCAGAGAGCAGCAACAGCAGTAGGGAGCAGCAGAAGGAAGTCTTGCCCGTACTTCTTCTACAAGACAACTAGAGACTTGTCAGCAAGCGGCTGAGCAGCATCTACGTTCCACTTGCAGTCTGAAAGTTTCCCGTGCCACATGCCTGTTCAACACCTTCCTTATTCGCCTGCCCGCAGCGCTCGCGCTTTCCCCCGCCCGCGCTCTGACCGGCACTCTCCCTCTGACACACATGGTTCCTTGGCCGCTTGCCAAGAGCTCCGGAAAGCAGCTTCTGCCGAAGGAGGCTCGCCTCTTGCGGTTACCTTCTCTGAGCTCCGGAGTCCTGGCTTCTGCCTTTCTTGCTCTTAATGCAAGCAGAAAGCTTTTGCACTGCGTCTGGCGAGGAGAACGTGTGACAGGACAGCACATGTTTGTGCAGCTCACCCCTGCCACTGACACAAGCACGGATTTGCAGCACCCTATTCCACCCATGGTGTGACAGGTTTCTGCGCTGTGCAGGGCATTTCTCTGCATCTGGGAGTCCAAGGGAAAGTAAAATTGTTGTCGCAGAGAGCAGCAACAGCAGTAGGGAGCAGCAGAAGGAAGTCGTGCCCGTACTTCTTCTACAAGACAACTAGAGACTTGTCAGCAAGTGGCTGAGCAGCATCTACGTTCCACTTGCAGTCTGAAAGTTTCCCGTGCCAGATACCTGTTCAACACCTTCCTTATTCGCCTGCCCGCAGCGCTCGCGCTTTCCCCCGCCCGCGCTCTGACCGGCACTCTCCCTCTGACACACATGGTTCCTTGGCCGGTTGCCAAGAGCTCCGGAAAGCAGCTTCTGCCGAAGGAGGCTCGCCTCTTGCGGTTACCTTCTCTGAGCTCCGGAGTCCTGGCTTCTGCCTTTCTTGCTCTTAATGCAAGCAGAAAGCTTTTGCACTGCGTCTGGCGAGGAGAACGTGTGACAGGACAGCACATGTTTGTGCAGCTCACCCCTGCCACTGACACAAGCACGGATTTGCAGCACCCTATTCCACCCATGGTGTGACAGGTTTCTGCGCTGTGCAAGGCATTTCTCTGCATCTGGGAGTCCAAGGGAAAGTAAAATTGTTGTCGCAGAGAGCAGCAACAGCAGTAGGGAGCAGCAGAAGGAAGTCGTGGCCGTACATCTTCTACAAGACAACTAGAGACTTGTCAGCAAGTGGCTGAGCAGCATCTACGTTCCACTTGCAGTCTGAAAGTTTCCCGTGCCAGATACCTGTTCAACACCTTCCTTATTCGCCTGCCCGCAGCGCTCGCGCTTTCCCCCGCCCGCGCTCTGACCGGCACTCTCCCTCTGACACACATGGTTCCTTGGCCGGTTGCCAAGAGCTCCGGAAAGCAGCTTCTGCCGAAGGAGGCTCGCCTCTTGCGGTTACCTTCTCTGAGCTCCGGAGTCCTGGCTTCTGCCTTTCTTGCTCTTAATGCAAGCAGAAAGCTTTTGCACTGCGTCTGGCGAGGAGAACGTGTGACAGGACAGCACATGTTTGTGCAGCTCACTCCTGCCACTGACACAAGCACGGATTTGCAGCACCCTATTCCACCCATGGTGTGACAGGTTTCTGCGCTGTGCAAGGCATTTCTCTGCATCTGGGAGTCCAAGGGAAAGTAAAATTGTTGTCGCAGAGAGCAGCAACAGCAGTAGGGAGCAGCAGAAGGAAGTCTTGCCCGTACTTCTTCTACAAGACAACTAGAGACTTGTCAGCAAGCGGCTGAGCAGCATCTACGTTCCACTTGCAGTCTGAAAGTTTCCCGTGCCACATGCCTGTTCAACACCTTCCTTATTCGCCTGCCCGCAGCGCTCGCGCTTTCCCCCGCCCGCGCTCTGACCGGCACTCTCCCTCTGACACACATGGTTCCTTGGCCGGTTGCCAAGAGCTCCGGAAAGCAGCTTCTGCCGAAGGAGGCTCGCCTCTTGCGGTTACCTTCTCTGAGCTCCGGAGTCCTGGCTTCTGCCTTTCTTGCTCTTAATGCAAGCAGAAAGCTTTTGCACTGCGTCTGGCGAGGAGAACGTGTGACAGGAGAGCACATGTTTGTGCAGCTCACCCCTGCCACTGACACAAGCACGGATTTGCAGCACCCTATTCCACCCATGGTGTGACAGGTTTCTGCGCTGTGCAGGGCATTTCTCTGCATCTGGGAGTCCAAGGGAAAGTAAAATTGTTGTCGCAGAGAGCAGCAACAGCAGTAGGGGGCAGCAGAAGGAACTCGTGGCCGTACTTCTTCTACAAGACAACTAGAGACTTGTCAGCAAGCGGCTGAGCAGCATCTACGTTCCACTTGCAGTCTGAAAGTTTCCCGTGCCAGATACCTGTTCAACACCTTCCTTATTCGCCTGTCCGCAGCGCTCGCGCTTTCCCCCGCCCGCGCTCTGACCGGCACTCTCCCTCTGACACACATGGTTCCTTGGCCGGTTGCCAAGAGCTCCGGAAAGCAGCTTCTGCCGAAGGAGGCTCGCCTCTTGCGGTTACCTTCTCTGAGCTCCGGAGTCCTGGCTTCTGCCTTTCTTGCTCTTAATGCAAGCAGAAAGCTTTTGCACTGCGTCTGGCGAGGAGAACGTGTGACAGGAGAGCACATGTTTGTGCAGCTCACCCCTGCCACTGACACAAGCACGGATTTGCAGCACCCTATTCCACCCATGGTGTGACAGGTTTCTGCGCTGTGCAGGGCATTTCTCTGCATCTGGGAGTCCAAGGGAAAGTAAAATTGTTGTCGCAGAGAGCAGCAACAGCAGTAGGGAGCAGCAGAAGGAAGTCTTGCCCGTACTTCTTCTACAAGACAACTAGAGACTTGTCAGCAAGCGGCTGAGCAGCATCTACGTTCCACTTGCAGTCTGAAAGTTTCCCGTGCCACATGCCTGTTCAACACCTTCCTTATTCGCCTGCCCGCAGCGCTCGCGCTTTCCCCCGCCCGCGCTCTGACCGGCACTCTCCCTCTGACACACATGGTTCCTTGGCCGGTTGCCAAGAGCTCCGGAAAGCAGCTTCTGCCGAAGGAGGCTCGCCTCTTGCGGTTACCTTCTCTGAGCTCCGGAGTCCTGGCTTCTGCCTTTCTTGCTCATAATGCAAGCAGAAAGCTTTTGCACTGCGTCTGGCGAGGAGAACGTGTGACAGGACAGCACATGTTTGTGCAGCTCACTCCTGCCACTGACACAAGCACGGATTTGCAGCACCCTATTCCACCCATGGTGTGACAGGTTTCTGCGCTGTGCAGGGCATTTCTCTGCATCTGGGAGTCCAAGGGAAAGTAAAATTGTTGTCGCAGAGAGCAGCAACAGCAGTAGGGAGCAGCAGAAGGAAGTCTTGCCCGTACTTCTTCTACAAGACAACTAGAGACTTGTCAGCAAGCGGCTGAGCAGCATCTACGTTCCACTTGCAGTCTGAAAGTTTCCCGTGCCACATGCCTGTTCAACACCTTCCTTATTCGCCTGCCCGCAGCGCTCGCGCTTTCCCCCGCCCGCGCTCTGACCGGCACTCTCCCTCTGACACACATGGTTCCTTGGCCGGTTGCCAAGAGCTCCGGAAAGCAGCTTCTGCCGAAGGAGGCTCGCCTCCTGCGGTTACCTTCTCTGAGCTCCGGAGTCCTGGCTTCTGCCTTTCTTGCTCTTAATGCAAGCAGAAAGCTTTTGCACTGCGTCTGGCGAGGAGAACGTGTGACAGGACAGCACATGTTTGTGCAGCTCACCCCTGCCACTGACACAAGCACGGATTTGCAGCACCCTATTCCACCCATGGTGTGACAGGTTTCTGCGCTGTGCAGGGCATTTCTCTGCATCTGGGAGTCCAAGGGAAAGTAAAATTGTTGTCGCAGAGAGCAGCAACAGCAGTAGGGAGCAGCAGAAGGAAGTCGTGGCCGTACTTCTTCTACAAGACAACTAGAGACTTGTCAGCAAGTGGCTGAGCAGCATCTACGTTCCACTTGCAGTCTGAAAGTTTCCCGTGCCAGATACCTGTTCAACACCTTCCTTATTCGCCTGCCCGCAGCGCTCGCGCTTTCCCCCGCCCGCGCTCTGACCGGCACTCTCCCTCTGACACACATGGTTCCTTGGCCGGTTGCCAAGAGCTCCGGAAAGCAGCTTCTGCCGAAGGAGGCTCGCCTCTTGCGGTTACCTTCTCTGAGCTCCGGAGTCCTGGCTTCTGCCTTTCTTGCTCTTAATGCAAGCAGAAAGCTTTTGCACTGCGTCTGGCGAGGAGAACGTGTGACAGGACAGCACATGTTTGTGCAGCTCACCCCTGCCACTGACACAAGCACGGATTTGCAGCACCCTATTCCACCCTTAGTGTGACAGGTTTCTGCGCTGTGCAGGGCATTTCTCTGCATCTGGGAGTCCAAGGGAAAGTAAAATTGTTGCCGCAGAGAGCAGCAACAGCAGTAGGGAGCAGCAGAAGGAAGTCTTGCCCGTACTTCTTCTACAAGACAACTAGAGACTTGTCAGCAAGCGGCTGAGCAGCATCTACGTTCCACTTGCAGTCTGAAAGTTTCCCGTGCCACATGCCTGTTCAACACCTTCCTTATTCGCCTGCCCGCAGCGCTCGCGCTTTCCCCCGCCCGCGCTCTGACCGGCACTCTCCCTCTGACACACATGGTTCCTTGGCCGCTTGCCAAGAGCTCCGGAAAGCAGCTTCTGCCGAAGGAGGCTCGCCTCTTGCGGTTACCTTCTCTGAGCTCCGGAGTCCTGGCTTCTGCCTTTCTTGCTCTTAATGCAAGCAGAAAGCTTTTGCACTGCGTCTGGCGAGGAGAACGTGTGACAGGACAGCACATGTTTGTGCAGCTCACCCCTGCCACTGACACAAGCACGGATTTGCAGCACCCTATTCCACCCATGGTGTGACAGGTTTCTGCGCTGTGCAGGGCATTTCTCTGCATCTGGGAGTCCAAGGGAAAGTAAAATTGTTGTCGCAGAGAGCAGCAACAGCAGTAGGGAGCAGCAGAAGGAAGTCGTGCCCGTACTTCTTCTACAAGACAACTAGAGACTTGTCAGCAAGTGGCTGAGCAGCATCTACGTTCCACTTGCAGTCTGAAAGTTTCCCGTGCCAGATACCTGTTCAACACCTTCCTTATTCGCCTGCCCGCAGCGCTCGCGCTTTCCCCCGCCCGCGCTCTGACCGGCACTCTCCCTCTGACACACATGGTTCCTTGGCCGGTTGCCAAGAGCTCCGGAAAGCAGCTTCTGCCGAAGGAGGCTCGCCTCCTGCGGTTACCTTCTCTGAGCTCCGGAGTCCTGGCTTCTGCCTTTCTTGCTCTTAATGCAAGCAGAAAGCTTTTGCACTGCGTCTGGCGAGGAGAACGTGTGACAGGAGAGCACATGTTTGTGCAGCTCACCCCTGCCACTGACACAAGCACGGATTTGCAGCACCCTATTCCACCCATGGTGTGACAGGTTTCTGCGCTGTGCAGGGCATTTCTCTGCATCTGGGAGTCCAAGGGAAAGTAAAATTGTTGTCGCAGAGAGCAGCAACAGCAGTAGGGGGCAGCAGAAGGAACTCGTGGCCGTACTTCTTCTACAAGACAACTAGAGACTTGTCAGCAAGCGGCTGAGCAGCATCTACGTTCCACTTGCAGTCTGAAAGTTTCCCGTGCCAGATACCTGTTCAACACCTTCCTTATTCGCCTGCCCGCAGCGCTCGCGCTTTCCCCCGCCCGCGCTCTGACCGGCACTCTCCCTCTGACACACATGGTTCCTTGGCCGGTTGCCAAGAGCTCCGGAAAGCAGCTTCTGCCGAAGGAGGCTCGCCTCTTGCGGTTACCTTCTCTGAGCTCCGGAGTCCTGGCTTCTGCCTTTCTTGCTCTTAATGCAAGCAGAAAGCTTTTGCACTGCGTCTGGCGAGGAGAACGTGTGACAGGACAGCACATGTTTGTGCAGCTCACCCCTGCCACTGACACAAGCACGGATTTGCAGCACCCTATTCCACCCTTAGTGTGACAGGTTTCTGCGCTGTGCAGGGCATTTCTCTGCATCTGGGAGTCCAAGGGAAAGTAAAATTGTTGTCGCAGAGAGCAGCAACAGCAGTAGGGAGCAGCAGAAGGAAGTCGTTTCAGTACTTCTTCCACACGACATCTAGCAACTAATCAGCAAGCGTGCGACCGGCAGCGATGTGCCACTTGCAATCTGAAAGTTTCCCGTGCCACATGCCTGTTCAACACCTTCCTTATTCGCCTGCCCGCAGCGCTCGCGCTTTCCCCCGCCCGCGCTCTGACCGGCACTCTCCCTCTGACACACATGGTTCCTTGGCCGGTTGCCAAGAGCTCCGGAAAGCAGCTTCTGCCGAAGGAGGCTCGCCTCTTGCGGTTACCTTCTCTGAGCTCCGGAGTCCTGGCTTCTGCCTTTCTTGCTCTTAATGCAAGCAGAAAGCTTTTGCACTGCGTCTGGCGAGGAGAACGTGTGACAGGACAGCACATGTTTGTGCAGCTCACCCCTGCCACTGACAGAAGCACGGATTTGCAGCACCCTATTCCACCCATGGTGTGACAGGTTTCTGCGCTGTGCAGGGCATTTCTCTGCATCTGGGAGTCCAAGGGAAAGTAAAATTGTTGTCGCAGAGAGCAGCAACAGCAGTAGGGAGCAGCAGAAGGAAGTCGTGGCCGTACTTCTACAAGACAACTAGAGACTTGTCAGCAAGTGGCTGAGCAGCATCTACGTTCCACTTGCAGTCTGAAAGTTTCCCGTGCCAGATACCTGTTCAACACCTTCCTTATTCGCCTGCCCGCAGCGCTCGCGCTTTCCCCCGCCCGCGCTCTGACCGGCACTCTCCCTCTGACACACATGGTTCCTTGGCCGGTTGCCAAGAGCTCCGGAAAGCAGCTTCTGCCGAAGGAGGCTCGCCTCTTGCGGTTACCTTCTCTGAGCTCCGGAGTCCTGGCTTCTGCCTTTCTTGCTCTTAATGCAAGCAGAAAGCTTTTGCACTGCGTCTGGCGAGGAGAACGTGTGACAGGAGAGCACATGTTTGTGCAGCTCACCCCTGCCACTGACACAAGCACGGATTTGCAGCACCCTATTCCACCCATGGTGTGACAGGTTTCTGCGCTGTGCAGGGCATTTCTCTGCATCTGGGAGTCCAAGGGAAAGTAAAATTGTTGTCGCAGAGAGCAGCAACAGCAGTAGGGGGCAGCAGAAGGAACTCGTGGCCGTACTTCTTCTACAAGACAACTAGAGACTTGTCAGCAAGCGGCTGAGCAGCATCTACGTTCCACTTGCAGTCTGAAAGTTTCCCGTGCCAGATACCTGTTCAACACCTTCCTTATTCGCCTGCCCGCAGCGCTCGCGCTTTCCCCCGCCCGCGCTCTGACCGGCACTCTCCCTCTGACACACATGGTTCCTTGGCCGGTTGCCAAGAGCTCCGGAAAGCAGCTTCTGCCGAAGGAGGCTCGCCTCTTGCGGTTACCTTCTCTGAGCTCCGGAGTCCTGGCTTCTGCCTTTCTTGCTCTTAATGCAAGCAGAAAGCTTTTGCACTGCGTCTGGCGAGGAGAACGTGTGACAGGAGAGCACATGTTTGTGCAGCTCACCCCTGCCACTGACACAAGCACGGATTTGCAGCACCCTATTCCACCCATGGTGTGACAGGTTTCTGCGCTGTGCAGGGCATTTCTCTGCATCTGGGAGTCCAAGGGAAAGTAAAATTGTTGTCGCAGAGAGCAGCAACAGCAGTAGGGAGCAGCAGAAGGAAGTCTTGCCCGTACTTCTTCTACAAGACAACTAGAGACTTGTCAGCAAGCGGCTGAGCAGCATCTACGTTCCACTTGCAGTCTGAAAGTTTCCCGTGCCACATGCCTGTTCAACACCTTCCTTATTCGCCTGCCCGCAGCGCTCGCGCTTTCCCCCGCCCGCGCTCTGACCGGCACTCTCCCTCTGACACACATGGTTCCTTGGCCGGTTGCCAAGAGCTCCGGAAAGCAGCTTCTGCCGAAGGAGGCTCGCCTCTTGCGGTTACCTTCTCTGAGCTCCGGAGTCCTGGCTTCTGCCTTTCTTGCTCATAATGCAAGCAGAAAGCTTTTGCACTGCGTCTGGCGAGGAGAACGTGTGACAGGACAGCACATGTTTGTGCAGCTCACTCCTGCCACTGACACAAGCACGGATTTGCAGCACCCTATTCCACCCATGGTGTGACAGGTTTCTGCGCTGTGCAGGGCATTTCTCTGCATCTGGGAGTCCAAGGGAAAGTAAAATTGTTGTCGCAGAGAGCAGCAACAGCAGTAGGGAGCAGCAGAAGGAAGTCTTGCCCGTACTTCTTCTACAAGACAACTAGAGACTTGTCAGCAAGCGGCTGAGCAGCATCTACGTTCCACTTGCAGTCTGAAAGTTTCCCGTGCCACATGCCTGTTCAACACCTTCCTTATTCGCCTGCCCGCAGCGCTCGCGCTTTCCCCCGCCCGCGCTCTGACCGGCACTCTCCCTCTGACACACATGGTTCCTTGGCCGGTTGCCAAGAGCTCCGGAAAGCAGCTTCTGCCGAAGGAGGCTCGCCTCCTGCGGTTACCTTCTCTGAGCTCCGGAGTCCTGGCTTCTGCCTTTCTTGCTCTTAATGCAAGCAGAAAGCTTTTGCACTGCGTCTGGCGAGGAGAACGTGTGACAGGACAGCACATGTTTGTGCAGCTCACCCCTGCCACTGACACAAGCACGGATTTGCAGCACCCTATTCCACCCTTAGTGTGACAGGTTTCTGCGCTGTGCAGGGCATTTCTCTGCATCTGGGAGTCCAAGGGAAAGTAAAATTGTTGCCGCAGAGAGCAGCAACAGCAGTAGGGAGCAGCAGAAGGAAGTCTTGCCCGTACTTCTTCTACAAGACAACTAGAGACTTGTCAGCAAGCGGCTGAGCAGCATCTACGTTCCACTTGCAGTCTGAAAGTTTCCCGTGCCACATGCCTGTTCAACACCTTCCTTATTCGCCTGCCCGCAGCGCTCGCGCTTTCCCCCGCCCGCGCTCTGACCGGCACTCTCCCTCTGACACACATGGTTCCTTGGCCGCTTGCCAAGAGCTCCGGAAAGCAGCTTCTGCCGAAGGAGGCTCGCCTCTTGCGGTTACCTTCTCTGAGCTCCGGAGTCCTGGCTTCTGCCTTTCTTGCTCTTAATGCAAGCAGAAAGCTTTTGCACTGCGTCTGGCGAGGAGAACGTGTGACAGGACAGCACATGTTTGTGCAGCTCACCCCTGCCACTGACACAAGCACGGATTTGCAGCACCCTATTCCACCCATGGTGTGACAGGTTTCTGCGCTGTGCAGGGCATTTCTCTGCATCTGGGAGTCCAAGGGAAAGTAAAATTGTTGTCGCAGAGAGCAGCAACAGCAGTAGGGAGCAGCAGAAGGAAGTCGTGGCCGTACTTCTTCTACAAGACAACTAGAGACTTGTCAGCAAGTGGCTGAGCAGCATCTACGTTCCACTTGCAGTCTGAAAGTTTCCCGTGCCAGATACCTGTTCAACACCTTCCTTATTCGCCTGCCCGCAGCGCTCGCGCTTTCCCCCGCCCGCGCTCTGACCGGCACTCTCCCTCTGACACACATGGTTCCTTGGCCGGTTGCCAAGAGCTCCGGAAAGCAGCTTCTGCCGAAGGAGGCTCGCCTCTTGCGGTTACCTTCTCTGAGCTCCGGAGTCCTGGCTTCTGCCTTTCTTGCTCTTAATGCAAGCAGAAAGCTTTTGCACTGCGTCTGGCGAGGAGAACGTGTGACAGGACAGCACATGTTTGTGCAGCTCACCCCTGCCACTGACACAAGCACGGATTTGCAGCACCCTATTCCACCCATGGTGTGACAGGTTTCTGCGCTGTGCAAGGCATTTCTCTGCATCTGGGAGTCCAAGGGAAAGTAAAATTGTTGTCGCAGAGAGCAGCAACAGCAGTAGGGAGCAGCAGAAGGAAGTCGTGGCCGTACTTCTTCTACAAGACAACTAGAGACTTGTCAGCAAGTGGCTGAGCAGCATCTACGTTCCACTTGCAGTCTGAAAGTTTCCCGTGCCAGATACCTGTTCAACACCTTCCTTATTCGCCTGCCCGCAGCGCTCGCGCTTTCCCCCGCCCGCGCTCTGACCGGCACTCTCCCTCTGACACACATGGTTCCTTGGCCGGTTGCCAAGAGCTCCGGAAAGCAGCTTCTGCCGAAGGAGGCTCGCCTCTTGCGGTTACCTTCTCTGAGCTCCGGAGTCCTGGCTTCTGCCTTTCTTGCTCTTAATGCAAGCAGAAAGCTTTTGCACTGCGTCTGGCGAGGAGAACGTGTGACAGGACAGCACATGTTTGTGCAGCTCACTCCTGCCACTGACACAAGCACGGATTTGCAGCACCCTATTCCACCCATGGTGTGACAGGTTTCTGCGCTGTGCAAGGCATTTCTCTGCATCTGGGAGTCCAAGGGAAAGTAAAATTGTTGTCGCAGAGAGCAGCAACAGCAGTAGGGAGCAGCAGAAGGAAGTCTTGCCCGTACTTCTTCTACAAGACAACTAGAGACTTGTCAGCAAGCGGCTGAGCAGCATCTACGTTCCACTTGCAGTCTGAAAGTTTCCCGTGCCACATGCCTGTTCAACACCTTCCTTATTCGCCTGCCCGCAGCGCTCGCGCTTTCCCCCGCCCGCGCTCTGACCGGCACTCTCCCTCTGACACACATGGTTCCTTGGCCGGTTGCCAAGAGCTCCGGAAAGCAGCTTCTGCCGAAGGAGGCTCGCCTCCTGCGGTTACCTTCTCTGAGCTCCGGAGTCCTGGCTTCTGCCTTTCTTGCTCTTAATGCAAGCAGAAAGCTTTTGCACTGCGTCTGGCGAGGAGAACGTGTGACAGGACAGCACATGTTTGTGCAGCTCACCCCTGCCACTGACACAAGCACGGATTTGCAGCACCCTATTCCACCCTTAGTGTGACAGGTTTCTGCGCTGTGCAGGGCATTTCTCTGCATCTGGGAGTCCAAGGGAAAGTAAAATTGTTGCCGCAGAGAGCAGCAACAGCAGTAGGGAGCAGCAGAAGGAAGTCTTGCCCGTACTTCTTCTACAAGACAACTAGAGACTTGTCAGCAAGCGGCTGAGCAGCATCTACGTTCCACTTGCAGTCTGAAAGTTTCCCGTGCCACATGCCTGTTCAACACCTTCCTTATTCGCCTGCCCGCAGCGCTCGCGCTTTCCCCCGCCCGCGCTCTGACCGGCACTCTCCCTCTGACACACATGGTTCCTTGGCCGGTTGCCAAGAGCTCCGGAAAGCAGCTTCTGCCGAAGGAGGCTCGCCTCTTGCGGTTACCTTCTCTGAGCTCCGGAGTCCTGGCTTCTGCCTTTCTTGCTCTTAATGCAAGCAGAAAGCTTTTGCACTGCGTCTGGCGAGGAGAACGTGTGACAGGACAGCACATGTTTGTGCAGCTCACCCCTGCCACTGACACAAGCACGGATTTGCAGCACCCTATTCCACCCATGGTGTGACAGGTTTCTGCGCTGTGCAGGGCATTTCTCTGCATCTGGGAGTCCAAGGGAAAGTAAAATTGTTGTCGCAGAGAGCAGCAACAGCAGTAGGGAGCAGCAGAAGGAAGTCGTGGCCGTACTTCTTCTACAAGACAACTAGAGACTTGTCAGCAAGTGGCTGAGCAGCATCTACGTTCCACTTGCAGTCTGAAAGTTTCCCGTGCCAGATACCTGTTCAACACCTTCCTTATTCGCCTGCCCGCAGCGCTCGCGCTTTCCCCCGCCCGCGCTCTGACCGGCACTCTCCCTCTGACACACATGGTTCCTTGGCCGGTTGCCAAGAGCTCCGGAAAGCAGCTTCTGCCGAAGGAGGCTCGCCTCTTGCGGTTACCTTCTCTGAGCTCCGGAGTCCTGGCTTCTGCCTTTCTTGCTCTTAATGCAAGCAGAAAGCTTTTGCACTGCGTCTGGCGAGGAGAACGTGTGACAGGACAGCACATGTTTGTGCAGCTCACCCCTGCCACTGACACAAGCACGGATTTGCAGCACCCTATTCCACCCATGGTGTGACAGGTTTCTGCGCTGTGCAAGGCATTTCTCTGCATCTGGGAGTCCAAGGGAAAGTAAAATTGTTGTCGCAGAGAGCAGCAACAGCAGTAGGGAGCAGCAGAAGGAAGTCGTGCCCGTACTTCTTCTACAAGACAACTAGAGACTTGTCAGCAAGTGGCTGAGCAGCATCTACGTTCCACTTGCAGTCTGAAAGTTTCCCGTGCCAGATACCTGTTCAACACCTTCCTTATTCGCCTGCCCGCAGCGCTCGCGCTTTCCCCCGCCCGCGCTCTGACCGGCACTCTCCCTCTGACACACATGGTTCCTTGGCCGGTTGCCAAGAGCTCCGGAAAGCAGCTTCTGCCGAAGGAGGCTCGCCTCTTGCGGTTACCTTCTCTGAGCTCCGGAGTCCTGGCTTCTGCCTTTCTTGCTCTTAATGCAAGCAGAAAGCTTTTGCACTGCGTCTGGCGAGGAGAACGTGTGACAGGACAGCACATGTTTGTGCAGCTCACTCCTGCCACTGACACAAGCACGGATTTGCAGCACCCTATTCCACCCATGGTGTGACAGGTTTCTGCGCTGTGCAAGGCATTTCTCTGCATCTGGGAGTCCAAGGGAAAGTAAAATTGTTGTCGCAGAGAGCAGCAACAGCAGTAGGGAGCAGCAGAAGGAAGTCTTGCCCGTACTTCTTCTACAAGACAACTAGAGACTTGTCAGCAAGCGGCTGAGCAGCATCTACGTTCCACTTGCAGTCTGAAAGTTTCCCGTGCCACATGCCTGTTCAACACCTTCCTTATTCGCCTGCCCGCAGCGCTCGCGCTTTCCCCCGCCCGCGCTCTGACCGGCACTCTCCCTCTGACACACATGGTTCCTTGGCCGGTTGCCAAGAGCTCCGGAAAGCAGCTTCTGCCGAAGGAGGCTCGCCTCTTGCGGTTACCTTCTCTGAGCTCCGGAGTCTTGGCTTCTGCCTTTCTTGCTCATAATGCAAGCAGAAAGCTTTTGCACTGCGTCTGGCGAGGAGAACGTGTGACAGGACAGCACATGTTTGTGCAGATCACTCCTGCCACTGACACAAGCACGGATTTGCAGCACCCTATTCCACCCATGGTGTGACAGGTTTCTGCGCTGTGCAGGGCATTTCTCTGCATCTGGGAGTCCAAGGGAAAGTAAAATTGTTGTCGCAGAGAGCAGCAACAGCAGTAGGGAGCAGCAGAAGGAAGTCTTGCCCGTACTTCTTCTACAAGACAACTAGAGACTTGTCAGCAAGCGGCTGAGCAGCATCTACGTTCCACTTGCAGTCTGAAAGTTTCCCGTGCCACATGCCTGTTCAACACCTTCCTTATTCGCCTGCCCGCAGCGCTCGCGCTTTCCCCCGCCCGCGCTCTGACCGGCACTCTCCCTCTGACACACATGGTTCCTTGGCCGGTTGCCAAGAGCTCCGGAAAGCAGCTTCTGCCGAAGGAGGCTCGCCTCTTGCGGTTACCTTCTCTGAGCTCCGGAGTCCTGGCTTCTGCCTTTCTTGCTCTTAATGCAAGCGGAAAGCTTTTGCACTGCGTCTGGCGAGGAGAACGTGTGACAGGACAGCACATGTTTGTGCAGCTCACCCCTGCCACTGACACAAGCACGGATTTGCAGCACCCTATTCCACCCATGGTGTGACAGGTTTCTGCGCTGTGCAGGGCATTTCTCTGCATCTGGGAGTCCAAGGGAAAGTAAAATTGTTGTCGCAGAGAGCAGCAACAGCAGTAGGGAGCAGCAGAAGGAAGTCTTGCCCGTACTTCTTCTACAAGACAACTAGAGACTTGTCAGCAAGCGGCTGAGCAGCATCTACGTTCCACTTGCAGTCTGAAAGTTTCTCGTGCCAGATACCTGTTCAACACCTTCCTTATTCGCCTGCCCGCAGCGCTCGCGCTTTCCCCTGCCCGCGCTCTGACCGGCACTCTCCCTCTGACACACATGGTTCCTTGGCCGGTTGCCAAGAGCTCCTGAAAGCAGCTTCTGCCGAAGGAGGCTCGCCTCTTGCGGTTACCTTCTCTGAGCTCCGGAGTCCTGGCTTCTGCCTTTCTTGCTCTTAATGCAAGCAGAAAGCTTTTGCACTGCGTCTGGCGAGGAGAACGTGTGACAGGACAGCACATGTTTGTGCAGCTCACCCCTGCCACTGACACAAGCACGGATTTGCAGCACCCTATTCCACCCTTAGTGTGACAGGTTTCTGCGCTGTGCAGGGCATTTCTCTGCATCTGGGAGTCCAAGGGAAAGTAAAATTGTTGCCGCAGAGAGCAGCAACAGCAGTAGGGAGCAGCAGAAGGAAGTCGTTTCAGTACTTCTTCCACACGACATCTAGCAACTAATCAGCAAGCGTGCGAGCGGCAGCGATGTGCCACTTGCAATCTGAAAGTTTCGCGTGCCACATGCCTGTTCAACACCTTCCTTATTCGCCTGCCCGCAGCGCTCGCGCTTTCCCCTGCCCGCGCTCTGACCGGCACTCTCCCTCTGACACACATGGTTCCTTGGCCGCTTGCCAAGAGCTCCGGAAAGCAGCTTCTGCCGAAGGAGGCTCGCCTCTTGCGGTTACCTTCTCTGAGCTCCGGAGTCCTGGCTTCTGCCTTTCTTGCTCTTAATGCAAGCAGAAAGCTTTTGCACTGCGTCTGGCGAGGAGAACGTGTGACAGGACAGCACATGTTTGTGCAGCTCACCCCTGCCACTGACACAAGCACGGATTTGCAGCACCCTATTCCACCCATGGTGTGACAGGTTTCTGCGCTGTGCAGGGCATTTCTCTGCATCTGGGAGTCCAAGGGAAAGTAAAATTGTTGTCGCAGAGAGCAGCAACAGCAGTAGGGAGCAGCAGAAGGAAGTCGTGGCCGTACTTCTTCTACAAGACAACTAGAGACTTGTCAGCAAGCGGCTGAGCAGCATCTACGTTCCACTTGCAGTCTGAAAGTTTCCAGTGCCACATGCCTGTTCAACACCTTCCTTATTCGCCTGCCCGCAGCGCTCGCGCTTTCCCCCGCCCGCGCTCTGACCGGCACTCTCCCTCTGACACACATGGTTCCTTGGCCGCTTGCCAAGAGCTCCGGAAAGCAGCTTCTGCCGAAGGAGGCTCGCCTCTTGCGGTTACCTTCTCTGAGCTCCGGAGTCCTGGCTTCTGCCTTTCTTGCTCTTAATGCAAGCAGAAAGCTTTTGCACTGCGTCTGGCGAGGAGAACGTGTGACAGGACAGCACATGTTTGTGCAGCTCACCCCTGCCACTGACACAAGCACGGATTTGCAGCACCCTATTCCACCCTTAGTGTGACAGGTTTCTGCGCTGTGCAGGGCATTTCTCTGCATCTGGGAGTCCAAGGGAAAGTAAAATTGTTGTCGCAGAGAGCAGCAACAGCAGTAGGGGGCAGCAGAAGGAAGTCGTGGCCGTACTTCTTCTACAAGACAACTAGAGACTTGTCAGCAAGCGGCTGAGCAGCATCTACGTTCCACTTGCAGTCTGAAAGTTTCCCGTGCCAGATACCTGTTCAACACCTTCCTTATTCGCCTGCCCGCAGCGCTCGCGCTTTCCCCTGCCCGCGCTCTGACCGGCACTCTCCCTCTGACACACATGGTTCCTTGGCCGGTTGCCAAGAGCTCCTGAAAGCAGCTTCTGCCGAAGGAGGCTCGCCTCTTGCGGTTACCTTCTCTGAGCTCCGGAGTCCTGGCTTCTGCCTTTCTTGCTCTTAATGCAAGCAGAAAGCTTTTGCACTGCGTCTGGCGAGGAGAACGTGTGACAGGACAGCACATGTTTGTGCAGCTCACCCCTGCCACTGACACAAGCACGGATTTGCAGCACCCTATTCCACCCTTAGTGTGACAGGTTTCTGCGCTGTGCAGGGCATTTCTCTGCATCTGGGAGTCCAAGGGAAAGTAAAATTGTTGCCGCAGAGAGCAGCAACAGCAGTAGGGAGCAGCAGAAGGAAGTCGTTTCAGTACTTCTTCCACACGACATCTAGCAACTAATCAGCAAGCGTGCGAGCGGCAGCGATGTGCCACTTGCAATCTGAAAGTTTCGCGTGCCACATGCCTGTTCAACACCTTCCTTATTCGCCTGCCCGCAGCGCTCGCGCTTTCCCCCGCCCGCGCTCTGACCGGCACTCTCCCTCTGACACACATGGTTCCTTGGCCGGTTGCCAAGAGCTCCGGAAAGCAGCTTCTGCCGAAGGAGGCTCGCCTCTTGCGGTTACCTTCTCTGAGCTCCGGAGTCCTGGCTTCTGCCTTTCTTGCTCTTAATGCAAGCAGAAAGCTTTTGCACTGCGTCTGGCGAGGAGAACGTGTGACAGGACAGCACATGTTTGTGCAGCTCACCCCTGCCACTGACACAAGCACGGATTTGCAGCACCCTATTCCACCCATGGTGTGACAGGTTTCTGCGCTGTGCAGGGCATTTCTCTGCATCTGGGAGTCCAAGGGAAAGTAAAATTGTTGTCGCAGAGAGCAGCAACAGCAGTAGGGAGCAGCAGAAGGAAGTCGTGGCCGTACTTCTTCTACAAGACAACTAGAGACTTGTCAGCAAGCGGCTGAGCAGCATCTACGTTCCACTTGCAGTCTGAAAGTTTCCAGTGCCACATGCCTGTTCAACACCTTCCTTATTCGCCTGCCCGCAGCGCTCGCGCTTTCCCCCGCCCGCGCTCTGACCGGCACTCTCCCTCTGACACACATGGTTCCTTGGCCGGTTGCCAAGAGCTCCGGAAAGCAGCTTCTGCCGAAGGAGGCTCGCCTCTTGCGGTTACCTTCTCTGAGCTCCGGAGTCCTGGCTTCTGCCTTTCTTGCTCTTAATGCAAGCAGAAAGCTTTTGCACTGCGTCTGGCGAGGAGAACGTGTGACAGGACAGCACATGTTTGTGCAGCTCACCCCTGCCACTGACACAAGCACGGATTTGCAGCACCCTATTCCACCCTTAGTGTGACAGGTTTCTGCGCTGTGCAGGGCATTTCTCTGCATCTGGGAGTCCAAGGGAAAGTAAAATTGTTGTCGCAGAGAGCAGCAACAGCAGTAGGGGGCAGCAGAAGGAAGTCGTGGCCGTACTTCTTCTACAAGACAACTAGAGACTTGTCAGCAAGCGGCTGAGCAGCATCTACGTTCCACTTGCAGTCTGAAAGTTTCCAGTGCCACATGCCTGTTCAACACCTTCCTTATTCGCCTGCCCGCAGCGCTCGCGCTTTCCCCCGCCCGCGCTCTGACCGGCACTCTCCCTCTGACACACATGGTTCCTTGGCCGGTTGCCAAGAGCTCCGGAAAGCAGCTTCTGCCGAAGGAGGCTCGCCTCTTGCGGTTACCTTCTCTGAGCTCCGGAGTCCTGGCTTCTGCCTTTCTTGCTCTTAATGCAAGCAGAAAGCTTTTGCACTGCGTCTGGCGAGGAGAACGTGTGACAGGACAGCACATGTTTGTGCAGCTCACCCCTGCCACTGACACAAGCACGGATTTGCAGCACACTATTCCACCCATGATGTGACAGCTTTCTGTGCATCGCAGTGCATTTCTCTGCATCTGGGAGTCCAAGGGAAAGTAAAATTGTTGTCGCAGAGAGCAGCAACAGCAGTAGGGAGCAGCAGAAGGAAGTCGTTTCAGTACTTCTTCCACACGACATCTAGCAACTAATCAGCAAGCGTGCGAGCGGCAGCGATGTGCCACTTGCAATCTGAAAGTTTCCCGTGCCACATGCCTGTTCAACACCTTCCTTATTCGCCTGCCCGCAGCGCTCGCGCTTTCCCCCGCCCGCGCTCTGACCGGCACTCTCCCTCTGACACACATGGTTCCTTGGCCGCTTGCCAAGAGCTCCTGATAGCAGCTTCTGCCGAAGGAGGCTCGCCTCCTGCGGTTACCTTCTCTGAGCTCCGGAGTCCTGGCTTCTGCCTTTCTTGCTCTTAATGCAAGCAGAAAGCTTTTGCACTGCGTCTGGCGAGGAGAACGTGTGACAGGACAGCACATGTTTGTGCAGCTCACCCCTGCCACTGACACAAGCACGGATTTGCAGCACCCTATTCCACCCTTAGTGTGACAGGTTTCTGCGCTGTGCAGGGCATTTCTCTGCATCTGGGAGTCCAAGAGAAAGTAAAATTGTTGTCGCAGAGAGCAGCAACAGCAGTAGGGAGCAGCAGAAGGAAGTCGTGGCCGTACTTCTTCTACAAGACAACTAGAGACTTGTCAGCAAGTGGCTGAGCAGCATCTACGTTCCACTTGCAGTCTGAAAGTTTCCCGTGCCAGATACCTGTTCAACACCTTCCTTATTCGCCTGCCCGCAGCGCTCGCGCTTTCCCCCGCCCGCGCTCTGACCGGCACTCTCCCTCTGACACACATGGTTCCTTGGCCGCTTGCCAAGAGCTCCGGAAAGCAGCTTCTGCCGAAGGAGGCTCGCCTCTTGCGGTTACCTTCTCTGAGCTCCGGAGTCCTGGCTTCTGCCTTTCTTGCTCTTAATGCAAGCAGAAAGCTTTTGCACTGCGTCTGGCGAGGAGAACGTGTGACAGGACAGCACATGTTTGTGCAGCTCACCCCTGCCACTGACACAAGCACGGATTTGCAGCACACTATTCCACCCATGATGTGACAGCTTTCTGTGCATCGCAGTGCATTTCTCTGCATCTGGGAGTCCAAGGGAAAGTAAAATTGTTGTCGCAGAGAGCAGCAACAGCAGTAGGGAGCAGCAGAAGGAAGTCGTTTCAGTACTTCTTCCACACGACATCTAGCAACTAATCAGCAAGCGTGCGACCGGCAGCGATGTGCCACTTGCAATCTGAAAGTTTCCCGTGCCACATGCCTGTTCAACACCTTCCTTATTCGCCTGCCCGCAGCGCTCGCGCTTTCCCCCGCCCGCGCTCTGACCGGCACTCTCCCTCTGACACACATGGTTCCTTGGCCGGTTGCCAAGAGCTCCGGAAAGCAGCTTCTGCCGAAGGAGGCTCGCCTCTTGCGGTTACCTTCTCTGAGCTCCGGAGTCCTGGCTTCTGCCTTTCTTGCTCTTAATGCAAGCAGAAAGCTTTTGCACTGCGTCTGGCGAGGAGAACGTGTGACAGGACAGCACATGTTTGTGCAGCTCACCCCTGCCACTGACACAAGCACGGATTTGCAGCACCCTATTCCACCCATGGTGTGACAGGTTTCTGCGCTGTGCAGGGCATTTCTCTGCATCTGGGAGTCCAAGGGAAAGTAAAATTGTTGTCGCAGAGAGCAGCAACAGCAGTAGGGAGCAGCAGAAGGAAGTCTTGCCCGTACTTCTTCTACAAGACAACTAGAGACTTGTCAGCAAGCGGCTGAGCAGCATCTACGTTCCACTTGCAGTCTGAAAGTTTCCCGTGCCACATGCCTGTTCAACACCTTCCTTATTCGCCTGCCCGCAGCGCTCGCGCTTTCCCCCGCCCGCGCTCTGACCGGCACTCTCCCTCTGACACACATGGTTCCTTGGCCGCTTGCCAAGAGCTCCGGAAAGCAGCTTCTGCCGAAGGAGGCTCGCCTCTTGCGGTTACCTTCTCTGAGCTCCGGAGTCCTGGCTTCTGCCTTTCTTGCTCTTAATGCAAGCAGAAAGCTTTTGCACTGCGTCTGGCGAGGAGAACGTGTGACAGGACAGCACATGTTTGTGCAGCTCACCCCTGCCACTGACACAAGCACGGATTTGCAGCACCCTATTCCACCCTTAGTGTGACAGGTTTCTGCGCTGTGCAGGGCATTTCTCTGCATCTGGGAGTCCAAGGGAAAGTAAAATTGTTGTCGCAGAGAGCAGCAACAGCAGTAGGGAGCAGCAGAAGGAAGTCGTGGTCGTACTTCTTCTACAAGACAACTAGAGACTTGTCAGCAAGCGGCTGAGCAGCATCTACGTTCCACTTGCAGTCTGAAAGTTTCCAGTGCCACATGCCTGTTCAACACCTTCCTTATTCGCCTGCCCGCAGCGCTCGCGCTTTCCCCTGCCCGCGCTCTGACCGGCACTCTCCCTCTGACACACATGGTTCCTTGGCCGGTTGCCAAGAGCTCCTGAAAGCAGCTTCTGCCGAAGGAGGCTCGCCTCTTGCGGTTACCTTCTCTGAGCTCCGGAGTCCTGGCTTCTGCCTTTCTTGCTCTTAATGCAAGCAGAAAGCTTTTGCACTGCGTCTGGCGAGGAGAACGTGTGACAGGACAGCACATGTTTGTGCAGCTCACCCCTGCCACTGACACAAGCACGGATTTGCAGCACCCTATTCCACCCTTAGTGTGACAGGTTTCTGCGCTGTGCAGGGCATTTCTCTGCATCTGGGAGTCCAAGGGAAAGTAAAATTGTTGCCGCAGAGAGCAGCAACAGCAGTAGGGAGCAGCAGAAGGAAGTCGTTTCAGTACTTCTTCCACACGACATCTAGCAACTAATCAGCAAGCGTGCGAGCGGCAGCGATGTGCCACTTGCAATCTGAAAGTTTCCCGTGCCACATGCCTGTTCAACACCTTCCTTATTCGCCTGCCCGCAGCGCTCGCGCTTTCCCCCGCCCGCGCTCTGACCGGCACTCTCCCTCTGACACACATGGTTCCTTGGCCGCTTGCCAAGAGCTCCGGAAAGCAGCTTCTGCCGAAGGAGGCTCGCCTCTTGCGGTTACCTTCGCTGAGCTCCGGAGTCTTGGCTTCTGCCTTTCTTGCTCTTAATGCAAGCAGAAAGCTTTTGCACTGCGTCTGGCGAGGAGAACGTGTGACAGGACAGCACATGTTTGTGCAGCTCACCCCTGCCACTGACACAAGCACGGATTTGCAGCACCCTATTCCACCCATGGTGTGACAGGTTTCTGCGCTGTGCAGGGCATTTCTCTGCATCTGGGAGTCCAAGGGAAAGTAAAATTGTTGTCGCAGAGAGCAGCAACAGCAGTAGGGAGCAGCAGAAGGAAGTCGTGGCCGTACTTCTTCTACAAGACAACTAGAGACTTGTCAGCAAGTGGCTGAGCAGCATCTACGTTCCACTTGCAGTCTGAAAGTTTCCCGTGCCAGATACCTGTTCAACACCTTCCTTATTCGCCTGCCCGCAGCGCTCGCGCTTTCCCCCGCCCGCGCTCTGACCGGCACTCTCCCTCTGACACACATGGTTCCTTGGCCGGTTGCCAAGAGCTCCGGAAAGCAGCTTCTGCCGAAGGAGGCTCGCCTCTTGCGGTTACCTTCTCTGAGCTCCGGAGTCCTGGCTTCTGCCTTTCTTGCTCTTAATGCAAGCAGAAAGCTTTTGCACTGCGTCTGGCGAGGAGAACGTGTGACAGGACAGCACATGTTTGTGCAGCTCACCCCTGCCACTGACACAAGCACGGATTTGCAGCACCCTATTCCACCCATGGTGTGACAGGTTTCTGCGCTGTGCAGGGCATTTCTCTGCATCTGGGAGTCCAAGGGAAAGTAAAATTGTTGTCGCAGAGAGCAGCAACAGCAGTAGGGGGCAGCAGAAGGAACTCGTGGCCGTACTTCTTCTACAAGACAACTAGAGACTTGTCAGCAAGCGGCTGAGCAGCATCTACGTTCCACTTGCAGTCTGAAAGTTTCCCGTGCCAGATACCTGTTCAACACCTTCCTTATTCGCCTGCCCGCAGCGCTCGCGCTTTCCCCCGCCCGCGCTCTGACCGGCACTCTCCCTCTGACACACATGGTTCCTTGGCCGGTTGCCAAGAGCTCCGGAAAGCAGCTTCTGCCGAAGGAGGCTCGCCTCTTGCGGTTACCTTCTCTGAGCTCCGGAGTCCTGGCTTCTGCCTTTCTTGCTCTTAATGCAAGCGGAAAGCTTTTGCACTGCGTCTGGCGAGGAGAACGTGTGACAGGACAGCACATGTTTGTGCAGCTCACCCCTGCCACTGACACAAGCACGGATTTGCAGCACCCTATTCCACCCATGGTGTGACAGGTTTCTGCGCTGTGCAGGGCATTTCTCTGCATCTGGGAGTCCAAGGGAAAGTAAAATTGTTGTCGCAGAGAGCAGCAACAGCAGTAGGGAGCAGCAGAAGGAAGTCTTGCCCGTACTTCTTCTACAAGACAACTAGAGACTTGTCAGCAAGCGGCTGAGCAGCATCTACGTTCCACTTGCAGTCTGAAAGTTTCCCGTGCCACATGCCTGTTCAACACCTTCCTTATTCGCCTGCCCGCAGCGCTCGCGCTTTCCCCCGCCCGCGCTCTGACCGGCACTCTCCCTCTGACACACATGGTTCCTTGGCCGCTTGCCAAGAGCTCCGGAAAGCAGCTTCTGCCGAAGGAGGCTCGCCTCTTGCGGTTACCTTCTCTGAGCTCCGGAGTCCTGGCTTCTGCCTTTCTTGCTCTTAATGCAAGCAGAAAGCTTTTGCACTGCGTCTGGCGAGGAGAACGTGTGACAGGACAGCACATGTTTGTGCAGCTCACCCCTGCCACTGACACAAGCACGGATTTGCAGCACCCTATTCCACCCATGGTGTGACAGGTTTCTGCGCTGTGCAGGGCATTTCTCTGCATCTGGGAGTCCAAGGGAAAGTAAAATTGTTGTCGCAGAGAGCAGCAACAGCAGTAGGGAGCAGCAGAAGGAAGTCTTGCCCGTACTTCTTCTACAAGACAACTAGAGACTTGTCAGCAAGCGGCTGAGCAGCATCTACGTTCCACTTGCAGTCTGAAAGTTTCCCGTGCCACATGCCTGTTCAACACCTTCCTTATTCGCCTGCCCGCAGCGCTCGCGCTTTCCCCCGCCCGCGCTCTGACCGGCACTCTCCCTCTGACACACATGGTTCCTTGGCCGGTTGCCAAGAGCTCCGGAAAGCAGCTTCTGCCGAAGGAGGCTCGCCTCTTGCGGTTACCTTCTCTGAGCTCCGGAGTCCTGGCTTCTGCCTTTCTTGCTCTTAATGCAAGCAGAAAGCTTTTGCACTGCGTCTGGCGAGGAGAACGTGTGACAGGACAGCACATGTTTGTGCAGCTCACCCCTGCCACTGACACAAGCACGGATTTGCAGCACCCTATTCCACCCTTAGTGTGACAGGTTTCTGCGCTGTGCAGGGCATTTCTCTGCATCTGGGAGTCCAAGGGAAAGTAAAATTGTTGTCGCAGAGAGCAGCAACAGCAGTAGGGAGCAGCAGAAGGAAGTCGTTTCAGTACTTCTTCCACACGACATCTAGCAACTAATCAGCAAGCGTGCGAGCGGCAGCGATGTGCCACTTGCAATCTGAAAGTTTCCCGTGCCACATGCCTGTTCAACACCTTCCTTATTCGCCTGCCCGCAGCGCTCGCGCTTTCCCCCGCCCGCGCTCTGACCGGCACTCTCCCTCTGACACACATGGTTCCTTGGCCGCTTGCCAAGAGCTCCTGAAAGCAGCTTCTGCCGAAGGAGGCTCGCCTCCTGCGGTTACCTTCTCTGAGCTCCGGAGTCCTGGCTTCTGCCTTTCTTGCTCTTAATGCAAGCAGAAAGCTTTTGCACTGCGTCTGGCGAGGAGAACGTGTGACAGGACAGCACATGTTTGTGCAGCTCACCCCTGCCACTGACACAAGCACGGATTTGCAGCACCCTATTCCACCCTTAGTGTGACAGGTTTCTGCGCTGTGCAGGGCATTTCTCTGCATCTGGGAGTCCAAGAGAAAGTAAAATTGTTGTCGCAGAGAGCAGCAACAGCAGTAGGGAGCAGCAGAAGGAAGTCGTGGCCGTACTTCTTCTACAAGACAACTAGAGACTTGTCAGCAAGTGGCTGAGCAGCATCTACGTTCCACTTGCAGTCTGAAAGTTTCCCGTGCCAGATACCTGTTCAACACCTTCCTTATTCGCCTGCCCGCAGCGCTCGCGCTTTCCCCCGCCCGCGCTCTGACCGGCACTCTCCCTCTGACACACATGGTTCCTTGGCCGGTTGCCAAGAGCTCCGGAAAGCAGCTTCTGCCGAAGGAGGCTCGCCTCTTGCGGTTACCTTCTCTGAGCTCCGGAGTCCTGGCTTCTGCCTTTCTTGCTCTTAATGCAAGCAGAAAGCTTTTGCACTGCGTCTGGCGAGGAGAACGTGTGACAGGACAGCACATGTTTGTGCAGCTCACCCCTGCCACTGACACAAGCACGGATTTGCAGCACCCTATTCCACCCATGGTGTGACAGGTTTCTGCGCTGTGCAGGGCATTTCTCTGCATCTGGGAGTCCAAGGGAAAGTAAAATTGTTGTCGCAGAGAGCAGCAACAGCAGTAGGGGGCAGCAGAAGGAACTCGTGGCCGTACTTCTTCTACAAGACAACTAGAGACTTGTCAGCAAGCGGCTGAGCAGCATCTACGTTCCACTTGCAGTCTGAAAGTTTCCCGTGCCAGATACCTGTTCAACACCTTCCTTATTCGCCTGCCCGCAGCGCTCGCGCTTTCCCCCGCCCGCGCTCTGACCGGCACTCTCCCTCTGACACACATGGTTCCTTGGCCGGTTGCCAAGAGCTCCGGAAAGCAGCTTCTGCCGAAGGAGGCTCGCCTCTTGCGGTTACCTTCTCTGAGCTCCGGAGTCCTGGCTTCTGCCTTTCTTGCTCTTAATGCAAGCGGAAAGCTTTTGCACTGCGTCTGGCGAGGAGAACGTGTGACAGGACAGCACATGTTTGTGCAGCTCACCCCTGCCACTGACACAAGCACGGATTTGCAGCACCCTATTCCACCCATGGTGTGACAGGTTTCTGCGCTGTGCAGGGCATTTCTCTGCATCTGGGAGTCCAAGGGAAAGTAAAATTGTTGTCGCAGAGAGCAGCAACAGCAGTAGGGAGCAGCAGAAGGAAGTCTTGCCCGTACTTCTTCTACAAGACAACTAGAGACTTGTCAGCAAGCGGCTGAGCAGCATCTACGTTCCACTTGCAGTCTGAAAGTTTCCCGTGCCACATGCCTGTTCAACACCTTCCTTATTCGCCTGCCCGCAGCGCTCGCGCTTTCCCCCGCCCGCGCTCTGACCGGCACTCTCCCTCTGACACACATGGTTCCTTGGCCGCTTGCCAAGAGCTCCGGAAAGCAGCTTCTGCCGAAGGAGGCTCGCCTCTTGCGGTTACCTTCTCTGAGCTCCGGAGTCCTGGCTTCTGCCTTTCTTGCTCTTAATGCAAGCAGAAAGCTTTTGCACTGCGTCTGGCGAGGAGAACGTGTGACAGGACAGCACATGTTTGTGCAGCTCACCCCTGCCACTGACACAAGCACGGATTTGCAGCACCCTATTCCACCCATGGTGTGACAGGTTTCTGCGCTGTGCAGGGCATTTCTCTGCATCTGGGAGTCCAAGGGAAAGTAAAATTGTTGTCGCAGAGAGCAGCAACAGCAGTAGGGAGCAGCAGAAGGAAGTCTTGCCCGTACTTCTTCTACAAGACAACTAGAGACTTGTCAGCAAGCGGCTGAGCAGCATCTACGTTCCACTTGCAGTCTGAAAGTTTCCCGTGCCACATGCCTGTTCAACACCTTCCTTATTCGCCTGCCCGCAGCGCTCGCGCTTTCCCCCGCCCGCGCTCTGACCGGCACTCTCCCTCTGACACACATGGTTCCTTGGCCGCTTGCCAAGAGCTCCGGAAAGCAGCTTCTGCCGAAGGAGGCTCGCCTCTTGCGGTTACCTTCTCTGAGCTCCGGAGTCCTGGCTTCTGCCTTTCTTGCTCTTAATGCAAGCAGAAAGCTTTTGCACTGCGTCTGGCGAGGAGAACGTGTGACAGGACAGCACATGTTTGTGCAGCTCACCCCTGCCACTGACACAAGCACGGATTTGCAGCACCCTATTCCACCCTTAGTGTGACAGGTTTCTGCGCTGTGCAGGGCATTTCTCTGCATCTAGGAGTCCAAGGGAAAGTAAAATTGTTGTCGCAGAGAGCAGCAACAGCAGTAGGGAGCAGCAGAAGGAAGTCGTGGTCGTACTTCTTCTACAAGACAACTAGAGACTTGTCAGCAAGCGGCTGAGCAGCATCTACGTTCCACTTGCAGTCTGAAAGTTTCCAGTGCCACATGCCTGTTCAACACCTTCCTTATTCGCCTGCCCGCAGCGCTCGCGCTTTCCCCTGCCCGCGCTCTGACCGGCACTCTCCCTCTGACACACATGGTTCCTTGGCCGGTTGCCAAGAGCTCCTGAAAGCAGCTTCTGCCGAAGGAGGCTCGCCTCTTGCGGTTACCTTCTCTGAGCTCCGGAGTCCTGGCTTCTGCCTTTCTTGCTCTTAATGCAAGCAGAAAGCTTTTGCACTGCGTCTGGCGAGGAGAACGTGTGACAGGACAGCACATGTTTGTGCAGCTCACCCCTGCCACTGACACAAGCACGGATTTGCAGCACCCTATTCCACCCTTAGTGTGACAGGTTTCTGCGCTGTGCAGGGCATTTCTCTGCATCTGGGAGTCCAAGGGAAAGTAAAATTGTTGCCGCAGAGAGCAGCAACAGCAGTAGGGAGCAGCAGAAGGAAGTCGTTTCAGTACTTCTTCCACACGACATCTAGCAACTAATCAGCAAGCGTGCGAGCGGCAGCGATGTGCCACTTGCAATCTGAAAGTTTCCCGTGCCACATGCCTGTTCAACACCTTCCTTATTCGCCTGCCCGCAGCGCTCGCGCTTTCCCCCGCCCGCGCTCTGACCGGCACTCTCCCTCTGACACACATGGTTCCTTGGCCGCTTGCCAAGAGCTCCGGAAAGCAGCTTCTGCCGAAGGAGGCTCGCCTCTTGCGGTTACCTTCTCTGAGCTCCGGAGTCCTGGCTTCTGCCTTTCTTGCTCTTAATGCAAGCAGAAAGCTTTTGCACTGCGTCTGGCGAGGAGAACGTGTGACAGGACAGCACATGTTTGTGCAGCTCACCCCTGCCACTGACACAAGCACGGATTTGCAGCACCCTATTCCACCCATGGTGTGACAGGTTTCTGCGCTGTGCAGGGCATTTCTCTGCATCTGGGAGTCCAAGGGAAAGTAAAATTGTTGTCGCAGAGAGCAGCAACAGCAGTAGGGAGCAGCAGAAGGAACTCGTGGCCGTACTTCTTCTACAAGACAACTAGAGACTTGTCAGCAAGCGGCTGAGCAGCATCTACGTTCCACTTGCAGTCTGAAAGTTTCCAGTGCCACATGCCTGTTCAACACCTTCCTTATTCGCCTGCCCGCAGCGCTCGCGCTTTCCCCCGCCCGCGCTCTGACCGGCACTCTCCCTCTGACACACATGGTTCCTTGGCCGGTTGCCAAGAGCTCCGGAAAGCAGCTTCTGCCGAAGGAGGCTCGCCTCTTGCGGTTACCTTCTCTGAGCTCCGGAGTCCTGGCTTCTGCCTTTCTTGCTCTTAATGCAAGCAGAAAGCTTTTGCACTGCGTCTGGCGAGGAGAACGTGTGACAGGACAGCACATGTTTGTGCAGCTCACCCCTGCCACTGACACAAGCACGGATTTGCAGCACCCTATTCCACCCTTAGTGTGACAGGTTTCTGCGCTGTGCAGGGCATTTCTCTGCATCTGGGAGTCCAAGGGAAAGTAAAATTGTTGTCGCAGAGAGCAGCAACAGCAGTAGGGAGCAGCAGAAGGAAGTCGTTTCAGTACTTCTTCCACACGACATCTAGCAACTAATCAGCAAGCGTGCGAGCGGCAGCGATGTGCCACTTGCAATCTGAAAGTTTCCCGTGCCACATGCCTGTTCAACACCTTCCTTATTCGCCTGCCCGCAGCGCTCGCGCTTTCCCCCGCCCGCGCTCTGACCGGCACTCTCCCTCTGACACACATGGTTCCTTGGCCGCTTGCCAAGAGCTCCGGAAAGCAGCTTCTGCCGAAGGAGGCTCGCCTCTTGCGGTTACCTTCTCTGAGCTCCGGAGTCCTGGCTTCTGCCTTTCTTGCTCTTAATGCAAGCAGAAAGCTTTTGCACTGCGTCTGGCGAGGAGAACGTGTGACAGGACAGCACATGTTTGTGCAGCTCACCCCTGCCACTGACACAAGCACGGATTTGCAGCACCCTATTCCACCCATGGTGTGACAGGTTTCTGCGCTGTGCAGGGCATTTCTCTGCATCTGGGAGTCCAAGGGAAAGTAAAATTGTTGTCGCAGAGAGCAGCAACAGCAGTAGGGAGCAGCAGAAGGAACTCGTGGCCGTACTTCTTCTACAAGACAACTAGAGACTTGTCAGCAAGCGGCTGAGCAGCATCTACGTTCCACTTGCAGTCTGAAAGTTTCCCGTGCCAGATACCTGTTCAACACCTTCCTTATTCGCCTGCCCGCAGCGCTCGCGCTTTCCCCCGCCCGCGCTCTGACCGGCACTCTCCCTCTGACACACATGGTTCCTTGGCCGGTTGCCAAGAGCTCCGGAAAGCAGCTTCTGCCGAAGGAGGCTCGCCTCTTGCGGTTACCTTCTCTGAGCTCCGGAGTCCTGGCTTCTGCCTTTCTTGCTCTTAATGCAAGCAGAAAGCTTTTGCACTGCGTCTGGCGAGGAGAACGTGTGACAGGAGAGCACATGTTTGTGCAGCTCACCCCTGCCACTGACACAAGCACGGATTTGCAGCACCCTATTCCACCCATGGTGTGACAGGTTTCTGCGCTGTGCAGGGCATTTCTCTGCATCTGGGAGTCCAAGGGAAAGTAAAATTGTTGTCGCAGAGAGCAGCAACAGCAGTAGGGGGCAGCAGAAGGAACTCGTGGCCGTACTTCTTCTACAAGACAACTAGAGACTTGTCAGCAAGCGGCTGAGCAGCATCTACGTTCCACTTGCAGTCTGAAAGTTTCCCGTGCCAGATACCTGTTCAACACCTTCCTTATTCGCCTGCCCGCAGCGCTCGCGCTTTCCCCCGCCCGCGCTCTGACCGGCACTCTCCCTCTGACACACATGGTTCCTTGGCCGGTTGCCAAGAGCTCCGGAAAGCAGCTTCTGCCGAAGGAGGCTCGCCTCTTGCGGTTACCTTCTCTGAGCTCCGGAGTCCTGGCTTCTGCCTTTCTTGCTCTTAATGCAAGCGGAAAGCTTTTGCACTGCGTCTGGCGAGGAGAACGTGTGACAGGACAGCACATGTTTGTGCAGCTCACCCCTGCCACTGACACAAGCACGGATTTGCAGCACCCTATTCCACCCATGGTGTGACAGGTTTCTGCGCTGTGCAGGGCATTTCTCTGCATCTGGGAGTCCAAGGGAAAGTAAAATTGTTGTCGCAGAGAGCAGCAACAGCAGTAGGGAGCAGCAGAAGGAAGTCTTGCCCGTACTTCTTCTACAAGACAACTAGAGACTTGTCAGCAAGCGGCTGAGCAGCATCTACGTTCCACTTGCAGTCTGAAAGTTTCCCGTGCCACATGCCTGTTCAACACCTTCCTTATTCGCCTGCCCGCAGCGCTCGCGCTTTCCCCCGCCCGCGCTCTGACCGGCACTCTCCCTCTGACACACATGGTTCCTTGGCCGGTTGCCAAGAGCTCCGGAAAGCAGCTTCTGCCGAAGGAGGCTCGCCTCTTGCGGTTACCTTCTCTGAGCTCCGGAGTCCTGGCTTCTGCCTTTCTTGCTCTTAATGCAAGCAGAAAGCTTTTGCACTGCGTCTGGCGAGGAGAACGTGTGACAGGACAGCACATGTTTGTGCAGCTCACCCCTGCCACTGACACAAGCACGGATTTGCAGCACCCTATTCCACCCATGGTGTGACAGGTTTCTGCGCTGTGCAGGGCATTTCTCTGCATCTGGGAGTCCAAGGGAAAGTAAAATTGTTGTCGCAGAGAGCAGCAACAGCAGTAGGGAGCAGCAGAAGGAAGTCTTGCCCGTACTTCTTCTACAAGACAACTAGAGACTTGTCAGCAAGCGGCTGAGCAGCATCTACGTTCCACTTGCAGTCTGAAAGTTTCCCGTGCCACATGCCTGTTCAACACCTTCCTTATTCGCCTGCCCGCAGCGCTCGCGCTTTCCCCCGCCCGCGCTCTGACCGGCACTCTCCCTCTGACACACATGGTTCCTTGGCCGGTTGCCAAGAGCTCCGGAAAGCAGCTTCTGCCGAAGGAGGCTCGCCTCTTGCGGTTACCTTCTCTGAGCTCCGGAGTCCTGGCTTCTGCCTTTCTTGCTCTTAATGCAAGCAGAAAGCTTTTGCACTGCGTCTGGCGAGGAGAACGTGTGACAGGACAGCACATGTTTGTGCAGCTCACCCCTGCCACTGACACAAGCACGGATTTGCAGCACCCTATTCCACCCTTAGTGTGACAGGTTTCTGCGCTGTGCAGGGCATTTCTCTGCATCTGGGAGTCCAAGGGAAAGTAAAATTGTTGTCGCAGAGAGCAGCAACAGCAGTAGGGAGCAGCAGAAGGAAGTCGTTTCAGTACTTCTTCCACACGACATCTAGCAACTAATCAGCAAGCGTGCGAGCGGCAGCGATGTGCCACTTGCAATCTGAAAGTTTCCCGTGCCACATGCCTGTTCAACACCTTCCTTATTCGCCTGCCCGCAGCGCTCGCGCTTTCCCCCGCCCGCGCTCTGACCGGCACTCTCCCTCTGACACACATGGTTCCTTGGCCGCTTGCCAAGAGCTCCTGAAAGCAGCTTCTGCCGAAGGAGGCTCGCCTCCTGCGGTTACCTTCTCTGAGCTCCGGAGTCCTGGCTTCTGCCTTTCTTGCTCTTAATGCAAGCAGAAAGCTTTTGCACTGCGTCTGGCGAGGAGAACGTGTGACAGGACAGCACATGTTTGTGCAGCTCACCCCTGCCACTGACACAAGCACGGATTTGCAGCACCCTATTCCACCCTTAGTGTGACAGGTTTCTGCGCTGTGCAGGGCATTTCTCTGCATCTGGGAGTCCAAGAGAAAGTAAAATTGTTGTCGCAGAGAGCAGCAACAGCAGTAGGGAGCAGCAGAAGGAAGTCGTGGCCGTACTTCTTCTACAAGACAACTAGAGACTTGTCAGCAAGTGGCTGAGCAGCATCTACGTTCCACTTGCAGTCTGAAAGTTTCCCGTGCCAGATACCTGTTCAACACCTTCCTTATTCGCCTGCCCGCAGCGCTCGCGCTTTCCCCCGCCCGCGCTCTGACCGGCACTCTCCCTCTGACACACATGGTTCCTTGGCCGGTTGCCAAGAGCTCCGGAAAGGAGCTTCTGCCGAAGGAGGCTCGCCTCTTGCGGTTACCTTCTCTGAGCTCCGGAGTCCTGGCTTCTGCCTTTCTTGCTCTTAATGCAAGCAGAAAGCTTTTGCACTGCGTCTGGCGAGGAGAACGTGTGACAGGACAGCACATGTTTGTGCAGCTCACCCCTGCCACTGACACAAGCACGGATTTGCAGCACACTATTCCACCCATGATGTGACAGCTTTCTGTGCATCGCAGTGCATTTCTCTGCATCTGGGAGTCCAAGGGAAAGTAAAATTGTTGTCGCAGAGAGCAGCAACAGCAGTAGGGAGCAGCAGAAGGAAGTCGTTTCAGTACTTCTTCCACACGACATCTAGCAACTAATCAGCAAGCGTGCGACCGGCAGCGATGTGCCACTTGCAATCTGAAAGTTTCCCGTGCCACATGCCTGTTCAACACCTTCCTTATTCGCCTGCCCGCAGCGCTCGCGCTTTCCCCCGCCCGCGCTCTGACCGGCACTCTCCCTCTGACACACATGGTTGCTTGGCCGGTTGCCAAGAGCTCCGGAAAGCAGCTTCTGCCGAAGGAGGCTCGCCTCTTGCGGTTACCTTCTCTGAGCTCCGGAGTCCTGGCTTCTGCCTTTCTTGCTCTTAATGCAAGCAGAAAGCTTTTGCACTGCGTCTGGCGAGGAGAACGTGTGACAGGACAGCACATGTTTGTGCAGCTCACCCCTGCCACTGACACAAGCACGGATTTGCAGCACCCTATTCCACCCATGGTGTGACAGGTTTCTGCGCTGTGCAGGGCATTTCTCTGCATCTGGGAGTCCAAGGGAAAGTAAAATTGTTGTCGCAGAGAGCAGCAACAGCAGTAGGGAGCAGCAGAAGGAAGTCTTGCCCGTACTTCTTCTACAAGACAACTAGAGACTTGTCAGCAAGCGGCTGAGCAGCATCTACGTTCCACTTGCAGTCTGAAAGTTTCCCGTGCCACATGCCTGTTCAACACCTTCCTTATTCGCCTGCCCGCAGCGCTCGCGCTTTCCCCCGCCCGCGCTCTGACCGGCACTCTCCCTCTGACACACATGGTTCCTTGGCCGCTTGCCAAGAGCTCCGGAAAGCAGCTTCTGCCGAAGGAGGCTCGCCTCTTGCGGTTACCTTCTCTGAGCTCCGGAGTCCTGGCTTCTGCCTTTCTTGCTCTTAATGCAAGCAGAAAGCTTTTGCACTGCGTCTGGCGAGGAGAACGTGTGACAGGACAGCACATGTTTGTGCAGCTCACCCCTGCCACTGACACAAGCACGGATTTGCAGCACCCTATTCCACCCATGGTGTGACAGGTTTCTGCGCTGTGCAGGGCATTTCTCTGCATCTGGGAGTCCAAGGGAAAGTAAAATTGTTGTCGCAGAGAGCAGCAACAGCAGTAGGGAGCAGCAGAAGGAAGTCTTGCCCGTACTTCTTCTACAAGACAACTAGAGACTTGTCAGCAAGCGGCTGAGCAGCATCTACGTTCCACTTGCAGTCTGAAAGTTTCCCGTGCCACATGCCTGTTCAACACCTTCCTTATTCGCCTGCCCGCAGCGCTCGCGCTTTCCCCCGCCCGCGCTCTGACCGGCACTCTCCCTCTGACACACATGGTTCCTTGGCCGCTTGCCAAGAGCTCCGGAAAGCAGCTTCTGCCGAAGGAGGCTCGCCTCTTGCGGTTACCTTCTCTGAGCTCCGGAGTCCTGGCTTCTGCCTTTCTTGCTCTTAATGCAAGCAGAAAGCTTTTGCACTGCGTCTGGCGAGGAGAACGTGTGACAGGACAGCACATGTTTGTGCAGCTCACCCCTGCCACTGACACAAGCACGGATTTGCAGCACCCTATTCCACCCTTAGTGTGACAGGTTTCTGCGCTGTGCAGGGCATTTCTCTGCATCTGGGAGTCCAAGGGAAAGTAAAATTGTTGTCGCAGAGAGCAGCAACAGCAGTAGGGAGCAGCAGAAGGAAGTCGTGGTCGTACTTCTTCTACAAGACAACTAGAGACTTGTCAGCAAGCGGCTGAGCAGCATCTACGTTCCACTTGCAGTCTGAAAGTTTCCAGTGCCACATGCCTGTTCAACACCTTCCTTATTCGCCTGCCCGCAGCGCTCGCGCTTTCCCCTGCCCGCGCTCTGACCGGCACTCTCCCTCTGACACACATGGTTCCTTGGCCGGTTGCCAAGAGCTCCTGAAAGCAGCTTCTGCCGAAGGAGGCTCGCCTCTTGCGGTTACCTTCTCTGAGCTCCGGAGTCCTGGCTTCTGCCTTTCTTGCTCTTAATGCAAGCAGAAAGCTTTTGCACTGCGTCTGGCGAGGAGAACGTGTGACAGGACAGCACATGTTTGTGCAGCTCACCCCTGCCACTGACACAAGCACGGATTTGCAGCACCCTATTCCACCCTTAGTGTGACAGGTTTCTGCGCTGTGCAGGGCATTTCTCTGCATCTGGGAGTCCAAGGGAAAGTAAAATTGTTGCCGCAGAGAGCAGCAACAGCAGTAGGGAGCAGCAGAAGGAAGTCGTTTCAGTACTTCTTCCACACGACATCTAGCAACTAATCAGCAAGCGTGCGAGCGGCAGCGATGTGCCACTTGCAATCTGAAAGTTTCCCGTGCCACATGCCTGTTCAACACCTTCCTTATTCGCCTGCCCGCAGCGCTCGCGCTTTCCCCCGCCCGCGCTCTGACCGGCACTCTCCCTCTGACACACATGGTTCCTTGGCCGCTTGCCAAGAGCTCCGGAAAGCAGCTTCTGCCGAAGGAGGCTCGCCTCTTGCGGTTACCTTCTCTGAGCTCCGGAGTCCTGGCTTCTGCCTTTCTTGCTCTTAATGCAAGCAGAAAGCTTTTGCACTGCGTCTGGCGAGGAGAACGTGTGACAGGACAGCACATGTTTGTGCAGCTCACCCCTGCCACTGACACAAGCACGGATTTGCAGCACCCTATTCCACCCATGGTGTGACAGGTTTCTGCGCTGTGCAGGGCATTTCTCTGCATCTGGGAGTCCAAGGGAAAGTAAAATTGTTGTCGCAGAGAGCAGCAACAGCAGTAGGGAGCAGCAGAAGGAAGTCGTGGCCGTACTTCTTCTACAAGACAACTAGAGACTTGTCAGCAAGCGGCTGAGCAGCATCTACGTTCCACTTGCAGTCTGAAAGTTTCCAGTGCCACATGCCTGTTCAACACCTTCCTTATTCGCCTGCCCGCAGCGCTCGCGCTTTCCCCCGCCCGCGCTCTGACCGGCACTCTCCCTCTGACACACATGGTTCCTTGGCCGGTTGCCAAGAGCTCCGGAAAGCAGCTTCTGCCGAAGGAGGCTCGCCTCTTGCGGTTACCTTCTCTGAGCTCCGGAGTCCTGGCTTCTGCCTTTCTTGCTCTTAATGCAAGCAGAAAGCTTTTGCACTGCGTCTGGCGAGGAGAACGTGTGACAGGACAGCACATGTTTGTGCAGCTCACCCCTGCCACTGACACAAGCACGGATTTGCAGCACCCCATTCCACCCTTAGTGTGACAGGTTTCTGCGCTGTGCAGGGCATTTCTCTGCATCTGGGAGTCCAAGGGAAAGTAAAATTGTTGTCGCAGAGAGCAGCAACAGCAGTAGGGAGCAGCAGAAGGAAGTCGTTTCAGTACTTCTTCCACACGACATCTAGCAACTAATCAGCAAGCGTGCGAGCGGCAGCGATGTGCCACTTGCAATCTGAAAGTTTCCCGTGCCACATGCCTGTTCAACACCTTCCTTATTCGCCTGCCCGCAGCGCTCGCGCTTTCCCCCGCCCGCGCTCTGACCGGCACTCTCCCTCTGACACACATGGTTCCTTGGCCGCTTGCCAAGAGCTCCGGAAAGCAGCTTCTGCCGAAGGAGGCTCGCCTCTTGCGGTTACCTTCTCTGAGCTCCGGAGTCCTGGCTTCTGCCTTTCTTGCTCTTAATGCAAGCAGAAAGCTTTTGCACTGCGTCTGGCGAGGAGAACGTGTGACAGGAGAGCACATGTTTGTGCAGCTCACCCCTGCCACTGACACAAGCACGGATTTGCAGCACCCTATTCCACCCATGGTGTGACAGGTTTCTGCGCTGTGCAGGGCATTTCTCTGCATCTGGGAGTCCAAGGGAAAGTAAAATTGTTGCCGCAGAGAGCAGCAACAGCAGTAGGGAGCAGCAGAAGGAAGTCTTGCCCGTACTTCTTCTACAAGACAACTAGAGACTTGTCAGCAAGCGGCTGAGCAGCATCTACGTTCCACTTGCAGTCTGAAAGTTTCCCGTGCCAGATACCTGTTCAACACCTTCCTTATTCGCCTGCCCGCAGCGCTCGCGCTTTCCCCTGCCCGCGCTCTGACCGGCACTCTCCCTCTGACACACATGGTTCCTTGGCCGGTTGCCAAGAGCTCCTGAAAGCAGCTTCTGCCGAAGGAGGCTCGCCTCTTGCGGTTACCTTCTCTGAGCTCCGGAGTCCTGGCTTCTGCCTTTCTTGCTCTTAATGCAAGCAGAAAGCTTTTGCACTGCGTCTGGCGAGGAGAACGTGTGCCGGTACAGCACATGTTTGTGCAGCTCACCCCTGCCACTGACACAAGCACGGATTTGCAGCACCCTATTCCACCCATGGTGTGACAGGTTTCTGCGCAGTGCAGGGCATTTCTCTGCATCTGGGAGTCCAAGGGAAAGTAAAATTGTTGCCGCAGAGAGCAGCAACAGCAGTAGGGAGCAGCAGAAGGAAGTCGTTTCAGTACTTCTTCCACACGACATCTAGCAACTAATCAGCAAGCGTGCGAGCGGCAGCGATGTGCCACTTGCAATCTGAAAGTTTCCCGTGCCACATGCCTGTTCAACACCTTCCTTATTCGCCTGCCCGCAGCGCTCGCGCTTTCCCCCGCCCGCGCTCTGACCGGCACTCTCCCTCTGACACACATGGTTCCTTGGCCGCTTGCCAAGAGCTCCGGAAAGCAGCTTCTGCCGAAGGAGGCTCGCCTCTTGCGGTTACCTTCTCTGAGCTCCGGAGTCCTGGCTTCTGCCTTTCTTGCTCTTAATGGAAGCAGAAAGCTTTTGCACTGCGTCTGGCGAGGAGAACGTGTGACAGGACAGCACATGTTTGTGCAGCTCACCCCTGCCACTGACACAAGCACGGATTTGCAGCACCCTATTCCACCCATGGTGTGACAGGTTTCTGCGCTGTGCAGGGCATTTCTCTGCATCTGGGAGTCCAAGGGAAAGTAAAATTGTTGTCGCAGAGAGCAGCAACAGCAGTAGGGAGCAGCAGAAGGAAGTCGTGGCCGTACTTCTTCTACAAGACAACTAGAGACTTGTCAGCAAGCGGCTGAGCAGCATCTACGTTCCACTTGCAGTCTGAAAGTTTCCCGTGCCAGATACCTGTTCAACACCTTCCTTATTCGCCTGCCCGCAGCGCTCGCGCTTTCCCCCGCCCGCGCTCTGACCGGCACTCTCCCTCTGACACACATGGTTCCTTGGCCGCTTGCCAAGAGCTCCGGAAAGCAGCTTCTGCCGAAGGAGGCTCGCCTCTTGCGGTTACCTTCTCTGAGCTCCGGAGTCCTGGCTTCTGCCTTTCTTGCTCTTAATGCAAGCAGAAAGCTTTTGCACTGCGTCTGGCGAGGAGAACGTGTGACAGGACAGCACATGTTTGTGCAGCTCACCCCTGCCACTGACACAAGCACGGATTTGCAGCACCCTATTCCACCCATGGTGTGACAGGTTTCTGCGCTGTGCAGGGCATTTCTCTGCATCTGGGAGTCCAAGGGAAAGTAAAATTGTTGTCGCAGAGAGCAGCAACAGCAGTAGGGAGCAGCAGAAGGAAGTCGTGGCCGTACTTCTTCTACAAGACAACTAGAGACTTGTCAGCAAGCGGCTGAGCAGCATCTACGTTCCACTTGCAGTCTGAAAGTTTCCAGTGCCACATGCCTGTTCAACACCTTCCTTATTCGCCTGCCCGCAGCGCTCGCGCTTTCCCCCGCCCGCGCTCTGACCGGCACTCTCCCTCTGACACACATGGTTCCTTGGCCGGTTGCCAAGAGCTCCGGAAAGCAGCTTCTGCCGAAGGAGGCTCGCCTCTTGCGGTTACCTTCTCTGAGCTCCGGAGTCCTGGCTTCTGCCTTTCTTGCTCTTAATGCAAGCAGAAAGCTTTTGCACTGCGTCTGGCGAGGAGAACGTGTGACAGGACAGCACATGTTTGTGCAGCTCACCCCTGCCACTGACACAAGCACGGATTTGCAGCACCCTATTCCACCCTTAGTGTGACAGGTTTCTGCGCTGTGCAGGGCATTTCTCTGCATCTGGGAGTCCAAGGGAAAGTAAAATTGTTGTCGCAGAGAGCAGCAACAGCAGTAGGGAGCAGCAGAAGGAAGTCGTTTCAGTACTTCTTCCACACGACATCTAGCAACTAATCAGCAAGCGTGCGACCGGCAGCGATGTGCCACTTGCAATCTGAAAGTTTCCCGTGCCACATGCCTGTTCAACACCTTCCTTATTCGCCTGCCCGCAGCGCTCGCGCTTTCCCCCGCCCGCGCTCTGACCGGCACTCTCCCTCTGACACACATGGTTCCTTGGCCGCTTGCCAAGAGCTCCGGAAAGCAGCTTCTGCCGAAGGAGGCTCGCCTCTTGCGGTTACCTTCTCTGAGCTCCGGAGTCCTGGCTTCTGCCTTTCTTGCTCTTAATGCAAGCAGAAAGCTTTTGCACTGCGTCTGGCGAGGAGAACGTGTGACAGGACAGCACATGTTTGTGCAGCTCACTCCTGCCACTGACACAAGCACGGATTTGCAGCACCCTATTCCACCCATGGTGTGACAGGTTTCTGCGCTGTGCAGGGCATTTCTCTGCATCTGGGAGTCCAAGGGAAAGTAAAATTGTTGTCGCAGAGAGCAGCAACAGCAGTAGGGAGCAGCAGAAGGAAGTCTTGCCCGTACTTCTTCTACAAGACAACTAGAGACTTGTCAGCAAGCGGCTGAGCAGCATCTACGTTCCACTTGCAGTCTGAAAGTTTCCCGTGCCAGATACCTGTTCAACACCTTCCTTATTCGCCTGCCCGCAGCGCTCGCGCTTTCCCCCGCCCGCGCTCTGACCGGCACTCTCCCTCTGACACACATGGTTCCTTGGCCGGTTGCCAAGAGCTCCTGAAAGCAGCTTCTGCCGAAGGAGGCTCGCCTCTTGCGGTTACCTTCTCTGAGCTCCGGAGTCCTGGCTTCTGCCTTTCTTGCTCTTAATGCAAGCAGAAAGCTTTTGCACTGCGTCTGGCGAGGAGAACGTGTGACAGGACAGCACATGTTTGTGCAGCTCACCCCTGCCACTGACACAAGCACGGATTTGCAGCACCCTATTCCACCCATGGTGTGACAGGTTTCTGCGCTGTGCAGGGCATTTCTCTGCATCTGGGAGTCCAAGGGAAAGTAAAATTGTTGCCGCAGAGAGCAGCAACAGCAGTAGGGAGCAGCAGAAGGAAGTCGTTTCAGTACTTCTTCCACACGACATCTAGCAACTAATCAGCAAGCGTGCGAGCGGCAGCGATGTGCCACTTGCAATCTGAAAGTTTCCCGTGCCACATGCCTGTTCAACACCTTCCTTATTCGCCTGCCCGCAGCGCTCGCGCTTTCCCCCGCCCGCGCTCTGACCGGCACTCTCCCTCTGACACACATGGTTCCTTGGCCGCTTGCCAAGAGCTCCGGAAAGCAGCTTCTGCCGAAGGAGGCTCGCCTCTTGCGGTTACCTTCTCTGAGCTCCGGAGTCCTGGCTTCTGCCTTTCTTGCTCTTAATGCAAGCAGAAAGCTTTTGCACTGCGTCTGGCGAGGAGAACGTGTGACAGGACAGCACATGTTTGTGCAGCTCACCCCTGCCACTGACACAAGCACGGATTTGCAGCACCCTATTCCACCCATGGTGTGACAGGTTTCTGCGCTGTGCAGGGCATTTCTCTGCATCTGGGAGTCCAAGGGAAAGTAAAATTGTTGTCGCAGAGAGCAGCAACAGCAGTAGGGAGCAGCAGAAGGAACTCGTGGCCGTACTTCTTCTACAAGACAACTAGAGACTTGTCAGCAAGCGGCTGAGCAGCATCTACGTTCTACTTGCAGTCTGAAAGTTTCCCGTGCCAGATACTTGTTCAACACCTTCCTTATTCGCCTGCCCGCAGCGCTCGCGCTTTCCCCCGCCCGCGCTCTGACCGGCACTCTCCCTCTGACACACATGGTTCCTTGGCCGCTTGCCAAGAGCTCCGGAAAGCAGCTTCTGCCGAAGGAGGCTCGCCTCTTGCGGTTACCTTCTCTGAGCTCCGGAGTCCTGGCTTCTGCCTTTCTTGCTCTTAATGCAAGCAGAAAGCTTTTGCACTGCGTCTGGCGAGGAGAACGTGTGACAGGACAGCACATGTTTGTGCAGCTCACCCCTGCCACTGACACAAGCACGGATTTGCAGCACCCTATTCCACCCATGGTGTGACAGGTTTCTGCGCTGTGCAGGGCATTTCTCTGCATCTGGGAGTCCAAGGGAAAGTAAAATTGTTGCCGCAGAGAGCAGCAACAGCAGTAGGGAGCAGCAGAAGGAAGTCGTTTCAGTACTTCTTCCACACGACATCTAGCAACTAATCAGCAAGCGTGCGAGCGGCAGCGATGTGCCACTTGCAATCTGAAAGTTTCCCGTGCCACATGCCTGTTCAACACCTTCCTTATTCGCCTGCCCGCAGCGCTCGCGCTTTCCCCCGCCCGCGCTCTGACCGGCACTCTCCCTCTGACACACATGGTTCCTTGGCCGGTTGCCAAGAGCTCCGGAAAGCAGCTTCTGCCGAAGGAGGCTCGCCTCTTGCGGTTACCTTCTCTGAGCTCCGGAGTCCTGGCTTCTGCCTTTCTTGCTCTTAATGCAAGCAGAAAGCTTTTGCACTGCGTCTGGCGAGGAGAACGTGTGACAGGACAGCACATGTTTGTGCAGCTCACCCCTGCCACTGACACAAGCACGGATTTGCAGCACCCTATTCCACCCATGGTGTGACAGGTTTCTGCGCTGTGCAGGGCATTTCTCTGCATCTGGGAGTCCAAGGGAAAGTAAAATTGTTGTCGCAGAGAGCAGCAACAGCAGTAGGGAGCAGCAGAAGGAACTCGTGGCCGTACTTCTTCTACAAGACAACTAGAGACTTGTCAGCAAGCGGCTGAGCAGCATCTACGTTCCACTTGCAGTCTGAAAGTTTCCCGTGCCAGATACCTGTTCAACACCTTCCTTATTCGCCTGCCCGCAGCGCTCGCGCTTTCCCCTGCCCGCGCTCTGACCGGCACTCTCCCTCTGACACACATGGTTCCTTGGCCGGTTGCCAAGAGCTCCTGAAAGCAGCTTCTCCGAAGGAGGCTCGCCTCTTGCGGTTACCTTCTCTGAGCTCCGGAGTCCTGGCTTCTGCCTTTCTTGCTCTTAATGCAAGCAGAAAGCTTTTGCACTGCGTCTGGCGAGGAGAACGTGTGACAGGACAGCACATGTTTGTGCAGCTCACCCCTGCCACTGACACAAGCACGGATTTGCAGCACCCTATTCCACCCTTAGTGTGACAGGTTTCTGCGCTGTGCAGGGCATTTCTCTGCATCTGGGAGTCCAAGGGAAAGTAAAATTGTTGCCGCAGAGAGCAGCAACAGCAGTAGGGAGCAGCAGAAGGAAGTCGTTTCAGTACTTCTTCCACACGACATCTAGCAACTAATCAGCAAGCGTGCGAGCGGCAGCGATGTGCCACTTGCAATCTGAAAGTTTCCCGTGCCACATGCCTGTTCAACACCTTCCTTATTCGCCTGCCCGCAGCGCTCGCGCTTTCCCCCGCCCGCGCTCTGACCGGCACTCTCCCTCTGACACACATGGTTCCTTGGCCGCTTGCCAAGAGCTCCGGAAAGCAGCTTCTGCCGAAGGAGGCTCGCCTCTTGCGGTTACCTTCTCTGAGCTCCGGAGTCCTGGCTTCTGCCTTTCTTGCTCTTAATGCAAGCAGAAAGCTTTTGCACTGCGTCTGGCGAGGAGAACGTGTGACAGGACAGCACATGTTTGTGCAGCTCACCCCTGCCACTGACACAAGCACGGATTTGCAGCACCCTATTCCACCCATGGTGTGACAGGTTTCTGCGCTGTGCAGGGCATTTCTCTGCATCTGGGAGTCCAAGGGAAAGTAAAATTGTTGTCGCAGAGAGCAGCAACAGCAGTAGGGAGCAGCAGAAGGAACTCGTGGCCGTACTTCTTCTACAAGACAACTAGAGACTTGTCAGCAAGCGGCTGAGCAGCATCTACGTTCCACTTGCAGTCTGAAAGTTTCCAGTGCCACATGCCTGTTCAACACCTTCCTTATTCGCCTGCCCGCAGCGCTCGCGCTTTCCCCCGCCCGCGCTCTGACCGGCACTCTCCCTCTGACACACATGGTTCCTTGGCCGGTTGCCAAGAGCTCCGGAAAGCAGCTTCTGCCGAAGGAGGCTCGCCTCTTGCGGTTACCTTCTCTGAGCTCCGGAGTCCTGGCTTCTGCCTTTCTTGCTCTTAATGCAAGCAGAAAGCTTTTGCACTGCGTCTGGCGAGGAGAACGTGTGACAGGACAGCACATGTTTGTGCAGCTCACCCCTGCCACTGACACAAGCATGGATTTGCAGCACCCTATTCCACCCTTAGTGTGACAGGTTTCTGCGCTGTGCAGGGCATTTCTCTGCATCTGGGAGTCCAAGGGAAAGTAAAATTGTTGTCGCAGAGAGCAGCAACAGCAGTAGGGAGCAGCAGAAGGAAGTCGTTTCAGTACTTCTTCCACACGACATCTAGCAACTAATCAGCAAGCGTGCGACCGGCAGCGATGTGCCACTTGCAATCTGAAAGTTTCCCGTGCCACATGCCTGTTCAACACCTTCCTTATTCGCCTGCTCGCAGCGCTCGCGCTTTCCCCCGCCCGCGCTCTGACCGGCACTCTCCCTCTGACACACATGGTTCCTTGGCCGGTTGCCAAGAGCTCCGGAAAGCAGCTTCTGCCGAAGGAGGTTCGCCTCTTGCGGTTACCTTCTCTGAGCTCCGGAGTCCTGGCTTCTGCCTTTCTTGCTCTTAATGCAAGCAGAAAGCTTTTGCACTGCGTCTGGCGAGGAGAACGTGTGACAGGACAGCACATGTTTGTGCAGCTCACTCCTGCCACTGACACAAGCACGGATTTGCAGCACCCTATTCCACCCATGGTGTGACAGGTTTCTGCGCTGTGCAGGGCATTTCTCTGCATCTGGGAGTCCAAGGGAAAGTAAAATTGTTGTCGCAGAGAGCAGCAACAGCAGTAGGGAGCAGCAGAAGGAACTCGTGGCCGTACTTCTTCTACAAGACAACTAGAGACTTGTCAGCAAGCGGCTGAGCAGCATCTACGTTCCACTTGCAGTCTGAAAGTTTCCCGTGCCAGATACCTGTTCAACACCTTCCTTATTCGCCTGCCCGCAGCGCTCGCGCTTTCCCCTGCCCGCGCTCTGACCGGCACTCTCCCTCTGACACACATGGTTCCTTGGCCGGTTGCCAAGAGCTCCTGAAAGCAGCTTCTGCCGAAGGAGGCTCGCCTCTTGCGGTTACCTTCTCTGAGCTCCGGAGTCCTGGCTTCTGCCTTTCTTGCTCTTAATGCAAGCAGAAAGCTTTTGCACTGCGTCTGGCGAGGAGAACGTGTGACAGGACAGCACATGTTTGTGCAGCTCACCCCTGCCACTGACACAAGCACGGATTTGCAGCACCCTATTCCACCCATGGTGTGACAGGTTTCTGCGCAGTGCAGGGCATTTCTCTGCATCTGGGAGTCCAAGGGAAAGTAAAATTGTTGCCGCAGAGAGCAGCAACAGCAGTAGGGAGCAGCAGAAGGAAGTCGTTTCAGTACTTCTTCCACACGACATCTAGCAACTAATCAGCAAGCGTGCGAGCGGCAGCGATGTGCCACTTGCAATCTGAAAGTTTCCCGTGCCACATGCCTGTTCAACACCTTCCTTATTCGCCTGCCCGCAGCGCTCGCGCTTTCCCCCGCCCGCGCTCTGACCGGCACTCTCCCTCTGACACACATGGTTCCTTGGCCGCTTGCCAAGAGCTCCGGAAAGCAGCTTCTGCCGAAGGAGGCTCGCCTCTTGCGGTTACCTTCTCTGAGCTCCGGAGTCCTGGCTTCTGCCTTTCTTGCTCTTAATGCAAGCAGAAAGCTTTTGCACTGCGTCTGGCGAGGAGAACGTGTGACAGGACAGCACATGTTTGTGCAGCTCACCCCTGCCACTGACACAAGCACGGATTTGCAGCACCCTATTCCACCCATGGTGTGACAGGTTTCTGTGCTGTGCAGGGCATTTCTCTGCATCTGGGAGTCCAAGGGAAAGTAAAATTGTTGTCGCAGAGAGCAGCAACAGCAGTAGGGAGCAGCAGAAGGAAGTCGTGGCCGTACTTCTTCTACAAGACAACTAGAGACTTGTCAGCAAGCGGCTGAGCAGCATCTACGTTCCACTTGCAGTCTGAAAGTTTCCCGTGCCAGATACCTGTTCAACACCTTCCTTATTCGCCTGCCCGCAGCGCTCGCGCTTTCCCCCGCCCGCGCTCTGACCGGCACTCTCCCTCTGACACACATGGTTCCTTGGCCGGTTGCCAAGAGCTCCGGAAAGCAGCTTCTGCCGAAGGAGGCTCGCCTCTTGCGGTTACCTTCTCTGAGCTCCGGAGTCCTGGCTTCTGCCTTTCTTGCTCTTAATGCAAGCAGAAAGCTTTTGCACTGCGTCTGGCGAGGAGAACGTGTGACAGGACAGCACATGTTTGTGCAGCTCACCCCTGCCACTGACACAAGCACGGATTTGCAGCACCCTATTCCACCCATGGTGTGACAGGTTTCTGCGCTGTGCAGGGCATTTCTCTGCATCTGGGAGTCCAAGGGAAAGTAAAATTGTTGTCGCAGAGAGCAGCAACAGCAGTAGGGAGCAGCAGAAGGAACTCGTGGCCGTACTTCTTCTACAAGACAACTAGAGACTTGTCAGCAAGCGGCTGAGCAGCATCTACGTTCCACTTGCAGTCTGAAAGTTTCCAGTGCCACATGCCTGTTCAACACCTTCCTTATTCGCCTGCCCGCAGCGCTCGCGCTTTCCCCCGCCCGCGCTCTGACCGGCACTCTCCCTCTGACACACATGGTTCCTTGGCCGGTTGCCAAGAGCTCCGGAAAGCAGCTTCTGCCGAAGGAGGCTCGCCTCTTGCGGTTACCTTCTCTGAGCTCCGGAGTCCTGGCTTCTGCCTTTCTTGCTCTTAATGCAAGCAGAAAGCTTTTGCACTGCGTCTGGCGAGGAGAACGTGTGACAGGACAGCACATGTTTGTGCAGCTCACCCCTGCCACTGACACAAGCACGGATTTGCAGCACCCTATTCCACCCTTAGTGTGACAGGTTTCTGCGCTGTGCAGGGCATTTCTCTGCATCTGGGAGTCCAAGGGAAAGTAAAATTGTTGTCGCAGAGAGCAGCAACAGCAGTAGGGAGCAGCAGAAGGAAGTCGTTTCAGTACTTCTTCCACACGACATCTAGCAACTAATCAGCAAGCGTGCGACCGGCAGCGATGTGCCACTTGCAATCTGAAAGTTTCCCGTGCCACATGCCTGTTCAACACCTTCCTTATTCGCCTGCCCGCAGCGCTCGCGCTTTCCCCCGCCCGCGCTCTGACCGGCACTCTCCCTCTGACACACATGGTTCCTTGGCCGCTTGCCAAGAGCTCCGGAAAGCAGCTTCTGCCGAAGGAGGTTCGCCTCTTGCGGTTACCTTCTCTGAGCTCCGGAGTCCTGGCTTCTGCCTTTCTTGCTCTTAATGCAAGCAGAAAGCTTTTGCACTGCGTCTGGCGAGGAGAACGTGTGACAGGACAGCACATGTTTGTGCAGCTCACTCCTGCCACTGACACAAGCACGGATTTGCAGCACCCTATTCCACCCATGGTGTGACAGGTTTCTGCGCTGTGCAGGGCATTTCTCTGCATCTGGGAGTCCAAGGGAAAGTAAAATTGTTGTCGCAGAGAGCAGCAACAGCAGTAGGGAGCAGCAGAAGGAAGTCTTGCCCGTACTTCTTCTACAAGACAACTAGAGACTTGTCAGCAAGCGGCTGAGCAGCATCTACGTTCCACTTGCAGTCTGAAAGTTTCCCGTGCCAGATACCTGTTCAACACCTTCCTTATTCGCCTGCCCGCAGCGCTCGCGCTTTCCCCCGCCCGCGCTCTGACCGGCACTCTCCCTCTGACACACATGGTTCCTTGGCCGGTTGCCAAGAGCTCCGGAAAGCAGCTTCTGCCGAAGGAGGTTCGCCTCTTGCGGTTACCTTCTCTGAGCTCCGGAGTCCTGGCTTCTGCCTTTCTTGCTCTTAATGCAAGCAGAAAGCTTTTGCACTGCGTCTGGCGAGGAGAACGTGTGACAGGACAGCACATGTTTGTGCAGCTCACTCCTGCCACTGACACAAGCACGGATTTGCAGCACCCTATTCCACCCATGGTGTGACAGGTTTCTGCGCTGTGCAGGGCATTTCTCTGCATCTGGGAGTCCAAGGGAAAGTAAAATTGTTGTCGCAGAGAGCAGCAACAGCAGTAGGGAGCAGCAGAAGGAACTCGTGGCCGTACTTCTTCTACAAGACAACTAGAGACTTGTCAGCAAGCGGCTGAGCAGCATCTACGTTCCACTTGCAGTCTGAAAGTTTCCCGTGCCAGATACCTGTTCAACACCTTCCTTATTCGCCTGCCCGCAGCGCTCGCGCTTTCCCCTGCCCGCGCTCTGACCGGCACTCTCCCTCTGACACACATGGTTCCTTGGCCGGTTGCCAAGAGCTCCTGAAAGCAGCTTCTGCCGAAGGAGGCTCGCCTCTTGCGGTTACCTTCTCTGAGCTCCGGAGTCCTGGCTTCTGCCTTTCTTGCTCTTAATGCAAGCAGAAAGCTTTTGCACTGCGTCTGGCGAGGAGAACGTGTGACAGGACAGCACATGTTTGTGCAGCTCACCCCTGCCACTGACACAAGCACGGATTTGCAGCACCCTATTCCACCCATGGTGTGACAGGTTTCTGCGCAGTGCAGGGCATTTCTCTGCATCTGGGAGTCCAAGGGAAAGTAAAATTGTTGCCGCAGAGAGCAGCAACAGCAGTAGGGAGCAGCAGAAGGAAGTCGTTTCAGTACTTCTTCCACACGACATCTAGCAACTAATCAGCAAGCGTGCGAGCGGCAGCGATGTGCCACTTGCAATCTGAAAGTTTCCCGTGCCACATGCCTGTTCAACACCTTCCTTATTCGCCTGCCCGCAGCGCTCGCGCTTTCCCCCGCCCGCGCTCTGACCGGCACTCTCCCTCTGACACACATGGTTCCTTGGCCGCTTGCCAAGAGCTCCGGAAAGCAGCTTCTGCCGAAGGAGGCTCGCCTCTTGCGGTTACCTTCTCTGAGCTCCGGAGTCCTGGCTTCTGCCTTTCTTGCTCTTAATGCAAGCAGAAAGCTTTTGCACTGCGTCTGGCGAGGAGAACGTGTGACAGGACAGCACATGTTTGTGCAGCTCACCCCTGCCACTGACACAAGCACGGATTTGCAGCACCCTATTCCACCCATGGTGTGACAGGTTTCTGTGCTGTGCAGGGCATTTCTCTGCATCTGGGAGTCCAAGGGAAAGTAAAATTGTTGTCGCAGAGAGCAGCAACAGCAGTAGGGAGCAGCAGAAGGAAGTCGTGGCCGTACTTCTTCTACAAGACAACTAGAGACTTGTCAGCAAGCGGCTGAGCAGCATCTACGTTCCACTTGCAGTCTGAAAGTTTCCCGTGCCAGATACCTGTTCAACACCTTCCTTATTCGCCTGCCCGCAGCGCTCGCGCTTTCCCCCGCCCGCGCTCTGACCGGCACTCTCCCTCTGACACACATGGTTCCTTGGCCGGTTGCCAAGAGCTCCGGAAAGCAGCTTCTGCCGAAGGAGGCTCGCCTCTTGCGGTTACCTTCTCTGAGCTCCGGAGTCCTGGCTTCTGCCTTTCTTGCTCTTAATGCAAGCAGAAAGCTTTTGCACTGCGTCTGGCGAGGAGAACGTGTGACAGGACAGCACATGTTTGTGCAGCTCACCCCTGCCACTGACACAAGCACGGATTTGCAGCACCCTATTCCACCCATGGTGTGACAGGTTTCTGCGCTGTGCAGGGCATTTCTCTGCATCTGGGAGTCCAAGGGAAAGTAAAATTGTTGTCGCAGAGAGCAGCAACAGCAGTAGGGAGCAGCAGAAGGAACTCGTGGCCGTACTTCTTCTACAAGACAACTAGAGACTTGTCAGCAAGCGGCTGAGCAGCATCTACGTTCCACTTGCAGTCTGAAAGTTTCCAGTGCCACATGCCTGTTCAACACCTTCCTTATTCGCCTGCCCGCAGCGCTCGCGCTTTCCCCCGCCCGCGCTCTGACCGGCACTCTCCCTCTGACACACATGGTTCCTTGGCCGGTTGCCAAGAGCTCCGGAAAGCAGCTTCTGCCGAAGGAGGCTCGCCTCTTGCGGTTACCTTCTCTGAGCTCCGGAGTCCTGGCTTCTGCCTTTCTTGCTCTTAATGCAAGCAGAAAGCTTTTGCACTGCGTCTGGCGAGGAGAACGTGTGACAGGACAGCACATGTTTGTGCAGCTCACCCCTGCCACTGACACAAGCACGGATTTGCAGCACCCTATTCCACCCTTAGTGTGACAGGTTTCTGCGCTGTGCAGGGCATTTCTCTGCATCTGGGAGTCCAAGGGAAAGTAAAATTGTTGTCGCAGAGAGCAGCAACAGCAGTAGGGAGCAGCAGAAGGAAGTCGTTTCAGTACTTCTTCCACACGACATCTAGCAACTAATCAGCAAGCGTGCGACCGGCAGCGATGTGCCACTTGCAATCTGAAAGTTTCCCGTGCCACATGCCTGTTCAACACCTTCCTTATTCGCCTGCCCGCAGCGCTCGCGCTTTCCCCCGCCCGCGCTCTGACCGGCACTCTCCCTCTGACACACATGGTTCCTTGGCCGCTTGCCAAGAGCTCCGGAAAGCAGCTTCTGCCGAAGGAGGTTCGCCTCTTGCGGTTACCTTCTCTGAGCTCCGGAGTCCTGGCTTCTGCCTTTCTTGCTCTTAATGCAAGCAGAAAGCTTTTGCACTGCGTCTGGCGAGGAGAACGTGTGACAGGACAGCACATGTTTGTGCAGCTCACTCCTGCCACTGACACAAGCACGGATTTGCAGCACCCTATTCCACCCATGGTGTGACAGGTTTCTGCGCTGTGCAGGGCATTTCTCTGCATCTGGGAGTCCAAGGGAAAGTAAAATTGTTGTCGCAGAGAGCAGCAACAGCAGTAGGGAGCAGCAGAAGGAAGTCTTGCCCGTACTTCTTCTACAAGACAACTAGAGACTTGTCAGCAAGCGGCTGAGCAGCATCTACGTTCCACTTGCAGTCTGAAAGTTTCCCGTGCCAGATACCTGTTCAACACCTTCCTTATTCGCCTGCCCGCAGCGCTCGCGCTTTCCCCCGCCCGCGCTCTGACCGGCACTCTCCCTCTGACACACATGGTTCCTTGGCCGGTTGCCAAGAGCTCCTGAAAGCAGCTTCTGCCGAAGGAGGCTCGCCTCTTGCGGTTACCTTCTCTGAGCTCCGGAGTCCTGGCTTCTGCCTTTCTTGCTCTTAATGCAAGCAGAAAGCTTTTGCACTGCGTCTGGCGAGGAGAACGTGTGACAGGACAGCACATGTTTGTGCAGCTCACCCCTGCCACTGACACAAGCACGGATTTGCAGCACCCTATTCCACCCATGGTGTGACAGGTTTCTGCGCTGTGCAGGGCATTTCTCTGCATCTGGGAGTCCAAGGGAAAGTAAAATTGTTGCCGCAGAGAGCAGCAACAGCAGTAGGGAGCCGCAGAAGGAAGTCGTTTCAGTACTTCTTCCACACGACATCTAGCAACTAATCAGCAAGCGTGCGAGCGGCAGCGATGTGCCACTTGCAATCTGAAAGTTTCCCGTGCCACATGCCTGTTCAACACCTTCCTTATTCGCCTGCCCGCAGCGCTCGCGCTTTCCCCCGCCCGCGCTCTGACCGGCACTCTCCCTCTGACACACATGGTTCCTTGGCCGGTTGCCAAGAGCTCCGGAAAGCAGCTTCTGCCGAAGGAGGCTCGCCTCTTGCGGTTACCTTCTCTGAGCTCCGGAGTCCTGGCTTCTGCCTTTCTTGCTCTTAATGCAAGCAGAAAGCTTTTGCACTGCGTCTGGCGAGGAGAACGTGTGACAGGACAGCACATGTTTGTGCAGCTCACCCCTGCCACTGACACAAGCACGGATTTGCAGCACCCTATTCCACCCATGGTGTGACAGGTTTCTGCGCTGTGCAGGGCATTTCTCTGCATCTGGGAGTCCAAGGGAAAGTAAAATTGTTGTCGCAGAGAGCAGCAACAGCAGTAGGGAGCAGCAGAAGGAACTCGTGGCCGTACTTCTTCTACAAGACAACTAGAGACTTGTCAGCAAGCGGCTGAGCAGCATCTACGTTCCACTTGCAGTCTGAAAGTTTCCAGTGCCACATGCCTGTTCAACACCTTCCTTATTCGCCTGCCCGCAGCGCTCGCGCTTTCCCCCGCCCGCGCTCTGACCGGCACTCTCCCTCTGACACACATGGTTCCTTGGCCGCTTGCCAAGAGCTCCGGAAAGCAGCTTCTGCCGAAGGAGGCTCGCCTCTTGCGGTTACCTTCTCTGAGCTCCGGAGTCCTGGCTTCTGCCTTTCTTGCTCTTAATGCAAGCAGAAAGCTTTTGCACTGCGTCTGGCGAGGAGAACGTGTGACAGGACAGCACATGTTTGTGCAGCTCACCCCTGCCACTGACACAAGCACGGATTTGCAGCACCCTATTCCACCCTTAGTGTGACAGGTTTCTGCGCTGTGCAGGGCATTTCTCTGCATCTGGGAGTCCAAGGGAAAGTAAAATTGTTGTCGCAGAGAGCAGCAACAGCAGTAGGGAGCAGCAGAAGGAAGTCGTTTCAGTACTTCTTCCACACGACATCTAGCAACTAATCAGCAAGCGTGCGAGCGGCAGCGATGTGCCACTTGCAATCTGAAAGTTTCCCGTGCCACATGCCTGTTCAACACCTTCCTTATTCGCCTGCCCGCAGCGCTCGCGCTTTCCCCCGCCCGCGCTCTGACCGGCACTCTCCCTCTGACACACATGGTTCCTTGGCCGCTTGCCAAGAGCTCCGGAAAGCAGCTTCTGCCGAAGGAGGTTCGCCTCTTGCGGTTACCTTCTCTGAGCTCCGGAGTCCTGGCTTCTGCCTTTCTTGCTCTTAATGCAAGCAGAAAGCTTTTGCACTGCGTCTGGCGAGGAGAACGTGTGACAGGACAGCACATGTTTGTGCAGCTCACTCCTGCCACTGACACAAGCACGGATTTGCAGCACCCTATTCCACCCATGGTGTGACAGGTTTCTGCGCTGTGCAGGGCATTTCTCTGCATCTGGGAGTCCAAGGGAAAGTAAAATTGTTGTCGCAGAGAGCAGCAACAGCAGTAGGGAGCAGCAGAAGGAAGTCTTGCCCGTACTTCTTCTACAAGACAACTAGAGACTTGTCAGCAAGCGGCTGAGCAGCATCTACGTTCCACTTGCAGTCTGAAAGTTTCCCGTGCCAGATACTTGTTCAACACCTTCCTTATTCGCCTGCCCGCAGCGCTCGCGCTTTCCCCCGCCCGCGCTCTGACCGGCACTCTCCCTCTGACACACATGGTTCCTTGGCCGCTTGCCAAGAGCTCCGGAAAGCAGCTTCTGCCGAAGGAGGCTCGCCTCTTGCGGTTACCTTCTCTGAGCTCCGGAGTCCTGGCTTCTGCCTTTCTTGCTCTTAATGCAAGCAGAAAGCTTTTGCACTGCGTCTGGCGAGGAGAACGTGTGACAGGACAGCACATGTTTGTGCAGCTCACCCCTGCCACTGACACAAGCACGGATTTGCAGCACCCTATTCCACCCATGGTGTGACAGGTTTCTGCGCTGTGCAGGGCATTTCTCTGCATCTGGGAGTCCAAGGGAAAGTAAAATTGTTGTCGCAGAGAGCAGCAACAGCAGTAGGGAGCAGCAGAAGGAAGTCGTTTCAGTACTTCTTCCACACGACATCTAGCAACTAATCAGCAAGCGTGCGAGCGGCAGCGATGTGCCACTTGCAATCTGAAAGTTTCCCGTGCCACATGCCTGTTCAACACCTTCCTTATTCGCCTGCCCGCAGCGCTCGCGCTTTCCCCCGCCCGCGCTCTGACCGGCACTCTCCCTCTGACACACATGGTTCCTTGGCCGGTTGCCAAGAGCTCCGGAAAGCAGCTTCTGCCGAAGGAGGCTCGCCTCTTGCGGTTACCTTCTCTGAGCTCCGGAGTCCTGGCTTCTGCCTTTCTTGCTCTTAATGCAAGCAGAAAGCTTTTGCACTGCGTCTGGCGAGGAGAACGTGTGACAGGACAGCACATGTTTGTGCAGCTCACCCCTGCCACTGACACAAGCACGGATTTGCAGCACCCTATTCCACCCATGGTGTGACAGGTTTCTGCGCTGTGCAGGGCATTTCTCTGCATCTGGGAGTCCAAGGGAAAGTAAAATTGTTGTCGCAGAGAGCAGCAACAGCAGTAGGGAGCAGCAGAAGGAACTCGTGGCCGTACTTCTTCTACAAGACAACTAGAGACTTGTCAGCAAGCGGCTGAGCAGCATCTACGTTCCACTTGCAGTCTGAAAGTTTCCCGTGCCAGATACCTGTTCAACACCTTCCTTATTCGCCTGCCCGCAGCGCTCGCGCTTTCCCCTGCCCGCGCTCTGACCGGCACTCTCCCTCTGACACACATGGTTCCTTGGCCGGTTGCCAAGAGCTCCTGAAAGCAGCTTCTGCCGAAGGAGGCTCGCCTCTTGCGGTTACCTTCTCTGAGCTCCGGAGTCCTGGCTTCTGCCTTTCTTGCTCTTAATGCAAGCAGAAAGCTTTTGCACTGCGTCTGGCGAGGAGAACGTGTGACAGGACAGCACATGTTTGTGCAGCTCACCCCTGCCACTGACACAAGCACGGATTTGCAGCACCCTATTCCACCCTTAGTGTGACAGGTTTCTGCGCTGTGCAGGGCATTTCTCTGCATCTGGGAGTCCAAGGGAAAGTAAAATTGTTGCCGCAGAGAGCAGCAACAGCAGTAGGGAGCAGCAGAAGGAAGTCGTTTCAGTACTTCTTCCACACGACATCTAGCAACTAATCAGCAAGCGTGCGAGCGGCAGCGATGTGCCACTTGCAATCTGAAAGTTTCCCGTGCCACATGCCTGTTCAACACCTTCCTTATTCGCCTGCCCGCAGCGCTCGCGCTTTCCCCCGCCCGCGCTCTGACCGGCACTCTCCCTCTGACACACATGGTTCCTTGGCCGCTTGCCAAGAGCTCCGGAAAGCAGCTTCTGCCGAAGGAGGCTCGCCTCTTGCGGTTACCTTCTCTGAGCTCCGGAGTCCTGGCTTCTGCCTTTCTTGCTCTTAATGCAAGCAGAAAGCTTTTGCACTGCGTCTGGCGAGGAGAACGTGTGACAGGACAGCACATGTTTGTGCAGCTCACCCCTGCCACTGACACAAGCACGGATTTGCAGCACCCTATTCCACCCATGGTGTGACAGGTTTCTGCGCTGTGCAGGGCATTTCTCTGCATCTGGGAGTCCAAGGGAAAGTAAAATTGTTGTCGCAGAGAGCAGCAACAGCAGTAGGGAGCCGCAGAAGGAACTCGTGGCCGTACTTCTTCTACAAGACAACTAGAGACTTGTCAGCAAGCGGCTGAGCAGCATCTACGTTCCACTTGCAGTCTGAAAGTTTCCAGTGCCACATGCCTGTTCAACACCTTCCTTATTCGCCTGCCCGCAGCGCTCGCGCTTTCCCCCGCCCGCGCTCTGACCGGCACTCTCCCTCTGACACACATGGTTCCTTGGCCGGTTGCCAAGAGCTCCGGAAAGCAGCTTCTGCCGAAGGAGGCTCGCCTCTTGCGGTTACCTTCTCTGAGCTCCGGAGTCCTGGCTTCTGCCTTTCTTGCTCTTAATGCAAGCAGAAAGCTTTTGCACTGCGTCTGGCGAGGAGAACGTGTGACAGGACAGCACATGTTTGTGCAGCTCACCCCTGCCACTGACACAAGCATGGATTTGCAGCACCCTATTCCACCCTTAGTGTGACAGGTTTCTGCGCTGTGCAGGGCATTTCTCTGCATCTGGGAGTCCAAGGGAAAGTAAAATTGTTGTCGCAGAGAGCAGCAACAGCAGTAGGGAGCAGCAGAAGGAAGTCTTGCCCGTACTTCTTCTACAAGACAACTAGAGACTTGTCAGCAAGCGGCTGAGCAGCATCTACGTTCCACTTGCAGTCTGAAAGTTTCCCGTGCCACATGCCTGTTCAACACCTTCCTTATTCGCCTGCCCGCAGCGCTCGCGCTTTCCCCCGCCCGCGCTCTGACCGGCACTCTCCCTCTGACACACATGGTTCCTTGGCCGCTTGCCAAGAGCTCCGGAAAGCAGCTTCTGCCGAAGGAGGCTCGCCTCTTGCGGTTACCTTCTCTGAGCTCCGGAGTCCTGGCTTCTGCCTTTCTTGCTCTTAATGCAAGCAGAAAGCTTTTGCACTGCGTCTGGCGAGGAGAACGTGTGACAGGACAGCACATGTTTGTGCAGCTCACCCCTGCCACTGACACAAGCACGGATTTGCAGCACCCTATTCCACCCATGGTGTGACAGGTTTCTGCGCTGTGCAGGGCATTTCTCTGCATCTGGGAGTCCAAGGGAAAGTAAAATTGTTGTCGCAGAGAGCAGCAACAGCAGTAGGGAGCAGCAGAAGGAACTCGTGGCCGTACTTCTTCTACAAGACAACTAGAGACTTGTCAGCAAGCGGCTGAGCAGCATCTACGTTCCACTTGCAGTCTGAAAGTTTCCCGTGCCAGATACCTGTTCAACACCTTCCTTATTCGCCTGCCCGCAGCGCTCGCGCTTTCCCCTGCCCGCGCTCTGACCGGCACTCTCCCTCTGACACACATGGTTCCTTGGCCGGTTGCCAAGAGCTCCTGAAAGCAGCTTCTGCCGAAGGAGGCTCGCCTCTTGCGGTTACCTTCTCTGAGCTCCGGAGTCCTGGCTTCTGCCTTTCTTGCTCTTAATGCAAGCAGAAAGCTTTTGCACTGCGTCTGGCGAGGAGAACGTGTGACAGGACAGCACATGTTTGTGCAGCTCACCCCTGCCACTGACACAAGCACGGATTTGCAGCACCCTATTCCACCCTTAGTGTGACAGGTTTCTGCGCTGTGCAGGGCATTTCTCTGCATCTGGGAGTCCAAGGGAAAGTAAAATTGTTGTCGCAGAGAGCAGCAACAGCAGTAGGGAGCAGCAGAAGGAAGTCGTTTCAGTACTTCTTCCACACGACATCTAGCAACTAATCAGCAAGCGTGCGAGCGGCAGCGATGTGCCACTTGCAATCTGAAAGTTTCCCGTGCCACATGCCTGTTCAACACCTTCCTTATTCGCCTGCCCGCAGCGCTCGCGCTTTCCCCCGCCCGCGCTCTGACCGGCACTCTCCCTCTGACACACATGGTTCCTTGGCCGCTTGCCAAGAGCTCCGGAAAGCAGCTTCTGCCGAAGGAGGCTCGCCTCTTGCGGTTACCTTCTCTGAGCTCCGGAGTCCTGGCTTCTGCCTTTCTTGCTCTTAATGCAAGCAGAAAGCTTTTGCACTGCGTCTGGCGAGGAGAACGTGTGACAGGACAGCACATGTTTGTGCAGCTCACCCCTGCCACTGACACAAGCACGGATTTGCAGCACCCTATTCCACCCATGGTGTGACAGGTTTCTGCGCTGTGCAGGGCATTTCTCTGCATCTGGGAGTCCAAGGGAAAGTAAAATTGTTGTCGCAGAGAGCAGCAACAGCAGTAGGGAGCAGCAGAAGGAACTCGTGGCCGTACTTCTTCTACAAGACAACTAGAGACTTGTCAGCAAGCGGCTGAGCAGCATCTACGTTCCACTTGCAGTCTGAAAGTTTCCCGTGCCAGATACCTGTTCAACACCTTCCTTATTCGCCTGCCCGCAGCGCTCGCGCTTTCCCCTGCCCGCGCTCTGACCGGCACTCTCCCTCTGACACACATGGTTCCTTGGCCGGTTGCCAAGAGCTCCTGAAAGCAGCTTCTGCCGAAGGAGGCTCGCCTCTTGCGGTTACCTTCTCTGAGCTCCGGAGTCCTGGCTTCTGCCTTTCTTGCTCTTAATGCAAGCAGAAAGCTTTTGCACTGCGTCTGGCGAGGAGAACGTGTGACAGGACAGCACATGTTTGTGCAGCTCACCCCTGCCACTGACACAAGCACGGATTTGCAGCACCCTATTCCACCCTTAGTGTGACAGGTTTCTGCGCTGTGCAGGGCATTTCTCTGCATCTGGGAGTCCAAGGGAAAGTAAAATTGTTGCCGCAGAGAGCAGCAACAGCAGTAGGGAGCAGCAGAAGGAAGTCGTTTCAGTACTTCTTCCACACGACATCTAGCAACTAATCAGCAAGCGTGCGAGCGGCAGCGATGTGCCACTTGCAATCTGAAAGTTTCCCGTGCCACATGCCTGTTCAACACCTTCCTTATTCGCCTGCCCGCAGCGCTCGCGCTTTCCCCCGCCCGCGCTCTGACCGGCACTCTCCCTCTGACACACATGGTTCCTTGGCCGCTTGCCAAGAGCTCCGGAAAGCAGCTTCTGCCGAAGGAGGCTCGCCTCTTGCGGTTACCTTCTCTGAGCTCCGGAGTCCTGGCTTCTGCCTTTCTTGCTCTTAATGCAAGCAGAAAGCTTTTGCACTGCGTCTGGCGAGGAGAACGTGTGACAGGACAGCACATGTTTGTGCAGCTCACCCCTGCCACTGACACAAGCACGGATTTGCAGCACCCTATTCCACCCATGGTGTGACAGGTTTCTGCGCTGTGCAGGGCATTTCTCTGCATCTGGGAGTCCAAGGGAAAGTAAAATTGTTGTCGCAGAGAGCAGCAACAGCAGTAGGGAGCAGCAGAAGGAACTCGTGGCCGTACTTCTTCTACAAGACAACTAGAGACTTGTCAGCAAGCGGCTGAGCAGCATCTACGTTCCACTTGCAGTCTGAAAGTTTCCAGTGCCACATGCCTGTTCAACACCTTCCTTATTCGCCTGCCCGCAGCGCTCGCGCTTTCCCCCGCCCGCGCTCTGACCGGCACTCTCCCTCTGACACACATGGTTCCTTGGCCGGTTGCCAAGAGCTCCGGAAAGCAGCTTCTGCCGAAGGAGGTTCGCCTCTTGCGGTTACCTTCTCTGAGCTCCGGAGTCCTGGCTTCTGCCTTTCTTGCTCTTAATGCAAGCAGAAAGCTTTTGCACTGCGTCTGGCGAGGAGAACGTGTGACAGGACAGCACATGTTTGTGCAGCTCACTCCTGCCACTGACACAAGCACGGATTTGCAGCACCCTATTCCACCCATGGTGTGACAGGTTTCTGCGCTGTGCAGGGCATTTCTCTGCATCTGGGAGTCCAAGGGAAAGTAAAATTGTTGTCGCAGAGAGCAGCAACAGCAGTAGGGAGCAGCAGAAGGAAGTCTTGCCCGTACTTCTTCTACAAGACAACTAGAGACTTGTCAGCAAGCGGCTGAGCAGCATCTACGTTCCACTTGCAGTCTGAAAGTTTCCCGTGCCACATGCCTGTTCAACACCTTCCTTATTCGCCTGCCCGCAGCGCTCGCGCTTTCCCCCGCCCGCGCTCTGACCGGCACTCTCCCTCTGACACACATGGTTCCTTGGCCGCTTGCCAAGAGCTCCGGAAAGCAGCTTCTGCCGAAGGAGGCTCGCCTCTTGCGGTTACCTTCTCTGAGCTCCGGAGTCCTGGCTTCTGCCTTTCTTGCTCTTAATGCAAGCAGAAAGCTTTTGCACTGCGTCTGGCGAGGAGAACGTGTGACAGGACAGCACATGTTTGTGCAGCTCACCCCTGCCACTGACACAAGCACGGATTTGCAGCACCCTATTCCACCCATGGTGTGACAGGTTTCTGCGCTGTGCAGGGCATTTCTCTGCATCTGGGAGTCCAAGGGAAAGTAAAATTGTTGTTGCAGAGAGCAGCAACAGCAGTAGGGAGCAGCAGAAGGAAGTCGTGGCCGTACTTCTTCTACAAGACAACTAGAGACTTGTCAGCAAGCGGCTGAGCGGCATCTACGTTCCACTTGCAGTCTGAAAGTTTCCCGTGCCAGATACCTGTTCAACACCTTCCTTATTCGCCTGCCCGCAGCGCTCGCGCTTTCCCCCGCCCGCGCTCTGACCGGCACTCTCCCTCTGACACACATGGTTCCTTGGCCGGTTGCCAAGAGCTCCGGAAAGCAGCTTCTGCCGAAGGAGGCTCGCCTCTTGCGGTTACCTTCTCTGAGCTCCGGAGTCCTGGCTTCTGCCTTTCTTGCTCTTAATGCAAGCAGAAAGCTTTTGCACTGCGTCTGGCGAGGAGAACGTGTGACAGGACAGCACATGTTTGTGCAGCTCACCCCTGCCACTGACACAAGCACGGATTTGCAGCACCCTATTCCACCCATGGTGTGACAGGTTTCTGCGCTGTGCAGGGCATTTCTCTGCATCTGGGAGTCCAAGGGAAAGTAAAATTGTTGTCGCAGAGAGCAGCAACAGCAGTAGGGAGCAGCAGAAGGAACTCGTGGCCGTACTTCTTCTACAAGACAACTAGAGACTTGTCAGCAAGCGGCTGAGCAGCATCTACGTTCCACTTGCAGTCTGAAAGTTTCCCGTGCCAGATACCTGTTCAACACCTTCCTTATTCGCCTGCCCGCAGCGCTCGCGCTTTCCCCTGCCCGCGCTCTGACCGGCACTCTCCCTCTGACACACATGGTTCCTTGGCCGGTTGCCAAGAGCTCCGGAAAGCAGCTTCTGCCGAAGGAGGCTCGCCTCTTGCGGTTACCTTCTCTGAGCTCCGGAGTCCTGGCTTCTGCCTTTCTTGCTCTTAATGCAAGCAGAAAGCTTTTGCACTGCGTCTGGCGAGGAGAACGTGTGACAGGACAGCACATGTTTGTGCAGCTCACCCCTGCCACTGACACAAGCACGGATTTGCAGCACCCTATTCCACCCTTAGTGTGACAGGTTTCTGCGCTGTGCAGGGCATTTCTCTGCATCTGGGAGTCCAAGGGAAAGTAAAATTGTTGCCGCAGAGAGCAGCAACAGCAGTAGGGAGCAGCAGAAGGAAGTCGTTTCAGTACTTCTTCCACACGACATCTAGCAACTAATCAGCAAGCGTGCGAGCGGCAGCGATGTGCCACTTGCAATCTGAAAGTTTCCCGTGCCACATGCCTGTTCAACACCTTCCTTATTCGCCTGCCCGCAGCGCTCGCGCTTTCCCCCGCCCGCGCTCTGACCGGCACTCTCCCTCTGACACACATGGTTCCTTGGCCGGTTGCCAAGAGCTCCGGAAAGCAGCTTCTGCCGAAGGAGGCTCGCCTCTTGCGGTTACCTTCTCTGAGCTCCGGAGTCCTGGCTTCTGCCTTTCTTGCTCTTAATGCAAGCAGAAAGCTTTTGCACTGCGTCTGGCGAGGAGAACGTGTGACAGGACAGCACATGTTTGTGCAGCTCACCCCTGCCACTGACACAAGCATGGATTTGCAGCACCCTATTCCACCCTTAGTGTGACAGGTTTCTGCGCTGTGCAGGGCATTTCTCTGCATCTGGGAGTCCAAGGGAAAGTAAAATTGTTGTCGCAGAGAGCAGCAACAGCAGTAGGGAGCAGCAGAAGGAAGTCGTTTCAGTACTTCTTCCACACGACATCTAGCAACTAATCAGCAAGCGTGCGACCGGCAGCGATGTGCCACTTGCAATCTGAAAGTTTCCCGTGCCACATGCCTGTTCAACACCTTCCTTATTCGCCTGCCCGCAGCGCTCGCGCTTTCCCCCGCCCGCGCTCTGACCGGCACTCTCCCTCTGACACACATGGTTCCTTGGCCGGTTGCCAAGAGCTCCGGAAAGCAGCTTCTGCCGAAGGAGGTTCGCCTCTTGCGGTTACCTTCTCTGAGCTCCGGAGTCCTGGCTTCTGCCTTTCTTGCTCTTAATGCAAGCAGAAAGCTTTTGCACTGCGTCTGGCGAGGAGAACGTGTGACAGGACAGCACATGTTTGTGCAGCTCACTCCTGCCACTGACACAAGCACGGATTTGCAGCACCCTATTCCACCCATGGTGTGACAGGTTTCTGCGCTGTGCAGGGCATTTCTCTGCATCTGGGAGTCCAAGGGAAAGTAAAATTGTTGTCGCAGAGAGCAGCAACAGCAGTAGGGAGCAGCAGAAGGAAGTCTTGCCCGTACTTCTTCTACAAGACAACTAGAGACTTGTCAGCAAGCGGCTGAGCAGCATCTACGTTCCACTTGCAGTCTGAAAGTTTCCCGTGCCACATGCCTGTTCAACACCTTCCTTATTCGCCTGCCCGCAGCGCTCGCGCTTTCCCCCGCCCGCGCTCTGACCGGCACTCTCCCTCTGACACACATGGTTCCTTGGCCGCTTGCCAAGAGCTCCGGAAAGCAGCTTCTGCCGAAGGAGGCTCGCCTCTTGCGGTTACCTTCTCTGAGCTCCGGAGTCCTGGCTTCTGCCTTTCTTGCTCTTAATGCAAGCAGAAAGCTTTTGCACTGCGTCTGGCGAGGAGAACGTGTGACAGGACAGCACATGTTTGTGCAGCTCACCCCTGCCACTGACACAAGCACGGATTTGCAGCACCCTATTCCACCCATGGTGTGACAGGTTTCTGCGCTGTGCAGGGCATTTCTCTGCATCTGGGAGTCCAAGGGAAAGTAAAATTGTTGTCGCAGAGAGCAGCAACAGCAGTAGGGGGCAGCAGAAGGAACTCGTGGCCGTACTTCTTCTACAAGACAACTAGAGACTTGTCAGCAAGCGGCTGAGCAGCATCTACGTTCCACTTGCAGTCTGAAAGTTTCCCGTGCCAGATACCTGTTCAACACCTTCCTTATTCGCCTGCCCGCAGCGCTCGGCTTTCCCCCGCCAGCGCTCTGACCGGCACTCTCCCTCTGACACACATGGTTCCTTGGCCGGTTGCCAAGAGCTCCGGAAAGCAGCTTCTGCCGAAGGAGGCTCGCCTCTTGCGGTTACCTTCTCTGAGCTCCGGAGTCCTGGCTTCTGCCTTTCTTGCTCTTAATGCAAGCAGAAAGCTTTTGCACTGCGTCTGGCGAGGAGAACGTGTGACAGGACAGCACATGTTTGTGCAGCTCACCCCTGCCACTGACACAAGCACGGATTTGCAGCACCCTATTCCACCCATGGTGTGACAGGTTTCTGCGCTGTGCAGGGCATTTCTCTGCATCTGGGAGTCCAAGGGAAAGTAAAATTGTTGTCGCAGAGAGCAGCAACAGCAGTAGGGAGCAGCAGAAGGAAGTCTTGCCCGTACTTCTTCTACAAGACAACTAGAGACTTGTCAGCAAGCGGCTGAGCAGCATCTACGTTCCACTTGCAGTCTGAAAGTTTCCCGTGCCAGATACCTGTTCAACACCTTCCTTATTCGCCTGCCCGCAGCGCTCGCGCTTTCCCCTGCCCGCGCTCTGACCGGCACTCTCCCTCTGACACACATGGTTCCTTGGCCGGTTGCCAAGAGCTCCTGAAAGCAGCTTCTGCCGAAGGAGGCTCGCCTCTTGCGGTTACCTTCTCTGAGCTCCGGAGTCCTGGCTTCTGCCTTTCTTGCTCTTAATGCAAGCAGAAAGCTTTTGCACTGCGTCTGGCGAGGAGAACGTGTGACAGGACAGCACATGTTTGTGCAGCTCACCCCTGCCACTGACACAAGCACGGATTTGCAGCACCCTATTCCACCCTTAGTGTGACAGGTTTCTGCGCTGTGCAGGGCATTTCTCTGCATCTGGGAGTCCAAGGGAAAGTAAAATTGTTGCCGCAGAGAGCAGCAACAGCAGTAGGGAGCAGCAGAAGGAAGTCGTTTCAGTACTTCTTCCACACGACATCTAGCAACTAATCAGCAAGCGTGCGAGCGGCAGCGATGTGCCACTTGCAATCTGAAAGTTTCCCGTGCCACATGCCTGTTCAACACCTTCCTTATTCGCCTGCCCGCAGCGCTCGCGCTTTCCCCCGCCCGCGCTCTGACCGGCACTCTCCCTCTGACACACATGGTTCCTTGGCCGCTTGCCAAGAGCTCCGGAAAGCAGCTTCTGCCGAAGGAGGCTCGCCTCTTGCGGTTACCTTCTCTGAGCTCCGGAGTCCTGGCTTCTGCCTTTCTTGCTCTTAATGCAAGCAGAAAGCTTTTGCACTGCGTCTGGCGAGGAGAACGTGTGACAGGACAGCACATGTTTGTGCAGCTCACCCCTGCCACTGACACAAGCACGGATTTGCAGCACCCTATTCCACCCATGGTGTGACAGGTTTCTGCGCTGTGCAGGGCATTTCTCTGCATCTGGGAGTCCAAGGGAAAGTAAAATTGTTGTCGCAGAGAGCAGCAACAGCAGTAGGGAGCAGCAGAAGGAACTCGTGGCCGTACTTCTTCTACAAGACAACTAGAGACTTGTCAGCAAGCGGCTGAGCAGCATCTACGTTCCACTTGCAGTCTGAAAGTTTCCAGTGCCACATGCCTGTTCAACACCTTCCTTATTCGCCTGCCCGCAGCGCTCGCGCTTTCCCCCGCCCGCGCTCTGACCGGCACTCTCCCTCTGACACACATGGTTCCTTGGCCGGTTGCCAAGAGCTCCGGAAAGCAGCTTCTGCCGAAGGAGGTTCGCCTCTTGCGGTTACCTTCTCTGAGCTCCGGAGTCCTGGCTTCTGCCTTTCTTGCTCTTAATGCAAGCAGAAAGCTTTTGCACTGCGTCTGGCGAGGAGAACGTGTGACAGGACAGCACATGTTTGTGCAGCTCACTCCTGCCACTGACACAAGCACGGATTTGCAGCACCCTATTCCACCCATGGTGTGACAGGTTTCTGCGCTGTGCAGGGCATTTCTCTGCATCTGGGAGTCCAAGGGAAAGTAAAATTGTTGTCGCAGAGAGCAGCAACAGCAGTAGGGAGCAGCAGAAGGAAGTCTTGCCCGTACTTCTTCTACAAGACAACTAGAGACTTGTCAGCAAGCGGCTGAGCAGCATCTACGTTCCACTTGCAGTCTGAAAGTTTCCCGTGCCACATGCCTGTTCAACACCTTCCTTATTCGCCTGCCCGCAGCGCTCGCGCTTTCCCCCGCCCGCGCTCTGACCGGCACTCTCCCTCTGACACACATGGTTCCTTGGCCGGTTGCCAAGAGCTCCGGAAAGCAGCTTCTGCCGAAGGAGGCTCGCCTCTTGCGGTTACCTTCTCTGAGCTCCGGAGTCCTGGCTTCTGCCTTTCTTGCTCTTAATGCAAGCAGAAAGCTTTTGCACTGCGTCTGGCGAGGAGAACGTGTGACAGGACAGCACATGTTTGTGCAGCTCACCCCTGCCACTGACACAAGCACGGATTTGCAGCACCCTATTCCACCCATGGTGTGACAGGTTTCTGCGCTGTGCAGGGCATTTCTCTGCATCTGGGAGTCCAAGGGAAAGTAAAATTGTTGTCGCAGAGAGCAGCAACAGCAGTAGGGAGCAGCAGAAGGAAGTCGTGGCCGTACTTCTTCTACAAGACAACTAGAGACTTGTCAGCAAGCGGCTGAGCGGCATCTACGTTCCACTTGCAGTCTGAAAGTTTCCCGTGCCAGATACCTGTTCAACACCTTCCTTATTCGCCTGCCCGCAGCGCTCGCGCTTTCCCCCGCCCGCGCTCTGACCGGCACTCTCCCTCTGACACACATGGTTCCTTGGCCGGTTGCCAAGAGCTCCGGAAAGCAGCTTCTGCCGAAGGAGGCTCGCCTCTTGCGGTTACCTTCTCTGAGCTCCGGAGTCCTGGCTTCTGCCTTTCTTGCTCTTAATGCAAGCAGAAAGCTTTTGCACTGCGTCTGGCGAGGAGAACGTGTGACAGGACAGCACATGTTTGTGCAGCTCACCCCTGCCACTGACACAAGCACGGATTTGCAGCACCCTATTCCACCCATGGTGTGACAGGTTTCTGCGCTGTGCAGGGCATTTCTCTGCATCTGGGAGTCCAAGGGAAAGTAAAATTGTTGTCGCAGAGAGCAGCAACAGCAGTAGGGAGCAGCAGAAGGAACTCGTGGCCGTACTTCTTCTACAAGACAACTAGAGACTTGTCAGCAAGCGGCTGAGCAGCATCTACGTTCCACTTGCAGTCTGAAAGTTTCCCGTGCCAGATACCTGTTCAACACCTTCCTTATTCGCCTGCCCGCAGCGCTCGCGCTTTCCCCTGCCCGCGCTCTGACCGGCACTCTCCCTCTGACACACATGGTTCCTTGGCCGGTTGCCAAGAGCTCCTGAAAGCAGCTTCTGCCGAAGGAGGCTCGCCTCTTGCGGTTACCTTCTCTGAGCTCCGGAGTCCTGGCTTCTGCCTTTCTTGCTCTTAATGCAAGCAGAAAGCTTTTGCACTGCGTCTGGCGAGGAGAACGTGTGACAGGACAGCACATGTTTGTGCAGCTCACCCCTGCCACTGACACAAGCACGGATTTGCAGCACCCTATTCCACCCTTAGTGTGACAGGTTTCTGCGCTGTGCAGGGCATTTCTCTGCATCTGGGAGTCCAAGGGAAAGTAAAATTGTTGCCGCAGAGAGCAGCAACAGCAGTAGGGAGCAGCAGAAGGAAGTCGTTTCAGTACTTCTTCCACACGACATCTAGCAACTAATCAGCAAGCGTGCGAGCGGCAGCGATGTGCCACTTGCAATCTGAAAGTTTCCCGTGCCACATGCCTGTTCAACACCTTCCTTATTCGCCTGCCCGCAGCGCTCGCGCTTTCCCCCGCCCGCGCTCTGACCGGCACTCTCCCTCTGACACACATGGTTCCTTGGCCGCTTGCCAAGAGCTCCGGAAAGCAGCTTCTGCCGAAGGAGGCTCGCCTCTTGCGGTTACCTTCTCTGAGCTCCGGAGTCCTGGCTTCTGCCTTTCTTGCTCTTAATGCAAGCAGAAAGCTTTTGCACTGCGTCTGGCGAGGAGAACGTGTGACAGGACAGCACATGTTTGTGCAGCTCACCCCTGCCACTGACACAAGCACGGATTTGCAGCACCCTATTCCACCCATGGTGTGACAGGTTTCTGCGCTGTGCAGGGCATTTCTCTGCATCTGGGAGTCCAAGGGAAAGTAAAATTGTTGTCGCAGAGAGCAGCAACAGCAGTAGGGAGCAGCAGAAGGAACTCGTGGCCGTACTTCTTCTACAAGACAACTAGAGACTTGTCAGCAAGCGGCTGAGCAGCATCTACGTTCCACTTGCAGTCTGAAAGTTTCCAGTGCCACATGCCTGTTCAACACCTTCCTTATTCGCCTGCCCGCAGCGCTCGCGCTTTCCCCCGCCCGCGCTCTGACCGGCACTCTCCCTCTGACACACATGGTTCCTTGGCCGGTTGCCAAGAGCTCCGGAAAGCCGCTTCTGCCGAAGGAGGTTCGCCTCTTGCGGTTACCTTCTCTGAGCTCCGGAGTCCTGGCTTCTGCCTTTCTTGCTCTTAATGCAAGCAGAAAGCTTTTGCACTGCGTCTGGCGAGGAGAACGTGTGACAGGACAGCACATGTTTGTGCAGCTCACTCCTGCCACTGACACAAGCACGGATTTGCAGCACCCTATTCCACCCATGGTGTGACAGGTTTCTGCGCTGTGCAGGGCATTTCTCTGCATCTGGGAGTCCAAGGGAAAGTAAAATTGTTGTCGCAGAGAGCAGCAACAGCAGTAGGGAGCAGCAGAAGGAAGTCTTGCCCGTACTTCTTCTACAAGACAACTAGAGACTTGTCAGCAAGCGGCTGAGCAGCATCTACGTTCCACTTGCAGTCTGAAAGTTTCCCGTGCCACATGCCTGTTCAACACCTTCCTTATTCGCCTGCCCGCAGCGCTCGCGCTTTCCCCCGCCCGCGCTCTGACCGGCACTCTCCCTCTGACACACATGGTTCCTTGGCCGCTTGCCAAGAGCTCCGGAAAGCAGCTTCTGCCGAAGGAGGCTCGCCTCTTGCGGTTACCTTCTCTGAGCTCCGGAGTCCTGGCTTCTGCCTTTCTTGCTCTTAATGCAAGCAGAAAGCTTTTGCACTGCGTCTGGCGAGGAGAACGTGTGACAGGACAGCACATGTTTGTGCAGCTCACCCCTGCCACTGACACAAGCACGGATTTGCAGCACCCTATTCCACCCATGGTGTGACAGGTTTCTGCGCTGTGCAGGGCATTTCTCTGCATCTGGGAGTCCAAGGGAAAGTAAAATTGTTGTCGCAGAGAGCAGCAACAGCAGTAGGGAGCAGCAGAAGGAAGTCGTGGCCGTACTTCTTCTACAAGACAACTAGAGACTTGTCAGCAAGCGGCTGAGCGGCATCTACGTTCCACTTGCAGTCTGAAAGTTTCCCGTGCCAGATACCTGTTCAACACCTTCCTTATTCGCCTGCCCGCAGCGCTCGCGCTTTCCCCCGCCCGCGCTCTGACCGGCACTCTCCCTCTGACACACATGGTTCCTTGGCCGGTTGCCAAGAGCTCCGGAAAGCAGCTTCTGCCGAAGGAGGCTCGCCTCTTGCGGTTACCTTCTCTGAGCTCCGGAGTCCTGGCTTCTGCCTTTCTTGCTCTTAATGCAAGCAGAAAGCTTTTGCACTGCGTCTGGCGAGGAGAACGTGTGACAGGACAGCACATGTTTGTGCAGCTCACCCCTGCCACTGACACAAGCACGGATTTGCAGCACCCTATTCCACCCATGGTGTGACAGGTTTCTGCGCTGTGCAGGGCATTTCTCTGCATCTGGGAGTCCAAGGGAAAGTAAAATTGTTGTCGCAGAGAGCAGCAACAGCAGTAGGGAGCAGCAGAAGGAACTCGTGGCCGTACTTCTTCTACAAGACAACTAGAGACTTGTCAGCAAGCGGCTGAGCAGCATCTACGTTCCACTTGCAGTCTGAAAGTTTCCCGTGCCAGATACCTGTTCAACACCTTCCTTATTCGCCTGCCCGCAGCGCTCGCGCTTTCCCCTGCCCGCGCTCTGACCGGCACTCTCCCTCTGACACACATGGTTCCTTGGCCGGTTGCCAAGAGCTCCTGAAAGCAGCTTCTGCCGAAGGAGGCTCGCCTCTTGCGGTTACCTTCTCTGAGCTCCGGAGTCCTGGCTTCTGCCTTTCTTGCTCTTAATGCAAGCAGAAAGCTTTTGCACTGCGTCTGGCGAGGAGAACGTGTGACAGGACAGCACATGTTTGTGCAGCTCACCCCTGCCACTGACACAAGCACGGATTTGCAGCACCCTATTCCACCCTTAGTGTGACAGGTTTCTGCGCTGTGCAGGGCATTTCTCTGCATCTGGGAGTCCAAGGGAAAGTAAAATTGTTGCCGCAGAGAGCAGCAACAGCAGTAGGGAGCAGCAGAAGGAAGTCGTTTCAGTACTTCTTCCACACGACATCTAGCAACTAATCAGCAAGCGTGCGAGCGGCAGCGATGTGCCACTTGCAATCTGAAAGTTTCCCGTGCCACATGCCTGTTCAACACCTTCCTTATTCGCCTGCCCGCAGCGCTCGCGCTTTCCCCCGCCCGCGCTCTGACCGGCACTCTCCCTCTGACACACATGGTTCCTTGGCCGGTTGCCAAGAGCTCCGGAAAGCAGCTTCTGCCGAAGGAGGCTCGCCTCTTGCGGTTACCTTCTCTGAGCTCCGGAGTCCTGGCTTCTGCCTTTCTTGCTCTTAATGCAAGCAGAAAGCTTTTGCACTGCGTCTGGCGAGGAGAACGTGTGACAGGACAGCACATGTTTGTGCAGCTCACCCCTGCCACTGACACAAGCATGGATTTGCAGCACCCTATTCCACCCTTAGTGTGACAGGTTTCTGCGCTGTGCAGGGCATTTCTCTGCATCTGGGAGTCCAAGGGAAAGTAAAATTGTTGTCGCAGAGAGCAGCAACAGCAGTAGGGAGCAGCAGAAGGAAGTCGTTTCAGTACTTCTTCCACACGACATCTAGCAACTAATCAGCAAGCGTGCGACCGGCAGCGATGTGCCACTTGCAATCTGAAAGTTTCCCGTGCCACATGCCTGTTCAACACCTTCCTTATTCGCCTGCCCGCAGCGCTCGCGCTTTCCCCCGCCCGCGCTCTGACCGGCACTCTCCCTCTGACACACATGGTTCCTTGGCCGGTTGCCAAGAGCTCCGGAAAGCAGCTTCTGCCGAAGGAGGTTCGCCTCTTGCGGTTACCTTCTCTGAGCTCCGGAGTCCTGGCTTCTGCCTTTCTTGCTCTTAATGCAAGCAGAAAGCTTTTGCACTGCGTCTGGCGAGGAGAACGTGTGACAGGACAGCACATGTTTGTGCAGCTCACTCCTGCCACTGACACAAGCACGGATTTGCAGCACCCTATTCCACCCATGGTGTGACAGGTTTCTGCGCTGTGCAGGGCATTTCTCTGCATCTGGGAGTCCAAGGGAAAGTAAAATTGTTGTCGCAGAGAGCAGCAACAGCAGTAGGGAGCAGCAGAAGGAAGTCTTGCCCGTACTTCTTCTACAAGACAACTAGAGACTTGTCAGCAAGCGGCTGAGCAGCATCTACGTTCCACTTGCAGTCTGAAAGTTTCCCGTGCCACATGCCTGTTCAACACCTTCCTTATTCGCCTGCCCGCAGCGCTCGCGCTTTCCCCCGCCCGCGCTCTGACCGGCACTCTCCCTCTGACACACATGGTTCCTTGGCCGCTTGCCAAGAGCTCCGGAAAGCAGCTTCTGCCGAAGGAGGCTCGCCTCTTGCGGTTACCTTCTCTGAGCTCCGGAGTCCTGGCTTCTGCCTTTCTTGCTCTTAATGCAAGCAGAAAGCTTTTGCACTGCGTCTGGCGAGGAGAACGTGTGACAGGACAGCACATGTTTGTGCAGCTCACCCCTGCCACTGACACAAGCACGGATTTGCAGCACCCTATTCCACCCATGGTGTGACAGGTTTCTGCGCTGTGCAGGGCATTTCTCTGCATCTGGGAGTCCAAGGGAAAGTAAAATTGTTGTCGCAGAGAGCAGCAACAGCAGTAGGGGGCAGCAGAAGGAACTCGTGGCCGTACTTCTTCTACAAGACAACTAGAGACTTGTCAGCAAGCGGCTGAGCAGCATCTACGTTCCACTTGCAGTCTGAAAGTTTCCCGTGCCAGATACCTGTTCAACACCTTCCTTATTCGCCTGCCCGCAGCGCTCGGCTTTCCCCCGCCAGCGCTCTGACCGGCACTCTCCCTCTGACACACATGGTTCCTTGGCCGGTTGCCAAGAGCTCCGGAAAGCAGCTTCTGCCGAAGGAGGCTCGCCTCTTGCGGTTACCTTCTCTGAGCTCCGGAGTCCTGGCTTCTGCCTTTCTTGCTCTTAATGCAAGCAGAAAGCTTTTGCACTGCGTCTGGCGAGGAGAACGTGTGACAGGACAGCACATGTTTGTGCAGCTCACCCCTGCCACTGACACAAGCACGGATTTGCAGCACCCTATTCCACCCATGGTGTGACAGGTTTCTGCGCTGTGCAGGGCATTTCTCTGCATCTGGGAGTCCAAGGGAAAGTAAAATTGTTGTCGCAGAGAGCAGCAACAGCAGTAGGGAGCAGCAGAAGGAAGTCTTGCCCGTACTTCTTCTACAAGACAACTAGAGACTTGTCAGCAAGCGGCTGAGCAGCATCTACGTTCCACTTGCAGTCTGAAAGTTTCCCGTGCCAGATACCTGTTCAACACCTTCCTTATTCGCCTGCCCGCAGCGCTCGCGCTTTCCCCTGCCCGCGCTCTGACCGGCACTCTCCCTCTGACACACATGGTTCCTTGGCCGGTTGCCAAGAGCTCCTGAAAGCAGCTTCTGCCGAAGGAGGCTCGCCTCTTGCGGTTACCTTCTCTGAGCTCCGGAGTCCTGGCTTCTGCCTTTCTTGCTCTTAATGCAAGCAGAAAGCTTTTGCACTGCGTCTGGCGAGGAGAACGTGTGACAGGACAGCACATGTTTGTGCAGCTCACCCCTGCCACTGACACAAGCACGGATTTGCAGCACCCTATTCCACCCTTAGTGTGACAGGTTTCTGCGCTGTGCAGGGCATTTCTCTGCATCTGGGAGTCCAAGGGAAAGTAAAATTGTTGCCGCAGAGAGCAGCAACAGCAGTAGGGAGCAGCAGAAGGAAGTCGTTTCAGTACTTCTTCCACACGACATCTAGCAACTAATCAGCAAGCGTGCGAGCGGCAGCGATGTGCCACTTGCAATCTGAAAGTTTCCCGTGCCACATGCCTGTTCAACACCTTCCTTATTCGCCTGCCCGCAGCGCTCGCGCTTTCCCCCGCCCGCGCTCTGACCGGCACTCTCCCTCTGACACACATGGTTCCTTGGCCGCTTGCCAAGAGCTCCGGAAAGCAGCTTCTGCCGAAGGAGGCTCGCCTCTTGCGGTTACCTTCTCTGAGCTCCGGAGTCCTGGCTTCTGCCTTTCTTGCTCTTAATGCAAGCAGAAAGCTTTTGCACTGCGTCTGGCGAGGAGAACGTGTGACAGGACAGCACATGTTTGTGCAGCTCACCCCTGCCACTGACACAAGCACGGATTTGCAGCACCCTATTCCACCCATGGTGTGACAGGTTTCTGCGCTGTGCAGGGCATTTCTCTGCATCTGGGAGTCCAAGGGAAAGTAAAATTGTTGTCGCAGAGAGCAGCAACAGCAGTAGGGAGCAGCAGAAGGAACTCGTGGCCGTACTTCTTCTACAAGACAACTAGAGACTTGTCAGCAAGCGGCTGAGCAGCATCTACGTTCCACTTGCAGTCTGAAAGTTTCCAGTGCCACATGCCTGTTCAACACCTTCCTTATTCGCCTGCCCGCAGCGCTCGCGCTTTCCCCCGCCCGCGCTCTGACCGGCACTCTCCCTCTGACACACATGGTTCCTTGGCCGGTTGCCAAGAGCTCCGGAAAGCAGCTTCTGCCGAAGGAGGTTCGCCTCTTGCGGTTACCTTCTCTGAGCTCCGGAGTCCTGGCTTCTGCCTTTCTTGCTCTTAATGCAAGCAGAAAGCTTTTGCACTGCGTCTGGCGAGGAGAACGTGTGACAGGACAGCACATGTTTGTGCAGCTCACTCCTGCCACTGACACAAGCACGGATTTGCAGCACCCTATTCCACCCATGGTGTGACAGGTTTCTGCGCTGTGCAGGGCATTTCTCTGCATCTGGGAGTCCAAGGGAAAGTAAAATTGTTGTCGCAGAGAGCAGCAACAGCAGTAGGGAGCAGCAGAAGGAAGTCTTGCCCGTACTTCTTCTACAAGACAACTAGAGACTTGTCAGCAAGCGGCTGAGCAGCATCTACGTTCCACTTGCAGTCTGAAAGTTTCCCGTGCCACATGCCTGTTCAACACCTTCCTTATTCGCCTGCCCGCAGCGCTCGCGCTTTCCCCCGCCCGCGCTCTGACCGGCACTCTCCCTCTGACACACATGGTTCCTTGGCCGGTTGCCAAGAGCTCCGGAAAGCAGCTTCTGCCGAAGGAGGCTCGCCTCTTGCGGTTACCTTCTCTGAGCTCCGGAGTCCTGGCTTCTGCCTTTCTTGCTCTTAATGCAAGCAGAAAGCTTTTGCACTGCGTCTGGCGAGGAGAACGTGTGACAGGACAGCACATGTTTGTGCAGCTCACCCCTGCCACTGACACAAGCACGGATTTGCAGCACCCTATTCCACCCATGGTGTGACAGGTTTCTGCGCTGTGCAGGGCATTTCTCTGCATCTGGGAGTCCAAGGGAAAGTAAAATTGTTGTCGCAGAGAGCAGCAACAGCAGTAGGGAGCAGCAGAAGGAAGTCGTGGCCGTACTTCTTCTACAAGACAACTAGAGACTTGTCAGCAAGCGGCTGAGCGGCATCTACGTTCCACTTGCAGTCTGAAAGTTTCCCGTGCCAGATACCTGTTCAACACCTTCCTTATTCGCCTGCCCGCAGCGCTCGCGCTTTCCCCCGCCCGCGCTCTGACCGGCACTCTCCCTCTGACACACATGGTTCCTTGGCCGGTTGCCAAGAGCTCCGGAAAGCAGCTTCTGCCGAAGGAGGCTCGCCTCTTGCGGTTACCTTCTCTGAGCTCCGGAGTCCTGGCTTCTGCCTTTCTTGCTCTTAATGCAAGCAGAAAGCTTTTGCACTGCGTCTGGCGAGGAGAACGTGTGACAGGACAGCACATGTTTGTGCAGCTCACCCCTGCCACTGACACAAGCACGGATTTGCAGCACCCTATTCCACCCATGGTGTGACAGGTTTCTGCGCTGTGCAGGGCATTTCTCTGCATCTGGGAGTCCAAGGGAAAGTAAAATTGTTGTCGCAGAGAGCAGCAACAGCAGTAGGGAGCAGCAGAAGGAACTCGTGGCCGTACTTCTTCTACAAGACAACTAGAGACTTGTCAGCAAGCGGCTGAGCAGCATCTACGTTCCACTTGCAGTCTGAAAGTTTCCCGTGCCAGATACCTGTTCAACACCTTCCTTATTCGCCTGCCCGCAGCGCTCGCGCTTTCCCCTGCCCGCGCTCTGACCGGCACTCTCCCTCTGACACACATGGTTCCTTGGCCGGTTGCCAAGAGCTCCTGAAAGCAGCTTCTGCCGAAGGAGGCTCGCCTCTTGCGGTTACCTTCTCTGAGCTCCGGAGTCCTGGCTTCTGCCTTTCTTGCTCTTAATGCAAGCAGAAAGCTTTTGCACTGCGTCTGGCGAGGAGAACGTGTGACAGGACAGCACATGTTTGTGCAGCTCACCCCTGCCACTGACACAAGCACGGATTTGCAGCACCCTATTCCACCCTTAGTGTGACAGGTTTCTGCGCTGTGCAGGGCATTTCTCTGCATCTGGGAGTCCAAGGGAAAGTAAAATTGTTGCCGCAGAGAGCAGCAACAGCAGTAGGGAGCAGCAGAAGGAAGTCGTTTCAGTACTTCTTCCACACGACATCTAGCAACTAATCAGCAAGCGTGCGAGCGGCAGCGATGTGCCACTTGCAATCTGAAAGTTTCCCGTGCCACATGCCTGTTCAACACCTTCCTTATTCGCCTGCCCGCAGCGCTCGCGCTTTCCCCCGCCCGCGCTCTGACCGGCACTCTCCCTCTGACACACATGGTTCCTTGGCCGCTTGCCAAGAGCTCCGGAAAGCAGCTTCTGCCGAAGGAGGCTCGCCTCTTGCGGTTACCTTCTCTGAGCTCCGGAGTCCTGGCTTCTGCCTTTCTTGCTCTTAATGCAAGCAGAAAGCTTTTGCACTGCGTCTGGCGAGGAGAACGTGTGACAGGACAGCACATGTTTGTGCAGCTCACCCCTGCCACTGACACAAGCACGGATTTGCAGCACCCTATTCCACCCATGGTGTGACAGGTTTCTGCGCTGTGCAGGGCATTTCTCTGCATCTGGGAGTCCAAGGGAAAGTAAAATTGTTGTCGCAGAGAGCAGCAACAGCAGTAGGGAGCAGCAGAAGGAACTCGTGGCCGTACTTCTTCTACAAGACAACTAGAGACTTGTCAGCAAGCGGCTGAGCAGCATCTACGTTCCACTTGCAGTCTGAAAGTTTCCAGTGCCACATGCCTGTTCAACACCTTCCTTATTCGCCTGCCCGCAGCGCTCGCGCTTTCCCCCGCCCGCGCTCTGACCGGCACTCTCCCTCTGACACACATGGTTCCTTGGCTGGTTGCCAAGAGCTCCGGAAAGCAGCTTCTGCCGAAGGAGGCTCGCCTCTTGCGGTTACCTTCTCTGAGCTCCGGAGTCCTGGCTTCTGCCTTTCTTGCTCTTAATGCAAGCAGAAAGCTTTTGCACTGCGTCTGGCGAGGAGAACGTGTGACAGGACAGCACATGTTTGTGCAGCTCACCCCTGCCACTGACACAAGCACGGATTTGCAGCACCCTATTCCACCCTTAGTGTGACAGGTTTCTGCGCTGTGCAGGGCATTTCTCTGCATCTGGGAGTCCAAGAGAAAGTAAAATTGTTGTCGCAGAGAGCAGCAACAGCAGTAGGGAGCAGCAGAAGGAAGTCGTTTCAGTACTTCTTCCACACGACATCTAGCAACTAATCAGCAAGCGTGCGACCGGCAGCGATGTGCCACTTGCAATCTGAAAGTTTCCCGTGCCACATGCCTGTTCAACACCTTCCTTATTCGCCTGCCCGCAGCGCTCGCGCTTTCCCCCGCCCGCGCTCTGACCGGCACTCTCCCTCTGACACACATGGTTCCTTGGCCGGTTGCCAAGAGCTCCGGAAAGCAGCTTCTGCCGAAGGAGGTTCGCCTCTTGCGGTTACCTTCTCTGAGCTCCGGAGTCCTGGCTTCTGCCTTTCTTGCTCTTAATGCAAGCAGAAAGCTTTTGCACTGCGTCTGGCGAGGAGAACGTGTGACAGGACAGCACATGTTTGTGCAGCTCACTCCTGCCACTGACACAAGCACGGATTTGCAGCACCCTATTCCACCCATGGTGTGACAGGTTTCTGCGCTGTGCAGGGCATTTCTCTGCATCTGGGAGTCCAAGGGAAAGTAAAATTGTTGTCGCAGAGAGCAGCAACAGCAGTAGGGAGCAGCAGAAGGAAGTCTTGCCCGTACTTCTTCTACAAGACAACTAGAGACTTGTCAGCAAGCGGCTGAGCAGCATCTACGTTCCACTTGCAGTCTGAAAGTTTCCCGTGCCACATGCCTGTTCAACACCTTCCTTATTCGCCTGCCCGCAGCGCTCGCGCTTTCCCCCGCCCGCGCTCTGACCGGCACTCTCCCTCTGACACACATGGTTCCTTGGCCGCTTGCCAAGAGCTCCGGAAAGCAGCTTCTGCCGAAGGAGGCTCGCCTCTTGCGGTTACCTTCTCTGAGCTCCGGAGTCCTGGCTTCTGCCTTTCTTGCTCTTAATGCAAGCAGAAAGCTTTTGCACTGCGTCTGGCGAGGAGAACGTGTGACAGGACAGCACATGTTTGTGCAGCTCACCCCTGCCACTGACACAAGCACGGATTTGCAGCACCCTATTCCACCCATGGTGTGACAGGTTTCTGCGCTGTGCAGGGCATTTCTCTGCATCTGGGAGTCCAAGGGAAAGTAAAATTGTTGTCGCAGAGAGCAGCAACAGCAGTAGGGGGCAGCAGAAGGAACTCGTGGCCGTACTTCTTCTACAAGACAACTAGAGACTTGTCAGCAAGCGGCTGAGCAGCATCTACGTTCCACTTGCAGTCTGAAAGTTTCCCGTGCCAGATACCTGTTCAACACCTTCCTTATTCGCCTGCCCGCAGCGCTCGGCTTTCCCCCGCCAGCGCTCTGACCGGCACTCTCCCTCTGACACACATGGTTCCTTGGCCGGTTGCCAAGAGCTCCGGAAAGCAGCTTCTGCCGAAGGAGGCTCGCCTCTTGCGGTTACCTTCTCTGAGCTCCGGAGTCCTGGCTTCTGCCTTTCTTGCTCTTAATGCAAGCAGAAAGCTTTTGCACTGCGTCTGGCGAGGAGAACGTGTGACAGGACAGCACATGTTTGTGCAGCTCACCCCTGCCACTGACACAAGCACGGATTTGCAGCACCCTATTCCACCCATGGTGTGACAGGTTTCTGCGCTGTGCAGGGCATTTCTCTGCATCTGGGAGTCCAAGGGAAAGTAAAATTGTTGTCGCAGAGAGCAGCAACAGCAGTAGGGAGCAGCAGAAGGAAGTCTTGCCCGTACTTCTTCTACAAGACAACTAGAGACTTGTCAGCAAGCGGCTGAGCAGCATCTACGTTCCACTTGCAGTCTGAAAGTTTCCCGTGCCACATGCCTGTTCAACACCTTCCTTATTCGCCTGCCCGCAGCGCTCGCGCTTTCCCCCGCCCGCGCTCTGACCGGCACTCTCCCTCTGACACACATGGTTCCTTGGCCGCTTGCCAAGAGCTCCGGAAAGCAGCTTCTGCCGAAGGAGGCTCGCCTCTTGCGGTTACCTTCTCTGAGCTCCGGAGTCCTGGCTTCTGCCTTTCTTGCTCTTAATGCAAGCAGAAAGCTTTTGCACTGCGTCTGGCGAGGAGAACGTGTGACAGGACAGCACATGTTTGTGCAGCTCACCCCTGCCACTGACACAAGCACGGATTTGCAGCACCCTATTCCACCCATGGTGTGACAGGTTTCTGCGCTGTGCAGGGCATTTCTCTGCATCTGGGAGTCCAAGGGAAAGTAAAATTGTTGTCGCAGAGAGCAGCAACAGCAGTAGGGAGCAGCAGAAGGAAGTCGTTTCAGTACTTCTTCCACACGACATCTAGCAACTAATCAGCAAGCGTGCGAGCGGCAGCGATGTGCCACTTGCAATCTGAAAGTTTCCCGTGCCACATGCCTGTTCAACACCTTCCTTATTCGCCTGCCCGCAGCGCTCGCGCTTTCCCCCGCCCGCGCTCTGACCGGCACTCTCCCTCTGACACACATGGTTCCTTGGCCGGTTGCCAAGAGCTCCGGAAAGCAGCTTCTGCCGAAGGAGGCTCGCCTCTTGCGGTTACCTTCTCTGAGCTCCGGAGTCCTGGCTTCTGCCTTTCTTGCTCTTAATGCAAGCAGAAAGCTTTTGCACTGCGTCTGGCGAGGAGAACGTGTGACAGGACAGCACATGTTTGTGCAGCTCACCCCTGCCACTGACACAAGCACGGATTTGCAGCACCCTATTCCACCCATGGTGTGACAGGTTTCTGCGCTGTGCAGGGCATTTCTCTGCATCTGGGAGTCCAAGGGAAAGTAAAATTGTTGTCGCAGAGAGCAGCAACAGCAGTAGGGAGCAGCAGAAGGAACTCGTGGCCGTACTTCTTCTACAAGACAACTAGAGACTTGTCAGCAAGCGGCTGAGCAGCATCTACGTTCCACTTGCAGTCTGAAAGTTTCCAGTGCCACATGCCTGTTCAACACCTTCCTTATTCGCCTGCCCGCAGCGCTCGCGCTTTCCCCCGCCCGCGCTCTGACCGGCACTCTCCCTCTGACACACATGGTTCCTTGGCCGGTTGCCAAGAGCTCCGGAAAGCAGCTTCTGCCGAAGGAGGCTCGCCTCTTGCGGTTACCTTCTCTGAGCTCCGGAGTCCTGGCTTCTGCCTTTCTTGCTCTTAATGCAAGCAGAAAGCTTTTGCACTGCGTCTGGCGAGGAGAACGTGTGACAGGACAGCACATGTTTGTGCAGCTCACCCCTGCCACTGACACAAGCACGGATTTGCAGCACCCTATTCCACCCTTAGTGTGACAGGTTTCTGCGCTGTGCAGGGCATTTCTCTGCATCTGGGAGTCCAAGGGAAAGTAAAATTGTTGTCGCAGAGAGCAGCAACAGCAGTAGGGAGCAGCAGAAGGAAGTCGTTTCAGTACTTCTTCCACACGACATCTAGCAACTAATCAGCAAGCGTGCGACCGGCAGCGATGTGCCACTTGCAATCTGAAAGTTTCCCGTGCCACATGCCTGTTCAACACCTTCCTTATTCGCCTGCCCGCAGCGCTCGCGCTTTCCCCCGCCCGCGCTCTGACCGGCACTCTCCCTCTGACACACATGGTTCCTTGGCCGGTTGCCAAGAGCTCCGGAAAGCAGCTTCTGCCGAAGGAGGTTCGCCTCTTGCGGTTACCTTCTCTGAGCTCCGGAGTCCTGGCTTCTGCCTTTCTTGCTCTTAATGCAAGCAGAAAGCTTTTGCACTGCGTCTGGCGAGGAGAACGTGTGACAGGACAGCACATGTTTGTGCAGCTCACTCCTGCCACTGACACAAGCACGGATTTGCAGCACCCTATTCCACCCATGGTGTGACAGGTTTCTGCGCTGTGCAGGGCATTTCTCTGCATCTGGGAGTCCAAGGGAAAGTAAAATTGTTGTCGCAGAGAGCAGCAACAGCAGTAGGGAGCAGCAGAAGGAAGTCTTGCCCGTACTTCTTCTACAAGACAACTAGAGACTTGTCAGCAAGCGGCTGAGCAGCATCTACGTTCCACTTGCAGTCTGAAAGTTTCCCGTGCCACATGCCTGTTCAACACCTTCCTTATTCGCCTGCCCGCAGCGCTCGCGCTTTCCCCCGCCCGCGCTCTGACCGGCACTCTCCCTCTGACACACATGGTTCCTTGGCCGCTTGCCAAGAGCTCCGGAAAGCAGCTTCTGCCGAAGGAGGCTCGCCTCTTGCGGTTACCTTCTCTGAGCTCCGGAGTCCTGGCTTCTGCCTTTCTTGCTCTTAATGCAAGCAGAAAGCTTTTGCACTGCGTCTGGCGAGGAGAACGTGTGACAGGACAGCACATGTTTGTGCAGCTCACCCCTGCCACTGACACAAGCACGGATTTGCAGCACCCTATTCCACCCTTAGTGTGACAGGTTTCTGCGCTGTGCAGGGCATTTCTCTGCATCTGGGAGTCCAAGGGAAAGTAAAATTGTTGTCGCAGAGAGCAGCAACAGCAGTAGGGAGCAGCAGAAGGAAGTCGTTTCAGTACTTCTTCCACACGACATCTAGCAACTAATCAGCAAGCGTGCGAGCGGCAGCGATGTGCCACTTGCAATCTGAAAGTTTCCCGTGCCACATGCCTGTTCAACACCTTCCTTATTCGCCTGCCCGCAGCGCTCGCGCTTTCCCCCGCCCGCGCTCTGACCGGCACTCTCCCTCTGACACACATGGTTCCTTGGCCGGTTGCCAAGAGCTCCGGAAAGCAGCTTCTGCCGAAGGAGGTTCGCCTCTTGCGGTTACCTTCTCTGAGCTCCGGAGTCCTGGCTTCTGCCTTTCTTGCTCTTAATGCAAGCAGAAAGCTTTTGCACTGCGTCTGGCGAGGAGAACGTGTGACAGGACAGCACATGTTTGTGCAGCTCACTCCTGCCACTGACACAAGCACGGATTTGCAGCACCCTATTCCACCCATGGTGTGACAGGTTTCTGCGCTGTGCAGGGCATTTCTCTGCATCTGGGAGTCCAAGGGAAAGTAAAATTGTTGTCGCAGAGAGCAGCAACAGCAGTAGGGAGCAGCAGAAGGAAGTCTTGCCCGTACTTCTTCTACAAGACAACTAGAGACTTGTCAGCAAGCGGCTGAGCAGCATCTACGTTCCACTTGCAGTCTGAAAGTTTCCCGTGCCACATGCCTGTTCAACACCTTCCTTATTCGCCTGCCCGCAGCGCTCGCGCTTTCCCCCGCCCGCGCTCTGACCGGCACTCTCCCTCTGACACACATGGTTCCTTGGCCGCTTGCCAAGAGCTCCGGAAAGCAGCTTCTGCCGAAGGAGGCTCGCCTCTTGCGGTTACCTTCTCTGAGCTCCGGAGTCCTGGCTTCTGCCTTTCTTGCTCTTAATGCAAGCAGAAAGCTTTTGCACTGCGTCTGGCGAGGAGAACGTGTGACAGGACAGCACATGTTTGTGCAGCTCACCCCTGCCACTGACACAAGCACGGATTTGCAGCACCCTATTCCACCCATGGTGTGACAGGTTTCTGCGCTGTGCAGGGCATTTCTCTGCATCTGGGAGTCCAAGGGAAAGTAAAATTGTTGTCGCAGAGAGCAGCAACAGCAGTAGGGGGCAGCAGAAGGAACTCGTGGCCGTACTTCTTCTACAAGACAACTAGAGACTTGTCAGCAAGCGGCTGAGCAGCATCTACGTTCCACTTGCAGTCTGAAAGTTTCCCGTGCCAGATACCTGTTCAACACCTTCCTTATTCGCCTGCCCGCAGCGCTCGGCTTTCCCCCGCCAGCGCTCTGACCGGCACTCTCCCTCTGACACACATGGTTCCTTGGCCGGTTGCCAAGAGCTCCGGAAAGCAGCTTCTGCCGAAGGAGGCTCGCCTCTTGCGGTTACCTTCTCTGAGCTCCGGAGTCCTGGCTTCTGCCTTTCTTGCTCTTAATGCAAGCAGAAAGCTTTTGCACTGCGTCTGGCGAGGAGAACGTGTGACAGGACAGCACATGTTTGTGCAGCTCACCCCTGCCACTGACACAAGCACGGATTTGCAGCACCCTATTCCACCCATGGTGTGACAGGTTTCTGCGCTGTGCAGGGCATTTCTCTGCATCTGGGAGTCCAAGGGAAAGTAAAATTGTTGTCGCAGAGAGCAGCAACAGCAGTAGGGAGCAGCAGAAGGAAGTCTTGCCCGTACTTCTTCTACAAGACAACTAGAGACTTGTCAGCAAGCGGCTGAGCAGCATCTACGTTCCACTTGCAGTCTGAAAGTTTCCCGTGCCACATGCCTGTTCAACACCTTCCTTATTCGCCTGCCCGCAGCGCTCGCGCTTTCCCCCGCCCGCGCTCTGACCGGCACTCTCCCTCTGACACACATGGTTCCTTGGCCGGTTGCCAAGAGCTCCGGAAAGCAGCTTCTGCCGAAGGAGGCTCGCCTCTTGCGGTTACCTTCTCTGAGCTCCGGAGTCCTGGCTTCTGCCTTTCTTGCTCTTAATGCAAGCAGAAAGCTTTTGCACTGCGTCTGGCGAGGAGAACGTGTGACAGGACAGCACATGTTTGTGCAGCTCACCCCTGCCACTGACACAAGCACGGATTTGCAGCACCCTATTCCACCCATGGTGTGACAGGTTTCTGCGCTGTGCAGGGCATTTCTCTGCATCTGGGAGTCCAAGGGAAAGTAAAATTGTTGTCGCAGAGAGCAGCAACAGCAGTAGGGAGCAGCAGAAGGAAGTCGTTTCAGTACTTCTTCCACACGACATCTAGCAACTAATCAGCAAGCGTGCGAGCGGCAGCGATGTGCCACTTGCAATCTGAAAGTTTCCCGTGCCACATGCCTGTTCAACACCTTCCTTATTCGCCTGCCCGCAGCGCTCGCGCTTTCCCCCGCCCGCGCTCTGACCGGCACTCTCCCTCTGACACACATGGTTCCTTGGCCGGTTGCCAAGAGCTCCGGAAAGCAGCTTCTGCCGAAGGAGGCTCGCCTCTTGCGGTTACCTTCTCTGAGCTCCGGAGTCCTGGCTTCTGCCTTTCTTGCTCTTAATGCAAGCAGAAAGCTTTTGCACTGCGTCTGGCGAGGAGAACGTGTGACAGGACAGCACATGTTTGTGCAGCTCACCCCTGCCACTGACACAAGCACGGATTTGCAGCACCCTATTCCACCCATGGTGTGACAGGTTTCTGCGCTGTGCAGGGCATTTCTCTGCATCTGGGAGTCCAAGGGAAAGTAAAATTGTTGTCGCAGAGAGCAGCAACAGCAGTAGGGGGCAGCAGAAGGAACTCGTGGCCGTACTTCTTCTACAAGACAACTAGAGACTTGTCAGCAAGCGGCTGAGCAGCATCTACGTTCCACTTGCAGTCTGAAAGTTTCCCGTGCCAGATACCTGTTCAACACCTTCCTTATTCGCCTGCCCGCAGCGCTCGGCTTTCCCCCGCCAGCGCTCTGACCGGCACTCTCCCTCTGACACACATGGTTCCTTGGCCGGTTGCCAAGAGCTCCGGAAAGCAGCTTCTGCCGAAGGAGGCTCGCCTCTTGCGGTTACCTTCTCTGAGCTCCGGAGTCCTGGCTTCTGCCTTTCTTGCTCTTAATGCAAGCAGAAAGCTTTTGCACTGCGTCTGGCGAGGAGAACGTGTGACAGGACAGCACATGTTTGTGCAGCTCACCCCTGCCACTGACACAAGCACGGATTTGCAGCACCCTATTCCACCCATGGTGTGACAGGTTTCTGCGCTGTGCAGGGCATTTCTCTGCATCTGGGAGTCCAAGGGAAAGTAAAATTGTTGTCGCAGAGAGCAGCAACAGCAGTAGGGAGCAGCAGAAGGAAGTCTTGCCCGTACTTCTTCTACAAGAGAACTAGAGACTTGTCAGCAAGCGGCTGAGCAGCATCTACGTTCCACTTGCAGTCTGAAAGTTTCCAGTGCCACATGCCTGTTCAACACCTTCCTTATTCGCCTGCCCGCAGCGCTCGCGCTTTCCCCCGCCCGCGCTCTGACCGGCACTCTCCCTCTGACACACATGGTTCCTTGGCCGGTTGCCAAGAGCTCCGGAAAGCAGCTTCTGCCGAAGGAGGCTCGCCTCTTGCGGTTACCTTCTCTGAGCTCCGGAGTCCTGGCTTCTGCCTTTCTTGCTCTTAATGCAAGCAGAAAGCTTTTGCACTGCGTCTGGCGAGGAGAACGTGTGACAGGACAGCACATGTTTGTGCAGCTCACCCCTGCCACTGACACAAGCACGGATTTGCAGCACCCTATTCCACCCATGGTGTGACAGGTTTCTGCGCTGTGCAGGGCATTTCTCTGCATCTGGGAGTCCAAGGGAAAGTAAAATTGTTGTCGCAGAGAGCAGCAACAGCAGTAGGGAGCAGCAGAAGGAAGTCGTTTCAGTACTTCTTCCACACGACATCTAGCAACTAATCAGCAAGCGTGCGAGCGGCAGCGATGTGCCACTTGCAATCTGAAAGTTTCCCGTGCCACATGCCTGTTCAACACCTTCCTTATTCGCCTGCCCGCAGCGCTCGCGCTTTCCCCCGCCCGCGCTCTGACCGGCACTCTCCCTCTGACACACATGGTTCCTTGGCCGGTTGCCAAGAGCTCCGGAAAGCAGCTTCTGCCGAAGGAGGCTCGCCTCTTGCGGTTACCTTCTCTGAGCTCCGGAGTCCTGGCTTCTGCCTTTCTTGCTCTTAATGCAAGCAGAAAGCTTTTGCACTGCGTCTGGCGAGGAGAACGTGTGACAGGACAGCACATGTTTGTGCAGCTCACCCCTGCCACTGACACAAGCACGGATTTGCAGCACCCTATTCCACCCATGGTGTGACAGGTTTCTGCGCTGTGCAGGGCATTTCTCTGCATCTGGGAGTCCAAGGGAAAGTAAAATTGTTGTCGCAGAGAGCAGCAACAGCAGTAGGGAGCAGCAGAAGGAACTCGTGGCCGTACTTCTTCTACAAGACAACTAGAGACTTGTCAGCAAGCGGCTGAGCAGCATCTACGTTCCACTTGCAGTCTGAAAGTTTCCAGTGCCACATGCCTGTTCAACACCTTCCTTATTCGCCTGCCCGCAGCGCTCGCGCTTTCCCCCGCCCGCGCTCTGACCGGCACTCTCCCTCTGACACACATGGTTCCTTGGCCGGTTGCCAAGAGCTCCGGAAAGCAGCTTCTGCCGAAGGAGGCTCGCCTCTTGCGGTTACCTTCTCTGAGCTCCGGAGTCCTGGCTTCTGCCTTTCTTGCTCTTAATGCAAGCAGAAAGCTTTTGCACTGCGTCTGGCGAGGAGAACGTGTGACAGGACAGCACATGTTTGTGCAGCTCACCCCTGCCACTGACACAAGCACGGATTTGCAGCACCCTATTCCACCCTTAGTGTGACAGGTTTCTGCGCTGTGCAGGGCATTTCTCTGCATCTGGGAGTCCAAGGGAAAGTAAAATTGTTGTCGCAGAGAGCAGCAACAGCAGTAGGGAGCAGCAGAAGGAAGTCGTTTCAGTACTTCTTCCACACGACATCTAGCAACTAATCAGCAAGCGTGCGACCGGCAGCGATGTGCCACTTGCAATCTGAAAGTTTCCCGTGCCACATGCCTGTTCAACACCTTCCTTATTCGCCTGCCCGCAGCGCTCGCGCTTTCCCCCGCCCGCGCTCTGACCGGCACTCTCCCTCTGACACACATGGTTCCTTGGCCGGTTGCCAAGAGCTCCGGAAAGCAGCTTCTGCCGAAGGAGGCTCGCCTCTTGCGGTTACCTTCTCTGAGCTCCGGAGTCCTGGCTTCTGCCTTTCTTGCTCTTAATGCAAGCAGAAAGCTTTTGCACTGCGTCTGGCGAGGAGAACGTGTGACAGGACAGCACATGTTTGTGCAGCTCACCCCTGCCACTGACACAAGCACGGATTTGCAGCACCCTATTCCACCCATGGTGTGACAGGTTTCTGCGCTGTGCAGGGCATTTCTCTGCATCTGGGAGTCCAAGGGAAAGTAAAATTGTTGTCGCAGAGAGCAGCAACAGCAGTAGGGAGCAGCAGAAGGAACTCGTGGCCGTACTTCTTCTACAAGACAACTAGAGACTTGTCAGCAAGCGGCTGAGCAGCATCTACGTTCCACTTGCAGTCTGAAAGTTTCCAGTGCCACATGCCTGTTCAACACCTTCCTTATTCGCCTGCCCGCAGCGCTCGCGCTTTCCCCCGCCCGCGCTCTGACCGGCACTCTCCCTCTGACACACATGGTTCCTTGGCCGCTTGCCAAGAGCTCCGGAAAGCAGCTTCTGCCGAAGGAGGCTCGCCTCTTGCGGTTACCTTCTCTGAGCTCCGGAGTCCTGGCTTCTGCCTTTCTTGCTCTTAATGCAAGCAGAAAGCTTTTGCACTGCGTCTGGCGAGGAGAACGTGTGACAGGACAGCACATGTTTGTGCAGCTCACCCCTGCCACTGACACAAGCACGGATTTGCAGCACCCTATTCCACCCTTAGTGTGACAGGTTTCTGCGCTGTGCAGGGCATTTCTCTGCATCTGGGAGTCCAAGGGAAAGTAAAATTGTTGTCGCAGAGAGCAGCAACAGCAGTAGGGAGCAGCAGAAGGAAGTCGTTTCAGTACTTCTTCCACACGACATCTAGCAACTAATCAGCAAGCGTGCGACCGGCAGCGATGTGCCACTTGCAATCTGAAAGTTTCCCGTGCCACATGCCTGTTCAACACCTTCCTTATTCGCCTGCCCGCAGCGCTCGCGCTTTCCCCCGCCCGCGCTCTGACCGGCACTCTCCCTCTGACACACATGGTTCCTTGGCCGGTTGCCAAGAGCTCCGGAAAGCAGCTTCTACCGAAGGAGGTTCGCCTCTTGCGGTTACCTTCTCTGAGCTCCGGAGTCCTGGCTTCTGCCTTTCTTGCTCTTAATGCAAGCAGAAAGCTTTTGCACTGCGTCTGGCGAGGAGAACGTGTGACAGGACAGCACATGTTTGTGCAGCTCACTCCTGCCACTGACACAAGCACGGATTTGCAGCACCCTATTCCACCCATGGTGTGACAGGTTTCTGCGCTGTGCAGGGCATTTCTCTGCATCTGGGAGTCCAAGGGAAAGTAAAATTGTTGTCGCAGAGAGCAGCAACAGCAGTAGGGAGCAGCAGAAGGAAGTCTTGCCCGTACTTCTTCTACAAGACAACTAGAGACTTGTCAGCAAGCGGCTGAGCAGCATCTACGTTCCACTTGCAGTCTGAAAGTTTCCCGTGCCACATGCCTGTTCAACACCTTCCTTATTCGCCTGCCCGCAGCGCTCGCGCTTTCCCCCGCCCGCGCTCTGACCGGCACTCTCCCTCTGACACACATGGTTCCTTGGCCGCTTGCCAAGAGCTCCGGAAAGCAGCTTCTGCCGAAGGAGGCTCGCCTCTTGCGGTTACCTTCTCTGAGCTCCGGAGTCCTGGCTTCTGCCTTTCTTGCTCTTAATGCAAGCAGAAAGCTTTTGCACTGCGTCTGGCGAGGAGAACGTGTGACAGGACAGCACATGTTTGTGCAGCTCACCCCTGCCACTGACACAAGCACGGATTTGCAGCACCCTATTCCACCCTTAGTGTTACAGGTTTCTGCGCTGTGCAGGGCATTTCTCTGCATCTGGGAGTCCAAGGGAAAGTAAAATTGTTGCCGCAGAGAGCAGCAACAGCAGTAGGGGGCAGCAGAAGGAAGTCGTGGCCGTACTTCTTCTACAAGACAACTAGAGACTTGTCAGCAAGCGGCTGAGCAGCATCTACGTTCCACTTGCAGTCTGAAAGTTTCCCGTGCCAGATACCTGTTCAACACCTTCCTTATTCGCCTGCCCGCAGCGCTCGCGCTTTCCCCCGCCCGCGCTCTGACCGGCACTCTCCCTCTGACACACATGGTTCCTTGGCCGGTTGCCAAGAGCTCCGGAAAGCAGCTTCTGCCGAAGGAGGCTCGCCTCTTGCGGTTACCTTCTCTGAGCTCCGGAGTCCTGGCTTCTGCCTTTCTTGCTCTTAATGCAAGCAGAAAGCTTTTGCACTGCGTCTGGCGAGGAGAACGTGTGACAGGACAGCACATGTTTGTGCAGCTCACCCCTGCCACTGACACAAGCACGGATTTGCAGCACCCTATTCCACCCTTAGTGTGACAGGTTTCTGCGCTGTGCAGGGCATTTCTCTGCATCTGGGAGTCCAAGGGAAAGTAAAATTGTTGCCGCAGAGAGCAGCAACAGCAGTAGGGAGCAGCAGAAGGAAGTCGTTTCAGTACTTCTTCCACACGACATCTAGCAACTAATCAGCAAGCGTGCGACCGGCAGCGATGTGCCACTTGCAATCTGAAAGTTTCCCGTGCCACATGCCTGTTCAACACCTTCCTTATTCGCCTGCCCGCAGCGCTCGCGCTTTCCCCCGCCCGCGCTCTGACCGGCACTCTCCCTCTGACACACATGGTTCCTTGGCCGGTTGCCAAGAGCTCCGGAAAGCAGCTTCTGCCGAAGGAGGCTCGCCTCTTGCGGTTACCTTCTCTGAGCTCCGGAGTCCTGGCTTCTGCCTTTCTTGCTCTTAATGCAAGCAGAAAGCTTTTGCACTGCGTCTGGCGAGGAGAACGTGTGACAGGACAGCACATGTTTGTGCAGCTCACCCCTGCCACTGACACAAGCACGGATTTGCAGCACCCTATTCCACCCATGGTGTGACAGGTTTCTGCGCTGTGCAGGGCATTTCTCTGCATCTGGGAGTCCAAGGGAAAGTAAAATTGTTGTCGCAGAGAGCAGCAACAGCAGTAGGGAGCAGCAGAAGGAACTCGTGGCCGTACTTCTTCTACAAGACAACTAGAGACTTGTCAGCAAGCGGCTGAGCAGCATCTACGTTCCACTTGCAGTCTGAAAGTTTCCCGTGCCACATGCCTGTTCAACACCTTCCTTATTCGCCTGCCCGCAGCGCTCGCGCTTTCCCCCGCCCGCGCTCTGACCGGCACTCTCCCTCTGACACACATGGTTCCTTGGCCGCTTGCCAAGAGCTCCGGAAAGCAGCTTCTGCCGAAGGAGGCTCGCCTCTTGCGGTTACCTTCTCTGAGCTCCGGAGTCTTGGCTTCTGCCTTTCTTGCTCATAATGCAAGCAGAAAGCTTTTGCACTGCGTCTGGCGAGGAGAACGTGTGACAGGACAGCACATGTTTGTGCAGCTCACCCCTGCCACTGACACAAGCACGGATTTGCAGCACCCTATTCCACCCATGGTGTGACAGGTTTCTGCGCTGTGCAGGGCATTTCTCTGCATCTGGGAGTCCAAGGGAAAGTAAAATTGTTGTCGCAGAGAGCAGCAACAGCAGTAGGGAGCAGCAGAAGGAAGTCTTGCCCGTACTTCTTCTACAAGACAACTAGAGACTTGTCAGCAAGCGGCTGAGCAGCATCTACGTTCCACTTGCAGTCTGAAAGTTTCCCGTGCCACATGCCTGTTCAACACCTTCCTTATTCGCCTGCCCGCAGCGCTCGCGCTTTCCCCCGCCCGCGCTCTGACCGGCACTCTCCCTCTGACACACATGGTTCCTTGGCCGGTTGCCAAGAGCTCCGGAAAGCAGCTTCTGCCGAAGGAGGCTCGCCTCTTGCGGTTACCTTCTCTGAGCTCCGGAGTCCTGGCTTCTGCCTTTCTTGCTCTTAATGCAAGCAGAAAGCTTTTGCACTGCGTCTGGCGAGGAGAACGTGTGACAGGACAGCACATGTTTGTGCAGCTCACCCCTGCCACTGACACAAGCACGGATTTGCAGCACCCTATTCCACCCTTAGTGTGACAGGTTTCTGCGCTGTGCAGGGCATTTCTCTGCATCTGGGAGTCCAAGGGAAAGTAAAATTGTTGCCGCAGAGAGCAGCAACAGCAGTAGGGAGCAGCAGAAGGAAGTCGTTTCAGTACTTCTTCCACACGACATCTAGCAACTAATCAGCAAGCGTGCGAGCGGCAGCGATGTGCCACTTGCAATCTGAAAGTTTCCCGTGCCACATGCCTGTTCAACACCTTCCTTATTCGCCTGCCCGCAGCGCTCGCGCTTTCCCCCGCCCGCGCTCTGACCGGCACTCTCCCTCTGACACACATGGTTCCTTGGCCGCTTGCCAAGAGCTCCGGAAAGCAGCTTCTGCCGAAGGAGGCTCGCCTCTTGCGGTTACCTTCTCTGAGCTCCGGAGTCCTGGCTTCTGCCTTTCTTGCTCTTAATGCAAGCAGAAAGCTTTTGCACTGCGTCTGGCGAGGAGAACGTGTGACAGGACAGCACATGTTTGTGCAGCTCACCCCTGCCACTGACACAAGCACGGATTTGCAGCACCCTATTCCACCCATGGTGTGACAGGTTTCTGCGCTGTGCAGGGCATTTCTCTGCATCTGGGAGTCCAAGGGAAAGTAAAATTGTTGTCGCAGAGAGCAGCAACAGCAGTAGGGAGCAGCAGAAGGAAGTCTTGCCCGTACTTCTTCTACAAGACAACTAGAGACTTGTCAGCAAGCGGCTGAGCAGCATCTACGTTCCACTTGCAGTCTGAAAGTTTCCCGTGCCACATGCCTGTTCAACACCTTCCTTATTCGCCTGCCCGCAGCGCTCGCGCTTTCCCCCGCCCGCGCTCTGACCGGCACTCTCCCTCTGACACACATGGTTCCTTGGCCGGTTGCCAAGAGCTCCGGAAAGCAGCTTCTGCCGAAGGAGGCTCGCCTCTTGCGGTTACCTTCTCTGAGCTCCGGAGTCTTGGCTTCTGCCTTTCTTGCTCATAATGCAAGCAGAAAGCTTTTGCACTGCGTCTGGCGAGGAGAACGTGTGACAGGACAGCACATGTTTGTGCAGCTCACCCCTGCCACTGACACAAGCACGGATTTGCAGCACCCTATTCCACCCATGGTGTGACAGGTTTCTGCGCTGTGCAGGGCATTTCTCTGCATCTGGGAGTCCAAGGGAAAGTAAAATTGTTGTCGCAGAGAGCAGCAACAGCAGTAGGGAGCAGCAGAAGGAAGTCTTGCCCGTACTTCTTCTACAAGACAACTAGAGACTTGTCAGCAAGCGGCTGAGCAGCATCTACGTTCCACTTGCAGTCTGAAAGTTTCCCGTGCCACATGCCTGTTCAACACCTTCCTTATTCGCCTGCCCGCAGCGCTCGCGCTTTCCCCCGCCCGCGCTCTGACCGGCACTCTCCCTCTGACACACATGGTTCCTTGGCCGGTTGCCAAGAGCTCCGGAAAGCAGCTTCTGCCGAAGGAGGCTCGCCTCTTGCGGTTACCTTCTCTGAGCTCCGGAGTCCTGGCTTCTGCCTTTCTTGCTCTTAATGCAAGCAGAAAGCTTTTGCACTGCGTCTGGCGAGGAGAACGTGTGACAGGACAGCACATGTTTGTGCAGCTCACCCCTGCCACTGACACAAGCACGGATTTGCAGCACCCTATTCCACCCATGGTGTGACAGGTTTCTGCGCTGTGCAGGGCATTTCTCTGCATCTGGGAGTCCAAGGGAAAGTAAAATTGTTGCCGCAGAGAGCAGCAACAGCAGTAGGGAGCAGCAGAAGGAAGTCGTTTCAGTACTTCTTCCACACGACATCTAGCAACTAATCAGCAAGCGTGCGAGCGGCAGCGATGTGCCACTTGCAATCTGAAAGTTTCCCGTGCCACATGCCTGTTCAACACCTTCCTTATTCGCCTGCCCGCAGCGCTCGCGCTTTCCCCCGCCCGCGCTCTGACCGGCACTCTCCCTCTGACACACATGGTTCCTTGGCCGGTTGCCAAGAGCTCCGGAAAGCAGCTTCTGCCGAAGGAGGCTCGCCTCTTGCGGTTACCTTCTCTGAGCTCCGGAGTCCTGGCTTCTGCCTTTCTTGCTCTTAATGCAAGCAGAAAGCTTTTGCACTGCGTCTGGCGAGGAGAACGTGTGACAGGAGAGCACATGTTTGTGCAGCTCACCCCTGCCACTGACACAAGCACGGATTTGCAGCACCCTATTCCACCCATGGTGTGACAGGTTTCTGCGCTGTGCAGGGCATTTCTCTGCATCTGGGAGTCCAAGGGAAAGTAAAATTGTTGTCGCAGAGAGCAGCAACAGCAGTAGGGAGCAGCAGAAGGAAGTCTTGCCCGTACTTCTTCTACAAGACAACTAGAGACTTGTCAGCAAGCGGCTGAGCAGCATCTACGTTCCACTTGCAGTCTGAAAGTTTCCCGTGCCACATGCCTGTTCAACACCTTCCTTATTCGCCTGCCCGCAGCGCTCGCGCTTTCCCCCGCCCGCGCTCTGACCGGCACTCTCCCTCTGACACACATGGTTCCTTGGCCGGTTGCCAAGAGCTCCGGAAAGCAGCTTCTGCCGAAGGAGGCTCGCCTCTTGCGGTTACCTTCTCTGAGCTCCGGAGTCTTGGCTTCTGCCTTTCTTGCTCATAATGCAAGCAGAAAGCTTTTGCACTGCGTCTGGCGAGGAGAACGTGTGACAGGACAGCACATGTTTGTGCAGCTCACCCCTGCCACTGACACAAGCACGGATTTGCAGCACCCTATTCCACCCATGGTGTGACAGGTTTCTGCGCTGTGCAGGGCATTTCTCTGCATCTGGGAGTCCAAGGGAAAGTAAAATTGTTGTCGCAGAGAGCAGCAACAGCAGTAGGGAGCAGCAGAAGGAAGTCTTGCCCGTACTTCTTCTACAAGACAACTAGAGACTTGTCAGCAAGCGGCTGAGCAGCATCTACGTTCCACTTGCAGTCTGAAAGTTTCCCGTGCCACATGCCTGTTCAACACCTTCCTTATTCGCCTGCCCGCAGCGCTCGCGCTTTCCCCCGCCCGCGCTCTGACCGGCACTCTCCCTCTGACACACATGGTTCCTTGGCCGGTTGCCAAGAGCTCCGGAAAGCAGCTTCTGCCGAAGGAGGCTCGCCTCTTGCGGTTACCTTCTCTGAGCTCCGGAGTCCTGGCTTCTGCCTTTCTTGCTCTTAATGCAAGCAGAAAGCTTTTGCACTGCGTCTGGCGAGGAGAACGTGTGACAGGACAGCACATGTTTGTGCAGCTCACCCCTGCCACTGACACAAGCACGGATTTGCAGCACCCTATTCCACCCTTAGTGTGACAGGTTTCTGCGCTGTGCAGGGCATTTCTCTGCATCTGGGAGTCCAAGGGAAAGTAAAATTGTTGCCGCAGAGAGCAGCAACAGCAGTAGGGAGCAGCAGAAGGAAGTCGTTTCAGTACTTCTTCCACACGACATCTAGCAACTAATCAGCAAGCGTGCGAGCGGCAGCGATGTGCCACTTGCAATCTGAAAGTTTCCCGTGCCACATGCCTGTTCAACACCTTCCTTATTCGCCTGCCCGCAGCGCTCGCGCTTTCCCCCGCCCGCGCTCTGACCGGCACTCTCCCTCTGACACACATGGTTCCTTGGCCGCTTGCCAAGAGCTCCGGAAAGCAGCTTCTGCCGAAGGAGGCTCGCCTCTTGCGGTTACCTTCTCTGAGCTCCGGAGTCCTGGCTTCTGCCTTTCTTGCTCTTAATGCAAGCAGAAAGCTTTTGCACTGCGTCTGGCGAGGAGAACGTGTGACAGGACAGCACATGTTTGTGCAGCTCACCCCTGCCACTGACACAAGCACGGATTTGCAGCACCCTATTCCACCCATGGTGTGACAGGTTTCTGCGCTGTGCAGGGCATTTCTCTGCATCTGGGAGTCCAAGGGAAAGTAAAATTGTTGTCGCAGAGAGCAGCAACAGCAGTAGGGAGCAGCAGAAGGAAGTCTTGCCCGTACTTCTTCTACAAGACAACTAGAGACTTGTCAGCAAGCGGCTGAGCAGCATCTACGTTCCACTTGCAGTCTGAAAGTTTCCCGTGCCACATGCCTGTTCAACACCTTCCTTATTCGCCTGCCCGCAGCGCTCGCGCTTTCCCCCGCCCGCGCTCTGACCGGCACTCTCCCTCTGACACACATGGTTCCTTGGCCGGTTGCCAAGAGCTCCGGAAAGCAGCTTCTGCCGAAGGAGGCTCGCCTCTTGCGGTTACCTTCTCTGAGCTCCGGAGTCTTGGCTTCTGCCTTTCTTGCTCATAATGCAAGCAGAAAGCTTTTGCACTGCGTCTGGCGAGGAGAACGTGTGACAGGACAGCACATGTTTGTGCAGCTCACCCCTGCCACTGACACAAGCACGGATTTGCAGCACCCTATTCCACCCATGGTGTGACAGGGTTCTGCGCTGTGCAGGGCATTTCTCTGCATCTGGGAGTCCAAGGGAAAGTAAAATTGTTGTCGCAGAGAGCAGCAACAGCAGTAGGGAGCAGCAGAAGGAAGTCTTGCCCGTACTTCTTCTACAAGACAACTAGAGACTTGTCAGCAAGCGGCTGAGCAGCATCTACGTTCCACTTGCAGTCTGAAAGTTTCCCGTGCCACATGCCTGTTCAACACCTTCCTTATTCGCCTGCCCGCAGCGCTCGCGCTTTCCCCCGCCCGCGCTCTGACCGGCACTCTCCCTCTGACACACATGGTTCCTTGGCCGGTTGCCAAGAGCTCCGGAAAGCAGCTTCTGCCGAAGGAGGCTCGCCTCTTGCGGTTACCTTCTCTGAGCTCCGGAGTCCTGGCTTCTGCCTTTCTTGCTCTTAATGCAAGCGGAAAGCTTTTGCACTGCGTCTGGCGAGGAGAACGTGTGACAGGACAGCACATGTTTGTGCAGCTCACCCCTGCCACTGACACAAGCACGGATTTGCAGCACCCTATTCCACCCATGGTGTGACAGGTTTCTGCGCTGTGCAGGGCATTTCTCTGCATCTGGGAGTCCAAGGGAAAGTAAAATTGTTGTCGCAGAGAGCAGCAACAGCAGTAGGGAGCAGCAGAAGGAACTCGTGGCCGTACTTCTTCTACAAGACAACTAGAGACTTGTCAGCAAGCGGCTGAGCAGCATCTACGTTCCACTTGCAGTCTGAAAGTTTCCCGTGCCACATACCTGTTCAACACCTTCCTTATTCGCCTGCCCGCAGCGCTCGCGCTTTCCCCTGCCCGCGCTCTGACCGGCACTCTCCCTCTGACACACATGGTTCCTTGGCCGGTTGCCAAGAGCTCCTGAAAGCAGCTTCTGCCGAAGGAGGTTCGCCTCTTGCGGTTACCTTCTCTGAGCTCCGGAGTCCTGGCTTCTGCCTTTCTTGCTCTTAATGCAAGCAGAAAGCTTTTGCACTGCGTCTGGCGAGGAGAACGTGTGACAGGACAGCACATGTTTGTGCAGCTCACCCCTGCCACTGACACAAGCACGGATTTGCAGCACCCTATTCCACCCTTAGTGTGACAGGTTTCTGCGCTGTGCAGGGCATTTCTCTGCATCTGGGAGTCCAAGGGAAAGTAAAATTGTTGCCGCAGAGAGCAGCAACAGCAGTAGGGAGCAGCAGAAGGTAGTCGTTTCAGTACTTCTTCCACACGACATCTAGCAACTAATCAGCAAGCGTGCGAGCGGCAGCGATGTGCCACTTGCAATCTGAAAGTTTCCCGTGCCACATGCCTGTTCAACACCTTCCTTATTCGCCTGCCCGCAGCGCTCGCGCTTTCCCCCGCCCGCGCTCTGACCGGCACTCTCCCTCTGACACACATGGTTCCTTGGCCGCTTGCCAAGAGCTCCGGAAAGCAGCTTCTGCCGAAGGAGGCTCGCCTCTTGCGGTTACCTTCTCTGAGCTCCGGAGTCCTGGCTTCTGCCTTTCTTGCTCTTAATGCAAGCAGAAAGCTTTTGCACTGCGTCTGGCGAGGAGAACGTGTGACAGGACAGCACATGTTTGTGCAGCTCACCCCTGCCACTGACACAAGCACGGATTTGCAGCACCCTATTCCACCCTTAGTGTGACAGGTTTCTGCGCTGTGCAGGGCATTTCTCTGCATCTGGGAGTCCAAGGGAAAGTAAAATTGTTGCCGCAGAGAGCAGCAACAGCAGTAGGGAGCAGCAGAAGGAAGTCGTGGCCGTACTTCTTCTACAAGACAACTAGAGACTTGTCAGCAAGCGGCTGAGCAGCATCTACGTTCCACTTGCAGTCTGAAAGTTTCCAGTGCCACATGCCTGTTCAACACCTTCCTTATTCGCCTGCCCGCAGCGCTCGCGCTTTCCCCCGCCCGCGCTCTGACCGGCACTCTCCCTCTGACACACATGGTTCCTTGGCCGGTTGCCAAGAGCTCCGGAAAGCAGCTTCTGCCGAAGGAGGCTCGCCTCTTGCGGTTACCTTCTCTGAGCTCCGGAGTCCTGGCTTCTGCCTTTCTTGCTCTTAATGCAAGCAGAAAGCTTTTGCACTGCGTCTGGCGAGGAGAACGTGTGACAGGACAGCACATGTTTGTGCAGCTCACCCCTGCCACTGACACAAGCACGGATTTGCAGCACCCTATTCCACCCTTAGTGTGACAGGTTTCTGCGCTGTGCAGGGCATTTCTCTGCATCTGGGAGTCCAAGGGAAAGTAAAATTGTTGTCGCAGAGAGCAGCAACAGCAGTAGGGAGCAGCAGAAGGAACTCGTGGCCGTACTTCTTCTACAAGACAACTAGAGACTTGTCAGCAAGCGGCTGAGCAGCATCTACGTTCCACTTGCAGTCTGAAAGTTTCCCGTGCCACATGCCTGTTCAACACCTTCCTTATTCGCCTGCCCGCAGCGCTCGCGCTTTCCCCCGCCCGCGCTCTGACCGGCACTCTCCCTCTGACACACATGGTTCCTTGGCCGCTTGCCAAGAGCTCCGGAAAGCAGCTTCTGCCGAAGGAGGCTCGCCTCTTGCGGTTACCTTCTCTGAGCTCCGGAGTCTTGGCTTCTGCCTTTCTTGCTCATAATGCAAGCAGAAAGCTTTTGCACTGCGTCTGGCGAGGAGAACGTGTGACAGGACAGCACATGTTTGTGCAGCTCACCCCTGCCACTGACACAAGCACGGATTTGCAGCACCCTATTCCACCCATGGTGTGACAGGTTTCTGCGCTGTGCAGGGCATTTCTCTGCATCTGGGAGTCCAAGGGAAAGTAAAATTGTTGTCGCAGAGAGCAGCAACAGCAGTAGGGAGCAGCAGAAGGAAGTCTTGCCCGTACTTCTTCTACAAGACAACTAGAGACTTGTCAGCAAGCGGCTGAGCAGCATCTACGTTCCACTTGCAGTCTGAAAGTTTCCCGTGCCACATGCCTGTTCAACACCTTCCTTATTCGCCTGCCCGCAGCGCTCGCGCTTTCCCCCGCCCGCGCTCTGACCGGCACTCTCCCTCTGACACACATGGTTCCTTGGCCGGTTGCCAAGAGCTCCGGAAAGCAGCTTCTGCCGAAGGAGGCTCGCCTCTTGCGGTTACCTTCTCTGAGCTCCGGAGTCCTGGCTTCTGCCTTTCTTGCTCTTAATGCAAGCAGAAAGCTTTTGCACTGCGTCTGGCGAGGAGAACGTGTGACAGGACAGCACATGTTTGTGCAGCTCACCCCTGCCACTGACACAAGCACGGATTTGCAGCACCCTATTCCACCCTTAGTGTGACAGGTTTCTGCGCTGTGCAGGGCATTTCTCTGCATCTGGGAGTCCAAGGGAAAGTAAAATTGTTGCCGCAGAGAGCAGCAACAGCAGTAGGGAGCAGCAGAAGGAAGTCGTTTCAGTACTTCTTCCACACGACATCTAGCAACTAATCAGCAAGCGTGCGAGCGGCAGCGATGTGCCACTTGCAATCTGAAAGTTTCCCGTGCCACATGCCTGTTCAACACCTTCCTTATTCGCCTGCCCGCAGCGCTCGCGCTTTCCCCCGCCCGCGCTCTGACCGGCACTCTCCCTCTGACACACATGGTTCCTTGGCCGCTTGCCAAGAGCTCCGGAAAGCAGCTTCTGCCGAAGGAGGCTCGCCTCTTGCGGTTACCTTCTCTGAGCTCCGGAGTCCTGGCTTCTGCCTTTCTTGCTCTTAATGCAAGCAGAAAGCTTTTGCACTGCGTCTGGCGAGGAGAACGTGTGACAGGACAGCACATGTTTGTGCAGCTCACCCCTGCCACTGACACAAGCACGGATTTGCAGCACCCTATTCCACCCATGGTGTGACAGGTTTCTGCGCTGTGCAGGGCATTTCTCTGCATCTGGGAGTCCAAGGGAAAGTAAAATTGTTGTCGCAGAGAGCAGCAACAGCAGTAGGGAGCAGCAGAAGGAAGTCTTGCCCGTACTTCTTCTACAAGACAACTAGAGACTTGTCAGCAAGCGGCTGAGCAGCATCTACGTTCCACTTGCAGTCTGAAAGTTTCCCGTGCCACATGCCTGTTCAACACCTTCCTTATTCGCCTGCCCGCAGCGCTCGCGCTTTCCCCCGCCCGCGCTCTGACCGGCACTCTCCCTCTGACACACATGGTTCCTTGGCCGGTTGCCAAGAGCTCCGGAAAGCAGCTTCTGCCGAAGGAGGCTCGCCTCTTGCGGTTACCTTCTCTGAGCTCCGGAGTCTTGGCTTCTGCCTTTCTTGCTCATAATGCAAGCAGAAAGCTTTTGCACTGCGTCTGGCGAGGAGAACGTGTGACAGGACAGCACATGTTTGTGCAGCTCACCCCTGCCACTGACACAAGCACGGATTTGCAGCACCCTATTCCACCCATGGTGTGACAGGTTTCTGCGCTGTGCAGGGCATTTCTCTGCATCTGGGAGTCCAAGGGAAAGTAAAATTGTTGTCGCAGAGAGCAGCAACAGCAGTAGGGAGCAGCAGAAGGAAGTCTTGCCCGTACTTCTTCTACAAGACAACTAGAGACTTGTCAGCAAGCGGCTGAGCAGCATCTACGTTCCACTTGCAGTCTGAAAGTTTCCCGTGCCACATGCCTGTTCAACACCTTCCTTATTCGCCTGCCCGCAGCGCTCGCGCTTTCCCCCGCCCGCGCTCTGACCGGCACTCTCCCTCTGACACACATGGTTCCTTGGCCGGTTGCCAAGAGCTCCGGAAAGCAGCTTCTGCCGAAGGAGGCTCGCCTCTTGCGGTTACCTTCTCTGAGCTCCGGAGTCCTGGCTTCTGCCTTTCTTGCTCTTAATGCAAGCAGAAAGCTTTTGCACTGCGTCTGGCGAGGAGAACGTGTGACAGGACAGCACATGTTTGTGCAGCTCACCCCTGCCACTGACACAAGCACGGATTTGCAGCACCCTATTCCACCCATGGTGTGACAGGTTTCTGCGCTGTGCAGGGCATTTCTCTGCATCTGGGAGTCCAAGGGAAAGTAAAATTGTTGCCGCAGAGAGCAGCAACAGCAGTAGGGAGCAGCAGAAGGAAGTCGTTTCAGTACTTCTTCCACACGACATCTAGCAACTAATCAGCAAGCGTGCGAGCGGCAGCGATGTGCCACTTGCAATCTGAAAGTTTCCCGTGCCACATGCCTGTTCAACACCTTCCTTATTCGCCTGCCCGCAGCGCTCGCGCTTTCCCCCGCCCGCGCTCTGACCGGCACTCTCCCTCTGACACACATGGTTCCTTGGCCGGTTGCCAAGAGCTCCGGAAAGCAGCTTCTGCCGAAGGAGGCTCGCCTCTTGCGGTTACCTTCTCTGAGCTCCGGAGTCCTGGCTTCTGCCTTTCTTGCTCTTAATGCAAGCAGAAAGCTTTTGCACTGCGTCTGGCGAGGAGAACGTGTGACAGGAGAGCACATGTTTGTGCAGCTCACCCCTGCCACTGACACAAGCACGGATTTGCAGCACCCTATTCCACCCATGGTGTGACAGGTTTCTGCGCTGTGCAGGGCATTTCTCTGCATCTGGGAGTCCAAGGGAAAGTAAAATTGTTGTCGCAGAGAGCAGCAACAGCAGTAGGGAGCAGCAGAAGGAAGTCTTGCCCGTACTTCTTCTACAAGACAACTAGAGACTTGTCAGCAAGCGGCTGAGCAGCATCTACGTTCCACTTGCAGTCTGAAAGTTTCCCGTGCCACATGCCTGTTCAACACCTTCCTTATTCGCCTGCCCGCAGCGCTCGCGCTTTCCCCCGCCCGCGCTCTGACCGGCACTCTCCCTCTGACACACATGGTTCCTTGGCCGGTTGCCAAGAGCTCCGGAAAGCAGCTTCTGCCGAAGGAGGCTCGCCTCTTGCGGTTACCTTCTCTGAGCTCCGGAGTCTTGGCTTCTGCCTTTCTTGCTCATAATGCAAGCAGAAAGCTTTTGCACTGCGTCTGGCGAGGAGAACGTGTGACAGGACAGCACATGTTTGTGCAGCTCACCCCTGCCACTGACACAAGCACGGATTTGCAGCACCCTATTCCACCCATGGTGTGACAGGTTTCTGCGCTGTGCAGGGCATTTCTCTGCATCTGGGAGTCCAAGGGAAAGTAAAATTGTTGTCGCAGAGAGCAGCAACAGCAGTAGGGAGCAGCAGAAGGAAGTCTTGCCCGTACTTCTTCTACAAGACAACTAGAGACTTGTCAGCAAGCGGCTGAGCAGCATCTACGTTCCACTTGCAGTCTGAAAGTTTCCCGTGCCACATGCCTGTTCAACACCTTCCTTATTCGCCTGCCCGCAGCGCTCGCGCTTTCCCCCGCCCGCGCTCTGACCGGCACTCTCCCTCTGACACACATGGTTCCTTGGCCGGTTGCCAAGAGCTCCGGAAAGCAGCTTCTGCCGAAGGAGGCTCGCCTCTTGCGGTTACCTTCTCTGAGCTCCGGAGTCCTGGCTTCTGCCTTTCTTGCTCTTAATGCAAGCGGAAAGCTTTTGCACTGCGTCTGGCGAGGAGAACGTGTGACAGGACAGCACATGTTTGTGCAGCTCACCCCTGCCACTGACACAAGCACGGATTTGCAGCACCCTATTCCACCCATGGTGTGACAGGTTTCTGCGCTGTGCAGGGCATTTCTCTGCATCTGGGAGTCCAAGGGAAAGTAAAATTGTTGTCGCAGAGAGCAGCAACAGCAGTAGGGAGCAGCAGAAGGAACTCGTGGCCGTACTTCTTCTACAAGACAACTAGAGACTTGTCAGCAAGCGGCTGAGCAGCATCTACGTTCCACTTGCAGTCTGAAAGTTTCCCGTGCCACATACCTGTTCAACACCTTCCTTATTCGCCTGCCCGCAGCGCTCGCGCTTTCCCCTGCCCGCGCTCTGACCGGCACTCTCCCTCTGACACACATGGTTCCTTGGCCGGTTGCCAAGAGCTCCTGAAAGCAGCTTCTGCCGAAGGAGGTTCGCCTCTTGCGGTTACCTTCTCTGAGCTCCGGAGTCCTGGCTTCTGCCTTTCTTGCTCTTAATGCAAGCAGAAAGCTTTTGCACTGCGTCTGGCGAGGAGAACGTGTGACAGGACAGCACATGTTTGTGCAGCTCACCCCTGCCACTGACACAAGCACGGATTTGCAGCACCCTATTCCACCCTTAGTGTGACAGGTTTCTGCGCTGTGCAGGGCATTTCTCTGCATCTGGGAGTCCAAGGGAAAGTAAAATTGTTGCCGCAGAGAGCAGCAACAGCAGTAGGGAGCAGCAGAAGGTAGTCGTTTCAGTACTTCTTCCACACGACATCTAGCAACTAATCAGCAAGCGTGCGAGCGGCAGCGATGTGCCACTTGCAATCTGAAAGTTTCCCGTGCCACATGCCTGTTCAACACCTTCCTTATTCGCCTGCCCGCAGCGCTCGCGCTTTCCCCCGCCCGCGCTCTGACCGGCACTCTCCCTCTGACACACATGGTTCCTTGGCCGCTTGCCAAGAGCTCCGGAAAGCAGCTTCTGCCGAAGGAGGCTCGCCTCTTGCGGTTACCTTCTCTGAGCTCCGGAGTCCTGGCTTCTGCCTTTCTTGCTCTTAATGCAAGCAGAAAGCTTTTGCACTGCGTCTGGCGAGGAGAACGTGTGACAGGACAGCACATGTTTGTGCAGCTCACCCCTGCCACTGACACAAGCACGGATTTGCAGCACCCTATTCCACCCTTAGTGTGACAGGTTTCTGCGCTGTGCAGGGCATTTCTCTGCATCTGGGAGTCCAAGGGAAAGTAAAATTGTTGCCGCAGAGAGCAGCAACAGCAGTAGGGAGCAGCAGAAGGAAGTCGTGGCCGTACTTCTTCTACAAGACAACTAGAGACTTGTCAGCAAGCGGCTGAGCAGCATCTACGTTCCACTTGCAGTCTGAAAGTTTCCAGTGCCACATGCCTGTTCAACACCTTCCTTATTCGCCTGCCCGCAGCGCTCGCGCTTTCCCCCGCCCGCGCTCTGACCGGCACTCTCCCTCTGACACACATGGTTCCTTGGCCGGTTGCCAAGAGCTCCGGAAAGCAGCTTCTGCCGAAGGAGGCTCGCCTCTTGCGGTTACCTTCTCTGAGCTCCGGAGTCCTGGCTTCTGCCTTTCTTGCTCTTAATGCAAGCAGAAAGCTTTTGCACTGCGTCTGGCGAGGAGAACGTGTGACAGGACAGCACATGTTTGTGCAGCTCACCCCTGCCACTGACACAAGCACGGATTTGCAGCACCCTATTCCACCCTTAGTGTGACAGGTTTCTGCGCTGTGCAGGGCATTTCTCTGCATCTGGGAGTCCAAGGGAAAGTAAAATTGTTGTCGCAGAGAGCAGCAACAGCAGTAGGGAGCAGCAGAAGGAAGTCGTGGCCGTACTTCTTCTACAAGACAACTAGAGACTTGTCAGCAAGCGGCTGAGCAGCATCTACGTTCCACTTGCAGTCTGAAAGTTTCCAGTGCCACATGCCTGTTCAACACCTTCCTTATTCGCCTGCCCGCAGCGCTCGCGCTTTCCCCTGCCCGCGCTCTGACCGGCACTCTCCCTCTGACACACATGGTTCCTTGGCCGGTTGCCAAGAGCTCCTGAAAGCAGCTTCTGCCGAAGGAGGCTCGCCTCTTGCGGTTACCTTCTCTGAGCTCCGGAGTCCTGGCTTCTGCCTTTCTTGCTCTTAATGCAAGCAGAAAGCTTTTGCACTGCGTCTGGCGAGGAGAACGTGTGACAGGACAGCACATGTTTGTGCAGCTCACCCCTGCCACTGACACAAGCACGGATTTGCAGCACCCTATTCCACCCTTAGTGTGACAGGTTTCTGCGCTGTGCAGGGCATTTCTCTGCATCTGGGAGTCCAAGGGAAAGTAAAATTGTTGCCGCAGAGAGCAGCAACAGCAGTAGGGAGCAGCAGAAGGTAGTCGTTTCAGTACTTCTTCCACACGACATCTAGCAACTAATCAGCAAGCGTGCGAGCGGCAGCGATGTGCCACTTGCAATCTGAAAGTTTCCCGTGCCACATGCCTGTTCAACACCTTCCTTATTCGCCTGCCCGCAGCGCTCGCGCTTTCCCCCGCCCGCGCTCTGACCGGCACTCTCCCTCTGACACACATGGTTCCTTGGCCGCTTGCCAAGAGCTCCGGAAAGCAGCTTCTGCCGAAGGAGGCTCGCCTCTTGCGGTTACCTTCTCTGAGCTCCGGAGTCCTGGCTTCTGCCTTTCTTGCTCTTAATGCAAGCAGAAAGCTTTTGCACTGCGTCTGGCGAGGAGAACGTGTGACAGGACAGCACATGTTTGTGCAGCTCACCCCTGCCACTGACACAAGCACGGATTTGCAGCACCCTATTCCACCCTTAGTGTGACAGGTTTCTGCGCTGTGCAGGGCATTTCTCTGCATCTGGGAGTCCAAGGGAAAGTAAAATTGTTGCCGCAGAGAGCAGCAACAGCAGTAGGGAGCAGCAGAAGGAAGTCGTGGCCGTACTTCTTCTACAAGACAACTAGAGACTTGTCAGCAAGCGGCTGAGCAGCATCTACGTTCCACTTGCAGTCTGAAAGTTTCCAGTGCCACATGCCTGTTCAACACCTTCCTTATTCGCCTGCCCGCAGCGCTCGCGCTTTCCCCCGCCCGCGCTCTGACCGGCACTCTCCCTCTGACACACATGGTTCCTTGGCCGGTTGCCAAGAGCTCCGGAAAGCAGCTTCTGCCGAAGGAGGCTCGCCTCTTGCGGTTACCTTCTCTGAGCTCCGGAGTCCTGGCTTCTGCCTTTCTTGCTCTTAATGCAAGCAGAAAGCTTTTGCACTGCGTCTGGCGAGGAGAACGTGTGACAGGACAGCACATGTTTGTGCAGCTCACCCCTGCCACTGACACAAGCACGGATTTGCAGCACCCTATTCCACCCTTAGTGTGACAGGTTTCTGCGCTGTGCAGGGCATTTCTCTGCATCTGGGAGTCCAAGGGAAAGTAAAATTGTTGTCGCAGAGAGCAGCAACAGCAGTAGGGAGCAGCAGAAGGAAGTCGTGGCCGTACTTCTTCTACAAGACAACTAGAGACTTGTCAGCAAGCGGCTGAGCAGCATCTACGTTCCACTTGCAGTCTGAAAGTTTCCAGTGCCACATGCCTGTTCAACACCTTCCTTATTCGCCTGCCCGCAGCGCTCGCGCTTTCCCCTGCCCGCGCTCTGACCGGCACTCTCCCTCTGACACACATGGTTCCTTGGCCGGTTGCCAAGAGCTCCTGAAAGCAGCTTCTGCCGAAGGAGGCTCGCCTCTTGCGGTTACCTTCTCTGAGCTCCGGAGTCCTGGCTTCTGCCTTTCTTGCTCTTAATGCAAGCAGAAAGCTTTTGCACTGCGTCTGGCGAGGAGAACGTGTGACAGGACAGCACATGTTTGTGCAGCTCACCCCTGCCACTGACACAAGCACGGATTTGCAGCACCCTATTCCACCCATGGTGTGACAGGTTTCTGCGCTGTGCAGGGCATTTCTCTGCATCTGGGAGTCCAAGGGAAAGTAAAATTGTTGCCGCAGAGAGCAGCAACAGCAGTAGGGAGCAGCAGAAGGAAGTCGTTTCAGTACTTCTTCCACACGACATCTAGCAACTAATCAGCAAGCGTGCGAGAGGCAGCGATGTGCCACTTGCAATCTGAAAGTTTCCCGTGCCACATGCCTGTTCAACACCTTCCTTATTCGCCTGCCCGCAGCGCTCGCGCTTTCCCCCGCCCGCGCTCTGACCGGCACTCTCCCTCTGACACACATGGTTCCTTGGCCGCTTGCCAAGAGCTCCGGAAAGCAGCTTCTGCCGAAGGAGGCTCGCCTCTTGCGGTTACCTTCTCTGAGCTCCGGAGTCCTGGCTTCTGCCTTTCTTGCTCTTAATGCAAGCAGAAAGCTTTTGCACTGCGTCTGGCGAGGAGAACGTGTGACAGGACAGCACATGTTTGTGCAGCTCACCCCTGCCACTGACACAAGCACGGATTTGCAGCACCCTATTCCACCCATGGTGTGACAGGTTTCTGCGCTGTGCAGGGCATTTCTCTGCATCTGGGAGTCCAAGGGAAAGTAAAATTGTTGCCGCAGAGAGCAGCAACAGCAGTAGGGAGCAGCAGAAGGTAGTCGTTTCAGTACTTCTTCCACACGACATCTAGCAACTAATCAGCAAGCGTGCGAGCGGCAGCGATGTGCCACTTGCAATCTGAAAGTTTCCCGTGCCACATGCCTGTTCAACACCTTCCTTATTCGCCTGCCCGCAGCGCTCGCGCTTTCCCCCGCCCGCGCTCTGACCGGCACTCTCCCTCTGACACACATGGTTCCTTGGCCGCTCGCCAAGAGCTCCGGAAAGCAGCTTCTGCCGAAGGAGGCTCGCCTCTTGCGGTTACCTTCTCTGAGCTCCGGAGTCCTGGCTTCTGCCTTTCTTGCTCTTAATGCAAGCAGAAAGCTTTTGCACTGCGTCTGGCGAGGAGAACGTGTGACAGGACAGCACATGTTTGTGCAGCTCACCCCTGCCACTGACACAAGCACGGATTTGCAGCACCCTATTCCACCCTTAGTGTGACAGGTTTCTGCGCTGTGCAGGGCATTTCTCTGCATCTGGGAGTCCAAGGGAAAGTAAAATTGTTGCCGCAGAGAGCAGCAACAGCAGTAGGGAGCAGCAGAAGGAAGTCGTTTCAGTACTTCTTCCACACGACATCTAGCAACTAATCAGCAAGCGTGCGACCGGCAGCGATGTGCCACTTGCAATCTGAAAGTTTCCCGTGCCACATGCCTGTTCAACACCTTCCTTATTCGCCTGCCCGCAGCGCTCGCGCTTTCCCCCGCCCGCGCTCTGACCGGCACTCTCCCTCTGACACACATGGTTCCTTGGCCACTTGCCAAGAGCTCCGGAAAGCAGCTTCTGCCGAAGGAGGCTCGCCTCTTGCGGTTACCTTCTCTGAGCTCCGGAGTCCTGGCTTCTGCCTTTCTTGCTCTTAATGCAAGCAGAAAGCTTTTGCACTGCGTCTGGCGAGGAGAACGTGTGACAGGAGAGCACATGTTTGTGCAGCTCACCCCTGCCACTGACACAAGCACGGATTTGCAGCACCCTATTCCACCCATGGTGTGACAGGTTTCTGCGCTGTGCAGGGCATTTCTCTGCATCTGGGAGTCCAAGGGAAAGTAAAATTGTTGTCGCAGAGAGCAGCAACAGCAGTAGGGGGCAGCAGAAGGAACTCGTGGCCGTACTTCTTCTACAAGACAACTAGAGACTTGTCAGCAAGCGGCTGAGCAGCATCTACGTTCCACTTGCAGTCTGAAAGTTTCCCGTGCCAGATACCTGTTCAACACCTTCCTTATTCGCCTGCCCGCAGCGCTCGCGCTTTCCCCCGCCCGCGCTCTGACCGGCACTCTCCCTCTGACACACATGGTTCCTTGGCCGCTTGCCAAGAGCTCCGGAAAGCAGCTTCTGCCGAAGGAGGCTCGCCTCTTGCGGTTACCTTCTCTGAGCTCCGGAGTCCTGGCTTCTGCCTTTCTTGCTCTTAATGCAAGCAGAAAGCTTTTGCACTGCGTCTGGCGAGGAGAACGTGTGACAGGACAGCACATGTTTGTGCAGCTCACCCCTGCCACTGACACAAGCACGGATTTGCAGCACCCTATTCCACCCATGGTGTGACAGGTTTCTGCGCTGTGCAGGGCATTTCTCTGCATCTGGGAGTCCAAGGGAAAGTAAAATTGTTGTCGCAGAGAGCAGCAACAGCAGTAGGGAGCAGCAGAAGGAAGTCTTGCCCGTACTTCTTCTACAAGACAACTAGAGACTTGTCAGCAAGCGGCTGAGCAGCATCTACGTTCCACTTGCAGTCTGAAAGTTTCCCGTGCCACATGCCTGTTCAACACCTTCCTTATTCGCCTGCCCGCAGCGCTCGCGCTTTCCCCCGCCCGCGCTCTGACCGGCACTCTCCCTCTGACACACATGGTTCCTTGGCCGGTTGCCAAGAGCTCCGGAAAGCAGCTTCTGCCGAAGGAGGCTCGCCTCTTGCGGTTACCTTCTCTGAGCTCCGGAGTCTTGGCTTCTGCCTTTCTTGCTCATAATGCAAGCAGAAAGCTTTTGCACTGCGTCTGGCGAGGAGAACGTGTGACAGGACAGCACATGTTTGTGCAGCTCACTCCTGCCACTGACACAAGCACGGATTTGCAGCACCCTATTCCACCCATGGTGTGACAGGTTTCTGCGCTGTGCAGGGCATTTCTCTGCATCTGGGAGTCCAAGGGAAAGTAAAATTGTTGTCGCAGAGAGCAGCAACAGCAGTAGGGAGCAGCAGAAGGAAGTCTTGCCCGTACTTCTTCTACAAGACAACTAGAGACTTGTCAGCAAGCGGCTGAGCAGCATCTACGTTCCACTTGCAGTCTAAAAGTTTCCCGTGCCACATGCCTGTTCAACACCTTCCTTATTCGCCTGCCCGCAGCGCTCGCGCTTTCCCCCGCCCGCGCTCTGACCGGCACTCTCCCTCTGACACACATTGTTCCTTGGCCGGTTGCCAAGAGCTCCGGAAAGCAGCTTCTGCCGAAGGAGGCTCGCCTCTTGCGGTTACCTTCTCTGAGCTCCGGAGTCCTGGCTTCTGCCTTTCTTGCTCTTAATGCAAGCGGAAAGCTTTTGCACTGCGTCTGGCGAGGAGAACGTGTGACAGGACAGCACATGTTTGTGCAGCTCACCCCTGCCACTGACACAAGCACGGATTTGCAGCACCCTATTCCACCCATGGTGTGACAGGTTTCTGCGCTGTGCAGGGCATTTCTCTGCATCTGGGAGTCCAAGGGAAAGTAAAATTGTTGCCGCAGAGAGCAGCAACAGCAGTAGGGAGCAGCAGAAGGAAGTCGTGGCCGTACTTCTTCTACAAGACAACTAGAGACTTGTCAGCAAGCGGCTGAGCAGCATCTACGTTCCACTTGCAGTCTGAAAGTTTCCAGTGCCACATGCCTGTTCAACACCTTCCTTATTCGCCTGCCCGCAGCGCTCGCGCTTTCCCCCGCCCGCGCTCTGACCGGCACTCTCCCTCTGACACACATGGTTCCTTGGCCGGTTGCCAAGAGCTCCGGAAAGCAGCTTCTGCCGAAGGAGGCTCGCCTCTTGCGGTTACCTTCTCTGAGCTCCGGAGTCTTGGCTTCTGCCTTTCTTGCTCATAATGCAAGCAGAAAGCTTTTGCACTGCGTCTGGCGAGGAGAACGTGTGACAGGACAGCACATGTTTGTGCAGCTCACTCCTGCCACTGACACAAGCACGGATTTGCAGCACCCTATTCCACCCATGGTGTGACAGGTTTCTGCGCTGTGCAGGGCATTTCTCTGCATCTGGGAGTCCAAGGGAAAGTAAAATTGTTGTCGCAGAGAGCAGCAACAGCAGTAGGGAGCAGCAGAAGGAAGTCGTGGCCGTACTTCTTCTACAAGACAACTAGAGACTTGTCAGCAAGCGGCTGAGCAGCATCTACGTTCCACTTGCAGTCTGAAAGTTTCCAGTGCCACATGCCTGTTCAACACCTTCCTTATTCGCCTGCCCGCAGCGCTCGCGCTTTCCCCTGCCCGCGCTCTGACCGGCACTCTCCCTCTGACACACATGGTTCTTTGGCCGGTTGCCAAGAGCTCCTGAAAGCAGCTTCTGCCGAAGGAGGCTCGCCTCTTGCGGTTACCTTCTCTGAGCTCCGGAGTCCTGGCTTCTGCCTTTCTTGCTCTTAATGCAAGCAGAAAGCTTTTGCACTGCGTCTGGCGAGGAGAACGTGTGACAGGACAGCACATGTTTGTGCACCTCACCCCTGCCACTGACACAAGCACGGATTTGCAGCACCCTATTCCACCCTTAGTGTGACAGGTTTCTGCGCTGTGCAGGGCATTTCTCTGCATCTGGGAGTCCAAGGGAAAGTAAAATTGTTGCCGCAGAGAGCAGCAACAGCAGTAGGGAGCAGCAGAAGGAAGTCGTTTCAGTACTTCTTCCACACGACATCTAGCAACTAATCAGCAAGCGTGCGAGCGGCAGCGATGTGCCACTTGCAATCTGAAAGTTTCCCGTGCCACATGCCTGTTCAACACCTTCCTTATTCGCCTGCCCGCAGCGCTCGCGCTTTCCCCCGCCCGCGCTCTGACCGGCACTCTCCCTCTGACACACATGGTTCCTTGGCCGCTTGCCAAGAGCTCCGGAAAGCAGCTTCTGCCGAAGGAGGCTCGCCTCTTGCGGTTACCTTCTCTGAGCTCCGGAGTCCTGGCTTCTGCCTTTCTTGCTCTTAATGCAAGCAGAAAGCTTTTGCACTGCGTCTGGCGAGGAGAACGTGTGACAGGACAGCACATGTTTGTGCAGCTCACCCCTGCCACTGACACAAGCACGGATTTGCAGCACCCTATTCCACCCATGGTGTGACAGGTTTCTGCGCTGTGCAGGGCATTTCTCTGCATCTGGGAGTCCAAGGGAAAGTAAAATTGTTGCCGCAGAGAGCAGCAACAGCAGTAGGGAGCAGCAGAAGGTAGTCGTTTCAGTACTTCTTCCACACGACATCTAGCAACTAATCAGCAAGCGTGCGAGCGGCAGCGATGTGCCACTTGCAATCTGAAAGTTTCCCGTGCCACATGCCTGTTCAACACCTTCCTTATTCGCCTGCCCGCAGCGCTCGCGCTTTCCCCCGCCCGCGCTCTGACCGGCACTCTCCCTCTGACACACATGGTTCCTTGGCCGCTCGCCAAGAGCTCCGGAAAGCAGCTTCTGCCGAAGGAGGCTCGCCTCTTGCGGTTACCTTCTCTGAGCTCCGGAGTCCTGGCTTCTGCCTTTCTTGCTCTTAATGCAAGCAGAAAGCTTTTGCACTGCGTCTGGCGAGGAGAACGTGTGACAGGACAGCACATGTTTGTGCAGCTCACCCCTGCCACTGACACAAGCACGGATTTGCAGCACCCTATTCCACCCTTAGTGTGACAGGTTTCTGCGCTGTGCAGGGCATTTCTCTGCATCTGGGAGTCCAAGGGAAAGTAAAATTGTTGTCGCAGAGAGCAGCAACAGCAGTAGGGAGCAGCAGAAGGAAGTCGTTTCAGTACTTCTTCCACACGACATCTAGCAACTAATCAGCAAGCGTGCGACCGGCAGCGATGTGCCACTTGCAATCTGAAAGTTTCCCGTGCCACATGCCTGTTCAACACCTTCCTTATTCGCCTGCCCGCAGCGCTCGCGCTTTCCCCCGCCCGCGCTCTGACCGGCACTCTCCCTCTGACACACATGGTTCCTTGGCCGGTTGCCAAGAGCTCCGGAAAGCAGCTTCTGCCGAAGGAGGCTCGCCTCTTGCGGTTACCTTCTCTGAGCTCCGGAGTCTTGGCTTCTGCCTTTCTTGCTCATAATGCAAGCAGAAAGCTTTTGCACTGCGTCTGGCGAGGAGAACGTGTGACAGGACAGCACATGTTTGTGCAGCTCACTCCTGCCACTGACACAAGCACGGATTTGCAGCACCCTATTCCACCCATGGTGTGACAGGTTTCTGCGCTGTGCAGGGCATTTCTCTGCATCTGGGAGTCCAAGGGAAAGTAAAATTGTTGTCGCAGAGAGCAGCAACAGCAGTAGGGAGCAGCAGAAGGTAGTCGTTTCAGTACTTCTTCCACACGACATCTAGCAACTAATCAGCAAGCGTGCGAGCGGCAGCGATGTGCCACTTGCAATCTGAAAGTTTCCCGTGCCACATGCCTGTTCAACACCTTCCTTATTCGCCTGCCCGCAGCGCTCGCGCTTTCCCCCGCCCGCGCTCTGACCGGCACTCTCCCTCTGACACACATGGTTCCTTGGCCGCTTGCCAAGAGCTCCGGAAAGCAGCTTCTGCCGAAGGAGGCTCGCCTCTTGCGGTTACCTTCTCTGAGCTCCGGAGTCCTGGCTTCTGCCTTTCTTGCTCTTAATGCAAGCAGAAAGCTTTTGCACTGCGTCTGGCGAGGAGAACGTGTGACAGGACAGCACATGTTTGTGCAGCTCACCCCTGCCACTGACACAAGCACGGATTTGCAGCACCCTATTCCACCCTTAGTGTGACAGGTTTCTGCGCTGTGCAGGGCATTTCTCTGCATCTGGGAGTCCAAGGGAAAGTAAAATTGTTGCCGCAGAGAGCAGCAACAGCAGTAGGGAGCAGCAGAAGGAAGTCGTGGCCGTACTTCTTCTACAAGACAACTAGAGACTTGTCAGCAAGCGGCTGAGCAGCATCTACGTTCCACTTGCAGTCTGAAAGTTTCCAGTGCCACATGCCTGTTCAACACCTTCCTTATTCGCCTGCCCGCAGCGCTCGCGCTTTCCCCCGCCCGCGCTCTGACCGGCACTCTCCCTCTGACACACATGGTTCCTTGGCCGGTTGCCAAGAGCTCCGGAAAGCAGCTTCTGCCGAAGGAGGCTCGCCTCTTGCGGTTACCTTCTCTGAGCTCCGGAGTCTTGGCTTCTGCCTTTCTTGCTCATAATGCAAGCAGAAAGCTTTTGCACTGCGTCTGGCGAGGAGAACGTGTGACAGGACAGCACATGTTTGTGCAGCTCACTCCTGCCACTGACACAAGCACGGATTTGCAGCACCCTATTCCACCCATGGTGTGACAGGTTTCTGCGCTGTGCAGGGCATTTCTCTGCATCTGGGAGTCCAAGGGAAAGTAAAATTGTTGTCGCAGAGAGCAGCAACAGCAGTAGGGAGCAGCAGAAGGAAGTCGTGGCCGTACTTCTTCTACAAGACAACTAGAGACTTGTCAGCAAGCGGCTGAGCAGCATCTACGTTCCACTTGCAGTCTGAAAGTTTCCAGTGCCACATGCCTGTTCAACACCTTCCTTATTCGCCTGCCCGCAGCGCTCGCGCTTTCCCCTGCCCGCGCTCTGACCGGCACTCTCCCTCTGACACACATGGTTCTTTGGCCGGTTGCCAAGAGCTCCTGAAAGCAGCTTCTGCCGAAGGAGGCTCGCCTCTTGCGGTTACCTTCTCTGAGCTCCGGAGTCCTGGCTTCTGCCTTTCTTGCTCTTAATGCAAGCAGAAAGCTTTTGCACTGCGTCTGGCGAGGAGAACGTGTGACAGGACAGCACATGTTTGTGCACCTCACCCCTGCCACTGACACAAGCACGGATTTGCAGCACCCTATTCCACCCTTAGTGTGACAGGTTTCTGCGCTGTGCAGGGCATTTCTCTGCATCTGGGAGTCCAAGGGAAAGTAAAATTGTTGCCGCAGAGAGCAGCAACAGCAGTAGGGAGCAGCAGAAGGAAGTCGTTTCAGTACTTCTTCCACACGACATCTAGCAACTAATCAGCAAGCGTGCGAGCGGCAGCGATGTGCCACTTGCAATCTGAAAGTTTCCCGTGCCACATGCCTGTTCAACACCTTCCTTATTCGCCTGCCCGCAGCGCTCGCGCTTTCCCCCGCCCGCGCTCTGACCGGCACTCTCCCTCTGACACACATGGTTCCTTGGCCGCTTGCCAAGAGCTCCGGAAAGCAGCTTCTGCCGAAGGAGGCTCGCCTCTTGCGGTTACCTTCTCTGAGCTCCGGAGTCCTGGCTTCTGCCTTTCTTGCTCTTAATGCAAGCAGAAAGCTTTTGCACTGCGTCTGGCGAGGAGAACGTGTGACAGGACAGCACATGTTTGTGCAGCTCACCCCTGCCACTGACACAAGCACGGATTTGCAGCACCCTATTCCACCCATGGTGTGACAGGTTTCTGCGCTGTGCAGGGCATTTCTCTGCATCTGGGAGTCCAAGGGAAAGTAAAATTGTTGCCGCAGAGAGCAGCAACAGCAGTAGGGAGCAGCAGAAGGTAGTCGTTTCAGTACTTCTTCCACACGACATCTAGCAACTAATCAGCAAGCGTGCGAGCGGCAGCGATGTGCCACTTGCAATCTGAAAGTTTCCCGTGCCACATGCCTGTTCAACACCTTCCTTATTCGCCTGCCCGCAGCGCTCGCGCTTTCCCCCGCCCGCGCTCTGACCGGCACTCTCCCTCTGACACACATGGTTCCTTGGCCGCTCGCCAAGAGCTCCGGAAAGCAGCTTCTGCCGAAGGAGGCTCGCCTCTTGCGGTTACCTTCTCTGAGCTCCGGAGTCCTGGCTTCTGCCTTTCTTGCTCTTAATGCAAGCAGAAAGCTTTTGCACTGCGTCTGGCGAGGAGAACGTGTGACAGGACAGCACATGTTTGTGCAGCTCACCCCTGCCACTGACACAAGCACGGATTTGCAGCACCCTATTCCACCCTTAGTGTGACAGGTTTCTGCGCTGTGCAGGGCATTTCTCTGCATCTGGGAGTCCAAGGGAAAGTAAAATTGTTGTCGCAGAGAGCAGCAACAGCAGTAGGGAGCAGCAGAAGGAAGTCGTTTCAGTACTTCTTCCACACGACATCTAGCAACTAATCAGCAAGCGTGCGACCGGCAGCGATGTGCCACTTGCAATCTGAAAGTTTCCCGTGCCACATGCCTGTTCAACACCTTCCTTATTCGCCTGCCCGCAGCGCTCGCGCTTTCCCCCGCCCGCGCTCTGACCGGCACTCTCCCTCTGACACACATGGTTCCTTGGCCGGTTGCCAAGAGCTCCGGAAAGCAGCTTCTGCCGAAGGAGGCTCGCCTCTTGCGGTTACCTTCTCTGAGCTCCGGAGTCTTGGCTTCTGCCTTTCTTGCTCATAATGCAAGCAGAAAGCTTTTGCACTGCGTCTGGCGAGGAGAACGTGTGACAGGACAGCACATGTTTGTGCAGCTCACTCCTGCCACTGACACAAGCACGGATTTGCAGCACCCTATTCCACCCATGGTGTGACAGGTTTCTGCGCTGTGCAGGGCATTTCTCTGCATCTGGGAGTCCAAGGGAAAGTAAAATTGTTGTCGCAGAGAGCAGCAACAGCAGTAGGGAGCAGCAGAAGGTAGTCGTTTCAGTACTTCTTCCACACGACATCTAGCAACTAATCAGCAAGCGTGCGAGCGGCAGCGATGTGCCACTTGCAATCTGAAAGTTTCCCGTGCCACATGCCTGTTCAACACCTTCCTTATTCGCCTGCCCGCAGCGCTCGCGCTTTCCCCCGCCCGCGCTCTGACCGGCACTCTCCCTCTGACACACATGGTTCCTTGGCCGCTTGCCAAGAGCTCCGGAAAGCAGCTTCTGCCGAAGGAGGCTCGCCTCTTGCGGTTACCTTCTCTGAGCTCCGGAGTCCTGGCTTCTGCCTTTCTTGCTCTTAATGCAAGCAGAAAGCTTTTGCACTGCGTCTGGCGAGGAGAACGTGTGACAGGACAGCACATGTTTGTGCAGCTCACCCCTGCCACTGACACAAGCACGGATTTGCAGCACCCTATTCCACCCTTAGTGTGACAGGTTTCTGCGCTGTGCAGGGCATTTCTCTGCATCTGGGAGTCCAAGGGAAAGTAAAATTGTTGCCGCAGAGAGCAGCAACAGCAGTAGGGAGCAGCAGAAGGAAGTCGTTTCAGTACTTCTTCCACACGACATCTAGCAACTAATCAGCAAGCGTGCGAGCGGCAGCGATGTGCCACTTGCAATCTGAAAGTTTCCCGTGCCACATGCCTGTTCAACACCTTCCTTATTCGCCTGCCCGCAGCGCTCGCGCTTTCCCCCGCCCGCGCTCTGACCGGCACTCTCCCTCTGACACACATGGTTCCTTGGCCGCTTGCCAAGAGCTCCGGAAAGCAGCTTCTGCCGAAGGAGGCTCGCCTCTTGCGGTTACCTTCTCTGAGCTCCGGAGTCCTGGCTTCTGCCTTTCTTGCTCTTAATGCAAGCAGAAAGCTTTTGCACTGCGTCTGGCGAGGAGAACGTGTGACAGGACAGCACATGTTTGTGCAGCTCACCCCTGCCACTGACACAAGCACGGATTTGCAGCACCCTATTCCACCCATGGTGTGACAGGTTTCTGCGCTGTGCAGGGCATTTCTCTGCATCTGGGAGTCCAAGGGAAAGTAAAATTGTTGCCGCAGAGAGCAGCAACAGCAGTAGGGAGCAGCAGAAGGTAGTCGTTTCAGTACTTCTTCCACACGACATCTAGCAACTAATCAGCAAGCGTGCGAGCGGCAGCGATGTGCCACTTGCAATCTGAAAGTTTCCCGTGCCACATGCCTGTTCAACACCTTCCTTATTCGCCTGCCCGCAGCGCTCGCGCTTTCCCCCGCCCGCGCTCTGACCGGCACTCTCCCTCTGACACACATTGTTCCTTGGCCGGTTGCCAAGAGCTCCGGAAAGCAGCTTCTGCCGAAGGAGGCTCGCCTCTTGCGGTTACCTTCTCTGAGCTCCGGAGTCCTGGCTTCTGCCTTTCTTGCTCTTAATGCAAGCGGAAAGCTTTTGCACTGCGTCTGGCGAGGAGAACGTGTGACAGGACAGCACATGTTTGTGCAGCTCACCCCTGCCACTGACACAAGCACGGATTTGCAGCACCCTATTCCACCCATGGTGTGACAGGTTTCTGCGCTGTGCAGGGCATTTCTCTGCATCTGGGAGTCCAAGGGAAAGTAAAATTGTTGCCGCAGAGAGCAGCAACAGCAGTAGGGAGCAGCAGAAGGAAGTCGTGGCCGTACTTCTTCTACAAGACAACTAGAGACTTGTCAGCAAGCGGCTGAGCAGCATCTACGTTCCACTTGCAGTCTGAAAGTTTCCAGTGCCACATGCCTGTTCAACACCTTCCTTATTCGCCTGCCCGCAGCGCTCGCGCTTTCCCCCGCCCGCGCTCTGACCGGCACTCTCCCTCTGACACACATGGTTCCTTGGCCGGTTGCCAAGAGCTCCGGAAAGCAGCTTCTGCCGAAGGAGGCTCGCCTCTTGCGGTTACCTTCTCTGAGCTCCGGAGTCTTGGCTTCTGCCTTTCTTGCTCATAATGCAAGCAGAAAGCTTTTGCACTGCGTCTGGCGAGGAGAACGTGTGACAGGACAGCACATGTTTGTGCAGCTCACTCCTGCCACTGACACAAGCACGGATTTGCAGCACCCTATTCCACCCATGGTGTGACAGGTTTCTGCGCTGTGCAGGGCATTTCTCTGCATCTGGGAGTCCAAGGGAAAGTAAAATTGTTGTCGCAGAGAGCAGCAACAGCAGTAGGGAGCAGCAGAAGGTAGTCGTTTCAGTACTTCTTCCACACGACATCTAGCAACTAATCAGCAAGCGTGCGAGCGGCAGCGATGTGCCACTTGCAATCTGAAAGTTTCCCGTGCCACATGCCTGTTCAACACCTTCCTTATTCGCCTGCCCGCAGCGCTCGCGCTTTCCCCCGCCCGCGCTCTGACCGGCACTCTCCCTCTGACACACATGGTTCCTTGGCCGCTTGCCAAGAGCTCCGGAAAGCAGCTTCTGCCGAAGGAGGCTCGCCTCTTGCGGTTACCTTCTCTGAGCTCCGGAGTCCTGGCTTCTGCCTTTCTTGCTCTTAATGCAAGCAGAAAGCTTTTGCACTGCGTCTGGCGAGGAGAACGTGTGACAGGACAGCACATGTTTGTGCAGCTCACCCCTGCCACTGACACAAGCACGGATTTGCAGCACCCTATTCCACCCTTAGTGTGACAGGTTTCTGCGCTGTGCAGGGCATTTCTCTGCATCTGGGAGTCCAAGGGAAAGTAAAATTGTTGCCGCAGAGAGCAGCAACAGCAGTAGGGAGCAGCAGAAGGAAGTCGTTTCAGTACTTCTTCCACACGACATCTAGCAACTAATCAGCAAGCGTGCGAGCGGCAGCGATGTGCCACTTGCAATCTGAAAGTTTCCCGTGCCACATGCCTGTTCAACACCTTCCTTATTCGCCTGCCCGCAGCGCTCGCGCTTTCCCCCGCCCGCGCTCTGACCGGCACTCTCCCTCTGACACACATGGTTCCTTGGCCGCTTGCCAAGAGCTCCGGAAAGCAGCTTCTGCCGAAGGAGGCTCGCCTCTTGCGGTTACCTTCTCTGAGCTCCGGAGTCCTGGCTTCTGCCTTTCTTGCTCTTAATGCAAGCAGAAAGCTTTTGCACTGCGTCTGGCGAGGAGAACGTGTGACAGGACAGCACATGTTTGTGCAGCTCACCCCTGCCACTGACACAAGCACGGATTTGCAGCACCCTATTCCACCCATGGTGTGACAGGTTTCTGCGCTGTGCAGGGCATTTCTCTGCATCTGGGAGTCCAAGGGAAAGTAAAATTGTTGCCGCAGAGAGCAGCAACAGCAGTAGGGAGCAGCAGAAGGTAGTCGTTTCAGTACTTCTTCCACACGACATCTAGCAACTAATCAGCAAGCGTGCGAGCGGCAGCGATGTGCCACTTGCAATCTGAAAGTTTCCCGTGCCACATGCCTGTTCAACACCTTCCTTATTCGCCTGCCCGCAGCGCTCGCGCTTTCCCCCGCCCGCGCTCTGACCGGCACTCTCCCTCTGACACACATGGTTCCTTGGCCGCTCGCCAAGAGCTCCGGAAAGCAGCTTCTGCCGAAGGAGGCTCGCCTCTTGCGGTTACCTTCTCTGAGCTCCGGAGTCCTGGCTTCTGCCTTTCTTGCTCTTAATGCAAGCAGAAAGCTTTTGCACTGCGTCTGGCGAGGAGAACGTGTGACAGGACAGCACATGTTTGTGCAGCTCACCCCTGCCACTGACACAAGCACGGATTTGCAGCACCCTATTCCACCCTTAGTGTGACAGGTTTCTGCGCTGTGCAGGGCATTTCTCTGCATCTGGGAGTCCAAGGGAAAGTAAAATTGTTGTCGCAGAGAGCAGCAACAGCAGTAGGGAGCAGCCGAAGGAAGTCGTTTCAGTACTTCTTCCACACGACATCTAGCAACTAATCAGCAAGCGTGCGACCGGCAGCGATGTGCCACTTGCAATCTGAAAGTTTCCCGTGCCACATGCCTGTTCAACACCTTCCTTATTCGCCTGCCCGCAGCGCTCGCGCTTTCCCCCGCCCGCGCTCTGACCGGCACTCTCCCTCTGACACACATGGTTCCTTGGCCGGTTGCCAAGAGCTCCGGAAAGCAGCTTCTGCCGAAGGAGGCTCGCCTCTTGCGGTTACCTTCTCTGAGCTCCGGAGTCTTGGCTTCTGCCTTTCTTGCTCATAATGCAAGCAGAAAGCTTTTGCACTGCGTCTGGCGAGGAGAACGTGTGACAGGACAGCACATGTTTGTGCAGCTCACTCCTGCCACTGACACAAGCACGGATTTGCAGCACCCTATTCCACCCATGGTGTGACAGGTTTCTGCGCTGTGCAGGGCATTTCTCTGCATCTGGGAGTCCAAGGGAAAGTAAAATTGTTGTCGCAGAGAGCAGCAACAGCAGTAGGGAGCAGCAGAAGGAAGTCTTGCCCGTACTTCTTCTACAAGACAACTAGAGACTTGTCAGCAAGCGGCTGAGCAGCATCTACGTTCCACTTGCAGTCTAAAAGTTTCCCGTGCCACATGCCTGTTCAACACCTTCCTTATTCGCCTGCCCGCAGCGCTCGCGCTTTCCCCTGCCCGCGCTCTGACCGGCACTCTCCCTCTGACACACATGGTTCCTTGGCCGGTTGCCAAGAGCTCCTGAAAGCAGCTTCTGCCGAAGGAGGCTCGCCTCTTGCGGTTACCTTCTCTGAGCTCCGGAGTCCTGGCTTCTGCCTTTCTTGCTCTTAATGCAAGCAGAAAGCTTTTGCACTGCGTCTGGCGAGGAGAACGTGTGACAGGACAGCACATGTTTGTGCACCTCACCCCTGCCACTGACACAAGCACGGATTTGCAGCACCCTATTCCACCCTTAGTGTGACAGGTTTCTGCGCTGTGCAGGGCATTTCTCTGCATCTGGGAGTCCAAGGGAAAGTAAAATTGTTGCCGCAGAGAGCAGCAACAGCAGTAGGGAGCAGCAGAAGGAAGTCGTTTCAGTACTTCTTCCACACGACATCTAGCAACTAATCAGCAAGCGTGCGAGCGGCAGCGATGTGCCACTTGCAATCTGAAAGTTTCCCGTGCCACATGCCTGTTCAACACCTTCCTTATTCGCCTGCCCGCAGCGCTCGCGCTTTCCCCCGCCCGCGCTCTGACCGGCACTCTCCCTCTGACACACATGGTTCCTTGGCCGCTTGCCAAGAGCTCCGGAAAGCAGCTTCTGCCGAAGGAGGCTCGCCTCTTGCGGTTACCTTCTCTGAGCTCCGGAGTCCTGGCTTCTGCCTTTCTTGCTCTTAATGCAAGCAGAAAGCTTTTGCACTGCGTCTGGCGAGGAGAACGTGTGACAGGACAGCACATGTTTGTGCAGCTCACCCCTGCCACTGACACAAGCACGGATTTGCAGCACCCTATTCCACCCATGGTGTGACAGGTTTCTGCGCTGTGCAGGGCATTTCTCTGCATCTGGGAGTCCAAGGGAAAGTAAAATTGTTGCCGCAGAGAGCAGCAACAGCAGTAGGGAGCAGCAGAAGGTAGTCGTTTCAGTACTTCTTCCACACGACATCTAGCAACTAATCAGCAAGCGTGCGAGCGGCAGCGATGTGCCACTTGCAATCTGAAAGTTTCCAGTGCCACATGCCTGTTCAACACCTTCCTTATTCGCCTGCCCGCAGCGCTCGCGCTTTCCCCCGCCCGCGCTCTGACCGGCACTCTCCCTCTGACACACATGGTTCCTTGGCCGCTCGCCAAGAGCTCCGGAAAGCAGCTTCTGCCGAAGGAGGCTCGCCTCTTGCGGTTACCTTCTCTGAGCTCCGGAGTCCTGGCTTCTGCCTTTCTTGCTCTTAATGCAAGCGGAAAGCTTTTGCACTGCGTCTGGCGAGGAGAACGTGTGACAGGACAGCACATGTTTGTGCAGCTCACCCCTGCCACTGACACAAGCACGGATTTGCAGCACCCTATTCCACCCTTAGTGTGACAGGTTTCTGCGCTGTGCAGGGCATTTCTCTGCATCTGGGAGTCCAAGGGAAAGTAAAATTGTTGCCGCAGAGAGCAGCAACAGCAGTAGGGAGCAGCAGAAGGAAGTCGTTTCAGTACTTCTTCCACACGACATCTAGCAACTAATCAGCAAGCGTGCGAGCGGCAGCGATGTGCCACTTGCAATCTGAAAGTTTCCCGTGCCACATGCCTGTTCAACACCTTCCTTATTCGCCTGCCCGCAGCGCTCGCGCTTTCCCCCGCCCGCGCTCTGACCGGCACTCTCCCTCTGACACACATGGTTCCTTGGCCGCTTGCCAAGAGCTCCGGAAAGCAGCTTCTGCCGAAGGAGGCTCGCCTCTTGCGGTTACCTTCTCTGAGCTCCGGAGTCCTGGCTTCTGCCTTTCTTGCTCTTAATGCAAGCAGAAAGCTTTTGCACTGCGTCTGGCGAGGAGAACGTGTGACAGGACAGCACATGTTTGTGCAGCTCACCCCTGCCACTGACACAAGCACGGATTTGCAGCACCCTATTCCACCCATGGTGTGACAGGTTTCTGCGCTGTGCAGGGCATTTCTCTGCATCTGGGAGTCCAAGGGAAAGTAAAATTGTTGCCGCAGAGAGCAGCAACAGCAGTAGGGAGCAGCAGAAGGTAGTCGTTTCAGTACTTCTTCCACACGACATCTAGCAACTAATCAGCAAGCGTGCGACCGGCAGCGATGTGCCACTTGCAATCTGAAAGTTTCCCGTGCCACATGCCTGTTCAACACCTTCCTTATTCGCCTGCCCGCAGCGCTCGCGCTTTCCCCCGCCCGCGCTCTGACCGGCACTCTCCCTCTGACACACATGGTTCCTTGGCCGGTTGCCAAGAGCTCCGGAAAGCAGCTTCTGCCGAAGGAGGCTCGCCTCTTGCGGTTACCTTCTCTGAGCTCCGGAGTCTTGGCTTCTGCCTTTCTTGCTCATAATGCAAGCAGAAAGCTTTTGCACTGCGTCTGGCGAGGAGAACGTGTGACAGGACAGCACATGTTTGTGCAGCTCACTCCTGCCACTGACACAAGCACGGATTTGCAGCACCCTATTCCACCCATGGTGTGACAGGTTTCTGCGCTGTGCAGGGCATTTCTCTGCATCTGGGAGTCCAAGGGAAAGTAAAATTGTTGTCGCAGAGAGCAGCAACAGCAGTAGGGAGCAGCAGAAGGAAGTCTTGCCCGTACTTCTTCTACAAGACAACTAGAGACTTGTCAGCAAGCGGCTGAGCAGCATCTACGTTCCACTTGCAGTCTAAAAGTTTCCCGTGCCACATGCCTGTTCAACACCTTCCTTATTCGCCTGCCCGCAGCGCTCGCGCTTTCCCCTGCCCGCGCTCTGACCGGCACTCTCCCTCTGACACACATGGTTCCTTGGCCGGTTGCCAAGAGCTCCTGAAAGCAGCTTCTGCCGAAGGAGGCTCGCCTCTTGCGGTTACCTTCTCTGAGCTCCGGAGTCCTGGCTTCTGCCTTTCTTGCTCTTAATGCAAGCAGAAAGCTTTTGCACTGCGTCTGGCGAGGAGAACGTGTGACAGGACAGCACATGTTTGTGCAGCTCACTCCTGCCACTGACACAAGCACGGATTTGCAGCACCCTATTCCACCCATGGTGTGACAGGTTTCTGCGCTGTGCAGGGCATTTCTCTGCATCTGGGAGTCCAAGGGAAAGTAAAATTGTTGTCGCAGAGAGCAGCAACAGCAGTAGGGAGCAGCAGAAGGATGTCTTGCCCGTACTTCTTCTACAAGACAACTAGAGACTTGTCAGCAAGCGGCTGAGCAGCATCTACGTTCCACTTGCAGTCTGAAAGTTTCCCGTGCCACATGCCTGTTCAACACCTTCCTTATTCGCCTGCCCGCAGCGCTCGCGCTTTCCCCCGCCCGCGCTCTGACCGGCACTCTCCCTCTGACACACATGGTTCCTTGGCCGGTTGCCAAGAGCTCCGGAAAGCAGCTTCTGCCGAAGGAGGCTCGCCTCTTGCGGTTACCTTCTCTGAGCTCCGGAGTCCTGGCTTCTGCCTTTCTTGCTCTTAATGCAAGCAGAAAGCTTTTGCACTGCGTCTGGCGAGGAGAACGTGTGACAGGACAGCACATGTTTGTGCAGCTCACCCCTGCCACTGACACAAGCACGGATTTGCAGCACCCTATTCCACCCATGGTGTGACAGGTTTCTGCGCTGTGCAGGGCATTTCTCTGCATCTGGGAGTCCAAGGGAAAGTAAAATTGTTGTCGCAGAGAGCAGCAACAGCAGTAGGGAGCAGCAGAAGGAAGTCGTGGCCGTACTTCTTCTACAAGACAACTAGAGACTTGTCAGCAAGTGGCTGAGCAGCATCTACGTTCCACTTGCAGTCTGAAAGTTTCCCGTGCCAGATACCTGTTCAACACCTTCCTTATTCGCCTGCCCGCAGCGCTCGCGCTTTCCCCCGCCCGCGCTCTGACCGGCACTCTCCCTCTGACACACATGGTTCCTTGGCCGCTTGCCAAGAGCTCCGGAAAGCAGCTTCTGCCGAAGGAGGCTCGCCTCTTGCGGTTACCTTCTCTGAGCTCCGGAGTCCTGGCTTCTGCCTTTCTTGCTCTTAATGCAAGCAGAAAGCTTTTGCACTGCGTCTGGCGAGGAGAACGTGTGACAGGAGAGCACATGTTTGTGCAGCTCACCCCTGCCACTGACACAAGCACGGATTTGCAGCACCCTATTCCACCCATGGTGTGACAGGTTTCTGCGCTGTGCAGGGCATTTCTCTGCATCTGGGAGTCCAAGGGAAAGTAAAATTGTTGTCGCAGAGAGCAGCAACAGCAGTAGGGGGCAGCAGAAGGAACTCGTGGCCGTACTTCTTCTACAAGACAACTAGAGACTTGTCAGCAAGCGGCTGAGCAGCATCTACGTTCCACTTGCAGTCTGAAAGTTTCCCGTGCCAGATACCTGTTCAACACCTTCCTTATTCGCCTGCCCGCAGCGCTCGCGCTTTCCCCCGCCCGCGCTCTGACCGGCACTCTCCCTCTGACACACATGGTTCCTTGGCCGGTTGCCAAGAGCTCCGGAAAGCAGCTTCTGCCGAAGGAGGCTCGCCTCTTGCGGTTACCTTCTCTGAGCTCCGGAGTCTTGGCTTCTGCCTTTCTTGCTCATAATGCAAGCAGAAAGCTTTTGCACTGCGTCTGGCGAGGAGAACGTGTGACAGGACAGCACATGTTTGTGCAGCTCACTCCTGCCACTGACACAAGCACGGATTTGCAGCACCCTATTCCACCCATGGTGTGACAGGTTTCTGCGCTGTGCAGGGCATTTCTCTGCATCTGGGAGTCCAAGGGAAAGTAAAATTGTTGCCGCAGAGAGCAGCAACAGCAGTAGGGAGCAGCAGAAGGAAGTCTTGCCCGTACTTCTTCTACAAGACAACTAGAGACTTGTCAGCAAGGGGCTGAGCAGCATCTACGTTCCACTTGCAGTCTAAAAGTTTCCCGTGCCACATGCCTGTTCAACACCTTCCTTATTCGCCTGCCCGCAGCGCTCGCGCTTTCCCCCGCCCGCGCTCTGACCGGCACTCTCCCTCTGACACACATGGTTCCTTGGCCGCTCGCCAAGAGCTCCGGAAAGCAGCTTCTGCCGAAGGAGGCTCGCCTCTTGCGGTTACCTTCTCTGAGCTCCGGAGTCCTGGCTTCTGCCTTTCTTGCTCTTAATGCAAGCGGAAAGCTTTTGCACTGCGTCTGGCGAGGAGAACGTGTGACAGGACAGCACATGTTTGTGCAGCTCACCCCTGCCACTGACACAAGCACGGATTTGCAGCACCCTATTCCACCCTTAGTGTGACAGGTTTCTGCGCTGTGCAGGGCATTTCTCTGCATCTGGGAGTCCAAGGGAAAGTAAAATTGTTGCCGCAGAGAGCAGCAACAGCAGTAGGGAGCAGCAGAAGGTAGTCGTTTCAGTACTTCTTCCACACGACATCTAGCAACTAATCAGCAAGCGTGCGAGCGGCAGCGATGTGCCACTTGCAATCTGAAAGTTTCCCGTGCCACATGCCTGTTCAACACCTTCCTTATTCGCCTGCCCGCAGCGCTCGCGCTTTCCCCCGCCCGCGCTCTGACCGGCACTCTCCCTCTGACACACATGGTTCCTTGGCCGCTCGCCAAGAGCTCCGGAAAGCAGCTTCTGCCGAAGGAGGCTCGCCTCTTGCGGTTACCTTCTCTGAGCTCCGGAGTCCTGGCTTCTGCCTTTCTTGCTCTTAATGCAAGCAGAAAGCTTTTGCACTGCGTCTGGCGAGGAGAACGTGTGACAGGACAGCACATGTTTGTGCAGCTCACCCCTGCCACTGACACAAGCACGGATTTGCAGCACCCTATTCCACCCTTAGTGTGACAGGTTTCTGCGCTGTGCAGGGCATTTCTCTGCATCTGGGAGTCCAAGGGAAAGTAAAATTGTTGTCGCAGAGAGCAGCAACAGCAGTAGGGAGCAGCAGAAGGAAGTCGTTTCAGTACTTCTTCCACACGACATCTAGCAACTAATCAGCAAGCGTGCGACCGGCAGCGATGTGCCACTTGCAATCTGAAAGTTTCCCGTGCCACATGCCTGTTCAACACCTTCCTTATTCGCCTGCCCGCAGCGCTCGCGCTTTCCCCCGCCCGCGCTCTGACTGGCACTCTCCCTCTGACACACATGGTTCCTTGGCCGCTTGCCAAGAGCTCCGGAAAGCAGCTTCTGCCGAAGGAGGCTCGCCTCTTGCGGTTACCTTCTCTGAGCTCCGGAGTCCTGGCTTCTGCCTTTCTTGCTCTTAATGCAAGCAGAAAGCTTTTGCACTGCGTCTGGCGAGGAGAACGTGTGACAGGACAGCACATGTTTGTGCAGCTCACTCCTGCCACTGACACAAGCACGGATTTGCAGCACCCTATTCCACCCATGGTGTGACAGGTTTCTGCGCTGTGCAGGGCATTTCTCTGCATCTGGGAGTCCAAGGGAAAGTAAAATTGTTGTCGCAGAGAGCAGCAACAGCAGTAGGGAGCAGCAGAAGGAAGTCGTTTCAGTACTTCTTCCACACGACATCTAGCAACTAATCAGCAAGCGTGAGACTGGCAGCGATGTGCCACTTGCAATCTGAAAGTTTCCCGTGCCACATGCCTGTTCAACACCTTCCTTATTCGCCTGCCCGCAGCGCTCGCGCTTTCCCCCGCCCGCGCTCTGACCGGCACTCTCCCTCTGACACACATGGTTCCTTGGCCGCTTGCCAAGAGCTCCGGAAAGCAGCTTCTGCCGAAGGAGGTTCGCCTCTTGCGGTTACCTTCTCTGAGCTCCGGAGTCCTGGCTTCTGCCTTTCTTGCTCTTAATGCAAGCAGAAAGCTTTTGCACTGCGTCTGGCGAGGAGAACGTGTGACAGGACAGCACATGTTTGTGCAGCTCACTCCTGCCACTGACACAAGCACGGATTTGCAGCACCCTATTCCACCCATGGTGTGACAGGTTTCTGCGCTGTGCAGGGCATTTCTCTGCATCTGGGAGTCCAAGGGAAAGTAAAATTGTTGTCGCAGAGAGCAGCAACAGCAGTAGGGAGCAGCAGAAGGAAGTCGTTTCAGTACTTCTTCCACACGACATCTAGCAACTAATCAGCAAGCGTGCGACCGGCAGCGATGTGCCACTTGCAATCTGAAAGTTTCCCGTGCCACATGCCTGTTCAACACCTTCCTTATTCGCCTGCCCGCAGCGCTCGCGCTTTCCCCCGCCCGCGCTCTGACTGGCACTCTCCCTCTGACACACATGGTTCCTTGGCCGCTTGCCAAGAGCTCCGGAAAGCAGCTTCTGCCGAAGGAGGCTCGCCTCTTGCGGTTACCTTCTCTGAGCTCCGGAGTCCTGGCTTCTGCCTTTCTTGCTCTTAATGCAAGCAGAAAGCTTTTGCACTGCGTCTGGCGAGGAGAACGTGTGACAGGACAGCACATGTTTGTGCAGCTCACTCCTGCCACTGACACAAGCACGGATTTGCAGCACCCTATTCCACCCATGGTGTGACAGGTTTCTGCGCTGTGCAGGGCATTTCTCTGCATCTGGGAGTCCAAGGGAAAGTAAAATTGTTGTCGCAGAGAGCAGCAACAGCAGTAGGGAGGAGCAGAAGGAAGTCTTGCCCGTACTTCTTCTACAAGACAACTAGAGACTTGTCAGCAAGCGGCTGAGCAGCATCTACGTTCCACTTGCAGTCTGAAAGTTTCCCGTGCCACATGCCTGTTCAACACCTTCCTTATTCGCCTGCCCGCAGCGCTCGCGCTTTCCCCCGCCCGCGCTCTGACCGGCACTCTCCCTCTGACACACATGGTTCCTTGGCCGGTTGCCAAGAGCTCCGGAAAGCAGCTTCTGCCGAAGGAGGCTCGCCTCTTGCGGTTACCTTCTCTGAGCTCCGGAGTCCTGGCTTCTGCCTTTCTTGCTCTTAATGCAAGCAGAAAGCTTTTGCACTGCGTCTGGCGAGGAGAACGTGTGACAGGAGAGCACATGTTTGTGCAGCTCACCCCTGCCACTGACACAAGCACGGATTTGCAGCACCCTATTCCACCCATGGTGTGACAGGTTTCTGCGCTGTGCAGGGCATTTCTCTGCATCTGGGAGTCCAAGGGAAAGTAAAATTGTTGTTGCAGAGAGCAGCAACAGCAGTAGGGGGCAGCAGAAGGAACTCGTGGCCGTACTTCTTCTACAAGACAACTAGAGACTTGTCAGCAAGCGGCTGAGCAGCATCTACGTTCCACTTGCAGTCTGAAAGTTTCCCGTGCCAGATACCTGTTCAACACATTCCTTATTCGCCTGCCCGCAGCGCTCGCGCTTTCCCCCGCCCGCGCTCTGACCGGCACTCTCCCTCTGACACACATGGTTCCTTGGCCGCTTGCCAAGAGCTCCGGAAAGCAGCTTCTGCCGAAGGAGGCTCGCCTCTTGCGGTTACCTTCTCTGAGCTCCGGAGTCCTGGCTTCTGCCTTTCTTGCTCTTAATGCAAGCAGAAAGCTTTTGCACTGCGTCTGGCGAGGAGAACGTGTGACAGGACAGCACATGTTTGTGCAGCTCACCCCTGCCACTGACACAAGCACGGATTTGCAGCACCCTATTCCACCCATGGTGTGACAGGTTTCTGCGCTGTGCAGGGCATTTCTCTGCATCTGGGAGTCCAAGGGAAAGTAAAATTGTTGTCGCAGAGAGCAGCAACAGCAGTAGGGAGCAGCAGAAGGAAGTCTTGCCCGTACTTCTTCTACAAGACAACTAGAGACTTGTCAGCAAGCGGCTGAGCAGCATCTACGTTCCACTTGCAGTCTGAAAGTTTCCCGTGCCACATGCCTGTTCAACACCTTCCTTATTCGCCTGCCCGCAGCGCTCGCGCTTTCCCCCGCCCGCGCTCTGACCGGCACTCTCCCTCTGACACACATGGTTCCTTGGCCGGTTGCCAAGAGCTCCGGAAAGCAGCTTCTGCCGAAGGAGGCTCGCCTCTTGCGGTTACCTTCGCTGAGCTCCGGAGTCTTGGCTTCTGCCTTTCTTGCTCATAATGCAAGCAGAAAGCTTTTGCACTGCGTCTGGCGAGGAGAACGTGTGACAGGACAGCACATGTTTGTGCAGCTCACTCCTGCCACTGACACAAGCACGGATTTGCAGCACCCTATTCCACCCATGGTGTGACAGGTTTCTGCGCTGTGCAGGGCATTTCTCTGCATCTGGGAGTCCAAGGGAAAGTAAAATTGTTGCCGCAGAGAGCAGCAACAGCAGTAGGGAGCAGCAGAAGGAAGTCTTGCCCGTACTTCTTCTACAAGACAACTAGAGACTTGTCAGCAAGCGGCTGAGCAGCATCTACGTTCCACTTGCAGTCTAAAAGTTTCCCGTGCCACATGCCTGTTCAACACCTTCCTTATTCGCCTGCCCGCAGCGCTCGCGCTTTCCCCCGCCCGCGCTCTGACCGGCACTCTCCCTCTGACACACATGGTTCCTTGGCCGGTTGCCAAGAGCTCCGGAAAGCAGCTTCTGCCGAAGGAGGCTCGCCTCTTGCGGTTACCTTCTCTGAGCTCCGGAGTCCTGGCTTCTGCCTTTCTTGCTCTTAATGCAAGCGGAAAGCTTTTGCACTGCGTCTGGCGAGGAGAACGTGTGACAGGACAGCACATGTTTGTGCAGCTCACCCCTGCCACTGACACAAGCACGGATTTGCAGCACCCTATTCCACCCATGGTGTGACAGGTTTCTGCGCTGTGCAGGGCATTTCTCTGCATCTGGGAGTCCAAGGGAAAGTAAAATTGTTGTCGCAGAGAGCAGCAACAGCAGTAGGGAGCAGCAGAAGGTAGTCGTTTCAGTACTTCTTCCACACGACATCTAGCAACTAATCAGCAAGCGTGCGAGCGGCAGCGATGTGCCACTTGCAATCTGAAAGTTTCCCGTGCCACATGCCTGTTCAACACCTTCGTTATTCGCCTGCCCGCAGCGCTCGCGCTTTCCCCCGCCCGCGCTCTGACCGGCACTCTCCCTCTGACACACATGGTTCCTTGGCCGCTTGCCAAGAGCTCCGGAAAGCAGCTTCTGCCGAAGGAGGCTCGCCTCTTGCGGTTACCTTCTCTGAGCTCCGGAGTCCTGGCTTCTGCCTTTCTTGCTCTTAATGCAAGCAGAAAGCTTTTGCACTGCGTCTGGCGAGGAGAACGTGTGACAGGACAGCACATGTTTGTGCAGCTCACCCCTGCCACTGACACAAGCACGGATTTGCAGCACCCTATTCCACCCTTAGTGTGACAGGTTTCTGCGCTGTGCAGGGCATTTCTCTGCATCTGGGAGTCCAAGGGAAAGTAAAATTGTTGTCGCAGAGAGCAGCAACAGCAGTAGGGAGCAGCAGAAGGAAGTCGTGGCCGTACTTCTTCTACAAGACAACTAGAGACTTGTCAGCAAGCGGCTGAGCAGCATCTACGTTCCACTTGCAGTCTGAAAGTTTCCAGTGCCACATGCCTGTTCAACACCTTCCTTATTCGCCTGCCCGCAGCGCTCGCGCTTTCCCCTGCCCGCGCTCTGACCGGCACTCTCCCTCTGACACACATGGTTCCTTGGCCGGTTGCCAAGAGCTCCTGAAAGCAGCTTCTGCCGAAGGAGGCTCGCCTCTTGCGGTTACCTTCTCTGAGCTCCGGAGTCCTGGCTTCTGCCTTTCTTGCTCTTAATGCAAGCAGAAAGCTTTTGCACTGCGTCTGGCGAGGAGAACGTGTGACAGGACAGCACATGTTTGTGCACCTCACCCCTGCCACTGACACAAGCACGGATTTGCAGCACCCTATTCCACCCTTAGTGTGACAGGTTTCTGCGCTGTGCAGGGCATTTCTCTGCATCTGGGAGTCCAAGGGAAAGTAAAATTGTTGCCGCAGAGAGCAGCAACAGCAGTAGGGAGCAGCAGAAGGAAGTCGTTTCAGTACTTCTTCCACACGACATCTAGCAACTAATCAGCAAGCGTGCGAGCGGCAGCGATGTGCCACTTGCAATCTGAAAGTTTCCCGTGCCACATGCCTGTTCAACACCTTCCTTATTCGCCTGCCCGCAGCGCTCGCGCTTTCCCCCGCCCGCGCTCTGACCGGCACTCTCCCTCTGACACACATGGTTCCTTGGCCGCTTGCCAAGAGCTCCGGAAAGCAGCTTCTGCCGAAGGAGGCTCGCCTCTTGCGGTTACCTTCTCTGAGCTCCGGAGTCCTGGCTTCTGCCTTTCTTGCTCTTAATGCAAGCAGAAAGCTTTTGCACTGCGTCTGGCGAGGAGAACGTGTGACAGGACAGCACATGTTTGTGCAGCTCACCCCTGCCACTGACACAAGCACGGATTTGCAGCACCCTATTCCACCCATGGTGTGACAGGTTTCTGCGCTGTGCAGGGCATTTCTCTGCATCTGGGAGTCCAAGGGAAAGTAAAATTGTTGTCGCAGAGAGCAGCAACAGCAGTAGGGAGCAGCAGAAGGAAGTCGTGGCCGTACTTCTTCTACAAGACAACTAGAGACTTGTCAGCAAGCGGCTGAGCAGCATCTACGTTCCACTTGCAGTCTGAAAGTTTCCAGTGCCACATGCCTGTTCAACACCTTCCTTATTCGCCTGCCCGCAGCGCTCGCGCTTTCCCCCGCCCGCGCTCTGACCGGCACTCTCCCTCTGACACACATGGTTCCTTGGCCGGTTGCCAAGAGCTCCGGAAAGCAGCTTCTGCCGAAGGAGGCTCGCCTCTTGCGGTTACCTTCTCTGAGCTCCGGAGTCCTGGCTTCTGCCTTTCTTGCTCTTAATGCAAGCAGAAAGCTTTTGCACTGCGTCTGGCGAGGAGAACGTGTGACAGGACAGCACATGTTTGTGCAGCTCACCCCTGCCACTGACACAAGCACGGATTTGCAGCACCCTATTCCACCCTTAGTGTGACAGGTTTCTGCGCTGTGCAGGGCATTTCTCTGCATCTGGGAGTCCAAGGGAAAGTAAAATTGTTGTCGCAGAGAGCAGCAACAGCAGTAGGGAGCAGCAGAAGGAAGTCGTGGCCGTACTTCTTCTACAAGACAACTAGAGACTTGTCAGCAAGCGGCTGAGCAGCATCTACGTTCCACTTGCAGTCTGAAAGTTTCCAGTGCCACATGCCTGTTCAACACCTTCCTTATTCGCCTGCCCGCAGCGCTCGCGCTTTCCCCTGCCCGCGCTCTGACCGGCACTCTCCCTCTGACACACATGGTTCCTTGGCCGGTTGCCAAGAGCTCCTGAAAGCAGCTTCTGCCGAAGGAGGCTCGCCTCTTGCGGTTACCTTCTCTGAGCTCCGGAGTCCTGGCTTCTGCCTTTCTTGCTCTTAATGCAAGCAGAAAGCTTTTGCACTGCGTCTGGCGAGGAGAACGTGTGACAGGACAGCACATGTTTGTGCACCTCACCCCTGCCACTGACACAAGCACGGATTTGCAGCACCCTATTCCACCCATGGTGTGACAGGTTTCTGCGCTGTGCAGGGCATTTCTCTGCATCTGGGAGTCCAAGGGAAAGTAAAATTGTTGTCGCAGAGAGCAGCAACAGCAGTAGGGAGCAGCAGAAGGAAGTCGTGGCCGTACTTCTTCTACAAGACAACTAGAGACTTGTCAGCAAGCGGCTGAGCAGCATCTACGTTCCACTTGCAGTCTGAAAGTTTCCAGTGCCACATGCCTGTTCAACACCTTCCTTATTCGCCTGCCCGCAGCGCTCGCGCTTTCCCCCGCCCGCGCTCTGACCGGCACTCTCCCTCTGACACACATGGTTCCTTGGCCGGTTGCCAAGAGCTCCGGAAAGCAGCTTCTGCCGAAGGAGGCTCGCCTCTTGCGGTTACCTTCTCTGAGCTCCGGAGTCCTGGCTTCTGCCTTTCTTGCTCTTAATGCAAGCAGAAAGCTTTTGCACTGCGTCTGGCGAGGAGAACGTGTGACAGGACAGCACATGTTTGTGCAGCTCACCCCTGCCACTGACACAAGCACGGATTTGCAGCACCCTATTCCACCCTTAGTGTGACAGGTTTCTGCGCTGTGCAGGGCATTTCTCTGCATCTGGGAGTCCAAGGGAAAGTAAAATTGTTGCCGCAGAGAGCAGCAACAGCAGTAGGGAGCAGCAGAAGGAAGTCTTGCCCGTACTTCTTCTACAAGACAACTAGAGACTTGTCAGCAAGCGGCTGAGCAGCATCTACGTTCCACTTGCAGTCTAAAAGTTTCCCGTGCCACATGCCTGTTCAACACCTTCCTTATTCGCCTGCCCGCAGCGCTCGCGCTTTCCCCCGCCCGCGCTCTGACCGGCACTCTCCCTCTGACACACATGGTTCCTTGGCCGGTTGCCAAGAGCTCCGGAAAGCAGCTTCTGCCGAAGGAGGCTCGCCTCTTGCGGTTACCTTCTCTGAGCTCCGGAGTCCTGGCTTCTGCCTTTCTTGCTCTTAATGCAAGCGGAAAGCTTTTGCACTGCGTCTGGCGAGGAGAACGTGTGACAGGACAGCACATGTTTGTGCAGCTCACCCCTGCCACTGACACAAGCACGGATTTGCAGCACCCTATTCCACCCATGGTGTGACAGGTTTCTGCGCTGTGCAGGGCATTTCTCTGCATCTGGGAGTCCAAGGGAAAGTAAAATTGTTGTCGCAGAGAGCAGCAACAGCAGTAGGGAGCAGCAGAAGGAAGTCGTTTCAGTACTTCTTCCACACGACATCTAGCAACTAATCAGCAAGCGTGCGAGCGGCAGCGATGTGCCACTTGCAATCTGAAAGTTTCCCGTGCCACATGCCTGTTCAACACCTTCGTTATTCGCCTGCCCGCAGCGCTCGCGCTTTCCCCCGCCCGCGCTCTGACCGGCACTCTCCCTCTGACACACATGGTTCCTTGGCCGCTTGCCAAGAGCTCCGGAAAGCAGCTTCTGCCGAAGGAGGCTCGCCTCTTGCGGTTACCTTCTCTGAGCTCCGGAGTCCTGGCTTCTGCCTTTCTTGCTCTTAATGCAAGCAGAAAGCTTTTGCACTGCGTCTGGCGAGGAGAACGTGTGACAGGACAGCACATGTTTGTGCAGCTCACCCCTGCCACTGACACAAGCACGGATTTGCAGCACCCTATTCCACCCTTAGTGTGACAGGTTTCTGCGCTGTGCAGGGCATTTCTCTGCATCTGGGAGTCCAAGGGAAAGTAAAATTGTTGTCGCAGAGAGCAGCAACAGCAGTAGGGAGCAGCAGAAGGAAGTCGTGGCCGTACTTCTTCTACAAGACAACTAGAGACTTGTCAGCAAGCGGCTGAGCAGCATCTACGTTCCACTTGCAGTCTGAAAGTTTCCAGTGCCACATGCCTGTTCAACACCTTCCTTATTCGCCTGCCCGCAGCGCTCGCGCTTTCCCCTGCCCGCGCTCTGACCGGCACTCTCCCTCTGACACACATGGTTCCTTGGCCGGTTGCCAAGAGCTCCTGAAAGCAGCTTCTGCCGAAGGAGGCTCGCCTCTTGCGGTTACCTTCTCTGAGCTCCGGAGTCCTGGCTTCTGCCTTTCTTGCTCTTAATGCAAGCAGAAAGCTTTTGCACTGCGTCTGGCGAGGAGAACGTGTGACAGGACAGCACATGTTTGTGCACCTCACCCCTGCCACTGACACAAGCACGGATTTGCAGCACCCTATTCCACCCTTAGTGTGACAGGTTTCTGCGCTGTGCAGGGCATTTCTCTGCATCTGGGAGTCCAAGGGAAAGTAAAATTGTTGCCGCAGAGAGCAGCAACAGCAGTAGGGAGCAGCAGAAGGAAGTCGTTTCAGTACTTCTTCCACACGACATCTAGCAACTAATCAGCAAGCGTGCGAGCGGCAGCGATGTGCCACTTGCAATCTGAAAGTTTCCCGTGCCACATGCCTGTTCAACACCTTCCTTATTCGCCTGCCCGCAGCGCTCGCGCTTTCCCCCGCCCGCGCTCTGACCGGCACTCTCCCTCTGACACACATGGTTCCTTGGCCGCTTGCCAAGAGCTCCGGAAAGCAGCTTCTGCCGAAGGAGGCTCGCCTCTTGCGGTTACCTTCTCTGAGCTCCGGAGTCTTGGCTTCTGCCTTTCTTGCTCATAATGCAAGCAGAAAGCTTTTGCACTGCGTCTGGCGAGGAGAACGTGTGACAGGACAGCACATGTTTGTGCAGCTCACTCCTGCCACTGACACAAGCACGGATTTGCAGCACCCTATTCCACCCATGGTGTGACAGGTTTCTGCGCTGTGCAGGGCATTTCTCTGCATCTGGGAGTCCAAGGGAAAGTAAAATTGTTGTCGCAGAGAGCAGCAACAGCAGTAGGGAGCAGCAGAAGGAAGTCTTGCCCGTACTTCTTCTACAAGACAACTAGAGACTTGTCAGCAAGCGGCTGAGCAGCATCTACGTTCCACTTGCAGTCTAAAAGTTTCCCGTGCCACATGCCTGTTCAACACCTTCCTTATTCGCCTGCCCGCAGCGCTCGCGCTTTCCCCTGCCCGCGCTCTGACCGGCACTCTCCCTCTGACACACATGGTTCCTTGGCCGCTTGCCAAGAGCTCCGGAAAGCAGCTTCTGCCGAAGGAGGCTCGCCTCTTGCGGTTACCTTCTCTGAGCTCCGGAGTCCTGGCTTCTGCCTTTCTTGCTCTTAATGCAAGCAGAAAGCTTTTGCACTGCGTCTGGCGAGGAGAACGTGTGACAGGACAGCACATGTTTGTGCACCTCACCCCTGCCACTGACACAAGCACGGATTTGCAGCACCCTATTCCACCCTTAGTGTGACAGGTTTCTGCGCTGTGCAGGGCATTTCTCTGCATCTGGGAGTCCAAGGGAAAGTAAAATTGTTGCCGCAGAGAGCAGCAACAGCAGTAGGGAGCAGCAGAAGGAAGTCGTTTCAGTACTTCTTCCACACGACATCTAGCAACTAATCAGCAAGCGTGCGAGCGGCAGCGATGTGCCACTTGCAATCTGAAAGTTTCCCGTGCCACATGCCTGTTCAACACCTTCCTTATTCGCCTGCCCGCAGCGCTCGCGCTTTCCCCCGCCCGCGCTCTGACCGGCACTCTCCCTCTGACACACATGGTTCCTTGGCCGCTTGCCAAGAGCTCCGGAAAGCAGCTTCTGCCGAAGGAGGCTCGCCTCTTGCGGTTACCTTCTCTGAGCTCCGGAGTCCTGGCTTCTGCCTTTCTTGCTCTTAATGCAAGCAGAAAGCTTTTGCACTGCGTCTGGCGAGGAGAACGTGTGACAGGACAGCACATGTTTGTGCAGCTCACCCCTGCCACTGACACAAGCACGGATTTGCAGCACCCTATTCCACCCATGGTGTGACAGGTTTCTGCGCTGTGCAGGGCATTTCTCTGCATCTGGGAGTCCAAGGGAAAGTAAAATTGTTGTCGCAGAGAGCAGCAACAGCAGTAGGGAGCAGCAGAAGGAAGTCGTTTCAGTACTTCTTCCACACGACATCTAGCAACTAATCAGCAAGCGTGCGACTGGCAGCGATGTGCCACTTGCAATCTGAAAGTTTCCCGTGCCACATGCCTGTTCAACACCTTCCTTATTCGCCTGCCCGCAGCGCTCGCGCTTTCCCCCGCCCGCGCTCTGACCGGCACTCTCCCTCTGACACACATGGTTCCTTGGCCGCTTGCCAAGAGCTCCGGAAAGCAGCTTCTGCCGAAGGAGGTTCGCCTCTTGCGGTTACCTTCTCTGAGCTCCAGAGTCCTGGCTTCTGCCTTTCTTGCTCTTAATGCAAGCAGAAAGCTTTTGCACTGCGTCTGGCGAGGAGAACGTGTGACAGGACAGCACATGTTTGTGCAGCTCACTCCTGCCACTGACACAAGCACGGATTTGCAGCACCCTATTCCACCCATGGTGTGACAGGTTTCTGCGCTGTGCAGGGCATTTCTCTGCATCTGGGAGTCCAAGGGAAAGTAAAATTGTTGTCGCAGAGAGCAGCAACAGCAGTAGGGAGCAGCAGAAGGAAGTCTTGCCCGTACTTCTTCTACAAGACAACTAGAGACTTGTCAGCAAGCGGCTGAGCAGCATCTACGTTCCACTTGCAGTCTGAAAGTTTCCCGTGCCACATGCCTGTTCAACACCTTCCTTATTCGCCTGCCCGCAGCGCTCGCGCTTTCCCCCGCCCGCGCTCTGACCGGCACTCTCCCTCTGACACACATGGTTCCTTGGCCGGTTGCCAAGAGCTCCGGAAAGCAGCTTCTGCCGAAGGAGGCTCGCCTCTTGCGGTTACCTTCTCTGAGCTCCGGAGTCCTGGCTTCTGCCTTTCTTGCTCTTAATGCAAGCAGAAAGCTTTTGCACTGCGTCTGGCGAGGAGAACGTGTGACAGGACAGCACATGTTTGTGCAGCTCACCCCTGCCACTGACACAAGCACGGATTTGCAGCACCCTATTCCACCCATGGTGTGACAGGTTTCTGCGCTGTGCAGGGCATTTCTCTGCATCTGGGAGTCCAAGGGAAAGTAAAATTGTTGTCGCAGAGAGCAGCAACAGCAGTAGGGAGCAGCAGAAGGAAGTCGTGGCCGTACTTCTTCTACAAGACAACTAGAGACTTGTCAGCAAGTGGCTGAGCAGCATCTACGTTCCACTTGCAGTCTGAAAGTTTCCCGTGCCAGATACCTGTTCAACACCTTCCTTATTCGCCTGCCCGCAGCGCTCGCGCTTTCCCCCGCCCGCGCTCTGACCGGCACTCTCCCTCTGACACACATGGTTCCTTGGCCGGTTGCCAAGAGCTCCGGAAAGCAGCTTCTGCCGAAGGAGGCTCGCCTCTTGCGGTTACCTTCTCTGAGCTCCGGAGTCCTGGCTTCTGCCTTTCTTGCTCTTAATGCAAGCAGAAAGCTTTTGCACTGCGTCTGGCGAGGAGAACGTGTGACAGGAGAGCACATGTTTGTGCAGCTCACCCCTGCCACTGACACAAGCACGGATTTGCAGCACCCTATTCCACCCATGGTGTGACAGGTTTCTGCGCTGTGCAGGGCATTTCTCTGCATCTGGGAGTCCAAGGGAAAGTAAAATTGTTGTCGCAGAGAGCAGCAACAGCAGTAGGGGGCAGCAGAAGGAACTCGTGGCCGTACTTCTTCTACAAGACAACTAGAGACTTGTCAGCAAGCGGCTGAGCAGCATCTACGTTCCACTTGCAGTCTGAAAGTTTCCCGTGCCAGATACCTGTTCAACACCTTCCTTATTCGCCTGCCCGCAGCGCTCGCGCTTTCCCCCGCCCGCGCTCTGACCGGCACTCTCCCTCTGACACACATGGTTCCTTGGCCGGTTGCCAAGAGCTCCGGAAAGCAGCTTCTGCCGAAGGAGGCTCGCCTCTTGCGGTTACCTTCGCTGAGCTCCGGAGTCTTGGCTTCTGCCTTTCTTGCTCATAATGCAAGCAGAAAGCTTTTGCACTGCGTCTGGCGAGGAGAACGTGTGACAGGACAGCACATGTTTGTGCAGCTCACTCCTGCCACTGACACAAGCACGGATTTGCAGCACCCTATTCCACCCATGGTGTGACAGGTTTCTGCGCTGTGCAGGGCATTTCTCTGCATCTGGGAGTCCAAGGGAAAGTAAAATTGTTGCCGCAGAGAGCAGCAACAGCAGTAGGGAGCAGCAGAAGGAAGTCTTGCCCGTACTTCTTCTACAAGACAACTAGAGACTTGTCAGCAAGGGGCTGAGCAGCATCTACGTTCCACTTGCAGTCTAAAAGTTTCCCGTGCCACATGCCTGTTCAACACCTTCCTTATTCGCCTGCCCGCAGCGCTCGCGCTTTCCCCCGCCCGCGCTCTGACCGGCACTCTCCCTCTGACACACATGGTTCCTTGGCCGCTCGCCAAGAGCTCCGGAAAGCAGCTTCTGCCGAAGGAGGCTCGCCTCTTGCGGTTACCTTCTCTGAGCTCCGGAGTCCTGGCTTCTGCCTTTCTTGCTCTTAATGCAAGCGGAAAGCTTTTGCACTGCGTCTGGCGAGGAGAACGTGTGACAGGACAGCACATGTTTGTGCAGCTCACCCCTGCCACTGACACAAGCACGGATTTGCAGCACCCTATTCCACCCTTAGTGTGACAGGTTTCTGCGCTGTGCAGGGCATTTCTCTGCATCTGGGAGTCCAAGGGAAAGTAAAATTGTTGCCGCAGAGAGCAGCAACAGCAGTAGGGAGCAGCAGAAGGAAGTCGTTTCAGTACTTCTTCCACACGACATCTAGCAACTAATCAGCAAGCGTGCGAGCGGCAGCGATGTGCCACTTGCAATCTGAAAGTTTCCCGTGCCACATGCCTGTTCAACACCTTCCTTATTCGCCTGCCCGCAGCGCTCGCGCTTTCCCCCGCCCGCGCTCTGACCGGCACTCTCCCTCTGACACACATGGTTCCTTGGCCGCTTGCCAAGAGCTCCGGAAAGCAGCTTCTGCCGAAGGAGGCTCGCCTCTTGCGGTTACCTTCTCTGAGCTCCGGAGTCCTGGCTTCTGCCTTTCTTGCTCTTAATGCAAGCAGAAAGCTTTTGCACTGCGTCTGGCGAGGAGAACGTGTGACAGGAGAGCACATGTTTGTGCAGCTCACCCCTGCCACTGACACAAGCACGGATTTGCAGCACCCTATTCCACCCATGGTGTGACAGGTTTCTGCGCTGTGCAGGGCATTTCTCTGCATCTGGGAGTCCAAGGGAAAGTAAAATTGTTGCCGCAGAGAGCAGCAACAGCAGTAGGGAGCAGCAGAAGGTAGTCGTTTCAGTACTTCTTCCACACGACATCTAGCAACTAATCAGCAAGCGTGCGAGCGGCAGCGATGTGCCACTTGCAATCTGAAAGTTTCCCGTGCCACATGCCTGTTCAACACCTTCCTTATTCGCCTGCCCGCAGCGCTCGCGCTTTCCCCCGCCCGCGCTCTGACCGGCACTCTCCCTCTGACACACATGGTTCCTTGGCCGCTCGCCAAGAGCTCCGGAAAGCAGCTTCTGCCGAAGGAGGCTCGCCTCTTGCGGTTACCTTCTCTGAGCTCCGGAGTCCTGGCTTCTGCCTTTCTTGCTCTTAATGCAAGCAGAAAGCTTTTGCACTGCGTCTGGCGAGGAGAACGTGTGACAGGACAGCACATGTTTGTGCAGCTCACCCCTGCCACTGACACAAGCACGGATTTGCAGCACCCTATTCCACCCTTAGTGTGACAGGTTTCTGCGCTGTGCAGGGCATTTCTCTGCATCTGGGAGTCCAAGGGAAAGTAAAATTGTTGTCGCAGAGAGCAGCAACAGCAGTAGGGAGCAGCAGAAGGAAGTCGTTTCAGTACTTCTTCCACACGACATCTAGCAACTAATCAGCAAGCGTGCGACCGGCAGCGATGTGCCACTTGCAATCTGAAAGTTTCCCGTGCCACATGCCTGTTCAACACCTTCCTTATTCGCCTGCCCGCAGCGCTCGCGCTTTCCCCCGCCCGCGCTCTGACTGGCACTCTCCCTCTGACACACATGGTTCTTTGGCCGCTTGCCAAGAGCTCCGGAAAGCAGCTTCTGCCGAAGGAGGCTCGCCTCTTGCGGTTACCTTCTCTGAGCTCCGGAGTCCTGGCTTCTGCCTTTCTTGCTCTTAATGCAAGCAGAAAGCTTTTGCACTGCGTCTGGCGAGGAGAACGTGTGACAGGACAGCACATGTTTGTGCAGCTCACTCCTGCCACTGACACAAGCACGGATTTGCAGCACCCTATTCCACCCATGGTGTGACAGGTTTCTGCGCTGTGCAGGGCATTTCTCTGCATCTGGGAGTCCAAGGGAAAGTAAAATTGTTGTCGCAGAGAGCAGCAACAGCAGTAGGGAGCAGCAGAAGGAAGTCGTTTCAGTACTTCTTCCACACGACATCTAGCAACTAATCAGCAAGCGTGAGACTGGCAGCGATGTGCCACTTGCAATCTGAAAGTTTCCCGTGCCACATGCCTGTTCAACACCTTCCTTATTCGCCTGCCCGCAGCGCTCGCGCTTTCCCCCGCCCGCGCTCTGACCGGCACTCTCCCTCTGACACACATGGTTCCTTGGCCGCTTGCCAAGAGCTCCGGAAAGCAGCTTCTGCCGAAGGAGGTTCGCCTCTTGCGGTTACCTTCTCTGAGCTCCGGAGTCCTGGCTTCTGCCTTTCTTGCTCTTAATGCAAGCAGAAAGCTTTTGCACTGCGTCTGGCGAGGAGAACGTGTGACAGGACAGCACATGTTTGTGCAGCTCACTCCTGCCACTGACACAAGCACGGATTTGCAGCACCCTATTCCACCCATGGTGTGACAGGTTTCTGCGCTGTGCAGGGCATTTCTCTGCATCTGGGAGTCCAAGGGAAAGTAAAATTGTTGTCGCAGAGAGCAGCAACAGCAGTAGGGAGCAGCAGAAGGAAGTCTTGCCCGTACTTCTTCTACAAGACAACTAGAGACTTGTCAGCAAGCGGCTGAGCAGCATCTACGTTCCACTTGCAGTCTGAAAGTTTCCCGTGCCACATGCCTGTTCAACACCTTCCTTATTCGCCTGCCCGCAGCGCTCGCGCTTTACCCCGCCCGCGCTCTGACCGGCACTCTCCCTCTGACACACATGGTTCCTTGGCCGGTTGCCAAGAGCTCCGGAAAGCAGCTTCTGCCGAAGGAGGCTCGCCTCTTGCGGTTACCTTCTCTGAGCTCCGGAGTCCTGGCTTCTGCCTTTCTTGCTCTTAATGCAAGCAGAAAGCTTTTGCACTGCGTCTGGCGAGGAGAACGTGTGACAGGACAGCACATGTTTGTGCAGCTCACCCCTGCCACTGACACAAGCACGGATTTGCAGCACCCTATTCCACCCATGGTGTGACAGGTTTCTGCGCTGTGCAGGGCATTTCTCTGCATCTGGGAGTCCAAGGGAAAGTAAAATCGTTGTCGCAGAGAGCAGCAACAGCAGTAGGGAGCAGCAGAAGGAAGTCGTGGCCGTACTTCTTCTACAAGACAACTAGAGACTTGTCAGCAAGTGGCTGAGCAGCATCTACGTTCCACTTGCAGTCTGAAAGTTTCCCGTGCCAGATACCTGTTCAACACCTTCCTTATTCGCCTGCCCGCAGCGCTCGCGCTTTCCCCCGCCCGCGCTCTGACCGGCACTCTCCCTCTGACACACATGGTTCCTTGGCCGGTTGCCAAGAGCTCCGGAAAGCAGCTTCTGCCGAAGGAGGCTCGCCTCTTGCGGTTACCTTCTCTGAGCTCCGGAGTCCTGGCTTCTGCCTTTCTTGCTCTTAATGCAAGCAGAAAGCTTTTGCACTGCGTCTGGCGAGGAGAACGTGTGACAGGAGAGCACATGTTTGTGCAGCTCACCCCTGCCACTGACACAAGCACGGATTTGCAGCACCCTATTCCACCCATGGTGTGACAGGTTTCTGCGCTGTGCAGGGCATTTCTCTGCATCTGGGAGTCCAAGGGAAAGTAAAATTGTTGTCGCAGAGAGCAGCAACAGCAGTAGGGGGCAGCAGAAGGAACTCGTGGCCGTACTTCTTCTACAAGACAACTAGAGACTTGTCAGCAAGCGGCTGAGCAGAATCTACGTTCCACTTGCAGTCTGAAAGTTTCCCGTGCCAGATACCTGTTCAACACATTCCTTATTCGCCTGCCCGCAGCGCTCGCGCTTTCCCCCGCCCGCGCTCTGACCGGCACTCTCCCTCTGACACACATGGTTCCTTGGCCGCTTGCCAAGAGCTCCGGAAAGCAGCTTCTGCCGAAGGAGGCTCGCCTCTTGCGGTTACCTTCTCTGAGCTCCGGAGTCCTGGCTTCTGCCTTTCTTGCTCTTAATGCAAGCAGAAAGCTTTTGCACTGCGTCTGGCGAGGAGAACGTGTGACAGGACAGCACATGTTTGTGCAGCTCACCCCTGCCACTGACACAAGCACGGATTTGCAGCACCCTATTCCACCCATGGTGTGACAGGTTTCTGCGCTGTGCAGGGCATTTCTCTGCATCTGGGAGTCCAAGGGAAAGTAAAATTGTTGTCGCAGAGAGCAGCAACAGCAGTAGGGAGCAGCAGAAGGAAGTCTTGCCCGTACTTCTTCTACAAGACAACTAGAGACTTGTCAGCAAGCGGCTGAGCAGCATCTACGTTCCACTTGCAGTCTGAAAGTTTCCCGTGCCACATGCCTGTTCAACACCTTCCTTATTCGCCTGCCCGCAGCGCTCGCGCTTTCCCCCGCCCGCGCTCTGACCGGCACTCTCCCTCTGACACACATGGTTCCTTGGCCGGTTGCCAAGAGCTCCGGAAAGCAGCTTCTGCCGAAGGAGGCTCGCCTCTTGCGGTTACCTTCGCTGAGCTCCGGAGTCTTGGCTTCTGCCTTTCTTGCTCATAATGCAAGCAGAAAGCTTTTGCACTGCGTCTGGCGAGGAGAACGTGTGACAGGACAGCACATGTTTGTGCAGCTCACTCCTGCCACTGACACAAGCACGGATTTGCAGCACCCTATTCCACCCATGGTGTGACAGGTTTCTGCGCTGTGCAGGGCATTTCTCTGCATCTGGGAGTCCAAGGGAAAGTAAAATTGTTGCCGCAGAGAGCAGCAACAGCAGTAGGGAGCAGCAGAAGGAAGTCTTGCCCGTACTTCTTCTACAAGACAACTAGAGACTTGTCAGCAAGCGGCTGAGTAGCATCTACGTTCCACTTGCAGTCTAAAAGTTTCCCGTGCCACATGCCTGTTCAACACCTTCCTTATTCGCCTGCCCGCAGCGCTCGCGCTTTCCCCCGCCCGCGCTCTGACCGGCACTCTCCCTCTGACACACATGGTTCCTTGGCCGGTTGCCAAGAGCTCCGGAAAGCAGCTTCTGCCGAAGGAGGCTCGCCTCTTGCGGTTACCTTCTCTGAGCTCCGGAGTCCTGGCTTCTGCCTTTCTTGCTCTTAATGCAAGCGGAAAGCTTTTGCACTGCGTCTGGCGAGGAGAACGTGTGACAGGACAGCACATGTTTGTGCAGCTCACCCCTGCCACTGACACAAGCACGGATTTGCAGCACCCTATTCCACCCATGGTGTGACAGGTTTCTGCGCTGTGCAGGGCATTTCTCTGCATCTGGGAGTCCAAGGGAAAGTAAAATTGTTGTCGCAGAGAGCAGCAACAGCAGTAGGGAGCAGCAGAAGGTAGTCGTTTCAGTACTTCTTCCACACGACATCTAGCAACTAATCAGCAAGCGTGCGAGCGGCAGCGATGTGCCACTTGCAATCTGAAAGTTTCCCGTGCCACATGCCTGTTCAACACCTTCGTTATTCGCCTGCCCGCAGCGCTCGCGCTTTCCCCCGCCCGCGCTCTGACCGGCACTCTCCCTCTGACACACATGGTTCCTTGGCCGCTTGCCAAGAGCTCCGGAAAGCAGCTTCTGCCGAAGGAGGCTCGCCTCTTGCGGTTACCTTCTCTGAGCTCCGGAGTCCTGGCTTCTGCCTTTCTTGCTCTTAATGCAAGCAGAAAGCTTTTGCACTGCGTCTGGCGAGGAGAACGTGTGACAGGACAGCACATGTTTGTGCAGCTCACCCCTGCCACTGACACAAGCACGGATTTGCAGCACCCTATTCCACCCTTAGTGTGACAGGTTTCTGCGCTGTGCAGGGCATTTCTCTGCATCTGGGAGTCCAAGGGAAAGTAAAATTGTTGTCGCAGAGAGCAGCAACAGCAGTAGGGAGCAGCAGAAGGAAGTCGTGGCCGTACTTCTTCTACAAGACAACTAGAGACTTGTCAGCAAGCGGCTGAGCAGCATCTACGTTCCACTTGCAGTCTGAAAGTTTCCAGTGCCACATGCCTGTTCAACACCTTCCTTATTCGCCTGCCCGCAGCGCTCGCGCTTTCCCCTGCCCGCGCTCTGACCGGCACTCTCCCTCTGACACACATGGTTCCTTGGCCGGTTGCCAAGAGCTCCTGAAAGCAGCTTCTGCCGAAGGAGGCTCGCCTCTTGCGGTTACCTTCTCTGAGCTCCGGAGTCCTGGCTTCTGCCTTTCTTGCTCTTAATGCAAGCAGAAAGCTTTTGCACTGCGTCTGGCGAGGAGAACGTGTGACAGGACAGCACATGTTTGTGCACCTCACCCCTGCCACTGACACAAGCACGGATTTGCAGCACCCTATTCCACCCTTAGTGTGACAGGTTTCTGCGCTGTGCAGGGCATTTCTCTGCATCTGGGAGTCCAAGGGAAAGTAAAATTGTTGCCGCAGAGAGCAGCAACAGCAGTAGGGAGCAGCAGAAGGAAGTCGTTTCAGTACTTCTTCCACACGACATCTAGCAACTAATCAGCAAGCGTGCGAGCGGCAGCGATGTGCCACTTGCAATCTGAAAGTTTCCCGTGCCACATGCCTGTTCAACACCTTCCTTATTCGCCTGCCCGCAGCGCTCGCGCTTTCCCCCGCCCGCGCTCTGACCGGCACTCTCCCTCTGACACACATGGTTCCTTGGCCGCTTGCCAAGAGCTCCGGAAAGCAGCTTCTGCCGAAGGAGGCTCGCCTCTTGCGGTTACCTTCTCTGAGCTCCGGAGTCCTGGCTTCTGCCTTTCTTGCTCTTAATGCAAGCAGAAAGCTTTTGCACTGCGTCTGGCGAGGAGAACGTGTGACAGGACAGCACATGTTTGTGCAGCTCACCCCTGCCACTGACACAAGCACGGATTTGCAGCACCCTATTCCACCCATGGTGTGACAGGTTTCTGCGCTGTGCAGGGCATTTCTCTGCATCTGGGAGTCCAAGGGAAAGTAAAATTGTTGTCGCAGAGAGCAGCAACAGCAGTAGGGAGCAGCAGAAGGAAGTCTTGCCCGTACTTCTTCTACAAGACAACTAGAGACTTGTCAGCAAGCGGCTGAGCAGCATCTACGTTCCACTTGCAGTCTGAAAGTTTCCCGTGCCAGATACCTGTTCAACACCTTCCTTATTCGCCTGCCCGCAGCGCTCGCGCTTTCCCCCGCCCGCGCTCTGACCGGCACTCTCCCTCTGACACACATGGTTCCTTGGCCGGTTGCCAAGAGCTCCGGAAAGCAGCTTCTGCCGAAGGAGGCTCGCCTCTTGCGGTTACCTTCTCTGAGCTCCGGAGTCCTGGCTTCTGCCTTTCTTGCTCTTAATGCAAGCAGAAAGCTTTTGCACTGCGTCTGGCGAGGAGAACGTGTGACAGGACAGCACATGTTTGTGCAGCTCACTCCTGCCACTGACACAAGCACGGATTTGCAGCACCCTATTCCACCCATGGTGTGACAGGTTTCTGCGCTGTGCAGGGCATTTCTCTGCATCTGGGAGTCCAAGGGAAAGTAAAATTGTTGCCGCAGAGAGCAGCAACAGCAGTAGGGAGCAGCAGAAGGAAGTCTTGCCCGTACTTCTTCTACAAGACAACTAGAGACTTGTCAGCAAGCGGCTGAGTAGCATCTACGTTCCACTTGCAGTCTAAAAGTTTCCCGTGCCACATGCCTGTTCAACACCTTCCTTATTCGCCTGCCCGCAGCGCTCGCGCTTTCCCCCGCCCGCGCTCTGACCGGCACTCTCCCTCTGACACACATGGTTCCTTGGCCGGTTGCCAAGAGCTCCGGAAAGCAGCTTCTGCCGAAGGAGGCTCGCCTCTTGCGGTTACCTTCTCTGAGCTCCGGAGTCCTGGCTTCTGCCTTTCTTGCTCTTAATGCAAGCGGAAAGCTTTTGCACTGCGTCTGGCGAGGAGAACGTGTGACAGGACAGCACATGTTTGTGCAGCTCACCCCTGCCACTGACACAAGCACGGATTTGCAGCACCCTATTCCACCCATGGTGTGACAGGTTTCTGCGCTGTGCAGGGCATTTCTCTGCATCTGGGAGTCCAAGGGAAAGTAAAATTGTTGTCGCAGAGAGCAGCAACAGCAGTAGGGAGCAGCAGAAGGTAGTCGTTTCAGTACTTCTTCCACACGACATCTAGCAACTAATCAGCAAGCGTGCGAGCGGCAGCGATGTGCCACTTGCAATCTGAAAGTTTCCCGTGCCACATGCCTGTTCAACACCTTCGTTATTCGCCTGCCCGCAGCGCTCGCGCTTTCCCCCGCCCGCGCTCTGACCGGCACTCTCCCTCTGACACACATGGTTCCTTGGCCGCTTGCCAAGAGCTCCGGAAAGCAGCTTCTGCCGAAGGAGGCTCGCCTCTTGCGGTTACCTTCTCTGAGCTCCGGAGTCCTGGCTTCTGCCTTTCTTGCTCTTAATGCAAGCAGAAAGCTTTTGCACTGCGTCTGGCGAGGAGAACGTGTGACAGGACAGCACATGTTTGTGCAGCTCACCCCTGCCACTGACACAAGCACGGATTTGCAGCACCCTATTCCACCCTTAGTGTGACAGGTTTCTGCGCTGTGCAGGGCATTTCTCTGCATCTGGGAGTCCAAGGGAAAGTAAAATTGTTGTCGCAGAGAGCAGCAACAGCAGTAGGGAGCAGCAGAAGGAAGTCGTGGCCGTACTTCTTCTACAAGACAACTAGAGACTTGTCAGCAAGCGGCTGAGCAGCATCTACGTTCCACTTGCAGTCTGAAAGTTTCCAGTGCCACATGCCTGTTCAACACCTTCCTTATTCGCCTGCCCGCAGCGCTCGCGCTTTCCCCTGCCCGCGCTCTGACCGGCACTCTCCCTCTGACACACATGGTTCCTTGGCCGGTTGCCAAGAGCTCCTGAAAGCAGCTTCTGCCGAAGGAGGCTCGCCTCTTGCGGTTACCTTCTCTGAGCTCCGGAGTCCTGGCTTCTGCCTTTCTTGCTCTTAATGCAAGCAGAAAGCTTTTGCACTGCGTCTGGCGAGGAGAACGTGTGACAGGACAGCACATGTTTGTGCACCTCACCCCTGCCACTGACACAAGCACGGATTTGCAGCACCCTATTCCACCCTTAGTGTGACAGGTTTCTGCGCTGTGCAGGGCATTTCTCTGCATCTGGGAGTCCAAGGGAAAGTAAAATTGTTGCCGCAGAGAGCAGCAACAGCAGTAGGGAGCAGCAGAAGGAAGTCGTTTCAGTACTTCTTCCACACGACATCTAGCAACTAATCAGCAAGCGTGCGAGCGGCAGCGATGTGCCACTTGCAATCTGAAAGTTTCCCGTGCCACATGCCTGTTCAACACCTTCCTTATTCGCCTGCCCGCAGCGCTCGCGCTTTCCCCCGCCCGCGCTCTGACCGGCACTCTCCCTCTGACACACATGGTTCCTTGGCCGCTTGCCAAGAGCTCCGGAAAGCAGCTTCTGCCGAAGGAGGCTCGCCTCTTGCGGTTACCTTCTCTGAGCTCCGGAGTCCTGGCTTCTGCCTTTCTTGCTCTTAATGCAAGCAGAAAGCTTTTGCACTGCGTCTGGCGAGGAGAACGTGTGACAGGACAGCACATGTTTGTGCAGCTCACCCCTGCCACTGACACAAGCACGGATTTGCAGCACCCTATTCCACCCATGGTGTGACAGGTTTCTGCGCTGTGCAGGGCATTTCTCTGCATCTGGGAGTCCAAGGGAAAGTAAAATTGTTGTCGCAGAGAGCAGCAACAGCAGTAGGGAGCAGCAGAAGGAAGTCTTGCCCGTACTTCTTCTACAAGACAACTAGAGACTTGTCAGCAAGCGGCTGAGCAGCATCTACGTTCCACTTGCAGTCTGAAAGTTTCCCGTGCCAGATACCTGTTCAACACCTTCCTTATTCGCCTGCCCGCAGCGCTCGCGCTTTCCCCCGCCCGCGCTCTGACCGGCACTCTCCCTCTGACACACATGGTTCCTTGGCCGGTTGCCAAGAGCTCCGGAAAGCAGCTTCTGCCGAAGGAGGCTCGCCTCTTGCGGTTACCTTCTCTGAGCTCCGGAGTCCTGGCTTCTGCCTTTCTTGCTCTTAATGCAAGCAGAAAGCTTTTGCACTGCGTCTGGCGAGGAGAACGTGTGACAGGACAGCACATGTTTGTGCAGCTCACCCCTGCCACTGACACAAGCACGGATTTGCAGCACCCTATTCCACCCATGGTGTGACAGGTTTCTGCGCTGTGCAGGGCATTTCTCTGCATCTGGGAGTCCAAGGGAAAGTAAAATTGTTGTCGCAGAGAGCAGCAACAGCAGTAGGGAGCAGCAGAAGGAAGTCGTTTCAGTACTTCTTCTACAAGACAACTAGAGACTTGTCAGCAAGCGGCTGAGCAGCATCTACGTTCCACTTGCAGTCTGAAAGTTTCCAGTGCCACATGCCTGTTCAACACCTTCCTTATTCGCCTGCCCGCAGCGCTCGCGCTTTCCCCCGCCCGCGCTCTGACCGGCACTCTCCCTCTGACACACATGGTTCCTTGGCCGGTTGCCAAGAGCTCCGGAAAGCAGCTTCTGCCGAAGGAGGCTCGCCTCTTGCGGTTACCTTCTCTGAGCTCCGGAGTCCTGGCTTCTGCCTTTCTTGCTCTTAATGCAAGCAGAAAGCTTTTGCACTGCGTCTGGCGAGGAGAACGTGTGACAGGACAGCACATGTTTGTGCAGCTCACCCCTGCCACTGACACAAGCACGGATTTGCAGCACCCTATTCCACCCTTAGTGTGACAGGTTTCTGCGCTGTGCAGGGCATTTCTCTGCATCTGGGAGTCCAAGGGAAAGTAAAATTGTTGTCGCAGAGAGCAGCAACAGCAGTAGGGAGCAGCAGAAGGAAGTCGTGGCCGTACTTCTTCTACAAGACAACTAGAGACTTGTCAGCAAGCGGCTGAGCAGCATCTACGTTCCACTTGCAGTCTGAAAGTTTCCAGTGCCACATGCCTGTTCAACACCTTCCTTATTCGCCTGCCCGCAGCGCTCGCGCTTTCCCCTGCCCGCGCTCTGACCGGCACTCTCCCTCTGACACACATGGTTCCTTGGCCGGTTGCCAAGAGCTCCTGAAAGCAGCTTCTGCCGAAGGAGGCTCGCCTCTTGCGGTTACCTTCTCTGAGCTCCGGAGTCCTGGCTTCTGCCTTTCTTGCTCTTAATGCAAGCAGAAAGCTTTTGCACTGCGTCTGGCGAGGAGAACGTGTGACAGGAGAGCACATGTTTGTGCACCTCACCCCTGCCACTGACACAAGCACGGATTTGCAGCACCCTATTCCACCCATGGTGTGACAGGTTTCTGCGCTGTGCAGGGCATTTCTCTGCATCTGGGAGTCCAAGGGAAAGTAAAATTGTTGTCGCAGAGAGCAGCAACAGCAGTAGGGAGCAGCAGAAGGAAGTCTTGCCCGTACTTCTTCTACAAGACAACTAGAGACTTGTCAGCAAGCGGCTGAGCAGCATCTACGTTCCACTTGCAGTCTGAAAGTTTCCAGTGCCACATGCCTGTTCAACACCTTCCTTATTCGCCTGCCCGCAGCGCTCGCGCTTTCCCCCGCCCGCGCTCTGACCGGCACTCTCCCTCTGACACACATGGTTCCTTGGCCGGTTGCCAAGAGCTCCGGAAAGCAGCTTCTGCCGAAGGAGGCTCGCCTCTTGCGGTTACCTTCTCTGAGCTCCGGAGTCCTGGCTTCTGCCTTTCTTGCTCTTAATGCAAGCAGAAAGCTTTTGCACTGCGTCTGGCGAGGAGAACGTGTGACAGGACAGCACATGTTTGTGCAGCTCACCCCTGCCACTGACACAAGCACGGATTTGCAGCACCCTATTCCACCCTTAGTGTGACAGGTTTCTGCGCTGTGCAGGGCATTTCTCTGCATCTGGGAGTCCAAGGGAAAGTAAAATTGTTGCCGCAGAGAGCAGCAACAGCAGTAGGGAGCAGCAGAAGGAAGTCTTGCCCGTACTTCTTCTACAAGACAACTAGAGACTTGTCAGCAAGCGGCTGAGCAGCATCTACGTTCCACTTGCAGTCTAAAAGTTTCCCGTGCCACATGCCTGTTCAACACCTTCCTTATTCGCCTGCCCGCAGCGCTCGCGCTTTCCCCCGCCCGCGCTCTGACCGGCACTCTCCCTCTGACACACATGGTTCCTTGGCCGGTTGCCAAGAGCTCCGGAAAGCAGCTTCTGCCGAAGGAGGCTCGCCTCTTGCGGTTACCTTCTCTGAGCTCCGGAGTCCTGGCTTCTGCCTTTCTTGCTCTTAATGCAAGCGGAAAGCTTTTGCACTGCGTCTGGCGAGGAGAACGTGTGACAGGACAGCACATGTTTGTGCAGCTCACCCCTGCCACTGACACAAGCACGGATTTGCAGCACCCTATTCCACCCATGGTGTGACAGGTTTCTGCGCTGTGCAGGGCATTTCTCTGCATCTGGGAGTCCAAGGGAAAGTAAAATTGTTGTCGCAGAGAGCAGCAACAGCAGTAGGGAGCAGCAGAAGGAAGTCGTTTCAGTACTTCTTCCACACGACATCTAGCAACTAATCAGCAAGCGTGCGAGCGGCAGCGATGTGCCACTTGCAATCTGAAAGTTTCCCGTGCCACATGCCTGTTCAACACCTTCGTTATTCGCCTGCCCGCAGCGCTCGCGCTTTCCCCCGCCCGCGCTCTGACCGGCACTCTCCCTCTGACACACATGGTTCCTTGGCCGCTTGCCAAGAGCTCCGGAAAGCAGCTTCTGCCGAAGGAGGCTCGCCTCTTGCGGTTACCTTCTCTGAGCTCCGGAGTCCTGGCTTCTGCCTTTCTTGCTCTTAATGCAAGCAGAAAGCTTTTGCACTGCGTCTGGCGAGGAGAACGTGTGACAGGACAGCACATGTTTGTGCAGCTCACCCCTGCCACTGACACAAGCACGGATTTGCAGCACCCTATTCCACCCTTAGTGTGACAGGTTTCTGCGCTGTGCAGGGCATTTCTCTGCATCTGGGAGTCCAAGGGAAAGTAAAATTGTTGTCGCAGAGAGCAGCAACAGCAGTAGGGAGCAGCAGAAGGAAGTCGTGGCCGTACTTCTTCTACAAGACAACTAGAGACTTGTCAGCAAGCGGCTGAGCAGCATCTACGTTCCACTTGCAGTCTGAAAGTTTCCAGTGCCACATGCCTGTTCAACACCTTCCTTATTCGCCTGCCCGCAGCGCTCGCGCTTTCCCCTGCCCGCGCTCTGACCGGCACTCTCCCTCTGACACACATGGTTCCTTGGCCGCTTGCCAAGAGCTCCTGAAAGCAGCTTCTGCCGAAGGAGGCTCGCCTCTTGCGGTTACCTTCTCTGAGCTCCGGAGTCCTGGCTTCTGCCTTTCTTGCTCTTAATGCAAGCAGAAAGCTTTTGCACTGCGTCTGGCGAGGAGAACGTGTGACAGGACAGCACATGTTTGTGCACCTCACCCCTGCCACTGACACAAGCACGGATTTGCAGCACCCTATTCCACCCTTAGTGTGACAGGTTTCTGCGCTGTGCAGGGCATTTCTCTGCATCTGGGAGTCCAAGGGAAAGTAAAATTGTTGCCGCAGAGAGCAGCAACAGCAGTAGGGAGCAGCAGAAGGAAGTCGTTTCAGTACTTCTTCCACACGACATCTAGCAACTAATCAGCAAGCGTGCGAGCGGCAGCGATGTGCCACTTGCAATCTGAAAGTTTCCCGTGCCACATGCCTGTTCAACACCTTCCTTATTCGCCTGCCCGCAGCGCTCGCGCTTTCCCCCGCCCGCGCTCTGACCGGCACTCTCCCTCTGACACACATGGTTCCTTGGCCGCTTGCCAAGAGCTCCGGAAAGCAGCTTCTGCCGAAGGAGGCTCGCCTCTTGCGGTTACCTTCTCTGAGCTCCGGAGTCCTGGCTTCTGCCTTTCTTGCTCTTAATGCAAGCAGAAAGCTTTTGCACTGCGTCTGGCGAGGAGAACGTGTGACAGGAGAGCACATGTTTGTGCAGCTCACCCCTGCCACTGACACAAGCACGGATTTGCAGCACCCTATTCCACCCATGGTGTGACAGGTTTCTGCGCTGTGCAGGGCATTTCTCTGCATCTGGGAGTCCAAGGGAAAGTAAAATTGTTGTCGCAGAGAGCAGCAACAGCAGTAGGGAGCAGCAGAAGGAAGTCTTGCCCGTACTTCTTCTACAAGACAACTAGAGACTTGTCAGCAAGCGGCTGAGCAGCATCTACGTTCCACTTGCAGTCTGAAAGTTTCCCGTGCCAGATACCTGTTCAACACCTTCCTTATTCGCCTGCCCGCAGCGCTCGCGCTTTCCCCCGCCCGCGCTCTGACCGGCACTCTCCCTCTGACACACATGGTTCCTTGGCCGGTTGCCAAGAGCTCCGGAAAGCAGCTTCTGCCGAAGGAGGCTCGCCTCTTGCGGTTACCTTCTCTGAGCTCCGGAGTCCTGGCTTCTGCCTTTCTTGCTCTTAATGCAAGCAGAAAGCTTTTGCACTGCGTCTGGCGAGGAGAACGTGTGACAGGACAGCACATGTTTGTGCAGCTCACCCCTGCCACTGACACAAGCACGGATTTGCAGCACCCTATTCCACCCTTAGTGTGACAGGTTTCTGCGCTGTGCAGGGCATTTCTCTGCATCTGGGAGTCCAAGGGAAAGTAAAATTGTTGTCGCAGAGAGCAGCAACAGCAGTAGGGAGCAGCAGAAGGAAGTCGTGGCCGTACTTCTTCTACAAGACAACTAGAGACTTGTCAGCAAGCGGCTGAGCAGCATCTACGTTCCACTTGCAGTCTGAAAGTTTCCAGTGCCACATGCCTGTTCAACACCTTCCTTATTCGCCTGCCCGCAGCGCTCGCGCTTTCCCCCGCCCGCGCTCTGACCGGCACTCTCCCTCTGACACACATGGTTCCTTGGCCGGTTGCCAAGAGCTCCGGAAAGCAGCTTCTGCCGAAGGAGGCTCGCCTCTTGCGGTTACCTTCTCTGAGCTCCGGAGTCCTGGCTTCTGCCTTTCTTGCTCTTAATGCAAGCAGAAAGCTTTTGCACTGCGTCTGGCGAGGAGAACGTGTGACAGGACAGCACATGTTTGTGCAGCTCACCCCTGCCACTGACACAAGCACGGATTTGCAGCACCCTATTCCACCCTTAGTGTGACAGGTTTCTGCGCTGTGCAGGGCATTTCTCTGCATCTGGGAGTCCAAGGGAAAGTAAAATTGTTGTCGCAGAGAGCAGCAACAGCAGTAGGGAGCAGCAGAAGGAAGTCGTGGCCGTACTTCTTCTACAAGACAACTAGAGACTTGTCAGCAAGCGGCTGAGCAGCATCTACGTTCCACTTGCAGTCTGAAAGTTTCCAGTGCCACATGCCTGTTCAACACCTTCCTTATTCGCCTGCCCGCAGCGCTCGCGCTTTCCCCTGCCCGCGCTCTGACCGGCACTCTCCCTCTGACACACATGGTTCCTTGGCCGGTTGCCAAGAGCTCCTGAAAGCAGCTTCTGCCGAAGGAGGCTCGCCTCTTGCGGTTACCTTCTCTGAGCTCCGGAGTCCTGGCTTCTGCCTTTCTTGCTCTTAATGCAAGCAGAAAGCTTTTGCACTGCGTCTGGCGAGGAGAACGTGTGACAGGACAGCACATGTTTGTGCACCTCACCCCTGCCACTGACACAAGCACGGATTTGCAGCACCCTATTCCACCCATGGTGTGACAGGTTTCTGCGCTGTGCAGGGCATTTCTCTGCATCTGGGAGTCCAAGGGAAAGTAAAATTGTTGTCGCAGAGAGCAGCAACAGCAGTAGGGAGCAGCAGAAGGAAGTCGTGGCCGTACTTCTTCTACAAGACAACTAGAGACTTGTCAGCAAGCGGCTGAGCAGCATCTACGTTCCACTTGCAGTCTGAAAGTTTCCAGTGCCACATGCCTGTTCAACACCTTCCTTATTCGCCTGCCCGCAGCGCTCGCGCTTTCCCCCGCCCGCGCTCTGACCGGCACTCTCCCTCTGACACACATGGTTCCTTGGCCGGTTGCCAAGAGCTCCGGAAAGCAGCTTCTGCCGAAGGAGGCTCGCCTCTTGCGGTTACCTTCTCTGAGCTCCGGAGTCCTGGCTTCTGCCTTTCTTGCTCTTAATGCAAGCAGAAAGCTTTTGCACTGCGTCTGGCGAGGAGAACGTGTGACAGGACAGCACATGTTTGTGCAGCTCACCCCTGCCACTGACACAAGCACGGATTTGCAGCACCCTATTCCACCCTTAGTGTGACAGGTTTCTGCGCTGTGCAGGGCATTTCTCTGCATCTGGGAGTCCAAGGGAAAGTAAAATTGTTGTCGCAGAGAGCAGCAACAGCAGTAGGGAGCAGCAGAAGGAAGTCGTGGCCGTACTTCTTCTACAAGACAACTAGAGACTTGTCAGCAAGCGGCTGAGCAGCATCTACGTTCCACTTGCAGTCTGAAAGTTTCCAGTGCCACATGCCTGTTCAACACCTTCCTTATTCGCCTGCCCGCAGCGCTCGCGCTTTCCCCTGCCCGCGCTCTGACCGGCACTCTCCCTCTGACACACATGGTTCCTTGGCCGGTTGCCAAGAGCTCCTGAAAGCAGCTTCTGCCGAAGGAGGCTCGCCTCTTGCGGTTACCTTCTCTGAGCTCCGGAGTCCTGGCTTCTGCCTTTCTTGCTCTTAATGCAAGCAGAAAGCTTTTGCACTGCGTCTGGCGAGGAGAACGTGTGACAGGACAGCACATGTTTGTGCAGCTCACCCCTGCCACTGACACAAGCACGGATTTGCAGCACCCTATTCCACCCTTAGTGTGACAGGTTTCTGCGCTGTGCAGGGCATTTCTCTGCATCTGGGAGTCCAAGGGAAAGTAAAATTGTTGCCGCAGAGAGCAGCAACAGCAGTAGGGAGCAGCAGAAGGAAGTCGTTTCAGTACTTCTTCCACACGACATCTAGCAACTAATCAGCAAGCGTGCGAGCGGCAGCGATGTGCCACTTGCAATCTGAAAGTTTCCCGTGCCACATGCCTGTTCAACACCTTCCTTATTCGCCTGCCCGCAGCGCTCGCGCTTTCCCCCGCCCGCGCTCTGACCGGCACTCTCCCTCTGACACACATGGTTCCTTGGCCGCTTGCCAAGAGCTCCGGAAAGCAGCTTCTGCCGAAGGAGGCTCGCCTCTTGCGGTTACCTTCTCTGAGCTCCGGAGTCCTGGCTTCTGCCTTTCTTGCTCTTAATGCAAGCAGAAAGCTTTTGCACTGCGTCTGGCGAGGAGAACGTGTGACAGGACAGCACATGTTTGTGCAGCTCACCCCTGCCACTGACACAAGCACGGATTTGCAGCACCCTATTCCACCCATGGTGTGACAGGTTTCTGCGCTGTGCAGGGCATTTCTCTGCATCTGGGAGTCCAAGGGAAAGTAAAATTGTTGTCGCAGAGAGCAGCAACAGCAGTAGGGAGCAGCAGAAGGAAGTCTTGCCCGTACTTCTTCTACAAGACAACTAGAGACTTGTCAGCAAGCGGCTGAGCAGCATCTACGTTCCACTTGCAGTCTGAAAGTTTCCCGTGCCAGATACCTGTTCAACACCTTCCTTATTCGCCTGCCCGCAGCGCTCGCGCTTTCCCCCGCCCGCGCTCTGACCGGCACTCTCCCTCTGACACACATGGTTCCTTGGCCGCTTGCCAAGAGCTCCGGAAAGCAGCTTCTGCCGAAGGAGGCTCGCCTCTTGCGGTTACCTTCTCTGAGCTCCGGAGTCCTGGCTTCTGCCTTTCTTGCTCTTAATGCAAGCAGAAAGCTTTTGCACTGCGTCTGGCGAGGAGAACGTGTGACAGGACAGCACATGTTTGTGCAGCTCACCCCTGCCACTGACACAAGCACGGATTTGCAGCACCCTATTCCACCCATGGTGTGACAGGTTTCTGCGCTGTGCAGGGCATTTCTCTGCATCTGGGAGTCCAAGGGAAAGTAAAATTGTTGTCGCAGAGAGCAGCAACAGCAGTAGGGAGCAGCAGAAGGAAGTCGTGGCCGTACTTCTTCTACAAGACAACTAGAGACTTGTCAGCAAGCGGCTGAGCAGCATCTACGTTCCACTTGCAGTCTGAAAGTTTCCCGTGCCAGATACCTGTTCAACACCTTCCTTATTCGCCTGCCCGCAGCGCTCGCGCTTTCCCCTGCCCGCGCTCTGACCGGCACTCTCCCTCTGACACACATGGTTCCTTGGCCGGTTGCCAAGAGCTCCGGAAAGCAGCTTCTGCCGAAGGAGGCTCGCCTCTTGCGGTTACCTTCTCTGAGCTCCGGAGTCCTGGCTTCTGCCTTTCTTGCTCTTAATGCAAGCAGAAAGCTTTTGCACTGCGTCTGGCGAGGAGAACGTGTGACAGGACAGCACATGTTTGTGCAGCTCACCCCTGCCACTGACACAAGCACGGATTTGAAGCACCCTATTCCACCCTTAGTGTGACAGGTTTCTGCGCTGTGCAGGGCATTTCTCTGCATCTGGGAGTCCAAGGGAAAGTAAAATTGTTGCCGCAGAGAGCAGCAACAGCAGTAGGGAGCAGCAGAAGGAAGTCGTTTCAGTACTTCTTCCACACGACATCTAGCAACTAATCAGCAAGCGTGCGACCGGCAGCGATGTGCCACTTGCAATCTGAAAGTTTCCCGTGCCACATGCCTGTTCAACACCTTCCTTATTCGCCTGCCCGCAGCGCTCGCGCTTTCCCCCGCCCGCGCTCTGACCGGCACTCTCCCTCTGACACACATGGTTCCTTGGCCGGTTGCCAAGAGCTCCGGAAAGCAGCTTCTGCCGAAGGAGGCTCGCCTCTTGCGGTTACCTTCTCTGAGCTCCGGAGTCCTGGCTTCTGCCTTTCTTGCTCTTAATGCAAGCAGAAAGCTTTTGCACTGCGTCTGGCGAGGAGAACGTGTGACAGGACAGCACATGTTTGTGCAGCTCACCCCTGCCACTGACACAAGCACGGATTTGCAGCACCCTATTCCACCCTTAGTGTGACAGGTTTCTGCGCTGTGCAGGGCATTTCTCTGCATCTGGGAGTCCAAGGGAAAGTAAAATTGTTGTCGCAGAGAGCAGCAACAGCAGTAGGGAGCAGCAGAAGGAAGTCGTGGCCGTACTTCTTCTACAAGACAACTAGAGACTTGTCAGCAAGCGGCTGAGCAGCATCTACGTTCCACTTGCAGTCTGAAAGTTTCCAGTGCCACATGCCTGTTCAACACCTTCCTTATTCGCCTGCCCGCAGCGCTCGCGCTTTCCCCTGCCCGCGCTCTGACCGGCACTCTCCCTCTGACACACATGGTTCCTTGGCCGGTTGCCAAGAGCTCCTGAAAGCAGCTTCTGCCGAAGGAGGCTCGCCTCTTGCGGTTACCTTCTCTGAGCTCCGGAGTCCTGGCTTCTGCCTTTCTTGCTCTTAATGCAAGCAGAAAGCTTTTGCACTGCGTCTGGCGAGGAGAACGTGTGACAGGACAGCACATGTTTGTGCACCTCACCCCTGCCACTGACACAAGCACGGATTTGCAGCACCCTATTCCACCCTTAGTGTGACAGGTTTCTGCGCTGTGCAGGGCATTTCTCTGCATCTGGGAGTCCAAGGGAAAGTAAAATTGTTGCCGCAGAGAGCAGCAACAGCAGTAGGGAGCAGCAGAAGGAAGTCGTTTCAGTACTTCTTCCACACGACATCTAGCAACTAATCAGCAAGCGTGCGAGCGGCAGCGATGTGCCACTTGCAATCTGAAAGTTTCCCGTGCCACATGCCTGTTCAACACCTTCCTTATTCGCCTGCCCGCAGCGCTCGCGCTTTCCCCCGCCCGCGCTCTGACCGGCACTCTCCCTCTGACACACATGGTTCCTTGGCCGCTTGCCAAGAGCTCCGGAAAGCAGCTTCTGCCGAAGGAGGCTCGCCTCTTGCGGTTACCTTCTCTGAGCTCCGGAGTCCTGGCTTCTGCCTTTCTTGCTCTTAATGCAAGCAGAAAGCTTTTGCACTGCGTCTGGCGAGGAGAACGTGTGACAGGACAGCACATGTTTGTGCAGCTCACCCCTGCCACTGACACAAGCACGGATTTGCAGCACCCTATTCCACCCATGGTGTGACAGGTTTCTGCGCTGTGCAGGGCATTTCTCTGCATCTGGGAGTCCAAGGGAAAGTAAAATTGTTGTCGCAGAGAGCAGCAACAGCAGTAGGGAGCAGCAGAAGGAAGTCTTGCCCGTACTTCTTCTACAAGACAACTAGAGACTTGTCAGCAAGCGGCTGAGCAGCATCTACGTTCCACTTGCAGTCTGAAAGTTTCCCGTGCCAGATACCTGTTCAACACCTTCCTTATTCGCCTGCCCGCAGCGCTCGCGCTTTCCCCCGCCCGCGCTCTGACCGGCACTCTCCCTCTGACACACATGGTTCCTTGGCCGGTTGCCAAGAGCTCCGGAAAGCAGCTTCTGCCGAAGGAGGCTCGCCTCTTGCGGTTACCTTCTCTGAGCTCCGGAGTCCTGGCTTCTGCCTTTCTTGCTCTTAATGCAAGCAGAAAGCTTTTGCACTGCGTCTGGCGAGGAGAACGTGTGACAGGACAGCACATGTTTGTGCAGCTCACCCCTGCCACTGACACAAGCACGGATTTGCAGCACCCTATTCCACCCATGGTGTGACAGGTTTCTGCGCTGTGCAGGGCATTTCTCTGCATCTGGGAGTCCAAGGGAAAGTAAAATTGTTGTCGCAGAGAGCAGCAACAGCAGTAGGGAGCAGCAGAAGGAAGTCGTGGCCGTACTTCTTCTACAAGACAACTAGAGACTTGTCAGCAAGCGGCTGAGCAGCATCTACGTTCCACTTGCAGTCTGAAAGTTTCCCGTGCCAGATACCTGTTCAACACCTTCCTTATTCGCCTGCCCGCAGCGCTCGCGCTTTCCCCTGCCCGCGCTCTGACCGGCACTCTCCCTCTGACACACATGGTTCCTTGGCCGGTTGCCAAGAGCTCCGGAAAGCAGCTTCTGCCGAAGGAGGCTCGCCTCTTGCGGTTACCTTCTCTGAGCTCCGGAGTCCTGGCTTCTGCCTTTCTTGCTCTTAATGCAAGCAGAAAGCTTTTGCACTGCGTCTGGCGAGGAGAACGTGTGACAGGACAGCACATGTTTGTGCAGCTCACCCCTGCCACTGACACAAGCACGGATTTGAAGCACCCTATTCCACCCTTAGTGTGACAGGTTTCTGCGCTGTGCAGGGCATTTCTCTGCATCTGGGAGTCCAAGGGAAAGTAAAATTGTTGCCGCAGAGAGCAGCAACAGCAGTAGGGAGCAGCAGAAGGAAGTCGTTTCAGTACTTCTTCCACACGACATCTAGCAACTAATCAGCAAGCGTGCGACCGGCAGCGATGTGCCACTTGCAATCTGAAAGTTTCCCGTGCCACATGCCTGTTCAACACCTTCCTTATTCGCCTGCCCGCAGCGCTCGCGCTTTCCCCCGCCCGCGCTCTGACCGGCACTCTCCCTCTGACACACATGGTTCCTTGGCCGGTTGCCAAGAGCTCCGGAAAGCAGCTTCTGCCGAAGGAGGCTCGCCTCTTGCGGTTACCTTCTCTGAGCTCCGGAGTCCTGGCTTCTGCCTTTCTTGCTCTTAATGCAAGCAGAAAGCTTTTGCACTGCGTCTGGCGAGGAGAACGTGTGACAGGACAGCACATGTTTGTGCAGCTCACCCCTGCCACTGACACAAGCACGGATTTGCAGCACCCTATTCCACCCATGGTGTGACAGGTTTCTGCGCTGTGCAGGGCATTTCTCTGCATCTGGGAGTCCAAGGGAAAGTAAAATTGTTGTCGCAGAGAGCAGCAACAGCAGTAGGGAGCAGCAGAAGGAAGTCTTGCCCGTACTTCTTCTACAAGACAACTAGAGACTTGTCAGCAAGCGGCTGAGCAGCATCTACGTTCCACTTGCAGTCTGAAAGTTTCCCGTGCCAGATACCTGTTCAACACCTTCCTTATTCGCCTGCCCGCAGCGCTCGCGCTTTCCCCCGCCCGCGCTCTGACCGGCACTCTCCCTCTGACACACATGGTTCCTTGGCCGGTTGCCAAGAGCTCCGGAAAGCAGCTTCTGCCGAAGGAGGCTCGCCTCTTGCGGTTACCTTCTCTGAGCTCCGGAGTCCTGGCTTCTGCCTTTCTTGCTCTTAATGCAAGCAGAAAGCTTTTGCACTGCGTCTGGCGAGGAGAACGTGTGACAGGACAGCACATGTTTGTGCAGCTCACCCCTGCCACTGACACAAGCACGGATTTGCAGCACCCTATTCCACCCATGGTGTGACAGGTTTCTGCGCTGTGCAGGGCATTTCTCTGCATCTGGGAGTCCAAGGGAAAGTAAAATTGTTGTCGCAGAGAGCAGCAACAGCAGTAGGGAGCAGCAGAAGGAAGTCGTGGCCGTACTTCTTCTACAAGACAACTAGAGACTTGTCAGCAAGCGGCTGAGCAGCATCTACGTTCCACTTGCAGTCTGAAAGTTTCCCGTGCCAGATACCTGTTCAACACCTTCCTTATTCGCCTGCCCGCAGCGCTCGCGCTTTCCCCTGCCCGCGCTCTGACCGGCACTCTCCCTCTGACACACATGGTTCCTTGGCCGGTTGCCAAGAGCTCCGGAAAGCAGCTTCTGCCGAAGGAGGCTCGCCTCTTGCGGTTACCTTCTCTGAGCTCCGGAGTCCTGGCTTCTGCCTTTCTTGCTCTTAATGCAAGCAGAAAGCTTTTGCACTGCGTCTGGCGAGGAGAACGTGTGACAGGACAGCACATGTTTGTGCAGCTCACCCCTGCCACTGACACAAGCACGGATTTGAAGCACCCTATTCCACCCTTAGTGTGACAGGTTTCTGCGCTGTGCAGGGCATTTCTCTGCATCTGGGAGTCCAAGGGAAAGTAAAATTGTTGCCGCAGAGAGCAGCAACAGCAGTAGGGAGCAGCAGAAGGAAGTCGTTTCAGTACTTCTTCCACACGACATCTAGCAACTAATCAGCAAGCGTGCGACCGGCAGCGATGTGCCACTTGCAATCTGAAAGTTTCCCGTGCCACATGCCTGTTCAACACCTTCCTTATTCGCCTGCCCGCAGCGCTCGCGCTTTCCCCCGCCCGCGCTCTGACCGGCACTCTCCCTCTGACACACATGGTTCCTTGGCCGGTTGCCAAGAGCTCCGGAAAGCAGCTTCTGCCGAAGGAGGCTCGCCTCTTGCGGTTACCTTCTCTGAGCTCCGGAGTCCTGGCTTCTGCCTTTCTTGCTCTTAATGCAAGCAGAAAGCTTTTGCACTGCGTCTGGCGAGGAGAACGTGTGACAGGACAGCACATGTTTGTGCAGCTCACCCCTGCCACTGACACAAGCACGGATTTGCAGCACCCTATTCCACCCTTAGTGTGACAGGTTTCTGCGCTGTGCAGGGCATTTCTCTGCATCTGGGAGTCCAAGGGAAAGTAAAATTGTTGTCGCAGAGAGCAGCAACAGCAGTAGGGAGCAGCAGAAGGAAGTCGTGGCCGTACTTCTTCTACAAGACAACTAGAGACTTGTCAGCAAGCGGCTGAGCAGCATCTACGTTCCACTTGCAGTCTGAAAGTTTCCAGTGCCACATGCCTGTTCAACACCTTCCTTATTCGCCTGCCCGCAGCGCTCGCGCTTTCCCCTGCCCGCGCTCTGACCGGCACTCTCCCTCTGACACACATGGTTCCTTGGCCGGTTGCCAAGAGCTCCTGAAAGCAGCTTCTGCCGAAGGAGGCTCGCCTCTTGCGGTTACCTTCTCTGAGCTCCGGAGTCCTGGCTTCTGCCTTTCTTGCTCTTAATGCAAGCAGAAAGCTTTTGCACTGCGTCTGGCGAGGAGAACGTGTGACAGGACAGCACATGTTTGTGCACCTCACCCCTGCCACTGACACAAGCACGGATTTGCAGCACCCTATTCCACCCTTAGTGTGACAGGTTTCTGCGCTGTGCAGGGCATTTCTCTGCATCTGGGAGTCCAAGGGAAAGTAAAATTGTTGCCGCAGAGAGCAGCAACAGCAGTAGGGAGCAGCAGAAGGAAGTCGTTTCAGTACTTCTTCCACACGACATCTAGCAACTAATCAGCAAGCGTGCGAGCGGCAGCGATGTGCCACTTGCAATCTGAAAGTTTCCCGTGCCACATGCCTGTTCAACACCTTCCTTATTCGCCTGCCCGCAGCGCTCGCGCTTTCCCCCGCCCGCGCTCTGACCGGCACTCTCCCTCTGACACACATGGTTCCTTGGCCGCTTGCCAAGAGCTCCGGAAAGCAGCTTCTGCCGAAGGAGGCTCGCCTCTTGCGGTTACCTTCTCTGAGCTCCGGAGTCCTGGCTTCTGCCTTTCTTGCTCTTAATGCAAGCAGAAAGCTTTTGCACTGCGTCTGGCGAGGAGAACGTGTGACAGGAGAGCACATGTTTGTGCAGCTCACCCCTGCCACTGACACAAGCACGGATTTGCAGCACCCTATTCCACCCATGGTGTGACAGGTTTCTGCGCTGTGCAGGGCATTTCTCTGCATCTGGGAGTCCAAGGGAAAGTAAAATTGTTGTCGCAGAGAGCAGCAACAGCAGTAGGGAGCAGCAGAAGGAAGTCTTGCCCGTACTTCTTCTACAAGACAACTAGAGACTTGTCAGCAAGCGGCTGAGCAGCATCTACGTTCCACTTGCAGTCTGAAAGTTTCCCGTGCCAGATACCTGTTCAACACCTTCCTTATTCGCCTGCCCGCAGCGCTCGCGCTTTCCCCCGCCCGCGCTCTGACCGGCACTCTCCCTCTGACACACATGGTTCCTTGGCCGGTTGCCAAGAGCTCCGGAAAGCAGCTTCTGCCGAAGGAGGCTCGCCTCTTGCGGTTACCTTCTCTGAGCTCCGGAGTCCTGGCTTCTGCCTTTCTTGCTCTTAATGCAAGCAGAAAGCTTTTGCACTGCGTCTGGCGAGGAGAACGTGTGACAGGACAGCACATGTTTGTGCAGCTCACCCCTGCCACTGACACAAGCACGGATTTGCAGCACCCTATTCCACCCATGGTGTGACAGGTTTCTGCGCTGTGCAGGGCATTTCTCTGCATCTGGGAGTCCAAGGGAAAGTAAAATTGTTGTCGCAGAGAGCAGCAACAGCAGTAGGGAGCAGCAGAAGGAAGTCGTGGCCGTACTTCTTCTACAAGACAACTAGAGACTTGTCAGCAAGCGGCTGAGCAGCATCTACGTTCCACTTGCAGTCTGAAAGTTTCCAGTGCCACATGCCTGTTCAACACCTTCCTTATTCGCCTGCCCGCAGCGCTCGCGCTTTCCCCCGCCCGCGCTCTGACCGGCACTCTCCCTCTGACACACATGGTTCCTTGGCCGGTTGCCAAGAGCTCCGGAAAGCAGCTTCTGCCGAAGGAGGCTCGCCTCTTGCGGTTACCTTCTCTGAGCTCCGGAGTCCTGGCTTCTGCCTTTCTTGCTCTTAATGCAAGCAGAAAGCTTTTGCACTGCGTCTGGCGAGGAGAACGTGTGACAGGACAGCACATGTTTGTGCAGCTCACCCCTGCCACTGACACAAGCACGGATTTGCAGCACCCTATTCCACCCTTAGTGTGACAGGTTTCTGCGCTGTGCAGGGCATTTCTCTGCATCTGGGAGTCCAAGGGAAAGTAAAATTGTTGCCGCAGAGAGCAGCAACAGCAGTAGGGAGCAGCAGAAGGAAGTCGTTTCAGTACTTCTTCCACACGACATCTAGCAACTAATCAGCAAGCGTGCGAGCGGCAGCGATGTGCCACTTGCAATCTGAAAGTTTCCCGTGCCACATGCCTGTTCAACACCTTCCTTATTCGCCTGCCCGCAGCGCTCGCGCTTTCCCCCGCCCGCGCTCTGACCGGCACTCTCCCTCTGACACACATGGTTCCTTGGCCGCTTGCCAAGAGCTCCGGAAAGCAGCTTCTGCCGAAGGAGGCTCGCCTCTTGCGGTTACCTTCTCTGAGCTCCGGAGTCCTGGCTTCTGCCTTTCTTGCTCTTAATGCAAGCAGAAAGCTTTTGCACTGCGTCTGGCGAGGAGAACGTGTGACAGGACAGCACATGTTTGTGCAGCTCACCCCTGCCACTGACACAAGCACGGATTTGCAGCACCCTATTCCACCCATGGTGTGACAGGTTTCTGCGCTGTGCAGGGCATTTCTCTGCATCTGGGAGTCCAAGGGAAAGTAAAATTGTTGTCGCAGAGAGCAGCAACAGCAGTAGGGAGCAGCAGAAGGAAGTCTTGCCCGTACTTCTTCTACAAGACAACTAGAGACTTGTCAGCAAGCGGCTGAGCAGCATCTACGTTCCACTTGCAGTCTGAAAGTTTCCCGTGCCAGATACCTGTTCAACACCTTCCTTATTCGCCTGCCCGCAGCGCTCGCGCTTTCCCCCGCCCGCGCTCTGACCGGCACTCTCCCTCTGACACACATGGTTCCTTGGCCGGTTGCCAAGAGCTCCGGAAAGCAGCTTCTGCCGAAGGAGGCTCGCCTCTTGCGGTTACCTTCTCTGAGCTCCGGAGTCCTGGCTTCTGCCTTTCTTGCTCTTAATGCAAGCAGAAAGCTTTTGCACTGCGTCTGGCGAGGAGAACGTGTGACAGGACAGCACATGTTTGTGCAGCTCACCCCTGCCACTGACACAAGCACGGATTTGCAGCACCCTATTCCACCCATGGTGTGACAGGTTTCTGCGCTGTGCAGGGCATTTCTCTGCATCTGGGAGTCCAAGGGAAAGTAAAATTGTTGTCGCAGAGAGCAGCAACAGCAGTAGGGAGCAGCAGAAGGAAGTCTTGCCCGTACTTCTTCTACAAGACAACTAGAGACTTGTCAGCAAGCGGCTGAGCAGCATCTACGTTCCACTTGCAATCTGAAAGTTTCCCGTGCCACATGCCTGTTCAACACCTTCCTTATTCACCTGCCCGCAGCGCTCGCGCTTTCCCCCGCCCGCGCTCTGACCGGCACTCTCCCTCTGACACACATGGTTCCTTGGCCGGTTGCCAAGAGCTCCGGAAAGCAGCTTCTGCCGAAGGAGGCTCGCCTCTTGCGGTTACCTTCTCTGAGCTCCGGAGTCCTGGCTTCTGCCTTTCTTGCTCTTAATGCAAGCAGAAAGCTTTTGCACTGCGTCTGGCGAGGAGAACGTGTGACAGGACAGCACATGTTTGTGCACCTCACCCCTGCCACTGACACAAGCACGGATTTGCAGCACCCTATTCCACCCTTAGTGTGACAGGTTTCTGCGCTGTGCAGGGCATTTCTCTGCATCTGGGAGTCCAAGGGAAAGTAAAATTGTTGCCGCAGAGAGCAGCAACAGCAGTAGGGAGCAGCAGAAGGAAGTCGTTTCAGTACTTCTTCCACACGACATCTAGCAACTAATCAGCAAGCGTGCGAGCGGCAGCGATGTGCCACTTGCAATCTGAAAGTTTCCCGTGCCACATGCCTGTTCAACACCTTCCTTATTCGCCTGCCCGCAGCGCTCGCGCTTTCCCCCGCCCGCGCTCTGACCGGCACTCTCCCTCTGACACACATGGTTCCTTGGCCGCTTGCCAAGAGCTCCGGAAAGCAGCTTCTGCCGAAGGAGGCTCGCCTCTTGCGGTTACCTTCTCTGAGCTCCGGAGTCCTGGCTTCTGCCTTTCTTGCTCTTAATGCAAGCAGAAAGCTTTTGCACTGCGTCTGGCGAGGAGAACGTGTGACAGGAGAGCACATGTTTGTGCAGCTCACCCCTGCCACTGACACAAGCACGGATTTGCAGCACCCTATTCCACCCATGGTGTGACAGGTTTCTGCGCTGTGCAGGGCATTTCTCTGCATCTGGGAGTCCAAGGGAAAGTAAAATTGTTGTCGCAGAGAGCAGCAACAGCAGTAGGGAGCAGCAGAAGGAAGTCTTGCCCGTACTTCTTCTACAAGACAACTAGAGACTTGTCAGCAAGCGGCTGAGCAGCATCTACGTTCCACTTGCAGTCTGAAAGTTTCCCGTGCCAGATACCTGTTCAACACCTTCCTTATTCGCCTGCCCGCAGCGCTCGCGCTTTCCCCCGCCCGCGCTCTGACCGGCACTCTCCCTCTGACACACATGGTTCCTTGGCCGGTTGCCAAGAGCTCCGGAAAGCAGCTTCTGCCGAAGGAGGCTCGCCTCTTGCGGTTACCTTCTCTGAGCTCCGGAGTCCTGGCTTCTGCCTTTCTTGCTCTTAATGCAAGCAGAAAGCTTTTGCACTGCGTCTGGCGAGGAGAACGTGTGACAGGACAGCACATGTTTGTGCAGCTCACCCCTGCCACTGACACAAGCACGGATTTGCAGCACCCTATTCCACCCATGGTGTGACAGGTTTCTGCGCTGTGCAGGGCATTTCTCTGCATCTGGGAGTCCAAGGGAAAGTAAAATTGTTGTCGCAGAGAGCAGCAACAGCAGTAGGGAGCAGCAGAAGGAAGTCGTGGCCGTACTTCTTCTACAAGACAACTAGAGACTTGTCAGCAAGCGGCTGAGCAGCATCTACGTTCCACTTGCAGTCTGAAAGTTTCCAGTGCCACATGCCTGTTCAACACCTTCCTTATTCGCCTGCCCGCAGCGCTCGCGCTTTCCCCCGCCCGCGCTCTGACCGGCACTCTCCCTCTGACACACATGGTTCCTTGGCCGGTTGCCAAGAGCTCCGGAAAGCAGCTTCTGCCGAAGGAGGCTCGCCTCTTGCGGTTACCTTCTCTGAGCTCCGGAGTCCTGGCTTCTGCCTTTCTTGCTCTTAATGCAAGCAGAAAGCTTTTGCACTGCGTCTGGCGAGGAGAACGTGTGACAGGACAGCACATGTTTGTGCAGCTCACCCCTGCCACTGACACAAGCACGGATTTGCAGCACCCTATTCCACCCTTAGTGTGACAGGTTTCTGCGCTGTGCAGGGCATTTCTCTGCATCTGGGAGTCCAAGGGAAAGTAAAATTGTTGCCGCAGAGAGCAGCAACAGCAGTAGGGAGCAGCAGAAGGAAGTCGTTTCAGTACTTCTTCCACACGACATCTAGCAACTAATCAGCAAGCGTGCGAGCGGCAGCGATGTGCCACTTGCAATCTGAAAGTTTCCCGTGCCACATGCCTGTTCAACACCTTCCTTATTCGCCTGCCCGCAGCGCTCGCGCTTTCCCCCGCCCGCGCTCTGACCGGCACTCTCCCTCTGACACACATGGTTCCTTGGCCGCTTGCCAAGAGCTCCGGAAAGCAGCTTCTGCCGAAGGAGGCTCGCCTCTTGCGGTTACCTTCTCTGAGCTCCGGAGTCCTGGCTTCTGCCTTTCTTGCTCTTAATGCAAGCAGAAAGCTTTTGCACTGCGTCTGGCGAGGAGAACGTGTGACAGGACAGCACATGTTTGTGCAGCTCACCCCTGCCACTGACACAAGCACGGATTTGCAGCACCCTATTCCACCCATGGTGTGACAGGTTTCTGCGCTGTGCAGGGCATTTCTCTGCATCTGGGAGTCCAAGGGAAAGTAAAATTGTTGTCGCAGAGAGCAGCAACAGCAGTAGGGAGCAGCAGAAGGAAGTCTTGCCCGTACTTCTTCTACAAGACAACTAGAGACTTGTCAGCAAGCGGCTGAGCAGCATCTACGTTCCACTTGCAGTCTGAAAGTTTCCCGTGCCAGATACCTGTTCAACACCTTCCTTATTCGCCTGCCCGCAGCGCTCGCGCTTTCCCCCGCCCGCGCTCTGACCGGCACTCTCCCTCTGACACACATGGTTCCTTGGCCGGTTGCCAAGAGCTCCGGAAAGCAGCTTCTGCCGAAGGAGGCTCGCCTCTTGCGGTTACCTTCTCTGAGCTCCGGAGTCCTGGCTTCTGCCTTTCTTGCTCTTAATGCAAGCAGAAAGCTTTTGCACTGCGTCTGGCGAGGAGAACGTGTGACAGGACAGCACATGTTTGTGCAGCTCACCCCTGCCACTGACACAAGCACGGATTTGCAGCACCCTATTCCACCCATGGTGTGACAGGTTTCTGCGCTGTGCAGGGCATTTCTCTGCATCTGGGAGTCCAAGGGAAAGTAAAATTGTTGTCGCAGAGAGCAGCAACAGCAGTAGGGAGCAGCAGAAGGAAGTCTTGCCCGTACTTCTTCTACAAGACAACTAGAGACTTGTCAGCAAGCGGCTGAGCAGCATCTACGTTCCACTTGCAATCTGAAAGTTTCCCGTGCCACATGCCTGTTCAACACCTTCCTTATTCACCTGCCCGCAGCGCTCGCGCTTTCCCCCGCCCGCGCTCTGACCGGCACTCTCCCTCTGACACACATGGTTCCTTGGCCGGTTGCCAAGAGCTCCGGAAAGCAGCTTCTGCCGAAGGAGGCTCGCCTCTTGCGGTTACCTTCTCTGAGCTCCAGAGTCCTGGCTTCTGCCTTTCTTGCTCTTAATGCAAGCAGAAAGCTTTTGCACTGCGTCTGGCGAGGAGAACGTGTGACAGGACAGCACATGTTTGTGCAGCTCACCCCTGCCACTGACACAAGCACGGATTTGCAGCACCCTATTCCACCCATGGTGTGACAGGTTTCTGCGCTGTGCAGGGCATTTCTCTGCATCTGGGAGTCCAAGGGAAAGTAAAATTGTTGTCGCAGAGAGCAGCAACAGCAGTAGGGAGCAGCAGAAGGAAGTCTTGCCCGTACTTCTTCTACAAGACAACTAGAGACTTGTCAGCAAGCGGCTGAGCAGCATCTACGTTCCACTTGCAGTCTGAAAGTTTCCCGTGCCACATGCCTGTTCAACACCTTCCTTATTCGCCTGCCCGCAGCGCTCGCGCTTTCCCCCGCCCGCGCTCTGACCGGCACTCTCCCTCTGACACACATGGTTCCTTGGCCGGTTGCCAAGAGCTCCGGAAAGCAGCTTCTGCCGAAGGAGGCTCGCCTCTTGCGGTTACCTTCTCTGAGCTCCGGAGTCCTGGCTTCTGCCTTTCTTGCTCTTAATGCAAGCAGAAAGCTTTTGCACTGCGTCTGGCGAGGAGAACGTGTGACAGGACAGCACATGTTTGTGCAGCTCACCCCTGCCACTGACACAAGCACGGATTTGCAGCACCCTATTCCACCCTTAGTGTGACAGGTTTCTGCGCTGTGCAGGGCATTTCTCTGCATCTGGGAGTCCAAGGGAAAGTAAAATTGTTGTCGCAGAGAGCAGCAACAGCAGTAGGGAGCAGCAGAAGGAAGTCGTTTCAGTACTTCTTCCACACGACATCTAGCAACTAATCAGCAAGCGTGCGAGCGGCAGCGATGTGCCACTTGCAATCTGAAAGTTTCCCGTGCCACATGCCTGTTCAACACCTTCCTTATTCGCCTGCCCGCAGCGCTCGCGCTTTCCCCCGCCCGCGCTCTGACCGGCACTCTCCCTCTGACACACATGGTTCCTTGGCCGCTTGCCAAGAGCTCCGGAAAGCAGCTTCTGCCGAAGGAGGCTCGCCTCTTGCGGTTACCTTCTCTGAGCTCCGGAGTCCTGGCTTCTGCCTTTCTTGCTCTTAATGCAAGCAGAAAGCTTTTGCACTGCGTCTGGCGAGGAGAACGTGTGACAGGACAGCACATGTTTGTGCAGCTCACCCCTGCCACTGACACAAGCACGGATTTGCAGCACCCTATTCCACCCATGGTGTGACAGGTTTCTGCGCTGTGCAGGGCATTTCTCTGCATCTGGGAGTCCAAGGGAAAGTAAAATTGTTGTCGCAGAGAGCAGCAACAGCAGTAGGGAGCAGCAGAAGGAAGTCTTGCCCGTACTTCTTCTACAAGACAACTAGAGACTTGTCAGCAAGCGGCTGAGCAGCATCTACGTTCCACTTGCAGTCTGAAAGTTTCCAGTGCCACATGCCTGTTCAACACCTTCCTTATTCGCCTGCCCGCAGCGCTCGCGCTTTCCCCCGCCCGCGCTCTGACCGGCACTCTCCCTCTGACACACATGGTTCCTTGGCCGGTTGCCAAGAGCTCCGGAAAGCAGCTTCTGCCGAAGGAGGCTCGCCTCTTGCGGTTACCTTCTCTGAGCTCCGGAGTCTTGGCTTCTGCCTTTCTTGCTCATAATGCAAGCAGAAAGCTTTTGCACTGCGTCTGGCGAGGAGAACGTGTGACAGGACAGCACATGTTTGTGCAGCTCACTCCTGCCACTGACACAAGCACGGATTTGCAGCACCCTATTCCACCCATGGTGTGACAGGTTTCTGCGCTGTGCAGGGCATTTCTCTGCATCTGGGAGTCCAAGGGAAAGTAAAATTGTTGTCGCAGAGAGCAGCAACAGCAGTAGGGAGCAGCAGAAGGAAGTCTTGCCCGTACTTCTTCTACAAGACAACTAGAGACTTGTCAGCAAGCGGCTGAGCAGCATCTACGTTCCACTTGCAGTCTGAAAGTTTCCCGTGCCAGATACCTGTTCAACACCTTCCTTATTCGCCTGCCCGCAGCGCTCGCGCTTTCCCCTGCCCGCCCTCTGACCGGCACTCTCCCTCTGACACACATGGTTCCTTGGCCGGTTGCCAAGAGCTCCGGAAAGCAGCTTCTGCCGAAGGAGGCTCGCCTCTTGCGGTTACCTTCTCTGAGCTCCGGAGTCCTGGCTTCTGCCTTTCTTGCTCTTAATGCAAGCAGAAAGCTTTTGCACTGCGTCTGGCGAGGAGAACGTGTGACAGGACAGCACATGTTTGTGCAGCTCACCCCTGCCACTGACACAAGCACGGATTTGCAGCACCCTATTCCACCCTTAGTGTGACAGGTTTCTGCGCTGTGCAGGGCATTTCTCTGCATCTGGGAGTCCAAGGGAAAGTAAAATTGTTGCCGCAGAGAGCAGCAACAGCAGTAGGGAGCAGCAGAAGGAAGTCGTTTCAGTACTTCTTCCACACGACATCTAGCAACTAATCAGCAAGCGTGCGAGCGGCAGCGATGTGCCACTTGCAATCTGAAAGTTTCCCGTGCCACATGCCTGTTCAACACCTTCCTTATTCGCCTGCCCGCAGCGCTCGCGCTTTCCCCCGCCCGCGCTCTGACCGGCACTCTCCCTCTGACACACATGGTTCCTTGGCCGCTTGCCAAGAGCTCCGGAAAGCAGCTTCTGCCGAAGGAGGCTCGCCTCTTGCGGTTACCTTCTCTGAGCTCCGGAGTCCTGGCTTCTGCCTTTCTTGCTCTTAATGCAAGCAGAAAGCTTTTGCACTGCGTCTGGCGAGGAGAACGTGTGACAGGACAGCACATGTTTGTGCAGCTCACCCCTGCCACTGACACAAGCACGGATTTGCAGCACCCTATTCCACCCATGGTGTGACAGGTTTCTGCGCTGTGCAGGGCATTTCTCTGCATCTGGGAGTCCAAGGGAAAGTAAAATTGTTGTCGCAGAGAGCAGCAACAGCAGTAGGGAGCAGCAGAAGGAAGTCGTTTCAGTACTTCTTCCACACGACATCTAGCAACTAATCAGCAAGCGTGCGAGCGGCAGCGATGTGCCACTTGCAATCTGAAAGTTTCCCGTGCCACATGCCTGTTCAACACCTTCCTTATTCGCCTGCCCGCAGCGCTCGCGCTTTCCCCCGCCCGCGCTCTGACCGGCACTCTCCCTCTGACACACATGGTTCCTTGGCCGCTTGCCAAGAGCTCCGGAAAGCAGCTTCTGCCGAAGGAGGCTCGCCTCTTGCGGTTACCTTCTCTGAGCTCCGGAGTCCTGGCTTCTGCCTTTCTTGCTCTTAATGCAAGCAGAAAGCTTTTGCACTGCGTCTGGCGAGGAGAACGTGTGACAGGACAGCACATGTTTGTGCAGCTCACCCCTGCCACTGACACAAGCACGGATTTGCAGCACCCTATTCCACCCATGGTGTGACAGGTTTCTGCGCTGTGCAGGGCATTTCTCTGCATCTGGGAGTCCAAGGGAAAGTAAAATTGTTGTCGCAGAGAGCAGCAACAGCAGTAGGGAGCAGCAGAAGGAAGTCTTGCCCGTACTTCTTCTACAAGACAACTAGAGACTTGTCAGCAAGCGGCTGAGCAGCATCTACGTTCCACTTGCAGTCTGAAAGTTTCCAGTGCCACATGCCTGTTCAACACCTTCCTTATTCGCCTGCCCGCAGCGCTCGCGCTTTCCCCCGCCCGCGCTCTGACCGGCACTCTCCCTCTGACACACATGGTTCCTTGGCCGGTTGCCAAGAGCTCCGGAAAGCAGCTTCTGCCGAAGGAGGCTCGCCTCTTGCGGTTACCTTCTCTGAGCTCCGGAGTCTTGGCTTCTGCCTTTCTTGCTCATAATGCAAGCAGAAAGCTTTTGCACTGCGTCTGGCGAGGAGAACGTGTGACAGGACAGCACATGTTTGTGCAGCTCACTCCTGCCACTGACACAAGCACGGATTTGCAGCACCCTATTCCACCCATGGTGTGACAGGTTTCTGCGCTGTGCAGGGCATTTCTCTGCATCTGGGAGTCCAAGGGAAAGTAAAATTGTTGTCGCAGAGAGCAGCAACAGCAGTAGGGAGCAGCAGAAGGAAGTCTTGCCCGTACTTCTTCTACAAGACAACTAGAGACTTGTCAGCAAGCGGCTGAGCAGCATCTACGTTCCACTTGCAGTCTGAAAGTTTCCCGTGCCAGATACCTGTTCAACACCTTCCTTATTCGCCTGCCCGCAGCGCTCGCGCTTTCCCCTGCCCGCCCTCTGACCGGCACTCTCCCTCTGACACACATGGTTCCTTGGCCGGTTGCCAAGAGCTCCGGAAAGCAGCTTCTGCCGAAGGAGGCTCGCCTCTTGCGGTTACCTTCTCTGAGCTCCGGAGTCCTGGCTTCTGCCTTTCTTGCTCTTAATGCAAGCAGAAAGCTTTTGCACTGCGTCTGGCGAGGAGAACGTGTGACAGGACAGCACATGTTTGTGCAGCTCACCCCTGCCACTGACACAAGCACGGATTTGCAGCACCCTATTCCACCCTTAGTGTGACAGGTTTCTGCGCTGTGCAGGGCATTTCTCTGCATCTGGGAGTCCAAGGGAAAGTAAAATTGTTGCCGCAGAGAGCAGCAACAGCAGTAGGGAGCAGCAGAAGGAAGTCGTTTCAGTACTTCTTCCACACGACATCTAGCAACTAATCAGCAAGCGTGCGAGCGGCAGCGATGTGCCACTTGCAATCTGAAAGTTTCCCGTGCCACATGCCTGTTCAACACCTTCCTTATTCGCCTGCCCGCAGCGCTCGCGCTTTCCCCCGCCCGCGCTCTGACCGGCACTCTCCCTCTGACACACATGGTTCCTTGGCCGCTTGCCAAGAGCTCCGGAAAGCAGCTTCTGCCGAAGGAGGCTCGCCTCTTGCGGTTACCTTCTCTGAGCTCCGGAGTCCTGGCTTCTGCCTTTCTTGCTCTTAATGCAAGCAGAAAGCTTTTGCACTGCGTCTGGCGAGGAGAACGTGTGACAGGACAGCACATGTTTGTGCAGCTCACCCCTGCCACTGACACAAGCACGGATTTGCAGCACCCTATTCCACCCATGGTGTGACAGGTTTCTGCGCTGTGCAGGGCATTTCTCTGCATCTGGGAGTCCAAGGGAAAGTAAAATTGTTGTCGCAGAGAGCAGCAACAGCAGTAGGGAGCAGCAGAAGGAAGTCTTGCCCGTACTTCTTCTACAAGACAACTAGAGACTTGTCAGCAAGCGGCTGAGCAGCATCTACGTTCCACTTGCAGTCTGAAAGTTTCCAGTGCCACATGCCTGTTCAACACCTTCCTTATTCGCCTGCCCGCAGCGCTCGCGCTTTCCCCCGCCCGCGCTCTGACCGGCACTCTCCCTCTGACACACATGGTTCCTTGGCCGCTTGCCAAGAGCTCCGGAAAGCAGCTTCTGCCGAAGGAGGCTCGCCTCTTGCGGTTACCTTCTCTGAGCTCCGGAGTCCTGGCTTCTGCCTTTCTTGCTCTTAATGCAAGCAGAAAGCTTTTGCACTGCGTCTGGCGAGGAGAACGTGTGACAGGACAGCACATGTTTGTGCAGCTCACCCCTGCCACTGACACAAGCACGGATTTGCAGCACCCTATTCCACCCATGGTGTGACAGGTTTCTGCGCTGTGCAGGGCATTTCTCTGCATCTGGGAGTCCAAGGGAAAGTAAAATTGTTGTCGCAGAGAGCAGCAACAGCAGTAGGGAGCAGCAGAAGGAAGTCTTGCCCGTACTTCTTCTACAAGACAACTAGAGACTTGTCAGCAAGCGGCTGAGCAGCATCTACGTTCCACTTGCAGTCTGAAAGTTTCCAGTGCCACATGCCTGTTCAACACCTTCCTTATTCGCCTGCCCGCAGCGCTCGCGCTTTCCCCCGCCCGCGCTCTGACCGGCACTCTCCCTCTGACACACATGGTTCCTTGGCCGGTTGCCAAGAGCTCCGGAAAGCAGCTTCTGCCGAAGGAGGCTCGCCTCTTGCGGTTACCTTCTCTGAGCTCCGGAGTCTTGGCTTCTGCCTTTCTTGCTCATAATGCAAGCAGAAAGCTTTTGCACTGCGTCTGGCGAGGAGAACGTGTGACAGGACAGCACATGTTTGTGCAGCTCACTCCTGCCACTGACACAAGCACGGATTTGCAGCACCCTATTCCACCCATGGTGTGACAGGTTTCTGCGCTGTGCAGGGCATTTCTCTGCATCTGGGAGTCCAAGGGAAAGTAAAATTGTTGTCGCAGAGAGCAGCAACAGCAGTAGGGAGCAGCAGAAGGAAGTCTTGCCCGTACTTCTTCTACAAGACAACTAGAGACTTGTCAGCAAGCGGCTGAGCAGCATCTACGTTCCACTTGCAGTCTGAAAGTTTCCCGTGCCAGATACCTGTTCAACACCTTCCTTATTCGCCTGCCCGCAGCGCTCGCGCTTTCCCCTGCCCGCCCTCTGACCGGCACTCTCCCTCTGACACACATGGTTCCTTGGCCGGTTGCCAAGAGCTCCGGAAAGCAGCTTCTGCCGAAGGAGGCTCGCCTCTTGCGGTTACCTTCTCTGAGCTCCGGAGTCCTGGCTTCTGCCTTTCTTGCTCTTAATGCAAGCAGAAAGCTTTTGCACTGCGTCTGGCGAGGAGAACGTGTGACAGGACAGCACATGTTTGTGCAGCTCACCCCTGCCACTGACACAAGCACGGATTTGCAGCACCCTATTCCACCCTTAGTGTGACAGGTTTCTGCGCTGTGCAGGGCATTTCTCTGCATCTGGGAGTCCAAGGGAAAGTAAAATTGTTGCCGCAGAGAGCAGCAACAGCAGTAGGGAGCAGCAGAAGGAAGTCGTTTCAGTACTTCTTCCACACGACATCTAGCAACTAATCAGCAAGCGTGCGAGCGGCAGCGATGTGCCACTTGCAATCTGAAAGTTTCCCGTGCCACATGCCTGTTCAACACCTTCCTTATTCGCCTGCCCGCAGCGCTCGCGCTTTCCCCCGCCCGCGCTCTGACCGGCACTCTCCCTCTGACACACATGGTTCCTTGGCCGCTTGCCAAGAGCTCCGGAAAGCAGCTTCTGCCGAAGGAGGCTCGCCTCTTGCGGTTACCTTCTCTGAGCTCCGGAGTCCTGGCTTCTGCCTTTCTTGCTCTTAATGCAAGCAGAAAGCTTTTGCACTGCGTCTGGCGAGGAGAACGTGTGACAGGACAGCACATGTTTGTGCAGCTCACCCCTGCCACTGACACAAGCACGGATTTGCAGCACCCTATTCCACCCATGGTGTGACAGGTTTCTGCGCTGTGCAGGGCATTTCTCTGCATCTGGGAGTCCAAGGGAAAGTAAAATTGTTGTCGCAGAGAGCAGCAACAGCAGTAGGGAGCAGCAGAAGGAAGTCTTGCCCGTACTTCTTCTACAAGACAACTAGAGACTTGTCAGCAAGCGGCTGAGCAGCATCTACGTTCCACTTGCAGTCTGAAAGTTTCCAGTGCCACATGCCTGTTCAACACCTTCCTTATTCGCCTGCCCGCAGCGCTCGCGCTTTCCCCCGCCCGCGCTCTGACCGGCACTCTCCCTCTGACACACATGGTTCCTTGGCCGGTTGCCAAGAGCTCCGGAAAGCACCTTCTGCCGAAGGAGGCTCGCCTCTTGCGGTTACCTTCTCTGAGCTCCGGAGTCCTGGCTTCTGCCTTTCTTGCTCTTAATGCAAGCAGAAAGCTTTTGCACTGCGTCTGGCGAGGAGAACGTGTGACAGGAGAGCACATGTTTGTGCAGCTCACCCCTGCCACTGACACAAGCACGGATTTGCAGCACCCTATTCCACCCATGGTGTGACAGGTTTCTGCGCTGTGCAGGGCATTTCTCTGCATCTGGGAGTCCAAGGGAAAGTAAAATTGTTGTCGCAGAGAGCAGCAACAGCAGTAGGGAGCAGCAGAAGGAAGTCGTGGCCGTACTTCTTCTACAAGACAACTAGAGACTTGTCAGCAAGCGGCTGAGCAGCATCTACGTTCCACTTGCAGTCTGAAAGTTTCCCGTGCCACATACCTGTTCAACACCTTCCTTATTCGCCTGCCCGCAGCGCTCGCGCTTTCCCCTGCCCGCGCTCTGACCGGCACTCTCCCTCTGACACACATGGTTCCTTGGCCGGTTGCCAAGAGCTCCTGAAAGCAGATTCTGCCGAAGGAGGCTCGCCTCTTGCGGTTACCTTCTCTGAGCTCCGGAGTCCTGGCTTCTGCCTTTCTTGCTCTTAATGCAAGCAGAAAGCTTTTGCACTGCGTCTGGCGAGGAGAACGTGTGACAGGACAGCACATGTTTGTGCAGCTCACCCCTGCCACTGACACAAGCACGGATTTGCAGCACCCTATTCCACCCTTAGTGTGACAGGTTTCTGCGCTGTGCAGGGCATTTCTCTGCATCTGGGAGTCCAAGGGAAAGTAAAATTGTTGCCGCAGAGAGCAGCAACAGCAGTAGGGAGCAGCAGAAGGAAGTCGTTTCAGTACTTCTTCCACACGACATCTAGCAACTAATCAGCAAGCGTGCGAGCGGCAGCGATGTGCCACTTGCAATCTGAAAGTTTCCCGTGCCACATGCCTGTTCAACACCTTCCTTATTCGCCTGCCCGCAGCGCTCGCGCTTTCCCCCGCCCGCGCTCTGACCGGCACTCTCCCTCTGACACACATGGTTCCTTGGCCGCTTGCCAAGAGCTCCGGAAAGCAGCTTCTGCCGAAGGAGGCTCGCCTCTTGCGGTTACCTTCTCTGAGCTCCGGAGTCCTGGCTTCTGCCTTTCTTGCTCTTAATGCAAGCAGAAAGCTTTTGCACTGCGTCTGGCGAGGAGAACGTGTGACAGGACAGCACATGTTTGTGCAGCTCACCCCTGCCACTGACACAAGCACGGATTTGCAGCACCCTATTCCACCCTTAGTGTGACAGGTTTCTGCGCTGTGCAGGGCATTTCTCTGCATCTGGGAGTCCAAGGGAAAGTAAAATTGTTGCCGCAGAGAGCAGCAACAGCAGTAGGGAGCAGCAGAAGGAAGTCGTTTCAGTACTTCTTCCACACGACATCTAGCAACTAATCAGCAAGCGTGCGAGCGGCAGCGATGTGCCACTTGCAATCTGAAAGTTTCCCGTGCCACATGCCTGTTCAACACCTTCCTTATTCGCCTGCCCGCAGCGCTCGCGCTTTCCCCCGCCCAGGCTCTGACCGGCACTCTCCCTCTGACACACATGGTTCCTTGGCCGCTTGCCAAGAGCTCCGGAAAGCAGCTTCTGCCGAAGGAGGCTCGCCTCTTGCGGTTACCTTCTCTGAGCTCCGGAGTCCTGGCTTCTGCCTTTCTTGCTCTTAATGCAAGCAGAAAGCTTTTGCACTGCGTCTGGCGAGGAGAACGTGTGACAGGACAGCACATGTTTGTGCAGCTCACCCCTGCCACTGACACAAGCACGGATTTGCAGCACCCTATTCCACCCTTAGTGTGACAGGTTTCTGCGCTGTGCAGGGCATTTCTCTGCATCTGGGAGTCCAAGGGAAAGTAAAATTGTTGTCGCAGAGAGCAGCAACAGCAGTAGGGAGCAGCAGAAGGAAGTCGTGGCCGTACTTCTTCTACAAGACAACTAGAGACTTGTCAGCAAGCGGCTGAGCAGCATCTACGTTCCACTTGCAGTCTGAAAGTTTCCAGTGCCACATGCCTGTTCAACACCTTCCTTATTCGCCTGCCCGCAGCGCTCGCGCTTTCCCCCGCCCGCGCTCTGACCGGCACTCTCCCTCTGACACACATGGTTCCTTGGCCGGTTGCCAAGAGCTCCGGAAAGCAGCTTCTGCCGAAGGAGGCTCGCCTCTTGCGGTTACCTTCTCTGAGCTCCGGAGTCCTGGCTTCTGCCTTTCTTGCTCTTAATGCAAGCAGAAAGCTTTTGCACTGCGTCTGGCGAGGAGAACGTGTGACAGGACAGCACATGTTTGTGCAGCTCACCCCTGCCACTGACACAAGCACGGATTTGCAGCACCCTATTCCACCCTTAGTGTGACAGGTTTCTGCGCTGTGCAGGGCATTTCTCTGCATCTGGGAGTCCAAGGGAAAGTAAAATTGTTGTCGCAGAGAGCAGCAACAGCAGTAGGGAGCAGCAGAAGGAAGTCGTGGCCGTACTTCTTCTACAAGACAACTAGAGACTTGTCAGCAAGCGGCTGAGCAGCATCTACGTTCCACTTGCAGTCTGAAAGTTTCCACTGCCACATGCCTGTTCAACACCTTCCTTATTCGCCTGCCCGCAGCGCTCGCGCTTTCCCCTGCCCGCGCTCTGACCGGCACTCTCCCTCTGACACACATGGTTCCTTGGCCGGTTGCCAAGAGCTCCTGAAAGCAGCTTCTGCCGAAGGAGGCTCGCCTCTTGCGGTTACCTTCTCTGAGCTCCGGAGTCCTGGCTTCTGCCTTTCTTGCTCTTAATGCAAGCAGAAAGCTTTTGCACTGCGTCTGGCGAGGAGAACGTGTGACAGGACAGCACATGTTTGTGCACCTCACCCCTGCCACTGACACAAGCACGGATTTGCAGCACCCTATTCCACCCTTAGTGTGACAGGTTTCTGCGCTGTGCAGGGCATTTCTCTGCATCTGGGAGTCCAAGGGAAAGTAAAATTGTTGCCGCAGAGAGCAGCAACAGCAGTAGGGAGCAGCAGAAGGAAGTCGTTTCAGTACTTCTTCCACACGACATCTAGCAACTAATCAGCAAGCGTGCGACCGGCAGCGATGTGCCACTTGCAATCTGAAAGTTTCCCGTGCCACATGCCTGTTCAACACCTTCCTTATTCGCCTGCCCGCAGCGCTCGCGCTTTCCCCCGCCCGCGCTCTGACCGGCACTCTCCCTCTGACACACATGGTTCCTTGGCCGCTTGCCAAGAGCTCCGGAAAGCAGCTTCTGCCGAAGGAGGCTCGCCTCTTGCGGTTACCTTCTCTGAGCTCCGGAGTCCTGGCTTCTGCCTTTCTTGCTCTTAATGCAAGCAGAAAGCTTTTGCACTGCGTCTGGCGAGGAGAACGTGTGACAGGACAGCACATGTTTGTGCACCTCACCCCTGCCACTGACACAAGCACGGATTTGCAGCACCCTATTCCACCCATGGTGTGACAGGTTTCTGCGCTGTGCAGGGCATTTCTCTGCATCTGGGAGTCCAAGGGAAAGTAAAATTGTTGTCGCAGAGAGCAGCAACAGCAGTAGGGAGCAGCAGAAGGAAGTCGTGGCCGTACTTCTTCTACAAGACAACTAGAGACTTGTCAGCAAGCGGCTGAGCAGCATCTACGTTCCACTTGCAGTCTGAAAGTTTCCAGTGCCACATGCCTGATCAACACCTTCCTTATTCGCCTGCCCGCAGCGCTCGCGCTTTCCCCCGCCCGCGCTCTGACCGGCACTCTCCCTCTGACACACATGGTTCCTTGGCCGGTTGCCAAGAGCTCCGGAAAGCAGCTTCTGCCGAAGGAGGCTCGCCTCTTGCGGTTACCTTCTCTGAGCTCCGGAGTCCTGGCTTCTGCCTTTCTTGCTCTTAATGCAAGCAGAAAGCTTTTGCACTGCGTCTGGCGAGGAGAACGTGTGACAGGACAGCACATGTTTGTGCAGCTCACCCCTGCCACTGACACAAGCACGGATTTGCAGCACCCTATTCCACCCATGGTGTGACAGGTTTCTGCGCTGTGCAGGGCATTTCTCTGCATCTGGGAGTCCAAGGGAAAGTAAAATTGTTGTCGCAGAGAGCAGCAACAGCAGTAGGGAGCAGCAGAAGGAAGTCGTGGCCGTACTTCTTCTACAAGACAACTAGAGACTTGTCAGCAAGCGGCTGAGCAGCATCTATGTTCCACTTGCAGTCTGAAAGTTTCCAGTGCCACATGCCTGATCAACACCTTCCTTATTCGCCTGCCCGCAGCGCTCGCGCTTTCCCCCGCCCGCGCTCTGACCGGCACTCTCCCTCTGACACACATGGTTCCTTGGCCGCTTGCCAAGAGCTCCGGAAAGCAGCTTCTGCCGAAGGAGGCTCGCCTCTTGCGGTTACCTTCTCTGAGCTCCGGAGTCCTGGCTTCTGCCTTTCTTGCTCTTAATGCAAGCAGAAAGCTTTTGCACTGCGTCTGGCGAGGAGAACGTGTGACAGGAGAGCACATGTTTGTGCAGCTCACCCCTGCCACTGACACAAGCACGGATTTGCAGCACCCTATTCCACCCATGGTGTGACAGGTTTCTGCGCTGTGCAGGGCATTTCTCTGCATCTGGGAGTCCAAGGGAAAGTAAAATTGTTGTCGCAGAGAGCAGCAACAGCAGTAGGGAGCAGCAGAAGGAACTCGTGGCCGTACTTCTTCTACAAGACAACTAGAGACTTGTCAGCAAGCGGCTGAGCAGCATCTACGTTCCACTTGCAGTCTGAAAGTTTCCCGTGCCAGATACCTGTTCAACACCTTCCTTATTCGCCTGCCCGCAGCGCTCGCGCTTTCCCCTGCCCGCGCTCTGACCGGCACTCTCCCTCTGACACACATGGTTCCTTGGCCGGTTGCCAAGAGCTCCAGAAAGCAGCTTCTGCCGAAGGAGGCTCGCCTCTTGCGGTTACCTTCTCTGAGCTCCGGAGTCCTGGCTTCTGCCTTTCTTGCTCTTAATGCAAGCAGAAAGCTTTTGCACTGCGTCTGGCGAGGAGAACGTGTGACAGGACAGCACATGTTTGTGCAGCTCACCCCTGCCACTGACACAAGCACGGATTTGAAGCACCCTATTCCACCCTTAGTGTGACAGGTTTCTGCGCTGTGCAGGGCATTTCTCTGCATCTGGGAGTCCAAGGGAAAGTAAAATTGTTGCCGCAGAGAGCAGCAACAGCAGTAGGGAGCAGCAGAAGGAAGTCGTTTCAGTACTTCTTCCACACGACATCTAGCAACTAATCAGCAAGCGTGCGAGCGGCAGCGATGTGCCACTTGCAATCTGAAAGTTTCCCGTGCCACATGCCTGTTCAACACCTTCCTTATTCGCCTGCCCGCAGCGCTCGCGCTTTCCCCCGCCCGCGCTCTGACCGGCACTCTCCCTCTGACACACATGGTTCCTTGGCCGCTTGCCAAGAGCTCCGGAAAGCAGCTTCTGCCGAAGGAGGCTCGCCTCTTGCGGTTACCTTCTCTGAGCTCCGGAGTCCTGGCTTCTGCCTTTCTTGCTCTTAATGCAAGCAGAAAGCTTTTGCACTGCGTCTGGCGAGGAGAACGTGTGACAGGACAGCACATGTTTGTGCAGCTCACCCCTGCCACTGACACAAGCACGGATTTGCAGCACCCTATTCCACCCATGGTGTGACAGGTTTCTGCGCTGTGCAGGGCATTTCTCTGCATCTGGGAGTCCAAGGGAAAGTAAAATTGTTGTCGCAGAGAGCAGCAACAGCAGTAGGGAGCAGCAGAAGGAAGTCTTGCCCGTACTTCTTCTACAAGACAACTAGAGACTTGTCAGCAAGCGGCTGAGCAGCATCTACGTTCCACTTGCAGTCTGAAAGTTTCCAGTGCCACATGCCTGTTCAACACCTTCCTTATTCGCCTGCCCGCAGCGCTCGCGCTTTCCCCCGCCCGCGCTCTGACCGGCACTCTCCCTCTGACACACATGGTTCCTTGGCCGGTTGCCAAGAGCTCCTGAAAGCAGCTTCTGCCGAAGGAGGCTCGCCTCTTGCGGTTACCTTCTCTGAGCTCCGGAGTCCTGGCTTCTGCCTTTCTTGCTCTTAATGCAAGCAGAAAGCTTTTGCACTGCGTCTGGCGAGGAGAACGTGTGACAGGACAGCACATGTTTGTGCAGCTCACCCCTGCCACTGACACAAGCACGGATTTGCAGCACCCTATTCCACCCTTAGTGTGACAGGTTTCTGCGCTGTGCAGGGCATTTCTCTGCATCTGGGAGTCCAAGGGAAAGTAAAATTGTTGCCGCAGAGAGCAGCAACAGCAGTAGGGAGCAGCAGAAGGAAGTCGTTTCAGTACTTCTTCCACACGACATCTAGCAACTAATCAGCAAGCGTGCGAGCGGCAGCGATGTGCCACTTGCAATCTGAAAGTTTCCCGTGCCACATGCCTGTTCAACACCTTCCTTATTCGCCTGCCCGCAGCGCTCGCGCTTTCCCCCGCCCGCGCTCTGACCGGCACTCTCCCTCTGACACACATGGTTCCTTGGCCGCTTGCCAAGAGCTCCGGAAAGCAGCTTCTGCCGAAGGAGGCTCGCCTCTTGCGGTTACCTTCTCTGAGCTCCGGAGTCCTGGCTTCTGCCTTTCTTGCTCTTAATGCAAGCAGAAAGCTTTTGCACTGCGTCTGGCGAGGAGAACGTGTGACAGGACAGCACATGTTTGTGCAGCTCACCCCTGCCACTGACACAAGCACGGATTTGCAGCACCCTATTCCACCCATGGTGTGACAGGTTTCTGCGCTGTGCAGGGCATTTCTCTGCATCTGGGAGTCCAAGGGAAAGTAAAATTGTTGTCGCAGAGAGCAGCAACAGCAGTAGGGAGCAGCAGAAGGAAGTCTTGCCCGTACTTCTTCTACAAGACAACTAGAGACTTGTCAGCAAGCGGCTGAGCAGCATCTACGTTCCACTTGCAGTCTGAAAGTTTCCAGTGCCACATGCCTGTTCAACACCTTCCTTATTCGCCTGCCCGCAGCGCTCGCGCTTTCCCCCGCCCGCGCTCTGACCGGCACTCTCCCTCTGACACACATGGTTCCTTGGCCGGTTGCCAAGAGCTCCGGAAAGCACCTTCTGCCGAAGGAGGCTCGCCTCTTGTGGTTACCTTCTCTGAGCTCCGGAGTCCTGGCTTCTGCCTTTCTTGCTCTTAATGCAAGCAGAAAGCTTTTGCACTGCGTCTGGCGAGGAGAACGTGTGACAGGAGAGCACATGTTTGTGCAGCTCACCCCTGCCACTGACACAAGCACGGATTTGCAGCACCCTATTCCACCCATGGTGTGACAGGTTTCTGCGCTGTGCAGGGCATTTCTCTGCATCTGGGAGTCCAAGGGAAAGTAAAATTGTTGTCGCAGAGAGCAGCAACAGCAGTAGGGAGCAGCAGAAGGAACTCGTGGCCGTACTTCTTCTACAAGACAACTAGAGACTTGTCAGCAAGCGGCTGAGCAGCATCTACGTTCCACTTGCAGTCTGAAAGTTTCCCGTGCCACATACCTGTTCAACACCTTCCTTATTCGCCTGCCCGCAGCGCTCGCGCTTTCCCCTGCCCGCGCTCTGACCGGCACTCTCCCTCTGACACACATGGTTCCTTGGCCGGTTGCCAAGAGCTCCTGAAAGCAGCTTCTGCCGAAGGAGGCTCGCCTCTTGCGGTTACCTTCTCTGAGCTCCGGAGTCCTGGCTTCTGCCTTTCTTGCTCTTAATGCAAGCAGAAAGCTTTTGCACTGCGTCTGGCGAGGAGAACGTGTGACAGGACAGCACATGTTTGTGCAGCTCACCCCTGCCACTGACACAAGCACGGATTTGCAGCACCCTATTCCACCCTTAGTGTGACAGGTTTCTGCGCTGTGCAGGGCATTTCTCTGCATCTGGGAGTCCAAGGGAAAGTAAAATTGTTGCCGCAGAGAGCAGCAACAGCAGTAGGGAGCAGCAGAAGGAAGTCGTTTCAGTACTTCTTCCACACGACATCTAGCAACTAATCAGCAAGCGTGTGAGTGGCAGCGATGTGCCACTTGCAATCTGAAAGTTTCCCGTGCCACATGCCTGTTCAACACCTTCCTTATTCGCCTGCCCGCAGCGCTCGCGCTTTCCCCCGCCCGCGCTCTGACCGGCACTCTCCCTCTGACACACATGGTTCCTTGGCCGGTTGCCAAGAGCTCCGGAAAGCAGCTTCTGCCGAAGGAGGCTCGCCTCTTGCGGTTACCTTCTCTGAGCTCCGGAGTCCTGGCTTCTGCCTTTCTTGCTCTTAATGCAAGCAGAAAGCTTTTGCACTGCGTCTGGCGAGGAGAACGTGTGACAGGACAGCACATGTTTGTGCAGCTCACCCCTGCCACTGACACAAGCACGGATTTGCAGCACCCTATTCCACCCTTAGTGTGACAGGTTTCTGCGCTGTGCAGGGCATTTCTCTGCATCTGGGAGTCCAAGGGAAAGTAAAATTGTTGCCGCAGAGAGCAGCAACAGCAGTAGGGAGCAGCAGAAGGAAGTCGTTTCAGTACTTCTTGCACACGACATCTAGCAACTAATCAGCAAGCGTGCGAGCAGCAGCGATGTGCCACTTGCAATCTGAAAGTTTCCCGTGCCACATGCCTGTTCAACACCTTCCTTATTCGCCTGCCCGCAGCGCTCGCGCTTTCCCCCGCCCGGGCTCTGACCGGCACTCTCCCTCTGACACACATGGTTCCTTGGCCGCTTGCCAAGAGCTCCGGAAAGCAGCTTCTGCCGAAGGAGGCTCGCCTCTTGCGGTTACCTTCTCTGAGCTCCGGAGTCCTGGCTTCTGCCTTTCTTGCTCTTAATGCAAGCAGAAAGCTTTTGCACTGCGTCTGGCGAGGAGAACGTGTGACAGGACAGCACATGTTTGTGCAGCTCACCCCTGCCACTGACACAAGCACGGATTTGCAGCACCCTATTCCACCCATGGTGTGACAGGTTTCTGCGCTGTGCAGGGCATTTCTCTGCATCTGGGAGTCCAAGGGAAAGTAAAATTGTTGTCGCAGAGAGCAGCAACAGCAGTAGGGAGCAGCAGAAGGAAGTCGTGGCCGTACTTCTTCTACAAGACAACTAGAGACTTGTCAGCAAGCGGCTGAGCAGCATCTACGTTCCACTTGCAGTCTGAAAGTTTCCAGTGCCACATGCCTGTTCAACACCTTCCTTATTCGCCTGCCCGCAGCGCTCGCGCTTTCCCCCGCCCGCGCTCTGACCGGCACTCTCCCTCTGACACACATGGTTCCTTGGCCGGTTGCCAAGAGCTCCGGAAAGCAGCTTCTGCCGAAGGAGGCTCGCCTCTTGCGGTTACCTTCTCTGAGCTCCGGAGTCCTGGCTTCTGCCTTTCTTGCTCTTAATGCAAGCAGAAAGCTTTTGCACTGCGTCTGGCGAGGAGAACGTGTGACAGGACAGCACATGTTTGTGCAGCTCACCCCTGCCACTGACACAAGCACGGATTTGCAGCACCCTATTCCACCCTTAGTGTGACAGGTTTCTGCGCTGTGCAGGGCATTTCTCTGCATCTGGGAGTCCAAGGGAAAGTAAAATTGTTGTCGCAGAGAGCAGCAACAGCAGTAGGGAGCAGCAGAAGGAAGTCGTGGCCGTACTTCTTCTACAAGACAACTAGAGACTTGTCAGCAAGCGGCTGAGCAGCATCTACGTTCCACTTGCAGTCTGAAAGTTTCCAGTGCCACATGCCTGTTCAACACCTTCCTTATTCGCCTGCCCGCAGCGCTCGTGCTTTCCCCTGCCCGCGCTCTGACCGGCACTCTCGCTCTGACACACATGGTTCCTTGGCCGGTTGCCAAGAGCTCCGGAAAGCAGCTTCTGCCGAAGGAGGCTCGCCTCTTGCGGTTACCTTCTCTGAGCTCCGGAGTCCTGGCTTCTGCCTTTCTTGCTCTTAATGCAAGCAGAAAGCTTTTGCACTGCGTCTGGCGAGGAGAACGTGTGACAGGACAGCACATGTTTGTGCAGCTCACCCCTGCCACTGACACAAGCACGGATTTGCAGCACCCTATTCCACCCTTAGTGTGACAGGTTTCTGCGCTGTGCAGGGCATTTCTCTGCATCTGGGAGTCCAAGGGAAAGTAAAATTGTTGCCGCAGAGAGCAGCAACAGCAGTAGGGAGCAGCAGAAGGAAGTCGTTTCAGTACTTCTTCCACACGACATCTAGCAACTAATCAGCAAGCGTGCGAGCGGCAGCGATGTGCCACTTGCAATCTGAAAGTTTCCCGTGCCACATGCCTGTTCAACACCTTCCTTATTCGCCTGCCCGCAGCGCTCGCGCTTTCCCCCGCCCGCGCTCTGACCGGCACTCTCCCTCTGACACACATGGTTCCTTGGCCGCTTGCCAAGAGCTCCGGAAAGCAGCTTCTGCCGAAGGAGGCTCGCCTCTTGCGGTTACCTTCTCTGAGCTCCGGAGTCCTGGCTTCTGCCTTTCTTGCTCTTAATGCAAGCAGAAAGCTTTTGCACTGCGTCTGGCGAGGAGAACGTGTGACAGGACAGCACATGTTTGTGCAGCTCACCCCTGCCACTGACACAAGCACGGATTTGCAGCACCCTATTCCACCCATGGTGTGACAGGTTTCTGCGCTGTGCAGGGCATTTCTCTGCATCTGGGAGTCCAAGGGAAAGTAAAATTGTTGTCGCAGAGAGCAGCAACAGCAGTAGGGAGCAGCAGAAGGAAGTCGTGGCCGTACTTCTTCTACAAGACAACTAGAGACTTGTCAGCAAGCGGCTGAGCAGCATCTACGTTCCACTTGCAGTCTGAAAGTTTCCAGTGCCACATGCCTGATCAACACCTTCCTTATTCGCCTGCCCGCAGCGCTCGCGCTTTCCCCCGCCCGCGCTCTGACCGGCACTCTCCCTCTGACACACATGGTTCCTTGGCCGGTTGCCAAGAGCTCCGGAAAGCAGCTTCTGCCGAAGGAGGCTCGCCTCTTGCGGTTACCTTCTCTGAGCTCCGGAGTCCTGGCTTCTGCCTTTCTTGCTCTTAATGCAAGCAGAAAGCTTTTGCACTGCGTCTGGCGAGGAGAACGTGTGACAGGACAGCACATGTTTGTGCAGCTCACCCCTGCCACTGACACAAGCACGGATTTGCAGCACCCTATTCCACCCTTAGTGTGACAGGTTTCTGCGCTGTGCAGGGCATTTCTCTGCATCTGGGAGTCCAAGGGAAAGTAAAATTGTTGTCGCAGAGAGCAGCAACAGCAGTAGGGAGCAGCAGAAGGAAGTCGTGGCCGTACTTCTTCTACAAGACAACTAGAGACTTGTCAGCAAGCGGCTGAGCAGCATCTACGTTCCACTTGCAGTCTGAAAGTTTCCAGTGCCACATGCCTGTTCAACACCTTCCTTATTCGCCTGCCCGCAGCGCTCGCGCTTTCCCCTGCCCGCGCTCTGACCGGCACTCTCCCTCTGACACACATGGTTCCTTGGCCGGTTGCCAAGAGCTCCGGAAAGCACCTTCTGCCGAAGGAGGCTCGCCTCTTGCGGTTACCTTCTCTGAGCTCCGGAGTCCTGGCTTCTGCCTTTCTTGCTCTTAATGCAAGCAGAAAGCTTTTGCACTGCGTCTGGCGAGGAGAACGTGTGACAGGACAGCACATGTTTGTGCAGCTCACCCCTGCCACTGACACAAGCACGGATTTGCAGCACCCTATTCCACCCATGGTGTGACAGGTTTCTGCGCTGTGCAGGGCATTTCTCTGCATCTGGGAGTCCAAGGGAAAGTAAAATTGTTGTCGCAGAGAGCAGCAACAGCAGTAGGGAGCAGCAGAAGGAAGTCGTGGCCGTACTTCTTCTACAAGACAACTAGAGACTTGTCAGCAAGCGGCTGAGCAGCATCTACGTTCCACTTGCAGTCTGAAAGTTTCCCGTGCCAGATACCTGTTCAACACCTTCCTTATTCGCCTGCCCGCAGCGCTCGCGCTTTCCCCTGCCCGCGCTCTGACCGGCACTCTCCCTCTGACACACATGGTTCCTTGGCCGGTTGCCAAGAGCTCCTGAAAGCAGCTTCTGCCGAAGGAGGCTCGCCTCTTGCGGTTACCTTCTCTGAGCTCCGGAGTCCTGGCTTCTGCCTTTCTTGCTCTTAATGCAAGCAGAAAGCTTTTGCACTGCGTCTGGCGAGGAGAACGTGTGACAGGACAGCACATGTTTGTGCAGCTCACCCCTGCCACTGACACAAGCACGGATTTGCAGCACCCTATTCCACCCTTAGTGTGACAGGTTTCTGCGCTGTGCAGGGCATTTCTCTGCATCTGGGAGTCCAAGGGAAAGTAAAATTGTTGTCGCAGAGAGCAGCAACAGCAGTAGGGAGCAGCAGAAGGAAGTCGTTTCAGTACTTCTTCCACACGACATCTAGCAACTAATCAGCAAGCGTGCGAGCGGCAGCGATGTGCCACTTGCAATCTGAAAGTTTCCCGTGCCACATGCCTGTTCAACACCTTCCTTATTCGCCTGCCCGCAGCGCTCGCGCTTTCCCCCGCCCGCGCTCTGACCGGCACTCTCCCTCTGACACACATGGTTCCTTGGCCGCTTGCCAAGAGCTCCGGAAAGCAGCTTCTGCCGAAGGAGGCTCGCCTCTTGCGGTTACCTTCTCTGAGCTCCGGAGTCCTGGCTTCTGCCTTTCTTGCTCTTAATGCAAGCGGAAAGCTTTTGCACTGCGTCTGGCGAGGAGAACGTGTGACAGGACAGCACATGTTTGTGCAGCTCACCCCTGCCACTGACACAAGCACGGATTTGCAGCACCCTATTCCACCCATGGTGTGACAGGTTTCTGCGCTGTGCAGGGCATTTCTCTGCATCTGGGAGTCCAAGGGAAAGTAAAATTGTTGCCGCAGAGAGCAGCAACAGCAGTAGGGAGCAGCAGAAGGAAGTCGTTTCAGTACTTCTTCTACACGACATCTAGCAACTAATCAGCAAGCGTGCGAGCGGCAGCGATGTGCCACTTGCAATCTGAAAGTTTCCCGTGCCACATGCCTGTTCAACACCTTCCTTATTCGCCTGCCCGCAGCGCTCGCGCTTTCCCCCGCCCGCGCTCTGACCGGCACTCTCCCTCTGACACACATGGTTCCTTGGCCGGTTGCCAAGAGCTCCGGAAAGCAGCTTCTGCCGAAGGAGGCTCGCCTCTTGCGGTTACCTTCTCTGAGCTCCGGAGTCCTGGCTTCTGCCTTTCTTGCTCTTAATGCAAGCAGAAAGCTTTTGCACTGCGTCTGGCGAGGAGAACGTGTGACAGGACAGCACATGTTTGTGCAGCTCACCCCTGCCACTGACACAAGCACGGATTTGCAGCACCCTATTCCACCCATGGTGTGACAGGTTTCTGCGCTGTGCAGGGCATTTCTCTGCATCTGGGAGTCCAAGGGAAAGTAAAATTGTTGTCGCAGAGAGCAGCAACAGCAGTAGGGAGCAGCAGAAGGAAGTCGTGGCCGTACTTCTTCTACAAGACAACTAGAGACTTGTCAGCAAGCGGCTGAGCAGCATCTACGTTCCACTTGCAGTCTGAAAGTTTCCAGTGCCACATGCCTGATCAACACCTTCCTTATTCGCCTGCCTGCAGCGCTCGCGCTTTCCCCCGCCCGCGCTCTGACCGGCACTCTCCCTCTGACACACATGGTTCCTTGGCCGCTTGCCAAGAGCTCCGGAAAGCAGCTTCTGCCGAAGGAGGCTCGCCTCTTGCGGTTACCTTCTCTGAGCTCCGGAGTCCTGGCTTCTGCCTTTCTTGCTCTTAATGCAAGCAGAAAGCTTTTGCACTGCGTCTGGCGAGGAGAACGTGTGACAGGACAGCACATGTTTGTGCAGCTCACCCCTGCCACTGACACAAGCACGGATTTGCAGCACCCTATTCCACCCTTAGTGTGACAGGTTTCTGCGCTGTGCAGGGCATTTCTCTGCATCTGGGAGTCCAAGGGAAAGTAAAATTGTTGTCGCAGAGAGCAGCAACAGCAGTAGGGAGCAGCAGAAGGAAGTCGTGGCCGTACTTCTTCTACAAGACAACTAGAGACTTGTCAGCAAGCGGCTGAGCAGCATCTACGTTCCACTTGCAGTCTGAAAGTTTCCAGTGCCACATGCCTGTTCAACACCTTCCTTATTCGCCTGCCCGCAGCGCTCGCGCTTTCCCCTGCCCGCGCTCTGACCGGCACTCTCCCTCTGACACACATGGTTCCTTGGCCGGTTGCCAAGAGCTCCTGAAAGCAGCTTCTGCCGAAGGAGGCTCGCCTCTTGCGGTTACCTTCTCTGAGCTCCGGAGTCCTGGCTTCTGCCTTTCTTGCTCTTAATGCAAGCAGAAAGCTTTTGCACTGCGTCTGGCGAGGAGAACGTGTGACAGGACAGCACATGTTTGTGCAGCTCACCCCTGCCACTGACACAAGCACGGATTTCCAGCACCCTATTCCACCCTTAGTGTGACAGGTTTCTGCGCTGTGCAGGGCATTTCTCTGCATCTGGGAGTCCAAGGGAAAGTAAAATTGTTGCCGCAGAGAGCAGCAACAGCAGTAGGGAGCAGCAGAAGGAAGTCGTTTCAGTACTTATTCCACACGACATCTAGCAACTAATCAGCAAGCGTGCGACCGGCAGCGATGTGCCACTTGCAATCTGAAAGTTTCCCGTGCCACATGCCTGTTCAACACCTTCCTTATTCGCCTGCCCGCAGCGCTCGCGCTTTCCCCCGCCCGCGCTCTGACCGGCACTCTCCCTCTGACACACATGGTTCCTTGGCCGGTTGCCAAGAGCTCCGGAAAGCACCTTCTGCCGAAGGAGGCTCGCCTCTTGCGGTTACCTTCTCTGAGCTCCGGAGTCCTGGCTTCTGCCTTTCTTGCTCTTAATGCAAGCAGAAAGCTTTTGCACTGCGTCTGGCGAGGAGAACGTGTGACAGGACAGCACATGTTTGTGCAGCTCACCCCTGCCACTGACACAAGCACGGATTTGCAGCACCCTATTCCACCCATGGTGTGACAGGTTTCTGCGCTGTGCAGGGCATTTCTCTGCATCTGGGAGTCCAAGGGAAAGTAAAATTGTTGTCGCAGAGAGCAGCAACAGCAGTAGGGAGCAGCAGAAGGAAGTCTTGCCCGTACTTCTTCTACAAGACAACTAGAGACTTGTCAGCAAGCGGCTGAGCAGCATCTACGTTCCACTTGCAGTCTGAAAGTTTCCAGTGCCACATGCCTGTTCAACACCTTCCTTATTCGCCTGCCCGCAGCGCTCGCGCTTTCCCCCGCCCGCGCTCTGACCGGCACTCTCCCTCTGACACACATGGTTCCTTGGCCGGTTGCCAAGAGCTCCGGAAAGCAGCTTCTGCCGAAGGAGGCTCGCCTCTTGCGGTTACCTTCTCTGAGCTCCGGAGTCCTGGCTTCTGCCTTTCTTGCTCTTAATGCAAGCAGAAAGCTTTTGCACTGCGTCTGGCGAGGAGAACGTGTGACAGGACAGCACATGTTTGTGCAGCTCACCCCTGCCACTGACACAAGCACGGATTTGCAGCACCCTATTCCACCCATGGTGTGACAGGTTTCTGCGCTGTGCAGGGCATTTCTCTGCATCTGGGAGTCCACGGGAAAGTAAAATTGTTGTCGCAGAGAGCAGCAACAGCAGTAGGGAGCAGCAGAAGGAAGTCGTGGCCGTACTTCTTCTACAAGACAACTAGAGACTTGTCAGCAAGCGGCTGAGCAGCATCTACGTTCCACTTGCAGTCTGAAAGTTTCCCGTGCCAGATACCTGTTCAACACCTTCCTTATTCGCCTGCCCGCAGCGCTCGCGCTTTCCCCTGCCCGCGCTCTGACCGGCACTCTCCCTCTGACACACATGGTTCCTTGGCCGGTTGCCAAGAGCTCCTGAAAGCAGCTTCTGCCGAAGGAGGCTCGCCTCTTGCGGTTACCTTCTCTGAGCTCCGGAGTCCTGGCTTCTGCCTTTCTTGCTCTTAATGCAAGCAGAAAGCTTTTGCACTGCGTCTGGCGAGGAGAACGTGTGACAGGACAGCACATGTTTGTGCAGCTCACCCCTGCCACTGACACAAGCACGGATTTGCAGCACCCTATTCCACCCTTAGTGTGACAGGTTTCTGCGCTGTGCAGGGCATTTCTCTGCATCTGGGAGTCCAAGGGAAAGTAAAATTGTTGTCGCAGAGAGCAGCAACAGCAGTAGGGAGCAGCAGAAGGAAGTCGTTTCAGTACTTCTTCCACACGACATCTAGCAACTAATCAGCAAGCGTGCGAGCGGCAGCGATGTGCCACTTGCAATCTGAAAGTTTCCCGTGCCACATGCCTGTTCAACACCTTCCTTATTCGCCTGCCCGCAGCGCTCGCGCTTTCCCCCGCCCGCGCTCTGACCGGCACTCTCCCTCTGACACACATGGTTCCTTGGCCGCTTGCCAAGAGCTCCGGAAAGCAGCTTCTGCCGAAGGAGGCTCGCCTCTTGCGGTTACCTTCTCTGAGCTCCGGAGTCCTGGCTTCTGCCTTTCTTGCTCTTAATGCAAGCAGAAAGCTTTTGCACTGCGTCTGGCGAGGAGAACGTGTGACAGGACAGCACATGTTTGTGCAGCTCACCCCTGCCACTGACACAAGCACGGATTTGCAGCACCCTATTCCACCCTTAGTGTGACAGGTTTCTGCGCTGTGCAGGGCATTTCTCTGCATCTGGGAGTCCAAGGGAAAGTAAAATTGTTGTCGCAGAGAGCAGCAACAGCAGTAGGGAGCAGCAGAAGGAAGTCGTTTCAGTACTTCTTCCACACGACATCTAGCAACTAATCAGCAAGCGTGCGAGCGGCAGCGATGTGCCACTTGCAATCTGAAAGTTTCCCGTGCCACATGCCTGTTCAACACCTTCCTTATTCGCCTGCCCGCAGCGCTCGCGCTTTCCCCCGCCCGCGCTCTGACCGGCACTCTCCCTCTGACACACATGGTTCCTTGGCCGCTTGCCAAGAGCTCCGGAAAGCAGCTTCTGCCGAAGGAGGCTCGCCTCTTGCGGTTACCTTCTCTGAGCTCCGGAGTCCTGGCTTCTGCCTTTCTTGCTCTTAATGCAAGCAGAAAGCTTTTGCACTGCGTCTGGCGAGGAGAACGTGTGACAGGACAGCACATGTTTGTGCAGCTCACCCCTGCCACTGACACAAGCACGGATTTGCAGCACCCTATTCCACCCATGGTGTGACAGGTTTCTGCGCTGTGCAGGGCATTTCTCTGCATCTGGGAGTCCAAGGGAAAGTAAAATTGTTGTCGCAGAGAGCAGCAACAGCAGTAGGGAGCAGCAGAAGGAAGTCGTGGCCGTACTTCTTCTACAAGACAACTAGAGACTTGTCAGCAAGCGGCTGAGCAGCATCTACGTTCCACTTGCAGTCTGAAAGTTTCCAGTGCCACATGCCTGATCAACACCTTCCTTATTCGCCTGCCCGCAGCGCTCGCGCTTTCCCCCGCCCGCGCTCTGACCGGCACTCTCCCTCTGACACACATGGTTCCTTGGCCGGTTGCCAAGAGCTCCTGAAAGCAGCTTCTGCCGAAGGAGGCTCGCCTCTTGCGGTTACCTTCTCTGAGCTCCGGAGTCCTGGCTTCTGCCTTTCTTGCTCTTAATGCAAGCAGAAAGCTTTTGCACTGCGTCTGGCGAGGAGAACGTGTGACAGGACAGCACATGTTTGTGCAGCTCACCCCTGCCACTGACACAAGCACGGATTTGCAGCACCCTATTCCACCCTTAGTGTGACAGGTTTCTGCGCTGTGCAGGGCATTTCTCTGCATCTGGGAGTCCAAGGGAAAGTAAAATTGTTGTCGCAGAGAGCAGCAACAGCAGTAGGGAGCAGCAGAAGGAAGTCGTTTCAGTACTTCTTCCACACGACATCTAGCAACTAATCAGCAAGCGTGCGAGCGGCAGCGATGTGCCACTTGCAATCTGAAAGTTTCCCGTGCCACATGCCTGTTCAACACCTTCCTTATTCGCCTGCCCGCAGCGCTCGCGCTTTCCCCCGCCCGCGCTCTGACCGGCACTCTCCCTCTGACACACATGGTTCCTTGGCCGCTTGCCAAGAGCTCCGGAAAGCAGCTTCTGCCGAAGGAAGCTCGCCTCTTGCGGTTACCTTCTCTGAGCTCCGGAGTCCTGGCTTCTGCCTTTCTTGCTCTTAATGCAAGCAGAAAGCTTTTGCACTGCGTCTGGCGAGGAGAACGTGTGACAGGACAGCACATGTTTGTGCAGCTCACCCCTGCCACTGACACAAGCACGGATTTGCAGCACCCTATTCCACCCTTAGTGTGACAGGTTTCTGCGCTGTGCAGGGCATTTCTCTGCATCTGGGAGTCCAAGGGAAAGTAAAATTGTTGCCGCAGAGAGCAGCAACAGCAGTAGGGAGCAGCAGAAGGAAGTCGTTTCAGTACTTCTTCCACACGACATCTAGCAACTAATCAGCAAGCGTGCGAGCGGCAGCGATGTGCCACTTGCAATCTGAAAGTTTCCCGTGCCACATGCCTGTTCAACACCTTCCTTATTCGCCTGCCCGCAGCGCTCGCGCTTTCCCCCGCCCGCGCTCTGACCGGCACTCTCCCTCTGACACACATGGTTCCTTGGCCGCTTGCCAAGAGCTCCGGAAAGCAGCTTCTGCCGAAGGAGGCTCGCCTCTTGCGGTTACCTTCTCTGAGCTCCGGAGTCCTGGCTTCTGCCTTTCTTGCTCTTAATGCAAGCAGAAAGCTTTTGCACTGCGTCTGGCGAGGAGAACGTGTGACAGGACAGCACATGTTTGTGCAGCTCACCCCTGCCACTGACACAAGCACGGATTTGCAGCACCCTATTCCACCCATGGTGTGACAGGTTTCTGCGCTGTGCAGGGCATTTCTCTGCATCTGGGAGTCCAAGGGAAAGTAAAATTGTTGTCGCAGAGAGCAGCAACAGCAGTAGGGAGCAGCAGAAGGAAGTCGTGGCCGTACTTCTTCTACAAGACAACTAGAGACTTGTCAGCAAGCGGCTGAGCAGCATCTACGTTCCACTTGCAGTCTGAAAGTTTCCAGTGCCACATGCCTGATCAACACCTTCCTTATTCGCCTGCCCGCAGCGCTCGCGCTTTCCCCCGCCCGCGCTCTGACCGGCACTCTCCCTCTGACACACATGGTTCCTTGGCCGCTTGCCAAGAGCTCCGGAAAGCAGCTTCTGCCGAAGGAGGCTCGCCTCTTGCGGTTACCTTCTCTGAGCTCCGGAGTCCTGGCTTCTGCCTTTCTTGCTCTTAATGCAAGCAGAAAGCTTTTGCACTGCGTCTGGCGAGGAGAACGTGTGACAGGACAGCACATGTTTGTGCAGCTCACCCCTGCCACTGACACAAGCACGGATTTGCAGCACCCTATTCCACCCTTAGTGTGACAGGTTTCTGCGCTGTGCAGGGCATTTCTCTGCATCTGGGAGTCCAAGGGAAAGTAAAATTGTTGTCGCAGAGAGCAGCAACAGCAGTAGGGAGCAGCAGAAGGAAGTCGTGGCCGTACTTCTTCTACAAGACAACTAGAGACTTGTCAGCAAGCGGCTGAGCAGCATCTACGTTCCACTTGCAGTCTGAAAGTTTCCAGTGCCACATGCCTGTTCAACACCTTCCTTATTCGCCTGCCCGCAGCGCTCGCGCTTTCCCCTGCCCGCGCTCTGACCGGCACTCTCCCTCTGACACACATGGTTCCTTGGCCGGTTGCCAAGAGCTCCGGAAAGCACCTTCTGCCGAAGGAGGCTCGCCTCTTGCGGTTACCTTCTCTGAGCTCCGGAGTCCTGGCTTCTGCCTTTCTTGCTCTTAATGCAAGCAGAAAGCTTTTGCACTGCGTCTGGCGAGGAGAACGTGTGACAGGACAGCACATGTTTGTGCAGCTCACCCCTGCCACTGACACAAGCACGGATTTGCAGCACCCTATTCCACCCATGGTGTGACAGGTTTCTGCGCTGTGCAGGGCATTTCTCTGCATCTGGGAGTCCAAGGGAAAGTAAAATTGTTGTCGCAGAGAGCAGCAACAGCAGTAGGGAGCAGCAGAAGGAAGTCGTGGCCGTACTTCTTCTACAAGACAACTAGAGACTTGTCAGCAAGCGGCTGAGCAGCATCTACGTTCCACTTGCAGTCTGAAAGTTTCCCGTGCCAGATACCTGTTCAACACCTTCCTTATTCGCCTGCCCGCAGCGCTCGCGCTTTCCCCTGCCCGCGCTCTGACCGGCACTCTCCCTCTGACACACATGGTTCCTTGGCCGGTTGCCAAGAGCTCCTGAAAGCAGCTTCTGCCGAAGGAGGCTCGCCTCTTGCGGTTACCTTCTCTGAGCTCCGGAGTCCTGGCTTCTGCCTTTCTTGCTCTTAATGCAAGCAGAAAGCTTTTGCACTGCGTCTGGCGAGGAGAACGTGTGACAGGACAGCACATGTTTGTGCAGCTCACCCCTGCCACTGACACAAGCACGGATTTGCAGCACCCTATTCCACCCTTAGTGTGACAGGTTTCTGCGCTGTGCAGGGCATTTCTCTGCATCTGGGAGTCCAAGGGAAAGTAAAATTGTTGCCGCAGAGAGCAGCAACAGCAGTAGGGAGCAGCAGAAGGAAGTCGTTTCAGTACTTCTTCCACACGACATCTAGCAACTAATCAGCAAGCGTGCGAGCGGCAGCGATGTGCCACTTGCAATCTGAAAGTTTCCCGTGCCACATGCCTGTTCAACACCTTCCTTATTCGCCTGCCCGCAGCGCTCGCGCTTTCCCCCGCCCGCGCTCTGACCGGCACTCTCCCTCTGACACACATGGTTCCTTGGCCGCTTGCCAAGAGCTCCGGAAAGCAGCTTCTGCCGAAGGAGGCTCGCCTCTTGCGGTTACCTTCTCTGAGCTCCGGAGTCCTGGCTTCTGCCTTTCTTGCTCTTAATGCAAGCAGAAAGCTTTTGCACTGCGTCTGGCGAGGAGAACGTGTGACAGGACAGCACATGTTTGTGCAGCTCACCCCTGCCACTGACACAAGCACGGATTTGCAGCACCCTATTCCACCCTTAGTGTGACAGGTTTCTGCGCTGTGCAGGGCATTTCTCTGCATCTGGGAGTCCAAGGGAAAGTAAAATTGTTGCCGCAGAGAGCAGCAACAGCAGTAGGGAGCAGCAGAAGGAAGTCGTTTCAGTACTTCTTCCACACGACATCTAGCAACTAATCAGCAAGCGTGCGAGCGGCAGCGATGTGCCACTTGCAATCTGAAAGTTTCCCGTGCCACATGCCTGTTCAACACCTTCCTTATTCGCCTGCCCGCAACGCTCGCGCTTTCCCCCGCCCGCGCTCTGACCGGCACTCTCCCTCTGACACACATGGTTCCTTGGCCGCTTGCCAAGAGCTCCGGAAAGCAGCTTCTGCCGAAGGAGGCTCGCCTCTTGCGGTTACCTTCTCTGAGCTCCGGAGTCCTGGCTTCTGCCTTTCTTGCTCTTAATGCAAGCAGAAAGCTTTTGCACTGCGTCTGGCGAGGAGAACGTGTGACAGGACAGCACATGTTTGTGCAGCTCACCCCTGCCACTGACACAAGCACGGATTTGCAGCACCCTATTCCACCCATGGTGTGACAGGTTTCTGCGCTGTGCAGGGCATTTCTCTGCATCTGGGAGTCCAAGGGAAAGTAAAATTGTTGTCGCAGAGAGCAGCAACAGCAGTAGGGAGCAGCAGAAGGAAGTCGTGGCCGTACTTCTTCTACAAGACAACTAGAGACTTGTCAGCAAGCGGCTGAGCAGCATCTACGTTCCACTTGCAGTCTGAAAGTTTCCAGTGCCACATGCCTGATCAACACCTTCCTTATTCGCCTGCCCGCAGCGCTCGCGCTTTCCCCCGCCCGCGCTCTGACCGGCACTCTCCCTCTGACACACATGGTTCCTTGGCCGCTTGCCAAGAGCTCCGGAAAGCAGCTTCTGCCGAAGGAGGCTCGCCTCTTGCGGTTACCTTCTCTGAGCTCCGGAGTCCTGGCTTCTGCCTTTCTTGCTCTTAATGCAAGCAGAAAGCTTTTGCACTGCGTCTGGCGAGGAGAACGTGTGACAGGACAGCACATGTTTGTGCAGCTCACCCCTGCCACTGACACAAGCACGGATTTGCAGCACCCTATTCCACCCTTAGTGTGACAGGTTTCTGCGCTGTGCAGGGCATTTCTCTGCATCTGGGAGTCCAAGGGAAAGTAAAATTGTTGTCGCAGAGAGCAGCAACAGCAGTAGGGAGCAGCAGAAGGAAGTCGTGGCCGTACTTCTTCTACAAGACAACTAGAGACTTGTCAGCAAGCGGCTGAGCAGCATCTACGTTCCACTTGCAGTCTGAAAGTTTCCAGTGCCACATGCCTGTTCAACACCTTCCTTATTCGCCTGCCCGCAGCGCTCGCGCTTTCCCCTGCCCGCGCTCTGACCGGCACTCTCCCTCTGACACACATGGTTCCTTGGCCGGTTGCCAAGAGCTCCGGAAAGCACCTTCTGCCGAAGGAGGCTCGCCTCTTGCGGTTACCTTCTCTGAGCTCCGGAGTCCTGGCTTCTGCCTTTCTTGCTCTTAATGCAAGCAGAAAGCTTTTGCACTGCGTCTGGCGAGGAGAACGTGTGACAGGACAGCACATGTTTGTGCAGCTCACCCCTGCCACTGACACAAGCACGGATTTGCAGCACCCTATTCCACCCATGGTGTGACAGGTTTCTGCGCTGTGCAGGGCATTTCTCTGCATCTGGGAGTCCAAGGGAAAGTAAAATTGTTGTCGCAGAGAGCAGCAACAGCAGTAGGGAGCAGCAGAAGGAAGTCGTGGCCGTACTTCTTCTACAAGACAACTAGAGACTTGTCAGCAAGCGGCTGAGCAGCATCTACGTTCCACTTGCAGTCTGAAAGTTTCCCGTGCCAGATACCTGTTCAACACCTTCCTTATTCGCCTGCCCGCAGCGCTCGCGCTTTCCCCTGCCCGCGCTCTGACCGGCACTCTCCCTCTGACACACATGGTTCCTTGGCCGGTTGCCAAGAGCTCCTGAAAGCAGCTTCTGCCGAAGGAGGCTCGCCTCTTGCGGTTACCTTCTCTGAGCTCCGGAGTCCTGGCTTCTGCCTTTCTTGCTCTTAATGCAAGCAGAAAGCTTTTGCACTGCGTCTGGCGAGGAGAACGTGTGACAGGACAGCACATGTTTGTGCAGCTCACCCCTGCCACTGACACAAGCACGGATTTGCAGCACCCTATTCCACCCTTAGTGTGACAGGTTTCTGCGCTGTGCAGGGCATTTCTCTGCATCTGGGAGTCCAAGGGAAAGTAAAATTGTTGCCGCAGAGAGCAGCAACAGCAGTAGGGAGCAGCAGAAGGAAGTCGTTTCAGTACTTCTTCCACACGACATCTAGCAACTAATCAGCAAGCGTGCGAGCGGCAGCGATGTGCCACTTGCAATCTGAAAGTTTCCCGTGCCACATGCCTGTTCAACACCTTCCTTATTCGCCTGCCCGCAGCGCTCGCGCTTTCCCCCGCCCGCGCTCTGACCGGCACTCTCCCTCTGACACACATGGTTCCTTGGCCGCTTGCCAAGAGCTCCGGAAAGCAGCTTCTGCCGAAGGAGGCTCGCCTCTTGCGGTTACCTTCTCTGAGCTCCGGAGTCCTGGCTTCTGCCTTTCTTGCTCTTAATGCAAGCAGAAAGCTTTTGCACTGCGTCTGGCGAGGAGAACGTGTGACAGGACAGCACATGTTTGTGCAGCTCACCCCTGCCACTGACACAAGCACGGATTTGCAGCACCCTATTCCACCCTTAGTGTGACAGGTTTCTGCGCTGTGCAGGGCATTTCTCTGCATCTGGGAGTCCAAGGGAAAGTAAAATTGTTGCCGCAGAGAGCAGCAACAGCAGTAGGGAGCAGCAGAAGGAAGTCGTTTCAGTACTTCTTCCACACGACATCTAGCAACTAATCAGCAAGCGTGCGAGCGGCAGCGATGTGCCACTTGCAATCTGAAAGTTTCCCGTGCCACATGCCTGTTCAACACCTTCCTTATTCGCCTGCCCGCAGCGCTCGCGCTTTCCCCTGCCCGCGCTCTGACCGGCACTCTCCCTCTGACACACATGGTTCCTTGGCCGGTTGCCAAGAGCTCCGGAAAGCAGCTTCTGCCGAAGGAGGCTCGCCTCTTGCGGTTACCTTCTCTGAGCTCCGGAGTCCTGGCTTCTGCCTTTCTTGCTCTTAATGCAAGCAGAAAGCTTTTGCACTGCGTCTGGCGAGGAGAACGTGTGACAGGAGAGCACATGTTTGTGCAGCTCACCCCTGCCACTGACACAAGCACGGATTTGCAGCACCCTATTCCACCCATGGTGTGACAGGTTTCTGCGCTGTGCAGGGCATTTCTCTGCATCTGGGAGTCCAAGGGAAAGTAAAATTGTTGTCGCAGAGAGCAGCAACAGCAGTAGGGAGCAGCAGAAGGGACTCGTGGCCGTACTTCTTCTACAAGACAACTAGAGACTTGTCAGCAAGCGGCTGAGCAGCATCTACGTTCCACTTGCAGTCTGAAAGTTTCCAGTGCCACATGCCTGTTCAACACCTTCCTTATTCGCCTGCCCGCAGCGCTCGCGCTTTCCCCCGCCCGCGCTCTGACCGGCACTCTCCCTCTGACACACATGGTTCCTTGGCCGGTTGCCAAGAGCTCCGGAAAGCAGCTTCTGCCGAAGGAGGCTCGCCTCTTGCGGTTACCTTCTCTGAGCTCCGGAGTCCTGGCTTCTGCCTTTCTTGCTCTTAATGCAAGCAGAAAGCTTTTGCACTGCGTCTGGCGAGGAGAACGTGTGACAGGACAGCACATGTTTGTGCAGCTCACCCCTGCCACTGACACAAGCACGGATTTGCAGCACCCTATTCCACCCTTAGTGTGACAGGTTTCTGCGCTGTGCAGGGCATTTCTCTGCATCTGGGAGTCCAAGGGAAAGTAAAATTGTTGTCGCAGAGAGCAGCAACAGCAGTAGGGAGCAGCAGAAGGAAGTCGTTTCAGTACTTCTTCCACACGACATCTAGCAACTAATCAGCAAGCGTGCGAGCGGCAGCGATGTGCCACTTGCAATCTGAAAGTTTCCCGTGCCACATGCCTGTTCAACACCTTCCTTATTCGCCTGCCCGCAGCGCTCGCGCTTTCCCCCGCCCGCGCTCTGACCGGCACTCTCCCTCTGACACACATGGTTCCTTGGCCGCTTGCCAAGAGCTCCGGAAAGCAGCTTCTGCCGAAGGAGGCTCGCCTCTTGCGGTTACCTTCTCTGAGCTCCGGAGTCCTGGCTTCTGCCTTTCTTGCTCTTAATGCAAGCAGAAAGCTTTTGCACTGCGTCTGGCGAGGAGAACGTGTGACAGGACAGCACATGTTTGTGCAGCTCACCCCTGCCACTGACACAAGCACGGATTTGCAGCACCCTATTCCACCCTTAGTGTGACAGGTTTCTGCGCTGTGCAGGGCATTTCTCTGCATCTGGGAGTCCAAGGGAAAGTAAAATTGTTGTCGCAGAGAGCAGCAACAGCAGTAGGGAGCAGCAGAAGGAAGTCTTGCCCGTACTTCTTCTACAAGACAACTAGAGACTTGTCAGCAAGCGGCTGAGCAGCATCTACGTTCCACTTGCAGTCTGAAAGTTTCCCGTGCCACATGCCTGTTCAACACCTTCCTTATTCGCCTGCCCGCAGCGCTCGCGCTTTCCCCCGCCCGCGCTCTGACCGGCACTCTCCCTCTGACACACATGGTTCCTTGGCCGGTTGCCAAGAGCTCCGGAAAGCAGCTTCTGCCGAAGGAGGCTCGCCTCTTGCGGTTACCTTCTCTGAGCTCCGGAGTCCTGGCTTCTGCCTTTCTTGCTCTTAATGCAAGCGGAAAGCTTTTGCACTGCGTCTGGCGAGGAGAACGTGTGACAGGACAGCACATGTTTGTGCAGCTCACCCCTGCCACTGACACAAGCACGGATTTGCAGCACCCTATTCCACCCATGGTGTGACAGGTTTCTGCGCTGTGCAGGGCATTTCTCTGCATCTGGGAGTCCAAGGGAAAGTAAAATTGTTGTCGCAGAGAGCAGCAACAGCAGTAGGGAGCAGCAGAAGGAAGTCTTGCCCGTACTTCTTCTACAAGACAACTAGAGACTTGTCAGCAAGCGGCTGAGCAGCATCTACGTTCCACTTGCAGTCTGAAAGTTTCCCGTGCCAGATACCTGTTCAACACCTTCCTTATTCGCCTGCCCGCAGCGCTCGCGCTTTCCCCTGCCCGCGCTCTGACCGGCACTCTCCCTCTGACACACATGGTTCCTTGGCCGGTTGCCAAGAGCTCCTGAAAGCAGCTTCTGCCGAAGGAGGCTCGCCTCTTGCGGTTACCTTCTCTGAGCTCCGGAGTCCTGGCTTCTGCCTTTCTTGCTCTTAATGCAAGCAGAAAGCTTTTGCACTGCGTCTGGCGAGGAGAACGTGTGACAGGACAGCACATGTTTGTGCAGCTCACCCCTGCCACTGACACAAGCACGGATTTGCAGCACCCTATTCCACCCTTAGTGTGACAGGTTTCTGCGCTGTGCAGGGCATTTCTCTGCATCTGGGAGTCCAAGGGAAAGTAAAATTGTTGCCGCAGAGAGCAGCAACAGCAGTAGGGAGCAGCAGAAGGAAGTCGTTTCAGTACTTCTTCCACACGACATCTAGCAACTAATCAGCAAGCGTGCGACCGGCAGCGATGTGCCACTTGCAATCTGAAAGTTTCCCGTGCCACATGCCTGTTCAACACCTTCCTTATTCGCCTGCCCGCAGCGCTCGCGCTTTCCCCCGCCCGCGCTCTGACCGGCACTCTCCCTCTGACACACATGGTTCCTTGGCCGCTTGCCAAGAGCTCCGGAAAGCAGCTTCTGCCGAAGGAGGCTCGCCTCTTGCGGTTACCTTCTCTGAGCTCCGGAGTCCTGGCTTCTGCCTTTCTTGCTCTTAATGCAAGCAGAAAGCTTTTGCACTGCGTCTGGCGAGGAGAACGTGTGACAGGACAGCACATGTTTGTGCAGCTCACCCCTGCCACTGACACAAGCACGGATTTGCAGCACCCTATTCCACCCATGGTGTGACAGGTTTCTGCGCTGTGCAGGGCATTTCTCTGCATCTGGGAGTCCAAGGGAAAGTAAAATTGTTGTCGCAGAGAGCAGCAACAGCAGTAGGGAGCAGCAGAAGGAACTCGTGGCCGTACTTCTTCTACAAGACAACTAGAGACTTGTCAGCAAGCGGCTGAGCAGCATCTACGTTCCACTTGCAGTCTGAAAGTTTCCAGTGCCACATGCCTGTTCAACACCTTCCTTATTCGCCTGCCCGCAGCGCTCGCGCTTTCCCCCGCCCGCGCTCTGACCGGCACTCTCCCTCTGACACACATGGTTCCTTGGCCGGTTGCCAAGAGCTCCTGAAAGCAGATTCTGCCGAAGGAGGCTCGCCTCTTGCGGTTACCTTCTCTGAGCTCCGGAGTCCTGGCTTCTGCCTTTCTTGCTCTTAATGCAAGCAGAAAGCTTTTGCACTGCGTCTGGCGAGGAGAACGTGTGACAGGACAGCACATGTTTGTGCAGCTCACCCCTGCCACTGACACAAGCACGGATTTGCAGCACCCTATTCCACCCTTAGTGTGACAGGTTTCTGCGCTGTGCAGGGCATTTCTCTGCATCTGGGAGTCCAAGGGAAAGTAAAATTGTTGCCGCAGAGAGCAGCAACAGCAGTAGGGAGCAGCAGAAGGAAGTCGTTTCAGTACTTCTTCCACACGACATCTAGCAACTAATCAGCAAGCGTGCGAGCGGCAGCGATGTGCCACTTGCAATCTGAAAGTTTCCCGTGCCACATGCCTGTTCAACACCTTCCTTATTCACCTGCCCGCAGTGCTCGCGCTTTCCCCCGCCCGCGCTCTGACCGGCACTCTCCCTCTGACACACATGGTTCCTTGGCCGGTTGCCAAGAGCTCCGGAAAGCAGCTTCTGCCGAAGGAGGCTCGCCTCTTGCGGTTACCTTCTCTGAGCTCCAGAGTCCTGGCTTCTGCCTTTCTTGCTCTTAATGCAAGCAGAAAGCTTTTGCACTGCGTCTGGCGAGGAGAACGTGTGACAGGACAGCACATGTTTGTGCAGCTCACCCCTGCCACTGACACAAGCACGGATTTGCAGCACCCTATTCCACCCATGGTGTGACAGGTTTCTGCGCTGTGCAGGGCATTTCTCTGCATCTGGGAGTCCAAGGGAAAGTAAAATTGTTGTCGCAGAGAGCAGCAACAGCAGTAGGGAGCAACAGAAGGAAGTCTTGCCCGTACTTCTTCTACAAGACAACTAGAGACTTGTCAGCAAGCGGCTGAGCAGTATCTACGTTCCACTTGCAGTCTGAAAGTTTCCAGTGCCACATGCCTGTTCAACACCTTCCTTATTCGCCTGCCCGCAGCGCTCGCGCTTTCCCCCGCCCGCGCTCTGACCGGCACTCTCCCTCTGACACACATGGTTCCTTGGCCGCTTGCCAAGAGCTCCGGAAAGCAGCTTCTGCCGAAGGAGGCTCGCCTCTTGCGGTTACCTTCTCTGAGCTCCGGAGTCCTGGCTTCTGCCTTTCTTGCTCTTAATGCAAGCAGAAAGCTTTTGCACTGCGTCTGGCGAGGAGAACGTGTGACAGGACAGCACATGTTTGTGCAGCTCACCCCTGCCACTGACACAAGCACGGATTTGCAGCACCCTATTCCACCCATGGTGTGACAGGTTTCTGCGCTGTGCAGGGCATTTCTCTGCATCTGGGAGTCCAAGGGAAAGTAAAATTGTTGTCGCAGAGAGCAGCAACAGCAGTAGGGAGCAGCAGAAGGAAGTCGTGGCCGTACTTCTTCTACAAGACAACTAGAGACTTGTCAGCAAGCGGCTGAGCAGCATCTACGTTCCACTTGCAGTCTGAAAGTTTCCAGTGCCACATGCCTGTTCAACACCTTCCTTATTCGCCTGCCCGCAGCGCTCGCGCTTTCCCCCGCCCGCGCTCTGACCGGCACTCTCCCTCTGACACACATGGTTCCTTGGCCGCTTGCCAAGAGCTCCTGAAAGCAGCTTCTGCCGAAGGAGGTTCGCCTCTTGCGGTTACCTTCTCTGAGCTCCGGAGTCCTGGCTTCTGCCTTTCTTGCTCTTAATGCAAGCAGAAAGCTTTTGCACTGCGTCTGGCGAGGAGAACGTGTGACAGGACAGCACATGTTTGTGCAGCTCACCCCTGCCACTGACACAAGCACGGATTTGCAGCACCCTATTCCACCCTTAGTGTGACAGGTTTCTGCGCTGTGCAGGGCATTTCTCTGCATCTGGGAGTCCAAGGGAAAGTAAAATTGTTGCCGCAGAGAGCAGCAACAGCAGTAGGGAGCAGCAGAAGGAAGTCGTTTCAGTACTTCTTCCACACGACATCTAGCAACTAATCAGCAAGCGTGCGAGCGGCAGCGATGTGCCACTTGCAATCTGAAAGTTTCCCGTGCCACATGCCTGTTCAACACCTTCCTTATTCACCTGCCCGCAGCGCTCGCGCTTTCCCCCGCCCGCGCTCTGACCGGCACTCTCCCTCTGACACACATGGTTCCTTGGCCGGTTGCCAAGAGCTCCGGAAAGCAGCTTCTGCCGAAGGAGGCTCGCCTCTTGCGGTTACCTTCTCTGAGCTCCAGAGTCCTGGCTTCTGCCTTTCTTGCTCTTAATGCAAGCAGAAAGCTTTTGCACTGCGTCTGGCGAGGAGAACGTGTGACAGGACAGCACATGTTTGTGCAGCTCACCCCTGCCACTGACACAAGCACGGATTTGCAGCACCCTATTCCACCCATGGTGTGACAGGTTTCTGCGCTGTGCAGGGCATTTCTCTGCATCTGGGAGTCCAAGGGAAAGTAAAATTGTTGTCGCAGAGAGCAGCAACAGCAGTAGGGAGCAGCAGAAGGAAGTCTTGCCCGTACTTCTTCTACAAGACAACTAGAGACTTGTCAGCAAGCGGCTGAGCAGCATCTACGTTCCACTTGCAATCTGAAAGTTTCCCGTGCCACATGCCTGTTCAACACCTTCCTTATTCACCTGCCCGCAGCGCTCGCGCTTTCCCCCGCCCGCGCTCTGACCGGCACTCTCCCTCTGACACACATGGTTCCTTGGCCGGTTGCCAAGAGCTCCGGAAAGCACCTTCTGCCGAAGGAGGCTCGCCTCTTGCGGTTACCTTCTCTGAGCTTCGGAGTCCTGGCTTCTGCCTTTCTTGCTCTTAATGCAAGCAGAAAGCTTTTGCACTGCGTCTGGCGAGGAGAACGTGTGACAGGACAGCACATGTTTGTGCAGCTCACCCCTGCCACTGACACAAGCACGGATTTGCAGCACCCTATTCCACCCATGGTGTGACAGGTTTCTGCGCTGTGCAGGGCATTTCTCTGCATCTGGGAGTCCACGGGAAAGTAAAATTGTTGTCGCAGAGAGCAGCAACAGCAGTAGGGAGCAGCAGAAGGAAGTCGTGGCCGTACTTCTTCTACAAGACAACTAGAGACTTGTCAGCAAGCGGCTGAGCAGCATCTACGTTCCACTTGCAGTCTGAAAGTTTCCCGTGCCAGATACCTGTTCAACACCTTCCTTATTCGCCTGCCCGCAGCGCTCGCGCTTTCCCCTGCCCGCGCTCTGACCGGCACTCTCCCTCTGACACACATGGTTCCTTGGCCGGTTGCCAAGAGCTCCTGAAAGCAGCTTCTGCCGAAGGAGGCTCGCCTCTTGCGGTTACCTTCTCTGAGCTCCGGAGTCCTGGCTTCTGCCTTTCTTGCTCTTAATGCAAGCAGAAAGCTTTTGCACTGCGTCTGGCGAGGAGAACGTGTGACAGGACAGCACATGTTTGTGCAGCTCACCCCTGCCACTGACACAAGCACGGATTTGCAGCACCCTATTCCACCCTTAGTGTGACAGGTTTCTGCGCTGTGCAGGGCATTTCTCTGCATCTGGGAGTCCAAGGGAAAGTAAAATTGTTGTCGCAGAGAGCAGCAACAGCAGTAGGGAGCAGCAGAAGGAAGTCGTGGCCGTACTTCTTCTACAAGACAACTAGAGACTTGTCAGCAAGCGGCTGAGCAGCATCTACGTTCCACTTGCAGTCTGAAAGTTTCCCGTGCCAGATACCTGTTCAACACCTTCCTTATTCGCCTGCCCGCAGCGCTCGCGCTTTCCCCCGCCCGCGCTCTGACCGGCACTCTCCCTCTGACACACATGGTTCCTTGGCCGCTTGCCAAGAGCTCCGGAAAGCAGCTTCTGCCGAAGGAGGCTCGCCTCTTGCGGTTACCTTCTCTGAGCTCCGGAGTCCTGGCTTCTGCCTTTCTTGCTCTTAATGCAAGCAGAAAGCTTTTGCACTGCGTCTGGCGAGGAGAACGTGTGACAGGACAGCACATGTTTGTGCACCTCACCCCTGCCACTGACACAAGCACGGATTTGCAGCACCCTATTCCACCCATGGTGTGACAGGTTTCTGCGCTGTGCAGGGCATTTCTCTGCATCTGGGAGTCCAAGGGAAAGTAAAATTGTTGTCGCAGAGAGCAGCAACAGCAGTAGGGAGCAGCAGAAGGAACTCGTGGCCGTACTTCTTCTACAAGACAACTAGAGACTTGTCAGCAAGCGGCTGAGCAGCATCTACGTTCCACTTGCAGTCTGAAAGTTTCCAGTGCCACATGCCTGTTCAACACCTTCCTTATTCGCCTGCCCGCAGCGCTCGCGCTTTCCCCCGCCCGCGCTCTGACCGGCACTCTCCCTCTGACACACATGGTTCCTTGGCCGGTTGCCAAGAGCTCCGGAAAGCAGCTTCTGCCGAAGGAGGCTCGCCTCTTGCGGTTACCTTCTCTGAGCTCCGGAGTCCTGGCTTCTGCCTTTCTTGCTCTTAATGCAAGCAGAAAGCTTTTGCACTGCGTCTGGCGAGGAGAACGTGTGACAGGACAGCACATGTTTGTGCAGCTCACCCCTGCCACTGACACAAGCACGGATTTGCAGCACCCTATTCCACCCTTAGTGTGACAGGTTTCTGCGCTGTGCAGGGCATTTCTCTGCATCTGGGAGTCCAAGGGAAAGTAAAATTGTTGTCGCAGAGAGCAGCAACAGCAGTAGGGAGCAGCAGAAGGAAGTCGTTTCAGTACTTCTTCCACACGACATCTAGCAACTAATCAGCAAGCGTGCGAGCGGCAGCGATGTGCCACTTGCAATCTGAAAGTTTCCCGTGCCACATGCCTGTTCAACACCTTCCTTATTCGCCTGCCCGCAGCGCTCGCGCTTTCCCCCGCCCGCGCTCTGACCGGCACTCTCCCTCTGACACACATGGTTCCTTGGCCGCTTGCCAAGAGCTCCGGAAAGCAGCTTCTGCCGAAGGAGGCTCGCCTCTTGCGGTTACCTTCTCTGAGCTCCGGAGTCCTGGCTTCTGCCTTTCTTGCTCTTAATGCAAGCAGAAAGCTTTTGCACTGCGTCTGGCGAGGAGAACGTGTGACAGGACAGCACATGTTTGTGCAGCTCACTCCTGCCACTGACACAAGCACGGATTTGCAGCACCCTATTCCACCCATGGTGTGACAGGTTTCTGCGCTGTGCAGGGCATTTCTCTGCATCTGGGAGTCCAAGGGAAAGTAAAATTGTTGTCGCAGAGAGCAGCAACAGCAGTAGGGAGCAGCAGAAGGAAGTCTTGCCCGTACTTCTTCTACAAGACAACTAGAGACTTGTCAGCAAGCGGCTGAGCAGCATCTACGTTCCACTTGCAGTCTGAAAGTTTCCCATGCCACATGCCTGTTCAACACCTTCCTTATTCGCCTGGCCGCAGCGCTCGCGCTTTCCCCCGCCCGCGCTCTGACCGGCACTCTCCCTCTGACACACATGGTTCCTTGGCCGCTTGCCAAGAGCTCCGGAAAGCAGCTTCTGCCGAAGGAGGCTCGCCTCTTGCGGTTACCTTCTCTGAGCTCCGGAGTCCTGGCTTCTGCCTTTCTTGCTCTTAATGCAAGCGGAAAGCTTTTGCACTGCGTCTGGCGAGGAGAACGTGTGACAGGACAGCACATGTTTGTGCAGCTCACCCCTGCCACTGACACAAGCACGGATTTGCAGCACCCTATTCCACCCATGGTGTGACAGGTTTCTGCGCTGTGCAGGGCATTTCTCTGCATCTGGGAGTCCAAGGGAAAGTAAAATTGTTGTCGCAGAGAGCAGCAACAGCAGTAGGGAGCAGCAGAAGGAACTCGTGGCCGTACTTCTTCTACAAGACAACTAGAGACTTGTCAGCAAGCGGCTGAGCAGCATCTACGTTCCACTTGCAGTCTGAAAGTTTCCAGTGCCACATGCCTGTTCAACACCTTCCTTATTCGCCTGCCCGCAGCGCTCGCGCTTTCCCCCGCCCGCGCTCTGACCGGCACTCTCCCTCTGACACACATGGTTCCTTGGCCGGTTGCCAAGAGCTCCTGAAAGCAGCTTCTGCCGAAGGAGGCTCGCCTCTTGCGGTTACCTTCTCTGAGCTCCGGAGTCCTGGCTTCTGCCTTTCTTGCTCTTAATGCAAGCAGAAAGCTTTTGCACTGCGTCTGGCGAGGAGAACGTGTGACAGGACAGCACATGTTTGTGCAGCTCACCCCTGCCACTGACACAAGCACGGATTTGCAGCACCCTATTCCACCCTTAGTGTGACAGGTTTCTGCGCTGTGCAGGGCATTTCTCTGCATCTGGGAGTCCAAGGGAAAGTAAAATTGTTGCCGCAGAGAGCAGCAACAGCAGTAGGGAGCAGCAGAAGGAAGTCGTTTCAGTACTTCTTCCACACGACATCTAGCAACTAATCAGCAAGCGTGCGAGCGGCAGCGATGTGCCACTTGCAATCTGAAAGTTTCCCGTGCCACATGCCTGTTCAACACCTTCCTTATTCACCTGCCCGCAGCGCTCGCGCTTTCCCCCGCCCGCGCTCTGACCGGCACTCTCCCTCTGACACACATGGTTCCTTGGCCGGTTGCCAAGAGCTCCGGAAAGCAGCTTCTGCCGAAGGAGGCTCGCCTCTTGCGGTTACCTTCTCTGAGCTCCAGAGTCCTGGCTTCTGCCTTTCTTGCTCTTAATGCAAGCAGAAAGCTTTTGCACTGCGTCTGGCGAGGAGAACGTGTGACAGGAGAGCACATGTTTGTGCAGCTCACCCCTGCCACTGACACAAGCACGGATTTGCAGCACCCTATTCCACCCATGGTGTGACAGGTTTCTGCGCTGTGCAGGGCATTTCTCTGCATCTGGGAGTCCAAGGGAAAGTAAAATTGTTGTCGCAGAGAGCAGCAACAGCAGTAGGGAGCAACAGAAGGAAGTCTTGCCCGTACTTCTTCTACAAGACAACTAGAGACTTGTCAGCAAGCGGCTGAGCAGTATCTACGTTCCACTTGCAGTCTGAAAGTTTCCAGTGCCACATGCCTGTTCAACACCTTCCTTATTCGCCTGCCCGCAGCGCTCGCGCTTTCCCCCGCCCGCGCTCTGACCGGCACTCTCCCTCTGACACACATGGTTCCTTGGCCGCTTGCCAAGAGCTCCGGAAAGCAGCTTCTGCCGAAGGAGGCTCGCCTCTTGCGGTTACCTTCTCTGAGCTCCGGAGTCCTGGCTTCTGCCTTTCTTGCTCTTAATGCAAGCAGAAAGCTTTTGCACTGCGTCTGGCGAGGAGAACGTGTGACAGGACAGCACATGTTTGTGCAGCTCACCCCTGCCACTGACACAAGCACGGATTTGCAGCACCCTATTCCACCCATGGTGTGACAGGTTTCTGCGCTGTGCAGGGCATTTCTCTGCATCTGGGAGTCCAAGGGAAAGTAAAATTGTTGTCGCAGAGAGCAGCAACAGCAGTAGGGAGCAGCAGAAGGAAGTCGTGGCCGTACTTCTTCTACAAGACAACTAGAGACTTGTCAGCAAGCGGCTGAGCAGCATCTACGTTCCACTTGCAGTCTGAAAGTTTCCAGTGCCACATGCCTGTTCAACACCTTCCTTATTCGCCTGCCCGCAGCGCTCGCGCTTTCCCCCGCCCGCGCTCTGACCGGCACTCTCCCTCTGACACACATGGTTCCTTGGCCGCTTGCCAAGAGCTCCTGAAAGCAGCTTCTGCCGAAGGAGGTTCGCCTCTTGCGGTTACCTTCTCTGAGCTCCGGAGTCCTGGCTTCTGCCTTTCTTGCTCTTAATGCAAGCGGAAAGCTTTTGCACTGCGTCTGGCGAGGAGAACGTGTGACAGGACAGCACATGTTTGTGCAGCTCACCCCTGCCACTGACACAAGCACGGATTTGCAGCACCCTATTCCACCCTTAGTGTGACAGGTTTCTGCGCTGTGCAGGGCATTTCTCTGCATCTGGGAGTCCAAGGGAAAGTAAAATTGTTGCCGCAGAGAGCAGCAACAGCAGTAGGGAGCAGCAGAAGGAAGTCGTTTCAGTACTTCTTCCACACGACATCTAGCAACTAATCAGCAAGCGTGCGAGCGGCAGCGATGTGCCACTTGCAATCTGAAAGTTTCCCGTGCCACATGCCTGTTCAACACCTTCCTTATTCACCTGCCCGCAGCGCTCGCGCTTTCCCCCGCCCGCGCTCTGACCGGCACTCTCCCTCTGACACACATGGTTCCTTGGCCGGTTGCCAAGAGCTCCGGAAAGCAGCTTCTGCCGAAGGAGGCTCGCCTCTTGCGGTTACCTTCTCTGAGCTCCAGAGTCCTGGCTTCTGCCTTTCTTGCTCTTAATGCAAGCAGAAAGCTTTTGCACTGCGTCTGGCGAGGAGAACGTGTGAGAGGACAGCACATGTTTGTGCAGCTCACCCCTGCCACTGACACAAGCACGGATTTGCAGCACCCTATTCCACCCATGGTGTGACAGGTTTCTGCGCTGTGCAGGGCATTTCTCTGCATCTGGGAGTCCAAGGGAAAGTAAAATTGTTGTCGCAGAGAGCAGCAACAGCAGTAGGGAGCAGCAGAAGGAAGTCGTGGCCGTACTTCTTCTACAAGACAACTAGAGACTTGTCAGCAAGCGGCTGAGCAGCATCTACGTTCCACTTGCAGTCTGAAAGTTTCCCGTGCCAGATACCTGTTCAACACCTTCCTTATTCGCCTGCCCGCAGCGCTCGCGCTTTCCCCTGCCCGCGCTCTGACCGGCACTCTCCCTCTGACACACATGGTTCCTTGGCCGGTTGCCAAGAGCTCCTGAAAGCAGCTTCTGCCGAAGGAGGCTCGCCTCTTGCGGTTACCTTCTCTGAGCTCCGGAGTCCTGGCTTCTGCCTTTCTTGCTCTTAATGCAAGCAGAAAGCTTTTGCACTGCGTCTGGCGAGGAGAACGTGTGACAGGACAGCACATGTTTGTGCAGCTCACCCCTGCCACTGACACAAGCACGGATTTGCAGCACCCTATTCCACCCTTAGTGTGACAGGTTTCTGCGCTGTGCAGGGCATTTCTCTGCATCTGGGAGTCCAAGGGAAAGTAAAATTGTTGTCGCAGAGAGCAGCAACAGCAGTAGGGAGCAGCAGAAGGAAGTCGTGGCCGTACTTCTTCTACAAGACAACTAGAGACTTGTCAGCAAGCGGCTGAGCAGCATCTACGTTCCACTTGCAGTCTGAAAGTTTCCCGTGCCAGATACCTGTTCAACACCTTCCTTATTCGCCTGCCCGCAGCGCTCGCGCTTTCCCCCGCCCGCGCTCTGACCGGCACTCTCCCTCTGACACACATGGTTCCTTGGCCGCTTGCCAAGAGCTCCGGAAAGCAGCTTCTGCCGAAGGAGGCTCGCCTCTTGCGGTTACCTTCTCTGAGCTCCGGAGTCCTGGCTTCTGCCTTTCTTGCTCTTAATGCAAGCAGAAAGCTTTTGCACTGCGTCTGGCGAGGAGAACGTGTGACAGGACAGCACATGTTTGTGCAGCTCACCCCTGCCACTGACACAAGCACGGATTTGCAGCACCCTATTCCACCCATGGTGTGACAGGTTTCTGCGCTGTGCAGGGCATTTCTCTGCATCTGGGAGTCCAAGGGAAAGTAAAATTGTTGTCGCAGAGAGCAGCAACAGCAGTAGGGAGCAGCAGAAGGAACTCGTGGCCGTACTTCTTCTACAAGACAACTAGAGACTTGTCAGCAAGCGGCTGAGCAGCATCTACGTTCCACTTGCAGTCTGAAAGTTTCCAGTGCCACATGCCTGTTCAACACCTTCCTTATTCGCCTGCCCGCAGCGCTCGCGCTTTCCCCCGCCCGCGCTCTGACCGGCACTCTCCCTCTGACACACATGGTTCCTTGGCCGGTTGCCAAGAGCTCCGGAAAGCAGCTTCTGCCGAAGGAGGCTCGCCTCTTGCGGTTACCTTCTCTGAGCTCCGGAGTCCTGGCTTCTGCCTTTCTTGCTCTTAATGCAAGCAGAAAGCTTTTGCACTGCGTCTGGCGAGGAGAACGTGTGACAGGACAGCACATGTTTGTGCAGCTCACCCCTGCCACTGACACAAGCACGGATTTGCAGCACCCTATTCCACCCTTAGTGTGACAGGTTTCTGCGCTGTGCAGGGCATTTCTCTGCATCTGGGAGTCCAAGGGAAAGTAAAATTGTTGTCGCAGAGAGCAGCAACAGCAGTAGGGAGCAGCAGAAGGAAGTCGTTTCAGTACTTCTTCCACACGACATCTAGCAACTAATCAGCAAGCGTGCGAGCGGCAGCGATGTGCCACTTGCAATCTGAAAGTTTCCCGTGCCACATGCCTGTTCAACACCTTCCTTATTCGCCTGCCCGCAGCGCTCGCGCTTTCCCCCGCCCGCGCTCTGACCGGCACTCTCCCTCTGACACACATGGTTCCTTGGCCGCTTGCCAAGAGCTCCGGAAAGCAGCTTCTGCCGAAGGAGGCTCGCCTCTTGCGGTTACCTTCTCTGAGCTCCGGAGTCCTGGCTTCTGCCTTTCTTGCTCTTAATGCAAGCAGAAAGCTTTTGCACTGCGTCTGGCGAGGAGAACGTGTGACAGGACAGCACATGTTTGTGCAGCTCACTCCTGCCACTGACACAAGCACGGATTTGCAGCACCCTATTCCACCCATGGTGTGACAGGTTTCTGCGCTGTGCAGGGCATTTCTCTGCATCTGGGAGTCCAAGGGAAAGTAAAATTGTTGTCGCAGAGAGCAGCAACAGCAGTAGGGAGCAGCAGAAGGAAGTCTTGCCCGTACTTCTTCTACAAGACAACTAGAGACTTGTCAGCAAGCGGCTGAGCAGCATCTACGTTCCACTTGCAGTCTGAAAGTTTCCCGTGCCACATGCCTGTTCAACACCTTCCTTATTCGCCTGGCCGCAGCGCTCGCGCTTTCCCCCGCCCGCGCTCTGACCGGCACTCTCCCTCTGACACACATGGTTCCTTGGCCGCTTGCCAAGAGCTCCGGAAAGCAGCTTCTGCCGAAGGAGGCTCGCCTCTTGCGGTTACCTTCTCTGAGCTCCGGAGTCCTGGCTTCTGCCTTTCTTGCTCTTAATGCAAGCGGAAAGCTTTTGCACTGCGTCTGGCGAGGAGAACGTGTGACAGGACAGCACATGTTTGTGCAGCTCACCCCTGCCACTGACACAAGCACGGATTTGCAGCACCCTATTCCACCCATGGTGTGACAGGTTTCTGCGCTGTGCAGGGCATTTCTCTGCATCTGGGAGTCCAAGGGAAAGTAAAATTGTTGTCGCAGAGAGCAGCAACAGCAGTAGGGAGCAGCAGAAGGAAGTCTTGCCCGTACTTCTTCTACAAGACAACTAGAGACTTGTCAGCAAGCGGCTGAGCAGCATCTACGTTCCACTTGCAGTCTGAAAGTTTCCCGTGCCAGATACCTGTTCAACACCTTCCTTATTCGCCTGCCCGCAGCGCTCGCGCTTTCCCCCGCCCGCGCTCTGACCGGCACTCTCCCTCTGACACACATGGTTCCTTGGCCGCTTGCCAAGAGCTCCGGAAAGCAGCTTCTGCCGAAGGAGGCTCGCCTCTTGCGGTTACCTTCTCTGAGCTCCGGAGTCCTGGCTTCTGCCTTTCTTGCTCTTAATGCAAGCAGAAAGCTTTTGCACTGCGTCTGGCGAGGAGAACGTGTGACAGGACAGCACATGTTTGTGCACCTCACCCCTGCCACTGACACAAGCACGGATTTGCAGCACCCTATTCCACCCTTAGTGTGACAGGTTTCTGCGCTGTGCAGGGCATTTCTCTGCATCTGGGAGTCCAAGGGAAAGTAAAATTGTTGTCGCAGAGAGCAGCAACAGCAGTAGGGAGCAGCAGAAGGAAGTCGTTTCAGTACTTCTTCCACACGACATCTAGCAACTAATCAGCAAGCGTGCGAGCGGCAGCGATGTGCCACTTGCAATCTGAAAGTTTCCCGTGCCACATGCCTGTTCAACACCTTCCTTATTCGCCTGCCCGCAGCGCTCGCGCTTTCCCCCGCCCGCGCTCTGACCGGCACTCTCCCTCTGACACACATGGTTCCTTGGCCGCTTGCCAAGAGCTCCGGAAAGCAGCTTCTGCCGAAGGAGGCTCGCCTCTTGCGGTTACCTTCTCTGAGCTCCGGAGTCCTGGCTTCTGCCTTTCTTGCTCTTAATGCAAGCAGAAAGCTTTTGCACTGCGTCTGGCGAGGAGAACGTGTGACAGGACAGCACATGTTTGTGCAGCTCACTCCTGCCACTGACACAAGCACGGATTTGCAGCACCCTATTCCACCCATGGTGTGACAGGTTTCTGCGCTGTGCAGGGCATTTCTCTGCATCTGGGAGTCCAAGGGAAAGTAAAATTGTTGTCGCAGAGAGCAGCAACAGCAGTAGGGAGCAGCAGAAGGAAGTCTTGCCCGTACTTCTTCTACAAGACAACTAGAGACTTGTCAGCAAGCGGCTGAGCAGCATCTACGTTCCACTTGCAGTCTGAAAGTTTCCCGTGCCACATGCCTGTTCAACACCTTCCTTATTCGCCTGGCCGCAGCGCTCGCGCTTTCCCCCGCCCGCGCTCTGACCGGCACTCTCCCTCTGACACACATGGTTCCTTGGCCGCTTGCCAAGAGCTCCGGAAAGCAGCTTCTGCCGAAGGAGGCTCGCCTCTTGCGGTTACCTTCTCTGAGCTCCGGAGTCCTGGCTTCTGCCTTTCTTGCTCTTAATGCAAGCGGAAAGCTTTTGCACTGCGTCTGGCGAGGAGAACGTGTGACAGGACAGCACATGTTTGTGCAGCTCACCCCTGCCACTGACACAAGCACGGATTTGCAGCACCCTATTCCACCCATGGTGTGACAGGTTTCTGCGCTGTGCAGGGCATTTCTCTGCATCTGGGAGTCCAAGGGAAAGTAAAATTGTTGTCGCAGAGAGCAGCAACAGCAGTAGGGAGCAGCAGAAGGAAGTCTTGCCCGTACTTCTTCTACAAGACAACTAGAGACTTGTCAGCAAGCGGCTGAGCAGCATCTACGTTCCACTTGCAGTCTGAAAGTTTCCCGTGCCAGATACCTGTTCAACACCTTCCTTATTCGCCTGCCCGCAGCGCTCGCGCTTTCCCCCGCCCGCGCTCTGACCGGCACTCTCCCTCTGACACACATGGTTCCTTGGCCGCTTGCCAAGAGCTCCGGAAAGCAGCTTCTGCCGAAGGAGGCTCGCCTCTTGCGGTTACCTTCTCTGAGCTCCGGAGTCCTGGCTTCTGCCTTTCTTGCTCTTAATGCAAGCAGAAAGCTTTTGCACTGCGTCTGGCGAGGAGAACGTGTGACAGGACAGCACATGTTTGTGCACCTCACCCCTGCCACTGACACAAGCACGGATTTGCAGCACCCTATTCCACCCATGGTGTGACAGGTTTCTGCGCTGTGCAGGGCATTTCTCTGCATCTGGGAGTCCAAGGGAAAGTAAAATTGTTGTCGCAGAGAGCAGCAACAGCAGTAGGGAGCAGCAGAAGGAACTCGTGGCCGTACTTCTTCTACAAGACAACTAGAGACTTGTCAGCAAGCGGCTGAGCAGCATCTACGTTCCACTTGCAGTCTGAAAGTTTCCAGTGCCACATGCCTGTTCAACACCTTCCTTATTCGCCTGCCCGCAGCGCTCGCGCTTTCCCCCGCCCGCGCTCTGACCGGCACTCTCCCTCTGACACACATGGTTCCTTGGCCGCTTGCCAAGAGCTCCGGAAAGCAGCTTCTGCCGAAGGAGGCTCGCCTCTTGCGGTTACCTTCTCTGAGCTCCGGAGTCCTGGCTTCTGCCTTTCTTGCTCTTAATGCAAGCAGAAAGCTTTTGCACTGCGTCTGGCGAGGAGAACGTGTGACAGGACAGCACATGTTTGTGCAGCTCACCCCTGCCACTGACACAAGCACGGATTTGCAGCACCCTATTCCACCCATGGTGTGACAGGTTTCTGCGCTGTGCAGGGCATTTCTCTGCATCTGGGAGTCCAAGGGAAAGTAAAATTGTTGTCGCAGAGAGCAGCAACAGCAGTAGGGAGCAGCAGAAGGAACTCGTGGCCGTACTTCTTCTACAAGACAACTAGAGACTTGTCAGCAAGCGGCTGAGCAGCATCTACGTTCCACTTGCAGTCTGAAAGTTTCCAGTGCCACATGCCTGTTCAACACCTTCCTTATTCGCCTGCCCGCAGCGCTCGCGCTTTCCCCCGCCCGCGCTCTGACCGGCACTCTCCCTCTGACACACATGGTTCCTTGGCCGCTTGCCAAGAGCTCCGGAAAGCAGCTTCTGCCGAAGGAGGCTCGCCTCTTGCGGTTACCTTCTCTGAGCTCCGGAGTCCTGGCTTCTGCCTTTCTTGCTCTTAATGCAAGCAGAAAGCTTTTGCACTGCGTCTGGCGAGGAGAACGTGTGACAGGACAGCACATGTTTGTGCAGCTCACCCCTGCCACTGACACAAGCACGGATTTGCAGCACCCTATTCCACCCTTAGTGTGACAGGTTTCTGCGCTGTGCAGGGCATTTCTCTGCATCTGGGAGTCCAAGGGAAAGTAAAATTGTTGTCGCAGAGAGCAGCAACAGCAGTAGGGAGCAGCAGAAGGAAGTCTTGCCCGTACTTCTTCTACAAGACAACTAGAGACTTGTCAGCAAGCGGCTGAGCAGCATCTACGTTCCACTTGCAGTCTGAAAGTTTCCAGTGCCACATGCCTGTTCAACACCTTCCTTATTCGCCTGCCCGCAGCGCTCGCGCTTTCCCCCGCCCGCGCTCTGACCGGCACTCTCCCTCTGACACACATGGTTCCTTGGCCGCTTGCCAAGAGCTCCGGAAAGCAGCTTCTGCCGAAGGAGGCTCGCCTCTTGCGGTTACCTTCTCTGAGCTCCGGAGTCCTGGCTTCTGCCTTTCTTGCTCTTAATGCAAGCAGAAAGCTTTTGCACTGCGTCTGGCGAGGAGAACGTGTGACAGGACAGCACATGTTTGTGCAGCTCACCCCTGCCACTGACACAAGCACGGATTTGCAGCACCCTATTCCACCCATGGTGTGACAGGTTTCTGCGCTGTGCAGGGCATTTCTCTGCATCTGGGAGTCCAAGGGAAAGTAAAATTGTTGTCGCAGAGAGCAGCAACAGCAGTAGGGAGCAGCAGAAGGAAGTCGTGGCCGTACTTCTTCTACAAGACAACTAGAGACTTGTCAGCAAGCGGCTGAGCAGCATCTACGTTCCACTTGCAGTCTGAAAGTTTCCAGTGCCACATGCCTGTTCAACACCTTCCTTATTCGCCTGCCCGCAGCGCTCGCGCTTTCCCCCGCCCGCGCTCTGACCGGCACTCTCCCTCTGACACACATGGTTCCTTGGCCGCTTGCCAAGAGCTCCGGAAAGCAGCTTCTGCCGAAGGAGGCTCGCCTCTTGCGGTTACCTTCTCTGAGCTCCAGAGTCCTGGCTTCTGCCTTTCTTGCTCTTAATGCAAGCAGAAAGCTTTTGCACTGCGTCTGGCGAGGAGAACGTGTGACAGGACAGCACATGTTTGTGCAGCTCACCCCTGCCACTGACACAAGCACGGATTTGCAGCACCCTATTCCACCCATGGTGTGACAGGTTTCTGCGCTGTGCAGGGCATTTCTCTGCATCTGGGAGTCCAAGGGAAAGTAAAATTGTTGTCGCAGAGAGCAGCAACAGCAGTAGGGAGCAGCAGAAGGAAGTCTTGCCCGTACTTCTTCTACAAGACAACTAGAGACTTGTCAGCAAGCGGCTGAGCAGCATCTACGTTCCACTTGCAGTCTGAAAGTTTCCAGTGCCACATGCCTGTTCAACACCTTCCTTATTCGCCTGCCCGCAGCGCTCGCGCTTTCCCCCGCCCGCGCTCTGACCGGCACTCTCCCTCTGACACACATGGTTCCTTGGCCGCTTGCCAAGAGCTCCGGAAAGCAGCTTCTGCCGAAGGAGGCTCGCCTCTTGCGGTTACCTTCTCTGAGCTCCGGAGTCCTGGCTTCTGCCTTTCTTGCTCTTAATGCAAGCAGAAAGCTTTTGCACTGCGTCTGGCGAGGAGAACGTGTGACAGGACAGCACATGTTTGTGCAGCTCACCCCTGCCACTGACACAAGCACGGATTTGCAGCACCCTATTCCACCCTTAGTGTGACAGGTTTCTGCGCTGTGCAGGGCATTTCTCTGCATCTGGGAGTCCAAGGGAAAGTAAAATTGTTGTCGCAGAGAGCAGCAACAGCAGTAGGGAGCAGCAGAATAAACTCGTGGCCGTACTTCTTCTACAAGACAACTAGAGACTTGTCAGCAAGCGGCTGAGCAGCATCTACGTTCCACTTGCAGTCTGAAAGTTTCCAGTGCCACATGCCTGTTCAACACCTTCCTTATTCGCCTGCCCGCAGCGCTCGCGCTTTCCCTCGTCCGCGCTCTGACCGGCACTCTCCCTCTGACACACATGGTTCCTTGGCCGGTTGCCAAGAGCTCCGGAAAGCAGCTTCTGCCGAAGGAGGCTCGCCTCTTGCGGTTACCTTCTCTGAGCTCCGGAGTCCTGGCTTCTGCCTTTCTTGCTCTTAATGCAAGCAGAAAGCTTTTGCACTGCGTCTGGCGAGGAGAACGTGTGACAGGACAGCACATGTTTGTGCAGCTCACCCCTGCCACTGACACAAGCACGGATTTGCAGCACCCTATTCCACCCTTAGTGTGACAGGTTTCTGCGCTGTGCAGGGCATTTCTCTGCATCTGGGAGTCCAAGGGAAAGTAAAATTGTTGCCGCAGAGAGCAGCAACAGCAGTAGGGAGCAGCAGAAGGAAGTCGTTTCAGTACTTCTTCCACACGACATCTAGCAACTAATCAGCAAGCGTGCGACCGGCAGCGATGTGCCACTTGCAATCTGAAAGTTTCCCGTGCCACATGCCTGTTCAACACCTTCCTTATTCACCTGCCCGCAGCGCTCGCGCTTTCCCCCGCCCGCGCTCTGACCGGCACTCTCCCTCTGAAACACATGGTTCCTTGGCCGGTTGCCAAGAGCTCCGGAAAGCAGCTTCTGCCGAAGGAGGCTCGCCTCTTGCGGTTACCTTCTCTGAGCTCCGGAGTCCTGGCTTCTGCCTTTCTTGCTCTTAATGCAAGCAGAAAGCTTTTGCACTGCGTCTGGCGAGGAGAACGTGTGACAGGACAGCACATGTTTGTGCAGCTCACCCCTGCCACTGACACAAGCACGGATTTGCAGCACCCTATTCCACCCATGGTGTGACAGGTTTCTGCGCTGTGCAGGGCATTTCTCTGCATCTGGGAGTCCAAGGGAAAGTAAAATTGTTGTCGCAGAGAGCAGCAACAGCAGTAGGGAGCAGCAGAAGGAAGTCTTGCCCGTACTTCTTCTACAAGACAACTAGAGACTTGTCAGCAAGCGGCTGAGCAGCATCTACGTTCCACTTGCAGTCTGAAAGTTTCCCGTGCCACATGCCTGTTCAACACCTTCCTTATTCGCCTGCCCGCAGCGCTCGCGCTTTCCCCCGCCCGCGCTCTGACCGGCACTCTCCCTCTGACACACATGGTTCCTTGGCCGGTTGCCAAGAGCTCCGGAAAGCAGCTTCTGCCGAAGGAGGCTCGCCTCTTGCGGTTACCTTCTCTGAGCTCCGGAGTCCTGGCTTCTGCCTTTCTTGCTCTTAATGCAAGCAGAAAGCTTTTGCACTGCGTCTGGCGAGGAGAACGTGTGACAGGACAGCACATGTTTGTGCAGCTCACCCCTGCCACTGACACAAGCACGGATTTGCAGCACCCTATTCCACCCTTAGTGTGACAGGTTTCTGCGCTGTGCAGGGCATTTCTCTGCATCTGGGAGTCCAAGGGAAAGTAAAATTGTTGTCGCAGAGAGCAGCAACAGCAGTAGGGAGCAGCAGAAGGAAGTCTTGCCCGTACTTCTTCTACAAGACAACTAGAGACTTGTCAGCAAGCGGCTGAGCAGCATCTACGTTCCACTTGCAGTCTGAAAGTTTCCAGTGCCACATGCCTGTTCAACACCTTCCTTATTCGCCTGCCCGCAGCGCTCGCGCTTTCCCCCGCCCGCGCTCTGACCGGCACTCTCCCTCTGACACACATGGTTCCTTGGCCGCTTGCCAAGAGCTCCGGAAAGCAGCTTCTGCCGAAGGAGGCTCGCCTCTTGCGGTTACCTTCTCTGAGCTCCGGAGTCCTGGCTTCTGCCTTTCTTGCTCTTAATGCAAGCAGAAAGCTTTTGCACTGCGTCTGGCGAGGAGAACGTGTGACAGGACAGCACATGTTTGTGCAGCTCACCCCTGCCACTGACACAAGCACGGATTTGCAGCACCCTATTCCACCCATGGTGTGACAGGTTTCTGCGCTGTGCAGGGCATTTCTCTGCATCTGGGAGTCCAAGGGAAAGTAAAATTGTTGTCGCAGAGAGCAGCAACAGCAGTAGGGAGCAGCAGAAGGAAGTCGTGGCCGTACTTCTTCTACAAGACAACTAGAGACTTGTCAGCAAGCGGCTGAGCAGCATCTACGTTCCACTTGCAGTCTGAAAGTTTCCCGTGCCACATGCCTGTTCAACACCTTCCTTATTCGCCTCCCCGCAGCGCTCGCGCTTTCCCCCGCCCGCGCTCTGACCGGCACTCTCCCTCTGACACACATGGTTCCTTGGCCGCTTGCCAAGAGCTCCGGAAAGCAGCTTCTGCCGAAGGAGGCTCGCCTCTTGCGGTTACCTTCTCTGAGCTCCGGAGTCCTGGCTTCTGCCTTTCTTGCTCTTAATGCAAGCAGAAAGCTTTTGCACTGCGTCTGGCGAGGAGAACGTGTGACAGGACAGCACATGTTTGTGCAGCTCACCCCTGCCACTGACACAAGCACGGATTTGCAGCACCCTATTCCACCCTTAGTGTGACAGGTTTCTGCGCTGTGCAGGGCATTTCTCTGCATCTGGGAGTCCAAGGGAAAGTAAAATTGTTGCCGCAGAGAGCAGCTACAGCAGTAGGGAGCAGCAGAAGGAAGTCGTTTCAGTACTTCTTCCACACGACATCTAGCAACTAATCAGCAAGCGTGCGAGCGGCAGCGATGTGCCACTTGCAATCTGAAAGTTTCCCGTGCCACATGCCTGTTCAACACCTTCCTTATTCACCTGCCCGCAGCGCTCGCGCTTTCCCCCGCCCGCGCTCTGACCGGCACTCTCCCTCTGACACACATGGTTCCTTGGCCGGTTGCCAAGAGCTCCGGAAAGCAGCTTCTGCCGAAGGAGGCTCGCCTCTTGCGGTTACCTTCTCTGAGCTCCAGAGTCCTGGCTTCTGCCTTTCTTGCTCTTAATGCAAGCAGAAAGCTTTTGCACTGCGTCTGGCGAGGAGAACGTGTGACAGGACAGCACATGTTTGTGCAGCTCACCCCTGCCACTGACACAAGCACGGATTTGCAGCACCCTATTCCACCCATGGTGTGACAGGTTTCTGCGCTGTGCAGGGCATTTCTCTGCATCTGGGAGTCCAAGGGAAAGTAAAATTGTTGTCGCAGAGAGCAGCAACAGCAGTAGGGAGCAGCAGAAGGAAGTCTTGCCCGTACTTCTTCTACAAGACAACTAGAGACTTGTCAGCAAGCGGCTGAGCAGCATCTACGTTCCACTTGCAGTCTGAAAGTTTCCAGTGCCACATGCCTGTTCAACACCTTCCTTATTCGCCTGCCCGCAGCGCTCGCGCTTTCCCCCGCCCGCGCTCTGACCGGCACTCTCCCTCTGACACACATGGTTCCTTGGCCGGTTGCCAAGAGCTCCGGAAAGCACCTTCTGCCGAAGGAGGCTCGCCTCTTGCGGTTACCTTCTCTGAGCTCCGGAGTCCTGGCTTCTGCCTTTCTTGCTCTTAATGCAAGCAGAAAGCTTTTGCACTGCGTCTGGCGAGGAGAACGTGTGACAGGACAGCACATGTTTGTGCAGCTCACCCCTGCCACTGACACAAGCACGGATTTGCAGCACCCTATTCCACCCATGGTGTGACAGGTTTCTGCGCTGTGCAGGGCATTTCTCTGCATCTGGGAGTCCAAGGGAAAGTAAAATTGTTGTCGCAGAGAGCAGCAACAGCAGTAGGGAGCAGCAGAAGGAACTCGTGGCCGTACTTCTTCTACAAGACAACTAGAGACTTGTCAGCAAGCGGCTGAGCAGCATCTACGTTCCACTTGCAGTCTGAAAGTTTCCAGTGCCACATGCCTGTTCAACACCTTCCTTATTCGCCTGCCCGCAGCGCTCGCGCTTTCCCCCGCCCGCGCTCTGACCGGCACTCTCCCTCTGACACACATGGTTCCTTGGCCGGTTGCCAAGAGCTCCTGAAAGCAGCTTCTGCCGAAGGAGGCTCGCCTCTTGCGGTTACCTTCTCTGAGCTCCAGAGTCCTGGCTTCTGCCTTTCTTGCTCTTAATGCAAGCAGAAAGCTTTTGCACTGCGTCTGGCGAGGAGAACGTGTGACAGGACAGCACATGTTTGTGCAGCTCACCCCTGCCACTGACACAAGCACGGATTTGCAGCACCCTATTCCACCCTTAGTGTGACAGGTTTCTGCGCTGTGCAGGGCATTTCTCTGCATCTGGGAGTCCAAGGGAAAGTAAAATTGTTGTCGCAGAGAGCAGCAACAGCAGTAGGGAGCAGCAGAAGGAAGTCTTGCCCGTACTTCTTCTACAAGACAACTAGAGACTTGTCAGCAAGCGGCTGAGCAGCATCTACGTTCCACTTGCAGTCTGAAAGTTTCCAGTGCCACATGCCTGTTCAACACCTTCCTTATTCGCCTGCCCGCAGCGCTCGCGCTTTCCCCCGCCCGCGCTCTGACCGGCACTCTCCCTCTGACACACATGGTTCCTTGGCCGGTTGCCAAGAGCTCCGGAAAGCAGCTTCTGCCGAAGGAGGCTCGCCTCTTGCGGTTACCTTCTCTGAGCTCCGGAGTCCTGGCTTCTGCCTTTCTTGCTCTTAATGCAAGCAGAAAGCTTTTGCACTGCGTCTGGCGAGGAGAACGTGTGACAGGACAGCACATGTTTGTGCAGCTCACCCCTGCCACTGACACAAGCACGGATTTGCAGCACCCTATTCCACCCTTAGTGTGACAGGTTTCTGCGCTGTGCAGGGCATTTCTCTGCATCTGGGAGTCCAAGGGAAAGTAAAATTGTTGTCGCAGAGAGCAGCAACAGCAGAAGGGAGCAGCAGAATAAACTCATGGCCGTACTTCTTCTACAAGACAACTAGAGACTTGTCAGCAAGCGGCTGAGCAGCATCTACGTTCCACTTGCAGTCTGAAAGTTTCCCGTGCCAGATACCTGTTCAACACCTTCCTTATTCGCCTGCCCGCAGCGCTCGCGCTTTCCCCTGCCCGCGCTCTGACCGGCACTCTCCCTCTGACACACATGGTTCCTTGGCCGGTTGCCAAGAGCTCCTGAAAGCAGCTTCTGCCGAAGGAGGCTCGCCTCTTGCGGTTACCTTCTCTGAGCTCCGGAGTCCTGGCTTCTGCCTTTCTTGCTCTTAATGCAAGCAGAAAGCTTTTGCACTGCGTCTGGCGAGGAGAACGTGTGACAGGACAGCACATGTTTGTGCAGCTCACCCCTGCCACTGACACAAGCACGGATTTGCAGCACCCTATTCCACCCTTAGTGTGACAGGTTTCTGCGCTGTGCAGGGCATTTCTCTGCATCTGGGAGTCCAAGGGAAAGTAAAATTGTTGCCGCAGAGAGCAGCAACAGCAGTAGGGAGCAGCAGAAGGAAGTCGTTTCAGTACTTCTTCCACACGACATCTAGCAACTAATCAGCAAGCGTGCGAGCGGCAGCGATGTGCCACTTGCAATCTGAAAGTTTCCCGTGCCACATGCCTGTTCAACACCTTCCTTATTCGCCTGCCCGCAGCGCTCGCGCTTTCCCCCGCCCGCGCTCTGACCGGCACTCTCCCTCTGACACACATGGTTCCTTGGCCGGTTGCCAAGAGCTCCTGAAAGCAGCTTCTGCCGAAGGAGGCTCGCCTCTTGCGGTTACCTTCTCTGAGCTCCGGAGTCCTGGCTTCTGCCTTTCTTGCTCTTAATGCAAGCAGAAAGCTTTTGCACTGCGTCTGGCGAGGAGAACGTGTGACAGGACAGCACATGTTTGTGCAGCTCACCCCTGCCACTGACACAAGCACGGATTTGCAGCACCCTATTCCACCCATGGTGTGACAGGTTTCTGCGCTGTGCAGGGCATTTCTCTGCATCTGGGAGTCCAAGGGAAAGTAAAATTGTTGTCGCAGAGAGCAGCAACAGCAGTAGGGAGCAGCAGAAGGAAGTCTTGCCCGTACTTCTTCTACAAGACAACTAGAGACTTGTCAGCAAGCGGCTGAGCAGCATCTACGTTCCACTTGCAGTCTGAAAGTTTCCCGTGCCAGATACCTGTTCAACACCTTCCTTATTCGCCTGCCCGCAGCGCTCGCGCTTTCTCCTGCCCGCGCTCTGACCGGCACTCTCCCTCTGACACACATGGTTCCTTGGCCGGTTGCCAAGAGCTCCTGAAAGCAGCTTCTGCCGAAGGAGGCTCGCCTCTTGCGGTTACCTTCTCTGAGCTCCGGAGTCCTGGCTTCTGCCTTTCTTGCTCTTAATGCAAGCAGAAAGCTTTTGCACTGCGTCTGGCGAGGAGAACGTGTGACAGGACAGCACATGTTTGTGCAGCTCACCCCTGCCACTGACACAAGCACGGATTTGAAGCACCCTATTCCACCCTTAGTGTGACAGGTTTCTGCGCTGTGCAGGGCATTTCTCTGCATCTGGGAGTCCAAGGGAAAGTAAAATTGTTGTCGCAGAGAGCAGCAACAGCAGTAGGGAGCAGCAGAAGGAAGTCGTTTCAGTACTTCTTCCACACGACATCTAGCAACTAATCAGCAAGCGTGCGACCGGCAGCGATGTGCCACTTGCAATCTGAAAGTTTCCCGTGCCACATGCCTGTTCAACACCTTCCTTATTCGCCTGCCCGCAGCGCTCGCGCTTTCCCCCGCCCGCGCTCTGACCGGCACTCTCCCTCTGACACACATGGTTCCTTGGCCGCTTGCCAAGAGCTCCGGAAAGCAGCTTCTGCCGAAGGAGGCTCGCCTCTTGCGGTTACCTTCTCTGAGCTCCGGAGTCCTGGCTTCTGCCTTTCTTGCTCTTAATGCAAGCAGAAAGCTTTTGCACTGCGTCTGGCGAGGAGAACGTGTGACAGGACAGCACATGTTTGTGCAGCTCACCCCTGCCACTGACACAAGCACGGATTTGCAGCACCCTATTCCACCCATGGTGTGACAGGTTTCTGCGCTGTGCAGGGCATTTCTCTGCATCTGGGAGTCCAAGGGAAAGTAAAATTGTTGTCGCAGAGAGCAGCAACAGCAGTAGGGAGCAGCAGAAGGAAGTCGTGGCCGTACTTCTTCTACAAGACAACTAGAGACTTGTCAGCAAGCGGCTGAGCAGCATCTACGTTCCACTTGCAGTCTGAAAGTTTCCAGTGCCACATGCCTGTTCAACACCTTCCTTATTCGCCTGCCCGCAGCGCTCGCGCTTTCCCCCGCCCGCGCTCTGACCGGCACTCTCCCTCTGACACACATGGTTCCTTGGCCGGTTGCCAAGAGCTCCTGAAAGCAGCTTCTGCCGAAGGAGGCTCGCCTCTTGCGGTTACCTTCTCTGAGCTCCGGAGTCCTGGCTTCTGCCTTTCTTGCTCTTAATGCAAGCAGAAAGCTTTTGCACTGCGTCTGGCGAGGAGAACGTGTGACAGGACAGCACATGTTTGTGCAGCTCACCCCTGCCACTGACACAAGCACGGATTTGCAGCACCCTATTCCACCCTTAGTGTGACAGGTTTCTGCGCTGTGCAGGGCATTTCTCTGCATCTGGGAGTCCAAGGGAAAGTAAAATTGTTGCCGCAGAGAGCAGCAACAGCAGTAGGGAGCAGCAGAAGGAAGTCGTTTCAGTACTTCTTCCACACGACATCTAGCAACTAATCAGCAAGCGTGCGAGCGGCAGCGATGTGCCACTTGCAATCTGAAAGTTTCCCGTGCCACATGCCTGTTCAACACCTTCCTTATTCACCTGCCCGCAGCGCTCGCGCTTTCCCCCGCCCGCGCTCTGACCGGCACTCTCCCTCTGACACACATGGTTCCTTGGCCGGTTGCCAAGAGCTCCGGAAAGCAGCTTCTGCCGAAGGAGGCTCGCCTCTTGCGGTTACCTTCTCTGAGCTCCAGAGTCCTGGCTTCTGCCTTTCTTGCTCTTAATGCAAGCAGAAAGCTTTTGCACTGCGTCTGGCGAGGAGAACGTGTGACAGGACAGCACATGTTTGTGCAGCTCACCCCTGCCACTGACACAAGCACGGATTTGCAGCACCCTATTCCACCCATGGTGTGACAGGTTTCTGCACTGTGCAGGGCATTTCTCTGCATCTGGGAGTCCAAGGGAAAGTAAAATTGTTGTCGCAGAGAGCAGCAACAGCAGTAGGGAGCAGCAGAAGGAAGTCTTGCCCGTACTTCTTCTACAAGACAACTAGAGACTTGTCAGCAAGCGGCTGAGCAGCATCTACGTTCCACTTGCAGTCTGAAAGTTTCCAGTGCCACATGCCTGTTCAACACCTTCCTTATTCGCCTGCCCGCAGCGCTCGCGCTTTCCCCCGCCCGCGCTCTGACCGGCACTCTCCCTCTGACACACATGGTTCCTTGGCCGCTTGCCAAGAGCTCCGGAAAGCAGCTTCTGCCGAAGGAGGCTCGCCTCTTGCGGTTACCTTCTCTGAGCTCCGGAGTCCTGGCTTCTGCCTTTCTTGCTCTTAATGCAAGCAGAAAGCTTTTGCACTGCGTCTGGCGAGGAGAACGTGTGACAGGACAGCACATGTTTGTGCAGCTCACCCCTGCCACTGACACAAGCACGGATTTGCAGCACCCTATTCCACCCATGGTGTGACAGGTTTCTGCGCTGTGCAGGGCATTTCTCTGCATCTGGGAGTCCAAGGGAAAGTAAAATTGTTGTCGCAGAGAGCAGCAACAGCAGTAGGGAGCAGCAGAAGGAAGTCGTGGCCGTACTTCTTCTACAAGACAACTAGAGACTTGTCAGCAAGCGGCTGAGCAGCATCTACGTTCCACTTGCAGTCTGAAAGTTTCCAGTGCCACATGCCTGTTCAACACCTTCCTTATTCGCCTGCCCGCAGCGCTCGCGCTTTCCCCCGCCCGCGCTCTGACCGGCACTCTCCCTCTGACACACATGGTTCCTTGGCCGGTTGCCAAGAGCTCCTGAAAGCAGCTTCTGCCGAAGGAGGCTCGCCTCTTGCGGTTACCTTCTCTGAGCTCCGGAGTCCTGGCTTCTGCCTTTCTTGCTCTTAATGCAAGCAGAAAGCTTTTGCACTGCGTCTGGCGAGGAGAACGTGTGACAGGACAGCACATGTTTGTGCAGCTCACCCCTGCCACTGACACAAGCACGGATTTGCAGCACCCTATTCCACCCTTAGTGTGACAGGTTTCTGCGCTGTGCAGGGCATTTCTCTGCATCTGGGAGTCCAAGGGAAAGTAAAATTGTTGCCGCAGAGAGCAGCTACAGCAGTAGGGAGCAGCAGAAGGAAGTCGTTTCAGTACTTCTTCCACACGACATCTAGCAACTAATCAGCAAGCGTGCGAGCGGCAGCGATGTGCCACTTGCAATCTGAAAGTTTCCCGTGCCACATGCCTGTTCAACACCTTCCTTATTCGCCTGCCCGCAGCGCTCGCGCTTTCCCCCGCCCGCGCTCTGACCGGCACTCTCCCTCTGACACACATGGTTCCTTGGCCGCTTGCCAAGAGCTCCTGAAAGCAGCTTCTGCCGAAGGAGGCTCGCCTCTTGCGGTTACCTTCTCTGAGCTCCGGAGTCCTGGCTTCTGCCTTTCTTGCTCTTAATGCAAGCAGAAAGCTTTTGCACTGCGTCTGGCGAGGAGAACGTGTGACAGGACAGCACATGTTTGTGCAGCTCACCCCTGCCACTGACACAAGCACGGATTTGCAGCACCCTATTCCACCCTTAGTGTGACAGGTTTCTGCGCTGTGCAGGGCATTTCTCTGCATCTGGGAGTCCAAGGGAAAGTAAAATTGTAGTCGCAGAGAGCAGCAACAGCAGTAGGGAGCAGCAGAAGGAAGTCGTTTCAGTACTTCTTCCACACGACATCTAGCAACTAATCAGCAAGCGTGCGAGCGGCAGCGATGTGCCACTTGCAATCTGAAAGTTTCCCGTGCCACATGCCTGTTCAACACCTTCCTTATTCGCCTGCCCGCAGCGCTCGCGCTTTCCCCCGCCCGCGCTCTGACCGGCACTCTCCCTCTGACACACATGGTTCCTTGGCCGCTTGCCAAGAGCTCCGGAAAGCAGCTTCTGCCGAAGGAGGCTCGCCTCTTGCGGTTACCTTCTCTGAGCTTCGGAGTCCTGGCTTCTGCCTTTCTTGCTCTTAATGCAAGCAGAAAGCTTTTGCACTGCGTCTGGCGAGGAGAACGTGTGACAGGACAGCACATGTTTGTGCAGCTCACCCCTGCCACTGACACAAGCACGGATTTGCAGCACCCTATTCCACCCTTAGTGTGACAGGTTTCTGCGCTGTGCAGGGCATTTCTCTGCATCTGGGAGTCCAAGGGAAAGTAAAATTGTTGTCGCAGAGAGCAGCAACAGCAGTAGGGAGCAGCAGAAGGAAGTCGTGGCCGTACTTCTTCTACAAGACAACTAGAGACTTGTCAGCAAGCGGCTGAGCAGCATCTACGTTCCACTTGCAGTCTGAAAGTTTCCAGTGCCACATGCCTGTTCAACACCTTCCTTATTCGCCTGCCCGCAGCGCTCGCGCTTTCCCCTGCCCGCGCTCTGACCGGCACTCTCCCTCTGACACACATGGTTCCTTGGCCGGTTGCCAAGAGCTCCTGAAAGCAGCTTCTGCCGAAGGAGGCTCGCCTCTTGCGGTTACCTTCTGTGAGCTCCGGAGTCCTGGCTTCTGCCTTTCTTGCTCTTAATGCAAGCAGAAAGCTTTTGCACTGCGTCTGGCGAGGAGAACGTGTGACAGGACAGCACATGTTTGTGCACCTCACCCCTGCCACTGACACAAGCACGGATTTGCAGCACCCTATTCCACCCTTAGTGTGACAGGTTTCTGCGCTGTGCAGGGCATTTCTCTGCATCTGGGAGTCCAAGGGAAAGTAAAATTGTTGCCGCAGAGAGCAGCAACAGCAGTAGGGAGCAGCAGAAGGAAGTCGTTTCAGTACTTCTTCCACACGACATCTAGCAACTAATCAGCAAGCGTGCGAGCGGCAGCGATGTGCCACTTGCAATCTGAAAGTTTCCCGTGCCACATGCCTGTTCAACACCTTCCTTATTCGCCTGCCCGCAGCGCTCGCGCTTTCCCCCGCCCGCGCTCTGACCGGCACTCTCCCTCTGACACACATGGTTCCTTGGCCGGTTGCCAAGAGCTCCGGAAAGCACCTTCTGCCGAAGGAGGCTCGCCTCTTGCGGTTACCTTCTCTGAGCTCCGGAGTCCTGGCTTCTGCCTTTCTTGCTCTTAATGCAAGCAGAAAGCTTTTGCACTGCGTCTGGCGAGGAGAACGTGTGACAGGACAGCACATGTTTGTGCAGCTCACCCCTGCCACTGACACAAGCACGGATTTGCAGCACCCTATTCCACCCATGGTGTGACAGGTTTCTGCGCTGTGCAGGGCATTTCTCTGCATCTGGGAGTCCAAGGGAAAGTAAAATTGTTGTCGCAGAGAGCAGCAACAGCAGTAGGGAGCAGCAGAAGGAAGTCTTGCCCGTACTTCTTCTACAAGACAACTAGAGACTTGTCAGCAAGCGGCTGAGCAGCATCTACGTTCCACTTGCAGTCTGAAAGTTTCCAGTGCCACATGCCTGTTCAACACCTTCCTTATTCGCCTGCCCGCAGCGCTCGCGCTTTCCCCCGCCCGCGCTCTGACCGGCACTCTCCCTCTGACACACATGGTTCCTTGGCCGGTTGCCAAGAGCTCCTGAAAGCAGCTTCTGCCGAAGGAGGCTCGCCTCTTGCGGTTACCTTCTCTGAGCTCCGGAGTCCTGGCTTCTGCCTTTCTTGCTCTTAATGCAAGCAGAAAGCTTTTGCACTGCGTCTGGCGAGGAGAACGTGTGACAGGAGAGCACATGTTTGTGCAGCTCACCCCTGCCACTGACACAAGCACGGATTTGCAGCACCCTATTCCACCCTTAGTGTGACAGGTTTCTGCGCTGTGCAGGGCATTTCTCTGCATCTGGGAGTCCAAGGGAAAGTAAAATTGTTGTCGCAGAGAGCAGCAACAGCAGTAGGGAGCAGCAGAAGGAACTCGTGGCCGTACTTCTTCTACAAGACAACTAGAGACTTGTCAGCAAGCGGCTGAGCAGCATCTACGTTCCACTTGCAGTCTGAAAGTTTCCCGTGCCAGATACCTGTTCAACACCTTCCTTATTCGCCTGCCCGCAGCGCTCGCGCTTTCCCCCGCCCGCGCTCTGACCGGCACTCTCCCTCTGACACACATGGTTCCTTGGCCGGTTGCCAAGAGCTCCGGAAAGCAGCTTCTGCCGAAGGAGGCTCGCCTCTTGCGGTTACCTTCTCTGAGCTCCGGAGTCCTGGCTTCTGCCTTTCTTGCTCTTAATGCAAGCAGAAAGCTTTTGCACTGCGTCTGGCGAGGAGAACGTGTGACAGGACAGCACATGTTTGTGCAGCTCACCCCTGCCACTGACACAAGCACGGATTTGCAGCACCCTATTCCACCCATGGTGTGACAGGTTTCTGCGCTGTGCAGGGCATTTCTCTGCATCTGGGAGTCCAAGGGAAAGTAAAATTGTTGTCGCAGAGAGCAGCAACAGCAGTAGGGAGCAGCAGAAGGAAGTCTTGCCCGTACTTCTTCTACAAGACAACTAGAGACTTGTCAGCAAGCGGCTGAGCAGCATCTACGTTCCACTTGCAGTCTGAAAGTTTCCAGTGCCACATGCCTGTTCAACACCTTCCTTATTCGCCTGCCCGCAGCGCTCGCGCTTTCCCCCGCCCGCGCTCTGACCGGCACTCTCCCTCTGACACACATGGTTCCTTGGCCGGTTGCCAAGAGCTCCTGAAAGCAGCTTCTGCCGAAGGAGGCTCGCCTCTTGCGGTTACCTTCTCTGAGCTCCGGAGTCCTGGCTTCTGCCTTTCTTGCTCTTAATGCAAGCAGAAAGCTTTTGCACTGCGTCTGGCGAGGAGAACGTGTGACAGGAGAGCACATGTTTGTGCAGCTCACCCCTGCCACTGACACAAGCACGGATTTGCAGCACCCTATTCCACCCATGGTGTGACAGGTTTCTGCGCTGTGCAGGGCATTTCTCTGCATCTGGGAGTCCAAGGGAAAGTAAAATTGTTGTCGCAGAGAGCAGCAACAGCAGTAGGGAGCAGCAGAAGGAACTCGTGGCCGTACTTCTTCTACAAGACAACTAGAGACTTGTCAGCAAGCGGCTGAGCAGCATCTACGTTCCACTTGCAGTCTGAAAGTTTCCCGTGCCAGATACCTGTTCAACACCTTCCTTATTCGCCTGCCCGCAGCGCTCGCGCTTTCCCCCGCCCGCGCTCTGACCGGCACTCTCCCTCTGACACACATGGTTCCTTGGCCGGTTGCCAAGAGCTCCGGAAAGCAGCTTCTGCCGAAGGAGGCTCGCCTCTTGCGGTTACCTTCTCTGAGCTCCGGAGTCCTGGCTTCTGCCTTTCTTGCTCTTAATGCAAGCAGAAAGCTTTTGCACTGCGTCTGGCGAGGAGAACGTGTGACAGGACAGCACATGTTTGTGCAGCTCACCCCTGCCACTGACACAAGCACGGATTTGCAGCACCCTATTCCACCCATGGTGTGACAGGTTTCTGCGCTGTGCAGGGCATTTCTCTGCATCTGGGAGTCCAAGGGAAAGTAAAATTGTTGTCGCAGAGAGCAGCAACAGCAGTAGGGAGCAGCAGAAGGAAGTCTTGCCCGTACTTCTTCTACAAGACAACTAGAGACTTGTCAGCAAGCGGCTGAGCAGCATCTACGTTCCACTTGCAGTCTGAAAGTTTCCAGTGCCACATGCCTGTTCAACACCTTCCTTATTCGCCTGCCCGCAGCGCTCGCGCTTTCCCCCGCCCGTGCTCTGACCGGCACTCTCCCTCTGACACACATGGTTCCTTGGCCGGTTGCCAAGAGCTCCGGAAAGCAGCTTCTGCCGAAGGAGGCTCGCCTCTTGCGGTTACCTTCTCTGAGCTCCGGAGTCCTGGCTTCTGCCTTTCTTGCTCTTAATGCAAGCAGAAAGCTTTTGCACTGCGTCTGGCGAGGAGAACGTGTGACAGGACAGCACATGTTTGTGCAGCTCACCCCTGCCACTGACACAAGCACGGATTTGCAGCACCCTATTCCACCCATGGTGTGACAGGTTTCTGCGCTGTGCAGGGCATTTCTCTGCATCTGGGAGTCCAAGGGAAAGTAAAATTGTTGTCGCAGAGAGCAGCAACAGCAGTAGGGAGCAGCAGAAGGAAGTCGTGGCCGTACTTCTTCTACAAGACAACTAGAGACTTGTCAGCAAGCGGCTGAGCAGCATCTACGTTCCACTTGCAGTCTGAAAGTTTCCAGTGCCACATGCCTGTTCAACACCTTCCTTATTCGCCTGCCCGCAGCGCTCGCGCTTTCCCCCGCCCGCGCTCTGACCGGCACTCTCCCTCTGACACACATGGTTCCTTGGCCGGTTGCCAAGAGCTCCTGAAAGCAGCTTCTGCCGAAGGAGGCTCGCCTCTTGCGGTTACCTTCTCTGAGCTCCGGAGTCCTGGCTTCTGCCTTTCTTGCTCTTAATGCAAGCAGAAAGCTTTTGCACTGCGTCTGGCGAGGAGAACGTGTGACAGGACAGCACATGTTTGTGCAGCTCACCCCTGCCACTGACACAAGCACGGATTTGCAGCACCCTATTCCACCCATGGTGTGACAGGTTTCTGCGCTGTGCAGGGCATTTCTCTGCATCTGGGAGTCCAAGGGAAAGTAAAATTGTTGTCGCAGAGAGCAGCAACAGCAGTAGGGAGCAGCAGAAGGAAGTCTTGCCCGTACTTCTTCTACAAGACAACTAGAGACTTGTCAGCAAGCGGCTGAGCAGCATCTACGTTCCACTTGCAGTCTGAAAGTTTCCAGTGCCACATGCCTGTTCAACACCTTCCTTATTCGCCTGCCCGCAGCGCTCGCGCTTTCCCCCGCCCGCGCTCTGACCGGCACTCTCCCTCTGACACACATGGTTCCTTGGCCGGTTGCCAAGAGCTCCGGAAAGCAGCTTCTGCCGAAGGAGGCTCGCCTCTTGCGGTTACCTTCTCTGAGCTCCGGAGTCCTGGCTTCTGCCTTTCTTGCTCTTAATGCAAGCAGAAAGCTTTTGCACTGCGTCTGGCGAGGAGAACGTGTGACAGGACAGCACATGTTTGTGCAGCTCACCCCTGCCACTGACACAAGCACGGATTTGCAGCACCCTATTCCACCCATGGTGTGACAGGTTTCTGCGCTGTGCAGGGCATTTCTCTGCATCTGGGAGTCCAAGGGAAAGTAAAATTGTTGTCGCAGAGAGCAGCAACAGCAGTAGGGAGCAGCAGAAGGAACTCGTGGCCGTACTTCTTCTACAAGACAACTAGAGACTTGTCAGCAAGCGGCTGAGCAGCATCTACGTTCCACTTGCAGTCTGAAAGTTTCCAGTGCCACATGCCTGTTCAACACCTTCCTTATTCGCCTGCCCGCAGCGCTCGCGCTTTCCCCCGCCCGCGCTCTGACCGGCACTCTCCCTCTGACACACATGGTTCCTTGGCCGCTTGCCAAGAGCTCCGGAAAGCAGCTTCTGCCGAAGGAGGCTCGCCTCTTGCGGTTACCTTCTCTGAGCTCCGGAGTCCTGGCTTCTGCCTTTCTTGCTCTTAATGCAAGCAGAAAGCTTTTGCACTGCGTCTGGCGAGGAGAACGTGTGACAGGACAGCACATGTTTGTGCAGCTCACCCCTGCCACTGACACAAGCACGGATTTGCAGCACCCTATTCCACCCATGGTGTGACAGGTTTCTGCGCTGTGCAGGGCATTTCTCTGCATCTGGGAGTCCAAGGGAAAGTAAAATTGTTGTCGCAGAGAGCAGCAACAGCAGTAGGGAGCAGCAGAAGGAACTCGTGGCCGTACTTCTTCTACAAGACAACTAGAGACTTGTCAGCAAGCGGCTGAGCAGCATCTACGTTCCACTTGCAGTCTGAAAGTTTCCCGTGCCAGATACCTGTTCAACACCTTCCTTATTCGCCTGCCCGCAGCGCTCGCGCTTTCCCCCGCCCGCGCTCTGACCGGCACTCTCCCTCTGACACACATGGTTCCTTGGCCGGTTGCCAAGAGCTCCGGAAAGCAGCTTCTGCCGAAGGAGGCTCGCCTCTTGCGGTTACCTTCTCTGAGCTCCGGAGTCCTGGCTTCTGCCTTTCTTGCTCTTAATGCAAGCAGAAAGCTTTTGCACTGCGTCTGGCGAGGAGAACGTGTGACAGGAGAGCACATGTTTGTGCAGCTCACCCCTGCCACTGACACAAGCACGGATTTGCAGCACCCTATTCCACCCATGGTGTGACAGGTTTCTGCGCTGTGCAGGGCATTTCTCTGCATCTGGGAGTCCAAGGGAAAGTAAAATTGTTGTCGCAGAGAGCAGCAACAGCAGTAGGGAGCAGCAGAAGGAAGTCTTGCCCGTACTTCTTCTACAAGACAACTAGAGACTTGTCAGCAAGCGGCTGACCAGCATCTACGTTCCACTTGCAGTCTGAAAGTTTCCAGTGCCACATGCCTGTTCAACACCTTCCTTATTCGCCTGCCCGCAGCGCTCGCGCTTTCCCCCGCCCGCGCTCTGACCGGCACTCTCCCTCTGACACACATGGTTCCTTGGCCGCTTGCCAAGAGCTCCGGAAAGCAGCTTCTGCCGAAGGAGGCTCGCCTCTTGCGGTTACCTTCTCTGAGCTCCGGAGTCCTGGCTTCTGCCTTTCTTGCTCTTAATGCAAGCAGAAAGCTTTTGCACTGCGTCTGGCGAGGAGAACGTGTGACAGGACAGCACATGTTTGTGCAGCTCACCCCTGCCACTGACACAAGCACGGATTTGCAGCACCCTATTCCACCCATGGTGTGACAGGTTTCTGCGCTGTGCAGGGCATTTCTCTGCATCTGGGAGTCCAAGGGAAAGTAAAATTGTTGTCGCAGAGAGCAGCAACAGCAGTAGGGAGCAGCAGAAGGAAGTCGTGGCCGTACTTCTTCTACAAGACAACTAGAGACTTGTCAGCAAGCGGCTGAGCAGCATCTACGTTCCACTTGCAGTCTGAAAGTTTCCAGTGCCACATGCCTGTTCAACACCTTCCTTATTCGCCTGCCCGCAGCGCTCGCGCTTTCCCCCGCCCGCGCTCTGACCGGCACTCTCCCTCTGACACACATGGTTCCTTGGCCGGTTGCCAAGAGCTCCTGAAAGCAGCTTCTGCCGAAGGAGGCTCGCCTCTTGCGGTTACCTTCTCTGAGCTCCGGAGTCCTGGCTTCTGCCTTTCTTGCTCTTAATGCAAGCAGAAAGCTTTTGCACTGCGTCTGGCGAGGAGAACGTGTGACAGGACAGCACATGTTTGTGCAGCTCACCCCTGCCACTGACACAAGCACGGATTTGCAGCACCCTATTCCACCCATGGTGTGACAGGTTTCTGCGCTGTGCAGGGCATTTCTCTGCATCTGGGAGTCCAAGGGAAAGTAAAATTGTTGTCGCAGAGAGCAGCAACAGCAGTAGGGAGCAGCAGAAGGAAGTCTTGCCCGTACTTCTTCTACAAGACAACTAGAGACTTGTCAGCAAGCGGCTGAGCAGCATCTACGTTCCACTTGCAGTCTGAAAGTTTCCAGTGCCACATGCCTGTTCAACACCTTCCTTATTCGCCTGCCCGCAGCGCTCGCGCTTTCCCCCGCCCGCGCTCTGACCGGCACTCTCCCTCTGACACACATGGTTCCTTGGCCGGTTGCCAAGAGCTCCGGAAAGCACCTTCTGCCGAAGGAGGCTCGCCTCTTGCGGTTACCTTCTCTGAGCTCCGGAGTCCTGGCTTCTGCCTTTCTTGCTCTTAATGCAAGCAGAAAGCTTTTGCACTGCGTCTGGCGAGGAGAACGTGTGACAGGACAGCACATGTTTGTGCAGCTCACCCCTGCCACTGACACAAGCACGGATTTGCAGCACCCTATTCCACCCTTAGTGTGACAGGTTTCTGCGCTGTGCAGGGCATTTCTCTGCATCTGGGAGTCCAAGGGAAAGTAAAATTGTTGTCGCAGAGAGCAGCAACAGCAGTAGGGAGCAGCAGAAGGAACTCGTGGCCGTACTTCTTCTACAAGACAACTAGAGACTTGTCAGCAAGCGGCTGAGCAGCATCTACGTTCCACTTGCAGTCTGAAAGTTTCCAGTGCCACATGCCTGTTCAACACCTTCCTTATTCGCCTGCCCGCAGCGCTCGCGCTTTCCCCCGCCCGCGCTCTGACCGGCACTCTCCCTCTGACACACATGGTTCCTTGGCCGGTTGCCAAGAGCTCCTGAAAGCAGCTTCTGCCGAAGGAGGCTCGCCTCTTGCGGTTACCTTCTCTGAGCTCCGGAGTCCTGGCTTCTGCCTTTCTTGCTCTTAATGCAAACAGAAAGCTTTTGCACTGCGTCTGGCGAGGAGAACGTGTGACAGGACAGCACATGTTTGTACAGCTCACTCCTGCCACTGACACAAGCACGGATTTGCAGCACCCTATTCCACCCATGGTGTGACAGGTTTCTGCGCTGTGCAGGGCATTTCTCTGCATCTGGGAGTCCAAGGGAAAGTAAAATTGTTGTCGCAGAGAGCAGCAACAGCAGTAGGGAGCAGCAGAAGGAAGTCGTGGCCGTACTTCTTCTACAAGACAACTAGAGACTTGTCAGCAAGTGGCTGAGCAGCATCTACGTTCCACTTGCAGTCTGAAAGTTTCCCGTGCCAGATACCTGTTCAACACCTTCCTTATTCGCCTGCCCGCAGCGCTCGCGCTTTCCCCCGCCCGCGCTCTGACCGGCACTCTCCCTCTGACACACATGGTTCCTTGGCCGGTTGCCAAGAGCTCCGGAAAGCAGCTTCTGCCGAAGGAGGCTCGCCTCTTGCGGTTACCTTCTCTGAGCTCCGGAGTCCTGGCTTCTGCCTTTCTTGCTCTTAATGCAAGCAGAAAGCTTTTGCACTGCGTCTGGCGAGGAGAACGTGTGACAGGAGAGCACATGTTTGTGCAGCTCACCCCTGCCACTGACACAAGCACGGATTTGCAGCACCCTATTCCACCCATGGTGTGACAGGTTTCTGCGCTGTGCAGGGCATTTCTCTGCATCTGGGAGTCCAAGGGAAAGTAAAATTGTTGTCGCAGAGAGCAGCAACAGCAGTAGGGAGCAGCAGAAGGAAGTCGTGGCCGTACTTCTTCTACAAGACAACTAGAGACTTGTCAGCAAGCGGCTGAGCAGCATCTACGTTCCACTTGCAGTCTGAAAGTTTCCCGTGCCAGATACCTGTTCAACACCTTCCTTATTCGCCTGCCCGCAGCGCTCGCGCTTTCCCCCGCCCGCGCTCTGACCGGCACTCTCCCTCTGACACACATGGTTCCTTGGCCGGTTGCCAAGAGCTCCGGAAAGCAGCTTCTGCCGAAGGAGGCTCGCCTCTTGCGGTTACCTTCTCTGAGCTCCGGAGTCCTGGCTTCTGCCTTTCTTGCTCTTAATGCAAGCAGAAAGCTTTTGCACTGCGTCTGGCGAGGAGAACGTGTGACAGGACAGCACATGTTTGTGCAGCTCACCCCTGCCACTGACACAAGCACGGATTTGCAGCACCCTATTCCACCCTTAGTGTGACAGGTTTCTGCGCTGTGCAGGGCATTTCTCTGCATCTGGGAGTCCAAGGGAAAGTAAAATTGTTGTCGCAGAGAGCAGCAACAGCAGTAGGGAGCAGCAGAAGGAAGTCTTGCCCGTACTTCTTCTACAAGACAACTAGAGACTTGTCAGCAAGCGGCTGAGCAGCATCTACGTTCCACTTGCAGTCTGAAAGTTTCCAGTGCCACATGCCTGTTCAACACCTTCCTTATTCGCCTGCCCGCAGCGCTCGCGCTTTCCCCCGCCCGCGCTCTGACCGGCACTCTCCCTCTGACACACATGGTTCCTTGGCCGGTTGCCAAGAGCTCCGGAAAGCACCTTCTGCCGAAGGAGGCTCGCCTCTTGCGGTTACCTTCTCTGAGCTCCGGAGTCCTGGCTTCTGCCTTTCTTGCTCTTAATGCAAGCAGAAAGCTTTTGCACTGCGTCTGGCGAGGAGAACGTGTGACAGGACAGCACATGTTTGTGCAGCTCACCCCTGCCACTGACACAAGCACGGATTTGCAGCACCCTATTCCACCCATGGTGTGACAGGTTTCTGCGCTGTGCAGGGCATTTCTCTGCATCTGGGAGTCCAAGGGAAAGTAAAATTGTTGTCGCAGAGAGCAGCAACAGCAGTAGGGAGCAGCAGAAGGAAGTCGTGGCCGTACTTCTTCTACAAGACAACTAGAGACTTGTCAGCAAGCGGCTGAGCAGCATCTACGTTCCACTTGCAGTCTGAAAGTTTCCAGTGCCACATGCCTGTTCAACACCTTCCTTATTCGCCTGCCCGCAGCGCTCGCGCTTTCCCCCGCCCGCGCTCTGACCGGCACTCTCCCTCTGACACACATGGTTCCTTGGCCGGTTGCCAAGAGCTCCTGAAAGCAGCTTCTGCCGAAGGAGGCTCGCCTCTTGCGGTTACCTTCTCTGAGCTCCGGAGTCCTGGCTTCTGCCTTTCTTGCTCTTAATGCAAGCAGAAAGCTTTTGCACTGCGTCTGGCGAGGAGAACGTGTGACAGGACAGCACATGTTTGTGCAGCTCACCCCTGCCACTGACACAAGCACGGATTTGCAGCACCCTATTCCACCCATGGTGTGACAGGTTTCTGCGCTGTGCAGGGCATTTCTCTGCATCTGGGAGTCCAAGGGAAAGTAAAATTGTTGTCGCAGAGAGCAGCAACAGCAGTAGGGAGCAGCAGAAGGAAGTCGTGGCCGTACTTCTTCTACAAGACAACTAGAGACTTGTCAGCAAGTGGCTGAGCAGCATCTACGTTCCACTTGCAGTCTGAAAGTTTCCCGTGCCAGATACCTGTTCAACACCTTCCTTATTCGCCTGCCCGCAGCGCTCGCGCTTTCCCCCGCCCGCGCTCTGACCGGCACTCTCCCTCTGACACACATGGTTCCTTGGCCGGTTGCCAAGAGCTCCGGAAAGCAGCTTCTGCCGAAGGAGGCTCGCCTCTTGCGGTTACCTTCTCTGAGCTCCGGAGTCCTGGCTTCTGCCTTTCTTGCTCTTAATGCAAGCAGAAAGCTTTTGCACTGCGTCTGGCGAGGAGAACGTGTGACAGGAGAGCACATGTTTGTGCAGCTCACCCCTGCCACTGACACAAGCACGGATTTGCAGCACCCTATTCCACCCATGGTGTGACAGGTTTCTGCGCTGTGCAGGGCATTTCTCTGCATCTGGGAGTCCAAGGGAAAGTAAAATTGTTGTCGCAGAGAGCAGCAACAGCAGTAGGGAGCAGCAGAAGGAAGTCGTGGCCGTACTTCTTCTACAAGACAACTAGAGACTTGTCAGCAAGCGGCTGAGCAGCATCTACGTTCCACTTGCAGTCTGAAAGTTTCCCGTGCCAGATACCTGTTCAACACCTTCCTTATTCGCCTGCCCGCAGCGCTCGCGCTTTCCCCCGCCCGCGCTCTGACCGGCACTCTCCCTCTGACACACATGGTTCCTTGGCCGGTTGCCAAGAGCTCCGGAAAGCAGCTTCTGCCGAAGGAGGCTCGCCTCTTGCGGTTACCTTCTCTGAGCTCCGGAGTCCTGGCTTCTGCCTTTCTTGCTCTTAATGCAAGCAGAAAGCTTTTGCACTGCGTCTGGCGAGGAGAACGTGTGACAGGAGAGCACATGTTTGTGCAGCTCACCCCTGCCACTGACACAAGCACGGATTTGCAGCACCCTATTCCACCCATGGTGTGACAGGTTTCTGCGCTGTGCAGGGCATTTCTCTGCATCTGGGAGTCCAAGGGAAAGTAAAATTGTTGTCGCAGAGAGCAGCAACAGCAGTAGGGAGCAGCAGAAGGAAGTCTTGCCCGTACTTCTTCTACAAGACAACTAGAGACTTGTCAGCAAGCGGCTGAGCAGCATCTACGTTCCACTTGCAGTCTGAAAGTTTCCAGTGCCACATGCCTGTTCAACACCTTCCTTATTCGCCTGCCCGCAGCGCTCGCGCTTTCCCCCGCCCGCGCTCTGACCGGCACTCTCCCTCTGACACACATGGTTCCTTGGCCGGTTGCCAAGAGCTCCGGAAAGCACCTTCTGCCGAAGGAGGCTCGCCTCTTGCGGTTACCTTCTCTGAGCTCCGGAGTCCTGGCTTCTGCCTTTCTTGCTCTTAATGCAAGCAGAAAGCTTTTGCACTGCGTCTGGCGAGGAGAACGTGTGACAGGACAGCACATGTTTGTGCAGCTCACCCCTGCCACTGACACAAGCACGGATTTGCAGCACCCTATTCCACCCATGGTGTGACAGGTTTCTGCGCTGTGCAGGGCATTTCTCTGCATCTGGGAGTCCAAGGGAAAGTAAAATTGTTGTCGCAGAGAGCAGCAACAGCAGTAGGGAGCAGCAGAAGGAACTCGTGGCCGTACTTCTTCTACAAGACAACTAGAGACTTGTCAGCAAGCGGCTGAGCAGCATCTACGTTCCACTTGCAGTCTGAAAGTTTCCAGTGCCACATGCCTGTTCAACACCTTCCTTATTCGCCTGCCCGCAGCGCTCGCGCTTTCCCCCGCCCGCGCTCTGACCGGCACTCTCCCTCTGACACACATGGTTCCTTGGCCGGTTGCCAAGAGCTCCTGAAAGCAGCTTCTGCCGAAGGAGGCTCGCCTCTTGCGGTTACCTTCTCTGAGCTCCGGAGTCCTGGCTTCTGCCTTTCTTGCTCTTAATGCAAGCAGAAAGCTTTTGCACTGCGTCTGGCGAGGAGAACGTGTGACAGGACAGCACATGTTTGTGCAGCTCACCCCTGCCACTGACACAAGCACGGATTTGCAGCACCCTATTCCACCCATGGTGTGACAGGTTTCTGCGCTGTGCAGGGCATTTCTCTGCATCTGGGAGTCCAAGGGAAAGTAAAATTGTTGTCGCAGAGAGCAGCAACAGCAGTAGGGAGCAGCAGAAGGAAGTCTTGCCCGTACTTCTTCTACAAGACAACTAGAGACTTGTCAGCAAGCGGCTGAGCAGCATCTACGTTCCACTTGCAGTCTGAAAGTTTCCAGTGCCACATGCCTGTTCAACACCTTCCTTATTCGCCTGCCCGCAGCGCTCGCGCTTTCCCCCGCCCGCGCTCTGACCGGCACTCTCCCTCTGACACACATGGTTCCTTGGCCGGTTGCCAAGAGCTCCGGAAAGCACCTTCTGCCGAAGGAGGCTCGCCTCTTGCGGTTACCTTCTCTGAGCTCCGGAGTCCTGGCTTCTGCCTTTCTTGCTCTTAATGCAAGCAGAAAGCTTTTGCACTGCGTCTGGCGAGGAGAACGTGTGACAGGACAGCACATGTTTGTGCAGCTCACCCCTGCCACTGACACAAGCACGGATTTGCAGCACCCTATTCCACCCATGGTGTGACAGGTTTCTGCGCTGTGCAGGGCATTTCTCTGCATCTGGGAGTCCAAGGGAAAGTAAAATTGTTGTCGCAGAGAGCAGCAACAGCAGTAGGGAGCAGCAGAAGGAACTCGTGGCCGTACTTCTTCTACAAGACAACTAGAGACTTGTCAGCAAGCGGCTGAGCAGCATCTACGTTCCACTTGCAGTCTGAAAGTTTCCAGTGCCACATGCCTGTTCAACACCTTCCTTATTCGCCTGCCCGCAGCGCTCGCGCTTTCCCCCGCCCGCGCTCTGACCGGCACTCTCCCTCTGACACACATGGTTCCTTGGCCGGTTGCCAAGAGCTCCGGAAAGCAGCTTCTGCCGAAGGAGGCTCGCCTCTTGCGGTTACCTTCTCTGAGCTCCGGAGTCCTGGCTTCTGCCTTTCTTGCTCTTAATGCAAGCAGAAAGCTTTTGCACTGCGTCTGGCGAGGAGAACGTGTGACAGGACAGCACATGTTTGTGCAGCTCACCCCTGCCACTGACACAAGCACGGATTTGCAGCACCCTATTCCACCCATGGTGTGACAGGTTTCTGCGCTGTGCAGGGCATTTCTCTGCATCTGGGAGTCCAAGGGAAAGTAAAATTGTTGTCGCAGAGAGCAGCAACAGCAGTAGGGAGCAGCAGAAGGAAGTCGTGGCCGTACTTCTTCTACAAGACAACTAGAGACTTGTCAGCAAGCGGCTGAGCAGCATCTACGTTCCACTTGCAGTCTGAAAGTTTCCAGTGCCACATGCCTGTTCAACACCTTCCTTATTCGCCTGCCCGCAGCGCTCGCGCTTTCCCCCGCCCGCGCTCTGACCGGCACTCTCCCTCTGACACACATGGTTCCTTGGCCGCTTGCCAAGAGCTCCGGAAAGCAGCTTCTGCCGAAGGAGGCTCGCCTCTTGCGGTTACCTTCTCTGAGCTCCGGAGTCCTGGCTTCTGCCTTTCTTGCTCTTAATGCAAGCAGAAAGCTTTTGCACTGCGTCTGGCGAGGAGAACGTGTGACAGGACAGCACATGTTTGTGCAGCTCACCCCTGCCACTGACACAAGCACGGATTTGCAGCACCCTATTCCACCCATGGTGTGACAGGTTTCTGCGCTGTGCAGGGCATTTCTCTGCATCTGGGAGTCCAAGGGAAAGTAAAATTGTTGTCGCAGAGAGCAGCAACAGCAGTAGGGAGCAGCAGAAGGAAGTCGTGGCCGTACTTCTTCTACAAGACAACTAGAGACTTGTCAGCAAGCGGCTGAGCAGCATCTACGTTCCACTTGCAGTCTGAAAGTTTCCAGTGCCACATGCCTGTTCAACACCTTCCTTATTCGCCTGCCCGCAGCGCTCGCGCTTTCCCCCGCCCGCGCTCTGACCGGCACTCTCCCTCTGACACACATGGTTCCTTGGCCGGTTGCCAAGAGCTCCGGAAAGCACCTTCTGCCGAAGGAGGCTCGCCTCTTGCGGTTACCTTCTCTGAGCTCCGGAGTCCTGGCTTCTGCCTTTCTTGCTCTTAATGCAAGCAGAAAGCTTTTGCACTGCGTCTGGCGAGGAGAACGTGTGACAGGACAGCACATGTTTGTGCAGCTCACCCCTGCCACTGACACAAGCACGGATTTGCAGCACCCTATTCCACCCATGGTGTGACAGGTTTCTGCGCTGTGCAGGGCATTTCTCTGCATCTGGGAGTCCAAGGGAAAGTAAAATTGTTGTCGCAGAGAGCAGCAACAGCAGTAGGGAGCAGCAGAAGGAACTCGTGGCCGTACTTCTTCTACAAGACAACTAGAGACTTGTCAGCAAGCGGCTGAGCAGCATCTACGTTCCACTTGCAGTCTGAAAGTTTCCAGTGCCACATGCCTGTTCAACACCTTCCTTATTCGCCTGCTCGCAGCGCTCGCGCTTTCCCCCGCCCGCGCTCTGACCGGCACTCTCCCTCTGACACACATGGTTCCTTGGCCGGTTGCCAAGAGCTCCTGAAAGCAGCTTCTGCCGAAGGAGGCTCGCCTCTTGCGGTTACCTTCTCTGAGCTCCGGAGTCCTGGCTTCTGCCTTTCTTGCTCTTAATGCAAACAGAAAGCTTTTGCACTGCGTCTGGCGAGGAGAACGTGTGACAGGACAGCACATGTTTGTACAGCTCACTCCTGCCACTGACACAAGCACGGATTTGCAGCACCCTATTCCACCCATGGTGTGACAGGTTTCTGCGCTGTGCAGGGCATTTCTCTGCATCTGGGAGTCCAAGGGAAAGTAAAATTGTTGTCGCAGAGGGCAGCAACAGCAGTAGGGAGCAGCAGAAGGAAGTCGTTTCAGTACTTCTTCTACAAGACAACTAGAGACTTGTCAGCAAGTGGCTGAGCAGCATCTACGTTCCACTTGCAGTCTGAAAGTTTCCCGTGCCAGATACCTGTTCAACACCTTCCTTATTCGCCTGCCCGCAGCGCTCGCGCTTTCCCCCGCCCGCGCTCTGACCGGCACTCTCCCTCTGACACACATGGTTCCTTGGCCGGTTGCCAAGAGCTCCGGAAAGCAGCTTCTGCCGAAGGAGGCTCGCCTCTTGCGGTTACCTTCTCTGAGCTCCGGAGTCCTGGCTTCTGCCTTTCTTGCTCTTAATGCAAGCAGAAAGCTTTTGCACTGCGTCTGGCGAGGAGAACGTGTGACAGGAGAGCACATGTTTGTGCAGCTCACCCCTGCCACTGACACAAGCACGGATTTGCAGCACCCTATTCCACCCATGGTGTGACAGGTTTCTGCGCTGTGCAGGGCATTTCTCTGCATCTGGGAGTCCAAGGGAAAGTAAAATTGTTGTCGCAGAGAGCAGCAACAGCAGTAGGGAGCAGCAGAAGGAAGTCGTGGCCGTACTTCTTCTACAAGACAACTAGAGACTTGTCAGCAAGCGGCTGAGCAGCATCTACGTTCCACTTGCAGTCTGAAAGTTTCCCGTGCCAGATACCTGTTCAACACCTTCCTTATTCGCCTGCCCGCAGCGCTCGCGCTTTCCCCCGCCCGCGCTCTGACCGGCACTCTCCCTCTGACACACATGGTTCCTTGGCCGGTTGCCAAGAGCTCCGGAAAGCAGCTTCTGCCGAAGGAGGCTCGCCTCTTGCGGTTACCTTCTCTGAGCTCCGGAGTCCTGGCTTCTGCCTTTCTTGCTCTTAATGCAAGCAGAAAGCTTTTGCACTGCGTCTGGCGAGGAGAACGTGTGACAGGACAGCACATGTTTGTGCAGCTCACCCCTGCCACTGACACAAGCACGGATTTGCAGCACCCTATTCCACCCATGGTGTGACAGGTTTCTGCGCTGTGCAGGGCATTTCTCTGCATCTGGGAGTCCAAGGGAAAGTAAAATTGTTGTCGCAGAGGGCAGCAACAGCAGTAGGGAGCAGCAGAAGGAAGTCGTTTCAGTACTTCTTCTACAAGACAACTAGAGACTTGTCAGCAAGTGGCTGAGCAGCATCTACGTTCCACTTGCAGTCTGAAAGTTTCCCGTGCCAGATACCTGTTCAACACCTTCCTTATTCGCCTGCCCGCAGCGCTCGCGCTTTCCCCCGCCCGCGCTCTGACCGGCACTCTCCCTCTGACACACATGGTTCCTTGGCCGGTTGCCAAGAGCTCCGGAAAGCAGCTTCTGCCGAAGGAGGCTCGCCTCTTGCGGTTACCTTCTCTGAGCTCCGGAGTCCTGGCTTCTGCCTTTCTTGCTCTTAATGCAAGCAGAAAGCTTTTGCACTGCGTCTGGCGAGGAGAACGTGTGACAGGAGAGCACATGTTTGTGCAGCTCACCCCTGCCACTGACACAAGCACGGATTTGCAGCACCCTATTCCACCCATGGTGTGACAGGTTTCTGCGCTGTGCAGGGCATTTCTCTGCATCTGGGAGTCCAAGGGAAAGTAAAATTGTTGTCGCAGAGAGCAGCAACAGCAGTAGGGAGCAGCAGAAGGAAGTCGTGGCCGTACTTCTTCTACAAGACAACTAGAGACTTGTCAGCAAGCGGCTGAGCAGCATCTACGTTCCACTTGCAGTCTGAAAGTTTCCCGTGCCAGATACCTGTTCAACACCTTCCTTATTCGCCTGCCCGCAGCGCTCGCGCTTTCCCCCGCCCGCGCTCTGACCGGCACTCTCCCTCTGACACACATGGTTCCTTGGCCGGTTGCCAAGAGCTCCGGAAAGCAGCTTCTGCCGAAGGAGGCTCGCCTCTTGCGGTTACCTTCTCTGAGCTCCGGAGTCCTGGCTTCTGCCTTTCTTGCTCTTAATGCAAGCAGAAAGCTTTTGCACTGCGTCTGGCGAGGAGAACGTGTGACAGGACAGCACATGTTTGTGCAGCTCACCCCTGCCACTGACACAAGCACGGATTTGCAGCACCCTATTCCACCCATGGTGTGACAGGTTTCTGCGCTGTGCAGGGCATTTCTCTGCATCTGGGAGTCCAAGGGAAAGTAAAATTGTTGTCGCAGAGAGCAGCAACAGCAGTAGGGAGCAGCAGAAGGAAGTCTTGCCCGTACTTCTTCTACAAGACAACTAGAGACTTGTCAGCAAGCGGCTGAGCAGCATCTACGTTCCACTTGCAGTCTGAAAGTTTCCAGTGCCACATGCCTGTTCAACACCTTCCTTATTCGCCTGCCCGCAGCGCTCGCGCTTTCCCCCGCCCGCGCTCTGACCGGCACTCTCCCTCTGACACACATGGTTCCTTGGCCGGTTGCCAAGAGCTCCGGAAAGCAGCTTCTGCCGAAGGAGGCTCGCCTCTTGCGGTTACCTTCTCTGAGCTCCGGAGTCCTGGCTTCTGCCTTTCTTGCTCTTAATGCAAGCAGAAAGCTTTTGCACTGCGTCTGGCGAGGAGAACGTGTGACAGGACAGCACATGTTTGTGCAGCTCACCCCTGCCACTGACACAAGCACGGATTTGCAGCACCCTATTCCACCCATGGTGTGACAGGTTTCTGCGCTGTGCAGGGCATTTCTCTGCATCTGGGAGTCCAAGGGAAAGTAAAATTGTTGTCGCAGAGAGCAGCAACAGCAGTAGGGAGCAGCAGAAGGAAGTCTTGCCCGTACTTCTTCTACAAGACAACTAGAGACTTGTCAGCAAGCGGCTGAGCAGCATCTACGTTCCACTTGCAGTCTGAAAGTTTCCAGTGCCACATGCCTGTTCAACACCTTCCTTATTCGCCTGCCCGCAGCGCTCGCGCTTTCCCCCGCCCGCGCTCTGACCGGCACTCTCCCTCTGACACACATGGTTCCTTGGCCGGTTGCCAAGAGCTCCTGAAAGCAGCTTCTGCCGAAGGAGGCTCGCCTCTTGCGGTTACCTTCTCTGAGCTCCGGAGTCCTGGCTTCTGCCTTTCTTGCTCTTAATGCAAGCAGAAAGCTTTTGCACTGCGTCTGGCGAGGAGAACGTGTGACAGGACAGCACATGTTTGTGCAGCTCACCCCTGCCACTGACACAAGCACGGATTTGCAGCACCCTATTCCACCCTTAGTGTGACAGGTTTCTGCGCTGTGCAGGGCATTTCTCTGCATCTGGGAGTCCAAGGGAAAGTAAAATTGTTGCCGCAGAGAGCAGCTACAGCAGTAGGGAGCAGCAGAAGGAAGTCGTTTCAGTACTTCTTCCACACGACATCTAGCAACTAATCAGCAAGCGTGCGAGCGGCAGCGATGTGCCACTTGCAATCTGAAAGTTTCCCGTGCCACATGCCTGTTCAACACCTTCCTTATTCACCTGCCCGCAGCGCTCGCGCTTTCCCCCGCCCGCGCTCTGACCGGCACTCTCCCTCTGACACACATGGTTCCTTGGCCGGTTGCCAAGAGCTCCGGAAAGCAGCTTCTGCCGAAGGAGGCTCGCCTCTTGCGGTTACCTTCTCTGAGCTCCGGAGTCCTGGCTTCTGCCTTTCTTGCTCTTAATGCAAGCAGAAAGCTTTTGCACTGCGTCTGGCGAGGAGAACGTGTGACAGGACAGCACATGTTTGTGCAGCTCACCCCTGCCACTGACACAAGCACGGATTTGCAGCACCCTATTCCACCCATGGTGTGACAGGTTTCTGCGCTGTGCAGGGCATTTCTCTGCATCTGGGAGTCCAAGGGAAAGTAAAATTGTTGTCGCAGAGAGCAGCAACAGCAGTAGGGAGCAGCAGAAGGAAGTCTTGCCCGTACTTCTTCTACAAGACAACTAGAGACTTGTCAGCAAGCGGCTGAGCAGCATCTACGTTCCACTTGCAGTCTGAAAGTTTCCCGTGCCACATGCCTGTTCAACACCTTCCTTATTCGCCTGCCCGCAGCGCTCGCGCTTTCCCCCGCCCGCGCTCTGACCGGCACTCTCCCTCTGACACACATGGTTCCTTGGCCGGTTGCCAAGAGCTCCGGAAAGCACCTTCTGCCGAAGGAGGCTCGCCTCTTGCGGTTACCTTCTCTGAGCTCCGGAGTCCTGGCTTCTGCCTTTCTTGCTCTTAATGCAAGCAGAAAGCTTTTGCACTGCGTCTGGCGAGGAGAACGTGTGACAGGACAGCACATGTTTGTGCAGCTCACCCCTGCCACTGACACAAGCACGGATTTGCAGCACCCTATTCCACCCTTAGTGTGACAGGTTTCTGCGCTGTGCAGGGCATTTCTCTGCATCTGGGAGTCCAAGGGAAAGTAAAATTGTTGTCGCAGAGAGCAGCAACAGCAGTAGGGAGCAGCAGAATAAACTCGTGGCCGTACTTCTTCTACAAGACAACTAGAGACTTGTCAGCAAGCGGCTGAGCAGCATCTACGTTCCACTTGCAGTCTGAAAGTTTCCCGTGCCAGATACCTGTTCAACACCTTCCTTATTCGCCTGCCCGCAGCGCTCGCGCTTTCCCCTGCCCGCGCTCTGACCGGCACTCTCCCTCTGACACACATGGTTCCTTGGCCGGTTGCCAAGAGCTCCTGAAAGCAGCTTCTGCCGAAGGAGGCTCGCCTCTTGCGGTTACCTTCTCTGAGCTCCGGAGTCCTGGCTTCTGCCTTTCTTGCTCTTAATGCAAGCAGAAAGCTTTTGCACTGCGTCTGGCGAGGAGAACGTGTGACAGGACAGCACATGTTTGTGCACCTCACCCCTGCCACTGACACAAGCACGGATTTGCAGCACCCTATTCCACCCTTAGTGTGACAGGTTTCTGCGCTGTGCAGGGCATTTCTCTGCATCTGGGAGTCCAAGGGAAAGTAAAATTGTTGCCGCAGAGAGCAGCAACAGCAGTAGGGAGCAGCAGAAGGAAGTCGTTTCAGTACTTCTTCCACACGACATCTAGCAACTAATCAGCAAGCGTGCGAGCGGCAGCGATGTGCCACTTGCAATCTGAAAGTTTCCCGTGCCACATGCCTGTTCAACACCTTCCTTATTCGCCTGCCCGCAGCGCTCGCGCTTTCCCCCGCCCGCGCTCTGACCGGCACTCTCCCTCTGACACACATGGTTCCTTGGCCGGTTGCCAAGAGCTCCTGAAAGCAGCTTCTGCCGAAGGAGGCTCGCCTCTTGCGGTTACCTTCTCTGAGCTCCGGAGTCCTGGCTTCTGCCTTTCTTGCTCTTAATGCAAGCAGAAAGCTTTTGCACTGCGTCTGGCGAGGAGAACGTGTGACAGGACAGCACATGTTTGTGCAGCTCACCCCTGCCACTGACACAAGCACGGATTTGCAGCACCCTATTCCACCCTTAGTGTGACAGGTTTCTGCGCTGTGCAGGGCATTTCTCTGCATCTGGGAGTCCAAGGGAAAGTAAAATTGTTGTCGCAGAGAGCAGCAACAGCAGTAGGGAGCAGCAGAAGGAAGTCGTTTCAGTACTTCTTCCACACGACATCTAGCAACTAATCAGCAAGCGTGCGAGCGGCAGCGATGTGCCACTTGCAATCTGAAAGTTTCCCGTGCCACATGCCTGTTCAACACCTTCCTTATTCGCCTGCCCGCAGCGCTCGCGCTTTCCCCCGCCCGCGCTCTGACCGGCACTCTCCCTCTGACACACATGGTTCCTTGGCCGGTTGCCAAGAGCTCCGGAAAGCAGCTTCTGCCGAAGGAGGCTCGCCTCTTGCGGTTACCTTCTCTGAGCTCCGGAGTCCTGGCTTCTGCCTTTCTTGCTCTTAATGCAAGCAGAAAGCTTTTGCACTGCGTCTGGCGAGGAGAACGTGTGACAGGACAGCACATGTTTGTGCAGCTCACCCCTGCCACTGACACAAGCACGGATTTGCAGCACCCTATTCCACCCTTAGTGTGACAGGTTTCTGCGCTGTGCAGGGCATTTCTCTGCATCTGGGAGTCCAAGGGAAAGTAAAATTGTTGTCGCAGAGAGCAGCAACAGCAGTAGGGAGCAGCAGAAGGAAGTCTTGCCCGTACTTCTTCTACAAGACAACTAGAGACTTGTCAGCAAGCGGCTGAGCAGCATCTACGTTCCACTTGCAGTCTGAAAGTTTCCAGTGCCACATGCCTGTTCAACACCTTCCTTATTCGCCTGCCCGCAGCGCTCGCGCTTTCCCCTGCCCGCGCTCTGACCGGCACTCTCCCTCTGACACACATGGTTCCTTGGCCGGTTGCCAAGAGCTCCTGAAAGCAGCTTCTGCCGAAGGAGGCTCGCCTCTTGCGGTTACCTTCTCTGAGCTCCGGAGTCCTGGCTTCTGCCTTTCTTGCTCTTAATGCAAGCAGAAAGCTTTTGCACTGCGTCTGGCGAGGAGAACGTGTGACAGGACAGCACATGTTTGTGCAGCTCACCCCTGCCACTGACACAAGCACGGATTTGCAGCACCCTATTCCACCCTTAGTGTGACAGGTTTCTGCGCTGTGCAGGGCATTTCTCTGCATCTGGGAGTCCAAGGGAAAGTAAAATTGTTGCCGCAGAGAGCAGCAACAGCAGTAGGGAGCAGCAGAAGGAAGTCGTTTCAGTACTTCTTCCACACGACATCTAGCAACTAATCAGCAAGTGTGCGAGCGGCAGCGATGTGCCACTTGCAATCTGAAAGTTTCCCGTGCCACATGCCTGTTCAACACCTTCCTTATTCGCCTGCCCGCAGCGCTCGCGCTTTCCCCCGCCCGCGCTCTGACCGGCACTCTCCCTCTGACACACATGGTTCCTTGGCCGCTTGCCAAGAGCTCCGGAAAGCAGCTTCTGCCGAAGGAGGCTCGCCTCTTGCGGTTACCTTCTCTGAGCTCCGGAGTCCTGGCTTCTGCCTTTCTTGCTCTTAATGCAAGCAGAAAGCTTTTGCACTGCGTCTGGCGAGGAGAACGTGTGACAGGACAGCACATGTTTGTGCAGCTCACCCCTGCCACTGACACAAGCACGGATTTGCAGCACCCTATTCCACCCATGGTGTGACAGGTTTCTGCGCTGTGCAGGGCATTTCTCTGCATCTGGGAGTCCAAGGGAAAGTAAAATTGTTGTCGCAGAGAGCAGCAACAGCAGTAGGGAGCAGCAGAAGGAAGTCTTGCCCGTACTTCTTCTACAAGACAACTAGAGACTTGTCAGCAAGCGGCTGAGCAGCATCTACGTTCCACTTGCAGTCTGAAAGTTTCCAGTGCCACATGCCTGTTCAACACCTTCCTTATTCGCCTGCCCGCAGCGCTCGCGCTTTCCCCCGCCCGCGCTCTGACCGGCACTCTCCCTCTGACACACATGGTTCCTTGGCCGGTTGCCAAGAGCTCCGGAAAGCACCTTCTGCCGAAGGAGGCTCGCCTCTTGCGGTTACCTTCTCTGAGCTCCGGAGTCCTGGCTTCTGCCTTTCTTGCTCTTAATGCAAGCAGAAAGCTTTTGCACTGCGTCTGGCGAGGAGAACGTGTGACAGGACAGCACATGTTTGTACAGCTCACTCCTGCCACTGACACAAGCACGGATTTGCAGCACCCTATTCCACCCATGGTGTGACAGGTTTCTGCGCTGTGCAGGGCATTTCTCTGCATCTGGGAGTCCAAGGGAAAGTAAAATTGTTGTCGCAGAGAGCAGCAACAGCAGTAGGGAGCAGCAGAAGGAAGTCGTGGCCGTACTTCTTCTACAAGACAACTAGAGACTTGTCAGCATGTGGCTGAGCAGCATCTACGTTCCACTTGCAGTCTGAAAGTTTCCCGTGCCAGATACCTGTTCAACACCTTCCTTATTCGCCTGCCCGCAGCGCTCGCGCTTTCCCCCGCCCGCGCTCTGACCGGCACTCTCCCTCTGACACACATGGTTCCTTGGCCGGTTGCCAAGAGCTCCGGAAAGCAGCTTCTGCCGAAGGAGGCTCGCCTCTTGCGGTTACCTTCTCTGAGCTCCGGAGTCCTGGCTTCTGCCTTTCTTGCTCTTAATGCAAGCAGAAAGCTTTTGCACTGCGTCTGGCGAGGAGAACGTGTGACAGGAGAGCACATGTTTGTGCAGCTCACCCCTGCCACTGACACAAGCACGGATTTGCAGCACCCTATTCCACCCATGGTGTGACAGGTTTCTGCGCTGTGCAGGGCATTTCTCTGCATCTGGGAGTCCAAGGGAAAGTAAAATTGTTGTCGCAGAGAGCAGCAACAGCAGTAGGGAGCAGCAGAAGGAAGTCGTGGCCGTACTTCTTCTACAAGACAACTAGAGACTTGTCAGCAAGCGGCTGAGCAGCATCTACGTTCCACTTGCAGTCTGAAAGTTTCCCGTGCCAGATACCTGTTCAACACCTTCCTTATTCGCCTGCCCGCAGCGCTCGCGCTTTCCCCCGCCCGCGCTCTGACCGGCACTCTCCCTCTGACACACATGGTTCCTTGGCCGGTTGCCAAGAGCTCCGGAAAGCAGCTTCTGCCGAAGGAGGCTCGCCTCTTGCGGTTACCTTCTCTGAGCTCCGGAGTCCTGGCTTCTGCCTTTCTTGCTCTTAATGCAAGCAGAAAGCTTTTGCACTGCGTCTGGCGAGGAGAACGTGTGACAGGACAGCACATGTTTGTGCAGCTCACCCCTGCCACTGACACAAGCACGGATTTGCAGCACCCTATTCCACCCATGGTGTGACAGGTTTCTGCGCTGTGCAGGGCATTTCTCTGCATCTGGGAGTCCAAGGGAAAGTAAAATTGTTGTCGCAGAGAGCAGCAACAGCAGTAGGGAGCAGCAGAAGGAAGTCGTGGCCGTACTTCTTCTACAAGACAACTAGAGACTTGTCAGCAAGCGGCTGAGCAGCATCTACGTTCCACTTGCAGTCTGAAAGTTTCCAGTGCCACATGCCTGTTCAACACCTTCCTTATTCGCCTGCCCGCAGCGCTCGCGCTTTCCCCCGCCCGCGCTCTGACCGGCACTCTCCCTCTGACACACATGGTTCCTTGGCCGGTTGCCAAGAGCTCCTGAAAGCAGCTTCTGCCGAAGGAGGCTCGCCTCTTGCGGTTACCTTCTCTGAGCTCCGGAGTCCTGGCTTCTGCCTTTCTTGCTCTTAATGCAAACAGAAAGCTTTTGCACTGCGTCTGGCGAGGAGAACGTGTGACAGGACAGCACATGTTTGTGCAGCTCACCCCTGCCACTGACACAAGCACGGATTTGCAGCACCCTATTCCACCCATGGTGTGACAGGTTTCTGCGCTGTGCAGGGCATTTCTCTGCATCTGGGAGTCCAAGGGAAAGTAAAATTGTTGTCGCAGAGAGCAGCAACAGCAGTAGGGAGCAGCAGAAGGAAGTCGTGGCCGTACTTCTTCTACAAGACAACTAGAGACTTGTCAGCAAGTGGCTGAGCAGCATCTACGTTCCACTTGCAGTCTGAAAGTTTCCCGTGCCAGATACTTGTTCAACACCTTCCTTATTCGCCTGCCCGCAGCGCTCGCGCTTTCCCCCGCCCGCGCTCTGACCGGCACTCTCCCTCTGACACACATGGTTCCTTGGCCGGTTGCCAAGAGCTCCGGAAAGCAGCTTCTGCCGAAGGAGGCTCGCCTCTTGCGGTTACCTTCTCTGAGCTCCGGAGTCCTGGCTTCTGCCTTTCTTGCTCTTAATGCAAGCAGAAAGCTTTTGCACTGCGTCTGGCGAGGAGAACGTGTGACAGGAGAGCACATGTTTGTGCAGCTCACCCCTGCCACTGACACAAGCACGGATTTGCAGCACCCTATTCCACCCATGGTGTGACAGGTTTCTGCGCTGTGCAGGGCATTTCTCTGCATCTGGGAGTCCAAGGGAAAGTAAAATTGTTGTCGCAGAGAGCAGCAACAGCAGTAGGGAGCAGCAGAAGGAAGTCTTGCCCGTACTTCTTCTACAAGACAACTAGAGACTTGTCAGCAAGCGGCTGAGCAGCATCTACGTTCCACTTGCAGTCTGAAAGTTTCCCGTGCCAGATACCTGTTCAACACCTTCCTTATTCGCCTGCCCGCAGCGCTCGCGCTTTCCCCCGCCCGCGCTCTGACCGGCACTCTCCCTCTGACACACATGGTTCCTTGGCCGGTTGCCAAGAGCTCCGGAAAGCAGCTTCTGCCGAAGGAGGCTCGCCTCTTGCGGTTACCTTCTCTGAGCTCCGGAGTCCTGGCTTCTGCCTTTCTTGCTCTTAATGCAAGCAGAAAGCTTTTGCACTGCGTCTGGCGAGGAGAACGTGTGACAGGACAGCACATGTTTGTGCAGCTCACCCCTGCCACTGACACAAACACGGATTTGCAGCACCCTATTCCACCCATGGTGTGACAGGTTTCTGCGCTGTGCAGGGCATTTCTCTGCATCTGGGAGTCCAAGGGAAAGTAAAATTGTTGTCGCAGAGAGCAGCAACAGCAGTAGGGAGCAGCAGAAGGAAGTCTTGCCCGTACTTCTTCTACAAGACAACTAGAGACTTGTCAGCAAGCGGCTGAGCAGCATCTACGTTCCACTTGCAGTCTGAAAGTTTCCCGTGCCAGATACCTGTTCAACACCTTCCTTATTCGCCTGCCCGCAGCGCTCGCGCTTTCCCCCGCCCGCGCTCTGACCGGCACTCTCCCTCTGACACACATGGTTCCTTGGCCGGTTGCCAAGAGCTCCGGAAAGCAGCTTCTGCCGAAGGAGGCTCGCCTCTTGCGGTTACCTTCTCTGAGCTCCGGAGTCCTGGCTTCTGCCTTTCTTGCTCTTAATGCAAGCAGAAAGCTTTTGCACTGCGTCTGGCGAGGAGAACGTGTGACAGGACAGCACATGTTTGTGCAGCTCACCCCTGCCACTGACACAAGCACGGATTTGCAGCACCCTATTCCACCCATGGTGTGACAGGTTTCTGCGCTGTGCAGGGCATTTCTCTGCATCTGGGAGTCCAAGGGAAAGTAAAATTGTTGTCGCAGAGAGCAGCAACAGCAGTAGGGAGCAGCAGAAGGAAGTCTTGCCCGTACTTCTTCTACAAGACAACTAGAGACTTGTCAGCAAGCGGCTGAGCAGCATCTACGTTCCACTTGCAGTCTGAAAGTTTCCAGTGCCACATGCCTGTTCAACACCTTCCTTATTCGCCTGCCCGCAGCGCTCGCGCTTTCCCCCGCCCGCGCTCTGACCGGCACTCTCCCTCTGACACACATGGTTCCTTGGCCGGTTGCCAAGAGCTCCTGAAAGCAGCTTCTGCCGAAGGAGGCTCGCCTCTTGCGGTTACCTTCTCTGAGCTCCGGAGTCCTGGCTTCTGCCTTTCTTGCTCTTAATGCAAACAGAAAGCTTTTGCACTGCGTCTGGCGAGGAGAACGTGTGACAGGACAGCACATGTTTGTGCAGCTCACCCCTGCCACTGACACAAGCACGGATTTGCAGCACCCTATTCCACCCATGGTGTGACAGGTTTCTGCGCTGTGCAGGGCATTTCTCTGCATCTGGGAGTCCAAGGGAAAGTAAAATTGTTGTCGCAGAGAGCAGCAACAGCAGTAGGGAGCAGCAGAAGGAAGTCGTGGCCGTACTTCTTCTACAAGACAACTAGAGACTTGTCAGCATGTGGCTGAGCAGCATCTACGTTCCACTTGCAGTCTGAAAGTTTCCCGTGCCAGATACCTGTTCAACACCTTCCTTATTCGCCTGCCCGCAGCGCTCGCGCTTTCCCCCGCCCGCGCTCTGACCGGCACTCTCCCTCTGACACACATGGTTCCTTGGCCGGTTGCCAAGAGCTCCGGAAAGCAGCTTCTGCCGAAGGAGGCTCGCCTCTTGCGGTTACCTTCTCTGAGCTCCGGAGTCCTGGCTTCTGCCTTTCTTGCTCTTAATGCAAGCAGAAAGCTTTTGCACTGCGTCTGGCGAGGAGAACGTGTGACAGGAGAGCACATGTTTGTGCAGCTCACCCCTGCCACTGACACAAGCACGGATTTGCAGCACCCTATTCCACCCATGGTGTGACAGGTTTCTGCGCTGTGCAGGGCATTTCTCTGCATCTGGGAGTCCAAGGGAAAGTAAAATTGTTGTCGCAGAGAGCAGCAACAGCAGTAGGGAGCAGCAGAAGGAAGTCGTGGCCGTACTTCTTCTACAAGACAACTAGAGACTTGTCAGCAAGCGGCTGAGCAGCATCTACGTTCCACTTGCAGTCTGAAAGTTTCCCGTGCCAGATACCTGTTCAACACCTTCCTTATTCGCCTGCCCGCAGCGCTCGCGCTTTCCCCCGCCCGCGCTCTGACCGGCACTCTCCCTCTGACACACATGGTTCCTTGGCCGGTTGCCAAGAGCTCCGGAAAGCAGCTTCTGCCGAAGGAGGCTCGCCTCTTGCGGTTACCTTCTCTGAGCTCCGGAGTCCTGGCTTCTGCCTTTCTTGCTCTTAATGCAAGCAGAAAGCTTTTGCACTGCGTCTGGCGAGGAGAACGTGTGACAGGACAGCACATGTTTGTGCAGCTCACCCCTGCCACTGACACAAGCACGGATTTGCAGCACCCTATTCCACCCATGGTGTGACAGGTTTCTGCGCTGTGCAGGGCATTTCTCTGCATCTGGGAGTCCAAGGGAAAGTAAAATTGTTGTCGCAGAGAGCAGCAACAGCAGTAGGGAGCAGCAGAAGGAAGTCGTGGCCGTACTTCTTCTACAAGACAACTAGAGACTTGTCAGCAAGCGGCTGAGCAGCATCTACGTTCCACTTGCAGTCTGAAAGTTTCCAGTGCCACATGCCTGTTCAACACCTTCCTTATTCGCCTGCCCGCAGCGCTCGCGCTTTCCCCCGCCCGCGCTCTGACCGGCACTCTCCCTCTGACACACATGGTTCCTTGGCCGGTTGCCAAGAGCTCCTGAAAGCAGCTTCTGCCGAAGGAGGCTCGCCTCTTGCGGTTACCTTCTCTGAGCTCCGGAGTCCTGGCTTCTGCCTTTCTTGCTCTTAATGCAAACAGAAAGCTTTTGCACTGTGTCTGGCGAGGAGAACGTGTGACAGGACAGCACATGTTTGTGCAGCTCACCCCTGCCACTGACACAAGCACGGATTTGCAGCACCCTATTCCACCCATGGTGTGACAGGTTTCTGCGCTGTGCAGGGCATTTCTCTGCATCTGGGAGTCCAAGGGAAAGTAAAATTGTTGTCGCAGAGAGCAGCAACAGCAGTAGGGAGCAGCAGAAGGAAGTCGTGGCCGTACTTCTTCTACAAGACAACTAGAGACTTGTCAGCAAGTGGCTGAGCAGCATCTACGTTCCACTTGCAGTCTGAAAGTTTCCCGTGCCAGATACTTGTTCAACACCTTCCTTATTCGCCTGCCCGCAGCGCTCGCGCTTTCCCCCGCCCGCGCTCTGACCGGCACTCTCCCTCTGACACACATGGTTCCTTGGCCGGTTGCCAAGAGCTCCGGAAAGCAGCTTCTGCCGAAGGAGGCTCGCCTCTTGCGGTTACCTTCTCTGAGCTCCGGAGTCCTGGCTTCTGCCTTTCTTGCTCTTAATGCAAGCAGAAAGCTTTTGCACTGCGTCTGGCGAGGAGAACGTGTGACAGGAGAGCACATGTTTGTGCAGCTCACCCCTGCCACTGACACAAGCACGGATTTGCAGCACCCTATTCCACCCATGGTGTGACAGGTTTCTGCGCTGTGCAGGGCATTTCTCTGCATCTGGGAGTCCAAGGGAAAGTAAAATTGTTGTCGCAGAGAGCAGCAACAGCAGTAGGGAGCAGCAGAAGGAAGTCTTGCCCGTACTTCTTCTACAAGACAACTAGAGACTTGTCAGCAAGCGGCTGAGCAGCATCTACGTTCCACTTGCAGTCTGAAAGTTTCCCGTGCCAGATACCTGTTCAACACCTTCCTTATTCGCCTGCCCGCAGCGCTCGCGCTTTCCCCCGCCCGCGCTCTGACCGGCACTCTCCCTCTGACACACATGGTTCCTTGGCCGGTTGCCAAGAGCTCCGGAAAGCAGCTTCTGCCGAAGGAGGCTCGCCTCTTGCGGTTACCTTCTCTGAGCTCCGGAGTCCTGGCTTCTGCCTTTCTTGCTCTTAATGCAAGCAGAAAGCTTTTGCACTGCGTCTGGCGAGGAGAACGTGTGACAGGACAGCACATGTTTGTGCAGCTCACCCCTGCCACTGACACAAGCACGGATTTGCAGCACCCTATTCCACCCATGGTGTGACAGGTTTCTGCGCTGTGCAGGGCATTTCTCTGCATCTGGGAGTCCAAGGGAAAGTAAAATTGTTGTCGCAGAGAGCAGCAACAGCAGTAGGGAGCAGCAGAAGGAAGTCTTGCCCGTACTTCTTCTACAAGACAACTAGAGACTTGTCAGCAAGCGGCTGAGCAGCATCTACGTTCCACTTGCAGTCTGAAAGTTTCCAGTGCCACATGCCTGTTCAACACCTTCCTTATTCGCCTGCCCGCAGCGCTCGCGCTTTCCCCCGCCCGCGCTCTGACCGGCACTCTCCCTCTGACACACATGGTTCCTTGGCCGGTTGCCAAGAGCTCCTGAAAGCAGCTTCTGCCGAAGGAGGCTCGCCTCTTGCGGTTACCTTCTCTGAGCTCCGGAGTCCTGGCTTCTGCCTTTCTTGCTCTTAATGCAAACAGAAAGCTTTTGCACTGCGTCTGGCGAGGAGAACGTGTGACAGGACAGCACATGTTTGTGCAGCTCACCCCTGCCACTGACACAAGCACGGATTTGCAGCACCCTATTCCACCCATGGTGTGACAGGTTTCTGCGCTGTGCAGGGCATTTCTCTGCATCTGGGAGTCCAAGGGAAAGTAAAATTGTTGTCGCAGAGAGCAGCAACAGCAGTAGGGAGCAGCAGAAGGAAGTCGTGGCCGTACTTCTTCTACAAGACAACTAGAGACTTGTCAGCAAGTGGCTGAGCAGCATCTACGTTCCACTTGCAGTCTGAAAGTTTCCCGTGCCAGATACTTGTTCAACACCTTCCTTATTCGCCTGCCCGCAGCGCTCGCGCTTTCCCCCGCCCGCGCTCTGACCGGCACTCTCCCTCTGACACACATGGTTCCTTGGCCGGTTGCCAAGAGCTCCGGAAAGCAGCTTCTGCCGAAGGAGGCTCGCCTCTTGCGGTTACCTTCTCTGAGCTCCGGAGTCCTGGCTTCTGCCTTTCTTGCTCTTAATGCAAGCAGAAAGCTTTTGCACTGCGTCTGGCGAGGAGAACGTGTGACAGGAGAGCACATGTTTGTGCAGCTCACCCCTGCCACTGACACAAGCACGGATTTGCAGCACCCTATTCCACCCATGGTGTGACAGGTTTCTGCGCTGTGCAGGGCATTTCTCTGCATCTGGGAGTCCAAGGGAAAATAAAATTGTTGTCGCAGAGAGCAGCAACAGCAGTAGGGAGCAGCAGAAGGAAGTCGTGGCCGTACTTCTTCTACAAGACAACTAGAGACTTGTCAGCAAGCGGCTGAGCAGCATCTACGTTCCACTTGCAGTCTGAAAGTTTCCCGTGCCAGATACCTGTTCAACACCTTCCTTATTCGCCTGCCCGCAGCGCTCGCGCTTTCCCCCGCCCGCGCTCTGACCGGCACTCTCCCTCTGACACACATGGTTCCTTGGCCGGTTGCCAAGAGCTCCGGAAAGCAGCTTCTGCCGAAGGAGGCTCGCCTCTTGCGGTTACCTTCTCTGAGCTCCGGAGTCCTGGCTTCTGCCTTTCTTGCTCTTAATGCAAGCAGAAAGCTTTTGCACTGCGTCTGGCGAGGAGAACGTGTGACAGGACAGCACATGTTTGTGCAGCTCACCCCTGCCACTGACACAAGCACGGATTTGCAGCACCCTATTCCACCCATGGTGTGACAGGTTTCTGCGCTGTGCAGGGCATTTCTCTGCATCTGGGAGTCCAAGGGAAAGTAAAATTGTTGTCGCAGAGAGCAGCAACAGCAGTAGGGAGCAGCAGGAGGAAGTCTTGCCCGTACTTCTTCTACAAGACAACTAGAGACTTGTCAGCAAGCGGCTGAGCAGCATCTACGTTCCACTTGCAGTCTGAAAGTTTCCCGTGCCAGATACCTGTTCAACACCTTCCTTATTCGCCTGCCCGCAGCGCTCGCGCTTTCCCCTGCCCGCGCTCTGACCGGCACTCTCCCTCTGACACACATGGTTCCTTGGCCGGTTGCCAAGAGCTCCTGAAAGCAGCTTCTGCCGAAGGAGGCTCGCCTCTTGCGGTTACCTTCTCTGAGCTCCGGAGTCCTGGCTTCTGCCTTTCTTGCTCTTAATGCAAGCAGAAAGCTTTTGCACTGCGTCTGGCGAGGAGAACGTGTGACAGGACAGCACATGTTTGTGCAGCTCACCCCTGCCACTGACACAAGCACGGATTTGCAGCACCCTATTCCACCCTTAGTGTGACAGGTTTCTGCGCTGTGCAGGGCATTTCTCTGCATCTGGGAGTCCAAGGGAAAGTAAAATTGTTGCCGCAGAGAGCAGCAACAGCAGTAGGGAGCAGCAGAAGGAAGTCGTTTCAGTACTTCTTCCACACGACATCTAGCAACTAATCAGCAAGCGTGCGAGCGGCAGCGATGTGCCACTTGCAATCTGAAAGTTTCCCGTGCCACATGCCTGTTCAACACCTTCCTTATTCGCCTGCCCGCAGCGCTCGCGCTTTCCCCCGCCCGCGCTCTGACCGGCACTCTCCCTCTGACACACATGGTTCCTTGGCCGCTTGCCAAGAGCTCCGGAAAGCAGCTTCTGCCGAAGGAGGCTCGCCTCTTGCGGTTACCTTCTCTGAGCTCCGGAGTCCTGGCTTCTGCCTTTCTTGCTCTTAATGCAAGCAGAAAGCTTTTGCACTGCGTCTGGCGAGGAGAACGTGTGACAGGACAGCACATGTTTGTGCAGCTCACCCCTGCCACTGACACAAGCACGGATTTGCAGCACCCTATTCCACCCATGGTGTGACAGGTTTCTGCGCTGTGCAGGGCATTTCTCTGCATCTGGGAGTCCAAGGGAAAGTAAAATTGTTGTCGCAGAGAGCAGCAACAGCAGTAGGGAGCAGCAGAAGGAAGTCGTGGCCGTACTTCTTCTACAAGACAACTAGAGACTTGTCAGCAAGCGGCTGAGCAGCATCTACGTTCCACTTGCAGTCTGAAAGTTTCCAGTGCCACATGCCTGTTCAACACCTTCCTTATTCGCCTGCCCGCAGCGCTCGCGCTTTCCCCCGCCCGCGCTCTGACCGGCACTCTCCCTCTGACACACATGGTTCCTTGGCCGCTTGCCAAGAGCTCCGGAAAGCAGCTTCTGCCGAAGGAGGCTCGCCTCTTGCGGTTACCTTCTCTGAGCTCCGGAGTCCTGGCTTCTGCCTTTCTTGCTCTTAATGCAAGCAGAAAGCTTTTGCACTGCGTCTGGCGAGGAGAACATGTGACAGGACAGCACAAGTTTGTGCAGCTCACCCCTGCCACTGACACAAGCACGGATTTGCAGCACCCTATTCCACCCATGGTGTGACCGGTTTCTGTGCTGTGCAGGGCATTTCTCTGCATCTGGGAGTCCAAGGGAAAGTAAAATTGTTGCCGCAGAGAGCAGCAACAGCAGTAGGGAGCAGCAGAAGGAAGTCGTTTCAGTACTTCTTCCACACGACATCTAGCAACTAATCAGCAAGCGTGCGACCGGCAGCGATGTGCCACTTGCAATCTGAAAGTTTCCCGTGCCACATGCCTGTTCAACACCTTCCTTATTCGCCTGCCCGCAGCGCTCGCGCTTTCCCCCGCCCGCGCTCTGACCGGCACTCTCCCTCTGACACACATGGTTCCTTGGCCGCTTGCCAAGAGCTCCGGAAAGCACCTTCTGCCGAAGGAGGCTCGCCTCTTGCGGTTACCTTCTCTGAGCTCCGGAGTCCTGGCTTCTGCCTTTCTTGCTCTTAATGCAAGCAGAAAGCTTTTGCACTGCGTCTGGCGAGGAGAACGTGTGACAGGACAGCACATGTTTGTGCAGCTCACCCCTGCCACTGACACAAGCACGGATTTGCAGCACCCTATTCCACCCATGGTGTGACAGGTTTCTGCGCTGTGCAGGGCATTTCTCTGCATCTGGGAGTCCAAGGGAAAGTAAAATTGTTGTCGCAGAGAGCAGCAACAGCAGTAGGGAGCAGCAGAAGGAAGTCGTGGCCGTACTTCTTCTACAAGACAACTAGAGACTTGTCAGCAAGCGGCTGAGCAGCATCTACGTTCCACTTGCAGTCTGAAAGTTTCCCGTGCCACATGCCTGTTCAACACCTTCCTTATTCGCCTGCCCGCAGCGCTCGCGCTTTCCCCCGCCCGCGCTCTGACCGGCACTCTCCCTCTGACACACATGGTTCCTTGGCCGCTTGCCAAGAGCTCCGGAAAGCAGCTTCTGCCGAAGGAGGCTCGCCTCTTGCGGTTACCTTCTCTGAGCTCCGGAGTCCTGGCTTCTGCCTTTCTTGCTCTTAATGCAAACAGAAAGCTTTTGCACTGCGTCTGGCGAGGAGAACGTGTGACAGGACAGCACATGTTTGTACAGCTCACTCCTGCCACTGACACAAGCACGGATTTGCAGCACCCTATTCCACCCATGGTGTGACAGGTTTCTGCGCTGTGCAGGGCATTTCTCTGCATCTGGGAGTCCAAGGGAAAGTAAAATTGTTGTCGCAGAGAGCAGCAACAGCAGTAGGGAGCAGCAGAAGGAAGTCGTGGCCGTACTTCTTCTACAAGACAACTAGAGACTTGTCAGCAAGCGGCTGAGCAGCATCTACGTTCCACTTGCAGTCTGAAAGTTTCCCGTGCCAGATACCTGTTCAACACCTTCCTTATTCGCCTGCCCGCAGCGCTCGCGCTTTCCCCCGCCCGCGCTCTGACCGGCACTCTCCCTCTGACACACATGGTTCCTTGGCCGGTTGCCAAGAGCTCCGGAAAGCAGCTTCTGCCGAAGGAGGCTCGCCTCTTGCGGTTACCTTCTCTGAGCTCCGGAGTCCTGGCTTCTGCCTTTCTTGCTCTTAATGCAAGCAGAAAGCTTTTGCACTGCGTCTGGCGAGGAGAACGTGTGACAGGACAGCACATGTTTGTGCAGCTCACCCCTGCCACTGACACAAGCACGGATTTGCAGCACCCTATTCCACCCATGGTGTGACAGGTTTCTGCGCTGTGCAGGGCATTTCTCTGCATCTGGGAGTCCAAGGGAAAGTAAAATTGTTGTCGCAGAGAGCAGCAACAGCAGTAGGGAGCAGCAGGAGGAAGTCTTGCCCGTACTTCTTCTACAAGACAACTAGAGACTTGTCAGCAAGCGGCTGAGCAGCATCTACGTTCCACTTGCAGTCTGAAAGTTTCCCGTGCCAGATACCTGTTCAACACCTTCCTTATTCGCCTGCCCGCAGCGCTCGCGCTTTCCCCTGCCCGCGCTCTGACCGGCACTCTCCCTCTGACACACATGGTTCCTTGGCCGGTTGCCAAGAGCTCCTGAAAGCAGCTTCTGCCGAAGGAGGCTCGCCTCTTGCGGTTACCTTCTCTGAGCTCCGGAGTCCTGGCTTCTGCCTTTCTTGCTCTTAATGCAAGCAGAAAGCTTTTGCACTGCGTCTGGCGAGGAGAACGTGTGACAGGACAGCACATGTTTGTGCAGCTCACCCCTGCCACTGACACAAGCACGGATTTGCAGCACCCTATTCCACCCTTAGTGTGACAGGTTTCTGCGCTGTGCAGGGCATTTCTCTGCATCTGGGAGTCCAAGGGAAAGTAAAATTGTTGCCGCAGAGAGCAGCAACAGCAGTAGGGAGCAGCAGAAGGAAGTCGTTTCAGTACTTCTTCCACACGACATCTAGCAACTAATCAGCAAGCGTGCGAGCGGCAGCGATGTGCCACTTGCAATCTGAAAGTTTCCCGTGCCACATGCCTGTTCAACACCTTCCTTATTCGCCTGCCCGCAGCGCTCGCGCTTTCCCCCGCCCGCGCTCTGACCGGCACTCTCCCTCTGACACACATGGTTCCTTGGCCGGTTGCCAAGAGCTCCGGAAAGCAGCTTCTGCCGAAGGAGGCTCGCCTCTTGCGGTTACCTTCTCTGAGCTCCGGAGTCCTGGCTTCTGCCTTTCTTGCTCTTAATGCAAGCAGAAAGCTTTTGCACTGCGTCTGGCGAGGAGAACGTGTGACAGGACAGCACATGTTTGTGCAGCTCACCCCTGCCACTGACACAAGCACGGATTTGCAGCACCCTATTCCACCCATGGTGTGACAGGTTTCTGCGCTGTGCAGGGCATTTCTCTGCATCTGGGAGTCCAAGGGAAAGTAAAATTGTTGTCGCAGAGAGCAGCAACAGCAGTAGGGAGCAGCAGAAGGAAGTCGTGGCCGTACTTCTTCTACAAGACAACTAGAGACTTGTCAGCATGTGGCTGAGCAGCATCTACGTTCCACTTGCAGTCTGAAAGTTTCCCGTGCCAGATACCTGTTCAACACCTTCCTTATTCGCCTGCCCGCAGCGCTCGCGCTTTCCCCCGCCCGCGCTCTGACCGGCACTCTCCCTCTGACACACATGGTTCCTTGGCCGGTTGCCAAGAGCTCCGGAAAGCAGCTTCTGCCGAAGGAGGCTCGCCTCTTGCGGTTACCTTCTCTGAGCTCCGGAGTCCTGGCTTCTGCCTTTCTTGCTCTTAATGCAAGCAGAAAGCTTTTGCACTGCGTCTGGCGAGGAGAACGTGTGACAGGAGAGCACATGTTTGTGCAGCTCACCCCTGCCACTGACACAAGCACGGATTTGCAGCACCCTATTCCACCCATGGTGTGACAGGTTTCTGCGCTGTGCAGGGCATTTCTCTGCATCTGGGAGTCCAAGGGAAAGTAAAATTGTTGTCGCAGAGAGCAGCAACAGCAGTAGGGAGCAGCAGAAGGAAGTCGTGGCCGTACTTCTTCTACAAGACAACTAGAGACTTGTCAGCAAGCGGCTGAGCAGCATCTACGTTCCACTTGCAGTCTGAAAGTTTCCCGTGCCAGATACCTGTTCAACACCTTCCTTATTCGCCTGCCCGCAGCGCTCGCGCTTTCCCCCGCCCGCGCTCTGACCGGCACTCTCCCTCTGACACACATGGTTCCTTGGCCGGTTGCCAAGAGCTCCGGAAAGCAGCTTCTGCCGAAGGAGGCTCGCCTCTTGCGGTTACCTTCTCTGAGCTCCGGAGTCCTGGCTTCTGCCTTTCTTGCTCTTAATGCAAGCAGAAAGCTTTTGCACTGCGTCTGGCGAGGAGAACGTGTGACAGGACAGCACATGTTTGTGCAGCTCACCCCTGCCACTGACACAAGCACGGATTTGCAGCACCCTATTCCACCCATGGTGTGACAGGTTTCTGCGCTGTGCAGGGCATTTCTCTGCATCTGGGAGTCCAAGGGAAAGTAAAATTGTTGTCGCAGAGAGCAGCAACAGCAGTAGGGAGCAGCAGAAGGAAGTCGTGGCCGTACTTCTTCTACAAGACAACTAGAGACTTGTCAGCAAGCGGCTGAGCAGCATCTACGTTCCACTTGCAGTCTGAAAGTTTCCAGTGCCACATGCCTGTTCAACACCTTCCTTATTCGCCTGCCCGCAGCGCTCGCGCTTTCCCCCGCCCGCGCTCTGACCGGCACTCTCCCTCTGACACACATGGTTCCTTGGCCGGTTGCCAAGAGCTCCTGAAAGCAGCTTCTGCCGAAGGAGGCTCGCCTCTTGCGGTTACCTTCTCTGAGCTCCGGAGTCCTGGCTTCTGCCTTTCTTGCTCTTAATGCAAACAGAAAGCTTTTGCACTGCGTCTGGCGAGGAGAACGTGTGACAGGACAGCACATGTTTGTGCAGCTCACCCCTGCCACTGACACAAGCACGGATTTGCAGCACCCTATTCCACCCATGGTGTGACAGGTTTCTGCGCTGTGCAGGGCATTTCTCTGCATCTGGGAGTCCAAGGGAAAGTAAAATTGTTGTCGCAGAGAGCAGCAACAGCAGTAGGGAGCAGCAGAAGGAAGTCGTGGCCGTACTTCTTCTACAAGACAACTAGAGACTTGTCAGCAAGCGGCTGAGCAGCATCTACGTTCCACTTGCAGTCTGAAAGTTTCCCGTGCCAGATACTTGTTCAACACCTTCCTTATTCGCCTGCCCGCAGCGCTCGCGCTTTCCCCCGCCCGCGCTCTGACCGGCACTCTCCCTCTGACACACATGGTTCCTTGGCCGGTTGCCAAGAGCTCCGGAAAGCAGCTTCTGCCGAAGGAGGCTCGCCTCTTGCGGTTACCTTCTCTGAGCTCCGGAGTCCTGGCTTCTGCCTTTCTTGCTCTTAATGCAAGCAGAAAGCTTTTGCACTGCGTCTGGCGAGGAGAACGTGTGACAGGAGAGCACATGTTTGTGCAGCTCACCCCTGCCACTGACACAAGCACGGATTTGCAGCACCCTATTCCACCCATGGTGTGACAGGTTTCTGCGCTGTGCAGGGCATTTCTCTGCATCTGGGAGTCCAAGGGAAAGTAAAATTGTTGTCGCAGAGAGCAGCAACAGCAGTAGGGAGCAGCAGAAGGAAGTCTTGCCCGTACTTCTTCTACAAGACAACTAGAGACTTGTCAGCAAGCGGCTGAGCAGCATCTACGTTCCACTTGCAGTCTGAAAGTTTCCCGTGCCAGATACCTGTTCAACACCTTCCTTATTCGCCTGCCCGCAGCGCTCGCGCTTTCCCCCGCCCGCGCTCTGACCGGCACTCTCCCTCTGACACACATGGTTCCTTGGCCGGTTGCCAAGAGCTCCGGAAAGCAGCTTCTGCCGAAGGAGGCTCGCCTCTTGCGGTTACCTTCTCTGAGCTCCGGAGTCCTGGCTTCTGCCTTTCTTGCTCTTAATGCAAGCAGAAAGCTTTTGCACTGCGTCTGGCGAGGAGAACGTGTGACAGGACAGCACATGTTTGTGCAGCTCAACCCTGCCACTGACACAAGCACGGATTTGCAGCACCCTATTCCACCCATGGTGTGACAGGTTTCTGCGCTGTGCAGGGCATTTCTCTGCATCTGGGAGTCCAAGGGAAAGTAAAATTGTTGTCGCAGAGAGCAGCAACAGCAGTAGGGAGCAGCAGAAGGAAGTCTTGCCCGTACTTCTTCTACAAGACAACTAGAGACTTGTCAGCAAGCGGCTGAGCAGCATCTACGTTCCACTTGCAGTCTGAAAGTTTCCCGTGCCAGATACCTGTTCAACACCTTCCTTATTCGCCTGCCCGCAGCGCTCGCGCTTTCCCCCGCCCGCGCTCTGACCGGCACTCTCCCTCTGACACACATGGTTCCTTGGCCGGTTGCCAAGAGCTCCGGAAAGCAGCTTCTGCCGAAGGAGGCTCGCCTCTTGCGGTTACCTTCTCTGAGCTCCGGAGTCCTGGCTTCTGCCTTTCTTGCTCTTAATGCAAGCAGAAAGCTTTTGCACTGCGTCTGGCGAGGAGAACGTGTGACAGGACAGCACATGTTTGTGCAGCTCACCCCTGCCACTGACACAAGCACGGATTTGCAGCACCCTATTCCACCCATGGTGTGACAGGTTTCTGCGCTGTGCAGGGCATTTCTCTGCATCTGGGAGTCCAAGGGAAAGTAAAATTGTTGTCGCAGAGAGCAGCAACAGCAGTAGGGAGCAGCAGAAGGAAGTCTTGCCCGTACTTCTTCTACAAGACAACTAGAGACTTGTCAGCAAGCGGCTGAGCAGCATCTACGTTCCACTTGCAGTCTGAAAGTTTCCAGTGCCACATGCCTGTTCAACACCTTCCTTATTCGCCTGCCCGCAGCGCTCGCGCTTTCCCCCGCCCGCGCTCTGACCGGCACTCTCCCTCTGACACACATGGTTCCTTGGCCGGTTGCCAAGAGCTCCTGAAAGCAGCTTCTGCCGAAGGAGGCTCGCCTCTTGCGGTTACCTTCTCTGAGCTCCGGAGTCCTGGCTTCTGCCTTTCTTGCTCTTAATGCAAACAGAAAGCTTTTGCACTGCGTCTGGCGAGGAGAACGTGTGACAGGACAGCACATGTTTGTGCAGCTCACCCCTGCCACTGACACAAGCACGGATTTGCAGCACCCTATTCCACCCATGGTGTGACAGGTTTCTGCGCTGTGCAGGGCATTTCTCTGCATCTGGGAGTCCAAGGGAAAGTAAAATTGTTGTCGCAGAGAGCAGCAACAGCAGTAGGGAGCAGCAGAAGGAAGTCGTGGCCGTACTTCTTCTACAAGACAACTAGAGACTTGTCAGCAAGTGGCTGAGCAGCATCTACGTTCCACTTGCAGTCTGAAAGTTTCCCGTGCCAGATACTTGTTCAACACCTTCCTTATTCGCCTGCCCGCAGCGCTCGCGCTTTCCCCCGCCCGCGCTCTGACCGGCACTCTCCCTCTGACACACATGGTTCCTTGGCCGGTTGCCAAGAGCTCCGGAAAGCAGCTTCTGCCGAAGGAGGCTCGCCTCTTGCGGTTACCTTCTCTGAGCTCCGGAGTCCTGGCTTCTGCCTTTCTTGCTCTTAATGCAAGCAGAAAGCTTTTGCACTGCGTCTGGCGAGGAGAACGTGTGACAGGAGAGCACATGTTTGTGCAGCTCACCCCTGCCACTGACACAAGCACGGATTTGCAGCACCCTATTCCACCCATGGTGTGACAGGTTTCTGCGCTGTGCAGGGCATTTCTCTGCATCTGGGAGTCCAAGGGAAAATAAAATTGTTGTCGCAGAGAGCAGCAACAGCAGTAGGGAGCAGCAGAAGGAAGTCGTGGCCGTACTTCTTCTACAAGACAACTAGAGACTTGTCAGCAAGCGGCTGAGCAGCATCTACGTTCCACTTGCAGTCTGAAAGTTTCCCGTGCCAGATACCTGTTCAACACCTTCCTTATTCGCCTGCCCGCAGCGCTCGCGCTTTCCCCCGCCCGCGCTCTGACCGGCACTCTCCCTCTGACACACATGGTTCCTTGGCCGGTTGCCAAGAGCTCCGGAAAGCAGCTTCTGCCGAAGGAGGCTCGCCTCTTGCGGTTACCTTCTCTGAGCTCCGGAGTCCTGGCTTCTGCCTTTCTTGCTCTTAATGCAAGCAGAAAGCTTTTGCACTGCGTCTGGCGAGGAGAACGTGTGACAGGACAGCACATGTTTGTGCAGCTCACCCCTGCCACTGACACAAGCACGGATTTGCAGCACCCTATTCCACCCATGGTGTGACAGGTTTCTGCGCTGTGCAGGGCATTTCTCTGCATCTGGGAGTCCAAGGGAAAGTAAAATTGTTGTCGCAGAGAGCAGCAACAGCAGTAGGGAGCAGCAGGAGGAAGTCTTGCCCGTACTTCTTCTACAAGACAACTAGAGACTTGTCAGCAAGCGGCTGAGCAGCATCTACGTTCCACTTGCAGTCTGAAAGTTTCCCGTGCCAGATACCTGTTCAACACCTTCCTTATTCGCCTGCCCGCAGCGCTCGCGCTTTCCCCTGCCCGCGCTCTGACCGGCACTCTCCCTCTGACACACATGGTTCCTTGGCCGGTTGCCAAGAGCTCCTGAAAGCAGCTTCTGCCGAAGGAGGCTCGCCTCTTGCGGTTACCTTCTCTGAGCTCCGGAGTCCTGGCTTCTGCCTTTCTTGCTCTTAATGCAAGCAGAAAGCTTTTGCACTGCGTCTGGCGAGGAGAACGTGTGACAGGACAGCACATGTTTGTGCAGCTCACCCCTGCCACTGACACAAGCACGGATTTGCAGCACCCTATTCCACCCTTAGTGTGACAGGTTTCTGCGCTGTGCAGGGCATTTCTCTGCATCTGGGAGTCCAAGGGAAAGTAAAATTGTTGCCGCAGAGAGCAGCAACAGCAGTAGGGAGCAGCAGAAGGAAGTCGTTTCAGTACTTCTTCCACACGACATCTAGCAACTAATCAGCAAGCGTGCGAGCGGCAGCGATGTGCCACTTGCAATCTGAAAGTTTCCCGTGCCACATGCCTGTTCAACACCTTCCTTATTCGCCTGCCCGCAGCGCTCGCGCTTTCCCCCGCCCGCGCTCTGACCGGCACTCTCCCTCTGACACACATGGTTCCTTGGCCGCTTGCCAAGAGCTCCGGAAAGCAGCTTCTGCCGAAGGAGGCTCGCCTCTTGCGGTTACCTTCTCTGAGCTCCGGAGTCCTGGCTTCTGCCTTTCTTGCTCTTAATGCAAGCAGAAAGCTTTTGCACTGCGTCTGGCGAGGAGAACGTGTGACAGGACAGCACATGTTTGTGCAGCTCACCCCTGCCACTGACACAAGCACGGATTTGCAGCACCCTATTCCACCCATGGTGTGACAGGTTTCTGCGCTGTGCAGGGCATTTCTCTGCATCTGGGAGTCCAAGGGAAAGTAAAATTGTTGTCGCAGAGAGCAGCAACAGCAGTAGGGAGCAGCAGAAGGAAGTCGTGGCCGTACTTCTTCTACAAGACAACTAGAGACTTGTCAGCAAGCGGCTGAGCAGCATCTACGTTCCACTTGCAGTCTGAAAGTTTCCAGTGCCACATGCCTGTTCAACACCTTCCTTATTCGCCTGCCCGCAGCGCTCGCGCTTTCCCCCGCCCGCGCTCTGACCGGCACTCTCCCTCTGACACACATGGTTCCTTGGCCGCTTGCCAAGAGCTCCGGAAAGCAGCTTCTGCCGAAGGAGGCTCGCCTCTTGCGGTTACCTTCTCTGAGCTCCGGAGTCCTGGCTTCTGCCTTTCTTGCTCTTAATGCAAGCAGAAAGCTTTTGCACTGCGTCTGGCGAGGAGAACATGTGACAGGACAGCACAAGTTTGTGCAGCTCACCCCTGCCACTGACACAAGCACGGATTTGCAGCACCCTATTCCACCCATGGTGTGACCGGTTTCTGTGCTGTGCAGGGCATTTCTCTGCATCTGGGAGTCCAAGGGAAAGTAAAATTGTTGCCGCAGAGAGCAGCAACAGCAGTAGGGAGCAGCAGAAGGAAGTCGTTTCAGTACTTCTTCCACACGACATCTAGCAACTAATCAGCAAGCGTGCGACCGGCAGCGATGTGCCACTTGCAATCTGAAAGTTTCCCGTGCCACATGCCTGTTCAACACCTTCCTTATTCGCCTGCCCGCAGCGCTCGCGCTTTCCCCCGCCCGCGCTCTGACCGGCACTCTCCCTCTGACACACATGGTTCCTTGGCCGGTTGCCAAGAGCTCCGGAAAGCACCTTCTGCCGAAGGAGGCTCGCCTCTTGCGGTTACCTTCTCTGAGCTCCGGAGTCCTGGCTTCTGCCTTTCTTGCTCTTAATGCAAGCAGAAAGCTTTTGCACTGCGTCTGGCGAGGAGAACGTGTGACAGGACAGCACATGTTTGTGCAGCTCACCCCTGCCACTGACACAAGCACGGATTTGCAGCACCCTATTCCACCCATGGTGTGACAGGTTTCTGCGCTGTGCAGGGCATTTCTCTGCATCTGGGAGTCCAAGGGAAAGTAAAATTGTTGTCGCAGAGAGCAGCAACAGCAGTAGGGAGCAGCAGAAGGAAGTCGTGGCCGTACTTCTTCTACAAGACAACTAGAGACTTGTCAGCAAGCGGCTGAGCAGCATCTACGTTCCACTTGCAGTCTGAAAGTTTCCCGTGCCACATGCCTGTTCAACACCTTCCTTATTCGCCTGCCCGCAGCGCTCGCGCTTTCCCCCGCCCGCGCTCTGACCGGCACTCTCCCTCTGACACACATGGTTCCTTGGCCGGTTGCCAAGAGCTCCGGAAAGCAGCTTCTGCCGAAGGAGGCTCGCCTCTTGCGGTTACCTTCTCTGAGCTCCGGAGTCCTGGCTTCTGCCTTTCTTGCTCTTAATGCAAACAGAAAGCTTTTGCACTGCGTCTGGCGAGGAGAACGTGTGACAGGACAGCACATGTTTGTACAGCTCACTCCTGCCACTGACACAAGCACGGATTTGCAGCACCCTATTCCACCCATGGTGTGACAGGTTTCTGCGCTGTGCAGGGCATTTCTCTGCATCTGGGAGTCCAAGGGAAAGTAAAATTGTTGTCGCAGAGAGCAGCAACAGCAGTAGGGAGCAGCAGAAGGAAGTCGTGGCCGTACTTCTTCTACAAGACAACTAGAGACTTGTCAGCAAGCGGCTGAGCAGCATCTACGTTCCACTTGCAGTCTGAAAGTTTCCCGTGCCAGATACCTGTTCAACACCTTCCTTATTCGCCTGCCCGCAGCGCTCGCGCTTTCCCCCGCCCGCGCTCTGACCGGCACTCTCCCTCTGACACACATGGTTCCTTGGCCGGTTGCCAAGAGCTCCGGAAAGCAGCTTCTGCCGAAGGAGGCTCGCCTCTTGCGGTTACCTTCTCTGAGCTCCGGAGTCCTGGCTTCTGCCTTTCTTGCTCTTAATGCAAGCAGAAAGCTTTTGCACTGCGTCTGGCGAGGAGAACGTGTGACAGGACAGCACATGTTTGTGCAGCTCACCCCTGCCACTGACACAAGCACGGATTTGCAGCACCCTATTCCACCCATGGTGTGACAGGTTTCTGCGCTGTGCAGGGCATTTCTCTGCATCTGGGAGTCCAAGGGAAAGTAAAATTGTTGTCGCAGAGAGCAGCAACAGCAGTAGGGAGCAGCAGGAGGAAGTCTTGCCCGTACTTCTTCTACAAGACAACTAGAGACTTGTCAGCAAGTGGCTGAGCAGCATCTACGTTCCACTTGCAGTCTGAAAGTTTCCCGTGCCAGATACCTGTTCAACACCTTCCTTATTCGCCTGCCCGCAGCGCTCGCGCTTTCCCCTGCCCGCGCTCTGACCGGCACTCTCCCTCTGACACACATGGTTCCTTGGCCGGTTGCCAAGAGCTCCTGAAAGCAGCTTCTGCCGAAGGAGGCTCGCCTCTTGCGGTTACCTTCTCTGAGCTCCGGAGTCCTGGCTTCTGCCTTTCTTGCTCTTAATGCAAGCAGAAAGCTTTTGCACTGCGTCTGGCGAGGAGAACGTGTGACAGGACAGCACATGTTTGTGCAGCTCACCCCTGCCACTGACACAAGCACGGATTTGCAGCACCCTATTCCACCCTTAGTGTGACAGGTTTCTGCGCTGTGCAGGGCATTTCTCTGCATCTGGGAGTCCAAGGGAAAGTAAAATTGTTGCCGCAGAGAGCAGCAACAGCAGTAGGGAGCAGCAGAAGGAAGTCGTTTCAGTACTTCTTCCACACGACATCTAGCAACTAATCAGCAAGCGTGCGAGCGGCAGCGATGTGCCACTTGCAATCTGAAAGTTTCCCGTGCCACATGCCTGTTCAACACCTTCCTTATTCGCCTGCCCGCAGCGCTCGCGCTTTCCCCCGCCCGCGCTCTGACCGGCACTCTCCCTCTGACACACATGGTTCCTTGGCCGCTTGCCAAGAGCTCCGGAAAGCAGCTTCTGCCGAAGGAGGCTCGCCTCTTGCGGTTACCTTCTCTGAGCTCCGGAGTCCTGGCTTCTGCCTTTCTTGCTCTTAATGCAAGCAGAAAGCTTTTGCACTGCGTCTGGCGAGGAGAACGTGTGACAGGACAGCACATGTTTGTGCAGCTCACCCCTGCCACTGACACAAGCACGGATTTGCAGCACCCTATTCCACCCATGGTGTGACAGGTTTCTGCGCTGTGCAGGGCATTTCTCTGCATCTGGGAGTCCAAGGGAAAGTAAAATTGTTGTCGCAGAGAGCAGCAACAGCAGTAGGGAGCAGCAGAAGGAAGTCGTGGCCGTACTTCTTCTACAAGACAACTAGAGACTTGTCAGCAAGCGGCTGAGCAGCATCTACGTTCCACTTGCAGTCTGAAAGTTTCCAGTGCCACATGCCTGTTCAACACCTTCCTTATTCGCCTGCCCGCAGCGCTCGCGCTTTCCCCCGCCCGCGCTCTGACCGGCACTCTCCCTCTGACACACATGGTTCCTTGGCCGCTTGCCAAGAGCTCCGGAAAGCAGCTTCTGCCGAAGGAGGCTCGCCTCTTGCGGTTACCTTCTCTGAGCTCCGGAGTCCTGGCTTCTGCCTTTCTTGCTCTTAATGCAAGCAGAAAGCTTTTGCACTGCGTCTGGCGAGGAGAACATGTGACAGGACAGCACAAGTTTGTGCAGCTCACCCCTGCCACTGACACAAGCACGGATTTGCAGCACCCTATTCCACCCATGGTGTGACCGGTTTCTGTGCTGTGCAGGGCATTTCTCTGCATCTGGGAGTCCAAGGGAAAGTAAAATTGTTGCCGCAGAGAGCAGCAACAGCAGTAGGGAGCAGCAGAAGGAAGTCGTTTCAGTACTTCTTCCACACGACATCTAGCAACTAATCAGCAAGCGTGCGACCGGCAGCGATGTGCCACTTGCAATCTGAAAGTTTCCCGTGCCACATGCCTGTTCAACACCTTCCTTATTCGCCTGCCCGCAGCGCTCGCGCTTTCCCCCGCCCGCGCTCTGACCGGCACTCTCCCTCTGACACACATGGTTCCTTGGCCGGTTGCCAAGAGCTTCGGAAAGCACCTTCTGCCGAAGGAGGCTCGCCTCTTGCGGTTACCTTCTCTGAGCTCCGGAGTCCTGGCTTCTGCCTTTCTTGCTCTTAATGCAAGCAGAAAGCTTTTGCACTGCGTCTGGCGAGGAGAACGTGTGACAGGACAGCACATGTTTGTGCAGCTCACCCCTGCCACTGACACAAGCACGGATTTGCAGCACCCTATTCCACCCATGGTGTGACAGGTTTCTGCGCTGTGCAGGGCATTTCTCTGCATCTGGGAGTCCAAGGGAAAGTAAAATTGTTGTCGCAGAGAGCAGCAACAGCAGTAGGGAGCAGCAGAAGGAAGTCGTGGCCGTACTTCTTCTACAAGACAACTAGAGACTTGTCAGCAAGCGGCTGAGCAGCATCTACGTTCCACTTGCAGTCTGAAAGTTTCCCGTGCCAGATACCTGTTCAACACCTTCCTTATTCGCCTGCCCGCAGCGCTCGCGCTTTCCCCCGCCCGCGCTCTGACCGGCACTCTCCCTCTGACACACATGGTTCCTTGGCCGGTTGCCAAGAGCTCCGGAAAGCAGCTTCTGCCGAAGGAGGCTCGCCTCTTGCGGTTACCTTCTCTGAGCTCCGGAGTCCTGGCTTCTGCCTTTCTTGCTCTTAATGCAAGCAGAAAGCTTTTGCACTGCGTCTGGCGAGGAGAACGTGTGACAGGACAGCACATGTTTGTGCAGCTCACCCCTGCCACTGACACAAGCACGGATTTGCAGCACCCTATTCCACCCATGGTGTGACAGGTTTCTGCGCTGTGCAGGGCATTTCTCTGCATCTGGGAGTCCAAGGGAAAGTAAAATTGTTGTCGCAGAGAGCAGCAACAGCAGTAGGGAGCAGCAGAAGGAAGTCGTGGCCGTACTTCTTCTACAAGACAACTAGAGACTTGTCAGCAAGCGGCTGAGCAGCATCTACGTTCCACTTGCAGTCTGAAAGTTTCCAGTGCCACATGCCTGTTCAACACCTTCCTTATTCGCCTGCCCGCAGCGCTCGCGCTTTCCCCCGCCCGCGCTCTGACCGGCACTCTCCCTCTGACACACATGGTTCCTTGGCCGCTTGCCAAGAGCTCCTGAAAGCAGCTTCTGGCGAAGGAGGCTCGCCTCTTGCGGTTACCTTCTCTGAGCTCCGGAGTCCTGGCTTCTGCCTTTCTTGCTCTTAATGCAAACAGAAAGCTTTTGCACTGCGTCTGGCGAGGAGAACGTGTGACAGGACAGCACATGTTTGTGCAGCTCACCCCTGCCACTGACACAAGCACGGATTTGCAGCACCCTATTCCACCCATGGTGTGACAGGTTTCTGCGCTGTGCAGGGCATTTCTCTGCATCTGGGAGTCCAAGGGAAAGTAAAATTGTTGTCGCAGAGAGCAGCAACAGCAGTAGGGAGCAGCAGAAGGAAGTCGTGGCCGTACTTCTTCTACAAGACAACTAGAGACTTGTCAGCAAGTGGCTGAGCAGCATCTACGTTCCACTTGCAGTCTGAAAGTTTCCCGTGCCAGATACCTGTTCAACACCTTCCTTATTCGCCTGCCCGCAGCGCTCGCGCTTTCCCCCGCCCGCGCTCTGACCGGCACTCTCCCTCTGACACACATGGTTCCTTGGCCGGTTGCCAAGAGCTCCGGAAAGCAGCTTCTGCCGAAGGAGGCTCGCCTCTTGCGGTTACCTTCTCTGAGCTCCGGAGTCCTGGCTTCTGCCTTTCTTGCTCTTAATGCAAGCAGAAAGCTTTTGCACTGCGTCTGGCGAGGAGAACGTGTGACAGGAGAGCACATGTTTGTGCAGCTCACCCCTGCCACTGACACAAGCACGGATTTGCAGCACCCTATTCCACCCATGGTGTGACAGGTTTCTGCGCTGTGCAGGGCATTTCTCTGCATCTGGGAGTCCAAGGGAAAGTAAAATTGTTGTCGCAGAGAGCAGCAACAGCAGTAGGGAGCAGCAGAAGGAAGTCGTGGCCGTACTTCTTCTACAAGACAACTAGAGACTTGTCAGCAAGCGGCTGAGCAGCATCTACGTTCCACTTGCAGTCTGAAAGTTTCCCGTGCCACATGCCTGTTCAACACCTTCCTTATTCGCCTGCCCGCAGCGCTCGCGCTTTCCCCCGCCCGCGCTCTGACCGGCACTCTCCCTCTGACACACATGGTTCCTTGGCCGCTTGCCAAGAGCTCCGGAAAGCAGCTTCTGCCGAAGGAGGCTCGCCTCTTGCGGTTACCTTCTCTGAGCTCCGGAGTCCTGGCTTCTGCCTTTCTTGCTCTTAATGCAAGCAGAAAGCTTTTGCACTGCGTCTGGCGAGGAGAACGTGTGACAGGACAGCACATGTTTGTGCAGCTCACCCCTGCCACTGACACAAGCACGGATTTGCAGCACCCTATTCCACCCTTAGTGTGACAGGTTTCTGCGCTGTGCAGGGCATTTCTCTGCATCTGGGAGTCCAAGGGAAAGTAAAATTGTTGCCGCAGAGAGCAGCAACAGCAGTAGGGAGCAGCAGAAGGAAGTCGTTTCAGTACTTCTTCCACACGACATCTAGCAACTAATCAGCAAGCGTGCGAGCGGCAGCGATGTGCCACTTGCAATCTGAAAGTTTCCCGTGCCACATGCCTGTTCAACACCTTCCTTATTCGCCTGCCCGCAGCGCTCGCGCTTTCCCCCGCCCGCGCTCTGACCGGCACTCTCCCTCTGACACACATGGTTCCTTGGCCGCTTGCCAAGAGCTCCGGAAAGCAGCTTCTGCCGAAGGAGGCTCGCCTCTTGCGGTTACCTTCTCTGAGCTCCGGAGTCCTGGCTTCTGCCTTTCTTGCTCTTAATGCAAGCAGAAAGCTTTTGCACTGCGTCTGGCGAGGAGAACGTGTGACAGGACAGCACATGTTTGTGCAGCTCACCCCTGCCACTGACACAAGCACGGATTTGCAGCACCCTATTCCACCCATGGTGTGACAGGTTTCTGCGCTGTGCAGGGCATTTCTCTGCATCTGGGAGTCCAAGGGAAAGTAAAATTGTTGTCGCAGAGAGCAGCAACAGCAGTAGGGAGCAGCAGAAGGAAGTCGTGGCCGTACTTCTTCTACAAGACAACTAGAGACTTGTCAGCAAGCGGCTGAGCAGCATCTACGTTCCACTTGCAGTCTGAAAGTTTCCAGTGCCACATGCCTGTTCAACACCTTCCTTATTCGCCTGCCCGCAGCGCTCGCGCTTTCCCCCGCCCGCGCTCTGACCGGCACTCTCCCTCTGACACACATGGTTCCTTGGCCGCTTGCCAAGAGCTCCGGAAAGCAGCTTCTGCCGAAGGAGGCTCGCCTCTTGCGGTTACCTTCTCTGAGCTCCGGAGTCCTGGCTTCTGCCTTTCTTGCTCTTAATGCAAGCAGAAAGCTTTTGCACTGCGTCTGGCGAGGAGAACATGTGACAGGACAGCACAAGTTTGTGCAGCTCACCCCTGCCACTGACACAAGCACGGATTTGCAGCACCCTATTCCACCCATGGTGTGACCGGTTTCTGTGCTGTGCAGGGCATTTCTCTGCATCTGGGAGTCCAAGGGAAAGTAAAATTGTTGCCGCAGAGAGCAGCAACAGCAGTAGGGAGCAGCAGAAGGAAGTCGTTTCAGTACTTCTTCCACACGACATCTAGCAACTAATCAGCAAGCGTGCGACCGGCAGCGATGTGCCACTTGCAATCTGAAAGTTTCCCGTGCCACATGCCTGTTCAACACCTTCCTTATTCGCCTGCCCGCAGCGCTCGCGCTTTCCCCCGCCCGCGCTCTGACCGGCACTCTCCCTCTGACACACATGGTTCCTTGGCCGGTTGCCAAGAGCTTCGGAAAGCACCTTCTGCCGAAGGAGGCTCGCCTCTTGCGGTTACCTTCTCTGAGCTCCGGAGTCCTGGCTTCTGCCTTTCTTGCTCTTAATGCAAGCAGAAAGCTTTTGCACTGCGTCTGGCGAGGAGAACGTGTGACAGGACAGCACATGTTTGTGCAGCTCACCCCTGCCACTGACACAAGCACGGATTTGCAGCACCCTATTCCACCCATGGTGTGACAGGTTTCTGCGCTGTGCAGGGCATTTCTCTGCATCTGGGAGTCCAAGGGAAAGTAAAATTGTTGTCGCAGAGAGCAGCAACAGCAGTAGGGAGCAGCAGAAGGAAGTCGTGGCCGTACTTCTTCTACAAGACAACTAGAGACTTGTCAGCAAGCGGCTGAGCAGCATCTACGTTCCACTTGCAGTCTGAAAGTTTCCCGTGCCAGATACCTGTTCAACACCTTCCTTATTCGCCTGCCCGCAGCGCTCGCGCTTTCCCCCGCCCGCGCTCTGACCGGCACTCTCCCTCTGACACACATGGTTCCTTGGCCGGTTGCCAAGAGCTCCGGAAAGCAGCTTCTGCCGAAGGAGGCTCGCCTCTTGCGGTTACCTTCTCTGAGCTCCGGAGTCCTGGCTTCTGCCTTTCTTGCTCTTAATGCAAGCAGAAAGCTTTTGCACTGCGTCTGGCGAGGAGAACGTGTGACAGGACAGCACATGTTTGTGCAGCTCACCCCTGCCACTGACACAAGCACGGATTTGCAGCACCCTATTCCACCCATGGTGTGACCGGTTTCTGCGCTGTGCAGGGCATTTCTCTGCATCTGGGAGTCCAAGGGAAAGTAAAATTGTTGTCGCAGAGAGCAGCAACAGCAGTAGGGAGCAGCAGAAGGAAGTCGTGGCCGTACTTCTTCTACAAGACAACTAGAGACTTGTCAGCAAGCGGCTGAGCAGCATCTACGTTCCACTTGCAGTCTGAAAGTTTCCAGTGCCACATGCCTGTTCAACACCTTCCTTATTCGCCTGCCCGCAGCGCTCGCGCTTTCCCCCGCCCGCGCTCTGACCGGCACTCTCCCTCTGACACACATGGTTCCTTGGCCGCTTGCCAAGAGCTCCTGAAAGCAGCTTCTGGCGAAGGAGGCTCGCCTCTTGCGGTTACCTTCTCTGAGCTCCGGAGTCCTGGCTTCTGCCTTTCTTGCTCTTAATGCAAACAGAAAGCTTTTGCACTGCGTCTGGCGAGGAGAACGTGTGACAGGACAGCACATGTTTGTGCAGCTCACCCCTGCCACTGACACAAGCACGGATTTGCAGCACCCTATTCCACCCATGGTGTGACAGGTTTCTGCGCTGTGCAGGGCATTTCTCTGCATCTGGGAGTCCAAGGGAAAGTAAAATTGTTGTCGCAGAGAGCAGCAACAGCAGTAGGGAGCAGCAGAAGGAAGTCGTGGCCGTACTTCTTCTACAAGACAACTAGAGACTTGTCAGCAAGTGGCTGAGCAGCATCTACGTTCCACTTGCAGTCTGAAAGTTTCCCGTGCCAGATACCTGTTCAACACCTTCCTTATTCGCCTGCCCGCAGCGCTCGCGCTTTCCCCCGCCCGCGCTCTGACCGGCACTCTCCCTCTGACACACATGGTTCCTTGGCCGGTTGCCAAGAGCTCCGGAAAGCAGCTTCTGCCGAAGGAGGCTCGCCTCTTGCGGTTACCTTCTCTGAGCTCCGGAGTCCTGGCTTCTGCCTTTCTTGCTCTTAATGCAAGCAGAAAGCTTTTGCACTGCGTCTGGCGAGGAGAACGTGTGACAGGAGAGCACATGTTTGTGCAGCTCACCCCTGCCACTGACACAAGCACGGATTTGCAGCACCCTATTCCACCCATGGTGTGACAGGTTTCTGCGCTGTGCAGGGCATTTCTCTGCATCTGGGAGTCCAAGGGAAAGTAAAATTGTTGTCGCAGAGAGCAGCAACAGCAGTAGGGAGCAGCAGAAGGAAGTCGTGGCCGTACTTCTTCTACAAGACAACTAGAGACTTGTCAGCAAGCGGCTGAGCAGCATCTACGTTCCACTTGCAGTCTGAAAGTTTCCCGTGCCACATGCCTGTTCAACACCTTCCTTATTCGCCTGCCCGCAGCGCTCGCGCTTTCCCCCGCCCGCGCTCTGACCGGCACTCTCCCTCTGACACACATGGTTCCTTGGCCGCTTGCCAAGAGCTCCGGAAAGCAGCTTCTGCCGAAGGAGGCTCGCCTCTTGCGGTTACCTTCTCTGAGCTCCGGAGTCCTGGCTTCTGCCTTTCTTGCTCTTAATGCAAGCAGAAAGCTTTTGCACTGCGTCTGGCGAGGAGAACGTGTGACAGGACAGCACATGTTTGTGCAGCTCACCCCTGCCACTGACACAAGCACGGATTTGCAGCACCCTATTCCACCCATGGTGTGACAGGTTTCTGCGCTGTGCAGGGCATTTCTCTGCATCTGGGAGTCCAAGGGAAAGTAAAATTGTTGTCGCAGAGAGCAGCAACAGCAGTAGGGAGCAGCAGAAGGAAGTCGTGGCCGTACTTCTTCTACAAGACAACTAGAGACTTGTCAGCAAGCGGCTGAGCAGCATCTACGTTCCACTTGCAGTCTGAAAGTTTCCAGTGCCACATGCCTGTTCAACACCTTCCTTATTCGCCTGCCCGCAGCGCTCGCGCTTTCCCCCGCCCGCGCTCTGACCGGCACTCTCCCTCTGACACACATGGTTCCTTGGCCGCTTGCCAAGAGCTCCGGAAAGCAGCTTCTGCCGAAGGAGGCTCGCCTCTTGCGGTTACCTTCTCTGAGCTCCGGAGTCCTGGCTTCTGCCTTTCTTGCTCTTAATGCAAGCAGAAAGCTTTTGCACTGCGTCTGGCGAGGAGAACATGTGACAGGACAGCACAAGTTTGTGCAGCTCACCCCTGCCACTGACACAAGCACGGATTTGCAGCACCCTATTCCACCCATGGTGTGACCGGTTTCTGTGCTGTGCAGGGCATTTCTCTGCATCTGGGAGTCCAAGGGAAAGTAAAATTGTTGCCGCAGAGAGCAGCAACAGCAGTAGGGAGCAGCAGAAGGAAGTCGTTTCAGTACTTCTTCCACACGACATCTAGCAACTAATCAGCAAGCGTGCGACCGGCAGCGATGTGCCACTTGCAATCTGAAAGTTTCCCGTGCCACATGCCTGTTCAACACCTTCCTTATTCGCCTGCCCGCAGCGCTCGCGCTTTCCCCCGCCCGCGCTCTGACCGGCACTCTCCCTCTGACACACATGGTTCCTTGGCCGGTTGCCAAGAGCTCCGGAAAGCAGCTTCTGCCGAAGGAGGCTCGCCTCTTGCGGTTACCTTCTCTGAGCTCCGGAGTCCTGGCTTCTGCCTTTCTTGCTCTTAATGCAAGCAGAAAGCTTTTGCACTGCGTCTGGCGAGGAGAACGTGTGACAGGACAGCACATGTTTGTGCAGCTCACCCCTGCCACTGACACAAGCACGGATTTGCAGCACCCTATTCCACCCATGGTGTGACAGGTTTCTGCGCTGTGCAGGGCATTTCTCTGCATCTGGGAGTCCAAGGGAAAGTAAAATTGTTGTCGCAGAGAGCAGCAACAGCAGTAGGAGATCAGCAGAAGGAAGTCTTGCCCGTACTTCTTCTACAAGACAACTAGAGACTTGTCAGCAAGCGGCTGAGCAGCATCTACGTTCCACTTGCAGTCTGAAAGTTTCCCGTGCCACATGCCTGTTCAACACCTTCCTTATTCGCCTGCCCGCAGCGCTCGCGCTTTCCCCCGCCCGCGCTCTGACCGGCACTCTCCCTCTGACACACATGGTTCCTTGGCCGGTTGCCAAGAGCTCCGGAAAGCAGCTTCTGCCGAAGGAGGCTCGCCTCTTGCGGTTACCTTCTCTGAGCTCCGGAGTCCTGGCTTCTGCCTTTCTTGCTCTTAATGCAAGCAGAAAGCTTTTGCACTGCGTCTGGCGAGGAGAACGTGTGACAGGACAGCACATGTTTGTGCAGCTCACCCCTGCCACTGACACAAGCACGGATTTGCAGCACCCTATTCCACCCATGGTGTGACAGGTTTCTGCGCTGTGCAGGGCATTTCTCTGCATCTGGGAGTCCAAGGGAAAGTAAAATTGTTGTCGCAGAGAGCAGCAACAGCAGTAGGGAGCAGCAGAAGGAAGTCGTGGCCGTACTTCTTCTACAAGACAACTAGAGACTTGTCAGCAAGCGGCTGAGCAGCATCTACGTTCCACTTGCAGTCTGAAAGTTTCCAGTGCCACATGCCTGTTCAACACCTTCCTTATTCGCCTGCCCGCAGCGCTCGCGCTTTCCCCCGCCCGCGCTCTGACCGGCACTCTCCCTCTGACACACATGGTTCCTTGGCCGCTTGCCAAGAGCTCCGGAAAGCAGCTTCTGCCGAAGGAGGCTCGCCTCTTGCGGTTACCTTCTCTGAGCTCCGGAGTCCTGGCTTCTGCCTTTCTTGCTCTTAATGCAAGCAGAAAGCTTTTGCACTGCGTCTGGCGAGGAGAACGTGTGACAGGACAGCACATGTTTGTGCAGCTCACCCCTGCCACTGACACAAGCACGGATTTGCAGCACCCTATTCCACCCATGGTGTGACAGGTTTCTGCGCTGTGCAGGGCATTTCTCTGCATCTGGGAGTCCAAGGGAAAGTAAAATTGTTGTCGCAGAGAGCAGCAACAGCAGTAGGGAGCAGCAGAAGGAAGTCTTGCCCGTACTTCTTCTACAAGACAACTAGAGACTTGTCAGCAAGCGGCTGAGCAGCATCTACGTTCCACTTGCAGTCTGAAAGTTTCCCGTGCCACATGCCTGTTCAACACCTTCCTTATTCGCCTGCCCGCAGCGCTCGCGCTTTCCCCCGCCCGCGCTCTGACCGGCACTCTCCCTCTGACACACATGGTTCCTTGGCCGGTTGCCAAGAGCTCCGGAAAGCAGCTTCTGCCGAAGGAGGCTCGCCTCTTGCGGTTACCTTCTCTGAGCTCCGGAGTCTTGGCTTCTGCCTTTCTTGCTCTTAATGCAAGCAGAAAGCTTTTGCACTGCGTCTGGCGAGGAGAACGTGTGACAGGACAGCACATGTTTGTGCAGCTCACCCCTGCCACTGACACAAGCACGGATTTGCAGCACCCTATTCCACCCATGGTGTGACAGGTTTCTGCGCTGTGCAGGGCATTTCTCTGCATCTGGGAGTCCAAGGGAAAGTAAAATTGTTGTCGCAGAGAGCAGCAACAGCAGTAGGGAGCAGCAGAAGGAAGTCGTGGCCGTACTTCTTCTACAAGACAACTAGAGACTTGTCAGCAAGCGGCTGAGCAGCATCTACGTTCCACTTGCAGTCTGAAAGTTTCCAGTGCCACATGCCTGTTCAACACCTTCCTTATTCGCCTGCCCGCAGCGCTCGCGCTTTCCCCCGCCCGCGCTCTGACCGGCACTCTCCCTCTGACACACATGGTTCCTTGGCCGCTTGCCAAGAGCTCCTGAAAGCAGCTTCTGGCGAAGGAGGCTCGCCTCTTGCGGTTACCTTCTCTGAGCTCCGGAGTCCTGGCTTCTGCCTTTCTTGCTCTTAATGCAAACAGAAAGCTTTTGCACTGCGTCTGGCGAGGAGAACGTGTGACAGGACAGCACATGTTTGTGCAGCTCACCCCTGCCACTGACACAAGCACGGATTTGCAGCACCCTATTCCACCCATGGTGTGACAGGTTTCTGCGCTGTGCAGGGCATTTCTCTGCATCTGGGAGTCCAAGGGAAAGTAAAATTGTTGTCGCAGAGAGCAGCAACAGCAGTAGGGAGCAGCAGAAGGAAGTCGTGGCCGTACTTCTTCTACAAGACAACTAGAGACTTGTCAGCAAGTGGCTGAGCAGCATCTACGTTCCACTTGCAGTCTGAAAGTTTCCCGTGCCAGATACCTGTTCAACACCTTCCTTATTCGCCTGCCCGCAGCGCTCGCGCTTTCCCCCGCCCGCGCTCTGACCGGCACTCTCCCTCTGACACACATGGTTCCTTGGCCGGTTGCCAAGAGCTCCGGAAAGCAGCTTCTGCCGAAGGAGGCTCGCCTCTTGCGGTTACCTTCTCTGAGCTCCGGAGTCCTGGCTTCTGCCTTTCTTGCTCTTAATGCAAGCAGAAAGCTTTTGCACTGCGTCTGGCGAGGAGAACGTGTGACAGGAGAGCACATGTTTGTGCAGCTCACCCCTGCCACTGACACAAGCACGGATTTGCAGCACCCTATTCCACCCATGGTGTGACAGGTTTCTGCGCTGTGCAGGGCATTTCTCTGCATCTGGGAGTCCAAGGGAAAGTAAAATTGTTGTCGCAGAGAGCAGCAACAGCAGTAGGGAGCAGCAGAAGGAAGTCGTGGCCGTACTTCTTCTACAAGACAACTAGAGACTTGTCAGCAAGCGGCTGAGCAGCATCTACGTTCCACTTGCAGTCTGAAAGTTTCCAGTGCCACATGCCTGTTCAACACCTTCCTTATTCGCCTGCCCGCAGCGCTCGCGCTTTCCCCCGCCCGCGCTCTGACCGGCACTCTCCCTCTGACACACATGGTTCCTTGGCCGCTTGCCAAGAGCTCCGGAAAGCAGCTTCTGCCGAAGGAGGCTCGCCTCTTGCGGTTACCTTCTCTGAGCTCCGGAGTCCTGGCTTCTGCCTTTCTTGCTCTTAATGCAAGCAGAAAGCTTTTGCACTGCGTCTGGCGAGGAGAACATGTGACAGGACAGCACAAGTTTGTGCAGCTCACCCCTGCCACTGACACAAGCACGGATTTGCAGCACCCTATTCCACCCATGGTGTGACCGGTTTCTGTGCTGTGCAGGGCATTTCTCTGCATCTGGGAGTCCAAGGGAAAGTAAAATTGTTGCCGCAGAGAGCAGCAACAGCAGTAGGGAGCAGCAGAAGGAAGTCGTTTCAGTACTTCTTCCACACGACATCTAGCAACTAATCAGCAAGCGTGCGACCGGCAGCGATGTGCCACTTGCAATCTGAAAGTTTCCCGTGCCACATGCCTGTTCAACACCTTCCTTATTCGCCTGCCCGCAGCGCTCGCGCTTTCCCCCGCCCGCGCTCTGACCGGCACTCTCCCTCTGACACACATGGTTCCTTGGCCGGTTGCCAAGAGCTCCGGAAAGCAGCTTCTGCCGAAGGAGGCTCGCCTCTTGCGGTTACCTTCTCTGAGCTCCGGAGTCCTGGCTTCTGCCTTTCTTGCTCTTAATGCAAGCAGAAAGCTTTTGCACTGCGTCTGGCGAGGAGAACGTGTGACAGGACAGCACATGTTTGTGCAGCTCACCCCTGCCACTGACACAAGCACGGATTTGCAGCACCCTATTCCACCCATGGTGTGACAGGTTTCTGCGCTGTGCAGGGCATTTCTCTGCATCTGGGAGTCCAAGGGAAAGTAAAATTGTTGTCGCAGAGAGCAGCAACAGCAGTAGGGAGCAGCAGAAGGAAGTCTTGCCCGTACTTCTTCTACAAGACAACTAGAGACTTGTCAGCAAGCGGCTGAGCAGCATCTACGTTCCACTTGCAGTCTGAAAGTTTCCAGTGCCACATGCCTGTTCAACACCTTCCTTATTCGCCTGCCCGCAGCGCTCGCGCTTTCCCCCGCCCGCGCTCTGACCGGCACTCTCCCTCTGACACACATGGTTCCTTGGCCGGTTGCCAAGAGCTCCGGAAAGCAGCTTCTGCCGAAGGAGGCTCGCCTCTTGCGGTTACCTTCTCTGAGCTCCGGAGTCTTGGCTTCTGCCTTTCTTGCTCTTAATGCAAGCAGAAAGCTTTTGCACTGCGTCTGGCGAGGAGAACGTGTGACAGGAGAGCACATGTTTGTGCAGCTCACCCCTGCCACTGACACAAGCACGGATTTGCAGCACCCTATTCCACCCATGGTGTGACAGGTTTCTGCGCTGTGCAGGGCATTTCTCTGCATCTGGGAGTCCAAGGAAAAGTAAAATTGTTGTCGCAGAGAGCAGCAACAGCAGTAGGGAGCAGCAGAAGGAAGTCGTGGCCGTACTTCTTCTACAAGACAACTAGAGACTTGTCAGCAAGTGGCTGAGCAGCATCTACGTTCCACTTGCAGTCTGAAAGTTTCCCGTGCCAGATACCTGTTCAACACCTTCCTTATTCGCCTGCCCGCAGCGCTCGCGCTTTCCCCCGCCCGCGCTCTGACCGGCACTCTCCCTCTGACACACATGGTTCCTTGGCCGGTTGCCAAGAGCTCCGGAAAGCAGCTTCTGCCGAAGGAGGCTCGCCTCTTGCGGTTACCTTCTCTGAGCTCCGGAGTCCTGGCTTCTGCCTTTCTTGCTCTTAATGCAAGCAGAAAGCTTTTGCACTGCGTCTGGCGAGGAGAACGTGTGACAGGACAGCACATGTTTGTGCAGCTCACCCCTGCCACTGACACAAGCACGGATTTGCAGCACCCTATTCCACCCATGGTGTGACAGGTTTCTGCGCTGTGCAGGGCATTTCTCTGCATCTGGGAGTCCAAGGGAAAGTAAAATTGTTGTCGCAGAGAGCAGCAACAGCAGTAGGGAGCAGCAGAAGGAAGTCGTGGCCGTACTTCTTCTACAAGACAACTAGAGACTTGTCAGCAAGCGGCTGAGCAGCATCTACGTTCCACTTGCAGTCTGAAAGTTTCCAGTGCCACATGCCTGTTCAACACCTTCCTTATTCGCCTGCCCGCAGCGCTCGCGCTTTCCCCCGCCCGCGCTCTGACCGGCACTCTCCCTCTGACACACATGGTTCCTTGGCCGGTTGCCAAGAGCTCCTGAAAGCAGCTTCTGCCGAAGGAGGCTCGCCTCTTGCGGTTACCTTCTCTGAGCTCCGGAGTCCTGGCTTCTGCCTTTCTTGCTCTTAATGCAAACAGAAAGCTTTTGCACTGCGTCTGGCGAGGAGAACGTGTGACAGGACAGCACATGTTTGTGCAGCTCACCCCTGCCACTGACACAAGCACGGATTTGCAGCACCCTATTCCACCCATGGTGTGACAGGTTTCTGCGCTGTGCAGGGCATTTCTCTGCATCTGGGAGTCCAAGGGAAAGTAAAATTGTTGTCGCAGAGAGCAGCAACAGCAGTAGGGAGCAGCAGAAGGAAGTCGTGGCCGTACTTCTTCTACAAGACAACTAGAGACTTGTCAGCAAGTGGCTGAGCAGCATCTACGTTCCACTTGCAGTCTGAAAGTTTCCCGTGCCAGATACTTGTTCAACACCTTCCTTATTCGCCTGCCCGCAGCGCTCGCGCTTTCCCCCGCCCGCGCTCTGACCGGCACTCTCCCTCTGACACACATGGTTCCTTGGCCGGTTGCCAAGAGCTCCGGAAAGCAGCTTCTGCCGAAGGAGGCTCGCCTCTTGCGGTTACCTTCTCTGAGCTCCGGAGTCCTGGCTTCTGCCTTTCTTGCTCTTAATGCAAGCAGAAAGCTTTTGCACTGCGTCTGGCGAGGAGAACGTGTGACAGGAGAGCACATGTTTGTGCAGCTCACCCCTGCCACTGACACAAGCACGGATTTGCAGCACCCTATTCCACCCATGGTGTGACAGGTTTCTGCGCTGTGCAGGGCATTTCTCTGCATCTGGGAGTCCAAGGGAAAGTAAAATTGTTGTCGCAGAGAGCAGCAACAGCAGTAGGGAGCAGCAGAAGGAAGTCTTGCCCGTACTTCTTCTACAAGACAACTAGAGACTTGTCAGCAAGCGGCTGAGCAGCATCTACGTTCCACTTGCAGTCTGAAAGTTTCCCGTGCCAGATACCTGTTCAACACCTTCCTTATTCGCCTGCCCGCAGCGCTCGCGCTTTCCCCCGCCCGCGCTCTGACCGGCACTCTCCCTCTGACACACATGGTTCCTTGGCCGGTTGCCAAGAGCTCCGGAAAGCAGCTTCTGCCGAAGGAGGCTCGCCTCTTGCGGTTACCTTCTCTGAGCTCCGGAGTCCTGGCTTCTGCCTTTCTTGCTCTTAATGCAAGCAGAAAGCTTTTGCACTGCGTCTGGCGAGGAGAACGTGTGACAGGACAGCACATGTTTGTGCAGCTCACCCCTGCCACTGACACAAACACGGATTTGCAGCACCCTATTCCACCCATGGTGTGACAGGTTTCTGCGCTGTGCAGGGCATTTCTCTGCATCTGGGAGTCCAAGGGAAAGTAAAATTGTTGTCGCAGAGAGCAGCAACAGCAGTAGGGAGCAGCAGAAGGAAGTCTTGCCCGTACTTCTTCTACAAGACAACTAGAGACTTGTCAGCAAGCGGCTGAGCAGCATCTACGTTCCACTTGCAGTCTGAAAGTTTCCCGTGCCAGATACCTGTTCAACACCTTCCTTATTCGCCTGCCCGCAGCGCTCGCGCTTTCCCCCGCCCGCGCTCTGACCGGCACTCTCCCTCTGACACACATGGTTCCTTGGCCGGTTGCCAAGAGCTCCGGAAAGCAGCTTCTGCCGAAGGAGGCTCGCCTCTTGCGGTTACCTTCTCTGAGCTCCGGAGTCCTGGCTTCTGCCTTTCTTGCTCTTAATGCAAGCAGAAAGCTTTTGCACTGCGTCTGGCGAGGAGAACGTGTGACAGGACAGCACATGTTTGTGCAGCTCACCCCTGCCACTGACACAAGCACGGATTTGCAGCACCCTATTCCACCCATGGTGTGACAGGTTTCTGCGCTGTGCAGGGCATTTCTCTGCATCTGGGAGTCCAAGGGAAAGTAAAATTGTTGTCGCAGAGAGCAGCAACAGCAGTAGGGAGCAGCAGAAGGAAGTCTTGCCCGTACTTCTTCTACAAGACAACTAGAGACTTGTCAGCAAGCGGCTGAGCAGCATCTACGTTCCACTTGCAGTCTGAAAGTTTCCAGTGCCACATGCCTGTTCAACACCTTCCTTATTCGCCTGCCCGCAGCGCTCGCGCTTTCCCCCGCCCGCGCTCTGACCGGCACTCTCCCTCTGACACACATGGTTCCTTGGCCGCTTGCCAAGAGCTCCTGAAAGCAGCTTCTGCCGAAGGAGGCTCGCCTCTTGCGGTTACCTTCTCTGAGCTCCGGAGTCCTGGCTTCTGCCTTTCTTGCTCTTAATGCAAACAGAAAGCTTTTGCACTGCGTCTGGCGAGGAGAACGTGTGACAGGACAGCACATGTTTGTGCAGCTCACCCCTGCCACTGACACAAGCACGGATTTGCAGCACCCTATTCCACCCATGGTGTGACAGGTTTCTGCGCTGTGCAGGGCATTTCTCTGCATCTGGGAGTCCAAGGGAAAGTAAAATTGTTGTCGCAGAGAGCAGCAACAGCAGTAGGGAGCAGCAGAAGGAAGTCGTGGCCGTACTTCTTCTACAAGACAACTAGAGACTTGTCAGCAAGTGGCTGAGCAGCATCTACGTTCCACTTGCAGTCTGAAAGTTTCCCGTGCCAGATACTTGTTCAACACCTTCCTTATTCGCCTGCCCGCAGCGCTCGCGCTTTCCCCCGCCCGCGCTCTGACCGGCACTCTCCCTCTGACACACATGGTTCCTTGGCCGGTTGCCAAGAGCTCCGGAAAGCAGCTTCTGCCGAAGGAGGCTCGCCTCTTGCGGTTACCTTCTCTGAGCTCCGGAGTCCTGGCTTCTGCCTTTCTTGCTCTTAATGCAAGCAGAAAGCTTTTGCACTGCGTCTGGCGAGGAGAACGTGTGACAGGAGAGCACATGTTTGTGCAGCTCACCCCTGCCACTGACACAAGCACGGATTTGCAGCACCCTATTCCACCCATGGTGTGACAGGTTTCTGCGCTGTGCAGGGCATTTCTCTGCATCTGGGAGTCCAAGGGAAAATAAAATTGTTGTCGCAGAGAGCAGCAACAGCAGTAGGGAGCAGCAGAAGGAAGTCGTGGCCGTACTTCTTCTACAAGACAACTAGAGACTTGTCAGCAAGCGGCTGAGCAGCATCTACGTTCCACTTGCAGTCTGAAAGTTTCCCGTGCCAGATACCTGTTCAACACCTTCCTTATTCGCCTGCCCGCAGCGCTCGCGCTTTCCCCCGCCCGCGCTCTGACCGGCACTCTCCCTCTGACACACATGGTTCCTTGGCCGGTTGCCAAGAGCTCCGGAAAGCAGCTTCTGCCGAAGGAGGCTCGCCTCTTGCGGTTACCTTCTCTGAGCTCCGGAGTCCTGGCTTCTGCCTTTCTTGCTCTTAATGCAAGCAGAAAGCTTTTGCACTGCGTCTGGCGAGGAGAACGTGTGACAGGACAGCACATGTTTGTGCAGCTCACCCCTGCCACTGACACAAGCACGGATTTGCAGCACCCTATTCCACCCATGGTGTGACAGGTTTCTGCGCTGTGCAGGGCATTTCTCTGCATCTGGGAGTCCAAGGGAAAGTAAAATTGTTGTCGCAGAGAGCAGCAACAGCAGTAGGGAGCAGCAGGAGGAAGTCTTGCCCGTACTTCTTCTACAAGACAACTAGAGACTTGTCAGCAAGCGGCTGAGCAGCATCTACGTTCCACTTGCAGTCTGAAAGTTTCCCGTGCCAGATACCTGTTCAACACCTTCCTTATTCGCCTGCCCGCAGCGCTCGCGCTTTCCCCTGCCCGCGCTCTGACCGGCACTCTCCCTCTGACACACATGGTTCCTTGGCCGGTTGCCAAGAGCTCCTGAAAGCAGCTTCTGCCGAAGGAGGCTCGCCTCTTGCGGTTACCTTCTCTGAGCTCCGGAGTCCTGGCTTCTGCCTTTCTTGCTCTTAATGCAAGCAGAAAGCTTTTGCACTGCGTCTGGCGAGGAGAACGTGTGACAGGACAGCACATGTTTGTGCAGCTCACCCCTGCCACTGACACAAGCACGGATTTGCAGCACCCTATTCCACCCTTAGTGTGACAGGTTTCTGCGCTGTGCAGGGCATTTCTCTGCATCTGGGAGTCCAAGGGAAAGTAAAATTGTTGCCGCAGAGAGCAGCAACAGCAGTAGGGAGCAGCAGAAGGAAGTCGTTTCAGTACTTCTTCCACACGACATCTAGCAACTAATCAGCAAGCGTGCGAGCGGCAGCGATGTGCCACTTGCAATCTGAAAGTTTCCCGTGCCACATGCCTGTTCAACACCTTCCTTATTCGCCTGCCCGCAGCGCTCGCGCTTTCCCCCGCCCGCGCTCTGACCGGCACTCTCCCTCTGACACACATGGTTCCTTGGCCGCTTGCCAAGAGCTCCGGAAAGCAGCTTCTGCCGAAGGAGGCTCGCCTCTTGCGGTTACCTTCTCTGAGCTCCGGAGTCCTGGCTTCTGCCTTTCTTGCTCTTAATGCAAGCAGAAAGCTTTTGCACTGCGTCTGGCGAGGAGAACGTGTGACAGGACAGCACATGTTTGTGCAGCTCACCCCTGCCACTGACACAAGCACGGATTTGCAGCACCCTATTCCACCCATGGTGTGACAGGTTTCTGCGCTGTGCAGGGCATTTCTCTGCATCTGGGAGTCCAAGGGAAAGTAAAATTGTTGTCGCAGAGAGCAGCAACAGCAGTAGGGAGCAGCAGAAGGAACTCGTGGCCGTACTTCTTCTACAAGACAACTAGAGACTTGTCAGCAAGCGGCTGAGCAGCATCTACGTTCCACTTGCAGTCTGAAAGTTTCCAGTGCCACATGCCTGTTCAACACCTTCCTTATTCGCCTGCCCGCAGCGCTCGCGCTTTCCCCCGCCCGCGCTCTGACCGGCACTCTCCCTCTGACACACATGGTTCCTTGGCCGCTTGCCAAGAGCTCCGGAAAGCAGCTTCTGCCGAAGGAGGCTCGCCTCTTGCGGTTACCTTCTCTGAGCTCCGGAGTCCTGGCTTCTGCCTTTCTTGCTCTTAATGCAAGCAGAAAGCTTTTGCACTGCGTCTGGCAAGGAGAACATGTGACAGGACAGCACAAGTTTGTGCAGCTCACCCCTGCCACTGACACAAGCACGGATTTGCAGCACCCTATTCCACCCATGGTGTGACAGGTTTCTGTGCTGTGCAGGGCATTTCTCTGCATCTGGGAGTCCAAGGGAAAGTAAAATTGTTGCCGCAGAGAGCAGCAACAGCAGTAGGGAGCAGCAGAAGGAAGTCGTTTCAGTACTTCTTCCACACGACATCTAGCAACTAATCAGCAAGCGTGCGACCGGCAGCGATGTGCCACTTGCAATCTGAAAGTTTCCCGTGCCACATGCCTGTTCAACACCTTCCTTATTCGCCTGCCCGCAGCGCTCGCGCTTTCCCCCGCCCGCGCTCTGACCGGCACTCTCCCTCTGACACACATGGTTCCTTGGCCGGTTGCCAAGAGCTCCGGAAAGCACCTTCTGCCGAAGGAGGCTCGCCTCTTGCGGTTACCTTCTCTGAGCTCCGGAGTCCTGGCTTCTGCCTTTCTTGCTCTTAATGCAAGCAGAAAGCTTTTGCACTGCGTCTGGCGAGGAGAACGTGTGACAGGACAGCACATGTTTGTGCAGCTCACCCCTGCCACTGACACAAGCACGGATTTGCAGCACCCTATTCCACCCATGGTGTGACAGGTTTCTGCGCTGTGCAGGGCATTTCTCTGCATCTGGGAGTCCAAGGGAAAGTAAAATTGTTGTCGCAGAGAGCAGCAACAGCAGTAGGGAGCAGCAGAAGGAACTCGTGGCCGTACTTCTTCTACAAGACAACTAGAGACTTGTCAGCAAGTGGCTGAGCAGCATCTACGTTCCACTTGCAGTCTGAAAGTTTCCCGTGCCAGATACCTGTTCAACACCTTCCTTATTCGCCTGCCCGCAGCGCTCGCGCTTTCCCCCGCCCGCGCTCTGACCGGCACTCTCCCTCTGACACACATGGTTCCTTGGCCGGTTGCCAAGAGCTCCGGAAAGCAGCTTCTGCCGAAGGAGGCTCGCCTCTTGCGGTTACCTTCTCTGAGCTCCGGAGTCCTGGCTTCTGCCTTTCTTGCTCTTAATGCAAGCAGAAAGCTTTTGCACTGCGTCTGGCGAGGAGAACGTGTGACAGGAGAGCACATGTTTGTGCAGCTCACCCCTGCCACTGACACAAGCACGGATTTGCAGCACCCTATTCCACCCATGGTGTGACAGGTTTCTGCGCTGTGCAGGGCATTTCTCTGCATCTGGGAGTCCAAGGGAAAGTAAAATTGTTGTCGCAGAGAGCAGCAACAGCAGTAGGGAGCAGCAGAAGGAAGTCGTGGCCGTACTTCTTCTACAAGACAACTAGAGACTTGTCAGCAAGCGGCTGAGCAGCATCTACGTTCCACTTGCAGTCTGAAAGTTTCCCGTGCCAGATACCTGTTCAACACCTTCCTTATTCGCCTGCCCGCAGCGCTCGCGCTTTCCCCCGCCCGCGCTCTGACCGGCACTCTCCCTCTGACACACATGGTTCCTTGGCCGGTTGCCAAGAGCTCCGGAAAGCAGCTTCTGCCGAAGGAGGCTCGCCTCTTGCGGTTACCTTCTCTGAGCTCCGGAGTCCTGGCTTCTGCCTTTCTTGCTCTTAATGCAAGCAGAAAGCTTTTGCACTGCGTCTGGCGAGGAGAACGTGTGACAGGACAGCACATGTTTGTGCAGCTCACCCCTGCCACTGACACAAGCACGGATTTGCAGCACCCTATTCCACCCATGGTGTGACAGGTTTCTGCGCTGTGCAGGGCATTTCTCTGCATCTGGGAGTCCAAGGGAAAGTAAAATTGTTGTCGCAGAGAGCAGCAACAGCAGTAGGGAGCAGCAGAAGGAAGTCTTGCCCGTACTTCTTCTACAAGACAACTAGAGACTTGTCAGCAAGCGGCTGAGCAGCATCTACGTTCCACTTGCAGTCTGAAAGTTTCCCGTGCCACATGCCTGTTCAACACCTTCCTTATTCGCCTGCCCGCAGCGCTCGCGCTTTCCCCCGCCCGCGCTCTGACTGGCACTCTCCCTCTGACACACATGGTTCCTTGGCCGCTTGCCAAGAGCTCCGGAAAGCAGCTTCTGCCGAAGGAGGCTCGCCTCTTGCGGTTACCTTCTCTGAGCTCCGGAGTCTTGGCTTCTGCCTTTCTTGCTCTTAATGCAAGCAGAAAGCTTTTGCACTGCGTCTGGCGAGGAGAACGTGTGACAGGACAGCACATGTTTGTGCAGCTCACCCCTGCCACTGACACAAGCACGGATTTGCAGCACCCTATTCCACCCATGGTGTGACAGGTTTCTGCGCTGTGCAGGGCATTTCTCTGCATCTGGGAGTCCAAGGGAAAGTAAAATTGTTGTCGCAGAGAGCAGCAACAGCAGTAGGGAGCAGCAGAAGGAAGTCGTGGCCGTACTTCTTCTACAAGACAACTAGAGACTTGTCAGCAAGCGGCTGAGCAGCATCTACGTTCCACTTGCAGTCTGAAAGTTTCCAGTGCCACATGCCTGTTCAACACCTTCCTTATTCGCCTGCCCGCAGCGCTCGCGCTTTCCCCCGCCCGCGCTCTGACCGGCACTCTCCCTCTGACACACATGGTTCCTTGGCCGCTTGCCAAGAGCTCCTGAAAGCAGCTTCTGCCGAAGGAGGCTCGCCTCTTGCGGTTACCTTCTCTGAGCTCCGGAGTCCTGGCTTCTGCCTTTCTTGCTCTTAATGCAAACAGAAAGCTTTTGCACTGCGTCTGGCGAGGAGAACGTGTGACAGGACAGCACATGTTTGTGCAGCTCACCCCTGCCACTGACACAAGCACGGATTTGCAGCACCCTATTCCACCCATGGTGTGACAGGTTTCTGCGCTGTGCAGGGCATTTCTCTGCATCTGGGAGTCCAAGGGAAAGTAAAATTGTTGTCGCAGAGAGCAGCAACAGCAGTAGGGAGCAGCAGAAGGAAGTCGTGGCCGTACTTCTTCTACAAGACAACTAGAGACTTGTCAGCAAGTGGCTGAGCAGCATCTACGTTCCACTTGCAGTCTGAAAGTTTCCCGTGCCAGATACCTGTTCAACACCTTCCTTATTCGCCTGCCCGCAGCGCTCGCGCTTTCCCCCGCCCGCGCTCTGACCGGCACTCTCCCTCTGACACACATGGTTCCTTGGCCGGTTGCCAAGAGCTCCGGAAAGCACCTTCTGCCGAAGGAGGCTCGCCTCTTGCGGTTACCTTCTCTGAGCTCCGGAGTCCTGGCTTCTGCCTTTCTTGCTCTTAATGCAAGCAGAAAGCTTTTGCACTGCGTCTGGCGAGGAGAACGTGTGACAGGACAGCACATGTTTGTGCAGCTCACCCCTGCCACTGACACAAGCACGGATTTGCAGCACCCTATTCCACCCATGGTGTGACAGGTTTCTGCGCTGTGCAGGGCATTTCTCTGCATCTGGGAGTCCAAGGGAAAGTAAAATTGTTGTCGCAGAGAGCAGCAACAGCAGTAGGGAGCAGCAGAAGGAAGTCGTGGCCGTACTTCTTCTACAAGACAACTAGAGACTTGTCAGCAAGCGGCTGAGCAGCATCTACGTTCCACTTGCAGTCTGAAAGTTTCCCGTGCCAGATACCTGTTCAACACCTTCCTTATTCGCCTGCCCGCAGCGCTCGCGCTTTCCCCCGCCCGCGCTCTGACCGGCACTCTCCCTCTGACACACATGGTTCCTTGGCCGGTTGCCAAGAGCTCCGGAAAGCACCTTCTGCCGAAGGAGGCTCGCCTCTTGCGGTTACCTTCTCTGAGCTCCGGAGTCCTGGCTTCTGCCTTTCTTGCTCTTAATGCAAGCAGAAAGCTTTTGCACTGCGTCTGGCGAGGAGAACGTGTGACAGGAGAGCACATGTTTGTGCAGCTCACCCCTGCCACTGACACAAGCACGGATTTGCAGCACCCTATTCCACCCATGGTGTGACAGGTTTCTGCGCTGTGCAGGGCATTTCTCTGCATCTGGGAGTCCAAGGGAAAGTAAAATTGTTGTCGCAGAGAGCAGCAACAGCAGTAGGGAGCAGCAGAAGGAAGTCGTGGCCGTACTTCTTCTACAAGACAACTAGAGACTTGTCAGCAAGCGGCTGAGCAGCATCTACATTCCACTTGCAGTCTGAAAGTTTCCCGTGCCACATGCCTGTTCAACACCTTCCTTATTCGCCTGCCCGCAGCGCTCGCGCTTTCCCCCGCCCGCGCTCTGACCGGCACTCTCCCTCTGACACACATGGTTCCTTGGCCGCTTGCCAAGAGCTCCGGAAAGCAGCTTCTGCCGAAGGAGGCTCGCCTCTTGCGGTTACCTTCTCTGAGCTCCGGAGTCCTGGCTTCTGCCTTTCTTGCTCTTAATGCAAGCAGAAAGCTTTTGCACTGCGTCTGGCGAGGAGAACGTGTGACAGGACAGCACATGTTTGTGCAGCTCACCCCTGCCACTGACACAAGCACGGATTTGCAGCACCCTATTCCACCCATGGTGTGACAGGTTTCTGCGCTGTGCAGGGCATTTCTCTGCATCTGGGAGTCCAAGGGAAAGTAAAATTGTTGTCGCAGAGAGCAGCAACAGCAGTAGGGAGCAGCAGAAGGAAGTCGTGGCCGTACTTCTTCTACAAGACAACTAGAGACTTGTCAGCAAGCGGCTGAGCAGCATCTACGTTCCACTTGCAGTCTGAAAGTTTCCAGTGCCACATGCCTGTTCAACACCTTCCTTATTCGCCTGCCCGCAGCGCTCGCGCTTTCCCCCGCCCGCGCTCTGACCGGCACTCTCCCTCTGACACACATGGTTCCTTGGCCGCTTGCCAAGAGCTCCGGAAAGCAGCTTCTGCCGAAGGAGGCTCGCCTCTTGCGGTTACCTTCTCTGAGCTCCGGAGTCCTGGCTTCTGCCTTTCTTGCTCTTAATGCAAGCAGAAAGCTTTTGCACTGCGTCTGGCGAGGAGAACATGTGACAGGACAGCACAAGTTTGTGCAGCTCACCCCTGCCACTGACACAAGCACGGATTTGCAGCACCCTATTCCACCCATGGTGTGACCGGTTTCTGTGCTGTGCAGGGCATTTCTCTGCATCTGGGAGTCCAAGGGAAAGTAAAATTGTTGCCGCAGAGAGCAGCAACAGCAGTAGGGAGCAGCAGAAGGAAGTCGTTTCAGTACTTCTTCCACACGACATCTAGCAACTAATCAGCAAGCGTGCGACCGGCAGCGATGTGCCACTTGCAATCTGAAAGTTTCCCGTGCCACATGCCTGTTCAACACCTTCCTTATTCGCCTGCCCGCAGCGCTCGCGCTTTCCCCCGCCCGCGCTCTGACCGGCACTCTCCCTCTGACACACATGGTTCCTTGGCCGGTTGCCAAGAGCTCCGGAAAGCACCTTCTGCCGAAGGAGGCTCGCCTCTTGCGGTTACCTTCTCTGAGCTCCGGAGTCCTGGCTTCTGCCTTTCTTGCTCTTAATGCAAGCAGAAAGCTTTTGCACTGCGTCTGGCGAGGAGAACGTGTGACAGGACAGCACATGTTTGTGCAGCTCACCCCTGACACTGACACAAGCACGGATTTGCAGCACCCTATTCCACCCATGGTGTGACAGGTTTCTGCGCTGTGCAGGGCATTTCTCTGCATCTGGGAGTCCAAGGGAAAGTAAAATTGTTGTCGCAGAGAGCAGCAACAGCAGTAGGGAGCAGCAGAAGGAAGTCTTGCCCGTACTTCTTCTACAAGACAACTAGAGACTTGTCAGCAAGCGGCTGAGCAGCATCTACGTTCCACTTGCAGTCTGAAAGTTTCCAGTGCCACATGCCTGTTCAACACCTTCCTTATTCGCCTGCCCGCAGCGCTCGCGCTTTCCCCCGCCCGCGCTCTGACCGGCACTCTCCCTCTGACACACATGGTTCCTTGGCCGGTTGCCAAGAGCTCCGGAAAGCACCTTCTGCCGAAGGAGGCTCGCCTCTTGCGGTTACCTTCTCTGAGCTCCGGAGTCCTGGCTTCTGCCTTTCTTGCTCTTAATGCAAACAGAAAGCTTTTGCACTGCGTCTGGCGAGGAGAACGTGTGACAGGACAGCACATGTTTGTACAGCTCACTCCTGCCACTGACACAAGCACGGATTTGCAGCACCCTATTCCACCCATGGTGTGACAGGTTTCTGCGCTGTGCAGGGCATTTCTCTGCATCTGGGAGTCCAAGGGAAAGTAAAATTGTTGTCGCAGAGAGCAGCAACAGCAGTAGGGAGCAGCAGAAGGAAGTCGTGGCCGTACTTCTTCTACAAGACAACTAGAGACTTGTCAGCAAGTGGCTGAGCAGCATCTACGTTCCACTTGCAGTCTGAAAGTTTCCCGTGCCAGATACCTGTTCAACACCTTCCTTATTCGCCTGCCCGCAGCGCTCGCGCTTTCCCCCGCCCGCGCTCTGACCGGCACTCTCCCTCTGACACACATGGTTCCTTGGCCGGTTGCCAAGAGCTCCGGAAAGCAGCTTCTGCCGAAGGAGGCTCGCCTCTTGCGGTTACCTTCTCTGAGCTCCGGAGTCCTGGCTTCTGCCTTTCTTGCTCTTAATGCAAGCAGAAAGCTTTTGCACTGCGTCTGGCGAGGAGAACGTGTGACAGGAGAGCACATGTTTGTGCAGCTCACCCCTGCCACTGACACAAGCACGGATTTGCAGCACCCTATTCCACCCATGGTGTGACAGGTTTCTGCGCTGTGCAGGGCATTTCTCTGCATCTGGGAGTCCAAGGGAAAGTAAAATTGTTGTCGCAGAGAGCAGCAACAGCAGTAGGGAGCAGCAGAAGGAAGTCGTGGCCGTACTTCTTCTACAAGACAACTAGAGACTTGTCAGCAAGCGGCTGAGCAGCATCTACGTTCCACTTGCAGTCTGAAAGTTTCCCGTGCCAGATACCTGTTCAACACCTTCCTTATTCGCCTGCCCGCAGCGCTCGCGCTTTCCCCCGCCCGCGCTCTGACCGGCACTCTCCCTCTGACACACATGGTTCCTTGGCCGGTTGCCAAGAGCTCCGGAAAGCAGCTTCTGCCGAAGGAGGCTCGCCTCTTGCGGTTACCTTCTCTGAGCTCCGGAGTCCTGGCTTCTGCCTTTCTTGCTCTTAATGCAAGCAGAAAGCTTTTGCACTGCGTCTGGCGAGGAGAACGTGTGACAGGACAGCACATGTTTGTGCAGCTCACCCCTGCCACTGACACAAGCACGGATTTGCAGCACCCTATTCCACCCATGGTGTGACAGGTTTCTGCGCTGTGCAGGGCATTTCTCTGCATCTGGGAGTCCAAGGGAAAGTAAAATTGTTGTCGCAGAGAGCAGCAACAGCAGTAGGGAGCAGCAGAAGGAACTCGTGGCCGTACTTCTTCTACAAGACAACTAGAGACTTGTCAGCAAGCGGCTGAGCAGCATCTACGTTCCACTTGCAGTCTGAAAGTTTCCAGTGCCACATGCCTGTTCAACACCTTCCTTATTCGCCTGCCCGCAGCGCTCGCGCTTTCCCCCGCCCGCGCTCTGACCGGCACTCTCCCTCTGACACACATGGTTCCTTGGCCGCTTGCCAAGAGCTCCTGAAAGCAGCTTCTGCCGAAGGAGGCTCGCCTCTTGCGGTTACCTTCTCTGAGCTCCGGAGTCCTGGCTTCTGCCTTTCTTGCTCTTAATGCAAACAGAAAGCTTTTGCACTGCGTCTGGCGAGGAGAACGTGTGACAGGACAGCACATGTTTGTGCAGCTCACCCCTGCCACTGACACAAGCACGGATTTGCAGCACCCTATTCCACCCATGGTGTGACAGGTTTCTGCGCTGTGCAGGGCATTTCTCTGCATCTGGGAGTCCAAGGGAAAGTAAAATTGTTGTCGCAGAGAGCAGCAACAGCAGTAGGGAGCAGCAGAAGGAAGTCGTGGCCGTACTTCTTCTACAAGACAACTAGAGACTTGTCAGCAAGTGGCTGAGCAGCATCTACGTTCCACTTGCAGTCTGAAAGTTTCCCGTGCCACATGCCTGTTCAACACCTTCCTTATTCGCCTGCCCGCAGCGCTCGCGCTTTCCCCCGCCCGCGCTCTGACCGGCACTCTCCCTCTGACACACATGGTTCCTTGGCCGCTTGCCAAGAGCTCCTGAAAGCAGCTTCTGCCGAAGGAGGCTCGCCTCTTGCGGTTACCTTCTCTGAGCTCCGGAGTCCTGGCTTCTGCCTTTCTTGCTCTTAATGCAAGCAGAAAGCTTTTGCACTGCGTCTGGCGAGGAGAACGTGTGACAGGACAGCACATGTTTGTGCAGCTCACCCCTGCCACTGACACAAGCACGGATTTGCAGCACCCTATTCCACCCATGGTGTGACAGGTTTCTGCGCTGTGCAGGGCATTTCTCTGCATCTGGGAGTCCAAGGGAAAGTAAAATTGTTGTCGCAGAGAGCAGCAACAGCAGTAGGGAGCAGCAGAAGGAAGTCGTGGCCGTACTTCTTCTACAAGACAACTAGAGACTTGTCAGCAAGCGGCTGAGCAGCATCTACGTTCCACTTGCAGTCTGAAAGTTTCCCGTGCCACATGCCTGTTCAACACCTTCCTTATTCGCCTGCCCGCAGCGCTCGCGCTTTCCCCCGCCCGCGCTCTGACCGGCACTCTCCCTCTGACACACATGGTTCCTTGGCCGGTTGCCAAGAGCTCCGGAAAGCACCTTCTGCCGAAGGAGGCTCGCCTCTTGCGGTTACCTTCTCTGAGCTCCGGAGTCCTGGCTTCTGCCTTTCTTGCTCTTAATGCAAGCAGAAAGCTTTTGCACTGCGTCTGGCGAGGAGAACGTGTGACAGGACAGCACATGTTTGTGCAGCTCACTCCTGCCACTGACACAAGCACGGATTTGCAGCACCCTATTCCACCCATGGTGTGACAGGTTTCTGCGCTGTGCAGGGCATTTCTCTGCATCTTGGAGTCCAAGGGAAAGTAAAATTGTTGTCGCAGAGAGCAGCAACAGCAGTAGGGAGCAGCAGAAGGAAGTCTTGCCCGTACTTCTTCTACAAGACAACTAGAGACTTGTCAGCAAGCGGCTGAGCAGCATCTACGTTCCACTTGCAGTCTGAAAGTTTCCAGTGCCACATGCCTGTTCAACACCTTCCTTATTCGCCTGCCCGCAGCGCTCGCGCTTTCCCCCGCCCGCGCTCTGACCGGCACTCTCCCTCTGACACACATGGTTCCTTGGCCGGTTGCCAAGAGCTCCTGAAAGCAGCTTCTGCCGAAGGAGGCTCGCCTCTTGCGGTTACCTTCTCTGAGCTCCGGAGTCCTGGCTTCTGCCTTTCTTGCTCTTAATGCAAACAGAAAGCATTTGCACTGCGTCTGGCGAGGAGAACGTGTGACAGGACAGCACATGTTTGTGCAGCTCACCCCTGCCACTGACACAAGCACGGATTTGCAGCACCCTATTCCACCCATGATGTGACAAGTTTCTGCGCTGTGCAGGGCATTTCTCTGCATCTGGGAGTCCAAGGGAAAGTAAAATTGTTGTCGCAGAGAGCAGCAACAGCAGTAGGGAGCAGCAGAAGGAAGTCGTGGCCGTACTTCTTCTACAAGACAACTAGAGACTTGTCAGCAAGTGGCTGAGCAGCATCTACGTTCCACTTGCAGTCTGAAAGTTTCCCGTGCCAGATACTTGTTCAACACCTTCCTTATTCGCCTGCCCGCAGCGCTCGCGCTTTCCCCCGCCCGCGCTCTGACCGGCACTCTCCCTCTGACACACATGGTTCCTTGGCCGGTTGCCAAGAGCTCCGGAAAGCAGCTTCTGCCGAAGGAGGCTCGCCTCTTGCGGTTACCTTCTCTGAGCTCCGGAGTCTTGGCTTCTGCCTTTCTTGCTCTTAATGCAAGCAGAAAGCTTTTGCACTGCGTCTGGCGAGGAGAACGTGTGACAGGAGAGCACATGTTTGTGCAGCTCACCCCTGCCACTGACACAAGCACGGATTTGCAGCACCCTATTCCACCCATGGTGTGACAGGTTTCTGCGCTGTGCAGGGCATTTCTCTGCATCTGGGAGTCCAAGGGAAAGTAAAATTGTTGTCGCAGAGAGCAGCAACAGCAGTAGGGAGCAGCAGAAGGAACTCGTGGCCGTACTTCTTCTACAAGACAACTAGAGACTTGTCAGCAAGCGGCTGAGCAGCATCTACGTTCCACTTGCAGTCTGAAAGTTTCCAGTGCCACATGCCTGTTCAACACCTTCCTTATTCGCCTGCCCGCAGCGCTCGCGCTTTCCCCCGCCCGCGCTCTGACCGGCACTCTCCCTCTGACACACATGGTTCCTTGGCCGCTTGCCAAGAGCTCCTGAAAGCAGCTTCTGCCGAAGGAGGCTCGCCTCTTGCGGTTACCTTCTCTGAGCTCCGGAGTCCTGGCTTCTGCCTTTCTTGCTCTTAATGCAAACAGAAAGCTTTTGCACTGCGTCTGGCGAGGAGAACGTGTGACAGGACAGCACATGTTTGTGCAGCTCACCCCTGCCACTGACACAAGCACGGATTTGCAGCACCCTGTTCCACCCATGGTGTGACAGGTTTCTGCGCTGTGCAGGGCATTTCTCTGCATCTGGGAGTCCAAGGGAAAGTAAAATTGTTGTCGCAGAGAGCAGCAACAGCAGTAGGGAGCAGCAGAAGGAAGTCGTGGCCGTACTTCTTCTACAAGACAACTAGAGACTTGTCAGCAAGTGGCTGAGCAGCATCTACGTTCCACTTGCAGTCTGAAAGTTTCCCGTGCCACATGCCTGTTCAACACCTTCCTTATTCGCCTGCCCGCAGCGCTCGCGCTTTCCCCCGCCCGCGCTCTGACCGGCACTCTCCCTCTGACACACATGGTTCCTTGGCCGCTTGCCAAGAGCTCCTGAAAGCAGCTTCTGCCGAAGGAGGCTCGCCTCTTGCGGTTACCTTCTCTGAGCTCCGGAGTCCTGGCTTCTGCCTTTCTTGCTCTTAATGCAAGCAGAAAGCTTTTGCACTGCGTCTGGCGAGGAGAACGTGTGACAGGACAGCACATGTTTGTGCAGCTCACCCCTGCCACTGACACAAGCACGGATTTGCAGCACCCTATTCCACCCATGGTGTGACAGGTTTCTGCGCTGTGCAGGGCATTTCTCTGCATCTGGGAGTCCAAGGGAAAGTAAAATTGTTGTCGCAGAGAGCAGCAACAGCAGTAGGGAGCAGCAGAAGGAAGTCGTGGCCGTACTTCTTCTACAAGACAACTAGAGACTTGTCAGCAAGCGGCTGAGCAGCATCTACGTTCCACTTGCAGTCTGAAAGTTTCCCGTGCCACATGCCTGTTCAACACCTTCCTTATTCGCCTGCCCGCAGCGCTCGCGCTTTCCCCCGCCCGCGCTCTGACCGGCACTCTCCCTCTGACACACATGGTTCCTTGGCCGGTTGCCAAGAGCTCCGGAAAGCAGCTTCTGCCGAAGGAGGCTCGCCTCTTGCGGTTACCTTCTCTGAGCTCCGGAGTCCTGGCTTCTGCCTTTCTTGCTCTTAATGCAAGCAGAAAGCTTTTGCACTGCGTCTGGCGAGGAGAACGTGTGACAGGACAGCACATGTTTGTGCAGCTCACTCCTGCCACTGACACAAGCACGGATTTGCAGCACCCTATTCCACCCATGGTGTGACAGGTTTCTGCGCTGTGCAGGGCATTTCTCTGCATCTTGGAGTCCAAGGGAAAGTAAAATTGTTGTCGCAGAGAGCAGCAACAGCAGTAGGGAGCAGCAGAAGGAAGTCTTGCCCGTACTTCTTCTACAAGACAACTAGAGACTTGTCAGCAAGCGGCTGAGCAGCATCTACGTTCCACTTGCAGTCTGAAAGTTTCCAGTGCCACATGCCTGTTCAACACCTTCCTTATTCGCCTGCCCGCAGCGCTCGCGCTTTCCCCCGCCCGCGCTCTGACCGGCACTCTCCCTCTGACACACATGGTTCCTTGGCCGGTTGCCAAGAGCTCCTGAAAGCAGCTTCTGCCGAAGGAGGCTCGCCTCTTGCGGTTACCTTCTCTGAGCTCCGGAGTCCTGGCTTCTGCCTTTCTTGCTCTTAATGCAAACAGAAAGCATTTGCACTGCGTCTGGCGAGGAGAACGTGTGACAGGACAGCACATGTTTGTGCAGCTCACCCCTGCCACTGACACAAGCACGGATTTGCAGCACCCTATTCCACCCATGATGTGACAAGTTTCTGCGCTGTGCAGGGCATTTCTCTGCATCTGGGAGTCCAAGGGAAAGTAAAATTGTTGTCGCAGAGAGCAGCAACAGCAGTAGGGAGCAGCAGAAGGAAGTCGTGGCCGTACTTCTTCTACAAGACAACTAGAGACTTGTCAGCAAGTGGCTGAGCAGCATCTACGTTCCACTTGCAGTCTGAAAGTTTCCCGTGCCAGATACTTGTTCAACACCTTCCTTATTCGCCTGCCCGCAGCGCTCGCGCTTTCCCCCGCCCGCGCTCTGACCGGCACTCTCCCTCTGACACACATGGTTCCTTGGCCGGTTGCCAAGAGCTCCGGAAAGCAGCTTCTGCCGAAGGAGGCTCGCCTCTTGCGGTTACCTTCTCTGAGCTCCGGAGTCTTGGCTTCTGCCTTTCTTGCTCTTAATGCAAGCAGAAAGCTTTTGCACTGCGTCTGGCGAGGAGAACGTGTGACAGGAGAGCACATGTTTGTGCAGCTCACCCCTGCCACTGACACAAGCACGGATTTGCAGCACCCTATTCCACCCATGGTGTGACAGGTTTCTGCGCTGTGCAGGGCATTTCTCTGCATCTGGGAGTCCAAGGGAAAGTAAAATTGTTGTCGCAGAGAGCAGCAACAGCAGTAGGGAGCAGCAGAAGGAAGTCGTGGCCGTACTTCTTCTACAAGACAACTAGAGACTTGTCAGCAAGTGGCTGAGCAGCATCTACGTTCCACTTGCAGTCTGAAAGTTTCCCGTGCCAGATACTTGTTCAACACCTTCCTTATTCGCCTGCCCGCAGCGCTCGCGCTTTCCCCCGCCCGCGCTCTGACCGGCACTCTCCCTCTGACACACATGGTTCCTTGGCCGGTTGCCAAGAGCTCCGGAAAGCAGCTTCTGCCGAAGGAGGCTCGCCTCTTGCGGTTACCTTCTCTGAGCTCCGGAGTCCTGGCTTCTGCCTTTCTTGCTCTTAATGCAAGCAGAAAGCTTTTGCACTGCGTCTGGCGAGGAGAACGTGTGACAGGACAGCACATGTTTGTGCAGCTCACCCCTGCCACTGACACAAACACGGATTTGCAGCACCCTATTCCACCCATGGTGTGACAGGTTTCTGCGCTGTGCAGGGCATTTCTCTGCATCTGGGAGTCCAAGGGAAAGTAAAATTGTTGTCGCAGAGAGCAGCAACAGCAGTAGGGAGCAGCAGAAGGAAGTCTTGCCCGTACTTCTTCTACAAGACAACTAGAGACTTGTCAGCAAGCGGCTGAGCAGCATCTACGTTCCACTTGCAGTCTGAAAGTTTCCCGTGCCAGATACCTGTTCAACACCTTCCTTATTCGCCTGCCCGCAGCGCTCGCGCTTTCCCCCGCCCGCGCTCTGACCGGCACTCTCCCTCTGACACACATGGTTCCTTGGCCGGTTGCCAAGAGCTCCGGAAAGCAGCTTCTGCCGAAGGAGGCTCGCCTCTTGCGGTTACCTTCTCTGAGCTCCGGAGTCCTGGCTTCTGCCTTTCTTGCTCTTAATGCAAGCAGAAAGCTTTTGCACTGCGTCTGGCGAGGAGAACGTGTGACAGGACAGCACATGTTTGTGCAGCTCACCCCTGCCACTGACACAAGCACGGATTTGCAGCACCCTATTCCACCCATGGTGTGACAGGTTTCTGCGCTGTGCAGGGCATTTCTCTGCATCTGGGAGTCCAAGGGAAAGTAAAATTGTTGTCGCAGAGAGCAGCAACAGCAGTAGGGAGCAGCAGAAGGAAGTCTTGCCCGTACTTCTTCTACAAGACAACTAGAGACTTGTCAGCAAGCGGCTGAGCAGCATCTACGTTCCACTTGCAGTCTGAAAGTTTCCAGTGCCACATGCCTGTTCAACACCTTCCTTATTCGCCTGCCCGCAGCGCTCGCGCTTTCCCCCGCCCGCGCTCTGACCGGCACTCTCCCTCTGACACACATGGTTCCTTGGCCGGTTGCCAAGAGCTCCTGAAAGCAGCTTCTGCCGAAGGAGGCTCGCCTCTTGCGGTTACCTTCTCTGAGCTCCGGAGTCCTGGCTTCTGCCTTTCTTGCTCTTAATGCAAACAGAAAGCTTTTGCACTGCGTCTGGCGAGGAGAACGTGTGACAGGACAGCACATGTTTGTGCAGCTCACCCCTGCCACTGACACAAGCACGGATTTGCAGCACCCTATTCCACCCATGGTGTGACAGGTTTCTGCGCTGTGCAGGGCATTTCTCTGCATCTGGGAGTCCAAGGGAAAGTAAAATTGTTGTCGCAGAGAGCAGCAACAGCAGTAGGGAGCAGCAGAAGGAAGTCGTGGCCGTACTTCTTCTACAAGACAACTAGAGACTTGTCAGCAAGTGGCTGAGCAGCATCTACGTTCCACTTGCAGTCTGAAAGTTTCCCGTGCCAGATACTTGTTCAACACCTTCCTTATTCGCCTGCCCGCAGCGCTCGCGCTTTCCCCCGCCCGCGCTCTGACCGGCACTCTCCCTCTGACACACATGGTTCCTTGGCCGGTTGCCAAGAGCTCCGGAAAGCAGCTTCTGCCGAAGGAGGCTCGCCTCTTGCGGTTACCTTCTCTGAGCTCCGGAGTCCTGGCTTCTGCCTTTCTTGCTCTTAATGCAAGCAGAAAGCTTTTGCACTGCGTCTGGCGAGGAGAACGTGTGACAGGAGAGCTCATGTTTGTGCAGCTCACCCCTGCCACTGACACAAGCACGGATTTGCAGCACCCTATTCCACCCATGGTGTGACAGGTTTCTGCGCTGTGCAGGGCATTTCTCTGCATCTGGGAGTCCAAGGGAAAGTAAAATTGTTGTCGCAGAGAGCAGCAACAGCAGTAGGGAGCAGCAGAAGGAAGTCGTGGCCGTACTTCTTCTACAAGACAACTAGAGACTTGTCAGCAAGCGGCTGAGCAGCATCTACGTTCCACTTGCAGTCTGAAAGTTTCCCGTGCCAGATACCTGTTCAACACCTTCCTTATTCGCCTGCCCGCAGCGCTCGCGCTTTCCCCCGCCCGCGCTCTGACCGGCACTCTCCCTCTGACACACATGGTTCCTTGGCCGGTTGCCAAGAGCTCCGGAAAGCAGCTTCTGCCGAAGGAGGCTCGCCTCTTGCGGTTACCTTCTCTGAGCTCCGGAGTCCTGGCTTCTGCCTTTCTTGCTCTTAATGCAAGCAGAAAGCTTTTGCACTGCGTCTGGCGAGGAGAACGTGTGACAGGACAGCACATGTTTGTGCAGCTCACCCCTGCCACTGACACAAGCACGGATTTGCAGCACCCTATTCCACCCATGGTGTGACCGGTTTCTGTGCTGTGCAGGGCATTTCTCTGCATCTGGGAGTCCAAGGGAAAGTAAAATTGTTGTCGCAGAGAGCAGCAACAGCAGTAGGGAGCAGCAGAAGGAAGTCGTTTCAGTACTTCTTCTACAAGACAACTAGAGACTTGTCAGCAAGCGGCTGAGCAGCATCTACGTTCCACTTGCAGTCTGAAAGTTTCCAGTGCCACATGCCTGTTCAACACCTTCCTTATTCGCCTGCCCGCAGCGCTCGCGCTTTCCCCCGCCCGCGCTCTGACCGGCACTCTCCCTCTGACACACATGGTTCCTTGGCCGGTTGCCAAGAGCTCCTGAAAGCAGCTTCTGCCGAAGGAGGCTCGCCTCTTGCGGTTACCTTCTCTGAGCTCCGGAGTCCTGGCTTCTTCCTTTCTTGCTCTTAATGCAAGCAGAAAGCTTTTGCACTGCGTCTGGCGAGGAGAACGTGTGACAGGACAGCACATGTTTGTGCAGCTCACCCCTGCCACTGACACAAGCACGGATTTGCAGCACCCTATTCCACCCATGGTGTGACAGGTTTCTGCGCTGTGCAGGGCATTTCTCTGCATCTGGGAGTCCAAGGGAAAGTAAAATTGTTGTCGCAGAGAGCAGCAACAGCAGTAGGGAGCAGCAGAAGGAAGTCGTGGCCGTACTTCTTCTACAAGACAACTAGAGACTTGTCAGCAAGCGGCTGAGCAGCATCTACGTTCCACTTGCAGTCTGAAAGTTTCCAGTGCCACATGCCTGTTCAACACCTTCCTTATTCGCCTGCCCGCAGCGCTCGCGCTTTCCCCCGCCCGCGCTCTGACCGGCACTCTCCCTCTGACACACATGGTTCCTTGGCCGGTTGCCAAGAGCTCCTGAAAGCAGCTTCTGCCGAAGGAGGCTCGCCTCTTGCGGTTACCTTCTCTGAGCTCCGGAGTCCTGGCTTCTGCCTTTCTTGCTCTTAATGCAAACAGAAAGCTTTTGCACTGCGTCTGGCGAGGAGAACGTGTGACAGGACAGCACATGTTTGTGCAGCTCACCCCTGCCACTGACACAAGCACGGATTTGCAGCACCCTATTCCACCCATGGTGTGACAGGTTTCTGCGCTGTGCAGGGCATTTCTCTGCATCTGGGAGTCCAAGGGAAAGTAAAATTGTTGTCGCAGAGAGCAGCAACAGCAGTAGGGAGCAGCAGAAGGAAGTCGTGGCCGTACTTCTTCTACAAGACAACTAGAGACTTGTCAGCAAGTGGCTGAGCAGCATCTACGTTCCACTTGCAGTCTGAAAGTTTCCCGTGCCAGATACCTGTTCAACACCTTCCTTATTCGCCTGCCCGCAGCGCTCGCGCTTTCCCCCGCCCGCGCTCTGACCGGCACTCTCCCTCTGACACACATGGTTCCTTGGCCGGTTGCCAAGAGCTCCGGAAAGCAGCTTCTGCCGAAGGAGGCTCGCCTCTTGCGGTTACCTTCTCTGAGCTCCGGAGTCCTGGCTTCTGCCTTTCTTGCTCTTAATGCAAGCAGAAAGCTTTTGCACTGCGTCTGGCGAGGAGAACGTGTGACAGGAGAGCACATGTTTGTGCAGCTCACCCCTGCCACTGACACAAGCACGGATTTGCAGCACCCTATTCCACCCATGGTGTGACAGGTTTCTGCGCTGTGCAGGGCATTTCTCTGCATCTGGGAGTCCAAGGGAAAGTAAAATTGTTGTCGCAGAGAGCAGCAACAGCAGTAGGGAGCAGCAGAAGGAAGTCTTTCCCGTACTTCTTCTACAAGACAACTAGAGACTTGTCAGCAAGCGGCTGAGCAGCATCTACGTTCCACTTGCAGTCTGAAAGTTTCCCGTGCCAGATACCTGTTCAACACCTTCCTTATTCGCCTGCCCGCAGCGCTCGCGCTTTCCCCCGCCCGCGCTCTGACCGGCACTCTCCCTCTGACACACATGGTTCCTTGGCCGGTTGCCAAGAGCTCCGGAAAGCACCTTCTGCCGAAGGAGGCTCGCCTCTTGCGGTTACCTTCTCTGAGCTCCGGAGTCCTGGCTTCTGCCTTTCTTGCTCTTAATGCAAGCAGAAAGCTTTTGCACTGCGTCTGGCGAGGAGAACGTGTGACAGGACAGCACATGTTTGTGCAGCTCACCCCTGCCACTGACACAAGCACGGATTTGCAGCACCCTATTCCACCCATGGTGTGACAGGTTTCTGCGCTGTGCAGGGCATTTCTCTGCATCTGGGAGTCCAAGGGAAAGTAAAATTGTTGTCGCAGAGAGCAGCAACAGCAGTAGGGAGCAGCAGAAGGAAGTCGTGGCCGTACTTCTTCTACAAGACAACTAGAGACTTGTCAGCAAGTGGCTGAGCAGCATCTACGTTCCACTTGCAGTCTGAAAGTTTCCCGTGCCAGATACTTGTTCAACACCTTCCTTATTCGCCTGCCCGCAGCGCTCGCGCTTTCCCCCGCCCGCGCTCTGACCGGCACTCTCCCTCTGACACACATGGTTCCTTGGCCGGTTGCCAAGAGCTCCTGAAAGCAGCTTCTGCCGAAGGAGGCTCGCCTCTTGCGGTTACCTTCTCTGAGCTCCGGAGTCCTGGCTTCTGCCTTTCTTGCTCTTAATGCAAGCAGAAAGCTTTTGCACTGCGTCTGGCGAGGAGAACGTGTGACAGGACAGCACATGTTTGTGCAGCTCACCCCTGCCACTGACACAAACACGGATTTGCAGCACCCTATTCCACCCATGGTGTGACAGGTTTCTGCGCTGTGCAGGGCATTTCTCTGCATCTGGGAGTCCAAGGGAAAGTAAAATTGTTGTCGCAGAGAGCAGCAACAGCAGTAGGGAGCAGCAGAAGGATGTCGTGGCCGTACTTCTTCTACAAGACAACTAGAGACTTGTCAGCAAGCGGCTGAGCAGCATCTACGTTCCACTTGCAGTCTGAAAGTTTCCAGTGCCACATGCCTGTTCAACACCTTCCTTATTCGCCTGCCCGCAGCGCTCGCGCTTTCCCCCGCCCGCGCTCTGACCGGCACTCTCCCTCTGACACACATGGTTCCTTGGCCGGTTGCCAAGAGCTCCTGAAAGCAGCTTCTGCCGAAGGAGGCTCGCCTCTTGCGGTTACCTTCTCTGAGCTCCGGAGTCCTGGCTTCTGCCTTTCTTGCTCTTAATGCAAACAGAAAGCTTTTGCACTGCGTCTGGCGAGGAGAACGTGTGACAGGACAGCACATGTTTGTGCAGCTCACCCCTGCCACTGACACAAGCACGGATTTGCAGCACCCTATTCCACCCATGGTGTGACAGGTTTCTGCGCTGTGCAGGGCATTTCTCTGCATCTGGGAGTCCAAGGGAAAGTAAAATTGTTGTCGCAGAGAGCAGCAACAGCAGTAGGGAGCAGCAGAAGGAAGTCGTGGCCGTACTTCTTCTACAAGACAACTAGAGACTTGTCAGCAAGTGGCTGAGCAGCATCTACGTTCCACTTGCAGTCTGAAAGTTTCCCGTGCCAGATACTTGTTCAACACCTTCCTTATTCGCCTGCCCGCAGCGCTCGCGCTTTCCCCCGCCCGCGCTCTGACCGGCACTCTCCCTCTGACACACATGGTTCCTTGGCCGGTTGCCAAGAGCTCCGGAAAGCAGCTTCTGCCGAAGGAGGCTCGCCTCTTGCGGTTACCTTCTCTGAGCTCCGGAGTCCTGGCTTCTGCCTTTCTTGCTCTTAATGCAAGCAGAAAGCTTTTGCACTGCGTCTGGCGAGGAGAACGTGTGACAGGACAGCACATGTTTGTGCAGCTCACCCCTGCCACTGACACAAACACGGATTTGCAGCACCCTATTCCACCCATGGTGTGACAGGTTTCTGCGCTGTGCAGGGCATTTCTCTGCATCTGGGAGTCCAAGGGAAAGTAAAATTGTTGTCGCAGAGAGCAGCAACAGCAGTAGGGAGCAGCAGAAGGAAGTCTTGCCCGTACTTCTTCTACAAGACAACTAGAGACTTGTCAGCAAGCGGCTGAGCAGCATCTACGTTCCACTTGCAGTCTGAAAGTTTCCCGTGCCAGATACCTGTTCAACACCTTCCTTATTCGCCTGCCCGCAGCGCTCGCGCTTTCCCCCGCCCGCGCTCTGACCGGCACTCTCCCTCTGACACACATGGTTCCTTGGCCGGTTGCCAAGAGCTCCGGAAAGCAGCTTCTGCCGAAGGAGGCTCGCCTCTTGCGGTTACCTTCTCTGAGCTCCGGAGTCCTGGCTTCTGCCTTTCTTGCTCTTAATGCAAGCAGAAAGCTTTTGCACTGCGTCTGGCGAGGAGAACGTGTGACAGGACAGCACATGTTTGTGCAGCTCACCCCTGCCACTGACACAAGCACGGATTTGCAGCACCCTATTCCACCCATGGTGTGACAGGTTTCTGCGCTGTGCAGGGCATTTCTCTGCATCTGGGAGTCCAAGGGAAAGTAAAATTGTTGTCGCAGAGAGCAGCAACAGCAGTAGGGAGCAGCAGAAGGAAGTCTTGCCCGTACTTCTTCTACAAGACAACTAGAGACTTGTCAGCAAGCGGCTGAGCAGCATCTACGTTCCACTTGCAGTCTGAAAGTTTCCAGTGCCACATGCCTGTTCAACACCTTCCTTATTCGCCTGCCCGCAGCGCTCGCGCTTTCCCCCGCCCGCGCTCTGACCGGCACTCTCCCTCTGACACACATGGTTCCTTGGCCGGTTGCCAAGAGCTCCTGAAAGCAGCTTCTGCCGAAGGAGGCTCGCCTCTTGCGGTTACCTTCTCTGAGCTCCGGAGTCCTGGCTTCTGCCTTTCTTGCTCTTAATGCAAACAGAAAGCTTTTGCACTGCGTCTGGCGAGGAGAACGTGTGACAGGACAGCACATGTTTGTGCAGCTCACCCCTGCCACTGACACAAGCACGGATTTGCAGCACCCTATTCCACCCATGGTGTGACAGGTTTCTGCGCTGTGCAGGGCATTTCTCTGCATCTGGGAGTCCAAGGGAAAGTAAAATTGTTGTCGCAGAGAGCAGCAACAGCAGTAGGGAGCAGCAGAAGGAAGTCGTGGCCGTACTTCTTCTACAAGACAACTAGAGACTTGTCAGCAAGTGGCTGAGCAGCATCTACGTTCCACTTGCAGTCTGAAAGTTTCCCGTGCCAGATACTTGTTCAACACCTTCCTTATTCGCCTGCCCGCAGCGCTCGCGCTTTCCCCCGCCCGCGCTCTGACCGGCACTCTCCCTCTGACACACATGGTTCCTTGGCCGGTTGCCAAGAGCTCCGGAAAGCAGCTTCTGCCGAAGGAGGCTCGCCTCTTGCGGTTACCTTCTCTGAGCTCCGGAGTCCTGGCTTCTGCCTTTCTTGCTCTTAATGCAAGCAGAAAGCTTTTGCACTGCGTCTGGCGAGGAGAACGTGTGACAGGAGAGCTCATGTTTGTGCAGCTCACCCCTGCCACTGACACAAGCACGGATTTGCAGCACCCTATTCCACCCATGGTGTGACAGGTTTCTGCGCTGTGCAGGGCATTTCTCTGCATCTGGGAGTCCAAGGGAAAGTAAAATTGTTGTCGCAGAGAGCAGCAACAGCAGTAGGGAGCAGCAGAAGGAAGTCGTGGCCGTACTTCTTCTACAAGACAACTAGAGACTTGTCAGCAAGCGGCTGAGCAGCATCTACGTTCCACTTGCAGTCTGAAAGTTTCCCGTGCCAGATACCTGTTCAACACCTTCCTTATTCGCCTGCCCGCAGCGCTCGCGCTTTCCCCCGCCCGCGCTCTGACCGGCACTCTCCCTCTGACACACATGGTTCCTTGGCCGGTTGCCAAGAGCTCCGGAAAGCAGCTTCTGCCGAAGGAGGCTCGCCTCTTGCGGTTACCTTCTCTGAGCTCCGGAGTCCTGGCTTCTGCCTTTCTTGCTCTTAATGCAAGCAGAAAGCTTTTGCACTGCGTCTGGCGAGGAGAACGTGTGACAGGACAGCACATGTTTGTGCAGCTCACCCCTGCCACTGACACAAGCACGGATTTGCAGCACCCTATTCCACCCATGGTGTGACCGGTTTCTGTGCTGTGCAGGGCATTTCTCTGCATCTGGGAGTCCAAGGGAAAGTAAAATTGTTGTCGCAGAGAGCAGCAACAGCAGTAGGGAGCAGCAGAAGGAAGTCGTTTCAGTACTTCTTCTACAAGACAACTAGAGACTTGTCAGCAAGCGGCTGAGCAGCATCTACGTTCCACTTGCAGTCTGAAAGTTTCCAGTGCCACATGCCTGTTCAACACCTTCCTTATTCGCCTGCCCGCAGCGCTCGCGCTTTCCCCCGCCCGCGCTCTGACCGGCACTCTCCCTCTGACACACATGGTTCCTTGGCCGGTTGCCAAGAGCTCCTGAAAGCAGCTTCTGCCGAAGGAGGCTCGCCTCTTGCGGTTACCTTCTCTGAGCTCCGGAGTCCTGGCTTCTTCCTTTCTTGCTCTTAATGCAAGCAGAAAGCTTTTGCACTGCGTCTGGCGAGGAGAACGTGTGACAGGACAGCACATGTTTGTGCAGCTCACCCCTGCCACTGACACAAGCACGGATTTGCAGCACCCTATTCCACCCATGGTGTGACAGGTTTCTGCGCTGTGCAGGGCATTTCTCTGCATCTGGGAGTCCAAGGGAAAGTAAAATTGTTGTCGCAGAGAGCAGCAACAGCAGTAGGGAGCAGCAGAAGGAAGTCGTGGCCGTACTTCTTCTACAAGACAACTAGAGACTTGTCAGCAAGCGGCTGAGCAGCATCTACGTTCCACTTGCAGTCTGAAAGTTTCCAGTGCCACATGCCTGTTCAACACCTTCCTTATTCGCCTGCCCGCAGCGCTCGCGCTTTCCCCCGCCCGCGCTCTGACCGGCACTCTCCCTCTGACACACATGGTTCCTTGGCCGGTTGCCAAGAGCTCCTGAAAGCAGCTTCTGCCGAAGGAGGCTCGCCTCTTGCGGTTACCTTCTCTGAGCTCCGGAGTCCTGGCTTCTGCCTTTCTTGCTCTTAATGCAAACAGAAAGCTTTTGCACTGCGTCTGGCGAGGAGAACGTGTGACAGGACAGCACATGTTTGTGCAGCTCACCCCTGCCACTGACACAAGCACGGATTTGCAGCACCCTATTCCACCCATGGTGTGACAGGTTTCTGCGCTGTGCAGGGCATTTCTCTGCATCTGGGAGTCCAAGGGAAAGTAAAATTGTTGTCGCAGAGAGCAGCAACAGCAGTAGGGAGCAGCAGAAGGAAGTCGTGGCCGTACTTCTTCTACAAGACAACTAGAGACTTGTCAGCAAGTGGCTGAGCAGCATCTACGTTCCACTTGCAGTCTGAAAGTTTCCCGTGCCAGATACCTGTTCAACACCTTCCTTATTCGCCTGCCCGCAGCGCTCGCGCTTTCCCCCGCCCGCGCTCTGACCGGCACTCTCCCTCTGACACACATGGTTCCTTGGCCGGTTGCCAAGAGCTCCGGAAAGCAGCTTCTGCCGAAGGAGGCTCGCCTCTTGCGGTTACCTTCTCTGAGCTCCGGAGTCCTGGCTTCTGCCTTTCTTGCTCTTAATGCAAGCAGAAAGCTTTTGCACTGCGTCTGGCGAGGAGAACGTGTGACAGGAGAGCACATGTTTGTGCAGCTCACCCCTGCCACTGACACAAGCACGGATTTGCAGCACCCTATTCCACCCATGGTGTGACAGGTTTCTGCGCTGTGCAGGGCATTTCTCTGCATCTGGGAGTCCAAGGGAAAGTAAAATTGTTGTCGCAGAGAGCAGCAACAGCAGTAGGGAGCAGCAGAAGGAAGTCTTTCCCGTACTTCTTCTACAAGACAACTAGAGACTTGTCAGCAAGCGGCTGAGCAGCATCTACGTTCCACTTGCAGTCTGAAAGTTTCCCGTGCCAGATACCTGTTCAACACCTTCCTTATTCGCCTGCCCGCAGCGCTCGCGCTTTCCCCCGCCCGCGCTCTGACCGGCACTCTCCCTCTGACACACATGGTTCCTTGGCCGGTTGCCAAGAGCTCCGGAAAGCACCTTCTGCCGAAGGAGGCTCGCCTCTTGCGGTTACCTTCTCTGAGCTCCGGAGTCCTGGCTTCTGCCTTTCTTGCTCTTAATGCAAGCAGAAAGCTTTTGCACTGCGTCTGGCGAGGAGAACGTGTGACAGGACAGCACATGTTTGTGCAGCTCACCCCTGCCACTGACACAAGCACGGATTTGCAGCACCCTATTCCACCCATGGTGTGACAGGTTTCTGCGCTGTGCAGGGCATTTCTCTGCATCTGGGAGTCCAAGGGAAAGTAAAATTGTTGTCGCAGAGAGCAGCAACAGCAGTAGGGAGCAGCAGAAGGAAGTCGTGGCCGTACTTCTTCTACAAGACAACTAGAGACTTGTCAGCAAGTGGCTGAGCAGCATCTACGTTCCACTTGCAGTCTGAAAGTTTCCCGTGCCAGATACTTGTTCAACACCTTCCTTATTCGCCTGCCCGCAGCGCTCGCGCTTTCCCCCGCCCGCGCTCTGACCGGCACTCTCCCTCTGACACACATGGTTCCTTGGCCGGTTGCCAAGAGCTCCTGAAAGCAGCTTCTGCCGAAGGAGGCTCGCCTCTTGCGGTTACCTTCTCTGAGCTCCGGAGTCCTGGCTTCTGCCTTTCTTGCTCTTAATGCAAGCAGAAAGCTTTTGCACTGCGTCTGGCGAGGAGAACGTGTGACAGGACAGCACATGTTTGTGCAGCTCACCCCTGCCACTGACACAAACACGGATTTGCAGCACCCTATTCCACCCATGGTGTGACAGGTTTCTGCGCTGTGCAGGGCATTTCTCTGCATCTGGGAGTCCAAGGGAAAGTAAAATTGTTGTCGCAGAGAGCAGCAACAGCAGTAGGGAGCAGCAGAAGGATGTCGTGGCCGTACTTCTTCTACAAGACAACTAGAGACTTGTCAGCAAGCGGCTGAGCAGCATCTACGTTCCACTTGCAGTCTGAAAGTTTCCAGTGCCACATGCCTGTTCAACACCTTCCTTATTCGCCTGCCCGCAGCGCTCGCGCTTTCCCCCGCCCGCGCTCTGACCGGCACTCTCCCTCTGACACACATGGTTCCTTGGCCGGTTGCCAAGAGCTCCTGAAAGCAGCTTCTGCCGAAGGAGGCTCGCCTCTTGCGGTTACCTTCTCTGAGCTCCGGAGTCCTGGCTTCTGCCTTTCTTGCTCTTAATGCAAACAGAAAGCTTTTGCACTGCGTCTGGCGAGGAGAACGTGTGACAGGACAGCACATGTTTGTGCAGCTCACCCCTGCCACTGACACAAGCACGGATTTGCAGCACCCTATTCCACCCATGGTGTGACAGGTTTCTGCGCTGTGCAGGGCATTTCTCTGCATCTGGGAGTCCAAGGGAAAGTAAAATTGTTGTCGCAGAGAGCAGCAACAGCAGTAGGGAGCAGCAGAAGGAAGTCGTGGCCGTACTTCTTCTACAAGACAACTAGAGACTTGTCAGCAAGTGGCTGAGCAGCATCTACGTTCCACTTGCAGTCTGAAAGTTTCCCGTGCCAGATACTTGTTCAACACCTTCCTTATTCGCCTGCCCGCAGCGCTCGCGCTTTCCCCCGCCCGCGCTCTGACCGGCACTCTCCCTCTGACACACATGGTTCCTTGGCCGGTTGCCAAGAGCTCCGGAAAGCAGCTTCTGCCGAAGGAGGCTCGCCTCTTGCGGTTACCTTCTCTGAGCTCCGGAGTCCTGGCTTCTGCCTTTCTTGCTCTTAATGCAAGCAGAAAGCTTTTGCACTGCGTCTGGCGAGGAGAACGTGTGACAGGACAGCACATGTTTGTGCAGCTCACCCCTGCCACTGACACAAGCACGGATTTGCAGCACCCTATTCCACCCATGGTGTGACAGGTTTCTGCGCTGTGCAGGGCATTTCTCTGCATCTGGGAGTCCAAGGGAAAGTAAAATTGTTGTCGCAGAGAGCAGCAACAGCAGTAGGGAGCAGCAGAAGGAAGTCGTGGCCGTACTTCTTCTACAAGACAACTAGAGACTTGTCAGCAAGCGGCTGAGCAGCATCTACGTTCCACTTGCAGTCTGAAAGTTTCCCGTGCCAGATACCTGTTCAACACCTTCCTTATTCGCCTGCCCGCAGCGCTCGCGCTTTCCCCCGCCCGCGCTCTGACCGGCACTCTCCCTCTGACACACATGGTTCCTTGGCCGGTTGCCAAGAGCTCCTGAAAGCAGCTTCTGCCGAAGGAGGCTCGCCTCTTGCGGTTACCTTCTCTGAGCTCCGGAGTCCTGGCTTCTGCCTTTCTTGCTCTTAATGCAAGCAGAAAGCTTTTGCACTGCGTCTGGCGAGGAGAACGTGTGACAGGACAGCACATGTTTGTGCAGCTCACCCCTGCCACTGACACAAACACGGATTTGCAGCACCCTATTCCACCCATGGTGTGACAGGTTTCTGCGCTGTGCAGGGCATTTCTCTGCATCTGGGAGTCCAAGGGAAAGTAAAATTGTTGTCGCAGAGAGCAGCAACAGCAGTAGGGAGCAGCAGAAGGAAGTCTTGCCCGTACTTCTTCTACAAGACAACTAGAGACTTGTCAGCAAGCGGCTGAGCAGCATCTACGTTCCACTTGCAGTCTGAAAGTTTCCCGTGCCAGATACCTGTTCAACACCTTCCTTATTCGCCTGCCCGCAGCGCTCGCGCTTTCCCCCGCCCGCGCTCTGACCGGCACTCTCCCTCTGACACACATGGTTCCTTGGCCGGTTGCCAAGAGCTCCGGAAAGCAGCTTCTGCCAAAGGAGGCTCGCCTCTTGCGGTTACCTTCTCTGAGCTCCGGAGTCCTGGCTTCTGCCTTTCTTGCTCTTAATGCAAGCAGAAAGCTTTTGCACTGCGTCTGGCGAGGAGAACGTGTGACAGGACAGCACATGTTTGTGCAGCTCACCCCTGCCACTGACACAAGCACGGATTTGCAGCACCCTATTCCACCCATGGTGTGACAGGTTTCTGCGCTGTGCAGGGCATTTCTCTGCATCTGGGAGTCCAAGGGAAAGTAAAATTGTTGTCGCAGAGAGCAGCAACAGCAGTAGGGAGCAGCAGAAGGAAGTCTTGCCCGTACTTCTTCTACAAGACAACTAGAGACTTGTCAGCAAGCGGCTGAGCAGCATCTACGTTCCACTTGCAGTCTGAAAGTTTCCAGTGCCACATGCCTGTTCAACACCTTCCTTATTCGCCTGCCCGCAGCGCTCGCGCTTTCCCCCGCCCGCGCTCTGACCGGCACTCTCCCTCTGACACACATGGTTCCTTGGCCGGTTGCCAAGAGCTCCTGAAAGCAGCTTCTGCCGAAGGAGGCTCGCCTCTTGCGGTTACCTTCTCTGAGCTCCGGAGTCCTGGCTTCTGCCTTTCTTGCTCTTAATGCAAACAGAAAGCTTTTGCACTGCGTCTGGCGAGGAGAACGTGTGACAGGACAGCACATGTTTGTGCAGCTCACCCCTGCCACTGACACAAGCACGGATTTGCAGCACCCTATTCCACCCATGGTGTGACAGGTTTCTGCGCTGTGCAGGGCATTTCTCTGCATCTGGGAGTCCAAGGGAAAGTAAAATTGTTGTCGCAGAGAGCAGCAACAGCAGTAGGGAGCAGCAGAAGGAAGTCGTGGCCGTACTTCTTCTACAAGACAACTAGAGACTTGTCAGCAAGTGGCTGAGCAGCATCTACGTTCCACTTGCAGTCTGAAAGTTTCCCGTGCCAGATACTTGTTCAACACCTTCCTTATTCGCCTGCCCGCAGCGCTCGCGCTTTCCCCCGCCCGCGCTCTGACCGGCACTCTCCCTCTGACACACATGGTTCCTTGGCCGGTTGCCAAGAGCTCCGGAAAGCAGCTTCTGCCGAAGGAGGCTCGCCTCTTGCGGTTACCTTCTCTGAGCTCCGGAGTCCTGGCTTCTGCCTTTCTTGCTCTTAATGCAAGCAGAAAGCTTTTGCACTGCGTCTGGCGAGGAGAACGTGTGACAGGAGAGCACATGTTTGTGCAGCTCACCCCTGCCACTGACACAAGCACGGATTTGCAGCACCCTATTCCACCCATGGTGTGACAGGTTTCTGCGCTGTGCAGGGCATTTCTCTGCATCTGGGAGTCCAAGGGAAAGTAAAATTGTTGTCGCAGAGAGCAGCAACAGCAGTAGGGAGCAGCAGAAGGAAGTCGTGGCCGTACTTCTTCTACAAGACAACTAGAGACTTGTCAGCAAGCGGCTGAGCAGCATCTACGTTCCACTTGCAGTCTGAAAGTTTCCCGTGCCAGATACCTGTTCAACACCTTCCTTATTCGCCTGCCCGCAGCGCTCGCGCTTTCCCCCGCCCGCGCTCTGACCGGCACTCTCTCTCTGACACACATGGTTCCTTGGCCGGTTGCCAAGAGCTCCGGAAAGCAGCTTCTGCCGAAGGAGGCTCGCCTCTTGCGGTTACCTTCTCTGAGCTCCGGAGTCCTGGCTTCTGCCTTTCTTGCTCTTAATGCAAGCAGAAAGCTTTTGCACTGCGTCTGGCGAGGAGAACGTGTGACAGGACAGCACATGTTTGTGCAGCTCACCCCTGCCACTGACACAAGCACGGATTTGCAGCACCCTATTCCACCCATGGTGTGACAGGTTTCTGCGCTGTGCAGGGCATTTCTCTGCATCTGGGAGTCCAAGGGAAAGTAAAATTGTTGTCGCAGAGAGCAGCAACAGCAGTAGGGAGCAGCAGGAGGAAGTCTTGCCCGTACTTCTTCTACAAGACAACTAGAGACTTGTCAGCAAGCGGCTGAGCAGCATCTACGTTCCACTTGCAGTCTGAAAGTTTCCCGTGCCAGATACTTGTTCAACACCTTCCTTATTCGCCTGCCCGCAGCGCTCGCGCTTTCCCCCGCCCGCGCTCTGACCGGCACTCTCCCTCTGACACACATGGTTCCTTGGCCGGTTGCCAAGAGCTCCGGAAAGCAGCTTCTGCCGAAGGAGGCTCGCCTCTTGCGGTTACCTTCTCTGAGCTCCGGAGTCCTGGCTTCTGCCTTTCTTGCTCTTAATGCAAGCAGAAAGCTTTTGCACTGCGTCTGGCGAGGAGAACGTGTGACAGGAGAGCACATGTTTGTGCAGCTCACCCCTGCCACTGACACAAGCACGGATTTGCAGCACCCTATTCCACCCATGGTGTGACAGGTTTCTGCGCTGTGCAGGGCATTTCTCTGCATCTGGGAGTCCAAGGGAAAGTAAAATTGTTGTCGCAGAGAGCAGCAACAGCAGTAGGGAGCAGCAGAAGGAAGTCGTGGCCGTACTTCTTCTACAAGACAACTAGAGACTTGTCAGCAAGCGGCTGAGCAGCATCTACGTTCCACTTGCAGTCTGAAAGTTTCCAGTGCCACATGCCTGTTCAACACCTTCCTTATTCGCCTGCCCGCAGCGCTCGCGCTTTCCCCCGCCCGCGCTCTGACCGGCACTCTCCCTCTGACACACATGGTTCCTTGGCCGGTTGCCAAGAGCTCCGGAAAGCAGCTTCTGCCGAAGGAGGCTCGCCTCTTGCGGTTACCTTCTCTGAGCTCCGGAGTCCTGGCTTCTGCCTTTCTTGCTCTTAATGCAAGCAGAAAGCTTTTGCACTGCGTCTGGCGAGGAGAACGTGTGACAGGAGAGCACATGTTTGTGCAGCTCACCCCTGCCACTGACACAAGCACGGATTTGCAGCACCCTATTCCACCCATGGTGTGACCGGTTTCTGTGCTGTGCAGGGCATTTCTCTGCATCTGGGAGTCCAAGGGAAAGTAAAATTGTTGTCGCAGAGAGCAGCAACAGCAGTAGGGAGCAGCAGAAGGAAGTCGTGGCCGTACTTCTTCTACAAGACAACTAGAGACTTGTCAGCAAGCGGCTGAGCAGCATCTACGTTCCACTTGCAGTCTGAAAGTTTCCAGTGCCACATGCCTGTTCAACACCTTCCTTATTCGCCTGCCCGCAGCGCTCGCGCTTTCCCCCGCCCGCGCTCTGACCGGCACTCTCCCTCTGACACACATGGTTCCTTGGCCGGTTGCCAAGAGCTCCTGAAAGCAGCTTCTGCCGAAGGAGGCTCGCCTCTTGCGGTTACCTTCTCTGAGCTCCGGAGTCCTGGCTTCTGCCTTTCTTGCTCTTAATGCAAGCAGAAAGCTTTTGCACTGCGTCTGGCGAGGAGAACGTGTGACAGGACAGCACATGTTTGTGCAGCTCACCCCTGCCACTGACACAAACACGGATTTGCAGCACCCTATTCCACTCATGGTGTGACAGGTTTCTGCGCTGTGCAGGGCATTTCTCTGCATCTGGGAGTCCAAGGGAAAGTAAAATTGTTGTCGCAGAGAGCAGCAACAGCAGTAGGGAGCAGCAGAAGGAAGTCGTGGCCGTACTTCTTCTACAAGACAACTAGAGACTTGTCAGCAAGCGGCTGAGCAGCATCTACGTTCCACTTGCAGTCTGAAAGTTTCCAGTGCCACATGCCTGTTCAACACCTTCCTTATTCGCCTGCCCGCAGCGCTCGCGCTTTCCCCCGCCCGCGCTCTGACCGGCACTCTCCCTCTGACACACATGGTTCCTTGGCCGCTTGCCAAGAGCTCCTGAAAGCAGCTTCTGCCGAAGGAGGCTCGCCTCTTGCGGTTACCTTCTCTGAGCTCCGGAGTCCTGGCTTCTGCCTTTCTTGCTCTTAATGCAAACAGAAAGCTTTTGCACTGCGTCTGGCGAGGAGAACGTGTGACAGGACAGCACATGTTTGTGCAGCTCACCCCTGCCACTGACACAAGCACGGATTTGCAGCACCCTATTCCACCCATGGTGTGACAGGTTTCTGCGCTGTGCAGGGCATTTCTCTGCATCTGGGAGTCCAAGGGAAAGTAAAATTGTTGTCGCAGAGAGCAGCAACAGCAGTAGGGAGCAGCAGAAGGAAGTCGTGGCCGTACTTCTTCTACAAGACAACTAGAGACTTGTCAGCAAGTGGCTGAGCAGCATCTACGTTCCACTTGCAGTCTGAAAGTTTCCCGTGCCAGATACTTGTTCAACACCTTCCTTATTCGCCTGCCCGCAGCGCTCGCGCTTTCCCCCGCCCGCGCTCTGACCGGCACTCTCCCTCTGACACACATGGTTCCTTGGCCGGTTGCCAAGAGCTCCGGAAAGCAGCTTCTGCCGAAGGAGGCTCGCCTCTTGCGGTTACCTTCTCTGAGCTCCGGAGTCCTGGCTTCTGCCTTTCTTGCTCTTAATGCAAGCAGAAAGCTTTTGCACTGCGTCTGGCGAGGAGAACGTGTGACAGGAGAGCACATGTTTGTGCAGCTCACCCCTGCCACTGACACAAGCACGGATTTGCAGCACCCTATTCCACCCATGGTGTGACAGGTTTCTGCGCTGTGCAGGGCATTTCTCTGCATCTGGGAGTCCAAGGGAAAGTAAAATTGTTGTCGCAGAGAGCAGCAACAGCAGTAGGGAGCAGCAGAAGGAAGTCTTGCCCGTACTTCTTCTACAAGACAACTAGAGACTTGTCAGCAAGCGGCTGAGCAGCATCTACGTTCCACTTGCAGTCTGAAAGTTTCCCGTGCCAGATACGTGTTCAACACCTTCCTTATTCGCCTGCCCGCAGCGCTCGCGCTTTCCCCCGCCCGCGCTCTGACCGGCACTCTCCCTCTGACACACATGGTTCCTTGGCCGGTTGCCAAGAGCTCCTGAAAGCAGCTTCTGCCGAAGGAGGCTCGCCTCTTGCGGTTACCTTCTCTGAGCTCCGGAGTCCTGGCTTCTGCCTTTCTTGCTCTTAATGCAAGCAGAAAGCTTTTGCACTGCGTCTGGCGAGGAGAACGTGTGACAGGACAGCACATGTTTGTGCAGCTCACCCCTGCCACTGACACAAACACGGATTTGCAGCACCCTATTCCACCCATGGTGTGACAGGTTTCTGCGCTGTGCAGGGCATTTCTCTGCATCTGGGAGTCCAAGGGAAAGTAAAATTGTTGTCGCAGAGAGCAGCAACAGCAGTAGGGAGCAGCAGAAGGAAGTCTTGCCCGTACTTCTTCTACAAGACAACTAGAGACTTGTCAGCAAGCGGCTGAGCAGCATCTACGTTCCACTTGCAGTCTGAAAGTTTCCCGTGCCAGATACCTGTTCAACACCTTCCTTATTCGCCTGCCCGCAGCGCTCGCGCTTTCCCCCGCCCGCGCTCTGACCGGCACTCTCCCTCTGACACACATGGTTCCTTGGCCGGTTGCCAAGAGCTCCGGAAAGCAGCTTCTGCCGAAGGAGGCTCGCCTCTTGCGGTTACCTTCTCTGAGCTCCGGAGTCCTGGCTTCTGCCTTTCTTGCTCTTAATGCAAGCAGAAAGCTTTTGCACTGCGTCTGGCGAGGAGAACGTGTGACAGGACAGCACATGTTTGTGCAGCTCACCCCTGCCACTGACACAAGCACGGATTTGCAGCACCCTATTCCACCCATGGTGTGACAGGTTTCTGCGCTGTGCAGGGCATTTCTCTGCATCTGGGAGTCCAAGGGAAAGTAAAATTGTTGTCGCAGAGAGCAGCAACAGCAGTAGGGAGCAGCAGAAGGAAGTCTTGCCCGTACTTCTTCTACAAGACAACTAGAGACTTGTCAGCAAGCGGCTGAGCAGCATCTACGTTCCACTTGCAGTCTGAAAGTTTCCAGTGCCACATGCCTGTTCAACACCTTCCTTATTCGCCTGCCCGCAGCGCTCGCGCTTTCCCCCGCCCGCGCTCTGACCGGCACTCTCCCTCTGACACACATGGTTCCTTGGCCGGTTGCCAAGAGCTCCTGAAAGCAGCTTCTGCCGAAGGAGGCTCGCCTCTTGCGGTTACCTTCTCTGAGCTCCGGAGTCCTGGCTTCTGCCTTTCTTGCTCTTAATGCAAACAGAAAGCTTTTGCACTGCGTCTGGCGAGGAGAACGTGTGACAGGAGAGCACATGTTTGTGCAGCTCACCCCTGCCACTGACACAAGCACGGATTTGCAGCACCCTATTCCACCCATGGTGTGACAGGTTTCTGCGCTGTGCAGGGCATTTCTCTGCATCTGGGAGTCCAAGGGAAAGTAAAATTGTTGTCGCAGAGAGCAGCAACAGCAGTAGGGAGCAGCAGAAGGAAGTCGTGGCCGTACTTCTTCTACAAGACAACTAGAGACTTGTCAGCAAGCGGCTGAGCAGCATCTACGTTCCACTTGCAGTCTGAAAGTTTCCCGTGCCAGATACCTGTTCAACACCTTCCTTATTCGCCTGCCCGCAGCGCTCGCGCTTTCCCCCGCCCGCGCTCTGACCGGCACTCTCCCTCTGACACACATGGTTCCTTGGCCGGTTGCCAAGAGCTCCGGAAAGCAGCTTCTGCCGAAGGAGGCTCGCCTCTTGCGGTTACCTTCTCTGAGCTCCGGAGTCCTGGCTTCTGCCTTTCTTGCTCTTAATGCAAGCAGAAAGCTTTTGCACTGCGTCTGGCGAGGAGAACGTGTGACAGGACAGCACATGTTTGTGCAGCTCACCCCTGCCACTGACACAAGCACGGATTTGCAGCACCCTATTCCACCCATGGTGTGACAGGTTTCTGCGCTGTGCAGGGCATTTCTCTGCATCTGGGAGTCCAAGGGAAAGTAAAATTGTTGTCGCAGAGAGCAGCAACAGCAGTAGGGAGCAGCAGGAGGAAGTCTTGCCCGTACTTCTTCTACAAGACAACTAGAGACTTGTCAGCAAGCGGCTGAGCAGCATCTACGTTCCACTTGCAGTCTGAAAGTTTCCCGTGCCAGATACTTGTTCAACACCTTCCTTATTCGCCTGCCCGCAGCGCTCGCGCTTTCCCCCGCCCGCGCTCTGACCGGCACTCTCCCTCTGACACACATGGTTCCTTGGCCGGTTGCCAAGAGCTCCGGAAAGCAGCTTCTGCCGAAGGAGGCTCGCCTCTTGCGGTTACCTTCTCTGAGCTCCGGAGTCCTGGCTTCTGCCTTTCTTGCTCTTAATGCAAGCAGAAAGCTTTTGCACTGCGTCTGGCGAGGAGAACGTGTGACAGGACAGCACATGTTTGTGCAGCTCACCCCTGCCACTGACACAAGCACGGATTTGCAGCACCCTATTCCACCCATGGTGTGACAGGTTTCTGCGCTGTGCAGGGCATTTCTCTGCATCTGGGAGTCCAAGGGAAAGTAAAATTGTTGTCGCAGAGAGCAGCAACAGCAGTAGGGAGCAGCAGAAGGAAGTCGTGGCCGTACTTCTTCTACAAGACAACTAGAGACTTGTCAGCAAGTGGCTGAGCAGCATCTACGTTCCACTTGCAGTCTGAAAGTTTCCCGTGCCAGATACTTGTTCAACACCTTCCTTATTCGCCTGCCCGCAGCGCTCGCGCTTTCCCCCGCCCGCGCTCTGACCGGCACTCTCCCTCTGACACACATGGTTCCTTGGCCGGTTGCCAAGAGCTCCGGAAAGCAGCTTCTGCCGAAGGAGGCTCGCCTCTTGCGGTTACCTTCTCTGAGCTCCGGAGTCCTGGCTTCTGCCTTTCTTGCTCTTAATGCAAGCAGAAAGCTTTTGCACTGCGTCTGGCGAGGAGAACGTGTGACAGGAGAGCACATGTTTGTGCAGCTCACCCCTGCCACTGACACAAGCACGGATTTGCAGCACCCTATTCCACCCATGGTGTGACAGGTTTCTGCGCTGTGCAGGGCATTTCTCTGCATCTGGGAGTCCAAGGGAAAGTAAAATTGTTGTCGCAGAGAGCAGCAACAGCAGTAGGGAGCAGCAGAAGGAAGTCGTGGCCGTACTTCTTCTACAAGACAACTAGAGACTTGTCAGCAAGCGGCTGAGCAGCATCTACGTTCCACTTGCAGTCTGAAAGTTTCCCGTGCCAGATACCTGTTCAACACCTTCCTTATTCGCCTGCCCGCAGCGCTCGCGCTTTCCCCCGCCCGCGCTCTGACCGGCACTCTCCCTCTGACACACATGGTTCCTTGGCCGGTTGCCAAGAGCTCCTGAAAGCAGCTTCTGCCGAAGGAGGCTCGCCTCTTGCGGTTACCTTCTCTGAGCTCCGGAGTCCTGGCTTCTGCCTTTCTTGCTCTTAATGCAAGCAGAAAGCTTTTGCACTGCGTCTGGCGAGGAGAACGTGTGACAGGACAGCACATGTTTGTGCAGCTCACCCCTGCCACTGACACAAACACGGATTTGCAGCACCCTATTCCACCCATGGTGTGACAGGTTTCTGCGCTGTGCAGGGCATTTCTCTGCATCTGGGAGTCCAAGGGAAAGTAAAATTGTTGTCGCAGAGAGCAGCAACAGCAGTAGGGAGCAGCAGAAGGAAGTCTTGCCCGTACTTCTTCTACAAGACAACTAGAGACTTGTCAGCAAGCGGCTGAGCAGCATCTACGTTCCACTTGCAGTCTGAAAGTTTCCCGTGCCAGATACCTGTTCAACACCTTCCTTATTCGCCTGCCCGCAGCGCTCGCGCTTTCCCCCGCCCGCGCTCTGACCGGCACTCTCCCTCTGACACACATGGTTCCTTGGCCGGTTGCCAAGAGCTCCGGAAAGCAGCTTCTGCCGAAGGAGGCTCGCCTCTTGCGGTTACCTTCTCTGAGCTCCGGAGTCCTGGCTTCTGCCTTTCTTGCTCTTAATGCAAGCAGAAAGCTTTTGCACTGCGTCTGGCGAGGAGAACGTGTGACAGGACAGCACATGTTTGTGCAGCTCACCCCTGCCACTGACACAAGCACGGATTTGCAGCACCCTATTCCACCCATGGTGTGACAGGTTTCTGCGCTGTGCAGGGCATTTCTCTGCATCTGGGAGTCCAAGGGAAAGTAAAATTGTTGTCGCAGAGAGCAGCAACAGCAGTAGGGAGCAGCAGAAGGAAGTCTTGCCCGTACTTCTTCTACAAGACAACTAGAGACTTGTCAGCAAGCGGCTGAGCAGCATCTACGTTCCACTTGCAGTCTGAAAGTTTCCAGTGCCACATGCCTGTTCAACACCTTCCTTATTCGCCTGCCCGCAGCGCTCGCGCTTTCCCCCGCCCGCGCTCTGACCGGCACTCTCCCTCTGACACACATGGTTCCTTGGCCGGTTGCCAAGAGCTCCTGAAAGCAGCTTCTGCCGAAGGAGGCTCGCCTCTTGCGGTTACCTTCTCTGAGCTCCGGAGTCCTGGCTTCTGCCTTTCTTGCTCTTAATGCAAACAGAAAGCTTTTGCACTGCGTCTGGCGAGGAGAACGTGTGACAGGACAGCACATGTTTGTGCAGCTCACCCCTGCCACTGACACAAGCACGGATTTGCAGCACCCTATTCCACCCATGGTGTGACAGGTTTCTGCGCTGTGCAGGGCATTTCTCTGCATCTGGGAGTCCAAGGGAAAGTAAAATTGTTGTCGCAGAGAGCAGCAACAGCAGTAGGGAGCAGCAGAAGGAAGTCGTGGCCGTACTTCTTCTACAAGACAACTAGAGACTTGTCAGCAAGTGGCTGAGCAGCATCTACGTTCCACTTGCAGTCTGAAAGTTTCCCGTGCCAGATACTTGTTCAACACCTTCCTTATTCGCCTGCCCGCAGCGCTCGCGCTTTCCCCCGCCCGCGCTCTGACCGGCACTCTCCCTCTGACACACATGGTTCCTTGGCCGGTTGCCAAGAGCTCCGGAAAGCAGCTTCTGCCGAAGGAGGCTCGCCTCTTGCGGTTACCTTCTCTGAGCTCCGGAGTCCTGGCTTCTGCCTTTCTTGCTCTTAATGCAAGCAGAAAGCTTTTGCACTGCGTCTGGCGAGGAGAACGTGTGACAGGAGAGCACATGTTTGTGCAGCTCACCCCTGCCACTGACACAAGCACGGATTTGCAGCACCCTATTCCACCCATGGTGTGACAGGTTTCTGCGCTGTGCAGGGCATTTCTCTGCATCTGGGAGTCCAAGGGAAAGTAAAATTGTTGTCGCAGAGAGCAGCAACAGCAGTAGGGAGCAGCAGAAGGAAGTCGTGGCCGTACTTCTTCTACAAGACAACTAGAGACTTGTCAGCAAGCGGCTGAGCAGCATCTACGTTCCACTTGCAGTCTGAAAGTTTCCCGTGCCAGATACCTGTTCAACACCTTCCTTATTCGCCTGCCCGCAGCGCTCGCGCTTTCCCCCGCCCGCGCTCTGACCGGCACTCTCCCTCTGACACACATGGTTCCTTGGCCGGTTGCCAAGAGCTCCGGAAAGCAGCTTCTGCCGAAGGAGGCTCGCCTCTTGCGGTTACCTTCTCTGAGCTCCGGAGTCCTGGCTTCTGCCTTTCTTGCTCTTAATGCAAGCAGAAAGCTTTTGCACTGCGTCTGGCGAGGAGAACGTGTGACAGGACAGCACATGTTTGTGCAGCTCACCCCTGCCACTGACACAAGCACGGATTTGCAGCACCCTATTCCACCCATGGTGTGACAGGTTTCTGCGCTGTGCAGGGCATTTCTCTGCATCTGGGAGTCCAAGGGAAAGTAAAATTGTTGTCGCAGAGAGCAGCAACAGCAGTAGGGAGCAGCAGGAGGAAGTCTTGCCCGTACTTCTTCTACAAGACAACTAGAGACTTGTCAGCAAGCGGCTGAGCAGCATCTACGTTCCACTTGCAGTCTGAAAGTTTCCCGTGCCAGATACTTGTTCAACACCTTCCTTATTCGCCTGCCCGCAGCGCTCGCGCTTTCCCCCGCCCGCGCTCTGACCGGCACTCTCCCTCTGACACACATGGTTCCTTGGCCGCTTGCCAAGAGCTCCGGAAAGCAGCTTCTGCCGAAGGAGGCTCGCCTCTTGCGGTTACCTTCTCTGAGCTCCGGAGTCCTGGCTTCTGCCTTTCTTGCTCTTAATGCAAGCAGAAAGCTTTTGCACTGCGTCTGGCGAGGAGAACGTGTGACAGGACAGCACATGTTTGTGCAGCTCACCCCTGCCACTGACACAAGCACGGATTTGCAGCACCCTATTCCACCCATGGTGTGACAGGTTTCTGCGCTGTGCAGGGCATTTCTCTGCATCTGGGAGTCCAAGGGAAAGTAAAATTGTTGTCGCAGAGAGCAGCAACAGCAGTAGGGAGCAGCAGAAGGAAGTCGTGGCCGTACTTCTTCTACAAGACAACTAGAGACTTGTCAGCAAGCGGCTGAGCAGCATCTACGTTCCACTTGCAGTCTGAAAGTTTCCAGTGCCACATGCCTGTTCAACACCTTCCTTATTCGCCTGCCCGCAGCGCTCGCGCTTTCCCCCGCCCGCGCTCTGACCGGCACTCTCCCTCTGACACACATGGTTCCTTGGCCGCTTGCCAAGAGCTCCGGAAAGCAGCTTCTGCCGAAGGAGGCTCGCCTCTTGCGGTTACCTTCTCTGAGCTCCGGAGTCCTGGCTTCTGCCTTTCTTGCTCGTAATGCAAGCAGAAAGCTTTTGCACTGCGTCTGGCGAGGAGAACATGTGACAGGACAGCACAAGTTTGTGCAGCTCACCCCTGCCACTGACACAAGCACGGATTTGCAGCACCCTATTCCACCCATGGTGTGACCGGTTTCTGTGCTGTGCAGGGCATTTCTCTGCATCTGGGAGTCCAAGGGAAAGTAAAATTGTTGTCGCAGAGAGCAGCAACAGCAGTAGGGAGCAGCAGAAGGAAGTCGTGGCCGTACTTCTTCTACAAGACAACTAGAGACTTGTCAGCAAGCGGCTGAGCAGCATCTACGTTCCACTTGCAGTCTGAAAGTTTCCAGTGCCACATGCCTGTTCAACACCTTCCTTATTCGCCTGCCCGCAGCGCTCGCGCTTTCCCCCGCCCGCGCTCTGACCGGCACTCTCCCTCTGACACACATGGTTCCTTGGCCGGTTGCCAAGAGCTCCTGAAAGCAGCTTCTGCCGAAGGAGGCTCGCCTCTTGCGGTTACCTTCTCTGAGCTCCGGAGTCCTGGCTTCTTCCTTTCTTGCTCTTAATGCAAGCAGAAAGCTTTTGCACTGCGTCTGGCGAGGAGAACGTGTGACAGGACAGCACATGTTTGTGCAGCTCACCCCTGCCACTGACACAAGCACGGATTTGCAGCACCCTATTCCACCCATGGTGTGACAGGTTTCTGCGCTGTGCAGGGCATTTCTCTGCATCTGGGAGTCCAAGGGAAAGTAAAATTGTTGTCGCAGAGAGCAGCAACAGCAGTAGGGAGCAGCAGAAGGAAGTCGTGGCCGTACTTCTTCTACAAGACAACTAGAGACTTGTCAGCAAGCGGCTGAGCAGCATCTACGTTCCACTTGCAGTCTGAAAGTTTCCCGTGCCAGATACCTGTTCAACACCTTCCTTATTCGCCTGCCCGCAGCGCTCGCGCTTTCCCCCGCCCGCGCTCTGACCGGCACTCTCCCTCTGACACACATGGTTCCTTGGCCGGTTGCCAAGAGCTCCGGAAAGCAGCTTCTGCCGAAGGAGGCTCGCCTCTTGCGGTTACCTTCTCTGAGCTCCGGAGTCCTGGCTTCTGCCTTTCTTGCTCTTAATGCAAGCAGAAAGCTTTTGCACTGCGTCTGGCGAGGAGAACGTGTGACAGGACAGCACATGTTTGTGCAGCTCACCCCTGCCACTGACACAAGCACGGATTTGCAGCACCCTATTCCACCCATGGTGTGACAGGTTTCTGCGCTGTGCAGGGCATTTCTCTGCATCTGGGAGTCCAAGGGAAAGTAAAATTGTTGTCGCAGAGAGCAGCAACAGCAGTAGGGAGCAGCAGAAGGAAGTCTTGCCCGTACTTCTTCTACAAGACAACTAGAGACTTGTCAGCAAGCGGCTGAGCAGCATCTACGTTCCACTTGCAGTCTGAAAGTTTCCCGTGCCAGATACCTGTTCAACACCTTCCTTATTCGCCTGCCCGCAGCGCTCGCGCTTTCCCCCGCCCGCGCTCTGACCGGCACTCTCCCTCTGACACACATGGTTCCTTGGCCGGTTGCCAAGAGCTCCGGAAAGCAGCTTCTGCCGAAGGAGGCTCGCCTCTTGCGGTTACCTTCTCTGAGCTCCGGAGTCCTGGCTTCTGCCTTTCTTGCTCTTAATGCAAGCAGAAAGCTTTTGCACTGCGTCTGGCGAGGAGAACGTGTGACAGGACAGCACATGTTTGTGCAGCTCACCCCTGCCACTGACACAAGCACGGATTTGCAGCACCCTATTCCACCCATGGTGTGACAGGTTTCTGCGCTGTGCAGGGCATTTCTCTGCATCTGGGAGTCCAAGGGAAAGTAAAATTGTTGTCGCAGAGAGCAGCAACAGCAGTAGGGAGCAGCAGAAGGAAGTCGTGGCCGTACTTCTTCTACAAGACAACTAGAGACTTGTCAGCAAGCGGCTGAGCAGCATCTACGTTCCACTTGCAGTCTGAAAGTTTCCAGTGCCACATGCCTGTTCAACACCTTCCTTATTCGCCTGCCCGCAGCGCTCGCGCTTTCCCCCGCCCGCGCTCTGACCGGCACTCTCCCTCTGACACACATGGTTCCTTGGCCGGTTGCCAAGAGCTCCGGAAAGCAGCTTCTGCCGAAGGAGGCTCGCCTCTTGCGGTTACCTTCTCTGAGCTCCGGAGTCCTGGCTTCTGCCTTTCTTGCTCTTAATGCAAGCAGAAAGCTTTTGCACTGCGTCTGGCGAGGAGAACGTGTGACAGGAGAGCACATGTTTGTGCAGCTCACCCCTGCCACTGACACAAGCACGGATTTGCAGCACCCTATTCCACCCATGGTGTGACAGGTTTCTGCGCTGTGCAGGGCATTTCTCTGCATCTGGGAGTCCAAGGGAAAGTAAAATTGTTGTCGCAGAGAGCAGCAACAGCAGTAGGGAGCAGCAGAAGGAAGTCGTGGCCGTACTTCTTCTACAAGACAACTAGAGACTTGTCAGCAAGCGGCTGAGCAGCATCTACGTTCCACTTGCAGTCTGAAAGTTTCCCGTGCCAGATACCTGTTCAACACCTTCCTTATTCGCCTGCCCGCAGCGCTCGCGCTTTCCCCCGCCCGCGCTCTGACCGGCACTCTCCCTCTGACACACATGGTTCCTTGGCCGGTTGCCAAGAGCTCCGGAAAGCAGCTTCTGCCGAAGGAGGCTCGCCTCTTGCGGTTACCTTCTCTGAGCTCCGGAGTCCTGGCTTCTGCCTTTCTTGCTCTTAATGCAAGCAGAAAGCTTTTGCACTGCGTCTGGCGAGGAGAACGTGTGACAGGACAGCACATGTTTGTGCAGCTCACCCCTGCCACTGACACAAGCACGGATTTGCAGCACCCTATTCCACCCATGGTGTGACAGGTTTCTGCGCTGTGCAGGGCATTTCTCTGCATCTGGGAGTCCAAGGGAAAGTAAAATTGTTGTCGCAGAGAGCAGCAACAGCAGTAGGGAGCAGCAGAAGGAAGTCGTGGCCGTACTTCTTCTACAAGACAACTAGAGACTTGTCAGCAAGCGGCTGAGCAGCATCTACGTTCCACTTGCAGTCTGAAAGTTTCCAGTGCCACATGCCTGTTCAACACCTTCCTTATTCGCCTGCCCGCAGCGCTCGCGCTTTCCCCCGCCCGCGCTCTGACCGGCACTCTCCCTCTGACACACATGGTTCCTTGGCCGGTTGCCAAGAGCTCCTGAAAGCAGCTTCTGCCGAAGGAGGCTCGCCTCTTGCGGTTACCTTCTCTGAGCTCCGGAGTCCTAGCTTCTGCCTTTCTTGCTCTTAATGCAAACAGAAAGCTTTTGCACTGCGTCTGGCGAGGAGAACGTGTGACAGGACAGCACATGTTTGTGCAGCTCACCCCTGCCACTGACACAAGCACGGATTTGCAGCACCCTATTCCACCCATGGTGTGACAGGTTTCTGCGCTGTGCAGGGCATTTCTCTGCATCTGGGAGTCCAAGGGAAAGTAAAATTGTTGTCGCAGAGAGCAGCAACAGCAGTAGGGAGCAGCAGAAGGAAGTCTTGCCCGTACTTCTTCTACAAGACAACTAGAGACTTGTCAGCAAGCGGCTGAGCAGCATCTACGTTCCACTTGCAGTCTGAAAGTTTCCCGTGCCAGATACCTGTTCAACACCTTCCTTATTCGCCTGCCCGCAGCGCTCGCGCTTTCCCCCGCCCGCGCTCTGACCGGCACTCTCCCTCTGACACACATGGTTCCTTGGCCGGTTGCCAAGAGCTCCGGAAAGCAGCTTCTGCCGAAGGAGGCTCGCCTCTTGCGGTTACCTTCTCTGAGCTCCGGAGTCCTGGCTTCTGCCTTTCTTGCTCTTAATGCAAGCAGAAAGCTTTTGCACTGCGTCTGGCGAGGAGAACGTGTGACAGGACAGCACATGTTTGTGCAGCTCACCCCTGCCACTGACACAAGCACGGATTTGCAGCACCCTATTCCACCCATGGTGTGACAGGTTTCTGCGCTGTGCAGGGCATTTCTCTGCATCTGGGAGTCCAAGGGAAAGTAAAATTGTTGTCGCAGAGAGCAGCAACAGCAGTAGGGAGCAGCAGAAGGAAGTCTTGCCCGTACTTCTTCTACAAGACAACTAGAGACTTGTCAGCAAGCGGCTGAGCAGCATCTACGTTCCACTTGCAGTCTGAAAGTTTCCAGTGCCACATGCCTGTTCAACACCTTCCTTATTCGCCTGCCCGCAGCGCTCGCGCTTTCCCCCGCCCGCGCTCTGACCGGCACTCTCCCTCTGACACACATGGTTCCTTGGCCGGTTGCCAAGAGCTCCTGAAAGCAGCTTCTGCCGAAGGAGGCTCGCCTCTTGCGGTTACCTTCTCTGAGCTCCGGAGTCCTGGCTTCTGCCTTTCTTGCTCTTAATGCAAACAGAAAGCTTTTGCACTGCGTCTGGCGAGGAGAACGTGTGACAGGACAGCACATGTTTGTGCAGCTCACCCCTGCCACTGACACAAGCACGGATTTGCAGCACCCTATTCCACCCATGGTGTGACAGGTTTCTGCGCTGTGCAGGGCATTTCTCTGCATCTGGGAGTCCAAGGGAAAGTAAAATTGTTGTCGCAGAGAGCAGCAACAGCAGTAGGGAGCAGCAGAAGGAAGTCGTGGCCGTACTTCTTCTACAAGACAACTAGAGACTTGTCAGCAAGTGGCTGAGCAGCATCTACGTTCCACTTGCAGTCTGAAAGTTTCCCGTGCCAGATACTTGTTCAACAACTTCCTTATTCGCCTGCCCGCAGCGCTCGCGCTTTCCCCCGCCCGCGCTCTGACCGGCACTCTCCCTCTGACACACATGGTTCCTTGGCCGCTTGCCAAGAGCTCCGGAAAGCAGCTTCTGCCGAAGGAGGCTCGCCTCTTGCGGTTACCTTCTCTGAGCTCCGGAGTCCTGGCTTCTGCCTTTCTTGCTCTTAATGCAAGCAGAAAGCTTTTGCACTGCGTCTGGCGAGGAGAACGTGTGACAGGAGAGCACATGTTTGTGCAGCTCACCCCTGCCACTGACACAAGCACGGATTTGCAGCACCCTATTCCACCCATGGTGTGACAGGTTTCTGCGCTGTGCAGGGCATTTCTCTGCATCTGGGAGTCCAAGGGAAAGTAAAATTGTTGTCGCAGAGAGCAGCAACAGCAGTAGGGAGCAGCAGAAGGAAGTCGTGGCCGTACTTCTTCTACAAGACAACTAGAGACTTGTCAGCAAGCGGCTGAGCAGCATCTACGTTCCACTTGCAGTCTGAAAGTTTCCCGTGCCAGATACCTGTTCAACACCTTCCTTATTCGCCTGCCCGCAGCGCTCGCGCTTTCCCCCGCCCGCGCTCTGACCGGCACTCTCCCTCTGACACACATGGTTCCTTGGCCGGTTGCCAAGAGCTCCGGAAAGCAGCTTCTGCCGAAGGAGGCTCGCCTCTTGCGGTTACCTTCTCTGAGCTCCGGAGTCCTGGCTTCTGCCTTTCTTGCTCTTAATGCAAGCAGAAAGCTTTTGCACTGCGTCTGGCGAGGAGAACGTGTGACAGGACAGCACATGTTTGTGCAGCTCACCCCTGCCACTGACACAAGCACGGATTTGCAGCACCCTATTCCACCCATGGTGTGACAGGTTTCTGCGCTGTGCAGGGCATTTCTCTGCATCTGGGAGTCCAAGGGAAAGTAAAATTGTTGTCGCAGAGAGCAGCAACAGCAGTAGGGAGCAGCAGAAGGAAGTCGTGGCCGTACTTCTTCTACAAGACAACTAGAGACTTGTCAGCAAGCGGCTGAGCAGCATCTACGTTCCACTTGCAGTCTGAAAGTTTCCAGTGCCACATGCCTGTTCAACACCTTCCTTATTCGCCTGCCCGCAGCGCTCGCGCTTTCCCCCGCCCGCGCTCTGACCGGCACTCTCCCTCTGACACACATGGTTCCTTGGCCGGTTGCCAAGAGCTCCGGAAAGCAGCTTCTGCCGAAGGAGGCTCGCCTCTTGCGGTTACCTTCTCTGAGCTCCGGAGTCCTGGCTTCTGCCTTTCTTGCTCTTAATGCAAGCAGAAAGCTTTTGCACTGCGTCTGGCGAGGAGAACATGTGACAGGACAGCACAAGTTTGTGCAGCTCACCCCTGCCACTGACACAAGCACGGATTTGCAGCACCCTATTCCACCCATGGTGTGACCGGTTTCTGTGCTGTGCAGGGCATTTCTCTGCATCTGGGAGTCCAAGGGAAAGTAAAATTGTTGTCGCAGAGAGCAGCAACAGCAGTAGGGAGCAGCAGAAGGAAGTCGTGGCCGTACTTCTTCTACAAGACAACTAGAGACTTGTCAGCAAGCGGCTGAGCAGCATCTACGTTCCACTTGCAGTCTGAAAGTTTCCAGTGCCACATGCCTGTTCAACACCTTCCTTATTCGCCTGCCCGCAGCGCTCGCGCTTTCCCCCGCCCGCGCTCTGACCGGCACTCTCCCTCTGACACACATGGTTCCTTGGCCGGTTGCCAAGAGCTCCTGAAAGCAGCTTCTGCCGAAGGAGGCTCGCCTCTTGCGGTTACCTTCTCTGAGCTCCGGAGTCCTGGCTTCTTCCTTTCTTGCTCTTAATGCAAGCAGAAAGCTTTTGCACTGCGTCTGGCGAGGAGAACGTGTGACAGGACAGCACATGTTTGTGCAGCTCACCCCTGCCACTGACACAAGCACGGATTTGCAGCACCCTATTCCACCCATGGTGTGACAGGTTTCTGCGCTGTGCAGGGCATTTCTCTGCATCTGGGAGTCCAAGGGAAAGTAAAATTGTTGTCGCAGAGAGCAGCAACAGCAGTAGGGAGCAGCAGAAGGAAGTCGTGGCCGTACTTCTTCTACAAGACAACTAGAGACTTGTCAGCAAGCGGCTGAGCAGCATCTACGTTCCACTTGCAGTCTGAAAGTTTCCAGTGCCACATGCCTGTTCAACACCTTCCTTATTCGCCTGCCCGCAGCGCTCGCGCTTTCCCCCGCCCGCGCTCTGACCGGCACTCTCCCTCTGACACACATGGTTCCTTGGCCGGTTGCCAAGAGCTCCGGAAAGCAGCTTCTGCCGAAGGAGGCTCGCCTCTTGCGGTTACCTTCTCTGAGCTCCGGAGTCCTGGCTTCTGCCTTTCTTGCTCTTAATGCAAGCAGAAAGCTTTTGCACTGCGTCTGGCGAGGAGAACGTGTGACAGGAGAGCACATGTTTGTGCAGCTCACCCCTGCCACTGACACAAGCACGGATTTGCAGCACCCTATTCCACCCATGGTGTGACAGGTTTCTGCGCTGTGCAGGGCATTTCTCTGCATCTGGGAGTCCAAGGGAAAGTAAAATTGTTGTCGCAGAGAGCAGCAACAGCAGTAGGGAGCAGCAGAAGGAAGTCTTGCCCGTACTTCTTCTACAAGACAACTAGAGACTTGTCAGCAAGCGGCTGAGCAGCATCTACGTTCCACTTGCAGTCTGAAAGTTTCCCGTGCCAGATACCTGTTCAACACCTTCCTTATTCGCCTGCCCGCAGCGCTCGCGCTTTCCCCCGCCCGCGCTCTGACCGGCACTCTCCCTCTGACACACATGGTTCCTTGGCCGGTTGCCAAGAGCTCCGGAAAGCAGCTTCTGCCGAAGGAGGCTCGCCTCTTGCGGTTACCTTCTCTGAGCTCCGGAGTCCTGGCTTCTGCCTTTCTTGCTCTTAATGCAAGCAGAAAGCTTTTGCACTGCGTCTGGCGAGGAGAACGTGTGACAGGACAGCACATGTTTGTGCAGCTCACCCCTGCCACTGACACAAGCACGGATTTGCAGCACCCTATTCCACCCATGGTGTGACAGGTTTCTGCGCTGTGCAGGGCATTTCTCTGCATCTGGGAGTCCAAGGGAAAGTAAAATTGTTGTCGCAGAGAGCAGCAACAGCAGTAGGGAGCAGCAGAAGGAAGTCGTGGCCGTACTTCTTCTACAAGACAACTAGAGACTTGTCAGCAAGCGGCTGAGCAGCATCTACGTTCCACTTGCAGTCTGAAAGTTTCCAGTGCCAGATACCTGTTCAACACCTTCCTTATTCGCCTGCCCGCAGCGCTCGCGCTTTCCCCCGCCCGCGCTCTGACCGGCACTCTCCCTCTGACACACATGGTTCCTTGGCCGGTTGCCAAGAGCTCCGGAAAGCAGCTTCTGCCGAAGGAGGCTCGCCTCTTGCGGTTACCTTCTCTGAGCTCCGGAGTCCTGGCTTCTGCCTTTCTTGCTCTTAATGCAAGCAGAAAGCTTTTGCACTGCGTCTGGCGAGGAGAACGTGTGACAGGACAGCACATGTTTGTGCAGCTCACCCCTGCCACTGACACAAGCACGGATTTGCAGCACCCTATTCCACCCATGGTGTGACAGGTTTCTGCGCTGTGCAGGGCATTTCTCTGCATCTGGGAGTCCAAGGGAAAGTAAAATTGTTGTCGCAGAGAGCAGCAACAGCAGTAGGGAGCAGCAGAAGGAAGTCTTGCCCGTACTTCTTCTACAAGACAACTAGAGACTTGTCAGCAAGCGGCTGAGCAGCATCTACGTTCCACTTGCAGTCTGAAAGTTTCCAGTGCCACATGCCTGTTCAACACCTTCCTTATTCGCCTGCCCGCAGCGCTCGCGCTTTCCCCCGCCCGCGCTCTGACCGGCACTCTCCCTCTGACACACATGGTTCCTTGGCCGGTTGCCAAGAGCTCCGGAAAGCAGCTTCTGCCGAAGGAGGCTCGCCTCTTGCGGTTACCTTCTCTGAGCTCCGGAGTCCTGGCTTCTGCCTTTCTTGCTCTTAATGCAAGCAGAAAGCTTTTGCACTGCGTCTGGCGAGGAGAACGTGTGACAGGACAGCACATGTTTGTGCAGCTCACCCCTGCCACTGACACAAGCACGGATTTGCAGCACCCTATTCCACCCATGGTGTGACAGGTTTCTGCGCTGTGCAGGGCATTTCTCTGCATCTGGGAGTCCAAGGGAAAGTAAAATTGTTGTCGCAGAGAGCAGCAACAGCAGTAGGGAGCAGCAGAAGGAAGTCGTGGCCGTACTTCTTCTACAAGACAACTAGAGACTTGTCAGCAAGCGGCTGAGCAGCATCTACGTTCCACTTGCAGTCTGAAAGTTTCCCGTGCCAGATACCTGTTCAACACCTTCCTTATTCGCCTGCCCGCAGCGCTCGCGCTTTCCCCCGCCCGCGCTCTGACCGGCACTCTCCCTCTGACACACATGGTTCCTTGGCCGGTTGCCAAGAGCTCCGGAAAGCAGCTTCTGCCGAAGGAGGCTCGCCTCTTGCGGTTACCTTCTCTGAGCTCCGGAGTCCTGGCTTCTGCCTTTCTTGCTCTTAATGCAAGCAGAAAGCTTTTGCACTGCGTCTGGCGAGGAGAACGTGTGACAGGACAGCACATGTTTGTGCAGCTCACCCCTGCCACTGACACAAACACGGATTTGCAGCACCCTATTCCACCCATGGTGTGACAGGTTTCTGCGCTGTGCAGGGCATTTCTCTGCATCTGGGAGTCCAAGGGAAAGTAAAATTGTTGTCGCAGAGAGCAGCAACAGCAGTAGGGAGCAGCAGAAGGAAGTCTTGCCCGTACTTCTTCTACAAAACAACTAGAGACTTGTCAGCAAGCGGCTGAGCAGCATCTACGTTCCACTTGCAGTCTGAAAGTTTCCCGTGCCAGATACCTGTTCAACACCTTCCTTATTCGCCTGCCCGCAGCGCTCGCGCTTTCCCCCGCCCGCGCTCTGACCGGCACTCTCCCTCTGACACACATGGTTCCTTGGCCGGTTGCCAAGAGCTCCGGAAAGCAGCTTCTGCCGAAGGAGGCTCGCCTCTTGCGGTTACCTTCTCTGAGCTCCGGAGTCCTGGCTTCTGCCTTTCTTGCTCTTAATGCAAGCAGAAAGCTTTTGCACTGCGTCTGGCGAGGAGAACGTGTGACAGGACAGCACATGTTTGTGCAGCTCACCCCTGCCACTGACACAAGCACGGATTTGCAGCACCCTATTCCACCCATGGTGTGACAGGTTTCTGCGCTGTGCAGGGCATTTCTCTGCATCTGGGAGTCCAAGGGAAAGTAAAATTGTTGTCGCAGAGAGCAGCAACAGCAGTAGGGAGCAGCAGAAGGAAGTCTTGCCCGTACTTCTTCTACAAGACAACTAGAGACTTGTCAGCAAGCGGCTGAGCAGCATCTACGTTCCACTTGCAGTCTGAAAGTTTCCAGTGCCACATGCCTGTTCAACACCTTCCTTATTCGCCTGCCCGCAGCGCTCGCGCTTTCCCCCGCCCGCGCTCTGACCGGCACTCTCCCTCTGACACACATGGTTCCTTGGCCGGTTGCCAAGAGCTCCTGAAAGCAGCTTCTGCCGAAGGAGGCTCGCCTCTTGCGGTTACCTTCTCTGAGCTCCGGAGTCCTGGCTTCTGCCTTTCTTGCTCTTAATGCAAACAGAAAGCTTTTGCACTGCGTCTGGCGAGGAGAACGTGTGACAGGACAGCACATGTTTGTGCAGCTCACCCCTGCCACTGACACAAGCACGGATTTGCAGCACCCTATTCCACCCATGGTGTGACAGGTTTCTGCGCTGTGCAGGGCATTTCTCTGCATCTGGGAGTCCAAGGGAAAGTAAAATTGTTGTCGCAGAGAGCAGCAACAGCAGTAGGGAGCAGCAGAAGGAAGTCGTGGCCGTACTTCTTCTACAAGACAACTAGAGACTTGTCAGCAAGTGGCTGAGCAGCATCTACGTTCCACTTGCAGTCTGAAAGTTTCCCGTGCCAGATACTTGTTCAACACCTTCCTTATTCGCCTGCCCGCAGCGCTCGCGCTTTCCCCCGCCCGCGCTCTGACCGGCACTCTCCCTCTGACACACATGGTTCCTTGGCCGGTTGCCAAGAGCTCCGGAAAGCAGCTTCTGCCGAAGGAGGCTCGCCTCTTGCGGTTACCTTCTCTGAGCTCCGGAGTCCTGGCTTCTGCCTTTCTTGCTCTTAATGCAAGCAGAAAGCTTTTGCACTGCGTCTGGCGAGGAGAACGTGTGACAGGAGAGCACATGTTTGTGCAGCTCACCCCTGCCACTGACACAAGCACGGATTTGCAGCACCCTATTCCACCCATGGTGTGACAGGTTTCTGCGCTGTGCAGGGCATTTCTCTGCATCTGGGAGTCCAAGGGAAAGTAAAATTGTTGTCGCAGAGAGCAGCAACAGCAGTAGGGAGCAGCAGAAGGAAGTCGTGGCCGTACTTCTTCTACAAGACAACTAGAGACTTGTCAGCAAGCGGCTGAGCAGCATCTACGTTCCACTTGCAGTCTGAAAGTTTCCCGTGCCAGATACCTGTTGAACACCTTCCTTATTCGCCTGCCCGCAGCGCTCGCGCTTTCCCCCGCCCGCGCTCTGACCGGCACTCTCCCTCTGACACACATGGTTCCTTGGCCGGTTGCCAAGAGCTCCGGAAAGCAGCTTCTGCCGAAGGAGGCTCGCCTCTTGCGGTTACCTTCTCTGAGCTCCGGAGTCCTGGCTTCTGCCTTTCTTGCTCTTAATGCAAGCAGAAAGCTTTTGCACTGCGTCTGGCGAGGAGAACGTGTGACAGGACAGCACATGTTTGTGCAGCTCACCCCTGCCACTGACACAAGCACGGATTTGCAGCACCCTATTCCACCCATGGTGTGACAGGTTTCTGCGCTGTGCAGGGCATTTCTCTGCATCTGGGAGTCCAAGGGAAAGTAAAATTGTTGTCGCAGAGAGCAGCAACAGCAGTAGGGAGCAGCAGGAGGAAGTCTTGCCCGTACTTCTTCTACAAGACAACTAGAGACTTGTCAGCAAGCGGCTGAGCAGCATCTACGTTCCACTTGCAGTCTGAAAGTTTCCCGTGCCAGATACCTGTTCAACACCTTCCTTATTCGCCTGCCCGCAGCGCTCGCGCTTTCCCCTGCCCGCGCTCTGACCGGCACTCTCCCTCTGACACACATGGTTCCTTGGCCGGTTGCCAAGAGCTCCTGAAAGCAGCTTCTGCCGAAGGAGGCTCGCCTCTTGCGGTTACCTTCTCTGAGCTCCGGAGTCCTGGCTTCTGCCTTTCTTGCTCTTAATGCAAGCAGAAAGCTTTTGCACTGCGTCTGGCGAGGAGAACGTGTGACAGGACAGCACATGTTTGTGCAGCTCACCCCTGCCACTGACACAAGCACGGATTTGCAGCACCCTATTCCACCCTTAGTGTGACAGGTTTCTGCGCTGTGCAGGGCATTTCTCTGCATCTGGGAGTCCAAGGGAAAGTAAAATTGTTGCCGCAGAGAGCAGCAACAGCAGTAGGGAGCAGCAGAAGGAAGTCGTTTCAGTACTTCTTCCACACGACATCTAGCAACTAATCAGCAAGCGTGCGAGCGGCAGCGATGTGCCACTTGCAATCTGAAAGTTTCCCGTGCCACATGCCTGTTCAACACCTTCCTTATTCGCCTGCCCGCAGCGCTCGCGCTTTCCCCCGCCCGCGCTCTGACCGGCACTCTCCCTCTGACACACATGGTTCCTTGGCCGGTTGCCAAGAGCTCCGGAAAGCAGCTTCTGCCGAAGGAGGCTCGCCTCTTGCGGTTACCTTCTCTGAGCTCCGGAGTCCTGGCTTCTGCCTTTCTTGCTCTTAATGCAAGCAGAAAGCTTTTGCACTGCGTCTGGCGAGGAGAACGTGTGACAGGACAGCACATGTTTGTGCAGCTCACCCCTGCCACTGACACAAGCACGGATTTGCAGCACCCTATTCCACCCATGGTGTGACAGGTTTCTGCGCTGTGCAGGGCATTTCTCTGCATCTGGGAGTCCAAGGGAAAGTAAAATTGTTGTCGCAGAGAGCAGCAACAGCAGTAGGGAGCAGCAGAAGGAAGTCGTGGCCGTACTTCTTCTACAAGACAACTAGAGACTTGTCAGCAAGCGGCTGAGCAGCATCTACGTTCCACTTGCAGTCTGAAAGTTTCCAGTGCCACATGCCTGTTCAACACCTTCCTTATTCGCCTGCCCGCAGCGCTCGCGCTTTCCCCCGCCCGCGCTCTGACCGGCACTCTCCCTCTGACACACATGGTTCCTTGGCCGCTTGCCAAGAGCTCCGGAAAGCAGCTTCTGCCGAAGGAGGCTCGCCTCTTGCGGTTACCTTCTCTGAGCTCCGGAGTCCTGGCTTCTGCCTTTCTTGCTCTTAATGCAAGCAGAAAGCTTTTGCACTGCGTCTGGCGAGGAGAACGTGTGACAGGACAGCACATGTTTGTGCAGCTCACCCCTGCCACTGACACAAGCACGGATTTGCAGCACCCTATTCCACCCATGGTGTGACAGGTTTCTGCGCTGTGCAGGGCATTTCTCTGCATCTGGGAGTCCAAGGGAAAGTAAAATTGTTGCCGCAGAGAGCAGCAACAGCAGTAGGGAGCAGCAGAAGGAAGTCGTTTCAGTACTTCTTCCACACGACATCTAGCAACTAATCAGCAAGCGTGCGAGCGGCAGCGATGTGCCACTTGCAGTCTGAAAGTTTCCCGTGCCACATGCCTGTTCAACACCTTCCTTATTCGCCTGCCCGCAGCGCTCGCGCTTTCCCCCGCCCGCGCTCTGACCGGCACTCTCCCTCTGACACACATGGTTCCTTGGCCGCTTGCCAAGAGCTCCGGAAAGCAGCTTCTGCCGAAGGAGGCTCGCCTCTTGCGGTTACCTTCTCTGAGCTCCGGAGTCCTGGCTTCTGCCTTTCTTGCTCTTAATGCAAGCAGAAAGCTTTTGCACTGCGTCTGGCGAGGAGAACGTGTGACAGGACAGCACATGTTTGTGCAGCTCACCCCTGCCACTGACACAAGCACGGATTTGCAGCACCCTATTCCACCCTTAGTGTGACAGGTTTCTGCGCTGTGCAGGGCATTTCTCTGCATCTGGGAGTCCAAGGGAAAGTAAAATTGTTGTCGCAGAGAGCAGCAACAGCAGTAGGGAGCAGCAGAAGGAAGTCGTGGCCGTACTTCTTCTACAAGACAACTAGAGACTTGTCAGCAAGCGGCTGAGCAGCATCTACGTTCCACTTGCAGTCTGAAAGTTTCCAGTGCCACATGCCTGTTCAACACCTTCCTTATTCGCCTGCCCGCAGCGCTCGCGCTTTCCCCCGCCCGCGCTCTGACCGGCACTCTCCCTCTGACACACATGGTTCCTTGGCCGGTTGCCAAGAGCTCCGGAAAGCAGCTTCTGCCGAAGGAGGCTCGCCTCTTGCGGTTACCTTCTCTGAGCTCCGGAGTCCTGGCTTCTGCCTTTCTTGCTCTTAATGCAAGCAGAAAGCTTTTGCACTGCGTCTGGCGAGGAGAACGTGTGACAGGACAGCACATGTTTGTGCAGCTCACCCCTGCCACTGACACAAGCACGGATTTGCAGCACCCTATTCCACCCATGGTGTGACAGGTTTCTGCGCTGTGCAGGGCATTTCTCTGCATCTGGGAGTCCAAGGGAAAGTAAAATTGTTGTCGCAGAGAGCAGCAACAGCAGTAGGGAGCAGCAGAAGGAAGTCGTGGCCGTACTTCTTCTACAAGACAACTAGAGACTTGTCAGCAAGCGGCTGAGCAGCATCTACGTTCCACTTGCAGTCTGAAAGTTTCCAGTGCCACATGCCTGTTCAACACCTTCCTTATTCGCCTGCCCGCAGCGCTCGCGCTTTCCCCCGCCCGCGCTCTGACCGGCACTCTCCCTCTGACACACATGGTTCCTTGGCCGCTTGCCAAGAGCTCCGGAAAGCAGCTTCTGCCGAAGGAGGCTCGCCTCTTGCGGTTACCTTCTCTGAGCTCCGGAGTCCTGGCTTCTGCCTTTCTTGCTCTTAATGCAAGCAGAAAGCTTTTGCACTGCGTCTGGCGAGGAGAACGTGTGACAGGACAGCACATGTTTGTGCAGCTCACCCCTGCCACTGACACAAGCACGGATTTGCAGCACCCTATTCCACCCATGGTGTGACAGGTTTCTGCGCTGTGCAGGGCATTTCTCTGCATCTGGGAGTCCAAGGGAAAGTAAAATTGTTGCCGCAGAGAGCAGCAACAGCAGTAGGGAGCAGCAGAAGGAAGTCGTTTCAGTACTTCTTCCACACGACATCTAGCAACTAATCAGCAAGCGTGCGAGCGGCAGCGATGTGCCACTTGCAATCTGAAAGTTTCCCGTGCCACATGCCTGTTCAACACCTTCCTTATTCGCCTGCCCGCAGCGCTCGCGCTTTCCCCCGCCCGCGCTCTGACCGGCACTCTCCCTCTGACACACATGGTTCCTTGGCCGCTTGCCAAGAGCTCCGGAAAGCAGCTTCTGCCGAAGGAGGCTCGCCTCTTGCGGTTACCTTCTCTGAGCTCCGGAGTCCTGGCTTCTGCCTTTCTTGCTCTTAATGCAAGCAGAAAGCTTTTGCACTGCGTCTGGCGAGGAGAACGTGTGACAGGACAGCACATGTTTGTGCAGCTCACCCCTGCCACTGACACAAGCACGGATTTGCAGCACCCTATTCCACCCTTAGTGTGACAGGTTTCTGCGCTGTGCAGGGCATTTCTCTGCATCTGGGAGTCCAAGGGAAAGTAAAATTGTTGTCGCAGAGAGCAGCAACAGCAGTAGGGAGCAGCAGAAGGAAGTCGTGGCCGTACTTCTTCTACAAGACAACTAGAGACTTGTCAGCAAGCGGCTGAGCAGCATCTACGTTCCACTTGCAGTCTGAAAGTTTCCAGTGCCACATGCCTGTTCAACACCTTCCTTATTCGCCTGCCCGCAGCGCTCGCGCTTTCCCCCGCCCGCGCTCTGACCGGCACTCTCCCTCTGACACACATGGTTCCTTGGCCGGTTGCCAAGAGCTCCGGAAAGCAGCTTCTGCCGAAGGAGGCTCGCCTCTTGCGGTTACCTTCTCTGAGCTCCGGAGTCCTGGCTTCTGCCTTTCTTGCTCTTAATGCAAGCAGAAAGCTTTTGCACTGCGTCTGGCGAGGAGAACGTGTGACAGGACAGCACATGTTTGTGCAGCTCACCCCTGCCACTGACACAAGCACGGATTTGCAGCACCCTATTCCACCCATGGTGTGACAGGTTTCTGCGCTGTGCAGGGCATTTCTCTGCATCTGGGAGTCCAAGGGAAAGTAAAATTGTTGTCGCAGAGAGCAGCAACAGCAGTAGGGAGCAGCAGAAGGAAGTCGTGGCCGTACTTCTTCTACAAGACAACTAGAGACTTGTCAGCAAGCGGCTGAGCAGCATCTACGTTCCACTTGCAGTCTGAAAGTTTCCAGTGCCACATGCCTGTTCAACACCTTCCTTATTCGCCTGCCCGCAGCGCTCGCGCTTTCCCCCGCCCGCGCTCTGACCGGCACTCTCCCTCTGACACACATGGTTCCTTGGCCGCTTGCCAAGAGCTCCGGAAAGCAGCTTCTGCCGAAGGAGGCTCGCCTCTTGCGGTTACCTTCTCTGAGCTCCGGAGTCCTGGCTTCTGCCTTTCTTGCTCTTAATGCAAGCAGAAAGCTTTTGCACTGCGTCTGGCGAGGAGAACGTGTGACAGGACAGCACATGTTTGTGCAGCTCACCCCTGCCACTGACACAAGCACGGATTTGCAGCACCCTATTCCACCCATGGTGTGACAGGTTTCTGCGCTGTGCAGGGCATTTCTCTGCATCTGGGAGTCCAAGGGAAAGTAAAATTGTTGCCGCAGAGAGCAGCAACAGCAGTAGGGAGCAGCAGAAGGAAGTCGTTTCAGTACTTCTTCCACACGACATCTAGCAACTAATCAGCAAGCGTGCGAGCGGCAGCGATGTGCCACTTGCAATCTGAAAGTTTCCCGTGCCACATGCCTGTTCAACACCTTCCTTATTCGCCTGCCCGCAGCGCTCGCGCTTTCCCCCGCCCGCGCTCTGACCGGCACTCTCCCTCTGACACACATGGTTCCTTGGCCGCTTGCCAAGAGCTCCGGAAAGCAGCTTCTGCCGAAGGAGGCTCGCCTCTTGCGGTTACCTTCTCTGAGCTCCGGAGTCCTGGCTTCTGCCTTTCTTGCTCTTAATGCAAGCAGAAAGCTTTTGCACTGCGTCTGGCGAGGAGAACGTGTGACAGGACAGCACATGTTTGTGCAGCTCACCCCTGCCACTGACACAAGCACGGATTTGCAGCACCCTATTCCACCCTTAGTGTGACAGGTTTCTGCGCTGTGCAGGGCATTTCTCTGCATCTGGGAGTCCAAGGGAAAGTAAAATTGTTGTCGCAGAGAGCAGCAACAGCAGTAGGGAGCAGCAGAAGGAAGTCGTGGCCGTACTTCTTCTACAAGACAACTAGAGACTTGTCAGCAAGCGGCTGAGCAGCATCTACGTTCCACTTGCAGTCTGAAAGTTTCCAGTGCCACATGCCTGTTCAACACCTTCCTTATTCGCCTGCCCGCAGCGCTCGCGCTTTCCCCCGCCCGCGCTCTGACCGGCACTCTCCCTCTGACACACATGGTTCCTTGGCCGGTTGCCAAGAGCTCCGGAAAGCAGCTTCTGCCGAAGGAGGCTCGCCTCTTGCGGTTACCTTCTCTGAGCTCCGGAGTCCTGGCTTCTGCCTTTCTTGCTCTTAATGCAAGCAGAAAGCTTTTGCACTGCGTCTGGCGAGGAGAACGTGTGACAGGACAGCACATGTTTGTGCAGCTCACCCCTGCCACTGACACAAGCACGGATTTGCAGCACCCTATTCCACCCTTAGTGTGACAGGTTTCTGCGCTGTGCAGGGCATTTCTCTGCATCTGGGAGTCCAAGGGAAAGTAAAATTGTTGCCGCAGAGAGCAGCAACAGCAGTAGGGAGCAGCAGAAGGAAGTCGTTTCAGTACTTCTTCCACACGACATCTAGCAACTAATCAGCAAGCGTGCGAGCGGCAGCGATGTGCCACTTGCAATCTGAAAGTTTCCCGTGCCACATGCCTGTTCAACACCTTCCTTATTCGCCTGCCCGCAGCGCTCGCGCTTTCCCCCGCCCGCGCTCTGACCGGCACTCTCCCTCTGACACACATGGTTCCTTGGCCGCTTGCCAAGAGCTCCGGAAAGCAGCTTCTGCCGAAGGAGGCTCGCCTCTTGCGGTTACCTTCTCTGAGCTCCGGAGTCCTGGCTTCTGCCTTTCTTGCTCTTAATGCAAGCAGAAAGCTTTTGCACTGCGTCTGGCGAGGAGAACGTGTGACAGGACAGCACATGTTTGTGCAGCTCACCCCTGCCACTGACACAAGCACGGATTTGCAGCACCCTATTCCACCCATGGTGTGACAGGTTTCTGCGCTGTGCAGGGCATTTCTCTGCATCTGGGAGTCCAAGGGAAAGTAAAATTGTTGTCGCAGAGAGCAGCAACAGCAGTAGGGAGCAGCAGAAGGAAGTCGTGGCCGTACTTCTTCTACAAGACAACTAGAGACTTGTCAGCAAGCGGCTGAGCAGCATCTACGTTCCACTTGCAGTCTGAAAGTTTCCAGTGCCACATGCCTGTTCAACACCTTCCTTATTCGCCTGCCCGCAGCGCTCGCGCTTTCCCCCGCCCGCGCTCTGACCGGCACTCTCCCTCTGACACACATGGTTCCTTGGCCGGTTGCCAAGAGCTCCGGAAAGCAGCTTCTGCCGAAGGAGGCTCGCCTCTTGCGGTTACCTTCTCTGAGCTCCGGAGTCCTGGCTTCTGCCTTTCTTGCTCTTAATGCAAGCAGAAAGCTTTTGCACTGCGTCTGGCGAGGAGAACGTGTGACAGGACAGCACATGTTTGTGCAGCTCACCCCTGCCACTGACACAAGCACGGATTTGCAGCACCCTATTCCACCCATGGTGTGACAGGTTTCTGCGCTGTGCAGGGCATTTCTCTGCATCTGGGAGTCCAAGGGAAAGTAAAATTGTTGCCGCAGAGAGCAGCAACAGCAGTAGGGAGCAGCAGAAGGAAGTCGTTTCAGTACTTCTTCCACACGACATCTAGCAACTAATCAGCAAGCGTGCGAGCGGCAGCGATGTGCCACTTGCAATCTGAAAGTTTCCCGTGCCACATGCCTGTTCAACACCTTCCTTATTCGCCTGCCCGCAGCGCTCGCGCTTTCCCCCGCCCGCGCTCTGACCGGCACTCTCCCTCTGACACACATGGTTCCTTGGCCGCTTGCCAAGAGCTCCGGAAAGCAGCTTCTGCCGAAGGAGGCTCGCCTCTTGCGGTTACCTTCTCTGAGCTCCGGAGTCCTGGCTTCTGCCTTTCTTGCTCTTAATGCAAGCAGAAAGCTTTTGCACTGCGTCTGGCGAGGAGAACGTGTGACAGGACAGCACATGTTTGTGCAGCTCACCCCTGCCACTGACACAAGCACGGATTTGCAGCACCCTATTCCACCCATGGTGTGACAGGTTTCTGCGCTGTGCAGGGCATTTCTCTGCATCTGGGAGTCCAAGGGAAAGTAAAATTGTTGTCGCAGAGAGCAGCAACAGCAGAAGGGAGCAGCAGAAGGAAGTCGTGGCCGTACTTCTTCTACAAGACAACTAGAGACTTGTCAGCAAGCGGCTGAGCAGCATCTACGTTCCACTTGCAGTCTGAAAGTTTCCAGTGCCACATGCCTGTTCAACACCTTCCTTATTCGCCTGCCCGCAGCGCTCGCGCTTTCCCCCGCCCGCGCTCTGACCGGCACTCTCCCTCTGACACACATGGTTCCTTGGCCGGTTGCCAAGAGCTCCGGAAAGCAGCTTCTGCCGAAGGAGGCTCGCCTCTTGCGGTTACCTTCTCTGAGCTCCGGAGTCCTGGCTTCTGCCTTTCTTGCTCTTAATGCAAGCAGAAAGCTTTTGCACTGCGTCTGGCGAGGAGAACGTGTGACAGGACAGCACATGTTTGTGCAGCTCACCCCTGCCACTGACACAAGCACGGATTTGCAGCACCCTATTCCACCCTTAGTGTGACAGGTTTCTGCGCTGTGCAGGGCATTTCTCTGCATCTGGGAGTCCAAGGGAAAGTAAAATTGTTGCCGCAGAGAGCAGCAACAGCAGTAGGGAGCAGCAGAAGGAAGTCGTTTCAGTACTTCTTCCACACGACATCTAGCAACTAATCAGCAAGCGTGCGAGCGGCAGCGATGTGCCACTTGCAATCTGAAAGTTTCCCGTGCCACATGCCTGTTCAACACCTTCCTTATTCGCCTGCCCGCAGCGCTCGCGCTTTCCCCCGCCCGCGCTCTGACCGGCACTCTCCCTCTGACACACATGGTTCCTTGGCCGCTTGCCAAGAGCTCCGGAAAGCAGCTTCTGCCGAAGGAGGCTCGCCTCTTGCGGTTACCTTCTCTGAGCTCCGGAGTCCTGGCTTCTGCCTTTCTTGCTCTTAATGCAAGCAGAAAGCTTTTGCACTGCGTCTGGCGAGGAGAACGTGTGACAGGACAGCACATGTTTGTGCAGCTCACCCCTGCCACTGACACAAGCACGGATTTGCAGCACCCTATTCCACCCATGGTGTGACAGGTTTCTGCGCTGTGCAGGGCATTTCTCTGCATCTGGGAGTCCAAGGGAAAGTAAAATTGTTGTCGCAGAGAGCAGCAACAGCAGTAGGGAGCAGCAGAAGGAAGTCTTGCCCGTACTTCTTCTACAAGACAACTAGAGACTTGTCAGCAAGCGGCTGAGCAGCATCTACGTTCCACTTGCAGTCTGAAAGTTTCCCGTGCCAGATACCTGTTCAACACCTTCCTTATTCGCCTGCCCGCAGCGCTCGCGCTTTCCCCCGCCCGCGCTCTGACCGGCACTCTCCCTCTGACACACATGGTTCCTTGGCCGGTTGCCAAGAGCTCCGGAAAGCAGCTTCTGCCGAAGGAGGCTCGCCTCTTGCGGTTACCTTCTCTGAGCTCCGGAGTCTTGGCTTCTGCCTTTCTTGCTCTTAATGCAAGCAGAAAGCTTTTGCACTGTGTCTGGCGAGGAGAACGTGTGACAGGACAGCACATGTTTGTGCAGCTCACCCCTGCCACTGACACAAGCACGGATTTGCAGCACCCTATTCCACCCATGGTGTGACAGGTTTCTGCGCTGTGCAGGGCATTTCTCTGCATCTGGGAGTCCAAGGGAAAGTAAAATTGTTGTCGCAGAGAGCAGCAACAGCAGTAGGGAGCAGCAGAAGGAAGTCGTGGCCGTACTTCTTCTACAAGACAACTAGAGACTTGTCAGCAAGCGGCTGAGCAGCATCTACGTTCCACTTGCAGTCTGAAAGTTTCCAGTGCCAGATACCTGTTCAACACCTTCCTTATTCGCCTGCCCGCAGCGCTCGCGCTTTCCCCCGCCCGCGCTCTGACCGGCACTCTCCCTCTGACACACATGGTTCCTTGGCCGGTTGCCAAGAGCTCCTGAAAGCAGCTTCTGCCGAAGGAGGCTCGCCTCTTGCGGTTACCTTCTCTGAGCTCCGGAGTCCTGGCTTCTTCCTTTCTTGCTCTTAATGCAAGCAGAAAGCTTTTGCACTGCGTCTGGCGAGGAGAACGTGTGACAGGACAGCACATGTTTGTGCAGCTCACCCCTGCCACTGACACAAGCACGGATTTGCAGCACCCTATTCCACCCATGGTGTGACAGGTTTCTGCGCTGTGCAGGGCATTTCTCTGCATCTGGGAGTCCAAGGGAAAGTAAAATTGTTGTCGCAGAGAGCAGCAACAGCAGTAGGGAGCAGCAGGAGGAAGTCTTGCCCGTACTTCTTCTACAAGACAACTAGAGACTTGTCAGCAAGCGGCTGAGCAGCATCTACGTTCCACTTGCAGTCTGAAAGTTTCCCGTGCCAGATACCTGTTCAACACCTTCCTTATTCGCCTGCCCGCAGCGCTCGCGCTTTCCCCTGCCCGCGCTCTGACCGGCACTCTCCCTCTGACACACATGGTTCCTTGGCCGGTTGCCAAGAGCTCCTGAAAGCAGCTTCTGCCGAAGGAGGCTCGCCTCTTGCGGTTACCTTCTCTGAGCTCCGGAGTCCTGGCTTCTGCCTTTCTTGCTCTTAATGCAAGCAGAAAGCTTTTGCACTGCGTCTGGCGAGGAGAACGTGTGACAGGACAGCACATGTTTGTGCAGCTCACCCCTGCCACTGACACAAGCACGGATTTGCAGCACCCTATTCCACCCTTAGTGTGACAGGTTTCTGCGCTGTGCAGGGCATTTCTCTGCATCTGGGAGTCCAAGGGAAAGTAAAATTGTTGCCGCAGAGAGCAGCAACAGCAGTAGGGAGCAGCAGAAGGAAGTCGTTTCAGTACTTCTTCCACACGACATCTAGCAACTAATCAGCAAGCGTGCGAGCGGCAGCGATGTGCCACTTGCAATCTGAAAGTTTCCCGTGCCACATGCCTGTTCAACACCTTCCTTATTCGCCTGCCCGCAGCGCTCGCGCTTTCCCCCGCCCGCGCTCTGACCGGCACTCTCCCTCTGACACACATGGTTCCTTGGCCGGTTGCCAAGAGCTCCGGAAAGCAGCTTCTGCCGAAGGAGGCTCGCCTCTTGCGGTTACCTTCTCTGAGCTCCGGAGTCCTGGCTTCTGCCTTTCTTGCTCTTAATGCAAGCAGAAAGCTTTTGCACTGCGTCTGGCGAGGAGAACGTGTGACAGGACAGCACATGTTTGTGCAGCTCACCCCTGCCACTGACACAAGCACGGATTTGCAGCACCCTATTCCACCCATGGTGTGACAGGTTTCTGCGCTGTGCAGGGCATTTCTCTGCATCTGGGAGTCCAAGGGAAAGTAAAATTGTTGTCGCAGAGAGCAGCAACAGCAGTAGGGAGCAGCAGAAGGAAGTCGTGGCCGTACTTCTTCTACAAGACAACTAGAGACTTGTCAGCAAGCAGCTGAGCAGCATCTACGTTCCACTTGCAGTCTGAAAGTTTCCAGTGCCACATGCCTGTTCAACACCTTCCTTATTCGCCTGCCCGCAGCGCTCGCGCTTTCCCCCGCCCGCGCTCTGACCGGCACTCTCCCTCTGACACACATGGTTCCTTGGCCGCTTGCCAAGAGCTCCGGAAAGCAGCTTCTGCCGAAGGAGGCTCGCCTCTTGCGGTTACCTTCTCTGAGCTCCGGAGTCCTGGCTTCTGCCTTTCTTGCTCTTAATGCAAGCAGAAAGCTTTTGCACTGCGTCTGGCGAGGAGAACGTGTGACAGGACAGCACATGTTTGTGCAGCTCACCCCTGCCACTGACACAAGCACGGATTTGCAGCACCCTATTCCACCCATGGTGTGACAGGTTTCTGCGCTGTGCAGGGCATTTCTCTGCATCTGGGAGTCCAAGGGAAAGTAAAATTGTTGCCGCAGAGAGCAGCAACAGCAGTAGGGAGCAGCAGAAGGAAGTCGTTTCAGTACTTCTTCCACACGACATCTAGCAACTAATCAGCAAGCGTGCGAGCGGCAGCGATGTGCCACTTGCAGTCTGAAAGTTTCCCGTGCCACATGCCTGTTCAACACCTTCCTTATTCGCCTGCCCGCAGCGCTCGCGCTTTCCCCCGCCCGCGCTCTGACCGGCACTCTCCCTCTGACACACATGGTTCCTTGGCCGCTTGCCAAGAGCTCCGGAAAGCAGCTTCTGCCGAAGGAGGCTCGCCTCTTGCGGTTACCTTCTCTGAGCTCCGGAGTCCTGGCTTCTGCCTTTCTTGCTCTTAATGCAAGCAGAAAGCTTTTGCACTGCGTCTGGCGAGGAGAACGTGTGACAGGACAGCACATGTTTGTGCAGCTCACCCCTGCCACTGACACAAGCACGGATTTGCAGCACCCTATTCCACCCTTAGTGTGACAGGTTTCTGCGCTGTGCAGGGCATTTCTCTGCATCTGGGAGTCCAAGGGAAAGTAAAATTGTTGTCGCAGAGAGCAGCAACAGCAGTAGGGAGCAGCAGAAGGAAGTCGTGGCCGTACTTCTTCTACAAGACAACTAGAGACTTGTCAGCAAGCGGCTGAGCAGCATCTACGTTCCACTTGCAGTCTGAAAGTTTCCAGTGCCACATGCCTGTTCAACACCTTCCTTATTCGCCTGCCCGCAGCGCTCGCGCTTTCCCCCGCCCGCGCTCTGACCGGCACTCTCCCTCTGACACACATGGTTCCTTGGCCGCTTGCCAAGAGCTCCGGAAAGCAGCTTCTGCCGAAGGAGGCTCGCCTCTTGCGGTTACCTTCTCTGAGCTCCGGAGTCCTGGCTTCTGCCTTTCTTGCTCTTAATGCAAGCAGAAAGCTTTTGCACTGCGTCTGGCGAGGAGAACGTGTGACAGGACAGCACATGTTTGTGCAGCTCACCCCTGCCACTGACACAAGCACGGATTTGCAGCACCCTATTCCACCCTTAGTGTGACAGGTTTCTGCGCTGTGCAGGGCATTTCTCTGCATCTGGGAGTCCAAGGGAAAGTAAAATTGTTGCCGCAGAGAGCAGCAACAGCAGTAGGGAGCAGCAGAAGGAAGTCGTTTCAGTACTTCTTCCACACGACATCTAGCAACTAATCAGCAAGCGTGCGAGCGGCAGCGATGTGCCACTTGCAATCTGAAAGTTTCCCGTGCCACATGCCTGTTCAACACCTTCCTTATTCGCCTGCCCGCAGCGCTCGCGCTTTCCCCCGCCCGCGCTCTGACCGGCACTCTCCCTCTGACACACATGGTTCCTTGGCCGGTTGCCAAGAGCTCCGGAAAGCAGCTTCTGCCGAAGGAGGCTCGCCTCTTGCGGTTACCTTCTCTGAGCTCCGGAGTCCTGGCTTCTGCCTTTCTTGCTCTTAATGCAAGCAGAAAGCTTTTGCACTGCGTCTGGCGAGGAGAACGTGTGACAGGACAGCACATGTTTGTGCAGCTCACCCCTGCCACTGACACAAGCACGGATTTGCAGCACCCTATTCCACCCTTAGTGTGACAGGTTTCTGCGCTGTGCAGGGCATTTCTCTGCATCTGGGAGTCCAAGGGAAAGTAAAATTGTTGCCGCAGAGAGCAGCAACAGCAGTAGGGAGCAGCAGAAGGAAGTCGTTTCAGTACTTCTTCCACACGACATCTAGCAACTAATCAGCAAGCGTGCGAGCGGCAGCGATGTGCCACTTGCAATCTGAAAGTTTCCCGTGCCACATGCCTGTTCAACACCTTCCTTATTCGCCTGCCCGCAGCGCTCGCGCTTTCCCCCGCCCGCGCTCTGACCGGCACTCTCCCTCTGACACACATGGTTCCTTGGCCGGTTGCCAAGAGCTCCGGAAAGCAGCTTCTGCCGAAGGAGGCTCGCCTCTTGCGGTTACCTTCTCTGAGCTCCGGAGTCCTGGCTTCTGCCTTTCTTGCTCTTAATGCAAGCAGAAAGCTTTTGCACTGCGTCTGGCGAGGAGAACGTGTGACAGGACAGCACATGTTTGTGCAGCTCACCCCTGCCACTGACACAAGCACGGATTTGCAGCACCCTATTCCACCCATGGTGTGACAGGTTTCTGCGCTGTGCAGGGCATTTCTCTGCATCTGGGAGTCCAAGGGAAAGTAAAATTGTTGTCGCAGAGAGCAGCAACAGCAGTAGGGAGCAGCAGAAGGAAGTCTTGCCCGTACTTCTTCTACAAGACAACTAGAGACTTGTCAGCAAGCGGCTGAGCAGCATCTACGTTCCACTTGCAGTCTGAAAGTTTCCCGTGCCAGATACCTGTTCAACACCTTCCTTATTCGCCTGCCCGCAGCGCTCGCGCTTTCCCCCGCCCGCGCTCTGACCGGCACTCTCCCTCTGACACACATGGTTCCTTGGCCGGTTGCCAAGAGCTCCGGAAAGCAGCTTCTGCCGAAGGAGGCTCGCCTCTTGCGGTTACCTTCTCTGAGCTCCGGAGTCTTGGCTTCTGCCTTTCTTGCTCTTAATGCAAGCAGAAAGCTTTTGCACTGCGTCTGGCGAGGAGAACGTGTGACAGGACAGCACATGTTTGTGCAGCTCACCCCTGCCACTGACACAAGCACGGATTTGCAGCACCCTATTCCACCCATGGTGTGACAGGTTTCTGCGCTGTGCAGGGCATTTCTCTGCATCTGGGAGTCCAAGGGAAAGTAAAATTGTTGTCGCAGAGAGCAGCAACAGCAGTAGGGAGCAGCAGAAGGAAGTCGTGGCCGTACTTCTTCTACAAGACAACTAGAGACTTGTCAGCAAGCGGCTGAGCAGCATCTACGTTCCACTTGCAGTCTGAAAGTTTCCAGCGCCAGATACCTGTTCAACACCTTCCTTATTCGCCTGCCCGCAGCGCTCGCGCTTTCCCCCGCCCGCGCTCTGACCGGCACTCTCCCTCTGACACACATGGTTCCTTGGCCGGTTGCCAAGAGCTCCTGAAAGCAGCTTCTGCCGAAGGAGGCTCGCCTCTTGCGGTTACCTTCTCTGAGCTCCGGAGTCCTGGCTTCTTCCTTTCTTGCTCTTAATGCAAGCAGAAAGCTTTTGCACTGCGTCTGGCGAGGAGAACGTGTGACAGGACAGCACATGTTTGTGCAGCTCACCCCTGCCACTGACACAAGCACGGATTTGCAGCACCCTATTCCACCCTTAGTGTGACAGGTTTCTGCGCTGTGCAGGGCATTTCTCTGCATCTGGGAGTCCAAGGGAAAGTAAAATTGTTGCCGCAGAGAGCAGCAACAGCAGTAGGGAGCAGCAGAAGGAAGTCGTTTCAGTACTTCTTCCACACGACATCTAGCAACTAATCAGCAAGCGTGCGACCGGCAGCGATGTGCCACTTGCAATCTGAAAGTTTCCCGTGCCACATGCCTGTTCAACACCTTCCTTATTCGCCTGCCCGCAGCGCTCGCGCTTTCCCCCGCCCGCGCTCTGACCGGCACTCTCCCTCTGACACACATGGTTCCTTGGCCGCTTGCCAAGAGCTCCGGAAAGCAGCTTCTGCCGAAGGAGGCTCGCCTCTTGCGGTTACCTTCTCTGAGCTCCGGAGTCCTGGCTTCTGCCTTTCTTGCTCTTAATGCAAGCAGAAAGCTTTTGCACTGCGTCTGGCGAGGAGAACGTGTGACAGGACAGCACATGTTTGTGCAGCTCACCCCTGCCACTGACACAAGCACGGATTTGCAGCACCCTATTCCACCCTTAGTGTGACAGGTTTCTGCGCTGTGCAGGGCATTTCTCTGCATCTGGGAGTCCAAGGGAAAGTAAAATTGTTGTCGCAGAGAGCAGCAACAGCAGTAGGGAGCAGCAGAAGGAAGTCGTGGCCGTACTTCTTCTACAAGACAACTAGAGACTTGTCAGCAAGCGGCTGAGCAGCATCTACGTTCCACTTGCAGTCTGAAAGTTTCCAGTGCCACATGCCTGTTCAACACCTTCCTTATTCGCCTGCCCGCAGCGCTCGCGCTTTCCCCCGCCCGCGCTCTGACCGGCACTCTCCCTCTGACACACATGGTTCCTTGGCCGGTTGCCAAGAGCTCCGGAAAGCAGCTTCTGCCGAAGGAGGCTCGCCTCTTGCGGTTACCTTCTCTGAGCTCCGGAGTCCTGGCTTCTGCCTTTCTTGCTCTTAATGCAAGCAGAAAGCTTTTGCACTGCGTCTGGCGAGGAGAACGTGTGACAGGACAGCACATGTTTGTGCAGCTCACCCCTGCCACTGACACAAGCACGGATTTGCAGCACCCTATTCCACCCATGGTGTGACAGGTTTCTGCGCTGTGCAGGGCATTTCTCTGCATCTGGGAGTCCAAGGGAAAGTAAAATTGTTGTCGCAGAGAGCAGCAACAGCAGTAGGGAGCAGCAGAAGGAAGTCGTGGCCGTACTTCTTCTACAAGACAACTAGAGACTTGTCAGCAAGCGGCTGAGCAGCATCTACGTTCCACTTGCAGTCTGAAAGTTTCCAGTGCCACATGCCTGTTCAACACCTTCCTTATTCGCCTGCCCGCAGCGCTCGCGCTTTCCCCCGCCCGCGCTCTGACCGGCACTCTCCCTCTGACACACATGGTTCCTTGGCCGGTTGCCAAGAGCTCCGGAAAGCAGCTTCTGCCGAAGGAGGCTCGCCTCTTGCGGTTACCTTCTCTGAGCTCCGGAGTCCTGGCTTCTGCCTTTCTTGCTCTTAATGCAAGCAGAAAGCTTTTGCACTGCGTCTGGCGAGGAGAACGTGTGACAGGACAGCACATGTTTGTGCAGCTCACCCCTGCCACTGACACAAGCACGGATTTGCAGCACCCTATTCCACCCTTAGTGTGACAGGTTTCTGCGCTGTGCAGGGCATTTCTCTGCATCTGGGAGTCCAAGGGAAAGTAAAATTGTTGCCGCAGAGAGCAGCAACAGCAGTAGGGAGCAGCAGAAGGAAGTCGTTTCAGTACTTCTTCCACACGACATCTAGCAACTAATCAGCAAGCGTGCGAGCGGCAGCGATGTGCCACTTGCAATCTGAAAGTTTCCCGTGCCACATGCCTGTTCAACACCTTCCTTATTCGCCTGCCCGCAGCGCTCGCGCTTTCCCCCGCCCGCGCTCTGACCGGCACTCTCCCTCTGACACACATGGTTCCTTGGCCGGTTGCCAAGAGCTCCGGAAAGCAGCTTCTGCCGAAGGAGGCTCGCCTCTTGCGGTTACCTTCTCTGAGCTCCGGAGTCCTGGCTTCTGCCTTTCTTGCTCTTAATGCAAGCAGAAAGCTTTTGCACTGCGTCTGGCGAGGAGAACGTGTGACAGGACAGCACATGTTTGTGCAGCTCACCCCTGCCACTGACACAAGCACGGATTTGCAGCACCCTATTCCACCCATGGTGTGACAGGTTTCTGCGCTGTGCAGGGCATTTCTCTGCATCTGGGAGTCCAAGGGAAAGTAAAATTGTTGTCGCAGAGAGCAGCAACAGCAGTAGGGAGCAGCAGAAGGAAGTCTTGCCCGTACTTCTTCTACAAGACAACTAGAGACTTGTCAGCAAGCGGCTGAGCAGCATCTACGTTCCACTTGCAGTCTGAAAGTTTCCCGTGCCAGATACCTGTTCAACACCTTCCTTATTCGCCTGCCCGCAGCGCTCGCGCTTTCCCCCGCCCGCGCTCTGACCGGCACTCTCCCTCTGACACACATGGTTCCTTGGCCGGTTGCCAAGAGCTCCGGAAAGCAGCTTCTGCCGAAGGAGGCTCGCCTCTTGCGGTTACCTTCTCTGAGCTCCGGAGTCCTGGCTTCTGCCTTTCTTGCTCTTAATGCAAGCAGAAAGCTTTTGCACTGCGTCTGGCGAGGAGAACGTGTGACAGGACAGCACATGTTTGTGCAGCTCACCCCTGCCACTGACACAAGCACGGATTTGCAGCACCCTATTCCACCCATGGTGTGACAGGTTTCTGCGCTGTGCAGGGCATTTCTCTGCATCTGGGAGTCCAAGGGAAAGTAAAATTGTTGTCGCAGAGAGCAGCAACAGCAGTAGGGAGCAGCAGAAGGAAGTCTTGCCCGTACTTCTTCTACAAGACAACTAGAGACTTGTCAGCAAGCGGCTGAGCAGCATCTACGTTCCACTTGCAGTCTGAAAGTTTCCAGTGCCACATGCCTGTTCAACACCTTCCTTATTCGCCTGCCCGCAGCGCTCGCGCTTTCCCCCGCCCGCGCTCTGACCGGCACTCTCCCTCTGACACACATGGTTCCTTGGCCGGTTGCCAAGAGCTCCGGAAAGCAGCTTCTGCCGAAGGAGGCTCGCCTCTTGCGGTTACCTTCTCTGAGCTCCGGAGTCCTGGCTTCTGCCTTTCTTGCTCTTAATGCAAGCAGAAAGCTTTTGCACTGCGTCTGGCGAGGAGAACGTGTGACAGGACAGCACATGTTTGTGCAGCTCACCCCTGCCACTGACACAAGCACGGATTTGCAGCACCCTATTCCACCCTTAGTGTGACAGGTTTCTGCGCTGTGCAGGGCATTTCTCTGCATCTGGGAGTCCAAGGGAAAGTAAAATTGTTGCCGCAGAGAGCAGCAACAGCAGTAGGGAGCAGCAGAAGGAAGTCGTTTCAGTACTTCTTCCACACGACATCTAGCAACTAATCAGCAAGCGTGCGAGCGGCAGCGATGTGCCACTTGCAATCTGAAAGTTTCCCGTGCCACATGCCTGTTCAACACCTTCCTTATTCGCCTGCCCGCAGCGCTCGCGCTTTCCCCCGCCCGCGCTCTGACCGGCACTCTCCCTCTGACACACATGGTTCCTTGGCCGCTTGCCAAGAGCTCCGGAAAGCAGCTTCTGCCGAAGGAGGCTCGCCTCTTGCGGTTACCTTCTCTGAGCTCCGGAGTCCTGGCTTCTGCCTTTCTTGCTCTTAATGCAAGCAGAAAGCTTTTGCACTGCGTCTGGCGAGGAGAACGTGTGACAGGACAGCACATGTTTGTGCAGCTCACCCCTGCCACTGACACAAGCACGGATTTGCAGCACCCTATTCCACCCATGGTGTGACAGGTTTCTGCGCTGTGCAGGGCATTTCTCTGCATCTGGGAGTCCAAGGGAAAGTAAAATTGTTGTCGCAGAGAGCAGCAACAGCAGTAGGGAGCAGCAGAAGGAAGTCGTGGCCGTACTTCTTCTACAAGACAACTAGAGACTTGTCAGCAAGCGGCTGAGCAGCATCTACGTTCCACTTGCAGTCTGAAAGTTTCCAGTGCCACATGCCTGTTCAACACCTTCCTTATTCGCCTGCCCGCAGCGCTCGCGCTTTCCCCCGCCCGCGCTCTGACCGGCACTCTCCCTCTGACACACATGGTTCCTTGGCCGGTTGCCAAGAGCTCCGGAAAGCAGCTTCTGCCGAAGGAGGCTCGCCTCTTGCGGTTACCTTCTCTGAGCTCCGGAGTCCTGGCTTCTGCCTTTCTTGCTCTTAATGCAAGCAGAAAGCTTTTGCACTGCGTCTGGCGAGGAGAACGTGTGACAGGACAGCACATGTTTGTGCAGCTCACCCCTGCCACTGACACAAGCACGGATTTGCAGCACCCTATTCCACCCTTAGTGTGACAGGTTTCTGCGCTGTGCAGGGCATTTCTCTGCATCTGGGAGTCCAAGGGAAAGTAAAATTGTTGCCGCAGAGAGCAGCAACAGCAGTAGGGAGCAGCAGAAGGAAGTCGTTTCAGTACTTCTTCCACACGACATCTAGCAACTAATCAGCAAGCGTGCGAGCGGCAGCGATGTGCCACTTGCAATCTGAAAGTTTCCCGTGCCACATGCCTGTTCAACACCTTCCTTATTCGCCTGCCCGCAGCGCTCGCGCTTTCCCCCGCCCGCGCTCTGACCGGCACTCTCCCTCTGACACACATGGTTCCTTGGCCGCTTGCCAAGAGCTCCGGAAAGCACCTTCTGCCGAAGGAGGCTCGCCTCTTGCGGTTACCTTCTCTGAGCTCCGGAGTCCTGGCTTCTGCCTTTCTTGCTCTTAATGCAAGCAGAAAGCTTTTGCACTGCGTCTGGCGAGGAGAACGTGTGACAGGACAGCACATGTTTGTGCAGCTCACCCCTGCCACTGACACAAGCACGGATTTGCAGCACCCTATTCCACCCATGGTGTGACAGGTTTCTGCGCTGTGCAGGGCATTTCTCTGCATCTGGGAGTCCAAGGGAAAGTAAAATTGTTGTCGCAGAGAGCAGCAACAGCAGTAGGGAGCAGCAGAAGGAAGTCTTGCCCGTACTTCTTCTACAAGACAACTAGAGACTTGTCAGCAAGCGGCTGAGCAGCATCTACGTTCCACTTGCAGTCTGAAAGTTTCCCGTGCCAGATACCTGTTCAACACCTTCCTTATTCGCCTGCCCGCAGCGCTCGCGCTTTCCCCCGCCCGCGCTCTGACCGGCACTCTCCCTCTGACACACATGGTTCCTTGGCCGGTTGCCAAGAGCTCCGGAAAGCAGCTTCTGCCGAAGGAGGCTCGCCTCTTGCGGTTACCTTCTCTGAGCTCCGGAGTCTTGGCTTCTGCCTTTCTTGCTCTTAATGCAAGCAGAAAGCTTTTGCACTGTGTCTGGCGAGGAGAACGTGTGACAGGACAGCACATGTTTGTGCAGCTCACCCCTGCCACTGACACAAGCACGGATTTGCAGCACCCTATTCCACCCATGGTGTGACAGGTTTCTGCGCTGTGCAGGGCATTTCTCTGCATCTGGGAGTCCAAGGGAAAGTAAAATTGTTGTCGCAGAGAGCAGCAACAGCAGTAGGGAGCAGCAGAAGGAAGTCGTGGCCGTACTTCTTCTACAAGACAACTAGAGACTTGTCAGCAAGCGGCTGAGCAGCATCTACGTTCCACTTGCAGTCTGAAAGTTTCCAGTGCCAGATACCTGTTCAACACCTTCCTTATTCGCCTGCCCGCAGCGCTCGCGCTTTCCCCCGCCCGCGCTCTGACCGGCACTCTCCCTCTGACACACATGGTTCCTTGGCCGGTTGCCAAGAGCTCCTGAAAGCAGCTTCTGCCGAAGGAGGCTCGCCTCTTGCGGTTACCTTCTCTGAGCTCCGGAGTCCTGGCTTCTTCCTTTCTTGCTCTTAATGCAAGCAGAAAGCTTTTGCACTGCGTCTGGCGAGGAGAACGTGTGACAGGACAGCACATGTTTGTGCAGCTCACCCCTGCCACTGACACAAGCACGGATTTGCAGCACCCTATTCCACCCATGGTGTGACAGGTTTCTGCGCTGTGCAGGGCATTTCTCTGCATCTGGGAGTCCAAGGGAAAGTAAAATTGTTGTCGCAGAGAGCAGCAACAGCAGTAGGGAGCAGCAGGAGGAAGTCTTGCCCGTACTTCTTCTACAAGACAACTAGAGACTTGTCAGCAAGCGGCTGAGCAGCATCTACGTTCCACTTGCAGTCTGAAAGTTTCCCGTGCCAGATACCTGTTCAACACCTTCCTTATTCGCCTGCCCGCAGCGCTCGCGCTTTCCCCTGCCCGCGCTCTGACCGGCACTCTCCCTCTGACACACATGGTTCCTTGGCCGGTTGCCAAGAGCTCCTGAAAGCAGCTTCTGCCGAAGGAGGCTCGCCTCTTGCGGTTACCTTCTCTGAGCTCCGGAGTCCTGGCTTCTGCCTTTCTTGCTCTTAATGCAAGCAGAAAGCTTTTGCACTGCGTCTGGCGAGGAGAACGTGTGACAGGACAGCACATGTTTGTGCAGCTCACCCCTGCCACTGACACAAGCACGGATTTGCAGCACCCTATTCCACCCTTAGTGTGACAGGTTTCTGCGCTGTGCAGGGCATTTCTCTGCATCTGGGAGTCCAAGGGAAAGTAAAATTGTTGCCGCAGAGAGCAGCAACAGCAGTAGGGAGCAGCAGAAGGAAGTCGTTTCAGTACTTCTTCCACACGACATCTAGCAACTAATCAGCAAGCGTGCGAGCGGCAGCGATGTGCCACTTGCAATCTGAAAGTTTCCCGTGCCACATGCCTGTTCAACACCTTCCTTATTCGCCTGCCCGCAGCGCTCGCGCTTTCCCCCGCCCGCGCTCTGACCGGCACTCTCCCTCTGACACACATGGTTCCTTGGCCGGTTGCCAAGAGCTCCGGAAAGCAGCTTCTGCCGAAGGAGGCTCGCCTCTTGCGGTTACCTTCTCTGAGCTCCGGAGTCCTGGCTTCTGCCTTTCTTGCTCTTAATGCAAGCAGAAAGCTTTTGCACTGCGTCTGGCGAGGAGAACGTGTGACAGGACAGCACATGTTTGTGCAGCTCACCCCTGCCACTGACACAAGCACGGATTTGCAGCACCCTATTCCACCCATGGTGTGACAGGTTTCTGCGCTGTGCAGGGCATTTCTCTGCATCTGGGAGTCCAAGGGAAAGTAAAATTGTTGTCGCAGAGAGCAGCAACAGCAGTAGGGAGCAGCAGAAGGAAGTCGTGGCCGTACTTCTTCTACAAGACAACTAGAGACTTGTCAGCAAGCAGCTGAGCAGCATCTACGTTCCACTTGCAGTCTGAAAGTTTCCAGTGCCACATGCCTGTTCAACACCTTCCTTATTCGCCTGCCCGCAGCGCTCGCGCTTTCCCCCGCCCGCGCTCTGACCGGCACTCTCCCTCTGACACACATGGTTCCTTGGCCGCTTGCCAAGAGCTCCGGAAAGCAGCTTCTGCCGAAGGAGGCTCGCCTCTTGCGGTTACCTTCTCTGAGCTCCGGAGTCCTGGCTTCTGCCTTTCTTGCTCTTAATGCAAGCAGAAAGCTTTTGCACTGCGTCTGGCGAGGAGAACGTGTGACAGGACAGCACATGTTTGTGCAGCTCACCCCTGCCACTGACACAAGCACGGATTTGCAGCACCCTATTCCACCCATGGTGTGACAGGTTTCTGCGCTGTGCAGGGCATTTCTCTGCATCTGGGAGTCCAAGGGAAAGTAAAATTGTTGCCGCAGAGAGCAGCAACAGCAGTAGGGAGCAGCAGAAGGAAGTCGTTTCAGTACTTCTTCCACACGACATCTAGCAACTAATCAGCAAGCGTGCGAGCGGCAGCGATGTGCCACTTGCAATCTGAAAGTTTCCCGTGCCACATGCCTGTTCAACACCTTCCTTATTCGCCTGCCCGCAGCGCTCGCGCTTTCCCCCGCCCGCGCTCTGACCGGCACTCTCCCTCTGACACACATGGTTCCTTGGCCGCTTGCCAAGAGCTCCGGAAAGCAGCTTCTGCCGAAGGAGGCTCGCCTCTTGCGGTTACCTTCTCTGAGCTCCGGAGTCCTGGCTTCTGCCTTTCTTGCTCTTAATGCAAGCAGAAAGCTTTTGCACTGCGTCTGGCGAGGAGAACGTGTGACAGGACAGCACATGTTTGTGCAGCTCACCCCTGCCACTGACACAAGCACGGATTTGCAGCACCCTATTCCACCCTTAGTGTGACAGGTTTCTGCGCTGTGCAGGGCATTTCTCTGCATCTGGGAGTCCAAGGGAAAGTAAAATTGTTGTCGCAGAGAGCAGCAACAGCAGTAGGGAGCAGCAGAAGGAAGTCGTGGCCGTACTTCTTCTACAAGACAACTAGAGACTTGTCAGCAAGCGGCTGAGCAGCATCTACGTTCCACTTGCAGTCTGAAAGTTTCCAGTGCCACATGCCTGTTCAACACCTTCCTTATTCGCCTGCCCGCAGCGCTCGCGCTTTCCCCCGCCCGCGCTCTGACCGGCACTCTCCCTCTGACACACATGGTTCCTTGGCCGGTTGCCAAGAGCTCCGGAAAGCAGCTTCTGCCGAAGGAGGCTCGCCTCTTGCGGTTACCTTCTCTGAGCTCCGGAGTCCTGGCTTCTGCCTTTCTTGCTCTTAATGCAAGCAGAAAGCTTTTGCACTGCGTCTGGCGAGGAGAACGTGTGACAGGACAGCACATGTTTGTGCAGCTCACCCCTGCCACTGACACAAGCACGGATTTGCAGCACCCTATTCCACCCTTAGTGTGACAGGTTTCTGCGCTGTGCAGGGCATTTCTCTGCATCTGGGAGTCCAAGGGAAAGTAAAATTGTTGCCGCAGAGAGCAGCAACAGCAGTAGGGAGCAGCAGAAGGAAGTCGTTTCAGTACTTCTTCCACACGACATCTAGCAACTAATCAGCAAGCGTGCGAGCGGCAGCGATGTGCCACTTGCAATCTGAAAGTTTCCCGTGCCACATGCCTGTTCAACACCTTCCTTATTCGCCTGCCCGCAGCGCTCGCGCTTTCCCCCGCCCGCGCTCTGACCGGCACTCTCCCTCTGACACACATGGTTCCTTGGCCGGTTGCCAAGAGCTCCGGAAAGCAGCTTCTGCCGAAGGAGGCTCGCCTCTTGCGGTTACCTTCTCTGAGCTCCGGAGTCCTGGCTTCTGCCTTTCTTGCTCTTAATGCAAGCAGAAAGCTTTTGCACTGCGTCTGGCGAGGAGAACGTGTGACAGGACAGCACATGTTTGTGCAGCTCACCCCTGCCACTGACACAAGCACGGATTTGCAGCACCCTATTCCACCCATGGTGTGACAGGTTTCTGCGCTGTGCAGGGCATTTCTCTGCATCTGGGAGTCCAAGGGAAAGTAAAATTGTTGTCGCAGAGAGCAGCAACAGCAGTAGGGAGCAGCAGAAGGAAGTCGTGGCCGTACTTCTTCTACAAGACAACTAGAGACTTGTCAGCAAGCGGCTGAGCAGCATCTACGTTCCACTTGCAGTCTGAAAGTTTCCAGTGCCACATGCCTGTTCAACACCTTCCTTATTCGCCTGCCCGCAGCGCTCGCGCTTTCCCCCGCCCGCGCTCTGACCGGCACTCTCCCTCTGACACACATGGTTCCTTGGCCGGTTGCCAAGAGCTCCGGAAAGCAGCTTCTGCCGAAGGAGGCTCGCCTCTTGCGGTTACCTTCTCTGAGCTCCGGAGTCCTGGCTTCTGCCTTTCTTGCTCTTAATGCAAGCAGAAAGCTTTTGCACTGCGTCTGGCGAGGAGAACGTGTGACAGGACAGCACATGTTTGTGCAGCTCACCCCTGCCACTGACACAAGCACGGATTTGCAGCACCCTATTCCACCCTTAGTGTGACAGGTTTCTGCGCTGTGCAGGGCATTTCTCTGCATCTGGGAGTCCAAGGGAAAGTAAAATTGTTGCCGCAGAGAGCAGCAACAGCAGTAGGGAGCAGCAGAAGGAAGTCGTTTCAGTACTTCTTCCACACGACATCTAGCAACTAATCAGCAAGCGTGCGAGCGGCAGCGATGTGCCACTTGCAATCTGAAAGTTTCCCGTGCCACATGCCTGTTCAACACCTTCCTTATTCGCCTGCCCGCAGCGCTCGCGCTTTCCCCCGCCCGCGCTCTGACCGGCACTCTCCCTCTGACACACATGGTTCCTTGGCCGGTTGCCAAGAGCTCCGGAAAGCAGCTTCTGCCGAAGGAGGCTCGCCTCTTGCGGTTACCTTCTCTGAGCTCCGGAGTCCTGGCTTCTGCCTTTCTTGCTCTTAATGCAAGCAGAAAGCTTTTGCACTGCGTCTGGCGAGGAGAACGTGTGACAGGACAGCACATGTTTGTGCAGCTCACCCCTGCCACTGACACAAGCACGGATTTGCAGCACCCTATTCCACCCATGGTGTGACAGGTTTCTGCGCTGTGCAGGGCATTTCTCTGCATCTGGGAGTCCAAGGGAAAGTAAAATTGTTGTCGCAGAGAGCAGCAACAGCAGTAGGGAGCAGCAGAAGGAAGTCTTGCCCGTACTTCTTCTACAAGACAACTAGAGACTTGTCAGCAAGCGGCTGAGCAGCATCTACGTTCCACTTGCAGTCTGAAAGTTTCCCGTGCCAGATACCTGTTCAACACCTTCCTTATTCGCCTGCCCGCAGCGCTCGCGCTTTCCCCCGCCCGCGCTCTGACCGGCACTCTCCCTCTGACACACATGGTTCCTTGGCCGGTTGCCAAGAGCTCCGGAAAGCAGCTTCTGCCGAAGGAGGCTCGCCTCTTGCGGTTACCTTCTCTGAGCTCCGGAGTCTTGGCTTCTGCCTTTCTTGCTCTTAATGCAAGCAGAAAGCTTTTGCACTGCGTCTGGCGAGGAGAACGTGTGACAGGACAGCACATGTTTGTGCAGCTCACCCCTGCCACTGACACAAGCACGGATTTGCAGCACCCTATTCCACCCATGGTGTGACAGGTTTCTGCGCTGTGCAGGGCATTTCTCTGCATCTGGGAGTCCAAGGGAAAGTAAAATTGTTGTCGCAGAGAGCAGCAACAGCAGTAGGGAGCAGCAGAAGGAAGTCGTGGCCGTACTTCTTCTACAAGACAACTAGAGACTTGTCAGCAAGCGGCTGAGCAGCATCTACGTTCCACTTGCAGTCTGAAAGTTTCCAGCGCCAGATACCTGTTCAACACCTTCCTTATTCGCCTGCCCGCAGCGCTCGCGCTTTCCCCCGCCCGCGCTCTGACCGGCACTCTCCCTCTGACACACATGGTTCCTTGGCCGGTTGCCAAGAGCTCCTGAAAGCAGCTTCTGCCGAAGGAGGCTCGCCTCTTGCGGTTACCTTCTCTGAGCTCCGGAGTCCTGGCTTCTTCCTTTCTTGCTCTTAATGCAAGCAGAAAGCTTTTGCACTGCGTCTGGCGAGGAGAACGTGTGACAGGACAGCACATGTTTGTGCAGCTCACCCCTGCCACTGACACAAGCACGGATTTGCAGCACCCTATTCCACCCTTAGTGTGACAGGTTTCTGCGCTGTGCAGGGCATTTCTCTGCATCTGGGAGTCCAAGGGAAAGTAAAATTGTTGCCGCAGAGAGCAGCAACAGCAGTAGGGAGCAGCAGAAGGAAGTCGTTTCAGTACTTCTTCCACACGACATCTAGCAACTAATCAGCAAGCGTGCGACCGGCAGCGATGTGCCACTTGCAATCTGAAAGTTTCCCGTGCCACATGCCTGTTCAACACCTTCCTTATTCGCCTGCCCGCAGCGCTCGCGCTTTCCCCCGCCCGCGCTCTGACCGGCACTCTCCCTCTGACACACATGGTTCCTTGGCCGCTTGCCAAGAGCTCCGGAAAGCAGCTTCTGCCGAAGGAGGCTCGCCTCTTGCGGTTACCTTCTCTGAGCTCCGGAGTCCTGGCTTCTGCCTTTCTTGCTCTTAATGCAAGCAGAAAGCTTTTGCACTGCGTCTGGCGAGGAGAACGTGTGACAGGACAGCACATGTTTGTGCAGCTCACCCCTGCCACTGACACAAGCACGGATTTGCAGCACCCTATTCCACCCTTAGTGTGACAGGTTTCTGCGCTGTGCAGGGCATTTCTCTGCATCTGGGAGTCCAAGGGAAAGTAAAATTGTTGTCGCAGAGAGCAGCAACAGCAGTAGGGAGCAGCAGAAGGAAGTCGTGGCCGTACTTCTTCTACAAGACAACTAGAGACTTGTCAGCAAGCGGCTGAGCAGCATCTACGTTCCACTTGCAGTCTGAAAGTTTCCAGTGCCACATGCCTGTTCAACACCTTCCTTATTCGCCTGCCCGCAGCGCTCGCGCTTTCCCCCGCCCGCGCTCTGACCGGCACTCTCCCTCTGACACACATGGTTCCTTGGCCGGTTGCCAAGAGCTCCGGAAAGCAGCTTCTGCCGAAGGAGGCTCGCCTCTTGCGGTTACCTTCTCTGAGCTCCGGAGTCCTGGCTTCTGCCTTTCTTGCTCTTAATGCAAGCAGAAAGCTTTTGCACTGCGTCTGGCGAGGAGAACGTGTGACAGGACAGCACATGTTTGTGCAGCTCACCCCTGCCACTGACACAAGCACGGATTTGCAGCACCCTATTCCACCCATGGTGTGACAGGTTTCTGCGCTGTGCAGGGCATTTCTCTGCATCTGGGAGTCCAAGGGAAAGTAAAATTGTTGTCGCAGAGAGCAGCAACAGCAGTAGGGAGCAGCAGAAGGAAGTCGTGGCCGTACTTCTTCTACAAGACAACTAGAGACTTGTCAGCAAGCGGCTGAGCAGCATCTACGTTCCACTTGCAGTCTGAAAGTTTCCAGTGCCACATGCCTGTTCAACACCTTCCTTATTCGCCTGCCCGCAGCGCTCGCGCTTTCCCCCGCCCGCGCTCTGACCGGCACTCTCCCTCTGACACACATGGTTCCTTGGCCGGTTGCCAAGAGCTCCGGAAAGCAGCTTCTGCCGAAGGAGGCTCGCCTCTTGCGGTTACCTTCTCTGAGCTCCGGAGTCCTGGCTTCTGCCTTTCTTGCTCTTAATGCAAGCAGAAAGCTTTTGCACTGCGTCTGGCGAGGAGAACGTGTGACAGGACAGCACATGTTTGTGCAGCTCACCCCTGCCACTGACACAAGCACGGATTTGCAGCACCCTATTCCACCCTTAGTGTGACAGGTTTCTGCGCTGTGCAGGGCATTTCTCTGCATCTGGGAGTCCAAGGGAAAGTAAAATTGTTGCCGCAGAGAGCAGCAACAGCAGTAGGGAGCAGCAGAAGGAAGTCGTTTCAGTACTTCTTCCACACGACATCTAGCAACTAATCAGCAAGCGTGCGAGCGGCAGCGATGTGCCACTTGCAATCTGAAAGTTTCCCGTGCCACATGCCTGTTCAACACCTTCCTTATTCGCCTGCCCGCAGCGCTCGCGCTTTCCCCCGCCCGCGCTCTGACCGGCACTCTCCCTCTGACACACATGGTTCCTTGGCCGGTTGCCAAGAGCTCCGGAAAGCAGCTTCTGCCGAAGGAGGCTCGCCTCTTGCGGTTACCTTCTCTGAGCTCCGGAGTCCTGGCTTCTGCCTTTCTTGCTCTTAATGCAAGCAGAAAGCTTTTGCACTGCGTCTGGCGAGGAGAACGTGTGACAGGACAGCACATGTTTGTGCAGCTCACCCCTGCCACTGACACAAGCACGGATTTGCAGCACCCTATTCCACCCATGGTGTGACAGGTTTCTGCGCTGTGCAGGGCATTTCTCTGCATCTGGGAGTCCAAGGGAAAGTAAAATTGTTGTCGCAGAGAGCAGCAACAGCAGTAGGGAGCAGCAGAAGGAAGTCTTGCCCGTACTTCTTCTACAAGACAACTAGAGACTTGTCAGCAAGCGGCTGAGCAGCATCTACGTTCCACTTGCAGTCTGAAAGTTTCCCGTGCCAGATACCTGTTCAACACCTTCCTTATTCGCCTGCCCGCAGCGCTCGCGCTTTCCCCCGCCCGCGCTCTGACCGGCACTCTCCCTCTGACACACATGGTTCCTTGGCCGGTTGCCAAGAGCTCCGGAAAGCACCTTCTGCCGAAGGAGGCTCGCCTCTTGCGGTTACCTTCTCTGAGCTCCGGAGTCTTGGCTTCTGCCTTTCTTGCTCTTAATGCAAGCAGAAAGCTTTTGCACTGCGTCTGGCGAGGAGAACGTGTGACAGGACAGCACATGTTTGTGCAGCTCACCCCTGCCACTGACACAAGCACGGATTTGCAGCACCCTATTCCACCCATGGTGTGACAGGTTTCTGCGCTGTGCAGGGCATTTCTCTGCATCTGGGAGTCCAAGGGAAAGTAAAATTGTTGTCGCAGAGAGCAGCAACAGCAGTAGGGAGCAGCAGAAGGAAGTCGTGGCCGTACTTCTTCTACAAGACAACTAGAGACTTGTCAGCAAGCGGCTGAGCAGCATCTACGTTCCACTTGCAGTCTGAAAGTTTCCAGCGCCAGATACCTGTTCAACACCTTCCTTATTCGCCTGCCCGCAGCGCTCGCGCTTTCCCCCGCCCGCGCTCTGACCGGCACTCTCCCTCTGACACACATGGTTCCTTGGCCGGTTGCCAAGAGCTCCTGAAAGCAGCTTCTGCCGAAGGAGGCTCGCCTCTTGCGGTTACCTTCTCTGAGCTCCGGAGTCCTGGCTTCTTCCTTTCTTGCTCTTAATGCAAGCAGAAAGCTTTTGCACTGCGTCTGGCGAGGAGAACGTGTGACAGGACAGCACATGTTTGTGCAGCTCACCCCTGCCACTGACACAAGCACGGATTTGCAGCACCCTATTCCACCCTTAGTGTGACAGGTTTCTGCGCTGTGCAGGGCATTTCTCTGCATCTGGGAGTCCAAGGGAAAGTAAAATTGTTGCCGCAGAGAGCAGCAACAGCAGTAGGGAGCAGCAGAAGGAAGTCGTTACAGTACTTCTTCCACACGACATCTAGCAACTAATCAGCAAGCGTGCGACCGGCAGCGATGTGCCACTTGCAATCTGAAAGTTTCCCGTGCCACATGCCTGTTCAACACCTTCCTTATTCGCCTGCCCGCAGCGCTCGCGCTTTCCCCCGCCCGCGCTCTGACCGGCACTCTCCCTCTGACACACATGGTTCCTTGGCCGGTTGTCAAGAGCTCCGGAAAGCAGCTTCTGCCGAAGGAGGCTCGCCTCTTGCGGTTACCTTCTCTGAGCTCCAGAGTCCTGGCTTCTGCCTTTCTTGCTCTTAATGCAAGCAGAAAGCTTTTGCACTGCGTCTGGCGAGGAGAACGTGTGACAGGACAGCACATGTTTGTGCAGCTCACCCCTGCCACTGACACAAGCACGGATTTGCAGCACCCTATTCCACCCATGGTGTGACAGGTTTCTGCGCTGTGCAGGGCATTTCTCTGCATCTGGGAGTCCAAGGGAAAGTAAAATTGTTGTCGCAGAGAGCAGCAACAGCAGTAGGGAGCAGCAGAAGGAAGTCTTGCCCGTACTTCTTCTACAAGACAACTAGAGACTTGTCAGCAAGCGGCTGAGCAGCATCTACGTTCCACTTGCAGTCTGAAAGTTTCCCGTGCCAGATACCTGTTCAACACCTTCCTTATTCGCCTGCCCGCAGCGCTCGCGCTTTCCCCCGCCCGCGCTCTGACCGGCACTCTCCCTCTGACACACATGGTTCCTTGGCCGGTTGCCAAGAGCTCCGGAAAGCAGCTTCTGCCGAAGGAGGCTCGCCTCTTGCGGTTACCTTCTCTGAGCTCCGGAGTCCTGGCTTCTGCCTTTCTTGCTCTTAATGCAAGCAGAAAGCTTTTGCACTGCGTCTGGCGAGGAGAACGTGTGACAGGACAGCACATGTTTGTGCAGCTCACCCCTGCCACTGACACAAGCACGGATTTGCAGCACCCTATTCCACCCATGGTGTGACAGGTTTCTGCGCTGTGCAGGGCATTTCTCTGCATCTGGGAGTCCAAGGGAAAGTAAAATTGTTGTCGCAGAGAGCAGCAACAGCAGTAGGGAGCAGCAGAAGGAAGTCGTGGCCGTACTTCTTCTACAAGACAACTAGAGACTTGTCAGCAAGCGGCTGAGCAGCATCTACGTTCCACTTGCAGTCTGAAAGTTTCCAGTGCCACATGCCTGTTCAACACCTTCCTTATTCGCCTGCCCGCAGCGCTCGCGCTTTCCCCCGCCCGCGCTCTGACCGGCACTCTCCCTCTGACACACATGGTTCCTTGGCCGGTTGCCAAGAGCTCCGGAAAGCAGCTTCTGCCGAAGGAGGCTCGCCTCTTGCGGTTACCTTCTCTGAGCTCCGGAGTCCTGGCTTCTGCCTTTCTTGCTCTTAATGCAAGCAGAAAGCTTTTGCACTGCGTCTGGCGAGGAGAACGTGTGACAGGACAGCACATGTTTGTGCAGCTCACCCCTGCCACTGACACAAGCACGGATTTGCAGCACCCTATTCCACCCTTAGTGTGACAGGTTTCTGCGCTGTGCAGGGCATTTCTCTGCATCTGGGAGTCCAAGGGAAAGTAAAATTGTTGTCGCAGAGAGCAGCAACAGCAGTAGGGAGCAGCAGAAGGAAGTCTTGCCCGTACTTCTTCTACAAGACAACTAGAGACTTGTCAGCAAGCGGCTGAGCAGCATCTACGTTCCACTTGCAGTCTGAAAGTTTCCAGTGCCACATGCCTGTTCAACACCTTCCTTATTCGCCTGCCCGCAGCGCTCGCGCTTTCCCCCGCCCGCGCTCTGACCGGCACTCTCCCTCTGACACACATGGTTCCTTGGCCGGTTGCCAAGAGCTCCTGAAAGCAGCTTCTGCCGAAGGAGGCTCGCCTCTTGCGGTTACCTTCTCTGAGCTCCGGAGTCCTGGCTTCTTCCTTTCTTGCTCTTAATGCAAGCAGAAAGCTTTTGCACTGCGTCTGGCGAGGAGAACGTGTGACAGGACAGCACATGTTTGTGCAGCTCACCCCTGCCACTGACACAAGCACGGATTTGCAGCACCCTATTCCACCCTTAGTGTGACAGGTTTCTGCGCTGTGCAGGGCATTTCTCTGCATCTGGGAGTCCAAGGGAAAGTAAAATTGTTGCCGCAGAGAGCAGCAACAGCAGTAGGGAGCAGCAGAAGGAAGTCGTTTCAGTACTTCTTCCACACGACATCTAGCAACTAATCAGAAAGCGTGCGACCGGCAGCGATGTGCCACTTGCAATCTGAAAGTTTCCCGTGCCACATGCCTGTTCAACACCTTCCTTATTCGCCTGCCCGCAGCGCTCGCGCTTTCCCCCGCCCGCGCTCTGACCGGCACTCTCCCTCTGACACACATGGTTCCTTGGCCGGTTGCCAAGAGCTCCTGAAAGCAGCTTCTGCCGAAGGAGGCTCGCCTCTTGCGGTTACCTTCTCTGAGCTCCGGAGTCCTGGCTTCTGCCTTTCTTGCTCTTAATGCAAGCAGAAAGCTTTTGCACTGCGTCTGGCGAGGAGAACGTGTGACAGGACAGCACATGTTTGTGCAGCTCACCCCTGCCACTGACACAAGCACGGATTTGCAGCACCCTATTCCACCCTTAGTGTGACAGGTTTCTGCGCTGTGCAGGGCATTTCTCTGCATCTGGGAGTCCAAGGGAAAGTAAAATTGTTGCCGCAGAGAGCAGCAACAGCAGTAGGGAGCAGCAGAAGGAAGTCGTTTCAGTACTTCTTCCACACGACATCTAGCAACTAATCAGCAAGCGGGCGAGCGGCAGCGATGTGCCACTTGCAATCTGAAAGTTTCCCGTGCCACATGCCTGTTCAACACCTTCCTTATTCGCCTGCCCGCAGCGCTCGCGCTTTCCCCCGCCCGCGCTCTGACCGGCACTCTCCCTCTGACACACATGGTTCCTTGGCCGCTTGCCAAGAGCTCCGGAAAGCAGCTTCTGCCGAAGGAGGCTCGCCTCTTGCGGTTACCTTCTCTGAGCTCCGGAGTCCTGGCTTCTGCCTTTCTTGCTCTTAATGCAAGCAGAAAGCTTTTGCACTGCGTCTGGCGAGGAGAACGTGTGACAGGACAGCACATGTTTGTGCAGCTCACCCCTGCCACTGACACAAGCACGGATTTGCAGCACCCTATTCCACCCATGGTGTGACAGGTTTCTGCGCTGTGCAGGGCATTTCTCTGCATCTGGGAGTCCAAGGGAAAGTAAAATTGTTGTCGCAGAGAGCAGCAACAGCAGTAGGGAGCAGCAGAAGGAAGTCGTGGCCGTACTTCTTCTACAAGACAACTAGAGACTTGTCAGCAAGCGGCTGAGCAGCATCTACGTTCCACTTGCAGTCTGAAAGTTTCCAGTGCCACATGCCTGTTCAACACCTTCCTTATTCGCCTGCCCGCAGCGCTCGCGCTTTCCCCCGCCCGCGCTCTGACCGGCACTCTCCCTCTGACACACATGGTTCCTTGGCCGCTTGCCAAGAGCTCCGGAAAGCAGCTTCTGCCGAAGGAGGCTCGCCTCTTGCGGTTACCTTCTCTGAGCTCCGGAGTCCTGGCTTCTGCCTTTCTTGCTCTTAATGCAAGCAGAAAGCTTTTGCACTGCGTCTGGCGAGGAGAACGTGTGACAGGACAGCACATGTTTGTGCAGCTCACCCCTGCCACTGACACAAGCACGGATTTGCAGCACCCTATTCCACCCTTAGTGTGACAGGTTTCTGCGCTGTGCAGGGCATTTCTCTGCATCTGGGAGTCCAAGGGAAAGTAAAATTGTTGCCGCAGAGAGCAGCAACAGCAGTAGGGAGCAGCAGAAGGAAGTCGTTTCAGTACTTCTTCCACACGACATCTAGCAACTAATCAGCAAGCGTGCGACCGGCAGCGATGTGCCACTTGCAATCTGAAAGTTTCCCGTGCCACATGCCTGTTCAACACCTTCCTTATTCGCCTGCCCGCAGCGCTCGCGCTTTCCCCCGCCCGCGCTCTGACCGGCACTCTCCCTCTGACACACATGGTTCCTTGGCCGGTTGCCAAGAGCTCCTGAAAGCAGCTTCTGCCGAAGGAGGCTCGCCTCTTGCGGTTACCTTCTCTGAGCTCCAGAGTCCTGGCTTCTGCCTTTCTTGCTCTTAATGCAAGCAGAAAGCTTTTGCACTGCGTCTGGCGAGGAGAACGTGTGACAGGACAGCACATGTTTGTGCAGCTCACCCCTGCCACTGACACAAGCACGGATTTGCAGCACCCTATTCCACCCATGGTGTGACAGGTTTCTGCGCTGTGCAGGGCATTTCTCTGCATCTGGGAGTCCAAGGGAAAGTAAAATTGTTGTCGCAGAGAGCAGCAACAGCAGTAGGGAGCAGCAGAAGGAAGTCGTGGCCGTACTTCTTCTACAAGACAACTAGAGACTTGTCAGCAAGCGGCTGAGCAGCATCTACGTTCCACTTGCAGTCTGAAAGTTTCCCGTGCCAGATACCTGTTCAACACCTTCCTTATTCGCCTGCCCGCAGCGCTCGCGCTTTCCCCCGCCCGCGCTCTGACCGGCACTCTCCCTCTGACACACATGGTTCCTTGGCCGGTTGCCAAGAGCTCCGGAAAGCAGCTTCTGCCGAAGGAGGCTCGCCTCTTGCGGTTACCTTCTCTGAGCTCCGGAGTCCTGGCTTCTGCCTTTCTTGCTCTTAATGCAAGCAGAAAGCTTTTGCACTGCGTCTGGCGAGGAGAACGTGTGACAGGACAGCACATGTTTGTGCAGCTCACCCCTGCCACTGACACAAGCACGGATTTGCAGCACCCTATTCCACCCTTAGTGTGACAGGTTTCTGCGCTGTGCAGGGCATTTCTCTGCATCTGGGAGTCCAAGGGAAAGTAAAATTGTTGCCGCAGAGAGCAGCAACAGCAGTAGGGAGCAGCAGAAGGAAGTCGTTTCAGTACTTCTTCCACACGACATCTAGCAACTAATCAGCAAGCGTGCGAGCGGCAGCGATGTGCCACTTGCAATCTGAAAGTTTCCCGTGCCACATGCCTGTTCAACACCTTCCTTATTCGCCTGCCCGCAGCGCTCGCGCTTTCCCCCGCCCGCGCTCTGACCGGCACTCTCCCTCTGACACACATGGTTCCTTGGCCGGTTGCCAAGAGCTCCGGAAAGCAGCTTCTGCCGAAGGAGGCTCGCCTCTTGCGGTTACCTTCTCTGAGCTCCGGAGTCCTGGCTTCTGCCTTTCTTGCTCTTAATGCAAGCAGAAAGCTTTTGCACTGCGTCTGGCGAGGAGAACGTGTGACAGGACAGCACATGTTTGTGCAGCTCACCCCTGCCACTGACACAAGCACGGATTTGCAGCACCCTATTCCACCCTTAGTGTGACAGGTTTCTGCGCTGTGCAGGGCATTTCTCTGCATCTGGGAGTCCAAGGGAAAGTAAAATTGTTGCCGCAGAGAGCAGCAACAGCAGTAGGGAGCAGCAGAAGGAAGTCGTTTCAGTACTTCTTCCACACGACATCTAGCAACTAATCAGCAAGCGTGCGAGCGGCAGCGATGTGCCACTTGCAATCTGAAAGTTTCCCGTGCCACATGCCTGTTCAACACCTTCCTTATTCGCCTGCCCGCAGCGCTCGCGCTTTCCCCCGCCCGCGCTCTGACCGGCACTCTCCCTCTGACACACATGGTTCCTTGGCCGGTTGCCAAGAGCTCCGGAAAGCAGCTTCTGCCGAAGGAGGCTCGCCTCTTGCGGTTACCTTCTCTGAGCTCCGGAGTCCTGGCTTCTGCCTTTCTTGCTCTTAATGCAAGCAGAAAGCTTTTGCACTGCGTCTGGCGAGGAGAACGTGTGACAGGACAGCACATGTTTGTGCAGCTCACCCCTGCCACTGACACAAGCACGGATTTGCAGCACCCTATTCCACCCATGGTGTGACAGGTTTCTGCGCTGTGCAGGGCATTTCTCTGCATCTGGGAGTCCAAGGGAAAGTAAAATTGTTGTCGCAGAGAGCAGCAACAGCAGTAGGGAGCAGCAGAAGGAAGTCGTGGCCGTACTTCTTCTACAAGACAACTAGAGACTTGTCAGCAAGCGGCTGAGCAGCATCTACGTTCCACTTGCAGTCTGAAAGTTTCCCGTGCCACATGCCTGTTCAACACCTTCCTTATTCGCCTGCCCGCAGCGCTCGCGCTTTCCCCCGCCCGCGCTCTGACCGGCACTCTCCCTCTGACACACATGGTTCCTTGGCCGGTTGCCAAGAGCTCCGGAAAGCAGCTTCTGCCGAAGGAGGCTCGCCTCTTGCGGTTACCTTCTCTGAGCTCCGGAGTCCTGGCTTCTGCCTTTCTTGCTCTTAATGCAAGCAGAAAGCTTTTGCACTGCGTCTGGCGAGGAGAACGTGTGACAGGACAGCACATGTTTGTGCAGCTCACCCCTGCCACTGACACAAGCACGGATTTGCAGCACCCTATTCCACCCTTAGTGTGACAGGTTTCTGCGCTGTGCAGGGCATTTCTCTGCATCTGGGAGTCCAAGGGAAAGTAAAATTGTTGCCGCAGAGAGCAGCAACAGCAGTAAAGAGCAGCAGAAGGAAGTCGTTTCAGTACTTCTTCCACACGACATCTAGCAACTAATCAGCAAGCGTGCGAGCGGCAGCGATGTGCCACTTGCAATCTGAAAGTTTCCAGTGCCACATGCCTGTTCAACACCTTCCTTATTCGCCTGCCCGCAGCGCTCGCGCTTTCCCCCGCCCGCGCTCTGACCGGCACTCTCCCTCTGACACACATGGTTCCTTGGCCGGTTGCCAAGAGCTCCGGAAAGCAGCTTCTGCCGAAGGAGGCTCGCCTCTTGCGGTTACCTTCTCTGAGCTCCGGAGTCCTGGCTTCTGCCTTTCTTGCTCTTAATGCAAGCAGAAAGCTTTTGCACTGCGTCTGGCGAGGAGAACGTGTGACAGGACAGCACATGTTTGTGCAGCTCACCCCTGCCACTGACACAAGCACGGATTTGCAGCACCCTATTCCACCCATGGTGTGACAGGTTTCTGCGCTGTGCAGGGCATTTCTCTGCATCTGGGAGTCCAAGGGAAAGTAAAATTGTTGTCGCAGAGAGCAGCAACAGCAGTAGGGAGCAGCAGAAGGAAGTCGTGGCCGTACTTCTTCTACAAGACAACTAGAGACTTGTCAGCAAGCGGCTGAGCAGCATCTACGTTCCACTTGCAGTCTGAAAGTTTCCCGTGCCAGATACCTGTTCAACACCTTCCTTATTCGCCTGCCCGCAGCGCTCGCGCTTTCCCCCGCCCGCGCTCTGACCGGAACTCTCCCTCTGACACACATGGTTCCTTGGCCGGTTGCCAAGAGCTCCGGAAAGCAGCTTCTGCCGAAGGAGGCTCGCCTCTTGCGGTTACCTTCTCTGAGCTCCGGAGTCCTGGCTTCTGCCTTTCTTGCTCTTAATGCAAGCAGAAAGCTTTTGCACTGCGTCTGGCGAGGAGAACGTGTGACAGGACAGCACATGTTTGTGCAGCTCACCCCTGCCACTGACACAAGCACGGATTTGCAGCACCCTATTCCACCCATGGTGTGACAGGTTTCTGCGCTGTGCAGGGCATTTCTCTGCATCTGGGAGTCCAAGGGAAAGTAAAATTGTTGTCGCAGAGAGCAGCAACAGCAGTAGGGAGCAGCAGAAGGAAGTCGTGGCCGTACTTCTTCTACAAGACAACTAGAGACTTGTCAGCAAGCGGCTGAGCAGCATCTACGTTCCACTTGCAGTCTGAAAGTTTCCAGTGCCACATGCCTGTTCAACACCTTCCTTATTCGCCTGCCCGCAGCGCTCGCGCTTTCCCCTGCCCGCGCTCTGACCGGCACTCTCCCTCTGACACACATGGTTCCTTGGCCGCTTGCCAAGAGCTCCGGAAAGCAGCTTCTGCCGAAGGAGGCTCGCCTCTTGCGGTTACCTTCTCTGAGCTCCGGAGTCCTGGCTTCTTCCTTTCTTGCTCTTAATGCAAGCAGAAAGCTTTTGCACTGCGTCTGGCGAGGAGAACGTGTGACAGGACAGCACATGTTTGTGCAGCTCACCCCTGCCACTGACACAAGCACGGATTTGCAGCACCCTATTCCACCCTTAGTGTGACAGGTTTCTGCGCTGTGCAGGGCATTTCTCTGCATCTGGGAGTCCAAGGGAAAGTAAAATTGTTGCCGCAGAGAGCAGCAACAGCAGTAGGGAGCAGCAGAAGGAAGTCGTTTCAGTACTTCTTCCACACGACATCTAGCAACTAATCAGCAAGCGTGCGAGCGGCAGCGATGTGCCACTTGCAATCTGAAAGTTTCCCGTGCCACATGCCTGTTCAACACCTTCCTTATTCGCCTGCCCGCAGCGCTCGCGCTTTCCCCCGCCCGCGCTCTGACCGGCACTCTCCCTCTGACACACATGGTTCCTTGGCCGCTTGCCAAGAGCTCCGGAAAGCAGCTTCTGCCGAAGGAGGCTCGCCTCTTGCGGTTACCTTCTCTGAGCTCCGGAGTCCTGGCTTCTGCCTTTCTTGCTCTTAATGCAAGCAGAAAGCTTTTGCACTGCGTCTGGCGAGGAGAACGTGTGACAGGACAGCACATGTTTGTGCAGCTCACCCCTGCCACTGACACAAGCACGGATTTGCAGCACCCTATTCCACCCATGGTGTGACAGGTTTCTGCGCTGTGCAGGGCATTTCTCTGCATCTGGGAGTCCAAGGGAAAGTAAAATTGTTGTCGCAGAGAGCAGCAACAGCAGTAGGGAGCAGCAGAAGGAAGTCGTGGCCGTACTTCTTCTACAAGACAACTAGAGACTTGTCAGCAAGCGGCTGAGCAGCATCTACGTTCCACTTGCAGTCTGAAAGTTTCCAGTGCCACATGCCTGTTCAACACCTTCCTTATTCGCCTGCCCGCAGCGCTCGCGCTTTCCCCCGCCCGCGCTCTGACCGGCACTCTCCCTCTGACACACATGGTTCCTTGGCCGCTTGCCAAGAGCTCCGGAAAGCAGCTTCTGCCGAAGGAGGCTCGCCTCTTGCGGTTACCTTCTCTGAGCTCCGGAGTCCTGGCTTCTGCCTTTCTTGCTCTTAATGCAAGCAGAAAGCTTTTGCACTGCGTCTGGCGAGGAGAACGTGTGACAGGACAGCACATGTTTGTGCAGCTCACCCCTGCCACTGACACAAGCACGGATTTGCAGCACCCTATTCCACCCATGGTGTGACAGGTTTCTGCGCTGTGCAGGGCATTTCTCTGCATCTGGGAGTCCAAGGGAAAGTAAAATTGTTGTCGCAGAGAGCAGCAACAGCAGTAGGGAGCAGCAGAAGGAAGTCTTGCCCGTACTTCTTCTACAAGACAACTAGAGACTTGTCAGCAAGCGGCTGAGCAGCATCTACGTTCCACTTGCAGTCTGAAAGTTTCCCGTGCCAGATACCTGTTCAACACCTTCCTTATTCGCCTGCCCGCAGCGCTCGCGCTTTCCCCCGCCCGCGCTCTGACCGGCACTCTCCCTCTGACACACATGGTTCCTTGGCCGGTTGCCAAGAGCTCCGGAAAGCAGCTTCTGCCGAAGGAGGCTCGCCTCTTGCGGTTACCTTCTCTGAGCTCCGGAGTCCTGGCTTCTGCCTTTCTTGCTCTTAATGCAAGCAGAAAGCTTTTGCACTGCGTCTGGCGAGGAGAACGTGTGACAGGACAGCACATGTTTGTGCAGCTCACCCCTGCCACTGACACAAGCACGGATTTGCAGCACCCTATTCCACCCTTAGTGTGACAGGTTTCTGCGCTGTGCAGGGCATTTCTCTGCATCTGGGAGTCCAAGGGAAAGTAAAATTGTTGCCGCAGAGAGCAGCAACAGCAGTAGGGAGCAGCAGAAGGAAGTCGTTTCAGTACTTCTTCCACACGACATCTAGCAACTAATCAGCAAGCGTGCGAGCGGCAGCGATGTGCCACTTGCAATCTGAAAGTTTCCCGTGCCACATGCCTGTTCAACACCTTCCTTATTCGCCTGCCCGCAGCGCTCGCGCTTTCCCCCGCCCGCGCTCTGACCGGCACTCTCCCTCTGACACACATGGTTCCTTGGCCGGTTGCCAAGAGCTCCGGAAAGCAGCTTCTGCCGAAGGAGGCTCGCCTCTTGCGGTTACCTTCTCTGAGCTCCGGAGTCCTGGCTTCTGCCTTTCTTGCTCTTAATGCAAGCAGAAAGCTTTTGCACTGCGTCTGGCGAGGAGAACGTGTGACAGGACAGCACATGTTTGTGCAGCTCACCCCTGCCACTGACACAAGCACGGATTTGCAGCACCCTATTCCACCCTTAGTGTGACAGGTTTCTGCGCTGTGCAGGGCATTTCTCTGCATCTGGGAGTCCAAGGGAAAGTAAAATTGTTGCCGCAGAGAGCAGCAACAGCAGTAGGGAGCAGCAGAAGGAAGTCGTTTCAGTACTTCTTCCACACGACATCTAGCAACTAATCAGCAAGCGTGCGAGCGGCAGCGATGTGCCACTTGCAATCTGAAAGTTTCCCGTGCCACATGCCTGTTCAACACCTTCCTTATTCGCCTGCCCGCAGCGCTCGCGCTTTCCCCCGCCCGCGCTCTGACCGGCACTCTCCCTCTGACACACATGGTTCCTTGGCCGGTTGCCAAGAGCTCCGGAAAGCAGCTTCTGCCGAAGGAGGCTCGCCTCTTGCGGTTACCTTCTCTGAGCTCCGGAGTCCTGGCTTCTGCCTTTCTTGCTCTTAATGCAAGCAGAAAGCTTTTGCACTGCGTCTGGCGAGGAGAACGTGTGACAGGACAGCACATGTTTGTGCAGCTCACCCCTGCCACTGACACAAGCACGGATTTGCAGCACCCTATTCCACCCATGGTGTGACAGGTTTCTGCGCTGTGCAGGGCATTTCTCTGCATCTGGGAGTCCAAGGGAAAGTAAAATTGTTGTCGCAGAGAGCAGCAACAGCAGTAGGGAGCAGCAGAAGGAAGTCGTGGCCGTACTTCTTCTACAAGACAACTAGAGACTTGTCAGCAAGCGGCTGAGCAGCATCTACGTTCCACTTGCAGTCTGAAAGTTTCCCGTGCCACATGCCTGTTCAACACCTTCCTTATTCGCCTGCCCGCAGCGCTCGCGCTTTCCCCCGCCCGCGCTCTGACCGGCACTCTCCCTCTGACACACATGGTTCCTTGGCCGGTTGCCAAGAGCTCCTGAAAGCAGCTTCTGCCGAAGGAGGCTCGCCTCTTGCGGTTACCTTCTCTGAGCTCCGGAGTCCTGGCTTCTGCCTTTCTTGCTCTTAATGCAAGCAGAAAGCTTTTGCACTGCGTCTGGCGAGGAGAACGTGTGACAGGACAGCACATGTTTGTGCAGCTCACCCCTGCCACTGACACAAGCACGGATTTGCAGCACCCTATTCCACCCTTAGTGTGACAGGTTTCTGCGCTGTGCAGGGCATTTCTCTGCATCTGGGAGTCCAAGGGAAAGTAAAATTGTTGCCGCAGAGAGCAGCAACAGCAGTAAAGAGCAGCAGAAGGAAGTCGTTTCAGTACTTCTTCCACACGACATCTAGCAACTAATCAGCAAGCGTGCGAGCGGCAGCGATGTGCCACTTGCAATCTGAAAGTTTCCAGTGCCACATGCCTGTTCAACACCTTCCTTATTCGCCTGCCCGCAGCGCTCGCGCTTTCCCCCGCCCGCGCTCTGACCGGCACTCTCCCTCTGACACACATGGTTCCTTGGCCGCTTGCCAAGAGCTCCGGAAAGCAGCTTCTGCCGAAGGAGGCTCGCCTCTTGCGGTTACCTTCTCTGAGCTCCGGAGTCCTGGCTTCTGCCTTTCTTGCTCTTAATGCAAGCAGAAAGCTTTTGCACTGCGTCTGGCGAGGAGAACGTGTGACAGGACAGCACATGTTTGTGCAGCTCACCCCTGCCACTGACACAAGCACGGATTTGCAGCACCCTATTCCACCCATGGTGTGACAGGTTTCTGCGCTGTGCAGGGCATTTCTCTGCATCTGGGAGTCCAAGGGAAAGTAAAATTGTTGTCGCAGAGAGCAGCAACAGCAGTAGGGAGCAGCAGAAGGAAGTCGTGGCCGTACTTCTTCTACAAGACAACTAGAGACTTGTCAGCAAGCGGCTGAGCAGCATCTACGTTCCACTTGCAGTCTGAAAGTTTCCCGTGCCAGATACCTGTTCAACACCTTCCTTATTCGCCTGCCCGCAGCGCTCGCGCTTTCCCCCGCCCGCGCTCTGACCGGCACTCTCCCTCTGACACACATGGTTCCTTGGCCGGTTGCCAAGAGCTCCGGAAAGCAGCTTCTGCCGAAGGAGGCTCGCCTCTTGCGGTTACCTTCTCTGAGCTCCGGAGTCCTGGCTTCTGCCTTTCTTGCTCTTAATGCAAGCAGAAAGCTTTTGCACTGCGTCTGGCGAGGAGAACGTGTGACAGGACAGCACATGTTTGTGCAGCTCACCCCTGCCACTGACACAAGCACGGATTTGCAGCACCCTATTCCACCCATGGTGTGACAGGTTTCTGCGCTGTGCAGGGCATTTCTCTGCATCTGGGAGTCCAAGGGAAAGTAAAATTGTTGTCGCAGAGAGCAGCAACAGCAGTAGGGAGCAGCAGAAGGAAGTCTTGCCCGTACTTCTTCTACAAGACAACTAGAGACTTGTCAGCAAGCGGCTGAGCAGCATCTACGTTCCACTTGCAGTCTGAAAGTTTCCCGTGCCACATGCCTGTTCAACACCTTCCTTATTCGCCTGCCCGCAGCGCTCGCGCTTTCCCCCGCCCGCGCTCTGACCGGCACTCTCCCTCTGACACACATGGTTCCTTGGCCGGTTGCCAAGAGCTCCGGAAAGCAGCTTCTGCCGAAGGAGGCTCGCCTCTTGCGGTTACCTTCTCTGAGCTCCGGAGTCCTGGCTTCTGCCTTTCTTGCTCTTAATGCAAGCAGAAAGCTTTTGCACTGCGTCTGGCGAGGAGAACGTGTGACAGGACAGCACATGTTTGTGCAGCTCACCCCTGCCACTGACACAAGCACGGATTTGCAGCACCCTATTCCACCCTTAGTGTGACAGGTTTCTGCGCTGTGCAGGGCATTTCTCTGCATCTGGGAGTCCAAGGGAAAGTAAAATTGTTGCCGCAGAGAGCAGCAACAGCAGTAAAGAGCAGCAGAAGGAAGTCGTTTCAGTACTTCTTCCACACGACATCTAGCAACTAATCAGCAAGCGTGCGAGCGGCAGCGATGTGCCACTTGCAATCTGAAAGTTTCCAGTGCCACATGCCTGTTCAACACCTTCCTTATTCGCCTGCCCGCAGCGCTCGCGCTTTCCCCCGCCCGCGCTCTGACCGGCACTCTCCCTCTGACACACATGGTTCCTTGGCCGGTTGCCAAGAGCTCCGGAAAGCAGCTTCTGCCGAAGGAGGCTCGCCTCTTGCGGTTACCTTCTCTGAGCTCCGGAGTCCTGGCTTCTGCCTTTCTTGCTCTTAATGCAAGCAGAAAGCTTTTGCACTGCGTCTGGCGAGGAGAACGTGTGACAGGACAGCACATGTTTGTGCAGCTCACCCCTGCCACTGACACAAGCACGGATTTGCAGCACCCTATTCCACCCATGGTGTGACAGGTTTCTGCGCTGTGCAGGGCATTTCTCTGCATCTGGGAGTCCAAGGGAAAGTAAAATTGTTGTCGCAGAGAGCAGCAACAGCAGTAGGGAGCAGCAGAAGGAAGTCGTGGCCGTACTTCTTCTACAAGACAACTAGAGACTTGTCAGCAAGCGGCTGAGCAGCATCTACGTTCCACTTGCAGTCTGAAAGTTTCCCGTGCCAGATACCTGTTCAACACCTTCCTTATTCGCCTGCCCGCAGCGCTCGCGCTTTCCCCCGCCCGCGCTCTGACCGGAACTCTCCCTCTGACACACATGGTTCCTTGGCCGGTTGCCAAGAGCTCCGGAAAGCAGCTTCTGCCGAAGGAGGCTCGCCTCTTGCGGTTACCTTCTCTGAGCTCCGGAGTCCTGGCTTCTGCCTTTCTTGCTCTTAATGCAAGCAGAAAGCTTTTGCACTGCGTCTGGCGAGGAGAACGTGTGACAGGACAGCACATGTTTGTGCAGCTCACCCCTGCCACTGACACAAGCACGGATTTGCAGCACCCTATTCCACCCATGGTGTGACAGGTTTCTGCGCTGTGCAGGGCATTTCTCTGCATCTGGGAGTTCAAGGGAAAGTAAAATTGTTGTCGCAGAGAGCAGCAACAGCAGTAGGGAGCAGCAGAAGGAAGTCGTGGCCGTACTTCTTCTACAAGACAACTAGAGACTTGTCAGCAAGCGGCTGAGCAGCATCTACGTTCCACTTGCAGTCTGAAAGTTTCCAGTGCCACATGCCTGTTCAACACCTTCCTTATTCGCCTGCCCGCAGCGCTCGCGCTTTCCCCTGCCCGCGCTCTGACCGGCACTCTCCCTCTGACACACATGGTTCCTTGGCCGCTTGCCAAGAGCTCCGGAAAGCAGCTTCTGCCGAAGGAGGCTCGCCTCTTGCGGTTACCTTCTCTGAGCTCCGGAGTCCTGGCTTCTGCCTTTCTTGCTCTTAATGCAAGCAGAAAGCTTTTGCACTGCGTCTGGCGAGGAGAACGTGTGACAGGACAGCACATGTTTGTGCAGCTCACCCCTGCCACTGACACAAGCACGGATTTGCAGCACCCTATTCCACCCTTAGTGTGACAGGTTTCTGCGCTGTGCAGGGCATTTCTCTGCATCTGGGAGTCCAAGGGAAAGTAAAATTGTTGCCGCAGAGAGCAGCAACAGCAGTAGGGAGCAGCAGAAGGAAGTCGTTTCAGTACTTCTTCCACACGACATCTAGCAACTAATCAGAAAGCGTGCGACCGGCAGCGATGTGCCACTTGCAATCTGAAAGTTTCCCGTGCCACATGCCTGTTCAACACCTTCCTTATTCGCCTGCCCGCAGCGCTCGCGCTTTCCCCCGCCCGCGCTCTGACCGGCACTCTCCCTCTGACACACATGGTTCCTTGGCCGGTTGCCAAGAGCTCCTGAAAGCAGCTTCTGCCGAAGGAGGCTCGCCTCTTGCGGTTACCTTCTCTGAGCTCCGGAGTCCTGGCTTCTGCCTTTCTTGCTCTTAATGCAAGCAGAAAGCTTTTGCACTGCGTCTGGCGAGGAGAACGTGTGACAGGACAGCACATGTTTGTGCAGCTCACCCCTGCCACTGACACAAGCACGGATTTGCAGCACCCTATTCCACCCTTAGTGTGACAGGTTTCTGCGCTGTGCAGGGCATTTCTCTGCATCTGGGAGTCCAAGGGAAAGTAAAATTGTTGCCGCAGAGAGCAGCAACAGCAGTAGGGAGCAGCAGAAGGAAGTCGTTTCAGTACTTCTTCCACACGACATCTAGCAACTAATCAGCAAGCGTGCGAGCGGCAGCGATGTGCCACTTGCAATCTGAAAGTTTCCCGTGCCACATGCCTGTTCAACACCTTCCTTATTCGCCTGCCCGCAGCGCTCGCGCTTTCCCCCGCCCGCGCTCTGACCGGCACTCTCCCTCTGACACACATGGTTCCTTGGCCGCTTGCCAAGAGCTCCGGAAAGCAGCTTCTGCCGAAGGAGGCTCGCCTCTTGCGGTTACCTTCTCTGAGCTCCGGAGTCCTGGCTTCTGCCTTTCTTGCTCTTAATGCAAGCAGAAAGCTTTTGCACTGCGTCTGGCGAGGAGAACGTGTGACAGGACAGCACATGTTTGTGCAGCTCACCCCTGCCACTGACACAAGCACGGATTTGCAGCACCCTATTCCACCCATGGTGTGACAGGTTTCTGCGCTGTGCAGGGCATTTCTCTGCATCTGGGAGTCCAAGGGAAAGTAAAATTGTTGTCGCAGAGAGCAGCAACAGCAGTAGGGAGCAGCAGAAGGAAGTCGTGGCCGTACTTCTTCTACAAGACAACTAGAGACTTGTCAGCAAGCGGCTGAGCAGCATCTACGTTCCACTTGCAGTCTGAAAGTTTCCAGTGCCACATGCCTGTTCAACACCTTCCTTATTCGCCTGCCCGCAGCGCTCGCGCTTTCCCCCGCCCGCGCTCTGACCGGCACTCTCCCTCTGACACACATGGTTCCTTGGCCGCTTGCCAAGAGCTCCGGAAAGCAGCTTCTGCCGAAGGAGGCTCGCCTCTTGCGGTTACCTTCTCTGAGCTCCGGAGTCCTGGCTTCTGCCTTTCTTGCTCTTAATGCAAGCAGAAAGCTTTTGCACTGCGTCTGGCGAGGAGAACGTGTGACAGGACAGCACATGTTTGTGCAGCTCACCCCTGCCACTGACACAAGCACGGATTTGCAGCACCCTATTCCACCCATGGTGTGACAGGTTTCTGCGCTGTGCAGGGCATTTCTCTGCATCTGGGAGTCCAAGGGAAAGTAAAATTGTTGTCGCAGAGAGCAGCAACAGCAGTAGGGAGCAGCAGAAGGAAGTCTTGCCCGTACTTCTTCTACAAGACAACTAGAGACTTGTCAGCAAGCGGCTGAGCAGCATCTACGTTCCACTTGCAGTCTGAAAGTTTCCCGTGCCAGATACCTGTTCAACACCTTCCTTATTCGCCTGCCCGCAGCGCTCGCGCTTTCCCCCGCCCGCGCTCTGACCGGCACTCTCCCTCTGACACACATGGTTCCTTGGCCGGTTGCCAAGAGCTCCGGAAAGCAGCTTCTGCCGAAGGAGGCTCGCCTCTTGCGGTTACCTTCTCTGAGCTCCGGAGTCCTGGCTTCTGCCTTTCTTGCTCTTAATGCAAGCAGAAAGCTTTTGCACTGCGTCTGGCGAGGAGAACGTGTGACAGGACAGCACATGTTTGTGCAGCTCACCCCTGCCACTGACACAAGCACGGATTTGCAGCACCCTATTCCACCCTTAGTGTGACAGGTTTCTGCGCTGTGCAGGGCATTTCTCTGCATCTGGGAGTCCAAGGGAAAGTAAAATTGTTGCCGCAGAGAGCAGCAACAGCAGTAAAGAGCAGCAGAAGGAAGTCGTTTCAGTACTTCTTCCACACGACATCTAGCAACTAATCAGCAAGCGTGCGAGCGGCAGCGATGTGCCACTTGCAATCTGAAAGTTTCCCGTGCCACATGCCTGTTCAACACCTTCCTTATTCGCCTGCCCGCAGCGCTCGCGCTTTCCCCCGCCCGCGCTCTGACCGGCACTCTCCCTCTGACACACATGGTTCCTTGGCCGGTTGCCAAGAGCTCCGGAAAGCAGCTTCTGCCGAAGGAGGCTCGCCTCTTGCGGTTACCTTCTCTGAGCTCCGGAGTCCTGGCTTCTGCCTTTCTTGCTCTTAATGCAAGCAGAAAGCTTTTGCACTGCGTCTGGCGAGGAGAACGTGTGACAGGACAGCACATGTTTGTGCAGCTCACCCCTGCCACTGACACAAGCACGGATTTGCAGCACCCTATTCCACCCTTAGTGTGACAGGTTTCTGCGCTGTGCAGGGCATTTCTCTGCATCTGGGAGTCCAAGGGAAAGTAAAATTGTTGCCGCAGAGAGCAGCAACAGCAGTAGGGAGCAGCAGAAGGAAGTCGTTTCAGTACTTCTTCCACACGACATCTAGCAACTAATCAGCAAGCGTGCGAGCGGCAGCGATGTGCCACTTGCAATCTGAAAGTTTCCCGTGCCACATGCCTGTTCAACACCTTCCTTATTCGCCTGCCCGCAGCGCTCGCGCTTTCCCCCGCCCGCGCTCTGACCGGCACTCTCCCTCTGACACACATGGTTCCTTGGCCGGTTGCCAAGAGCTCCGGAAAGCAGCTTCTGCCGAAGGAGGCTCGCCTCTTGCGGTTACCTTCTCTGAGCTCCGGAGTCCTGGCTTCTGCCTTTCTTGCTCTTAATGCAAGCAGAAAGCTTTTGCACTGCGTCTGGCGAGGAGAACGTGTGACAGGACAGCACATGTTTGTGCAGCTCACCCCTGCCACTGACACAAGCACGGATTTGCAGCACCCTATTCCACCCATGGTGTGACAGGTTTCTGCGCTGTGCAGGGCATTTCTCTGCATCTGGGAGTCCAAGGGAAAGTAAAATTGTTGTCGCAGAGAGCAGCAACAGCAGTAGGGAGCAGCAGAAGGAAGTCGTGGCCGTACTTCTTCTACAAGACAACTAGAGACTTGTCAGCAAGCGGCTGAGCAGCATCTACGTTCCACTTGCAGTCTGAAAGTTTCCCGTGCCACATGCCTGTTCAACACCTTCCTTATTCGCCTGCCCGCAGCGCTCGCGCTTTCCCCCGCCCGCGCTCTGACCGGCACTCTCCCTCTGACACACATGGTTCCTTGGCCGGTTGCCAAGAGCTCCTGAAAGCAGCTTCTGCCGAAGGAGGCTCGCCTCTTGCGGTTACCTTCTCTGAGCTCCGGAGTCCTGGCTTCTGCCTTTCTTGCTCTTAATGCAAGCAGAAAGCTTTTGCACTGCGTCTGGCGAGGAGAACGTGTGACAGGACAGCACATGTTTGTGCAGCTCACCCCTGCCACTGACACAAGCACGGATTTGCAGCACCCTATTCCACCCTTAGTGTGACAGGTTTCTGCGCTGTGCAGGGCATTTCTCTGCATCTGGGAGTCCAAGGGAAAGTAAAATTGTTGCCGCAGAGAGCAGCAACAGCAGTAAAGAGCAGCAGAAGGAAGTCGTTTCAGTACTTCTTCCACACGACATCTAGCAACTAATCAGCAAGCGTGCGAGCGGCAGCGATGTGCCACTTGCAATCTGAAAGTTTCCAGTGCCACATGCCTGTTCAACACCTTCCTTATTCGCCTGCCCGCAGCGCTCGCGCTTTCCCCCGCCCGCGCTCTGACCGGCACTCTCCCTCTGACACACATGGTTCCTTGGCCGGTTGCCAAGAGCTCCGGAAAGCAGCTTCTGCCGAAGGAGGCTCGCCTCTTGCGGTTACCTTCTCTGAGCTCCGGAGTCCTGGCTTCTGCCTTTCTTGCTCTTAATGCAAGCAGAAAGCTTTTGCACTGCGTCTGGCGAGGAGAACGTGTGACAGGACAGCACATGTTTGTGCAGCTCACCCCTGCCACTGACACAAGCACGGATTTGCAGCACCCTATTCCACCCATGGTGTGACAGGTTTCTGCGCTGTGCAGGGCATTTCTCTGCATCTGGGAGTCCAAGGGAAAGTAAAATTGTTGTCGCAGAGAGCAGCAACAGCAGTAGGGAGCAGCAGAAGGAAGTCGTGGCCGTACTTCTTCTACAAGACAACTAGAGACTTGTCAGCAAGCGGCTGAGCAGCATCTACGTTCCACTTGCAGTCTGAAAGTTTCCCGTGCCAGATACCTGTTCAACACCTTCCTTATTCGCCTGCCCGCAGCGCTCGCGCTTTCCCCCGCCCGCGCTCTGACCGGCACTCTCCCTCTGACACACATGGTTCCTTGGCCGGTTGCCAAGAGCTCCGGAAAGCAGCTTCTGCCGAAGGAGGCTCGCCTCTTGCGGTTACCTTCTCTGAGCTCCGGAGTCCTGGCTTCTGCCTTTCTTGCTCTTAATGCAAGCAGAAAGCTTTTGCACTGCGTCTGGCGAGGAGAACGTGTGACAGGACAGCACATGTTTGTGCAGCTCACCCCTGCCACTGACACAAGCACGGATTTGCAGCACCCTATTCCACCCATGGTGTGACAGGTTTCTGCGCTGTGCAGGGCATTTCTCTGCATCTGGGAGTCCAAGGGAAAATAAAATTGTTGTCGCAGAGAGCAGCAACAGCAGTAGGGGACAGCAGAAGGAAGTCTTGCCCGTACTTCTTCTACAAGACAACTAGAGACTTGTCAGCAAGCGGCTGAGCAGCATCTACGTTCCACTTGCAGTCTGAAAGTTTCCAGTGCCACATGCCTGTTCAACACCTTCCTTATTCGCCTGCCCGCAGCGCTCGCGCTTTCCCCCGCCCGCGCTCTGACCGGCACTCTCCCTCTGACACACATGGTTCCTTGGCCGGTTGCCAAGAGCTCCGGAAAGCAGCTTCTGCCGAAGGAGGCTCGCCTCTTGCGGTTACCTTCTCTGAGCTCCGGAGTCCTGGCTTCTGCCTTTCTTGCTCTTAATGCAAGCAGAAAGCTTTTGCACTGCGTCTGGCGAGGAGAACGTGTGACAGGACAGCACATGTTTGTGCAGCTCACCCCTGCCACTGACACAAGCACGGATTTGCAGCACCCTATTCCACCCATGGTGTGACAGGTTTCTGCGCTGTGCAGGGCATTTCTCTGCATCTGGGAGTCCAAGGGAAAGTAAAATTGTTGTCGCAGAGAGCAGCAACAGCAGTAGGGAGCAGCAGAAGGAAGTCTTGCCCGTACTTCTTCTACAAGACAACTAGAGACTTGTCAGCAAGCGGCTGAGCAGCATCTACGTTCCACTTGCAGTCTGAAAGTTTCCCGTGCCACATGCCTGTTCAACACCTTCCTTATTCGCCTGCCCGCAGCGCTCGCGCTTTCCCCCGCCCGCGCTCTGACCGGCACTCTCCCTCTGACACACATGGTTCCTTGGCCGGTTGCCAAGAGCTCCTGAAAGCAGCTTCTGCCGAAGGAGGCTCGCCTCTTGCGGTTACCTTCTCTGAGCTCCGGAGTCCTGGCTTCTGCCTTTCTTGCTCTTAATGCAAGCAGAAAGCTTTTGCACTGCGTCTGGCGAGGAGAACGTGTGACAGGACAGCACATGTTTGTGCAGCTCACCCCTGCCACTGACACAAGCACGGATTTGCAGCACCCTATTCCACCCATGGTGTGACAGGTTTCTGCGCTGTGCAGGGCATTTCTCTGCATCTGGGAGTCCAAGGGAAAATAAAATTGTTGTCGCAGAGAGCAGCAACAGCAGTAGGGGGCAGCAGAAGGAAGTCTTGCCCGTACTTCTTCTACAAGACAACTAGAGACTTGTCAGCAAGCGGCTGAGCAGCATCTACGTTCCACTTGCAGTCTGAAAGTTTCCCGTGCCACATGCCTGTTCAACACCTTCCTTATTCGCCTGCCCGCAGCGCTCGCGCTTTCCCCCGCCCGCGCTCTGACCGGCACTCTCCCTCTGACACACATGGTTCCTTGGCCGGTTGCCAAGAGCTCCGGAAAGCAGCTTCTGCCGAAGGAGGCTCGCCTCTTGCGGTTACCTTCTCTGAGCTCCGGAGTCCTGGCTTCTGCCTTTCTTGCTCTTAATGCAAGCAGAAAGCTTTTGCACTGCGTCTGGCGAGGAGAACGTGTGACAGGACAGCACATGTTTGTGCAGCTCACCCCTGCCACTGACACAAGCACGGATTTGCAGCACCCTATTCCACCCATGGTGTGACAGGTTTCTGCGCTGTGCAGGGCATTTCTCTGCATCTGGGAGTCCAAGGGAAAGTAAAATTGTTGTCGCAGAGAGCAGCAACAGCAGTAGGGAGCAGCAGAAGGAAGTCTTGCCCGTACTTCTTCTACAAGACAACTAGAGACTTGTCAGCAAGCGGCTGAGCAGCATCTACGTTCCACTTGCAGTCTGAAAGTTTCCCGTGCCACATGCCTGTTCAACACCTTCCTTATTCGCCTGCCCGCAGCGCTCGCGCTTTCCCCCGCCCGCGCTCTGACCGGCACTCTCCCTCTGACACACATGGTTCCTTGGCTGGTTGCCAAGAGCTCCGGAAAGCAGCTTCTGCCGAAGGAGGCTCGCCTCTTGCGGTTACCTTCTCTGAGCTCCGGAGTCCTGGCTTCTGCCTTTCTTGCTCTTAATGCAAGCAGAAAGCTTTTGCACTGCGTCTGGCGAGGAGAACGTGTGACAGGACAGCACATGTTTGTGCAGCTCACCCCTGCCACTGACACAAGCACGGATTTGCAGCACCCTATTCCACCCATGGTGTGACAGGTTTCTGCGCTGTGCAGGGCATTTCTCTGCATCTGGGAGTCCAAGGGAAAGTAAAATTGTTGTCGCAGAGAGCAGCAACAGCAGTAGGGAGCAGCAGAAGGAAGTCTTGCCCGTACTTCTTCCACACGACATCTAGCAACTAATCAGCAAGCGTGCGAGCGGCAGCGATGTGCCACTTGCAATCTGAAAGTTTCCCGTGCCACATGCCTGTTCAACACCTTCCTTATTCGCCTGCCCGCAGCGCTCGCGCTTTCCCCCGCCCGCGCTCTGACCGGCACTCTCCCTCTGACACACATGGTTCCTTGGCCGGTTGCCAAGAGCTCCGGAAAGCAGCTTCTGCCGAAGGAGGCTCGCCTCTTGCGGTTACCTTCTCTGAGCTCCGGAGTCCTGGCTTCTGCCTTTCTTGCTCTTAATGCAAGCAGAAAGCTTTTGCACTGCGTCTGGCGAGGAGAACGTGTGACAGGACAGCACATGTTTGTGCAGCTCACCCCTGCCACTGACACAAGCACGGATTTGCAGCACCCTATTCCACCCTTAGTGTGACAGGTTTCTGCGCTGTGCAGGGCATTTCTCTGCATCTGGGAGTCCAAGGGAAAGTAAAATTGTTGCCGCAGAGAGCAGCAACAGCAGTAGGGAGCAGCAGAAGGAAGTCGTTTCAGTACTTCTTCCACACGACATCTAGCAACTAATCAGCAAGCGTGCGAGCGGCAGCGATGTGCCACTTGCAATCTGAAAGTTTCCCGTGCCACATGCCTGTTCAACACCTTCCTTATTCGCCTGCCCGCAGCGCTCGCGCTTTCCCCCGCCCGCGCTCTGACCGGCACTCTCCCTCTGACACACATGGTTCCTTGGCCGGTTGCCAAGAGCTCCGGAAAGCAGCTTCTGCCGAAGGAGGCTCGCCTCTTGCGGTTACCTTCTCTGAGCTCCGGAGTCCTGGCTTCTGCCTTTCTTGCTCTTAATGCAAGCAGAAAGCTTTTGCACTGCGTCTGGCGAGGAGAACGTGTGACAGGACAGCACATGTTTGTGCAGCTCACCCCTGCCACTGACACAAGCACGGATTTGCAGCACCCTATTCCACCCATGGTGTGACAGGTTTCTGCGCTGTGCAGGGCATTTCTCTGCATCTGGGAGTCCAAGGGAAAGTAAAATTGTTGTCGCAGAGAGCAGCAACAGCAGTAGGGAGCAGCAGAAGGAAGTCGTGGCCGTACTTCTTCTACAAGACAACTAGAGACTTGTCAGCAAGCGGCTGAGCAGCATCTACGTTCCACTTGCAGTCTGAAAGTTTCCCGTGCCACATGCCTGTTCAACACCTTCCTTATTCGCCTGCCCGCAGCGCTCGCGCTTTCCCCCGCCCGCGCTCTGACCGGCACTCTCCCTCTGACACACATGGTTCCTTGGCCGGTTGCCAAGAGCTCCGGAAAGCAGCTTCTGCCGAAGGAGGCTCGCCTCTTGCGGTTACCTTCTCTGAGCTCCGGAGTCCTGGCTTCTGCCTTTCTTGCTCTTAATGCAAGCAGAAAGCTTTTGCACTGCGTCTGGCGAGGAGAACGTGTGACAGGACAGCACATGTTTGTGCAGCTCACCCCTGCCACTGACACAAGCACGGATTTGCAGCACCCTATTCCACCCTTAGTGTGACAGGTTTCTGCGCTGTGCAGGGCATTTCTCTGCATCTGGGAGTCCAAGGGAAAGTAAAATTGTTGCCGCAGAGAGCAGCAACAGCAGTAAAGAGCAGCAGAAGGAAGTCGTTTCAGTACTTCTTCCACACGACATCTAGCAACTAATCAGCAAGCGTGCGAGCGGCAGCGATGTGCCACTTGCAATCTGAAAGTTTCCAGTGCCACATGCCTGTTCAACACCTTCCTTATTCGCCTGCCCGCAGCGCTCGCGCTTTCCCCCGCCCGCGCTCTGACCGGCACTCTCCCTCTGACACACATGGTTCCTTGGCCGGTTGCCAAGAGCTCCGGAAAGCAGCTTCTGCCGAAGGAGGCTCGCCTCTTGCGGTTACCTTCTCTGAGCTCCGGAGTCCTGGCTTCTGCCTTTCTTGCTCTTAATGCAAGCAGAAAGCTTTTGCACTGCGTCTGGCGAGGAGAACGTGTGACAGGACAGCACATGTTTGTGCAGCTCACCCCTGCCACTGACACAAGCACGGATTTGCAGCACCCTATTCCACCCATGGTGTGACAGGTTTCTGCGCTGTGCAGGGCATTTCTCTGCATCTGGGAGTCCAAGGGAAAGTAAAATTGTTGTCGCAGAGAGCAGCAACAGCAGTAGGGAGCAGCAGAAGGAAGTCGTGGCCGTACTTCTTCTACAAGACAACTAGAGACTTGTCAGCAAGCGGCTGAGCAGCATCTACGTTCCACTTGCAGTCTGAAAGTTTCCCGTGCCAGATACCTGTTCAACACCTTCCTTATTCGCCTGCCCGCAGCGCTCGCGCTTTCCCCCGCCCGCGCTCTGACCGGAACTCTCCCTCTGACACACATGGTTCCTTGGCCGGTTGCCAAGAGCTCCGGAAAGCAGCTTCTGCCGAAGGAGGCTCGCCTCTTGCGGTTACCTTCTCTGAGCTCCGGAGTCCTGGCTTCTGCCTTTCTTGCTCTTAATGCAAGCAGAAAGCTTTTGCACTGCGTCTGGCGAGGAGAACGTGTGACAGGACAGCACATGTTTGTGCAGCTCACCCCTGCCACTGACACAAGCACGGATTTGCAGCACCCTATTCCACCCATGGTGTGACAGGTTTCTGCGCTGTGCAGGGCATTTCTCTGCATCTGGGAGTTCAAGGGAAAGTAAAATTGTTGTCGCAGAGAGCAGCAACAGCAGTAGGGAGCAGCAGAAGGAAGTCGTGGCCGTACTTCTTCTACAAGACAACTAGAGACTTGTCAGCAAGCGGCTGAGCAGCATCTACGTTCCACTTGCAGTCTGAAAGTTTCCAGTGCCACATGCCTGTTCAACACCTTCCTTATTCGCCTGCCCGCAGCGCTCGCGCTTTCCCCTGCCCGCGCTCTGACCGGCACTCTCCCTCTGACACACATGGTTCCTTGGCCGCTTGCCAAGAGCTCCGGAAAGCAGCTTCTGCCGAAGGAGGCTCGCCTCTTGCGGTTACCTTCTCTGAGCTCCGGAGTCCTGGCTTCTGCCTTTCTTGCTCTTAATGCAAGCAGAAAGCTTTTGCACTGCGTCTGGCGAGGAGAACGTGTGACAGGACAGCACATGTTTGTGCAGCTCACCCCTGCCACTGACACAAGCACGGATTTGCAGCACCCTATTCCACCCTTAGTGTGACAGGTTTCTGCGCTGTGCAGGGCATTTCTCTGCATCTGGGAGTCCAAGGGAAAGTAAAATTGTTGCCGCAGAGAGCAGCAACAGCAGTAGGGAGCAGCAGAAGGAAGTCGTTTCAGTACTTCTTCCACACGACATCTAGCAACTAATCAGAAAGCGTGCGACCGGCAGCGATGTGCCACTTGCAATCTGAAAGTTTCCCGTGCCACATGCCTGTTCAACACCTTCCTTATTCGCCTGCCCGCAGCGCTCGCGCTTTCCCCCGCCCGCGCTCTGACCGGCACTCTCCCTCTGACACACATGGTTCCTTGGCCGGTTGCCAAGAGCTCCTGAAAGCAGCTTCTGCCGAAGGAGGCTCGCCTCTTGCGGTTACCTTCTCTGAGCTCCGGAGTCCTGGCTTCTGCCTTTCTTGCTCTTAATGCAAGCAGAAAGCTTTTGCACTGCGTCTGGCGAGGAGAACGTGTGACAGGACAGCACATGTTTGTGCAGCTCACCCCTGCCACTGACACAAGCACGGATTTGCAGCACCCTATTCCACCCTTAGTGTGACAGGTTTCTGCGCTGTGCAGGGCATTTCTCTGCATCTGGGAGTCCAAGGGAAAGTAAAATTGTTGCCGCAGAGAGCAGCAACAGCAGTAGGGAGCAGCAGAAGGAAGTCGTTTCAGTACTTCTTCCACACGACATCTAGCAACTAATCAGCAAGCGTGCGAGCGGCAGCGATGTGCCACTTGCAATCTGAAAGTTTCCCGTGCCACATGCCTGTTCAACACCTTCCTTATTCGCCTGCCCGCAGCGCTCGCGCTTTCCCCCGCCCGCGCTCTGACCGGCACTCTCCCTCTGACACACATGGTTCCTTGGCCGCTTGCCAAGAGCTCCGGAAAGCAGCTTCTGCCGAAGGAGGCTCGCCTCTTGCGGTTACCTTCTCTGAGCTCCGGAGTCCTGGCTTCTGCCTTTCTTGCTCTTAATGCAAGCAGAAAGCTTTTGCACTGCGTCTGGCGAGGAGAACGTGTGACAGGACAGCACATGTTTGTGCAGCTCACCCCTGCCACTGACACAAGCACGGATTTGCAGCACCCTATTCCACCCATGGTGTGACAGGTTTCTGCGCTGTGCAGGGCATTTCTCTGCATCTGGGAGTCCAAGGGAAAGTAAAATTGTTGTCGCAGAGAGCAGCAACAGCAGTAGGGAGCAGCAGAAGGAAGTCGTGGCCGTACTTCTTCTACAAGACAACTAGAGACTTGTCAGCAAGCGGCTGAGCAGCATCTACGTTCCACTTGCAGTCTGAAAGTTTCCAGTGCCACATGCCTGTTCAACACCTTCCTTATTCGCCTGCCCGCAGCGCTCGCGCTTTCCCCCGCCCGCGCTCTGACCGGCACTCTCCCTCTGACACACATGGTTCCTTGGCCGCTTGCCAAGAGCTCCGGAAAGCAGCTTCTGCCGAAGGAGGCTCGCCTCTTGCGGTTACCTTCTCTGAGCTCCGGAGTCCTGGCTTCTGCCTTTCTTGCTCTTAATGCAAGCAGAAAGCTTTTGCACTGCGTCTGGCGAGGAGAACGTGTGACAGGACAGCACATGTTTGTGCAGCTCACCCCTGCCACTGACACAAGCACGGATTTGCAGCACCCTATTCCACCCATGGTGTGACAGGTTTCTGCGCTGTGCAGGGCATTTCTCTGCATCTGGGAGTCCAAGGGAAAGTAAAATTGTTGTCGCAGAGAGCAGCAACAGCAGTAGGGAGCAGCAGAAGGAAGTCTTGCCCGTACTTCTTCTACAAGACAACTAGAGACTTGTCAGCAAGCGGCTGAGCAGCATCTACGTTCCACTTGCAGTCTGAAAGTTTCCCGTGCCAGATACCTGTTCAACACCTTCCTTATTCGCCTGCCCGCAGCGCTCGCGCTTTCCCCCGCCCGCGCTCTGACCGGCACTCTCCCTCTGACACACATGGTTCCTTGGCCGGTTGCCAAGAGCTCCGGAAAGCAGCTTCTGCCGAAGGAGGCTCGCCTCTTGCGGTTACCTTCTCTGAGCTCCGGAGTCCTGGCTTCTGCCTTTCTTGCTCTTAATGCAAGCAGAAAGCTTTTGCACTGCGTCTGGCGAGGAGAACGTGTGACAGGACAGCACATGTTTGTGCAGCTCACCCCTGCCACTGACACAAGCACGGATTTGCAGCACCCTATTCCACCCTTAGTGTGACAGGTTTCTGCGCTGTGCAGGGCATTTCTCTGCATCTGGGAGTCCAAGGGAAAGTAAAATTGTTGCCGCAGAGAGCAGCAACAGCAGTAAAGAGCAGCAGAAGGAAGTCGTTTCAGTACTTCTTCCACACGACATCTAGCAACTAATCAGCAAGCGTGCGAGCGGCAGCGATGTGCCACTTGCAATCTGAAAGTTTCCCGTGCCACATGCCTGTTCAACACCTTCCTTATTCGCCTGCCCGCAGCGCTCGCGCTTTCCCCCGCCCGCGCTCTGACCGGCACTCTCCCTCTGACACACATGGTTCCTTGGCCGGTTGCCAAGAGCTCCGGAAAGCAGCTTCTGCCGAAGGAGGCTCGCCTCTTGCGGTTACCTTCTCTGAGCTCCGGAGTCCTGGCTTCTGCCTTTCTTGCTCTTAATGCAAGCAGAAAGCTTTTGCACTGCGTCTGGCGAGGAGAACGTGTGACAGGACAGCACATGTTTGTGCAGCTCACCCCTGCCACTGACACAAGCACGGATTTGCAGCACCCTATTCCACCCTTAGTGTGACAGGTTTCTGCGCTGTGCAGGGCATTTCTCTGCATCTGGGAGTCCAAGGGAAAGTAAAATTGTTGCCGCAGAGAGCAGCAACAGCAGTAGGGAGCAGCAGAAGGAAGTCGTTTCAGTACTTCTTCCACACGACATCTAGCAACTAATCAGCAAGCGTGCGAGCGGCAGCGATGTGCCACTTGCAATCTGAAAGTTTCCCGTGCCACATGCCTGTTCAACACCTTCCTTATTCGCCTGCCCGCAGCGCTCGCGCTTTCCCCCGCCCGCGCTCTGACCGGCACTCTCCCTCTGACACACATGGTTCCTTGGCCGGTTGCCAAGAGCTCCGGAAAGCAGCTTCTGCCGAAGGAGGCTCGCCTCTTGCGGTTACCTTCTCTGAGCTCCGGAGTCCTGGCTTCTGCCTTTCTTGCTCTTAATGCAAGCAGAAAGCTTTTGCACTGCGTCTGGCGAGGAGAACGTGTGACAGGACAGCACATGTTTGTGCAGCTCACCCCTGCCACTGACACAAGCACGGATTTGCAGCACCCTATTCCACCCATGGTGTGACAGGTTTCTGCGCTGTGCAGGGCATTTCTCTGCATCTGGGAGTCCAAGGGAAAGTAAAATTGTTGTCGCAGAGAGCAGCAACAGCAGTAGGGAGCAGCAGAAGGAAGTCGTGGCCGTACTTCTTCTACAAGACAACTAGAGACTTGTCAGCAAGCGGCTGAGCAGCATCTACGTTCCACTTGCAGTCTGAAAGTTTCCCGTGCCACATGCCTGTTCAACACCTTCCTTATTCGCCTGCCCGCAGCGCTCGCGCTTTCCCCCGCCCGCGCTCTGACCGGCACTCTCCCTCTGACACACATGGTTCCTTGGCCGGTTGCCAAGAGCTCCTGAAAGCAGCTTCTGCCGAAGGAGGCTCGCCTCTTGCGGTTACCTTCTCTGAGCTCCGGAGTCCTGGCTTCTGCCTTTCTTGCTCTTAATGCAAGCAGAAAGCTTTTGCACTGCGTCTGGCGAGGAGAACGTGTGACAGGACAGCACATGTTTGTGCAGCTCACCCCTGCCACTGACACAAGCACGGATTTGCAGCACCCTATTCCACCCTTAGTGTGACAGGTTTCTGCGCTGTGCAGGGCATTTCTCTGCATCTGGGAGTCCAAGGGAAAGTAAAATTGTTGCCGCAGAGAGCAGCAACAGCAGTAAAGAGCAGCAGAAGGAAGTCGTTTCAGTACTTCTTCCACACGACATCTAGCAACTAATCAGCAAGCGTGCGAGCGGCAGCGATGTGCCACTTGCAATCTGAAAGTTTCCAGTGCCACATGCCTGTTCAACACCTTCCTTATTCGCCTGCCCGCAGCGCTCGCGCTTTCCCCCGCCCGCGCTCTGACCGGCACTCTCCCTCTGACACACATGGTTCCTTGGCCGGTTGCCAAGAGCTCCGGAAAGCAGCTTCTGCCGAAGGAGGCTCGCCTCTTGCGGTTACCTTCTCTGAGCTCCGGAGTCCTGGCTTCTGCCTTTCTTGCTCTTAATGCAAGCAGAAAGCTTTTGCACTGCGTCTGGCGAGGAGAACGTGTGACAGGACAGCACATGTTTGTGCAGCTCACCCCTGCCACTGACACAAGCACGGATTTGCAGCACCCTATTCCACCCATGGTGTGACAGGTTTCTGCGCTGTGCAGGGCATTTCTCTGCATCTGGGAGTCCAAGGGAAAGTAAAATTGTTGTCGCAGAGAGCAGCAACAGCAGTAGGGAGCAGCAGAAGGAAGTCTTGCCCGTACTTCTTCTACAAGACAACTAGAGACTTGTCAGCAAGCGGCTGAGCAGCATCTACGTTCCACTTGCAGTCTGAAAGTTTCCCGTGCCACATGCCTGTTCAACACCTTCCTTATTCGCCTGCCCGCAGCGCTCGCGCTTTCCCCCGCCCGCGCTCTGACCGGCACTCTCCCTCTGACACACATGGTTCCTTGGCTGGTTGCCAAGAGCTCCGGAAAGCAGCTTCTGCCGAAGGAGGCTCGCCTCTTGCGGTTACCTTCTCTGAGCTCCGGAGTCCTGGCTTCTGCCTTTCTTGCTCTTAATGCAAGCAGAAAGCTTTTGCACTGCGTCTGGCGAGGAGAACGTGTGACAGGACAGCACATGTTTGTGCAGCTCACCCCTGCCACTGACACAAGCACGGATTTGCAGCACCCTATTCCACCCATGGTGTGACAGGTTTCTGCGCTGTGCAGGGCATTTCTCTGCATCTGGGAGTCCAAGGGAAAGTAAAATTGTTGTCGCAGAGAGCAGCAACAGCAGTAGGGAGCAGCAGAAGGAAGTCTTGCCCGTACTTCTTCCACACGACATCTAGCAACTAATCAGCAAGCGTGCGAGCGGCAGCGATGTGCCACTTGCAATCTGAAAGTTTCCCGTGCCACATGCCTGTTCAACACCTTCCTTATTCGCCTGCCCGCAGCGCTCGCGCTTTCCCCCGCCCGCGCTCTGACCGGCACTCTCCCTCTGACACACATGGTTCCTTGGCCGGTTGCCAAGAGCTCCGGAAAGCAGCTTCTGCCGAAGGAGGCTCGCCTCTTGCGGTTACCTTCTCTGAGCTCCGGAGTCCTGGCTTCTGCCTTTCTTGCTCTTAATGCAAGCAGAAAGCTTTTGCACTGCGTCTGGCGAGGAGAACGTGTGACAGGACAGCACATGTTTGTGCAGCTCACCCCTGCCACTGACACAAGCACGGATTTGCAGCACCCTATTCCACCCATGGTGTGACAGGTTTCTGCGCTGTGCAGGGCATTTCTCTGCATCTGGGAGTCCAAGGGAAAGTAAAATTGTTGTCGCAGAGAGCAGCAACAGCAGTAGGGAGCAGCAGAAGGAACTCGTGGCCGTACTTCTTCTACAAGACAACTAGAGACTTGTCAGCAAGCGGCTGAGCAGCATCTACGTTCCACTTGCAGTCTGAAAGTTTCCAGTGCCACATGCCTGTTCAACACCTTCCTTATTCGCCTGCCCGCAGCGCTCACGCTTTCCCCCGCCCGCGCTCTGACCGGCACTCTCCCTCTGACACACATGGTTCCTTGGCCGGTTGCCAAGAGCTCCGGAAAGCAGCTTCTGCCGAAGGAGGCTCGCCTCTTGCGGTTACCTTCTCTGAGCTCCGGAGTCCTGGCTTCTGCCTTTCTTGCTCTTAATGCAAGCAGAAAGCTTTTGCACTGCGTCTGGCGAGGAGAACGTGTGACAGGACAGCACATGTTTGTGCAGCTCACCCCTGCCACTGACACAAGCACGGATTTGCAGCACCCTATTCCACCCATGGTGTGACAGGTTTCTGCGCTGTGCAGGGCATTTCTCTGCATCTGGGAGTCCAAGGGAAAGTAAAATTGTTGTCGCAGAGAGCAGCAACAGCAGTAGGGAGCAGCAGAAGGAACTCGTGGCCGTACTTCTTCTACAAGACAACTAGAGACTTGTCAGCAAGCGGCTGAGCAGCATCTACGTTCCACTTGCAGTCTGAAAGTTTCCAGTGCCACATGCCTGTTCAACACCTTCCTTATTCGCCTGCCCGCAGCGCTCGCGCTTTCCCCCGCCCGCGCTCTGACCGGCACTCTCCCTCTGACACACATGGTTCCTTGGCCGGTTGCCAAGAGCTCCGGAAAGCAGCTTCTGCCGAAGGAGGCTCGCCTCTTGCGGTTACCTTCTCTGAGCTCCGGAGTCCTGGCTTCTGCCTTTCTTGCTCTTAATGCAAGCAGAAAGCTTTTGCACTGCGTCTGGCGAGGAGAACGTGTGACAGGACAGCACATGTTTGTGCAGCTCACCCCTGCCACTGACACAAGCACGGATTTGCAGCACCCTATTCCACCCATGGTGTGACAGGTTTCTGCGCTGTGCAGGGCATTTCTCTGCATCTGGGAGTCCAAGGGAAAATAAAATTGTTGTCGCAGAGAGCAGCAACAGCAGTAGGGGGCAGCAGAAGGAAGTCTTGCCCGTACTTCTTCTACAAGACAACTAGAGACTTGTCAGCAAGCGGCTGAGCAGCATCTACGTTCCACTTGCAGTCTGAAAGTTTCCCGTGCCACATGCCTGTTCAACACCTTCCTTATTCGCCTGCCCGCAGCGCTCGCGCTTTCCCCCGCCCGCGCTCTGACCGGCACTCTCCCTCTGACACACATGGTTCCTTGGCCGGTTGCCAAGAGCTCCGGAAAGCAGCTTCTGCCGAAGGAGGCTCGCCTCTTGCGGTTACCTTCTCTGAGCTCCGGAGTCCTGGCTTCTGCCTTTCTTGCTCTTAATGCAAGCAGAAAGCTTTTGCACTGCGTCTGGCGAGGAGAACGTGTGACAGGACAGCACATGTTTGTGCAGCTCACCCCTGCCACTGACACAAGCACGGATTTGCAGCACCCTATTCCACCCATGGTGTGACAGGTTTCTGCGCTGTGCAGGGCATTTCTCTGCATCTGGGAGTCCAAGGGAAAGTAAAATTGTTGTCGCAGAGAGCAGCAACAGCAGTAGGGAGCAGCAGAAGGAAGTCTTGCCCGTACTTCTTCCACACGACATCTAGCAACTAATCAGCAAGCGTGCGAGCGGCAGCGATGTGCCACTTGCAATCTGAAAGTTTCCCGTGCCACATGCCTGTTCAACACCTTCCTTATTCGCCTGCCCGCAGCGCTCGCGCTTTCCCCCGCCCGCGCTCTGACCGGCACTCTCCCTCTGACACACATGGTTCCTTGGCCGGTTGCCAAGAGCTCCGGAAAGCAGCTTCTGCCGAAGGAGGCTCGCCTCTTGCGGTTACCTTCTCTGAGCTCCGGAGTCCTGGCTTCTGCCTTTCTTGCTCTTAATGCAAGCAGAAAGCTTTTGCACTGCGTCTGGCGAGGAGAACGTGTGACAGGACAGCACATGTTTGTGCAGCTCACCCCTGCCACTGACACAAGCACGGATTTGCAGCACCCTATTCCACCCATGGTGTGACAGGTTTCTGCGCTGTGCAGGGCATTTCTCTGCATCTGGGAGTCCAAGGGAAAATAAAATTGTTGTCGCAGAGAGCAGCAACAGCAGTAGGGGGCAGCAGAAGGAAGTCTTGCCCGTACTTCTTCTACAAGACAACTAGAGACTTGTCAGCAAGCGGCTGAGCAGCATCTACGTTCCACTTGCAGTCTGAAAGTTTCCCGTGCCACATGCCTGTTCAACACCTTCCTTATTCGCCTGCCCGCAGCGCTCGCGCTTTCCCCCGCCCGCGCTCTGACCGGCACTCTCCCTCTGACACACATGGTTCCTTGGCCGCTTGCCAAGAGCTCCGGAAAGCACCTTCTGCCGAAGGAGGCTCGCCTCTTGCGGTTACCTTCTCTGAGCTCCGGAGTCCTGGCTTCTGCCTTTCTTGCTCTTAATGCAAGCAGAAAGCTTTTGCACTGCGTCTGGCGAGGAGAACGTGTGACAGGACAGCACATGTTTGTGCAGCTCACCCCTGCCACTGACACAAGCACGGATTTGCAGCACCCTATTCCACCCATGGTGTGACAGGTTTCTGCGCTGTGCAGGGCATTTCTCTGCATCTGGGAGTCCAAGGGAAAATAAAATTGTTGTCGCAGAGAGCAGCAACAGCAGTAGGGGGCAGCAGAAGGAAGTCTTGCCCGTACTTCTTCTACAAGACAACTAGAGACTTGTCAGCAAGCGGCTGAGCAGCATCTACGTTCCACTTGCAGTCTGAAAGTTTCCAGTGCCACATGCCTGTTCAACACCTTCCTTATTCGCCTGCCCGCAGCGCTCGCGCTTTCCCCCGCCCGCGCTCTGACCGGCACTCTCCCTCTGACACACATGGTTCCTTGGCCGGTTGCCAAGAGCTCCGGAAAGCAGCTTCTGCCGAAGGAGGCTCGCCTCTTGCGGTTACCTTCTCTGAGCTCCGGAGTCCTGGCTTCTGCCTTTCTTGCTCTTAATGCAAGCAGAAAGCTTTTGCACTGCGTCTGGCGAGGAGAACGTGTGACAGGACAGCACATGTTTGTGCAGCTCACCCCTGCCACTGACACAAGCACGGATTTGCAGCACCCTATTCCACCCATGGTGTGACAGGTTTCTGCGCTGTGCAGGGCATTTCTCTGCATCTGGGAGTCCAAGGGAAAGTAAAATTGTTGTCGCAGAGAGCAGCAACAGCAGTAGGGAGCAGCAGAAGGAAGTCTTGCCCGTACTTCTTCTACAAGACAACTAGAGACTTGTCAGCAAGCGGCTGAGCAGCATCTACGTTCCACTTGCAGTCTGAAAGTTTCCAGTGCCACATGCCTGTTCAACACCTTCCTTATTCGCCTGCCCGCAGCGCTCGCGCTTTCCCCCGCCCGCGCTCTGACCGGCACTCTCCCTCTGACACACATGGTTCCTTGGCCGGTTGCCAAGAGCTCCTGAAAGCAGCTTCTGCCGAAGGAGGCTCGCCTCTTGCGGTTACCTTCTCTGAGCTCCGGAGTCCTGGCTTCTGCCTTTCTTGCTCTTAATGCAAGCAGAAAGCTTTTGCACTGCGTCTGGCGAGGAGAACGTGTGACAGGACAGCACATGTTTGTGCAGCTCACCCCTGCCACTGACACAAGCACGGATTTGCAGCACCCTATTCCACCCATGGTGTGACAGGTTTCTGCGCTGTGCAGGGCATTTCTCTGCATCTGGGAGTCCAAGGGAAAGTAAAATTGTTGCCGCAGAGAGCAGCAACAGCAGTAGGGAGCAGCAGAAGGAAGTCGTTTCAGTACTTCTTCCACACGACATCTAGCAACTAATCAGCAAGCGTGCGAGCGGCAGCGATGTGCCACTTGCAATCTGAAAGTTTCCCGTGCCACATGCCTGTTCAACACCTTCCTTATTCGCCTGCCCGCAGCGCTCGCGCTTTCCCCCGCCCGCGCTCTGACCGGCACTCTCCCTCTGACACACATGGTTCCTTGGCCGGTTGCCAAGAGCTCCGGAAAGCAGCTTCTGCCGAAGGAGGCTCGCCTCTTGCGGTTACCTTCTCTGAGCTCCGGAGTCCTGGCTTCTGCCTTTCTTGCTCTTAATGCAAGCAGAAAGCTTTTGCACTGCGTCTGGCGAGGAGAACGTGTGACAGGACAGCACATGTTTGTGCAGCTCACCCCTGCCACTGACACAAGCACGGATTTGCAGCACCCTATTCCACCCATGGTGTGACAGGTTTCTGCGCTGTGCAGGGCATTTCTCTGCATCTGGGAGTCCAAGGGAAAGTAAAATTGTTGTCGCAGAGAGCAGCAACAGCAGTAGGGAGCAGCAGAAGGAAGTCGTTTCAGTACTTCTTCCACACGACATCTAGCAACTAATCAGCAAGCGTGCGAGCGGCAGCGATGTGCCACTTGCAATCTGAAAGTTTCCCGTGCCACATGCCTGTTCAACACCTTCCTTATTCGCCTGCCCGCAGCGCTCGCGCTTTCCCCCGCCCGCGCTCTGACCGGCACTCTCCCTCTGACACACATGGTTCCTTGGCCGCTTGCCAAGAGCTCCGGAAAGCAGCTTCTGCCGAAGGAGGCTCGCCTCTTGCGGTTACCTTCTCTGAGCTCCGGAGTCCTGGCTTCTGCCTTTCTTGCTCTTAATGCAAGCAGAAAGCTTTTGCACTGCGTCTGGCGAGGAGAACGTGTGACAGGACAGCACATGTTTGTGCAGCTCACCCCTGCCACTGACACAAGCACGGATTTGCAGCACCCTATTCCACCCATGGTGTGACAGGTTTCTGCGCTGTGCAGGGCATTTCTCTGCATCTGGGAGTCCAAGGGAAAGTAAAATTGTTGTCGCAGAGAGCAGCAACAGCAGTAGGGAGCAGCAGAAGGAAGTCTTGCCCGTACTTCTTCTACAAGACAACTAGAGACTTGTCAGCAAGCGGCTGAGCAGCATCTACGTTCCACTTGCAGTCTGAAAGTTTCCAGTGCCACATGCCTGTTCAACACCTTCCTTATTCGCCTGCCCGCAGCGCTCGCGCTTTCCCCCGCCCGCGCTCTGACCGGCACTCTCCCTCTGACACACATGGTTCCTTGGCCGGTTGCCAAGAGCTCCGGAAAGCAGCTTCTGCCGAAGGAGGCTCGCCTCTTGCGGTTACCTTCTCTGAGCTCCGGAGTCCTGGCTTCTGCCTTTCTTGCTCTTAATGCAAGCAGAAAGCTTTTGCACTGCGTCTGGCGAGGAGAACGTGTGACAGGACAGCACATGTTTGTGCAGCTCACCCCTGCCACTGACACAAGCACGGATTTGCAGCACCCTATTCCACCCATGGTGTGACAGGTTTCTGCGCTGTGCAGGGCATTTCTCTGCATCTGGGAGTCCAAGGGAAAATAAAATTGTTGTCGCAGAGAGCAGCAACAGCAGTAGGGGGCAGCAGAAGGAAGTCTTGCCCGTACTTCTTCTACAAGACAACTAGAGACTTGTCAGCAAGCGGCTGAGCAGCATCTACGTTCCACTTGCAGTCTGAAAGTTTCCCGTGCCACATGCCTGTTCAACACCTTCCTTATTCGCCTGCCCGCAGCGCTCGCACTTTCCCCCGCCCGCGCTCTGACCGGCACTCTCCCTCTGACACACATGGTTCCTTGGCCGGTTGCCAAGAGCTCCGGAAAGCAGCTTCTGCCGAAGGAGGCTCGCCTCTTGCGGTTACCTTCTCTGAGCTCCGGAGTCCTGGCTTCTGCCTTTCTTGCTCTTAATGCAAGCAGAAAGCTTTTGCACTGCGTCTGGCGAGGAGAACGTGTGACAGGACAGCACATGTTTGTGCAGCTCACCCCTGCCACTGACATAAGCACGGATTTGCAGCACCCTATTCCACCCATGGTGTGACAGGTTTCTGCGCTGTGCAGGGCATTTCTCTGCATCTGGGAGTCCAAGGGAAAATAAAATTGTTGTCGCAGAGAGCAGCAACAGCAGTAGGGGGCAGCAGAAGGAAGTCTTGCCCGTACTTCTTCTACAAGACAACTAGAGACTTGTCAGCAAGCGGCTGAGCAGCATCTACGTTCCACTTGCAGTCTGAAAGTTTCCCGTGCCACATGCCTGTTCAACACCTTCCTTATTCGCCTGCCCGCAGCGCTCGCGCTTTCCCCCGCCCGCGCTCTGACCGGCACTCTCCCTCTGACACACATGGTTCCTTGGCCGGTTGCCAAGAGCTCCGGAAAGCAGCTTCTGCCGAAGGAGGCTCGCCTCTTGCGGTTACCTTCTCTGAGCTCCGGAGTCCTGGCTTCTGCCTTTCTTGCTCTTAATGCAAGCAGAAAGCTTTTGCACTGCGTCTGGCGAGGAGAACGTGTGACAGGACAGCACATGTTTGTGCAGCTCACCCCTGCCACTGACACAAGCACGGATTTGCAGCACCCTATTCCACCCTTAGTGTGACAGGTTTCTGCGCTGTGCAGGGCATTTCTCTGCATCTGGGAGTCCAAGGGAAAGTAAAATTGTTGCCGCAGAGAGCAGCAACAGCAGTTGGGAGCAGCAGAAGGAAGTCGTTTCAGTACTTCTTCCACACGACATCTAGCAACTAATCAGCAAGCGTGCGAGCGGCAGCGATGTGCCACTTGCAATCTGAAAGTTTCCCGTGCCACATGCCTGTTCAACACCTTCCTTATTCGCCTGCCCGCAGCGCTCGCGCTTTCCCCCGCCCGCGCTCTGACCGGCACTCTCCCTCTGACACACATGGTTCCTTGGCCGGTTGCCAAGAGCTCCGGAAAGCAGCTTCTGCCGAAGGAGGCTCGCCTCTTGCGGTTACCTTCTCTGAGCTCCGGAGTCCTGGCTTCTGCCTTTCTTGCTCTTAATGCAAGCAGAAAGCTTTTGCACTGCGTCTGGCGAGGAGAACGTGTGACAGGACAGCACATGTTTGTGCAGCTCACCCCTGCCACTGACACAAGCACGGATTTGCAGCACCCTATTCCACCCATGGTGTGACAGGTTTCTGCGCTGTGCAGGGCATTTCTCTGCATCTGGGAGTCCAAGGGAAAGTAAAATTGTTGTCGCAGAGAGCAGCAACAGCAGTAGGGAGCAGCAGAAGGAAGTCGTTTCAGTACTTCTTCCACACGACATCTAGCAACTAATCAGCAAGCGTGCGAGCGGCAGCGATGTGCCACTTGCAATCTGAAAGTTTCCCGTGCCACATGCCTGTTCAACACCTTCCTTATTCGCCTGCCCGCAGCGCTCGCGCTTTCCCCCGCCCGCGCTCTGACCGGCACTCTCCCTCTGACACACATGGTTCCTTGGCCGGTTGCCAAGAGCTCCGGAAAGCAGCTTCTGCCGAAGGAGGCTCGCCTCTTGCGGTTACCTTCTCTGAGCTCCGGAGTCCTGGCTTCTGCCTTTCTTGCTCTTAATGCAAGCAGAAAGCTTTTGCACTGCGTCTGGCGAGGAGAACGTGTGACAGGACAGCACATGTTTGTGCAGCTCACCCCTGCCACTGACACAAGCACGGATTTGCAGCACCCTATTCCACCCATGGTGTGACAGGTTTCTGCGCTGTGCAGGGCATTTCTCTGCATCTGGGAGTCCAAGGGAAAGTAAAATTGTTGTCGCAGAGAGCAGCAACAGCAGTAGGGAGCAGCAGAAGGAAGTCTTGCCCGTACTTCTTCTACAAGACAACTAGAGACTTGTCAGCAAGCGGCTGAGCAGCATCTACGTTCCACTTGCAGTCTGAAAGTTTCCAGTGCCACATGCCTGTTCAACACCTTCCTTATTCGCCTGCCCGCAGCGCTCGCGCTTTCCCCCGCCCGCGCTCTGACCGGCACTCTCCCTCTGACACACATGGTTCCTTGGCCGGTTGCCAAGAGCTCCGGAAAGCAGCTTCTGCCGAAGGAGGCTCGCCTCTTGCGGTTACCTTCTCTGAGCTCCGGAGTCCTGGCTTCTGCCTTTCTTGCTCTTAATGCAAGCAGAAAGCTTTTGCACTGCGTCTGGCGAGGAGAACGTGTGACAGGACAGCACATGTTTGTGCAGCTCACCCCTGCCACTGACACAAGCACGGATTTGCAGCACCCTATTCCACCCATGGTGTGACAGGTTTCTGCGCTGTGCAGGGCATTTCTCTGCATCTGGGAGTCCAAGGGAAAATAAAATTGTTGTCGCAGAGAGCAGCAACAGCAGTAGGGGGCAGCAGAAGGAAGTCTTGCCCGTACTTCTTCTACAAGACAACTAGAGACTTGTCAGCAAGCGGCTGAGCAGCATCTACGTTCCACTTGCAGTCTGAAAGTTTCCCGTGCCACATGCCTGTTCAACACCTTCCTTATTCGCCTGCCCGCAGCGCTCGCGCTTTCCCCCGCCCGCGCTCTGACCGGCACTCTCCCTCTGACACACATGGTTCCTTGGCCGGTTGCCAAGAGCTCCGGAAAGCAGCTTCTGCCGAAGGAGGCTCGCCTCTTGCGGTTACCTTCTCTGAGCTCCGGAGTCCTGGCTTCTGCCTTTCTTGCTCTTAATGCAAGCAGAAAGCTTTTGCACTGCGTCTGGCGAGGAGAACGTGTGACAGGACAGCACATGTTTGTGCAGCTCACCCCTGCCACTGACATAAGCACGGATTTGCAGCACCCTATTCCACCCATGGTGTGACAGGTTTCTGCGCTGTGCAGGGCATTTCTCTGCATCTGGGAGTCCAAGGGAAAATAAAATTGTTGTCGCAGAGAGCAGCAACAGCAGTAGGGGGCAGCAGAAGGAAGTCTTGCCCGTACTTCTTCTACAAGACAACTAGAGACTTGTCAGCAAGCGGCTGAGCAGCATCTACGTTCCACTTGCAGTCTGAAAGTTTCCAGTGCCACATGCCTGTTCAACACCTTCCTTATTCGCCTGCCCGCAGCGCTCGCGCTTTCCCCCGCCCGCGCTCTGACCGGCACTCTCCCTCTGACACACATGGTTCCTTGGCCGGTTGCCAAGAGCTCCGGAAAGCAGCTTCTGCCGAAGGAGGCTCGCCTCTTGCGGTTACCTTCTCTGAGCTCCGGAGTCCTGGCTTCTGCCTTTCTTGCTCTTAATGCAAGCAGAAAGCTTTTGCACTGCGTCTGGCGAGGAGAACGTGTGACAGGACAGCACATGTTTGTGCAGCTCACCCCTGCCACTGACACAAGCACGGATTTGCAGCACCCTATTCCACCCTTAGTGTGACAGGTTTCTGCGCTGTGCAGGGCATTTCTCTGCATCTGGGAGTCCAAGGGAAAGTAAAATTGTTGTCGCAGAGAGCAGCAACAGCAGTAGGGAGCAGCAGAAGGAAGTCTTGCCCGTACTTCTTCTACAAGACAACTAGAGACTTGTCAGCAAGCGGCTGAGCAGCATCTACGTTCCACTTGCAGTCTGAAAGTTTCCAGTGCCACATGCCTGTTCAACACCTTCCTTATTCGCCTGCCCGCAGCGCTCGCGCTTTCCCCCGCCCGCGCTCTGACCGGCACTCTCCCTCTGACACACATGGTTCCTTGGCCGGTTGCCAAGAGCTCCTGAAAGCAGCTTCTGCCGAAGGAGGCTCGCCTCTTGCGGTTACCTTCTCTGAGCTCCGGAGTCCTGGCTTCTGCCTTTCTTGCTCTTAATGCAAGCAGAAAGCTTTTGCACTGCGTCTGGCGAGGAGAACGTGTGACAGGACAGCACATGTTTGTGCAGCTCACCCCTGCCACTGACACAAGCACGGATTTGCAGCACCCTATTCCACCCTTAGTGTGACAGGTTTCTGCGCTGTGCAGGGCATTTCTCTGCATCTGGGAGTCCAAGGGAAAGTAAAATTGTTGCCGCAGAGAGCAGCAACAGCAGTTGGGAGCAGCAGAAGGAAGTCGTTTCAGTACTTCTTCCACACGACATCTAGCAACTAATCAGCAAGCGTGCGAGCGGCAGCGATGTGCCACTTGCAATCTGAAAGTTTCCCGTGCCACATGCCTGTTCAACACCTTCCTTATTCGCCTGCCCGCAGCGCTCGCGCTTTCCCCCGCCCGCGCTCTGACCGGCACTCTCCCTCTGACACACATGGTTCCTTGGCCGGTTGCCAAGAGCTCCGGAAAGCAGCTTCTGCCGAAGGAGGCTCGCCTCTTGCGGTTACCTTCTCTGAGCTCCGGAGTCCTGGCTTCTGCCTTTCTTGCTCTTAATGCAAGCAGAAAGCTTTTGCACTGCGTCTGGCGAGGAGAACGTGTGACAGGACAGCACATGTTTGTGCAGCTCACCCCTGCCACTGACACAAGCACGGATTTGCAGCACCCTATTCCACCCATGGTGTGACAGGTTTCTGCGCTGTGCAGGGCATTTCTCTGCATCTGGGAGTCCAAGGGAAAGTAAAATTGTTGTCGCAGAGAGCAGCAACAGCAGTAGGGAGCAGCAGAAGGAAGTCGTTTCAGTACTTCTTCCACACGACATCTAGCAACTAATCAGCAAGCGTGCGAGCGGCAGCGATGTGCCACTTGCAATCTGAAAGTTTCCCGTGCCACATGCCTGTTCAACACCTTCCTTATTCGCCTGCCCGCAGCGCTCGCGCTTTCCCCCGCCCGCGCTCTGACCGGCACTCTCCCTCTGACACACATGGTTCCTTGGCCGGTTGCCAAGAGCTCCGGAAAGCAGCTTCTGCCGAAGGAGGCTCGCCTCTTGCGGTTACCTTCTCTGAGCTCCGGAGTCCTGGCTTCTGCCTTTCTTGCTCTTAATGCAAGCAGAAAGCTTTTGCACTGCGTCTGGCGAGGAGAACGTGTGACAGGACAGCACATGTTTGTGCAGCTCACCCCTGCCACTGACACAAGCACGGATTTGCAGCACCCTATTCCACCCATGGTGTGACAGGTTTCTGCGCTGTGCAGGGCATTTCTCTGCATCTGGGAGTCCAAGGGAAAGTAAAATTGTTGTCGCAGAGAGCAGCAACAGCAGTAGGGAGCAGCAGAAGGAAGTCTTGCCCGTACTTCTTCTACAAGACAACTAGAGACTTGTCAGCAAGCGGCTGAGCAGCATCTACGTTCCACTTGCAGTCTGAAAGTTTCCAGTGCCACATGCCTGTTCAACACCTTCCTTATTCGCCTGCCCGCAGCGCTCGCGCTTTCCCCCGCCCGCGCTCTGACCGGCACTCTCCCTCTGACACACATGGTTCCTTGGCCGGTTGCCAAGAGCTCCGGAAAGCAGCTTCTGCCGAAGGAGGCTCGCCTCTTGCGGTTACCTTCTCTGAGCTCCGGAGTCCTGGCTTCTGCCTTTCTTGCTCTTAATGCAAGCAGAAAGCTTTTGCACTGCGTCTGGCGAGGAGAACGTGTGACAGGACAGCACATGTTTGTGCAGCTCACCCCTGCCACTGACACAAGCACGGATTTGCAGCACCCTATTCCACCCTTAGTGTGACAGGTTTCTGCGCTGTGCAGGGCATTTCTCTGCATCTGGGAGTCCAAGGGAAAGTAAAATTGTTGCCGCAGAGAGCAGCAACAGCAGTAGGGAGCAGCAGAAGGAAGTCGTTTCAGTACTTCTTCCACACGACATCTAGCAACTAATCAGCAAGCGTGCGAGCGGCAGCGATGTGCCACTTGCAATCTGAAAGTTTCCCGTGCCACATGCCTGTTCAACACCTTCCTTATTCGCCTGCCCGCAGCGCTCGCGCTTTCCCCCGCCCGCGCTCTGACCGGCACTCTCCCTCTGACACACATGGTTCCTTGGCCGGTTGCCAAGAGCTCCGGAAAGCAGCTTCTGCCGAAGGAGGCTCGCCTCTTGCGGTTACCTTCTCTGAGCTCCGGAGTCCTGGCTTCTGCCTTTCTTGCTCTTAATGCAAGCAGAAAGCTTTTGCACTGCGTCTGGCGAGGAGAACGTGTGACAGGACAGCACATGTTTGTGCAGCTCACCCCTGCCACTGACACAAGCACGGATTTGCAGCACCCTATTCCACCCATGGTGTGACAGGTTTCTGCGCTGTGCAGGGCATTTCTCTGCATCTGGGAGTCCAAGGGAAAGTAAAATTGTTGTCGCAGAGAGCAGCAACAGCAGTAGGGAGCAGCAGAAGGAAGTCGTGGCCGTACTTCTTCTACAAGACAACTAGAGACTTGTCAGCAAGCGGCTGAGCAGCATCTACGTTCCACTTGCAGTCTGAAAGTTTCCAGTGCCACATGCCTGTTCAACACCTTCCTTATTCGCCTGCCCGCAGCGCTCGCGCTTTCCCCCGCCCGCGCTCTGACCGGCACTCTCCCTCTGACACACATGGTTCCTTGGCCGGTTGCCAAGAGCTCCGGAAAGCAGCTTCTGCCGAAGGAGGCTCGCCTCTTGCGGTTACCTTCTCTGAGCTCCGGAGTCCTGGCTTCTGCCTTTCTTGCTCTTAATGCAAGCAGAAAGCTTTTGCACTGCGTCTGGCGAGGAGAACGTGTGACAGGACAGCACATGTTTGTGCAGCTCACCCCTGCCACTGACACAAGCACGGATTTGCAGCACCCTATTCCACCCTTAGTGTGACAGGTTTCTGCGCTGTGCAGGGCATTTCTCTGCATCTGGGAGTCCAAGGGAAAGTAAAATTGTTGCCGCAGAGAGCAGCAACAGCAGTAGGGAGCAGCAGAAGGAAGTCGTTTCAGTACTTCTTCCACACGACATCTAGCAACTAATCAGCAAGCGTGCGAGCGGCAGCGATGTGCCACTTGCAATCTGAAAGTTTCCCGTGCCACATGCCTGTTCAACACCTTCCTTATTCGCCTGCCCGCAGCGCTCGCGCTTTCCCCCGCCCGCGCTCTGACCGGCACTCTCCCTCTGACACACATGGTTCCTTGGCCGGTTGCCAAGAGCTCCGGAAAGCAGCTTCTGCCGAAGGAGGCTCGCCTCTTGCGGTTACCTTCTCTGAGCTCCGGAGTCCTGGCTTCTGCCTTTCTTGCTCTTAATGCAAGCAGAAAGCTTTTGCACTGCGTCTGGCGAGGAGAACGTGTGACAGGACAGCACATGTTTGTGCAGCTCACCCCTGCCACTGACACAAGCACGGATTTGCAGCACCCTATTCCACCCATGGTGTGACAGGTTTCTGCGCTGTGCAGGGCATTTCTCTGCATCTGGGAGTCCAAGGGAAAGTAAAATTGTTGTCGCAGAGAGCAGCAACAGCAGTAGGGAGCAGCAGAAGGAAGTCTTGCCCGTACTTCTTCTACAAGACAACTAGAGACTTGTCAGCAAGCGGCTGAGCAGCATCTACGTTCCACTTGCAGTCTGAAAGTTTCCCGTGCCAGATACCTGTTCAACACCTTCCTTATTCGCCTGCCCGCAGCGCTCGCGCTTTCCCCCGCCCGCGCTCTGACCGGCACTCTCCCTCTGACACACATGGTTCCTTGGCCGGTTGCCAAGAGCTCCGGAAAGCAGCTTCTGCCGAAGGAGGCTCGCCTCTTGCGGTTACCTTCTCTGAGCTCCGGAGTCTTGGCTTCTGCCTTTCTTGCTCTTAATGCAAGCAGAAAGCTTTTGCACTGCGTCTGGCGAGGAGAACGTGTGACAGGACAGCACATGTTTGTGCAGCTCACCCCTGCCACTGACACAAGCACGGATTTGCAGCACCCTATTCCACCCATGGTGTGACAGGTTTCTGCGCTGTGCAGGGCATTTCTCTGCATCTGGGAGTCCAAGGGAAAGTAAAATTGTTGTCGCAGAGAGCAGCAACAGCAGTAGGGAGCAGCAGAAGGAAGTCGTGGCCGTACTTCTTCTACAAGACAACTAGAGACTTGTCAGCAAGCGGCTGAGCAGCATCTACGTTCCACTTGCAGTCTGAAAGTTTCCAGCGCCAGATACCTGTTCAACACCTTCCTTATTCGCCTGCCCGCAGCGCTCGCGCTTTCCCCCGCCCGCGCTCTGACCGGCACTCTCCCTCTGACACACATGGTTCCTTGGCCGGTTGCCAAGAGCTCCTGAAAGCAGCTTCTGCCGAAGGAGGCTCGCCTCTTGCGGTTACCTTCTCTGAGCTCCGGAGTCCTGGCTTCTTCCTTTCTTGCTCTTAATGCAAGCAGAAAGCTTTTGCACTGCGTCTGGCGAGGAGAACGTGTGACAGGACAGCACATGTTTGTGCAGCTCACCCCTGCCACTGACACAAGCACGGATTTGCAGCACCCTATTCCACCCTTAGTGTGACAGGTTTCTGCGCTGTGCAGGGCATTTCTCTGCATCTGGGAGTCCAAGGGAAAGTAAAATTGTTGCCGCAGAGAGCAGCAACAGCAGTAGGGAGCAGCAGAAGGAAGTCGTTTCAGTACTTCTTCCACACGACATCTAGCAACTAATCAGCAAGCGTGCGACCGGCAGCGATGTGCCACTTGCAATCTGAAAGTTTCCCGTGCCACATGCCTGTTCAACACCTTCCTTATTCGCCTGCCCGCAGCGCTCGCGCTTTCCCCCGCCCGCGCTCTGACCGGCACTCTCCCTCTGACACACATGGTTCCTTGGCCGCTTGCCAAGAGCTCCGGAAAGCAGCTTCTGCCGAAGGAGGCTCGCCTCTTGCGGTTACCTTCTCTGAGCTCCGGAGTCCTGGCTTCTGCCTTTCTTGCTCTTAATGCAAGCAGAAAGCTTTTGCACTGCGTCTGGCGAGGAGAACGTGTGACAGGACAGCACATGTTTGTGCAGCTCACCCCTGCCACTGACACAAGCACGGATTTGCAGCACCCTATTCCACCCTTAGTGTGACAGGTTTCTGCGCTGTGCAGGGCATTTCTCTGCATCTGGGAGTCCAAGGGAAAGTAAAATTGTTGTCGCAGAGAGCAGCAACAGCAGTAGGGAGCAGCAGAAGGAAGTCGTGGCCGTACTTCTTCTACAAGACAACTAGAGACTTGTCAGCAAGCGGCTGAGCAGCATCTACGTTCCACTTGCAGTCTGAAAGTTTCCAGTGCCACATGCCTGTTCAACACCTTCCTTATTCGCCTGCCCGCAGCGCTCGCGCTTTCCCCCGCCCGCGCTCTGACCGGCACTCTCCCTCTGACACACATGGTTCCTTGGCCGGTTGCCAAGAGCTCCGGAAAGCAGCTTCTGCCGAAGGAGGCTCGCCTCTTGCGGTTACCTTCTCTGAGCTCCGGAGTCCTGGCTTCTGCCTTTCTTGCTCTTAATGCAAGCAGAAAGCTTTTGCACTGCGTCTGGCGAGGAGAACGTGTGACAGGACAGCACATGTTTGTGCAGCTCACCCCTGCCACTGACACAAGCACGGATTTGCAGCACCCTATTCCACCCATGGTGTGACAGGTTTCTGCGCTGTGCAGGGCATTTCTCTGCATCTGGGAGTCCAAGGGAAAGTAAAATTGTTGTCGCAGAGAGCAGCAACAGCAGTAGGGAGCAGCAGAAGGAAGTCGTGGCCGTACTTCTTCTACAAGACAACTAGAGACTTGTCAGCAAGCGGCTGAGCAGCATCTACGTTCCACTTGCAGTCTGAAAGTTTCCAGTGCCACATGCCTGTTCAACACCTTCCTTATTCGCCTGCCCGCAGCGCTCGCGCTTTCCCCCGCCCGCGCTCTGACCGGCACTCTCCCTCTGACACACATGGTTCCTTGGCCGGTTGCCAAGAGCTCCGGAAAGCAGCTTCTGCCGAAGGAGGCTCGCCTCTTGCGGTTACCTTCTCTGAGCTCCGGAGTCCTGGCTTCTGCCTTTCTTGCTCTTAATGCAAGCAGAAAGCTTTTGCACTGCGTCTGGCGAGGAGAACGTGTGACAGGACAGCACATGTTTGTGCAGCTCACCCCTGCCACTGACACAAGCACGGATTTGCAGCACCCTATTCCACCCTTAGTGTGACAGGTTTCTGCGCTGTGCAGGGCATTTCTCTGCATCTGGGAGTCCAAGGGAAAGTAAAATTGTTGCCGCAGAGAGCAGCAACAGCAGTAGGGAGCAGCAGAAGGAAGTCGTTTCAGTACTTCTTCCACACGACATCTAGCAACTAATCAGCAAGCGTGCGAGCGGCAGCGATGTGCCACTTGCAATCTGAAAGTTTCCCGTGCCACATGCCTGTTCAACACCTTCCTTATTCGCCTGCCCGCAGCGCTCGCGCTTTCCCCCGCCCGCGCTCTGACCGGCACTCTCCCTCTGACACACATGGTTCCTTGGCCGGTTGCCAAGAGCTCCGGAAAGCAGCTTCTGCCGAAGGAGGCTCGCCTCTTGCGGTTACCTTCTCTGAGCTCCGGAGTCCTGGCTTCTGCCTTTCTTGCTCTTAATGCAAGCAGAAAGCTTTTGCACTGCGTCTGGCGAGGAGAACGTGTGACAGGACAGCACATGTTTGTGCAGCTCACCCCTGCCACTGACACAAGCACGGATTTGCAGCACCCTATTCCACCCATGGTGTGACAGGTTTCTGCGCTGTGCAGGGCATTTCTCTGCATCTGGGAGTCCAAGGGAAAGTAAAATTGTTGTCGCAGAGAGCAGCAACAGCAGTAGGGAGCAGCAGAAGGAAGTCTTGCCCGTACTTCTTCTACAAGACAACTAGAGACTTGTCAGCAAGCGGCTGAGCAGCATCTACGTTCCACTTGCAGTCTGAAAGTTTCCCGTGCCAGATACCTGTTCAACACCTTCCTTATTCGCCTGCCCGCAGCGCTCGCGCTTTCCCCCGCCCGCGCTCTGACCGGCACTCTCCCTCTGACACACATGGTTCCTTGGCCGGTTGCCAAGAGCTCCGGAAAGCACCTTCTGCCGAAGGAGGCTCGCCTCTTGCGGTTACCTTCTCTGAGCTCCGGAGTCTTGGCTTCTGCCTTTCTTGCTCTTAATGCAAGCAGAAAGCTTTTGCACTGCGTCTGGCGAGGAGAACGTGTGACAGGACAGCACATGTTTGTGCAGCTCACCCCTGCCACTGACACAAGCACGGATTTGCAGCACCCTATTCCACCCATGGTGTGACAGGTTTCTGCGCTGTGCAGGGCATTTCTCTGCATCTGGGAGTCCAAGGGAAAGTAAAATTGTTGTCGCAGAGAGCAGCAACAGCAGTAGGGAGCAGCAGAAGGAAGTCGTGGCCGTACTTCTTCTACAAGACAACTAGAGACTTGTCAGCAAGCGGCTGAGCAGCATCTACGTTCCACTTGCAGTCTGAAAGTTTCCAGCGCCAGATACCTGTTCAACACCTTCCTTATTCGCCTGCCCGCAGCGCTCGCGCTTTCCCCCGCCCGCGCTCTGACCGGCACTCTCCCTCTGACACACATGGTTCCTTGGCCGGTTGCCAAGAGCTCCTGAAAGCAGCTTCTGCCGAAGGAGGCTCGCCTCTTGCGGTTACCTTCTCTGAGCTCCGGAGTCCTGGCTTCTTCCTTTCTTGCTCTTAATGCAAGCAGAAAGCTTTTGCACTGCGTCTGGCGAGGAGAACGTGTGACAGGACAGCACATGTTTGTGCAGCTCACCCCTGCCACTGACACAAGCACGGATTTGCAGCACCCTATTCCACCCTTAGTGTGACAGGTTTCTGCGCTGTGCAGGGCATTTCTCTGCATCTGGGAGTCCAAGGGAAAGTAAAATTGTTGCCGCAGAGAGCAGCAACAGCAGTAGGGAGCAGCAGAAGGAAGTCGTTACAGTACTTCTTCCACACGACATCTAGCAACTAATCAGCAAGCGTGCGACCGGCAGCGATGTGCCACTTGCAATCTGAAAGTTTCCCGTGCCACATGCCTGTTCAACACCTTCCTTATTCGCCTGCCCGCAGCGCTCGCGCTTTCCCCCGCCCGCGCTCTGACCGGCACTCTCCCTCTGACACACATGGTTCCTTGGCCGGTTGTCAAGAGCTCCGGAAAGCAGCTTCTGCCGAAGGAGGCTCGCCTCTTGCGGTTACCTTCTCTGAGCTCCAGAGTCCTGGCTTCTGCCTTTCTTGCTCTTAATGCAAGCAGAAAGCTTTTGCACTGCGTCTGGCGAGGAGAACGTGTGACAGGACAGCACATGTTTGTGCAGCTCACCCCTGCCACTGACACAAGCACGGATTTGCAGCACCCTATTCCACCCATGGTGTGACAGGTTTCTGCGCTGTGCAGGGCATTTCTCTGCATCTGGGAGTCCAAGGGAAAGTAAAATTGTTGTCGCAGAGAGCAGCAACAGCAGTAGGGAGCAGCAGAAGGAAGTCTTGCCCGTACTTCTTCTACAAGACAACTAGAGACTTGTCAGCAAGCGGCTGAGCAGCATCTACGTTCCACTTGCAGTCTGAAAGTTTCCCGTGCCAGATACCTGTTCAACACCTTCCTTATTCGCCTGCCCGCAGCGCTCGCGCTTTCCCCCGCCCGCGCTCTGACCGGCACTCTCCCTCTGACACACATGGTTCCTTGGCCGGTTGCCAAGAGCTCCGGAAAGCAGCTTCTGCCGAAGGAGGCTCGCCTCTTGCGGTTACCTTCTCTGAGCTCCGGAGTCCTGGCTTCTGCCTTTCTTGCTCTTAATGCAAGCAGAAAGCTTTTGCACTGCGTCTGGCGAGGAGAACGTGTGACAGGACAGCACATGTTTGTGCAGCTCACCCCTGCCACTGACACAAGCACGGATTTGCAGCACCCTATTCCACCCATGGTGTGACAGGTTTCTGCGCTGTGCAGGGCATTTCTCTGCATCTGGGAGTCCAAGGGAAAGTAAAATTGTTGTCGCAGAGAGCAGCAACAGCAGTAGGGAGCAGCAGAAGGAAGTCGTGGCCGTACTTCTTCTACAAGACAACTAGAGACTTGTCAGCAAGCGGCTGAGCAGCATCTACGTTCCACTTGCAGTCTGAAAGTTTCCAGTGCCACATGCCTGTTCAACACCTTCCTTATTCGCCTGCCCGCAGCGCTCGCGCTTTCCCCCGCCCGCGCTCTGACCGGCACTCTCCCTCTGACACACATGGTTCCTTGGCCGGTTGCCAAGAGCTCCGGAAAGCAGCTTCTGCCGAAGGAGGCTCGCCTCTTGCGGTTACCTTCTCTGAGCTCCGGAGTCCTGGCTTCTGCCTTTCTTGCTCTTAATGCAAGCAGAAAGCTTTTGCACTGCGTCTGGCGAGGAGAACGTGTGACAGGACAGCACATGTTTGTGCAGCTCACCCCTGCCACTGACACAAGCACGGATTTGCAGCACCCTATTCCACCCTTAGTGTGACAGGTTTCTGCGCTGTGCAGGGCATTTCTCTGCATCTGGGAGTCCAAGGGAAAGTAAAATTGTTGTCGCAGAGAGCAGCAACAGCAGTAGGGAGCAGCAGAAGGAAGTCTTGCCCGTACTTCTTCTACAAGACAACTAGAGACTTGTCAGCAAGCGGCTGAGCAGCATCTACGTTCCACTTGCAGTCTGAAAGTTTCCAGTGCCACATGCCTGTTCAACACCTTCCTTATTCGCCTGCCCGCAGCGCTCGCGCTTTCCCCCGCCCGCGCTCTGACCGGCACTCTCCCTCTGACACACATGGTTCCTTGGCCGCTTGCCAAGAGCTCCGGAAAGCAGCTTCTGCCGAAGGAGGCTCGCCTCTTGCGGTTACCTTCTCTGAGCTCCGGAGTCCTGGCTTCTGCCTTTCTTGCTCTTAATGCAAGCAGAAAGCTTTTGCACTGCGTCTGGCGAGGAGAACGTGTGACAGGACAGCACATGTTTGTGCAGCTCACCCCTGCCACTGACACAAGCACGGATTTGCAGCACCCTATTCCACCCATGGTGTGACAGGTTTCTGCGCTGTGCAGGGCATTTCTCTGCATCTGGGAGTCCAAGGGAAAGTAAAATTGTTGTCGCAGAGAGCAGCAACAGCAGTAGGGAGCAGCAGAAGGAAGTCGTGGCCGTACTTCTTCTACAAGACAACTAGAGACTTGTCAGCAAGCGGCTGAGCAGCATCTACGTTCCACTTGCAGTCTGAAAGTTTCCAGTGCCACATGCCTGTTCAACACCTTCCTTATTCGCCTGCCCGCAGCGCTCGCGCTTTCCCCCGCCCGCGCTCTGACCGGCACTCTCCCTCTGACACACATGGTTCCTTGGCCGCTTGCCAAGAGCTCCGGAAAGCAGCTTCTGCCGAAGGAGGCTCGCCTCTTGCGGTTACCTTCTCTGAGCTCCGGAGTCCTGGCTTCTGCCTTTCTTGCTCTTAATGCAAGCAGAAAGCTTTTGCACTGCGTCTGGCGAGGAGAACGTGTGACAGGACAGCACATGTTTGTGCAGCTCACCCCTGCCACTGACACAAGCACGGATTTGCAGCACCCTATTCCACCCTTAGTGTGACAGGTTTCTGCGCTGTGCAGGGCATTTCTCTGCATCTGGGAGTCCAAGGGAAAGTAAAATTGTTGCCGCAGAGAGCAGCAACAGCAGTAGGGAGCAGCAGAAGGAAGTCGTTTCAGTACTTCTTCCACACGACATCTAGCAACTAATCAGCAAGCGTGCGACCGGCAGCGATGTGCCACTTGCAATCTGAAAGTTTCCCGTGCCACATGCCTGTTCAACACCTTCCTTATTCGCCTGCCCGCAGCGCTCGCGCTTTCCCCCGCCCGCGCTCTGACCGGCACTCTCCCTCTGACACACATGGTTCCTTGGCCGGTTGCCAAGAGCTCCTGAAAGCAGCTTCTGCCGAAGGAGGCTCGCCTCTTGCGGTTACCTTCTCTGAGCTCCAGAGTCCTGGCTTCTGCCTTTCTTGCTCTTAATGCAAGCAGAAAGCTTTTGCACTGCGTCTGGCGAGGAGAACGTGTGACAGGACAGCACATGTTTGTGCAGCTCACCCCTGCCACTGACACAAGCACGGATTTGCAGCACCCTATTCCACCCATGGTGTGACAGGTTTCTGCGCTGTGCAGGGCATTTCTCTGCATCTGGGAGTCCAAGGGAAAGTAAAATTGTTGTCGCAGAGAGCAGCAACAGCAGTAGGGAGCAGCAGAAGGAAGTCGTGGCCGTACTTCTTCTACAAGACAACTAGAGACTTGTCAGCAAGCGGCTGAGCAGCATCTACGTTCCACTTGCAGTCTGAAAGTTTCCCGTGCCAGATACCTGTTCAACACCTTCCTTATTCGCCTGCCCGCAGCGCTCGCGCTTTCCCCCGCCCGCGCTCTGACCGGCACTCTCCCTCTGACACACATGGTTCCTTGGCCGGTTGCCAAGAGCTCCGGAAAGCAGCTTCTGCCGAAGGAGGCTCGCCTCTTGCGGTTACCTTCTCTGAGCTCCGGAGTCCTGGCTTCTGCCTTTCTTGCTCTTAATGCAAGCAGAAAGCTTTTGCACTGCGTCTGGCGAGGAGAACGTGTGACAGGACAGCACATGTTTGTGCAGCTCACCCCTGCCACTGACACAAGCACGGATTTGCAGCACCCTATTCCACCCATGGTGTGACAGGTTTCTGCGCTGTGCAGGGCATTTCTCTGCATCTGGGAGTCCAAGGGAAAGTAAAATTGTTGTCGCAGAGAGCAGCAACAGCAGTAGGGAGCAGCAGAAGGAAGTCTTGCCCGTACTTCTTCTACAAGACAACTAGAGACTTGTCAGCAAGCGGCTGAGCAGCATCTACGTTCCACTTGCAGTCTGAAAGTTTCCCGTGCCAGATACCTGTTCAACACCTTCCTTATTCGCCTGCCCGCAGCGCTCGCGCTTTCCCCCGCCCGCGCTCTGACCGGCACTCTCCCTCTGACACACATGGTTCCTTGGCCGGTTGCCAAGAGCTCCGGAAAGCAGCTTCTGCCGAAGGAGGCTCGCCTCTTGCGGTTACCTTCTCTGAGCTCCGGAGTCCTGGCTTCTGCCTTTCTTGCTCTTAATGCAAGCAGAAAGCTTTTGCACTGCGTCTGGCGAGGAGAACGTGTGACAGGACAGCACATGTTTGTGCAGCTCACCCCTGCCACTGACACAAGCACGGATTTGCAGCACCCTATTCCACCCTTAGTGTGACAGGTTTCTGCGCTGTGCAGGGCATTTCTCTGCATCTGGGAGTCCAAGGGAAAGTAAAATTGTTGCCGCAGAGAGCAGCAACAGCAGTAGGGAGCAGCAGAAGGAAGTCGTTTCAGTACTTCTTCCACACGACATCTAGCAACTAATCAGCAAGCGTGCGAGCGGCAGCGATGTGCCACTTGCAATCTGAAAGTTTCCCGTGCCACATGCCTGTTCAACACCTTCCTTATTCGCCTGCCCGCAGCGCTCGCGCTTTCCCCCGCCCGCGCTCTGACCGGCACTCTCCCTCTGACACACATGGTTCCTTGGCCGGTTGCCAAGAGCTCCGGAAAGCAGCTTCTGCCGAAGGAGGCTCGCCTCTTGCGGTTACCTTCTCTGAGCTCCGGAGTCCTGGCTTCTGCCTTTCTTGCTCTTAATGCAAGCAGAAAGCTTTTGCACTGCGTCTGGCGAGGAGAACGTGTGACAGGACAGCACATGTTTGTGCAGCTCACCCCTGCCACTGACACAAGCACGGATTTGCAGCACCCTATTCCACCCTTAGTGTGACAGGTTTCTGCGCTGTGCAGGGCATTTCTCTGCATCTGGGAGTCCAAGGGAAAGTAAAATTGTTGCCGCAGAGAGCAGCAACAGCAGTAGGGAGCAGCAGAAGGAAGTCGTTTCAGTACTTCTTCCACACGACATCTAGCAACTAATCAGCAAGCGTGCGAGCGGCAGCGATGTGCCACTTGCAATCTGAAAGTTTCCCGTGCCACATGCCTGTTCAACACCTTCCTTATTCGCCTGCCCGCAGCGCTCGCGCTTTCCCCCGCCCGCGCTCTGACCGGCACTCTCCCTCTGACACACATGGTTCCTTGGCCGGTTGCCAAGAGCTCCGGAAAGCAGCTTCTGCCGAAGGAGGCTCGCCTCTTGCGGTTACCTTCTCTGAGCTCCGGAGTCCTGGCTTCTGCCTTTCTTGCTCTTAATGCAAGCAGAAAGCTTTTGCACTGCGTCTGGCGAGGAGAACGTGTGACAGGACAGCACATGTTTGTGCAGCTCACCCCTGCCACTGACACAAGCACGGATTTGCAGCACCCTATTCCACCCATGGTGTGACAGGTTTCTGCGCTGTGCAGGGCATTTCTCTGCATCTGGGAGTCCAAGGGAAAGTAAAATTGTTGTCGCAGAGAGCAGCAACAGCAGTAGGGAGCAGCAGAAGGAAGTCGTGGCCGTACTTCTTCTACAAGACAACTAGAGACTTGTCAGCAAGCGGCTGAGCAGCATCTACGTTCCACTTGCAGTCTGAAAGTTTCCCGTGCCACATGCCTGTTCAACACCTTCCTTATTCGCCTGCCCGCAGCGCTCGCGCTTTCCCCCGCCCGCGCTCTGACCGGCACTCTCCCTCTGACACACATGGTTCCTTGGCCGGTTGCCAAGAGCTCCGGAAAGCAGCTTCTGCCGAAGGAGGCTCGCCTCTTGCGGTTACCTTCTCTGAGCTCCGGAGTCCTGGCTTCTGCCTTTCTTGCTCTTAATGCAAGCAGAAAGCTTTTGCACTGCGTCTGGCGAGGAGAACGTGTGACAGGACAGCACATGTTTGTGCAGCTCACCCCTGCCACTGACACAAGCACGGATTTGCAGCACCCTATTCCACCCTTAGTGTGACAGGTTTCTGCGCTGTGCAGGGCATTTCTCTGCATCTGGGAGTCCAAGGGAAAGTAAAATTGTTGCCGCAGAGAGCAGCAACAGCAGTAAAGAGCAGCAGAAGGAAGTCGTTTCAGTACTTCTTCCACACGACATCTAGCAACTAATCAGCAAGCGTGCGAGCGGCAGCGATGTGCCACTTGCAATCTGAAAGTTTCCAGTGCCACATGCCTGTTCAACACCTTCCTTATTCGCCTGCCCGCAGCGCTCGCGCTTTCCCCCGCCCGCGCTCTGACCGGCACTCTCCCTCTGACACACATGGTTCCTTGGCCGGTTGCCAAGAGCTCCGGAAAGCAGCTTCTGCCGAAGGAGGCTCGCCTCTTGCGGTTACCTTCTCTGAGCTCCGGAGTCCTGGCTTCTGCCTTTCTTGCTCTTAATGCAAGCAGAAAGCTTTTGCACTGCGTCTGGCGAGGAGAACGTGTGACAGGACAGCACATGTTTGTGCAGCTCACCCCTGCCACTGACACAAGCACGGATTTGCAGCACCCTATTCCACCCATGGTGTGACAGGTTTCTGCGCTGTGCAGGGCATTTCTCTGCATCTGGGAGTCCAAGGGAAAGTAAAATTGTTGTCGCAGAGAGCAGCAACAGCAGTAGGGAGCAGCAGAAGGAAGTCGTGGCCGTACTTCTTCTACAAGACAACTAGAGACTTGTCAGCAAGCGGCTGAGCAGCATCTACGTTCCACTTGCAGTCTGAAAGTTTCCCGTGCCAGATACCTGTTCAACACCTTCCTTATTCGCCTGCCCGCAGCGCTCGCGCTTTCCCCCGCCCGCGCTCTGACCGGAACTCTCCCTCTGACACACATGGTTCCTTGGCCGGTTGCCAAGAGCTCCGGAAAGCAGCTTCTGCCGAAGGAGGCTCGCCTCTTGCGGTTACCTTCTCTGAGCTCCGGAGTCCTGGCTTCTGCCTTTCTTGCTCTTAATGCAAGCAGAAAGCTTTTGCACTGCGTCTGGCGAGGAGAACGTGTGACAGGACAGCACATGTTTGTGCAGCTCACCCCTGCCACTGACACAAGCACGGATTTGCAGCACCCTATTCCACCCATGGTGTGACAGGTTTCTGCGCTGTGCAGGGCATTTCTCTGCATCTGGGAGTCCAAGGGAAAGTAAAATTGTTGTCGCAGAGAGCAGCAACAGCAGTAGGGAGCAGCAGAAGGAAGTCGTGGCCGTACTTCTTCTACAAGACAACTAGAGACTTGTCAGCAAGCGGCTGAGCAGCATCTACGTTCCACTTGCAGTCTGAAAGTTTCCAGTGCCACATGCCTGTTCAACACCTTCCTTATTCGCCTGCCCGCAGCGCTCGCGCTTTCCCCTGCCCGCGCTCTGACCGGCACTCTCCCTCTGACACACATGGTTCCTTGGCCGCTTGCCAAGAGCTCCGGAAAGCAGCTTCTGCCGAAGGAGGCTCGCCTCTTGCGGTTACCTTCTCTGAGCTCCGGAGTCCTGGCTTCTTCCTTTCTTGCTCTTAATGCAAGCAGAAAGCTTTTGCACTGCGTCTGGCGAGGAGAACGTGTGACAGGACAGCACATGTTTGTGCAGCTCACCCCTGCCACTGACACAAGCACGGATTTGCAGCACCCTATTCCACCCTTAGTGTGACAGGTTTCTGCGCTGTGCAGGGCATTTCTCTGCATCTGGGAGTCCAAGGGAAAGTAAAATTGTTGCCGCAGAGAGCAGCAACAGCAGTAGGGAGCAGCAGAAGGAAGTCGTTTCAGTACTTCTTCCACACGACATCTAGCAACTAATCAGCAAGCGTGCGAGCGGCAGCGATGTGCCACTTGCAATCTGAAAGTTTCCCGTGCCACATGCCTGTTCAACACCTTCCTTATTCGCCTGCCCGCAGCGCTCGCGCTTTCCCCCGCCCGCGCTCTGACCGGCACTCTCCCTCTGACACACATGGTTCCTTGGCCGCTTGCCAAGAGCTCCGGAAAGCAGCTTCTGCCGAAGGAGGCTCGCCTCTTGCGGTTACCTTCTCTGAGCTCCGGAGTCCTGGCTTCTGCCTTTCTTGCTCTTAATGCAAGCAGAAAGCTTTTGCACTGCGTCTGGCGAGGAGAACGTGTGACAGGACAGCACATGTTTGTGCAGCTCACCCCTGCCACTGACACAAGCACGGATTTGCAGCACCCTATTCCACCCATGGTGTGACAGGTTTCTGCGCTGTGCAGGGCATTTCTCTGCATCTGGGAGTCCAAGGGAAAGTAAAATTGTTGTCGCAGAGAGCAGCAACAGCAGTAGGGAGCAGCAGAAGGAAGTCGTGGCCGTACTTCTTCTACAAGACAACTAGAGACTTGTCAGCAAGCGGCTGAGCAGCATCTACGTTCCACTTGCAGTCTGAAAGTTTCCAGTGCCACATGCCTGTTCAACACCTTCCTTATTCGCCTGCCCGCAGCGCTCGCGCTTTCCCCCGCCCGCGCTCTGACCGGCACTCTCCCTCTGACACACATGGTTCCTTGGCCGCTTGCCAAGAGCTCCGGAAAGCAGCTTCTGCCGAAGGAGGCTCGCCTCTTGCGGTTACCTTCTCTGAGCTCCGGAGTCCTGGCTTCTGCCTTTCTTGCTCTTAATGCAAGCAGAAAGCTTTTGCACTGCGTCTGGCGAGGAGAACGTGTGACAGGACAGCACATGTTTGTGCAGCTCACCCCTGCCACTGACACAAGCACGGATTTGCAGCACCCTATTCCACCCATGGTGTGACAGGTTTCTGCGCTGTGCAGGGCATTTCTCTGCATCTGGGAGTCCAAGGGAAAGTAAAATTGTTGTCGCAGAGAGCAGCAACAGCAGTAGGGAGCAGCAGAAGGAAGTCTTGCCCGTACTTCTTCTACAAGACAACTAGAGACTTGTCAGCAAGCGGCTGAGCAGCATCTACGTTCCACTTGCAGTCTGAAAGTTTCCCGTGCCAGATACCTGTTCAACACCTTCCTTATTCGCCTGCCCGCAGCGCTCGCGCTTTCCCCCGCCCGCGCTCTGACCGGCACTCTCCCTCTGACACACATGGTTCCTTGGCCGGTTGCCAAGAGCTCCGGAAAGCAGCTTCTGCCGAAGGAGGCTCGCCTCTTGCGGTTACCTTCTCTGAGCTCCGGAGTCCTGGCTTCTGCCTTTCTTGCTCTTAATGCAAGCAGAAAGCTTTTGCACTGCGTCTGGCGAGGAGAACGTGTGACAGGACAGCACATGTTTGTGCAGCTCACCCCTGCCACTGACACAAGCACGGATTTGCAGCACCCTATTCCACCCTTAGTGTGACAGGTTTCTGCGCTGTGCAGGGCATTTCTCTGCATCTGGGAGTCCAAGGGAAAGTAAAATTGTTGCCGCAGAGAGCAGCAACAGCAGTAGGGAGCAGCAGAAGGAAGTCGTTTCAGTACTTCTTCCACACGACATCTAGCAACTAATCAGCAAGCGTGCGAGCGGCAGCGATGTGCCACTTGCAATCTGAAAGTTTCCCGTGCCACATGCCTGTTCAACACCTTCCTTATTCGCCTGCCCGCAGCGCTCGCGCTTTCCCCCGCCCGCGCTCTGACCGGCACTCTCCCTCTGACACACATGGTTCCTTGGCCGGTTGCCAAGAGCTCCGGAAAGCAGCTTCTGCCGAAGGAGGCTCGCCTCTTGCGGTTACCTTCTCTGAGCTCCGGAGTCCTGGCTTCTGCCTTTCTTGCTCTTAATGCAAGCAGAAAGCTTTTGCACTGCGTCTGGCGAGGAGAACGTGTGACAGGACAGCACATGTTTGTGCAGCTCACCCCTGCCACTGACACAAGCACGGATTTGCAGCACCCTATTCCACCCTTAGTGTGACAGGTTTCTGCGCTGTGCAGGGCATTTCTCTGCATCTGGGAGTCCAAGGGAAAGTAAAATTGTTGCCGCAGAGAGCAGCAACAGCAGTAGGGAGCAGCAGAAGGAAGTCGTTTCAGTACTTCTTCCACACGACATCTAGCAACTAATCAGCAAGCGTGCGAGCGGCAGCGATGTGCCACTTGCAATCTGAAAGTTTCCCGTGCCACATGCCTGTTCAACACCTTCCTTATTCGCCTGCCCGCAGCGCTCGCGCTTTCCCCCGCCCGCGCTCTGACCGGCACTCTCCCTCTGACACACATGGTTCCTTGGCCGGTTGCCAAGAGCTCCGGAAAGCAGCTTCTGCCGAAGGAGGCTCGCCTCTTGCGGTTACCTTCTCTGAGCTCCGGAGTCCTGGCTTCTGCCTTTCTTGCTCTTAATGCAAGCAGAAAGCTTTTGCACTGCGTCTGGCGAGGAGAACGTGTGACAGGACAGCACATGTTTGTGCAGCTCACCCCTGCCACTGACACAAGCACGGATTTGCAGCACCCTATTCCACCCATGGTGTGACAGGTTTCTGCGCTGTGCAGGGCATTTCTCTGCATCTGGGAGTCCAAGGGAAAGTAAAATTGTTGTCGCAGAGAGCAGCAACAGCAGTAGGGAGCAGCAGAAGGAAGTCGTGGCCGTACTTCTTCTACAAGACAACTAGAGACTTGTCAGCAAGCGGCTGAGCAGCATCTACGTTCCACTTGCAGTCTGAAAGTTTCCCGTGCCACATGCCTGTTCAACACCTTCCTTATTCGCCTGCCCGCAGCGCTCGCGCTTTCCCCCGCCCGCGCTCTGACCGGCACTCTCCCTCTGACACACATGGTTCCTTGGCCGGTTGCCAAGAGCTCCTGAAAGCAGCTTCTGCCGAAGGAGGCTCGCCTCTTGCGGTTACCTTCTCTGAGCTCCGGAGTCCTGGCTTCTGCCTTTCTTGCTCTTAATGCAAGCAGAAAGCTTTTGCACTGCGTCTGGCGAGGAGAACGTGTGACAGGACAGCACATGTTTGTGCAGCTCACCCCTGCCACTGACACAAGCACGGATTTGCAGCACCCTATTCCACCCTTAGTGTGACAGGTTTCTGCGCTGTGCAGGGCATTTCTCTGCATCTGGGAGTCCAAGGGAAAGTAAAATTGTTGCCGCAGAGAGCAGCAACAGCAGTAAAGAGCAGCAGAAGGAAGTCGTTTCAGTACTTCTTCCACACGACATCTAGCAACTAATCAGCAAGCGTGCGAGCGGCAGCGATGTGCCACTTGCAATCTGAAAGTTTCCAGTGCCACATGCCTGTTCAACACCTTCCTTATTCGCCTGCCCGCAGCGCTCGCGCTTTCCCCCGCCCGCGCTCTGACCGGCACTCTCCCTCTGACACACATGGTTCCTTGGCCGCTTGCCAAGAGCTCCGGAAAGCAGCTTCTGCCGAAGGAGGCTCGCCTCTTGCGGTTACCTTCTCTGAGCTCCGGAGTCCTGGCTTCTGCCTTTCTTGCTCTTAATGCAAGCAGAAAGCTTTTGCACTGCGTCTGGCGAGGAGAACGTGTGACAGGACAGCACATGTTTGTGCAGCTCACCCCTGCCACTGACACAAGCACGGATTTGCAGCACCCTATTCCACCCATGGTGTGACAGGTTTCTGCGCTGTGCAGGGCATTTCTCTGCATCTGGGAGTCCAAGGGAAAGTAAAATTGTTGTCGCAGAGAGCAGCAACAGCAGTAGGGAGCAGCAGAAGGAAGTCGTGGCCGTACTTCTTCTACAAGACAACTAGAGACTTGTCAGCAAGCGGCTGAGCAGCATCTACGTTCCACTTGCAGTCTGAAAGTTTCCCGTGCCAGATACCTGTTCAACACCTTCCTTATTCGCCTGCCCGCAGCGCTCGCGCTTTCCCCCGCCCGCGCTCTGACCGGCACTCTCCCTCTGACACACATGGTTCCTTGGCCGGTTGCCAAGAGCTCCGGAAAGCAGCTTCTGCCGAAGGAGGCTCGCCTCTTGCGGTTACCTTCTCTGAGCTCCGGAGTCCTGGCTTCTGCCTTTCTTGCTCTTAATGCAAGCAGAAAGCTTTTGCACTGCGTCTGGCGAGGAGAACGTGTGACAGGACAGCACATGTTTGTGCAGCTCACCCCTGCCACTGACACAAGCACGGATTTGCAGCACCCTATTCCACCCATGGTGTGACAGGTTTCTGCGCTGTGCAGGGCATTTCTCTGCATCTGGGAGTCCAAGGGAAAGTAAAATTGTTGTCGCAGAGAGCAGCAACAGCAGTAGGGAGCAGCAGAAGGAAGTCTTGCCCGTACTTCTTCTACAAGACAACTAGAGACTTGTCAGCAAGCGGCTGAGCAGCATCTACGTTCCACTTGCAGTCTGAAAGTTTCCCGTGCCACATGCCTGTTCAACACCTTCCTTATTCGCCTGCCCGCAGCGCTCGCGCTTTCCCCCGCCCGCGCTCTGACCGGCACTCTCCCTCTGACACACATGGTTCCTTGGCCGGTTGCCAAGAGCTCCGGAAAGCAGCTTCTGCCGAAGGAGGCTCGCCTCTTGCGGTTACCTTCTCTGAGCTCCGGAGTCCTGGCTTCTGCCTTTCTTGCTCTTAATGCAAGCAGAAAGCTTTTGCACTGCGTCTGGCGAGGAGAACGTGTGACAGGACAGCACATGTTTGTGCAGCTCACCCCTGCCACTGACACAAGCACGGATTTGCAGCACCCTATTCCACCCTTAGTGTGACAGGTTTCTGCGCTGTGCAGGGCATTTCTCTGCATCTGGGAGTCCAAGGGAAAGTAAAATTGTTGCCGCAGAGAGCAGCAACAGCAGTAAAGAGCAGCAGAAGGAAGTCGTTTCAGTACTTCTTCCACACGACATCTAGCAACTAATCAGCAAGCGTGCGAGCGGCAGCGATGTGCCACTTGCAATCTGAAAGTTTCCAGTGCCACATGCCTGTTCAACACCTTCCTTATTCGCCTGCCCGCAGCGCTCGCGCTTTCCCCCGCCCGCGCTCTGACCGGCACTCTCCCTCTGACACACATGGTTCCTTGGCCGGTTGCCAAGAGCTCCGGAAAGCAGCTTCTGCCGAAGGAGGCTCGCCTCTTGCGGTTACCTTCTCTGAGCTCCGGAGTCCTGGCTTCTGCCTTTCTTGCTCTTAATGCAAGCAGAAAGCTTTTGCACTGCGTCTGGCGAGGAGAACGTGTGACAGGACAGCACATGTTTGTGCAGCTCACCCCTGCCACTGACACAAGCACGGATTTGCAGCACCCTATTCCACCCATGGTGTGACAGGTTTCTGCGCTGTGCAGGGCATTTCTCTGCATCTGGGAGTCCAAGGGAAAGTAAAATTGTTGTCGCAGAGAGCAGCAACAGCAGTAGGGAGCAGCAGAAGGAAGTCGTGGCCGTACTTCTTCTACAAGACAACTAGAGACTTGTCAGCAAGCGGCTGAGCAGCATCTACGTTCCACTTGCAGTCTGAAAGTTTCCCGTGCCAGATACCTGTTCAACACCTTCCTTATTCGCCTGCCCGCAGCGCTCGCGCTTTCCCCCGCCCGCGCTCTGACCGGAACTCTCCCTCTGACACACATGGTTCCTTGGCCGGTTGCCAAGAGCTCCGGAAAGCAGCTTCTGCCGAAGGAGGCTCGCCTCTTGCGGTTACCTTCTCTGAGCTCCGGAGTCCTGGCTTCTGCCTTTCTTGCTCTTAATGCAAGCAGAAAGCTTTTGCACTGCGTCTGGCGAGGAGAACGTGTGACAGGACAGCACATGTTTGTGCAGCTCACCCCTGCCACTGACACAAGCACGGATTTGCAGCACCCTATTCCACCCATGGTGTGACAGGTTTCTGCGCTGTGCAGGGCATTTCTCTGCATCTGGGAGTTCAAGGGAAAGTAAAATTGTTGTCGCAGAGAGCAGCAACAGCAGTAGGGAGCAGCAGAAGGAAGTCGTGGCCGTACTTCTTCTACAAGACAACTAGAGACTTGTCAGCAAGCGGCTGAGCAGCATCTACGTTCCACTTGCAGTCTGAAAGTTTCCAGTGCCACATGCCTGTTCAACACCTTCCTTATTCGCCTGCCCGCAGCGCTCGCGCTTTCCCCTGCCCGCGCTCTGACCGGCACTCTCCCTCTGACACACATGGTTCCTTGGCCGCTTGCCAAGAGCTCCGGAAAGCAGCTTCTGCCGAAGGAGGCTCGCCTCTTGCGGTTACCTTCTCTGAGCTCCGGAGTCCTGGCTTCTGCCTTTCTTGCTCTTAATGCAAGCAGAAAGCTTTTGCACTGCGTCTGGCGAGGAGAACGTGTGACAGGACAGCACATGTTTGTGCAGCTCACCCCTGCCACTGACACAAGCACGGATTTGCAGCACCCTATTCCACCCTTAGTGTGACAGGTTTCTGCGCTGTGCAGGGCATTTCTCTGCATCTGGGAGTCCAAGGGAAAGTAAAATTGTTGCCGCAGAGAGCAGCAACAGCAGTAGGGAGCAGCAGAAGGAAGTCGTTTCAGTACTTCTTCCACACGACATCTAGCAACTAATCAGAAAGCGTGCGACCGGCAGCGATGTGCCACTTGCAATCTGAAAGTTTCCCGTGCCACATGCCTGTTCAACACCTTCCTTATTCGCCTGCCCGCAGCGCTCGCGCTTTCCCCCGCCCGCGCTCTGACCGGCACTCTCCCTCTGACACACATGGTTCCTTGGCCGGTTGCCAAGAGCTCCTGAAAGCAGCTTCTGCCGAAGGAGGCTCGCCTCTTGCGGTTACCTTCTCTGAGCTCCGGAGTCCTGGCTTCTGCCTTTCTTGCTCTTAATGCAAGCAGAAAGCTTTTGCACTGCGTCTGGCGAGGAGAACGTGTGACAGGACAGCACATGTTTGTGCAGCTCACCCCTGCCACTGACACAAGCACGGATTTGCAGCACCCTATTCCACCCTTAGTGTGACAGGTTTCTGCGCTGTGCAGGGCATTTCTCTGCATCTGGGAGTCCAAGGGAAAGTAAAATTGTTGCCGCAGAGAGCAGCAACAGCAGTAGGGAGCAGCAGAAGGAAGTCGTTTCAGTACTTCTTCCACACGACATCTAGCAACTAATCAGCAAGCGTGCGAGCGGCAGCGATGTGCCACTTGCAATCTGAAAGTTTCCCGTGCCACATGCCTGTTCAACACCTTCCTTATTCGCCTGCCCGCAGCGCTCGCGCTTTCCCCCGCCCGCGCTCTGACCGGCACTCTCCCTCTGACACACATGGTTCCTTGGCCGCTTGCCAAGAGCTCCGGAAAGCAGCTTCTGCCGAAGGAGGCTCGCCTCTTGCGGTTACCTTCTCTGAGCTCCGGAGTCCTGGCTTCTGCCTTTCTTGCTCTTAATGCAAGCAGAAAGCTTTTGCACTGCGTCTGGCGAGGAGAACGTGTGACAGGACAGCACATGTTTGTGCAGCTCACCCCTGCCACTGACACAAGCACGGATTTGCAGCACCCTATTCCACCCATGGTGTGACAGGTTTCTGCGCTGTGCAGGGCATTTCTCTGCATCTGGGAGTCCAAGGGAAAGTAAAATTGTTGTCGCAGAGAGCAGCAACAGCAGTAGGGAGCAGCAGAAGGAAGTCGTGGCCGTACTTCTTCTACAAGACAACTAGAGACTTGTCAGCAAGCGGCTGAGCAGCATCTACGTTCCACTTGCAGTCTGAAAGTTTCCAGTGCCACATGCCTGTTCAACACCTTCCTTATTCGCCTGCCCGCAGCGCTCGCGCTTTCCCCCGCCCGCGCTCTGACCGGCACTCTCCCTCTGACACACATGGTTCCTTGGCCGCTTGCCAAGAGCTCCGGAAAGCAGCTTCTGCCGAAGGAGGCTCGCCTCTTGCGGTTACCTTCTCTGAGCTCCGGAGTCCTGGCTTCTGCCTTTCTTGCTCTTAATGCAAGCAGAAAGCTTTTGCACTGCGTCTGGCGAGGAGAACGTGTGACAGGACAGCACATGTTTGTGCAGCTCACCCCTGCCACTGACACAAGCACGGATTTGCAGCACCCTATTCCACCCATGGTGTGACAGGTTTCTGCGCTGTGCAGGGCATTTCTCTGCATCTGGGAGTCCAAGGGAAAGTAAAATTGTTGTCGCAGAGAGCAGCAACAGCAGTAGGGAGCAGCAGAAGGAAGTCTTGCCCGTACTTCTTCTACAAGACAACTAGAGACTTGTCAGCAAGCGGCTGAGCAGCATCTACGTTCCACTTGCAGTCTGAAAGTTTCCCGTGCCAGATACCTGTTCAACACCTTCCTTATTCGCCTGCCCGCAGCGCTCGCGCTTTCCCCCGCCCGCGCTCTGACCGGCACTCTCCCTCTGACACACATGGTTCCTTGGCCGGTTGCCAAGAGCTCCGGAAAGCAGCTTCTGCCGAAGGAGGCTCGCCTCTTGCGGTTACCTTCTCTGAGCTCCGGAGTCCTGGCTTCTGCCTTTCTTGCTCTTAATGCAAGCAGAAAGCTTTTGCACTGCGTCTGGCGAGGAGAACGTGTGACAGGACAGCACATGTTTGTGCAGCTCACCCCTGCCACTGACACAAGCACGGATTTGCAGCACCCTATTCCACCCTTAGTGTGACAGGTTTCTGCGCTGTGCAGGGCATTTCTCTGCATCTGGGAGTCCAAGGGAAAGTAAAATTGTTGCCGCAGAGAGCAGCAACAGCAGTAAAGAGCAGCAGAAGGAAGTCGTTTCAGTACTTCTTCCACACGACATCTAGCAACTAATCAGCAAGCGTGCGAGCGGCAGCGATGTGCCACTTGCAATCTGAAAGTTTCCCGTGCCACATGCCTGTTCAACACCTTCCTTATTCGCCTGCCCGCAGCGCTCGCGCTTTCCCCCGCCCGCGCTCTGACCGGCACTCTCCCTCTGACACACATGGTTCCTTGGCCGGTTGCCAAGAGCTCCGGAAAGCAGCTTCTGCCGAAGGAGGCTCGCCTCTTGCGGTTACCTTCTCTGAGCTCCGGAGTCCTGGCTTCTGCCTTTCTTGCTCTTAATGCAAGCAGAAAGCTTTTGCACTGCGTCTGGCGAGGAGAACGTGTGACAGGACAGCACATGTTTGTGCAGCTCACCCCTGCCACTGACACAAGCACGGATTTGCAGCACCCTATTCCACCCTTAGTGTGACAGGTTTCTGCGCTGTGCAGGGCATTTCTCTGCATCTGGGAGTCCAAGGGAAAGTAAAATTGTTGCCGCAGAGAGCAGCAACAGCAGTAGGGAGCAGCAGAAGGAAGTCGTTTCAGTACTTCTTCCACACGACATCTAGCAACTAATCAGCAAGCGTGCGAGCGGCAGCGATGTGCCACTTGCAATCTGAAAGTTTCCCGTGCCACATGCCTGTTCAACACCTTCCTTATTCGCCTGCCCGCAGCGCTCGCGCTTTCCCCCGCCCGCGCTCTGACCGGCACTCTCCCTCTGACACACATGGTTCCTTGGCCGGTTGCCAAGAGCTCCGGAAAGCAGCTTCTGCCGAAGGAGGCTCGCCTCTTGCGGTTACCTTCTCTGAGCTCCGGAGTCCTGGCTTCTGCCTTTCTTGCTCTTAATGCAAGCAGAAAGCTTTTGCACTGCGTCTGGCGAGGAGAACGTGTGACAGGACAGCACATGTTTGTGCAGCTCACCCCTGCCACTGACACAAGCACGGATTTGCAGCACCCTATTCCACCCATGGTGTGACAGGTTTCTGCGCTGTGCAGGGCATTTCTCTGCATCTGGGAGTCCAAGGGAAAGTAAAATTGTTGTCGCAGAGAGCAGCAACAGCAGTAGGGAGCAGCAGAAGGAAGTCGTGGCCGTACTTCTTCTACAAGACAACTAGAGACTTGTCAGCAAGCGGCTGAGCAGCATCTACGTTCCACTTGCAGTCTGAAAGTTTCCCGTGCCACATGCCTGTTCAACACCTTCCTTATTCGCCTGCCCGCAGCGCTCGCGCTTTCCCCCGCCCGCGCTCTGACCGGCACTCTCCCTCTGACACACATGGTTCCTTGGCCGGTTGCCAAGAGCTCCTGAAAGCAGCTTCTGCCGAAGGAGGCTCGCCTCTTGCGGTTACCTTCTCTGAGCTCCGGAGTCCTGGCTTCTGCCTTTCTTGCTCTTAATGCAAGCAGAAAGCTTTTGCACTGCGTCTGGCGAGGAGAACGTGTGACAGGACAGCACATGTTTGTGCAGCTCACCCCTGCCACTGACACAAGCACGGATTTGCAGCACCCTATTCCACCCTTAGTGTGACAGGTTTCTGCGCTGTGCAGGGCATTTCTCTGCATCTGGGAGTCCAAGGGAAAGTAAAATTGTTGCCGCAGAGAGCAGCAACAGCAGTAAAGAGCAGCAGAAGGAAGTCGTTTCAGTACTTCTTCCACACGACATCTAGCAACTAATCAGCAAGCGTGCGAGCGGCAGCGATGTGCCACTTGCAATCTGAAAGTTTCCAGTGCCACATGCCTGTTCAACACCTTCCTTATTCGCCTGCCCGCAGCGCTCGCGCTTTCCCCCGCCCGCGCTCTGACCGGCACTCTCCCTCTGACACACATGGTTCCTTGGCCGGTTGCCAAGAGCTCCGGAAAGCAGCTTCTGCCGAAGGAGGCTCGCCTCTTGCGGTTACCTTCTCTGAGCTCCGGAGTCCTGGCTTCTGCCTTTCTTGCTCTTAATGCAAGCAGAAAGCTTTTGCACTGCGTCTGGCGAGGAGAACGTGTGACAGGACAGCACATGTTTGTGCAGCTCACCCCTGCCACTGACACAAGCACGGATTTGCAGCACCCTATTCCACCCATGGTGTGACAGGTTTCTGCGCTGTGCAGGGCATTTCTCTGCATCTGGGAGTCCAAGGGAAAGTAAAATTGTTGTCGCAGAGAGCAGCAACAGCAGTAGGGAGCAGCAGAAGGAAGTCGTGGCCGTACTTCTTCTACAAGACAACTAGAGACTTGTCAGCAAGCGGCTGAGCAGCATCTACGTTCCACTTGCAGTCTGAAAGTTTCCCGTGCCAGATACCTGTTCAACACCTTCCTTATTCGCCTGCCCGCAGCGCTCGCGCTTTCCCCCGCCCGCGCTCTGACCGGCACTCTCCCTCTGACACACATGGTTCCTTGGCCGGTTGCCAAGAGCTCCGGAAAGCAGCTTCTGCCGAAGGAGGCTCGCCTCTTGCGGTTACCTTCTCTGAGCTCCGGAGTCCTGGCTTCTGCCTTTCTTGCTCTTAATGCAAGCAGAAAGCTTTTGCACTGCGTCTGGCGAGGAGAACGTGTGACAGGACAGCACATGTTTGTGCAGCTCACCCCTGCCACTGACACAAGCACGGATTTGCAGCACCCTATTCCACCCATGGTGTGACAGGTTTCTGCGCTGTGCAGGGCATTTCTCTGCATCTGGGAGTCCAAGGGAAAATAAAATTGTTGTCGCAGAGAGCAGCAACAGCAGTAGGGGACAGCAGAAGGAAGTCTTGCCCGTACTTCTTCTACAAGACAACTAGAGACTTGTCAGCAAGCGGCTGAGCAGCATCTACGTTCCACTTGCAGTCTGAAAGTTTCCAGTGCCACATGCCTGTTCAACACCTTCCTTATTCGCCTGCCCGCAGCGCTCGCGCTTTCCCCCGCCCGCGCTCTGACCGGCACTCTCCCTCTGACACACATGGTTCCTTGGCCGGTTGCCAAGAGCTCCGGAAAGCAGCTTCTGCCGAAGGAGGCTCGCCTCTTGCGGTTACCTTCTCTGAGCTCCGGAGTCCTGGCTTCTGCCTTTCTTGCTCTTAATGCAAGCAGAAAGCTTTTGCACTGCGTCTGGCGAGGAGAACGTGTGACAGGACAGCACATGTTTGTGCAGCTCACCCCTGCCACTGACACAAGCACGGATTTGCAGCACCCTATTCCACCCATGGTGTGACAGGTTTCTGCGCTGTGCAGGGCATTTCTCTGCATCTGGGAGTCCAAGGGAAAGTAAAATTGTTGTCGCAGAGAGCAGCAACAGCAGTAGGGAGCAGCAGAAGGAAGTCTTGCCCGTACTTCTTCTACAAGACAACTAGAGACTTGTCAGCAAGCGGCTGAGCAGCATCTACGTTCCACTTGCAGTCTGAAAGTTTCCCGTGCCACATGCCTGTTCAACACCTTCCTTATTCGCCTGCCCGCAGCGCTCGCGCTTTCCCCCGCCCGCGCTCTGACCGGCACTCTCCCTCTGACACACATGGTTCCTTGGCCGGTTGCCAAGAGCTCCTGAAAGCAGCTTCTGCCGAAGGAGGCTCGCCTCTTGCGGTTACCTTCTCTGAGCTCCGGAGTCCTGGCTTCTGCCTTTCTTGCTCTTAATGCAAGCAGAAAGCTTTTGCACTGCGTCTGGCGAGGAGAACGTGTGACAGGACAGCACATGTTTGTGCAGCTCACCCCTGCCACTGACACAAGCACGGATTTGCAGCACCCTATTCCACCCATGGTGTGACAGGTTTCTGCGCTGTGCAGGGCATTTCTCTGCATCTGGGAGTCCAAGGGAAAATAAAATTGTTGTCGCAGAGAGCAGCAACAGCAGTAGGGGGCAGCAGAAGGAAGTCTTGCCCGTACTTCTTCTACAAGACAACTAGAGACTTGTCAGCAAGCGGCTGAGCAGCATCTACGTTCCACTTGCAGTCTGAAAGTTTCCCGTGCCACATGCCTGTTCAACACCTTCCTTATTCGCCTGCCCGCAGCGCTCGCGCTTTCCCCCGCCCGCGCTCTGACCGGCACTCTCCCTCTGACACACATGGTTCCTTGGCCGGTTGCCAAGAGCTCCGGAAAGCAGCTTCTGCCGAAGGAGGCTCGCCTCTTGCGGTTACCTTCTCTGAGCTCCGGAGTCCTGGCTTCTGCCTTTCTTGCTCTTAATGCAAGCAGAAAGCTTTTGCACTGCGTCTGGCGAGGAGAACGTGTGACAGGACAGCACATGTTTGTGCAGCTCACCCCTGCCACTGACACAAGCACGGATTTGCAGCACCCTATTCCACCCATGGTGTGACAGGTTTCTGCGCTGTGCAGGGCATTTCTCTGCATCTGGGAGTCCAAGGGAAAGTAAAATTGTTGTCGCAGAGAGCAGCAACAGCAGTAGGGAGCAGCAGAAGGAAGTCTTGCCCGTACTTCTTCTACAAGACAACTAGAGACTTGTCAGCAAGCGGCTGAGCAGCATCTACGTTCCACTTGCAGTCTGAAAGTTTCCCGTGCCACATGCCTGTTCAACACCTTCCTTATTCGCCTGCCCGCAGCGCTCGCGCTTTCCCCCGCCCGCGCTCTGACCGGCACTCTCCCTCTGACACACATGGTTCCTTGGCTGGTTGCCAAGAGCTCCGGAAAGCAGCTTCTGCCGAAGGAGGCTCGCCTCTTGCGGTTACCTTCTCTGAGCTCCGGAGTCCTGGCTTCTGCCTTTCTTGCTCTTAATGCAAGCAGAAAGCTTTTGCACTGCGTCTGGCGAGGAGAACGTGTGACAGGACAGCACATGTTTGTGCAGCTCACCCCTGCCACTGACACAAGCACGGATTTGCAGCACCCTATTCCACCCATGGTGTGACAGGTTTCTGCGCTGTGCAGGGCATTTCTCTGCATCTGGGAGTCCAAGGGAAAGTAAAATTGTTGTCGCAGAGAGCAGCAACAGCAGTAGGGAGCAGCAGAAGGAAGTCTTGCCCGTACTTCTTCCACACGACATCTAGCAACTAATCAGCAAGCGTGCGAGCGGCAGCGATGTGCCACTTGCAATCTGAAAGTTTCCCGTGCCACATGCCTGTTCAACACCTTCCTTATTCGCCTGCCCGCAGCGCTCGCGCTTTCCCCCGCCCGCGCTCTGACCGGCACTCTCCCTCTGACACACATGGTTCCTTGGCCGGTTGCCAAGAGCTCCGGAAAGCAGCTTCTGCCGAAGGAGGCTCGCCTCTTGCGGTTACCTTCTCTGAGCTCCGGAGTCCTGGCTTCTGCCTTTCTTGCTCTTAATGCAAGCAGAAAGCTTTTGCACTGCGTCTGGCGAGGAGAACGTGTGACAGGACAGCACATGTTTGTGCAGCTCACCCCTGCCACTGACACAAGCACGGATTTGCAGCACCCTATTCCACCCTTAGTGTGACAGGTTTCTGCGCTGTGCAGGGCATTTCTCTGCATCTGGGAGTCCAAGGGAAAGTAAAATTGTTGCCGCAGAGAGCAGCAACAGCAGTAGGGAGCAGCAGAAGGAAGTCGTTTCAGTACTTCTTCCACACGACATCTAGCAACTAATCAGCAAGCGTGCGAGCGGCAGCGATGTGCCACTTGCAATCTGAAAGTTTCCCGTGCCACATGCCTGTTCAACACCTTCCTTATTCGCCTGCCCGCAGCGCTCGCGCTTTCCCCCGCCCGCGCTCTGACCGGCACTCTCCCTCTGACACACATGGTTCCTTGGCCGGTTGCCAAGAGCTCCGGAAAGCAGCTTCTGCCGAAGGAGGCTCGCCTCTTGCGGTTACCTTCTCTGAGCTCCGGAGTCCTGGCTTCTGCCTTTCTTGCTCTTAATGCAAGCAGAAAGCTTTTGCACTGCGTCTGGCGAGGAGAACGTGTGACAGGACAGCACATGTTTGTGCAGCTCACCCCTGCCACTGACACAAGCACGGATTTGCAGCACCCTATTCCACCCATGGTGTGACAGGTTTCTGCGCTGTGCAGGGCATTTCTCTGCATCTGGGAGTCCAAGGGAAAGTAAAATTGTTGTCGCAGAGAGCAGCAACAGCAGTAGGGAGCAGCAGAAGGAAGTCGTGGCCGTACTTCTTCTACAAGACAACTAGAGACTTGTCAGCAAGCGGCTGAGCAGCATCTACGTTCCACTTGCAGTCTGAAAGTTTCCCGTGCCACATGCCTGTTCAACACCTTCCTTATTCGCCTGCCCGCAGCGCTCGCGCTTTCCCCCGCCCGCGCTCTGACCGGCACTCTCCCTCTGACACACATGGTTCCTTGGCCGGTTGCCAAGAGCTCCGGAAAGCAGCTTCTGCCGAAGGAGGCTCGCCTCTTGCGGTTACCTTCTCTGAGCTCCGGAGTCCTGGCTTCTGCCTTTCTTGCTCTTAATGCAAGCAGAAAGCTTTTGCACTGCGTCTGGCGAGGAGAACGTGTGACAGGACAGCACATGTTTGTGCAGCTCACCCCTGCCACTGACACAAGCACGGATTTGCAGCACCCTATTCCACCCTTAGTGTGACAGGTTTCTGCGCTGTGCAGGGCATTTCTCTGCATCTGGGAGTCCAAGGGAAAGTAAAATTGTTGCCGCAGAGAGCAGCAACAGCAGTAAAGAGCAGCAGAAGGAAGTCGTTTCAGTACTTCTTCCACACGACATCTAGCAACTAATCAGCAAGCGTGCGAGCGGCAGCGATGTGCCACTTGCAATCTGAAAGTTTCCAGTGCCACATGCCTGTTCAACACCTTCCTTATTCGCCTGCCCGCAGCGCTCGCGCTTTCCCCCGCCCGCGCTCTGACCGGCACTCTCCCTCTGACACACATGGTTCCTTGGCCGGTTGCCAAGAGCTCCGGAAAGCAGCTTCTGCCGAAGGAGGCTCGCCTCTTGCGGTTACCTTCTCTGAGCTCCGGAGTCCTGGCTTCTGCCTTTCTTGCTCTTAATGCAAGCAGAAAGCTTTTGCACTGCGTCTGGCGAGGAGAACGTGTGACAGGACAGCACATGTTTGTGCAGCTCACCCCTGCCACTGACACAAGCACGGATTTGCAGCACCCTATTCCACCCATGGTGTGACAGGTTTCTGCGCTGTGCAGGGCATTTCTCTGCATCTGGGAGTCCAAGGGAAAGTAAAATTGTTGTCGCAGAGAGCAGCAACAGCAGTAGGGAGCAGCAGAAGGAAGTCGTGGCCGTACTTCTTCTACAAGACAACTAGAGACTTGTCAGCAAGCGGCTGAGCAGCATCTACGTTCCACTTGCAGTCTGAAAGTTTCCCGTGCCAGATACCTGTTCAACACCTTCCTTATTCGCCTGCCCGCAGCGCTCGCGCTTTCCCCCGCCCGCGCTCTGACCGGAACTCTCCCTCTGACACACATGGTTCCTTGGCCGGTTGCCAAGAGCTCCGGAAAGCAGCTTCTGCCGAAGGAGGCTCGCCTCTTGCGGTTACCTTCTCTGAGCTCCGGAGTCCTGGCTTCTGCCTTTCTTGCTCTTAATGCAAGCAGAAAGCTTTTGCACTGCGTCTGGCGAGGAGAACGTGTGACAGGACAGCACATGTTTGTGCAGCTCACCCCTGCCACTGACACAAGCACGGATTTGCAGCACCCTATTCCACCCATGGTGTGACAGGTTTCTGCGCTGTGCAGGGCATTTCTCTGCATCTGGGAGTTCAAGGGAAAGTAAAATTGTTGTCGCAGAGAGCAGCAACAGCAGTAGGGAGCAGCAGAAGGAAGTCGTGGCCGTACTTCTTCTACAAGACAACTAGAGACTTGTCAGCAAGCGGCTGAGCAGCATCTACGTTCCACTTGCAGTCTGAAAGTTTCCAGTGCCACATGCCTGTTCAACACCTTCCTTATTCGCCTGCCCGCAGCGCTCGCGCTTTCCCCTGCCCGCGCTCTGACCGGCACTCTCCCTCTGACACACATGGTTCCTTGGCCGCTTGCCAAGAGCTCCGGAAAGCAGCTTCTGCCGAAGGAGGCTCGCCTCTTGCGGTTACCTTCTCTGAGCTCCGGAGTCCTGGCTTCTGCCTTTCTTGCTCTTAATGCAAGCAGAAAGCTTTTGCACTGCGTCTGGCGAGGAGAACGTGTGACAGGACAGCACATGTTTGTGCAGCTCACCCCTGCCACTGACACAAGCACGGATTTGCAGCACCCTATTCCACCCTTAGTGTGACAGGTTTCTGCGCTGTGCAGGGCATTTCTCTGCATCTGGGAGTCCAAGGGAAAGTAAAATTGTTGCCGCAGAGAGCAGCAACAGCAGTAGGGAGCAGCAGAAGGAAGTCGTTTCAGTACTTCTTCCACACGACATCTAGCAACTAATCAGAAAGCGTGCGACCGGCAGCGATGTGCCACTTGCAATCTGAAAGTTTCCCGTGCCACATGCCTGTTCAACACCTTCCTTATTCGCCTGCCCGCAGCGCTCGCGCTTTCCCCCGCCCGCGCTCTGACCGGCACTCTCCCTCTGACACACATGGTTCCTTGGCCGGTTGCCAAGAGCTCCTGAAAGCAGCTTCTGCCGAAGGAGGCTCGCCTCTTGCGGTTACCTTCTCTGAGCTCCGGAGTCCTGGCTTCTGCCTTTCTTGCTCTTAATGCAAGCAGAAAGCTTTTGCACTGCGTCTGGCGAGGAGAACGTGTGACAGGACAGCACATGTTTGTGCAGCTCACCCCTGCCACTGACACAAGCACGGATTTGCAGCACCCTATTCCACCCTTAGTGTGACAGGTTTCTGCGCTGTGCAGGGCATTTCTCTGCATCTGGGAGTCCAAGGGAAAGTAAAATTGTTGCCGCAGAGAGCAGCAACAGCAGTAGGGAGCAGCAGAAGGAAGTCGTTTCAGTACTTCTTCCACACGACATCTAGCAACTAATCAGCAAGCGTGCGAGCGGCAGCGATGTGCCACTTGCAATCTGAAAGTTTCCCGTGCCACATGCCTGTTCAACACCTTCCTTATTCGCCTGCCCGCAGCGCTCGCGCTTTCCCCCGCCCGCGCTCTGACCGGCACTCTCCCTCTGACACACATGGTTCCTTGGCCGCTTGCCAAGAGCTCCGGAAAGCAGCTTCTGCCGAAGGAGGCTCGCCTCTTGCGGTTACCTTCTCTGAGCTCCGGAGTCCTGGCTTCTGCCTTTCTTGCTCTTAATGCAAGCAGAAAGCTTTTGCACTGCGTCTGGCGAGGAGAACGTGTGACAGGACAGCACATGTTTGTGCAGCTCACCCCTGCCACTGACACAAGCACGGATTTGCAGCACCCTATTCCACCCATGGTGTGACAGGTTTCTGCGCTGTGCAGGGCATTTCTCTGCATCTGGGAGTCCAAGGGAAAGTAAAATTGTTGTCGCAGAGAGCAGCAACAGCAGTAGGGAGCAGCAGAAGGAAGTCGTGGCCGTACTTCTTCTACAAGACAACTAGAGACTTGTCAGCAAGCGGCTGAGCAGCATCTACGTTCCACTTGCAGTCTGAAAGTTTCCAGTGCCACATGCCTGTTCAACACCTTCCTTATTCGCCTGCCCGCAGCGCTCGCGCTTTCCCCCGCCCGCGCTCTGACCGGCACTCTCCCTCTGACACACATGGTTCCTTGGCCGCTTGCCAAGAGCTCCGGAAAGCAGCTTCTGCCGAAGGAGGCTCGCCTCTTGCGGTTACCTTCTCTGAGCTCCGGAGTCCTGGCTTCTGCCTTTCTTGCTCTTAATGCAAGCAGAAAGCTTTTGCACTGCGTCTGGCGAGGAGAACGTGTGACAGGACAGCACATGTTTGTGCAGCTCACCCCTGCCACTGACACAAGCACGGATTTGCAGCACCCTATTCCACCCATGGTGTGACAGGTTTCTGCGCTGTGCAGGGCATTTCTCTGCATCTGGGAGTCCAAGGGAAAGTAAAATTGTTGTCGCAGAGAGCAGCAACAGCAGTAGGGAGCAGCAGAAGGAAGTCTTGCCCGTACTTCTTCTACAAGACAACTAGAGACTTGTCAGCAAGCGGCTGAGCAGCATCTACGTTCCACTTGCAGTCTGAAAGTTTCCCGTGCCAGATACCTGTTCAACACCTTCCTTATTCGCCTGCCCGCAGCGCTCGCGCTTTCCCCCGCCCGCGCTCTGACCGGCACTCTCCCTCTGACACACATGGTTCCTTGGCCGGTTGCCAAGAGCTCCGGAAAGCAGCTTCTGCCGAAGGAGGCTCGCCTCTTGCGGTTACCTTCTCTGAGCTCCGGAGTCCTGGCTTCTGCCTTTCTTGCTCTTAATGCAAGCAGAAAGCTTTTGCACTGCGTCTGGCGAGGAGAACGTGTGACAGGACAGCACATGTTTGTGCAGCTCACCCCTGCCACTGACACAAGCACGGATTTGCAGCACCCTATTCCACCCTTAGTGTGACAGGTTTCTGCGCTGTGCAGGGCATTTCTCTGCATCTGGGAGTCCAAGGGAAAGTAAAATTGTTGCCGCAGAGAGCAGCAACAGCAGTAAAGAGCAGCAGAAGGAAGTCGTTTCAGTACTTCTTCCACACGACATCTAGCAACTAATCAGCAAGCGTGCGAGCGGCAGCGATGTGCCACTTGCAATCTGAAAGTTTCCCGTGCCACATGCCTGTTCAACACCTTCCTTATTCGCCTGCCCGCAGCGCTCGCGCTTTCCCCCGCCCGCGCTCTGACCGGCACTCTCCCTCTGACACACATGGTTCCTTGGCCGGTTGCCAAGAGCTCCGGAAAGCAGCTTCTGCCGAAGGAGGCTCGCCTCTTGCGGTTACCTTCTCTGAGCTCCGGAGTCCTGGCTTCTGCCTTTCTTGCTCTTAATGCAAGCAGAAAGCTTTTGCACTGCGTCTGGCGAGGAGAACGTGTGACAGGACAGCACATGTTTGTGCAGCTCACCCCTGCCACTGACACAAGCACGGATTTGCAGCACCCTATTCCACCCTTAGTGTGACAGGTTTCTGCGCTGTGCAGGGCATTTCTCTGCATCTGGGAGTCCAAGGGAAAGTAAAATTGTTGCCGCAGAGAGCAGCAACAGCAGTAGGGAGCAGCAGAAGGAAGTCGTTTCAGTACTTCTTCCACACGACATCTAGCAACTAATCAGCAAGCGTGCGAGCGGCAGCGATGTGCCACTTGCAATCTGAAAGTTTCCCGTGCCACATGCCTGTTCAACACCTTCCTTATTCGCCTGCCCGCAGCGCTCGCGCTTTCCCCCGCCCGCGCTCTGACCGGCACTCTCCCTCTGACACACATGGTTCCTTGGCCGGTTGCCAAGAGCTCCGGAAAGCAGCTTCTGCCGAAGGAGGCTCGCCTCTTGCGGTTACCTTCTCTGAGCTCCGGAGTCCTGGCTTCTGCCTTTCTTGCTCTTAATGCAAGCAGAAAGCTTTTGCACTGCGTCTGGCGAGGAGAACGTGTGACAGGACAGCACATGTTTGTGCAGCTCACCCCTGCCACTGACACAAGCACGGATTTGCAGCACCCTATTCCACCCATGGTGTGACAGGTTTCTGCGCTGTGCAGGGCATTTCTCTGCATCTGGGAGTCCAAGGGAAAGTAAAATTGTTGTCGCAGAGAGCAGCAACAGCAGTAGGGAGCAGCAGAAGGAAGTCGTGGCCGTACTTCTTCTACAAGACAACTAGAGACTTGTCAGCAAGCGGCTGAGCAGCATCTACGTTCCACTTGCAGTCTGAAAGTTTCCCGTGCCACATGCCTGTTCAACACCTTCCTTATTCGCCTGCCCGCAGCGCTCGCGCTTTCCCCCGCCCGCGCTCTGACCGGCACTCTCCCTCTGACACACATGGTTCCTTGGCCGGTTGCCAAGAGCTCCTGAAAGCAGCTTCTGCCGAAGGAGGCTCGCCTCTTGCGGTTACCTTCTCTGAGCTCCGGAGTCCTGGCTTCTGCCTTTCTTGCTCTTAATGCAAGCAGAAAGCTTTTGCACTGCGTCTGGCGAGGAGAACGTGTGACAGGACAGCACATGTTTGTGCAGCTCACCCCTGCCACTGACACAAGCACGGATTTGCAGCACCCTATTCCACCCTTAGTGTGACAGGTTTCTGCGCTGTGCAGGGCATTTCTCTGCATCTGGGAGTCCAAGGGAAAGTAAAATTGTTGCCGCAGAGAGCAGCAACAGCAGTAAAGAGCAGCAGAAGGAAGTCGTTTCAGTACTTCTTCCACACGACATCTAGCAACTAATCAGCAAGCGTGCGAGCGGCAGCGATGTGCCACTTGCAATCTGAAAGTTTCCAGTGCCACATGCCTGTTCAACACCTTCCTTATTCGCCTGCCCGCAGCGCTCGCGCTTTCCCCCGCCCGCGCTCTGACCGGCACTCTCCCTCTGACACACATGGTTCCTTGGCCGGTTGCCAAGAGCTCCGGAAAGCAGCTTCTGCCGAAGGAGGCTCGCCTCTTGCGGTTACCTTCTCTGAGCTCCGGAGTCCTGGCTTCTGCCTTTCTTGCTCTTAATGCAAGCAGAAAGCTTTTGCACTGCGTCTGGCGAGGAGAACGTGTGACAGGACAGCACATGTTTGTGCAGCTCACCCCTGCCACTGACACAAGCACGGATTTGCAGCACCCTATTCCACCCATGGTGTGACAGGTTTCTGCGCTGTGCAGGGCATTTCTCTGCATCTGGGAGTCCAAGGGAAAGTAAAATTGTTGTCGCAGAGAGCAGCAACAGCAGTAGGGAGCAGCAGAAGGAAGTCTTGCCCGTACTTCTTCTACAAGACAACTAGAGACTTGTCAGCAAGCGGCTGAGCAGCATCTACGTTCCACTTGCAGTCTGAAAGTTTCCCGTGCCACATGCCTGTTCAACACCTTCCTTATTCGCCTGCCCGCAGCGCTCGCGCTTTCCCCCGCCCGCGCTCTGACCGGCACTCTCCCTCTGACACACATGGTTCCTTGGCTGGTTGCCAAGAGCTCCGGAAAGCAGCTTCTGCCGAAGGAGGCTCGCCTCTTGCGGTTACCTTCTCTGAGCTCCGGAGTCCTGGCTTCTGCCTTTCTTGCTCTTAATGCAAGCAGAAAGCTTTTGCACTGCGTCTGGCGAGGAGAACGTGTGACAGGACAGCACATGTTTGTGCAGCTCACCCCTGCCACTGACACAAGCACGGATTTGCAGCACCCTATTCCACCCATGGTGTGACAGGTTTCTGCGCTGTGCAGGGCATTTCTCTGCATCTGGGAGTCCAAGGGAAAGTAAAATTGTTGTCGCAGAGAGCAGCAACAGCAGTAGGGAGCAGCAGAAGGAAGTCTTGCCCGTACTTCTTCCACACGACATCTAGCAACTAATCAGCAAGCGTGCGAGCGGCAGCGATGTGCCACTTGCAATCTGAAAGTTTCCCGTGCCACATGCCTGTTCAACACCTTCCTTATTCGCCTGCCCGCAGCGCTCGCGCTTTCCCCCGCCCGCGCTCTGACCGGCACTCTCCCTCTGACACACATGGTTCCTTGGCCGGTTGCCAAGAGCTCCGGAAAGCAGCTTCTGCCGAAGGAGGCTCGCCTCTTGCGGTTACCTTCTCTGAGCTCCGGAGTCCTGGCTTCTGCCTTTCTTGCTCTTAATGCAAGCAGAAAGCTTTTGCACTGCGTCTGGCGAGGAGAACGTGTGACAGGACAGCACATGTTTGTGCAGCTCACCCCTGCCACTGACACAAGCACGGATTTGCAGCACCCTATTCCACCCATGGTGTGACAGGTTTCTGCGCTGTGCAGGGCATTTCTCTGCATCTGGGAGTCCAAGGGAAAGTAAAATTGTTGTCGCAGAGAGCAGCAACAGCAGTAGGGAGCAGCAGAAGGAACTCGTGGCCGTACTTCTTCTACAAGACAACTAGAGACTTGTCAGCAAGCGGCTGAGCAGCATCTACGTTCCACTTGCAGTCTGAAAGTTTCCAGTGCCACATGCCTGTTCAACACCTTCCTTATTCGCCTGCCCGCAGCGCTCACGCTTTCCCCCGCCCGCGCTCTGACCGGCACTCTCCCTCTGACACACATGGTTCCTTGGCCGGTTGCCAAGAGCTCCGGAAAGCAGCTTCTGCCGAAGGAGGCTCGCCTCTTGCGGTTACCTTCTCTGAGCTCCGGAGTCCTGGCTTCTGCCTTTCTTGCTCTTAATGCAAGCAGAAAGCTTTTGCACTGCGTCTGGCGAGGAGAACGTGTGACAGGACAGCACATGTTTGTGCAGCTCACCCCTGCCACTGACACAAGCACGGATTTGCAGCACCCTATTCCACCCATGGTGTGACAGGTTTCTGCGCTGTGCAGGGCATTTCTCTGCATCTGGGAGTCCAAGGGAAAGTAAAATTGTTGTCGCAGAGAGCAGCAACAGCAGTAGGGAGCAGCAGAAGGAACTCGTGGCCGTACTTCTTCTACAAGACAACTAGAGACTTGTCAGCAAGCGGCTGAGCAGCATCTACGTTCCACTTGCAGTCTGAAAGTTTCCAGTGCCACATGCCTGTTCAACACCTTCCTTATTCGCCTGCCCGCAGCGCTCGCGCTTTCCCCCGCCCGCGCTCTGACCGGCACTCTCCCTCTGACACACATGGTTCCTTGGCCGGTTGCCAAGAGCTCCGGAAAGCAGCTTCTGCCGAAGGAGGCTCGCCTCTTGCGGTTACCTTCTCTGAGCTCCGGAGTCCTGGCTTCTGCCTTTCTTGCTCTTAATGCAAGCAGAAAGCTTTTGCACTGCGTCTGGCGAGGAGAACGTGTGACAGGACAGCACATGTTTGTGCAGCTCACCCCTGCCACTGACACAAGCACGGATTTGCAGCACCCTATTCCACCCATGGTGTGACAGGTTTCTGCGCTGTGCAGGGCATTTCTCTGCATCTGGGAGTCCAAGGGAAAATAAAATTGTTGTCGCAGAGAGCAGCAACAGCAGTAGGGGGCAGCAGAAGGAAGTCTTGCCCGTACTTCTTCTACAAGACAACTAGAGACTTGTCAGCAAGCGGCTGAGCAGCATCTACGTTCCACTTGCAGTCTGAAAGTTTCCCGTGCCACATGCCTGTTCAACACCTTCCTTATTCGCCTGCCCGCAGCGCTCGCGCTTTCCCCCGCCCGCGCTCTGACCGGCACTCTCCCTCTGACACACATGGTTCCTTGGCCGGTTGCCAAGAGCTCCGGAAAGCAGCTTCTGCCGAAGGAGGCTCGCCTCTTGCGGTTACCTTCTCTGAGCTCCGGAGTCCTGGCTTCTGCCTTTCTTGCTCTTAATGCAAGCAGAAAGCTTTTGCACTGCGTCTGGCGAGGAGAACGTGTGACAGGACAGCACATGTTTGTGCAGCTCACCCCTGCCACTGACACAAGCACGGATTTGCAGCACCCTATTCCACCCATGGTGTGACAGGTTTCTGCGCTGTGCAGGGCATTTCTCTGCATCTGGGAGTCCAAGGGAAAGTAAAATTGTTGTCGCAGAGAGCAGCAACAGCAGTAGGGAGCAGCAGAAGGAAGTCTTGCCCGTACTTCTTCCACACGACATCTAGCAACTAATCAGCAAGCGTGCGAGCGGCAGCGATGTGCCACTTGCAATCTGAAAGTTTCCCGTGCCACATGCCTGTTCAACACCTTCCTTATTCGCCTGCCCGCAGCGCTCGCGCTTTCCCCCGCCCGCGCTCTGACCGGCACTCTCCCTCTGACACACATGGTTCCTTGGCCGGTTGCCAAGAGCTCCGGAAAGCAGCTTCTGCCGAAGGAGGCTCGCCTCTTGCGGTTACCTTCTCTGAGCTCCGGAGTCCTGGCTTCTGCCTTTCTTGCTCTTAATGCAAGCAGAAAGCTTTTGCACTGCGTCTGGCGAGGAGAACGTGTGACAGGACAGCACATGTTTGTGCAGCTCACCCCTGCCACTGACACAAGCACGGATTTGCAGCACCCTATTCCACCCATGGTGTGACAGGTTTCTGCGCTGTGCAGGGCATTTCTCTGCATCTGGGAGTCCAAGGGAAAATAAAATTGTTGTCGCAGAGAGCAGCAACAGCAGTAGGGGGCAGCAGAAGGAAGTCTTGCCCGTACTTCTTCTACAAGACAACTAGAGACTTGTCAGCAAGCGGCTGAGCAGCATCTACGTTCCACTTGCAGTCTGAAAGTTTCCCGTGCCACATGCCTGTTCAACACCTTCCTTATTCGCCTGCCCGCAGCGCTCGCGCTTTCCCCCGCCCGCGCTCTGACCGGCACTCTCCCTCTGACACACATGGTTCCTTGGCCGCTTGCCAAGAGCTCCGGAAAGCACCTTCTGCCGAAGGAGGCTCGCCTCTTGCGGTTACCTTCTCTGAGCTCCGGAGTCCTGGCTTCTGCCTTTCTTGCTCTTAATGCAAGCAGAAAGCTTTTGCACTGCGTCTGGCGAGGAGAACGTGTGACAGGACAGCACATGTTTGTGCAGCTCACCCCTGCCACTGACACAAGCACGGATTTGCAGCACCCTATTCCACCCATGGTGTGACAGGTTTCTGCGCTGTGCAGGGCATTTCTCTGCATCTGGGAGTCCAAGGGAAAATAAAATTGTTGTCGCAGAGAGCAGCAACAGCAGTAGGGGGCAGCAGAAGGAAGTCTTGCCCGTACTTCTTCTACAAGACAACTAGAGACTTGTCAGCAAGCGGCTGAGCAGCATCTACGTTCCACTTGCAGTCTGAAAGTTTCCAGTGCCACATGCCTGTTCAACACCTTCCTTATTCGCCTGCCCGCAGCGCTCGCGCTTTCCCCCGCCCGCGCTCTGACCGGCACTCTCCCTCTGACACACATGGTTCCTTGGCCGGTTGCCAAGAGCTCCGGAAAGCAGCTTCTGCCGAAGGAGGCTCGCCTCTTGCGGTTACCTTCTCTGAGCTCCGGAGTCCTGGCTTCTGCCTTTCTTGCTCTTAATGCAAGCAGAAAGCTTTTGCACTGCGTCTGGCGAGGAGAACGTGTGACAGGACAGCACATGTTTGTGCAGCTCACCCCTGCCACTGACACAAGCACGGATTTGCAGCACCCTATTCCACCCATGGTGTGACAGGTTTCTGCGCTGTGCAGGGCATTTCTCTGCATCTGGGAGTCCAAGGGAAAGTAAAATTGTTGTCGCAGAGAGCAGCAACAGCAGTAGGGAGCAGCAGAAGGAAGTCTTGCCCGTACTTCTTCTACAAGACAACTAGAGACTTGTCAGCAAGCGGCTGAGCAGCATCTACGTTCCACTTGCAGTCTGAAAGTTTCCAGTGCCACATGCCTGTTCAACACCTTCCTTATTCGCCTGCCCGCAGCGCTCGCGCTTTCCCCCGCCCGCGCTCTGACCGGCACTCTCCCTCTGACACACATGGTTCCTTGGCCGGTTGCCAAGAGCTCCTGAAAGCAGCTTCTGCCGAAGGAGGCTCGCCTCTTGCGGTTACCTTCTCTGAGCTCCGGAGTCCTGGCTTCTGCCTTTCTTGCTCTTAATGCAAGCAGAAAGCTTTTGCACTGCGTCTGGCGAGGAGAACGTGTGACAGGACAGCACATGTTTGTGCAGCTCACCCCTGCCACTGACACAAGCACGGATTTGCAGCACCCTATTCCACCCATGGTGTGACAGGTTTCTGCGCTGTGCAGGGCATTTCTCTGCATCTGGGAGTCCAAGGGAAAGTAAAATTGTTGCCGCAGAGAGCAGCAACAGCAGTAGGGAGCAGCAGAAGGAAGTCGTTTCAGTACTTCTTCCACACGACATCTAGCAACTAATCAGCAAGCGTGCGAGCGGCAGCGATGTGCCACTTGCAATCTGAAAGTTTCCCGTGCCACATGCCTGTTCAACACCTTCCTTATTCGCCTGCCCGCAGCGCTCGCGCTTTCCCCCGCCCGCGCTCTGACCGGCACTCTCCCTCTGACACACATGGTTCCTTGGCCGGTTGCCAAGAGCTCCGGAAAGCAGCTTCTGCCGAAGGAGGCTCGCCTCTTGCGGTTACCTTCTCTGAGCTCCGGAGTCCTGGCTTCTGCCTTTCTTGCTCTTAATGCAAGCAGAAAGCTTTTGCACTGCGTCTGGCGAGGAGAACGTGTGACAGGACAGCACATGTTTGTGCAGCTCACCCCTGCCACTGACACAAGCACGGATTTGCAGCACCCTATTCCACCCATGGTGTGACAGGTTTCTGCGCTGTGCAGGGCATTTCTCTGCATCTGGGAGTCCAAGGGAAAGTAAAATTGTTGTCGCAGAGAGCAGCAACAGCAGTAGGGAGCAGCAGAAGGAAGTCGTTTCAGTACTTCTTCCACACGACATCTAGCAACTAATCAGCAAGCGTGCGAGCGGCAGCGATGTGCCACTTGCAATCTGAAAGTTTCCCGTGCCACATGCCTGTTCAACACCTTCCTTATTCGCCTGCCCGCAGCGCTCGCGCTTTCCCCCGCCCGCGCTCTGACCGGCACTCTCCCTCTGACACACATGGTTCCTTGGCCGCTTGCCAAGAGCTCCGGAAAGCAGCTTCTGCCGAAGGAGGCTCGCCTCTTGCGGTTACCTTCTCTGAGCTCCGGAGTCCTGGCTTCTGCCTTTCTTGCTCTTAATGCAAGCAGAAAGCTTTTGCACTGCGTCTGGCGAGGAGAACGTGTGACAGGACAGCACATGTTTGTGCAGCTCACCCCTGCCACTGACACAAGCACGGATTTGCAGCACCCTATTCCACCCATGGTGTGACAGGTTTCTGCGCTGTGCAGGGCATTTCTCTGCATCTGGGAGTCCAAGGGAAAGTAAAATTGTTGTCGCAGAGAGCAGCAACAGCAGTAGGGAGCAGCAGAAGGAAGTCTTGCCCGTACTTCTTCTACAAGACAACTAGAGACTTGTCAGCAAGCGGCTGAGCAGCATCTACGTTCCACTTGCAGTCTGAAAGTTTCCAGTGCCACATGCCTGTTCAACACCTTCCTTATTCGCCTGCCCGCAGCGCTCGCGCTTTCCCCCGCCCGCGCTCTGACCGGCACTCTCCCTCTGACACACATGGTTCCTTGGCCGGTTGCCAAGAGCTCCGGAAAGCAGCTTCTGCCGAAGGAGGCTCGCCTCTTGCGGTTACCTTCTCTGAGCTCCGGAGTCCTGGCTTCTGCCTTTCTTGCTCTTAATGCAAGCAGAAAGCTTTTGCACTGCGTCTGGCGAGGAGAACGTGTGACAGGACAGCACATGTTTGTGCAGCTCACCCCTGCCACTGACACAAGCACGGATTTGCAGCACCCTATTCCACCCATGGTGTGACAGGTTTCTGCGCTGTGCAGGGCATTTCTCTGCATCTGGGAGTCCAAGGGAAAATAAAATTGTTGTCGCAGAGAGCAGCAACAGCAGTAGGGGGCAGCAGAAGGAAGTCTTGCCCGTACTTCTTCTACAAGACAACTAGAGACTTGTCAGCAAGCGGCTGAGCAGCATCTACGTTCCACTTGCAGTCTGAAAGTTTCCCGTGCCACATGCCTGTTCAACACCTTCCTTATTCGCCTGCCCGCAGCGCTCGCACTTTCCCCCGCCCGCGCTCTGACCGGCACTCTCCCTCTGACACACATGGTTCCTTGGCCGGTTGCCAAGAGCTCCGGAAAGCAGCTTCTGCCGAAGGAGGCTCGCCTCTTGCGGTTACCTTCTCTGAGCTCCGGAGTCCTGGCTTCTGCCTTTCTTGCTCTTAATGCAAGCAGAAAGCTTTTGCACTGCGTCTGGCGAGGAGAACGTGTGACAGGACAGCACATGTTTGTGCAGCTCACCCCTGCCACTGACATAAGCACGGATTTGCAGCACCCTATTCCACCCATGGTGTGACAGGTTTCTGCGCTGTGCAGGGCATTTCTCTGCATCTGGGAGTCCAAGGGAAAATAAAATTGTTGTCGCAGAGAGCAGCAACAGCAGTAGGGGGCAGCAGAAGGAAGTCTTGCCCGTACTTCTTCTACAAGACAACTAGAGACTTGTCAGCAAGCGGCTGAGCAGCATCTACGTTCCACTTGCAGTCTGAAAGTTTCCCGTGCCACATGCCTGTTCAACACCTTCCTTATTCGCCTGCCCGCAGCGCTCGCGCTTTCCCCCGCCCGCGCTCTGACCGGCACTCTCCCTCTGACACACATGGTTCCTTGGCCGGTTGCCAAGAGCTCCGGAAAGCAGCTTCTGCCGAAGGAGGCTCGCCTCTTGCGGTTACCTTCTCTGAGCTCCGGAGTCCTGGCTTCTGCCTTTCTTGCTCTTAATGCAAGCAGAAAGCTTTTGCACTGCGTCTGGCGAGGAGAACGTGTGACAGGACAGCACATGTTTGTGCAGCTCACCCCTGCCACTGACACAAGCACGGATTTGCAGCACCCTATTCCACCCTTAGTGTGACAGGTTTCTGCGCTGTGCAGGGCATTTCTCTGCATCTGGGAGTCCAAGGGAAAGTAAAATTGTTGCCGCAGAGAGCAGCAACAGCAGTTGGGAGCAGCAGAAGGAAGTCGTTTCAGTACTTCTTCCACACGACATCTAGCAACTAATCAGCAAGCGTGCGAGCGGCAGCGATGTGCCACTTGCAATCTGAAAGTTTCCCGTGCCACATGCCTGTTCAACACCTTCCTTATTCGCCTGCCCGCAGCGCTCGCGCTTTCCCCCGCCCGCGCTCTGACCGGCACTCTCCCTCTGACACACATGGTTCCTTGGCCGGTTGCCAAGAGCTCCGGAAAGCAGCTTCTGCCGAAGGAGGCTCGCCTCTTGCGGTTACCTTCTCTGAGCTCCGGAGTCCTGGCTTCTGCCTTTCTTGCTCTTAATGCAAGCAGAAAGCTTTTGCACTGCGTCTGGCGAGGAGAACGTGTGACAGGACAGCACATGTTTGTGCAGCTCACCCCTGCCACTGACACAAGCACGGATTTGCAGCACCCTATTCCACCCATGGTGTGACAGGTTTCTGCGCTGTGCAGGGCATTTCTCTGCATCTGGGAGTCCAAGGGAAAGTAAAATTGTTGTCGCAGAGAGCAGCAACAGCAGTAGGGAGCAGCAGAAGGAAGTCGTTTCAGTACTTCTTCCACACGACATCTAGCAACTAATCAGCAAGCGTGCGAGCGGCAGCGATGTGCCACTTGCAATCTGAAAGTTTCCCGTGCCACATGCCTGTTCAACACCTTCCTTATTCGCCTGCCCGCAGCGCTCGCGCTTTCCCCCGCCCGCGCTCTGACCGGCACTCTCCCTCTGACACACATGGTTCCTTGGCCGGTTGCCAAGAGCTCCGGAAAGCAGCTTCTGCCGAAGGAGGCTCGCCTCTTGCGGTTACCTTCTCTGAGCTCCGGAGTCCTGGCTTCTGCCTTTCTTGCTCTTAATGCAAGCAGAAAGCTTTTGCACTGCGTCTGGCGAGGAGAACGTGTGACAGGACAGCACATGTTTGTGCAGCTCACCCCTGCCACTGACACAAGCACGGATTTGCAGCACCCTATTCCACCCATGGTGTGACAGGTTTCTGCGCTGTGCAGGGCATTTCTCTGCATCTGGGAGTCCAAGGGAAAGTAAAATTGTTGTCGCAGAGAGCAGCAACAGCAGTAGGGAGCAGCAGAAGGAAGTCTTGCCCGTACTTCTTCTACAAGACAACTAGAGACTTGTCAGCAAGCGGCTGAGCAGCATCTACGTTCCACTTGCAGTCTGAAAGTTTCCAGTGCCACATGCCTGTTCAACACCTTCCTTATTCGCCTGCCCGCAGCGCTCGCGCTTTCCCCCGCCCGCGCTCTGACCGGCACTCTCCCTCTGACACACATGGTTCCTTGGCCGGTTGCCAAGAGCTCCGGAAAGCAGCTTCTGCCGAAGGAGGCTCGCCTCTTGCGGTTACCTTCTCTGAGCTCCGGAGTCCTGGCTTCTGCCTTTCTTGCTCTTAATGCAAGCAGAAAGCTTTTGCACTGCGTCTGGCGAGGAGAACGTGTGACAGGACAGCACATGTTTGTGCAGCTCACCCCTGCCACTGACACAAGCACGGATTTGCAGCACCCTATTCCACCCATGGTGTGACAGGTTTCTGCGCTGTGCAGGGCATTTCTCTGCATCTGGGAGTCCAAGGGAAAATAAAATTGTTGTCGCAGAGAGCAGCAACAGCAGTAGGGGGCAGCAGAAGGAAGTCTTGCCCGTACTTCTTCTACAAGACAACTAGAGACTTGTCAGCAAGCGGCTGAGCAGCATCTACGTTCCACTTGCAGTCTGAAAGTTTCCCGTGCCACATGCCTGTTCAACACCTTCCTTATTCGCCTGCCCGCAGCGCTCGCGCTTTCCCCCGCCCGCGCTCTGACCGGCACTCTCCCTCTGACACACATGGTTCCTTGGCCGGTTGCCAAGAGCTCCGGAAAGCAGCTTCTGCCGAAGGAGGCTCGCCTCTTGCGGTTACCTTCTCTGAGCTCCGGAGTCCTGGCTTCTGCCTTTCTTGCTCTTAATGCAAGCAGAAAGCTTTTGCACTGCGTCTGGCGAGGAGAACGTGTGACAGGACAGCACATGTTTGTGCAGCTCACCCCTGCCACTGACATAAGCACGGATTTGCAGCACCCTATTCCACCCATGGTGTGACAGGTTTCTGCGCTGTGCAGGGCATTTCTCTGCATCTGGGAGTCCAAGGGAAAATAAAATTGTTGTCGCAGAGAGCAGCAACAGCAGTAGGGGGCAGCAGAAGGAAGTCTTGCCCGTACTTCTTCTACAAGACAACTAGAGACTTGTCAGCAAGCGGCTGAGCAGCATCTACGTTCCACTTGCAGTCTGAAAGTTTCCAGTGCCACATGCCTGTTCAACACCTTCCTTATTCGCCTGCCCGCAGCGCTCGCGCTTTCCCCCGCCCGCGCTCTGACCGGCACTCTCCCTCTGACACACATGGTTCCTTGGCCGGTTGCCAAGAGCTCCGGAAAGCAGCTTCTGCCGAAGGAGGCTCGCCTCTTGCGGTTACCTTCTCTGAGCTCCGGAGTCCTGGCTTCTGCCTTTCTTGCTCTTAATGCAAGCAGAAAGCTTTTGCACTGCGTCTGGCGAGGAGAACGTGTGACAGGACAGCACATGTTTGTGCAGCTCACCCCTGCCACTGACACAAGCACGGATTTGCAGCACCCTATTCCACCCTTAGTGTGACAGGTTTCTGCGCTGTGCAGGGCATTTCTCTGCATCTGGGAGTCCAAGGGAAAGTAAAATTGTTGTCGCAGAGAGCAGCAACAGCAGTAGGGAGCAGCAGAAGGAAGTCTTGCCCGTACTTCTTCTACAAGACAACTAGAGACTTGTCAGCAAGCGGCTGAGCAGCATCTACGTTCCACTTGCAGTCTGAAAGTTTCCAGTGCCACATGCCTGTTCAACACCTTCCTTATTCGCCTGCCCGCAGCGCTCGCGCTTTCCCCCGCCCGCGCTCTGACCGGCACTCTCCCTCTGACACACATGGTTCCTTGGCCGGTTGCCAAGAGCTCCTGAAAGCAGCTTCTGCCGAAGGAGGCTCGCCTCTTGCGGTTACCTTCTCTGAGCTCCGGAGTCCTGGCTTCTGCCTTTCTTGCTCTTAATGCAAGCAGAAAGCTTTTGCACTGCGTCTGGCGAGGAGAACGTGTGACAGGACAGCACATGTTTGTGCAGCTCACCCCTGCCACTGACACAAGCACGGATTTGCAGCACCCTATTCCACCCTTAGTGTGACAGGTTTCTGCGCTGTGCAGGGCATTTCTCTGCATCTGGGAGTCCAAGGGAAAGTAAAATTGTTGCCGCAGAGAGCAGCAACAGCAGTTGGGAGCAGCAGAAGGAAGTCGTTTCAGTACTTCTTCCACACGACATCTAGCAACTAATCAGCAAGCGTGCGAGCGGCAGCGATGTGCCACTTGCAATCTGAAAGTTTCCCGTGCCACATGCCTGTTCAACACCTTCCTTATTCGCCTGCCCGCAGCGCTCGCGCTTTCCCCCGCCCGCGCTCTGACCGGCACTCTCCCTCTGACACACATGGTTCCTTGGCCGGTTGCCAAGAGCTCCGGAAAGCAGCTTCTGCCGAAGGAGGCTCGCCTCTTGCGGTTACCTTCTCTGAGCTCCGGAGTCCTGGCTTCTGCCTTTCTTGCTCTTAATGCAAGCAGAAAGCTTTTGCACTGCGTCTGGCGAGGAGAACGTGTGACAGGACAGCACATGTTTGTGCAGCTCACCCCTGCCACTGACACAAGCACGGATTTGCAGCACCCTATTCCACCCATGGTGTGACAGGTTTCTGCGCTGTGCAGGGCATTTCTCTGCATCTGGGAGTCCAAGGGAAAGTAAAATTGTTGTCGCAGAGAGCAGCAACAGCAGTAGGGAGCAGCAGAAGGAAGTCGTTTCAGTACTTCTTCCACACGACATCTAGCAACTAATCAGCAAGCGTGCGAGCGGCAGCGATGTGCCACTTGCAATCTGAAAGTTTCCCGTGCCACATGCCTGTTCAACACCTTCCTTATTCGCCTGCCCGCAGCGCTCGCGCTTTCCCCCGCCCGCGCTCTGACCGGCACTCTCCCTCTGACACACATGGTTCCTTGGCCGGTTGCCAAGAGCTCCGGAAAGCAGCTTCTGCCGAAGGAGGCTCGCCTCTTGCGGTTACCTTCTCTGAGCTCCGGAGTCCTGGCTTCTGCCTTTCTTGCTCTTAATGCAAGCAGAAAGCTTTTGCACTGCGTCTGGCGAGGAGAACGTGTGACAGGACAGCACATGTTTGTGCAGCTCACCCCTGCCACTGACACAAGCACGGATTTGCAGCACCCTATTCCACCCATGGTGTGACAGGTTTCTGCGCTGTGCAGGGCATTTCTCTGCATCTGGGAGTCCAAGGGAAAGTAAAATTGTTGTCGCAGAGAGCAGCAACAGCAGTAGGGAGCAGCAGAAGGAAGTCTTGCCCGTACTTCTTCTACAAGACAACTAGAGACTTGTCAGCAAGCGGCTGAGCAGCATCTACGTTCCACTTGCAGTCTGAAAGTTTCCAGTGCCACATGCCTGTTCAACACCTTCCTTATTCGCCTGCCCGCAGCGCTCGCGCTTTCCCCCGCCCGCGCTCTGACCGGCACTCTCCCTCTGACACACATGGTTCCTTGGCCGGTTGCCAAGAGCTCCGGAAAGCAGCTTCTGCCGAAGGAGGCTCGCCTCTTGCGGTTACCTTCTCTGAGCTCCGGAGTCCTGGCTTCTGCCTTTCTTGCTCTTAATGCAAGCAGAAAGCTTTTGCACTGCGTCTGGCGAGGAGAACGTGTGACAGGACAGCACATGTTTGTGCAGCTCACCCCTGCCACTGACACAAGCACGGATTTGCAGCACCCTATTCCACCCATGGTGTGACAGGTTTCTGCGCTGTGCAGGGCATTTCTCTGCATCTGGGAGTCCAAGGGAAAATAAAATTGTTGTCGCAGAGAGCAGCAACAGCAGTAGGGGGCAGCAGAAGGAAGTCTTGCCCGTACTTCTTCTACAAGACAACTAGAGACTTGTCAGCAAGCGGCTGAGCAGCATCTACGTTCCACTTGCAGTCTGAAAGTTTCCCGTGCCACATGCCTGTTCAACACCTTCCTTATTCGCCTGCCCGCAGCGCTCGCGCTTTCCCCCGCCCGCGCTCTGACCGGCACTCTCCCTCTGACACACATGGTTCCTTGGCCGGTTGCCAAGAGCTCCGGAAAGCAGCTTCTGCCGAAGGAGGCTCGCCTCTTGCGGTTACCTTCTCTGAGCTCCGGAGTCCTGGCTTCTGCCTTTCTTGCTCTTAATGCAAGCAGAAAGCTTTTGCACTGCGTCTGGCGAGGAGAACGTGTGACAGGACAGCACATGTTTGTGCAGCTCACCCCTGCCACTGACATAAGCACGGATTTGCAGCACCCTATTCCACCCATGGTGTGACAGGTTTCTGCGCTGTGCAGGGCATTTCTCTGCATCTGGGAGTCCAAGGGAAAATAAAATTGTTGTCGCAGAGAGCAGCAACAGCAGTAGGGGGCAGCAGAAGGAAGTCTTGCCCGTACTTCTTCTACAAGACAACTAGAGACTTGTCAGCAAGCGGCTGAGCAGCATCTACGTTCCACTTGCAGTCTGAAAGTTTCCAGTGCCACATGCCTGTTCAACACCTTCCTTATTCGCCTGCCCGCAGCGCTCGCGCTTTCCCCCGCCCGCGCTCTGACCGGCACTCTCCCTCTGACACACATGGTTCCTTGGCCGGTTGCCAAGAGCTCCGGAAAGCAGCTTCTGCCGAAGGAGGCTCGCCTCTTGCGGTTACCTTCTCTGAGCTCCGGAGTCCTGGCTTCTGCCTTTCTTGCTCTTAATGCAAGCAGAAAGCTTTTGCACTGCGTCTGGCGAGGAGAACGTGTGACAGGACAGCACATGTTTGTGCAGCTCACCCCTGCCACTGACACAAGCACGGATTTGCAGCACCCTATTCCACCCTTAGTGTGACAGGTTTCTGCGCTGTGCAGGGCATTTCTCTGCATCTGGGAGTCCAAGGGAAAGTAAAATTGTTGTCGCAGAGAGCAGCAACAGCAGTAGGGAGCAGCAGAAGGAAGTCTTGCCCGTACTTCTTCTACAAGACAACTAGAGACTTGTCAGCAAGCGGCTGAGCAGCATCTACGTTCCACTTGCAGTCTGAAAGTTTCCAGTGCCACATGCCTGTTCAACACCTTCCTTATTCGCCTGCCCGCAGCGCTCGCGCTTTCCCCCGCCCGCGCTCTGACCGGCACTCTCCCTCTGACACACATGGTTCCTTGGCCGGTTGCCAAGAGCTCCTGAAAGCAGCTTCTGCCGAAGGAGGCTCGCCTCTTGCGGTTACCTTCTCTGAGCTCCGGAGTCCTGGCTTCTGCCTTTCTTGCTCTTAATGCAAGCAGAAAGCTTTTGCACTGCGTCTGGCGAGGAGAACGTGTGACAGGACAGCACATGTTTGTGCAGCTCACCCCTGCCACTGACACAAGCACGGATTTGCAGCACCCTATTCCACCCATGGTGTGACAGGTTTCTGCGCTGTGCAGGGCATTTCTCTGCATCTGGGAGTCCAAGGGAAAGTAAAATTGTTGTCGCAGAGAGCAGCAACAGCAGTAGGGAGCAGCAGAAGGAAGTCTTGCCCGTACTTCTTCTACAAGACAACTAGAGACTTGTCAGCAAGCGGCTGAGCAGCATCTACGTTCCACTTGCAGTCTGAAAGTTTCCCGTGCCACATGCCTGTTCAACACCTTCCTTATTCGCCTGCCCGCAGCGCTCGCGCTTTCCCCCGCCCGCGCTCTGACCGGCACTCTCCCTCTGACACACATGGTTCCTTGGCCGGTTGCCAAGAGCTCCGGAAAGCAGCTTCTGCCGAAGGAGGCTCGCCTCTTGCGGTTACCTTCTCTGAGCTCCGGAGTCCTGGCTTCTGCCTTTCTTGCTCTTAATGCAAGCAGAAAGCTTTTGCACTGCGTCTGGCGAGGAGAACGTGTGACAGGACAGCACATGTTTGTGCAGCTCACCCCTGCCACTGACACAAGCACGGATTTGCAGCACCCTATTCCACCCATGGTGTGACAGGTTTCTGCGCTGTGCAGGGCATTTCTCTGCATCTGGGAGTCCAAGGGAAAATAAAATTGTTGTCGCAGAGAGCAGCAACAGCAGTAGGGGGCAGCAGAAGGAAGTCTTGCCCGTACTTCTTCTACAAGACAACTAGAGACTTGTCAGCAAGCGGCTGAGCAGCATCTACGTTCCACTTGCAGTCTGAAAGTTTCCCGTGCCACATGCCTGTTCAACACCTTCCTTATTCGCCTGCCCGCAGCGCTCGCGCTTTCCCCCGCCCGCGCTCTGACCGGCACTCTCCCTCTGACACACATGGTTCCTTGGCCGGTTGCCAAGAGCTCCGGAAAGCAGCTTCTGCCGAAGGAGGCTCGCCTCTTGCGGTTACCTTCTCTGAGCTCCGGAGTCCTGGCTTCTGCCTTTCTTGCTCTTAATGCAAGCAGAAAGCTTTTGCACTGCGTCTGGTGAGGAGAACGTGTGACAGGACAGCACATGTTTGTGCAGCTCACCCCTGCCACTGACACAAGCACGGATTTGCAGCACCCTATTCCACCCATGGTGTGACAGGTTTCTGCGCTGTGCAGGGCATTTCTCTGCATCTGGGAGTCCAAGGGAAAGTAAAATTGTTGTCGCAGAGAGCAGCAACAGCAGTAGGGAGCAGCAGAAGGAAGTCTTGCCCGTACTTCTTCTACAAGACAACTAGAGACTTGTCAGCAAGCGGCTGAGCAGCATCTACGTTCCACTTGCAGTCTGAAAGTTTCCCGTGCCACATGCCTGTTCAACACCTTCCTTATTCGCCTGCCCGCAGCGCTCGCGCTTTCCCCCGCCCGCGCTCTGACCGGCACTCTCCCTCTGACACACATGGTTCCTTGGCCGGTTGCCAAGAGCTCCGGAAAGCAGCTTCTGCCGAAGGAGGCTCGCCTCTTGCGGTTACCTTCTCTGAGCTCCGGAGTCCTGGCTTCTGCCTTTCTTGCTCTTAATGCAAGCAGAAAGCTTTTGCACTGCGTCTGGCGAGGAGAACGTGTGACAGGACAGCACATGTTTGTGCAGCTCACCCCTGCCACTGACACAAGCACGGATTTGCAGCACCCTATTCCACCCATGGTGTGACAGGTTTCTGCGCTGTGCAGGGCATTTCTCTGCATCTGGGAGTCCAAGGGAAAGTAAAATTGTTGTCGCAGAGAGCAGCAACAGCAGTAGGGAGCAGCAGAAGGAACTCGTGGCCGTACTTCTTCTACAAGACAACTAGAGACTTGTCAGCAAGCGGCTGAGCAGCATCTACGTTCCACTTGCAGTCTGAAAGTTTCCAGTGCCACATGCCTGTTCAACACCTTCCTTATTCGCCTGCCCGCAGCGCTCGCGCTTTCCCCCGCCCGCGCTCTGACCGGCACTCTCCCTCTGACACACATGGTTCCTTGGCCGGTTGCCAAGAGCTCCGGAAAGCAGCTTCTGCCGAAGGAGGCTCGCCTCTTGCGGTTACCTTCTCTGAGCTCCGGAGTCCTGGCTTCTGCCTTTCTTGCTCTTAATGCAAGCAGAAAGCTTTTGCACTGCGTCTGGCGAGGAGAACGTGTGACAGGACAGCACATGTTTGTGCAGCTCACCCCTGCCACTGACACAAGCACGGATTTGCAGCACCCTATTCCACCCATGGTGTGACAGGTTTCTGCGCTGTGCAGGGCATTTCTCTGCATCTGGGAGTCCAAGGGAAAGTAAAATTGTTGTCGCAGAGAGCAGCAACAGCAGTAGGGAGCAGCAGATGGAACTCGTGGCCGTACTTCTTCTACAAGACAACTAGAGACTTGTCAGCAAGCGGCTGAGCAGCATCTACGTTCCACTTGCAGTCTGAAAGTTTCCCGTGCCACATGCCTGTTCAACACCTTCCTTATTCGCCTGCCCGCAGCGCTCGCGCTTTCCCCCGCCCGCGCTCTGACCGGCACTCTCCCTCTGACACACATGGTTCCTTGGCCGGTTGCCAAGAGCTCCGGAAAGCAGCTTCTGCCGAAGGAGGCTCGCCTCTTGCGGTTACCTTCTCTGAGCTCCGGAGTCCTGGCTTCTGCCTTTCTTGCTCTTAATGCAAGCAGAAAGCTTTTGCACTGCGTCTGGCGAGGAGAACGTGTGACAGGACAGCACATGTTTGTGCAGCTCACCCCTGCCACTGACACAAGCACGGATTTGCAGCACCCTATTCCACCCATGGTGTGACAGGTTTCTGCGCTGTGCAGGGCATTTCTCTGCATCTGGGAGTCCAAGGAAAAGTAAAATTGTTGTCGCAGAGAGCAGCAACAGCAGTAGGGAGCAGCAGAAGGAACTCGTGGCCGTACTTCTTCTACAAGACAACTAGAGACTTGTCAGCAAGCGGCTGAGCAGCATCTACGTTCCACTTGCAGTCTGAAAGTTTCCCGTGCCACATGCCTGTTCAACACCTTCCTTATTCGCCTGCCCGCAGCGCTCGCGCTTTCCCCCGCCCGCGCTCTGACCGGCACTCTCCCTCTGACACACATGGTTCCTTGGCCGGTTGCCATGAGCTCCGGAAAGCAGCTTCTGCCGAAGGAGGCTCGCCTCTTGCGGTTACCTTCTCTGAGCTCCGGAGTCCTGGCTTCTGCCTTTCTTGCTCTTAATGCAAGCAGAAATCTTTTGCACTGCGTCTGGCGAGGAGAACGTGTGACAGGACAGCACATGTTTGTGCAGCTCACCCCTGCCACTGACACAAGCACGGATTTGCAGCACCCTATTCCACCCATGGTGTGACAGGTTTCTGCGCTGTGCAGGGCATTTCTCTGCATCTGGGAGTCCAAGGGAAAGTAAAATTGTTGTCGCAGAGAGCAGCAACAGCAGTAGGGAGCAGCAGAAGGAAGTCTTGCCCGTACTTCTTCTACAAGACAACTAGAGACTTGTCAGCAAGCGGCTGAGCAGCATCTACGTTCCACTTGCAGTCTGAAAGTTTCCCGTGCCACATGCCTGTTCAACACCTTCCTTATTCGCCTGCCCGCAGCGCTCGCGCTTTCCCCCGCCCGCGCTCTGACCGGCACTCTCCCTCTGACACACATGGTTCCTTGGCCGGTTGCCAAGAGCTCCGGAAAGCAGCTTCTGCCGAAGGAGGCTCGCCTCTTGCGGTTACCTTCTCTGAGCTCCGGAGTCCTGGCTTCTGCCTTTCTTGCTCTTAATGCAAGCAGAAAGCTTTTGCACTGCGTCTGGCGAGGAGAACGTGTGACAGGACAGCACAAGTTTGTGCAGCTCACCCCTGCCACTGACACAAGCACGGATTTGCAGCACCCTATTCCACCCTTAGTGTGACAGGTTTCTGCGCTGTGCAGGGCATTTCTCTGCATCTGGGAGTCCAAGGGAAAGTAAAATTGTTGTCGCAGAGAGCAGCAACAGCAGTAGGGAGCAGCAGAAGGAAGTCGTTTCAGTACTTCTTCCACACGACATCTAGCAACTAATCAGCAAGCGTGCGAGCGGCAGCTATGTTCCACTTGCAATCTGAAAGTTTCGCCTGCCAGATACCTGTTCAACACCTTCCTTATTCGCCTGCCCGCAGCGCTCGCGCTTTCCCCCGCCCGCGCTCTGACCGGCACTCTCCATCTGACACACATGGTTCCTTGGCCGGTTGCCATGAGCTCCGGAAAGCAGCTTCTGCCGAAGGAGGCTCGCCTCTTGCGGTTACCTTCTCTGAGCTCCGGAGTCCTGGCTTCTGCCTTTCTTGCTCTTAATGCAAGCAGAAAGCTTTTGCACTGCGTCTGGCGAGGAGAACGTGTGACAGGACAGCACATGTTTGTGCAGCTCACCCCTGCCACTGACACAAGCACGGATTTGCAGCACCCTATTCCACCCATGGTGTGACAGGTTTCTGCGCTGTGCAGGGCATTCCTCTGCATCTGGGAGTCCAAGGGAAAGTAAAATTGTTGTCGCAGAGAGCAGCAACAGCAGTAGGGAGCAGCAGAAGGAAGTCTTGCCCGTACTTCTTCTACAAGACAACTAGAGACTTGTCAGCAAGCGTGCGAGCGGCATCTACGTTCCACTTGCAGTCTGAAAGTTTCCCGTGCCAGATACCTGTTCAACACCTTCCTTATTCGCCTGCCCGCAGCGCTCGCGCTTTTCCCCGCCCGCGCTCTGACCGGCACTCTCCCTCTGACACACATGGTTCCTTGGCCGGTTGCCAAGAGCTCCGGAAAGCAGCTTCTGCCGAAGGAGGCTCGCCTCTTGCGGTTACCTTCTCTGAGCTCCGGAGTCCTGGCTTCTGCCTTTCTTGCTCTTAATGCAAGCAGAAAGCTTTTGCACTGCGTCTGGCGAGGAGAACGTGTGACAGGACAGCACATGTTTGTGCAGCTCACCCCTGCCACTGACACAAGCACGGATTTGCAGCACCCTATTCCACCCTTAGTGTGACAGGTTTCTGCGCTGTGCAGGGCATTTCTCTGCATCTGGGAGTCCAAGGGAAAGTAAAATTGTTGTCGCAGAGAGCAGCAACAGCAGTAGGGGGCAGCAGAAGGAAGTCTTGCCCGTACTTCTTCTACAAGACAACTAGAGACTTGTCAGCAAGCGGCTGAGCAGCATCTACGTTCCACTTGCAGTCTGAAAGTTTCCCGTGCCACATGCCTGTTCAACACCTTCCTTATTCGCCTGCCCGCAGCGCTCGCGCTTTCCCCCGCCCGCGCTCTGACCGGCACTCTCCCTCTGACACACATGGTTCCTTGGCCGGTTGCCAAGAGCTCCGGAAAGCAGCTTCTGCCGAAGGAGGCTCGCCTCTTGCGGTTACCTTCTCTGAGCTCCGGAGTCCTGGCTTCTGCCTTTCAGGTCACGGTTTTGCCTGAGCAGCTGCATCAACTTGGTGGGACAGCCGAGTCTTCGATGGCGGAGGGGCCCCGCACGGCCCGAAGGGCTCTGGAGATTCCGCTGCAAGGCAAAGCACAGGGATCCCCATGGAAGAGGCAGAGGGGCAGAGCGGGGCCGGCACCTGTGGGGCTGCCTTTGGCCTGGGAGACAGAGACTCGGGCCCAGTTGGGCTGGGCTGGCCCGGGGAAGAGGCTGCAGCAGGCAGAGCTCTGCCGCCTCTGCTTGGTGCTGTCCATGGAGCTCAGCCCCTGGGCCACATTCCCCAGCCAGGAGCTCAGGCCCCTTGTGCCGCAGGGCATTGGCCAAAGGGTGCCCAAGAGGCCCTCAAGGTCTGCCCCATCCCACCTGCCCCTGACCCCCCACCCCCTGCCTCACCTCTCCCCAGCGTCTCTGAAATCTTCTTCCAAGGGCCCATCCCATGGCCATTCCTATGAGGAGCACGTCAATGAGCAGGAGTGTCCTGGACGCCCACCAGAGGAGCGCAGAGCCCTTCTCCTCCAGGTCGAAATCCTCCGGAACCAGAGGAGAGGCACCCGTGCTCCTCTCGGGTTTGCTCACAGGGTCGAGGGGATGGGCCAAGAGCAGCAGCACGTAAAGCTGCAGCAGCGCGGAGGAGCCGTGAGCAGCCATAGTGCTCTGCCAGCAGCACCGAGGCTCTGGGCGTCTCTCTGCGAGCAGCTGTGCCTGGGCTCTGGGGCGCAGCAACAGCTGGGGACAGTTGCCAGCCAGCGTGCCGTCCCCAGAGGCTGTGATGTCACAGAAGCACAGAACGCCCTGGCTGCAGAGAGCCCTGAGAGAATGTTGAGTCCAAGCTGGGAGCCATGGCGGCAAGTATGGCCAGCAGAGCGGGGCCCGAGCGCTGCGGCCTGGCTTGCCTTGCACCCGTGCCACAATGATGACTCCAGCAGCCCCTGTCAGGCCATTGCAGTATCTGATGGCCCACGCTGGGCACAAGTTCTTCCCAATGGCCAGCGTAAACCTCCCTTGGCCCAGCTTCCAAGCCTTGTTGGCATCTGCTCTCTCTTGTCCTTGCCCACCTGGCTGGCGCTGCCGTGTTGCTCGCTGGCCTGTCTGTGGGAGAAGAGGCTGTGCCAATGAGTGCTGCTCAACTTGGAGGCCATTCAAAGGAGGATTTGATTGTGCCTGCTGTGGGAAGAAGGAATATGCGTGCACATGGCCACTTCCCATAGGTTTTACCCCAGATTTTCATGAGCAGCTGTCCTAGTGAAAGTCAAGTCTGTTTTAGTGAGTATTTGAGGGCTTCCAGAGCACAGTGCCATCTCAGGGGAATTCTGCTGGTTGAGTTCTACTGAGGCTTTGAGATGAGTTGCAAATCCTGAAAATGTTCTCCTTGCCCAGGTAGTAATTTCACAGTTTAGACTGTGGGGATATTGACTGCTCAGTGTTGAGGACCTCATGTAACTTTCAGCCCCAGAAATTTTCAACCTCCAGTGATTGTACTTGAGACAAAACCATTTCAAATCTTTTTTTCTGTGGACAGGAATTGCTTCGGTGTTACTTCACATCATCCATTAAAAATTTGATGCCTGGAACAAGTCCCGAGTGCTGTGTGATTTCCTTGGTTGTGTTCCTTGGAATGGCTTCCCCCCCATTTTCTGAAGCTGGCCCCAAAAAGGTCATAGATGGGTGAGAAGTTCTGAAAGGCCAAGTGGTGCAGATCTTTGCCTCCTGTTTCGAGGTCTGCGGTGAGCTGTGAGTCCAAGAGCTGATTTGAAGTGATGGTGAAAACACAATTGAACCTTTTTGCAGCAGGGTGGATGGATAGAAGCAAAGCACAGCACGGCTGGCAGCAGCAAATGAATTAAAATGCATCCCTGGAATATGTTTCTTGGATTGTTCTTCTAGTATTGTGGTAGTAATTCTGATGTCTGAGTAGTGAACAAGCAACAAGTAGTGAACACGTGATTTGTAGTCAGTTTTCTATTTCTTATGTAGTGGAGAGTATGGATGCTAGCTTTGGAGCAGGCTGCAGAGAGCTGCAGAAACTGCAGGCCCCATGGCCTATCAGTCCTGCCCGAGAAGCTAGCCTGGGAATTCATAGGAGGATTTCAAAACAATCCTCAGAGACAGAAAAAAACTGCCAGGTGCTGTTTGTCTGTCCTCTTGTTTTCCTTGCAGGAGAAAGTCAGGGGGGTGGTGAGCCCCACTGACCAATGATGGTGATGTAGCACTTTACTAAGCAATAAGAGTTTCCTTTCTGTACTTTCCACGTATCTGTCTATTAGACAAGCCTAGAGTAATAAAGTAGAGAAGATTCTCCTGTTGTGACTCCCTTGAGAGTCCGTGTCGTTCTTTCCCACCGTTCCCAATCAGAACGACAGAGGAGATTTTTAAGAATTGTGTTTTTCTCTCCTGGTTGAGGAATGTGTTCTTCACGGGCTGAATCTTCATATCACTTTGTTTTTGTAGAAGAGCAGTTTCAGCAGCAGATGATTCTCCTTGCCCTCCTTTTCATTTTTCTTGTCTGTATTATTGCCTGGCAGGTTAACCTTTTCAAATTGCGTGCTGCAAAACGTTGCTACTAAGGATAGTTGGTGTCCAAACAGGTTCTTTTCTCGCTTGGATTTCAACTATTGCAGGATGAAAGGTTTCTAATGAAGCTACAGAATTGCATATCACTGGGACCTTGACTTCTTCCCTGCTTGGATCTAGATAAAGAGATTCTTGCCAATTGAACTGCTGACATATTATGTAGAGATCAGGAGTGGCCACCACAAGTGGTACTGAATTCTTGGAAATGTGGTGATTTTTGTTAGAAATGATTTTAGCTTCGACAGTGCAAGCTTATCATATCCATCTGCATTTGTGTTCTATTAATCATGGGGTTTTGTATTAAGCATGGGCTTCAGTTTGCTGTCTTTTTGTCACTTCTTCAAATACCAGTTTTCTACACCTGCTGGCTTGTTCCTTCTGACTTCAAATGGTATCTCTTGGGCACATAACTTCATCTTATTGTGAACAGCGCAAAGAACATGTTTTGGTCTGTCTTGATTTGATGGAGTGATTGCTGTGGAAGGACTGGGAGGTTTTGTGGTTTAAGGTGAAAGAAGTTCAGCAGCCTTGGCAAGTAAGTGTGCCAGTTTACAAGGTGAATCTACAGAAACCCCCGTGCTTCAGCTGCAATGTACAATCTCTGAGGCTGCTGCTGTCGGGGTGCCTTTGTTCTGTTGGTTTGGGAACCCATATTCTACACAGCATCATTTGTCAGAACTCCATTTCACTTGTACAGTCCCTCTGTTTTCCCACTTCTGAATGATGGTTTTCTCTGTGCCTTTAACATGGGGAATTCTGGGTGATAAAAATAATACATATTCCATAATGTTTTACGTTTCCTCTTGGAGTTTTTTCTAGTTTTCAAATAATTACCTTTTGTTTCTAGCTGGGGGCAAAATGCATTTGCAGTTTCAGTGGTTTTTTTCCCAATTTCTAATCTTACTTGGGCACTAGATAAGGGAGAAAAATGCCCTAGTTTCATGGAAAAGATTCTGTGTTATTCCATGCCTTGAAATGAATTAAAATACGGTTCTATTGCTCTCTGTTTCATTTCTTCACTTCATTTGGTAGAGTTTAGAAATCTCTTGCCATGAACTAGGTAGTGCAGAGTGCCTGCCTTGCTGTGTTGAACTCCTGGGTGAGCATGCCAGGCTTAGTTTAGAGATTTGCTTTTAAACATCCCTTATTCCTTGTAAAATCTATCATTTGGTTTGTTTGTAGTTGTGTTAGAAGATAAAGAGGAGGGGGTGCACCCTGGAAAATTTGTCATCTGAACTGAATTTGTACCCTTTAGGCCATCAGTGACTGCTCCTTAGGTTTCTCAAGGCATGAAGGACACTGGGAGTTCCTCCCAGACTCTTCTTTTGGGACAGCAGTCCTTTCTCTTTGGCTCCATGAGATGCTCTGCACAGGAGTGCTTGAGCTCTGAAGGGCAGGGGCATTCCATGAGGGTGAATAATAAAGAACTCCTGTAGCCTGAACTGTTTCCAACTTAACCCAGCAGAAGGAATTGTTTCCCAATTCTGAGTCTAATGGTGCTGCTGACAAATTGTGCAGTTTCAGAGCAGCAGTGCAAGATGTGCAAGGGGCTTGTGTGGAGGGAGAGCAGCAGCTTGTAACACTGGACCTTTGTCCCGTGGGCAGCTGTGCGGTTTTAAGCGGGAATGTTCCGGAGGGGTGTGGAATTGAAGAAATGTTTGGAAGATTTGTAGGTTTGTTGCTGTAGGTGTGAAGGGTGGGGACAAGTCTTGTCCAGTGACGGAGCAATGATTAGGTAAGGTACTGGGAGAGCATCTGAGGATGGTGTTGCTGTTGCATGTGATTTTTCTGGAGGCCATCTGATGCACACAAGATTTGTTATGACTACCAGGATTGCAACTAAACAGAATGCAGTCATTTTTCTTGTAATTTAGTGCAGCATCTTTTGATCCGTGATGAGCTGAAGGCTCAGTGCACAAGGCTGAAAGGAAATGGCACGCTCTCAAGAGATTTTGGTCTTTGCGGCTTCATGAAGGTGGATAGGACATAATTCCTTCGCTCATTGGAGCTGCAGAGTTTAGTTTGATCTCCTCTGTTTCTAAGCAGTGCTAAAAGGTGTTCCTTCCCTCAATTTTGATGGCAGCAGAGAGTCAGCTAATAAATGTGGATCTAGGTAAGGTTTGTGGAACAAAATCAAACACAATTGTCTGAAAAGCTGTTAGACATGCCTACAGTCAGTGTCAACAGAGAAGGAAGAGGTTAAAATTCCATCTTAATTTTAGAGCTCTTCCTCTCTTCTGCCTGCTTTTCCCATAGTGCATATGGAACCAGCATAGTTCATTTGATCCCTACCCCTGAGTGCAGCAGCTCACCTGCTTTCTGCTGCCCGCCTTTGCTTTCTTGTCAGATGGAAACACTGAAATAGAAAAGGTGATGTGACTTAATTGACTTCATTCAAATGCCTTGGCAATTGAATTTCTGTCTCTTGGCTGGATACTCAGCATCTCTAAGTGCAGAATCCTCCCTGGCACTGTATATCCTCGCCTTGTCCCTGCCACCACCACTCAAATATTTTCCTTTCATTGTAAAGTGAGTGAGATTTTACTTGGCTGGAATTCTGCAGTGCTGGGAATGAAGGCTTTTTCCTTCCTCATTTTTTTATAATGAATTTCTTTTTTATTCTATTCACACCTTCTGAGTGAGCCTTTCATAAGGGCTTCTGTATTTCACAGAGGCTACACCTATGTGGGCCTGAAGACTTTGATACAATTGTAATCACTTGGAAATGGAACCTGTTTGATTTGTATGGAAGGCAGCCATTCTCCCTGTTCCAAACTTCCTAAAATAGTTTATCCACGTTGAAAAAAAAAATACCTCTTGGAGATAGTGAAGACAGTGCATGATGGTGATTCCAGGGATGGATAAGAAGGACCATCACCTTCCTCACACCAGCAAACTTGAGACTAATAGTCAGGTCTGCAGTTCTAATTTTAATCCACAGTAATCTACAGACAATCCTTTATTATCTAAAAAAGCTGATACCGTTCAAGTTGGAAGCAAGCTGAAGTTGGAAGAGTTAGGTTTCTTCAAAGCTCTTGTTTCCAGCAGGATTGGAGAGCCTTTACCTTTTGTAACAGGAAGGTTTTAAATTTGTAATGCTGACCTTGCAACTGGAACTTGGTGGCTCCATTGTTGCACTTGCAGCAGCCAGATGACCTCAAAGGAGAAGTGCATTGTTCTAACTTGTGTGGAAGCAGTGGCTTCAAATACCATCAGGAAGTGCTGGACTGGCAGGACATTGGATGGATGCTCTTAGGCCACAGAGCTGGAAATATCAGTTGTAGCCACATGGTAAGTCCATTTATGTAATTCCAAATCTGTTCCTCACACGATCTGTGCTCCTCTATTCCGTATCAGCTTGGTGAGGAGGTAGATGAGACTGTTGGGGGAAAGAAACACTTAAATTTAAAGCAGAGTAACTGTTCCATTATAAATGCTGAAGATAAACCTGTGAGGCTACCAAAGAAATCTTTCTTTGGCTTCCAGTTAATAACTTCAAATGGATAACAAATCTATGCTGTATAATCTGCTTTGAATGGATTTCCTTTGGAACGTGTGCTTCTTCCTGAATGACAGAACTGCAATATTTTCACACTTGCAGTTTCACCCTCAAATGGCCACAGGAAATGCAGCAGCTTCTGTTTTCTGTTGCTTCTGTTTGTTAATGCTTCAAGGTGTTGCTCTGTATTTGTCCCCAGCTGTCATGACCTTAGAAAGAGAATGTTCTAAAGATAGGAGTAAAAAAGCCAGAGAGCTCCTCCTTGCAGCAGACACGGGCAGCATTGGATCCTAATAGTTTTTGCAAGGCATCCTGATGGGGAGAGGCAGATGTCAAGAATGGCAACTTCAGCAGGTGTGTGGCTGCTTCGTAGCTTGGGCTGGATTCAGGAAGGGCAGTGTTCCAGAGAGCAAAGTCAAGAGTTTGAATCAAGTAAGTGTGAGGTGCCCAGAAAGGCAGGGCCCACACTGCTCATGTGTGTCGGGGGAAGGTGAGAATCAGGCCCATCTGCTCCTAGAAATGCAGGTTCCATCTTTAGCAGCCAAAGGCTATGCAAATAAATGGCTTCTATGTATTGGAGAGCATAGAGCATGAAGTTAGTGTTTCATGCAGTTGTTTGAAGGCAATATGGGATTCCAGAGCTTAGTGTTTGAATTGCAACTTGAATTTCCTTCTTTGCTGTTATTTAGACTGCTCTGAAGTAGTCATGAGAAGCAAAAATGAAAGGCAATGTTGTTTGATGGGGACTGTGGTAGGGCTTTCTTGCCAGATTTGAAATGGCTTGAATTGATTAAAATCTCCAGGTGAGGGGAAGGTTGTATCCATTCCTCTCTCTTATTAAAGCAAATTTTCCAAGAGGGATGTAAAATTGCAGTTGAGGGTTGGGGTGGTTTTTTCTTTTTTCCCTTCTTTCATGTGCAACCTAACAACTCCAATTTCGCAGGCCTATTTAACATTTGATCCCTAAAAGTCAGTCCTTTGCTTTGTATTTTGGGCACTTGTTCATCTTGGGGAATTTGTCATCTTCTCAGGGCATTGAAGGTCAACCAAATGCTGCAGGTTTCATTCTTCCTTTCATATGGTCTATGTCCTGGGCTTTGACTCTTAAGCAGAGCTATTTTTTTATTTTGCAGCCTAGCAGTTGTACGGTGGGGCTGTGTGCAGGTGAATTGACTTGAGAACGATGGGTAAATCAGCTCCTGGGAAGATGTGCACTGCTTGGCCCCGATGCTTCAGCATGCTTGAGGTCAGCTTGGCTGCCTCTGACTGTCTAATAATAATGCAGAATAACAGAATTAAGTATTCATTGTAATTGGTGATCAATAAGATTTGTTTTCAGCTAAGTCTGCGTGCTAGTTTCTAAAGCACTCCAGTCTGTTTCATCAATGACCTTTGTGGTTTTAGCTTAAGCTAAAAATCTAGTTTCTGCTGTTGTTATTTTCTGCCCTGTCGCTGTGAGAGGAAGGGATGATGGCTGGAGGTTTGGCAGTCAGCGAGGGCCTGGCCACCACTGCAGTTCTGTACACTCAGCCTTGGAGATGTGATCAGGAATGTGCTGTTAGTTGCCAGTTTTGTATTGCAAAGACTGAGCATGCTGCCATCACTGTGTTTGATGAGTGAGTTTTCATTGGTTTGGTCCAACTCCAAAGCAGCCTTAAATTGAAGGTGGAATTCTTTGTGGATGAGGCTGTGAAGAATATGGTGTTTATACTCCCATCCTACGGGCAGTACGGTAGAACAACTCCTAACTGATTTGGTAATAAAGACCTAGTTTTTCTTCACTAAACCTGCCCTAGCCAAATTCATCAGCTGGTGATAGCTATCTCTGGAGTGGAAAACCTTTATTGAGTTGATTGACAATTTAATATACTTTGTCAAGCTGTGTTGTTTAGTTTCTGTTGATCCAGAGACACCTGAGGCTCCTTTTGCTTCCTAAGGGATTAAAGTAGCAAGCACTTAGAATGAGATATTGGGAAGATGGGTGCAGGAGACTTTGTAATTTACTATGGAAAAACATAATAATGATGATGAATATTTCAGGTGGAAACGATAGCATTTCACTATATACTATGTGAAATGCTTTTATGTGGTTTTTTTCATTTCTCTTTTATTTTTTAATCCTGGATAAATTAAATGAGGCTTTTGGGGAAAGCATGAGCTGGAATTTCTATTGAGGTTGATAACCTCTGATTCTGCTCTTGTTTGTCTGTCTGCTGGAACTTGTAGCAAACTAGCTATGTCCAAGTTTAATTGTGTAATAATTATTTTTCAAATTGAGCCTTTCTCACTTGGTGCTGATGTATTTGGGGGAGGGAGGGGAATGGAGAGTAAAGAGCTCCTTTCATGAATACAATTGAAATTTCATCTTGCTGATTTGAGCCTTTCCAAGATTCAAGTGAGCATTGGATCAGGTTGGAACTGAGGGGATGACTCATGACTCTGGCATAAAAACTACATTGCATTCCACATATTAGGAGTTTTCTGTTGCCCACAAGAAAGTTCAGGAAAAAAAGACATAAAGAGAAATGGGTTTCAAATTTCCTGTGCTATTTTCAGTTGACTCCTCTTTCTGGAGATGCCTTAGCAAGTGTAGGACATCTGAAAAACTTGGAACTGCAACTTTCTTGTTGAGGCTCTGATGAACATTGCTTCTGTCATCAAGTTCTTGTGTTCATACTTTGAACTTAGCTGAGTAATGTTGGTATCAGCAGACTCTGCTAAAGCCATGCCTTCCTAATTAATAATGCATTCTTAATAAAAAAAAAAAAAATCTATTTCTTCATGTATTTAATTACCTAGTGAGTGTAAGACTGAATGAAGTTAATACCGTGCAGATTTCAAGCAAAACGCTGCTTTTTAATGTGCTTCAGTATAGGCTATGCACAAGTCAATAGACATGATTTTTAAGCTTCAGTTACCTTTCATTACCCTGTGCATATTCAAATTCAGATTGATGAATGCTGAACCAAAAGCAGACATCATAGAGTTAATTGAAGTTCTTTAAATTCAGAGGCAAACTATTTTCATAGCTTTGTTTTGAGGGTGGGTTGCTTTTGATGTCCGGGGTTTTTTTGGCTAAGGCAATGGCAAACATTTATTTATCCTGCTCCCTCCCCATTTTCCACCATCGTTGTTGCCAGTGATGCCTGCAGTGCTCAGTGGTCAATGACCCTCAGCCAGGGTGAGCTGCAGGAGCCTTACAGACGGGCCTGTTCTTTCTCCCAGTGCTAGAACAAGTGCAACAGCACAGTGCCATTTTGCTAAAAGCTAATATTTTTCCCAGCAGCTTCTTCTCCAGGCAGAATGAAATGCTTTCTTCAAGAGCAACCACATCTTTTCTCTGCCTGAAAGGTTGTGTTTGTTTGGGGTTTTTTCTCTTGCTTTAGGTGAGAGATAAAAAAAAAATGAAGAGGAAAGCCCAAGGAAATGCCAAAAGTACCACCTGGTAGTAATTTTGTGTGAGTGTCTCCATTTACACTTCAAACTTGCTCTTGGAGAACTTGGAGCTGCATTTAAAATGTATTTTGGTAGGTGGTCTGCTGCTGACTATCTGCATTTCTTCTTCCATTTCTTTTCTGTGCTTGTTTGGTATTGCTGCTGAATGTCCCCAAAGAGTAAAGTGGTGTGGAAGAGTTGAGGAAGCAGCTTTTGAAATTCTAAAGCTGATGTGTAGGTTTTGTTCCTCTTGGATTTTTAAAAGCAGGTATGTCATCCAAGTTAACTTTCTTCAGCAAGTAACAAGATTGTCGTCCTTCCACTGATGCTCTGTATTTTAACAGAGGTATTTGATGGTGCTGGAAAGGAGCAAGATGCAGAATGAGTTTGAGAGAAGTGATTTAAAGTGGGAGCACAGATGGTTGATTCCTAAAAATCAAAAAACGGATGTTTTGTTTTGTAGGAAAATGAAATCTAATCCTATTTGAGGGTCAACAGGATAAATACAAAGAACTAAATACAGATGTAGATACATATATACATATATGCGTATATATATATATATATATATGTATAACCCCGCCCCCCGAAATCTATGAAGCAGGACTGATTGGTGCCATAGCCCAGGCAGCCTGTGGATCTAATTGCCTGCCTGTATTCAGCCCTTGCCTGGATTCCAGGGGAGACGTCTCTGGATTTGTCTCCAGACAGCTTTCCAGGGATGATCCTGCTCCTTTCCTGGTGCCCCAGAGTGCTGCAAGCCCCCCGTCCTGGGGCCATGGTGATGCCTGCCGGGGCCTTTAGGGTCCCCCCTAAAGGGCAGACAGGGTTTGACTGCAAGCTTCCTTGGAAGGTGGAGGCAGGTGAATATTGGCCACCTTCTTCTTTCCCGCTGCCCTCCGTGCTCTTGCAAAGCCTGCTGGGGCACTGGGGCTCTCCATTGCAGGCAGTCTGGAGCTGCCATGCAAAGCCATCTCTCAAGGAGTCCCCAGGTCTCAGGTGCAACCTCAAGAAAATGACACAGCAACGTGTAGAAAACGTGAACTTTATTCACTTGACTACTTCTAAAATCTACAATCCAACGTTACTAGAAGACTATGGGGTAAGAATCTTAAGGCTAAGAAACTTCAATGCTTCAACTGTTTAGAACTGAACACTAAGGGAAAGGTCAACTTCTTGGGGGAAACGTGGTGGGGAATCGAACAACAACAGGGGTGTGGCTAACTTGTAAGGTGGGGAACGTCGCAGTGCCTGGGCTGGGCACTGGTCACCCGTTCCCCGTAAGGTTCTGTAGCTGGAGCGCGACGCTGGAGGTCAGAGCTGTGGGGAGGTGCGGAGTCTCCTGTCACTGCCCTCTTTTGCCGCCATCTTGGTGGTTGGTTGAGGGCTGTCGCGAAGGAGCAGCCGCATCAGGTCGCGGTTGTCCATCAGCAGCTGCATCAGCTCCGTGGGACAGCCCTGTCTTCGATGGCGGCGGGGCCCCGCACGGCCCGAAGGGCTCTGGAGATTCCGCTGCAAGGCAAAGCACAGGGATCCCCATGGAAGAGGCAGAGGGGCAGAGCGGGGCCGGCACCTGTGGGGCTGCCTTTGGCCTGGGAGACAGAGACTCGGGCCCAGTTGGGCTGGGCTGGCCCGGGGAAGAGGCTGCAGCAGGCAGAGCTCTGCCGCCTCTGCTTGGTGCTGTCCATGGAGCTCAGCCCCTGGGCCGCATTCCCCAGCCAGGAGCTCAGGCCCCTTCTGCCGCAGGGCATTGGCCAAAGGGTGCCCAAGAGGCCCTCAAGGTCTGCCCCATCCCGCCTGCCTGACCCCCCACCCCCCTCCTCACCTCTCGCCAGCGTCTCTGAATTCTTTTTCCGAGCGACCATCCCATGGCCATTCCTATGATGAGCAGGTCGATGAGCAGGAATGTCCTGGCCGCCCACCGGATGCGCTCAGGGTCCGACTCGTCCAGATGACAATCCTCCAGAAGCAGAGGAGAGGCATCCGTGCTGCGCTCAGGTTTGCTCACAGGGTCGAGGGGATGAGCCAAGAGCAGCAGCACGTAAAGCTGCAGCAGCGCGGAGGAGCCGTGAGCAGCCATAGTGCTCTGCCAGCAGCACCGAGGCTCTGGGCGTCTCTCTGCGAGCAGCTGTGCCTGGGCACTGGGGCGCAGCAACAGCTGGGGACAGTTGCCAGCCAGCGTGCCGTCCCCAGAGGCTGTGATGTCACAGAAGCACAGAACGCCCTGGCTGCAGAGAGCCCTGAGAGAATGTTGAGTCCAAGCTGGGAGCCATGGCGGCAAGCATGGCCAGCAGAGCGGGGCCCGAGCGCTGCGGCCTGGCTTGCCTTGCACCCGTGCCACAATGATGACTCCAGCAGCCCCTGTCAGGCCATTGCAGTATCTGATGGCCCACGCTGGGCACAAGTTCTTCCCAATGGCCAGCGTAAACCTCCCTTGGCCCAGCTTCCAAGCCTTGTTGGCATCTGCTCTCTCTTGTCCTTGCCCACCTGGCTGGCGCTGCCGTGTTGCTCGCTGGCCTGTCTGTGGGAGAAGAGGCTGTGCCAATGAGTGCTGCTCAACTTGGAGGCCATTCAAAGGAGGATTTGATTGTGCCTGCTGTGGGAAGAAGGAATATGCGTGCACATGGCCACTTCCCATAGGTTTTACCCCAGATTTTCATGAGCAGCTGTCCTAGTGAAAGTCAAGTCTGTTTTAGTGAGTATTTGAGGGCTTCCAGAGCACAGTGCCATCTCAGGGGAATTCTGCTGGTTGAGTTCTACTGAGGCTTTGAGATGAGTTGCAAATCCTGAAAATGTTCTCCTTGCCCAGGTAGTAATTTCACAGTTTAGACTGTGGGGATATTGATTGCTCAGTGTTGAGGACCTCATGTAACTTTCAGCCCCAGAAACTTTCAACCTCCAGTGATTGTCCTTGAGACAAAACCATTTGAAATCTTTTTTTCTGTGGACAGGAATTGCTTCGGTGTTACTTCACATCATCCATTAAAAATTTGATGCCTGGAACAAATCCCGAGTGCTGTGTGATTTCCTTGGTCGTGTTCTTTGGAATGGCTTCCCCCTCATTTTGTGAAGCTGGCCCCAGAAAGGTCATAGATGGGTGAGAAGTTCTGAAAGGCCAAGTGGTGCAGATCTTTGCCTCCTGTTTCGAGGTCTGCGGTGAGCTGTGAGTCCAAGAGCTGATCTGACGTGATGGTGAAAACACAGTTGTCGTGGTTTTAAAGCAGTAACTGAAAAAATACTAGAAAACTTACTTATTTCTTGCTGTGAGATATGGATTAGAGCAAGAGCAAAACAGGCTTAAAACTTAAAAGGAATAAAGAAAGTTTATTCACAAAACTACAAGAATAAGAACACCAGAATAAACTTTCAGAAAACCCTTTTATCCCGCACTACCCAGCATTCCCTTGTTCACATGACAAGATAGAGACAAAAGACTTTGGAACTTTGGTGTTTAAAACAGTCCCAATTCTTGCTAGAGTCTCTTTATCAGTGTTTGTATAGAAACAGAAATCTTCTTCTGCTAATCTATGGAGTTTCTCACAAGAAAAATATTTCTGTTATAGTTTTCTATTTGTTTGATGCCAGCTGCCCGGAAATCTGCCATGAGTTCACTCCTCCCATTTCACATCACTCTGAGGTGTGTATGGGCCATGAGTCCTCTTCATCTGTCTCTGTGAGCTTCGCAGGAAAACAGTTTTCTCATTGCCCTCAAGGCCTCAAATCTTCACTCCACTCTGTTCCAGCGCCTCACTGTATCACAATTACTCTACTTTTTACTCAAAATCCACACTTTGAACACTCCATGCTTCCCAATATACTCTGTCATGAATTAAAGGAGTTTTTTTCAGAACATGGTTGTCCATCTCCATAGCTTTAAGAGAAAAATATTTCAGCTTATAAAGCATCTCCTTATTCTCTCTTCCCTATCTAAAACTTAAGCCTTGTTTTTGTCCTATATTTTTCTAATACTAAAAAAAAAAAAATCTGTGTTTTTCTAAAAGTGAAAAAAAAAAATAAAAAAATAAAGTAAAGAGTAGAAACAGAATAATATTTCTGAGAGGCAGGACATTTTTTAGTTTGTGTTGTCCGATGGAACAACAGTCACTTGAAGAAATTCCATATAGTAGAACATGTCACATTTGTCAATTTTAACCTGAAATTTATTAACAGGAATGTCTGTACTACGAACATGTGTTAAGTATAGGAATATATTGCATGTTTTCCTACTTGTAAGAAGTAAATTTCTGTCTTTACAAGCTAACACCATTAATTTCAGCTCTTAGTTATTCCCATTGCATATTCTTTTAAACAGACTTAATCAGACAAATTTTGTGTTATTTAGCAAGTAATGCTTGGTTATTACTACAAGTTCTTGAAGTCATAACACTTAAAATTGCAGTACATATATATTATTCTTACTATGATGATGTGAGTTGGCTGCTAGTCATTTAACTATATATAAGGTCTTACTATTTCTTAGTGCAATTACTTAAAATAAGTGTCTTGGAAATTGTTTTTATTTTTAGATTTAAAACTGTTCTTACTAAAGTTGATTTGTTAAAGATTGGACAATGTATATTTAATAATTAATGTTCCCCAGTGATATTTATTGTCAGTCAGGATTCACTTTACAGTCAATAAATAACCTAAAAAATCTGAATTTTGTAGCCAGTTTTGTCTAATTCTTAGAGCAATGCTTTGGGAAATTGGAGATATATATATATGAATATAAATATGTATATCTGCTATATACCTTTTTTATGATGGTTTTGTCCTACTACTGCAAATGTTTCTTTTTGTTTGTTTTTTCCTAACATACATAAAATTTTCTTAACCATATTTAAAGCTACCAGCTTGTTATTCTGACAAAACCCTGTGAGAATAAATTATTTTTATTAATACTCTACATGTCAAAACCTTGCAGTCAGTCAAATAACAGAAGGAGTGTTCATTGTCTCTCTCCCCCACTGATGCTGTTCTAGGAGTTGGAGTTAGAAGATTCAGACATCAAGTGAAACAGTGAAAGATGATAAGAAAACACTTGATTCTCACAAGGTATTTCCTACTAAAAGAGATTGTTTTGCAGTTTTGTTTGCTCTTGACACTATTTTGAGTAAATGTGAATTCCTAAGACATGCTCAAGGCAATTAAATATTTATGCTCCCCAAACTCAATTTTTAAGCAACATTTTCTGTTTACAAGAATCAGGTTTGCTTTGGTTTTATCTCTTTTCTTTCAGGTTACAAGACAGATTTTTTTATTATTATTTTCATTAGGGGAAAAAGATATGTATTTATAGTGTTTGTGAAGACTTTGCTCAGCTGAAAAAAGTAATAGGTAACATGAGTATAACATTGTGTTCTTCCATATTTCTATTTTTAAGTCCTATTACATGTGATATTTTCCATTTTGCCTTCTATTAGGCCTGAAATTGGAAACTATTTAAAACCTAACAAACCCCGGAGTTTATCCCTGTTCTTTGAATAGCAACAGAAGTATGGCTGTCATGGTTTGACACATCAATGAAGAACAGCCTCTGCTCTGCAGCAGGTACTCAAGTGGAACTTTTGCAAGTGGGCTCTCATCAGGAGTGAAACACTGGCTGCTGACTCTGCTGCTTTTGGTCACAGACTGCTGCCTTTATGAACCAGGTTTGTCCTTCTGCCTCTTTTGTGTTTTATATAGACTTGATTACAAATGAGGCACTTGTCCTCTTACCTGGGAGTTGCAGCAGGTCAGCAGCAGCAGGAGTTACCGGCTGCTTCCCATCAGCTGACTCCTTTTAGCCAACCCTTCCCATTTCCTGCGCCAATCCGATTTTTCCAAGCAATTAGGAAGAAAACTAAACCATAACTTTTACAAAATCACTTTAGGGAAGATGTTGCTTAATTGTTTGCTTCATTCAAATGAACACTTCTAACATTCACTTCTCTGAGTAAGAATGCCTTTTATGAGAAGCTGCTAAAAATAGGAATTTGAGAGCAGGGATGTTAAAAGTAGGGCCAGAGAGGAGCAAATTTGTCGCAGGGCAAGTTCTGTTTGCACTGAGGGAGTACTATCAATTTTGTCTCTGTCCTGTCTTTCACTGGTCCTGAAACAACAGTGCCTGCTTGAACAAACCTGCTCCTCAGGAGTGATTGGATCTGGTGCTCTGGGTGTTAGCAGCTGCAGTGCTGAACCACAGGCAGACATGAGATCTGACTGGATCACCCTTGCTAACATTTTCATGTAGAACCCATAACTCACTTGATCAGCAACACTTGCTTGAATGCTGCCTTTTGCCTTGGCTCTTCCCACTAAATAGTTCTTGAGCTGGGAAGTGGTCCTGATCTAAGAATCTGCAGTAATCTTTAATTCTGCCTTTATAACTCGGGAAACCACAGTAACCTTCATTTTAGAATGTGAACATTTTTTGGACAAACACTGAATTGTAGCTTCATTGACATGAGCTAAAGTAAGCTCTTTCAGTGGTCCTAGAGTGGTAGCTGTAAAAGGCAATCAGAGTGAAGATCCTGAATAATTTTCTTTTCCAGCCAGGTTTTAATGTATTTCCCCTGCAAATCAATTCATGTATCATAGAGCTCAATTACCTGCCCATAAAATGAGAGTTGTTGCTCAGAACTGTGGAATTAGGGTAACAAGAACTGTAATGATACACTAGATAAACACTGTTGCAATACTCTCTCAGCCCTGTTAGGGTATTTTAAATTTGCAGCAGATCTCAGTAAGGATGAGAAAATGCTGAGCTACATAAAAATGATGGAGACTGGAGGAGAAATTAGCCTTGCAGTGTTCTACAGTCCCAACATTTCCAACCACCACACCTGGTAGTGAAAATGCTGGTTTGTATTTGAAAAAAAGGAACTGCAATCAATCAAATGCACTGCCAAGTATAAATTAATTTCTGTAAGTCAAGTCCCTTAGGAACAATTCCTTAATAAAAGATCTGTTTCAAATCTCCTAAGTCTTCTAAAACCAACCCCAACAAAACACAGAAAACATAGTGTCTTTATTTGACCTGTCCTAGACTTCATTTATTTATTTACAGTCTGAAGGATGAGTCAAGTACCTGCAGTGGTGCCTTTAGCAATGCAAAACAAAATATTTTGAATATTCTTATTTAGCGTTCCAGTTTTAATGAGCTTGGAGCATAGTGAAGGAGATCAGATGTTTGCAGGTTCTGGATGAGGGTAGAAATAATTAAAAAGCATCTTGAAAGTAACATCATATTTTTGTCAGCCATCTCTTCAGGGACTACTTTAAATCCCAGAATGTTCAAGAGCCATCATCACTGTACAAACAGAAGCTCCAACTGAACGAAACCAGAAGAAGTGGATATGGCAAATTCTCTGGTCCAAGTGGTGATATTAATCTGGTGAGGCTCTGGATTCCCATTTCAGACATACTATCACAGCTTAAATATAGGAAAAAATTGGGATTTTACTTTGCTGTGGTCTCTTTTTGTTTTGCAAAATATGTGATAGTTAATATATGAGTAAAATCTTGTATAAAAACAGGTTTGTTTTTTGTTTTTTTTTCTAACAAATAGCCAAATGCATATTACCTGCCTTGCTGGAAAATAATTGAGGTCTTCCTCTAAGAAATTTTTTCTCAGAGTGCCTTTCTTTGTGATTTGTGTTCTTATCTTAGGAAGATACAGGAGTTGCTCATTTTAATGCTGTCCAGCAGACTATTCCATGCTTTCTCAGCTGTTTGGATCTGCAGTTCAGGATTGGACCAAGAAAAATGGTGATGGGATGAAATTATTTTTATTCTTAAATGAGGACAATTCCATTTTTAAACATACACATGTGCTTCCAATGCTTTCAGTAGTCAAGGATGAAATTTTGAACAGACATGAATTCCTCAGCCTTTGTTTCTTTTTCCCTGAAGGATGGAATTTGGACTTTGCCCACCAGTGCAGTCCTTGCTATGGGCAGATGTTTCTTCTGTTCTTCTTACCAGCAGTAGGAGTGGTTGGACACTGAACCTCAAAGAAGAGGGAGCTAACATCCCTTACCTAGATAAGTCCCACAGGTAAGCACCTTGGAGAAGTTCTTCAACCAAAACCAGTTCCTGTAAGGCTTTCCAGCCCTTGACAGGAAATAAGCTGATTCCTGCAGGCTGCAACATGAAGACTTCCAGACTGAAGTGAGCATCCTGCTATAAGGAAGGATTTGGGAGTAGTGAGTCATCATTTGTATGGGAAATTAATCTGTGATTTTTATTTATTGTTTTTTTTCATTTGAAGTAACATCACATCATCATAGAGAGACATTGTCTGTCATTTCTGGTGTGGATACCTGAATAACTCAGCTAGACAGGTAGCATGATAAGGTAATACAATGCAGATATTGAAAGGAATTTTTTGGATGATTTTTTTGTTAGTTCAAGCTGCAGTCCCTGATTTATTCAGGCTTTGAAGTACCATGCAAGCCTTTCCCACAGAAGAAATTCTGTTTTATGTAAATAATGCACTGTGCAGTAAACTAGAAGAAAGCAGGGAGCATAGAGCATGAAGTTAGTGTTTCATGCAGGTGTTTGAAGGCAATGTGGGATTCCAGAGCTTAGTGTTTGAATTGCACTTGAATTTCCTTCTTTGCTGTTATTTAGACTGCTCTGAAGTAGTCATGAGAAGCAAAAATGAAAGGCAATGTTGTTTGATGGGGACTGTGGTAGGGCTTTCTTGCCAGATTTGAAATGGCTTGAATTGATTAAAATCTCCAGGTGAGGGGAAGATTGTATCCATTCCTCTCTCTTATTAAAGCAAATTTTCCAAGAGGGATGTAAAATTGCAGTTGAGGGTTGGGGTGGTTTTTTCTTTTTTCCCTTCTTTCATGTGCAACCTAACAACTCCAATTTCACAGGCCTATTTAACATTTGATCCCTAAAAGTCAGTCCTTTGCTTTGTATTTTGGGCACTTGTTCATCTTGGGAAATTTGTCATCTTCTCAGGGCATTGAAGGTCAACCAAATGCTGCAGGTTTCATTCTTCCTTTCATATGGTCTATGTCCTGGGGTTTGACTCTTAAGCAGAGCTATTTTTTTATTTTGCAGCCTAGCAGTTGTACGGTGGGGCTGTGTGCAGGTGAATTGACTTGAGAACGATGGGTAAATCAGCTCCTGGGAAGATGTGCACTGCTTGGCCCCGATGCTTCAGCATGCTTGAGGTCAGCTTGGCTGTCTCTGACTGTCTAATAATAATGCAGAATGATAGAATTAAGTATTCATTGTAATTGGTGATCAATAAGATTTGTTTTCAGCTAAATCTGCGTGCTAGTTTCTAAAGCACTCCAGTCTGTTTCATCAATGACCTTTGTGGTTTTAGCTTAAGCTTTCTAGTTTCTGCTGTTGTTATTTTCTGCCCTGTCGCTGTGAGAGGAAGGGATGATGGCTGGAGGTTTGGCAGTCAGCGAGGGCCTGGCCACCACTGCAGTTCTGTACACTCAGCCTTGGAGATGTGATCAGGAATGTGCTGTTAGTTGCCAGTTTTGTATTGCAAAGACTGAGCATGCTGCCATCACTGTGTTTGATGAGTGAGTTTTCATTGGTTTGGTCCAACTCCAAAGCAGCCTTAAATTGAAGGTGGAATTCTTTGTGGATGAGGCTGTGAAGAATATGGTGTTTATACTCCCATCCTACGGGCAGTACGGTAGAACAACTCCTAACTGATTTGGTAATAAAGACCTAGTTTTTCTTCACTAAACCTGCCCTAGCCAAATTCATCAGCTGGTGATAGCTATCTCTGGAGTGGGAGTTCTTTATTGAGTTGATTGACAATTTGATATACTTTGTCAAGCTGTGTTGTTTAGTTTCTGTTGATCCAGAGACACCTGAGGCTCCTTTTGCTTCCTAAGGGATTAAAGTAGCAAGCACTTAGAATGAGATATTGGGAAGATGGGTGCAGGAGACTTTGTAATTTACTATGGAAAAACATAATAATGATGATGAATATTTCAGGTGGAAATGATAGTATTTCACTATATACTATGTGAAATGCTTTTATGTGATTTTTTTTCATTTCTCTTTTATTTTTTAATCCTGGATAAATTAAATGAGGCTTTTGGGGAAAGCATGAGCTGGAATTTCTATTGAGGTTGATAACCTCTGATTCTGCTCTCATTTGTCTGTCTGCTGGAACTTGTAGCAAAGTAGCTATGTCCAAGTTTAATTGTGTAATAATTATTTTTCAAATTGAGCCTTTCTCACTTGGTGCTGATGTATTTGGGGGAGGGAGGGGAATGGAGAGTAAAGAGCTCCTTTCATGAATACAATTGAAATTTCATCTTGCTGATTTGAGCCTTTCCAAGATTCAAGTGAGCATTGGATCAGGTTGGAACTGAGGGGATGACTCATGACTCTGGCATAAAAACTACATTGCATTCCACATATTAGGAGTTTTCTGTTGCCCACAAGAAAGTTCAGGAAAAAAAGACATAAAGAGAAATGGGTTTCAAATTTCCTGTGCTATTTTCAGTTGACTCCTCTTTCTGGAGGTGCCTTAGCAAGTGTAGGACATCTGAAAAACTTGGAACTGCAACTTTCTTGTTGAGGCTCTGATGAACATTGCTTCTGTCATCAAGTTCTTGTGTTCATACTTTGAACTTAGCTGAGTAATGTTGGTATCAGCAGACTCTGCTAAAGCCATGCCTTCCTAATTAATAATGCATTCTTAATAAAAAAAAAAAAAATCTATTTCTTCATGTATTTAATTACCTAGTGAGTGTAAGACTGAATGAAGTTAATACCGTGCAGATTTCAAGCAAAACGCTGCTTTTTAATGTGCTTCAGTATAGGCTATGCACAAGTCAATAGACATGATTTTTAAGCCTCAGTTACCTTTCATTACCCTGTGCATATTCAAATTCAGATTGATGAATGCTGAACCAAAAGCAGACATCATAGAGTTAATTGAAGTTCTTTAAATTCAGAGGCAAACTATTTTCATAGCTTTGTTTTGAGGGTGGGTTGCTTTTGATGTCTGGGGTTTTTTTGGCTAAGGCAATGGCAAACATTTATTTATCCTGCTCCCTCCCCATTTTCCACCATCGTTGTTGCCAGTGATGCCTGCAGTGCTCAGTGGTCAATGACCCTCAGCCAGGGTGAGCTGCAGGAGCCTTACAGACGGGCCTGTTCTTTCTCCCAGTGCTAGAACAAGTGCAACAGCACAGTGCCATTTTGCTAAAAGCTAATATTTTTCCCAGCAGCTTCTTCTCCAGGCAGAATGAAATGCTTTCTTCAAGAGCAACCACATCTTTTCTCTGCCTGAAAGGTTGTGTTTGTTTGGGGTTTTTTCTCTTGCTTTAGGTGAGAGATAAAAAAAAAATGAAGAGGAAAGCCCAAGGAAATGCCAAAAGTACCACCTGGTAGTAATTTTGTGTGAGTGTCTCCATTTACACTTCAAACTTGCTCTTGGAGAACTTGGAGCTGCATTTAAAATGTATTTTGGTAGGTGGTCTGCTGCTGACTATCTGCATTTCTTCTTCCATTTCTTTTCTGTGCTTGTTTGGTATTGCTGCTGAATGTCCCCAAAGAGTAAAGTGGTGTGGAAGAGTTGAGGAAGCAGCTTTTGAAATTCTAAAGCTGATGTGTAGGTTTTGTTCCTCTTGGATTTTTAAAAGCAGGTATGTCATCCAAGTTAACTTTCTTCAGCAAGTAACAAGATTGTCGTCCTTCCACTGATGCTCTGTATTTTAACAGAGGTATTTGATGGTGCTGGAAAGGAGCAAGATGCAGAATGAGTTTGAGAGAAGTGATTTAAAGTGGGAGCACAGATGGTTGATTCCTAAAAATCAAAAAACGGATGTTTTGTTTCGTAGGAAAATGAAATCTAATCCTATTTGAGGGTCAACAGGATAAATACAAAGAACTAAATACAGATGTAGATACATATATACATATATGCGTATATATATATATATATATATGTATAACCCCGCCCCCCGAAATCTATGAAGCAGGACTGATTGGTGCCATAGCCCAGGCAGCCTGTGGATCTAATTGCCTGCCTGTATTCAGCCCTTGCCTGGATGCCAGGGGAGACGTCTCTGGATTTGTCTCCAGACAGCTTTCCAGGGATGATCCTGCTCCTTTCCTGGTGCCCCAGAGTGCTGCAAGCCCCCCGTCCTGGGGCCATGGGGATGCCTGCCGGGGCCTTTAGGGTCCCCCCTAAAGGGCAGACAGGGTTTGACTGCAAGCTTCCTTGGAAGGTGGAGGCAGGTGAATATTGGCCACCTTCTTCTTTCCCGCTGCCCTCCGTGCTCTTGCAAAGCCTGCTGGGGCACTGGGGCTCTCCATTGCAGGCAGTCTGGAGCTGCCATGCAAAGCCATCTCTCAAGGAGTCCCCAGGTCTCAGGTGCAACCTCAAGAAAATGACACAGCAACGTGTAGAAAACGTGAACTTTATTCACTTGACTACTTCTAAAATCTACAATCCAACGTTACTAGAAGACTATGGGGTAAGAATCTTAAGGCTAAGAAACTTCAATGCTTCAACTGTTTAGAACTGAACACTAAGGGAAAGGTCAACTTCTTGGGGGAAACGTGGTGGGGAATCGAACAACAACAGGGGTGTGGCTAACTTGTAAGGTGGGGAACGTCGCAGTGCCTGGGCTGGGCACTGGTCACCCGTTCCCCGTAAGGTTCTGTAGCTGGAGCGCGACGCTGGAGGTCAGAGCTGTGGGGAGGTGCGGAGTCTCCTGTCACTGCCCTCTTTTGCCGCCATCTTGGTGGTTGGTTGAGGGCTGTCGCGAAGGAGCAGCCGCATCAGGTCGCGGTTGTCCATCAGCAGCTGCATCAGCTCCGTGGGACAGCCCTGTCTTCGATGGCGGCGGGGCCCCGCACGGCCCGAAGGGCTCTGGAGATTCCGCTGCAAGGCAAAGCACAGGGATCCCCATGGAAGAGGCAGAGGGGCAGAGCGGGGCCGGCACCTGTGGGGCTGCCTTTGGCCTGGGAGACAGAGACTCGGGCCCAGTTGGGCTGGGCTGGCCCGGGGAAGAGGCTGCAGCAGGCAGAGCTCTGCCGCCTCTGCTTGGTGCTGTCCATGGAGCTCAGCCCCTGGGCCGCATTCCCCAGCCAGGAGCTCAGGCCCCTTCTGCCGCAGGGCATTGGCCAAAGGGTGCCCAAGAGGCCCTCAAGGTCTGCCCCATCCCGCCTGCCTGACCCCCCACCCCCCTCCTCACCTCTCGCCAGCGTCTCTGAATTCTTTTTCCGAGCGACCATCCCATGGCCATTCCTATGATGAGCAGGTCGATGAGCAGGAATGTCCTGGCCGCCCACCGGATGCGCTCAGGGTCCGACTCGTCCAGATGACAATCCTCCAGAAGCAGAGGAGAGGCATCCGTGCTGCGCTCAGGTTTGCTCACAGGGTCGAGGGGATGAGCCAAGAGCAGCAGCACGTAAAGCTGCAGCAGCGCGGAGGAGCCGTGAGCAGCCATAGTGCTCTGCCAGCAGCACCGAGGCTCTGGGCGTCTCTCTGCGAGCAGCTGTGCCTGGGCACTGGGGCGCAGCAACAGCTGGGGACAGTTGCCAGCCAGCGTGCCGTCCCCAGAGGCTGTGATGTCACAGAAGCACAGAACGCCCTGGCTGCAGAGAGCCCTGAGAGAATGTTGAGTCCAAGCTGGGAGCCATGGCGGCAAGCATGGCCAGCAGAGCGGGGCCCGAGCGCTGCGGCCTGGCTTGCCTTGCACCCGTGCCACAATGATGACTCCAGCAGCCCCTGTCAGGCCATTGCAGTATCTGATGGCCCACGCTGGGCACAAGTTCTTCCCAATGGCCAGCGTAAACCTCCCTTGGCCCAGCTTCCAAGCCTTGTTGGCATCTGCTCTCTCTTGTCCTTGCCCACCTGGCTGGCGCTGCCGTGTTGCTCGCTGGCCTGTCTGTGGGAGAAGAGGCTGTGCCAATGAGTGCTGCTCAACTTGGAGGCCATTCAAAGGAGGATTTGATTGTGCCTGCTGTGGGAAGAAGGAATATGCGTGCACATGGCCACTTCCCATAGGTTTTACCCCAGATTTTCATGAGCAGCTGTCCTAGTGAAAGTCAAGTCTGTTTTAGTGAGTATTTGAGGGCTTCCAGAGCACAGTGCCATCTCAGGGGAATTCTGCTGGTTGAGTTCTACTGAGGCTTTGAGATGAGTTGCAAATCCTGAAAATGTTCTCCTTGCCCAGGTAGTAATTTCACAGTTTAGACTGTGGGGATATTGATTGCTCAGTGTTGAGGACCTCATGTAACTTTCAGCCCCAGAAACTTTCAACCTCCAGTGATTGTCCTTGAGACAAAACCATTTGAAATCTTTTTTTCTGTGGACAGGAATTGCTTCGGTGTTACTTCACATCATCCATTAAAAATTTGATGCCTGGAACAAATCCCGAGTGCTGTGTGATTTCCTTGGTCGTGTTCTTTGGAATGGCTTCCCCCTCATTTTGTGAAGCTGGCCCCAGAAAGGTCATAGATGGGTGAGAAGTTCTGAAAGGCCAAGTGGTGCAGATCTTTGCCTCCTGTTTCGAGGTCTGCGGTGAGCTGTGAGTCCAAGAGCTGATCTGACGTGATGGTGAAAACACAATTGAACCTTTTTGCAGCAGGGTGGATGGATAGAAGCAAAGCACAGCACGGCTGGCAGCAGCAAATGAATTAAAATGCATCCCTGGAATATGTTTCTTGGATTGTTCTTCTAGTATTGTGGTAGTAATTCTGATGTCTGAGTAGTGAACAAGCAACAAGTAGTGAACACGTGATTTGTAGTCAGTTTTCTATTTCTTATGTAGTGGAGAGTATGGATGCTAGCTTTGGAGCAGGCTGCAGAGAGCTGCAGAAACTGCAGGCCCCATGGCCTATCAGTCCTGCCCGAGAAGCTAGCCTGGGAATTCATAGGAGGATTTCAAAACAATCCTCAGAGACAGAAAACAACTGCCAGGTGCTGTTTGTCTGTCCTCTTGTTTTCCTTGCAGGAGAAAGTCAGGGGGGTGGTGAGCCCCGCTGACCAATGATGGTGATGTAGCACTTTACTAAGCAATAAGAGTTTCCTTTCTGTACTTTCCACGTATCTGTCTATTAGACAAGCCTAGAGTAATAAAGTAGAGAAGATTCTCCTGTTGTGACTCCCTTGAGAGTCCGTGTCGTTCTTTCCCACCGTTCCCAATCAGAACGACAGAGGAGATTTTTAAGAATTGTGTTTTTCTCTCCTGGTTGAGGAATGTGTTCTTCACGGGCTGAATCTTCATATCACTTTGTTTTTGTAGAAGAGCAGTTTCAGCAGCAGATGATTCTCCTTGCCCTCCTTTTCATTTTTCTTGTCTGTATTATTGCCTGGCAGGTTAACCTTTTCAAATTGCGTGCTGCAAAACGTTGCTACTAAGGATAGTTGGTGTCCAAACAGGTTCTTTTCTCGCTTGGATTTCAACTATTGCAGGATGAAAGGTTTCTAATGAAGCTACAGAATTGCATATCACTGGGACCTTGACTTCTTCCCTGCTTGGATCTAGATAAAGAGATTCTTGCCAATTGAACTGCTGACATATTATGTAGAGATCAGGAGTGGCCACCACAAGTGGTACTGAATTCTTGGAAATGTGGTGATTTTTGTTAGAAATGATTTTAGCTTCGACAGTGCAAGCTTATCATATCCATCTGCATTTGTGTTCTATTAATCATGGGGTTTTGTATTAAGCATGGGCTTCAGTTTGCTGTCTTTTTGTCACTTCTTCAAATACCAGTTTTCTACACCTGCTGGCTTGTTCCTTCTGACTTCAAATGGTATCTCTTGGGCACATAACTTCATCTTATTGTGAACAGCGCAAAGAACATGTTTTGGTCTGTCTTGATTTGATGGAGTGATTGCTGTGGAAGGACTGGGAGGTTTTGTGGTTTAAGGTGAAAGAAGTTCAGCAGCCTTGGCAAGTAAGTGTGCCAGTTTACAAGGTGAATCTACAGAAACCCCCGTGCTTCAGCTGCAATGTACAATCTCTGAGGCTGCTGCTGTCGGGGTGCCTTTGTTCTGTTGGTTTGGGAACCCATATTCTACACAGCATCATTTGTCAGAACTCCATTTCACTTGTACAGTCCCTCTGTTTTCCCACTTCTGAATGATGGTTTTCTCTGTGCCTTTAACATGGGGAATTCTGGGTGATAAAAATAATACATATTCCATAATGTTTTACGTTTCCTCTTGGAGTTTTTTCTAGTTTTCAAATAATTACCTTTTGTTTCTAGCTGGGGGCAAAATGCATTTGCAGTTTCAGTGGTTTTTTTCCCAATTTCTAATCTTACTTGGGCACTAGATAAGGGAGAAAAATGCCCTAGTTTCATGGAAAAGATTCTGTGTTATTCCATGCCTTGAAATGAATTAAAATACGGTTCTATTGCTCTCTGTTTCATTTCTTCACTTCATTTGGTAGAGTTTAGAAATCTCTTGCCATGAACTAGGTAGTGCAGAGTGCCTGCCTTGCTGTGTTGAACTCCTGGGTGAGCATGCCAGGCTTAGTTTAGAGATTTGCTTTTAAACATCCCTTATTCCTTGTAAAATCTATCATTTGGTTTGTTTGTAGTTGTGTTAGAAGATAAAGAGGAGGGGGTGCACCCTGGAAAATTTGTCATCTGAACTGAATTTGTACCCTTTAGGCCATCAGTGACTGCTCCTTAGGTTTCTCAAGGCATGAAGGACACTGGGAGTTCCTCCCAGACTCTTCTTTTGGGACAGCAGTCCTTTCTCTTTGGCTCCATGAGATGCTCTGCACAGGAGTGCTTGAGCTCTGAAGGGCAGGGGCATTCCATGAGGGTGAATAATAAAGAACTCCTGTAGCCTGAACTGTTTCCAACTTAACCCAGCAGAAGGAATTGTTTCCCAATTCTGAGTCTAATGGTGCTGCTGACAAATTGTGCAGTTTCAGAGCAGCAGTGCAAGATGTGCAAGGGGCTTGTGTGGAGGGAGAGCAGCAGCTTGTAACACTGGACCTTTGTCCCGTGGGCAGCTGTGCGGTTTTAAGCGGGAATGTTCCGGAGGGGTGTGGAATTGAAGAAATGTTTGGAAGATTTGTAGGTTTGTTGCTGTAGGTGTGAAGGGTGGGGACAAGTCTTGTCCAGTGACGGAGCAATGATTAGGTAAGGTACTGGGAGAGCATCTGAGGATGGTGTTGCTGTTGCATGTGATTTTTCTGGAGGCCATCTGATGCACACAAGATTTGTTATGACTACCAGGATTGCAACTAAACAGAATGCAGTCATTTTTCTTGTAATTTAGTGCAGCATCTTTTGATCCGTGATGAGCTGAAGGCTCAGTGCACAAGGCTGAAAGGAAATGGCACGCTCTCAAGAGATTTTGGTCTTTGCGGCTTCATGAAGGTGGATAGGACATAATTCCTTCGCTCATTGGAGCTGCAGAGTTTAGTTTGATCTCCTCTGTTTCTAAGCAGTGCTAAAAGGTGTTCCTTCCCTCAATTTTGATGGCAGCAGAGAGTCAGCTAATAAATGTGGATCTAGGTAAGGTTTGTGGAACAAAATCAAACACAATTGTCTGAAAAGCTGTTAGACATGCCTACAGTCAGTGTCAACAGAGAAGGAAGAGGTTAAAATTCCATCTTAATTTTAGAGCTCTTCCTCTCTTCTGCCTGCTTTTCCCATAGTGCATATGGAACCAGCATAGTTCATTTGATCCCTACCCCTGAGTGCAGCAGCTCACCTGCTTTCTGCTGCCCGCCTTTGCTTTCTTGTCAGATGGAAACACTGAAATAGAAAAGGTGATGTGACTTAATTGACTTCATTCAAATGCCTTGGCAATTGAATTTCTGTCTCTTGGCTGGATACTCAGCATCTCTAAGTGCAGAATCCTCCCTGGCACCGTATATCCTCGCCTTGTCCCTCAAATATTTTTTGAGGGACCACCACCACTCAAATATTTTCCTTTCATTGTAAAGTGAGTGAGATTTTACTTGGCTGGAATTCTGCAGTGCTGGGAATGAAGGCTTTTTCCTTCCTCATTTTTTTATAATGAATTTCTTTTTTATTCTATTCACACCTTCTGAGTGAGCCTTTCATAAGGGCTTCTGTATTTCACAGCGGCTACACCTATTTGGGTCTGAAGACTTTGATACAATTGTAATCACTTGGAAATGGAACCTGTTTGATTTGTATGGAAGGCAGCCATTCTCCCTGTTCCAAACTTCCTAAAATAGTTTATCCACGTTGAAAAAAAAAATACCTCTTGGAGATAGTCGAGACAGTGCATGATGGTGATTCCAGGGATGGAGAAGAAGGACCATCACCTTCCTCACACCGTCAAACTTGAGACTAATAGTCAGGTCTGCAGTTCTAATTTTAATCCACAGTAATCTACAGACAATCCTTTATTATTTAAAAAGCTGATACCGTCAAGTTGGAAGCAAGCTGAAGTTGGAAGAGTTAGGTTTCTTCAAAGCTCTTGTTTCCAGCAGGATTGGAGAGCCTTTACCTTTTGTAACAGGAAGGTTTTAAATTTGTAATGCTGACCTTGCAACTGGAACTTGGTGGCTCCATTGTTGCACTTGCAGCAGCCAGATGACCTCAAAGGAGAAGTGCGTTGTTCTGACTTCTGTGGAAGCAGTGGCTGCAAATACCATCAGGAAGTGCTGGACTGGCAGGACATTGGATGGATGCTCTTAGGCCACAGAGCTGGAAATATCAGTTGTAGCCACATGGTAAGTCCATTTATGTAATTCCAAATCTGTTCCTCACACGATCTGTGCTCCTCTATTCTCTATCAGCTTGGTGAGGAGGTAGATGAGACTGTTGGGGGAAAGAAACCACTTATATTTAAAGCAGAGTAACTGTCCTATTATAAATGATGAAGATAAACCTGTGAGGCTACCAAAGAAATCTTTCTTTGTCTTCCAGTTAATAACTTCAAATGGATAACAAATCTATGCTGTATAATCTGCTTTGGATGGATTTCCTTTGGAACATGTGCTTCTTCCTGAATTACAGAACTGCAATATTTTCACTGCTTCCCAGCTCTGCCATCCCAGCATCTCCCCTGCTTCCCAGCCCTCTGCCATCAGCATCTCCCCTGCTTCACAGCTTCCCAGCCAGGTCAGTGCACTGGGGGCCGGGGTGGGCAGTGGGTTATGGGGTTTTGGGATGCGCAGGGATCCCAAAGGAGCCCCTGTGGAATGGGCCCGACATCCCAGCGTGCTCCCGGTGCCCCGGCAGGGCGGTTTGCCTGGAGAAGCTGTCAGGCAGGATTTGCTGGGTTTTTCACAGCTCTGATTTCTCCATCCCCCGGAGTGCCCTTGCTAAGAGGAAGCATTGATTGCTGCCAGGCAGCACACACACGTGGGAATGTGATTCATTCCGGCCCAGGCCTCAGAATAACTTCTGTGAGCTGTTATCCCTGCTAAAATGAGCCTTTTCACAGTTCTCTATTTCCACCTAGCGCACACACACACACACACAGTAAAATTACAGAGGGAAATAAACTTCCCTTGGCTTGGGAAGAAATTTTGTGTTGTTGTAGGGAGCTCTTTCTGAAGGAATAACAGGTACCTTTCTACTACAATAATTTATATGGAAACCCAGCACCGTGTTTATTTGGTGTCAGTCTAGGGTGAACAGAAACCAGCACAGGCAGCTGGAAACAAAGGTCCTCTCGTCCCATTCCACAATATTGGTGTTAAAAATCTCTGTTCAAGGCCAGATTCCACCACAGGAATCTGGCTAAGAAAATAAGAGCTTATTCAATAAGAAAATGCCGCACTCAGAATGTTTCTTTGCATTAGGATTTTCCCAAGTATCTCGTTTAGCTTTTGTTAATAGGTTAAAGGTAAAAGGGTTTTGGTAACCCTTTTTAAGTGTACCTATTTCCTCTGTTAAATGGGAGAACAGGAGTGCAAAGCCCTATGGATGGGGGCTGCTGGAGAGATCCTATAAACCTGATTATGTCCTAGAGACCTGAGTCATCATTTCATCCCATTGCAAAGTCTCTTATTCTTTCAGTTCAGTTAAACCTGCAAAGAATTCAACCCTTAGAGCTTTAATATTTTTAAAGAGACATTCATGTCCAGAAGGTGTCTCAAGGTGTTTGTTCCATCAGGCTGGGTTTGATATCCCTATTAAAAATATATATGGCTCAATTGATGAGAAAATCTTCTTCAGAGAGAAGGATTTTTCTTCAGCTTAAAATCTGAACTATAAAATTGAGTACAATAAAGTGAAGAGTTGAGTCATGAAGCAAGGGATAGAAAAGAAAAATGACCATGCACATCTTGTGCTGAAACTGTTTGGATTTATTAGGAAAGGTCCAGCAAAATCCTCTGTTAGGAAGCCAATTAGAATTATTTATTCTATTGAGGGGGTTTGTGCCAGATCTGAAGAAATCACTGGAAGAAGGAAACTTATTTGAAAGCTGCAAACATAAATGTTCTTTTTTTGACCGAGTGATGGAGAGGTGAACAGAAAGGGGTGGCTTGGGGCCTTGCCTTGTGGCAAAGAGCAGAAGGGGCTCTGGCAGGACAGGGAGCAATCCGAGCGCTCGGGTTTTGTTTCATTTGTGGCTCAGCACGGTCGGCTTCGCTGCGGGCAGGCCCGGGAGCAGCGGGTGAACAGCGTGGGGACAGCCCGGGCACGGCTCTCTGCCCTCTGCCCAGGGCAATCCTGGCACTGCCGGGAGCTCCGGCCGCTCCCGCTGATCCTTCCCTGCGCCTCCGGGAGCAGGGATGTATCCGGTAACGTGGCACAGGCGAGGGCAGACGTGTTAAAGGTGAAACTTTGCCATGATATTGTCCTTACAAACTCTTGGTGCTCCTTTTCCTTCCTGCTGCCGTCACTTAGTGGCTGCTGGGTCAGTGTTTGTGTTTGGTGCCGCTGCTTCCTACAGCAGAAACATTTTGTAGCTACAGATTTGGAAGGAGAATAATGCTGTGTTCTAATTTATTTTTGAAAAAGCTGCGCTTAGCAAAGGTTCAGAAAGCGTGGGCCTAGGACCCTGCTGTTGCAGCACTTGATGGGAGGAATCCAGGTAGGCAGGGAAGGGGCAGGTTTCTCTTCCAGCTGTTGTGAGCTCTGCTGCCAGGTTTGGAGCAAGTAGGAGTGGTGCTGTGACCCACGCAGTTGGAGCAGGCAAAGGTGACCTGTCTCTAAAGAAGTGCCACAATGGTGCAGTGATGATCTCCATCTCAGCACTCTGACTCTCTTGGGATGCAGGGACATCCTCTGGTTGATGGGCCTTTCCTGCTCAGAAAACTCCATCCTGGGTCTTCTGGCCCAGTGTCAGAGCAGGGGCAGCAGACAGAGAAATGGGGGTGGTTGTGCACTTTTGTGATCCAGTGTTCTATGAAGCATATTATGCTAAGAAGCATAATCAGTGCCAGAAGTTGAAATTATTTGTCAGTAGCTCAGGCTTTCGCAAGAGCTGTGAATTTGGGTGGAGGTGAAAATCAGTCCCTGTGGTTTTGTGTTCCATTACAGGAATTCACAGCTAGTCCTGGGCTGAGGGCTGACCCTCTCCAGGACTGGGGCTCCTATTTTATTCCTGGGTAGAGGATTGTCCTGGGGGCATGGTTTGGCTGTGATTGCTGTTTGTGGGACACCTATTCAATTTCCAGATTTGACACTGAATTTCTCTATGATTCTGAACCATTGCTGTATGAGCTTTATCGATAAAATGCTTGATCATCCAAAGTAGGAAACAATAAATGATCGTTCAGCAGATTTGGAAGATGGGTGCAATTAGTCAGATAGACAAAGCCAGGCCTTTCATCATTCCATTTCATCATGATGGGTTATGATATGAAATAAAAACCACTAGCATTTCAGTCACTCATAGATCCTTTTCTAGAAATACTCTGTAAGAGAATTTTCAAACCCATGCCTTTACCAAGCACCACATAATGAGGTAATAGCAAGTGCTGTTTCATGTATAAAATGAGAGATTCAATCTTGCAGCTCCAGGAGAAACAGATTCTATCCACAGAACCTGAGGTGTGTTGAGCTCGGTGCTGTCCGCAGCAAGCAGAGCTTTTCCGTGTCAGCTCTTGTAACTCACCTTACAAACTCAGTAAGGCACAACAATCCTCAGTGCCAAGGCTGGAATCTTCCAAGGCTGAGGTCACAGAGCTGCAGAAGCTCAGGTCCCTTTGCCAGTGGAGTGGGCTCTGTCTGCACCACTCGTTGTTTTATTGTTCTCCTCTCCTTGCAGGCACACTAAACCCACCACAGTGGATTTGAGTAAAGCGGGGATTCCTTGGTGTTTGCCCCTGCTGTTTCTAGAGAACGGGGTCTCCTGGGGGGCATTAGGAGTGAACTCCCTCTCTCCAGTCTTGGAAATGCTGGATCACATCTACCTTGAGCTTCTGATTCATTTTGACACCACCTTCCATATTCCTGCCTTAAAGGTCCAAGCTGCTCCTTTGGCAGCGCCATCTGCCAACCGCGAGTGTCGGTGCTGAGGAGAGCGACAGGCGGGACAGGTTAATGTGCTCTTTATCAACTGAGCCCAAGAGATGCTCTTGAGAAGAGACTGGGGAGATTCACCATAAGCATTCCTGAGTCTGTCAAAAGCTCAGCTTAAGCTTCCTCTCAAACAGAGTCAGCGTCGTCGCTGTCATAGCTGAGGAGTGCAGGGGGACCAGGGGGTGCCAGGTTTTCCTGTCACTTAGCGCTACTCCATCGATGAACCTGACTGCAGAATCTGCAAAGGTGCCCTCCAGACAGAACTGGTTTCACAGGACCTCACTGTCCAGAGAGCTCCAAGAGAGGTACTTTGTGTTTTTCTCATCTCTGTTTCTGGAGCTGAAAAACAGACAAAGGAATTTTAAAGTATTTGGAAAAAACCCAGAGCAAGCTCCGTTTATTCCATGTATGTCCACAGTGGCACTGCAGCTTTAGCTGGAGTGTTTGGCATAGTAAGATTGGTATGGATACCAAGAGGGAGAACAGGGTTGATTGGGATAAGGAGCAGGAAGGATAAGTGGCCCACAACTCTTGATGAGGAACATCTCCAGGAGCAGCGGTTCCCTGTTTCCCCCCAGCTGAAGAGCTTGGGGTCGGCAGCTGAAGTTACCACGGGCCAGTTTGAGAAATGAGAGGTCCTGAAGCCACTGAACGTGGCACCTCAGACTGCTGCTGGTGCAGGCAGCTCAGGAATGCCAAACAATCCATCAGACATTCATGGGCAGGGGCAATAGTCACTAAACAGAATCCTCTGCCATGGCCCAGTAAATTCCCAGTAAGAAGGGAAGTGTAGCCTGGGAGAGACCAGGCCAGTCCTCACAGTCAGGTGATTTTATCCCTGAAGTCTCCTGCTCTCTCTCAGGAGCCAGTTCTGGACTCGTCCCTGGGCTGGGCAGGGGCAGTCTGTGCCTGTCTGTTTTTCCATGCTCCTCGTGGCTGCCTCTTACTGCTCTGGTTAGGGTGCTAGAGGATGGCAGGTGAATTACAGCTTTTGTGCTGGAAAACACATTTTTATACTGAGCAGAAAATAGTCCGTCTGTTGGGGGGGAAATAATTGTAATTTACCTAAACACTCCGAAAAGGTACTTTCTCTACAATATGTCTGTTTGTCTGGATTCCTCTGACTTTGGGAATATGCAGTCACAGAATCATTTGGGTTGGAGAAAATCCCTCAAGATCCCTGGGTCAAACAGTGAAACATTAAATGGGCTTGGGCTGCCTACAAAGAAATGATTGCCTTGGGTCTTGGCAGTGCTGCCCTTCAGGCTGTTCAAAGCTGAGCCCAGCTCAGGGTGGTGTGACACATCATCCTGGAAAAAATTTCACATGTCTCTTCAGGCCACTTTCTGGCCTTGCAGAGATCATAACGCACTTTTCTTCCCCTTTTAATCTTTCTCCTTGCTGGCAAGGAAATGAAAGGAGGGAGAGATGATGTGAGAGGAGCTCAGTGAAGGGCACTGGCAGAGTTCCTCGCTCTGCCCTTTGCAATGAGGAGGGGGAGCATTGCCCAGCAGGCAGGAGATGGAACTGGTGGGGATGCCTTGTGAGGAAGGTGTAAGGAATGAATATGTGTAGAGGCCAAGTGAGTGCTGAGGGTGGATCCTGGAGATGCACAAAGACATTCTCCCAGCCATGGGAAGAAGCGGTTTCTCACATTCCTGGGGATATCAGGGTGGCTGTAGCTGCTGTTCCCATCGGGACTCTCACCCCAGGGCTCAGGCCATGGCCAGCAATGATTTCTGCCAAGTTATGGGGATTGCTGGATGTCTCCTTTGCTGCTCAGTGATGCTCAGCAGTCTCAGTTCTGGTCAAAACAATTTTGTAGTGGGAACTACAAGGCATGGAGACAACTGGAGCGGTTTTCACAAGGACGTCTCTCCCTCATGAATGAAGGGTGCAATCCCAGCAGGGCAGGGGCAGCTCTCCCTGCCTGAGTTTCCTCTCAGGACCTGAATGAGCCTCAGTGTTTGGCAAGAGAGGGGCTCCAGTGAACTGTCTCCTTTCTCCTCTTATTGGAGTCCCAGCTGCAGACAGAATTAAGCAATGAGGAGAAATAATTGTTTCGAATTACTGAAAATTAATCTTGATCACAGCCTCCAAAGCAAGAGCCACGATCTTTGCATTTGCATTCTCAGGAGAGCACGAGAAGTCACTGCCAGGCTGCAGTGCTGGTGGTGTCTCAGCGAGCAGGAAATGGGGTGCCTTGGCTGCACTGCTCATAAGCACTGGATCCAGTATTCCTGGGTGAATTTCCAGGCACCAGGCGCATCAGTCCCCATCCTCAGGAGAGGCTTCCAGCTCCCCAGCTGCTGTCCTGGCAGCGATCCGTGAGCTCTGGGACACCAAAGGTTTGCAGCAGCCCGGCTGACCCTGGGGAATGTGCGGGGCTGGTGGCTGCCCTGGGCAGGGCGAGGAATCCCTGCTGCTCACAGGTGGGAACTGGCCGGGCACAGCAGGGAGGAGCCAAGGGAAAGGGACACGAGCTGGGGCAGAACAGAGCAGGCTGAAGGCAGCAGCTGCTGGGGGAGCTGAACCAGAGGCAGCCCGGGCAAGGCAGAGGATGGCAATGCCGAAAGGTGAGTGTGCCAAGCCTTGCCAAGGGCAGAAAGCAAAAGTCCACACAAGCAAGAGACAACAGAAGCCGTGAAGATAAAAGGACTCTTAATTTGCCTTTTAATCACAAAATGAATGCTTTGCCTTCCAAGAGGCCTTTGTTTATCCCTGGGCTTCTCAGTCCTCATCCTGGAATATCTGAAAGGTCTTGGACCAAAGCAGAGCAGTGTTTGAGCTGCCAGGAGCAGCACCTCGCCTTGGGTGAGCTGATGGGGGTGAGGAAGTGTCCACAACCCTCCCTCTGGAGGGGCTGAGGTGAGGGTGGCCAGGGATACTGGGATTCAGGCAGCTCTTCCTGTCACACCAAAGCCCTTCCCTTCAATCAGAACTGTTTGTTCCCGTGAGATCAGATTGTTGCAGTGCCCACACCTGGTGAGACAATGCCCGAACAATATTTCTATTGTCAAATCCTCCAGTTCATCATTCCTGCCAGCTGGACTGGTTGGGATGTGGGAAATTCCTTAGCGATGGAGGTCATCTGCCTGACCCGCCCGGCAGCCAGCCCGGAGCATCCCTCCCTGGACAATCCGCGTTGCTCCCGACACATCCCAGGCATCAGCAGCGGCTGGAGAATAAAGGGAAGTGCTGCAGCTCGGGCAGAGCTTTGGGAGCCACGCCCGGACTGCCGGGGGAGCTGTTCCTCAGTGCCGCAGGAGCCAGCTGGAGCTCCTCAGCCAGGCGGGAGTGGGCTCCTGATCCCAATCGGGCACAATCAGAGCCTTCCTCTGAGCTCAGCCGGCTCGGGCCGGGCGCTCAGCCGCCTTTCATTGCGGACCGAGGGAAGGGCTCGGGCCCGGAAGCGCCTCCCGGTGCTGCCGGATAATCGGAACCTGGCCCGGCTGAGCCGCAGCCGGGCTCGAGCTGAGTCTCCCGGCTCTGATCCCGTGGCTTTCACCGCAGGTTGCGCAGGCGGGGATGGCTTTGTGCAACGGGAGCGCGGCTTCCCGGGAGCGGCTGTGCCTGCTGCCAGGGATTCCAGCAGGCTCCGTGCCTGCAGGCTTGGCCTCATCCCTGCCCGGAAATGAGGATGGGAACCAGCCTTTTCCTCCTCTCCTTCCACCTCTGCTCAGCTCAGCAGCTTTCTAAGCAGCTCTTCCAGTTCTTACCTTGCACACGGCGAAGATTTGTCTGGATTGTCCCAGCAGCCTTTAAATATCCTCGGGATCCCATGTGCCCTCCTGTCAGGTGGTGCAGGGAACAGGCAATTCCCAGGGAGGTGCACAGCTGGAAAGATCATACACACACGGCTGGGCTTTGGCTCACCTCTGTTCTACCTCACTTTGCTTTGATTCCACTTCTGAAAGATCAGGACCTATCAGGAAGATCTCAATTAGCACAGAGGCTGATCCAAGAGCACTGAAAAGTGGGAATAAGACACTCGAACTCCAGGAAGGGCTCTTCCCTTGTGTGCCAAGGGCAAAGAGAGCTCCAGCAGTAATTCCTGCTTTGGTGGCGTTTTACACCGTGTGTTTTCTACAGGGGAAGGCTGGAATAAAAGCAGCTCCGTGTTTAGATCATGTTGAGAGCTACTCGTGAGTCCTGTCACCTCATTTCACAGCTCCAGCTGCCCCAGTTGTACCGGGGGAAAGAACAAGATGAAATTGTTTTTGCCATTATCTGTGTGACAACAACGTGTGCCATGCAAATGTCATGAGCAGAGGTGACCTCAGGCTTTGGTGTGAGGAGCAGAACAGGTTGGATTTAGGGTATCCTAATGGGATTAGAGTGAGACAAAATATAATACGAGCAGAGGAGCAGGTGGATCCATCCAGGGATTTCTGTAATGGAAAGCTAAATATGCAAAGGTCGGGCATCGGATTTAATTTATCACTTTCATCTTCCTGCTTTGGAGACCCAGTCAGTAGCACGGTCTTGGCCAGAGTTTTAAGAAGAAAACGCCATCGGGTATTATTAATCCTACCTACATATAATTGCCTGAAAGAGGGAAAGGAAAACCACGTTGTTTATCTTTGTTTTGAAGCCTGCAGCCATCGCGGCTGTTTTGCCTCGCGCACATTGGGATCGGTGGATGGGACAGTCTGGGAAATGAACACCAGAAGCTTCTGGCCATCCCTCTCTGCTGCTCAGGGAACACAGAGCGAGTTCTCTCCCGCGGGGACCGGCCCTGTCGGCTGCCAGCGCCAGGCACAGCCGGGCACTGCCATCCCGCTCCTTCCTCCTCCCGGCGGGGCCGGAGCCGAGCCCGCGGGTCCCGAGCGCCCGTGGGGGCCGTCCCTGCGCTGCTGCCCCGCCCCGAGCGCCGGGACCGGAGCTGCTCCTCCGAAAGAGAGGGCAGGGCAGCGCATGGAGCGCGGGCATCCCCGGGGAGCCGCCTCAGCCCGAGCTCCGGACACGGGAGGAGCCCCTGGATCATCCCCTGCTCGGGCCTGGGCATCTCCAGCCCTTCAGTTCCGCAGGGCCGAGCAGCTCCGGGCGTGTTCCCGGTGCCTCGGGAGCGGCCGGAGCCACGGGCGGGGTCAGGCAGTGAGCTGGAGGCGGCAGCACAGAGCGGGGCTGGGATAACGGGATAGCACATGGCTGGGATAATAAGGAAATGCGGATTGGCTACACGTGCCTTCGCTCCAGGGGAGCCTTCCAGCCTTTTTATCCCACGTGTGGTTTTTGCCAGTCTGAAGCAGTTCTCAGGGCAGGATCAGAGGTGTGAGAGCTCCGTTCCCTGTCAGCCCCTGTGGGGATGTCCACAGTGAAATCCACAGCCCTGTGAGCTGAGATTAATAAATGGAGCATTTTTCTGGTCTCAGAATCGGAGTCTTGAATCCTGTGGGGTTTTTTGGTGGGGGTGAAGGTGTGGAGGGCTCAGGGACCAAGTGCTGGGTCTGGCCGGGCCGAGGGCTGTGGAACAGCGACTTGAGCCCCGTGTTCTGGGAGTGCAAAGCGAGACTCGCCCGGGCCGTGAGCACGGAGCCCAAATCCCGCATTTTGGGGCTCAGGGACGGAGCCCAAATGCTGCGAGCGAGCGCTCGGAACACGGAGTCCCGGCCCGGCGCTGTCCGGGCCCGGCCCCGGGCTCAGGGGGCGGCTTCGGGGCTGAGAGCAGCGGCCGAGCTCCGGCTGCTCCCGAGTCCTCCCGCAGCGGGACACCCGCGGGGCCTCTCGGCGGGGCCCGAGCGCCGCAGGGTGTTTGTGTTCTATCCGCCTACAGCTTTCCCTGTTTCCCGTTTATTTCCCTATTTCCCTGTTTATTTCCCTGTTTCCGCAGCCGGGAGCGGCCCCGCGCGGGAAGGGCCGGGGGCGGGGCCTCAGGGCGGGGGCGGGGCCGGGCTCAGGTGCTCGGGGCGGGGCCTCGGGGCGGGGGCGGGGCCGGGCTCAGGTGCTCGGGGTTGGGCCGGGCGGGGCCGGGCAGGTGCGCGGGGCCCCAGGGCGGCTGCGCGGGGCGGGGCCGAGGGGGATTTAAGACCCGGAAGTCGCTCCCGCCGCCATTTGCTCCCCAGCGCTCGAAGGTGCCGGCACGTGCCGGGCCGGGCTCCCCGGCGGGGCCCAGGTGAGGCGCGGGAGCCTCGGCTTCCCACTCCTGCTTCTCTCTAACCCTTCTTTCCTCCCTTCCTTTCTCCCGCTTATCTCCGTCTCCTCCCCGCAAACCCCCCTTTCCTCTCCCCCGTTGCTCTTCTCTTCCTCCCCTGCACCTGGCTCTTCCCCTGTCCCTCCTCCTTGCACACCCGACCCTCCAGTGTATCCCTCCTCCTTCCTCCTCCTTCTCAGCCCGCTCCTTCTCCCCTCCTGAGCACCCCCAGCCCTCCTTCCTCCCCTCTCCTTGCCCCGGGCACCCAGCCTGAGCGCCCCCCATTCCCGCTCGGCCTTTGCCACCTGCACCTCCCTCTCGTGCTTCCCTCCCAAGGCCGAGCCCGCTTCTGTTCCTCTTTCCCGCTCTCCCTGCACTCTGTGCCCCTGCTGCCCTCCGCTCCTGCTCCCTTCTGCCTCCTTGTGCGCTGTCTCTCGGCCCTTTCCCTCCGTGTCCCCGTGTCCCCTTCTCCCCTTGGTCTCTGTTTGCCCTTGGCAGAGAAGCCGCGAGGTTCGGGGCGCCGGATAATAAAGCCCCGAGGGCCGGAGCCGGCGCCCCTGCTTTGAGTGCCCAAAAGGGGCCGGAGCCGCTGTGCGGGTCCCCCCAGCAGCTGCCAACACCGCCCTACACTGCCGGGGTTCCGGCTTTCCCTTCATCACACCGGGCCGGGGCTGGGGGGTCAGGGGGGCCCCTCCTCAGGAGGGGTCTGGGGTGGGGTAGCGAGGGTTGGGGGGCTGGGGGGGTTTGGGAAGGGCCCCCTCGTTAGGAGGGGGTCCCGGGTGGGGAGGGGGGGGATTTAGGGTGGGCCCCCTCCGGAGGAGGGGCCCCGGGGAGGGGCGGGGGGCGGGGCCTCTCCGGACGGGGGTGTCCCGGGTGGGAGGGGCTGGGGGTGTCCGCCCCCCTAAGCCCCTCCCGCCCCCGTCCCTCCCCTCTGCGCACCTGCCCGGCCCCGCCCGGCCCAACCCCGAACACCTGCGCCGGCCCCGCCCCGGCTCTTGGCCCGCTCCTGGCCCATCCCGTCCCGTTCCTGTCCCGCCCCGCGGGTGCCGCTGTCCCGGGGGCCTCGCTCGGGATCCCCGCTCGGCGCTGTGCGGGCCCCGGCCCGGCCCGGGCGCTCTCGGCGGGGCCGCTCCGAGCCCGGGGCGCTGCGGCGGGGCCGGGCCGCGAGCCGGAGGTTCGCGCCCGGGTCCCGCTCCGGCCGCTCGGGGCCCCGGGCACGGTCCCGCTCCGGCCGCGGGGAGCCGGGGCTCTGCCGGTGCCGAGGCGGCCCCCGGGGCCCCGAGCGGAGCCCGACGCGCCGGGCCGGGCTCTGCCCGTGGCCCCCAACGCGGGGTTCGGGCTCCGCTCCGAGCCCCAAACGCGGCTCCGCCGCCGGCCCCAGAGGCAGCTCCGAGTCGCCGGCTCTGAGCTCTCCGCGGGGCCAAAGGCGGCCCTTAGAGCTGAGAGGCTGCGACTGACGCTGCCCGAACGAGCCCGCTCTGAACACCGAAGCACCGCGGCTGGGATTTACTTCAAGCCCCCCGAACGCGAAGCTCTGTGAAGCCAAATCCCCAGAAGGCGGGACTCGGTCTCTGCCTCGAGCCCCTAAAATGCACAACTTGCTCTCTGTGAGCCCGGATGCTCGCTCTGAGGGACCGGGCTTTCACGTCCCCAAATCTCAGCTCGGTTCATCGCTGTCTGCACTTGGCCAGCGCAGCCTGGCTTTGAGAGTCAATCGGCGGCACTCGGGCTCTGGAGCCTGGACTCGCTCGCTCGGACCGAAACCCCGAAACCAGGGCTCAGTCTCTGTGCCTGAAGCCCAAATCCAGGCCGGACGTGAGCCCGCTGCTGTCAGAGTCCAAAACGCAGGATTCGGTCTCTGCTTTTAAGCTCTGAGCCTGAATTTTGAGCCCCTCAAACGCGGCACTCGCCGCCTTCTGTGAAGCCCCAAAGTGATGGGGTGAGTCTGGTTCTGAGCTCCCCAAACACAGCCAAGGGTCTGTGTGAGCCACAGCTGCAGGAGCGGGGCTCAGCTCCGAGCCCCCGAAGGCAGCGCCGGCTGTCTCTGGGAGCCGCAGCAGCCCTGAAGCCCGGCCGGCAGCTCCGCACCAGCAGCAGCATCGGGAGGGGAATCGGAGCCATTTCCCTGGCTCCTGAGGCAAAGCGTATGAAGCAGGAGGCTCTGAAAACCAATCAAAACTTGCTTCTGTACCGGTTTCAGCTGGGACTTCTCATTTCTTCTAATTTCAACTCGGTTATGATCATCAGCAGTGGCTTAGGATCGGCTTCTCTCTGCACTGCGCGGCTCCGGGGCTGTCCTTAGGCACAGGGAAACCCGTCCTGCTGCTTCCCGGGGAATCCGGGCTTGGCACATCCCAATAAAACACCATCGTCAAAGCCAGGAATGCCACACGAACTTTATTTGATAAAACACGATGAGAGAGAGCCCCGAGCCGCAGACCTGGGAGCAAACAAATCCCGTAGAGCAGTCAGCTCCCGGCTTCTCTGACAGCCAGGAGTGGCCCCGGCTGTGCAGCTGCCCCAGGGGCTTCTGATCAGGAGAAGATTAAAAAAAAAAAAAGAAAAAAAAAAAAAAAAAAATTTACAAAAAGACAGGAAAGCACCGAGGTCACGTGAGCGAAGGGGGGGGGGGGAAAAACCCACAGCAGAAAATAAATATTAAAAAAGGGGGAATGAAAGGGGGAAAAAACAGTCAAAAGGAAAAGAGAAAAATGAAAATAAAGAGCCTAAAATAATAAAGTAGGGGTGCAGAAGAAGCGAAATGCAGATTGAACCCTTCCATGCACACAACAGGCAGCTGGGCAGGGGGTAAAGCTGATGAAGCAGCAAAACTGACCCTCAAAGCACTCTCTAAATAACTAAAAGCCAAACCAGCAAACAAAAAGCCCCAACCAAATCCCCACCCAATCCCTGCTGGATGCAGGAGCCAGTCTGAGCTGCTGGAACCCGACCGAGACAGAAATCCTGCAGGGGCCCCTCCTGTGGCACTCGGCCCAGGTGGGAAAGCCCTGCCGAGCCCCCCGGGCCTTGGGCGAGTTCCCGGTGACCTTTGGGAGCAGAGAGTGGGGCAGGGGCTGGGAATGAGCTGCTGCCATGGAAGGGCTCCCGGTGTTCCAGGAGAAACCGCTCCTCTCTCGGCTCCCAGCTCTCCTTGCCTTCCATGTGCAGCGTCTGGAGCCGGTCTGCACCTGGGGGGAAAAGGTGTGCAGGGAGCTGGGCACACCTCGGGCACGGCCTTCAGCCCAGGGCTTGCATTTCCATCTCTCCCCAATCCACTCCTCAGAGCCAATTAGGTGCCTAAATAATTAGCAATTCTAACAGAGCTGACACACAATCCCCTGGAAGGGGCAGCCCCCAGTCTGGGACACCTGCTCTGGTTCTTTTCCGGCTGTTTCCCAAGGAAAATGCTGCCCTTTCTCATAGTGCCACAGATGCCCATTTTGAGGTGATGGAAATGAGAGACAACTCAGGGAAACAGGAAAGGCTTAAGGAACTTAAGGCTTCAGCTGCACCAGCAGCGATGGAGAAAACCTACAGCTCCTTCTTGTGTTTAGGGACCGGCCAGAGCAGCAGGAGAAGCTTGGTTTCTGTTCTGTACAGGGACAATTGTGTTGTAATCCCTTTGTGCTCGTCTTCAAGTGAATGTGTCACGTGGTGGTGCCAATCAATATTCAATGGAGGGAATAGCTCCTGCTCTTTTTCCCCTATTCAGTGCTGTCCTTACCTCAATCTGAAGTGCCGGTGCACACTGGAGGATGGAAGGATGCACACTCCAAGGATGAAAGCAGGACTCCTGAGGCAGATGGATGGCCCTGGTGCTCCAGGTCTGGGTGCACAGCACCCACGGCACTTGCTGAAAAAGATCCAGCTTTCCATTTGTCAAGCACTTTGTAAATGTTCTGCAGAGAGCTGTGGCTGTGCCTCCTCAAATATCTGGTTAATAACTACTGCGTTTTGGGGTTTTTTAAACTGTGTTTAACAGAGTTACCAACACACCTACCCACCTGTCCTCCTGCTCCTTCTTTTCCTTTTCAATGATTTTAAGCAGGTGACTTTTCCATCTCAGTATCAGGGTGACATCAGGATCTGCTTTGGCTGTTGTATTTAATGTGTTAGGAGTGACCTTCCACCTCCATCCAATTCCGTGGGATCTGCTTTCCCAGCAGGGCCATTTATGATCGCTTGTCTTGGATTTTATGTATTGCTTTCCATTGTCTATCTCAGACATTTCCATGCTTGCACTGAATAAAAAGTGACAAGAAGTGATGGAATGTGTTGTTAGAAACACTTTTGGCGATGCCTGATTGCAGAAATGTTACTTGATGAGCCACAGGCCGTCCTGGGGGGCACTTTGGGGTGAGGAGGGGACGGTGCCCAAGGTGTGTCATCTTTGGCTCTTCTTCTCAGCAAATGGAATGAGCCCCAATGTTTTGCATAAACCAAGTACTCAGTGAGACTCAGGGGACACCTGGTCCTGGCCCCTGTAGCTGTCAGGAGGCTGTAGCCAGGGAGAGATTTGTCTCTGCCCAAACAACAAGATTTTATAATCCCAGGGTGAAGGAAGCCTTGTCACTGCTCTCTGTTGCTCTTCAGCAGGACCACACAAGGCCAAACCAAACCTCAGTCCAAGGGAAAAGGACTAAGGAAGTGCAGAATCACCTTTTCTGCTTCAGGACAGCATCTGCAATAAACTGAATCAATAAGGGTTTTAACAATTTTGGGAGCTGTTGGCTGTAGGGTGTGTGAGAGCTCTGATTTCTGTGTTCATTTAGTTGTCTTCAGAGTTATAGAAAGACTGAAGCAATGACTGCTTCAAGATTGCTGGGTCTGCCTCATTTCTGCAAAAGGCTATTAAGGTTGTGGGGCTTTTTTTAAATCTTCATTTTGTTTATGACAAACAGTGCAGCAGAAAACATTGGGTATTGAGGACATTTTCTGGGATGTTTCTGGAATTTGGTGGGGCTTTTCAAGAATTTTGTGATATTTTGAAAAGATTTAGGGAATTTTGTGGTGTTTTTTCTTGAATTTTGTGGGAAACTGTGCTGATTTTATGGGGCGTTTCTGGAATTTGGTCGAGTTTTCAGAAGTGTTAGGGATTTTTGTGAGATTTTTGTGGGATGTTCTGGGAATTGGTGGAGATTTTGTGGGACATTCCTGTGAATTGGTAGGGTTTTGAAATGATTTAGGGAGTTTTGTGGGACTTCTCTGGAATTTTGTGTGTTTTTTCAGGAATTGTGTGGGATTCTGAGGAGACTTGAAGAATTTTGAGGAATTTTTCTTAGATTTTGTGGGAATTTGTGGAGATTCTGTGGGATTTTTCTGGAATTTGGTGGAACTTTTCAAGTATTTGTGTGGTTTTGAGGGGACTCAAAACACGGCCAAAATCCACAAAAATCCCACAGAATCTCCACAAATTCCCACAGAATACATGAAAAATCCCTGATAATTCATCAGTTCTCTACAAAATCTCACCAAATTCCAGAAAAGTCCCTCAAAGTTCCACAAACATCTCACAAAATCTCCTCAATATCCAACAAAATTCCAGGAAAAATCCCACCAAATTCCCTAAATCTTCTCAAAACACGACCAAATTCTAGAAAAATATCCCACCAAATGCGGAACGCTTCTTGCGCTTCCATTCTCAGAGCTCCTGAGTTAAGCACTCTGTGACTCTTGGCGAGAATACCAGCAGAAAGCATTTCCACTGCATCCGGCAGGGAGAAACTGTACCTGCAGAACACATTTGTCAGGAGCTTGCACCTGCAGCTTATGCACACACAGACATGCTGCACGTTCAAATGGCCAAGCTCATTCTGAAGCAACCTGAAAGCTGCTGTCAGAAGGCTGTGCTTCTTATCCGATCGAAGCAGCAGCACGCGCATTGGAGTTTGGCAAGCACTAAAGAGCTGCAGAAGAGCTTTGCTTAGCAAAATGGGCCAAGAAAAAGCATTTGCTTCATGGGTCTTTGTCGTCGCCTGGAAACAGGTAGCAGCATATGGAAGGGGGTTGTACACGTGGTTTCTTGCCTCGCTTCTCTGCACTTGCAGGGGCTCCCCCCGCCCACCCCGGGCTGAGCTCTGCGGCAGTGCTGCCGCATTGTGGGCACAGAGCGGTACTGCAGCTGTGCTCCGAGCCGGGCGGGGCCTGGCCGAGCGGGGCCGAGCAGGGGCGAGCCGAGCCGAAGCGGGCCAGAAAGAGCCGAGCCGAAGCGGGCCGGAAAGAGTCGAACCGAACCGAGCCGCGTCGGGCCTCCCCCCCGCCCCCCGCCGGAGCCGGCCGGGAGGACCGCGGCAGAGGCGTTAACTCCAATGCCTGCCGCCGCAGGCGCGGCCGCCACCCAGCTACGGAGCCGCTGAGTCTCGCCGCCATCGTCCTCGCCCCGGGAAAGGCGGCGGAAAATCGGGCGGAATGCTCGGAGTCGGTCGGCGTCGGCAGGTTTTTCGTTCAGGCAGGTAAGTTAGACAGACGCGCTGAGAGCAGCGGGGGCCTTACTTGTGCCATAACAAAGATGGCCGCTCTGCCGGAAGTGGCTTCAGCCACAGCAAAGATGGCGGCGAGGAAGGGCGGAAGTTACGTCACGCCACGCAGAAGATGGCTGCCAGGTCGTGGCCGGCTTGTCCTTCCAAGGATGGCGGCCAAAAAGGCGGGAAAATGGAAGGACCCCGGGCAGTGGGTGCGTGAATTCGACTGCCTGACAAACACCCCGGCGTCGACGCCACCCCGTCGCAATTTTCCGCGGCTGCTCCAGCCGTGCGGACGCGGGCTGTGCGCTCGGCGGCACCGGGGCCGAGCGCGAGCCGGTCGGGCGCCGACAGGCAGCGGTGACGACGCCGCACTCTGCCGGGGTCCTTGACGCGGCCGCTTTTTCGGGCTTCTGGCACTCGCGACGACCCGTACCATGCTGCCACTCCTCTCACTCGGTTCCCCTATTTATTTAAAAGCTTGGCATTTAAATGAATAATATAGAAATTAAAATATACAAATCTATAATAAAGAAATGCATATAGGGTGATAGATAGGGAGATATATAGATAGGGAGATAGATAGATAGATAGATAGATAGATAGATAGATAGATAGATAGATAGATAGATAGATAGATAAATCTTCCCATAAACACGACCAAATTCTAGAAAAATATCTCACCAAATCTCCACAAATTCCCACAAAATACATGAGAAATCCCTCAAGATCCCTAAATCGCCTCAATATCCCACAAAATCACACAAAAATCCCACAAAACCTCCACAAGTTTCCAAAAAATCTAGGAAAAATTCCACAAAATTCTTCAAGTCTCCTCAAAACCACACAAAGTTCGTGAAAAGGCCCACCAAATTCCAGAAAAATCCCACAGAATCTCCACAAATTCCCACAAAATCTAAAACAAATTCCTCAAAATTCTTCAAGTCTCCTCAGAATCCCACACAATTCCATAAAAAACACACAAAATTCCAGAGAAGTCCCACAAAACTCCCTATATCATTTCAAAACCCTACCAATTCACAGGAATGTCCCACAAAATCTCCACCAATTCCCAGAACATCCCACAAAAATCCAAAAAAATCCCTAAATCTTCTGAAAACTCGACCAAATTCCTGAAACTCCCCATAAAATCAGCACAGTTTCCCACAAAATTCAAGAAAAAACACCACACAATTCCCTAAATCTTTTCAAAATACCACAAAATTCCTGAAAAGCCCCACCAAATTCCGAAGATTTTTCCTGGAATTTTATTGGATACTGGGGAGATTTTATGGGATGTTTGTGGAACTTTGAGGGACTCCTCTGGAATTTGTTGAGATTCTGTAGAGAACTGACGAATTATCAGGGATTTTTCATGTATTCTGTAAGAATTTGTGGAGATTTGGTGGGATATTTTTCTAGAATTTGGTCGTGTTTTGAGAAGATTTAGGGAATTTTGTGGGATTTTTCCTGGAATTTTGTTGGATATTGGGAGATTTTGTGGGATGTTTGTGGAACTTTGAGGGACTCTTCTGGAATTTGGAGAGATTCTGTAGAGAACTGACGAATTATCAGGGATTTGTCATATATTCTGTGGGAATTTGTGGAGATTCTGTGGGATTTTTCTGGAATTTGGTAGAGTTTTGAGAAGATTTAGGGAATTTTGTGTGATTTTTCTGGGATTTTGTTGGGTATTGAGGACATTTTGTGGGATGTTTCTGGAATTTGGTGGGGCTTTTCAAGAATTTTGTGGTATTTTGAAAATGTATAGGGAATTTTGTGGTGTTTTTTCTTGAATTTTGTGGGAAACTGTGCTGATTTTATGGGGCGTTTCGGGAATTTGGTCGAGTTTTCAGAAGATTTAGGGATTTTTGTGAGATTTTTGTGGGATGTTCTGGGAAATGGTAGAGATTTTGTGGGACATTCCTGTGAATTGGTAGGGTTTTGAAATGATTTAGGGAGTTTTGTGGGACTTCTCTGGAATTTGGTGGGGTTTTTCTGGAATTGTGTGGGATTCTGAGGAGACTTGAAGAATTTTGAGGAATTTGATTTAGATTTTTGTGGGAATTTGTGGAGATTCTGTGGGATTTTACTGGAATTTGGTGGGCCTTTTCAAGGACTTTGTGTGGTTTTGAGGAGACTTGAAGAATTTTGTGGAATTTTTCTTAGATTTTGTGGAAACTTGTGGAGGTTTTGTGTGATTTTTGTGTGATTTTGTGGGATATTGAGGCGATTTAGGGATCTTGAGGGATTTTTCATGTATTTTGTGGGAATTTGTGGAGATTCGGTGGGATTTTTGTGGATTTTGGCCGTGTTTTGAGAAGATTTAGGGAATTTTCTGTGATTTTTCCTGGAATTTTGTTGGATATTGGGGAGATTTTGTGGGATGTTTCTGGAATTTGGTGGGGGTTTTCTAGAATTTTGTTGTATTTTGAAAAGATTTAGGGAATTGTGTGGTGTTTTTTCTTGAATTTTGTGGGAAACTGTGCTGTTTTTATGGGGCGTTTCTGGAATTTGGTCGAGTTTTCAGAAGATTTAGGGATTTTTGTGAGATTTTTGTGGGATGTTCTGGGAATTGGTGGAGATTTTGTGGGACATTCCTGTGAATTGGTAGGGTTTTGAAATGATTGAGGGAGTTTTGTGGGACTTCTCTGGAATTTTGTGTGTTTTTCTGGAATTGTGTGGGATTCTGAGGAGACTTGGAGAATTTTGAGGAATTTTTCTTAGATTTTGTGGAACCTTGTGGAGGTTTTGTGTGATTTTTGTGGAATTTTGTGGGATATTGAGGCGATTTAGGGATCTTGAGGGATTTTTCATGTATTTTGTGGGAATTTGTGGAGATTTGGTGGGATATTTTTCTAGAATTTGGTCGTGTTTTGAGAAGATTTAGGGAATTTGGTGGGATTTTTCCTGGAATTTTGTTGGATATTAGGGAGATTTTGTGGGAAGTTTGTGGAACTTTGGGGGACTTTTCTGGAATTTGGTGAGATTCTGTAGAGAACTGACGAATTATCAGGGATTTTTCATGTATTCTGTGGGAATTTGTGGAGATTCGGTGGGATTTTTGTGGATTTTGGCCGTGTTTTGAGAAGATTTAGGGAATTTTGTGTGATTTTTCTGGGATTTTGTTGGATATTGAGGACATTTTGTGGGATGTTTCTGGAATTTGGTGGGGCTTTTTAAGAATTTTGTGGTATTTTGAAAAGATTTAGGGAATTTTGTGGTGTTTTTTCTTGAATTTTGTGGGAAACTGTGCTGATTTTATGGGGCGTTTCTGGAATTTGGTCGAGTTTTCAGAAGATTTAGGGATTTTTGTGGGATTTTTGTGGGTTGTTCTGGGAATTGGTAGAGATTTTGTGGGACATTCCTGTGAATTGGTAGGTTTTTGAAATGATTGAGGGAGTTTTGTGGGACTTCTCTGGAATTTTGTGTGTTTTTTCTGGAATTGTGTGGGATTCTGAGGAGACTTGAAGAATTTTGAGGAATTTTTCTTAGATTTTGTGGAAACTTGTGGAGGTTTTGTGGGATTTTTGTGTGATTTTGTGGGATATTGAGGCGATTTAGGGATCTTGAGGGATTTCTCATGTATTTTGTGGGAATTTGTGGAGATTCTGTGGGATTTTTGTGGATTTTGGCTGTGTTTTAAGAAGATTTAGGGAATTTTGTGTGATTTTTTCTGGAATTTTGTTGGATACTGGGGAGATTTTGTGGGATGTTTTTGGAACTTTGAGGGACTTTTTAGGAATTTGGTGAGATTCTGTAGAGAACTGACGAATTATCAGGGATTTGTCATGTATTCTGTGGGAATTTGTGGAGATTCTGTGGGATTTTTCTGGAATTTGGTAGAGTTTTGAGAAGATTTAGGGAATTTGTGGGACTTTTCTGGGATTTTGTTGGATATTGAGGACATTTTGTGGGATGTTTCTGGAATTTGGTGGGGCTTTTCAAGAATTTTGTGGTATTTTGAAAAGATTTAGGGAATTTTGTGGTGTTTTTTCTTGAATTTTGTGGGAAACTGTGCTGTTTTTATGGGGCGTTTCTGGGATTTGGTCGAGTTTTCAGAAGATTTAGGGATTTTTGTGAGATTTTTGTGGGATGTTCTGGGAATTGGTGGAGATTTTGTGGGACATTCCTGTGAATTGGTAGGGTTTTGAAATGATTGAGGGAGTTTTGTGGGACTTCTCTGGAAATTTGTGGGCCTTTTCAAGGACTTTGTGTGGCTTTGAGGAGGCTTGAAGACTTTTGAGGAATTTTTCTTAGATTTTGTGGAAACTTGTGGAGGTTTTGTGGGATTTTTGTGGAATTTTGTGGGATATTGAGGCGATTTAGGGATCTTGAGGGATTTTTCATGTATTTTGTGGGAATTTGTGGAGATTTGGTGGGATATTTTTCTAGAATTTGGTCGTGTTTTGAGAAGATTTAGGGAATTTTGTGTGATTTTTCTTGAATTTTGTGGGATATTGAGGAGATTTTGTGGGATGTTTGTGGAACTTTGAGGGACTTTTCTGGAATTTGGTGAGATTCTGTAGAGAACTGACAAATTATCAGGGATTTTTCATGTATTCTGTGGGAATTTGTGGAGATTTGGTGGGATTTTTGTGGATTTTGGCCGTGTTTTGAGAAGATTTAGGGAATTTTGTGTGATTTTTCTGGGATTTTGTTGGATATTGAGGACATTTTGTGGGATGTTTCTGGAATTTGGTGGGGCTTTTCAAGAATTTTGTGGTATTTTGAAAAGATTTAGGGAATTTTGTGGTGTTTTTTCTTGAATTTTGTGGGAAACTGTGCTGATTTTATGTGGCGTTTCTGGAATTTGGTCGAGTTTTCAGAAGATTTAGGGATTTTTGTGAGATTTTTGTGGGATGTTCTGGGAATTGGTGGAGATTTTGTGGGACATTCCTGTGAATTGGTAGGGTTTGAAATGATTTAGGGAGTTTTGTGGGACTTCTCTGGAATTTTGTGTGTTTTTTCTGGAATTGTGTGGGATTCTGAGGAGACTTGAAGAATTTTGAGGAATTTTTCTTAGATTTTGTGGAAACTTGTGGAGGTTTTGTGTGATTTTTGTGTGATTTTGTGGGATATTGAGGCGATTTAGGGATCTTGAGGGATTTCTCATGTATTTTGTGGGAATTTGTGGAGATTCTATGGGATTTTTGTGGATTTTGGCTGTGTTTTAAGAAGATTTAGGGAATTTTGTGTGATTTTTCCTGGAATTTTGTTGGATACTGGGGAGATTTTGTGGGATGTTTTTGGAACTTTGAGGGACTTTTTAGGAATTTGGTGAGATTCTGTAGAGAACTGACGAATTATCAGGGATTTGTCATGTATTCTGTGGGAATTTGTGGAGATTCTGTGGGATTTTTCTGGAATTTGGTAGAGTTTTGAGAAGATTTAGGGAATTTGTGGGACTTTTCTGGGATTTTGTTGGATATTGAGGACATTTTGTGGGATGTTTCTGGAATTTGGTGGGCCTTTTCAAGGACTTTGTGTGGTTTTGAGGAGACTTGAAGACTTTTGAGGAATTTTTCTTAGATTTTGTGGAAACTTGTGGAGGTTTTGTGGGATTTTTGTGGAATTTTGTGGGATATTGAGGCGATTTCGGGATCTTGACGGATTTTTCATGTATTTTGTGGGAATTTGTGGAGATTTGGTGGGATATTTTTCTAGAATTTGGTCGTGTTTTGAGAAGATTTAGGGAATTTTGTGTGATTTTTCTTGAATTTTGTGGGATATTGAGGAGATTTTGTGGGATGTTTGTGGAACTTTGAGGGACTTTTCTGGAATTTGGTGAGATTCTGTAGAGAACTGACAAATTATCAGGGATTTTTCATGTATTCTGTGGGAATTTGTGGAGATTTGGTGGGATTTTTGTGGATTTTGGCCGTGTTTTGAGAAGATTTAGGGAATTTTGTGTGACTTTTCTGGGATTTTGTTGGGTATTGAGGAAATTTTGTGGGATGTTTCGGGAATTTGGTGGGGCTTTTCAAGAATTTTGTGGTATTTTGAAAAGATTTAGGGAATTTTGTGGTGTTTTTTCTTGAATTTTGTGGGAAACTGTGCTGATTTTATGGGGCGTTTCTGGAATTTGGTCGAGTTTTCAGAAGATTTAGGGATTTTTGTGGGATTTTTGTGGGATGTTCTGGGAATTGGTAGAGATTTTGTGGGACATTCCTGTGAATTGGTAGGTTTTTGAAATGATTGAGTGAGTTTTGTGGGACTTCTCTGGAATTTTGTGTGTTTTTTCTGGAATTGTGTGGGATTCTGAGGAGACTTGAAGAATTTTGAGGAATTTTTCTTAGATTTTGTGGGAATTTGTGGAGAATCTGTGGGATTTTACTGGAATTTGGTGGGCCTTTTCAAGGACTTTGTGTGGTTTTGAGGAGACTTGAAGACTTTTGAGGAATTTTTCTTAGATTTTGTGGAAACTTGTGGAGGTTTTGTGGGATTTTTGTGGAATTTTGTGGGATATTGAGGCGATTTAGGGATCTTGAGGGATTTTTCATGTATTTTGTGGGAATTTGTGGAGATTTGGTGGGATATTTTTCTAGAATTTGGTTGTGTTTTGAGAAGATTTAGGGAATTTTGTGTGATTTTTCTTGAATTTTGTGGGATATTGAGGAGATTTTGTGGGATGTTTGTGGAACTTTGAGGGACTTTTCTGGAATTTGGTGAGATTCTGTAGAGAACTGACAAATTATCAGGGATTTTTCATGTATTCTGTGGGAATTTGTGGAGATTTGGTGGGATTTTTGTGGATTTTGGCCGTGTTTTGAGAAGATTTAGGGAATTTTGTGTGATTTTTCTGGGATTTTGTTGGGTATTGAGGACATTTTGTGGGATGTTTCGGGAATTTGGTGGGGCTTTTTAAGAATTTTGTGGTATTTTGAAAAGATTTAGGGAATTTTGTGGTGTTTTTTCTTGAATTTTGTGGGAAACTGTGCTGATTTTATGGGGCGTTTCTGGAATTTGGTCGAGTTTTCAGAAGATTTAGGGATTTTTGTGGGATTTTTGTGGGATGTTCTGGGAATTGGTAGAGATTTTGTGGGACATTCCTGTGAATTGGTAGGTTTTTGAAATGATTGAGGGAGTTTTGTGGGACTTCTCTGGAATTTTGTGTGTTTTTTCTGGAATTGTGTGGGATTCTGAGGAGACTTGAAGAATTTTGAGGAATTTTTCTTAGATTTTGTGGAAACTTGTGGAGGTTTTGTGGGATTTTTGTGTGATTTTGTGGGATATTGAGGCGATTTAGGGATCTTGAGGGATTTCTCATGTATTTTGTGGGAATTTGTGGAGATTCTATGGGATTTTTGTGGATTTTGGCTGTGTTTTAAGAAGATTTAGGGAATTTTGTGTGATTTTTCCTGGAATTTTGTTGGATACTGGGGAGATTTTGTGGGATGTTTTTGGAACTTTGAGGGACTTTTTAGGAATTTGGTGAGATTCTGTAGAGAACTGACGAATTATCAGGGATTTGTCATGTATTCTGTGGGAATTTGTGGAGATTCTGTGGGATTTTTCTGGAATTTGGTAGAGTTTTGAGAAGATTTAGGGAATTTGTGGGACTTTTCTGGGATTTTGTTGGATATTGAGGACATTTTGTGGGATATTTCTGGAATTTGGTGGGGCTTTTCAAGAATTTTGTGGTATTTTGAAAAGATTTAGGGAATTTTGTGGTGTTTTTTCTTGAATTTTGTGGGAAACTGTGCTGTTTTTATGGGGCGTTTCTGGAATTTGGTCGAGTTTTCAGAAGATTTAGGGATTTTTGTGAGATTTTTGTGGGATGTTCTGGGAATTGGTAGAGATTTTGTGGGACATTCCTGTGAATTGGTAGGGTTTTGAAATGATTGAGGGAGTTTTGTGGGACTTCTCTGGAAATTTGTGGGCCTTTTCAAGGACTTTGTGTGGCTTTGAGGAGACTTGAAGACTTTTGAGGAATTTTTCTTAGATTTTGTGGAAACTTGTGGAGGTTTTGTGGGATTTTTGTGGAATTTTGTGGGATATTGAGGCGATTTAGGGATCTTGAGGGATTTTTCATGTATTTTGTGGGAATTTGTGGAGATTTGGTGGGATATTTTTCTAGAATTTGGTTGTGTTTTGAGAAGATTTAGGGAATTTTGTGTGATTTTTCTTGAATTTTGTGGGATATTGAGGAGATTTTGTGGGATGTTTGTGGAACTTTGAGGGACTTTTCTGGAATTTGGTGAGATTCTGTAGAGAACTGACAAATTATCAGGGATTTTTCATGTATTCTGTGGGAATTTGTGGAGATTTGGTGGGATTTTTGTGGATTTTGGCCGTGTTTTGAGAAGATTTAGGGAATTTTGTGTGATTTTTCTGGGATTTTGTTGGATATTGAGGACATTTTGTGGGATGTTTCTGGAATTTGGTGGGGCTTTTCAAGAATTTTGTGGTATTTTGAAAAGATTTAGGGAATTTTGTGGTGTTTTTTCTTGAATTTTGTGGGAAACTGTGCTGATTTTATGTGGCGTTTCTGGAATTTGGTCGAGTTTTCAGAAGATTTAGGGATTTTTGTGAGATTTTTGTGGGATGTTCTGGGAATTGGTGGAGATTTTGTGGGACATTCCTGTGAATTGGTAGGGTTTGAAATGATTTAGGGAGTTTTGTGGGACTTCTCTGGAATTTTGTGTGTTTTTTCTGGAATTGTGTGGGATTCTGAGGAGACTTGAAGAATTTTGAGGAATTTTTCTTAGATTTTGTGGAAACTTGTGGAGGTTTTGTGTGATTTTTGTGTGATTTTGTGGGATATTGAGGCGATTTAGGGATCTTGAGGGATTTCTCATGTATTTTGTGGGAATTTGTGGAGATTTGGTGGGATATTTTTCTAGAATTTGGTTGTGTTTTGAGAAGATTTAGGGAATTTTGTGGTGTTTTTTCTTGAATTTTGTGGGAAACTGTGCTGATTTTATGGGGCGTTTCTGGAATTTGGTCGAGTTTTCAGAAGTTTTAGGGATTTTTGTGGGATTTTTGTGGGATGTTCTGGGAATTGGTGGAGATTTTGTGGGACATTCCTGTGAATTGGTAGGGTTTTGAAATGATTGAGGGAGTTTTGTGGGACTTCTCTGGAATTTTGTGTGTTTTTTATGGAATTGTGTGGGATTCTGAGGAGACTTGAAGAATTTTGAGGAATTTGTTTTAGATTTTGTGGGAATTTGTGGAGAATCTGTGGGATTTTACTGGAATTTGGTGGGCCTTTTCAAGGACTTTGTGTGGTTTTGAGGAGACTTGAAGAATTTTGAGGAATTTTTCTTAGATTTTGTGGAAACTTGTAGAGGTTTTGTGTGATTTTTGTGGGATTTTGTGGGATATTGAGGCGATTTCGGGATCTTGAGGGATTTTTCATGTATTTTGTGGGATTTTGTGGAGATTTGGTGGGATATTTTTCTAGAATTTAGTCGTGTTTTGAGAAGATTTAGGGAATTTTGTGTGATTTTTCTGGGATTTTGTTGTATATTGAGGAGATTTTGTGGGATGTTTGTGGAACTTTGAGGGACTTTTCTGGAATTTGGTGAGATTCTGTAGAGAACTGACGAATTATCAGGGATTTTTCATGTATTCTGTGGGAATTTGTGGAGATTCGGTGGGATTTTTGTGGATTTTGGCCATGTTTTGAGAAGATTTAGGGAATTTTGTGGGATTTTTCCTGGAATTTTATTGGATTCCGGGGAGATTTTGTGGGATGTTTGTGGAACTTTGAGGGACTTTTTAGGAATTTGGTGAGATTCTGTAGAGAACTGACGAATTATCAGGGATTTGTCATGTATTCTGTGGGAATTTGTGGAGATTCTGTGGGATTTTTCTGGAATTTGGTAGAGTTTTGAGAAGATTTAGGGAATTTTGTGGGACTTTTCTGGGATTTTGTTGGATATTGAGGACATTTTGTGGGATGTTTCTGGAATTTGGTGGGCCTTTTCAAGGACTTTGTGTGGTTTTGAGGAGACTTGAAGACTTTTGAGGAATTTTTCTTAGATTTTGTGGAAACTTGTGGAGGTTTTGTGGGATTTTTGTGGAATTTTGTGGGATATTGAGGCGATTTCGGGATCTTGACGGATTTTTCATGTATTTTGTGGGAATTTGTGGAGATTTGGTGGGATATTTTTCTAGAATTTGGTCGTGTTTTGAGAAGATTTAGGGAATTTTGTGTGATTTTTCTTGAATTTTGTGGGATATTGAGGAGATTTTGTGGGATGTTCTGGGAACTTTGAGGGACTTTTCTGGAATTTGGTGAGATTCTGTAGAGAACTGACAAATTATCAGGGATTTTTCATGTATTCTGTGGGAATTTGTGGAGATTTGGTGGGATTTTTGTGGATTTTGGCCGTGTTTTGAGAAGATTTAGGGAATTTTGTGTGACTTTTCTGGGATTTTGTTGGGTATTGAGGAAATTTTGTGGGATGTTTCGGGAATTTGGTGGGGCTTTTCAAGAATTTTGTGGTATTTTGAAAAGATTTAGGGAATTTTGTGGTGTTTTTTCTTGAATTTTGTGGGAAACTGTGCTGATTTTATGGGGCGTTTCTGGAATTTGGTCGAGTTTTCAGAAGATTTAGGGATTTTTGTGGGATTTTTGTGGGTTGTTCTGGGAATTGGTAGAGATTTTGTGGGACATTCCTGTGAATTGGTAGGTTTTTGAAATGATTGAGGGAGTTTTGTGGGACTTCTCTGGAATTTTGTGTGTTTTTTCTGGAATTGTGTGGGATTCTGAGGAGACTTGAAGAATTTTGAGGAATTTTTCTTAGATTTTGTGGGAATTTGTGGAGAATCTGTGGGATTTTACTGGAATTTGGTGGGCCTTTTCAAGGACTTTGTGTGGTTTTGAGGAGACTTGAAGACTTTTGAGGAATTTTTCTTAGATTTTGTGGAAACTTGTGGAGGTTTTGTGGGATTTTTGTGGAATTTTGTGGGATATTGAGGCGATTTAGGGATCTTGAGGGATTTTTCATGTATTTTGTGGGAATTTGTGGAGATTTGGTGGGATATTTTTCTAGAATTTGGTCGTGTTTTGAGAAGATTTAGGGAATTTTGTGTGATTTTTCTTGAATTTTGTGGGATATTGAGGAGATTTTGTGGGATGTTTGTGGAACTTTGAGGGACTTTTCTGGAATTTGGTGAGATTCTGTAGAGAACTGACAAATTATCAGGGATTTTTCATGTATTCTGTGGGAATTTGTGGAGATTTAGTGGGATTTTTGTGGATTTGGCCGTGTTTTGAGAAGATTTAGGGAATTTTGTGTGATTTTTCTGGGATTTTGTTGGGTATTGAGGACATTTTGTGGGATGTTTCGGGAATTTGGTGGGTCTTTTCAAGAATTTTGTGGTATTTTGAAAAGATTTAGGGAATTTTGTGGTGTTTTTTCTTGAATTTTGTGGGAAACTGTGCTGATTTTATGGGGCGTTTCTGGAATTTGGTCGAGTTTTCAGAAGATTTAGGGATTTTTGTGGGATTTTTGTGGGATGTTCTGGGAATTGGTGGAGATTTTGTGGGACATTCCTGTGAATTGGTAGGGTTTTGAAATGATTGAGGGAGTTTTGTGGGACTTCTCTGGAATTTTGTGTGTTTTTTCTGGAATTGTGTGGGATTCTGAGGAGACTTGAAGAATTTTGAGGAATTTTTCTTAGATTTTGTGGAAACTTGTGGAGGTTTTGTGTGATTTTTGTGGGATTTTGTGGGATATTGAGGCGATTTAGGGATCTTGAGGGATTTCTCATGTATTTTGTGGGAATTTGTGGAGATTTGGTGGGATATTTTCTAGAATTTGGTTGTGTTTTGAGAAGATTTAGGGAATTTTGTGGTGTTTTTTCTTGAATTTTGTGGGAAACTGTGCTGATTTTATGGGGCGTTTCTGGAATTTGGTCGAGTTTTCAGAAGATTTAGGGATTTTTGTGGGATTTTTGTGGGATGTTCTGGGAATTGGTGGAGATTTTGTGGGACATTCCTGTGAATTGGTAGGGTTTTGAAATGATTTAGGGAGTTTTGTGGGACTTCTCTGGAATTTTGTGTGTTTTTTATGGAATTGTGTGGGATTCTGAGGAGACTTGAAGAATTTTGAGGAATTTGTTTTAGATTTTGTGGGAATTTGTGGAGAATCTGTGGGATTTTACTGGAATTTGGTGGGCCTTTTCAAGGACTTTGTGTGGTTTTGAGGAGACTTGAAGAATTTTGAGGAATTTTTCTTAGATTTTGTGGAAACTTGTGGAGGTTTTGTGGGATTTTTGTGGAATTTTGTGGGATATTGAGGCGATTTAGGGATCTTGAGGGATTTTTCATGTATTTTGTGGGAATTTGTGGAGATTTGGTGGGATATTTTTCTAGAATTTGGTCGTGTTTTGAGAAGATTTAGGGAATTTTGTGTGATTTTTGTTGAATTTTGTGGGATATTGAGGAGATTTTGGGGGATGTTTGTGGAACTTTGAGGGACTTTTCTGGAATTTGGTGAGATTCTGTAGAGAACTGACGAATTATCAGGGGTATTTTCATGTATTCTGTGGGAATTTGTGGAGATTTGGTGGGATTTTTGTGGAATTTGGCCATGTTTTGAGAAGATTTAGGGAATTTTGTGGGATTTTTCCTGGAATTTTATTGGATACCGGGGAGATTTTGTGGGATGTTTGTGGAACTTTGAGGGACTTTTTAGGAATTTGGTGAGATTCTGTAGAGAACTGACGAATTATCAGGGATTTGTCATGTATTCTGTGGGAATTTGTGGAGATTCTGTGGGATTTTTTTGGAATTTGGTAGAGTTTTGAGAAGATTTAGGGAATTTTGTGGGACTTTTCTGGGATTTTGTTGGGTATTGAGGACATTTTGTGGGATGTTTCGGGAATTTGGTGGGGCTTTTCAAGAATTTTGTGGTATTTTGAAAAGATTTAGGGAATTTTGTGGTGTTTTTTCTTGAATTTTGTGGGAAACTGTTCTGTTTTTATGGGGCGTTTCTGGAATTTGGTCGAGTTTTCAGAAGATTTAGGGATTTTTGTGAGATTTTTGTGGGATGTTCTGGGAATTGGTGGAGATTTTGTGGGACATTCCTGTGAATTGGTAGGGTTTTGAAATGATTGAGGGAGTTTTGTGGGACTTCTCTGGAATTTTGTGTGTTTTTTCTGGAATTGTGTGGGATTCTGAGGAGACTTGAAGAATTTTGAGGAATTTTTCTTAGATTTTGTGGAAACTTGTGGAGGTTTTGTGGGATTTTTGTGGAGGTTTTGTGGGATATTGAGGCGATTTAGGGATCTTGAGGGATTTCTCATGTATTTTGTGGGAATTTGTGGAGATTTGGTGGGATATTTTTCTAGAATTTGGTTGTGTTTTGAGAAGATTTAGGGAATTTTGTGTGATTTTTCTGGGATTTTGTTGGATATTGAGGAGATTTTGTGGGATGTTTGTGGAACTTTGAGGGACTTTTCTGGAATTTGGTGAGATTCTGTAGAGAACTGACGAATTATCACGGGTATTTTCATGTATTCTGTGGGAATTTGTGGAGATTCGGTGGGATTTTTGTGGATTTTGGCCATGTTTTGAGAAGATTTAGGGAATTTTGTGGGATTTTTCCTGGAATTTTATTGGATACCGGGGAGATTTTGTGGGATGTTTTTGGAACTTTGAGGGACTTTTTAGGAATTTGGTGAGATTCTGTAGAGAACTGACGAATTATCAGGGATTTTTCATGTATTCTGTGGGAATTTGTGGAGATTCTGTGGGATTTTTTTGGAATTTGGTAGAGTTTTGAGAAGATTTAGGGAATTTTGTGGGACTTTTCTGGGATTTTGTTGGGTATTGAGGACATTTTGTGGGATGTTTCGGGAATTTGGTGGGGCTTTTCAAGAATTTTGTGGTATTTTGAAAAGATTTAGGGAATTTTATGATGTTTTTTCTTGAATTTTGTGGGAAACTGCTGATTTTATGGGGCGTTTCTGGAATTTGGTCGAGTTTTCAGAAGATTTAGGGATTTTTGTGGGATTTTTGTGGGATGTTCTGGGAATTGGTGGAGATTTTGTGGGACATTCCTGTGAATTGGTGGGGTTTTGAAATGATTTAGGGAGTTTTGTGGGACTTCTCTGGAACTTTGTGTGTTTTTTCTGGAATTGTGTGGGATTCTGAGGAGACTTGAAGAATTTTGAGGAATTTGTTTTAGATTTTGTGGGAATTTGTGGAGAATCTGTGGGATTTTACTGGAATTTGGTGGGCCTTTTCAAGGACTTTGTGTGGTTTTGAGGAGACTTGAAGAATTTTGAGGAATTTTTCTTAGATTTTGTGGAAACTTGTGGAGGTTTTGTGGGATTTTTGTGGGATTTTGTGGGATATTGAGGCGATTTCGGGATCTTGAGGGATTTTTCATGTATTTTGTGGGATTTTGTGGAGATTTGGTGGGATATTTTTCTAGAATTTAGTCGTGTTTTGAGAAGATTTAGGGAATTTTGTGTGATTTTTCTGGGATTTTGTTGTATATTGAGGAGATTTTGTGGGATGTTTGTGGAACTTTGAGGGACTTTTCTGGAATTTGGTGAGATTCTGTAGAGAACTGACGAATTATCAGGGGTATTTTCATGTATTCTGTGGGAATTTGTGGAGATTCGGTGGGATTTTTGTGGATTTTGGCCATGTTTTGAGAAGATTTAGGGAATTTTGTGGGACTTTTCTGGGATTTTGTTGGATATTGAGGACATTTTGTGGGATGTTTCTGGAATTTGGTGGGGCTTTTCAAGAATTTTGTGGTATTTTGAAAAGGTTTAGGGAATTTTGTGGTGTTTTTTCTTGAATTTTGTGGGAAACTGTGCTGATTTTATGGGGCGTTTCTGGAATTTGGTCGAGTTTTCAGAAGATTTAGGGATTTTTGTGAGATTTTTGTGGGATGTTCTGGGAATTGGTGGAGATTTTGTGGGACATTCCTGTGAATTGGTAGGGTTTTGAAATGATTTAGGGAGTTTTGTGGGACTTCTCTGGAATTTTGTGTGTTTTTTCTGGAATTGTGTGGGATTCTGAGGAGACTTGAAGAATTTTGAGGAATTTTTCTTAGATTTTGTGGAAACTTGTGGAGGTTTTGTGGGATTTTTGTGGAGGTTTTGTGGGATATTGAGGCGATTTAGGGATCTTGAGGGATTTCTCATGTATTTTGTGGGAATTTGTGGAGATTTGGTGGGATATTTTTCTAGAATTTGGTTGTGTTTTGAGAAGATTTAGGGAATTTTGTGTGATTTTTCTGGGATTTTGTTGGATATTGAGGAGATTTTGTGGGATGTTTGTGGAACTTTGTAGGACTTTTCTGGAATTTGGTGAGATTCTGTAGAGAACTGACGAATTATCAGGGGTATTTTCATGTATTCTGTGGGAATTTGTGGAGATTCGGTGGGATTTTTGTGGATTTTGGCCATGTTTTGAGAAGATTTAGGGAATTTTGTGTGATTTTTCTGGGATTTTGTTGGATATTGAGGAGATTTTTTGGGATGTTTGTGGAACTTTGAGGGACTTTTCTGGAATTTGGTGAGATTCTGTAGAGAACTGACGAATTATCAGGGATTTTTCATGTATTCTGTGGGAATTTGTGGAGATTCGGTGGGATTTTTTTGGAATTTGGTAGAGTTTTGAGAAGATTTAGGGAATTTTGTGTGACTTTTCTGGGATTTTGTTGGGTATTGAGGACATTTTGTGGGATGTTTCGGGAATTTGGTGGGTCTTTTCAAGAATTTTGTGGTATTTTGAAAAGATTTAGGGAATTTTGTGGTGTTTTTTCTTGAATTTTGTGGGAAACTGTGCTGATTTTATGGGGCGTTTCTGGAATTTGGTCGAGTTTTCAGAAGATTTAGGGATTTTTGTGAGATTTTTGTGGGATGTTCTGGGAATTGGTGGAGATTTTGTGGGACATTCCTGTGAATTGGTAGGGTTTTGAAATGATTTAGGGAGTTTTGTGGGACTTCTCTGGAAATTTGTGGGCCTTTTCAAGGACTTTGTGTGGCTTTGAGGAGACTTGAAGACTTGTGAGGAATTTTTCTTAGATTTTGTGGAAACTTGTGGAGGTTTTGTGGGATTTTTGTGGAATTTTGTGGGATATTGAGGCGATTTAGGGATCTTGAGGGATTTTTCATGTATTTTGTGGGAATTTGTGGAGATTTGGTGGGATATTTTTCTAGAATTTGGTCGTGTTTTGAGAAGATTTAGGGAATTTTGTGTGATTTTTCTTGAATTTTGTGGGATATTGAGGAGATTTTGTGGGATGTTCTGGGAACTTTGAGGGACTTTTCTGGAATTTGGTGAGATTCTGTAGAGAACTGACAAATTATCAGGGATTTTTCATGTATTCTGTGGGAATTTGTGGAGATTTGGTGGGATTTTTGTGGATTTTGGCCGTGTTTTGAGAAGATTTAGGGAATTTTGTGTGATTTTTCTGGGATTTTGTTGGGTATTGAGGAAATTTTGTGGGATGTTTCGGGAATTTTAGTGGGGCTTTTCAAGAATTTTGTGGTATTTTGAAAAGATTTAGGGAATTTTGTGGTGTTTTTTCTTGAATTTTGTGGGAAACTGTGCTGATTTTATGGGGCGTTTCTGGAATTTGGTCGAGTTTTCAGAAGATTTAGGGATTTTTGTGAGATTTTTGTGGGATGTTCTGGGAATTGGTGGAGATTTTGTGGGACATTCCTGTGAATTGGTAGGGTTTTGAAATGATTTAGGGAGTTTTGTGGGACTTCTCTGGAATTTTGTGTGTTTTTTCTGGAATTGTGTGGGATTCTGAGGAGACTTGAAGAATTTTGAGGAATTTGTTTTAGATTTTGTGGGAATTTGTGGAGAATCTGTGGGATTTTACTGGAATTTGGTGGGCCTTTTCAAGGACTTTGTGTGGTTTTGAGGAGACTTGAAGACTTTTGAGGAATTTTTCTTAGATTTTGTGGAAACTTGTGGAGGTTTTGTGGGATTTTTGTGGAATTTTGTGGGATATTGAGGCGATTTAGGGATCTTGAGGGATTTTTCATGTATTTTGTGGGAATTTGTGGAGATTCTGTGGGATTTTTGTGGATTTTGGCTGTGTTTTAAGAAAATTTAGGGAATTTTGTGTGATTTTTCCTGGAATTTTGTTGGATACTGGGGAGATTTTGTGGGATGTTTTTGGAACTTTGAGGGACTTTTTAGGAATTTGGTGAGATTCTGTAGAGAACTGACGAATTATCAGGGATTTGTCATGTATTCTGTGGGAATTTGTGGAGATTTGGTGGGATTTTTGTGGATTTTGGCCGTGTTTTGAGAAGATTTAGGGAATTTTGTGTGATTTTTCTGGGATTTTGTTGGGTATTGAGGACATTTTGTGGGATGTTTCTGGAATTTGGTGGGGCTTTTCAAGAATTTTGTGGTATTTTGAAAAGATTTAGGGAATTTTGTGGTATTTTTTCTTGAATTTTGTGGGAAACTGTTCTGATTTTATGGGGCGTTTCTGGAATTTGGTCGAGTTTTCAGAAGATTTAGGGATTTTTGTGAGATTTTTGTGGGATGTTCTGGGAATTGGTGGAGATTTTGTGGGACATTCCTGTGAATTGGTAGGGTTTTGAAATGATTTAGGGAGTTTTGTGGGACTTCTCTGGAATTTTGTGTGTTTTTTCTGGAATTGTGTGGGATTCTGAGGAGACTTGAAGAATTTTGAGGAATTTTTCTTAGATTTTGTGGAAACCTGTGGAGGTTTTGTGTGATTTTTGTGTGATTTTGTGGGATATTGAGGCGATTTAGGGATCTTGAGGGATTTCTCATGTATTTTGTGGGAATTTGTGGAGATTTGGTGGGATATTTTCTAGAATTTGGTTGTGTTTTGAGAAGATTTAGGGAATTTTGTGGTGTTTTTTCTTGAATTTTGTGGGAAACTGTGCTGATTTTATGGGGCGTTTCTGGAATTTGGTCGAGTTTTCAGAAGATTTAGGGATTTTTGTGGGATTTTTGTGGGATGTTCTGGGAATTGGTGGAGATTTTGTGGGACATTCCTGTGAATTGGTAGGGTTTTGAAATGATTTAGGGAGTTTTGTGGGACTTCTCTGGAATTTTGTGTGTTTTTTCTGGAATTGTGTGGGATTCTGAGGAGACTTGAAGAATTTTGAGGAATTTTTCTTAGATTTTGTGGGAATTTGTGGAGAATCTGTGGGATTTTACTGGAATTTGGTGGGCCTTTTCAAGGACTTTGTGTGGTTTTGAGGAGACTTGAAGAATTTTGAGGAATTTTTCTTAGATTTTGTGGAAACTTGTGGAGGTTTTGTGTGATTTTTGTGGAATTTTGTGGGATATTGAGGCGATTTCGGGATCTTGAGGGATTTTTCATGTATTTTGTGGGAATTTGTGGAGATTTGGTGGGATATTTTTCTAGAATTTGGTCGTGTTTTGAGAAGATTTAGGGAATTTTGTGTGATATTTCTGGGATTTTGTTGGATATTGAGGAGATTTTGTGGGATGTTTGTGGAACTTTGAGGGACTTTTCTGGAATTTGGTGAGATTCTGTAGAGAACTGACAAATTATCAGGGATTTTTCATGTATTCTGTGGGAATTTGTGGAGATTTGGTGGGATTTTTGTGGATTTTGGCCGTGTTTTGAGAAGATTTAGGGAATTTTGTGTGACTTTTCTGGGATTTTGTTGGGTATTGAGGACATTTTGTGGGATGTTTCGGGAATTTGGTGGGGCTTTTCAAGAATTTTGTGGTATTTTGAAAAGATTTAGGGAATTTTGTGGTGTTTTTTCTTGAATTTTGTGGGAAACTGTGCTGATTTTATGGAGCATTTCTGGAATTTGGTCAAGTTTTCAGAAGATTTAGGGATTTTTGTGAGATTTTTTGGGATGTTCTGGGAATTGGTGGAGATTTTGTGGGACATTCCTGTGAATTGGTAGGGTTTTGAAATGATTTAGGGAGTTTTGTGGGACTTCTCTGGAATTTTGTGTGTTTTTTCTGGAATTGTGTGGGATTCTGAGGAGACTTGAAGAATTTTGAGGAATTTTTCTTAGATTTTGTGGAAACTTGTGGAGAATCTGTGGGATTTTACTGGAATTTGGTGGGCCTTTTCAAGGACTTTGTGTGGTTTTGAGGAGACTTGAAGGATTTTGAGGAATTTTTCTTAGATTTTGTGGAAACTTGTGGAGGTTTTGTGTGATTTTTGTGGGATTTTGTGGGATATTGAGGCGATTTCGGGATCTTGAGGGATTTTTCATGTATTTTGTGGGATTTTGTGGAGATTTGGTGGGACATTTTTCTAGAATTTAGTCGTGTTTTGAGAAGATTTAGGGAATTTTGTGTGATTTTTCTGGGATTTTGTTGTATATTGAGGAGATTTTGTGGGATGTTTGTGGAACTTTGAGGGACTTTTCTGGAATTTGGTGAGATTCTGTAGAGAACTGACGAATTATCAGGGGTATTTTCATGTATTCTGTGGGAATTTGTGGAGATTCGGTGGGATTTTTGTGGATTTTGGCCATGTTTTGAGAAGATTTAGGGAATTTTGTGGGATTTTTCCTGGAATTTTATTGGATACCTGGGAGATTTTGTGGGATGTTTTTGGAACTTTGAGGGACTTTTTAGGAATTTGGTGAGATTCTGTAGAGAACTGACGAATTTTCAGGGATTTGTCATGTATTCTGTGGGAATTTGTGGAGATTCTGTGGGATTTTTCTGGAATTTGGTAGAGTTTTGAGAAGATTTAGGGAATTTGTGGGACTTTTCTGGGATTTTGTTGGATATTGAGGACATTTTGTGGGATGTTTCGGGAATTTGGTGGGGCTTTTCAAGGATTTTGTGGTATTTTGAAAAGATTTAGGGAATTTTGTGGTGTTTTTTCTTGAATTTTGTGGGAAACTGTGCTGATTTTATGGGGCGTTTCTGGAATTTGGTCGAGTTTTCAGAAGATTTAGGGATTTTTGTGAGATTTTTGTGGGATGTTCTGGGAATTGGTGGAGATTTTGTGGGACATTCCTGTGAATTGGTAGGGTTTTGAAATGATTTAGGGAGTTTTGTGGGACTTCTCTGGAAATTTGTGGGCCTTTTCAAGGACTTTGTGTGGCTTTGAGGAGACTTGAAGACTTGTGAGGAATTTTTCTTAGATTTTGTGGAAACTTGTGGAGGTTTTGTGGGATTTTTGTGGAATTTTGTGGGATATTGAGGCGATTTAGGGATCTTGAGGGATTTTTCATGTATTTTGTGGGAATTTGTGGAGATTTGGTGGGATATTTTTCTAGAATTTGGTCGTGTTTTGAGAAGATTTAGGGAATTTTGTGTGATTTTTCTTGAATTTTGTGGGATATTGAGGAGATTTTGTGGGATGTTCTGGGAACTTTGAGGGACTTTTCTGGAATTTGGTGAGATTCTGTAGAGAACTGACAAATTATCAGGGATTTTTCATGTATTCTGTGGGAATTTGTGGAGATTCGGTGGGATTTTTGTGGATTTTGGCCGTGTTTTGAGAAGATTTAGGGAATTTTGTGTGATTTTTCTGGGATTTTGTTGGGTATTGAGGAAATTTTGTGGGATGTTTCGGGAATTTGGTGGGGCTTTTCAAGAATTTTGTGGTATTTTGAAAAGATTTAGGGAATTTTGTGGTGTTTTTTCTTGAATTTTGTGGGAAACTGTGCTGATTTTATGGGGCGTTTCTGGAATTTGGTCGAGTTTTCAGAAGATTTAGGGATTTTTGTGAGATTTTTGTGGGATGTTCTGGGAATTGGTGGAGATTTTGTGGGACATTCCTGTGAATTGGTAGGGTTTTGAAATGATTGAGGGAGTTTTGTGGGACTTCTCTGGAATTTTGTGTGTTTTTTCTGGAATTGTGTGGGATTCTGAGGAGACTTGAAGAATTTTGAGGAATTTGTTTTAGATTTTGTGGGAATTTGTGAAGATTCTGTGGGATTTTACTGGAATTTGGTGGGCCTTTTCAAGGACTTTGTGTGGTTTTGAGGAGACTTGAAGACTTTTGAGGAATTTTTCTTAGATTTTGTGGAAACTTGTGGAGGTTTTGTGTGATTTTTGTGGAATTTTGTGGGATATTGAGGCGATTTAGGGATCTTGAGGGATTTTTCATGTATTTTGTGGGAATTTGTGGAGATTCTGTGGGATTTTTGTGGATTTTGGCTGTGTTTTAAGAAAATTTAGGGAATTTTGTGTGATTTTTCCTGGAATTTTGTTGGATACTGGGGAGATTTTGTGGGATGTTTTTGGAACTTTGAGGGACTTTTTAGGAATTTGGTGAGATTCTGTAGAGAACTGACGAATTATCAGGGATTTGTCATGTATTCTGTGGGAATTTGTGGAGATTTGGTGGGATTTTTGTGGATTTTGGCCGTGTTTTGAGAAGATTTAGGGAATTTTGTGTGATTTTTCTGGGATTTTGTTGGGTATTGAGGACATTTTGTGGGATGTTTCTGGAATTTGGTGGGGCTTTTCAAGAATTTTGTGGTATTTTGAAAAGATTTAGGGAATTTTGTGGTATTTTTTCTTGAATTTTGTGGGAAACTGTTCTGATTTTATGGGGCGTTTCTGGAATTTGGTCGAGTTTTCAGAAGATTTAGGGATTTTTGTGAGATTTTTGTGGGATGTTCTGGGAATTGGTGGAGATTTTGTGGGACATTCCTGTGAATTGGTAGGGTTTTGAAATGATTTAGGGAGTTTTGTGGGACTTCTCTGGAATTTTGTGTGTTTTTTCTGGAATTGTGTGGGATTCTGAGGAGACTTGAAGAATTTTGAGGAATTTTTCTTAGATTTTGTGGGAATTTGTGGAGAATCTGTGGGATTTTACTGGAATTTGGTGGGCCTTTTCAAGGACTTTGTGTGGTTTTGAGGAGACTTGAAGAATTTTGAGGAATTTTTCTTAGATTTTGTGGAAACTTGTGGAGGTTTTGTGGGATTTTTGTGGAATTTTGTGGGATATTGAGGCGATTTCGGGATCTTGAGGGATTTTTCATGTATTTTGTGGGAATTTGTGGAGATTTGGTGGGATATTTTTCTAGAATTTGGTCGTGTTTTGAGAAGATTTAGGGAATTTTGTGTGATATTTCTGGGATTTTGTTGGATATTGAGGAGATTTTGTGGGATGTTTGTGGAACTTTGAGGGACTTTTCTGGAATTTGGTGAGATTCTGTAGAGAACTGACAAATTATCAGGGATTTGTCATGTATTCTGTGGGAATTTGTGGAGATTTGGTGGGATTTTTGTGGATTTTGGCCGTGTTTTGAGAAGATTTAGGGAATTTTGTGTGACTTTTCTGGGATTTTGTTGGGTATTGAGGACATTTTGTGGGATGTTTCGGGAATTTGGTGGGGCTTTTCAAGAATTTTGTGGTATTTTGAAAAGATTTAGGGAATTTTGTGGTGTTTTTTCTTGAATTTTGTGGGAAACTCTGCTGATTTTATGGAGCATTTCTGGAATTTGGTCAAGTTTTCAGAAGATTTAGGGATTTTTGTGAGATTTTTTGGGATGTTCTGGGAATTGGTGGAGATTTTGTGGGACATTCCTGTGAATTGGTAGGGTTTTGAAATGATTGAGGGAGTTTTGTGGGACTTCTCTGGAATTTTGTGTGTTTTTTCTGGAATTGTGTGGGATTCTGAGGAGACTTGAAGAATTTTGAGGAATTTTTCTTAGATTTTGTGGAAACTTGTGGAGAATCTGTGGGATTTTACTGGAATTTGGTGGGCCTTTTCAAGGACTTTGTGTGGTTTTGAGGAGACTTGAAGGATTTTGAGGAATTTTTCTTAGATTTTGTGGAAACTTGTGGAGGTTTTGTGTGATTTTTGTGGGATTTTGTGGGATATTGAGGCGATTTCGGGATCTTGAGGGATTTTTCATGTATTTTGTGGGATTTTGTGGAGATTTGGTGGGACATTTTTCTAGAATTTAGTCGTGTTTTGAGAAGATTTAGGGAATTTTGTGTGATTTTTCTGGGATTTTGTTGGATATTGAGGAGATTTTGTGGGATGTTTGTGGAACTTTGAGGGACTTTTCTGGAATTTGGTGAGATTCTGTAGAGAACTGACGAATTATCAGGGGTATTTTCATGTATTCTGTGGGAATTTGTGGAGATTCGGTGGGATTTTTCTGGAATTTGGTAGAGTTTTGAGAAGATTTAGGGAATTTTGTGGGACTTTTCTGGGATTTTGTTGGGTATTGAGGACATTTTGTGGGATGTTTCGGGAATTTGGTGGGGCTTTTCAAGAATTTTGTGGTATTTTGAAAAGATTTAGGGAATTTTGTGGTGTTTTTTCTTGAATTTTGTGGGAAACTGTGCTGATTTTATGGGGCGTTTCTGGAATTTGGTCGAGTTTTCAGAAGATTTAGGGATTTTTGTGAGATTTTTGTGGGATGTTCTGGGAATTGGTGGAGATTTTGTGGGACATTCCTGTGAATTGGTAGGGTTTTGAAATGATTTAGGGAGTTTTGTGGGACTTCTCTGGAATTTTGTGTGTTTTTTATGGAATTGTGTGGGATTCTGAGGAGACTTGAAGAATTTTGAGGAATTTGTTTTAGATTTTGTGGGAATTTGTGGAGAATCTGTGGGATTTTACTGGAATTTGGTGGGCCCTTTCAAGGACTTTGTGTGGTTTTGAGGAGACTTGAAGACTTTTGAGGAATTTTTCTTAGATTTTGTGGAAACTTGTGGAGGTTTTGTTGGATTTTTGTGGAATTTTGTGGGATATTGAGGCGATTTCTTGATCTTGAGGGATTTTTCATATATTTTGTGGGAATTTGTGGAGATTCTGTGGGATTTTTGTGGACTTTGGCTGTGTTTTAAGAAAATTTAGGGAATTTTGTGTGATTTTTCCTGGAATTTTGTTGGATACTGGGGAGATTTTGTGGGATGTTTTTGGAACTTTGAGGGACTTTTTAGGAATTTGGTGAGATTCTGTAGAGAACTGACGAATTATCAGGGATTTGTCATGTATTCTGTGGGAATTTGTGGAGATTTGGTGGGATTTTTGTGGATTTTGGCCGTGTTTTGAGAAGATTTAGGGAATTTTGTGTGATTTTTCTGGGATTTTGTTGGGTATTGAGGAAATTTTGTGGGATGTTTCTGGAATTTGGTGGGCCTTTTCAAGGACTTTGTGTGGTTTTGAGGAGACTTGAATACTTTTGAGGAATTTTTCTTAGATTTTGTGGAAACTTGTGTAGGTTTTGTGGGATTTTTGTGGGATTTTGTGGGATATTGAGGCGATTTCGGGATCTTGAGGGATTTCTCATGTATTTTGTGGGAATTTGTGGAGATTTGGTGGGATATTTTTCTAGAATTTGGTTGTGTTTTGAGAAGATTTAGGGAATTTTGTGGTGTTTTTTCTTGAATTTTGTGGGAAACTGTGCTCATTTTATGGGGCGTTTCTGGAATTTGGTCGAGTTTTCAGAAGATTTAGGGATTTTTGTGGGATTTTTGTGGGATGTTCTGGGAATTGGTGGAGATTTTGTGGGACATTCCTGTGAATTGGTAGGGTTTTGAAATGATTTAGGGAGTTTTGTGGGACTTCTCTGGAATTTTGTGTGTTTTTTCTGGAATTGTGTGGGATTCTGAGGAGACTTGAAGAATTTTGAGGAATTTGTTTTAGATTTGGTGGGAATTTGTGGAGAATCTGTGGGATTTTACTGGAATTTGGTGGGCCTTTTCAAGGACTTTGTGTGGTTTTGAGGAGACTTGAAGAATTTTGAGGAATTTTTCTTAGATTTTGTTGAAACTTGTGGAGGTTTTGTGTGATTTTTGTGGGATTTTGTGGGATATTGAGGCGATTTCGGGATCTTGAGGGATTTTTCATGTATTTTGTGGGAATTTGTGGAGATTTGGTGGGACATTTTTCTAGAATTTAGTCGTGTTTTGAGAAGATTTAGGGAATTTTGTGTGATTTTTCTGGGATTTTGTTGGATATTGAGGAGATTTTGTGGGATGTTTGTGGAACTTTGAGGGACTTTTCTGGAATTTGGTGAGATTCTGTAGAGAACTGACGAATTATCAGGGGTATTTTCATGTATTCTGTGGGAATTTGTGGAGATTCGGTGGGATTTTTGTGGATTTTGGCCATGTTTTGAGAAGATTTAGGGAATTTTGTGGGATTTTTCCTGGAATTTTATTGGATACCGGGGAGATTTTTTGGGTGTTTTGTGGAACTTTGAGGGACTTTTCTGGAATTTGGTGAGATTCTGCAGAGAACTGACGAATTATCAGGGATTTGTCATGTATTCTGTGGGAATTTGTGGAGATTCTGTGGGATTTTTCTGGAATTTGGTAGAGTTTTGAGAAGATTTAGGGAATTTTGTGTGATTTTTCTGGGATTTTGTTGGGTATTGAGGACATTTTGTGGGATGTTTCTGGAATTTGGTGGGGCTTTTCAAGAATTTTGTGGTATTTTGAAAAGATTTTTGGAATTTTGTGGTGTTTTTTCTTGAATTTTGAGGGAAACTGTGCTGATTTTATGGGGCGTTTCTGGAATTTGGTCGAGTTTTCAGAAGTGTTAGGGATTTTTGTGAGATTTTTGTGGGATGTTCTGGGAATTGGTGGAGATTTTGTGGGACATTCCTGTGAATTGGTAGGGTTTTGAAATGATTTAGGGAGTTTTGTGGGACTTCTCTGGAATTTTGTGTGTTTTTTCTGGAATTGTGTGGGATTCTGAGGAGACTTGAAGAATTTTGAGGAATTTTTCTTAGATTTTGTGGAAACTTGTGGAGGTTTTGTGTGATTTTTGTGTGATTTTGTGGGATATTGAGGCGATTTAGGGATCTTGAGGGATTTCTCATGTATTTTGTGGGAATTTGTGGAGATTTGGTGGGATATTTTTCTAGAATTTGGTTGTGTTTTGAGAAGATTTAGGGAATTTTGTGGTGTTTTTTCTTGAATTTTGTGGGAAACTGTGCTGATTTTATGGGGCGTTTCTGGAATTTGGTCGAGTTTTCAGAAGATTTAGGGATTTTTGTGGGATTTCTGTGGGATGTTCTGGGAATTGGTGGAGATTTTGTGGGACATTCCTGTGAATTCTATTTTTCTAGAATTTGGTCGTGTTTTGAGAAGATTTAGGGAATTTTGTGGGATTTTTTCTGGAATTTTGTTGGATACTGGGGAGATTTTTTGGGTGTTTTGTGGAACTTTGAGGGACTTTTCTGGAATTTGGTGAGATTCTGCAGAGAACTGACGAATTATCAGGGATTTGTCATGTATTCTGTGGGAATTTGTGGAGATTCTGTGGGATTTTTCTGGAATTTGGTAGAGTTTTGAGAAGATTTAGGGAATTTTGTGTGATTTTTCTGGGATTTTGTTGGGTATTGAGGACATTTTGTGGGATGTTTCTGGAATTTGGTGGGGCTTTTCAAGAATTTTGTGGTATTTTGAAAAGATTTTTGGAATTTTGTGGTGTTTTTTCTTGAATTTTGTGGGAAACTGTGCTGATTTTATGGGGCGTTTCTGGAATTTGGTCGAGTTTTCAGAAGTGTTAGGGATTTTTGTGAGATTTTTGTGGGATGTTCTGGGAATTGGTGGAGATTTTGTGGGACATTCCTGTGAATTGGTAGGGTTTTGAAATGATTGAGGGAGTTTTGTGGGACTTCTCTGGAATTTTGTGTGTTTTTTCTGGAATTGTGTGGGATTCTGAGGAGACTTGAAGAATTTTGAGGAATTTTTCTTAGATTTTGTGGAAACTTGTGGAGGTTTTGTGGGATTTTTGTGTGATTTTGTGGGATATTGAGGCGATTTAGGGATCTTGAGGGATTTCTCATGTATTTTGTGGGAATTTGTGGCGATTTGGTGGGATATTTTTCTAGAATTTGGTCGTGTTTTGAGAAGATTTAGGGAATTTTGTGGGATTTTTCCTGGAATTTTGTCGGATATTAGGGAGAATTTGTGGGATGTTTGTGGAACTTTGAGGGACTTTTTAGGAATTTGGTGAGATTCTGTAGAGAACTGACGAATTATCAGGGATTTTTCATGTATTCTGTGGGAATTTGTGGAGATTCGGTGGGATTTTTCTGGAATTTGGCCGTGTTTTGAGAAGATTTAGAGAATTTTGTGGGATTTTTCTTGAATTTTGTTGGATATTGAGGAGATTTTGTGGGATGTTTGTGGAACTTTGAGGGACTTTTCTGGAATTTGGTGAGATTCTGTTGAGAACTGATGAATTATCAGGGATTTTTCATGTATTCTGTGGGAATTTGTGGAGATTCGGTGGGATTTTTCTGGAATTTTGGTTGTGTTTTGAGAAAATTTAGGGAATTTTGTGGGATTTTTCTGGGATTTTGTTGGGTATTGGGGACATTTTGTGGGATGTTTCTGGAATTTGGTGGGGCTTTTCAAGAATTTTGTGGTATTTTGAAAAGATTTTGGGAATTTTGTGGTGTTTTTTCTTGAATTTTGTGGGAAACTGTGCTGATTTTATGGGGCGTTTCTGGAATTTGGTCGAGTTTTCAGAAGTGTTAGGGATTTTTGTGAGATTTTTGTGGGATGTTTGTGGAACTTTGAGGGACTTTTCTGGAATTTGGTGAGATTCTGTAGAGAACTGACGAATTATCAGGGATTTTTCATGTATTCTGTGGGAATTTGTGGAGATTTGGTGGGATTTTTCTGGAATTTGGTCGTGTTTTGAGAAAATTTAGGGAATTTTATGTTGTTTTTTCTTGAATTTTGTGGGAAACTGTGCTGATTTTATGGGGCGTTCCTGGAATTTTGTCAAGTTTTCAGAAGATTTAGGGAATTGTGTGAGATTTTTCCTGGAATTTTGTTGGATATTAGGGAGATTTTGTGGGAGGCTTGTGGAACTTTGGGGGACTTTTCTGGTATTTGGTGAGATTCTGTAGAGAACTGACGAATTATCAGGGATTTTTCATGTATTCGGTGGGAATTTGTGGAGATTCGGTGGGATTTTTGTGCATTTTGGCCGTGTTTTGAGAAGATTTAGAGAATTTTGTGGGATTTTTCTTGAATTTTGTTCGATACTGAGGAGATTTTGTGGGATGTTTGTGGAACTTTGAAGGACTTTTCTGGAATTTGGTGAGATTCTGTAGAGAACTGACGAATTATCAGGGATTTTTCATGTATTCTGTGGGAATTTGTGGAGATTCTGTGGGATTTCTCTGGAATTTGGTGGGGTTTTTCTGGAATTGTGTGGGATTCTGAGGAGACTTGAAGAATTTTGAGGAATTTATTTTAGATTTTGTGGGAATTTGTGGAGATTCTGTGGGATTTTTCTGGAATTTGGTGGGCCTTTTCAAGGACTTTGTGTGGTTTTGAGGAGAGTTGAAGAATTTTGAGGAATTTTTCTTAGATTTTGTGGAAACTTGTGGAGGTTTTGTGGGATTTTTGTGGGATTTTGTGGGATATTGTGGCGATTTAGGGATCTTGAGGGATTTTTCATGTATTTTGTGGGATTTTTGTGGAGATTTGGTGGGATATTTTTCTAGAATTTGGTCGTGTTTTGAGAAGATTTAGGGAATTTTGTGGGATTTTTCCTGGAATTTTGTTGGATATTGAGGAGATTTTGTGGGATGCTTGTGGAACTTTGAGGGACTTTTCTGGAATTTGGTGAGATTCTGTAGAGAACGGACGATTTATCAGGGATTTTTCATGTATTCTGTGGGAATTTGTGGAGATTCTGTGGGATTTTTCTGGAATTTGGTAGAGTTTTGAGAAGATTTAGGGAATTTTGTGTGATTTTTCTGGGATTTTGTTGGATATTGAGGACATTTTGTGGGATGTTTCTGGAATTTGGTGGGGCTTTTCAAGAATTTTGTGGTATTTTGAAAAGGTTTAGGGAATTTTATTGTTTTTTTTCTTGAATTTTGTGGGAAACTGTGCTGATTTTATGGGGCGTTTCTGGAATTTGGTCGAGTTTTCAGAAGTGTTAGGGATTTTTGCGAGATTTTTGTGGGATGTTCTGGGAATTGGTGGAGATTTTGTGGGACATTCCTGTGAACTGGTAGGTTTTTGAAATGATTGAGGGAGTTTTGTGGGACTTCTCTGGAATTTTGTGTGTTTTTTCTGGAATTGTGTGGGATTCTGAGGAGACTTGAAGAATTTTGAGGAATTTTTCTTAGATTTTGTGGAAACTTGTGGAGGTTTTGTGTGATTTTTGTGTGATTTTGTGGGATATTGAGGCGATTTAGGGATCTTGAGGGATTTCTCATGTATTTTGTGGGAATTTGTGGAGATTTGGTGGGATATTTTTCAAGAATTTCGTCGTGTTTTGAGAAGATTTAGGGAATTTTGTGGGATTTTTCCTGGAATTTTGTTGGATATTAGGGAGAATTTGTGGGATGTTTGTGGAACTTTGAGGGACTTTTCTGGAATTTGGTGAGATTCTGTAGAGAACTGACGAATTATCAGGGATTTTTCATGTATTCTGTGGGAATTTGTGGAGATTCGGTGGGATTTTTCTGGAATTTTGGTTGTGTTTTGAGAAAATTTAGGGAATTTTGTGGGATTTTTCTGGGATTTTGTTGGGTATTGGGGACATTTTGTGGGATGTTTCTGGAATTTGGTGGGGGTTTTCAAGAATTTTGTGGTATTTTGAAAAGATTTAGGGAATTTTGTGGTGTTTTTTCTTGAATTTTGTGGGAAACTGTGCTGATTTTATGGGGCGTTTCTGGAATTTGGTCGAGTTTTCAGAAGTGTTAGGGATTTTTGTGGGATTTCTGTGGGATGTTCTGGGAATTGGTGGAGATTTTGTGGGACACTCCTGTGAATTGGTAGGGTTTTGAAATGATTTAGGGAGTTTTGTGGGACTTCTCTGGGATTTGGTGGGGTTTTTCTGGAATTGTGTGGGATTCTGAGGAGACTTGAAGAATTTTGAGGAATTTCTCTTAGATTTTGTGGAAACTTGTGGAGGTTTTGTGTGATTTTTGTGTGATTTTGTGGGATATTGAGGCGATTTAGGGATCTTGAGGGATTTCTCATGTATTTTGTGGGAATTTGTGGAGATTTGGTGGGATATTTTTCTAGAATTTGGTTGTGTTTTGAGAAGATTTAGGGAATTTTGTGGGATTTTTCCTGGAATTTTGTTGGATACTGGGGAGATTTTGTGGGTGGTTTGTGGAACTTTGAGGGACTTTTTAGGAATTTGGTGAGATTCTGTAGAGAACTGACAAATTATCAGGGATTTTTCATGTATTCTGTGGGAATTTGTGGAGATTCGGTGGGATTTTTCTGGAATTTGGTAGAGTTTTGAGAAGATTTAGGGAATTTTGTGGGACTTTTCTGGGATTTTGTTGGATATTGAGGACATTTTGTGGGATGTTTCGGGAATTTGGTGGGGCTTTTCAGGAATTTTGTGGTATTTTGAAAAGGTTTAGGGAATTTTGTGGTGTTTTTTCTTGAATTTTGTGGGAAACTGTGCTGATTTTATGGGGCGTTTCTGTAATTGGTCGAGTTTTCAGAAGATTTAGGGATTTTTGTGGGATTTCTGTGGGATGTTCTTTGAATTGGTAGAGATTTTGTGGGACACTCCTGTGAATTGGTAGGGTTTTGAAATGATTTAGGGAGTTTTGTGGGACTTCTCTGGAATTTGGTGTGTTTTTTCTGGAATTGTGTGGGATTCTGAGGAGACTTGAAGAATTTTGAGGAATTTGATTTAGATTTTTGTGGGAATTTGTGGAGATTCTGTGGGATTTTTCTGGAATTTGGTGGGCCTTTTCACAAACTTTGTGTGGTTTTGAGGAGACTTGAAGAATTTTGAGGAATTTTTCTTAGATTTTGTGGAAACTTGTGGAGGTTTTGTGTGATTTTTGCGTGATTTTGTGGGATATTGAGGCGATTTAGGGATCTTGAGGGATTTTTCATGTATTTTGTGGGAATTTGTGGAGATTTGGTGGGATATTTTTCTAGAATTTGGTCGTGTTTTGAGAAGATTTAGGGAATTTTGTGGGGTTTTTTCTTGAAGTTTGTGGGAAACTGTGCTGATTTTATTGGGCGTTTCAGGAATTTGGTCAAGTTTTCAGAAGATTTAGGGAATTTTGTGAGATTTTTCCTGGAATTTTGTTTTTGTAGGGAGATTTTGTGGGATGCTTGTGGAACTTTGAGGGACTTTTCTGGAATTTGGTGAGATTCTGTAGAGAACTGACGAATTATCAGGGATTTTTCATGTATTCTGTGGGAATTTGTGGAGATTCGGTGGGATTTTTCTGGAATTTTGGTTGTGTTTTGAGAAAATTTAGGGAATTTTGTGGAATTTTTCTGGGATTTTGTTGGGTATTGGGGACATTTTGTGGGATGTTTCTGGAATTTGGTGGGGCTTTTCAAGAATTTTGTGGTATTTTGAAAAGGTTTAGGGAATTTTATGGTGTTTTTTCTTGAATTTTGTGGGAAACTGCTGATTTTATGGGACGTTTCTGTAATTTGGTCGAGTTTTCAGAAGATTTAGGGATTTTTGTGGGATTTCTGTGGGATGTTCTGGGAATTGGTGGAGATTTTGTGGGACATTCCTGTGAATTGGTAGGGTTTTGAAATGATTGAGGGAGTTTTGTGGGACTTCTCTGGAATTTTGTGTGTTTTTTCTGGAATTGTGTGGGATTCTGAGGAGAGTTGAAGAATTTTGAGGAATTTCTCTTAGATTTTGTGGAAACTTGTGGAGGTTTTGTGTGATTTTTGTGTGATTTTGTGGGATATTGAGGCGATTTAGGGATCTTGAGGGATTTTTCATGTATTTTGTGGGAATTTGTGGAGATTTGGTGGGATATTTTTCTAGAATTTGGTCGTGTTTTGAGAAGATTTAGGGAATTTTGTGGGATTTTTCCTGGAATTTTGTTGGATACTGGGGAGATTTTGTGGGTGGTTTGTGGAACTTTGAGGGACTTTTTAGGAATTTGGTGAGATTCTGTAGAGAACTGACAAATTATCAGGGATTTTTCATGTATTCTGTGGGAATTTGTGGAGATTCGGTGGGATTTTTCTGGAATTTGGTAGAGTTTTGAGAAGATTTAGGGAATTTTGTGGGACTTTTCTGGGATTTTGTTGGATATTGAGGACATTTTGTGGGATGTTTCGGGAATTTGGTGGGGCTTTTCAGGAATTTTGTGGTATTTTGAAAAGGTTTAGGGAATTTTGTGGTGTTTTTTCTTGAATTTTGTGGGAAACTGTGCTGATTTTATGGGGCGTTTCTGTAATTGGTCGAGTTTTCAGAAGATTTAGGGATTTTTGTGGGATTTCTGTGGGATGTTCTTTGAATTGGTAGAGATTTTGTGGGACACTCCTGTGAATTGGTAGGGTTTTGAAATGATTTAGGGAGTTTTGTGGGACTTCTCTGGAATTTGGTGTGTTTTTTCTGGAATTGTGTGGGATTCTGAGGAGACTTGAAGAATTTTGAGGAATTTGATTTAGATTTTTGTGGGAATTTGTGGAGATTCTGTGGGATTTTTCTGGAATTTGGTGGGCCTTTTCACAAACTTTGTGTGGTTTTGAGGAGACTTGAAGAATTTTGAGGAATTTTTCTTAGATTTTGTGGAAACTTGTGGAGGTTTTGTGTGATTTTTGCGTGATTTTGTGGGATATTGAGGCGATTTAGGGATCTTGAGGGATTTTTCATGTATTTTGTGGGAATTTGTGGAGATTTGGTGGGATATTTTTCTAGAATTTGGTCGTGTTTTGAGAAGATTTAGGGAATTTTGTGGGATTTTTTCTGGAATTTTGTTGGATACTGGGGAGATTTTTTGGGTGTTTTGTGGAACTTTGAGGGACTTTTCTGGAATTTGGTGAGATTCTGCAGAGAACTGACGAATTATCAGGGATTTGTCATGTATTCTGTGGGAATTTGTGGAGATTCTGTGGGATTTTTCTGGAATTTGGTAGAGTTTTGAGAAGATTTAGGGAATTTTGTGTGATTTTTCTGGGATTTTGTTGGGTATTGAGGACATTTTGTGGGATGTTTCTGGAATTTGGTGGGGCTTTTCAAGAATTTTGTGGTATTTTCAAAAGATTTTTGGAATTTTGTGGTGTTTTTTCTTGAATTTTGTGGGAAACTGTGCTGATTTTATGGGGCGTTTCTGGAATTTGGTCGAGTTTTCAGAAGTGTTAGGGATTTTTGCGAGATTTTTGTGGGATGTTCTGGGAATTGGTGGAGATTTTGTGGGACATTCCTGTGAACTGGTAGGTTTTTGAAATGATTGAGGGAGTTTTGTGGGACTTCTCTGGAATTTTGTGTGTTTTTTCTGGAATTGTGTGGGATTCTGAGGAGACTTGAAGAATTTTGAGGAATTTTTCTTAGATTTTGTGGAAACTTGTGGAGGTTTTGTGGGATTTTTGTGTGATTTTGTGGGATATTGAAGCGATTTAGGGATCTTGAGGGATTTCTCATGTATTTTGTGGGAATTTGTGGCGATTTGGTGGGATATTTTTCTAGAATTTGGTCGTGTTTTGAGAAGATTTAGGGAATTTTGTGGGATTTTTCCTGGAATTTTGTTGGATATTAGGGAGAATTTGTGGGATGTTTGTGGAACTTTGAGGGACTTTTTAGGAATTTGGTGAGATTCTGTAGAGAACTGACGAATTATCAGGGATTTTTCATGTATTCTGTGGGAATTTGTGGAGATTCGGTGGGATTTTTCTGGAATTTGGCCGTGTTTTGAGAAGATTTAGAGAATTTTGTGGGATTTTTCTTGAATTTTGTTGGATATTGAGGAGATTTTGTGGGATGTTTGTGGAACTTTGAGGGACTTTTCTGGAATTTGGTGAGATTCTGTTGAGAACTGATGAATTATCAGGGATTTTTCATGTATTCTGTGGGAATTTGTGGAGATTCGGTGGGATTTTTCTGGAATTTTGGTTGTGTTTTGAGAAAATTTAGGGAATTTTGTGGGATTTTTCTGGGATTTTGTTGGGTATTGGGGACATTTTGTGGGATGTTTCTGGAATTTGGTGGGGCTTTTCAAGAATTTTGTGGTATTTTGAAAAGATTTTGGGAATTTTGTGGTGTTTTTTCTTGAATTTTGTGGGAAACTGTGCTGATTTTATGGGGCGTTTCTGGAATTTGGTCGAGTTTTCAGAAGTGTTAGGGATTTTTGTGAGATTTTTGTGGGATGTTTGTGGAACTTTGAGGGACTTTTCTGGAATTTGGTGAGATTCTGTAGAGAACTGACGAATTATCAGGGATTTTTCATGTATTCTGTGGGAATTTGTGGAGATTTGGTGGGATTTTTCTGGAATTTGGTCGTGTTTTGAGAAAATTTAGGGAATTTTATGTTGTTTTTTCTTGAATTTTGTGGGAAACTGTGCTGATTTTATGGGGCGTTCCTGGAATTTTGTCAAGTTTTCAGAAGATTTAGGGAATTGTGTGAGATTTTTCCTGGAATTTTGTTGGATATTAGGGAGATTTTGTGGGAGGCTTGTGGAACTTTGGGGGACTTTTCTGGTATTTGGTGAGATTCTGTAGAGAACTGACGAATTATCAGGGATTTTTCATGTATTCGGTGGGAATTTGTGGAGATTCGGTGGGATTTTTGTGCATTTTGGCCGTGTTTTGAGAAGATTTAGAGAATTTTGTGGGATTTTTCTTGAATTTTGTTCGATACTGAGGAGATTTTGTGGGATGTTTGTGGAACTTTGAAGGACTTTTCTGCAATTTGGTGAGATTCTGTAGAGAACTGACGAATTATCAGGGATTTTTCATGTATTCTGTGGGAATTTGTGGAGATTCTGTGGGATTTCTCTGGAATTTGGTGGGGTTTTTCTGGAATTGTGTGGGATTCTGAGGAGACTTGAAGAATTTTGAGGAATTTATTTTAGATTTTGTGGGAATTTGTGGAGATTCTGTGGGATTTTTCTGGAATTTGGTGGGCCTTTTCAAGGACTTTGTGTGGTTTTGAGGAGAGTTGAAGAATTTTGAGGAATTTTTCTTAGATTTTGTGGAAACTTGTGGAGGTTTTGTGGGATTTTTGTGGGATTTTGTGGGATATTGTGGCGATTTAGGGATCTTGAGGGATTTTTCATGTATTTTGTGGGATTTTTGTGGAGATTTGGTGGGATATTTTTCTAGAATTTGGTCGTGTTTTGAGAAGATTTAGGGAATTTTGTGGGATTTTTCCTGGAATTTTGTTGGATATTGAGGAGATTTTGTGGGATGCTTGTGGAACTTTGAGGGACTTTTCTGGAATTTGGTGAGATTCTGTAGAGAACGGACGATTTATCAGGGATTTTTCATGTATTCTGTGGGAATTTGTGGAGATTCTGTGGGATTTTTCTGGAATTTGGTAGAGTTTTGAGAAGATTTAGGGAATTTTGTGTGATTTTTCTGGGATTTTGTTGGATATTGAGGACATTTTGTGGGATGTTTCTGGAATTTGGTGGGGCTTTTCAAGAATTTTGTGGTATTTTGAAAAGGTTTAGGGAATTTTATTGTTTTTTTTCTTGAATTTTGTGGGAAACTGTGCTGATTTTATGGGGCGTTTCTGGAATTTGGTCGAGTTTTCAGAAGTGTTAGGGATTTTTGCGAGATTTTTGTGGGATGTTCTGGGAATTGGTGGAGATTTTGTGGGACATTCCTGTGAACTGGTAGGTTTTTGAAATGATTGAGGGAGTTTTGTGGGACTTCTCTGGAATTTTGTGTGTTTTTTCTGGAATTGTGTGGGATTCTGAGGAGACTTGAAGAATTTTGAGGAATTTTTCTTAGATTTTGTGGAAACTTGTGGAGGTTTTGTGTGATTTTTGTGTGATTTTGTGGGATATTGAGGCGATTTAGGGATCTTGAGGGATTTCTCATGTATTTTGTGGGAATTTGTGGAGATTTGGTGGGATATTTTTCAAGAATTTCGTCGTGTTTTGAGAAGATTTAGGGAATTTTGTGGGATTTTTCCTGGAATTTTGTTGGATATTAGGGAGAATTTGTGGGATGTTTGTGGAACTTTGAGGGACTTTTCTGGAATTTGGTGAGATTCTGTAGAGAACTGACGAATTATCAGGGATTTTTCATGTATTCTGTGGGAATTTGTGGAGATTCGGTGGGATTTTTCTGGAATTTTGGTTGTGTTTTGAGAAAATTTAGGGAATTTTGTGGGATTTTTCTGGGATTTTGTTGGGTATTGGGGACATTTTGTGGGATGTTTCTGGAATTTGGTGGGGGTTTTCAAGAATTTTGTGGTATTTTGAAAAGATTTAGGGAATTTTGTGGTGTTTTTTCTTGAATTTTGTGGGAAACTGTGCTGATTTTATGGGGCGTTTCTGGAATTTGGTCGAGTTTTCAGAAGTGTTAGGGATTTTTGTGGGATTTCTGTGGGATGTTCTGGGAATTGGTGGAGATTTTGTGGGACACTCCTGTGAATTGGTAGGGTTTTGAAATGATTTAGGGAGTTTTGTGGGACTTCTCTGGGATTTGGTGGGGTTTTTCTGGAATTGTGTGGGATTCTGAGGAGACTTGAAGAATTTTGAGGAATTTCTCTTAGATTTTGTGGAAACTTGTGGAGGTTTTGTGTGATTTTTGTGTGATTTTGTGGGATATTGAGGCGATTTAGGGATCTTGAGGGATTTTTCATGTATTTTGTGGGAATTTGTGGAGATTTGGTGGGATATTTTTCTAGAATTTTGTCGTGTTTTGAGAAGATTTAGGGAATTTTGTGGGATTTTTCCTGGAATTTTGTTGGATACTGGGGAGATTTTGTGGGTGGTTTGTGGAACTTTGAGGGACTTTTTAGGAATTTGGTGAGATTCTGTAGAGAACTGACAAATTATCAGGGATTTTTCATGTATTCTGTGGGAATTTGTGGAGATTCGGTGGGATTTTTCTGGATTTTGGCCATGTTTTGAGAAGATTTAGGGAATTTTGTGGGACTTTTCTGGGATTTTGTTGGATATTGAGGACATTTTGTGGGATGTTTCGGGAATTTGGTGGGGCTTTTCAGGAATTTTGTGGTATTTTGAAAAGGTTTAGGGAATTTTGTGGTGTTTTTTCTTGAATTTTGTGGGAAACTGTGCTGATTTTATGGGGCGTTTCTGTAATTGGTCGAGTTTTCAGAAGATTTAGGGATTTTTGTGGGATTTCTGTGGGATGTTCTTTGAATTGGTAGAGATTTTGTGGGACACTCCTGTGAATTGGTAGGGTTTTGAAATGATTTAGGGAGTTTTGTGGGACTTCTCTGGAATTTGGTGTGTTTTTTCTGGAATTGTGTGGGATTCTGAGGAGACTTGAAGAATTTTGAGGAATTTGATTTAGATTTTTGTGGGAATTTGTGGAGATTCTGTGGGATTTTTCTGGAATTTGGTGGGCCTTTTCACGAACTTTGTGTGGTTTTGAGGAGACTTGAAGAATTTTGAGGAATTTTTCTTAGATTTTGTGGAAACTTGTGGAGGTTTTGTGTGATTTTTGCGTGATTTTGTGGGATATTGAGGCGATTTAGGGATCTTGAGGGATTTTTCATGTATTTTGTGGGAATTTGTGGAGATTTGGTGGGATATTTTTCTAGAATTTGGTCGTGTTTTGAGAAGATTTAGGGAATTTTGTGGGGTTTTTTCTTGAAGTTTGTGGGAAACTGTGCTGATTTTATTGGGCGTTTCAGGAATTTGGTCAAGTTTTCAGAAGATTTAGGGAATTTTGTGAGATTTTTCCTGGAATTTTGTTTTTGTAGGGAGATTTTGTGGGATGCTTGTGGAACTTTGAGGGACTTTTCTGGAATTTGGTGAGATTCTGTAGAGAACTGACGAATTATCAGGGATTTTTCATGTATTCTGTGGGAATTTGTGGAGATTCGGTGGGATTTTTCTGGAATTTTGGTTGTGTTTTGAGAAAATTTAGGGAATTTTGTGGAATTTTTCTGGGATTTTGTTGGGTATTGGGGACATTTTGTGGGATGTTTCTGGAATTTGGTGGGGCTTTTCAAGAATTTTGTGGTATTTTGAAAAGGTTTAGGGAATTTTATGGTGTTTTTTCTTGAATTTTGTGGGAAACTGCTGATTTTATGGGACGTTTCTGTAATTTGGTCGAGTTTTCAGAAGATTTAGGGATTTTTGTGGGATTTCTGTGGGATGTTCTGGGAATTGGTGGAGATTTTGTGGGACATTCCTGTGAATTGGTAGGGTTTTGAAATGATTGAGGGAGTTTTGTGGGACTTCTCTGGAATTTTGTGTGTTTTTTCTGGAATTGTGTGGGATTCTGAGGAGAGTTGAAGAATTTTGAGGAATTTCTCTTAGATTTTGTGGAAACTTGTGGAGGTTTTGTGTGATTTTTGTGTGATTTTGTGGGATATTGAGGCGATTTAGGGATCTTGAGGGATTTTTCATGTATTTTGTGGGAATTTGTGGAGATTTGGTGGGATATTTTTCTAGAATTTGGTCGTGTTTTGAGAAGATTTAGGGAATTTTGTGGGATTTTTCCTGGAATTTTGTTGGATACTGGGGAGATTTTGTGGGTGGTTTGTGGAACTTTGAGGGACTTTTTAGGAATTTGGTGAGATTCTGTAGAGAACTGACAAATTATCAGGGATTTTTCATGTATTCTGTGGGAATTTGTGGAGATTCGGTGGGATTTTTCTGGAATTTGGTAGAGTTTTGAGAAGATTTAGGGAATTTTGTGGGACTTTTCTGGGATTTTGTTGGATATTGAGGACATTTTGTGGGATGTTTCGGGAATTTGGTGGGGCTTTTCAGGAATTTTGTGGTATTTTGAAAAGGTTTAGGGAATTTTGTGGTGTTTTTTCTTGAATTTTGTGGGAAACTGTGCTGATTTTATGGGGCGTTTCTGTAATTGGTCGAGTTTTCAGAAGATTTAGGGATTTTTGTGGGATTTCTGTGGGATGTTCTTTGAATTGGTAGAGATTTTGTGGGACACTCCTGTGAATTGGTAGGGTTTTGAAATGATTTAGGGAGTTTTGTGGGACTTCTCTGGAATTTGGTGTGTTTTTTCTGGAATTGTGTGGGATTCTGAGGAGACTTGAAGAATTTTGAGGAATTTGATTTAGATTTTTGTGGGAATTTGTGGAGATTCTGTGGGATTTTTCTGGAATTTGGTGGGCCTTTTCACAAACTTTGTGTGGTTTTGAGGAGACTTGAAGAATTTTGAGGAATTTTTCTTAGATTTTGTGGAAACTTGTGGAGGTTTTGTGTGATTTTTGCGTGATTTTGTGGGATATTGAGGCGATTTAGGGATCTTGAGGGATTTTTCATGTATTTTGTGGGAATTTGTGGAGATTTGGTGGGATATTTTTCTAGAATTTGGTCGTGTTTTGAGAAGATTTAGGGAATTTTGTGGGGTTTTTTCTTGAAGTTTGTGGGAAACTGTGCTGATTTTATTGGGCGTTTCAGGAATTTGGTCAAGTTTTCAGAAGATTTAGGGAATTTTGTGAGATTTTTCCTGGAATTTTGTTTTTGTAGGGAGATTTTGTGGGATGCTTGTGGAACTTTGAGGGACTTTTCTGGAATTTGGTGAGATTCTGTAGAGAACTGACGAATTATCAGGGATTTTTCATGTATTCTGTGGGAATTTGTGGAGATTCGGTGGGATTTTTCTGGAATTTTGGTTGTGTTTTGAGAAAATTTAGGGAATTTTGTGGAATTTTTCTGGGATTTTGTTGGGTATTGGGGACATTTTGTGGGATGTTTCTGGAATTTGGTGGGGCTTTTCAAGAATTTTGTGGTATTTTGAAAAGGTTTAGGGAATTTTATGGTGTTTTTTCTTGAATTTTGTGGGAAACTGCTGATTTTATGGGACGTTTCTGTAATTTGGTCGAGTTTTCAGAAGATTTAGGGATTTTTGTGGGATTTCTGTGGGATGTTCTGGGAATTGGTGGAGATTTTGTGGGACATTCCTGTGAATTGGTAGGGTTTTGAAATGATTGAGGGAGTTTTGTGGGACTTCTCTGGAATTTTGTGTGTTTTTTCTGGAATTGTGTGGGATTCTGAGGAGACTTGAAGAATTTTGAGGAATTTTTCTTAGATTTTGTGGAAACTTGTGGAGGTTTTGGGTGCTTTTGTGTGATTTTGTGGGATATTGAGGCGATTTAGGGATCTTGAGGGATTTTTCATGTATTTTGTGGGAATTTGTGACGATTTGGTGGGATATTTTTCTAGAATTTGGTCGTGTTTTGAGAAGATTTAGGGAATTTTGTGGGATTTTTCCTGGAATTTTGTTGGATATTGAGGAGATTTTGTGGGATGCTTGTGGAACTTTGAGGGACTTTTCTGGAATTTGGTGAGATTCTGTAGAGAACTGACGAATTATCAGGGATTTTTCATGTATTCTGTGGGAATTTGTGGAGATTTGGTGGGATATTTTTCTAGAATTTGGTCGTGTTTTCAGAAGATTTAGAGAATTTTGTGGGATTTTTCCTGGAATTTTGTTGGATATTGAGGAGATTTTGTGGGATGTTTGTGGAACTTTGAGGGACTTTTCTGGAATTTGGTGAGATTCTGTAGAGAACTGACGAATTATCAGGGATTTTTCATGTATTCTGTGGGAATTTGTGGAGTTTTGGTGGGATTTTTGTGCATTTTGGCCGTGTTTTGAGAAGATTTAGAGAATTTTGTGTGATTTTTCTGGAATTTTGTTGGATATTGAGGAGATTTTGTGGGATGTTTGTGGAACTTTGAGGGACTTTTCTGGAATTTGGTGAGATTCTGTAGAGAACTCGAATTATCAGTTATTATTATTAGACGAATTATCAGGGATTTTTCACGTATTCTGTGGGAATTTGTGGAGATCCGGTGGGATTTTTCTGGAATTTTGGTTATGTTTTGAGAAAATTTAGGGAATTTTGTGGGATTTTTCTGGGATTTTGTTGGATATTGAGGACATTTTGTGGGATGTTTCTGGAATTTGGTGGGGCTTTTCAAGAGTTTTGTGGTATTTTGAAAAGGTTTAGGGAATTTTGTGGTGTTTTTTCTTGAATTTTGTGGGAAACTGTGCTGATTTTATGGGGCGTTTCTGGAATTTGGTCGAATTTTCAGAAGATTTAGGGATTTTTGTGAGATTTTTGTTGGATGTTTGTGGAACTTTTAGGGACTTTTCTGGAATTTGGTGAGATTCTGTAGAGAACTGACGAATTATCAGGGATTTTTCATGTATTCTGTGGGAATTTCTGGAGATTTGGTGGGATTTTTCTGGAATTTGGTCGTGTTTTGAGAAAATTTAGGGAATTTTATGTTGTTTTTTCTTGAATTTTGTGGGAAACTGTGCTGATTTTATGGGGCGTTCCTGGAATTTTGTCAAGTTTTCAGAAGATTTAGGGAATTGTGTGAGATTTTTCCTGGAATTTTGTTGGATATTAGGGAGATTTTGTGGGAGGCTTGTGGAACTTTGGGGGACTTTTCTGGTATTTGGTGAGATTCTGTAGAGAACTGACGAATTATCAGGGATTTTTCATGTATTCGGTGGGAATTTGTGGAGATTCGGTGGGATTTTTGTGCATTTTGGCCGTGTTTTGAGAAGATTTAGAGAATTTTGTGGGATTTTTCTTGAATTTTGTTCGATACTGAGGAGATTTTGTGGGATGTTTGTGGAACTTTGAAGGACTTTTCTGGAATTTGGTGAGATTCTGTAGAGAACTGACGAATTATCAGGGATTTTTCATGTATTCTGTGGGAATTTGTGGAGATTCTGTGGGATTTCTCTGGAATTTGGTGGGGTTTTTCTGGAATTGTGTGGGATTCTGAGGAGACTTGAAGAATTTTGAGGAATTTAATTTAGATTTTGTGGGAATTTGTGGAGATTCTGTGGGATTTTTCTGGAATTTGGTGGGCCTTTTCAAGGACTTTGTGTGGTTTTGAGGAGAGTTGAAGAATTTTGAGGAATTTTTCTTAGATTTTGTGGAAACTTGTGGAGGTTTTGTGGGATTTTTGTGGGATTTTGTGGGATATTGTGGCGATTTAGGGATCTTGAGGGATTTTTCATGTATTTTGTGGGATTTTTGTGGAGATTTGGTCGGATATTTTTCTAGAATTTGGTCGTGTTTTGAGAAGATTTAGGGAATTTTGTGGGATTTTTCCTGGAATTTTGTTGGATATTGAGGAGATTTTGTGGGATGCTTGTGGAACTTTGAGGGACTTTTCTGGAATTTGGTGAGATTCTGTAGAGAACGGACGATTTATCAGGGATTTTTCATGTATTCTGTGGGAATTTGTGGAGATTCTGTGGGATTTTTCTGGAATTTGGTAGAGTTTTGAGAAGATTTAGGGAATTTTGTGTGATTTTTCTGGGATTTTGTTGGATATTGAGGACATTTTGTGGGATGTTTCTGGAATTTGGTGGGGCTTTTCAAGAATTTTGTGGTATTTTGAAAAGGTTTAGGGAATTTTATTGTTTTTTTTCTTGAATTTTGTGGGAAACTGTGCTGATTTTATGGGGCGTTTCTGGAATTTGGTCGAGTTTTCAGAAGTGTTAGGGATTTTTGCGAGATTTTTGTGGGATGTTCTGGGAATTGGTGGAGATTTTGTGGGACATTCCTGTGAACTGGTAGGTTTTTGAAATGATTGAGGGAGTTTTGTGGGACTTCTCTGGAATTTTGTGTGTTTTTTCTGGAATTGTGTGGGATTCTGAGGAGACTTGAAGAATTTTGAGGAATTTTTCTTAGATTTTGTGGAAACTTGTGGAGGTTTTGTGTGATTTTTGTGTGATTTTGTGGGATATTGAGGCGATTTAGGGATCTTGAGGGATTTCTCATGTATTTTGTGGGAATTTGTGGAGATTTGGTGGGATATTTTTCAAGAATTTCGTCGTGTTTTGAGAAGATTTAGGGAATTTTGTGGGATTTTTCCTGGAATTTTGTTGGATATTAGGGAGAATTTGTGGGATGTTTGTGGAACTTTGAGGGACTTTTCTGGAATTTGGTGAGATTCTGTAGAGAACTGACGAATTATCAGGGATTTTTCATGTATTCTGTGGGAATTTGTGGAGATTCGGTGGGATTTTTCTGGAATTTGGCCGTGTTTTGAGAAGATTTAGAGAATTTTGTGGGATTTTTCTTGAATTTTGTTGGATATTGAGGAGATTTTGTGGGATGTTTGTGGAACTTTGAGGGACTTTTCTGGAATTTGGTGAGATTCTGTAGAGAACTGACGAATTATCAGGGATTTTTCATGTATTCTGTGGGAATTTGTGGAGATTCGGTGGGATTTTTCTGGAATTTGGCCGTGTTTTGAGAAGATTTAGGGAATTTTGTGGGATTTTTCTGGGATTTTGTTGGGTATTGGGGACATTTTGTGGGATGTTTCTGGAATTTGGTGGGGGTTTTCAAGAATTTTGTGGTATTTTGAAAAGATTTAGGGAATTTTGTGGTGTTTTTTCTTGAATTTTGTGGGAAACTGTGCTGATTTTATGGGGCGTTTCTGGAATTTGGTCGAGTTTTCAGAAGTGTTAGGGATTTTTGTGAGATTTTTGTGGGATGTTTGTGGAACTTTGAGGGACTTTTCTGGAATTTGGTGAGATTCTGTAGAGAACTGACGAATTATCAGGGATTTTTCATGAATTCTGTGGGAATTTGTGGAGATTCTGTGGGATTTTTCTGGAATTTGGTAGAGTTTTGAGAAGATTTAGGGAATTTTATGTTGTTTTTTCTTGAATTTTGTGGGAAACTGTGCTGATTTTATGGGGCGTTTCTGGAATTTGGTCAAGTTTTCAGAAGATTTAGGGAATTGTGTGAGATTTTTCCTGGAATTTTGTTGGATATTAGGGAGATTTTGTGGGAGGCTTGTGGAACTTTGGGGGACTTTTCTGGTATTTGGTGAGATTCTGTAGAGAACTGACGAATTATCAGGGATTTTTCATGTATTCTGTGGGAATTTGTGGAGATTCGGTGGGATTTTTCTGGAATTTTGGTTGTGTTTTGAGAAAATTTAGGGAATTTTGTGGGATTTTTTTGGGATTTTGTTGGGTATTGGGGACATTTTGTGGGATGTTTCTGGAATTTGGTGGGGCTTTTCAAGAATTTTGTGGTATTTTGAAAAGATTTAGGGAATTTTGTGGTGTTTTTTCTTGAATTTTGTGGGAAACTGTGCTGATTTTATGGGGCGTTTCTGGAATTTGGTCGAGTTTTCAGAAGTGTTAGGGATTTTTGTGAGATTTTTGTGGGATGTTTGTGGAACTTTGAGGGACTTTTCTGGAATTTGGTGAGATTCTGTAGAGAACTGACGAATTATCAGGGATTTTTCATGTATTCTGTGGGAATTTGTGGAGATTTGGTGGGATTTTTCTGGAATTTGGTAGAGTTTTGAGAAGATTTAGGGAATTTTGTGTTGTTTTTTCTTGAATTTTGTGGGAAACTGTGCTGATTTTATGGGGCGTTTCTGGAATTTGGTTGAGTTTTCAGAAGATTTAGGGATTTTTGTGGGATTTCTGTGGGATGTTCTCGGAATTGGTGGAGATTTTGTGGGACATTCCTGTGAATTGGTAGGGTTTTGAAATGATTTAGGGAGTTTTGTGGGACTTCTCTGGAATTTTGTGTGTTTTTTCTGGAATTGTGTGGGATTCTGAGGAGACTTGAAGAATTTTGAGGAATTTGATTTAGATTTTTGTGGGAATTTGTGGAGATTCTGTGGGATTTTTCTGGAATTTGGTGGGCCTTTTCACGAACTTTGTGTGGTTTTCAGGAGACTTGAAGAATTTTGAGGAATTTTTCCTAGATTTTGTGGAAACTTGTGGAGGTTTTGTGGGATTTTTGTGTGATTTTGTGGGATATTGAGGCGATTTAGGGATCTTGAGGGATTTTTCATGTATTTTGTGGGAATTTGTGGAGATTTGGTGGGACATTTTTCTAGAATTTGGTCGTGTTTTGAGAAGATTTAGGGAATTTTGTGGGATTTTTCCTGGAATTTTGTTGGATATTGAGGAGATTTTGTGGGATGCTTGTGGAACTTTGAGTTACTTTTCTGGAATTTGGTGAGATTCTGTAGAGAACTGACGAATTATCAGGGATTTTTCATGAATTCTTAGGGAATTTGTGGAGATTCTGTGGGATTTTTCTGGAATTTGGTAGAGTTTTGAGAAGATTTAGGGAATTTTGTGGGACTTTTCTGGGATTTTGTTGGGTATTGAGGACATTTTGCGGGATGTTTCTGGAATTTGGTGGGGCTTTTCAAGAATTTTGTGGTATTTTGAAAAGGTTTAGGGAATTTTGTGGTGTTTTTTCTTGAATTTTGTGGGAAACTGTGCTGATTTTATGGGGCGTTTCTGGAATTTGGTCGAGTTTTCAGAAGATTTAGGGATTTTTGTGAGATTTTTGTGGGATGTTCTGGGAATTGGTGGAGATTTTGTAGGACATTCCTGTGAACTGGTAGGTTTTTGAAATGATTGAGGGAGTTATGTGGGACTTCTCTGGAATTTTGTGTGTTTTTTCTGGAATTGTGTGGGATTCTGAGGAGACTTGAAGAATTTTGAGGAATTTTTCTTAGATTTTGTGGAAACTTGTGGAGGTTTTGTGTGATTTTTGTGTGATTTTGTGGGATATTGAGGCGATTTAGGGATCTTGATGGATTTCTCATATATGTTGTGGGAATTTGTGGAGATTTGGTGGGATATTTTTCTAGAATTTGGTTGTGTTTTGAGAAGATTTAGGCAATTTTGTGGTGTTTTTTCTTGAATTTTGTGGGAAACTGTGCTGATTTTATGGGGCGTTTCAGGAATTTGGTTGAGTTGTCAGAAGATTTAGGGATTTTTGTGGGATTTCTGTGGGATGTTCTGGGAATTGGTGGAGATTTTGTGGGACATTCCTGTGAATTGGTAGGGTTTTGAAATGATTGAGGGAGTTTTGTGGGACTTCTCTGGAATTTTGTGTGTTTTTTCTGGAATTGTGTGGGATTCTGAGGAGACTTGAAGAATTTTGAGGAATTTTTCTTAGATTTTGTGGAAACTTGTGGAGGTTTTGTGGGATTTTTGTGTGATTTTGTGGGATATTGAGGCGATTTAGGGATCTTGAGGGATTTCTCATGTATTTTGTGGGAATTTGTGACGATTTGGTGGGATATTTTTCTAGAATTTGGTCGTGTTTTGAGAAGATTTAGGGAATTTTGTGGGATTTTTCCTGGAATTTTGTTGGATATTAGGGAGAATTTGTGGGATGTTTGTGGAACTTTGAGGGACTTTTTAGGAATTTGGTGAGATTCTGTAGAGAACTGACGAATTATCAGGGATTTTTCATGTATTCTGTGGGAATTTGTGGAGATTCGGTGGGATTTTTCTGGAATTTGGCCGTGTTTTGAGAAGATTTAGAGAATTTTGTGGGATTTTTCTTGAATTTTGTTGGATATTGAGGAGATTTTGTGGGATGTTTGTGGAACTTTGAGGGACTTTTCTGGAATTTGGTGAGATTCTGTTGAGAACTGATGAATTATCAGGGATTTTTCATGTATTCTGTGGGAATTTGTGGAGATTCGGTGGGATTTTTCTGGAATTTTGGTTGTGTTTTGCGAAAATTTAGGGAATTTTGTGGGATTTTTCTGGGATTTTGTTGGGTATTGGGGACATTTTGTGGGATGTTTCTGGAATTTGGTGGGGCTTTTCAAGAATTTTGTGGTATTTTGAAAAGATTTTGGGAATTTTGTGGTGTTTTTTCTTGAATTTTGTGGGAAACTGTGCTGATTTTATGGGGCGTTTCTGGAATTTGGTCGAGTTTTCAGAAGTGTTAGGGATTTTTGTGAGATTTTTGTGGGATGTTTGTGGAACTTTGAGGGACTTTTCTGGAATTTGGTGAGATTCTGTAGAGAACTGACGAATTATCAGGGATTTTTCATGTATTCTGTGGGAATTTCTGGAGATTTGGTGGGATTTTTCTGGAATTTGGTCGTGTTTTGAGAAAATTTAGGGAATTTTATGTTGTTTTTTCTTGAATTTTGTGGGAAACTGTGCTGATTTTATGGGGCGTTCCTGGAATTTTGTCAAGTTTTCAGAAGATTTAGGGAATTGTGTGAGATTTTTCCTGGAATTTTGTTGGATATTAGGGAGATTTTGTGGGAGGCTTGTGGAACTTTGGGGGACTTTTCTGGTATTTGGTGAGATTCTGTAGAGAACTGACGAATTATCAGGGATTTTTCATGTATTCGGTGGGAATTTGTGGAGATTCGGTGGGATTTTTGTGCATTTTGGCCGTGTTTTGAGAAGATTTAGAGAATTTTGTGGGATTTTTCTTGAATTTTGTTCGATACTGAGGAGATTTTGTGGGATGTTTGTGGAACTTTGAAGGACTTTTCTGGAATTTGGTGAGATTCTGTAGAGAACTGACGAATTATCAGGGATTTTTCATGTATTCTGTGGGAATTTGTGGAGATTCTGTGGGATTTCTCTGGAATTTGGTGGGGTTTTTCTGGAATTGTGTGGGATTCTGAGGAGACTTGAAGAATTTTGAGGAATTTATTTTAGATTTTGTGGGAATTTGTGGAGATTCTGTGGGATTTTTCTGGAATTTGGTGGGCCTTTTCAAGGACTTTGTGTGGTTTTGAGGAGAGTTGAAGAATTTTGAGGAATTTTTCTTAGATTTTGTGGAAACTTGTGGAGGTTTTGTGGGATTTTTGTGGGATTTTGTGGGATATTGTGGCGATTTAGGGATCTTGAGGGATTTTTCATGTATTTTGTGGGATTTTTGTGGAGATTTGGTCGGATATTTTTCTAGAATTTGGTCGTGTTTTGAGAAGATTTAGGGAATTTTGTGGGATTTTTCCTGGAATTTTGTTGGATATTGAGGAGATTTTGTGGGATGCTTGTGGAACTTTGAGGGACTTTTCTGGAATTTGGTGAGATTCTGTAGAGAACGGACGATTTATCAGGGATTTTTCATGTATTCTGTGGGAATTTGTGGAGATTCTGTGGGATTTTTCTGGAATTTGGTAGAGTTTTGAGAAGATTTAGGGAATTTTGTGTGATTTTTCTGGGATTTTGTTGGATATTGAGGACATTTTGTGGGATGTTTCTGGAATTTGGTGGGGCTTTTCAAGAATTTTGTGGTATTTTGAAAAGGTTTAGGGAATTTTATTGTTTTTTTTCTTGAATTTTGTGGGAAACTGTGCTGATTTTATGGGGCGTTTCTGGAATTTGGTCGAGTTTTCAGAAGTGTTAGGGATTTTTGCGAGATTTTTGTGGGATGTTCTGGGAATTGGTGGAGATTTTGTGGGACATTCCTGTGAACTGGTAGGTTTTTGAAATGATTGAGGGAGTTTTGTGGGACTTCTCTGGAATTTTGTGTGTTTTTTCTGGAATTGTGTGGGATTCTGAGGAGACTTGAAGAATTTTGAGGAATTTTTCTTAGATTTTGTGGAAACTTGTGGAGGTTTTGTGTGATTTTTGTGTGATTTTGTGGGATATTGAGGCGATTTAGGGATCTTGAGGGATTTCTCATGTATTTTGTGGGAATTTGTGGAGATTTGGTGGGATATTTTTCAAGAATTTCGTCGTGTTTTGAGAAGATTTAGGGAATTTTGTGGGATTTTTCCTGGAATTTTGTTGGATATTAGGGAGAATTTGTGGGATGTTTGTGGAACTTTGAGGGACTTTTCTGGAATTTGGTGAGATTCTGTAGAGAACTGACGAATTATCAGGGATTTTTCATGTATTCTGTGGGAATTTGTGGAGATTCGGTGGGATTTTTCTGGAATTTTGGTTGTGTTTTGAGAAAATTTAGGGAATTTTGTGGGATTTTTCTGGGATTTTGTTGGGTATTGGGGACATTTTGTGGGATGTTTCTGGAATTTGGTGGGGGTTTTCAAGAATTTTGTGGTATTTTGAAAAGATTTAGGGAATTTTGTGGTGTTTTTTCTTGAATTTTGTGGGAAACTGTGCTGATTTTATGGGGCGTTTCTGGAATTTGGTCGAGTTTTCAGAAGTGTTAGGGATTTTTGTGGGATTTCTGTGGGATGTTCTGGGAATTGGTGGAGATTTTGTGGGACACTCCTGTGAATTGGTAGGGTTTTGAAATGATTTAGGGAGTTTTGTGGGACTTCTCTGGAATTTGGTGGGGTTTTTCTGGAATTGTGTGGGATTCTGAGGAGACTTGAAGAATTTTGAGGAATTTTTCTTAGATTTTGTGGAAACTTGTGGAGGTTTTGTGTGATTTTTGTGTGATTTTGTGGGATATTGAGGCGATTTAGGGATCTTGAGGGATTTCTCATGTATTTTGTGGGAATTTGTGGAGATTTGGTGGGATATTTTTCAAGAATTTCGTCGTGTTTTGAGAAGATTTAGGGAATTTTGTGGGATTTTTCCTGGAATTTTGTTGGATATTAGGGAGAATTTGTGGGATGTTTGTGGAACTTTGAGGGACTTTTCTGGAATTTGGTGAGATTCTGTAGAGAACTGACGAATTATCAGGGATTTTTCATGTATTCTGTGGGAATTTGTGGAGATTCGGTGGGATTTTTCTGGAATTTTGGTTGTGTTTTGAGAAAATTTAGGGAATTTTGTGGGATTTTTCTGGGATTTTGTTGGGTATTGGGGACATTTTGTGGGATGTTTGTGGAATTTGGTGGGGGTTTTCAAGAATTTTGTGGTATTTTGAAAAGATTTAGGGAATTTTGTGGTGTTTTTTCTTGAATTTTGTGGGAAACTGTGCTGATTTTATGGGGCGTTTCTGGAATTTGGTCGAGTTTTCAGAAGTGTTAGGGATTTTTGTGAGATTTTTGTGGGATGTTTGTGGAACTTTGAGGGACTTTTCTGGAATTTGGTGAGATTCTGTAGAGAACTGACGAATTATCAGGGATTTTTCATGAATTCTGTGGGAATTTGTGGAGATTCTGTGGGATTTTTCTGGAATTTGGTAGAGTTTTGAGAAGATTTAGGGAATTTTATGTTGTTTTTTCTTGAATTTTGTGGGAAACTGTGCTGATTTTATGGGGCGTTTCTGGAATTTGGTCAAGTTTTCAGAAGATTTAGGGAATTGTGTGAGATTTTTCCTGGAATTTTGTTGGATATTAGGGAGATTTTGTGGGAGGCTTGTGGAACTTTGGGGGACTTTTCTGGTATTTGGTGAGATTCTGTAGAGAACTGACGAATTATCAGGGATTTTTCATGTATTCTGTGGGAATTTGTGGAGATTCGGTGGGATTTTTCTGGAATTTTGGTTGTGTTTTGAGAAAATTTAGGGAATTTTGTGGGATTTTTTTGGGATTTTGTTGGGTATTGGGGACATTTTGTGGGATGTTTCTGGAATTTGGTGGGGCTTTTCAAGAATTTTGTGGTATTTTGAAAAGATTTAGGGAATTTTGTGGTGTTTTTTCTTGAATTTTGTGGGAAACTGTGCTGATTTTATGGGGCGTTTCTGGAATTTGGTCGAGTTTTCAGAAGTGTTAGGGATTTTTGTGAGATTTTTGTGGGATGTTTGTGGAACTTTGAGGGACTTTTCTGGAATTTGGTGAGATTCTGTAGAGAACTGACGAATTATCAGGGATTTTTCATGTATTCTGTGGGAATTTCTGGAGATTTGGTGGGATTTTTCTGGAATTTGGTCGTGTTTTGAGAAAATTTAGGGAATTTTATGTTGTTTTTTCTTGAATTTTGTGGGAAACTGTGCTGATTTTATGGGGCGTTCCTGGAATTTTGTCAAGTTTTCAGAAGATTTAGGGAATTGTGTGAGATTTTTCCTGGAATTTTGTTGGATATTAGGGAGATTTTTTGGGAGGCTTGTGGAACTTTGGGGGACTTTTCTGGTATTTGGTGAGATTCTGTAGAGAACTGACGAATTATCAGGGATTTTTCATGTATTCGGTGGGAATTTGTGGAGATTCGGTGGGATTTTTGTGCATTTTGGCCGTGTTTTGAGAAGATTTAGAGAATTTTGTGGGATTTTTCTTGAATTTTGTTCGATACTGAGGAGATTTTGTGGGATGTTTGTGGAACTTTGAAGGACTTTTCTGGAATTTGGTGAGATTCTGTAGAGAACTGACGAATTATCAGGGATTTTTCATGTATTCTGTGGGAATTTGTGGAGATTCTGTGGGATTTCTCTGGAATTTGGTGGGGTTTTTCTGGAATTGTGTGGGATTCTGAGGAGACTTGAAGAATTTTGAGGAATTTATTTTAGATTTTGTGGGAATTTGTGGAGATTCTGTGGGATTTTTCTGGAATTTGGTGGGCCTTTTCAAGGACTTTGTGTGGTTTTGAGGAGAGTTGAAGAATTTTGAGGAATTTTTCTTAGATTTTGTGGAAACTTGTGGAGGTTTTGTGTGATTTTTGTGGGATTTTGTGGGATATTGTGGCGATTTAGGGATCTTGAGGGATTTTTCATGTATTTTGTGGGATTTTTGTGGAGATTTGGTGGGATATTTTTCTAGAATTTGGTCGTGTTTTGAGAAGATTTAGGGAATTTTGTGGGATTTTTTCTTGAATTTTGTGGGAAACTGTGCTGATTTTATGGGGCGTTTCTGGAATTTGGTCGAGTTTTCAGAAGATTTAGGGAATTTTGTGAGATTTTTCCTGGAATTTTGTTGGATATTAGGGAGATTTTGTGGGAGGCTTGTGGAACTTTGGGGGACTTTTCTGGTATTTGGTGAGATTCTGTAGAGAACTGACGAATTATCAGGGATTTTTCATGTATTCTGTGGGAATTTGTGGAGATTTGGTGGGATTTTTCTGGAATTTGGTAGAGTTTTGAGAAGATTTAGGGAATTTTGTGTTGTTTTTTCTTGAATTTTGTGGGAAACTGTGCTGATTTTATGGGGCGTTTCTGGAATTTGGTTGAGTTTTCAGAAGATTTAGGGATTTTTGTGGGATTTCTGTGGGATGTTCTCGGAATTGGTGGAGATTTTGTGGGACATTCCTGTGAATTGGTAGGGTTTTGAAATGATTTAGGGAGTTTTGTGGGACTTCTCTGGAATTTTGTGTGTTTTTTCTGGAATTGTGTGGGATTCTGAGGAGACTTGAAGAATTTTGAGGAATTTGATTTAGATTTTTGTGGGAATTTGTGGAGATTCTGTGGGATTTTTCTGGAATTTGGTGGGCCTTTTCACGAACTTTGTGTGGTTTTCAGGAGACTTGAAGAATTTTGAGGAATTTTTCCTAGATTTTGTGGAAACTTGTGGAGGTTTTGTGGGATTTTTGTGTGATTTTGTGGGATATTGAGGCGATTTAGGGATCTTGAGGGATTTTTCATGTATTTTGTGGGAATTTGTGGAGATTTGGTGGGATATTTTTCTAGAATTTGGTCGTGTTTTGAGAAGATTTAGGGAATTTTGTGGGATTTTTCCTGGAATTTTGTTGGATATTGAGGAGATTTTGTGGGATGCTTGTGGAACTTTGAGTTACTTTTCTGGAATTTGGTGAGATTCTGTAGAGAACTGACGAATTATCAGGGATTTTTCATGAATTCTTAGGGAATTTGTGGAGATTCTGTGGGATTTTTCTGGAATTTGGTAGTTTTGAGAAGATTTAGGGAATTTTGTGGGACTTTTCTGGGATTTTGTTGGGTATTGAGGACATTTTGCGGGATGTTTCTGGAATTTGGTGGGGCTTTTCAAGAATTTTGTGGTATTTTGAAAAGGTTTAGGGAATTTTGTGGTGTTTTTTCTTGAATTTTGTGGGAAACTGTGCTGATTTTATGGGGCGTTTCTGGAATTTGGTCGAGTTTTCAGAAGATTTAGGGATTTTTGTGAGATTTTTGTGGGATGTTCTGGGAATTGGTGGAGATTTTGTAGGACATTCCTGTGAACTGGTAGGTTTTTGAAATGATTGAGGGAGTTATGTGGGACTTCTCTGGAATTTTGTGTGTTTTTTCTGGAATTGTGTGGGATTCTGAGGAGACTTGAAGAATTTTGAGGAATTTTTCTTAGATTTTGTGGAAACTTGTGGAGGTTTTGTGTGATTTTTGTGTGATTTTGTGGGATATTGAGGCGATTTAGGGATCTTGATGGATTTCTCATATATGTTGTGGGAATTTGTGGAGATTTGGTGGGATATTTTTCTAGAATTTGGTTGTGTTTTGAGAAGATTTAGGCAATTTTGTGGTGTTTTTTCTTGAATTTTGTGGGAAACTGTGCTGATTTTATGGGGCGTTTCAGGAATTTGGTTGAGTTGTCAGAAGATTTAGGGATTTTTGTGGGATTTCTGTGGGATGTTCTGGGAATTGGTGGAGATTTTGTGGGACATTCCTGTGAATTGGTAGGGTTTTGAAATGATTGAGGGAGTTTTGTGGGACTTCTCTGGAATTTTGTGTGTTTTTTCTGGAATTGTGTGGGATTCTGAGGAGACTTGAAGAATTTTGAGGAATTTTTCTTAGATTTTGTGGAAACTTGTGGAGGTTTTGTGGGATTTTTGTGTGATTTTGTGGGATATTGAGGCGATTTAGGGATCTTGAGGGATTTCTCATGTATTTTGTGGGAATTTGTGGCGATTTGGTGGGATATTTTTCTAGAATTTGGTCGTGTTTTGAGAAGATTTAGGGAATTTTGTGGGATTTTTCCTGGAATTTTGTTGGATATTAGGGAGAATTTGTGGGATGTTTGTGGAACTTTGAGGGACTTTTTAGGAATTTGGTGAGATTCTGTAGAGAACTGACGAATTATCAGGGATTTTTCATGTATTCTGTGGGAATTTGTGGAGATTCGGTGGGATTTTTCTGGAATTTGGCCGTGTTTTGAGAAGATTTAGAGAATTTTGTGGGATTTTTCTTGAATTTTGTTGGATATTGAGGAGATTTTGTGGGATGTTTGTGGAACTTTGAGGGACTTTTCTGGAATTTGGTGAGATTCTGTTGAGAACTGATGAATTATCAGGGATTTTTCATGTATTCTGTGGGAATTTGTGGAGATTCGGTGGGATTTTTCTGGAATTTTGGTTGTGTTTTGAGAAAATTTAGGGAATTTTGTGGGATTTTTCTGGGATTTTGTTGGGTATTGGGGACATTTTGTGGGATGTTTCTGGAATTTGGTGGGGCTTTTCAAGAATTTTGTGGTATTTTGAAAAGATTTTGGGAATTTTGTGGTGTTTTTTCTTGAATTTTGTGGGAAACTGTGCTGATTTTATGGGGCGTTTCTGGAATTTGGTCGAGTTTTCAGAAGTGTTAGGGATTTTTGTGAGATTTTTGTGGGATGTTTGTGGAACTTTGAGGGACTTTTCTGGAATTTGGTGAGATTCTGTAGAGAACTGACGAATTATCAGGGATTTTTCATGTATTCTGTGGGAATTTCTGGAGATTTGGTGGGATTTTTCTGGAATTTGGTCGTGTTTTGAGAAAATTTAGGGAATTTTATGTTGTTTTTTCTTGAATTTTGTGGGAAACTGTGCTGATTTTATGGGGCGTTCCTGGAATTTTGTCAAGTTTTCAGAAGATTTAGGGAATTGTGTGAGATTTTTCCTGGAATTTTGTTGGATATTAGGGAGATTTTGTGGGAGGCTTGTGGAACTTTGGGGGACTTTTCTGGTATTTGGTGAGATTCTGTAGAGAACTGACGAATTATCAGGGATTTTTCATGTATTCGGTGGGAATTTGTGGAGATTCGGTGGGATTTTTGTGCATTTTGGCCGTGTTTTGAGAAGATTTAGAGAATTTTGTGGGATTTTTCTTGAATTTTGTTCGATACTGAGGAGATTTTGTGGGATGTTTGTGGAACTTTGAAGGACTTTTCTGGAATTTGGTGAGATTCTGTAGAGAACTGACGAATTATCAGGGATTTTTCATGTATTCTGTGGGAATTTGTGGAGATTCTGTGGGATTTCTCTGGAATTTGGTGGGGTTTTTCTGGAATTGTGTGGGATTCTGAGGAGACTTGAAGAATTTTGAGGAATTTATTTTAGATTTTGTGGGAATTTGTGGAGATTCTGTGGGATTTTTCTGGAATTTGGTGGGCCTTTTCAAGGACTTTGTGTGGTGTTGAGGAGAGTTGAAGAATTTTGAGGAATTTTTCTTAGATTTTGTGGAAACTTGTGGAGGTTTTGTGGGATTTTTGTGTGATTTTGTGGGATATTGAGGCGATTTAGGGATCTTGAGGGATTTCTCATGTATTTTGTGGGAATTTGTGACGATTTGGTGGGATATTTTTCTAGAATTTGGTCGTGTTTTGAGAAGATTTAGGGAATTTTGTGGGATTTTTCCTGGAATTTTGTTGGATATTAGGGAGAATTTGTGGGATGTTTGTGGAACTTTGAGGGACTTTTTAGGAATTTGGTGAGATTCTGTAGAGAACTGACGAATTATCAGGGATTTTTCATGTATTCTGTGGGAATTTGTGGAGATTCGGTGGGATTTTTCTGGAATTTGGCCGTGTTTTGAGAAGATTTAGAGAATTTTGTGGGATTTTTCTTGAATTTTGTTGGATATTGAGGAGATTTTGTGGGATGTTTGTGGAACTTTGAGGGACTTTTCTGGAATTTGGTGAGATTCTGTTGAGAACTGATGAATTATCAGGGATTTTTCATGTATTCTGTGGGAATTTGTGGAGATTCGGTGGGATTTTTCTGGAATTTTGGTTGTGTTTTGAGAAAATTTAGGGAATTTTGTGGGATTTTTCTGGGATTTTGTTGGGTATTGGGGACATTTTGTGGGATGTTTCTGGAATTTGGTGGGGCTTTTCAAGAATTTTGTGGTATTTTGAAAAGATTTTGGGAATTTTGTGGTGTTTTTTCTTGAATTTTGTGGGAAACTGTGCTGATTTTATGGGGCGTTTCTGGAATTTGGTCGAGTTTTCAGAAGTGTTAGGGATTTTTGTGAGATTTTTGTGGGATGTTTGTGGAACTTTGAGGGACTTTTCTGGAATTTGGTGAGATTCTGTAGAGAACTGACGAATTATCAGGGATTTTTCATGTATTCTGTGGGAATTTCTGGAGATTTGGTGGGATTTTTCTGGAATTTGGTCGTGTTTTGAGAAAATTTAGGGAATTTTATGTTGTTTTTTCTTGAATTTTGTGGGAAACTGTGCTGATTTTATGGGGCGTTTCTGGAATTTGGTCAAGTTTTCAGAAGATTTAGGGAATTGTGTGAGATTTTTCCTGGAATTTTGTTGGATATTAGGGAGATTTTGTGGGAGGCTTGTGGAACTTTGGGGGACTTTTCTGGTATTTGGTGAGATTCTGTAGAGAACTGACGAATTATCAGGGATTTTTCATGTATTCTGTGGGAATTTGTGGAGATTCGGTGGGATTTTTCTGGAATTTTGGTTGTGTTTTGAGAAAATTTAGGGAATTTTGTGGGATTTTTTTGGGATTTTGTTGGGTATTGGGGACATTTTGTGGGATGTTTCTGGAATTTGGTGGGGCTTTTCAAGAATTTTGTGGTATTTTGAAAAGATTTAGGGAATTTTGTGGTGTTTTTTCTTGAATTTTGTGGGAAACTGTGCTGATTTTATGGGGCGTTTCTGGAATTTGGTCGAGTTTTCAGAAGTGTTAGGGATTTTTGTGAGATTTTTGTGGGATGTTTGTGGAACTTTGAGGGACTTTTCTGGAATTTGGTGAGATTCTGTAGAGAACTGACGAATTATCAGGGATTTTTCATGTATTCTGTGGGAATTTGTGGAGATTTGGTGGGATTTTTCTGGAATTTGGTAGAGTTTTGAGAAGATTTAGGGAATTTTGTGTTGTTTTTTCTTGAATTTTGTGGGAAACTGTGCTGATTTTATGGGGCGTTTCTGGAATTTGGTTGAGTTTTCAGAAGATTTAGGGATTTTTGTGGGATTTCTGTGGGATGTTCTCGGAATTGGTGGAGATTTTGTGGGACATTCCTGTGAATTGGTAGGGTTTTGAAATGATTGAGGGAGTTTTGTGGGACTTCTCTGGAATTTTGTGTGTTTTTTCTGGAATTGTGTGGGATTCTGAGGAGACTTGAAGAATTTTGAGGAATTTGATTTAGATTTTTGTGGGAATTTGTGGAGATTCTGTGGGATTTTTCTGGAATTTGGTGGGCCTTTTCACGAACTTTGTGTGGTTTTCAGGAGACTTGAAGAATTTTGAGGAATTTTTCCTAGATTTTGTGGAAACTTGTGGAGGTTTTGTGGGATTTTTGTGTGATTTTGTGGGATATTGAGGCGATTTAGGGATCTTGAGGGATTTTTCATGTATTTTGTGGGAATTTGTGGAGATTTGGTGGGACATTTTTCTAGAATTTGGTCGTGTTTTGAGAAGATTTAGGGAATTTTGTGGGATTTTTCCTGGAATTTTGTTGGATATTGAGGAGATTTTGTGGGATGCTTGTGGAACTTTGAGTTACTTTTCTGGAATTTGGTGAGATTCTGTAGAGAACTGACGAATTATCAGGGATTTTTCATGAATTCTTAGGGAATTTGTGGAGATTCTGTGGGATTTTTCTGGAATTTGGTAGAGTTTTGAGAAGATTTAGGGAATTTTGTGGGACTTTTCTGGGATTTTGTTGGGTATTGAGGACATTTTGCGGGATGTTTCTGGAATTTGGTGGGGCTTTTCAAGAATTTTGTGGTATTTTGAAAAGGTTTAGGGAATTTTGTGGTGTTTTTTCTTGAATTTTGTGGGAAACTGTGCTGATTTTATGGGGCGTTTCTGGAATTTGGTCGAGTTTTCAGAAGATTTAGGGATTTTTGTGAGATTTTTGTGGGATGTTCTGGGAATTGGTGGAGATTTTGTAGGACATTCCTGTGAACTGGTAGGTTTTTGAAATGATTGAGGGAGTTATGTGGGACTTCTCTGGAATTTTGTGTGTTTTTTCTGGAATTGTGTGGGATTCTGAGGAGACTTGAAGAATTTTGAGGAATTTTTCTTAGATTTTGTGGAAACTTGTGGAGGTTTTGTGTGATTTTTGTGTGATTTTGTGGGATATTGAGGCGATTTAGGGATCTTGATGGATTTCTCATATATGTTGTGGGAATTTGTGGAGATTTGGTGGGATATTTTTCTAGAATTTGGTTGTGTTTTGAGAAGATTTAGGCAATTTTGTGGTGTTTTTTCTTGAATTTTGTGGGAAACTGTGCTGATTTTATGGGGCGTTTCAGGAATTTGGTTGAGTTGTCAGAAGATTTAGGGATTTTTGTGGGATTTCTGTGGGATGTTCTGGGAATTGGTGGAGATTTTGTGGGACATTCCTGTGAATTGGTAGGGTTTTGAAATGATTGAGGGAGTTTTGTGGGACTTCTCTGGAATTTTGTGTGTTTTTTCTGGAATTGTGTGGGATTCTGAGGAGACTTGAAGAATTTTGAGGAATTTTTCTTAGATTTTGTGGAAACTTGTGGAGGTTTTGTGGGATTTTTGTGTGATTTTGTGGGATATTGAGGCGATTTAGGGATCTTGAGGGATTTCTCATGTATTTTGTGGGAATTTGTGACGATTTGGTGGGATATTTTTCTAGAATTTGGTCGTGTTTTGAGAAGATTTAGGGAATTTTGTGGGATTTTTCCTGGAATTTTGTTGGATATTAGGGAGAATTTGTGGGATGTTTGTGGAACTTTGAGGGACTTTTTAGGAATTTGGTGAGATTCTGTAGAGAACTGACGAATTATCAGGGATTTTTCATGTATTCTGTGGGAATTTGTGGAGATTCGGTGGGATTTTTCTGGAATTTGGCCGTGTTTTGAGAAGATTTAGAGAATTTTGTGGGATTTTTCTTGAATTTTGTTGGATATTGAGGAGATTTTGTGGGATGTTTGTGGAACTTTGAGGGACTTTTCTGGAATTTGGTGAGATTCTGTTGAGAACTGATGAATTATCAGGGATTTTTCATGTATTCTGTGGGAATTTGTGGAGATTCGGTGGGATTTTTCTGGAATTTTGGTTGTGTTTTAAGAAAATTTAGGGAATTTTGTGGGATTTTTCTGGGATTTTGTTGGGTATTGGGGACATTTTGTGGGATGTTTCTGGAATTTGGTGGGGCTTTTCAAGAATTTTGTGGTATTTTGAAAAGATTTTGGGAATTTTGTGGTGTTTTTTCTTGAATTTTGTGGGAAACTGTGCTGATTTTATGGGGCGTTTCTGGAATTTGGTCGAGTTTTCAGAAGTGTTAGGGATTTTTGTGAGATTTTTGTGGGATGTTTGTGGAACTTTGAGGGACTTTTCTGGAATTTGGTGAGATTCTGTAGAGAACTGACGAATTATCAGGGATTTTTCATGTATTCTGTGGGAATTTCTGGAGATTTGGTGGGATTTTTCTGGAATTTGGTCGTGTTTTGAGAAAATTTAGGGAATTTTATGTTGTTTTTTCTTGAATTTTGTGGGAAACTGTGCTGATTTTATGGGGCGTTTCTGGAATTTGGTCAAGTTTTCAGAAGATTTAGGGAATTGTGTGAGATTTTTCCTGGAATTTTGTTGGATATTAGGGAGATTTTGTGGGAGGCTTGTGGAACTTTGGGGGACTTTTCTGGTATTTGGTGAGATTCTGTAGAGAACTGACGAATTATCAGGGATTTTTCATGTATTCGGTGGGAATTTGTGGAGATTCGGTGGGATTTTTGTGCATTTTGGCCGTGTTTTGAGAAGATTTAGAGAATTTTGTGGGATTTTTCTTGAATTTTGTTCGATACTGAGGAGATTTTGTGGGATGTTTGTGGAACTTTGAAGGACTTTTCTGGAATTTGGTGAGATTCTGTAGAGAACTGACGAATTATCAGGGATTTTTCATGTATTCTGTGGGAATTTGTGGAGATTCTGTGGGATTTCTCTGGAATTTGGTGGGGTTTTTCTGGAATTGTGTGGGATTCTGAGGAGACTTGAAGAATTTTGAGGAATTTATTTTAGATTTTGTGGGAATTTGTGGAGATTCTGTGGGATTTTTCTGGAATTTGGTGGGCCTTTTCAAGGACTTTGTGTGGTTTTGAGGAGAGTTGAAGAATTTTGAGGAATTTTTCTTAGATTTTGTGGAAACTTGTGGAGGTTTTGTGGGATTTTTGTGGGATTTTGTGGGATATTGTGGCGATTTAGGGATCTTGAGGGATTTTTCATGTATTTTGTGGGATTTTTGTGGAGATTTGGTCGGATATTTTTCTAGAATTTGGTCGTGTTTTGAGAAGATTTAGGGAATTTTGTGGGATTTTTCCTGGAATTTTGTTGGATATTGAGGAGATTTTGTGGGATGCTTGTGGAACTTTGAGGGACTTTTCTGGAATTTGGTGAGATTCTGTAGAGAACGGACGATTTATCAGGGATTTTTCATGTATTCTGTGGGAATTTGTGGAGATTCTGTGGGATTTTTCTGGAATTTGGTAGAGTTTTGAGAAGATTTAGGGAATTTTGTGTGATTTTTCTGGGATTTTGTTGGATATTGAGGACATTTTGTGGGATGTTTCTGGAATTTGGTGGGGCTTTTCAAGAATTTTGTGGTATTTTGAAAAGGTTTAGGGAATTTTATTGTTTTTTTTCTTGAATTTTGTGGGAAACTGTGCTGATTTTATGGGGCGTTTCTGGAATTTGGTCGAGTTTTCAGAAGTGTTAGGGATTTTTGCGAGATTTTTGTGGGATGTTCTGGGAATTGGTGGAGATTTTGTGGGACATTCCTGTGAACTGGTAGGTTTTTGAAATGATTGAGGGAGTTTTGTGGGACTTCTCTGGAATTTTGTGTGTTTTTTCTGGAATTGTGTGGGATTCTGAGGAGACTTGAAGAATTTTGAGGAATTTTTCTTAGATTTTGTGGAAACTTGTGGAAGTTTTGTGTGATTTTTGTGTGATTTTGTGGGATATTGAGGCGATTTAGGGATCTTGAGGGATTTCTCATGTATTTTGTGGGAATTTGTGGAGATTTGGTGGGATATTTTTCAAGAATTTCGTCGTGTTTTGAGAAGATTTAGGGAATTTTGTGGGATTTTTCCTGGAATTTTGTTGGATATTAGGGAGAATTCGTGGGATGTTTGTGGAACTTTGAGGGACTTTTCTGGAATTTGGTGAGATTCTGTAGAGAACTGACGAATTATCAGGGATTTTTCATGTATTCTGTGGGAATTTGTGGAGATTCGGTGGGATTTTTCTGGAATTTGGCCGTGTTTTGAGAAGATTTAGAGAATTTTGTGGGATTTTTCTTGAATTTTGTTGGATATTGAGGAGATTTTGTGGGATGTTTGTGGAACTTTGAGGGACTTTTCTGGAATTTGGTGAGATTCTGTAGAGAACTGACGAATTATCAGGGATTTTTCATGTATTCTGTGGGAATTTGTGGAGATTCGGTGGGATTTTTCTGGAATTTTGGTTGTGTTTTGAGAAAATTTAGGGAATTTTGTGGGATTTTTCTGGGATTTTGTTGGGTATTGGGGACATTTTGTGGGATGTTTCTGGAATTTGGTGGGGGTTTTCAAGAATTTTGTGGTATTTTGAAAAGATTTAGGGAATTTTGTGGTGTTTTTTCTTGAATTTTGTGGGAAACTGTGCTGATTTTATGGGGCGTTTCTGGAATTTGGTCGAGTTTTCAGAAGATTTAGGGAATTGTGTGAGATTTTTCCTGGAATTTTGTTGGATATTAGGGAGATTTTGTGGGAGGCTTGTGGAACTTTGGGGGACTTTTCTGGTATTTGGTGAGATTCTGTAGAGAACTGACGAATTATCAGGGATTTTTCATGTATTCTGTGGGAATTTGTGGAGATTTGGTGGGATTTTTCTGGAATTTGGTAGAGTTTTGAGAAGATTTAGGGAATTTTGTGTTGTTTTTTCTTGAATTTTGTGGGAAACTGTGCTGATTTTATGGGGCGTTTCTGGAATTTGGTTGAGTTTTCAGAAGATTTAGGGATTTTTGTGGGATTTCTGTGGGATGTTCTCGGAATTGGTGGAGATTTTGTGGGACATTCCTGTGAATTGGTAGGGTTTTGAAATGATTTAGGGAGTTTTGTGGGACTTCTCTGGAATTTTGTGTGTTTTTTCTGGAATTGTGTGGGATTCTGAGGAGACTTGAAGAATTTTGAGGAATTTGATTTAGATTTTAGTGGGAATTTGTGGAGATTCTGTGGGATTTTTCTGGAATTTGGTGGGCCTTTTCACGAACTTTGTGTGGTTTTGAGGAGACTTGAAGAATTTTGAGGAATTTTTCTTAGATTTTGTGGAAACTTGTGGAGGTTTTGTGTGATTTTTGTGTGATTTTGTGGGATATTGAGGCGATTTAGGGATCTTGAGGGATTTTTCATGTATTTTGTGGGAATTTGTGGAGATTTGGTGGGATATTTTTCTAGAATTTGGTCGTGTTTTGAGAAGATTTAGGGAATTTTGTGGGATTTTTCCTGGAATTTTGTTGGATATTGAGGAGATTTTGTGGGATGCTTGTGGAACTTTGAGTTACTTTTCTGGAATTTGGTGAGATTCTGTAGAGAACTGACGAATTATCAGGGATTTTTCATGAATTGTTAGGGAATTTGTGGAGATTCTGTGGGATTTTTCTGGAATTTGGTAGTTTTGAGAAGATTTAGGGAATTTTGTGGGACTTTTCTGGGATTTTGTTGGGTATTGAGGACATTTTGCGGGATGTTTCTGGAATTTGGTGGGGCTTTTCAAGAATTTTGTGGTATTTTGAAAAGGTTTAGGGAATTTTGTGGTGTTTTTTCTTGAATTTTGTGGGAAACTGTGCTGATTTTATGGGGCGTTTCTGGAATTTGGTCGAGTTTTCAGAAGATTTAGGGATTTTTGTGAGATTTTTGTGGGATGTTCTGGGAATTGGTGGAGATTTTGTAGGACATTCCTGTGAACTGGTAGGTTTTTGAAATGATTGAGGGAGTTATGTGGGACTTCTCTGGAATTTTGTGTGTTTTTTCTGGAATTGTGTGGGATTCTGAGGAGACTTGAAGAATTTTGAGGAATTTTTCTTAGATTTTGTGGAAACTTGTGGAGGTTTTGTGTGATTTTTGTGTGATTTTGTGGGATATTGAGGCGATTTAGGGATCTTGATGGATTTCTCATATATGTTGTGGGAATTTGTGGAGATTTGGTGGGATATTTTTCTAGAATTTGGTTGTGTTTTGAGAAGATTTAGGCAATTTTGTGGTGTTTTTTCTTGAATTTTGTGGGAAACTGTGCTGATTTTATGGGGCGTTTCAGGAATTTGGTTGAGTTGTCAGAAGATTTAGGGATTTTTGTGGGATTTCTGTGGGATGTTCTGGGAATTGGTGGAGATTTTGTGGGACATTCCTGTGAATTGGTAGGGTTTTGAAATGATTGAGGGAGTTTTGTGGGACTTCTCTGGAATTTTGTGTGTTTTTTCTGGAATTGTGTGGGATTCTGAGGAGACTTGAAGAATTTTGAGGAATTTTTCTTAGATTTTGTGGAAACTTGTGGAGGTTTTGTGTGATTTTTGTGTGATTTTGTGGGATATTGAGGCGATTTAGGGATCTTGAGGGATTTCTCATGTATTTTGTGGGAATTTGTGGCGATTTGGTGGGATATTTTTCTAGAATTTGGTCGTGTTTTGAGAAGATTTAGGGAATTTTGTGGGATTTTTCCTGGAATTTTGTTGGATATTAGGGAGAATTTGTGGGATGTTTGTGGAACTTTGAGGGACTTTTTAGGAATTTGGTGAGATTCTGTAGAGAACTGACGAATTATCAGGGATTTTTCATGTATTCTGTGGGAATTTGTGGAGATTCGGTGGGATTTTTCTGGAATTTGGCCGTGTTTTGAGAAGATTTAGAGAATTTTGTGGGATTTTTCTTGAATTTTGTTGGATATTGAGGAGATTTTGTGGGATGTTTGTGGAACTTTGAGGGACTTTTCTGGAATTTGGTGAGATTCTGTTGAGAACTGATGAATTATCAGGGATTTTTCATGTATTCTGTGGGAATTTGTGGAGATTCGGTGGGATTTTTCTGGAATTTTGGTTGTGTTTTGAGAAAATTTAGGGAATTTTGTGGGATTTTTCTGGGATTTTGTTGGGTATTGGGGACATTTTGTGGGATGTTTCTGGAATTTGGTGGGGCTTTTCAAGAATTTTGTGGTATTTTGAAAAGATTTTGGGAATTTTGTGGTGTTTTTTCTTGAATTTTGTGGGAAACTGTGCTGATTTTATGGGGCGTTTCTGGAATTTGGTCGAGTTTTCAGAAGTGTTAGGGATTTTTGTGAGATTTTTGTGGGATGTTTGTGGAACTTTGAGGGACTTTTCTGGAATTTGGTGAGATTCTGTAGAGAACTGACGAATTATCAGGGATTTTTCATGTATTCTGTGGGAATTTCTGGAGATTTGGTGGGATTTTTCTGGAATTTGGTCGTGTTTTGAGAAAATTTAGGGAATTTTATGTTGTTTTTTCTTGAATTTTGTGGGAAACTGTGCTGATTTTATGGGGCGTTCCTGGAATTTTGTCAAGTTTTCAGAAGATTTAGGGAATTGTGTGAGATTTTTCCTGGAATTTTGTTGGATATTAGGGAGATTTTGTGGGAGGCTTGTGGAACTTTGGGGGACTTTTCTGGTATTTGGTGAGATTCTGTAGAGAACTGACGAATTATCAGGGATTTTTCATGTATTCGGTGGGAATTTGTGGAGATTCGGTGGGATTTTTGTGCATTTTGGCCGTGTTTTGAGAAGATTTAGAGAATTTTGTGGGATTTTTCTTGAATTTTGTTCGATACTGAGGAGATTTTGTGGGATGTTTGTGGAACTTTGAAGGACTTTTCTGGAATTTGGTGAGATTCTGTAGAGAACTGACGAATTATCAGGGATTTTTCATGTATTCTGTGGGAATTTGTGGAGATTCTGTGGGATTTCTCTGGAATTTGGTGGGGTTTTTCTGGAATTGTGTGGGATTCTGAGGAGACTTGAAGAATTTTGAGGAATTTATTTTAGATTTTGTGGGAATTTGTGGAGATTCTGTGGGATTTTTCTGGAATTTGGTGGGCCTTTTCAAGGACTTTGTGTGGTTTTGAGGAGAGTTGAAGAATTTTGAGGAATTTTTCTTAGATTTTGTGGAAACTTGTGGAGGTTTTGTGTGATTTTTGTGGGATTTTGTGGGATATTGTGGCGATTTAGGGATCTTGAGGGATTTTTCATGTATTTTGTGGGATTTTTGTGGAGATTTGGTGGGATATTTTTCTAGAATTTGGTCGTGTTTTGAGAAGATTTAGGGAATTTTGTGGGATTTTTTCTTGAATTTTGTGGGAAACTGTGCTGATTTTATGGGGCGTTTCTGGAATTTGGTCGAGTTTTCAGAAGATTTAGGGAATTTTGTGAGATTTTTCCTGGAATTTTGTTGGATATTAGGGAGATTTTGTGGGAGGCTTGTGGAACTTTGGGGGACTTTTCTGGTATTTGGTGAGATTCTGTAGAGAACTGACGAATTATCAGGGATTTTTCATGTATTCTGTGGGAATTTGTGGAGATTTGGTGGGATTTTTCTGGAATTTGGTAGAGTTTTGAGAAGATTTAGGGAATTTTGTGTTGTTTTTTCTTGAATTTTGTGGGAAACTGTGCTGATTTTATGGGGCGTTTCTGGAATTTGGTTGAGTTTTCAGAAGATTTAGGGATTTTTGTGGGATTTCTGTGGGATGTTCTCGGAATTGGTGGAGATTTTGTGGGACATTCCTGTGAATTGGTAGGGTTTTGAAATGATTTAGGGAGTTTTGTGGGACTTCTCTGGAATTTTGTGTGTTTTTTCTGGAATTGTGTGGGATTCTGAGGAGACTTGAAGAATTTTGAGGAATTTGATTTAGATTTTTGTGGGAATTTGTGGAGATTCTGTGGGATTTTTCTGGAATTTGGTGGGCCTTTTCACGAACTTTGTGTGGTTTTCAGGAGACTTGAAGAATTTTGAGGAATTTTTCCTAGATTTTGTGGAAACTTGTGGAGGTTTTGTGGGATTTTTGTGTGATTTTGTGGGATATTGAGGCGATTTAGGGATCTTGAGGGATTTTTCATGTATTTTGTGGGAATTTGTGGAGATTTGGTGGGATATTTTTCTAGAATTTGGTCGTGTTTTGAGAAGATTTAGGGAATTTTGTGGGATTTTTCCTGGAATTTTGTTGGATATTGAGGAGATTTTGTGGGATGCTTGTGGAACTTTGAGTTACTTTTCTGGAATTTGGTGAGATTCTGTAGAGAACTGACGAATTATCAGGGATTTTTCATGAATTCTTAGGGAATTTGTGGAGATTCTGTGGGATTTTTCTGGAATTTGGTAGTTTTGAGAAGATTTAGGGAATTTTGTGGGACTTTTCTGGGATTTTGTTGGGTATTGAGGACATTTTGCGGGATGTTTCTGGAATTTGGTGGGGCTTTTCAAGAATTTTGTGGTATTTTGAAAAGGTTTAGGGAATTTTGTGGTGTTTTTTCTTGAATTTTGTGGGAAACTGTGCTGATTTTATGGGGCGTTTCTGGAATTTGGTCGAGTTTTCAGAAGATTTAGGGATTTTTGTGAGATTTTTGTGGGATGTTCTGGGAATTGGTGGAGATTTTGTAGGACATTCCTGTGAACTGGTAGGTTTTTGAAATGATTGAGGGAGTTATGTGGGACTTCTCTGGAATTTTGTGTGTTTTTTCTGGAATTGTGTGGGATTCTGAGGAGACTTGAAGAATTTTGAGGAATTTTTCTTAGATTTTGTGGAAACTTGTGGAGGTTTTGTGTGATTTTTGTGTGATTTTGTGGGATATTGAGGCGATTTAGGGATCTTGATGGATTTCTCATATATGTTGTGGGAATTTGTGGAGATTTGGTGGGATATTTTTCTAGAATTTGGTTGTGTTTTGAGAAGATTTAGGCAATTTTGTGGTGTTTTTTCTTGAATTTTGTGGGAAACTGTGCTGATTTTATGGGGCGTTTCAGGAATTTGGTTGAGTTGTCAGAAGATTTAGGGATTTTTGTGGGATTTCTGTGGGATGTTCTGGGAATTGGTGGAGATTTTGTGGGACATTCCTGTGAATTGGTAGGGTTTTGAAATGATTGAGGGAGTTTTGTGGGACTTCTCTGGAATTTTGTGTGTTTTTTCTGGAATTGTGTGGGATTCTGAGGAGACTTGAAGAATTTTGAGGAATTTTTCTTAGATTTTGTGGAAACTTGTGGAGGTTTTGTGGGATTTTTGTGTGATTTTGTGGGATATTGAGGCGATTTAGGGATCTTGAGGGATTTCTCATGTATTTTGTGGGAATTTGTGGCGATTTGGTGGGATATTTTTCTAGAATTTGGTCGTGTTTTGAGAAGATTTAGGGAATTTTGTGGGATTTTTCCTGGAATTTTGTTGGATATTAGGGAGAATTTGTGGGATGTTTGTGGAACTTTGAGGGACTTTTTAGGAATTTGGTGAGATTCTGTAGAGAACTGACGAATTATCAGGGATTTTTCATGTATTCTGTGGGAATTTGTGGAGATTCGGTGGGATTTTTCTGGAATTTGGCCGTGTTTTGAGAAGATTTAGAGAATTTTGTGGGATTTTTCTTGAATTTTGTTGGATATTGAGGAGATTTTGTGGGATGTTTGTGGAACTTTGAGGGACTTTTCTGGAATTTGGTGAGATTCTGTTGAGAACTGATGAATTATCAGGGATTTTTCATGTATTCTGTGGGAATTTGTGGAGATTCGGTGGGATTTTTCTGGAATTTTGGTTGTGTTTTGAGAAAATTTAGGGAATTTTGTGGGATTTTTCTGGGATTTTGTTGGGTATTGGGGACATTTTGTGGGATGTTTCTGGAATTTGGTGGGGCTTTTCAAGAATTTTGTGGTATTTTGAAAAGATTTTGGGAATTTTGTGGTGTTTTTTCTTGAATTTTGTGGGAAACTGTGCTGATTTTATGGGGCGTTTCTGGAATTTGGTCGAGTTTTCAGAAGTGTTAGGGATTTTTGTGAGATTTTTGTGGGATGTTTGTGGAACTTTGAGGGACTTTTCTGGAATTTGGTGAGATTCTGTAGAGAACTGACGAATTATCAGGGATTTTTCATGTATTCTGTGGGAATTTCTGGAGATTTGGTGGGATTTTTCTGGAATTTGGTCGTGTTTTGAGAAAATTTAGGGAATTTTATGTTGTTTTTTCTTGAATTTTGTGGGAAACTGTGCTGATTTTATGGGGCGTTCCTGGAATTTTGTCAAGTTTTCAGAAGATTTAGGGAATTGTGTGAGATTTTTCCTGGAATTTTGTTGGATATTAGGGAGATTTTGTGGGAGGCTTGTGGAACTTTGGGGGACTTTTCTGGTATTTGGTGAGATTCTGTAGAGAACTGACGAATTATCAGGGATTTTTCATGTATTCGGTGGGAATTTGTGGAGATTCGGTGGGATTTTTGTGCATTTTGGCCGTGTTTTGAGAAGATTTAGAGAATTTTGTGGGATTTTTCTTGAATTTTGTTCGATACTGAGGAGATTTTGTGGGATGTTTGTGGAACTTTGAAGGACTTTTCTGGAATTTGGTGAGATTCTGTAGAGAACTGACGAATTATCAGGGATTTTTCATGTATTCTGTGGGAATTTGTGGAGATTCTGTGGGATTTCTCTGGAATTTGGTGGGGTTTTTCTGGAATTGTGTGGGATTCTGAGGAGACTTGAAGAATTTTGAGGAATTTATTTTAGATTTTGTGGGAATTTGTGGAGATTCTGTGGGATTTTTCTGGAATTTGGTGGGCCTTTTCAAGGACTTTGTGTGGTTTTGAGGAGAGTTGAAGAATTTTGAGGAATTTTTCTTAGATTTTGTGGAAACTTGTGGAGGTTTTGTGTGATTTTTGTGGGATTTTGTGGGATATTGTGGCGATTTAGGGATCTTGAGGGATTTTTCATGTATTTTGTGGGATTTTTGTGGAGATTTGGTGGGATATTTTTCTAGAATTTGGTCGTGTTTTGAGAAGATTTAGGGAATTTTGTGGGATTTTTTCTTGAATTTTGTGGGAAACTGTGCTGATTTTATGGGGCGTTTCTGGAATTTGGTCGAGTTTTCAGAAGATTTAGGGAATTTTGTGAGATTTTTCCTGGAATTTTGTTGGATATTAGGGAGATTTTGTGGGAGGCTTGTGGAACTTTGGGGGACTTTTCTGGTATTTGGTGAGATTCTGTAGAGAACTGACGAATTATCAGGGATTTTTCATGTATTCTGTGGGAATTTGTGGAGATTTGGTGGGATTTTTCTGGAATTTGGTAGAGTTTTGAGAAGATTTAGGGAATTTTGTGTTGTTTTTTCTTGAATTTTGTGGGAAACTGTGCTGATTTTATGGGGCGTTTCTGGAATTTGGTTGAGTTTTCAGAAGATTTAGGGATTTTTGTGGGATTTCTGTGGGATGTTCTCGGAATTGGTGGAGATTTTGTGGGACATTCCTGTGAATTGGTAGGGTTTTGAAATGATTTAGGGAGTTTTGTGGGACTTCTCTGGAATTTTGTGTGTTTTTTCTGGAATTGTGTGGGATTCTGAGGAGACTTGAAGAATTTTGAGGAATTTGATTTAGATTTTTGTGGGAATTTGTGGAGATTCTGTGGGATTTTTCTGGAATTTGGTGGGCCTTTTCACGAACTTTGTGTGGTTTTCAGGAGACTTGAAGAATTTTGAGGAATTTTTCCTAGATTTTGTGGAAACTTGTGGAGGTTTTGTGGGATTTTTGTGTGATTTTGTGGGATATTGAGGCGATTTAGGGATCTTGAGGGATTTTTCATGTATTTTGTGGGAATTTGTGGAGATTTGGTGGGATATTTTTCTAGAATTTGGTCGTGTTTTGAGAAGATTTAGGGAATTTTGTGGGATTTTTCCTGGAATTTTGTTGGATATTGAGGAGATTTTGTGGGATGCTTGTGGAACTTTGAGTTACTTTTCTGGAATTTGGTGAGATTCTGTAGAGAACTGACGAATTATCAGGGATTTTTCATGAATTCTTAGGGAATTTGTGGAGATTCTGTGGGATTTTTCTGGAATTTGGTAGTTTTGAGAAGATTTAGGGAATTTTGTGGGACTTTTCTGGGATTTTGTTGGGTATTGAGGACATTTTGCGGGATGTTTCTGGAATTTGGTGGGGCTTTTCAAGAATTTTGTGGTATTTTGAAAAGGTTTAGGGAATTTTGTGGTGTTTTTTCTTGAATTTTGTGGGAAACTGTGCTGATTTTATGGGGCGTTTCTGGAATTTGGTCGAGTTTTCAGAAGATTTAGGGATTTTTGTGAGATTTTTGTGGGATGTTCTGGGAATTGGTGGAGATTTTGTAGGACATTCCTGTGAACTGGTAGGTTTTTGAAATGATTGAGGGAGTTATGTGGGACTTCTCTGGAATTTTGTGTGTTTTTTCTGGAATTGTGTGGGATTCTGAGGAGACTTGAAGAATTTTGAGGAATTTTTCTTAGATTTTGTGGAAACTTGTGGAGGTTTTGTGTGATTTTTGTGTGATTTTGTGGGATATTGAGGCGATTTAGGGATCTTGATGGATTTCTCATATATGTTGTGGGAATTTGTGGAGATTTGGTGGGATATTTTTCTAGAATTTGGTTGTGTTTTGAGAAGATTTAGGCAATTTTGTGGTGTTTTTTCTTGAATTTTGTGGGAAACTGTGCTGATTTTATGGGGCGTTTCAGGAATTTGGTTGAGTTGTCAGAAGATTTAGGGATTTTTGTGGGATTTCTGTGGGATGTTCTGGGAATTGGTGGAGATTTTGTGGGACATTCCTGTGAATTGGTAGGGTTTTGAAATGATTGAGGGAGTTTTGTGGGACTTCTCTGGAATTTTGTGTGTTTTTTCTGGAATTGTGTGGGATTCTGAGGAGACTTGAAGAATTTTGAGGAATTTTTCTTAGATTTTGTGGAAACTTGTGGAGGTTTTGTGGGATTTTTGTGTGATTTTGTGGGATATTGAGGCGATTTAGGGATCTTGAGGGATTTCTCATGTATTTTGTGGGAATTTGTGGCGATTTGGTGGGATATTTTTCTAGAATTTGGTCGTGTTTTGAGAAGATTTAGGGAATTTTGTGGGATTTTTCCTGGAATTTTGTTGGATATTAGGGAGAATTTGTGGGATGTTTGTGGAACTTTGAGGGACTTTTTAGGAATTTGGTGAGATTCTGTAGAGAACTGACGAATTATCAGGGATTTTTCATGTATTCTGTGGGAATTTGTGGAGATTCGGTGGGATTTTTCTGGAATTTGGCCGTGTTTTGAGAAGATTTAGAGAATTTTGTGGGATTTTTCTTGAATTTTGTTGGATATTGAGGAGATTTTGTGGGATGTTTGTGGAACTTTGAGGGACTTTTCTGGAATTTGGTGAGATTCTGTTGAGAACTGATGAATTATCAGGGATTTTTCATGTATTCTGTGGGAATTTGTGGAGATTCGGTGGGATTTTTCTGGAATTTTGGTTGTGTTTTGAGAAAATTTAGGGAATTTTGTGGGATTTTTCTGGGATTTTGTTGGGTATTGGGGACATTTTGTGGGATGTTTCTGGAATTTGGTGGGGCTTTTCAAGAATTTTGTGGTATTTTGAAAAGATTTTGGGAATTTTGTGGTGTTTTTTCTTGAATTTTGTGGGAAACTGTGCTGATTTTATGGGGCGTTTCTGGAATTTGGTCGAGTTTTCAGAAGTGTTAGGGATTTTTGTGAGATTTTTGTGGGATGTTTGTGGAACTTTGAGGGACTTTTCTGGAATTTGGTGAGATTCTGTAGAGAACTGACGAATTATCAGGGATTTTTCATGTATTCTGTGGGAATTTCTGGAGATTTGGTGGGATTTTTCTGGAATTTGGTCGTGTTTTGAGAAAATTTAGGGAATTTTATGTTGTTTTTTCTTGAATTTTGTGGGAAACTGTGCTGATTTTATGGGGCGTTCCTGGAATTTTGTCAAGTTTTCAGAAGATTTAGGGAATTGTGTGAGATTTTTCCTGGAATTTTGTTGGATATTAGGGAGATTTTGTGGGAGGCTTGTGGAACTTTGGGGGACTTTTCTGGTATTTGGTGAGATTCTGTAGAGAACTGACGAATTATCAGGGATTTTTCATGTATTCGGTGGGAATTTGTGGAGATTCGGTGGGATTTTTGTGCATTTTGGCCGTGTTTTGAGAAGATTTAGAGAATTTTGTGGGATTTTTCTTGAATTTTGTTCGATACTGAGGAGATTTTGTGGGATGTTTGTGGAACTTTGAAGGACTTTTCTGGAATTTGGTGAGATTCTGTAGAGAACTGACGAATTATCAGGGATTTTTCATGTATTCTGTGGGAATTTGTGGAGATTCTGTGGGATTTCTCTGGAATTTGGTGGGGTTTTTCTGGAATTGTGTGGGATTCTGAGGAGACTTGAAGAATTTTGAGGAATTTATTTTAGATTTTGTGGGAATTTGTGGAGATTCTGTGGGATTTTTCTGGAATTTGGTGGGCCTTTTCAAGGACTTTGTGTGGTTTTGAGGAGAGTTGAAGAATTTTGAGGAATTTTTCTTAGATTTTGTGGAAACTTGTGGAGGTTTTGTGGGATTTTTGTGTGATTTTGTGGGATATTGAGGCGATTTAGGGATCTTGAGGGATTTCTCATGTATTTTGTGGGAATTTGTGACGATTTGGTGGGATATTTTTCTAGAATTTGGTCGTGTTTTGAGAAGATTTAGGGAATTTTGTGGGATTTTTCCTGGAATTTTGTTGGATATTAGGGAGAATTTGTGGGATGTTTGTGGAACTTTGAGGGACTTTTTAGGAATTTGGTGAGATTCTGTAGAGAACTGACGAATTATCAGGGATTTTTCATGTATTCTGTGGGAATTTGTGGAGATTCGGTGGGATTTTTCTGGAATTTGGCCGTGTTTTGAGAAGATTTAGAGAATTTTGTGGGATTTTTCTTGAATTTTGTTGGATATTGAGGAGATTTTGTGGGATGTTTGTGGAACTTTGAGGGACTTTTCTGGAATTTGGTGAGATTCTGTTGAGAACTGATGAATTATCAGGGATTTTTCATGTATTCTGTGGGAATTTGTGGAGATTCGGTGGGATTTTTCTGGAATTTTGGTTGTGTTTTGAGAAAATTTAGGGAATTTTGTGGGATTTTTCTGGGATTTTGTTGGGTATTGGGGACATTTTGTGGGATGTTTCTGGAATTTGGTGGGGCTTTTCAAGAATTTTGTGGTATTTTGAAAAGATTTTGGGAATTTTGTGGTGTTTTTTCTTGAATTTTGTGGGAAACTGTGCTGATTTTATGGGGCGTTTCTGGAATTTGGTCGAGTTTTCAGAAGTGTTAGGGATTTTTGTGAGATTTTTGTGGGATGTTTGTGGAACTTTGAGGGACTTTTCTGGAATTTGGTGAGATTCTGTAGAGAACTGACGAATTATCAGGGATTTTTCATGTATTCTGTGGGAATTTCTGGAGATTTGGTGGGATTTTTCTGGAATTTGGTCGTGTTTTGAGAAAATTTAGGGAATTTTATGTTGTTTTTTCTTGAATTTTGTGGGAAACTGTGCTGATTTTATGGGGCGTTTCTGGAATTTGGTCAAGTTTTCAGAAGATTTAGGGAATTGTGTGAGATTTTTCCTGGAATTTTGTTGGATATTAGGGAGATTTTGTGGGAGGCTTGTGGAACTTTGGGGGACTTTTCTGGTATTTGGTGAGATTCTGTAGAGAACTGACGAATTATCAGGGATTTTTCATGTATTCTGTGGGAATTTGTGGAGATTCGGTGGGATTTTTCTGGAATTTTGGTTGTGTTTTGAGAAAATTTAGGGAATTTTGTGGGATTTTTTTGGGATTTTGTTGGGTATTGGGGACATTTTGTGGGATGTTTCTGGAATTTGGTGGGGCTTTTCAAGAATTTTGTGGTATTTTGAAAAGATTTAGGGAATTTTGTGGTGTTTTTTCTTGAATTTTGTGGGAAACTGTGCTGATTTTATGGGGCGTTTCTGGAATTTGGTCGAGTTTTCAGAAGTGTTAGGGATTTTTGTGAGATTTTTGTGGGATGTTTGTGGAACTTTGAGGGACTTTTCTGGAATTTGGTGAGATTCTGTAGAGAACTGACGAATTATCAGGGATTTTTCATGTATTCTGTGGGAATTTGTGGAGATTTGGTGGGATTTTTCTGGAATTTGGTAGAGTTTTGAGAAGATTTAGGGAATTTTGTGTTGTTTTTTCTTGAATTTTGTGGGAAACTGTGCTGATTTTATGGGGCGTTTCTGGAATTTGGTTGAGTTTTCAGAAGATTTAGGGATTTTTGTGGGATTTCTGTGGGATGTTCTCGGAATTGGTGGAGATTTTGTGGGACATTCCTGTGAATTGGTAGGGTTTTGAAATGATTGAGGGAGTTTTGTGGGACTTCTCTGGAATTTTGTGTGTTTTTTCTGGAATTGTGTGGGATTCTGAGGAGACTTGAAGAATTTTGAGGAATTTGATTTAGATTTTTGTGGGAATTTGTGGAGATTCTGTGGGATTTTTCTGGAATTTGGTGGGCCTTTTCACGAACTTTGTGTGGTTTTCAGGAGACTTGAAGAATTTTGAGGAATTTTTCCTAGATTTTGTGGAAACTTGTGGAGGTTTTGTGGGATTTTTGTGTGATTTTGTGGGATATTGAGGCGATTTAGGGATCTTGAGGGATTTTTCATGTATTTTGTGGGAATTTGTGGAGATTTGGTGGGACATTTTTCTAGAATTTGGTCGTGTTTTGAGAAGATTTAGGGAATTTTGTGGGATTTTTCCTGGAATTTTGTTGGATATTGAGGAGATTTTGTGGGATGCTTGTGGAACTTTGAGTTACTTTTCTGGAATTTGGTGAGATTCTGTAGAGAACTGACGAATTATCAGGGATTTTTCATGAATTCTTAGGGAATTTGTGGAGATTCTGTGGGATTTTTCTGGAATTTGGTAGAGTTTTGAGAAGATTTAGGGAATTTTGTGGGACTTTTCTGGGATTTTGTTGGGTATTGAGGACATTTTGCGGGATGTTTCTGGAATTTGGTGGGGCTTTTCAAGAATTTTGTGGTATTTTGAAAAGGTTTAGGGAATTTTGTGGTGTTTTTTCTTGAATTTTGTGGGAAACTGTGCTGATTTTATGGGGCGTTTCTGGAATTTGGTCGAGTTTTCAGAAGATTTAGGGATTTTTGTGAGATTTTTGTGGGATGTTCTGGGAATTGGTGGAGATTTTGTAGGACATTCCTGTGAACTGGTAGGTTTTTGAAATGATTGAGGGAGTTATGTGGGACTTCTCTGGAATTTTGTGTGTTTTTTCTGGAATTGTGTGGGATTCTGAGGAGACTTGAAGAATTTTGAGGAATTTTTCTTAGATTTTGTGGAAACTTGTGGAGGTTTTGTGTGATTTTTGTGTGATTTTGTGGGATATTGAGGCGATTTAGGGATCTTGATGGATTTCTCATATATGTTGTGGGAATTTGTGGAGATTTGGTGGGATATTTTTCTAGAATTTGGTTGTGTTTTGAGAAGATTTAGGCAATTTTGTGGTGTTTTTTCTTGAATTTTGTGGGAAACTGTGCTGATTTTATGGGGCGTTTCAGGAATTTGGTTGAGTTGTCAGAAGATTTAGGGATTTTTGTGGGATTTCTGTGGGATGTTCTGGGAATTGGTGGAGATTTTGTGGGACATTCCTGTGAATTGGTAGGGTTTTGAAATGATTGAGGGAGTTTTGTGGGACTTCTCTGGAATTTTGTGTGTTTTTTCTGGAATTGTGTGGGATTCTGAGGAGACTTGAAGAATTTTGAGGAATTTTTCTTAGATTTTGTGGAAACTTGTGGAGGTTTTGTGGGATTTTTGTGTGATTTTGTGGGATATTGAGGCGATTTAGGGATCTTGAGGGATTTCTCATGTATTTTGTGGGAATTTGTGACGATTTGGTGGGATATTTTTCTAGAATTTGGTCGTGTTTTGAGAAGATTTAGGGAATTTTGTGGGATTTTTCCTGGAATTTTGTTGGATATTAGGGAGAATTTGTGGGATGTTTGTGGAACTTTGAGGGACTTTTTAGGAATTTGGTGAGATTCTGTAGAGAACTGACGAATTATCAGGGATTTTTCATGTATTCTGTGGGAATTTGTGGAGATTCGGTGGGATTTTTCTGGAATTTGGCCGTGTTTTGAGAAGATTTAGAGAATTTTGTGGGATTTTTCTTGAATTTTGTTGGATATTGAGGAGATTTTGTGGGATGTTTGTGGAACTTTGAGGGACTTTTCTGGAATTTGGTGAGATTCTGTTGAGAACTGATGAATTATCAGGGATTTTTCATGTATTCTGTGGGAATTTGTGGAGATTCGGTGGGATTTTTCTGGAATTTTGGTTGTGTTTTAAGAAAATTTAGGGAATTTTGTGGGATTTTTCTGGGATTTTGTTGGGTATTGGGGACATTTTGTGGGATGTTTCTGGAATTTGGTGGGGCTTTTCAAGAATTTTGTGGTATTTTGAAAAGATTTTGGGAATTTTGTGGTGTTTTTTCTTGAATTTTGTGGGAAACTGTGCTGATTTTATGGGGCGTTTCTGGAATTTGGTCGAGTTTTCAGAAGTGTTAGGGATTTTTGTGAGATTTTTGTGGGATGTTTGTGGAACTTTGAGGGACTTTTCTGGAATTTGGTGAGATTCTGTAGAGAACTGACGAATTATCAGGGATTTTTCATGTATTCTGTGGGAATTTCTGGAGATTTGGTGGGATTTTTCTGGAATTTGGTCGTGTTTTGAGAAAATTTAGGGAATTTTATGTTGTTTTTTCTTGAATTTTGTGGGAAACTGTGCTGATTTTATGGGGCGTTTCTGGAATTTGGTCAAGTTTTCAGAAGATTTAGGGAATTGTGTGAGATTTTTCCTGGAATTTTGTTGGATATTAGGGAGATTTTGTGGGAGGCTTGTGGAACTTTGGGGGACTTTTCTGGTATTTGGTGAGATTCTGTAGAGAACTGACGAATTATCAGGGATTTTTCATGTATTCGGTGGGAATTTGTGGAGATTCGGTGGGATTTTTGTGCATTTTGGCCGTGTTTTGAGAAGATTTAGAGAATTTTGTGGGATTTTTCTTGAATTTTGTTCGATACTGAGGAGATTTTGTGGGATGTTTGTGGAACTTTGAAGGACTTTTCTGGAATTTGGTGAGATTCTGTAGAGAACTGACGAATTATCAGGGATTTTTCATGTATTCTGTGGGAATTTGTGGAGATTCTGTGGGATTTCTCTGGAATTTGGTGGGGTTTTTCTGGAATTGTGTGGGATTCTGAGGAGACTTGAAGAATTTTGAGGAATTTATTTTAGATTTTGTGGGAATTTGTGGAGATTCTGTGGGATTTTTCTGGAATTTGGTGGGCCTTTTCAAGGACTTTGTGTGGTTTTGAGGAGAGTTGAAGAATTTTGAGGAATTTTTCTTAGATTTTGTGGAAACTTGTGGAGGTTTTGTGTGATTTTTGTGGGATTTTGTGGGATATTGTGGCGATTTAGGGATCTTGAGGGATTTTTCATGTATTTTGTGGGATTTTTGTGGAGATTTGGTGGGATATTTTTCTAGAATTTGGTCGTGTTTTGAGAAGATTTAGGGAATTTTGTGGGATTTTTCCTGGAATTTTGTTGGATATTGAGGAGATTTTGTGGGATGCTTGTGGAACTTTGAGGGACTTTTCTGGAATTTGGTGAGATTCTGTAGAGAACGGACGATTTATCAGGGATTTTTCATGTATTCTGTGGGAATTTGTGGAGATTCTGTGGGATTTTTCTGGAATTTGGTATAGTTTTGAGAAGATTTAGGGAATTTTGTGTGATTTTTCTGGGATTTTGTTGGATATTGAGGACATTTTGTGGGATGTTTCTGGAATTTGGTGGGGCTTTTCAAGAATTTTGTGGTATTTTGAAAAGGTTTAGGGAATTTTATTGTTTTTTTTCTTGAATTTTGTGGGAAACTGTGCTGATTTTATGGGGCGTTTCTGGAATTTGGTCGAGTTTTCAGAAGTGTTAGGGATTTTTGCGAGATTTTTGTGGGATGTTCTGGGAATTGGTGGAGATTTTGTGGGACATTCCTGTGAACTGGTAGGTTTTTGAAATGATTGAGGGAGTTTTGTGGGACTTCTCTGGAATTTTGTGTGTTTTTTCTGGAATTGTGTGGGATTCTGAGGAGACTTGAAGAATTTTGAGGAATTTTTCTTAGATTTTGTGGAAACTTGTGGAAGTTTTGTGTGATTTTTGTGTGATTTTGTGGGATATTGAGGCGATTTAGGGATCTTGAGGGATTTCTCATGTATTTTGTGGGAATTTGTGGAGATTTGGTGGGATATTTTTCAAGAATTTCGTCGTGTTTTGAGAAGATTTAGGGAATTTTGTGGGATTTTTCCTGGAATTTTGTTGGATATTAGGGAGAATTCGTGGGATGTTTGTGGAACTTTGAGGGACTTTTCTGGAATTTGGTGAGATTCTGTAGAGAACTGACGAATTATCAGGGATTTTTCATGTATTCTGTGGGAATTTGTGGAGATTCGGTGGGATTTTTCTGGAATTTGGCCGTGTTTTGAGAAGATTTAGAGAATTTTGTGGGATTTTTCTTGAATTTTGTTGGATATTGAGGAGATTTTGTGGGATGTTTGTGGAACTTTGAGGGACTTTTCTGGAATTTGGTGAGATTCTGTAGAGAACTGACGAATTATCAGGGATTTTTCATGTATTCTGTGGGAATTTGTGGAGATTCGGTGGGATTTTTCTGGAATTTTGGTTGTGTTTTGAGAAAATTTAGGGAATTTTGTGGGATTTTTCTGGGATTTTGTTGGGTATTGGGGACATTTTGTGGGATGTTTCTGGAATTTGGTGGGGGTTTTCAAGAATTTTGTGGTATTTTGAAAAGATTTAGGGAATTTTGTGGTGTTTTTTCTTGAATTTTGTGGGAAACTGTGCTGATTTTATGGGGCGTTTCTGGAATTTGGTCGAGTTTTCAGAAGTGTTAGGGATTTTTGTGAGATTTTTGTGGGATGTTTGTGGAACTTTGAGGGACTTTTCTGGAATTTGGTGAGATTCTGTAGAGAACTGACGAATTATCAGGGATTTTTCATGAATTCTGTGGGAATTTCTGGAGATTTGGTGGGATTTTTCTGGAATTTGGTAGAGTTTTGAGAAGATTTAGGGAATTTTATGTTGTTTTTTCTTGAATTTTGTGGGAAACTGTGCTGATTTTATGGGGCGTTTCTGGAATTTGGTCAAGTTTTCAGAAGATTTAGGGAATTGTGTGAGATTTTTCCTGGAATTTTGTTGGATATTAGGGAGATTTTGTGGGAGGCTTGTGGAACTTTGGGGGACTTTTCTGGTATTTGGTGAGATTCTGTAGAGAACTGACGAATTATCAGGGATTTTTCATGTATTCTGTGGGAATTTGTGGAGATTCGGTGGGATTTTTCTGGAATTTTGGTTGTGTTTTGAGAAAATTTAGGGAATTTTGTGGGATTTTTTTGGGATTTTGTTGGGTATTGGGGACATTTTGTGGGATGTTTCTGGAATTTGGTGGGGCTTTTCAAGAATTTTGTGGTATTTTGAAAAGATTTAGGGAATTTTGTGGTGTTTTTTCTTGAATTTTGTGGGAAACTGTGCTGATTTTATGGGGCGTTTCTGGAATTTGGTCGAGTTTTCAGAAGTGTTAGGGATTTTTGTGAGATTTTTGTGGGATGTTTGTGGAACTTTGAGGGACTTTTCTGGAATTTGGTGAGATTCTGTAGAGAACTGACGAATTATCAGGGATTTTTCATGTATTCTGTGGGAATTTGTGGAGATTTGGTGGGATTTTTCTGGAATTTGGTAGAGTTTTGAGAAGATTTAGGGAATTTTGTGTTGTTTTTTCTTGAATTTTGTGGGAAACTGTGCTGATTTTATGGGGCGTTTCTGGAATTTGGTCAAGTTTTCAGAAGATTTAGGGAATTGTGTGAGATTTTTCCTGGAATTTTGTTGGATATTAGGGAGATTTTGTGGGAGGCTTGTGGAACTTTGGGGGACTTTTCTGGTATTTGGTGAGATTCTGTAGAGAACTGACGAATTATCAGGGATTTTTCATGTATTCTGTGGGAATTTGTGGAGATTTGGTGGGATTTTTGTGCATTTTGGCCGTGTTTTGAGAAGATTTAGAGAATTTTGTGGGATTTTTCTTGAATTTTGTTGGATATTGAGGAGATTTTGTGGGATGTTTGTGGAACTTTGAGGGACTTTTCTGGAATTTGGTGAGATTCTGTAGAGAACTGACGAATTATCAGGGATTTTTCATGTATTCTGTGGGAATTTGTGGAGATTCTGTGGGATTTCTCTGGAATTTGGTGGGGTTTTTCTGGAATTGTGTGGGATTCTGAGGAGACTTGAAGAATTTTGAGGAATTTATTTTAGATTTTGTGGGAATTTGTGGAGATTCTGTGGGATTTTTCTGGAATTTGGTGGGCCTTTTCAAGGACTTTGTGTGGTTTTGAGGAGACTTGAAGAATTTTGAGGAATTTTTCTTAGATTTTGTGGAAACTTGTGGAGGTTTTGTGTGATTTTTGTGGGATTTTGTGGGATATTGTGGCGATTTCGGGATCTTGAGGGATTTTTCATGTATTTTGTGGGATTTTGTGGAGATTTGGTGGGATATTTTTCTAGAATTTGGTCGTGTTTTGAGAAGATTTAGGGAATTTTGTGGGATTTTTCCTGGAATTTTGTTGGATATTAGGGAGAATGTGTGGGATGTTTGTGGAACTTTGAGGGACTTTTTAGGAATTTGGTGAGATTCTGTAGAGAACTGCCGAATTATCAGAGATTTTTCATGTATTCTGTGGGAATTTGTGGAGATTCTGTGGGATTTTTCTGGATTTTGGCCGTGTTTTGAGAAGATTAGGGAATTTTGTGGGACTTTTCTGGGATTTTGTTGGATATTGAGGACATTTTGTGGGATGTTTCGAAAATTTGGTGGGGCTTTTCAAGAATTTTGTGGTATTTTGTAAAGATTTAGGGAATTTTGTGGTGTTTTTTCTTGAATTTTGTGGGAAACTGTGCTGATTTTATGGGGCGTTTCTGGAATTTGGTCGAGTTTTCAGAAGATTTAGGGATTTTTGTGGGATTTCTGTGGGATGTTCTGGGAATTGGTGGAGATTTTGTGGGACATTCCTGTGAATTGGTAGGGTTTTGAAATGATTGAGGGAGTTTTGTGGGACTTCTCTGGAATTTTGTGTGTTTTTTCTGGAATTGTGTGGGATTCTGAGGAGACTTGAAGAATTTTGAGGAATTTTTCTTAGATTTTGTGGAAACTTGTGGAGGTTTTGTGTGATTTTTGTGTGATTTTGTGGGATATTGAGGAGATTTAGGGATCTTGAGGGATTTCTCATGTATTTTGTGGGAATTTGTAGAGATTTGGTGGGATATTTTTCTAGAATTTGGTCGTGTTTTGAGAAGATTTAGGGAATTTTGTGGGATTTTTCCTGGAATTTTGTTGGATACTGGGGAGATTTTGTGGGATGTTTGTGGAACTTTGAGGGACTTTTCTGGAATTTGGTGAGATTCTGTAGAGAACTGACGAATTATCAGGGATTTTTCATGTATTCTGTGGGAATTTGTAGAGATTTGGTGGGATTTTTGTGGATTTTGGCGGTGTTTTGAGAAGATTTAGAGAATTTTGTGTGATTTTTCTTGAATTTTGTTGAATATTGAGGAGATTTTGTGGGATGTTTGTGGAACTTTGAGGGACTTTTCTGGAATTTGGTGAGATTCTGTAGATAACTGACGAATTATCAGGGATTTTTCACGTATTCTGTGGGAATTTGTGGAGATTCGGTGGGATTTTTCTGGAATTTTGGTTGTGTTTTGAGAAAATTTAGGGAATTTTGTGTGATTTTTCTGGGATTTTGTTGGGTATTGAGGACATTTTGTGGGATGTTTCTGGAATTTGGTGGGGCTTTTCAAGGATTTTGTGGTATTTTGAAAAGATTTAGGGAATTTTGTGGTGTTTTTTCTTGAATTTTGTGGGAAACTGTGCTGATTTTATGGGGCGTTTCTGGAATTTGGTCGAGTTTTCAGAAGTGTTAGGGATTTTTGTGAGATTTTTGTGGGATGTTCTGGGAATTGGTGGAGATTTTGTGGGACATTCCTGTGAATTGGTAGGGTTTTGAAATGATTGAGGGAGTTTTGTGGGACTTCTCTGGAATTTTGTGTGTTTTTTCTGGAATTGTGTGGGATTCTGAGGAGACTTGAAGAATTTTGAGGAATTTGATTTAGATTTTTGTGGGAATTTGTGGAGATTCTGTGGGTTTTTTCTGGAATTTGGTGGGCCTTTTCACGAACTTTGTGTGGTTTTGAGGAGACTTGAAGAATTTTGAGGAATTTTTCTTAGATTTTGTGGAAACTTGTGGAGGTTTTGTGTGATTTTTTTGTGATTTTGTGGGATATTGAGGCGATTTAGGGATCTAGAGGCATTTCTCATGTATTTTGTGGGAATTTGTGGAGATTTGGTGGGATATTTTTCTAGAATTTGGTCGTGTTTTGAGAAGATTTAGGGAATTTTTTGGGATTTTTCCTGGAATTTTGTTGGATACTGAGGAGATTTTGTGGGTGTTTTGTGGAACTTTGAGGGACTTTTCTGGAATTTGGTGAGATTCTGTAGAGAACTGACGAATTATCAGGGATTTTTCATGTATTCTGTGGGAATTTGTAGAGATTCGATGGGATTTTTGAGGATTTTGGCCGTGTTTTGAGAAGATTTAGAGAATTTTGTGGGATTTTTCTTGAATTTTGTTGGATATTGAGGAGATTTTGTGGGATGTTTGTGGAACTTTGAGGGACTTTTCTGGAATTTGGTGAGATTCTGTAAAGAACTGACGAATTATCAGGGATTTTTCATGTATTCTGTGGGAATTTCTGGAGATTTGGTGGGATTTTTCTGGAATTTGGTAGAGTTTTGAGAAGATTTAGGGAATTTTATGTTGTTTTTTCTTGAATTTTGTGGGAAACTGTGCTGATTTTATGGGGCGTTTCTGGAATTTGGTGAAGTTTTCAGAAGATTTAGGGAATTGTGTGAGATTTTTTCTTGGAATTTTGTTGGCTATTAGGGAGATTTTGTGGGAGGCTTGTGGAACTTTGGGGGACTTTTTAGGAATTTGGTGAGATTCTGTAGAGAACTGACGAATTATCAGGGATTTTTCATGTATTCTGTGGGAATTTGTGGAGATTCTGTGGGATTTTTGTGAATTTTGGCCGTGTTTTGAGAAGATTTAGGGAATTTTGTGTGATTTTTCTGGGATTTTGTTGGGTATTGAGGACATTTTGTGGGATGTTTCTGGAATTTGGTGGGGCTTTTCAAGAATTTTGTGGTATTTTGAAAAGATTTAGGGAATTTTGTGGTGTTTTTTCTTGAATTTTGTGGGAAACTGTGCTGATTTTATGGGGCGTTTCTGGAATTTGGTCGAGTTTTCAGAAGACTTAGGGATTTTTGTGAGATTTTTGTGGGATGTTCTGGGAATTGGTGGAGATTTTGTGCGACATTCCTGTGAATTGGTAGGGTTTTGAAATGATTTAGGGAGTTTTGTGGGACTTCTCTGGAATTTTGTGTGTTTTTTATGGAATTGTGTGGGATTCTGAGGAGACTTGAAGAATTTTGAGGAATTTGTTTTAGATTTTGTGGGAATTTGTGGAGAATCTGTGGGATTTTACTGGAATTTGGTGGGCCTTTTCAAGGACTTTGTGTGGTTTTGAGGAGACTTGAAGAATTTTGAGGAATTTTTCTTAGATTTTGTGGAAACTTGTGGAGGTTTTGTGTGATTTTTGTGGGATTTTGTGGGATATTGAGGCGATTTCGGGATCTTGAGGGATTTTTCATGTATTTTGTGGGATTTAGTGGAGATTTGGTGGGACATTTTTCTAGAATTTGGTCGTGTTTTGAGAAGATTTAGGGAATTTTGTGTGATTTTTCTGGGATTTTTTTGGATATTGAGGAGATTTTGTGGGATGTTTGTGGAACTTTGAGGGACTTTTCTGGAATTTGGTGAGATTCTGTAGAGAACTGACGAATTATCAGGGATTTTTCATGTATTCTGTGGGAATTTGTGGAGATTTTGTGGGATTTTTGTGGATTTTGGCCGTGTTTTGAGAAGATTTAGAGAATTTTTTGTGATTTTTCTTGAATTTTGTTGGATATTGAGGAGATTTTGTGGGATGTTTGTGGAACTTTGAGGGACTTTTTTGGAATTTGGTGAGATTCTGTAGAGAACTGACGAATTATCAGGGATTTGTCATGTATTCTCTGGGAATTTGTGGAGATTCGGTGGGATTTTTCTGGAATTTTGGTTATGTTTTGAGAGAATTTAGGGAATTTCGTGGGATTTTTCTGGGATTTTTTTGGGTATTGAGGACATTTTGTGGGATGTTTCTGGAATTTGGTGGGGCTTTTCGAGAATTTTGTGGTATTTTGAAAAGGTTTAGGGAATTTTGTGGTGTTTTTTCTTGAATTTTGTGGGAAACTGTGCTGATTTTATGGGGCGTTTCTGGAATTTGGTCGAGTTTTCAGAAGTGTTAGGTATTTTTGTGAGATTTTTGTGGGATGTTCTGGGAATTGGTGGAGATTTTGTGGGACATTCCTGTGAATTGGTAGGGTTTTGAAATGATTTAGGGAGTTTTGTGGGACTTCTCTGGAATTTTGTGTGTTTTTTCTGGAATTGTGTGGGATTCTGAGGAGACTTGAACAATTTTGAGGAATTTTTCTTAGATTTTTGTGGGAATTTGTGGAGATTCTGTGGGATTTTTCTGGAATTTGGTGGGCCTTTTCAAGGACTTTGTGTGGTTTTGAGGAGACTTGAAGAATTTTGAGGAATTTTTCTTAGATTTTGTGGAAACTTGTGGAGGTTTTGTGGGATTTTTGTGTGATTTTGTGGGATATTGAGGCGATTTCGGGATCTTGAGGGATTTTTCATGTATTTTGTGGGATTTTGTGGAGATTTGGTGGGATATTTTTCTAGAATTTGGTCGTGTTTTGAGAAGATTTAGGGAATTTTGTGGGATTTTTCTTGGAATTTTGTTGGATATTAGGGAGATTTTGTGTGATATTTGTGGAACTTTGAGGGACTTTTTAGGAATTTGGTGAGATTCTGTAGAGAACTGCCGAATTATCAGAGATTTTTCATGTATTCTGTGGGAATTTGTGGAGATTCGGTGGGATTTTTCTGGAATTTGGTAGAGTTTTCAGAAGATTTAGGGAATTTTGTGGGACTTTTCTGGGATTTTGTTGGATATTGAGGACATTTTGTGGGATGTTTCGGGAATTTGGTGGGGCTTTTCAAGAATTTTGTGGTATTTTGAAAAGATTTAGGGAATTTTGTGGTGTTTTTTCTTGAATTTTGTGGGAAACTGTGCTGATTTTATGGGGCGTTTCTGGAATTTGGTCGAGTTTTCAGAAGATTTAGGGATTTTTGTGGGATTTTTGTGGGATGTTCTGGGAATTGGTGGAGATTTTGTGGGACATTCCTGTGAATTGGTAGGGTTTTGAAATGATTTAGGGAGTTTTGTGGGACTTCTCTGGAATTTTGTGTGTTTTTTATGGAATTGTGTGGGATTCTGAGGAGACTTGAAGAATCTCCATCACTCGGTCAAAAAAAGAACATTTATGTTTGCAGCTTTCAAATAAGTTTCCTTCTTCAAGTGATTTCTTCAGATCTGGCACAAACCCCCTCAATAGAATAAATAATTCTAATTGGCTTCCTAACAGAGGATTTTGCTGGACCTTTCCTAATAAATCCAAGCAGTTTCAGCACAAGATGTGCATGGTCATTTTTCTTTTCTATCCCTTGCTTCATGACTCAACTCTTCACTTTATTGTACTCAATTTTATAGTTCAGATTTTAAGCTGAAGAAAAATCCTTCTCTCTGAAGAAGATTTTCTCATCAATTGAGCCATATATATTTTTAATAGGGATATCAAACCCAGCCTGATGGAACAAACACCTTGAGACACCTTCTGGACATGAATGTCTCTTTAAAAATATTAAAGCTCTAAGGGTTGAATTCTTTGCAGGTTTAACTGAACTGAAAGAATAAGAGACTTTGCAATGGGATGAAATGATGACTCAGGTCTCTAGGACATAATCAGGTTTATAGGATCTCTCCAGCAGCCCCCGTCCATAGGGCTTTGCACTCCTGTTCTCCCATTTAACAGAGGAAATAGGTACACTTAAAAAGGGTTACCAAAACCCTTTTACCTTTAACCTATTAACAAAAGCTAAACGAGATACTTGGGAAAATCCTAATGCAAAGAAACATTCTGAGTGCGGCATTTTCTTATTGAATAAGCTCTTATTTTCTTAGCCAGATTCCTGTGGTGGAATCTGGCCTTGAACAGAGATTTTTAACACCAATATTGTGGAATGGGACGAGAGGACCTTTGTTTCCAGCTGCCTGTGCTGGTTTCTGTTCACCCTAGACTGACACCAAATAAACACGGTGCTGGGTTTCCATATAAATTATTGTAGTAGAAAGGCACCTGTTATTCCTTCAGAAAGAGCTCCCTACAACAACACAAAATTTCTTCCCAAGCCAAGGGAAGTTTATTTCCCTCTGTAATTTTACTGTGTGTGTGTGTGTGTGCGCTAGGTGGAAATAGAGAACTGTGAAAAGGCTCATTTTAGCAGGGATAACAGCTCACAGAAGTTATTCTGAGGCCTGGGCCGGAATGAATCACATTCCCACGTGTGTGTGCTGCCTGGCAGCAATCAATGCTTCCTCTTAGCAAGGGCACTCCGGGGGATGGAGAAATCAGAGCTGTGAAAAACCCAGCAAATCCTGCCTGACAGCTTCTCCAGGCAAACCGCCCTGCCGGGGCACCGGGAGCACGCTGGGATGTCGGGCCCATTCCACAGGGGCTCCTTTGGGATCCCTGCGCATCCCAAAACCCCATAACCCACTGCCCACCCCGGCCCCCAGTGCACTGACCTGGCTGGGAAGCTGTGAAGCAGGGGAGATGCTGATGGCAGAGGGCTGGGAAGCAGGGGAGATGCTGGGATGGCAGAGCTGGGAAGCAGTGAAAATATTGCAGTTCTGTAATTCAGGAAGAAGCACATGTTCCAAAGGAAATCCATCCAAAGCAGATTATACAGCATAGATTTGTTATCCATTTGAAGTTATTAACTGGAAGACAAAGAAAGATTTCTTTGGTAGCCTCACAGGTTTATCTTCAGCATTTCTAATAGGACAGTTACTCTGCTTTAAATATAAGTGGTTTCTTTCCCCCAACAGTCTCATCTACCTCCTCACCAAGCTGATAGAGAATAGAGGAGCACAGATCGTGTGAGGAACAGATTTGGAATTACATAAATGGACTTACCATGTGGCTACAGCTGATATTTCCAGCTCTGTGGCCTAAGAGCATCCATCCAATGTCCTGCCAGTCCAGCACTTCCTGATGGTATTTGCAGCCACTGCTTCCACAGAAGTCAGAACAACGCACTTCTCCTTTGAGGTCATCTGGCTGCTGCAAGTGCAACAATGGAGCCACCAAGTTCCAGTTGCAAGGTCAGCATTACAAATTTAAAACCTTCCTGTTACAAAAGGTAAAGGCTCTCCAATCCTGCTGGAAACAAGAGCTTTGAAGAAACCTAACTCTTCCAACTTCAGCTTGCTTCCAACTTGACGGTATCAGCTTTTTAAATAATAAAGGATTGTCTGTAGATTACTGTGGATTAAAATTAGAACTGCAGACCTGACTATTAGTCTCAAGTTTGACGGTGTGAGGAAGGTGATGGTCCTTCTTCTCCATCCCTGGAATCACCATCATGCACTGTCTCGACTATCTCCAAGAGGTATTTTTTTTTTCAACGTGGATAAACAATTTTAGGAAGTTTGGAACAGGGAGAATGGCTGCCTTCCATACAAATCAAACAGGTTCCATTTCCAAGTGATTACAATTGTATCAAAGTCTTCAGACCCAAATAGGTGTAGCCGCTGTGAAATACAGAAGCCCTTATGAAAGGCTCACTCAGAAGGTGTGAATAGAATAAAAAAGAAATTCATTATAAAAAAATGAGGAAGGAAAAAGCCTTCATTCCCTAACACTGCAGAATTTCACCTGAGTAAAATCTCACTCACTTTACAATGAAAGGAAAATATTTGAGTGGTGGTGGCAGGGAGAAGGCGAGGATATACGGTGCCAGGGAGGATTCTGCACTTAGAGATGCTGAGTATCCAGCCAAGAGACAGAAATTCAATTGCCAAGGCATTTGAATGAAGTCAATTAAGTCACATCACCTTTTCTATTTCAGTGTTTCCATCTGACAAGAAAGCAAAGGCGGGCAGCAGAAAGCAGGTGAGCTGCTGCACTCAGGGGTAGGGATCAAATGAACTATGCTGGTTCCATATGCACTATGGGAAAAGCAGGCAGAAGAGAGGAAGAGCTCTAAAATTAAGATGGAATTTTAACCTCTTCCTTCTCTGTTGACACTGACTGTAGGCATGTCTAACAGCTTTTCAGACAATTGTGTTTGATTTTGTTCCACAAACCTTACCTAGATCCACATTCATTAGCTGACTCTCTGCTGCCATCAAAATTGAGGGAAGGAACACCTTTTAGCACTGCTTAGAAACAGAGGAGATCAAACTAAACTCTGCAGCTCCAATGAGCGAAGGAATTATGTCCTATCCACCTTCATGAAGCCGCAAAGACCAAAATCTCTTGAGAGCGTGCCATTTCCTTTCAGCCTTGTGCACTGAGCCTTCAGCTCATCACGGATCAAAAGATGCTGCACTAAATTACAAGAAAAATGACTGCATTCTGTTTAGTTGCAATCCTGGTAGTCATAACAAATCTTGTGTGCATCAGATGGCCTCCAGAAAAATCACATGCAACAGCAACACCATCCTCAGATGCTCTCCCAGTACCTTACCTAATCATTGCTCCGTCACTGGACAAGACTTGTCCCCACCCTTCACACCTACAGCAACAAACCTACAAATCTTCCAAACATTTCTTCAATTCCACACCCCTCCGGAACATTCCCGCTTAAAACCGCACAGCTGCCCACGGGACAAAGGTCCAGTGTTACAAGCTGCTGCTCTCCCTCCACACAAGCCCCTTGCACATCTTGCACTGCTGCTCTGAAACTGCACAATTTGTCAGCAGCACCATTAGACTCAGAATTGGGAAACAATTCCTTCTGCTGGGTTAAGTTGGAAACAGTTCAGGCTACAGGAGTTCTTTATTATTCACCCTCATGGAATGCCCCTGCCCTTCAGAGCTCAAGCACTCCTGTGCAGAGCATCTCATGGAGCCAAAGAGAAAGGACTGCTGTCCCAAAAGAAGAGTCTGGGAGGAACTCCCAGTGTCCTTCATGCCTTGAGAAACCTAAGGAGCAGTCACTGATGGCCTAAAGGGTACAAATTCAGTTCAGATGACAAATTTTCCAGGGTGATCCCCCTCCTCTTTATCTTCTAACACAACTACAAACAAACCAAATGATAGATTTCACAAGGAATAAGGGATGTTTAAAAGCAAATCTCTAAACTAAGCCTGGCATGCTCACCCAGGAGTTCAACACAGCAAGGCAGGCACTCTGCACTACCTAGTTCATGGCAAGAGATTTCTAAACTCTACCAAATGAAGAGAAGAAATGAAACAGAGAGCAATAGAACCGTATTTTAATTCATTTCAAGGCATGGAATAACACAGAATCTTTTCCATGAAACTAGGGCATTTTTCTCCCTTATCTAGTGCCCAAGTAAGATTAGAAATTGGGAAAAAAACCCACTGAAACTGCAAATGCATTTTGCCCCCAGCTAGAAACAAAAGGTAATTATTTGAAAACTAGAAAAAACTCCAAAAGGAAACGTAAAACATTATGGAATATGTATTATTTTTATCACCCAGAATTCCCCATGTTAAAGGCACAGAGAAAACCATCATTCAGAAGTGGGAAAACAGAGGGACTGTACAAGTGAAATGGAGTTCTGACAAATGATGCTGTGTAGAATATGGGTTCCCAAACCAACAGAACAAAGGCACCCCGAAAAAAAAAAGCAGCAGCCTCAGAGATTGTACATTGCAGCTGAAGCACGGGGGTTTCTGTAGATTCACCTTGTAAACTGGCACACTTACTTGCCAAGGCTGCTGAACTTCTTTCACCTTAAACCACAAAACCTCCCAGTCCTTCCACAGCAATCACTCCATCAAATCAAGACAGACCAAAACATGTTCTTTGCGCTGTTCACAATAAGATGAAGTTATGTGCCCAAGAGATACCATTTGAAGTCAGAAGGAACAAGCCAGCAGGTGTAGAAAACTGGTATTTGAAGAAGTGACAAAAAGACAGCAAACTGAAGCCCATGCTTAATACAAAACCCCATGATTAATAGAACACAAATGCAGATGGATATGATAAGCTTGCACTGTCAAAGCTAAAATCATTTCTAACAAAAATCACCACATTTCCAAGAATTCAGTACCACTTGTGGTGGCCACTCCTGATCTCTACATAATATGTCAGCAGTTCAATTGGCAAGAATCTCTTTATCTAGATCCAAGCAGGGAAGAAGTCAAGGTCCCAGTGATATGCAATTCTGTAGCTTCATTAGAAACCTTTCATCCTGCAATAGTTGAAATCCAAGCGAGAAAAGAACCTGTTTGGACACCAACTATCCTTAGTAGCAACGTTTTGCAGCACGCAATTTGAAAAGGTTAACCTGCCAGGCAATAATACAGACAAGAAAAATGAAAAGGAGGGCAAGGAGAATCATCTGCTGCTGAAACTGCTCTTCTACAAAAACAAAGTGATATGAAGATTCAGCCCGTGAAGAACACATTCCTCAACCAGGAGAGAAAAACACAATTCTTAAAAATCTCCTCTGTCGTTCTGATTGGGAACGGTGGGAAAGAACGACACGGACTCTCAAGGGAGTCACAACAGGAGAATCTTCTCTACTTTATTACTCTAGGCTTGTCTAATAGACAGATACGTGGAAAGTACAGAAAGGAAACTCTTATTGCTTAGTAAAGTGCTACATCACCATCATTGGTCAGCGGGGCTCACCACCCCCCTGACTTTCTCCTGCAAGGAAAACAAGAGGACAGACAAACAGCACCTGGCAGTTGTTTTCTGTCTCTGAGGATTGTTTTGAAATCCTCCTATGAATTCCCAGGCTAGCTTCTCGGGCAGGACTGATAGGCCATGGGGCCTGCAGTTTCTGCAGCTCTCTGCAGCCTGCTCCAAAGCTAGCATCCATACTCTCCACTACATAAGAAATAGAAAACTGACTACAAATCACGTGTTCACTACTTGTTGCTTGTTCACTACTCAGACATCAGAATTACTACCACAATACTAGAAGAACAATCCAAGAAACATATTCCAGGGATGCATTTTAATTCATTTGCTGCTGCCAGCCGTGCTGTGCTTTGCTTCTATCCATCCACCCTGCTGCAAAAAGGTTCAATTGTGTTTTCACCATCACGTCAGATCAGCTCTTGGACTCACAGCTCACCGCAGACCTCGAAACAGGAGGCAAAGATCTGCACCACTTGGCCTTTCAGAACTTCTCACCCATCTATGACCTTTCTGGGGCCAGCTTCACAAAATGAGGGGGAAGCCATTCCAAAGAACACGACCAAGGAAATCACACAGCACTCGGGATTTGTTCCAGGCATCAAATTTTTAATGGATGATGTGAAGTAACACCGAAGCAATTCCTGTCCACAGAAAAAAAGATTTCAAATGGTTTTGTCTCAAGGACAATCACTGGAGGTTGAAAGTTTCTGGGGCTGAAAGTTACATGAGGTCCTCAACACTGAGCAATCAATATCCCCACAGTCTAAACTGTGAAATTACTACCTGGGCAAGGAGAACATTTTCAGGATTTGCAACTCATCTCAAAGCCTCAGTAGAACTCAACCAGCAGAATTCCCCTGAGATGGCACTGTGCTCTGGAAGCCCTCAAATACTCACTAAAACAGACTTGACTTTCACTAGGACAGCTGCTCATGAAAATCTGGGGTAAAACCTATGGGAAGTGGCCATGTGCACGCATATTCCTTCTTCCCACAGCAGGCACAATCAAATCCTCCTTTGAATGGCCTCCAAGTTGAGCAGCACTCATTGGCACAGCCTCTTCTCCCACAGACAGGCCAGCGAGCAACACGGTAGCGCCAGCCAGGTGGGCAAGGACAAGAGAGAGCAGATGCCAACAAGGCTTGGAAGCTGGGCCAAGGGAGGTTTACGCTGGCCATTGGGAAGAACTTGTGCCCAGCGTGGGCCATCAGATACTGCAATGGCCTGACAGGGGCTGCTGGAGTCATCATTGTGGCACGGGTGCAAGGCAAGCCAGGCCGCAGCGCTCGGGCCCCGCTCTGCTGGCCATGCTTGCCGCCATGGCTCCCAGCTTGGACTCAACATTCTCTCAGGGCTCTCTGCAGCCAGGGCGTTCTGTGCTTCTGTGACATCACAGCCTCTGGGGACGGCACGCTGGCTGGCAACTGTCCCCAGCTGTTGCTGCGCCCCAGTGCCCAGGCACAGCTGCTCGCAGAGAGACGCCCAGAGCCTCGGTGCTGCTGGCAGAGCACTATGGCTGCTCACGGCTCCTCCGCGCTGCTGCAGCTTTACGTGCTGCTGCTCTTGGCCCATCCCCTCGACCCTGTGAGCAAACCTGAGCGCAGCACGGATGCCTCTCCTCTGCTTCTGGAGGATTGTCATCTGGACGAGTCGGACCCTGAGCGCATCCGGTGGGCGGCCAGGACATTCCTGCTCATCGACCTGCTCATCATAGGAATGGCCATGGGATGGTCGCTCGGAAAAAGAATTCAGAGACGCTGGCGAGAGGTGAGGAGGGGGGTGGGGGGTCAGGCAGGCGGGATGGGGCAGACCTTGAGGGCCTCTTGGGCACCCTTTGGCCAATGCCCTGCGGCAGAAGGGGCCTGAGCTCCTGGCTGGGGAATGCGGCCCAGGGGCTGAGCTCCATGGACAGCACCAAGCAGAGGCGGCAGAGCTCTGCCTGCTGCAGCCTCTTCCCCGGGCCAGCCCAGCCCAACTGGGCCCGAGTCTCTGTCTCCCAGGCCAAAGGCAGCCCCACAGGTGCCGGCCCCGCTCTGCCCCTCTGCCTCTTCCATGGGGATCCCTGTGCTTTGCCTTGCAGCGGAATCTCCAGAGCCCTTCGGGCCGTGCGGGGCCCCGCCGCCATCGAAGACAGGGCTGTCCCACGGAGCTGATGCAGCTGCTGATGGACAACCGCGACCTGATGCGGCTGCTCCTTCGCGACAGCCCTCAACCAACCACCAAGATGGCGGCAAAAGAGGGCAGTGACAGGAGACTCCGCACCTCCCCACAGCTCTGACCTCCAGCGTCGCGCTCCAGCTACAGAACCTTACGGGGAACGGGTGACCAGTGCCCAGCCCAGGCACTGCGACGTTCCCCACCTTACAAGTTAGCCACACCCCTGTTGTTGTTCGATTCCCCACCACGTTTCCCCCAAGAAGTTGACCTTTCCCTTAGTGTTCAGTTCTAAACAGTTGAAGCATTGAAGTTTCTTAGCCTTAAGATTCTTACCCCATAGTCTTCTAGTAACGTTGGATTGTAGATTTTAGAAGTAGTCAAGTGAATAAAGTTCACGTTTTCTACACGTTGCTGTGTCATTTTCTTGAGGTTGCACCTGAGACCTGGGGACTCCTTGAGAGATGGCTTTGCATGGCAGCTCCAGACTGCCTGCAATGGAGAGCCCCAGTGCCCCAGCAGGCTTTGCAAGAGCACGGAGGGCAGCGGGAAAGAAGAAGGTGGCCAATATTCACCTGCCTCCACCTTCCAAGGAAGCTTGCAGTCAAACCCTGTCTGCCCTTTAGGGGGGACCCTAAAGGCCCCGGCAGGCATCACCATGGCCCCAGGACGGGGGGCTTGCAGCACTCTGGGGCACCAGGAAAGGAGCAGGATCATCCCTGGAAAGCTGTCTGGAGACAAATCCAGAGACGTCTCCCCTGGCATCCAGGCAAGGGCTGAATACAGGCAGGCAATTAGATCCACAGGCTGCCTGGGCTATGGCACCAATCAGTCCTGCTTCATAGATTTCGGGGGGCGGGGTTATACATATATATATATATATATATACGCATATATGTATATATGTATCTACATCTGTATTTAGTTCTTTGTATTTATCCTGTTGACCCTCAAATAGGATTAGATTTCATTTTCCTACAAAACAAAACATCCGTTTTTTGATTTTTAGGAATCAACCATCTGTGCTCCCACTTTAAATCACTTCTCTCAAACTCATTCTGCATCTTGCTCCTTTCCAGCACCATCAAATACCTCTGTTAAAATACAGAGCATCAGTGGAAGGACGACAATCTTGTTACTTGCTGAAGAAAGTTAACTTGGATGACATACCTGCTTTTAAAAATCCAAGAGGAACAAAACCTACACATCAGCTTTAGAATTTCAAAAGCTGCTTCCTCAACTCTTCCACACCACTTTACTCTTTGGGGACATTCAGCAGCAATACCAAACAAGCACAGAAAAGAAATGGAAGAAGAAATGCAGATAGTCAGCAGCAGACCACCTACCAAAATACATTTTAAATGCAGCTCCAAGTTCTCCAAGAGCAAGTTTGAAGTGTAAATGGAGACACTCACACAAAATTACTACCAGGTGGTACTTTTGGCATTTCCTTGGGCTTTCCTCTTCATTTTTTTTTTATCTCTCACCTAAAGCAAGAGAAAAAAACCCAAACAAACACAACCTTTCAGGCAGAGAAAAGATGTGGTTGCTCTTGAAGAAAGCATTTCATTCTGCCTGGAGAAGAACCTGTTGGGAAAAATATTAGCTTTTAGCAAAATGGCACTGTGCTGTTGCACTTGTTCTAGCACTGGGAGAAAGAACAGGCCCGTCTGTAAGGCTCCTGCAGCTCACCCTGGCTGAGGGTCATTGACCACTGAGCACTGCAGGCATCACTGGCAACAACGATGGTGGAAAATGGGGAGGGAGCAGGATAAATAAATGTTTGCCATTGCCTTAGCCAAAAAAACCCCAGACATCAAAAGCAACCCACCCTCAAAACAAAGCTATGAAAATAGTTTGCCTCTGAATTTAAAGAACTTCAATTAACTCTATGATGTCTGCTTTTGGTTCAGCATTCATCAATCTGAATTTGAATATGCACAGGGTAATGAAAGGTAACTGAGGCTTAAAAATCATGTCTATTGACTTGTGCATAGCCTATACTGAAGCACATTAAAAAGCAGCGTTTTGTTTGAAATCTGCATGGTATTAACTTCATTCAGTCTTACACTCACTAGGTAATTAAATACATGAAGAAATAGATTTATTTTTTTTTTTATTAAGAATGCATTATTAATTAGGAAGGCATGGCTTTAGCAGAGTCTGCTGATACCAACATTACTCAGCTAAGTTCAAAGTATGAACACAAGAACTTGATGACAGAAGCAATGTTCATCAGAGCCTCAACAAGAAAGTTGCAGTTCCAAGTTTTTCAGATGTCCTACACTTGCTAAGGCACCTCCAGAAAGAGGAGTCAACTGAAAATAGCACAGGAAATTTGAAACCCATTTCTATATTTTTCTTTTTTTTCCTGAACTTTCTTGTGGGCAACAGAAAACTCCCAATATGTGGAATGCAATGTAGTTTTTATGCCAGAGTCATGAGTCATCCCCTCAGTTCCAACCTGATCCAATGCTCACTTGAATCTTGGAAAGGCTCAAATCAGCAAGATGAAATTAAAATTGTATTCATGAAAGGAGCTCTTTACTCTCCATTCCCCTCCCTCCCCCAAATACATCAGCACCAAGTGAGAAAGGCTCGATTTGAAAGATAATTATTACACAATTAAACTTGGACATAGCTAGTTTGCTACAAGTTCCAGCAGACAGACAAACAAGAGCAGAATCAGAGGTTATCAACCTCAATAGAAATTCCAGCTCATGCTTTCCCCAAAAGCCTCATTTAATTTATCCAGGATTAAAAAATAAAAGAGAAATGAAAAAAAAATCACATAAAAGCATTTCACATAGTATATAGTGAAATACTATCATTTCCACCTGAAATATTCATCATCATTATTATGTTTTTCCATAGTAAATTACAAAGTCTCCTGCACCCATCTTCCCAATATCTCATTCTAAGTGCTTGCTACTTTAATCCCTTAGGAAGCAAAAGGAGCCTCAGGTGTCTCTGGATCAACAGAAACTAAACAACACAGCTTGACAAAGTATATCAAATTGTCAATCAACTCAATAAAGAACTCCCACTCCAGAGATAGCTATCACCAGCTGATGAATTTGGCTAGGGCAGGTTTAGTGAAGAAAAACTAGGTCTTTATTACCAAATCAGTTAGGAGTTGTTCTACCGTACTGCCCGTAGGATGGGAGTATAAACACCATATTCTTCACAGCCTCATCCACAAAGAATTCCACCTTCAATTTAAGGCTGCTTTGGAGTTGGACCAAACCAATGAAAACTCACTCATCAAACACAGTGATGGCAGCATGCTCAGTCTTTGCAATACAAAACTGGCAACTAACAGCACATTCCTGATCACATCTCCAAGGCTGAGTGTACAGAACTGCAGTGGTGGCCAGGCCCTCGCTGACTGCCAAACCTCCAGCCATCATCCCTTCCTCTCACAGCGACAGGGCAGAAAATAACAACAGCAGAAACTAGATTTTTAGCTTAAGCTAAAACCACAAAGGTCATTGATGAAACAGACTGGAGTGCTTTAGAAACTAGCACGCAGACTTAGCTGAAAACAAATCTTATTGATCACCAATTACAATGAATACTTAATTCTGTTATTCTGCATTATTATTAGACAGTCAGAGACAGCCAAGCTGACCTCAAGCATGCTGAAGCATCGGGGCCAGGCAGTGCACATCTTCCCAGGAGCTGATTTACCCATCGTTCTCAAGTCAATTCACCTGCACACAGCCCCACCGTACAACTGCTAGGCTGCAAAATAAAAAAATAGCTCTGCTTAAGAGTCAAACCCCAGGACATAGACCATATGAAAGGAAGAATGAAACCTGCAGCATTTGGTTGACCTTCAATGCCCTGAGAAGATGACAAATTCCCCAAGATGAACAAGTGCCCAAAATACAAAGCAAAGGACTGACTTTTAGGGATCAAATGTTAAATAGGCCTGCGAAATTGGAGTTGTTAGGTTGCACATGAAAGAAGGGAAAAAAGAAAAAACCACCCCAACCCTCAACTGCAATTTTACATCCCTCTTGGAAAATTTGCTTTAATAAGAGAGAGGAATGGATACAATCTTCCCCTCACCTGGAGATTTTAATCAATTCAAGCCATTTCAAATCTGGCAAGAAAGCCCTACCACAGTCCCCATCAAACAACATTGCCTTTCATTTTTGCTTCTCATGACTACTTCAGAGCAGTCTAAATAACAGCAAAGAAGGAAATTCAAGTGCAATTCAAACACTAAGCTCTGGAATCCCACATTGCCTTCAAACACCTGCATGAAACACTAACTTCATGCTCTATGCTCCCTGCTTTCTTCTAGTTTACTGCACAGTGCATTATTTACATAAAACAGAATTTCTTCTGTGGGAAAGGCTTGCATGGTACTTCAAAGCCTGAATAAATCAGGGACTGCAGCTTGAACTAACAAAAAAATCATCCAAAAAATTCCTTTCAATATCTGCATTGTATTACCTTATCATGCTACCTGTCTAGCTGAGTTATTCAGGTATCCACACCAGAAATGACAGACAATGTCTCTCTATGATGATGTGATGTTACTTCAAATGAAAAAAAACAATAAATAAAAATCACAGATTAATTTCCCATACAAATGATGACTCACTACTCCCAAATCCTTCCTTATAGCAGGATGCTCACTTCAGTCTGGAAGTCTTCATGTTGCAGCCTGCAGGAATCAGCTTATTTCCTGTCAAGGGCTGGAAAGCCTTACAGGAACTGGTTTTGGTTGAAGAACTTCTCCAAGGTGCTTACCTGTGGGACTTATCCAGGTAAGGGATGTTAGCTGCCTCTTCTTTGAGGTTCAGTGTCCAACCACTCCTACTGCTGGTAAGAAGAACAGAAGAAACATCTGCCCATAGCAAGGACTGCACTGGTGGGCAAAGTCCAAATTCCATCCTTCAGGGAAAAAGAAACAAAGACTGAGGAATTCATGTCTGTTCAAAATTTCATCCTTGACTACTGAAAGCATTGGAAGCACATGTGTATGTTTAAAAATGGAATTGTCCTCATTTAAGAATAAAAATAATTTCATCCCATCACCATTTTTCTTGGTCCAATCCTGAACTGCAGATCCAAACAGCTGAGAAAGCATGGAATAGTCTGCTGGACAGCATTAAAATGAGCAACTCCTGTATCTTCCTAAGATAAGAACACAAATCACAAAGAAAGGCACTCTGAGAAAAAATTTCTTAGAGGAAGACCTCAATTATTTTCCAGCAAGGCAGGTAATATGCATTTGGCTATTTGTTAGAAAAAAAAACAAAAAACAAACCTGTTTTTATACAAGATTTTACTCATATATTAACTATCACATATTTTGCAAAACAAAAAGAGACCACAGCAAAGTAAAATCCCAATTTTTTCCTATATTTAAGCTGTGATAGTATGTCTGAAATGGGAATCCAGAGCCTCACCAGATTAATATCACCACTTGGACCAGAGAATTTGCCATATCCACTTCTTCTGGTTTCGTTCAGTTGGAGCTTCTGTTTGCACAGTGATGATGGCTCTTGAACATTCTGGGATTTAAAGTAGTCCCTGAAGAGATGGCTGACAAAAATATGATGTTACTTTCAAGATGCTTTTTAATTATTTCTACCCTCATCCAGAACCTGCAAACATCTGATCTCCTTCACTATGCTCCAAGCTCATTAAAACTGGAACGCTAAATAAGAATATTCAAAATATTTTGTTTTGCATTGCTAAAGGCACCACTGCAGGTACTTGACTCATCCTTCAGACTGTAAATAAATAAATGAAGTCTAGGACAGGTCAAATAAAGACACTATGTTTTCTGTGTTTTGTTGGGGTTGGTTTTAGAAGACTTAGGAGATTTGAAACAGATCTTTTATTAAGGAATTGTTCCTAAGGGACTTGACTTACAGAAATTAATTTATACTTGGCAGTGCATTTGATTGATTGCAGTTCCTTTTTTTCAAATACAAACCAGCATTTTCACTACCAGGTGTGGTGGTTGGAAATGTTGGGACTGTAGAACACTGCAAGGCTAATTTCTCCTCCAGTCTCCATCATTTTTATGTAGCTCAGCATTTTCTCATCCTTACTGAGATCTGCTGCAAATTTAAAATACCCTAACAGGGCTGAGAGAGTATTGCAACAGTGTTTATCTAGTGTATCATTACAGTTCTTGTTACCCTAATTCCACAGTTCTGAGCAACAACTCTCATTTTATGGGCAGGTAATTGAGCTCTATGATACATGAATTGATTTGCAGGGGAAATACATTAAAACCTGGCTGGAAAAGAAAATTATTCAGGATCTTCACTCTGATTGCCTTTTACAGCTACCACTCTAGGACCACTGAAAGAGCTTACTTTAGCTCATGTCAATGAAGCTACAATTCAGTGTTTGTCCAAAAAATGTTCACATTCTAAAATGAAGGTTACTGTGGTTTCCCGAGTTATAAAGGCAGAATTAAAGATTACTGCAGATTCTTAGATCAGGACCACTTCCCAGCTCAAGAACTATTTAGTGGGAAGAGCCAAGGCAAAAGGCAGCATTCAAGCAAGTGTTGCTGATCAAGTGAGTTATGGGTTCTACATGAAAATGTTAGCAAGGGTGATCCAGTCAGATCTCATGTCTGCCTGTGGTTCAGCACTGCAGCTGCTAACACCCAGAGCACCAGATCCAATCACTCCTGAGGAGCAGGTTTGTTCAAGCAGGCACTGTTGTTTCAGGACCAGTGAAAGACAGGACAGAGACAAAATTGATAGTACTCCCTCAGTGCAAACAGAACTTGCCCTGCGACAAATTTGCTCCTCTCTGGCCCTACTTTTAACATCCCTGCTCTCAAATTCCTATTTTTAGCAGCTTCTCATAAAAGGCATTCTTACTCAGAGAAGTGAATGTTAGAAGTGTTCATTTGAATGAAGCAAACAATTAAGCAACATCTTCCCTAAAGTGATTTTGTAAAAGTTATGGTTTAGTTTTCTTCCTAATTGCTTGGAAAAATCGGATTGGCGCAGGAAATGGGAAGGGTTGGCTAAAAGGAGTCAGCTGATGGGAAGCAGCCAGTAACTCCTGCTGCTGCTGACCTGCTGCAACTCCCAGGTAAGAGGACAAGTGCCTCATTTGTAATCAAGTCTATATAAAACACAAAAGAGGCAGAAGGACAAACCTGGTTCATAAAGGCAGCAGTCTGTGACCAAAAGCAGCAGAGTCAGCAGCCAGTGTTTCACTCCTGATGAGAGCCCGCTTGCAAAAGTTCCACTTGAGTACCTGCTGCAGAGCAGAGGCTGTTCTTCATTGATGTGTCAAACCATGACAGCCATACTTCTGTTGCTATTCAAAGAACAGGGATAAACTCCGGGGTTTGTTAGGTTTTAAATAGTTTCCAATTTCAGGCCTAATAGAAGGCAAAATGGAAAATATCACATGTAATAGGACTTAAAAATAGAAATATGGAAGAACACAATGTTATACTCATGTTACCTATTACTTTTTTCAGCTGAGCAAAGTCTTCACAAACACTATAAATACATATCTTTTTCCCCCAATGAAAATAATAATAAAAAAATCTGTCTTGTAACCTGAAAGAAAAGAGATAAAACCAAAGCAAACCTGATTCTTGTAAACAGAAAATGTTGCTTAAAAATTGAGTTTGGGGAGCATAAATATTTAATTGCCTTGAGCATGTCTTAGGAATTCACATTTACTCAAAATAGTGTCAAGAGCAAACAAAACTGCAAAACAATCTCTTTTAGTAGGAAATACCTTGTGAGAATCAAGTGTTTTCTTATCATCTTTCACTGTTTCACTTGATGTCTGAATCTTCTAACTCCAACTCCTAGAACAGCATCAGTGGGGGAGAGAGACAATGAACACTCCTTCTGTTATTTGACTGACTGCAAGGTTTTGACATGTAGAGTATTAATAAAAATAATTTATTCTCACAGGGTTTTGTCAGAATAACAAGCTGGTAGCTTTAAATATGGTTAAGAAAATTTTATGTATGTTAGGAAAAAACAAACAAAAAGAAACATTTGCAGTAGTAGGACAAAACCATCATAAAAAAGGTATATAGCAGATATACATATTTATATTCATATATATATATCTCCAATTTCCCAAAGCATTGCTCTAAGAATTAGACAAAACTGGCTACAAAATTCAGATTTTTTAGGTTATTTATTGACTGTAAAGTGAATCCTGACTGACAATAAATATCACTGGGGAACATTAATTATTAAATATACATTGTCCAATCTTTAACAAATCAACTTTAGTAAGAACAGTTTTAAATCTAAAAATAAAAACAATTTCCAAGACACTTATTTTAAGTAATTGCACTAAGAAATAGTAAGACCTTATATATAGTTAAATGACTAGCAGCCAACTCACATCATCATAGTAAGAATAATATATATGTACTGCAATTTTAAGTGTTATGACTTCAAGAACTTGTAGTAATAACCAAGCATTACTTGCTAAATAACACAAAATTTGTCTGATTAAGTCTGTTTAAAAGAATATGCAATGGGAATAACTAAGAGCTGAAATTAATGGTGTTAGCTTGTAAAGACAGAAATTTACTTCTTACAAGTAGGAAAACATGCAATATATTCCTATACTTAACACATGTTCGTAGTACAGACATTCCTGTTAATAAATTTCAGGTTAAAATTGACAAATGTGACATGTTCTACTATATGGAATTTCTTCAAGTGACTGTTGTTCCATCGGACAACACAAACTAAAAAATGTCCTGCCTCTCAGAAATATTATTCTGTTTCTACTCTTTACTTTATTTTTTTATTTTTTTTTTTCACTTTTAGAAAAACACAGATTTTTTTTTTTTTTAGTATTAGAAAAATATAGGACAAAAACAAGGCTTAAGTTTTAGATAGGGAAGAGAGAATAAGGAGATGCTTTATAAGCTGAAATATTTTTCTCTTAAAGCTATGGAGATGGACAACCATGTTCTGAAAAAAACTCCTTTAATTCATGACAGAGTATATTGGGAAGCATGGAGTGTTCAAAGTGTGGATTTTGAGTAAAAAGTAGAGTAATTGTGATACAGTGAGGCGCTGGAACAGAGTGGAGTGAAGATTTGAGGCCTTGAGGGCAATGAGAAAACTGTTTTCCTGCGAAGCTCACAGAGACAGATGAAGAGGACTCATGGCCCATACACACCTCAGAGTGATGTGAAATGGGAGGAGTGAACTCATGGCAGATTTCCGGGCAGCTGGCATCAAACAAATAGAAAACTATAACAGAAATATTTTTCTTGTGAGAAACTCCATAGATTAGCAGAAGAAGATTTCTGTTTCTATACAAACACTGATAAAGAGACTCTAGCAAGAATTGGGACTGTTTTAAACACCAAAGTTCCAAAGTCTTTTGTCTCTATCTTGTCATGTGAACAAGGGAATGCTGGGTAGTGCGGGATAAAAGGGTTTTCTGAAAGTTTATTCTGGTGTTCTTATTCTTGTAGTTTTGTGAATAAACTTTCTTTATTCCTTTTAAGTTTTAAGCCTGTTTTGCTCTTGCTCTAATCCATATCTCACAGCAAGAAATAAGTAAGTTTTCTAGTATTTTTTCAGTTACTGCTTTAAAACCACGACAACTGTGTTTTCACCATCACGTCAGATCAGCTCTTGGACTCACAGCTCACCACAGACCTCGAAACAGGAGGCAAAGATCTGCACCACTTGGCCTTTCAGAACTTCTCACCCATCTATGACCTTTCTGGGGCCAGCTTCACAAAATGAGGGGGAAGCCATTCCAAAGAACACGACCAAGGAAATCACACAGCACTCGGGATTTGTTCCAGGCATCAAATTTTTAATGGATGATGTGAAGTAACACCGAAGCAATTCCTGTCCACAGAAAAAAAGATTTCAAATGGTTTTGTCTCAAGGACAATCACTGGAGGTTGAAAGTTTCTGGGGCTGAAAGTTACATGAGGTCCTCAACACTGAGCAATCAATATCCCCACAGTCTAAACTGTGAAATTACTACCTGGGCAAGGAGAACATTTTCAGGATTTGCAACTCATCTCAAAGCCTCAGTAGAACTCAACCAGCAGAATTCCCCTGAGATGGCACTGTGCTCTGGAAGCCCTCAAATACTCACTAAAACAGACTTGACTTTCACTAGGACAGCTGCTCATGAAAATCTGGGGTAAAACCTATGGGAAGTGGCCATGTGCACGCATATTCCTTCTTCCCACAGCAGGCACAATCAAATCCTCCTTTGAATGGCCTCCAAGTTGAGCAGCACTCATTGGCACAGCCTCTTCTCCCACAGACAGGCCAGCGAGCAACACGGCAGCGCCAGCCAGGTGGGCAAGGACAAGAGAGAGCAGATGCCAACAAGGCTTGGAAGCTGGGCCAAGGGAGGTTTACGCTGGCCATTGGGAAGAACTTGTGCCCAGCGTGGGCCATCAGATACTGCAATGGCCTGACAGGGGCTGCTGGAGTCATCATTGTGGCACGGGTGCAAGGCAAGCCAGGCCGCAGCACTCGGGCCCCGCTCTGCTGGCCATGCTTGCCGCCATGGCTCCCAGCTTGGACTCAACATTCTCTCAGGGCTCTCTGCAGCCAGGGCGTTCTGTGCTTCTGTGACATCACAGCCTCTGGGGACGGCACGCTGGCTGGCAACTGTCCCCAGCTGTTGCTACGCCCCAGTGCCCAGGCACAGCTGCTCGCAGAGAGACGCCCAGAGCCTCGGTGCTGCTGGCAGAGCACTATGGCTGCTCACGGCTCCTCCGCGCTGCTGCAGCTTTACGTGCTGCTGCTCTTGGCTCATCCCCTCGACCCTGTGAGCAAACCTGAGCGCAGCACGGATGCCTCTCCTCTGCTTCTGGAGGATTGTCATCTGGACGAGTCGGACCCTGAGCGCATCCGGTGGGCGGCCAGGACATTCCTGCTCATCGACCTGCTCATCATAGGAATGGCCATGGGCTGGTCGCTCGGAAAAAGAATTCAGAGACGCTGGCGAGAGGTGAGGAGGGGGGTGGGGGGTCAGGCAGGCGGGATGGGGCAGACCTTGAGGGCCTCTTGGGCACCCTTTGGCCAATGCCCTGCGGCAGAAGGGGCCTGAGCTCCTGGCTGGGGAATGCGGCCCAGGGGCTGAGCTCCATGGACAGCACCAAGCAGAGGCGGCAGAGCTCTGCCTGCTGCAGCCTCTTCCCCGGGCCAGCCCAGCCCAACTGGGCCCGAGTCTCTGTCTCCCAGGCCAAAGGCAGTCCCACAGGTGCCGGCCCCGCTCTGCCCCTCTGCCTCTTCCATGGGGATCCCTGTGCTTTGCCTTGCAGCGGAATCTCCAGAGCCCTTCGGGCCGTGCGGGGCCCCGCCGCCATCGAAGACAGGGCTGTCCCACGGAGCTGATGCAGCTGCTGATGGACAACCGCGACCTGATGCGGCTGCTCCTTCGCGACAGCCCTCAACCAACCACCAAGATGGCGGCAAAAGAGGGCAGTGACAGGAGACTCCGCACCTCCCCACAGCTCTGACCTCCAGCGTCGTGCTCCAGCTACAGAACCTTACGGGGAACGGGTGACCAGTGCCCAGCCCAGGCACTGCGACGTTCCCCACCTTACAAGTTAGCCACACCCCTGTTGTTGTTCGATTCCCCACCACGTTTCCCCCAAGAAGTTGACCTTTCCCTTAGTGTTCAGTTCTAAACAGTTGAAGCATTGAAGTTTCTTAGCCTTAAGATTCTTACCCCATAGTCTTCTAGTAACGTTGGATTGTAGATTTTAGAAGTAGTCAAGTGAATAAAGTTCACGTTTTCTACACGTTGCTGTGTCATTTTCTTGAGGTTGCACCTGAGACCTGGGGACTCCTTGAGAGATGGCTTTGCATGGCAGCTCCAGACTGCCTGCAATGGAGAGCCCCAGTGCCCCAGCAGGCTTTGCAAGAGCACGGAGGGCAGCGGGAAAGAAGAAGGTGGCCAATATTCACCTGCCTCCACCTTCCAAGGAAGCTTGCAGTCAAACCCTGTCTGCCCTTTAGGGGGGACCCTAAAGGCCCCGGCAGGCATCACCATGGCCCCAGGACGGGGGGCTTGCAGCACTCTGGGGCACCAGGAAAGGAGCAGGATCATCCCTGGAAAGCTGTCTGGAGACAAATCCAGAGACGTCTCCCCTGGCATCCAGGCAAGGGCTGAATACAGGCAGGCAATTAGATCCACAGGCTGCCTGGGCTATGGCACCAATCAGTCCTGCTTCATAGATTTCGGGGGGCGGGGTTATACATATATATATATATATATATATACGCATATATGTATATATGTATCTACATCTGTATTTAGTTCTTTGTATTTATCCTGTTGACCCTCAAATAGGATTAGATTTCATTTTCCTACAAAACAAAACATCCGTTTTTTGATTTTTAGGAATCAACCATCTGTGCTCCCACTTTAAATCACTTCTCTCAAACTCATTCTGCATCTTGCTCCTTTCCAGCACCATCAAATACCTCTGTTAAAATACAGAGCATCAGTGGAAGGACGACAATCTTGTTACTTGCTGAAGAAAGTTAACTTGGATGACATACCTGCTTTTAAAAATCCAAGAGGAACAAAACCTACACATCAGCTTTAGAATTTCAAAAGCTGCTTCCTCAACTCTTCCACACCACTTTACTCTTTGGGGACATTCAGCAGCAATACCAAACAAGCACAGAAAAGAAATGGAAGAAGAAATGCAGATAGTCAGCAGCAGACCACCTACCAAAATACATTTTAAATGCAGCTCCAAGTTCTCCAAGAGCAAGTTTGAAGTGTAAATGGAGACACTCACACAAAATTACTACCAGGTGGTACTTTTGGCATTTCCTTGGGCTTTCCTCTTCATTTTTTTTTTATCTCTCACCTAAAGCAAGAGAAAAAACCCCAAACAAACACAACCTTTCAGGCAGAGAAAAGATGTGGTTGCTCTTGAAGAAAGCATTTCATTCTGCCTGGAGAAGAAGCTGCTGGGAAAAATATTAGCTTTTAGCAAAATGGCACTGTGCTGTTGCACTTGTTCTAGCACTGGGAGAAAGAACAGGCCCGTCTGTAAGGCTCCTGCAGCTCACCCTGGCTGAGGGTCATTGACCACTGAGCACTGCAGGCATCACTGGCAACAACGATGGTGGAAAATGGGGAGGGAGCAGGATAAATAAATGTTTGCCATTGCCTTAGCCAAAAAAACCCCAGACATCAAAAGCAACCCACCCTCAAAACAAAGCTATGAAAATAGTTTGCCTCTGAATTTAAAGAACTTCAATTAACTCTATGATGTCTGCTTTTGGTTCAGCATTCATCAATCTGAATTTGAATATGCACAGGGTAATGAAAGGTAACTGAGGCTTAAAAATCATGTCTATTGACTTGTGCATAGCCTATACTGAAGCACATTAAAAAGCAGCGTTTTGTTTGAAATCTGCACGGTATTAACTTCATTCAGTCTTACACTCACTAGGTAATTAAATACATGAAGAAATATATATTTTTTTTTTTTATTAAGAATGCATTATTAATTAGGAAGGCATGGCTTTAGCAGAGTCTGCTGATACCAACATTACTCAGCTAAGTTCAAAGTATGAACACAAGAACTTGATGACAGAAGCAATGTTCATCAGAGCCTCAACAAGAAAGTTGCAGTTCCAAGTTTTTCAGATGTCCTACACTTGCTAAGGAACCTCCAGAAAGAGGAGTCAACTGAAAATAGCACAGGAAATTTGAAACCCATTTCTCTTTTTGTCTTTTTTTCCTGAACTTTCTTGTGGGCAACAGAAAACTCCTAATATGTGGAATGCAATGTAGTTTTTATGCCAGAGTCATGAGTCATCCCCTCAGTTCCAACCTGATCCAATGCTCACTTGAATCTTGGAAAGGCTCAAATCAGCAAGATGAAATTAAAATTGTATTCATGAAAAGAGCTCTTTACTCTCCATTCCCCTCCCTCCCCCAAATACATCAGCACCAAGTGAGAAAGGCTCGATTTGAAAAATAATTATTACACAATTAAACTTGGACATAGTTACTTTGCTACAAGTTCCAGCAGACAGACAAACAAGAGCAGAATCAGAGGTTATCAACCTCAATAGAAATTCCAGCTCATGCTTTCCCCAAAAGCCTCATTTAATTTATCCAGGATTAAAAAATAAAAGAGAAATGAAAAAAAATCACATAAAAGCATTTCACATAGTATATAGTGAAATACTATCATTTCCACCTGAAATATTCATCATCATTATTATGTTTTTCCATACTAAATTACAAAGTCTCCTGCACCCATCTTCCCAATATCTCATTCTAAGTGCTTGCTACTTTAATCCCTTAGGAAGCAAAAGGAGCCTCAGGTGTCTCTGGATCAACAGAAACTAAACAACACAGCTTGACAAAGTATATTAAATTGTCAATCAACTCAATAAAGAACTCCCACTCCAGAGATAGCTATCACCAGCTGATGAATTTGGCTAGGGCAGGTTTAGTGAAGAAAAACTAGGTCTTTATTACCAAATCAGTTAGGAGTTGTTCTACCGTACTGCCCGTAGGATGGGAGTATAAACACCATATTCTTCACAGCCTCATCCACAAAGAATTCCACCTTCAATTTAAGGCTGCTTTGGAGTTGGACCAAACCAATGAAAACTCACTCATCAAACACAGTGATGGCAGCATGCTCAGTCTTTGCAATACAAAACTGGCAACTAACAGCACATTCCTGATCACATCTCCAAGGCTGAGTGTACAGAACTGCAGTGGTGGCCAGGCCCTCGCTGACTGCCAAACCTCCAGCCATCATCCCTTCCTCTCACAGCGACAGGGCAGAAAATAACAACAGCAGAAACTAGATTTTTAGCTTAAGCTAAAACCACAAAGGTCATTGATGAAACAGACTGGAGTGCTTTAGAAACTAGCACGCAGACTTAGCTGAAAACAAATCTTATTGATCACCAATTACAATGAATACTTAATTCTGTTATTCTGCATTATTATTAGACAGTCAGAGACAGCCAAGCTGACCTCAAGCATGCTGAAGCATCGGGGCCAGGCAGTGCACATCTTCCCAGGAGCTGATTTACCCATCGTTCTCAAGTGAATTCACCTGCACACAGCCCCACCGTACAACTGCTAGGCTGCAAAATAAAAAAATAGCTCTGCTTAAGAGTCAAACCCCAGGACATAGACCATATGAAAGGAAGAATGAAACCTGCAGCATTTGGTTGACCTTCAATGCCCTGAGAAGATGACAAATTCCCCAAGATGAACAAGTGCCCAAAATACAAAGCAAAGGACTGACTTTTAGGGATCAAATGTTAAATAGGCCTGTGAAATTGGAGTTGTTAGGTTGCACATGAAAGAAGGGAAAAAAGAAAAAACCACCCCAACCCTCAACTGCAATTTTACATCCCTCTTGGAAAATTTGCTTTAATAAGAGAGAGGAATGGATACAATCTTCCCCTCACCTGGAGATTTTAATCAATTCAAGCCATTTCAAATCTGGCAAGAAAGCCCTACCACAGTCCCCATCAAACAACATTGCCTTTCATTTTTGCTTCTCATGACTACTTCAGAGCAGTCTAAATAACAGCAAAGAAGGAAATTCAAGTGCAATTCAAACACTAAGCTCTGGAATCCCACATTGCCTTCAAACACCTGCATGAAACACTAACTTCATGCTCTATGCTCCCTGCTTTCTTCTAGTTTACTGCACAGTGCATTATTTACATAAAACAGAATTTCTTCTGTGGGAAAGGCTTGCATGGTACTTCAAAGCCTGAATAAATCAGGGACTGCAGCTTGAACTAACAAAAAAATCATCCAAAAAATTCCTTTCAATATCTGCATTGTATTACCTTATCATGCTACCTGTCTAGCTGAGTTATTCAGGTATCCACACCAGAAATGACAGACAATGTCTCTCTATGATGATGTGATGTTACTTCAAATGAAAAAAAACAATAAATAAAAATCACAGATTAATTTCCCATACAAATGATGACTCACTACTCCCAAATCCTTCCTTATAGCAGGATGCTCACTTCAGTCTGGAAGTCTTCATGTTGCAGCCTGCAGGAATCAGCTTATTTCCTGTCAAGGGCTGGAAAGCCTTACAGGAACTGGTTTTGGTTGAAGAACTTCTCCAAGGTGCTTACCTGTGGGACTTATCCAGGTAAGGGATGTTAGCTGCCTCTTCTTTGAGGTTCAGTGTCCAACCACTCCTACTGCTGGTAAGAAGAACAGAAGAAACATCTGCCCATAGCAAGGACTGCACTGGTGGGCAAAGTCCAAATTCCATCCTTCAGGGAAAAAGAAACAAAGACTGAGGAATTCATGTCTGTTCAAAATTTCATCCTTGACTACTGAAAGCATTGGAAGCACATGTGTATGTTTAAAAATGGAATTGTCCTCATTTAAGAATAAAAATAATTTCATCCCATCACCATTTTTCTTGGTCCAATCCTGAACTGCAGATCCAAACAGCTGAGAAAGCATGGAATAGTCTGCTGGACAGCATTAAAATGAGCAACTCCTGTATCTTCCTAAGATAAGAACACAAATCACAAAGAAAGGCACTCTGAGAAAAAATTTCTTAGAGGAAGACCTCAATTATTTTCCAGCAAGGCAGGTAATATGCATTTGGCTATTTGTTAGAAAAAAAAACAAAAAACAAACCTGTTTTTATACAAGATTTTACTCATATATTAACTATCACATATTTTGCAAAACAAAAAGAGACCACAGCAAAGTAAAATCCCAATTTTTTCCTATATTTAAGCTGTGATAGTATGTCTGAAATGGGAATCCAGAGCCTCACCAGATTAATATCACCACTTGGACCAGAGAATTTGCCATATCCACTTCTTCTGGTTTCGTTCAGTTGGAGCTTCTGTTTGCACAGTGATGATGGCTCTTGAACATTCTGGGATTTAAAGTAGTCCCTGAAGAGATGGCTGACAAAAATATGATGTTACTTTCAAGATGCTTTTTAATTATTTCTACCCTCATCCAGAACCTTCTGAGGAGACTTGAAGAATTTTGAGGAATTTTTCTTAGATTTTGTGGAAACTTGTGGAGGTTTTGTGTGATTTTTGTGTGATTTTGTGGGATATTGAGGCGATTTAGGGATCTTGAGGGATTTTTCATGTATTTTGTGGGAATTTGTGGAGATTTGGTGGGATATTTTTCTAGAATTTTGGGGTATTTTGAAAAGATTTAGGGAATTTTGTGGTGTTTTTTCTTGAATTTTGTGGGAAACTGTGCTGATTTTATGGGGCGTTTCTGGAATTTGGTCGAGTTTTCAGAAGTGTTAGGGATTTTTATGGGATGTTCTGGGAATTGGTGGAGATTTTGTGGGACATTCCTGTGAATTGGTAGGGTTTTGAAATGATTTAGGGAGTTTTGTGGGACTTCTCTGGAATTTGGTGGGGTTTTTCTGGAATTGTGTGGGATTCTGAGGAGACTTGAAGAATTTTGAGGAATTTGTTTTAGATTTTGTGGGAATTTGTGAAGATTCTGTGGGATTTTTCTGGAATTTGGTGGGCCTTTTCCAGGACTTTGTGTGGTTTTGAGGAGACTTGAAGAATTTTGAGGAATTTCTCTTAGATTTTGTGGAAACTTGTGGAGGTTTTGTGTGATTTTTGTGTGATTTTGTGGGATATTGAGGCGATTTAGGGATCTTGAGGGATTTTTCATGTATTCTGTGGGAATTTGTGGTGATTTGGTGGGATATTTTTTTATAATTTGGTCGTGTTTTGAGAAGATTTAGGGAATTATGTGGGATTTTTCTTGGAATTTTGTTGGATATTGAGGAGATTTTGTGGGTGGTTTGTGGAACTTTGAGGGACTTTTCTGGAATTTGGTGAGATTCTGTAGAGAACTGACAAATTATCAGGGATTTTTCATGTATTCTGTGGGAATTTGTGGAGATTCTGTGGGATTTTTGTGGATTTTGGCCGTGTTTTGAGAAGATTTAGGGAATTTTGTGAGACTTTTCTGGGATTTTGTTGGGTATTGAGGACATTTTGTGGGATGTTTCTGGAATTTGGTGGGCCTTTCAAGAATTTTGTGGTATTTTGAAAAGATATAGGGAATTTTGTGGTGTTTTTTCTTGAATTTTGTGGGAAACTGTGCTGATTTTATGGGGCGTTTCTGGAATTTGGTCGAGTTTTCAGAAGATTTAGGGATTTTTGTGAGATTTTTGTGGGATGTTCTGGGAATTGGTGGAGATTGTGTGGGACATTCCTGTGAATTGGTAGGGTTTTGAAATGATTTAGGGAGTTTTGTGGGACTTCTCTGGAATTTGGTGGGGTTTTTTATGGAATTGTGTGGGATTCTGAGGAGACTTGAAGAATTTTGAGGAACTTGTTTTAGATTTTGTGGGAATTTGTGAGATTCTGTGGTATTTTACTGGAATTTGGTGGTTTTTTTCAAGGACTTTGTGTAGTTTTGCGGAGACTTGAAGAATTTTGAGGAATTTTTCTTAGATTTTGTGGAAACTTGTGGAGGTTTTGTGGGATTTTTGTGTGATTTTGTGGGATATTGAGGCGATTTAGGGATCTTGAGGGATTTTTCATGTATTTTGTGGGAATTTGTGGAGATTTGGTGGGATATTTTTCTAGAATTTGGTCGTGTTTTGAGACGATTTAGGGAATTTTGTGGGATTTTTCCTTGAATTTTTTTGGATATTGGGGAGATTTTGTGGGATATTTCTCTAATTTGGTGGGGCTTTTCAAGAATTTTGTTGTATTTTGAAAAGATTTAGGGAATTTTGTGGTGTTTTTTCTTGAATTTTGTGGGAAACTGTGCTGATTTTATGGGGCGTTTCTGGAATTTGGTCGAGTTTTCAGAAGATTTAGGGATTTTTATGGGATGTTCTGGGAATTGGTAGAGATTTTGTGGGACATTCCTGTGAATTGGTAGGGTTTTGAAATGATTTAGGGAGTTTTGTGGGACTTCTCTGGAATTTTGTGTGTTTTTTCTGAAATTGTGTGGGATTCTGAAAAGACTTGAAGAATTTTGAGGAATTTTTCTTAGATTTTGCGGAAACTTGTGGAGTTTTTGTGTGATTTTTGTGGGATTTTGTGGGATATTGAGGCGATTTAGGGATCTGGAGGGATTTATCATGTATTTTGTGGGAATTTGTGGAGATTTGGTGGGATTTTTCTGGAATTTGGTGGACCTTTTCAAGGACTATGTGTGGTTTTGAGGGAACTCAAAACACGGCCAAAATGCACAAAAATCCCACCAAATCTCCACAAATTCCCACAGAATACATGAAAAATCCCTGATAATTCGTCAGTTCTTTACAGAATCTCACCAAATTCCAGAAAAGTCCCCCAAAGTTCCACAAACATCCCACAAAATCTCCTCAATATCCCACAAAATTCAAGAAAAATCCCACAAAATTCCCTCAATCTTCTCAAAACACGACCAAATTCTAGAAAAATATCCCACCAAATCTCCACAAATTCCCACAAAATACATGAAAAATCCCTCAAGATCCCTAAATCGCCTCAATATCCCACAAAATCACACAAAAATCACACAAAACCTCCACAAGTTTCCACAAAATCTAAGAAAAATTCCTCAAAATTCTTCAAGTCTCCTCAGAAGGTTCTGGATGAGGGTAGAAATAATTAAAAAGCATCTTGAAAGTAACATCATATTTTTGTCAGCCATCTCTTCAGGGACTACTTTAAATCCCAGAATGTTCAAGAGCCATCATCACTGTGCAAACAGAAGCTCCAACTGAACGAAACCAGAAGAAGTGGATATGGCAAATTCTCTGGTCCAAGTGGTGATATTAATCTGGTGAGGCTCTGGATTCCCATTTCAGACATACTATCACAGCTTAAATATAGGAAAAAATTGGGATTTTACTTTGCTGTGGTCTCTTTTTGTTTTGCAAAATATGTGATAGTTAATATATGAGTAAAATCTTGTATAAAAACAGGTTTGTTTTTTGTTTTTTTTTCTAACAAATAGCCAAATGCATATTACCTGCCTTGCTGGAAAATAATTGAGGTCTTCCTCTAAGAAATTTTTTCTCAGAGTGCCTTTCTTTGTGATTTGTGTTCTTATCTTAGGAAGATACAGGAGTTGCTCATTTTAATGCTGTCCAGCAGACTATTCCATGCTTTCTCAGCTGTTTGGATCTGCAGTTCAGGATTGGACCAAGAAAAATGGTGATGGGATGAAATTATTTTTATTCTTAAATGAGGACAATTCCATTTTTAAACATACACATGTGCTTCCAATGCTTTCAGTAGTCAAGGATGAAATTTTGAACAGACATGAATTCCTCAGTCTTTGTTTCTTTTTCCCTGAAGGATGGAATTTGGACTTTGCCCACCAGTGCAGTCCTTGCTATGGGCAGATGTTTCTTCTGTTCTTCTTACCAGCAGTAGGAGTGGTTGGACACTGAACCTCAAAGAAGAGGCAGCTAACATCCCTTACCTGGATAAGTCCCACAGGTAAGCACCTTGGAGAAGTTCTTCAACCAAAACCAGTTCCTGTAAGGCTTTCCAGCCCTTGACAGGAAATAAGCTGATTCCTGCAGGCTGCAACATGAAGACTTCCAGACTGAAGTGAGCATCCTGCTATAAGGAAGGATTTGGGAGTAGTGAGTCATCATTTGTATGGGAAATTAATCTGTGATTTTTATTTATTGTTTTTTTTCATTTGAAGTAACATCACATCATCATAGAGAGACATTGTCTGTCATTTCTGGTGTGGATACCTGAATAACTCAGCTAGACAGGTAGCATGATAAGGTAATACAATGCAGATATTGAAAGGAATTTTTTGGATGATTTTTTTGTTAGTTCAAGCTGCAGTCCCTGATTTATTCAGGCTTTGAAGTACCATGCAAGCCTTTCCCACAGAAGAAATTCTGTTTTATGTAAATAATGCACTGTGCAGTAAACTAGAAGAAAGCAGGGAGCATAGAGCATGAAGTTAGTGTTTCATGCAGGTGTTTGAAGGCAATGTGGGATTCCAGAGCTTAGTGTTTGAATTGCACTTGAATTTCCTTCTTTGCTGTTATTTAGACTGCTCTGAAGTAGTCATGAGAAGCAAAAATGAAAGGCAATGTTGTTTGATGGGGACTGTGGTAGGGCTTTCTTGCCAGATTTGAAATGGCTTGAATTGATTAAAATCTCCAGGTGAGGGGAAGATTGTATCCATTCCTCTCTCTTATTAAAGCAAATTTTCCAAGAGGGATGTAAAATTGCAGTTGAGGGTTGGGGTGGTTTTTTCTTTTTTCCCTTCTTTCATGTGCAACCTAACAACTCCAATTTCACAGGCCTATTTAACATTTGATCCCTAAAAGTCAGTCCTTTGCTTTGTATTTTGGGCACTTGTTCATCTTGGGGAATTTGTCATCTTCTCAGGGCATTGAAGGTCAACCAAATGCTGCAGGTTTCATTCTTCCTTTCATATGGTCTATGTCCTGGGGTTTGACTCTTAAGCAGAGCTATTTTTTTATTTTGCAGCCTAGCAGTTGTACGGTGGGGCTGTGTGCAGGTGAATTGACTTGAGAACGATGGGTAAATCAGCTCCTGGGAAGATGTGCACTGCCTGGCCCCGATGCTTCAGCATGCTTGAGGTCAGCTTGGCTGTCTCTGACTGTCTAATAATAATGCAGAATAACAGAATTAAGTATTCATTGTAATTGGTGATCAATAAGATTTGTTTTCAGCTAAGTCTGCGTGCTAGTTTCTAAAGCACTCCAGTCTGTTTCATCAATGACCTTTGTGGTTTTAGCTTAAGCTAAAAATCTAGTTTCTGCTGTTGTTATTTTCTGCCCTGTCGCTGTGAGAGGAAGGGATGATGGCTGGAGGTTTGGCAGTCAGCGAGGGCCTGGCCACCACTGCAGTTCTGTACACTCAGCCTTGGAGATGTGATCAGGAATGTGCTGTTAGTTGCCAGTTTTGTATTGCAAAGACTGAGCATGCTGCCATCACTGTGTTTGATGAGTGAGTTTTCATTGGTTTGGTCCAACTCCAAAGCAGCCTTAAATTGAAGGTGGAATTCTTTGTGGATGAGGCTGTGAAGAATATGGTGTTTATACTCCCATCCTACGGGCAGTACGGTAGAACAACTCCTAACTGATTTGGTAATAAAGACCTAGTTTTTCTTCACTAAACCTGCCCTAGCCAAATTCATCAGCTGGTGATAGCTATCTCTGGAGTGGGAGTTCTTTATTGAGTTGATTGACAATTTAATATACTTTGTCAAGCTGTGTTGTTTAGTTTCTGTTGATCCAGAGACACCTGAGGCTCCTTTTGCTTCCTAAGGGATTAAAGTAGCAAGCACTTAGAATGAGATATTGGGAAGATGGGTGCAGGAGACTTTGTAATTTACTATGGAAAAACATAATAATGATGATGAATATTTCAGGTGGAAATGATAGTATTTCACTATATACTATGTGAAATGCTTTTATGTGATTTTTTTTCATTTCTCTTTTATTTTTTAATCCTGGATAAATTAAATGAGGCTTTTGGGGAAAGCATGAGCTGGAATTTCTATTGAGGTTGATAACCTCTGATTCTGCTCTTGTTTGTCTGTCTGCTGGAACTTGTAGCAAACTAGCTATGTCCAAGTTTAATTGTGTAATAATTATCTTTCAAATCGAGCCTTTCTCACTTGGTGCTGATGTATTTGGGGGAGGGAGGGGAATGGAGAGTAAAGAGCTCTTTTCATGAATACAATTTTAATTTCATCTTGCTGATTTGAGCCTTTCCAAGATTCAAGTGAGCATTGGATCAGGTTGGAACTGAGGGGATGACTCATGACTCTGGCATAAAAACTACATTGCATTCCACATATTGGGAGTTTTCTGTTGCCCACAAGAAAGTTCAGGAAAAAAAAGAAAAATATAGAAATGGGTTTCAAATTTCCTGTGCTATTTTCAGTTGACTCCTCTTTCTGGAGGTGCCTTAGCAAGTGTAGGACATCTGAAAAACTTGGAACTGCAACTTTCTTGTTGAGGCTCTGATGAACATTGCTTCTGTCATCAAGTTCTTGTGTTCATACTTTGAACTTAGCTGAGTAATGTTGGTATCAGCAGACTCTGCTAAAGCCATGCCTTCCTAATTAATAATGCATTCTTAATAAAAAAAAAAATAAATCTATTTCTTCATGTATTTAATTACCTAGTGAGTGTAAGACTGAATGAAGTTAATACCATGCAGATTTCAAACAAAACGCTGCTTTTTAATGTGCTTCAGTATAGGCTATGCACAAGTCAATAGACATGATTTTTAAGCCTCAGTTACCTTTCATTACCCTGTGCATATTCAAATTCAGATTGATGAATGCTGAACCAAAAGCAGACATCATAGAGTTAATTGAAGTTCTTTAAATTCAGAGGCAAACTATTTTCATAGCTTTGTTTTGAGGGTGGGTTGCTTTTGATGTCTGGGGTTTTTTTGGCTAAGGCAATGGCAAACATTTATTTATCCTGCTCCCTCCCCATTTTCCACCATCGTTGTTGCCAGTGATGCCTGCAGTGCTCAGTGGTCAATGACCCTCAGCCAGGGTGAGCTGCAGGAGCCTTACAGACGGGCCTGTTCTTTCTCCCAGTGCTAGAACAAGTGCAACAGCACAGTGCCATTTTGCTAAAAGCTAATATTTTTCCCAACAGGTTCTTCTCCAGGCAGAATGAAATGCTTTCTTCAAGAGCAACCACATCTTTTCTCTGCCTGAAAGGTTGTGTTTGTTTGGGTTTTTTTCTCTTGCTTTAGGTGAGAGATAAAAAAAAAATGAAGAGGAAAGCCCAAGGAAATGCCAAAAGTACCAAGTGGTAGTAATTTTGTGTGAGTGTCTCCATTTACACTTCAAACTTGCTCTTGGAGAACTTGGAGCTGCATTTAAAATGTATTTTGGTAGGTGGTCAGCTGTTGACTATCTGCATTTCTTCTTCCATTTCTTTTCTGTGCTTGTTTGGTATTGCTGCTGAATGTCCCCAAAGAGTAAAGTGGTGTGGAAGAGTTGAGGAAGCAGCTTTTGAAATTCTAAAGCTGATGTGTAGGTTTTGTTCCTCTTGGATTTTTAAAAGCAGGTATGTCATCCAAGTTAACTTTCTTCAGCAAGTAACAAGATTGTCGTCCTTCCACTGATGCTCTGTATTTTAACAGAGGTATTTGATGGTGCTGGAAAGGAGCAAGATGCAGAATGAGTTTGAGAGAAGTGATTTAAAGTGGGAGCACAGATGGTTGATTCCTAAAAATCAAAAAACGGATGTTTTGTTTTGTAGGAAAATGAAATCTAATCCTATTTGAGGGTCAACAGGATAAATACAAAGAACTAAATACAGATGTAGATACATATATACATATATGCGTATATATATATATATATATATGTATAACCCCGCCCCCCGAAATCTATGAAGCAGGACTGATTGGTGCCATAGCCCAGGCAGCCTGTGGATCTAATTGCCTGCCTGTATTCAGCCCTTGCCTGGATGCCAGGGGAGACGTCTCTGGATTTGTCTCCAGACAGCTTTCCAGGGATGATCCTGCTCCTTTCCTGGTGCCCCAGAGTGCTGCAAGCCCCCCGTCCTGGGGCCATGGTGATGCCTGCCGGGGCCTTTAGGGTCCCCCCTAAAGGGCAGACAGGGTTTGACTGCAAGCTTCCTTGGAAGGTGGAGGCAGGTGAATATTGGCCACCTTCTTCTTTCCCGCTGCCCTCCGTGCTCTTGCAAAGCCTGCTGGGGCACTGGGGCTCTCCATTGCAGGCAGTCTGGAGCTGCCATGCAAAGCCATCTCTCAAGGAGTCCCCAGGTCTCAGGTGCAACCTCAAGAAAATGACACAGCAACGTGTAGAAAACGTGAACTTTATTCACTTGACTACTTCTAAAATCTACAATCCAACGTTACTAGAAGACTATGGGGTAAGAATCTTAAGGCTAAGAAACTTCAATGCTTCAACTGTTTAGAACTGAACACTAAGGGAAAGGTCAACTTCTTGGGGGAAACGTGGTGGGGAATCGAACAACAACAGGGGTGTGGCTAACTTGTAAGGTGGGGAACGTCGCAGTGCCTGGGCTGGGCACTGGTCACCCGTTCCCCGTAAGGTTCTGTAGCTGGAGCGCGACGCTGGAGGTCAGAGCTGTGGGGAGGTGCGGAGTCTCCTGTCACTGCCCTCTTTTGCCGCCATCTTGGTGGTTGGTTGAGGGCTGTCGCGAAGGAGCAGCCGCATCAGGTCGCGGTTGTCCATCAGCAGCTGCATCAGCTCCGTGGGACAGCCCTGTCTTCGATGGCGGCGGGGCCCCGCACGGCCCGAAGGGCTCTGGAGATTCCGCTGCAAGGCAAAGCACAGGGATCCCCATGGAAGAGGCAGAGGGGCAGAGCGGGGCCGGCACCTGTGGGGCTGCCTTTGGCCTGGGAGACAGAGACTCGGGCCCAGTTGGGCTGGGCTGGCCCGGGGAAGAGGCTGCAGCAGGCAGAGCTCTGCCGCCTCTGCTTGGTGCTGTCCATGGAGCTCAGCCCCTGGGCCGCATTCCCCAGCCAGGAGCTCAGGCCCCTTCTGCCGCAGGGCATTGGCCAAAGGGTGCCCAAGAGGCCCTCAAGGTCTGCCCCATCCCGCCTGCCTGACCCCCCACCCCCCTCCTCACCTCTCGCCAGCGTCTCTGAATTCTTTTTCCGAGCGACCATCCCATGGCCATTCCTATGATGAGCAGGTCGATGAGCAGGAATGTCCTGGCCGCCCACCGGATGCGCTCAGGGTCCGACTCGTCCAGATGACAATCCTCCAGAAGCAGAGGAGAGGCATCCGTGCTGCGCTCAGGTTTGCTCACAGGGTCGAGGGGATGGGCCAAGAGCAGCAGCACGTAAAGCTGCAGCAGCGCGGAGGAGCCGTGAGCAGCCATAGTGCTCTGCCAGCAGCACCGAGGCTCTGGGCGTCTCTCTGCGAGCAGCTGTGCCTGGGCACTGGGGCGCAGCAACAGCTGGGGACAGTTGCCAGCCAGCGTGCCGTCCCCAGAGGCTGTGATGTCACAGAAGCACAGAACGCCCTGGCTGCAGAGAGCCCTGAGAGAATGTTGAGTCCAAGCTGGGAGCCATGGCGGCAAGCATGGCCAGCAGAGCGGGGCCCGAGCGCTGCGGCCTGGCTTGCCTTGCACCCGTGCCACAATGATGACTCCAGCAGCCCCTGTCAGGCCATTGCAGTATCTGATGGCCCACGCTGGGCACAAGTTCTTCCCAATGGCCAGCGTAAACCTCCCTTGGCCCAGCTTCCAAGCCTTGTTGGCATCTGCTCTCTCTTGTCCTTGCCCACCTGGCTGGCGCTACCGTGTTGCTCGCTGGCCTGTCTGTGGGAGAAGAGGCTGTGCCAATGAGTGCTGCTCAACTTGGAGGCCATTCAAAGGAGGATTTGATTGTGCCTGCTGTGGGAAGAAGGAATATGCGTGCACATGGCCACTTCCCATAGGTTTTACCCCAGATTTTCATGAGCAGCTGTCCTAGTGAAAGTCAAGTCTGTTTTAGTGAGTATTTGAGGGCTTCCAGAGCACAGTGCCATCTCAGGGGAATTCTGCTGGTTGAGTTCTACTGAGGCTTTGAGATGAGTTGCAAATCCTGAAAATGTTCTCCTTGCCCAGGTAGTAATTTCACAGTTTAGACTGTGGGGATATTGATTGCTCAGTGTTGAGGACCTCATGTAACTTTCAGCCCCAGAAACTTTCAACCTCCAGTGATTGTCCTTGAGACAAAACCATTTGAAATCTTTTTTTCTGTGGACAGGAATTGCTTCGGTGTTACTTCACATCATCCATTAAAAATTTGATGCCTGGAACAAATCCCGAGTGCTGTGTGATTTCCTTGGTCGTGTTCTTTGGAATGGCTTCCCCCTCATTTTGTGAAGCTGGCCCCAGAAAGGTCATAGATGGGTGAGAAGTTCTGAAAGGCCAAGTGGTGCAGATCTTTGCCTCCTGTTTCGAGGTCTGTGGTGAGCTGTGAGTCCAAGAGCTGATCTGACGTGATGGTGAAAACACAGTTGTCGTGGTTTTAAAGCAGTAACTGAAAAAATACTAGAAAACTTACTTATTTCTTGCTGTGAGATATGGATTAGAGCAAGAGCAAAACAGGCTTAAAACTTAAAAGGAATAAAGAAAGTTTATTCACAAAACTACAAGAATAAGAACACCAGAATAAACTTTCAGAAAACCCTTTTATCCCGCACTACCCAGCATTCCCTTGTTCACATGACAAGATAGAGACAAAAGACTTTGGAACTTTGGTGTTTAAAACAGTCCCAATTCCTGCTAGAGTCTCTTTATCAGTGTTTGTATAGAAACAGAAATCTTCTTCTGCTAATCTATGGAGTTTCTCACAAGAAAAATATTTCTGTTATAGTTTTCTATTTGTTTGATGCCAGCTGCCCGGAAATCTGCCATGAGTTCACTCCTCCCATTTCACATCACTCTGAGGTGTGTATGGGCCATGAGTCCTCTTCATCTGTCTCTGTGAGCTTCGCAGGAAAACAGTTTTCTCATTGCCCTCAAGGCCTCAAATCTTCACTCCACTCTGTTCCAGCGCCTCACTGTATCACAATTACTCTACTTTTTACTCAAAATCCACACTTTGAACACTCCATGCTTCCCAATATACTCTGTCATGAATTAAAGGAGTTTTTTTCAGAACATGGTTGTCCATCTCCATAGCTTTAAGAGAAAAATATTTCAGCTTATAAAGCATCTCCTTATTCTCTCTTCCCTATCTAAAACTTAAGCCTTGTTTTTGTCCTATATTTTTCTAATACTAAAAAAAAAAAAAATCTGTGTTTTTCTAAAAGTGAAAAAAAAAAATAAAAAAATAAAGTAAAGAGTAGAAACAGAATAATATTTCTGAGAGGCAGGACATTTTTTAGTTTGTGTTGTCCGATGGAACAACAGTCACTTGAAGAAATTCCATATAGTAGAACATGTCACATTTGTCAATTTTAACCTGAAATTTATTAACAGGAATGTCTGTACTACGAACATGTGTTAAGTATAGGAATATATTGCATGTTTTCCTACTTGTAAGAAGTAAATTTCTGTCTTTACAAGCTAACACCATTAATTTCAGCTCTTAGTTATTCCCATTGCATATTCTTTTAAACAGACTTAATCAGACAAATTTTGTGTTATTTAGCAAGTAATGCTTGGTTATTACTACAAGTTCTTGAAGTCATAACACTTAAAATTGCAGTACATATATATTATTCTTACTATGATGATGTGAGTTGGCTGCTAGTCATTTAACTATATATAAGGTCTTACTATTTCTTAGTGCAATTACTTAAAATAAGTGTCTTGGAAATTGTTTTTATTTTTAGATTTAAAACTGTTCTTACTAAAGTTGATTTGTTAAAGATTGGACAATGTATATTTAATAATTAATGTTCCCCAGTGATATTTATTGTCAGTCAGGATTCACTTTACAGTCAATAAATAACCTAAAAAATCTGAATTTTGTAGCCAGTTTTGTCTAATTCTTAGAGCAATGCTTTGGGAAATTGGAGATATATATATATGAATATAAATATGTATATCTGCTATATACCTTTTTTATGATGGTTTTGTCCTACTACTGCAAATGTTTCTTTTTGTTTGTTTTTTCCTAACATACATAAAATTTTCTTAACCATATTTAAAGCTACCAGCTTGTTATTCTGACAAAACCCTGTGAGAATAAATTATTTTTATTAATACTCTACATGTCAAAACCTTGCAGTCAGTCAAATAACAGAAGGAGTGTTCATTGTCTCTCTCCCCCACTGATGCTGTTCTAGGAGTTGGAGTTAGAAGATTCAGACATCAAGTGAAACAGTGAAAGATGATAAGAAAACACTTGATTCTCACAAGGTATTTCCTACTAAAAGAGATTGTTTTGCAGTTTTGTTTGCTCTTGACACTATTTTGAGTAAATGTGAATTCCTAAGACATGCTCAAGGCAATTAAATATTTATGCTCCCCAAACTCAATTTTTAAGCAACATTTTCTGTTTACAAGAATCAGGTTTGCTTTGGTTTTATCTCTTTTCTTTCAGGTTACAAGACAGATTTTTTTATTATTATTTTCATTGGGGGAAAAAGATATGTATTTATAGTGTTTGTGAAGACTTTGCTCAGCTGAAAAAAGTAATAGGTAACATGAGTATAACATTGTGTTCTTCCATATTTCTATTTTTAAGTCCTATTACATGTGATATTTTCCATTTTGCCTTCTATTAGGCCTGAAATTGGAAACTATTTAAAACCTAACAAACCCCGGAGTTTATCCCTGTTCTTTGAATAGCAACAGAAGTATGGCTGTCATGGTTTGACACATCAATGAAGAACAGCCTCTGCTCTGCAGCAGGTACTCAAGTGGAACTTTTGCAAGCGGGCTCTCATCAGGAGTGAAACACTGGCTGCTGACTCTGCTGCTTTTGGTCACAGACTGCTGCCTTTATGAACCAGGTTTGTCCTTCTGCCTCTTTTGTGTTTTATATAGACTTGATTACAAATGAGGCACTTGTCCTCTTACCTGGGAGTTGCAGCAGGTCAGCAGCAGCAGGAGTTACTGGCTGCTTCCCATCAGCTGACTCCTTTTAGCCAACCCTTCCCATTTCCTGCGCCAATCCGATTTTTCCAAGCAATTAGGAAGAAAACTAAACCATAACTTTTACAAAATCACTTTAGGGAAGATGTTGCTTAATTGTTTGCTTCATTCAAATGAACACTTCTAACATTCACTTCTCTGAGTAAGAATGCCTTTTATGAGAAGCTGCTAAAAATAGGAATTTGAGAGCAGGGATGTTAAAAGTAGGGCCAGAGAGGAGCAAATTTGTCGCAGGGCAAGTTCTGTTTGCACTGAGGGAGTACTATCAATTTTGTCTCTGTCCTGTCTTTCACTGGTCCTGAAACAACAGTGCCTGCTTGAACAAACCTGCTCCTCAGGAGTGATTGGATCTGGTGCTCTGGGTGTTAGCAGCTGCAGTGCTGAACCACAGGCAGACATGAGATCTGACTGGATCACCCTTGCTAACATTTTCATGTAGAACCCATAACTCACTTGATCAGCAACACTTGCTTGAATGCTGCCTTTTGCCTTGGCTCTTCCCACTAAATAGTTCTTGAGCTGGGAAGTGGTCCTGATCTAAGAATCTGCAGTAATCTTTAATTCTGCCTTTATAACTCGGGAAACCACAGTAACCTTCATTTTAGAATGTGAACATTTTTTGGACAAACACTGAATTGTAGCTTCATTGACATGAGCTAAAGTAAGCTCTTTCAGTGGTCCTAGAGTGGTAGCTGTAAAAGGCAATCAGAGTGAAGATCCTGAATAATTTTCTTTTCCAGCCAGGTTTTAATGTATTTCCCCTGCAAATCAATTCATGTATCATAGAGCTCAATTACCTGCCCATAAAATGAGAGTTGTTGCTCAGAACTGTGGAATTAGGGTAACAAGAACTGTAATGATACACTAGATAAACACTGTTGCAATACTCTCTCAGCCCTGTTAGGGTATTTTAAATTTGCAGCAGATCTCAGTAAGGATGAGAAAATGCTGAGCTACATAAAAATGATGGGGACTGGAGGAGAAATTAGCCTTGCAGTGTTCTACAGTCCCAACATTTCCAACCACCACACCTGGTAGTGAAAATGCTGGTTTGTATTTGAAAAAAAGGAACTGCAATCAATCAAATGCACTGCCAAGTATAAATTAATTTCTGTAAGTCAAGTCCCTTAGGAACAATTCCTTAATAAAAGATCTGTTTCAAATCTCCTAAGTCTTCTAAAACCAACCCCAACAAAACACAGAAAACATAGTGTCTTTATTTGACCTGTCCTAGACTTCATTTATTTATTTACAGTCTGAAGGATGAGTCAAGTACCTGCAGTGGTGCCTTTAGCAATGCAAAACAAAATATTTTGAATATTCTTATTTAGCGTTCCAGTTTTAATGAGCTTGGAGCATAGTGAAGGAGATCAGATGTTTGCAGGTTCTGGATGAGGGTAGAAATAATTAAAAAGCATCTTGAAAGTAACATCATATTTTTGTCAGCCATCTCTTCAGGGACTACTTTAAATCCCAGAATGTTCAAGAGCCATCATCACTGTGCAAACAGAAGCTCCAACTGAACGAAACCAGAAGAAGTGGATATGGCAAATTCTCTGGTCCAAGTGGTGATATTAATCTGGTGAGGCTCTGGATTCCCATTTCAGACATACTATCACAGCTTAAATATAGGAAAAAATTGGGATTTTACTTTGCTGTGGTCTCTTTTTGTTTTGCAAAATATGTGATAGTTAATATATGAGTAAAATCTTGTATAAAAACAGGTTTGTTTTTTGTTTTTTTTTCTAACAAATAGCCAAATGCATATTACCTGCCTTGCTGGAAAATAATTGAGGTCTTCCTCTAAGAAATTTTTTCTCAGAGTGCCTTTCTTTGTGATTTGTGTTCTTATCTTAGGAAGATACAGGAGTTGCTCATTTTAATGCTGTCCAGCAGACTATTCCATGCTTTCTCAGCTGTTTGGATCTGCAGTTCAGGATTGGACCAAGAAAAATGGTGATGGGATGAAATTATTTTTATTCTTAAATGAGGACAATTCCATTTTTAAACATACACATGTGCTTCCAATGCTTTCAGTAGTCAAGGATGAAATTTTGAACAGACATGAATTCCTCAGTCTTTGTTTCTTTTTCCCTGAAGGATGGAATTTGGACTTTGCCCACCAGTGCAGTCCTTGCTATGGGCAGATGTTTCTTCTGTTCTTCTTACCAGCAGTAGGAGTGGTTGGACACTGAACCTCAAAGAAGAGGGAGCTAACATCCCTTACCTGGATAAGTCCCACAGGTAAGCACCTTGGAGAAGTTCTTCAACCAAAACCAGTTCCTGTAAGGCTTTCCAGCCCTTGACAGGAAATAAGCTGATTCCTGCAGGCTGCAACATGAAGACTTCCAGACTGAAGTGAGCATCCTGCTATAAGGAAGGATTTGGGAGTAGTGAGTCATCATTTGTATGGGAAATTAATCTGTGATTTTTATTTATTGTTTTTTTTCATTTGAAGTAACATCACATCATCATAGAGAGACATTGTCTGTCATTTCTGGTGTGGATACCTGAATAACTCAGCTAGACAGGTAGCATGATAAGGTAATACAATGCAGATATTGAAAGGAATTTTTTGGATGATTTTTTTGTTAGTTCAAGCTGCAGTCCCTGATTTATTCAGGCTTTGAAGTACCATGCAAGCCTTTCCCACAGAAGAAATTCTGTTTTATGTAAATAATGCACTGTGCAGTAAACTAGAAGAAAGCAGGGAGCATAGAGCATGAAGTTAGTGTTTCATGCAGGTGTTTGAAGGCAATGTGGGATTCCAGAGCTTAGTGTTTGAATTGCACTTGAATTTCCTTCTTTGCTGTTATTTAGACTGCTCTGAAGTAGTCATGAGAAGCAAAAATGAAAGGCAATGTTGTTTGATGGGGACTGTGGTAGGGCTTTCTTGCCAGATTTGAAATGGCTTGAATTGATTAAAATCTCCAGGTGAGGGGAAGATTGTATCCATTCCTCTCTCTTATTAAAGCAAATTTTCCAAGAGGGATGTAAAATTGCAGTTGAGGGTTGGGGTGGTTTTTTCTTTTTTCCCTTCTTTCATGTGCAACCTAACAACTCCAATTTCACAGGCCTATTTAACATTTGATCCCTAAAAGTCAGTCCTTTGCTTTGTATTTTGGGCACTTGTTCATCTTGGGGAATTTGTCATCTTCTCAGGGCATTGAAGGTCAACCAAATGCTGCAGGTTTCATTCTTCCTTTCATATGGTCTATGTCCTGGGGTTTGACTCTTAAGCAGAGCTATTTTTTTATTTTGCAGCCTAGCAGTTGTACGGTGGGGCTGTGTGCAGGTGAATTCACTTGAGAACGATGGGTAAATCAGCTCCTGGGAAGATGTGCACTGCCTGGCCCCGATGCTTCAGCATGCTTGAGGTCAGCTTGGCTGTCTCTGACTGTCTAATAATAATGCAGAATGATAGAATTAAGTATTCATTGTAATTGGTGATCAATAAGATTTGTTTTCAGCTAAGTCTGCGTGCTAGTTTCTAAAGCACTCCAGTCTGTTTCATCAATGACCTTTGTGGTTTTAGCTTAAGCTAAAAATCTAGTTTCTGCTGTTGTTATTTTCTGCCCTGTCGCTGTGAGAGGAAGGGATGATGGCTGGAGGTTTGGCAGTCAGCGAGGGCCTGGCCACCACTGCAGTTCTGTACACTCAGCCTTGGAGATGTGATCAGGAATGTGCTGTTAGTTGCCAGTTTTGTATTGCAAAGACTGAGCATGCTGCCATCACTGTGTTTGATGAGTGAGTTTTCATTGGTTTGGTCCAACTCCAAAGCAGCCTTAATTTGAAGGTGGAATTCTTTGTGGATGAGGCTGTGAAGAATATGGTGTTTATACTCCCATCCTATGGGCAGTACGGTAGAACAACTCCTAACTGATTTGGTAATAAAGACCTAGTTTTTCTTCACTAAACCTGCCCTAGCCAAATTCATCAGCTGGTGATAGCTATCTCTGGAGTGGAAAACCTTTATTGAGTTGATTGACAATTTAATATACTTTGTCAAGCTGTGTTGTTTAGTTTCTGTTGATCCAGAGACACCTGAGGCTCCTTTTGCTTCCTAAGGGATTAAAGTAGCAAGCACTTAGAATGAGATATTGGGAAGATGGGTGCAGGAGACTTTGTAATTTACTATGGAAAAACATAATAATGATGATGAATATTTCAGGTGGAAACGATAGCATTTCACTATATACTATGTGAAATGCTTTTATGTGGTTTTTTTCATTTCTCTTTTATTTTTTAATCCTGGATAAATTAAATGAGGCTTTTGGGGAAAGCATGAGCTGGAATTTCTATTGAGGTTGATAACCTCTGATTCTGCTCTCATTTGTCTGTCTGCTGGAACTTGTAGCAAACTAGCTATGTCCAAGTTTAATTGTGTAATAATTATTTTTCAAATTGAGCCTTTCTCACTAGGTGCTGATGTATTTGGGGGAGGGAGGGGAATGGAGAGTAAAGAGCTCCTTTCATGAATACAATTGAAATTTCATCTTGCTGATTTGAGCCTTTCCAAGATTCAAGTGAGCATTGGATCAGGTTGGAACTGAGGGGATGACTCATGACTCTGGCATAAAAACTACATTGCATTCCACATATTAGGAGTTTTCTGTTGCCCACAAGAAAGTTCAGGAAAAAAAGACAAAAAGAGAAATGGGTTTCAAATTTCCTGTGCTATTTTCAGTTGACTCCTCTTTCTGGAGATGCCTTAGCAAGTGTAGGACATCTGAAAAACTTGGAACTGCAACTTTCTTGTTGAGGCTCTGATGAACATTGCTTCTGTCATCAAGTTCTTGTGTTCATACTTTGAACTTAGCTGAGTAATGTTGGTATCAGCAGACTCTACTAAAGCCATGCCTTCCTAATTAATAATGCATTCTTAATAAAAAAAAAAAAAATCTATTTCTTCATGTATTTAATTACCTAGTGAGTGTAAGACTGAATGAAGTTAATACCGTGCAGATTTCAAGCAAAACGCTGCTTTTTAATGTGCTTCAGTATAGGCTATGCACAAGTCAATAGACATGATTTTTAAGCTTCAGTTACCTTTCATTACCCTGTGCATATTCAAATTCAGATTGATGAATGCTGAACCAAAAGCAGACATCATAGAGTTAATTGAAGTTCTTTAAATTCAGAGGCAAACTATTTTCATAGCTTTGTTTTGAGGGTGGGTTGCTTTTGATGTCTGGGGTTTTTTTGGCTAAGGCAATGGCAAACATTTATTTATCCTGCTCCCTCCCCATTTTCCACCATCGTTGTTGCCAGTGATGCCTGCAGTGCTCAGTGGTCAATGACACTCAGCCAGGGTGAGCTGCAGGAGCCTTACAGACGGGCCTGTTCTTTCTCCCAGTGCTAGAACAAGTGCAACAGCACAGTGCCATTTTGCTAAAAGCTAATGTTTTTCCCAGCAGCTTCTTCTCCAGGCAGAATGAAATGCTTTCTTCAAGAGCAACCACATCTTTTCTCTGCCTGAAAGGTTGTGTTTGTTTGGGGTTTTTTCTCTTGCCTTAGGTGAGAGATAAAAAAAAAATGAAGAGGAAAGCCCAAGGAAATGCCAAAAGTACCACCTGGTAGTAATTTTGTGTGAGTGTCTCCATTTACACTTCAAACTTGCTCTTGGAGAACTTGGAGCTGCATTTAAAATGTATTTTGGTAGGTGGTCTGCTGCTGACTATCTGCATTTCTTCTTCCATTTCTTTTCTGTGCTTGTTTGGTATTGCTGCTGAATGTCCCCAAAGAGTAAAGTGGTGTGGAAGAGTTGAGGAAGCAGCTTTTGAAATTCTAAAGCTGATGTGTAGGTTTTGTTCCTCTTGGATTTTTAAAAGCAGGTATGTCATCCAAGTTAACTTTCTTCAGCAAGTAACAAGATTGTCGTCCTTCCACTGATGCTCTGTATTTTAACAGAGGTATTTGATGGTGCTGGAAAGGAGCAAGATGCAGAATGAGTTTGAGAGAAGTGATTTAAAGTGGGAGCACAGATGGTTGATTCCTAAAAATCAAAAAACGGATGTTTTGTTTTGTAGGAAAATGAAATCTAATCCTATTTGAGGGTCAACAGGATAAATACAAAGAACTAAATACAGATGTAGATACATATATACATATATGCGTGTATATATATATATATATATATATATATGTATAACCCCGCCCCCCAAAATCTATGAAGCAGGACTGATTGGTGCCATAGCCCAGGCAGCCTGTGGATCTAATTGCCTGCCTGAATTCAGCCCTTGCCTGGATGCCAGGGGAGACGTCTCTGGATTTGTCTCCAGACAGCTTTCCAGGGATGATCCTGCTCCTTTCCTGGTGCCCCAGAGTGCTGCAAGCCCCCCGTCCTGGGGCCATGGTGATGCCTGCCAGGGCCTTTAGGGTCCCCCCTAAAGGGCAGACAGGGTTTGACTGCAAGCTTCCTTGGAAGGTGGAGGCAGGTGAATATTGGCCACCTTCTTCTTTCCCGCTGCCCTCCGTGCTCTTGCAAAGCTTGCTGGGGCACTGGGGCTCTCCATTGCAGGCAGTCCGTAGCTGCCATGCAAAGCCATCTCTCAAGGAGTCCCCAGGTCTCAGGTGCAACCTCAAGAAAATGACACAGCAACGTGTAGAAAACGTGAACTTTATTCACTTGACTACTTCTAAAATCTACAATCCAACGTTACTAGAAGACTATGGGGTAAGAATCTTAAGGCTAAGAAACTTCAATGCTTCAACTGTTTAGAACTGAACACTAAGGGAAAGGTCAACTTCTTGGGGGAAACGTGGTGGGGAATCGAACAACAACAGGGGTGTGGCTAACTTGTAAGGTGGGGAACATCGCAGTGCCTGGGCTGGGCACTGGTCACCCGTTCCCCGTAAGGTTCTGTAGCTGGAGCGCGACGCTGGAGGTCAGAGCTGTGGGGAGGTGCGGAGTCTCCTGTCACTGCCCTCTTTTGCCGCCATCTTGGTGGTTGGCCTCCTCGGCTGAGAGCTGTAGCGAAGGTGCAGCCGCATCAGGTCACGGTTTTGCCTGAGCAGCTGCATCAACTTGGTGGGACAGCCGAGTCTTCGATGGCGGCGGGGCCCCGCACGGCCCGAAGGGCTCTGGAGATTCCGCTGCAAGGCAAAGCACAGGGATCCCCATGGAAGAGGCAGAGAGGCAGAGCGGGGCTGGCACCTGTGGGGCTGCCTTTGGCCTGGGAGACAGAGACTCGGGCCCAGTTGGGCTGGGCTGGCCCGGGGAAGAGGCTGCAGCAGGCAGAGCTCTGCCGCCTCTGCTTGGTGCTGTCCATGGGGCTCAGCCCCTGGGCCACATTCCCCAGCCAGGAGCTCAGGCCCCTTCTGCCGCAGGGCATTGGCCAAAGGGTGCCCAAGAGGCCCTCAAGGTCTGCCCCATCCCACCTGCCCCTGACCCCCCACCCCCTGCCTCACCTCTCCCCAGCGTCTCTGAAATCTTCTTCCAAGGGCCCATCCCATGGCCATTCCTATGAGGAGCACGTCAATGAGCAGGAGTGTCCTGGACGCCCACCAGAGGAGCGCAGAGTCCTTCTCCTCCAGGTCAAAATCCTCCGGAACCAGAGGAGAGGCACCCGTTCTCCTCTCGGGTTTGCTCACAGGGTCAAGGGGATGGGCCAAGAGCAGCATCACGTAAAGCTGCAGCAGCGCGGAGGAGCCGTGAGCAGCCATAGTGCTCCGCCAGCAGCACCGAGGCTCTGGGCGTCTCTGCGAGCAGCTGTGCCTGGGCTCTGGGGCACAGCAACAGCTGGGGACAGTTGCCAGCCAGCGTGCCGTCCCCAGAGGCTGTGATGTCACAGAAGCACAGAACGCCCTGGCTGCAGAGAGCCCTGAGAGAATGCTGAGTCCAAGCTGGGAGCCATGGCGGCAAGTATGGCCAGCAGAGCGGGGCCCGAGTGCTGCGGCCTGGCTTGCCTTGCACCCGTGCCACAATGATGACTCCAGCAGCCCCTGTCAGGCCATTGCAGTATCTGATGGCCCACGCTGGGCACAAGTTCTTCCCAATGGCCAGCGTAAACCTCCCTTGGCCCAGCTTCCAAGCCTTGTTGGCATCTGCTCTCTCTTGTCCTTGCCCACCTGGCTGGCGCTGCCGTGTTGCTCGCTGGCCTGTCTGTGGGAGAAGAGGCTGTGCCAATGAGTGCTGCTCAACTTGGAGGCCATTCAAAGGAGGATTTGATTGTGCCTGCTGTGGGAAGAAGGAATATGCGTGCACATGGCCACTTCCCATAGGTTTTACCCCAGATTTTCATGAGCAGCTGTTCTAGTGAAAGTCAAGTCTGTTTTAGTGAGTATTTGAGGGCTTCCAGAGCACAGTGCCATCTCAGGGGAATTCTGCTGGTTGAGTTCTACTGAGGCTTTGAGATGAGTTGCAAATCCTGAAAATGTTCTCCTTGCCCAGGTAGTAATTTCACAGTTTAGACTGTGGGGATATTGACTGCTCAGTGTTGAGGACCTCATGTAACTTTCAGCCCCAGAAATTTTCAACCTCCAGTGATTGTACTTGAGACAAAACCATTTGAAATCTTTTTTTCTGTGGACAGGAATTGCTTCGGTGTTACTTCACATCATCCATTAAAAATTTGATGCCTGGAACAAGTCCCGAGTGCTGTGTGATTTCCTTGGTCGTGTTTTTTGGAATGGCTTCCCCCCCATTTTCTGAAGCTGGCCCCAGAAAGGTCATAGATGGGTGAGAAGTTCTGAAGGGTCAAGTGGTGCAGATCTTTGCCTCCTGTTTCGAGGTCTGTGGTGAGCTGTGAGTCAAAGAGCTGATTTGAAGTGATGGTGAAAACACAATTGAACCTTTTTGCAGCAGGGTGGATGGATAGAAGCAAAGCACAGCACGGCTGGCAGCAGCAAATGAATTAAAATGCATCCCTGGAATATGTTTCTTGGATTGTTCTTCTAGTATTGTGGTAGTAATTCTGATGTCTGAGTAGTGAACAAGCAACAAGTAGTGAACACGTGATTTGTAGTCAATTTTCTATTTCTTATGTAGTGGAGAGTATGGATGCTAGCTTTGGAGCAGGCTGCAGAGAGCTGCAGAAACTGCAGGCCCCATGGCCTATCAGTCCTGCCCGAGAAGCTAGCCTGGGAATTCATAGGAGGATTTCAAAACAATCCTCACAGACAGAAAACAACTGCCAGGTGCTGTTTGTCTGTCCTCTTGTTTTCCTTGCAGGAGAAAGTCAGGGGGGGTGGTGAGCCCCGCTGACCAATGATGGTGATGTAGCACTTTACTAAGCAATAAGAGTTTCCTTTCTGTACTTTCCACGTATCTGTCTATTAGACAAGCCTGGAGTAATAAAGTAGAGAAGATTCTCCTGTTGTGACTCCCTTGAGAGTCCGTGTCGTTCTTTCCCACCGTTCCCAATCAGAACGACAGAGGAGATTTTTAAGAATTGTGTTTTTCTCTCCTGGTTGAGGAATGTGTTCTTCACGGGCTGAATCTTCATATCACTTTGTTTTTGTAGAAGAGCAGTTTCAGCAGCAGATGATTCTCCTTGCCCTCCTTTTCATTTTTCTTGTCTGTATTATTGCCTGGCAGGTTAACCTTTTCAAATTGCGTGCTGCAAAACGTTGCTACTAAGGATAGTTGGTGTCCAAACAGGTTCTTTTCTCGCTTGGATTTCAACTATTGCAGGATGAAAGGTTTCTAATGAAGCTACAGAATTGCATATCACTGGGACCTTGACTTCTTCCCTGCTTGGATCTAGATAAAGAGATTCTTGCCAATTGAACTGCTGACATATTATGTAGAGATCAGGAGTGGCCACCACAAGTGGTACTGAATTCTTGGAAATGTGGTGATTTTTGTTAGAAATGATTTTAGCTTTGACAGTGCAAGCTTATCATATCCATCTGCATTTGTGTTCTATTAATCATGGGGTTTTGTATTAAGCATGGGCTTCAGTTTGCTGTCTTTTTGTCACTTCTTCAAATACCAGTTTTCTACACCTGCTGGCTTGTTCCTTCTGACTTCAAATGGTATCTCTTGGGCACATAACTTCATCTTATTGTGAACAGCGCAAAGAACATGTTTTGGTCTGTCTTGATTTGATGGAGTGATTGCTGTGGAAGGACTGGGAGGTTTTGTGGTTTAAGGTGAAAGAAGTTCAGCAGCCTTGGCAAGTAAGTGTGCCAGTTTACAAGGTGAATCTACAGAAACCCCCGTGCTTCAGCTGCAATGTACAATCTCTGAGGCTGCTGCTTTTTTTTTTCGGGGTGCCTTTGTTCTGTTGGTTTGGGAACCCATATTCTACACAGCATCATTTGTCAGAACTCCATTTCACTTGTACAGTCCCTCTGTTTTCCCACTTCTGAATGATGGTTTTCTCTGTGCCTTTAACATGGGGAATTCTGGGTGATAAAAATAATACATATTCCATAATGTTTTACGTTTCCTTTTGGAGTTTTTTCTAGTTTTCAAATAATTACCTTTTGTTTCTAGCTGGGGGCAAAATGCATTTGCAGTTTCAGTGGTTTTTTTCCCAATTTCTAATCTTACTTGGGCACTAGATAAGGGAGAAAAATGCCCTAGTTTCATGGAAAAGATTCTGTGTTATTCCATGCCTTGAAATGAATTAAAATACGGTTCTATTGCTCTCTGTTTCATTTCTTCTCTTCATTTGGTAGAGTTTAGAAATCTCTTGCCATGAACTAGGTAGTGCAGAGTGCCTGCCTTGCTGTGTTGAACTCCTGGGTGAGCATGCCAGGCTTAGTTTAGAGATTTGCTTTTAAACATCCCTTATTCCTTGTGAAATCTATCATTTGGTTTGTTTGTAGTTGTGTTAGAAGATAAAGAGGAGGGGGTGCACCCTGGAAAATTTGTCATCTGAACTGAATTTGTACCCTTTAGGCCATCAGTGACTGCTCCTTAGGTTTCTCAAGGCATGAAGGACACTGGGAGTTCCTCCCAGACTCTTCTTTTGGGACAGCAGTCCTTTCTCTTTGGCTCCATGAGATGCTCTGCACAGGAGTGCTTGAGCTCTGAAGGGCAGGGGCATTCCATGAGGGTGAATAATAAAGAACTCCTGTAGCCTGAACTGTTTCCAACTTAACCCAGCAGAAGGAATTGTTTCCCAATTCTGAGTCTAATGGTGCTGCTGACAAATTGTGCAGTTTCAGAGCAGCAGTGCAAGATGTGCAAGGGGCTTGTGTGGAGGGAGAGCAGCAGCTTGTAACACTGGACCTTTGTCCCGTGGGCAGCTGTGCGGTTTTAAGCGGGAATGTTCCGGAGGGGTGTGGAATTGAAGAAATGTTTGGAAGATTTGTAGGTTTGTTGCTGTAGGTGTGAAGGGTGGGGACAAGTCTTGTCCAGTGACGGAGCAATGATTAGGTAAGGTACTGGGAGAGCATCTGAGGATGGTGTTGCTGTTGCATGTGATTTTTCTGGAGGCCATCTGATGCACACAAGATTTGTTATGACTACCAGGATTGCAACTAAACAGAATGCAGTCATTTTTCTTGTAATTTAGTGCAGCATCTTTTGATCCGTGATGAGCTGAAGGCTCAGTGCACAAGGCTGAAAGGAAATGGCACGCTCTCAAGAGATTTTGGTCTTTGCGGCTTCATGAAGGTGGATAGGACATAATTCCTTCGCTCATTGGAGCTGCAGAGTTTAGTTTGATCTCCTCTGTTTCTAAGCAGTGCTAAAAGGTGTTCCTTCCCTCAATTTTGATGGCAGCAGAGAGTCAGCTAATGAATGTGGATCTAGGTAAGGTTTGTGGAACAAAATCAAACACAATTGTCTGAAAAGCTGTTAGACATGCCTACAGTCAGTGTCAACAGAGAAGGAAGAGGTTAAAATTCCATCTTAATTTTAGAGCTCTTCCTCTCTTCTGCCTGCTTTTCCCATAGTGCATATGGAACCAGCATAGTTCATTTGATCCCTACCCCTGAGTGCAGCAGCTCACCTGCTTTCTGCTGCCCGCCTTTGCTTTCTTGTCAGATGGAAACACTGAAATAGAAAAGGTGATGTGACTTAATTGACTTCATTCAAATGCCTTGGCAATTGAATTTCTGTCTCTTGGCTGGATACTCAGCATCTCTAAGTGCAGAATCCTCCCTGGCACCGTATATCCTCGCCTTCTCCCTGCCACCACCACTCAAATATTTTCCTTTCATTGTAAAGTGAGTGAGATTTTACTCAGGTGAAATTCTGCAGTGTTAGGGAATGAAGGCTTTTTCCTTCCTCATTTTTTTATAATGAATTTCTTTTTTATTCTATTCACACCTTCTGAGTGAGCCTTTCATAAGGGCTTCTGTATTTCACAGCGGCTACACCTATTTGGGTCTGAAGACTTTGATACAATTGTAATCACTTGGAAATGGAACCTGTTTGATTTGTATGGAAGGCAGCCATTCTCCCTGTTCCAAACTTCCTAAAATTGTTTATCCACGTTGAAAAAAAAAATACCTCTTGGAGATAGTCGAGACAGTGCATGATGGTGATTCCAGGGATGGAGAAGAAGGACCATCACCTTCCTCACACCGTCAAACTTGAGACTAATAGTCAGGTCTGCAGTTCTAATTTTAATCCACAGTAATCTACAGACAATCCTTTATTATTTAAAAAGCTGATACCGTCAAGTTGGAAGCAAGCTGAAGTTGGAAGAGTTAGGTTTCTTCAAAGCTCTTGTTTCCAGCAGGATTGGAGAGCCTTTACCTTTTGTAACAGGAAGGTTTTAAATTTGTAATGCTGACCTTGCAACTGGAACTTGGTGGCTCCATTGTTGCACTTGCAGCAGCCAGATGACCTCAAAGGAGAAGTGCGTTGTTCTGACTTCTGTGGAAGCAGTGGCTGCAAATACCATCAGGAAGTGCTGGACTGGCAGGACATTGGATGGATGCTCTTAGGCCACAGAGCTGGAAATATCAGCTGTAGCCACATGGTAAGTCCATTTATGTAATTCCAAATCTGTTCCTCACACGATCTGTGCTCCTCTATTCTCTATCAGCTTGGTGAGGAGGTAGATGAGACTGTTGGGGGAAAGAAACCACTTATATTTAAAGCAGAGTAACTGTCCTATTAGAAATGCTGAAGATAAACCTGTGAGGCTACCAAAGAAATCTTTCTTTGTCTTCCAGTTAATAACTTCAAATGGATAACAAATCTATGCTGTATAATCTGCTTTGGATGGATTTCCTTTGGAACATGTGCTTCTTCCTGAATTACAGAACTGCAATATTTTCACTGCTTCCCAGCTCTGCCATCCCAGCATCTCCCCTGCTTCCCAGCCCTCTGCCATCAGCATCTCCCCTGCTTCACAGCTTCCCAGCCAGGTCAGTGCACTGGGGGCCGGGGTGGGCAGTGGGTTATGGGGTTTTGGGATGCGCAGGGATCCCAAAGGAGCCCCTGTGGAATGGGCCCGACATCCCAGCGTGCTCCCGGTGCCCCGGCAGGGCGGTTTGCCTGGAGAAGCTGTCAGGCAGGATTTGCTGGGTTTTTCACAGCTCTGATTTCTCCATCCCCCGGAGTGCCCTTGCTAAGAGGAAGCATTGATTGCTGCCAGGCAGCACACACACGTGGGAATGTGATTCATTCCGGCCCAGGCCTCAGAATAACTTCTGTGAGCTGTTATCCCTGCTAAAATGAGCCTTTTCACAGTTCTCTATTTCCACCTAGCGCACACACACACACACACAGTAAAATTACAGAGGGAAATAAACTTCCCTTGGCTTGGGAAGAAATTTTGTGTTGTTGTAGGGAGCTCTTTCTGAAGGAATAACAGGTGCCTTTCTACTACAATAATTTATATGGAAACCCAGCACCGTGTTTATTTGGTGTCAGTCTAGGGTGAACAGAAACCAGCACAGGCAGCTGGAAACAAAGGTCCTCTCGTCCCATTCCACAATATTGGTGTTAAAAATCTCTGTTCAAGGCCAGATTCCACCACAGGAATCTGGCTAAGAAAATAAGAGCTTATTCAATAAGAAAATGCCGCACTCAGAATGTTTCTTTGCATTAGGATTTTCCCAAGTATCTCGTTTAGCTTTTGTTAATAGGTTAAAGGTAAAAGGGTTTTGGTAACCCTTTTTAAGTGTACCTATTTCCTCTGTTAAATGGGAGAACAGGAGTGCAAAGCCCTATGGACGGGGGCTGCTGGAGAGATCCTATAAACCTGATTATGTCCTAGAGACCTGAGTCATCATTTCATCCCATTGCAAAGTCTCTTATTCTTTCAGTTCAGTTAAACCTGCAAAGAATTCAACCCTTAGAGCTTTAATATTTTTAAAGAGACATTCATGTCCAGAAGGTGTCTCAAGGTGTTTGTTCCATCAGGCTGGGTTTGATATCCCTATTAAAAATATATATGGCTCAATTGATGAGAAAATCTTCTTCAGAGAGAAGGATTTTTCTTCAGCTTAAAATCTGAACTATAAAATTGAGTACAATAAAGTGAAGAGTTGAGTCATGAAGCAAGGGATAGAAAAGAAAAATGACCATGCACATCTTGTGCTGAAACTGCTTGGATTTATTAGGAAAGGTCCAGCAAAATCCTCTGTTAGGAAGCCAATTAGAATTATTTATTCTGTTGAGGGGGTTTGTGCCAGATCTGAAGAAATCACTTGAAGAAGGAAACTTATTTGAAAGCTGCAAACATAAATGTTCTTTTTTTGACCGAGTGATGGAGATTCTTCAAGTCTCCTCAGAATCCCACACAATTCCATAAAAAACACACAAAATTCCAGAGAAGTCCCACAAAACTCCCTAAATCATTTCAAAACCCTACCAATTCACAGGAATGTCCCACAAAATCTCCACCAATTCCCAGAACATCCCACAAAAATCCCACAAAAATCCCTAAATCTTCTGAAAACTCGACCAAATTCCAGAAACGCCCCATAAAATCAGCACAGTTTCCCACAAAATTCAAGAAAAAACACCACAAAATTCCCTAAATCTTTTCAAAATACCACAAAATTCTTGAAAAGCCCCACCAAATTCCCGAAACATCCCACAAAATGTCCTCAATATCCAACAAAATCCCAGAAAAGTCCCACAAAATTCCCTAAATCTTCTGAAAACTCTACCAAATTCCAGAAAAATCCCACAGAATCTCCACAAATTCCCACAGAATACGTGAAAAATCCCTGATAATTCGTCAGTTCTCTACAGAATCTCACCAAATTCCAGAAAAGTCCCTCAAAGTTCCACAAGCATCCCACAAAATCTCCCTAATATCCAACAAAATTCCAGGAAAAATCTCACACAATTCCCTAAATCTTCTGAAAACTTGACGAAATTCCAGCAACGCCCAATAAAATCAGCACAGTTTCCCACAAAATTCAAGAAAAAACACCACAAAATTCCCTAAATCTTCTCAAAACACGACCAAATTCTAGAAAATTATCCTACCAAATATCGACAAATTCCCACAAAATACATGAGAAATCCCTCAAGATCCCTAAATCGCCTCAATATCCCACAAAATTCCACAAAAATCACACAAAACCTCCACAAGGTTCCACAAAATCTAAGAAAAATTCCTCAAAATTCTCCAAGTCTCCTCAGAATCCCACACAATTCCAGAAAAACACACAAAATTCCAGAGAAGTCCCACAAAACTCCCTATATCATTTCAAAACCCTACCAATTCACAGGAATGTCCCACAAAATCTCCACCAATTCCCAGAACATCCCAAAAAATCTCACAAAAATCCCTAAATCTTCTGAAAACTCGACCAAATTCCAGAAACGCCCCATAAAATCAGCACAGTTTCCCACAAAATTCAAGAAAAAACACCACAAAATTCCCTAAACCTTTTCAAAATACCACAAAATTCTTGAAAAGCCCCACCAAATTCCAGAAACATCCCACAAAATGTCCTCAATACCCAACAAAATCCCAGAAAAGTCCCACAAAATTCCCTAAATCTTCTCAAAACTCTACCAAATTCCAAAAAAATCCCACAGAATCTCCACAAATTCCCACAGAATACATGAAAAATCCCTGATAATTCGTCAGTTCTCTACAGAATCTCACCAAATTCCAGAAAAGTCCCTCAAAGTTCCACAAGCATCCCACAAAATCTCCTCAATATCCAACAAAATTCCAGGAAAAATCCCACAAAATTCTCTAAATCTTCTCAAAACATGGCCAAAATCCACAAAAATCCCACCGAATCTCCACAAATTCCCACAGAATACATGAAAATACCCCTGATAATTCGTCAGTTCTCTACAGAATCTCACCAAATTCCAGAAAAGTCCCTCAAAGTTCCACAAACATCCCACAAAATCTCCTCAATATCCAACAAAATCCCAGAAAAATCACACAAAATTCCCTAAATCTTCTCAAAACACGACTAAATTCTAGAAAAATGTCCCACCAAATCTCCACAAAATCCCACAGAATACATGAAAAATCCCTCAAGATCCCTAAATCGCCTCAATATCCCACAAAATCCCACAAAAATCACACAAAACCTCCACAAGTTTCCACAAAATCTAAGAAAAATTCCTCAAAAGTCTTCAAGTCTCCTCAAAACCACACAAAGTCCTTGAAAAGGCCCACCAAATTCCAGTAAAATCCCACAGATTCTCCACAAATTCCCACAAAATCTAAAACAAATTCCTCAAAATTCTTCAAGTCTCCTCAAAACCACACAATTCCAGAAAAACCCCACAAAATTCCAGAGAAGTCCCACAAAACTCCCTCAATCATTTCAAAACCCTACCAATTCACAGGAATGTCCCACAAAATCTCCACCAATTCCCAGAACATCCCTCAAAAATCTCACAAAAATCCCTAAATCTTCTGAAAACTCGACCAAATTCCAGAAACGCCCCATAAAATCAGCACAGTTTCTCACAACATTCTAGAAAAAACACCACAAAATTCCCTAAATCTTTTCAAAATACCACAAAATTCGTGAAAAGCTCCACCAAATTCCAGAAACATCCCACAAAATGTCCTCAATACCCAACAAAATCCCAGAAAAGTCCCACAAAATTCCCTAAATCTTCTCAAAACTCTACCAAATTCCAGAAAAATCCCACAGAATCTCCACAAATTCCCACAGAATACATGACAAATCCCTGATAATTCGTCAGTTCTCTACAGAATCTCACCAAATTCCTAAAAAGTCCCTCAAAGTTCCAAAAACATCCCACAAAATCTCCCAAGTATCCAACAAAATTCCAGGAAAAATCACACAAAATTCCCTAAATCTTCTTAAAACACAGCCAAAATCCACAAAAATCCCACAGAATCTCCACAAATTCCCACAAAATACATGAGAAATCCCTCAAGATCCCTAAATCGCCTCAATATCCCACAAAATCACACAAAAATCACACAAAACCTCCACAAGTTTCCACAAAATCTAAGAAAAATTCCTCAAAATTCTTCAAGTCTCCTCAGAATCCCACACAATTCCAGAAAAAACACACAAAATTCCAGAGAAGTCCCACAAAACTCCCTCAATCATTTCAAAACCCTACCAATTCACAGGAATGTCCCACAAAATCTCCACCAATTCCCAGAACATCCCACAGAAATCCCACAAAAATCCCTAAATCTTCTGAAAACTCGACCAAATTCCAGAAACGCCCCATAAAATCAGCACAGTTTCCCACAAAATTCAAGAAAAAACACCACAAAATTCCCTAAATCTTTTCAAAATACCACAAAATTCTTGAAAAGCCCCACCAAATTCCCGAAACATCCCACAAAATGTCCTCAATACCCAACAAAATCCCAGAAAAATCACACAAAATTCCAAAATCTTCTCAAAACACGGCCAAAATCCACAAAAATCCCACCGAATCTCCACAAATTCCCACAGAATACATGAAAAATCCCTGATAATTCGTCAGTTCGCTACAGAATCTCACCAAATTCCAGAAAAGTCCCCCAAAGTTCCACAAACTTCCCACAAAATCTCCCTAATATCCAACAAAATTCCAGGAAAAATCCCACCAAATTCCCTAAATCTTCTCAAAACACGACCAAATTCTAGAAAAATATCCCACCAAATCTCCACAAAATCCCACAAAATACATGAAAAATCCCTCAAGATCCCGAAATCGCCTCAATATCCCACAAAATTCCACAAAAATCACACAAAACCTCCACAAGGTTCCACAAAATCTATGAAAAATTCCTCAAAATTCTCCAAGTCTCCTCAGAATCCCACACAATTCCAGAAAAAACACACAAAATTCCAGAGAAGTCCCACAAAACTCCCTAAATCATTTCAAAACCCTACCAATTCACAGGAATGTCCCACAAAATCTCCACCAATTCCCAGAACATCCCAAAAAATCTCACAAAAATCCCTAAATCTTCTGAAAACTCGACCAAATTCCAGAAACGCCCCATAAAATCAGCACAGTTTCCCACAAAATTCAAGAAAAAACACCACAAAATTCCCTAAACCTTTTCAAAATACCACAAAATTCTTGAAAAGCCCCACCAAATTCCAGAAACATCCCACAAAATGTCCTCAATACCCAACAAAATCCCAGAAAAGTCACACAAAATTCCCTAAATCTTCTCAAAACTCTACCAAATTCCAAAAAAATCCCACAGAATCTCCACAAATTCCCACAGAATACATGAAAAATCCCTGATAATTCGTCAGTTCTCTACAGAATCTCACCAAATTCCTAAAAAGTCCCTCAAAGTTCCACAAACATCCCACAAAATCTCCCCGGTATCCAATAAAATTCCAGGAAAAATCCCACAAAATTCCCTAAATCTTCTCAAAACATGGCCAAAATCCACAAAAATCCCACCGAATCTCCACAAATTCCCACAGAATACATGAAAATACCCCTGATAATTCGTCAGTTCTCTACAGAATCTCACCAAATTCCAGAAAAGTCCCTCAAAGTTCCACAAACATCCCACAAAATCTCCTCAATATCCAACAAAATCCCAGAAAAATCACACAAAATTCCCTAAATCTTCTCAAAACACGACCAAATTCTAGAAAAATATCCCACCAAATCTCCACAAATTCCCACAAAATACATGAAAAATCCCTCAAGATCCCGAAATCGCCTCAATATCCCACAAAATTCCACAAAAATCCCACAGAACCTCCACAAGTTTCCACAAAATCTAAGAAAAATTCCTCAAAATTCTTCAAGTCTCCTCAAAACCACACAAAGTCCTTGAAAAGGCCCACCAAATTCCAGTAAAATCCCACAGACTCTCCACAAATTCCCACAAAATCTAAAACAAATTCCTCAAAATTCTTCAAGTCTCCTCAGAATCCCACACAATTCCATAAAAAACACACAAAATTCCAGAGAAGTCCCACAAAACTCCCTAAATCATTTCAAAACCCTACCAATTCACAGGAATGTCCCACAAAATCTCCACCAATTCCCAGAACATCCCACAAAAATCCCACAAAAATCCCTAAATCTTCTGAAAACTCGACCAAATTCCAGAAACGCCCCATAAAATCAGCACAGTTTCCCACAAAATTCAAGAAAAAACACCACAAAATTCCCTAAATCTTCTCAAAACACAACCAAATTCTAGAAAATATCCCACCAAATCTCCACAAATTCCCACAAAATACATGAGAAATCCCTCAAGATCCCTAAATCGCCTCAATATCCCACAAAATCACACAAAAATCACACAAAACCTCCACAAGTTTCCACAAAATCTAAGAAAAATTCCTCAAAATTCTTCAAGTCTCCTCAGAATCCCACACAATTCCAGAAAAAACACACAAAATTCCAGAGAAGTCCCACAAAACTCCCTCAATCATTTCAAAACCCTACCAATTCACAGGAATGTCCCACAAAATCTCCACCAATTCCCAGAACATCCCACAGAAATCCCACAAAAATCCCTAAATCTTCTGAAAACTCGACCAAATTCCAGAAACGCCCCATAAAATCAGCACAGTTTCCCACAAAATTCAAGAAAAAACACCACAAAATTCCCTAAATCTTTTCAAAATACCACAAAATTCTTGAAAAGCCCCACCAAATTCCCGAAACATCCCACAAAATGTCCTCAATACCCAACAAAATCCCAGAAAAATCACACAAAATTCTCTAAATCTTCTCAAAACACCGCCAAAATCCAGAAAAATCCCACAGAATCTCCACAAATTCCCACAGAATACATGAAAAATCCCTGATAATTTGTCAGTTCTCTACAGAATCTCACCAAATTCCAGAAAAGTCCCTCAAAGTTCCACAAACATCCCACAAAATCTCCTCAATATCCCACAAAATTCAAGAAAAATCACACAAAATTCCCTAAATCTTCTCAAAACACAACCAAATTCTAGAAAAATATCCCACCAAATCTCCACAAATTCCCACAAAATACATGAAAAATCCCTCAAGATCCCTAAATCGCCTCAATATCCCACAAAATTCCACAAAAATCCCACAAAACCTCCACAAGTTTCCACAAAATCTAAGAAAAATTCCTCAAAAGTCTTCAAGTCTCCTCAAAACCACACAAAGTCCTTGAAAAGGCCCACCAAATTCCAGTAAAATCCCACAGATTCTCCACAAATTCCCACAAAATCTAAAACAAATTCCTCAAAATTCTTCAAGTCTCCTCAGAATCCCACACAATTCCAGAAAAAACACACAAAATTCCAGAGAAGTCCCACAAAACTCCCTCAATCATTTCAAAACCCTACCAATTCACAGGAATGTCCCACAAAATCTCCACCAATTCCCAGAACATCCCACAAAAATCTCACAAAAATCCCTAAATCTTCTGAAAACTCGACCAAATTCCAGAAACGCCCCATAAAATCAGCACAGTTTCCCACAAAATTCAAGAAAAAACACCACAAAATTCCCTAAATCTTTTCAAAATACCACAAAATTCTTGAAAAGCCCCACCAAATTCCCGAAACATCCCACAAAATTTCCTCAATACCCAACAAAATCCCAGAAAAGTCACACAAAATTCCCTAAATCTCAAAACACGGCCAAAATCCAGAAAAATCCCACCGAATCTCCACAAATTCCCACAGAATATATGAAAAATCCCTGATAATTTGTCAGTTCTCTACAGAATCTCACCAAATTCCAGAAAAGTCCCTCAAAGTTCCACAAAACACCCACAAAATCTCCCCAGTATCCAACAAAATTCCAGAAAAAATCCCACAAAATTCCCTATATCTTCTCAAAACACGACCAAATTCTAGAAAAATATCCCACCAAATCGCCACAAATTCCCACAAAATACATGAGAAATCCCTCAAGATCCCTAAATCTCCTCAATATCCCACAAAATCACACAAAAATCACCCAAAACCTCCACAAGTTTCCACAAAATCTAAGAAATATTCCTCAAAATTCTTCAAGTCTCCTCAGAATCCCACACAATTCCATAAAAAACACACAAAATTCCAGAGAAGTCCCACAAAACTCCCTAAATCATTTCAAAACCCTACCAATTCACAGGAATGTCCCACAAAATCTCCACCAATTCCCAGAACATCCCAAAAAATCTCACAAAAATCCCTAAATCTTCTGAAAACTCGACCAAATTCCAGAAACGCCCCATAAAATCAGCACAGTTTCCCACAAAATTCAAGAAAAAACACCACAAAATTCCCTAAATCTTTTCAAAATACCACAAAATTCTTGAAAAGCCCCACCAAATTCCCGAAACATCCCACAAAATGTCCTCAATACCCAACAAAATCCCAGAAAAGTCCCACAAAATTCCCTAAATCTTCTCAAAACTCTACCAAATTCCAAAAAAATCCCACAGAATCTCCACAAATTCCCACAGAATACATGAAAAATCCCTGATAATTCGTCAGTTCTCTACAGAATCTCACCAAATTCCTAAAAAGTCCCTCAAAGTTCCACAAACATCCCACAAAATCTCCCCGGTATCCAATAAAATTCCAGGAAAAATCCCACAAAATTCCCTAAGTCTTCTCAAATCATGGCCAAAATCCACAAAAATCCCAACGAATCTCCACAAATTCCCACAGAATACATGAAAAATCCCTGATAATTCGTCAGTTCTCTACAGAATCTCACCAAATTCCAGAAAAGTCCCTCAAAGTTCCACAAACATCCCACAAAATCTCCTCAATATCCAACAAAATCCCAGAAAAATCACACAAAATTCCCTAAATCTTCTCAAAACACGACCAAATTCTAGAAAAATGTCCCACCAAATCTCCACAAATTCCCACAAAATACATGAAAAATCCCTCAAGATCCCTAAATCGCCTCAATATCCCACAAAATCCCACAAAAATCACACAAAACCTCCACAAGTTTCCACAAAATCTAAGAAAATTCCTCAAAAGTCTTCAAGTCTCCTCAAAACCACACAAAGTCCTTGAAAAGGCCCACCAAATTCCAGTAAAATCCCACAGATTCTCCACAAATTCCCACAAAATCTAAAACAAATTCCTCAAAATTCTTCAAGTCTCCTCAAAACCACACAATTCCAGAAAAACCCCACAAAATTCCAGAGAAGTCCCACAAAACTCCCTCAATCATTTCAAAACCCTACCAATTCACAGGAATGTCCCACAAAATCTCCACCAATTCCCAGAACATCCCACAAAAATCTCACAAAAATCCCTAAATCTTCTGAAAACTCGACCAAATTCCAGAAACGCCCCATAAAATCAGCACAGTTTCCCACAACATTCAAGAAAAAACACCACAAAATTCCCTAAATCTTTTCAAAATACCACAAAATTCTTGAAAAGCCCCACCAAATTCCAGAAACATCCCACAAAATGTCCTCAATACCCAACAAAATCCCAGAAAAGTCCCACAAAATTCCCTAAATCTTCTCAAAACTCTACCAAATTCCAGAAAAATCCCACAGAATCTCCACAAATTCCCACAGAATACATGACAAATCCCTGATAATTCGTCAGTTCTCTACAGAATCTCACCAAATTCCTAAAAAGTCCCTCAAAGTTCCAAAAACATCCCACAAAATCTCCCCAGTATCCAACAAAATTCCAGGAAAAATCACACAAAATTCCCTAAATCTTCTTAAAACACAGCCAAAATCCACAAAAATCCCACAGAATCTCCACAAATTCCCACAAAATACATGAGAAATCCCTCAAGATCCCTAAATCGCCTCAATATCCCACAAAATCACACAAAAATCCCACAAAACCTCCACAAGTTTCCACAAAATCTAAGAAAAATTCCTCAAAATTCTTCAAGTCTCCTCAGAATCCCACACAATTCCAGAAAAAACACACAAAATTCCAGAGAAGTCCCACAAAACTCCCTCAATCATTTCAAAACCCTACCAATTCACAGGAATGTCCCACAAAATCTCCACCAATTCCCAGAACAACCTACAAAAATCCCACAAAAATCCCTAAATCTTCTGAAAACTCGACCAAATTCCAGAAACGCCCCATAAAATCAGCACAGTTTCCCACAAAATTCAAGAAAAAACACCACAAAATTCCCTAAATCTTTTCAAAATACCACAAAATTCTTAAAAAGCCCCACCAAATTCCCGAAACATCCCACAAAATGTCCTCAATACCCAACAAAATCCCAGAAAAATCACACAAAATTCCCTAAATCTTCTCAAAACACGGCCAAAATCCACAAAAATCCCACCGAATCTCCACAAATTCCCACAGAATACATGAAAAATCCCTGATAATTCGTCAGTTCTCTACAGAATCTCACCAAATTCCAGAAAAGTCCCCCAAAGTTCCACAAACTTCCCACAAAAACTCCCTAATATCCAACAAAATTCCAGGAAAAATCCCACCAAATTCCCTAAATCTTCTCAAAACACGACCAAATTCTAGAAAAATATCCCACCAAATCTCCACAAATTCCCACAAAATACATGAAAAATCCCTCAAGATCCCGAAATCGCCTCAATATCCCACAAAATTCCACAAAAATCACACAAAACCTCCACAAGGTTCCACAAAATCTAAGAAAAATTCCTCAAAATTCTCCAAGTCTCCTCAGAATCCCACACAATTCCAGAAAAAACACACAAAATTCCAGAGAAGTCCCACAAAACTCCCTATATCATTTCAAACCCCTACCAATTCACAGGAATGTCCCACAAAATCTCCACCAATTCCCAGAACATCCCAAAAAATCTCACAAAAATCCCTAAATCTTCTGAAAACTCGACCAAATTCCAGAAACGCCCCATAAAATCAGCACAGTTTCCCACAAAATTCAAGAAAAAACACCACAAAATTCCCTAAATCTTCTCAAAACACAACCAAATTCTAGAAAAATATCCCACCAAATCTCCACAAATTCCCACAAAATACATGAGAAATCCCTCAAGATCCCTAAATCGCCTCAATATCCCACAAAATCACACAAAAATCACACAAAACCTCCACAAGTTTCCACAAAATCTAAGAAAAATTCCTCAAAATTCTTCAAGTCTCCTCAGAATCCCACACAATTCCAGAAAAAACACACAAAATTCCAGAGAAGTCCCACAAAACTCCTTCAATCATTTCAAAACCCTACCAATTCACAGGAATGTCCCACAAAATCTCCACCAATTCCCAGAACATCCCACAGAAATCCCACAAAAATCCCTAAATCTTCTGAAAACTCGACCAAATTCCAGAAACGCCCCATAAAATCAGCACAGTTTCCCACAAAATTCAAGAAAAAACACCACAAAATTCCCTAAACCTTTTCAAAATACCACAAAATTCTTGAAAAGCCCCACCAAATTCCAGAAACATCCCACAAAATGTCCTCAATACCCAACAAAATCCCAGAAAAGTCACACAAAATTCCCTAAATCTTCTCAAAACTCTACCAAATTCCAAAAAAATCCCACAGAATCTCCACAAATTCCCACAGAATACATGAAAAATCCCTGATAATTCGTCAGTTCTCTACAGAATCTCACCAAATTCCTAAAAAGTCCCTCAAAGTTCCACAAACATCCCACAAAATCTCCCCGGTATCCAATAAAATTCCAGGAAAAATCCCACAAAATTCCCTAAATCTTCTCAAAACATGGCCAAAATCCACAAAAATCCCACCGAATCTCCACAAATTCCCACAGAATACATGAAAATACCCCTGATAATTCGTCAGTTCTCTACAGAATCTCACCAAATTCCTAAAAAGTCCCTCAAAGTTCCAAAAACATCCCACAAAATCTCCCCAGTATCCAACAAAATTCCAGGAAAAATCACACAAAATTCCCTAAATCTTCTTAAAACACAGCCAAAATCCACAAAAATCCCACAGAATCTCCACAAATTCCCACAAAATACATGAGAAATCCCTCAAGATCCCTAAATCGCCTCAATATCCCACAAAATCACACAAAAATCCCACAAAACCTCCACAAGTTTCCACAAAATCTAAGAAAAATTCCTCAAAATTCTTCAAGTCTCCTCAGAATCCCACACAATTCCAGAAAAAACACACAAAATTCCAGAGAAGTCCCACAAAACTCCCTCAATCATTTCAAAACCCTACCAATTCACAGGAATGTCCCACAAAATCTCCACCAATTCCCAGAACAACCTACAAAAATCCCACAAAAATCCCTAAATCTTCTGAAAACTCGACCAAATTCCAGAAACGCCCCATAAAATCAGCACAGTTTCCCACAAAATTCAAGAAAAAACACCACAAAATTCCCTAAATCTTTTCAAAATACCACAAAATTCTTGAAAAGCCCCACCAAATTCCCGAAACATCCCACAAAATGTCCTCAATATCCAACAAAATCCCAGAAAAGTCCCACAAAATTCCCTAAATCTTCTGAAAACTCTACCAAATTCCAGAAAAATCCCACAGAATCTCCACAAATTCCCACAGAATACGTGAAAAATCCCTGATAATTCGTCAGTTCTCTACAGAATCTCACCAAATTCCAGAAAAGTCCCTCAAAGTTCCACAAGCATCCCACAAAATCTCCCTAATATCCAACAAAATTCCAGGAAAAATCTCACACAATTCCCTAAATCTTCTGAAAACTTGACGAAATTCCAGCAACGCCCAATAAAATCAGCACAGTTTCCCACAAAATTCAAGAAAAAACACCACAAAATTCCCTAAATCTTCTCAAAACACGACCAAATTCTAGAAAATTATCCTACCAAATATCGACAAATTCCCACAAAATACATGAGAAATCCCTCAAGATCCCTAAATCGCCTCAATATCCCACAAAATTCCACAAAAATCACACAAAACCTCCACAAGGTTCCACAAAATCTAAGAAAAATTCCTCAAAATTCTCCAAGTCTCCTCAGAATCCCACACAATTCCAGAAAAACACACAAAATTCCAGAGAAGTCCCACAAAACTCCCTATATCATTTCAAAACCCTACCAATTCACAGGAATGTCCCACAAAATCTCCACCAATTCCCAGAACATCCCAAAAAATCTCACAAAAATCCCTAAATCTTCTGAAAACTCGACCAAATTCCAGAAACGCCCCATAAAATCAGCACAGTTTCCCACAAAATTCAAGAAAAAACACCACAAAATTCCCTAAACCTTTTCAAAATACCACAAAATTCTTGAAAAGCCCCACCAAATTCCAGAAACATCCCACAAAATGTCCTCAATACCCAACAAAATCCCAGAAAAGTCACACAAAATTCCCTAAATCTTCTCAAAACTCTACCAAATTCCAAAAAAATCCCACAGAATCTCCACAAATTCCCAGAGAATACATGAAAAATCCCTGATAATTCGTCAGTTCTCTACAGAATCTCACCAAATTCCAGAAAAGTCCCTCAAAGTTCCACAAGCATCCCACAAAATCTCCTCAATATCCAACAAAATTCCAGGAAAAATCCCACAAAATTCCCTAAATCTTCTCAAAAGATGGCCAAAATCCACAAAAATCCCACCGAATCTCCACAAATTCCCACAGAATACATGAAAATACCCCTGATAATTCGTCAGTTCTCTACAGAATCTCACCAAATTCCAGAAAAGTCCCTCAAAGTTCCACAAACATCCCACAAAATCTCCTCAATATCCAACAAAATCCCAGAAAAATCACACAAAATTCCCTAAATCTTCTCAAAACACGACTAAATTCTAGAAAAATGTCCCACCAAATCTCCACAAAATCCCACAGAATACATGAAAAATCCCTCAAGATCCCTAAATCGCCTCAATATCCCACAAAATCCCACAAAAATCACACAAAACCTCCACAAGTTTCCACAAAATCTAAGAAAAATTCCTCAAAAGTCTTCAAGTCTCCTCAAAACCACACAAAGTCCTTGAAAAGGCCCACCAAATTCCAGTAAAATCCCACAGATTCTCCACAAATTCCCACAAAATCTAAAACAAATTCCTCAAAATTCTTCAAGTCTCCTCAAAACCACACAATTCCAGAAAAACCCCACAAAATTCCAGAGAAGTCCCACAAAACTCCCTCAATCATTTCAAAACCCTACCAATTCACAGGAATGTCCCACAAAATCTCCACCAATTCCCAGAACATCCCTCAAAAATCTCACAAAAATCCCTAAATCTTCTGAAAACTCGACCAAATTCCAGAAACGCCCCATAAAATCAGCACAGTTTCTCACAACATTCTAGAAAAAACACCACAAAATTCCCTAAATCTTTTCAAAATACCACAAAATTCGTGAAAAGCTCCACCAAATTCCAGAAACATCCCACAAAATGTCCTCAATACCCAACAAAATCCCAGAAAAGTCCCACAAAATTCCCTAAATCTTCTCAAAACTCTACCAAATTCCAGAAAAATCCCACAGAATCTCCACAAATTCCCACAGAATACATGACAAATCCCTGATAATTCGTCAGTTCTCTACAGAATCTCACCAAATTCCTAAAAAGTCCCTCAAAGTTCCAAAAACATCCCACAAAATCTCCCAAGTATCCAACAAAATTCCAGGAAAAATCACACAAAATTCCCTAAATCTTCTTAAAACACAGCCAAAATCCACAAAAATCCCACAGAATCTCCACAAATTCCCACAAAATACATGAGAAATCCCTCAAGATCCCTAAATCGCCTCAATATCCCACAAAATCACACAAAAATCACACAAAACCTCCACAAGTTTCCACAAAATCTAAGAAAAATTCCTCAAAATTCTTCAAGTCTCCTCAGAATCCCACACAATTCCAGAAAAAACACACAAAATTCCAGAGAAGTCCCACAAAACTCCCTCAATCATTTCAAAACCCTACCAATTCACAGGAATGTCCCACAAAATCTCCACCAATTCCCAGAACATCCCACAGAAATCCCACAAAAATCCCTAAATCTTCTGAAAACTCGACCAAATTCCAGAAACGCCCCATAAAATCAGCACAGTTTCCCACAAAATTCAAGAAAAAACACCACAAAATTCCCTAAATCTTTTCAAAATACCACAAAATTCTTAAAAAGCCCCATCAAATTCCCGAAACATCCCACAAAATGTCCTCAATACCCAACAAAATCCCAGAAAAATCACACAAAATTCCAAAATCTTCTCAAAACACGGCCAAAATCCACAAAAATCCCACCGAATCTCCACAAATTCCCACAGAATACATGAAAAATCCCTGATAATTCGTCAGTTCTCTACAGAATCTCACCAAATTCCAGAAAAGTCCCCCAAAGTTCCACAAACTTCCCACAAAATCTCCCTAATATCCAACAAAATTCCAGGAAAAATCCCACCAAATTCCCTAAATCTTCTCAAAACACGACCAAATTCTAGAAAAATATCCCACCAAATCTCCACAAAATCCCACAAAATACATGAGAAATCCCTCAAGATCCCGAAATCGCCTCAATATCCCACAAAATTCCACAAAAATCACACAAAACCTCCACAAGGTTCCACAAAATCTATGAAAAATTCCTCAAAATTCTCCAAGTCTCCTCAGAATCCCACACAATTCCAGAAAAAACACACAAAATTCCAGAGAAGTCCCACAAAACTCCCTAAATCATTTCAAAACCCTACCAATTCACAGGAATGTCCCACAAAATCTCCACCAATTCCCAGAACATCCCAAAAAATCTCACAAAAATCCCTAAATCTTCTGAAAACTCGACCAAATTCCAGAAACGCCCCATAAAATCAGCACAGTTTCCCACAAAATTCAAGAAAAAACACCACAAAATTCCCTAAACCTTTTCAAAATACCACAAAATTCTTGAAAAGCCCCACCAAATTCCAGAAACATCCCACAAAATGTCCTCAATACCCAACAAAATCCCAGAAAAGTCACACAAAATTCCCTAAATCTTCTCAAAACTCTACCAAATTCCAAAAAAATCCCACAGAATCTCCACAAATTCCCACAGAATACATGAAAAATCCCTGATAATTCGTCAGTTCTCTACAGAATCTCACCAAATTCCTAAAAAGTCCCTCAAAGTTCCACAAACATCCCACAAAATCTCCCCGGTATCCAATAAAATTCCAGGAAAAATCCCACAAAATTCCCTAAATCTTCTCAAAACATGGCCAAAATCCACAAAAATCCCACCGAATCTCCACAAATTCCCACAGAATACATGAAAATACCCCTGATAATTCGTCAGTTCTCTACAGAATCTCACCAAATTCCAGAAAAGTCCCTCAAAGTTCCACAAACATCCCACAAAATCTCCTCAATATCCAACAAAATCCCAGAAAAATCACACAAAATTCCCTAAATCTTCTCAAAACACGACCAAATTCTAGAAAAATATCCCACCAAATCTCCACAAATTCCCACAAAATACATGAAAAATCCCTCAAGATCCCGAAATCGCCTCAATATCCCACAAAATTCCACAAAAATCCCACAGAACCTCCACAAGTTTCCACAAAATCTAAGAAAAATTCCTCAAAATTCTTCAAGTCTCCTCAAAACCACACAAAGTCCTTGAAAAGGCCCACCAAATTCCAGTAAAATCCCACAGACTCTCCACAAATTCCCACAAAATCTAAAACAAATTCCTCAAAATTCTTCAAGTCTCCTCAGAATCCCACACAATTCCATAAAAAACACACAAAATTCCAGAGAAGTCCCACAAAACTCCCTAAATCATTTCAAAACCCTACCAATTCACAGGAATGTCCCACAAAATCTCCACCAATTCCCAGAACATCCCACAAAAATCCCACAAAAATCCCTAAATCTTCTGAAAACTCGACCAAATTCCAGAAACGCCCCATAAAATCAGCACAGTTTCCCACAAAATTCAAGAAAAAACACCACAAAATTCCCTAAATCTTCTCAAAACACAACCAAATTCTAGAAAATATCCCACCAAATCTCCACAAATTCCCACAAAATACATGAGAAATCCCTCAAGATCCCTAAATCGCCTCAATATCCCACAAAATCACACAAAAATCACACAAAACCTCCACAAGTTTCCACAAAATATAAGAAAAATTCCTCAAAATTCTTCAAGTCTCCTCAGAATCCCACACAATTCCAGAAAAAACACACAAAATTCCAGAGAAGTCCCACAAAACTCCCTCAATCATTTCAAAACCCTACCAATTCACAGGAATGTCCCACAAAATCTCCACCAATTCCCAGAACATCCCACAGAAATCCCACAAAAATCCCTAAATCTTCTGAAAACTCGACCATATTCCAGAAACGCCCCATAAAATCAGCACAGTTTCCCACAAAATTCAAGAAAAAACACCACAAAATTCCCTAAATCTTTTCAAAATACCACAAAATTCTTGAAAAGCCCCACCAAATTCCCGAAACATCCCACAAAATGTCCTCAATACCCAACAAAATCCCAGAAAAATCACACAAAATTCTCTAAATCTTCTCAAAACACCGCCAAAATCCAGAAAAATCCCACAGAATCTCCACAAATTCCCACAGAATACATGAAAAATCCCTGATAATTTGTCAGTTCTCTACAGAATCTCACCAAATTCCAGAAAAGTCCCTCAAAGTTCCACAAACATCCCACAAAATCTCCTCAATATCCCACAAAATTCAAGAAAAATCACACAAAATTCCCTAAATCTTCTCAAAACACAACCAAATTCTAGAAAAATATCCCACCAAATCTCCACAAATTCCCACAAAATACATGAAAAATCCCTCAAGATCCCTAAATCGCCTCAATATCCCACAAAATTCCACAAAAATCCCACAAAACCTCCACAAGTTTCCACAAAATCTAAGAAAAATTCCTCAAAAGTCTTCAAGTCTCCTCAAAACCACACAAAGTCCTTGAAAAGGCCCACCAAATTCCAGTAAAATCCCACAGATTCTCCACAAATTCCCACAAAATCTAAAACAAATTCCTCAAAATTCTTCAAGTCTCCTCAGAATCCCACACAATTCCAGAAAAAACACACAAAATTCCAGAGAAGTCCCACAAAACTCCCTCAATCATTTCAAAACCCTACCAATTCACAGGAATGTCCCACAAAATCTCCACCAATTCCCAGAACATCCCACAAAAATCTCACAAAAATCCCTAAATCTTCTGAAAACTCGACCAAATTCCAGAAACGCCCCATAAAATCAGCACAGTTTCCCACAAAATTCAAGAAAAAACACCACAAAATTCCCTAAATCTTTTCAAAATACCACAAAATTCTTGAAAAGCCCCACCAAATTCCCGAAACATCCCACAAAATTTCCTCAATACCCAACAAAATCCCAGAAAAGTCACACAAAATTCCCTAAATCTCAAAACACGGCCAAAATCCACAAAAATCCCACCAAATCTCCACAAATTCCCACAGAATACATGAAAAATCCCTGATAATTTGTCAGTTCTCTACAGAATCTCACCAAATTCCAGAAAAGTCCCTCAAAGTTCCACAAAACACCCACAAAATCTCCCCAGTATCCAACAAAATTCCAGAAAAAATCCCACAAAATTCCCTATATCTTCTCAAAACACGACCAAATTCTAGAAAAATATCCCACCAAATCGCCACAAATTCCCACAAAATACATGAGAAATCCCTCAAGATCCCTAAATCTCCTCAATATCCCACAAAATCACACAAAAATCACCCAAAACCTCCACAAGTTTCCACAAAATCTAAGAAATATTCCTCAAAATTCTTCAAGTCTCCTCAGAATCCCACACAATTCCATAAAAAACACACAAAATTCCAGAGAAGTCCCACAAAACTCCCTAAATCATTTCAAAACCCTACCAATTCACAGGAATGTCCCACAAAATCTCCACCAATTCCCAGAACATCCCAAAAAATCTCACAAAAATCCCTAAATCTTCTGAAAACTCGACCAAATTCCAGAAACGCCCCATAAAATCAGCACAGTTTCCCACAAAATTCAAGAAAAAACACCACAAAATTCCCTAAATCTTTTCAAAATACCACAAAATTCTTGAAAAGCCCCACCAAATTCCCGAAACATCCCACAAAATGTCCTCAATACCCAACAAAATCCCAGAAAAGTCCCACAAAATTCCCTAAATCTTCTCAAAACTCTACCAAATTCCAAAAAAATCCCACAGAATCTCCACAAATTCCCACAGAATACATGAAAAATCCCTGATAATTCGTCAGTTCTCTACAGAATCTCACCAAATTCCTAAAAAGTCCCTCAAAGTTCCACAAACATCCCACAAAATCTCCCCGGTATCCAATAAAATTCCAGGAAAAATCCCACAAAATTCCCTAAGTCTTCTCAAATCATGGCCAAAATCCACAAAAATCCCACCGAATCTCCACAAATTCCCACAGAATACATGAAAAATCCCTGATAATTCGTCAGTTCTCTACAGAATCTCACCAAATTCCAGAAAAGTCCCTCAAAGTTCCACAAACATCCCACAAAATCTCCTCAATATCCAACAAAATCCCAGAAAAATCACACAAAATTCCCTAAATCTTCTCAAAACACGACCAAATTCTAGAAAAATGTCCCACCAAATCTCCACAAATTCCCACAAAATACATGAAAAATCCCTCAAGATCCCTAAATCGCCTCAATATCCCACAAAATCCCACAAAAATCACACAAAACCTCCACAAGTTTCCACAAAATCTAAGAAAATTCCTCAAAAGTCTTCAAGTCTCCTCAAAACCACACAAAGTCCTTGAAAAGGCCCACCAAATTCCAGTAAAATCCCACAGATTCTCCACAAATTCCCACAAAATCTAAAACAAATTCCTCAAAATTCTTCAAGTCTCCTCAAAACCACACAATTCCAGAAAAACCCCACAAAATTCCAGAGAAGTCCCACAAAACTCCCTCAATCATTTCAAAACCCTACCAATTCACAGGAATGTCCCACAAAATCTCCACCAATTCCCAGAACATCCCACAAAAATCTCACAAAAATCCCTAAATCTTCTGAAAACTCGACCAAATTCCAGAAACGCCCCATAAAATCAGCACAGTTTCCCACAACATTCAAGAAAAAACACCACAAAATTCCCTAAATCTTTTCAAAATACCACAAAATTCTTGAAAAGCCCCACCAAATTCCAGAAACATCCCACAAAATGTCCTCAATACCCAACAAAATCCCAGAAAAGTCCCACAAAATTCCCTAAATCTTCTCAAAACTCTACCAAATTCCAGAAAAATCCCACAGAATCTCCACAAATTCCCACAGAATACATGACAAATCCCTGATAATTCGTCAGTTCTCTACAGAATCTCACCAAATTCCTAAAAAGTCCCTCAAAGTTCCAAAAACATCCCACAAAATCTCCCCAGTATCCAACAAAATTCCAGGAAAAATCACACAAAATTCCCTAAATCTTCTTAAAACACAGCCAAAATCCACAAAAATCCCACAGAATCTCCACAAATTCCCACAAAATACATGAGAAATCCCTCAAGATCCCTAAATCGCCTCAATATCCCACAAAATCACACAAAAATCCCACAAAACCTCCACAAGTTTCCACAAAATCTAAGAAAAATTCCTCAAAATTCTTCAAGTCTCCTCAGAATCCCACACAATTCCAGAAAAAACACACAAAATTCCAGAGAAGTCCCACAAAACTCCCTCAATCATTTCAAAACCCTACCAATTCACAGGAATGTCCCACAAAATCTCCACCAATTCCCAGAACAACCTACAAAAATCCCACAAAAATCCCTAAATCTTCTGAAAACTCGACCAAATTCCAGAAACGCCCCATAAAATCAGCACAGTTTCCCACAAAATTCAAGAAAAAACACCACAAAATTCCCTAAATCTTTTCAAAATACCACAAAATTCTTAAAAAGCCCCACCAAATTCCCGAAACATCCCACAAAATGTCCTCAATACCCAACAAAATCCCAGAAAAATCACACAAAATTCCCTAAATCTTCTCAAAACACGGCCAAAATCCACAAAAATCCCACCGAATCTCCACAAATTCCCACAGAATACATGAAAAATCCCTGATAATTCGTCAGTTCTCTACAGAATCTCACCAAATTCCAGAAAAGTCCCCCAAAGTTCCACAAACTTCCCACAAAAACTCCCTAATATCCAACAAAATTCCAGGAAAAATCCCACCAAATTCCCTAAATCTTCTCAAAACACGACCAAATTCTAGAAAAATATCCCACCAAATCTCCACAAATTCCCACAAAATACATGAAAAATCCCTCAAGATCCCGAAATCGCCTCAATATCCCACAAAATTCCACAAAAATCACACAAAACCTCCACAAGGTTCCACAAAATCTAAGAAAAATTCCTCAAAATTCTCCAAGTCTCCTCAGAATCCCACACAATTCCAGAAAAACACACAAAATTCCAGAGAAGTCCCACAAAACTCCCTATATCATTTCAAACCCCTACCAATTCACAGGAATGTCCCACAAAATCTCCACCAATTCCCAGAACATCCCAAAAAATCTCACAAAAATCCCTAAATCTTCTGAAAACTCGACCAAATTCCAGAAACGCCCCATAAAATCAGCACAGTTTCCCACAAAATTCAAGAAAAAACACCACAAAATTCCCTAAATCTTCTCAAAACACAACCAAATTCTAGAAAAATATCCCACCAAATCTCCACAAATTCCCACAAAATACATGAGAAATCCCTCAAGATCCCTAAATCGCCTCAATATCCCACAAAATCACACAAAAATCACACAAAACCTCCACAAGTTTCCACAAAATATAAGAAAAATTCCTCAAAATTCTTCAAGTCTCCTCAGAATCCCACACAATTCCAGAAAAAACACACAAAATTCCAGAGAAGTCCCACAAAACTCCCTCAATCATTTCAAAACCCTACCAATTCACAGGAATGTCCCACAAAATCTCCACCAATTCCCAGAACATCCCACAGAAATCCCACAAAAATCCCTAAATCTTCTGAAAACTCGACCAAATTCCAGAAACGCCCCATAAAATCAGCACAGTTTCCCACAAAATTCAAGAAAAAACACCACAAAATTCCCTAAACCTTTTCAAAATACCACAAAATTCTTGAAAAGCCCCACCAAATTCCAGAAACATCCCACAAAATGTCCTCAATACCCAACAAAATCCCAGAAAAGTCACACAAAATTCCCTAAATCTTCTCAAAACTCTACCAAATTCCAAAAAAATCCCACAGAATCTCCACAAATTCCCACAGAATACATGAAAAATCCCTGATAATTCGTCAGTTCTCTACAGAATCTCACCAAATTCCTAAAAAGTCCCTCAAAGTTCCACAAACATCCCACAAAATCTCCCCGGTATCCAATAAAATTCCAGGAAAAGTCCCACAAAATTCCCTAAGTCTTCTCAAATCATGGCCAAAATCCACAAAAATCCCACCGAATCTCCACAAATTCCCACAGAATACATGAAAAATCCCTGATAATTCGTCAGTTCTCTACAGAATCTCACCAAATTCCAGAAAAGTCCCTCAAAGTTCCACAAACATCCCACAAAATCTCCTCAATATCCAACAAAATCCCAGAAAAATCACACAAAATTCCCTAAATCTTCTCAAAACACGACTAAATTCTAGAAAAATGTCCCACCAAATCTCCACAAAATCCCACAGAATACATGAAAAATCCCTCAAGATCCCTAAATCGCCTCAATATCCCACAAAATCCCACAAAAATCACACAAAACCTCCACAAGTTTCCACAAAATCTAAGAAAATTCCTCAAAAGTCTTCAAGTCTCCTCAAAACCACACAAAGTCCTTGAAAAGGCCCACCAAATTCCAGTAAAATCCCACAGATTCTCCACAAATTCCCACAAAATCTAAAACAAATTCCTCAAAATTCTTCAAGTCTCCTCAAAACCACACAATTCCAGAAAAACCCCACAAAATTCCAGAGAAGTCCCACAAAACTCCCTAAATCATTTCAAAACCCTACCAATTCACAGGAATGTCCCACAAAATCTCCACCAATTCCCAGAACATCCCACAAAAATCCCACAAAAATCCCTAAATCTTCTGAAAACTCGACCAAATTCCAGAAACGCCCCATAAAATCAGCACAGTTTCCCACAAAATTCAAGAAAAAACACCACAAAATTCCCTAAATCTTCTCAAAACACAACCAAATTCTAGAAAATATCCCACCAAATCTCCACAAATTCCCACAAAATACATGAGAAATCCCTCAAGATCCCTAAATCGCCTCAATATCCCACAAAATTCCACAAAAATCACACAAAACCTCCACAAGTTTCCACAAAATCTAAGAAAAATTCCTCAAAATTCTTCAAGTCTCCTCAGAATCCCACACAATTCCAGAAAAAACACACAAAATTCCAGAGAAGTCCCACAAAACTCCCTAAATGATTTCAAAACCCTACCAATTCACAGGAATGTCCCACAAAATCTCCACCAATTCCCAGAACATCCCACAGAAATCCCACAAAAATCCCTAAATCTTCTGAAAACTCGACCAAATTCCAGAAACGCCCCATAAAATCAGCACAGTTTCCCACAAAATTCAAGAAAAAACACCACAAAATTCCCTAAATCTTTTCAAAATACCACAAAATTCTTGAAAAGCCCCACCAAATTCCCGAAACATCCCACAAAATGTCCTCAATACCCAACAAAATCCCAGAAAAATCACACAAAATTCTCTAAATCTTCTCAAAACACCGCCAAAATCCAGAAAAATCCCACAGAATCTCCACAAATTCCCACAGAATACATGAAAAATCCCTGATAATTTGTCAGTTCTCTACAGAATCTCACCAAATTCCAGAAAAGTCCCTCAAAGTTCCACAAACATCCCACAAAATCTCCTCAATATCCCACAAAATTCAAGAAAAATCACACAAAATTCCCTAAATCTTCTCAAAACACAACCAAATTCTAGAAAAATATCCCACCAAATCTCCACAAATTCCCACAAAATACATGAAAAATCCCTCAAGATCCCTAAATCGCCTCAATATCCCACAAAATTCCACAAAAATCCCACAAAACCTCCACAAGTTTCCACAAAATCTAAGAAAAATTCCTCAAAAGTCTTCAAGTCTCCTCAAAACCACACAAAGTCCTTGAAAAGGCCCACCAAATTCCAGTAAAATCCCACAGATTCTCCACAAATTCCCACAAAATCTAAAACAAATTCCTCAAAATTCTTCAAGTCTCCTCAGAATCCCACACAATTCCAGAAAAAACACACAAAATTCCAGAGAAGTCCCACAAAACTCCCTCAATCATTTCAAAACCCTACCAATTCACAGGAATGTCCCACAAAATCTCCACCAATTCCCAGAACATCCCACAAAAATCTCACAAAAATCCCTAAATCTTCTGAAAACTCGACCAAATTCCAGAAACGCCCCATAAAATCAGCACAGTTTCCCACAAAATTCAAGAAAAAACACCACAAAATTCCCTAAATCTTTTCAAAATACCACAAAATTCTTGAAAAGCCCCACCAAATTCCCGAAACATCCCACAAAATTTCCTCAATACCCAACAAAATCCCAGAAAAGTCACACAAAATTCCCTAAATCTCAAAACACGGCCAAAATCCACAAAAATCCCACCAAATCTCCACAAATTCCCACAGAATACATGAAAAATCCCTGATAATTTGTCAGTTCTCTACAGAATCTCACCAAATTCCAGAAAAGTCCCTCAAAGTTCCACAAAACACCCACAAAATCTCCCCAGTATCCAACAAAATTCCAGAAAAAATCCCACAAAATTCCCTATATCTTCTCAAAACACGACCAAATTCTAGAAAAATATCCCACCAAATCGCCACAAATTCCCACAAAATACATGAGAAATCCCTCAAGATCCCTAAATCTCCTCAATATCCCACAAAATCACACAAAAATCACCCAAAACCTCCACAAGTTTCCACAAAATCTAAGAAATATTCCTCAAAATTCTTCAAGTCTCCTCAGAATCCCACACAATTCCATAAAAAACACACAAAATTCCAGAGAAGTCCCACAAAACTCCCTAAATCATTTCAAAACCCTACCAATTCACAGGAATGTCCCACAAAATCTCCACCAATTCCCAGAACATCCCAAAAAATCTCACAAAAATCCCTAAATCTTCTGAAAACTCGACCAAATTCCAGAAACGCCCCATAAAATCAGCACAGTTTCCCACAAAATTCAAGAAAAAACACCACAAAATTCCCTAAATCTTCTCAAAACACAACCAAATTCTAGAAAAATGTCCCACCAAATCTCCACAAAATCCCACAGAATACATGAAAAATCCCTCAAGATCCCTAAATCGCCTCAATATCCCACAAAATCCCACAAAAATCACACAAAACCTCCACAAGTTTCCACAAAATCTAAGAAAATTCCTCAAAAGTCTTCAAGTCTCCTCAAAACCACACAAAGTCCTTGAAAAGGCCCACCAAATTCCAGTAAAATCCCACAGATTCTCCACAAATTCCCACAAAATCTAAAACAAATTCCTCAAAATTCTTCAAGTCTCCTCAAAACCACACAATTCCAGAAAAACCCCACAAAATTCCAGAGAAGTCCCACAAAACTCCCTAAATCATTTCAAAACCCTACCAATTCACAGGAATGTCCCACAAAATCTCCACCAATTCCCAGAACATCCCACAAAAATCCCACAAAAATCCCTAAATCTTCTGAAAACTCGACCAAATTCCAGAAACGCCCCATAAAATCAGCACAGTTTCCCACAAAATTCAAGAAAAAACACCACAAAATTCCCTAAATCTTCTCAAAACACAACCAAATTCTAGAAAATATCCCACCAAATCTCCACAAATTCCCACAAAATACATGAGAAATCCCTCAAGATCCCTAAATCGCCTCAATATCCCACAAAATTCCACAAAAATCACACAAAACCTCCACAAGTTTCCACAAAATCTAAGAAAAATTCCTCAAAATTCTTCAAGTCTCCTCAGAATCCCACACAATTCCAGAAAAAACACACAAAATTCCAGAGAAGTCCCACAAAACTCCCTCAATCATTTCAAAACCCTACCAATTCACAGGAATGTCCCACAAAATCTCCACCAATTCCCAGAACATCCCACAGAAATCCCACAAAAATCCCTAAATCTTCTGAAAACTCGACCAAATTCCAGAAACGCCCCATAAAATCAGCACAGTTTCCCACAAAATTCAAGAAAAAACACCACAAAATTCCCTAAATCTTTTCAAAATACCACAAAATTCTTGAAAAGCCCCACCAAATTCCCGAAACATCCCACAAAATTTCCTCAATACCCAACAAAATCCCAGAAAAGTCACACAAAATTCCCTAAATCTCAAAACACGGCCAAAATCCACAAAAATCCCACCAAATCTCCACAAATTCCCACAGAATACATGAAAAATCCCTGATAATTTGTCAGTTCTCTACAGAATCTCACCAAATTCCAGAAAAGTCCCTCAAAGTTCCACAAAACACCCACAAAATCTCCCCAGTATCCAACAAAATTCCAGAAAAAATCCCACAAAATTCCCTATATCTTCTCAAAACACGACCAAATTCTAGAAAAATATCCCACCAAATCGCCACAAATTCCCACAAAATACATGAGAAATCCCTCAAGATCCCTAAATCTCCTCAATATCCCACAAAATCACACAAAAATCACCCAAAACCTCCACAAGTTTCCACAAAATCTAAGAAATATTCCTCAAAATTCTTCAAGTCTCCTCAGAATCCCACACAATTCCATAAAAAACACACAAAATTCCAGAGAAGTCCCACAAAACTCCCTCAATCATTTCAAAACCCTACCAATTCACAGGAATGTCCCACAAAATCTCCACCAATTCCCAGAACATCCCAAAAAATCTCACAAAAATCCCTAAATCTTCTGAAAACTCGACCAAATTCCAGAAACGCCCCATAAAATCAGCACAGTTTCCCACAAAATTCAAGAAAAAACACCACAAAATTCCCTAAATCTTTTCAAAATACCACAAAATTCTTGAAAAGCCCCACCAAATTCCCGAAACATCCCACAAAATGTCCTCAATACCCAACAAAATCCCAGAAAAGTCCCACAAAATTCCCTAAATCTTCTCAAAACTCTACCAAATTCCAAAAAAATCCCACAGAATCTCCACAAATTCCCACAGAATACATGAAAAATCCCTGATAATTCGTCAGTTCTCTACAGAATCTCACCAAATTCCTAAAAAGTCCCTCAAAGTTCCACAAACATCCCACAAAATCTCCCCGGTATCCAATAAAATTCCAGGAAAAATCCCACAAAATTCCCTAAGTCTTCTCAAATCATGGCCAAAATCCACAAAAATCCCACCGAATCTCCACAAATTCCCACAGAATACATGAAAAATCCCTGAGAATTCGTCAGTTCTCTACAGAATCTCACCAAATTCCAGAAAAGTCCCTCAAAGTTCCACAAGCATCCCACAAAATCTCCTCAATATCCAACAAAATCCCAGAAAAATCACACAAAATTCCCTAAATCTTCTCAAAACACGACTAAATTCTAGAAAAATGTCCCACCAAATCTCCACAAAATCCCACAGAATACATGAAAAATCCCTCAAGATCCCTAAATCGCCTCAATATCCCACAAAATCCCACAAAAATCACACAAAACCTCCACAAGTTTCCACAAAATCTAAGAAAATTCCTCAAAAGTCTTCAAGTCTCCTCAAAACCACACAAAGTCCTTGAAAAGGCCCACCAAATTCCAGTAAAATCCCACAGATTCTCCACAAATTCCCACAAAATCTAAAACAAATTCCTCAAAATTCTTCAAGTCTCCTCAAAACCACACAATTCCAGAAAAACCCCACAAAATTCCAGAGAAGTCCCACAAAACTCCCTAAATCATTTCAAAACCCTACCAATTCACAGGAATGTCCCACAAAATCTCCACCAATTCCCAGAACATCCCACAAAAATCTCACAAAAATCCCTAAATCTTCTGAAAACTCGACCAAATTCCAGAAACGCCCCATAAAATCAGCACAGTTTCCCACAACATTCAAGAAAAAACACCACAAAATTCCCTAAATCTTTTCAAAATACCACAAAATTCTTGAAAAGCCCCACCAAATTCCAGAAACATCCCACAAAATGTCCTCAATACCCAACAAAATCCCAGAAAAGTCCCACAAAATTCCCTAAATCTTCTCAAAACTCTACCAAATTCCAGAAAAATCCCACAGAATCTCCACAAATTCCCACAGAATACATGACAAATCCCTGATAATTCGTCAGTTCTCTACAGAATCTCACCAAATTCCTAAAAAGTCCCTCAAAGTTCCAAAAACATCCCACAAAATCTCCCCAGTATCCAACAAAATTCCAGGAAAAATCACACAAAATTCCCTAAATCTTCTTAAAACACAGCCAAAATCCACAAAAATCCCACAGAATCTCCACAAATTCCCACAAAATACATGAGAAATCCCTCAAGATCCCTAAATCGCCTCAATATCCCACAAAATCACACAAAAATCACACAAAACCTCCACAAGTTTCCACAAAATCTAAGAAAAATTCCTCAAAATTCTTCAAGTCTCCTCAGAATCCCACACAATTCCAGAAAAAACACACAAAATTCCAGAGAAGTCCCACAAAACTCCCTCAATCATTTCAAAACCCTACCAATTCACAGGAATGTCCCACAAAATCTCCACCAATTCCCAGAACAACCTACAAAAATCCCACAAAAATCCCTAAATCTTCTGAAAACTCGACCAAATTCCAGAAACGCCCCATAAAATCAGCACAGTTTCCCACAAAATTCAAGAAAAAACACCACAAAATTCCCTAAATCTTCTCAAAACACAACCAAATTCTAGAAAATATCCCACCAAATCTCCACAAATTCCCACAAAATACATGAGAAATCCCTCAAGATCCCTAAATCGCCTCAATATCCCACAAAATTCCACAAAAATCACACAAAACCTCCACAAGTTTCCACAAAATCTAAGAAAAATTCCTCAAAATTCTTCAAGTCTCCTCAGAATCCCACACAATTCCAGAAAAAACACACAAAATTCCAGAGAAGTCCCACAAAACTCCCTCAATCATTTCAAAACCCTACCAATTCACAGGAATGTCCCACAAAATCTCCACCAATTCCCAGAACATCCCACAGAAATCCCACAAAAATCCCTAAATCTTCTGAAAACTCGACCAAATTCCAGAAACGCCCCATAAAATCAGCACAGTTTCCCACAAAATTCAAGAAAAAACACCACAAAATTCCCTAAATCTTTTCAAAATACCACAAAATTCTTGAAAAGCCCCACCAAATTCCCGAAACATCCCACAAAATGTCCTCAATACCCAACAAAATCCCAGAAAAGTCCCACAAAATTCCCTAAATCTTCTCAAAACTCTACCAAATTCCAAAAAAATCCCACAGAATCTCCACAAATTCCCACAGAATACATGAAAAATCCCTGATAATTCGTCAGTTCTCTACAGAATCTCACCAAATTCCTAAAAAGTCCCTCAAAGTTCCACAAACATCCCACAAAATCTCCCCGGTATCCAATAAAATTCCAGGAAAAATCCCACAAAATTCCCTAAGTCTTCTCAAATCATGGCCAAAATCCACAAAAATCCCACCGAATCTCCACAAATTCCCACAGAATACATGAAAAATCCCTGAGAATTCGTCAGTTCTCTACAGAATCTCACCAAATTCCAGAAAAGTCCCTCAAAGTTCCACAAGCATCCCACAAAATCTCCTCAATATCCAACAAAATCCCAGAAAAATCACACAAAATTCCCTAAATCTTCTCAAAACACGACTAAATTCTAGAAAAATGTCCCACCAAATCTCCACAAAATCCCACAGAATACATGAAAAATCCCTCAAGATCCCTAAATCGCCTCAATATCCCACAAAATCCCACAAAAATCACACAAAACCTCCACAAGTTTCCACAAAATCTAAGAAAATTCCTCAAAAGTCTTCAAGTCTCCTCAAAACCACACAAAGTCCTTGAAAAGGCCCACCAAATTCCAGTAAAATCCCACAGATTCTCCACAAATTCCCACAAAATCTAAAACAAATTCCTCAAAATTCTTCAAGTCTCCTCAAAACCACACAATTCCAGAAAAACCCCACAAAATTCCAGAGAAGTCCCACAAAACTCCCTAAATCATTTCAAAACCCTACCAATTCACAGGAATGTCCCACAAAATCTCCACCAATTCCCAGAACATCCCACAAAAATCTCACAAAAATCCCTAAATCTTCTGAAAACTCGACCAAATTCCAGAAACGCCCCATAAAATCAGCACAGTTTCCCACAACATTCAAGAAAAAACACCACAAAATTCCCTAAATCTTTTCAAAATACCACAAAATTCTTGAAAAGCCCCACCAAATTCCAGAAACATCCCACAAAATGTCCTCAATACCCAACAAAATCCCAGAAAAGTCCCACAAAATTCCCTAAATCTTCTCAAAACTCTACCAAATTCCAGAAAAATCCCACAGAATCTCCACAAATTCCCACAGAATACATGACAAATCCCTGATAATTCGTCAGTTCTCTACAGAATCTCACCAAATTCCTAAAAAGTCCCTCAAAGTTCCAAAAACATCCCACAAAATCTCCCCAGTATCCAACAAAATTCCAGGAAAAATCACACAAAATTCCCTAAATCTTCTTAAAACACAGCCAAAATCCACAAAAATCCCACAGAATCTCCACAAATTCCCACAAAATACATGAGAAATCCCTCAAGATCCCTAAATCGCCTCAATATCCCACAAAATCACACAAAAATCCCACAAAACCTCCACAAGTTTCCACAAAATCTAAGAAAAATTCCTCAAAATTCTTCAAGTCTCCTCAGAATCCCACACAATTCCAGAAAAAACACACAAAATTCCAGAGAAGTCCCACAAAACTCCCTCAATCATTTCAAAACCCTACCAATTCACAGGAATGTCCCACAAAATCTCCACCAATTCCCAGAACAACCTACAAAAATCCCACAAAAATCCCTAAATCTTCTGAAAACTCGACCAAATTCCAGAAACGCCCCATAAAATCAGCACAGTTTCCCACAAAATTCAAGAAAAAACACCACAAAATTCCCTAAATCTTCTCAAAACACAACCAAATTCTAGAAAATATCCCACCAAATCTCCACAAATTCCCACAAAATACATGAGAAATCCCTCAAGATCCCTAAATCGCCTCAATATCCCACAAAATTCCACAAAAATCACACAAAACCTCCACAAGTTTCCACAAAATCTAAGAAAAATTCCTCAAAATTCTTCAAGTCTCCTCAGAATCCCACACAATTCCAGAAAAAACACACAAAATTCCAGAGAAGTCCCACAAAACTCCCTCAATCATTTCAAAACCCTACCAATTCACAGGAATGTCCCACAAAATCTCCACCAATTCCCAGAACATCCCACAGAAATCCCACAAAAATCCCTAAATCTTCTGAAAACTCGACCAAATTCCAGAAACGCCCCATAAAATCAGCACAGTTTCCCACAAAATTCAAGAAAAAACACCACAAAATTCCCTAAATCTTTTCAAAATACCACAAAATTCTTGAAAAGCCCCACCAAATTCCCGAAACATCCCACAAAATGTCCTCAATACCCAACAAAATCCCAGAAAAATCACACAAAATTCTCTAAATCTTCTCAAAACACCGCCAAAATCCAGAAAAATCCCACAGAATCTCCACAAATTCCCACAGAATACATGAAAAATCCCTGATAATTTGTCAGTTCTCTACAGAATCTCACCAAATTCCAGAAAAGTCCCTCAAAGTTCCACAAACATCCCACAAAATCTCCTCAATATCCCACAAAATTCAAGAAAAATCACACAAAATTCCCTAAATCTTCTCAAAACACAACCAAATTCTAGAAAAATATCCCACCAAATCTCCACAAATTCCCACAAAATACATGAAAAATCCCTCAAGATCCCTAAATCGCCTCAATATCCCACAAAATTCCACAAAAATCCCACAAAACCTCCACAAGTTTCCACAAAATCTAAGAAAAATTCCTCAAAAGTCTTCAAGTCTCCTCAAAACCACACAAAGTCCTTGAAAAGGCCCACCAAATTCCAGTAAAATCCCACAGATTCTCCACAAATTCCCACAAAATCTAAAACAAATTCCTCAAAATTCTTCAAGTCTCCTCAGAATCCCACACAATTCCAGAAAAAACACACAAAATTCCAGAGAAGTCCCACAAAACTCCCTCAATCATTTCAAAACCCTACCAATTCACAGGAATGTCCCACAAAATCTCCACCAATTCCCAGAACATCCCACAAAAATCTCACAAAAATCCCTAAATCTTCTGAAAACTCGACCAAATTCCAGAAACGCCCCATAAAATCAGCACAGTTTCCCACAAAATTCAAGAAAAAACACCACAAAATTCCCTAAATCTTTTCAAAATACCACAAAATTCTTGAAAAGCCCCACCAAATTCCCGAAACATCCCACAAAATTTCCTCAATACCCAACAAAATCCCAGAAAAGTCACACAAAATTCCCTAAATCTCAAAACACGGCCAAAATCCACAAAAATCCCACCAAATCTCCACAAATTCCCACAGAATACATGAAAAATCCCTGATAATTTGTCAGTTCTCTACAGAATCTCACCAAATTCCAGAAAAGTCCCTCAAAGTTCCACAAAACACCCACAAAATCTCCCCAGTATCCAACAAAATTCCAGAAAAAATCCCACAAAATTCCCTATATCTTCTCAAAACACGACCAAATTCTAGAAAAATATCCCACCAAATCTCCACAAATTCCCACAAAATACATGAGAAATCCCTCAAGATCCCTAAATCTCCTCAATATCCCACAAAATCACACAAAAATCACCCAAAACCTCCACAAGTTTCCACAAAATCTAAGAAATATTCCTCAAAATTCTTCAAGTCTCCTCAGAATCCCACACAATTCCATAAAAAACACACAAAATTCCAGAGAAGTCCCACAAAACTCCCTCAATCATTTCAAAACCCTACCAATTCACAGGAATGTCCCACAAAATCTCCACCAATTCCCAGAACATCCCAAAAAATCTCACAAAAATCCCTAAATCTTCTGAAAACTCGACCAAATTCCAGAAACGCCCCATAAAATCAGCACAGTTTCCCACAAAATTCAAGAAAAAACACCACAAAATTCCCTAAATCTTTTCAAAATACCACAAAATTCTTGAAAAGCCCCACCAAATTCCCGAAACATCCCACAAAATGTCCTCAATACCCAACAAAATCCCAGAAAAGTCCCACAAAATTCCCTAAATCTTCTCAAAACTCTACCAAATTCCAAAAAAATCCCACAGAATCTCCACAAATTCCCACAGAATACATGAAAAATCCCTGATAATTCGTCAGTTCTCTACAGAATCTCACCAAATTCCTAAAAAGTCCCTCAAAGTTCCACAAACATCCCACAAAATCTCCCCGGTATCCAATAAAATTCCAGGAAAAATCCCACAAAATTCCCTAAGTCTTCTCAAATCATGGCCAAAATCCACAAAAATCCCACCGAATCTCCACAAATTCCCACAGAATACATGAAAAATCCCTGAGAATTCGTCAGTTCTCTACAGAATCTCACCAAATTCCAGAAAAGTCCCTCAAAGTTCCACAAGCATCCCACAAAATCTCCTCAATATCCAACAAAATCCCAGAAAAATCACACAAAATTCCCTAAATCTTCTCAAAACACGACTAAATTCTAGAAAAATGTCCCACCAAATCTCCACAAAATCCCACAGAATACATGAAAAATCCCTCAAGATCCCTAAATCGCCTCAATATCCCACAAAATCCCACAAAAATCACACAAAACCTCCACAAGTTTCCACAAAATCTAAGAAAATTCCTCAAAAGTCTTCAAGTCTCCTCAAAACCACACAAAGTCCTTGAAAAGGCCCACCAAATTCCAGTAAAATCCCACAGATTCTCCACAAATTCCCACAAAATCTAAAACAAATTCCTCAAAATTCTTCAAGTCTCCTCAAAACCACACAATTCCAGAAAAACCCCACAAAATTCCAGAGAAGTCCCACAAAACTCCCTCAATCATTTCAAAACCCTACCAATTCACAGGAATGTCCCACAAAATCTCCACCAATTCCCAGAACATCCCACAAAAATCTCACAAAAATCCCTAAATCTTCTGAAAACTCGACCAAATTCCAGAAACGCCCCATAAAATCAGCACAGTTTCCCACAACATTCAAGAAAAAACACCACAAAATTCCCTAAATCTTTTCAAAATACCACAAAATTCTTGAAAAGCCCCACCAAATTCCAGAAACATCCCACAAAATGTCCTCAATACCCAACAAAATCCCAGAAAAGTCCCACAAAATTCCCTAAATCTTCTCAAAACTCTACCAAATTCCAGAAAAATCCCACAGAATCTCCACAAATTCCCACAGAATACATGACAAATCCCTGATAATTCGTCAGTTCTCTACAGAATCTCACCAAATTCCTAAAAAGTCCCTCAAAGTTCCAAAAACATCCCACAAAATCTCCCCAGTATCCAACAAAATTCCAGGAAAAATCACACAAAATTCCCTAAATCTTCTTAAAACACAGCCAAAATCCACAAAAATCCCACAGAATCTCCACAAATTCCCACAAAATACATGAGAAATCCCTCAAGATCCCTAAATCGCCTCAATATCCCACAAAATCACACAAAAATCCCACAAAACCTCCACAAGTTTCCACAAAATCTAAGAAAAATTCCTCAAAATTCTTCAAGTCTCCTCAGAATCCCACACAATTCCAGAAAAAACACACAAAATTCCAGAGAAGTCCCACAAAACTCCCTCAATCATTTCAAAACCCTACCAATTCACAGGAATGTCCCACAAAATCTCCACCAATTCCCAGAACAACCTACAAAAATCCCACAAAAATCCCTAAATCTTCTGAAAACTCGACCAAATTCCAGAAACGCCCCATAAAATCAGCACAGTTTCCCACAAAATTCAAGAAAAAACACCACAAAATTCCCTAAATCTTTTCAAAATACCACAAAATTCTTAAAAAGCCCCACCAAATTCCCGAAACATCCCACAAAATGTCCTCAATACCCAACAAAATCCCAGAAAAATCACACAAAATTCCCTAAATCTTCTCAAAACACGGCCAAAATCCACAAAAATCCCACCGAATCTCCACAAATTCCCACAGAATACATGAAAAATCCCTGATAATTTGTCAGTTCTCTACAGAATCTCACCAAATTCCAGAAAAGTCCCCCAAAGTTCCACAAACTTCCCACAAAAACTCCCTAATATCCAACAAAATTCCAGGAAAAATCCCACCAAATTCCCTAAATCTTCTCAAAACACGACCAAATTCTAGAAAAATATCCCACCAAATCTCCACAAATTCCCACAAAATACATGAAAAATCCCTCAAGATCCCGAAATCGCCTCAATATCCCACAAAATTCCACAAAAATCACACAAAACCTCCACAAGGTTCCACAAAATCTAAGAAAAATTCCTCAAAATTCTCCAAGTCTCCTCAGAATCCCACACAATTCCAGAAAAACACACAAAATTCCAGAGAAGTCCCACAAAACTCCCTATATCATTTCAAACCCCTACCAATTCACAGGAATGTCCCACAAAATCTCCACCAATTCCCAGAACATCCCAAAAAATCTCACAAAAATCCCTAAATCTTCTGAAAACTCGACCAAATTCCAGAAACGCCCCATAAAATCAGCACAGTTTCCCACAAAATTCAAGAAAAAACACCACAAAATTCCCTAAATCTTCTCAAAACACAACCAAATTCTAGAAAAATATCCCACCAAATCTCCACAAATTCCCACAAAATACATGAGAAATCCCTCAAGATCCCTAAATCGCCTCAATATCCCACAAAATCACACAAAAATCACACAAAACCTCCACAAGTTTCCACAAAATCTAAGAAAAATTCCTCAAAATTCTTCAAGTCTCCTCAGAATCCCACACAATTCCAGAAAAAACACACAAAATTCCAGAGAAGTCCCACAAAACTCCCTCAATCATTTCAAAACCCTACCAATTCACAGGAATGTCCCACAAAATCTCCACCAATTCCCAGAACATCCCACAGAAATCCCACAAAAATCCCTAAATCTTCTGAAAACTCGACCAAATTCCAGAAACGCCCCATAAAATCAGCACAGTTTCCCACAAAATTCAAGAAAAAACACCACAAAATTCCCTAAACCTTTTCAAAATACCACAAAATTCTTGAAAAGCCCCACCAAATTCCAGAAACATCCCACAAAATGTCCTCAATACCCAACAAAATCCCAGAAAAGTCACACAAAATTCCCTAAATCTTCTCAAAACTCTACCAAATTCCAAAAAAATCCCACAGAATCTCCACAAATTCCCACAGAATACATGAAAAATCCCTGATAATTCGTCAGTTCTCTACAGAATCTCACCAAATTCCTAAAAAGTCCCTCAAAGTTCCACAAACATCCCACAAAATCTCCCCGGTATCCAATAAAATTCCAGGAAAAATCCCACAAAATTCCCTAAATCTTCTCAAAACATGGCCAAAATCCACAAAAATCCCACCGAATCTCCACAAATTCCCACAGAATACATGAAAATACCCCTGATAATTCGTCAGTTCTCTACAGAATCTCACCAAATTCCAGAAAAGTCCCTCAAAGTTCCACAAGCATCCCACAAAATCTCCTCAATATCCAAAAAAATCCCAGAAAAATCACACAAAATTCCCTAAATCTTCTCAAAACACGACCAAATTCTAGAAAAATATCCCACCAAATCTCCACAAATTCCCACAAAATACATGAAAAATCCCTCAAGATCCCGAAATCGCCTCAATATCCCACAAAATCACACAAAAATCACACAAAACCTCCACAAGTTTCCACAAAATCTAAGAAAAATTCCTCAAAAGTCTTCAAGTCTCCTCAAAACCACACAAAGTCCTTGAAAAGGCCCACCAAATTCCAGTAAAATCCCACAGATTCTCCACAAATTCCCACAAAATCTAAAACAAATTCCTCAAAATTCTTCAAGTCTCCTCAGAATCCCACACAATTCCATAAAAAACACACAAAATTCCAGAGAAGTCCCACAAAACTCCCTAAATCATTTCAAAACCCTACCAATTCACAGGAATGTCCCACAAAATCTCCACCAATTCCCAGAACATCCCACAAAAATCCCACAAAAATCCCTAAATCTTCTGAAAACTCGACCAAATTCCAGAAACGCCCCATAAAATCAGCACAGTTTCCCACAAAATTCAAGAAAAAACACCACAAAATTCCCTAAATCTTCTCAAAACACAACCAAATTCTAGAAAATATCCCACCAAATCTCCACAAATTCCCACAAAATACATGAGAAATCCCTCAAGATCCCTAAATCGCCTCAATATCCCACAAAATCACACAAAAATCACACAAAACCTCCACAAGTTTCCACAAAATCTAAGAAAAATTCCTCAAAATTCTTCAAGTCTCCTCAGAATCCCACACAATTCCAGAAAAAACACACAAAATTCCAGAGAAGTCCCACAAAACTCCCTCAATCATTTCAAAACCCTACCAATTCACAGGAATGTCCCACAAAATCTCCACCAATTCCCAGAACATCCCACAGAAATCCCACAAAAATCCCTAAATCTTCTGAAAACTCGACCAAATTCCAGAAACGCCCCATAAAATCAGCACAGTTTCCCACAAAATTCAAGAAAAAACACCACAAAATTCCCTAAATCTTTTCAAAATACCACAAAATTCTTGAAAAGCCCCACCAAATTCCCGAAACATCCCACAAAATGTCCTCAATATCCAACAAAATCCCAGAAAAGTCCCACAAAATTCCCTAAATCTTCTCAAAACTCTACCAAATTCCAGAAAAATCCCACAGAATCTCCACAAATTCCCACAGAATACATGAAAAATCCCTGATAATTCGTCAGTTCTCTACAGAATCTCACCAAATTCCAGAAAAGTCCCTCAAAGTTCCACAAACATCCCACAAAATCTCCTCAATATCCCACAAAATTCAAGAAAAATCCCACCAAATTCCCTAAATCTTCTCAAAACACGACCAAATTCTAGAAAAATATCCCACCAAATCTCCACAAATTCCCACAAAATACATGAAAAATCCCTCAAGATCCCTAAATCGCCTCAATATCCCACAAAATTCCACAAAAATCCCACAAAACCTCCACAAGTTTCCACAAAATCTAAGAAAAATTCCTCAAAAGTCTTCAAGTCTCCTCCAAACCACACAAAGTCCTTGAAAAGGCCCACCAAATTCCAGTAAAATCCCACAGATTCTCCACAAATTCCCACAAAATCTAAAACAAATTCCTCAAAATTCTTCAAGTCTCCTCAGAATCCCACACAATTCCATAAAAAACACACAAAATTCCAGAGAAGTCCCACAAAACTCCCTAAATGATTTCAAAACCCTACCAATTCACAGGAATGTCCCACAAAATCTCCACCAATTCCCAGAACATCCCACAGAAATCCCACAAAAATCCCTAAATCTTCTGAAAACTCGACCAAATTCCAGAAACGCCCCATAAAATCAGCACAGTTTCCCACAAAATTCAAGAAAAAACACCACAAAATTCCCTAAATCTTTTCAAAATACCACAAAATTCTTAAAAAGCCCCACCAAATTCCCGAAACATCCCACAAAATGTCCTCAATACCCAACAAAATCCCAGAAAAATCACACAAAATTCCCTAAATCTTCTCAAAACACGGCCAAAATCCACAAAAATCCCACCGAATCTCCACAAATTCCCACAGAATACATGAAAAATCCCTGATAATTCGTCAGTTCTCTACAGAATCTCACCAAATTCCAGAAAAGTCCCCCAAAGTTCCACAAACTTCCCACAAAAACTCCCTAATATCCAACAAAATTCCAGGAAAAATCCCACCAAATTCCCTAAATCTTCTCAAAACACGACCAAATTCTAGAAAAATGTCCCACCAAATCTCCACAAATTCCCACAAAATACATGAAAAATCCCTCAAGATCCCGAAATCGCCTCAATATCCCACAAAATTCCACAAAAATCACACAAAACCTCCACAAGGTTCCACAAAATCTAAGAAAAATTCCTCAAAATTCTTCAAGTCTCCTCAGAATCCCACACAATTCCAGAAAAACACACAAAATTCCAGAGAAGTCCCACAAACCTCCCTATATCATTTCAAACCCCTACCAATTCACAGGAATGTCCCACAAAATCTCCACCAATTCCCAGAACATCCCAAAAAATCTCACAAAAATCCCTAAATCTTCTGAAAACTCGACCAAATTCCAGAAACGCCCCATAAAATCAGCACAGTTTCCCACAAAATTCAAGAAAAAACACCACAAAATTCCCTAAATCTTCTCAAAACACAACCAAATTCTAGAAAAATATCCCACCAAATCTCCACAAATTCCCACAAAATACATGAGAAATCCCTCAAGATCCCTAAATCGCCTCAATATCCCACAAAATCACACAAAAATCACACAAAACCTCCACAAGTTTCCACAAAATCTAAGAAAAATTCCTCAAAATTCTTCAAGTCTCCTCAGAATCCCACACAATTCCAGAAAAAACACACAAAATTCCAGAGAAGTCCCACAAAACTCCCTCAATCATTTCAAAACCCTACCAATTCACAGGAATGTCCCACAAAATCTCCACCAATTCCCAGAACATCCCACAGAAATCCCACAAAAATCCCTAAATCTTCTGAAAACTCGACCAAATTCCAGAAACGCCCCATAAAATCAGCACAGTTTCCCACAAAATTCAAGAAAAAACACCACAAAATTCCCTAAACCTTTTCAAAATACCACAAAATTCTTGAAAAGCCCCACCAAATTCCAGAAACATCCCACAAAATGTCCTCAATACCCAACAAAATCCCAGAAAAGTCACACAAAATTCCCTAAATCTTCTCAAAACTCTACCAAATTCCAAAAAAATCCCACAGAATCTCCACAAATTCCCACAGAATACATGAAAAATCCCTGATAATTCGTCAGTTCTCTACAGAATCTCACCAAATTCCTAAAAAGTCCCTCAAAGTTCCACAAACATCCCACAAAATCTCCCCGGTATCCAATAAAATTCCAGGAAAAATCCCACAAAATTCCCTAAATCTTCTCAAAACATGGCCAAAATCCACAAAAATCCCACCGAATCTCCACAAATTCCCACAGAATACATGAAAATACCCCTGATAATTCGTCAGTTCTCTACAGAATCTCACCAAATTCCTAAAAAGTCCCTCAAAGTTCCAAAAACATCCCACAAAATCTCCCCAGTATCCAACAAAATTCCAGGAAAAATCACACAAAATTCCCTAAATCTTCTTAAAACACAGCCAAAATCCACAAAAATCCCACAGAATCTCCACAAATTCCCACAAAATACATGAGAAATCCCTCAAGATCCCTAAATCGCCTCAATATCCCACAAAATCACACAAAAATCCCACAAAACCTCCACAAGTTTCCACAAAATCTAAGAAAAATTCCTCAAAATTCTTCAAGTCTCCTCAGAATCCCACACAATTCCAGAAAAAACACACAAAATTCCAGAGAAGTCCCACAAAACTCCCTCAATCATTTCAAAACCCTACCAATTCACAGGAATGTCCCACAAAATCTCCACCAATTCCCAGAACAACCTACAAAAATCCCACAAAAATCCCTAAATCTTCTGAAAACTCGACCAAATTCCAGAAACGCCCCATAAAATCAGCACAGTTTCCCACAAAATTCAAGAAAAAACACCACAAAATTCCCTAAATCTTTTCAAAATACCACAAAATTCTTAAAAAGCCCCACCAAATTCCCGAAACATCCCACAAAATGTCCTCAATACCCAACAAAATCCCAGAAAAATCACACAAAATTCCCTAAATCTTCTCAAAACACGGCCAAAATCCACAAAAATCCCACCGAATCTCCACAAATTCCCACAGAATACATGAAAAATCCCTGATAATTCGTCAGTTCTCTACAGAATCTCACCAAATTCCAGAAAAGTCCCTCAAAGTTCCACAAACATCCCACAAAATCTCCTCAATATCCAACAAAATCCCAGAAAAATCCCACCAAATTCCCTAAATCTTCTCAAAACACGACTAAATTCTAGAAAAATGTCCCACCAAATCTCCACAAAATCCCACAGAATACATGAAAAATCCCTCAAGATCCCTAAATCGCCTCAATATCCCACAAAATTCCACAAAAATCCCACAAAACCTCCACAAGTTTCCACAAAATCTAAGAAAAATTCCTCAAAAGTCTTCAAGTCTCCTCAAAACCACACAAAGTCCTTGAAAAGGCCCACCAAATTCCAGTAAAATCCCACAGATTCTCCACAAATTCCCACAAAATCTAAAACAAATTCCTCAAAATTCTTCAAGTCTCCTCAGAATCCCACACAATTCCATAAAAAACACACAAAATTCCAGAGAAGTCCCACAAAACTCCCTAAATCATTTCAAAACCCTACCAATTCACAGGAATGTCCCACAAAATCTCCACCAATTCCCAGAACATCCCACAAAAATCCCACAAAAATCCCTAAATCTTCTGAAAACTCGACCAAATTCCAGAAACGCCCCATAAAATCAGCACAGTTTCCCACAAAATTCAAGAAAAAACACCACAAAATTCCCTAAATCTTCTCAAAACACAACCAAATTCTAGAAAATATCCCACCAAATCTCCACAAATTCCCACAAAATACATGAGAAATCCCTCAAGATCCCTAAATCGCCTCAATATCCCAGAAAATCACACAAAAATCCCACAAAACCTCCACAAGTTTCCACAAAATCTAAGAAAAATTCCTCAAAATTCTTCAAGTCTCCTCAGAATCCCACACAATTCCAGAAAAAACACACAAAATTCCAGAGAAGTCCCACAAAACTCCCTCAATCATTTCAAAACCCTACCAATTCACAGGAATGTCCCACAAAATCTCCACCAATTCCCAGAACATCCCACAGAAATCCCACAAAAATCCCTAAATCTTCTGAAAACTCGACCAAATTCCAGAAACGCCCCATAAAATCAGCACAGTTTCCCACAAAATTCAAGAAAAAACACCACAAAATTCCCTAAATCTTTTCAAAATACCACAAAATTCTTGAAAAGCCCCACCAAATTCCCGAAACATCCCACAAAATGTCCTCAATATCCAACAAAATCCCAGAAAAGTCCCACAAAATTCCCTAAATCTTCTCAAAACTCTACCAAATTCCAGAAAAATCCCACAGAATCTCCACAAATTCCCACAGAATACATGAAAAATCCCTGATAATTCGTCAGTTCTCTACAGAATCTCACCAAATTCCAGAAAAGTCCCTCAAAGTTCCACAAACATCCCACAAAATCTCCTCAATATCCCACAAAATTCAAGAAAAATCCCACCAAATTCCCTAAATCTTCTCAAAACACGACCAAATTCTAGAAAAATATCCCACCAAATCTCCACAAATTCCCACAAAATACATGAAAAATCCCTCAAGATCCCTAAATCGCCTCAATATCCCACAAAATTCCACAAAAATCCCACAAAACCTCCACAAGTTTCCACAAAATCTAAGAAAAATTCCTCAAAAGTCTTCAAGTCTCCTCCAAACCACACAAAGTCCTTGAAAAGGCCCACCAAATTCCAGTAAAATCCCACAGATTCTCCACAAATTCCCACAAAATCTAAAACAAATTCCTCAAAATTCTTCAAGTCTCCTCAGAATCCCACACAATTCCAGAAAAAACACACAAAATTCCAGAGAAGTCCCACAAAACTCCCTAAATGATTTCAAAACCCTACCAATTCACAGGAATGTCCCACAAAATCTCCACCAATTCCCAGAACATCCCACAGAAATCCCACAAAAATCCCTAAATCTTCTGAAAACTCGACCAAATTCCAGAAACGCCCCATAAAATCAGCACAGTTTCCCACAAAATTCAAGAAAAAACACCACAAAATTCCCTAAATCTTTTCAAAATACCACAAAATTCTTGAAAAGCCCCACCAAATTCCCGAAACATCCCACAAAATGTCCTCAATACCCAACAAAATCCCAGAAAAATCACACAAAATTCCCTAAATCTTCTCAAAACACGGCCAAAATCCACAAAAATCCCACCAAATCTCCACAAATTCCCACAGAATACATGAAAAATCCCTGATAATTCGTCAGTTCTCTACAGAATCTCACCAAATTCCAGAAAAGTCCCTCAAAGTTCCACAAACATCCCACAAAATCTCCTCAATATCCAACAAAATCCCAGAAAAATCACACAAAATTCCCTAAATCTTCTCAAAACACGACTAAATTCTAGAAAAATGTCCCACCAAATCTCCACAAAATCCCACAGAATACATGAAAAATCCCTCAAGATCCCTAAATCGCCTCAATATCCCACAAAATCCCACAAAAATCACACAAAACCTCCACAAGTTTCCACAAAATCTAAGAAAATTCCTCAAAAGTCTTCAAGTCTCCTCAAAACCACACAAAGTCCTTGAAAAGGCCCACCAAATTCCAGTAAAATCCCACAGATTCTCCACAAATTCCCACAAAATCTAAAACAAATTCCTCAAAATTCTTCAAGTCTCCTCAAAACCACACAATTCCAGAAAAACCCCACAAAATTCCAGAGAAGTCCCACAAAACTCCCTAAATCATTTCAAAACCCTACCAATTCACAGGAATGTCCCACAAAATCTCCACCAATTCCCAGAACATCCCACAAAAATCTCACAAAAATCCCTAAATCTTCTGAAAACTCGACCAAATTCCAGAAACGCCCCATAAAATCAGCACAGTTTCCCACAACATTCAAGAAAAAACACCACAAAATTCCCTAAATCTTTTCAAAATACCACAAAATTCTTGAAAAGCCCCACCAAATTCCAGAAACATCCCACAAAATGTCCTCAATACCCAACAAAATCCCAGAAAAGTCACACAAAATTCCCTAAATCTTCTCAAAACTCTACCAAATTCCAGAAAAATCCCACAGAATCTCCACAAATTCCCACAGAATACATGACAAATCCCTGATAATTCGTCAGTTCTCTACAGAATCTCACCAAATTCCAGAAAAGTCCCTCAAAGTTCCACAAACATCCCACAAAATCTCCTCAATATCCCACAAAATTCAAGAAAAATCCCACCAAATTCCCTAAATCTTCTCAAAACACGACCAAATTCTAGAAAAATATCCCACCAAATCTCCACAAATTCCCACAAAATACATGAAAAATCCCTCAAGATCCCTAAATCGCCTCAATATCCCACAAAATTCCACAAAAATCCCACAAAACCTCCACAAGTTTCCACAAAATCTAAGAAAAATTCCTCAAAAGTCTTCAAGTCTCCTCCAAACCACACAAAGTCCTTGAAAAGGCCCACCAAATTCCAGTAAAATCCCACAGATTCTCCACAAATTCCCACAAAATCTAAAACAAATTCCTCAAAATTCTTCAAGTCTCCTCAGAATCCCACACAATTCCATAAAAAACACACAAAATTCCAGAGAAGTCCCACAAAACTCCCTAAATGATTTCAAAACCCTACCAATTCACAGGAATGTCCCACAAAATCTCCACCAATTCCCAGAACATCCCACAGAAATCCCACAAAAATCCCTAAATCTTCTGAAAACTCGACCAAATTCCAGAAACGCCCCATAAAATCAGCACAGTTTCCCACAAAATTCAAGAAAAAACACCACAAAATTCCCTAAATCTTTTCAAAATACCACAAAATTCTTGAAAAGCCCCACCAAATTCCCGAAACATCCCACAAAATGTCCTCAATACCCAACAAAATCCCAGAAAAATCACACAAAATTCCCTAAATCTTCTCAAAACACGGCCAAAATCCACAAAAATCCCACCAAATCTCCACAAATTCCCACAGAATACATGAAAAATCCCTGATAATTCGTCAGTTCTCTACAGAATCTCACCAAATTCCAGAAAAGTCCCTCAAAGTTCCACAAACATCCCACAAAATCTCCTCAATATCCAACAAAATCCCAGAAAAATCACACAAAATTCCCTAAATCTTCTCAAAACACGACTAAATTCTAGAAAAATGTCCCACCAAATCTCCACAAAATCCCACAGAATACATGAAAAATCCCTCAAGATCCCTAAATCGCCTCAATATCCCACAAAATCCCACAAAAATCACACAAAACCTCCACAAGTTTCCACAAAATCTAAGAAAATTCCTCAAAAGTCTTCAAGTCTCCTCAAAACCACACAAAGTCCTTGAAAAGGCCCACCAAATTCCAGTAAAATCCCACAGATTCTCCACAAATTCCCACAAAATCTAAAACAAATTCCTCAAAATTCTTCAAGTCTCCTCAAAACCACACAATTCCAGAAAAACCCCACAAAATTCCAGAGAAGTCCCACAAAACTCCCTAAATCATTTCAAAACCCTACCAATTCACAGGAATGTCCCACAAAATCTCCACCAATTCCCAGAACATCCCACAAAAATCTCACAAAAATCCCTAAATCTTCTGAAAACTCGACCAAATTCCAGAAACGCCCCATAAAATCAGCACAGTTTCCCACAACATTCAAGAAAAAACACCACAAAATTCCCTAAATCTTTTCAAAATACCACAAAATTCTTGAAAAGCCCCACCAAATTCCAGAAACATCCCACAAAATGTCCTCAATACCCAACAAAATCCCAGAAAAGTCACACAAAATTCCCTAAATCTTCTCAAAACTCTACCAAATTCCAGAAAAATCCCACAGAATCTCCACAAATTCCCACAGAATACATGACAAATCCCTGATAATTCGTCAGTTCTCTACAGAATCTCACCAAATTCCTAAAAAGTCCCTCAAAGTTCCAAAAACATCCCACAAAATCTCCCCAGTATCCAACAAAATTCCAGGAAAAATCACACAAAATTCCCTAAATCTTCTTAAAACACAGCCAAAATCCACAAAAATCCCACAGAATCTCCACAAATTCCCACAAAATACATGAGAAATCCCTCAAGATCCCTAAATCGCCTCAATATCCCACAAAATCACACAAAAATCCCACAAAACCTCCACAAGTTTCCACAAAATCTAAGAAAAATTCCTCAAAATTCTTCAAGTCTCCTCAGAATCCCACACAATTCCAGAAAAAACACACAAAATTCCAGAGAAGTCCCACAAAACTCCCTCAATCATTTCAAAACCCTACCAATTCACAGGAATGTCCCACAAAATCTCCACCAATTCCCAGAACAACCTACAAAAATCCCACAAAAATCCCTAAATCTTCTGAAAACTCGACCAAATTCCAGAAACGCCCCATAAAATCAGCACAGTTTCCCACAAAATTCAAGAAAAAACACCACAAAATTCCCTAAATCTTTTCAAAATACCACAAAATTCTTAAAAAGCCCCACCAAATTCCCGAAACATCCCACAAAATGTCCTCAATACCCAACAAAATCCCAGAAAAATCACACAAAATTCCCTAAATCTTCTCAAAACACGGCCAAAATCCACAAAAATCCCACCGAATCTCCACAAATTCCCACAGAATACATGAAAAATCCCTGATAATTCGTCAGTTCTCTACAGAATCTCACCAAATTCCAGAAAAGTCCCCCAAAGTTCCACAAACTTCCCACAAAAACTCCCTAATATCCAACAAAATTCCAGGAAAAATCCCACCAAATTCCCTAAATCTTCTCAAAACACGACCAAATTCTAGAAAAATATCCCACCAAATCTCCACAAATTCCCACAAAATACATGAAAAATCCCTCAAGATCCCGAAATCGCCTCAATATCCCACAAAATTCCACAAAAATCACACAAAACCTCCACAAGGTTCCACAAAATCTAAGAAAAATTCCTCAAAATTCTCCAAGTCTCCTCAGAATCCCACACAATTCCAGAAAAACACACAAAATTCCAGAGAAGTCCCACAAAACTCCCTATATCATTTCAAACCCCTACCAATTCACAGGAATGTCCCACAAAATCTCCACCAATTCCCAGAACATCCCAAAAAATCTCACAAAAATCCCTAAATCTTCTGAAAACTCGACCAAATTCCAGAAACGCCCCATAAAATCAGCACAGTTTCCCACAAAATTCAAGAAAAAACACCACAAAATTCCCTAAATCTTCTCAAAACACAACCAAATTCTAGAAAAATATCCCACCAAATCTCCACAAATTCCCACAAAATACATGAGAAATCCCTCAAGATCCCTAAATCGCCTCAATATCCCACAAAATCACACAAAAATCACACAAAACCTCCACAAGTTTCCACAAAATCTAAGAAAAATTCCTCAAAATTCTTCAAGTCTCCTCAGAATCCCACACAATTCCAGAAAAAACACACAAAATTCCAGAGAAGTCCCACAAAACTCCCTCAATCATTTCAAAACCCTACCAATTCACAGGAATGTCCCACAAAATCTCCACCAATTCCCAGAACATCCCACAGAAATCTCACAAAAATCCCTAAATCTTCTGAAAACTCGACCAAATTCCAGAAACGCCCCATAAAATCAGCACAGTTTCCCACAAAATTCAAGAAAAAACACCACAAAATTCCCTAAACCTTTTCAAAATACCACAAAATTCTTGAAAAGCCCCACCAAATTCCAGAAACATCCCACAAAATGTCCTCAATACCCAACAAAATCCCAGAAAAGTCACACAAAATTCCCTAAATCTTCTCAAAACTCTACCAAATTCCAAAAAAATCCCACAGAATCTCCACAAATTCCCACAGAATACATGAAAAATCCCTGATAATTCGTCAGTTCTCTACAGAATCTCACCAAATTCCTAAAAAGTCCCTCAAAGTTCCACAAACATCCCACAAAATCTCCCCGGTATCCAATAAAATTCCAGGAAAAATCCCACAAAATTCCCTAAATCTTCTCAAAACATGGCCAAAATCCACAAAAATCCCACCGAATCTCCACAAATTCCCACAGAATACATGAAAATACCCCTGATAATTCGTCAGTTCTCTACAGAATCTCACCAAATTCCAGAAAAGTCCCTCAAAGTTCCACAAGCATCCCACAAAATCTCCTCAATATCCAACAAAATCCCAGAAAAATCACACAAAATTCCCTAAATCTTCTCAAAACACGACCAAATTCTAGAAAAATATCCCACCAAATCTCCACAAATTCCCACAAAATACATGAAAAATCCCTCAAGATCCCGAAATCGCCTCAATATCCCACAAAATCCCACAAAAATCCCACAAAACCTCCACAAGTTTCCACAAAATCTAAGAAAAATTCCTCAAAAGTCTTCAAGTCTCCTCAAAACCACACAAAGTCCTTGAAAAGGCCCACCAAATTCCAGTAAAATCCCACAGATTCTCCACAAATTCCCACAAAATCTAAAACAAATTCCTCAAAATTCTTCAAGTCTCCTCAGAATCCCACACAATTCCATAAAAAACACACAAAATTCCAGAGAAGTCCCACAAAACTCCCTAAATCATTTCAAAACCCTACCAATTCACAGGAATGTCCCACAAAATCTCCACCAATTCCCAGAACATCCCACAAAAATCCCACAAAAATCCCTAAATCTTCTGAAAACTCGACCAAATTCCAGAAACGCCCCATAAAATCAGCACAGTTTCCCACAAAATTCAAGAAAAAACACCACAAAATTCCCTAAATCTTCTCAAAACACAACCAAATTCTAGAAAATATCCCACCAAATCTCCACAAATTCCCACAAAATACATGAGAAATCCCTCAAGATCCCTAAATCGCCTCAATATCCCAGAAAATCACACAAAAATCCCACAAAACCTCCACAAGTTTCCACAAAATCTAAGAAAAATTCCTCAAAATTCTTCAAGTCTCCTCAGAATCCCACACAATTCCAGAAAAAACACACAAAATTCCAGAGAAGTCCCACAAAACTCCCTCAATCATTTCAAAACCCTACCAATTCACAGGAATGTCCCACAAAATCTCCACCAATTCCCAGAACATCCCACAGAAATCCCACAAAAATCCCTAAATCTTCTGAAAACTCGACCAAATTCCAGAAACGCCCCATAAAATCAGCACAGTTTCCCACAAAATTCAAGAAAAAACACCACAAAATTCCCTAAATCTTTTCAAAATACCACAAAATTCTTGAAAAGCCCCACCAAATTCCCGAAACATCCCACAAAATGTCCTCAATATCCAACAAAATCCCAGAAAAGTCCCACAAAATTCCCTAAATCTTCTCAAAACTCTACCAAATTCCAGAAAAATCCCACAGAATCTCCACAAATTCCCACAGAATACATGAAAAATCCCTGATAATTCGTCAGTTCTCTACAGAATCTCACCAAATTCCAGAAAAGTCCCTCAAAGTTCCACAAACATCCCACAAAATCTCCTCAATATCCCACAAAATTCAAGAAAAATCCCACCAAATTCCCTAAATCTTCTCAAAACACGACCAAATTCTAGAAAAATATCCCACCAAATCTCCACAAATTCCCACAAAATACATGAAAAATCCCTCAAGATCCCTAAATCGCCTCAATATCCCACAAAATTCCACAAAAATCCCACAAAACCTCCACAAGTTTCCACAAAATCTAAGAAAAATTCCTCAAAAGTCTTCAAGTCTCCTCCAAACCACACAAAGTCCTTGAAAAGGCCCACCAAATTCCAGTAAAATCCCACAGATTCTCCACAAATTCCCACAAAATCTAAAACAAATTCCTCAAAATTCTTCAAGTCTCCTCAGAATCCCACACAATTCCATAAAAAACACACAAAATTCCAGAGAAGTCCCACAAAACTCCCTAAATGATTTCAAAACCCTACCAATTCACAGGAATGTCCCACAAAATCTCCACCAATTCCCAGAACATCCCACAGAAATCCCACAAAAATCCCTAAATCTTCTGAAAACTCGACCAAATTCCAGAAACGCCCCATAAAATCAGCACAGTTTCCCACAAAATTCAAGAAAAAACACCACAAAATTCCCTAAATCTTTTCAAAATACCACAAAATTCTTGAAAAGCCCCACCAAATTCCCGAAACATCCCACAAAATGTCCTCAATACCCAACAAAATCCCAGAAAAATCACACAAAATTCCCTAAATCTTCTCAAAACACGGCCAAAATCCACAAAAATCCCACCAAATCTCCACAAATTCCCACAGAATACATGAAAAATCCCTGATAATTTGTCAGTTCTCTACAGAATCTCACCAAATTCCAGAAAAGTCCCTCAAAGTTCCACAAACATCCCACAAAATCTCCTCAATATCCCACAAAATTCAAGAAAAATCACACAAAATTCCCTAAATCTTCTCAAAACACAACCAAATTCTAGAAAAATATCCCACCAAATCTCGACAAATTCCCACAAAATACATGAAAAATCCCTCAAGATCCCTAAATCGCCTCAATATCCCACAAAATTCCACAAAAATCCCACAAAACCTCCACAAGTTTCCACAAAATCTAAGAAAAATTCCTCAAAAGTCTTCAAGTCTCCTCAAAACCACACAAAGTCCTTGAAAAGGCCCACCAAATTCCAGTAAAATCCCACAGATTCTCCACAAATTCCCACAGAATACATGACAAATCCCTGATAATTCGTCAGTTCTCTACAGAATCTCACCAAATTCCTAAAAAGTCCCTCAAAGTTCCAAAAACATCCCACAAAATCTCCCCAGTATCCAATAAAATTCCAGGAAAAATCTTCGGAATTTGGTGGGGCTTTTCAGGAATTTTGTGGTATTTTGAAAAGATTTAGGGAATTGTGTGGTGTTTTTTCTTGAATTTTGTGGGAAACTGTGCTGATTTTATGGGGAGTTTCAGGAATTTGGTCGAGTTTTCAGAAGATTTAGGGATTTTTTTGGATTTTTGTGGGATGTTCTGGGAATTGGTGGAGATTTTGTGGGACATTCCTGTGAATTGGTAGGGTTTTGAAATGATTTAGGGAGTTTTGTGGGACTTCTCTGGAATTTTGTGTGTTTTTTCTGGAATTGTGTGGGATTCTGAGGAGACTTGAAGAATTTTGAGGAATTTGTTTTAGATTTTGTGGGAATTTGTGGAGATTCTGTGGGATTTTTCTGGAATTTGGTGGGCCTTTTCACGAACTTTGTGTGGTTTTGAGGAGACTTGAAGAATTTTGTGGAATTTTTCTTAGATTTTGTGGAAACTTGTGGAGGTTTTGTGGGATTTTTGTGTGATTTTGTGGGATATTGAGGCGATTTAGGGATCTTGAGGGATTTCTCATGTATTTTGTGGGAATTTTTGGTGATTTGGTGAGATATTTTTCTAGAATTTGGTCGTGTTTATGGGAAGATTTATCTATCTATCTATCTATCTATCTATCTATCTATCTATCTATCTATCTATCTATCTATCTATCTATCTCCCTATCTATATATCTCCCTATCTATCACCCTATATGCATTTCTTTATTATAGATTTGTATATTTTAATTTCTATATTATTCATTTAAATGCCAAGCTTTTAAATAAATAGGGGAACCGAGTGAGAGGAGTGGCAGCATGGTACGGGTCGTCGCGAGTGCCAGAAGCCCGAAAAAGCGGCCGCGTCAAGGACCCCGGCAGAGTGCGGCGTCGTCACCGCTGCCTGTCGGCGCCCGACCGGCTCGCGCTCGGCCCCGGTGCCGCCGAGCGCACAGCCCGTGTCCGCACGGCTGGAGCAGCCGCGGAAAATTGCGACGGGGCGGCGTCGACGCCGGGGTGTTTGTCAGGCAGTCGAATTCACGCACCCACTGCCCGGGGTCCTTCCATTTTCCCGCCTTTTTGGCCGCCATCCTTGGAAGGACAAGCCGGCCACGACCTGGCAGCCATCTTCTGCGTGGCGTGACGTAACTTCCGCCCTTCCTCGCCGCCATCTTTGCTGTGGCTGAAGCCACTTCCGGCAGAGCGGCCATCTTTGTTATGGCACAATTAAGGCCCCCGCTGCTCTCAGCGCGTCTGTCTAACTTACATGCCTGAACGAAAAACCTGCCGACGCCGACCGACTCCGAGCATTCCGCCCGATTTTCCGCCGCCTTTCCCGGGGCGAGGACGATGGCGGCGAGACTCAGCGGCTCCGTAGCTGGGTGGCGGCCGCGCCTGCGGCGGCAGGCATTGGAGTTAACGCCTCTGCCGCGGTCCTCCCGGCCGGCTCCGGCGGGGGGCGGGGGGGAGGCCCGACGCGGCTCAGTTCGGTTCGACTCTTTCCGGCCCGCTTCGGCTCGGCTCTTTCTGGCCCGCTTCGGCTCGGCTCGCCCCTGCTCGGCCCCGCTCGGCCAGGCCCCGCCCGGCTCGGAGCACAGCTGCAGTACCGCTCTGTGCCCACAATGCGGCAGCACTGCCGCAGAGCTCAGCCCGGGGTGGGCGGGGGGAGCCCCTGCAAGTGCAGAGAAGCGAGGCAAGAAACCACGTGTACAACCCCCTTCCATATGCTGCTACCTGTTTCCAGGCGACGACAAAGACCCATGAAGCAAATGCTTTTTCTTGGCCCATTTTGCTAAGCAAAGCTCTTCTGCAGCTCTTTAGTGCTTGCCAAACTCCAATGCGCGTGCTGCTGCTTCGATCGGATAAGAAGCACAGCCTTCTGACAGCAGCTTTCAGGTTGCTTCAGAATGAGCTTGGCCATTTGAACGTGCAGCATGTCTGTGTGTGCATAAGCTGCAGGTGCAAGCTCCTGACAAATGTGTTCTGCAGGTACAGTTTCTCCCTGCCGGATGCAGTGGAAATGCTTTCTGCTGGTATTCTCGCCAAGAGTCACAGAGTGCTTAACTCAGGAGCTCTGAGAATGGAAGCGCAAGAAGCGTTCCGCATTTGGTGGGATATTTTTCTAGAATTTGGTCGTGTTTTGAGAAGATTTAGGGAATTTGGTGGGATTTTTCCTGGAATTTTGTTGGATATTGAGGAGATTTTGTGAGATGTTTGTGGAACTTTGAGGGACTTTTCTGGAATTTGGTGAGATTTTGTAGAGAACTGATGAATTATCAGGGATTTTTCATGTATTCTGTGGGAATTTGTGGAGATTCTGTGGGATTTTTGTGGATTTTGGCCGTGTTTTGAGTCCCCTCAAAACCACACAAATACTTGAAAAGGTCCACCAAATTCCAGAAAAATCCCACAGAATCTCCACAAATTCCCACAAAATCTAAGAAAAATTCCTCAAAAGTCTTCAAGTCTCCTCAGAATCCCACACAATTCCAGAAAAAACACACAAAATTCCAGAGAAGTCCCACAAAACTCCCTAAATCATTTCAAAACCCTACCAATTCACAGGAATGTCCCACAAAATCTCCACCAATTCCCAGAACATCCCACAAAAATCTCACAAAAATCCCTAACACTTCTGAAAACTCAACCAAATTCCAGAAACGCCCCATAAAATCAGCACAGTTTCCCACAAAATTCAAGAAAAAACACCACAAAATTCCCTAAATCTTTTCAAAATACCACAAAATTCTTGAAAAGCCCCACCAAATTCCAGAAACATCCCAGAAAATGTCCTCAATACCCAATGTTTTCTGCTGCACTGTTTGTCATAAACAAAATGAAGATTTAAAAAAAGCCCCACAACCTTAATAGTCTTTTGCAGAAATGAGGCAGACCCAGCAATCTTGAAGCAGTCATTGCTTCAGTCTTTCTATAACTCTGAAGACAACTAAATGAACACAGAAATCAGAGCTCTCACACACCCTACAGCCAACAGCTCCCAAAATTGTTAAAACCCTTATTGATTCAGTTTATTGCAGATGCTGTCCTGAAGCAGAAAAGGTGATTCTGCACTTCCTTAGTCCTTTTCCCTTGGACTGAGGTTTGGTTTGGCCTTGTGTGGTCCTGCTGAAGAGCAACAGAGAGCAGTGACAAGGCTTCCTTCACCCTGGGATTATAAAATCTTGTTGTTTGGGCAGAGACAAATCTCTCCCTGGCTACAGCCTCCTGACAGCTACAGGGGCCAGGACCAGGTGTCCCCTGAGTCTCACTGAGTACTTGGTTTATGCAAAACATTGGGGCTCATTCCATTTGCTGAGAAGAAGAGCCAAAGATGACACACCTTGGGCACCGTCCCCTCCTCACCCCAAAGTGCCCCCCAGGACGGCCTGTGGCTCATCAAGTAACATTTCTGCAATCAGGCATCGCCAAAAGTGTTTCTAACAACACATTCCATCACTTCTTGTCACTTTTTATTCAGTGCAAGCATGGAAATGTCTGAGATAGACAATGGAAAGCAATACATAAAATCCAAGACAAGCGATCATAAATGGCCCTGCTGGGAAAGCAGATCCCACGGAATTGGATGGAGGTGGAAGGTCACTCCTAACACATTAAATACAACAGCCAAAGCAGATCCTGATGTCACCCTGATACTGAGATGGAAAAGTCACCTGCTTAAAATCATTGAAAAGGAAAAGAAGGAGCAGGAGGACAGGTGGGTAGGTGTGTTGGTAACTCTGTTAAACACAGTTTAAAAAACCCCAAAACGCAGTAGTTATTAACCAGATATTTGAGGAGGCACAGCCACAGCTCTCTGCAGAACATTTACAAAGTGCTTGACAAATGGAAAGCTGGATCTTTTTCAGCAAGTGCCGTGGGTGCTGTGCACCCAGACCTGGAGCACCAGGGCCATCCATCTGCCTCAGGAGTCCTGCTTTCATCCTTGGAGTGTGCATCCTTCCATCCTCCAGTGTGCACCGGCACTTCAGATTGAGGTAAGGACAGCACTGAATAGGGGAAAAAGAGCAGGAGCTATTCCCTCCATTGAATATTGATTGGCACCACCACGTGACACATTCACTTGAAGACGAGCACAAAGGGATTACAACACAATTGTCCCTGTACAGAACAGAAACCAAGCTTCTCCTGCTGCTCTGGCCGGTCCCTAAACACAAGAAGGAGCTGTAGGTTTTCTCCATCGCTGCTGGTGCAGCTGAAGCCTTAAGTTCCTTAAGCCTTTCCTGTTTCCCTGAGTTGTCTCTCATTTCCATCACCTCAAAATGGGCATCTGTGGCACTATGAGAAAGGGCAGCATTTTCCTTGGGAAACAGCCGGAAAAGAACCAGAGCAGGTGTCCCAGACTGGGGGCTGCCCCTTCCAGGGGATTGTGTGTCAGCTCTGTTAGAATTGCTAATTATTTAGGCACCTAATTGGCTCTGAGGAGTGGATTGGGGAGAGATGGAAATGCAAGCCCTGGGCTGAAGGCCGTGCCCGAGGTGTGCCCAGCTCCCTGCACACCTTTTCCCCCCAGGTGCAGACCGGCTCCAGACGCTGCACATGGAAGGCAAGGAGAGCTGGGAGCCGAGAGAGGAGCGGTTTCTCCTGGAACACCGGGAGCCCTTCCATGGCAGCAGCTCATTCCCAGCCCCTGCCCCACTCTCTGCTCCCAAAGGTCACCGGGAACTCGCCCAAGGCCCGGGGGGCTCGGCAGGGCTTTCCCACCTGGGCCGAGTGCCACAGGAGGGGCCCCTGCAGGATTTCTGTCTCGGTCGGGTTCCAGCAGCTCAGACTGGCTCCTGCATCCAGCAGGGATTGGGTGGGGATTTGGTTGGGGCTTTTTGTTTGCTGGTTTGGCTTTTAGTTATTTAGAGAGTGCTTTGAGGGTCAGTTTTGCTGCTTCATCAGCTTTACCCCCTGCCCAGCTGCCTGTTGTGTGCATGGAAGGGTTCAATCTGCATTTCGCTTCTTCTGCACCCCTACTTTATTATTTTAGGCTCTTTATTTTCATTTTTCTCTTTTCCTTTTGACTGTTTTTTCCCCCTTTCATTCCCCCTTTTTTAATATTTATTTTCTGCTGTGGGTTTTTCCCCCCCCCCCTTCGCTCACGTGACCTCGGTGCTTTCCTGTCTTTTTGTAAATTTTTCTTTTTTTTTTTTCTTTTTTTTTTTTCTTTTTTTTTTTTTTAATCTTCTCCTGATCAGAAGCCCCTGGGGCAGCTGCACAGCCGGGGCCACTCCTGGCTGTCAGAGAAGCCGGGAGCTGACTGCTCTACGGGATTTGTTTGCTCCCAGGTCTGCGGCTCGGGGCTCTCTCTCATCGTGTTTTATCAAATAAAGTTCGTGTGGCATTCCTGGCTTTGACGATGGTGTTTTATTGGGATGTGCCAAGCCCGGATTCCCCGGGAAGCAGCAGGACGGGTTTCCCTGTGCCTAAGGACAGCCCCGGAGCCGCGCAGTGCAGAGAGAAGCCGATCCTAAGCCACTGCTGATGATCATAACCGAGTTGAAATTAGAAGAAATGAGAAGTCCCAGCTGAAACCGGTACAGAAGCAAGTTTTGATTGGTTTTCAGAGCCTCCTGCTTCATACGCTTTGCCTCAGGAGCCAGGGAAATGGCTCCGATTCCCCTCCCGATGCTGCTGCTGGTGCGGAGCTGCCGGCCGGGCTTCAGGGCTGCTGCGGCTCCCAGAGACAGCCGGCGCTGCCTTCGGGGGCTCGGAGCTGAGCCCCGCTCCTGCAGCTGTGGCTCACACAGACCCTTGGCTGTGTTTGGGGAGCTCAGAACCAGACTCACCCCATCACTTTGGGGCTTCACAGAAGGCGGCGAGTGCCGCGTTTGAGGGGCTCAAAATTCAGGCTCAGAGCTTAAAAGCAGAGACCGAATCCTGCGTTTTGGACTCTGACAGCAGCGGGCTCACGTCCGGCCTGGATTTGGGCTTCAGGCACAGAGACTGAGCCCTGGTTTCGGGGTTTCGGTCCGAGCGAGCGAGTCCAGGCTCCAGAGCCCGAGTGCCGCCGATTGACTCTCAAAGCCAGGCTGCGCTGGCCAAGTGCAGACAGCGATGAACCGAGCTGAGATTTGGGGACGTGAAAGCCCGGTCCCTCAGAGCGAGCATCCGGGCTCACAGAGAGCAAGTTGTGCATTTTAGGGGCTCGAGGCAGAGACCGAGTCCCGCCTTCTGGGGATTTGGCTTCACAGAGCTTCGCGTTCGGGGGGCTTGAAGTAAATCCCAGCCGCGGTGCTTCGGTGTTCAGAGCGGGCTCGTTCGGGCAGCGTCAGTCGCAGCCTCTCAGCTCTAAGGGCCGCCTTTGGCCCCGCGGAGAGCTCAGAGCCGGCGACTCGGAGCTGCCTCTGGGGCCGGCGGCGGAGCCGCGTTTGGGGCTCGGAGCGGAGCCCGAACCCCGCGTTGGGGGCCACGGGCAGAGCCCGGCCCGGCGCGTCGGGCTCCGCTCGGGGCCCCGGGGGCCGCCTCGGCACCGGCAGAGCCCCGGCTCCCCGCGGCCGGAGCGGGACCGTGCCCGGGGCCCCGAGCGGCCGGAGCGGGACCCGGGCGCGAACCTCCGGCTCCCGGCCCGGCCCCGCCGCAGCGCCCCGGGCTCGGAGCGGCCCCGCCGAGAGCGCCCGGGCCGGGCCGGGGCCCGCACAGCGCCGAGCGGGGATCCCGAGCGAGGCCCCCGGGACAGCGGCACCCGCGGGGCGGGACAGGAACGGGACGGGATGGGCCAGGAGCGGGCCAAGAGCCGGGGCGGGGCCGGCGCAGGTGTTCGGGGTTGGGCCGGGCGGGGCCGGGCAGGTGCGCAGAGGGGAGGGACGGGGGCGGGAGGGGCTTAGGGGGGCGGACACCCCCAGCCCCTCCCACCCGGGACACCCCCGTCCGGAGAGGCCCCGCCCCCCGCCCCTCCCCGGGGCCCCTCCTCCGGAGGGGGCCCACCCTAAATCCCCCCCCTCCCCACCCGGGACCCCCTCCTAACGAGGGGGCCCTTCCCAAACCCCCCCAGCCCCCCAACCCTCGCTACCCCACCCCAGACCCCTCCTGAGGAGGGGCCCCCCTGACCCCCCAGCCCCGGCCCGGTGTGATGAAGGGAAAGCCGGAACCCCGGCAGTGTAGGGCGGTGTTGGCAGCTGCTGGGGGGACCCGCACAGCGGCTCCGGCCCCTTTTGGGCACTCAAAGCAGGGGCGCCGGCTCCGGCCCTCGGGGCTTTATTATCCGGCGCCCCGAACCTCGCGGCTTCTCTGCCAAGGGCAAACAGAGACCAAGGGGAGAAGGGGACACGGGGACACGGAGGGAAAGGGCCGAGAGACAGCGCACAAGGAGGCAGAAGGGAGCAGGAGCGGAGGGCAGCAGGGGCACAGAGTGCAGGGAGAGCGGGAAAGAGGAACAGAAGCGGGCTCGGCCTTGGGAGGGAAGCACGAGAGGGAGGTGCAGGTGGCAAAGGCCGAGCGGGAATGGGGGGCGCTCAGGCTGGGTGCCCGGGGCAAGGAGAGGGGAGGAAGGAGGGCTGGGGGTGCTCAGGAGGGGAGAAGGAGCGGGCTGAGAAGGAGGAGGAAGGAGGAGGGATACACTGGAGGGTCGGGTGTGCAAGGAGGAGGGACAGGGGAAGAGCCAGGTGCAGGGGAGGAAGAGAAGAGCAACGGGGGAGAGGAAAGGGGGGTTTGCGGGGAGGAGACGGAGATAAGCGGGAGAAAGGAAGGGAGGAAAGAAGGGTTAGAGAGAAGCAGGAGTGGGAAGCCGAGGCTCCCGCGCCTCACCTGGGCCCCGCCGGGGAGCCCGGCCCGGCACGTGCCGGCACCTTCGAGCGCTGGGGAGCAAATGGCGGCGGGAGCGACTTCCGGGTCTTAAATCCCCCTCGGCCCCGCCCCGCGCAGCCGCCCTGGGGCCCCGCGCACCTGCCCGGCCCCGCCCGGCCCAACCCCGAGCACCTGAGCCCGGCCCCGCCCCCGCCCCGAGGCCCCGCCCCGAGCACCTGAGCCCGGCCCCGCCCCCGCCCTGAGGCCCCGCCCCCGGCCCTTCCCGCGCGGGGCCGCTCCCGGCTGCGGAAACAGGGAAATAAACAGGGAAATAGGGAAATAAACGGGAAACAGGGAAAGCTGTAGGCGGATAGAACACAAACACCCTGCGGCGCTCGGGCCCCGCCGAGAGGCCCCGCGGGTGTCCCGCTGCGGGAGGACTCGGGAGCAGCCGGAGCTCGGCCGCTGCTCTCAGCCCCGAAGCCGCCCCCTGAGCCCGGGGCCGGGCCCGGACAGCGCCGGGCCGGGACTCCGTGTTCCGAGCGCTCGCTCGCAGCATTTGGGCTCCGTCCCTGAGCCCCAAAATGCGGGATTTGGGCTCCGTGCTCACGGCCCGGGCGAGTCTCGCTTTGCACTCCCAGAACACGGGGCTCAAGTCGCTGTTCCACAGCCCTCGGCCCGGCCAGACCCAGCACTTGGTCCCTGAGCCCTCCACACCTTCACCCCCACCAAAAAACCCCACAGGATTCAAGACTCCGATTCTGAGACCAGAAAAATGCTCCATTTATTAATCTCAGCTCACAGGGCTGTGGATTTCACTGTGGACATCCCCACAGGGGCTGACAGGGAACGGAGCTCTCACACCTCTGATCCTGCCCTGAGAACTGCTTCAGACTGGCAAAAACCACACGTGGGATAAAAAGGCTGGAAGGCTCCCCTGGAGCGAAGGCACGTGTAGCCAATCCGCATTTCCTTATTATCCCAGCCATGTGCTATCCCGTTATCCCAGCCCCGCTCTGTGCTGCCGCCTCCAGCTCACTGCCTGACCCCGCCCGTGGCTCCGGCCGCTCCCGAGGCACCGGGAACACGCCCGGAGCTGCTCGGCCCTGCGGAACTGAAGGGCTGGAGATGCCCAGGCCCGAGCAGGGGATGATCCAGGGGCTCCTCCCGTGTCCGGAGCTCGGGCTGAGGCGGCTCCCCGGGGATGCCCGCGCTCCATGCGCTGCCCTGCCCTCTCTTTCGGAGGAGCAGCTCCGGTCCCGGCGCTCGGGGCGGGGCAGCAGCGCAGGGACGGCCCCCACGGGCGCTCGGGACCCGCGGGCTCGGCTCCGGCCCCGCCGGGAGGAGGAAGGAGCGGGATGGGAGTGCCCGGCTGTGCCTGGCGCTGGCAGCCGACAGGGCCGGTCCCCGCGGGAGAGAACTCGCTCTGTGTTCCCTGAGCAGCAGAGAGGGATGGCCAGAAGCTTCTGGTGTTCATTTCCCAGACTGTCCCATCCACCGATCCCAATGTGCGCGAGGCAAAACAGCCGCGATGGCTGCAGGCTTCAAAACAAAGATAAACAACGTGGTTTTCCTTTCCCTCTTTCAGGCAATTATATGTAGGTAGGATTAATAATACCCGATGGCGTTTTCTTCTTAAAACTCTGGCCAAGACCGTGCTACTGACTGGGTCTCCAAAGCAGGAAGATGAAAGTGATAAATCCGATGCCCGACCTTTGCATATTTAGCTTTCCATTACAGAAATCCCTGGATGGATCCACCTGCTCCTCTGCTCGTATTATATTTTGTCTCACTCTAATCCCATTAGGATACCCTAAATCCAACCTGTTCTGCTCCTCACACCAAAGCCTGAGGTCACCTCTGCTCATGACATTTGCATGGCACACGTTGTTGTCACACAGATAATGGCAAAAACAATTTCATCTTGTTCTTTCCCCCGGTACAACTGGGGCAGCTGGAGCTGTGAAATGAGGTGACAGGACTCACGAGTAGCTCTCAACATGATCTAAACACGGAGCTGCTTTTATTCCAGCCTTCCCCTGTAGAAAACACACGGTGTAAAACGCCACCAAAGCAGGAATTACTGCTGGAGCTCTCTTTGCCCTTGGCACACAAGGGAAGAGCCCTTCCTGGAGTTCGAGTGTCTTATTCCCACTTTTCAGTGCTCTTGGATCAGCCTCTGTGCTAATTGAGATCTTCCTGATAGGTCCTGATCTTTCAGAAGTGGAATCAAAGCAAAGTGAGGTAGAACAGAGGTGAGCCAAAGCCCAGCCGTGTGTGTATGATCTTTCCAGCTGTGCACCTCCCTGGGAATTGCCTGTTCCCTGCACCACCTGACAGGAGGGCACATGGGATCCCGAGGATATTTAAAGGCTGCTGGGACAATCCAGACAAATCTTCGCCGTGTGCAAGGTAAGAACTGGAAGAGCTGCTTAGAAAGCTGCTGAGCTGAGCAGAGGTGGAAGGAGAGGAGGAAAAGGCTGGTTCCCATCCTCATTTCCGGGCAGGGATGAGGCCAAGCCTGCAGGCACGGAGCCTGCTGGAATCCCTGGCAGCAGGCACAGCCGCTCCCGGGAAGCCGCGCTCCCGTTGCACAAAGCCATCCCCGCCTGCGCAACCTGCGGTGAAAGCCACGGGATCAGAGCCGGGAGACTCAGCTCGAGCCCGGCTGCGGCTCAGCCGGGCCAGGTTCCGATTATCCGGCAGCACCGGGAGGCGCTTCCGGGCCCGAGCCCTTCCCTCGGTCCGCAATGAAAGGCGGCTGAGCGCCCGGCCCGAGCCGGCTGAGCTCAGAGGAAGGCTCTGATTGTGCCCGATTGGGATCAGGAGCCCACTCCCGCCTGGCTGAGGAGCTCCAGCTGGCTCCTGCGGCACTGAGGAACAGCTCCCCCGGCAGTCCGGGCGTGGCTCCCAAAGCTCTGCCCGAGCTGCAGCACTTCCCTTTATTCTCCAGCCGCTGCTGATGCCTGGGATGTGTCGGGAGCAACGCGGATTGTCCAGGGAGGGATGCTCCGGGCTGGCTGCCGGGCGGGTCAGGCAGATGACCTCCATCGCTAAGGAATTTCCCACATCCCAACCAGTCCAGCTGGCAGGAATGATGAACTGGAGGATTTGACAATAGAAATATTGTTCGGGCATTGTCTCACCAGGTGTGGGCACTGCAACAATCTGATCTCACGGGAACAAACAGTTCTGATTGAAGGGAAGGGCTTTGGTGTGACAGGAAGAGCTGCCTGAATCCCAGTATCCCTGGCCACCCTCACCTCAGCCCCTCCAGAGGGAGGGTTGTGGACACTTCCTCACCCCCATCAGCTCACCCAAGGCGAGGTGCTGCTCCTGGCAGCTCAAACACTGCTCTGCTTTGGTCCAAGACCTTTCAGATATTCCAGGATGAGGACTGAGAAGCCCAGGGATAAACAAAGGCCTCTTGGAAGGCAAAGCATTCATTTTGTGATTAAAAGGCAAATTAAGAGTCCTTTTATCTTCACGGCTTCTGTTGTCTCTTGCTTGTGTGGACTTTTGCTTTCTGCCCTTGGCAAGGCTTGGCACACTCACCTTTCGGCATTGCCATCCTCTGCCTTGCCCGGGCTGCCTCTGGTTCAGCTCCCCCAGCAGCTGCTGCCTTCAGCCTGCTCTGTTCTGCCCCAGCTCGTGTCCCTTTCCCTTGGCTCCTCCCTGCTGTGCCCGGCCAGTTCCCACCTGTGAGCAGCAGGGATTCCTCGCCCTGCCCAGGGCAGCCACCAGCCCCGCACATTCCCCAGGGTCAGCCGGGCTGCTGCAAACCTTTGGTGTCCCAGAGCTCACGGATCGCTGCCAGGACAGCAGCTGGGGAGCTGGAAGCCTCTCCTGAGGATGGGGACTGATGCGCCTGGTGCCTGGAAATTCACCCAGGAATACTGGATCCAGTGCTTATGAGCAGTGCAGCCAAGGCACCCCATTTCCTGCTCGCTGAGACACCACCAGCACTGCAGCCTGGCAGTGACTTCTCGTGCTCTCCTGAGAATGCAAATGCAAAGATCGTGGCTCTTGCTTTGGAGGCTGTGATCAAGATTAATTTTCAGTAATTCGAAACAATTATTTCTCCTCATTGCTTAATTCTGTCTGCAGCTGGGACTCCAATAAGAGGAGAAAGGAGACAGTTCACTGGAGCCCCTCTCTTGCCAAACACTGAGGCTCATTCAGGTCCTGAGAGGAAACTCAGGCAGGGAGAGCTGCCCCTGCCCTGCTGGGATTGCACCCTTCATTCATGAGGGAGAGACGTCCTTGTGAAAACCGCTCCAGTTGTCTCCATGCCTTGTAGTTCCCACTACAAAATTGTTTTGACCAGAACTGAGACTGCTGAGCATCACTGAGCAGCAAAGGAGACATCCAGCAATCCCCATAACCTGGCAGAAATCATTGCTGGCCATGGCCTGAGCCCTGGGGTGAGAGTCCCAATGGGAACAGCAGCTACAGCCACCCTGATATCCCCAGGAATGTGAGAAACCGCTTCTTCCCATGGCTGGGAGAATGTCTTTGTGCATCTCCAGGATCCACCCTCAGCACTCACTTGGCCTCTACACATATTCATTCCTTACACCTTCCTCACAAGGCATCCCCACCAGTTCCATCTCCTGCCTGCTGGGCAATGCTCCCCCTCCTCATTGCAAAGGGCAGAGCGAGGAACTCTGCCAGTGCCCTTCACTGAGCTCCTCTCACATCATCTCTCCCTCCTTTCATTTCCTTGCCAGCAAGGAGAAAGATTAAAAGGGGAAGAAAAGTGCGTTATGATCTCTGCAAGGCCAGAAAGTGGCCTGAAGAGACATGTGAAATTTTTTCCAGGATGATGTGTCACACCACCCTGAGCTGGGCTCAGCTTTGAACAGCCTGAAGGGCAGCACTGCCAAGACCCAAGGCAATCATTTCTTTGTAGGCAGCCCAAGCCCATTTAATGTTTCACTGTTTGACCCAGGGATCTTGAGGGATTTTCTCCAACCCAAATGATTCTGTGACTGCATATTCCCAAAGTCAGAGGAATCCAGACAAACAGACATATTGTAGAGAAAGTACCTTTTCGGAGTGTTTAGGTAAATTATAATTATTTCCCCCCCAACAGACGGACTATTTTCTGCTCAGTATAAAAAATGTGTTTTCCAGCACAAAATCTGTAATTCACCTGCCATCCTCTAGCACCCTAAACCAGAGCAGTAAGAGGCAGCCACGAGGAGCATGGAAAAACAGACAGGCACAGACTGCCCCTGCCCAGCCCAGGGACGAGTCCAGAACTGGCTCCTGAGAGAGAGCAGGAGAGTTCAGGGATAAAATCACCTGACTGTGAGGACTGGCCTGGTCTCTCCCAGGCTACACTTCCCTTCTTACTGGGAATTTACTGGGCCATGGCAGAGGATTCTGTTTAGTGACTATTGCCCCTGCCCATGAATGTCTGATGGATTGTTTGGCATTCCTGAGCTGCCTGCACCAGCAGCAGTCTGAGGTGCCACGTTCAGTGGCTTCAGGACCTCTCATTTCTCAAACTGGCCCGTGGTAACTTCAGCTGCCGACCCCAAGCTCTTCAGCTGGGGGGAAACAGGGAACCGCTGCTCCTGGAGATGTTCCTCATCAAGAGTTGTGGGCCACTTATCCTTCCTGCTCCTTATCCCAATCAACCCTGTTCTCCCTCTTGGTATCCATACCAATCTTACTATGCCAAACACTCCAGCTAAAGCTGCAGTGCCACTGTGGACATACATGGAATAAACGGAGCTTGCTCTGGGTTTTTTCCAAATACTTTAAAATTCCTTTGTCTGTTTTTCAGCTCCAGAAACAGAGATGAGAAAAACACAAAGTACCTCTCTTGGAGCTCTCTGGACAGTGAGGTCCTGTGAAACCAGTTCTGTCTGGAGGGCACCTTTGCAGATTCTGCAGTCAGGTTCATCGATGGAGTAGCGCTAAGTGACAGGAAAACCTGGCACCCCCTGGTCCCCCTGCACTCCTCAGCTATGACAGCGACGACGCTGACTCTGTTTGAGAGGAAGCTTAAGCTGAGCTTTTGACAGACTCAGGAATGCTTATGGTGAATCTCCCCAGTCTCTTCTCAAGAGCATCTCTTGGGCTCAGTTGATAAAGAGCACATTAACCTGTCCCGCCTGTCGCTCTCCTCAGCACCGACACTCGCGGTTGGCAGATGGCGCTGCCAAAGGAGCAGCTTGGACCTTTAAGGCAGGAATATGGAAGGTGGTGTCAAAATGAATCAGAAGCTCAAGGTAGATGTGATCCAGCATTTCCAAGACTGGAGAGAGGGAGTTCACTCCTAATGCCCCCCAGGAGACCCCGTTCTCTAGAAACAGCAGGGGCAAACACCAAGGAATCCCCGCTTTACTCAAATCCACTGTGGTGGGTTTAGTGTGCCTGCAAGGAGAGGAGAACAATAAAACAACGAGTGGTGCAGACAGAGCCCACTCCACTGGCAAAGGGACCTGAGCTTCTGCAGCTCTGTGACCTCAGCCTTGGAAGATTCCAGCCTTGGCACTGAGGATTGCTGTGCCTTACTGAGTTTGTAAGGTGAGTTACAAGAGCTGACACGGAAAAGCTCTGCTTGCTGCGGACAGCACCGAGCTCAACACACCTCAGGTTCTGTGGATAGAATCTGTTTCTCCTGGAGCTGCAAGATTGAATCTCTCATTTTATACATGAAACAGCACTTGCTATTACCTCATTATGTGGTGCTTGGTAAAGGCATGGGTTTGAAAATTCTCTTACAGAGTATTTCTAGAAAAGGATCTATGAGTGACTGAAATGCTAGTGGTTTTTATTTCATATCATAACCCATCATGATGAAATGGAATGATGAAAGGCCTGGCTTTGTCTATCTGACTAATTGCACCCATCTTCCAAATCTGCTGAACGATCATTTATTGTTTCCTACTTTGGATGATCAAGCATTTTATCAATAAAGCTCATACAGCAATGGTTCAGAATCATAGAGAAATTCAGTGTCAAATCTGGAAATTGAATAGGTGTCCCACAAACAGCAATCACAGCCAAACCATGCCCCCAGGACAATCCTCTACCCAGGAATAAAATAGGAGCCCCAGTCCTGGAGAGGGTCAGCCCTCAGCCCAGGACTAGCTGTGAATTCCTGTAATGGAACACAAAACCACAGGGACTGATTTTCACCTCCACCCAAATTCACAGCTCTTGCGAAAGCCTGAGCTACTGACAAATAATTTCAACTTCTGGCACTGATTATGCTTCTTAGCATAATATGCTTCATAGAACACTGGATCACAAAAGTGCACAACCACCCCCATTTCTCTGTCTGCTGCCCCTGCTCTGACACTGGGCCAGAAGACCCAGGATGGAGTTTTCTGAGCAGGAAAGGCCCATCAACCAGAGGATGTCCCTGCATCCCAAGAGAGTCAGAGTGCTGAGATGGAGATCATCACTGCACCATTGTGGCACTTCTTTAGAGACAGGTCACCTTTGCCTGCTCCAACTGCGTGGGTCACAGCACCACTCCTACTTGCTCCAAACCTGGCAGCAGAGCTCACAACAGCTGGAAGAGAAACCTGCCCCTTCCCTGCCTACCTGGATTCCTCCCATCAAGTGCTGCAACAGCAGGGTCCTAGGCCCACGCTTTCTGAACCTTTGCTAAGCGCAGCTTTTTCAAAAATAAATTAGAACACAGCATTATTCTCCTTCCAAATCTGTAGCTACAAAATGTTTCTGCTGTAGGAAGCAGCGGCACCAAACACAAACACTGACCCAGCAGCCACTGGAGGTAAGTGACGGCAGCAGGAAGGAAAAGGAGCACCAAGAGTTTGTAAGGACAATATCATGGCAAAGTTTCACCTTTAACACGTCTGCCCTCGCCTGTGCCACGTTACCGGATACATCCCTGCTCCCGGAGGCGCAGGGAAGGATCAGCGGGAGCGGCCGGAGCTCCCGGCAGTGCCAGGATTGCCCTGGGCAGAGGGCAGAGAGCCGTGCCCGGGCTGTCCCCACGCTGTTCACCCGCTGCTCCCGGGCCTGCCCGCAGCGAAGCCGACCGTGCTGAGCCACAAATGAAACAAAACCCGAGCGCTCGGATTGCTCCCTGTCCTGCCAGAGCCCCTTCTGCTCTTTGCCACAAGGCAAGGCCCCAAGCCACCCCTTTCTGTTCACCTCTCCATCACTCGGTCAAAAAAAGAACATTTATGTTTGCAGCTTTCAAATAAGTTTCCTTCTTCAAGTGATTTCTTCAGATCTGGCACAAACCCCCTCAATAGAATAAATAATTCTAATTGGCTTCCTAACAGAGGATTTTGCTGGACCTTTCCTAATAAATCCAAACAGTTTCAGCACAAGATGTGCATGGTCATTTTTCTTTTCTATCCCTTGCTTCATGACTCAACTCTTCACTTTATTGTACTCAATTTTATAGTTCAGATTTTAAGCTGAAGAAAAATCCTTCTCTCTGAAGAAGATTTTCTCATCAATTGAGCCATATATATTTTTAATAGGGATATCAAACCCAGCCTGATGGAACAAACACCTTGAGACACCTTCTGGACATGAATGTCTCTTTAAAAATATTAAAGCTCTAAGGGTTGAATTCTTTGCAGGTTTAACTGAACTGAAAGAATAAGAGACTTTGCAATGGGATGAAATGATGACTCAGGTCTCTAGGACATAATCAGGTTTATAGGATCTCTCCAGCAGCCCCCATCCATAGGGCTTTGCACTCCTGTTCTCCCATTTAACAGAGGAAATAGGTACACTTAAAAAGGGTTACCAAAACCCTTTTACCTTTAACCTATTAACAAAAGCTAAACGAGATACTTGGGAAAATCCTAATGCAAAGAAACATTCTGAGTGCGGCATTTTCTTATTGAATAAGCTCTTATTTTCTTAGCCAGATTCCTGTGGTGGAATCTGGCCTTGAACAGAGATTTTTAACACCAATATTGTGGAATGGGACGAGAGGACCTTTGTTTCCAGCTGCCTGTGCTGGTTTCTGTTCACCCTAGACTGACACCAAATAAACACGGTGCTGGGTTTCCATATAAATTATTGTAGTAGAAAGGCACCTGTTATTCCTTCAGAAAGAGCTCCCTACAACAACACAAAATTTCTTCCCAAGCCAAGGGAAGTTTATTTCCCTCTGTAATTTTACTGTGTGTGTGTGTGTGTGCGCTAGGTGGAAATAGAGAACTGTGAAAAGGCTCATTTTAGCAGGGATAACAGCTCACAGAAGTTATTCTGAGGCCTGGGCCGGAATGAATCACATTCCCACGTGTGTGTGCTGCCTGGCAGCAATCAATGCTTCCTCTTAGCAAGGGCACTCCGGGGGATGGAGAAATCAGAGCTGTGAAAAACCCAGCAAATCCTGCCTGACAGCTTCTCCAGGCAAACCGCCCTGCCGGGGCACCGGGAGCACGCTGGGATGTCGGGCCCATTCCACAGGGGCTCCTTTGGGATCCCTGCGCATCCCAAAACCCCATAACCCACTGCCCACCCCGGCCCCCAGTGCACTGACCTGGCTGGGAAGCTGTGAAGCAGGGGAGATGCTGATGGCAGAGGGCTGGGAAGCAGGGGAGATGCTGGGATGGCAGAGCTGGGAAGCAGTGAAAATATTGCAGTTCTGTAATTCAGGAAGAAGCACATGTTCCAAAGGAAATCCATCCAAAGCAGATTATACAGCATAGATTTGTTATCCATTTGAAGTTATTAACTGGAAGACAAAGAAAGATTTCTTTGGTAGCCTCACAGGTTTATCTTCAGCATTTATAATAGGACAGTTACTCTGCTTTAAATATAAGTGGTTTCTTTCCCCCAACAGTCTCATCTACCTCCTCACCAAGCTGATATGGAATAGAGGAGCACAGATCGTGTGAGGAACAGATTTGGAATTACATAAATGGACTTACCATGTGGCTACAGCTGATATTTCCAGCTCTGTGGCCTAAGAGCATCCATCCAATGTCCTGCCAGACCAGCACTTCCTGATGGTATTTGCAGCCACTGCTTCCACAGAAGTCAGAACAACGCACTTCTCCTTTGAGGTCATCTGGCTGCTGCAAGTGCAACAATGGAGCCACCAAGTTCCAGTTGCAAGGTCAGCATTACAAATTTAAAACCTTCCTGTTACAAAAGGTAAAGGCTCTCCAATCCCGCTGGAAACAAGAGCTTTGAAGAAACCTAACTCTTCCAACTTCAGCTTGCTTCCAACTTGACGGTATCAGCTTTTTAAATAATAAAGGATTGTCTGTAGATTACTGTGGATTAAAATTAGAACTGCAGACCTGACTATTAGTCTCAAGTTTGACGGTGTGAGGAAGGTGATGGTCCTTCTTCTCCATCCCTGGAATCACCATCATGCACTGTCTCGACTATCTCCAAGAGGTATTTTTTTTTTCAACGTGGATAAACTATTTTAGGAAGTTTGGAACAGGGAGAATGGCTGCCTTCCATACAAATCAAACAGGTTCCATTTCCAAGTGATTACAATTGTATCAAAGTCTTCAGGCCCAAATAGGTGTAGCCGCTGTGAAATACAGAAGCCCTTATGAAAGGCTCACTCAGAAGGTGTGAATAGAATAAAAAAGAAATTCATTATAAAAAAATGAGGAAGGAAAAAGCCTTCATTCCCAGCACTGCAGAATTCCAGCCAAGTAAAATCTCACTCACTTTACAATGAAAGGAAAATATTTGAGTGGTGGTGGTCCCTCAAAAAATATTTGAGGGACAAGGCGAGGATATACGGTGCCAGGGAGGATTCTGCACTTAGAGATGCTGAGTATCCAGCCAAGAGACAGAAATTCAATTGCCAAGGCATTTGAATGAAGTCAATTAAGTCACATCACCTTTTCTATTTCAGTGTTTCCATCTGACAAGAAAGCAAAGGCGGGCAGCAGAAAGCAGGTGAGCTGCTGCACTCAGGGGTAGGGATCAAATGAACTATGCTGGTTCCATATGCACTATGGGAAAAGCAGGCAGAAGAGAGGAAGAGCTCTAAAATTAAGATGGAATTTTAACCTCTTCCTTCTCTGTTGACACTGACTGTAGGCATGTCTAACAGCTTTTCAGACAATTGTGTTTGATTTTGTTCCACAAACCTTACCTAGATCCACATTCATTAGCTGACTCTCTGCTGCCATCAAAATTGAGGGAAGGAACACCTTTTAGCACTGCTTAGAAACAGAGGAGATCAAACTAAACTCTGCAGCTCCAATGAGCGAAGGAATTATGTCCTATCCACCTTCATGAAGCCGCAAAGACCAAAATCTCTTGAGAGCGTGCCATTTCCTTTCAGCCTTGTGCACTGAGCCTTCAGCTCATCACGGATCAAAAGATGCTGCACTAAATTACAAGAAAAATGACTGCATTCTGTTTAGTTGCAATCCTGGTAGTCATAACAAATCTTGTGTGCATCAGATGGCCTCCAGAAAAATCACATGCAACAGCAACACCATCCTCAGATGCTCTCCCAGTACCTTACCTAATCATTGCTCCGTCACTGGACAAGACTTGTCCCCACCCTTCACACCTACAGCAACAAACCTACAAATCTTCCAAACATTTCTTCAATTCCACACCCCTCCGGAACATTCCCGCTTAAAACCGCACAGCTGCCCACGGGACAAAGGTCCAGTGTTACAAGCTGCTGCTCTCCCTCCACACAAGCCCCTTGCACATCTTGCACTGCTGCTCTGAAACTGCACAATTTGTCAGCAGCACCATTAGACTCAGAATTGGGAAACAATTCCTTCTGCTGGGTTAAGTTGGAAACAGTTCAGGCTACAGGAGTTCTTTATTATTCACCCTCATGGAATGCCCCTGCCCTTCAGAGCTCAAGCACTCCTGTGCAGAGCATCTCATGGAGCCAAAGAGAAAGGACTGCTGTCCCAAAAGAAGAGTCTGGGAGGAACTCCCAGTGTCCTTCATGCCTTGAGAAACCTAAGGAGCAGTCACTGATGGCCTAAAGGGTACAAATTCAGTTCAGATGACAAATTTTCCAGGGTGCACCCCCTCCTCTTTATCTTCTAACACAACTACAAACAAACCAAATGATAGATTTCACAAGGAATAAGGGATGTTTAAAAGCAAATCTCTAAACTAAGCCTGGCATGCTCACCCAGGAGTTCAACACAGCAAGGCAGGCACTCTGCACTACCTAGTTCATGGCAAGAGATTTCTAAACTCTACCAAATGAAGAGAAGAAATGAAACAGAGAGCAATAGAACCGTATTTTAATTCATTTCAAGGCATGGAATAACACAGAATCTTTTCCATGAAACTAGGGCATTTTTCTCCCTTATCTAGTGCCCAAGTAAGATTAGAAATTGGGAAAAAAACCACTGAAACTGCAAATGCATTTTGCCCCCAGCTAGAAACAAAAGGTAATTATTTGAAAACTAGAAAAAACTCCAAGAGGAAACGTAAAACATTATGGAATATGTATTATTTTTATCACCCAGAATTCCCCATGTTAAAGGCACAGAGAAAACCATCATTCAGAAGTGGGAAAACAGAGGGACTGTACAAGTGAAATGGAGTTCTGACAAATGATGCTGTGTAGAATATGGGTTCCCAAACCAACAGAACAAAGGCACCCCGACAGCAGCAGCCTCAGAGATTGTACATTGCAGCTGAAGCACGGGGGTTTCTGTAGATTCACCTTGTAAACTGGCACACTTACTTGCCAAGGCTGCTGAACTTCTTTCACCTTAAACCACAAAACCTCCCAGTCCTTCCACAGCAATCACTCCATCAAATCAAGACAGACCAAAACATGTTCTTTGCGCTGTTCACAATAAGATGAAGTTATGTGCCCAAGAGATACCATTTGAAGTCAGAAGGAACAAGCCAGCAGGTGTAGAAAACTGGTATTTGAAGAAGTGACAAAAAGACAGCAAACTGAAGCCCATGCTTAATACAAAACCCCATGATTAATAGAACACAAATGCAGATGGATATGATAAGCTTGCACTGTCGAAGCTAAAATCATTTCTAACAAAAATCACCACATTTCCAAGAATTCAGTACCACTTGTGGTGGCCACTCCTGATCTCTACATAATATGTCAGCAGTTCAATTGGCAAGAATCTCTTTATCTAGATCCAAGCAGGGAAGAAGTCAAGGTCCCAGTGATATGCAATTCTGTAGCTTCATTAGAAACCTTTCATCCTATAGTTGAATAGTTGAAATCCAAGCGAGAAAAGAACCTGTTTGGACACCAACTATCCTTAGTAGTAACGTTTTGCAGCACGCAATTTGAAAAGGTTAACCTGCCAGGCAATAATACAGACAAGAAAAATGAAAAGGAGGGCAAGGAGAATCATCTGCTGCTGAAACTGCTCTTCTACAAAAACAAAGTGATATGAAGATTCAGCCCGTGAAGAACACATTCCTCAACCAGGAGAGAAAAACACAATTCTTAAAAATCTCCTCTGTCGTTCTGATTGGGAACGGTGGGAAAGAACGACACGGACTCTCAAGGGAGTCACAACAGGAGAATCTTCTCTACTTTATTACTCTAGGCTTGTCTAATAGACAGATACGTGGAAAGTACAGAAAGGAAACTCTTATTGCTTAGTAAAGTGCTACATCACCATCATTGGTCAGCGGGGCTCACCACCCCCCTGACTTTCTCCTGCAAGGAAAACAAGAGGACAGACAAACAGCACCTGGCAGTTGTTTTCTGTCTCTGAGGATTGTTTTGAAATCCTCCTATGAATTCCCAGGCTAGCTTCTCGGGCAGGACTGATAGGCCATGGGGCCTGCAGTTTCTGCAGCTCTCTGCAGCCTGCTCCAAAGCTAGCATCCATACTCTCCACTACATAAGAAATAGAAAACTGACTACAAATCACGTGTTCACTACTTGTTGCTTGTTCACTACTCAGACATCAGAATTACTACCACAATACTAGAAGAACAATCCAAGAAACATATTCCAGGGACGCATTTTAATTCATTTGCTGCTGCCAGCCGTGCTGTGCTTTGCTTCTATCCATCCACCCTGCTGCAAAAAGGTTCAATTGTGTTTTCACCATCACGTCAGATCAGCTCTTGGACTCACAGCTCACCGCAGACCTCGAAACAGGAGGCAAAGATCTGCACCACTTGGCCTTTCAGAACTTCTCACCCATCTATGACCTTTCTGGGGCCAGCTTCACAAAATGGGGGGGAAGCCATTCCAAGGAACACGACCAAGGAAATCACACAGCACTCGGGATTTGTTCCAGGCATCAAATTTTTAATGGATGATGTGAAGTAACACCGAAGCAATTCCTGTCCACAGAAAAAAAGATTTCAAATGGTTTTGTCTCAAGGACAATCACTGGAGGTTGAAAGTTTCTGGGGCTGAAAGTTACATGAGGTCCTCAACACTGAGCAATCAATATCCCCACAGTCTAAACTGTGAAATTACTACCTGGGCAAGGAGAACATTTTCAGGATTTGCAACTCATCTCAAAGCCTCAGTAGAACTCAACCAGCAGAATTCCCCTGAGATGGCACTGTGCTCTGGAAGCCCTCAAATACTCACTAAAACAGACTTGACTTTCACTAGGACAGCTGCTCATGAAAATCTGGGGTAAAACCTATGGGAAGTGGCCATGTGCACGCATATTCCTTCTTCCCACAGCAGGCACAATCAAATCCTCCTTTGAATGGCCTCCAAGTTGAGCAGCACTCATTGGCACAGCCTCTTCTCCCACAGACAGGCCAGCGAGCAACACGGCAGCGCCAGCCAGGTGGGCAAGGACAAGAGAGAGCAGATGCCAACAAGGCTTGGAAGCTGGGCCAAGGGAGGTTTACGCTGGCCATTGGGAAGAACTTGTGCCCAGCGTGGGCCATCAGATACTGCAATGGCCTGACAGGGGCTGCTGGAGTCATCATTGTGGCACGGGTGCAAGGCAAGCCAGGCCGCAGCGCTCGGGCCCCGCTCTGCTGGCCATGCTTGCCGCCATGGCTCCCAGCTTGGACTCAACATTCTCTCAGGGCTCTCTGCAGCCAGGGCGTTCTGTGCTTCTGTGACATCACAGCCTCTGGGGACGGCACGCTGGCTGGCAACTGTCCCCAGCTGTTGCTGCGCCCCAGTGCCCAGGCACAGCTGCTCGCAGAGAGACGCCCAGAGCCTCGGTGCTGCTGGCAGAGCACTATGGCTGCTCACGGCTCCTCCGCGCTGCTGCAGCTTTACGTGCTGCTGCTCTTGGCCCATCCCCTCGACCCTGTGAGCAAACCCAAGAGGAGCACGGGTGCCTCTCCTCTGGTTCCGGAGGATTTCGACCTGGAGGAGAAGGACTCTGCGCTCCTCTGGTGGGCGTCCAGGACACTCCTGCTCATTGACGTGCTCCTCATAGGAATGGCCATGGGATGGGCCCTTGGAAGAAGATTTCAGAGACGCTGGGGAGAGGTGAGGCAGGGGGTGGGGGGTCAGGGGCAGGTGGGATGGGGCAGACCTTGAGGGCCTCTTGGGCACCCTTTGGCCAATGCCCTGCGGCAGAAGGGGCCTGAGCTCCTGGCTGGGGAATGTGGCCCAGGGACTGAGCTCCATGGACAGCACCAAGCAGAGGCGGCAGAGCTCTGCCTGCTGCAGCCTCTTCCCCGGGCCAGCCCAGCCCAACTGGGCCCGAGTCTCTGTCTCCCAGGCCAAAGGCAGCCCCACAGGTGCCGGCCCCGCTCTGCCTCTCTGCCTCTTCCATGGGGATCCCTGTGCTTTGCCTTGCAGCGGAATCTCCAGAGCCCTTCGGGCCGTGCGGGGCCCCGCCGCCATCGAAGACTCGGCTGTCCCACCAAGTTGATGCAGCTGCTCAGGCAAAACCGTGACCTGATGCGGCTGCACCTTCGCTACAGCTCTCAGCCGAGGAGGCCAACCACCAAGATGGCGGCAAAAGAGGGCAGTGACAGGAGACTCCGCACCTCCCCACAGCTCTGACCTCCAGCGTCACGCTCCATCTAAAGAACCTTACGGGGAACGGGTGACCAGTGCCCAGCCCAGGCACTGCGACGTTCCCCACCTTACAAGTTAGCCACACCCCTGTTGTTGTTCGATTCCCCACCACGTTTCCCCCAAGAAGTTGACCTTTCCCTTAGTGTTCAGTTCTAAACAGTTGAAGCATTGAAGTTTTTTAGCCTTAAGATTCTTACCCCATAGTCTTCTAGTAACGTTGGATTGTAGATTTTAGAAGTAGTCAAGTGAATAAAGTTCACGTTTTCTACACGTTGCTGTGTCATTTTCTTGAGGTTGCACCTGAGACCTGGGGACTCCTTGAGAGATGGCTTTGCATGGCAGCTACGGACTGCCTGCAATGGAGAGCCCCTGTGCCCCAGCAGGCTTTGCAAGAGCACGGAGGGCAGCGGGAAAGAAGAAGGTGGCCAATATTCACCTGCCTCCACCTTCCAAGGAAGCTTGCAGTCAAACCCTGTCTGCCCTTTAGGGGGGACCCTAAAGGCCCTGGCAGGCATCACCATGGCCCCAGGACGGGGGGCTTGCAGCACTCTGGGGCACCAGGAAAGGAGCAGGATCATCCCTGGAAAGCTGTCTGGAGACAAATCCAGAGACGTCTCCCCTGGCATCCAGGCAAGGGCTGAATTCAGGCAGGCAATTAGATCCACAGGCTGCCTGGGCTATGGCACCAATCAGTCCTGCTTCATAGATTTCGGGGGGCGGGGTTATACATATATATATATATATATATATACGCATATATGTATATATGTATCTACATCTGTATTTAGTTCTTTGTATTTATCCTGTTGACCCTCAAATAGGATTAGATTTCATTTTCCTACAAAACAAAACATCTGTTTTTTGATTTTTAGGAATCAACCATCTGTGCTCCCACTTTAAATCACTTCTCTCAAACTCATTCTGCATCTTGCTCCTTTCCAGCACCATCAAATACCTCTGTTAAAATACAGAGCATCAGTGGAAGGACGACAATCTTGTTACTTGCTGAAGAAAGTTAACTTGGATGACATACCTGCTTTTAAAAATCCAAGAGGAACAAAACCTACACATCAGCTTTAGAATTTCAAAAGCTGCTTCCTCAACTCTTCCACACCACTTTACTCTTTGGGGACATTCAGCAGCAATACCAAACAAGCACAGAAAAGAAATGGAAGAAGAAATGCAGATAGTCAGCAGCAGACCACCTACCAAAATACATTTTAAATGCAGCTCCAAGTTCTCCAAGAGCAAGTTTGAAGTGTAAATGGAGACACTCACACAAAATTACTACCACTTGGTACTTTTGGCATTTCCTTGGGCTTTCCTCTTCATTTTTTTTTTATCTCCACCTAAAGCAAGAGAAAAAACCCCAAACAAACACAACCTTTCAGGCAGAGAAAAGATGTGGTTGCTCTTGAAGAAAGCATTTCATTCTGCCTGGAGAAGAAGCTGCTGGGAAAAATATTAGCTTTTAGCAAAATGGCACTGTGCTGTTGCACTTGTTCTAGCACTGGGAGAAAGAACAGGCCCGTCTGTAAGGCTCCTGCAGCTCACCCTGGCTGAGGGTCATTGACCACTGAGCACTGCAGGCATCACTGGCAACAACGATGGTGGAAAATGGGGAGGGAGCAGGATAAATAAATGTTTGCCATTGCCTTAGCCAAAAAAACCCCAGACATCAAAAGCAACCCACCCTCAAAACAAAGCTATGAAAATAGTTTGCCTCTGAATTTAAAGAACTTCAATTAACTCTATGATGTCTGCTTTTGGTTCAGCATTCATCAATCTGAATTTGAATATGCACAGGGTAATGAAAGGTAACTGAGGCTTAAAAATCATGTCTATTGACTTGTGCATAGCCTATACTGAAGCACATTAAAAAGCAGCGTTTTGCTTGAAATCTGCACGGTATTAACTTCATTCAGTGTTACACTCACTAGGTAATTAAATACATGAAGAAATAGATTTTTTTTTTTTTTTATTAAGAATGCATTATTAATTAGGAAGGCATGGCTTTAGTAGAGTCTGCTGATACCAACATTACTCAGCTAAGTTCAAAGTATGAACACAAGAACTTGATGACAGAAGCAATGTTCATCAGAGCCTCAACAAGAAAGTTGCAGTTCCAAGTTTTTCAGATGTCCTACACTTGCTAAGGCACCTCCAGAAAGAGGAGTCAACTGAAAATAGCACAGGAAATTTGAAACCCATTTCTATATTTTTCTTTTTTTTCCTGAACTTTCTTGTGGGCAACAGAAAACTCCCAATATGTGGAATGCAATGTAGTTTTTATGCCAGAGTCATGAGTCATCCCCTCAGTTCCAACCTGATCCAATGCTCACTTGAATCTTGGAAAGGCTCAAATCAGCAAGATGAAATTTCAATTGTATTCATGAAAGGAGCTCTTTACTCTCCATTCCCCTCCCTCCCCCAAATACATCAGCACCAAGTGAGAAAGGCTCGATTTGAAAGATAATTATTACACAATTAAACTTGGACATAGCTAGTTTGCTACAAGTTCCAGCAGACAGACAAACAAGAGCAGAATCAGAGGTTATCAACCTCAATAGAAATTCCAGCTCATGCTTTCCCCAAAAGCCTCATTTAATTTATCCAGGATTAAAAAATAAAAGAGAAATGAAAAAAAATCACATAAAAGCATTTCACATAGTATATAGTGAAATACTATCATTTCCACCTGAAATATTCATCATCATTATTATGTTTTTCCATACTAAATTACAAAGTCTCCTGCACCCATCTTCCCAATATCTCATTCTAAGTGCTTGCTACTTTAATCCCTTAGGAAGCAAAAGGAGCCTCAGGTGTCTCTGGATCAACAGAAACTAAACAACACAGCTTGACAAAGTATATTAAATTGTCAATCAACTCAATAAAGAACTCCCACTCCAGAGATAGCTATCACCAGCTGATGAATTTGGCTAGGGCAGGTTTAGGAGTTGTTCTACCGTACTGCCCGTAGGATGGGAGTATAAACACCATATTCTTCACAGCCTCATCCACAAAGAATTCCACCTTCAAATTAAGGCTGCTTTGGAGTTGGACCAAACCAATGAAAACTCACTCATCAAACACAGTGATGGCAGCATGCTCAGTCTTTGCAATACAAAACTGGCAACTAACAGCACATTCCTGATCACATCTCCAAGGCTGAGTGTACAGAACTGCAGTGGTGGCCAGGCCCTCGCTGACTGCCAAACCTCCAGCCATCATCCCTTCCTCTCACAGCGACAGGGCAGAAAATAACAACAGCAGAAACTAGATTTTTAGCTTAAGCTAAAACCACAAAGGTCATTGATGAAACAGACTGGAGTGCTTTAGAAACTAGCACGCAGACTTAGCTGAAAACAAATCTTATTGATCACCAATTACAATGAATACTTAATTCTGTTATTCTGCATTATTATTAGACAGTCAGAGACAGCCAAGCTGACCTCAAGCATGCTGAAGCATCGGGGCCAGGCAGTGCACATCTTCCCAGGAGCTGATTTACCCATCGTTCTCAAGTCAATTCACCTGCACACAGCCCCACCGTACAACTGCTAGGCTGCAAAATAAAAAAATAGCTCTGCTTAAGAGTCAAACCCCAGGACATAGACCATATGAAAGGAAGAATGAAACCTGCAGCATTTGGTTGACCTTCAATGCCCTGAGAAGATGACAAATTCCCCAAGATGAACAAGTGCCCAAAATACAAAGCAAAGGACTGACTTTTAGGGATCAAATGTTAAATAGGCCTGCGAAATTGGAGTTGTTAGGTTGCACATGAAAGAAGGGAAAAAAGAAAAAACCACCCCAACCCTCAACTGCAATTTTACATCCCTCTTGGAAAATTTGCTTTAATAAGAGAGAGGAATGGATACAACCTTCCCCTCACCTGGAGATTTTAATCAATTCAAGCCATTTCAAATCTGGCAAGAAAGCCCTACCACAGTCCCCATCAAACAACATTGCCTTTCATTTTTGCTTCTCATGACTACTTCAGAGCAGTCTAAATAACAGCAAAGAAGGAAATTCAAGTTGCAATTCAAACACTAAGCTCTGGAATCCCATATTGCCTTCAAACAACTGCATGAAACACTAACTTCATGCTCTATGCTCTCCAATACATAGAAGCCATTTATTTGCATAGCCTTTGGCTGCTAAAGATGGAACCTGCATTTCTAGGAGCAGATGGGCCTGATTCTCACCTTCCCCCGACACACATGAGCAGTGTGGGCCCTGCCTTTCTGGGCACCTCACACTTACTTGATTCAAACTCTTGACTTTGCTCTCTGGAACACTGCCCTTCCTGAATCCAGCCCAAGCTACGAAGCAGCCACACACCTGCTGAAGTTGCCATTCTTGACATCTGCCTCTCCCCATCAGGATGCCTTGCAAAAACTATTAGGATCCAATGCTGCCCGTGTCTGCTGCAAGGAGGAGCTCTCTGGCTTTTTTACTCCTATCTTTAGAACATTCTCTTTCTAAGGTCATGACAGCTGGGGACAAATACAGAGCAACACCTTGAAGCATTAACAAACAGAAGCAACAGAAAACAGAAGCTGCTGCATTTCCTGTGGCCATTTGAGGGTGAAACTGCAAGTGTGAAAATATTGCAGTTCTGTCATTCAGGAAGAAGCACACGTTCCAAAGGAAATCCATTCAAAGCAGATTATACAGCATAGATTTGTTATCCATTTGAAGTTATTAACTGGAAGCCAAAGAAAGATTTCTTTGGTAGCCTCAAAGGTTTATCTTCACCATTTTTAATGGAACAGTTTCTCTGCTTTAAATTGAATTGGTTTCTTTCCCCCAACAGTCTCATCTACCTCCTCACCAAGCTGATACGGAATAGAGGAGCACAGATCGTGTGAGGAACAGATTTGGAATTACATAAATGGACTTACCATGTGGCTACAGCTGATATTTCCAGCTCTGTGGCCTAAGAGCATCCATCCAATGTCCTGCCAGTCCAGCACTTCCTGATGGTATTTGCAGCCACTGCTTACACAGAAGTCAGAACAACGCACTTCTCCTTTGAGGTCATCTGGCTGCTGCAAGTGCAACAATGGAGCCACCAAGTTCCAGTTGCAAGGTCAGCATTACAAATTTAAAACCTTCCTGGTACAAAAAGTAAAGGCTCTCCAATCCTGCTGGAAACAAGAGCTTTGAAGAAACCTAACTCTTCCAACTTCAGCTTGCTTCCAACTTGACGGTATCAGCTTTTTTAGATAATAAAGGATTGTCTGTAGATTACTGTGGATTAAAATTAGAACTGCAAACCTTACTCTCAAGTTTGATGGTGTGAGGAAGGTGATGGTCCTTCTTCTCCATCCCTGGAATCACCATCATGCACTGTCTTCACTATCTCCAAGAGGTATTGTTTTTTTCAACGTGGATAAACTATTTTAGGAAGTTTGGAACAGGGAGAATGGCTGCCTTCCATACAAATCAAACAGGTTCCATTTCCAGGTGATTACAATTGTATCAAAGTCTTCAGGCCCAAATAGGTGTAGCCTCTGTGAAATACAGAAGCCCTTACGAAAGGCTCACTCAGAAGGTGTGAATAGAATAAAAAAGAAATTCATTATAAAAAAATGAAGAAGGAAAAAACCTTCATTCCCAGCACTGCAGAATTCCAGCCAAGTAAAATCTCACTCACTTTACAATGAAAGGAAAATATTTGAGTGGTGGTGGCAGGGACAAGGCGAGGATATACGGTGCCAGGGAGGATTCTGCACTTAGAGATGCTGAGTATCCAGCCAAGAGACAGAAATTCATAGCAGAGCAAGCTTCTACAAACTGAAAATACACTTGGCTCGGGTAGGTTTCAGGCCACAACTTTGATTCTCCAGAGGCCAAAATAAAGAACTGTTCAGTCCTTTTTCCTCCCCAGCTCATTCCTGGGTTCGCTCCTCCACAGTTGGTAAAAGAGAAAAAGAGTCTCATACAGAACAAGGATGTAGGAGCTTTTCCCCCCGTGGCAATTAATGTGAAAAAGGTGAAAGAAAAATACCTGCTCTGCATCTTGTGTTTATCTGCCATGTTAAACCACATTCTGAGTTCAGCTCTTCTCAGAGGTACGTACTTTCTAAAGTTTACTTTCATTTTTTGGGTCCAAAAGGTATTACTACAAGTAAACTTCCTCCTGAACAGTCTGCCAGAGAAGAAGAAACAGCAGTGTTCTCTATCTGCCACCAAATTTTACATCCTGTCCTATAATCTTATTTCCATAAGCTCAAAGTCATTGGGGAAGGCTGAGAAGGGTCTACATTTGTGCATCCTAGCAGGATTCTGGGCTGGAAAATATCTCTGCCCAGTGTTCTTGGCTTAGTGGATCCCAATGACTTTACACCACTGAGGGTCTGCACTCATTTGTACTAAATGAATGTAAGGACACTTCCATTAGAAATACAAATTTACAAATGCATTGCCCCACAGGCCTGTATGAGTAGCTCTACTTTAGGAGAATTATCAGATGCTATGGCTGAAGATAATTTATGGTATCTGTGTCATGAACACAACCCTACAGCCTTGGAATATAGTTTCTAGCAATAAAATATTTGGCATGCCATGTGCAATGGTGGCCAAAAAGAAAATTAATGTCATCAAAGATAAGGGACCCTACCAACATTTTAGGAGAAGCGTTATTAAGATGGAATTCTCTATTTCAGCTCATTGTGAAGTTGTTTGATGTCTCAGTGTCACATCTAATACTCCTGACCAATGACACAAGACACTGTACACAGGTTTCAGTGAGTGCAAAGATGTGTTCCTATGCATCACTTTTCTACTGGAGTTACCATGATGAGAAACTCTGCTGTTAACCTGTCTTTGGATTTATCCATCTTTTCTCTGCTCTTGATCAAATCTAGGATAATTTTTATAAGATCAAATAGAGAGAGAGGCTGGAAGAATAGCTCATCTGAATGCAAATGAGCTCCTTCTCCCCCCTACACATCTCTCAAGGCTTATCTTTTTATTACTCTCACAGAAAGCAGGACAGTCTGCTTAGAGCCAGGGGCTAAATCAGAAAGGACTTGACAAGCCACTGATAACATGGCACTTTCAGAATATATTCTCTACTCTAAGCTCCAGTGACTAAGGGTGAATCATAAAATTGTACAAGCTTAGGATCTGTTTTTTACATGAAGACTTATGAAAATTTAAGTGTACTTTATCACCTGAAATCAACTTTTATCTTGAACATCTACAACACACTACAGTCATAGGCCAGAAATACGACTGCCAGGGAATAGAAATGAAATAGAACTTTTACTTACTAGATTTGAGGTTTTTTGCCTTGCTTTAATAATTTGAGCTCTGCCATGGTGCCAGTGATGCAGTACTAGTAGCTGGGTTTCCCAAGAGTCCTATCATGTTTATTTAGGTTCCCAGAGGAAATAGAAGTGAAGAGCTAAATCAGTACCACCCATCATAAAGCTGGGCATGCACAGATGGATACAAACACACTCAAGCCTTCCAAAGCACCAGCTTTCTACCCCACCTCCAAACCCTAAAGGAGCACCCAGACCAGGCACCACAAGGAGCTGATGGTTGCAGCTCTTGTCTCTTTGAAGCCTACACCAAGTAGTTAATAATTCCACCTCAAATCCATTCTGCATCTTCTGTTCACCTCTGCAGTTTTGCTGCTACATAATAGCAACCAGGAACAATTTCACTACAAATGTACTGATGTTACAATTTACTTCAAAACAATACCTGGGCCTGCTTCTTTTCAAAGCCTGTTCAATTTTTAATGTAAAACAGAAAAATAACCCCTCTTCACATGGATCATCACTGTTAAGCCTTGCCTACGTTCTCAGCTTTTCTTATTTAACTTACAGGATAATGAAACGTATTGAAATGGGATTTCAAGGTAGACAAGGGATGGGAAGGTATGTGTTGTTTGAGAATCCTCAATATCAGCAGACAATTTGCTGAAGCCGAATCATTTTTCTCCCAAGCAAAATAACCACTTAGTGTTTTTATCCTCCCTGGTGTTTCCAGCAAGAGCACTATTAGCTCTGTAAATACAGAGTTACTGGCTATTTGAATGTATACATTTAACAAACTATTTCATTATTAGGACACTCTGCTGAAGCAGTATTGTATTTTTAAAAATGCTTAAACAAAATACTTGCTTTATGAAGGAAAAGTGTTTTGAATCACAATTTTGCCCTCCTTTATCCTTATTAAACAGCATTGATTTCCTAGTCTATGGGTAAATGGTTAAACTGAATGTGGCACAGATTTGCTGTTGCTGCTGAATACATCTTCTGCTATACTGCCAATTATCAGAGGAAAATTTAAAATCAAAAGATGTTGTTAAGAAAAATAACCAACATTATTTCTTCTTGACCCTTGAGTGCTAAGGTTACTTTTCAATCTCTTCTATTATTCCTCACTCTCAGAACAGAGCAAGCCTGGTCTTGCTATATCTAATCCAACTCCAAGTGCCATTTCTTTCCAACTCATTTTCACAACTTACACCTCTTTCAGTTGTGACTTTTTTATCATTTGTAGCTTTTGTTTGTTTGTTTCCCTTCAGCCACAGGTAACAAATTCTAGGCCATGTGAAATATAAACCAGATAGATACAGTACATCAGCTATGGGGGTTTGGGGTTTCTTTTCCTTTTCTGGATAGTTACCACAGGTAACAACAATTTCCCTACTTCTCCCACACAAAAACCAGCACAAGCTTCCCAAAAGGCAGTTTTTGAAAAGGCATGCATGTAGGACCATAATTACATGCAGACCAGTGGAACTGCTTCACCAAAGGGGAAAATTAAAGGAGACCAGCTAACCAATAGGTTAGCAAAAGGGGAGCGTTAATGGATCAATTGATCAATTTAAGTGCCAAGTGTCCAGAGAAGCTTTCAAAGGTGATAACTGATTTTAGTACCACTGTAGGGACAGATTTGAATTGTGCACTATAGCAGTGCTGTTTCAGCCATTATATGACTGAATTATTACTATTTCTGTAACAACTTGGATGTAAAACTTGACTCTGGGCTGAATTGCATCACTTAAGGGAATTCAGGAGGAAATAATTTTACACGTTCAATGAAATTAAATGTATTTTGCATTCCTGATGTCACCATTTGCCAACCTTGAACAAATTCTGTGCCAAGCTTGTTAGACAAAACCCGTGCACCGGCATAACCTATGCTGGTATCTTCCAGACAAGGAGAGAACCAGAAGGAAGCCTCAGTGTGCCCCAAGAGGTTTAAATCCATGTGTTCATTAAGAGAGCTGAGGACAAACAAATCAAGGAAATAAATAGGAAGAGAGAGAGGTAGGCTGACATAAACACTTCTGCATAACTCAGGGTATGCCTCCCCAAATCCATATGCAGATACAGTAATTCTAACCTCTCCCTGCCCCTCCCGAGTAAATTAGCAGGTCTAAACTTCAGAGCAAAGAAAACAGAAATCTCCAAAGGTTTCATGGCTTCATCTGTTATAGAGTAATTATACCCTGACACACTGTCCTGGGTTGCAGTATATTCTATCACCATCCTCATGTACTGTTGAAACCAGGTGAGGCAGTGCTCCCTGCCTCCCCCCCCCCCCGGGCTACCTTCTGTTAATGGGCCCATCAATGCCCTGCCCCATGACTCATAGATAACTTCCCCCTGTATTGTCCCCTGTTAATGGGCCCACCACTGCCTTGCTGCATGACTCAGAGATAACTTCCTCCTGGACTGTTTTCTGTTAATGGCTCATCAAGGCCTTATCTCATGACTCACCATCCCATTGTGAGATGCTCCTCCCCTTGGGAGGAGCCAAGCATTCCATACTGGATATAAGCTGAGAATTCGAACACCACAGCAGCCCTTACCTACGGGACTTCCAGAGGACAGGAGCTACTGCTGGACTTTCAGCTGAAGACCAGACCCCCTTTCTTCCAGAGGATCACGCTTCAACAAGACCACCTCATCTGGACGACTACCATCACCCTAACAGGGTTCCAGGCTGTATTCTGACTCTGTCAGTGTTTTTGATATTATTGCATTTATTCTTTTTATCATTTTCCTATTAAATTATAATTCTGACTTGCGATCTCTCACTGGTTTGATTTCAAACTAGTACATATTTTGGCGCCCAACGTGGGGCATTAACCTGAGAGAAAGTCAGAATTGCAATTTCATATTAACAGAAACCTATCCACCATGGTGGTTGGCTTGTCTATATGGGTACTGTATCTTGCTCTCTATATTTTCCCTCACATGGGGAACTACTTGCCTGTTGTATTGCTCCTGTTGAGACCAGGGAATGGTATGAGAATTGCTTTATTGGTTTATTATGCTTATGGCATGATAACCTGTGAGGCAATGAATACCATTCGGAATATATACTCAATTTTGTTTGCTTGTCCTAGTCTGGGCTGCTACATCTGGGACCTTCTCAACAATCGCACCCTGCCCTTGGTGGGAAGAGTGGAGAGTGGTTTCTTCCAGCCTTTCAGGTCAGGCACAGCAGTTTTTAAAAATATTGAGTTCTCTCTGGATGCCAAGGACAGCCTAGTCTTGCTGTTTTGTTTTCTCTGCATGGCCTGCACCATGTACACCATGCTTAGAAACAAAGCACTGTTTGGTGTGGTACAGCGTCTTCTTGAGGAGGAAGAGAAAAGAACCAAGAGCAGAGCAACAGCATCCATGACCACACAGACTGCCACAGAGGAGAAAGGAACCAAGAGCAAAGCCACAGCGTCCGTGTCTACGCAGACTGCCACAGAGGAGAAAGAAACCAAGAGCAAAGCAACAGCATCCGTGTCCACTCAGACTGCCACAGAGGAGAAAGGAACCAAGAGCAAAACAACAGCGTCCATGTCTACGCAGACTACCACAGAGGAGAAAGGAACCAAAAGGGCCATGAGCACCTCCACACAAACAGTCACCGAACCAGAGCAGCCTAAACCGGTAGAAGTTGCCCCCATTCAGAAAAAGAAATCAAAAAGCAAATCAGTCCGCATAGTGACTGATGAGGGTGAGGCAGGACCTTCACACGCAGCGGAGGAGACAGAACCAGAGATTATCACTCGCTCTCTATCCCTAGGTGAGCTGCGTGACCTGCGGAGGGAATTCACCCGCCAGACGAACGAGTCCATCCTAACCTGGCTGCTCCGCATCTGGGACGCTGCAGCAAACGACACCATCCTGGATGGAAGTGAGGCCAGGCAACTGGGATCGCTGTCCCGGGATGTGGTCATTGACCAGGGGATTGGGAGAACCCAAGAAACTCTCAGCCTCTGGAGGCGACTGCTGACAAGTGTAAGGGACAGATACCTCTGCAAAGAAGACCTCCAGGTGCACCAGGGAAAATGGAGCACAATGGAACAGGGTATCCGATGCCTGAGGGAGTTGGCTGTGCTGGAGATCATTTTTGCAGAAGATGAGAGATTTCCTAAGAGCCCAGATGGTGTCCAATGCACGTCACAGATGTGGCTGAGATTTGCACGGCTTGGACCAGAGATGTACTCCCGTTACCTGGCAACACTGCAATGGAGGGAAGGTGAGGACAGGGTGGGTGTCCTGGCCAATAAACTAAGAATCTACGAGGACACTGTCACTGCCCCGTTTCGCACCCATGTCTCATCTGTGGAAACAAGGCTGGCTGAGCAAGTCCGGAGCTTGATTGAAGAGGGCCATCAGAAACTAAAAAAGGAACTTAAGGAAGAAATTTACCACGTCTCCCCAGAACCAACAAGAGTCTCTGCTATTAGGAGTAGGCATTCCCCAGCCAGGGAGAAAGGATACACTCCACGAGGTAACCTCTGGTTTTTTCTCCAGGAGCATGGAGAAGACATGAGGAAGTGGGATGGAAAACCCACCTCCTCCTTAGCAGCCCGGGTACGTGAACTAAAAAGAGGGACAACTACCACAAGGAGCTCATCTAGAGCCAGCGCCGCTCCGGTCTCTCGTGGCCAGAACATCAGAAGGTATAGAAATGATGATATGAGTGATCCTCTTGAAGGGACATCAAGAGCATATTCACCGGAGGAGAGCAACGTGCACCATGACCAGGATTAGAGGGTCCCTGCCTCTAGCCAGGTAGAGGAGAGGGACAACCGGATCTATTGGACAGTGTGGATCCGATGGCCTGGCACATCTGACCCACAAAGATATACGGCTTTGGTTGATACCGGCGCTCAATGCACTCTAATGCCATCAAGGTATGTGGGAGCGGAACCCATTTCTATTTCTGGGGTGACAGGGGGATCCCAGGAGCTCACGGTACTGGAAGCTGAAGTGAGTTTAACTGGGAATGAGTGGCAGAAACACCCCATCGTGACTGGTCCAGAGGCCCCATGCATCCTCGGCATAGATTACCTCAGGAACGGGTACTTCAAAGACCCAAAAGGTTATCGCTGGGCTTTTGGGATAGCTGCTCTAGAGACAGAAGGCATCAGACAACTGAGTACCTTGCCTGGTCTCTCAGACAACCCTTCTGCTGTGGGACTACTGAGAGTTGAAGAACAACAGGTACCAATTGCCAGAGCAACAGTGCACCGTCGGCAATACCGCACCGACAGAGACTCTGTGGTCCCCATCCATACGATGATTCGTGAGCTGGAGAGCCAAGGGGTGGTCAGCAAGGCTCGTTCACCCTTTAACAGCCCCATATGGCCAGTGCGTAAGTCCAGTGGAGAATGGAGACTGACGGTGGATTACCGTGGACTGAATGAAGTCACGCCACCACTGAGTGCAGCCGTACCAGACATGCTGGAGCTTCAGTATGAGCTGGAATCCAAGGCAGCAAAGTGGTACGCGACCATTGATATTGCAAATGCGTTTTTCTCCATTCCTCTGGCAGCAGAGTGCAGGCCTCAGTTTGCCTTCACCTGGAGGGGTGTGCAGTATACCTGGAACCGATTGCCCCAGGGGTGGAAGCACAGTCCTACTATCTGCCATGGACTGATCCAGACTGTGCTAGAAAAGGGTGAGGCTCCAGAACACCTGCAGTACATTGATGACATCATTGTGTGGGGGAACACGGCAGCAGAAGTATTTGAGAAGGGACAGAAGATCATCCAGATTCTCCTGAAGGCTGGTTTTGCCATCAAGAGGAGCAAAGTCAAGGGACCTGCCCGGGAGATCCAGTTCCTGGGGGTAAAGTGGCAAGATGGACGGCGTCAGATTCCCACTGAAGTCATCAATAAGATCACTGCGATGTCTCCACCGACCAACAAGAAGGAAACACAAGCTTTCCTAGGTGCCATAGGCTTTTGGAGAATGCACATTCCTGAATATAGCCAGATTGTGAGCCCTCTCTACCTGGTTACCCGCAAGAAGAACAATTTCCATTGGGGCCCTGAACAGCAACAAGCTTTCGCCCAGATCAAGCAGGAAATCGCTCATGCGGTAGCCCTTGGTCCAGTCAGAACGGGGCCAGAAGTGAAAAACGTGCTCTACTCTGCAGCCGGGAACAATGGTCTGTCCTGGAGCCTTTGGCAGAAGGTGCCTGGTGAGACTCGGGGTCGACCACTGGGATTCTGGAGCCGAAGCTACAGAGGATCCGAGGCCAACTACACCCCAACAGAGAAGGAAATTTTGGCCGCCTATGAAGGAGTCCAAGCTGCCTCAGAGGTCATTGGTACTGAAGCGCAGCTGCTTCTGGCACCCCGACTGCCGGTGCTGGGGTGGATGTTCAAGGGAAAGATTCCTTCCACGCATCATGCCACCGATGCTACTTGGAGCAAATGGATTGCCCTCATTACACAGCGTGCCCGTATTGGAAACCTGAACCGCCCTGGGATTCTGGAAATTATAACAAACTGGCCTGAAGGTGAGACTTTTGGATTATCTTCTGAAGAAGAGGAGCAAGTGACACGTGCTGAGGAAGCCCCACCATATAATGAGCTACCGGAGAGTGAAAGACGATATGCCCTCTTCACCGATGGTTCCTGCCGAATTGTAAGCACTAACCGGAAATGGAAAGCTGCTGTATGGAGCCCCACACGACGAGTTGCACAAGCTACCGAGGGAGAGGGTGGATCGAGTCAGGTCGCAGAACTTAAAGCTGTCCAGCTGGCTTTAGATATTGCTGAAAGAGAGAAGTGGCCGAGGCTCTATCTCTACACTGACTCCTGGATGGTAGCTAATGCTCTGTGGGGATGGCTGGATCGATGGAGAAAAGCCAACTGGCAGCGCAGAGGGAAACCCATCTGGGCCGCTGAGATTTGGCAGGACATCGCCGCTCGGGTGGAGAAGCTGATCGTGAAGGTTCGACACGTGGATGCTCATGTACCCAAAAGTCGGGCTAATGAAGAGCACCGTAACAATGAGCAGGTGGATCGAGCTGCCAAGGTGAAAATATCACAGGTGGATCTGGACTGGCAGCACAAGGGAGAATTATTTTTAGCTCGTTGGGCCCATGATGCCTCTGGTCATCAGGGACGAGATGCAACGTACCGATGGGCTCGTGAGCGAGGGGTGGACCTTACTATGGACAGCATCTCACAGGTTATCCACAACTGCGAGACCTGCGCTGCAATCAAACAGGCCAAGCGGGTAAAGCCTCTGTGGTACGGTGGAAGATGGTCCAAGTACAGGTATGGGGAAGCCTGGCAAATTGACTACATCACCCTTCCCCAAACCCGCCAAGGCAAGCGCTACGTGTTGACCATGGTGGAAGCAACCACTGGATGGCTGGAGACATACCCTGTGCCTCATGCTACTGCCCGGAACACCATCTTGGGCCTGGAAAAGCAAGTCCTTTGGAGACATGGCACCCCTGAGAGAATCGAGTCAGACAACGGGACGCATTTCAAGAACAGCCTCGTAAGTACTTGGGCCAGAGAACATGGAATTGAATGGATCTATCATATCCCTTATCATGCACCAGCTGCTGGGAAAGTTGAACGGTGCAATGGACTACTCAAGACTACCCTAAAAGCACTTGGTGGAGGAACCTTCAAAAATTGGGAAGTGAACTTAGCAAAGGCCACCTGGATGGTTAACACCAGAGGATCCATCAATCGAGCTGGTCTTGCCCAGTCTGAACCCTTGCACACGGTGGATGGAGATAAAGTCCCTGTGGTACACATGAGAGGTATGTTAGGAAAGACTGTTTGGATTAATCCCACCTCAGGCAAGAGCAAACCTATCCGTGGGATTGTCTTCGCTCAAGGACCTGGTTGCACTTGGTGGGTAATGCGGAAAGATGGGGAAACACGATGTGTGCCACAAGGAGACCTCATTTTAAGTGAGAACTGTGTGTAAGGTTCCATTGTATATATATATATATATGTGTGTGTGTGTGTGTGGAGTTTAAGGAAGGTACTGATTTGGAATTATGTAGATGGTAATAGAATAAGGGGTGGATTATGTCCTGGGTTGCAGTATATTCTATCACCATCCTCATGTACTGTTGAAACCAGGTGAGGCAGTGCTCCCTGCCTCCCCCCCCCCCCGGGCTACCTTCTGTTAATGGGCCCATCAATGCCCTGCCCCATGACTCATAGATAACTTCCCCCTGTATTGTCCCCTGTTAATGGGCCCACCACTGCCTTGCTGCATGACTCAGAGATAACTTCCTCCTGGACTGTTTTCTGTTAATGGCTCATCAAGGCCTTATCTCATGACTCACCATCCCATTGTGAGATGCTCCTCCCCTTGGGAGGAGCCAAGCATTCCATACTGGATATAAGCTGAGAATTCGAACACCACAGCAGCCCTTACCTACGGGACTTCCAGAGGACAGGAGCTACTGCTGGACTTTCAGCTGAAGACCAGACCCCCTTTCTTCCAGAGGATCACGCTTCAACAAGACCACCTCATCTGGACGACTACCATCACCCTAACAGGGTTCCAGGCTGTATTCTGACTCTGTCAGTGTTTTTGATATTATTGCATTTATTCTTTTTATCATTTTCCTATTAAATTATAATTCTGACTTGCGATCTCTCACTGGTTTGATTTCAAACTAGTACACACACCAAGTTCCTCAATCAATATTTACTCCTCCTCCTACTGATTTAAAATTAGAAAGCAAGCACCATATCCATAACGCAATGATTCTGAAACCAAAGAGCTAAGACTCTCCTCCCAATTAAAATGCAGCAAGTAGATTGGTTTTAACACTCAGTGGCATTCTTTTTATGGACTCTTATTCCTTCATAGACCACACAGTTATAAATAATCCATGCATAGAGCAATTAGGCATTTTTCTTGTTTTATGAGTTTCAGACCCTATGCCTGTGCAAGTGTCCTAAAGTATTCAAAACCACTACAATGCAACAAAACACATTTAAATCCCTACATTAAGAGTAATTGAATAATTCTGATATTTAATTGCTCTTCTTCTGTCATAGGATTACAGTCCTTTGAGTAAATCACACAATTACTGAGTGCAGACCAAAGAATGACTGTTCCCCAAAGTCATTTTAGACAAGAGCATCTTTAGCACCTCTAAAGGATTAAATGTGATGATCAAGTAGGACACTGACAAATTTGAGGACCTGAAATACTCACACAAACAAAACAGAATGGAAACAACAGAAAGTGACTTCCACACTTTTTATGGTAGAGAAGCAATAGTTTGGATTTATTTTCTAAGACTGATCTCACGTGCTTATAGGATCCTGTGAATGACAAGAGAGTTGGGTGAGTGAAACCAGAGAGAAAACTCTGCTTCAGTGGCCTCACACCAAGACTCACATGGTTCTTCTATTCTGTGCAGAACTTCATGACCCATAACAAGAGTGACTTGAGACCTCACTACCAATTTTGAGTGGAATTTGTGTAATAGCAAAGCCTTCAGAAATGATGCAGCAATTTTAAGCAAAACTAGAAGATTTAAATTCATTCGTTTCTCCATTGAAAGGAAACAGTACTTTGGATATTTGGGGGCAGATTAAAAAGATGAGTTCTGCATCCTCTGACCCCATATTTTGCCTATTAATCATTTTTAATAAGCAGGAGAATGTTACTGACATTACACATTAGAACAGGGAGTCAAGTAGAAGTGGGTGTAAATTACTGACCTAGGGAATAAATCTGCAGTGCTCTGCCACTCCTGTGAGCCAGCTCTTCTGATTTACCTGAGAGCTTCACATTCCAGAAAATTAATACAAGAGGTTTTTTCTCAAATTTTCAAGCCCACTGGCTTATTGTTGATCACGACACAGCATTATTTGTTAATAATCACACTCTGGGCTCACCACAGAATTACAATCACCTAGCAAGAATCCCATATGCAGTTGGATACAATACACAGATGCATTTCTGTTCATTATTCAGAAGTAAATAAAAAAGTAGAAGGACTAGAGTTTCATGAACGCTTGTGTTTCACTTACTAAAACATAGGTAGGGTGCCACTGGGAATATCAAAAGCAGGCATGTTTCTGGAATTACAGCCCTACCTCTCTGAGAACTCTGAAGTGCATGGGTTTATTTTTCTATGCAAGCATTAACCATTCACAAAAACCCATTTTGACAGAACATTCATAGCAAGAGATTCCATATCATAGTAATGTAATGTTCATATGAAGAAATGCTTGAAGCATTTAGGCACTTCATGAAATAACTGAATGAAGCACACAGCGTCACTCAAGTAATTTTTCCAAGTGACTCAAAGGTTGTAGCTCTTTCATAAAATGACTGGTGTCAGAATATGACCAACATAAATATCATTTCTCCTGCTTGTTTCAAAAATCTGCAGTAGCACACCAGAGAATCAGACCCGCACTGCGCCACATCATGACCTTGGGAACAGAAACCAAATCCTGGCCCAGGAATTATTGGTGTTTTGTTAGCCAGAGATAGTGTTCACAATAATTTAAAGCACAAATGGCTGCTAGGAAGAAGAATAGAAGGCAAGGATGATAAAAACGGGGCTGTTTCCCATGAGAAGTCCAAGAGCTGTCTATTACTCCAACAGCAACCTCAAGCTGATCAAGTTCCACAAGCACTGTTTTGTCTGGAGGATGGAATGAATTCATGTCCAACAATGCAAAACTTCCCAAGGAGTTCTTAATAAAACAACGAGGGTTTGGGGCAAAAATAAATAACAGAATAGACTACTTTTTAAGCTAAATATTGAAACAAGGACTTCTTTTCAGAGTGCTTTTCAAATATTCAAGATTTGTTTTGAAAACAGAAAAAAACCCCACTGATTTGTATGTGGTATTTACAATAAACTGATTGAGTGGCAGCAACATTATGTACACATTTGAAACTGTTGCCATTAAAAAAGGGAAATGATGAAATTTAGTTTCAAGCCTTCTCTGAAGTTATTTTTGTAATGTGAGTTAGATCCTTAGTGCATGCAATAGTGGTGGGAGGGAGAGGGGGAAGTTGCAATGTCCATGGATGATTAGGATTCTTTTTAAAAATGCCGCCATCTGCGTTAATAAAATGTACATACTTTTGTTTTGCTTAGAAACCCTGAAAATGGCATTCATGTGGGCATATTTCATGGCTGGGGCTCTCTAAGATATGAAATAGTTTGCAAAATACTGATCCTCAGCACCATTCATCAGAGGATCCAAACATGCATTAGCTCTTCAAATTAATTGGTGTTGGGAATCTTGCTTAAAACTTCCACAGCAACACTTTCTGTGTGAGGTCTGCCGGGGAAAAAGTTTGCAGAATCATATCTCTTACTTTTCACAATTCAATAAAAGTCCTGCAGAGAATCAGGTATGAATGATCTTATATTAATTATCATGTTCAGCTTTACCTTTGAGACCTGTCACACTGGAATTTAAAATTCATCTCTAAGTATGTGATAGGGAAAAAAAAAGTTATGCATTACCTTATGGATGTTTCCCACTGAAACACGTCCTTGTTCCTTAACTATTTAAATTGACTTCACTTGGGTTCTGTTTTTATTCTTGGGTTTACTATGTTTTAATGGTTACAGGGCTATTAAACTGTGAAATAGCTGTGACCTCCATTTTCCTTTTTTGATCTCATCCATGGAGATAACAAAAGCCGGGTCAGCTCTACTGAAAGAACGTTGACCCTGCAGAGATGCTGAATCCAGGCTCTCCGGCTCCATCTTCTGGTACAAAGGTACCTAAGAAAGCAGTACTCCCCTAGGTAATTTTACCTGCCATAATGTCTTTAATATAGTACAGGATTCCAGCAAAAATGAGATTATTCATAATGTATGACAAGATCTGAGTTGGTGCTTACTTCATTGAAAGACAATAATTTGCTCTCCTCATTTCTCACAGATTTTCCCCATTTCTTCTAATCCCCAAGATATGATGGAATTAGTCTCAAAGATGCTTCCATCTACAGGGACTAGATAAAAATAATTTTGGAATTATATTCAAGATTGAAACAGACTCAAAATAAATCTTAAAATCTTCTGGGATTCACTTACTACAGATGTCATGTAACATGCACAGAGTTTGAACAAATCATTCCAATCCGCACAGGAATAACAGAACCAACCCAAAACCAAATCCTTGACCCCTTAGAATTTAAAATTTCACAGAATTTCTATGGGTTTAGATACATAACTCACATTACAATGAACACTAAGAACAAAACTCTAGAAACCTTTTTCTTGTATATATAAATGCTGAATAATCTAAACTATTCCAGTGCTAAAACAACTCCGTTTTAAGCAAAATTTAAACTAAAACACAGGAAAAAGCAAATCACGTTGTTAAATCTGGTCCAAACCCACCTTGTTCAAGCAGTGTGTTACTTATGGTCTCTTCAAGATTAGGGAGTGCTTTAAGCTGCTGCTGTTCACACTAATACTTGCTTGAAGAACTTGAGCTCAAAAAAGCCAAAGGAGATTGCCCTCAACGCACAAACAGCTCCACTGTGCATGGCTTTCTGACACAAAAGCCAAGGAAATATTAATCCCCAGGTTTTTCAGGATCAGTAAAATTTGGGTCCTTAAAAATTGCAGTCTTGGAGATTAACTTAGGAATTTAGATTTCTGTTAGTCATTTTAAATATTTATGATGTTTAGAAGCACTTGTAACAGGCACCAGTATCACAATATTCCACTACTGCTGCAGCTTCATTTTTTTCTGATATTTATAATTATTCATGATAGGCACCAGAATCACAATATTCCAGTATTGCTGCTACTGCCAAGTTCATTTTAGCAAAGTCAAAGCACTGAACTGTGCTGAACTACACTATTTGGTTCAGAGTTTTCCAAGATGTACAGGAAGAGACTGTATCTGAAGGATAGTTCACCCCATAGTTTCAACTCTTATGTGCCTGCCCAAATGATTGTCACGTGAGCTACAGGAATGGCTGCGAGACTGAAAGAGGAAATGCAAGTGGCTCTCTTACCTGCCTCAGAAAAATTCTTTGTGCTTTGAGGTTTTTGAGTGAAGAACGGCATTGAAGATCACAAAGAGCAGTGATTACTTGATTAGTCCAGGCAGATGTCTACATATTCATTTTTCTGGAATGGAGAATACAGAGTTCTGTAATTCTAAAACTGGATTTCAAGGGGGCAAGGGAGAGCAGAGTTGGCAATATTTTCCATTTGAATAAAGCTTCCATCATTATTTCAAATTACAAAAAAATGATCATTCTTTAGTTATGGCTTCTTACTGTGTGACAATGGAAAAAGCTAGCACAGTAAACCATTTGCAATCAAAAAAATGTAACAGGGAAAACTTATGGAGAGTAACAATAAAAGCACATTAAACAATGGGTGAATGCTTCAATGGAACTTAAAGGAAGAAAGCTTTTAAAAATTTTCTTCTAACATTTACTGTACAGTCACACCAAATGTGAAGATTTTAAGTTCTAGGAAGTTTTGTTGCTCCCTGCTTTCTTCTAGTTTACTGCACAGTGCATTATTTACATAAAACAGAATTTCTTCTGTGGGAAAGGCTTGCATGGTACTTCAAAGCCTGAATAAATCAGGGACTGCAGCTTGAACTAACAAAAAAATCATCCAAAAAATTCCTTTCAATATCTGCATTGTATTACCTTATCATGCTACCTGTCTAGCTGAGTTATTCAGGTATCCACACCAGAAATGACAGACAATGTCTCTCTATGATGATGTGATGTTACTTCAAATGAAAAAAAACAATAAATAAAAATCACAGATTAATTTCCCATACAAATGATGACTCACTACTCCCAAATCCTTCCTTATAGCAGGATGCTCACTTCAGTCTGGAAGTCTTCATGTTGCAGCCTGCAGGAATCAGCTTATTTCCTGTCAAGGGCTGGAAAGCCTTACAGGAACTGGTTTTGGTTGAAGAACTTCTCCAAGGTGCTTACCTGTGGGACTTATCCAGGTAAGGGATGTTAGCTCCCTCTTCTTTGAGGTTCAGTGTCCAACCACTCCTACTGCTGGTAAGAAGAACAGAAGAAACATCTGCCCATAGCAAGGACTGCACTGGTGGGCAAAGTCCAAATTCCATCCTTCAGGGAAAAAGAAACAAAGACTGAGGAATTCATGTCTGTTCAAAATTTCATCCTTGACTACTGAAAGCATTGGAAGCACATGTGTATGTTTAAAAATGGAATTGTCCTCATTTAAGAATAAAAATAATTTCATCCCATCACCATTTTTCTTGGTCCAATCCTGAACTGCAGATCCAAACAGCTGAGAAAGCATGGAATAGTCTGCTGGACAGCATTAAAATGAGCAACTCCTGTATCTTCCTAAGATAAGAACACAAATCACAAAGAAAGGCACTCTGAGAAAAAATTTCTTAGAGGAAGACCTCAATTATTTTCCAGCAAGGCAGGTAATATGCATTTGGCTATTTGTTAGAAAAAAAAACAAAAAACAAACCTGTTTTTATACAAGATTTTACTCATATATTAACTATCACATATTTTGCAAAACAAAAAGAGACCACAGCAAAGTAAAATCCCAATTTTTTCCTATATTTAAGCTGTGATAGTATGTCTGAAATGGGAATCCAGAGCCTCACCAGATTAATATCACCACTTGGACCAGAGAATTTGCCATATCCACTTCTTCTGGTTTCGTTCAGTTGGAGCTTCTGTTTGCACAGTGATGATGGCTCTTGAACATTCTGGGATTTAAAGTAGTCCCTGAAGAGATGGCTGACAAAAATATGATGTTACTTTTAAGATGCTTTTTAATTATTTCTACCCTCATCCAGAACCTGCAAACATCTGATCTCCTTCACTATGCTCCAAGCTCATTAAAACTGGAACGCTAAATAAGAATATTCAAAATATTTTGTTTTGCATTGCTAAAGGCACCACTGCAGGTACTTGACTCATCCTTCAGACTGTAAATAAATAAATGAAGTCTAGGACAGGTCAAATAAAGACACTATGTTTTCTGTGTTTTGTTGGGGTTGGTTTTAGAAGACTTAGGAGATTTGAAACAGATCTTTTATTAAGGAATTGTTCCTAAGGGACTTGACTTACAGAAATTAATTTATACTTGGCAGTGCATTTGATTGATTGCAGTTCCTTTTTTTCAAATACAAACCAGCATTTTCACTACCAGGTGTGGTGGTTGGAAATGTTGGGACTGTAGAACACTGCAAGGCTAATTTCTCCTCCAGTCTCCATCATTTTTATGTAGCTCAGCATTTTCTCATCCTTACTGAGATCTGCTGCAAATTTAAAATACCCTAACAGGGCTGAGAGAGTATTGCAACAGTGTTTATCTAGTGTATCATTACAGTTCTTGTTACCCTAATTCCACAGTTCTGAGCAACAACTCTCATTTTATGGGCAGGTAATTGAGCTCTATGATACATGAATTGATTTGCAGGGGAAATACATTAAAACCTGGCTGGAAAAGAAAATTATTCAGGATCTTCACTCTGATTGCCTTTTACAGCTACCACTCTAGGACCACTGAAAGAGCTTACTTTAGCTCATGTCAATGAAGCTACAATTCAGTGTTTGTCCAAAAAATGTTCACATTCTAAAATGAAGGTTACTGTGGTTTCCCGAGTTATAAAGGCAGAATTAAAGATTACTGCAGATTCTTAGATCAGGACCACTTCCCAGCTCAAGAACTATTTAGTGGGAAGAGCCAAGGCAAAAGGCAGCATTCAAGCAAGTGTTGCTGATCAAGTGAGTTATGGGTTCTACATGAAAATGTTAGCAAGGGTGATCCAGTCAGATCTCATGTCTGCCTGTGGTTCAGCACTGCAGCTGCTAACACCCAGAGCACCAGATCCAATCACTCCTGAGGAGCAGGTTTGTTCAAGCAGGCACTGTTGTTTCAGGACCAGTGAAAGACAGGACAGAGACAAAATTGATAGTACTCCCTCAGTGCAAACAGAACTTGCCCTGCGACAAATTTGCTCCTCTCTGGCCCTACTTTTAACATCCCTGCTCTCAAATTCCTATTTTTAGCAGCTTCTCATAAAAGGCATTCTTACTCAGAGAAGTGAATGTTAGAAGTGTTCATTTGAATGAAGCAAACAATTAAGCAACATCTTCCCTAAAGTGATTTTGTAAAAGTTATGGTTTAGTTTTCTTCCTAATTGCTTGGAAAAATCGGATTGGCGCAGGAAATGGGAAGGGTTGGCTAAAAGGAGTCAGCTGATGGGAAGCAGCCAGTAACTCCTGCTGCTGCTGACCTGCTGCAACTCCCAGGTAAGAGGACAAGTGCCTCATTTGTAATCAAGTCTATATAAAACACAAAAGAGGCAGAAGGACAAACCTGGTTCATAAAGGCAGCAGTCTGTGACCAAAAGCAGCAGAGTCAGCAGCCAGTGTTTCACTCCTGATGAGAGCCCGCTTGCAAAAGTTCCACTTGAGTACCTGCTGCAGAGCAGAGGCTGTTCTTCATTGATGTGTCAAACCATGACAGCCATACTTCTGTTGCTATTCAAAGAACAGGGATAAACTCCGGGGTTTGTTAGGTTTTAAATAGTTTCCAATTTCAGGCCTAATAGAAGGCAAAATGGAAAATATCACATGTAATAGGACTTAAAAATAGAAATATGGAAGAACACAATGTTATACTCATGTTACCTATTACTTTTTTCAGCTGAGCAAAGTCTTCACAAACACTATAAATACATATCTTTTTCCCCCAATGAAAATAATAATAAAAAAATCTGTCTTGTAACCTGAAAGAAAAGAGATAAAACCAAAGCAAACCTGATTCTTGTAAACAGAAAATGTTGCTTAAAAATTGAGTTTGGGGAGCATAAATATTTAATTGCCTTGAGCATGTCTTAGGAATTCACATTTACTCAAAATAGTGTCAAGAGCAAACAAAACTGCAAAACAATCTCTTTTAGTAGGAAATACCTTGTGAGAGTCAAGTGTTTTCTTATCATCTTTCACTGTTTCTCTTGATGTCTGAATCTTCTAACTCCAACTCCTAGAACAGCATCAGTGGGGGAGAGAGACAATGAACACTCCTTCTGTTATTTGACTGACTGCAAGGTTTTGACATGTAGAGTATTAATAAAAATAATTTATTCTCACAGGGTTTTGTCAGAATAACAAGCTGGTAGCTTTAAATATGGTTAAGAAAATTTTATGTATGTTAGGAAAAAACAAACAAAAAGAAACATTTGCAGTAGTAGGACAAAACCATCATAAAAAAGGTATATAGCAGATATACATATTTATATTCATATATATATATCTCCAATTTCCCAAAGCATTGCTCTAAGAATTAGACAAAACTGGCTACAAAATTCAGATTTTTTAGGTTATTTATTGACTGTAAAGTGAATCCTGACTGACAATAAATATCACTGGGGAACATTAATTATTAAATATACATTGTCCAATCTTTAACAAATCAACTTTAGTAAGAACAGTTTTAAATCTAAAAATAAAAACAATTTCCAAGACACTTATTTTAAGTAATTGCACTAAGAAATAGTAAGACCTTATATATAGTTAAATGACTAGCAGCCAACTCACATCATCATAGTAAGAATAATATATATGTACTGCAATTTTAAGTGTTATGACTTCAAGAACTTGTAGTAATAACCAAGCATTACTTGCTAAATAACACAAAATTTGTCTGATTAAGTCTGTTTAAAAGAATATGCAATGGGAATAACTAAGAGCTGAAATTAATGGTGTTAGCTTGTAAAGACAGAAATTTACTTCTTACAAGTAGGAAAACATGCAATATATTCCTATACTTAACACATGTTCGTAGTACAGACATTCCTGTTAATAAATTTCAGGTTAAAATTGACAAATGTGACATGTTCTACTATATGGAATTTCTTCAAGTGACTGTTGTTCCATCGGACAACACAAACTAAAAAATGTCCTGCCTCTCAGAAATATTATTCTGTTTCTACTCTTTACTTTATTTTTTTATTTTTTTTTTCACTTTTAGAAAAACACAGATTTTTTTTTTTTTAGTATTAGAAAAATATAGGACAAAAACAAGGCTTAAGTTTTAGATAGGGAAGAGAGAATAAGGAGATGCTTTATAAGCTGAAATATTTTTCTCTTAAAGCTATGGAGATGGACAACCATGTTCTGAAAAAAACTCCTTTAATTCATGACAGAGTATATTGGGAAGCATGGAGTGTTCAAAGTGTGGATTTTGAGTAAAAAGTAGAGTAATTGTGATACAGTGAGGCGCTGGAACAGAGTGGAGTGAAGATTTGAGGCCTTGAGGGCAATGAGAAAACTGTTTTCCTGCGAAGCTCACAGAGACAGATGAAGAGGACTCATGGCCCATACACACCTCAGAGTGATGTGAAATGGGAGGAGTGAACTCATGGCAGATTTCCGGGCAGCTGGCATCAAACAAATAGAAAACTATAACAGAAATATTTTTCTTGTGAGAAACTCCATAGATTAGCAGAAGAAGATTTCTGTTTCTATACAAACACTGATAAAGAGACTCTAGCAAGAATTGGGACTGTTTTAAACACCAAAGTTCCAAAGTCTTTTGTCTCTATCTTGTCATGTGAACAAGGGAATGCTGGGTAGTGCGGGATAAAAGGGTTTTCTGAAAGTTTATTCTGGTGTTCTTATTCTTGTAGTTTTGTGAATAAACTTTCTTTATTCCTTTTAAGTTTTAAGCCTGTTTTGCTCTTGCTCTAATCCATATCTCACAGCAAGAAATAAGTAAGTTTTCTAGTATTTTTTCAGTTACTGCTTTAAAACCACGACAACTGTGTTTTCACCATCACGTCAGATCAGCTCTTGGACTCACAGCTCACCGCAGACCTCGAAACAGGAGGCAAAGATCTGCACCACTTGGCCTTTCAGAACTTCTCACCCATCTATGACCTTTCTGGGGCCAGCTTCACAAAATGAGGGGGAAGCCATTCCAAAGAACACGACCAAGGAAATCACACAGCACTCGGGATTTGTTCCAGGCATCAAATTTTTAATGGATGATGTGAAGTAACACCGAAGCAATTCCTGTCCACAGAAAAAAAGATTTCAAATGGTTTTGTCTCAAGGACAATCACTGGAGGTTGAAAGTTTCTGGGGCTGAAAGTTACATGAGGTCCTCAACACTGAGCAATCAATATCCCCACAGTCTAAACTGTGAAATTACTACCTGGGCAAGGAGAACATTTTCAGGATTTGCAACTCATCTCAAAGCCTCAGTAGAACTCAACCAGCAGAATTCCCCTGAGATGGCACTGTGCTCTGGAAGCCCTCAAATACTCACTAAAACAGACTTGACTTTCACTAGGACAGCTGCTCATGAAAATCTGGGGTAAAACCTATGGGAAGTGGCCATGTGCACGCATATTCCTTCTTCCCACAGCAGGCACAATCAAATCCTCCTTTGAATGGCCTCCAAGTTGAGCAGCACTCATTGGCACAGCCTCTTCTCCCACAGACAGGCCAGCGAGCAACACGGCAGCGCCAGCCAGGTGGGCAAGGACAAGAGAGAGCAGATGCCAACAAGGCTTGGAAGCTGGGCCAAGGGAGGTTTACGCTGGCCATTGGGAAGAACTTGTGCCCAGCGTGGGCCATCAGATACTGCAATGGCCTGACAGGGGCTGCTGGAGTCATCATTGTGGCACGGGTGCAAGGCAAGCCAGGCCGCAGCGCTCGGGCCCCGCTCTGCTGGCCATGCTTGCCGCCATGGCTCCCAGCTTGGACTCAACATTCTCTCAGGGCTCTCTGCAGCCAGGGCGTTCTGTGCTTCTGTGACATCACAGCCTCTGGGGACGGCACGCTGGCTGGCAACTGTCCCCAGCTGTTGCTGCGCCCCAGTGCCCAGGCACAGCTGCTCGCAGAGAGACGCCCAGAGCCTCGGTGCTGCTGGCAGAGCACTATGGCTGCTCACGGCTCCTCCGCGCTGCTGCAGCTTTACGTGCTGCTGCTCTTGGCCCATCCCCTCGACCCTGTGAGCAAACCTGAGCACAGCACGGATGCCTCTCCTCTGCTTCTGGAGGATTGTCATCTGGACGAGTCGGACCCTGAGCGCATCCGGTGGGCGGCCAGGACATTCCTGCTCATCGACCTGCTCATCATAGGAATGGCCATGGGATGGTCGCTCGGAAAAAGAATTCAGAGACGCTGGCGAGAGGTGAGGAGGGGGGTGGGGGGTCAGGCAGGCGGGATGGGGCAGACCTTGAGGGCCTCTTGGGCACCCTTTGGCCAATGCCCTGCGGCAGAAGGGGCCTGAGCTCCTGGCTGGGGAATGCGGCCCAGGGGCTGAGCTCCATGGACAGCACCAAGCAGAGGCGGCAGAGCTCTGCCTGCTGCAGCCTCTTCCCCGGGCCAGCCCAGCCCAACTGGGCCCGAGTCTCTGTCTCCCAGGCCAAAGGCAGCCCCACAGGTGCCGGCCCCGCTCTGCCCCTCTGCCTCTTCCATGGGGATCCCTGTGCTTTGCCTTGCAGCGGAATCTCCAGAGCCCTTCGGGCCGTGCGGGGCCCCGCCGCCATCGAAGACAGGGCTGTCCCACGGAGCTGATGCAGCTGCTGATGGACAACCGCGACCTGATGCGGCTGCTCCTTCGCGACAGCCCTCAACCAACCACCAAGATGGCGGCAAAAGAGGGCAGTGACAGGAGACTCCGCACCTCCCCACAGCTCTGACCTCCAGCGTCGCGCTCCAGCTACAGAACCTTACGGGGAACGGGTGACCAGTGCCCAGCCCAGGCACTGCGACGTTCCCCACCTTACAAGTTAGCCACACCCCTGTTGTTGTTCGATTCCCCACCACGTTTCCCCCAAGAAGTTGACCTTTCCCTTAGTGTTCAGTTCTAAACAGTTGAAGCATTGAAGTTTCTTAGCCTTAAGATTCTTACCCCATAGTCTTCTAGTAACGTTGGATTGTAGATTTTAGAAGTAGTCAAGTGAATAAAGTTCACGTTTTCTACACATTGCTGTGTCATTTTCTTGAGGTTGCACCTGAGACCTGGGGACTCCTTGAGAGATGGCTTTGCATGGCAGCTACGGACTGCCTGCAATGGAGAGCCCCAGTGCCCCAGCAGGCTTTGCAAGAGCACGGAGGGCAGCGGGAAAGAAGAAGGTGGCCAATATTCACCTGCCTCCACCTTCCAAGGAAGCTTGCAGTCAAACCCTGTCTGCCCTTTAGGGGGGACCCTAAAGGCCCCGGCAGGCATCACCATGGCCCCAGGACGGGGGGCTTGCAGCACTCTGGGGCACCAGGAAAGGAGCAGGATCATCCCTGGAAAGCTGTCTGGAGACAAATCCAGAGACGTCTCCCCTGGCATCCAGGCAAGGGCTGAATACAGGCAGGCAATTAGATCCACAGGCTGCCTGGGCTATGGCACCAATCAGTCCTGCTTCATAGATTTCGGGGGGCGGGGTTATACATATATATATATATATATATATACGCATATATGTATATATGTATCTACATCTGTATTTAGTTCTTTGTATTTATCCTGTTGACCCTCAAATAGGATTAGATTTCATTTTCCTACAAAACAAAACATCCGTTTTTTGATTTTTAGGAATCAACCATCTGTGCTCCCACTTTAAATCACTTCTCTCAAACTCATTCTGCATCTTGCTCCTTTCCAGCACCATCAAATACCTCTGTTAAAATACAGAGCATCAGTGGAAGGACGACAATCTTGTTACTTGCTGAAGAAAGTTAACTTGGATGACATACCTGCTTTTAAAAATCCAAGAGGAACAAAACCTACACATCAGCTTTAGAATTTCAAAAGCTGCTTCCTCAACTCTTCCACACCACTTTACTCTTTGGGGACATTCAGCAGCAATACCAAACAAGCACAGAAAAGAAATGGAAGAAGAAATGCAGATAGTCAGCAGCAGACCACCTACCAAAATACATTTTAAATGCAGCTCCAAGTTCTCCAAGAGCAAGTTTGAAGTGTAAATGGAGACACTCACACAAAATTACTACCAGGTGGTACTTTTGGCATTTCCTTGGGCTTTCCTCTTCATTTTTTTTTTATCTCTCACCTAAAGCAAGAGAAAAAACCCCAAACAAACACAACCTTTCAGGCAGAGAAAAGATGTGGTTGCTCTTGAAGAAAGCATTTCATTCTGCCTGGAGAAGAAGCTGCTGGGAAAAATATTAGCTTTTAGCAAAATGGCACTGTGCTGTTGCACTTGTTCTAGCACTGGGAGAAAGAACAGGCCCGTCTGTAAGGCTCCTGCAGCTCACCCTGGCTGAGGGTCATTGACCACTGAGCACTGCAGGCATCACTGGCAACAACGATGGTGGAAAATGGGGAGGGAGCAGGATAAATAAATGTTTGCCATTGCCTTAGCCAAAAAAACCCCAGACATCAAAAGCAACCCACCCTCAAAACAAAGCTATGAAAATAGTTTGCCTCTGAATTTAAAGAACTTCAATTAACTCTATGATGTCTGCTTTTGGTTCAGCATTCATCAATCTGAATTTGAATATGCACAGGGTAATGAAAGGTAACTGAAGCTTAAAAATCATGTCTATTGACTTGTGCATAGCCTATACTGAAGCACATTAAAAAGCAGCGTTTTGCTTGAAATCTGCACGGTATTAACTTCATTCAGTCTTACACTCACTAGGTAATTAAATACATGAAGAAATAGATTTTTTTTTTTTTTATTAAGAATGCATTATTAATTAGGAAGGCATGGCTTTAGTAGAGTCTGCTGATACCAACATTACTCAGCTAAGTTCAAAGTATGAACACAAGAACTTGATGACAGAAGCAATGTTCATCAGAGCCTCAACAAGAAAGTTGCAGTTCCAAGTTTTTCAGATGTCCTACACTTGCTAAGGCATCTCCAGAAAGAGGAGTCAACTGAAAATAGCACAGGAAATTTGAAACCCATTTCTCTTTTTGTCTTTTTTTCCTGAACTTTCTTGTGGGCAACAGAAAACTCCTAATATGTGGAATGCAATGTAGTTTTTATGCCAGAGTCATGAGTCATCCCCTCAGTTCCAACCTGATCCAATGCTCACTTGAACCTTGGAAAGGCTCAAATCAGCAAGATGAAATTTCAATTGTATTCATGAAAGGAGCTCTTTACTCTCCATTCCCCTCCCTCCCCCAAATACATCAGCACCAAGTGAGAAAGGCTCAATTTGAAAAATAATTATTACACAATTAAACTTGGACATAGCTAGTTTGCTACAAGTTCCAGCAGACAGACAAACGAGAGCAGAATCAGAGGTTATCAACCTCAATAGAAATTCCAGCTCATGCTTTCCCCAAAAGCCTCATTTAATTTATCCAGGATTAAAAAATAAAAGAGAAATGAAAAAAACCACATAAAAGCATTTCACATAGTATATAGTGAAATGCTATCGTTTCCACCTGAAATATTCATCATCATTATTATGTTTTTCCATAGTAAATTACAAAGTCTCCTGCACCCATCTTCCCAATATCTCATTCTAAGTGCTTGCTACTTTAATCCCTTAGGAAGCAAAAGGAGCCCCAGGTGTCTCTGGATCAACAGAAACTAAACAACACAGCTTGACAAAGTATATTAAATTGTCAATCAACTCAATAAAGGTTTTCCACTCCAGAGATAGCTATCACCAGCTGATGAATTTGGCTAGGGCAGGTTTAGTGAAGAAAAACTAGGTCTTTATTACCAAATCAGTTAGGAGTTGTTCTACCGTACTGCCCGTAGGATGGGAGTATAAACACCATATTCTTCACAGCCTCATCCACAAAGAATTCCACCTTCAAATTAAGGCTGCTTTGGAGTTGGACCAAACCAATGAAAACTCACTCATCAAACACAGTGATGGCAGCATGCTCAGTCTTTGCAATACAAAACTGGCAACTAACAGCACATTCCTGATCACATCTCCAAGGCTGAGTGTACAGAACTGCAGTGGTGGCCAGGCCCTCGCTGACTGCCAAACCTCCAGCCATCATCCCTTCCTCTCACAGCGACAGGGCAGAAAATAACAACAGCAGAAACTAGATTTTTAGCTTAAGCTAAAACCACAAAGGTCATTGATGAAACAGACTGGAGTGCTTTAGAAACTAGCACGCAGACTTAGCTGAAAACAAATCTTATTGATCACCAATTACAATGAATACTTAATTCTATCATTCTGCATTATTATTAGACAGTCAGAGACAGCCAAGCTGACCTCAAGCATGCTGAAGCATCGGGGCCAGGCAGTGCACATCTTCCCAGGAGCTGATTTACCCATCGTTCTCAAGTCAATTCACCTGCACACAGCCCCACCGTACAACTGCTAGGCTGCAAAATAAAAAAATAGCTCTGCTTAAGAGTCAAACCCCAGGACATAGACCATATGAAAGGAAGAATGAAACCTGCAGCATTTGGTTGACCTTCAATGCCCTGAGAAGATGACAAATTCCCCAAGATGAACAAGTGCCCAAAATACAAAGCAAAGGACTGACTTTTAGGGATCAAATGTTAAATAGGCCTGCGAAATTGGAGTTGTTAGGTTGCACATGAAAGAAGGGAAAAAAGAAAAAACCACCCCAACCCTCAACTGCAATTTTACATCCCTCTTGGAAAATTTGCTTTAATAAGAGAGAGGAATGGATACAACCTTCCCCTCACCTGGAGATTTTAATCAATTCAAGCCATTTCAAATCTGGCAAGAAAGCCCTACCACAGTCCCCATCAAACAACATTGCCTTTCATTTTTGCTTCTCATGACTACTTCAGAGCAGTCTAAATAACAGCAAAGAAGGAAATTCAAGTTGCAATTCAAACACTAAGCTCTGGAATCCCATATTGCCTTCAAACAACTGCATGAAACACTAACTTCATGCTCTATGCTCTCCAATACATAGAAGCCATTTATTTGCATAGCCTTTGGCTGCTAAAGATGGAACCTGCATTTCTAGGAGCAGATGGGCCTGATTCTCACCTTCCCCCGACACACATGAGCAGTGTGGGCCCTGCCTTTCTGGGCACCTCACACTTACTTGATTCAAACTCTTGACTTTGCTCTCTGGAACACTGCCCTTCCTGAATCCAGCCCAAGCTACGAAGCAGCCACACACCTGCTGAAGTTGCCATTCTTGACATCTGCCTCTCCCCATCAGGATGCCTTGCAAAAACTATTAGGATCCAATGCTGCCCGTGTCTGCTGCAAGGAGGAGCTCTCTGGCTTTTTTACTCCTATCTTTAGAACATTCTCTTTCTAAGGTCATGACAGCTGGGGACAAATACAGAGCAACACCTTGAAGCATTAACAAACAGAAGCAACAGAAAACAGAAGCTGCTGCATTTCCTGTGGCCATTTGAGGGTGAAACTGCAAGTGTGAAAATATTGCAGTTCTGTCATTCAGGAAGAAGCACACGTTCCAAAGGAAATCCATTCAAAGCAGATTATACAGCATAGATTTGTTATCCATTTGAAGTTATTAACTGGAAGCCAAAGAAAGATTTCTTTGGTAGCCTCACAGGTTTATCTTCAGCATTTATAATGGAACAGTTACTCTGCTTTAAATTTAAGTGTTTCTTTCCCCCAACAGTCTCATCTACCTCCTCACCAAGCTGATATGGAATAGAGGAGCACAGATCGTGTGAGGAACAGATTTGGAATTACATAAATGGACTTACCATGTGGCTACAACTGATATTTCCAGCTCTGTGGCCTAAGAGCATCCATCCAATGTCCTGCCAGTCCAGCACTTCCTGATGGTATTTGAAGCCACTGCTTCCACACAAGTTAGAACAATGCACTTCTCCTTTGAGGTCATCTGGCTGCTCCAAGTGCAACAATGGAGCCACCAAGTTCCAGTTGCAAGGTCAGCATTACAAATTTAAAACCTTCCTGTTACAAAAGGTAAAGGCTCTCCAATCCTGCTGGAAACAAGAGCTTTGAAGAAACCTAACTCTTCCAACTTCAGCTTGCTTCCAACTTGAACGGTATCAGCTTTTTTAGATAATAAAGGATTGTCTGTAGATTACTGTGGATTAAAATTAGAACTGCAGACCTGACTATTAGTCTCAAGTTTGACGGTGTGAGGAAGGTGATGGTCCTTCTTCTCCATCCCTGGAATCACCATCATGCACTGTCTCGACTATCTCCAAGAGGTATTTTTTTTTTCAACGTGGATAAACTATTTTAGGAAGTTTGGAACAGGGAGAATGGCTGCCTTCCATACAAATCAAACAGGTTCCATTTCCAAGTGATTACAATTGTATCAAAGTCTTCAGGCCCAAATAGGTGTAGCCGCTGTGAAATACAGAAGCCCTTATGAAAGGCTCACTCAGAAGGTGTGAATAGAATAAAAAAGAAATTCATTATAAAAAAATGAGGAAGGAAAAAGCCTTCATTCCCAGCACTGCAGAATTCCAGCCAAGTAAAATCTCACTCACTTTACAATGAAAGGAAAATATTTGAGTGGTGGTGGCAGGGAGAAGGCGAGGATATACAGTGCCAGGGAGGATTCTGCACTTAGAGATGCTGAGTATCCAGCCAAGAGACAGAAATTCAATTGCCAAGGCATTTGAATGAAGTCAATTAAGTCACATCACCTTTTCTATTTCAGTGTTTCCATCTGACAAGAAAGCAAAGGCGGGCAGCAGAAAGCAGGTGAGCTGCTGCACTCAGGGGTAGGGATCAAATGAACTATGCTGGTTCCATATGCACTATGGGAAAAGCAGGCAGAAGAGAGGAAGAGCTCTAAAATTAAGATGGAATTTTAACCTCTTCCTTCTCTGTTGACACTGACTGTAGGCATGTCTAACAGCTTTTCAGACAATTGTGTTTGATTTTGTTCCACAAACCTTACCTAGATCCACATTCATTAGCTGACTCTCTGCTGCCATCAAAATTGAGGGAAGGAACACCTTTTAGCACTGCGTAGAAACAGAGGAGATCAAACTAAACTCTGCAGCTCCAATGAGCGAAGGAATTATGTCCTATCCACCTTCATGAAGCCGCAAAGACCAAAATCTCTTGAGAGCGTGCCATTTCCTTTCAGCCTTGTGCACTGAGCCTTCAGCTCATCACGGATCAAAAGATGCTGCACTAAATTACAAGAAAAATGACTGCATTCTGTTTAGTTGCAATCCTGGTAGTCATAACAAATCTTGTGTGCATCAGATGGCCTCCAGAAAAATCACATGCAACAGCAACACCATCCTCAGATGCTCTCCCAGTACCTTACCTAATCATTGCTCCGTCACTGGACAAGACTTGTCCCCACCCTTCACACCTACAGCAACAAACCTACAAATCTTCCAAACATTTCTTCAATTCCACACCCCTCCGGAACATTCCCACTTAAAACCGCACAGCTGCCCACGGGACAAAGGTCCAGTGTTACAAGCTGCTGCTCTCCCTCCACACAAGCCCCTTGCACATCTTGAACTGCTGCTCTGAAACTGCACAATTTGTCAGCAGCACCATTAGACTCAGAATTGGGAAACAATTCCTTCTGCTGGGTTAAGTTGGAAACAGTTCAGGCTACAGGAGTTCTTTATTATTCACCCTCATGGAATGCCCCTGCCCTTCAGAGCTCAAGCACTCCTGTGCAGAGCATCTCATGGAGCCAAAGAGAAAGGACTGCTGTCCCAAAAGAAGAGTCTGGGAGGAACTCCCAGTGTCCTTCATGCCTTGAGAAACCTAAGGAGCAGTCACTGATGGCCTAAAGGGTACAAATTCAGTTCAGATGACAAATTTTCCAGGGTGCACCCCCTCCTCTTTATCTTCTAACACAACTACAAACAAACCAAATGATAGATTTCACAAGGAATAAGGGATGTTTAAAAGCAAATCTCTAAACTAAGCCTGGCATGCTCACCCAGGAGTTCAACACAGCAAGGCAGGCACTCTGCACTACCTAGTTCATGGCAAGAGATTTCTAAACTCTACCAAATGAAGTGAAGAAATGAAACAGAGAGCAATAGAACCGTATTTTAATTCATTTCAAGGCATGGAATAACACAGAATCTTTTCCATGAAACTAGGGCATTTTTCTCCCTTATCTAGTGCCCAAGTAAGATTAGAAATTGGGAAAAAAACCACTGAAACTGCAAATGCATTTTGCCCCCAGCTAGAAACAAAAGGTAATTATTTGAAAACTAGAAAAACTCCAAGAGGAAACGTAAAACATTATGGAATATGTATTATTTTTATCACCCAGAATTCCCCATGTTAAAGGCACAGAGAAAACCATCATTCAGAAGTGGGAAAACAGAGGGACTGTACAAGTGAAATGGAGTTCTGACAAATGATGCTGTGTAGAATATGGGTTCCCAAACCAACAGAACAAAGGCACCCCGAAAAAAAAAAGCAGCAGCCTCAGAGATTGTACATTGCAGCTGAAGCACGGGGGTTTCTGTAGATTCACCTTGTAAACTGGCACACTTACTTGCCAAGGCTGCTGAACTTCTTTCACCTTAAACCACAAAACCTCCCAGTCCTTCCACAGCAATCACTCCATCAAATCAAGACAGACCAAAACATGTTCTTTGCGCTGTTCACAATAAGATGAAGTTATGTGCCCAAGAGATACCATTTGAAGTCAGAAGGAACAAGCCAGCAGGTGTAGAAAACTGGTATTTGAAGAAGTGACAAAAAGACAGCAAACTGAAGCCCATGCTTAATACAAAACCCCATGATTAATAGAACACAAATGCAGATGGATATGATAAGCTTGCACTGTCAAAGCTAAAATCATTTCTAACAAAAATCACCACATTTCCAAGAATTCAGTACCACTTGTGGTGGCCACTCCTGATCTCTACATAATATGTCAGCAGTTCAATTGGCAAGAATCTCTTTATCTAGATCCAAGCAGGGAAGAAGTCAAGGTCCCAGTGATATGCAATTCTGTAGCTTCATTAGAAACCTTTCATCCTGCAATAGTTGAAATCCAAGCGAGAAAAGAACCTGTTTGGACACCAACTATCCTTAGTAGCAACGTTTTGCAGCACGCAATTTGAAAAGGTTAACCTGCCAGGCAATAATACAGACAAGAAAAATGAAAAGGAGGGCAAGGAGAATCATCTGCTGCTGAAACTGCTCTTCTACAAAAACAAAGTGATATGAAGATTCAGCCCGTGAAGAACACATTCCTCAACCAGGAGAGAAAAACACAATTCTTAAAAATCTCCTCTGTCGTTCTGATTGGGAACGGTGGGAAAGAACGACACGGACTCTCAAGGGAGTCACAACAGGAGAATCTTCTCTACTTTATTACTCTAGGCTTGTCTAATAGACAGATACGTGGAAAGTACAGAAAGGAAACTCTTATTGCTTAGTAAAGTGCTACATCACCATCATTGGTCAGCGGGGCTCACCACCCCCCTGACTTTCTCCTGCAAGGAAAACAAGAGGACAGACAAACAGCACCTGGCAGTTGTTTTCTGTCTCTGAGGATTGTTTTGAAATCCTCCTATGAATTCCCAGGCTAGCTTCTCGGGCAGGACTGATAGGCCATGGGGCCTGCAGTTTCTGCAGCTCTCTGCAGCCTGCTCCAAAGCTAGCATCCATACTCTCCACTACATAAGAAATAGAAAACTGACTACAAATCACGTGTTCACTACTTGTTGCTTGTTCACTACTCAGACATCAGAATTACTACCACAATACTAGAAGAACAATCCAAGAAACATATTCCAGGGACGCATTTTAATTCATTTGCTGCTGCCAGCCGTGCTGTGCTTTGCTTCTATCCATCCACCCTGCTGCAAAAAGGTTCAATTGTGTTTTCACCATCACGTCAGATCAGCTCTTGGACTCACAGCTCACCGCAGACCTCGAAACAGGAGGCAAAGATCTGCACCACTTGGCCTTTCAGAACTTCTCACCCATCTATGACCTTTCTGGGGCCAGCTTCACAAAATGAGGGGGAAGCCATTCCAAAGAACACGACCAAGGAAATCACACAGCACTCGGGATTTGTTCCAGGCATCAAATTTTTAATGGATGATGTGAAGTAACACCGAAGCAATTCCTGTCCACAGAAAAAAAGATTTCAAATGGTTTTGTCTCAAGGACAATCACTGGAGGTTGAAAGTTTCTGGGGCTGAAAGTTACATGAGGTCCTCAACACTGAGCAGTCAATATCCCCACAGTCTAAACTGTGAAATTACTACCTGGGCAAGGAGAACATTTTCAGGATTTGCAACTCATCTCAAAGCCTCAGTAGAACTCAACCAGCAGAATTCCCCTGAGATGGCACTGTGCTCTGGAAGCCCTCAAATACTCACTAAAACAGACTTGACTTTCACTAGGACAGCTGCTCATGAAAATCTGGGGTAAAACCTATGGGAAGTGGCCATGTGCACGCATATTCCTTCTTCCCACAGCAGGCACAATCAAATCCTCCTTTGAATGGCCTCCAAGTTGAGCAGCACTCATTGGCACAGCCTCTTCTCCCACAGACAGGCCAGCGAGCAACACGGCAGCGCCAGCCAGGTGGGCAAGGACAAGAGAGAGCAGATGCCAACAAGGCTTGGAAGCTGGGCCAAGGGAGGTTTACGCTGGCCATTGGGAAGAACTTGTGCCCAGCGTGGGCCATCAGATACTGCAATGGCCTGACAGGGGCTGCTGGAGTCATCATTGTGGCACGGGTGCAAGGCAAGCCAGGCCGCAGCGCTCGGGCCCCGCTCTGCTGGCCATACTTGCCGCCATGGCTCCCAGCTTGGACTCAACATTCTCTCAGGGCTCTCTGCATCCAGGGCGTTCTGTGCTTCTGTGACATCACAGCCTCTGGGGACGGCACGCTGGCTGGCAACTGTCCCCAGCTGTTGCTGTGCCCCAGAGCCCAGGCACAGCTGCTCGCAGAGAGACGCCCAGAGCCTCGGTGCTGCTGGCAGAGCACTATGGCTGCTCACGGCTCCTCCGCGCTGCTGCAGCTTTACGTGCTGCTGCTCTTGGCCCATCCCCTCGACCCTGTGAGCAAACCCAAGAGGAGCACGGGTGCCTCTCCTCTGGTTCCGGAGGATTTCGACCTGGAGGAGAAGGACTCTGCGCTCCTCTGGTGGGCGTCCAGGACACTCCTGCTCATTGACGTGCTCCTCATAGGAATGGCCATGGGATGGGCCCTTGGAAGAAGATTTCAGAGACGCTGGGGAGAGGTGAGGCAGGGGGTGGGGGGTCAGGGGCAGGTGGGATGCGGCAGACCTTGAGGGCCTCTTGGGCACCCTTTGGCCAATGCCCTGCGGCAGAAGGGGCCTGAGCTCCTGGCTGGGGAATGTGGCCCAGGGGCTGAGCTCCATGGACAGCACCAAGCAGAGGCGGCAGAGCTCTGCCTGCTGCAGCCTCTTCCCCGGGCCAGCCCAGCCCAACTGGGCCCGAGTCTCTGTCTCCCAGGCCAAAGGCAGCCCCACAGGTGCCGGCCCCGCTCTGCCTCTCTGCCTCTTCCATGGGGATCCCTGTGCTTTGCCTTGCAGCGGAATCTCCAGAGCCCTTCGGGCCGTGCGGGGCCCCGCCGCCATCGAAGACTCGGCTGTCCCACCAAGTTGATGCAGCTGCTGATGGACAACCGCGACCTGATGCGGCTGCTCCTTCGCGACAGCCCTCAACCAACCACCAAGATGGCGGCAAAAGAGGGCAGTGACAGGAGACTCCGCACCTCCCCACAGCTCTGACCTCCAGCGTCGCGCTCCAGCTACAGAACCTTACGGGGAACGGGTGACCAGTGCCCAGCCCAGGCACTGCGACGTTCCCCACCTTACAAGTTAGCCACACCCCTGTTGTTGTTCGATTCCCCACCACGTTTCCCCCAAGAAGTTGACCTTTCCCTTAGTGTTCAGTTCTAAACAGTTGAAGCATTGAAGTTTCTTAGCCTTAAGATTCTTACCCCATAGTCTTCTAGTAACGTTGGATTGTAGATTTTAGAAGTAGTCAAGTGAATAAAGTTCACGTTTTCTACACGTTGCTGTGTCATTTTCTTGAGGTTGCACCTGAGACCTGGGGACTCCTTGAGAGATGGCTTTGCATGGCAGCTCCAGACTGCCTGCAATGGAGAGCCCCAGTGCCCCAGCAGGCTTTGCAAGAGCACGGAGGGCAGCGGGAAAGAAGAAGGTGGCCAATATTCACCTGCCTCCACCTTCCAAGGAAGCTTGCAGTCAAACCCTGTCTGCCCTTTAGGGGGGACCCTAAAGGCCCCGGCAGGCATCACCATGGCCCCAGGACGGGGGGCTTGCAGCACTCTGGGGCACCAGGAAAGGAGCAGGATCATCCCTGGAAAGCTGTCTGGAGACAAATCCAGAGACGTCTCCCCTGGCATCCAGGCAAGGGCTGAATACAGGCAGGCAATTAGATCCACAGGCTGCCTGGGCTATGGCACCAATCAGTCCTGCTTCATAGATTTCGGGGGGCGGGGTTATACATATATATATATATATATATATACGCATATATGTATATATGTATCTACATCTGTATTTAGTTCTTTGTATTTATCCTGTTGACCCTCAAATAGGATTAGATTTCATTTTCCTACAAAACAAAACATCCGTTTTTTGATTTTTAGGAATCAACCATCTGTGCTCCCACTTTAAATCACTTCTCTCAAACTCATTCTGCATCTTGCTCCTTTCCAGCACCATCAAATACCTCTGTTAAAATACAGAGCATCAGTGGAAGGACGACAATCTTGTTACTTGCTGAAGAAAGTTAACTTGGATGACATACCTGCTTTTAAAAATCCAAGAGGAACAAAACCTACACATCAGCTTTAGAATTTCAAAAGCTGCTTCCTCAACTCTTCCACACCACTTTACTCTTTGGGGACATTCAGCAGCAATACCAAACAAGCACAGAAAAGAAATGGAAGAAGAAATGCAGATAGTCAGCAGCAGACCACCTACCAAAATACATTTTAAATGCAGCTCCAAGTTCTCCAAGAGCAAGTTTGAAGTGTAAATGGAGACACTCACACAAAATTACTACCACTTGGTACTTTTGGCATTTCCTTGGGCTTTCCTCTTCATTTTTTTTTTATCTCTCACCTAAAGCAAGAGAAAAAACCCCAAACAAACACAACCTTTCAGGCAGAGAAAAGATGTGGTTGCTCTTGAAGAAAGCATTTCATTCTGCCTGGAGAAGAAGCTGCTGGGAAAAATATTAGCTTTTAGCAAAATGGCACTGTGCTGTTGCACTTGTTCTAGCACTGGGAGAAAGAACAGGCCCGTCTGTAAGGCTCCTGCAGCTCACCCTGGCTGAGGGTCATTGACCACTGAGCACTGCAGGCATCACTGGCAACAACGATGGTGGAAAATGGGGAGGGAGCAGGATAAATAAATGTTTGCCATTGCCTTAGCCAAAAAAACCCCAGACATCAAAAGCAACCCACCCTCAAAACAAAGCTATGAAAATAGTTTGCCTCTGAATTTAAAGAACTTCAATTAACTCTATGATGTCTGCTTTTGGTTCAGCATTCATCAATCTGAATTTGAATATGCACAGGGTAATGAAAGGTAACTGAAGCTTAAAAATCATGTCTATTGACTTGTGCATAGCCTATACTGAAGCACATTAAAAAGCAGCGTTTTGCTTGAAATCTGCACGGTATTAACTTCATTCAGTCTTACACTCACTAGGTAATTAAATACATGAAGAAATAGATTTTTTTTTTTTTTATTAAGAATGCATTATTAATTAGGAAGGCATGGCTTTAGTAGAGTCTGCTGATACCAACATTACTCAGCTAAGTTCAAAGTATGAACACAAGAACTTGATGACAGAAGCAATGTTCATCAGAGCCTCAACAAGAAAGTTGCAGTTCCAAGTTTTTCAGATGTCCTACACTTGCTAAGGCATCTCCAGAAAGAGGAGTCAACTGAAAATAGCACAGGAAATTTGAAACCCATTTCTCTTTTTGTCTTTTTTTCCTGAACTTTCTTGTGGGCAACAGAAAACTCCTAATATGTGGAATGCAATGTAGTTTTTATGCCAGAGTCATGAGTCATCCCCTCAGTTCCAACCTGATCCAATGCTCACTTGAACCTTGGAAAGGCTCAAATCAGCAAGATGAAATTTCAATTGTATTCATGAAAGGAGCTCTTTACTCTCCATTCCCCTCCCTCCCCCAAATACATCAGCACCAAGTGAGAAAGGCTCAATTTGAAAAATAATTATTACACAATTAAACTTGGACATAGCTAGTTTGCTACAAGTTCCAGCAGACAGACAAACGAGAGCAGAATCAGAGGTTATCAACCTCAATAGAAATTCCAGCTCATGCTTTCCCCAAAAGCCTCATTTAATTTATCCAGGATTAAAAAATAAAAGAGAAATGAAAAAAACCACATAAAAGCATTTCACATAGTATATAGTGAAATGCTATCGTTTCCACCTGAAATATTCATCATCATTATTATGTTTTTCCATAGTAAATTACAAAGTCTCCTGCACCCATCTTCCCAATATCTCATTCTAAGTGCTTGCTACTTTAATCCCTTAGGAAGCAAAAGGAGCCCCAGGTGTCTCTGGATCAACAGAAACTAAACAACACAGCTTGACAAAGTATATTAAATTGTCAATCAACTCAATAAAGGTTTTCCACTCCAGAGATAGCTATCACCAGCTGATGAATTTGGCTAGGGCAGGTTTAGTGAAGAAAAACTAGGTCTTTATTACCAAATCAGTTAGGAGTTGTTCTACCGTACTGCCCGTAGGATGGGAGTATAAACACCATATTCTTCACAGCCTCATCCACAAAGAATTCCACCTTCAAATTAAGGCTGCTTTGGAGTTGGACCAAACCAATGAAAACTCACTCATCAAACACAGTGATGGCAGCATGCTCAGTCTTTGCAATACAAAACTGGCAACTAACAGCACATTCCTGATCACATCTCCAAGGCTGAGTGTACAGAACTGCAGTGGTGGCCAGGCCCTCGCTGACTGCCAAACCTCCAGCCATCATCCCTTCCTCTCACAGCGACAGGGCAGAAAATAACAACAGCAGAAACTAGATTTTTAGCTTAAGCTAAAACCACAAAGGTCATTGATGAAACAGACTGGAGTGCTTTAGAAACTAGCACGCAGACTTAGCTGAAAACAAATCTTATTGATCACCAATTACAATGAATACTTAATTCTATCATTCTGCATTATTATTAGACAGTCAGAGACAGCCAAGCTGACCTCAAGCATGCTGAAGCATCGGGGCCAGGCAGTGCACATCTTCCCAGGAGCTGATTTACCCATCGTTCTCAAGTCAATTCACCTGCACACAGCCCCACCGTACAACTGCTAGGCTGCAAAATAAAAAAATAGCTCTGCTTAAGAGTCAAACCCCAGGACATAGACCATATGAAAGGAAGAATGAAACCTGCAGCATTTGGTTGACCTTCAATGCCCTGAGAAGATGACAAATTCCCCAAGATGAACAAGTGCCCAAAATACAAAGCAAAGGACTGACTTTTAGGGATCAAATGTTAAATAGGCCTGCGAAATTGGAGTTGTTAGGTTGCACATGAAAGAAGGGAAAAAAGAAAAAACCACCCCAACCCTCAACTGCAATTTTACATCCCTCTTGGAAAATTTGCTTTAATAAGAGAGAGGAATGGATACAACCTTCCCCTCACCTGGAGATTTTAATCAATTCAAGCCATTTCAAATCTGGCAAGAAAGCCCTACCACAGTCCCCATCAAACAACATTGCCTTTCATTTTTGCTTCTCATGACTACTTCAGAGCAGTCTAAATAACAGCAAAGAAGGAAATTCAAGTTGCAATTCAAACACTAAGCTCTGGAATCCCATATTGCCTTCAAACAACTGCATGAAACACTAACTTCATGCTCTATGCTCTCCAATACATAGAAGCCATTTATTTGCATAGCCTTTGGCTGCTAAAGATGGAACCTGCATTTCTAGGAGCAGATGGGCCTGATTCTCACCTTCCCCCGACACACATGAGCAGTGTGGGCCCTGCCTTTCTGGGCACCTCACACTTACTTGATTCAAACTCTTGACTTTGCTCTCTGGAACACTGCCCTTCCTGAATCCAGCCCAAGCTACGAAGCAGCCACACACCTGCTGAAGTTGCCATTCTTGACATCTGCCTCTCCCCATCAGGATGCCTTGCAAAAACTATTAGGATCCAATGCTGCCCGTGTCTGCTGCAAGGAGGAGCTCTCTGGCTTTTTTACTCCTATCTTTAGAACATTCTCTTTCTAAGGTCATGACAGCTGGGGACAAATACAGAGCAACACCTTGAAGCATTAACAAACAGAAGCAACAGAAAACAGAAGCTGCTGCATTTCCTGTGGCCATTTGAGGGTGAAACTGCAAGTGTGAAAATATTGCAGTTCTGTCATTCAGGAAGAAGCACACGTTCCAAAGGAAATCCATTCAAAGCAGATTATACAGCATAGATTTGTTATCCATTTGAAGTTATTAACTGGAAGCCAAAGAAAGATTTCTTTGGTAGCCTCACAGGTTTATCTTCAGCATTTATAATGGAACAGTTACTCTGCTTTAAATTTAAGTGTTTCTTTCCCCCAACAGTCTCATCTACCTCCTCACCAAGCTGATATGGAATAGAGGAGCACAGATCGTGTGAGGAACAGATTTGGAATTACATAAATGGACTTACCATGTGGCTACAACTGATATTTCCAGCTCTGTGGCCTAAGAGCATCCATCCAATGTCCTGCCAGTCCAGCACTTCCTGATGGTATTTGAAGCCACTGCTTCCACACAAGTTAGAACAATGCACTTCTCCTTTGAGGTCATCTGGCTGCTCCAAGTGCAACAATGGAGCCACCAAGTTCCAGTTGCAAGGTCAGCATTACAAATTTAAAACCTTCCTGTTACAAAAGGTAAAGGCTCTCCAATCCTGCTGGAAACAAGAGCTTTGAAGAAACCTAACTCTTCCAACTTCAGCTTGCTTCCAACTTGAACGGTATCAGCTTTTTTAGATAATAAAGGATTGTCTGTAGATTACTGTGGATTAAAATTAGAACTGCAGACCTGACTATTAGTCTCAAGTTTGACGGTGTGAGGAAGGTGATGGTCCTTCTTCTCCATCCCTGGAATCACCATCATGCACTGTCTCGACTATCTCCAAGAGGTATTTTTTTTTTCAACGTGGATAAACTATTTTAGGAAGTTTGGAACAGGGAGAATGGCTGCCTTCCATACAAATCAAACAGGTTCCATTTCCAAGTGATTACAATTGTATCAAAGTCTTCAGGCCCAAATAGGTGTAGCCGCTGTGAAATACAGAAGCCCTTATGAAAGGCTCACTCAGAAGGTGTGAATAGAATAAAAAAGAAATTCATTATAAAAAAATGAGGAAGGAAAAAGCCTTCATTCCCAGCACTGCAGAATTCCAGCCAAGTAAAATCTCACTCACTTTACAATGAAAGGAAAATATTTGAGTGGTGGTGGCAGGGAGAAGGCGAGGATATACAGTGCCAGGGAGGATTCTGCACTTAGAGATGCTGAGTATCCAGCCAAGAGACAGAAATTCAATTGCCAAGGCATTTGAATGAAGTCAATTAAGTCACATCACCTTTTCTATTTCAGTGTTTCCATCTGACAAGAAAGCAAAGGCGGGCAGCAGAAAGCAGGTGAGCTGCTGCACTCAGGGGTAGGGATCAAATGAACTATGCTGGTTCCATATGCACTATGGGAAAAGCAGGCAGAAGAGAGGAAGAGCTCTAAAATTAAGATGGAATTTTAACCTCTTCCTTCTCTGTTGACACTGACTGTAGGCATGTCTAACAGCTTTTCAGACAATTGTGTTTGATTTTGTTCCACAAACCTTACCTAGATCCACATTCATTAGCTGACTCTCTGCTGCCATCAAAATTGAGGGAAGGAACACCTTTTAGCACTGCGTAGAAACAGAGGAGATCAAACTAAACTCTGCAGCTCCAATGAGCGAAGGAATTATGTCCTATCCACCTTCATGAAGCCGCAAAGACCAAAATCTCTTGAGAGCGTGCCATTTCCTTTCAGCCTTGTGCACTGAGCCTTCAGCTCATCACGGATCAAAAGATGCTGCACTAAATTACAAGAAAAATGACTGCATTCTGTTTAGTTGCAATCCTGGTAGTCATAACAAATCTTGTGTGCATCAGATGGCCTCCAGAAAAATCACATGCAACAGCAACACCATCCTCAGATGCTCTCCCAGTACCTTACCTAATCATTGCTCCGTCACTGGACAAGACTTGTCCCCACCCTTCACACCTACAGCAACAAACCTACAAATCTTCCAAACATTTCTTCAATTCCACACCCCTCCGGAACATTCCCGCTTAAAACCGCACAGCTGCCCACGGGACAAAGGTCCAGTGTTACAAGCTGCTGCTCTCCCTCCACACAAGCCCCTTGCACATCTTGCACTGCTGCTCTGAAACTGCACAATTTGTCAGCAGCACCATTAGACTCAGAATTGGGAAACAATTCCTTCTGCTGGGTTAAGTTGGAAACAGTTCAGGCTACAGGAGTTCTTTATTATTCACCCTCATGGAATGCCCCTGCCCTTCAGAGCTCAAGCACTCCTGTGCAGAGCATCTCATGGAGCCAAAGAGAAAGGACTGCTGTCCCAAAAGAAGAGTCTGGGAGGAACTCCCAGTGTCCTTCATGCCTTGAGAAAGCTAAGGAGCAGTCACTGATGGCCTAAAGGGTACAAATTCAGTTCAGATGACAAATTTTCCAGGGTGCACCCCCTCCTCTTTATCTTCTAACACAACTACAAACAAACCAAATGATAGATTTCACAAGGAATAAGGGATGTTTAAAAGCAAATCTCTAAACTAAGCCTGGCATGCTCACCCAGGAGTTCAACACAGCAAGGCAGGCACTCTGCACTACCTAGTTCATGGCAAGAGATTTCTAAACTCTACCAAATGAAGTGAAGAAATGAAACAGAGAGCAATAGAACCGTATTTTAATTCATTTCAAGGCATGGAATAACACAGAATCTTTTCCATGAAACTAGGGCATTTTTCTCCCTTATCTAGTGCCCAAGTAAGATTAGAAATTGGGAAAAAAACCACTGAAACTGCAAATGCATTTTGCCCCCAGCTAGAAACAAAAGGTAATTATTTGAAAACTAGAAAAACTCCAAGAGGAAACGTAAAACATTATGGAATATGTATTATTTTTATCACCCAGAATTCCCCATGTTAAAGGCACAGAGAAAACCATCATTCAGAAGTGGGAAAACAGAGGGACTGTACAAGTGAAATGGAGTTCTGACAAATGATGCTGTGTAGAATATGGGTTCCCAAACCAACAGAACAAAGGCACCCCGAAAAAAAAAAGCAGCAGCCTCAGAGATTGTACATTGCAGCTGAAGCACGGGGGTTTCTGTAGATTCACCTTGTAAACTGGCACACTTACTTGCCAAGGCTGCTGAACTTCTTTCACCTTAAACCACAAAACCTCCCAGTCCTTCCACAGCAATCACTCCATCAAATCAAGACAGACCAAAACATGTTCTTTGCGCTGTTCACAATAAGATGAAGTTATGTGCCCAAGAGATACCATTTGAAGTCAGAAGGAACAAGCCAGCAGGTGTAGAAAACTGGTATTTGAAGAAGTGACAAAAAGACAGCAAACTGAAGCCCATGCTTAATACAAAACCCCATGATTAATAGAACACAAATGCAGATGGATATGATAAGCTTGCACTGTCAAAGCTAAAATCATTTCTAACAAAAATCACCACATTTCCAAGAATTCAGTACCACTTGTGGTGGCCACTCCTGATCTCTACATAATATGTCAGCAGTTCAATTGGCAAGAATCTCTTTATCTAGATCCAAGCAGGGAAGAAGTCAAGGTCCCAGTGATATGCAATTCTGTAGCTTCATTAGAAACCTTTCATCCTGCAATAGTTGAAATCCAAGCGAGAAAAGAACCTGTTTGGACACCAACTATCCTTAGTAGCAACGTTTTGCAGCACGCAATTTGAAAAGGTTAACCTGCCAGGCAATAATACAGACAAGAAAAATGAAAAGGAGGGCAAGGAGAATCATCTGCTGCTGAAACTGCTCTTCTACAAAAACAAAGTGATATGAAGATTCAGCCCGTGAAGAACACATTCCTCAACCAGGAGAGAAAAACACAATTCTTAAAAATCTCCTCTGTCGTTCTGATTGGGAACGGTGGGAAAGAACGACACGGACTCTCAAGGGAGTCACAACAGGAGAATCTTCTCTACTTTATTACTCTAGGCTTGTCTAATAGACAGATACGTGGAAAGTACAGAAAGGAAACTCTTATTGCTTAGTAAAGTGCTACATCACCATCATTGGTCAGCGGGGCTCACCACCCCCCTGACTTTCTCCTGCAAGGAAAACAAGAGGACAGACAAACAGCACCTGGCAGTTGTTTTCTGTCTCTGAGGATTGTTTTGAAATCCTCCTATGAATTCCCAGGCTAGCTTCTCGGGCAGGACTGATAGGCCATGGGGCCTGCAGTTTCTGCAGCTCTCTGCAGCCTGCTCCAAAGCTAGCATCCATACTCTCCACTACATAAGAAATAGAAAACTGACTACAAATCACGTGTTCACTACTTGTTGCTTGTTCACTACTCAGACATCAGAATTACTACCACAATACTAGAAGAACAATCCAAGAAACATATTCCAGGGATGCATTTTAATTCATTTGCTGCTGCCAGCCGTGCTGTGCTTTGCTTCTATCCATCCACCCTGCTGCAAAAAGGTTCAATTGTGTTTTCACCATCACGTCAGATCAGCTCTTGGACTCACAGCTCACCGCAGACCTCGAAACAGGAGGCAAAGATCTGCACCACTTGGCCTTTCAGAACTTCTCACCCATCTATGACCTTTCTGGGGCCAGCTTCAGAAAATGGGGGGGAAGCCATTCCAAAGAACACGACCAAGGAAATCACACAGCACTCGGGATTTGTTCCAGGCATCAAATTTTTAATGGATGATGTGAAGTAACACCGAAGCAATTCCTGTCCACAGAAAAAAAGATTTCAAATGGTTTTGTCTCAAGGACAATCACTGGAGGTTGAAAGTTTCTGGGGCTGAAAGTTACATGAGGTCCTCAACACTGAGCAGTCAATATCCCCACAGTCTAAACTGTGAAATTACTACCTGGGCAAGGAGAATATTTTCAGGATTTGCAACTCATCTCAAAGCCTCAGTAGAACTCAACCAGCAGAATTCCCCTGAGATGGCACTGTGCTCTGGAAGCCCTCAAATACTCACTAAAACAGACTTGACTTTCACTAGGACAGCTGCTCATGAAAATCTGGGGTAAAACCTATGGGAAGTGGCCATGTGCACGCATATTCCTTCTTCCCACAGCAGGCACAATCAAATCCTCCTTTGAATGGCCTCCAAGTTGAGCAGCACTCATTGGCACAGCCTCTTCTCCCACAGACAGGCCAGCGAGCAACACGGCAGCGCCAGCCAGGTGGGCAAGGACAAGAGAGAGCAGATGCCAACAAGGCTTGGAAGCTGGGCCAAGGGAGGTTTACGCTGGCCATTGGGAAGAACTTGTGCCCAGCGTGGGCCATCAGATACTGCAATGGCCTGACAGGGGCTGCTGGAGTCATCATTGTGGCACGGGTGCAAGGCAAGCCAGGCCGCAGCGCTCGGGCCCCGCTCTGCTGGCCATACTTGCCGCCATGGCTCCCAGCTTGGACTCAACATTCTCTCAGGGCTCTCTGCATCCAGGGCGTTCTGTGCTTCTGTGACATCACAGCCTCTGGGGACGGCACGCTGGCTGGCAACTGTCCCCAGCTGTTGCTGTGCCCCAGAGCCCAGGCACAGCTGCTCGCAGAGAGACGCCCAGAGCCTCGGTGCTGCTGGCAGAGCACTATGGCTGCTCACGGCTCCTCCGCGCTGCTGCAGCTTTACGTGCTGCTGCTCTTGGCCCATCCCCTCGACCCTGTGAGCAAACCCAAGAGGAGCACGGGTGCCTCTCCTCTGGTTCCGGAGGATTTCGACCTGGAGGAGAAGGACTCTGCGCTCCTCTGGTGGGCGTCCAGGACACTCCTGCTCATTGACGTGCTCCTCATAGGAATGGCCATGGGATGGGCCCTTGGAAGAAGATTTCAGAGACGCTGGGGAGAGGTGAGGCAGGGGGTGGGGGGTCAGGGGCAGGTGGGATGCGGCAGACCTTGAGGGCCTCTTGGGCACCCTTTGGCCAATGCCCTGCGGCAGAAGGGGCCTGAGCTCCTGGCTGGGGAATGTGGCCCAGGGGCTGAGCTCCATGGACAGCACCAAGCAGAGGCGGCAGAGCTCTGCCTGCTGCAGCCTCTTCCCCGGGCCAGCCCAGCCCAACTGGGCCCGAGTCTCTGTCTCCCAGGCCAAAGGCAGCCCCACAGGTGCCGGCCCCGCTCTGCCTCTCTGCCTCTTCCATGGGGATCCCTGTGCTTTGCCTTGCAGCGGAATCTCCAGAGCCCTTCGGGCCGTGCGGGGCCCCGCCGCCATCGAAGACTCGGCTGTCCCACCAAGTTGATGCAGCTGCTGATGGACAACCGCGACCTGATGCGGCTGCTCCTTCGCGACAGCCCTCAACCAACCACCAAGATGGCGGCAAAAGAGGGCAGTGACAGGAGACTCCGCACCTCCCCACAGCTCTGACCTCCAGCGTCGCGCTCCAGCTACAGAACCTTACGGGGAACGGGTGACCAGTGCCCAGCCCAGGCACTGCGACGTTCCCCACCTTACAAGTTAGCCACACCCCTGTTGTTGTTCGATTCCCCACCACGTTTCCCCCAAGAAGTTGACCTTTCCCTTAGTGTTCAGTTCTAAACAGTTGAAGCATTGAAGTTTCTTAGCCTTAAGATTCTTACCCCATAGTCTTCTAGTAACGTTGGATTGTAGATTTTAGAAGTAGTCAAGTGAATAAAGTTCACGTTTTCTACACGTTGCTGTGTCATTTTCTTGAGGTTGCACCTGAGACCTGGGGACTCCTTGAGAGATGGCTTTGCATGGCAGCTCCAGACTGCCTGCAATGGAGAGCCCCAGTGCCCCAGCAGGCTTTGCAAGAGCACGGAGGGCAGCGGGAAAGAAGAAGGTGGCCAATATTCACCTGCCTCCACCTTCCAAGGAAGCTTGCAGTCAAACCCTGTCTGCCCTTTAGGGGGGACCCTAAAGGCCCCGGCAGGCATCACCATGGCCCCAGGACGGGGGGCTTGCAGCACTCTGGGGCACCAGGAAAGGAGCAGGATCATCCCTGGAAAGCTGTCTGGAGACAAATCCAGAGACGTCTCCCCTGGCATCCAGGCAAGGGCTGAATACAGGCAGGCAATTAGATCCACAGGCTGCCTGGGCTATGGCACCAATCAGTCCTGCTTCATAGATTTCGGGGGGGGGGTTATACATATATATATATATATATATATGTATATATATACACGCATATATGTATATATGTATCTACATCTGTATTTAGTTCTTTGTATTTATCCTGTTGACCCTCAAATAGGATTAGATTTCATTTTCCTACAAAACAAAACATCCGTTTTTTGATTTTTAGGAATCAACCATCTGTGCTCCCACTTTAAATCACTTCTCTCAAACTCATTCTGCATCTTGCTCCTTTCCAGCACCATCAAATACCTCTGTTAAAATACAGAGCATCAGTGGAAGGACGACAATCTTGTTACTTGCTGAAGAAAGTTAACTTGGATGACATACCTGCTTTTAAAAATCCAAGAGGAACAAAACCTACACATCAGCTTTAGAATTTCAAAAGCTGCTTCCTCAACTCTTCCACACCACTTTACTCTTTGGGGACATTCAGCAGCAATACCAAACAAGCACAGAAAAGAAATGGAAGAAGAAATGCAGATAGTCAGCAGCAGACCACCTACCAAAATACATTTTAAATGCAGCTCCAAGTTCTCCAAGAGCAAGTTTGAAGTGTAAATGGAGACACTCACACAAAATTACTACCACTTGGTACTTTTGGCATTTCCTTGGGCTTTCCTCTTCATTTTTTTTTTATCTCTCACCTAAAGCAAGAGAAAAAACCCCAAACAAACACAACCTTTCAGGCAGAGAAAAGATGTGGTTGCTCTTGAAGAAAGCATTTCATTCTGCCTGGAGAAGAAGCTGCTGGGAAAAATATTAGCTTTTAGCAAAATGGCACTGTGCTGTTGCACTTGTTCTAGCACTGGGAGAAAGAACAGGCCCGTCTGTAAGGCTCCTGCAGCTCCCCCTGGCTGAGGGTCATTGACCACTGAGCACTGCAGGCATCACTGGCAACAACGATGGTGGAAAATGGGGAGGGAGCAGGATAAATAAATGTTTGCCATTGCCTTAGCCAAAAAAACCCCAGACATCAAAAGCAACCCACCCTCAAAACAAAGCTATGAAAATAGTTTGCCTCTAAATTTAAAGAACTTCAATTAACTCTATGATGTCTGCTTTTGGTTCAGCATTCATCAATCTGAATTTGAATATGCACAGGGTAATGAAAGGTAACTGAAGCTTAAAAATCATGTCTATTGACTTGTGCATAGCCTATACTGAAGCACATTAAAAAGCAGCGTTTTGCTTGAAATCTGCACGGTATTAACTTCATTCAGTCTTACACTCACTAGGTAATTAAATACATGAAGAAATATATATTTTTTTTTTTTATTAAGAATGCATTATTAATTAGGAAGGCATGGCTTTAGTAGAGTCTGCTGATACCAACATTACTCAGCTAAGTTCAAAGTATGAACACAAGAACTTGATGACAGAAGCAATGTTCATCAGAGCCTCAACAAGAAAGTTGCAGTTCCAAGTTTTTCAGATGTCCTACACTTGCTAAGGCATCTCCAGAAAGAGGAGTCAACTGAAAATAGCACAGGAAATTTGAAACCCATTTCTCTTTTTGTCTTTTTTTCCTGAACTTTCTTGTGGGCAACAGAAAACTCCTAATATGTGGAATGCAATGTAGTTTTTATGCCAGAGTCATGAGTCATCCCCTCAGTTCCAACCTGATCCAATGCTCACTTGAACCTTGGAAAGGCTCAAATCAGCAAGATGAAATTTCAATTGTATTCATGAAAGGAGCTCTTTACTCTCCATTCCCCTCCCTCCCCCAAATACATCAGCACCAAGTGAGAAAGGCTCAATTTGAAAAATAATTATTACACAATTAAACTTGGACATAGCTAGTTTGCTACAAGTTCCAGCAGACAGACAAACGAGAGCAGAATCAGAGGTTATCAACCTCAATAGAAATTCCAGCTCATGCTTTCCCCAAAAGCCTCATTTAATTTATCCAGGATTAAAAAATAAAAGAGAAATGAAAAAAACCACATAAAAGCATTTCACATAGTATATAGTGAAATGCTATCGTTTCCACCTGAAATATTCATCATCATTATTATGTTTTTCCATAGTAAATTACAAAGTCTCCTGCACCCATCTTCCCAATATCTCATTCTAAGTGCTTGCTACTTTAATCCCTTAGGAAGCAAAAGGAGCCCCAGGTGTCTCTGGATCAACAGAAACTAAACAACACAGCTTGACAAAGTATATTAAATTGTCAATCAACTCAATAAAGGTTTTCCACTCCAGAGATAGCTATCACCAGCTGATGAATTTGGCTAGGGCAGGTTTAGTGAAGAAAAACTAGGTCTTTATTACCAAATCAGTTAGGAGTTGTTCTACCGTACTGCCCGTAGGATGGGAGTATAAACACCATATTCTTCACAGCCTCATCCACAAAGAATTCCACCTTCAAATTAAGGCTGCTTTGGAGTTGGACCAAACCAATGAAAACTCACTCATCAAACACAGTGATGGCAGCATGCTCAGTCTTTGCAATACAAAACTGGCAACTAACAGCACATTCCTGATCACATCTCCAAGGCTGAGTGTACAGAACTGCAGTGGTGGCCAGGCCCTCGCTGACTGCCAAACCTCCAGCCATCATCCCTTCCTCTCACAGCGACAGGGCAGAAAATAACAACAGCAGAAACTAGATTTTTAGCTTAAGCTAAAACCACAAAGGTCATTGATGAAACAGACTGGAGTGCTTTAGAAACTAGCACGCAGACTTAGCTGAAAACAAATCTTATTGATCACCAATTACAATGAATACTTAATTCTATCATTCTGCATTATTATTAGACAGTCAGAGACAGCCAAGCTGACCTCAAGCATGCTGAAGCATCGGGGCCAGGCAGTGCACATCTTCCCAGGAGCTGATTTACCCATCGTTCTCAAGTCAATTCACCTGCACACAGCCCCACCGTACAACTGCTAGGCTGCAAAATAAAAAAATAGCTCTGCTTAAGAGTCAAACCCCAGGACATAGACCATATGAAAGGAAGAATGAAACCTGCAGCATTTGGTTGACCTTCAATGCCCTGAGAAGATGACAAATTCCCCAAGATGAACAAGTGCCCAAAATACAAAGCAAAGGACTGACTTTTAGGGATCAAATGTTAAATAGGCCTGCGAAATTGGAGTTGTTAGGTTGCACATGAAAGAAGGGAAAAAAGAAAAAACCACCCCAACCCTCAACTGCAATTTTACATCCCTCTTGGAAAATTTGCTTTAATAAGAGAGAGGAATGGATACAACCTTCCCCTCACCTGGAGATTTTAATCAATTCAAGCCATTTCAAATCTGGCAAGAAAGCCCTACCACAGTCCCCATCAAACAACATTGCCTTTCATTTTTGCTTCTCATGACTACTTCAGAGCAGTCTAAATAACAGCAAAGAAGGAAATTCAAGTTGCAATTCAAACACTAAGCTCTGGAATCCCATATTGCCTTCAAACAACTGCATGAAACACTAACTTCATGCTCTATGCTCTCCAATACATAGAAGCCATTTATTTGCATAGCCTTTGGCTGCTAAAGATGGAACCTGCATTTCTAGGAGCAGATGGGCCTGATTCTCACCTTCCCCCGACACACATGAGCAGTGTGGGCCCTGCCTTTCTGGGCACCTCACACTTACTTGATTCAAACTCTTGACTTTGCTCTCTGGAACACTGCCCTTCCTGAATCCAGCCCAAGCTACGAAGCAGCCACACACCTGCTGAAGTTGCCATTCTTGACATCTGCCTCTCCCCATCAGGATGCCTTGCAAAAACTATTAGGATCCAATGCTGCCCGTGTCTGCTGCAAGGAGGAGCTCTCTGGCTTTTTTACTCCTATCTTTAGAACATTCTCTTTCTAAGGTCATGACAGCTGGGGACAAATACAGAGCAACACCTTGAAGCATTAACAAACAGAAGCAACAGAAAACAGAAGCTGCTGCATTTCCTGTGGCCATTTGAGGGTGAAACTGCAAGTGTGAAAATATTGCAGTTCTGTCATTCAGGAAGAAGCACACGTTCCAAAGGAAATCCATTCAAAGCAGATTATACAGCATAGATTTGTTATCCATTTGAAGTTATTAACTGGAAGCCAAAGAAAGATTTCTTTGGTAGCCTCACAGGTTTATCTTCAGCATTTATAATGGAACAGTTACTCTGCTTTAAATTTAAGTGTTTCTTTCCCCCAACAGTCTCATCTACCTCCTCACCAAGCTGATATGGAATAGAGGAGCACAGATCGTGTGAGGAACAGATTTGGAATTACATAAATGGACTTACCATGTGGCTACAACTGATATTTCCAGCTCTGTGGCCTAAGAGCATCCATCCAATGTCCTGCCAGTCCAGCACTTCCTGATGGTATTTGAAGCCACTGCTTCCACACAAGTTAGAACAATGCACTTCTCCTTTGAGGTCATCTGGCTGCTCCAAGTGCAACAATGGAGCCACCAAGTTCCAGTTGCAAGGTCAGCATTACAAATTTAAAACCTTCCTGTTACAAAAGGTAAAGGCTCTCCAATCCTGCTGGAAACAAGAGCTTTGAAGAAACCTAACTCTTCCAACTTCAGCTTGCTTCCAACTTGAACGGTATCAGCTTTTTTAGATAATAAAGGATTGTCTGTAGATTACTGTGGATTAAAATTAGAACTGCAGACCTGACTATTAGTCTCAAGTTTGACGGTGTGAGGAAGGTGATGGTCCTTCTTCTCCATCCCTGGAATCACCATCATGCACTGTCTCGACTATCTCCAAGAGGTATTTTTTTTTTCAACGTGGATAAACTATTTTAGGAAGTTTGGAACAGGGAGAATGGCTGCCTTCCATACAAATCAAACAGGTTCCATTTCCAAGTGATTACAATTGTATCAAAGTCTTCAGGCCCAAATAGGTGTAGCCGCTGTGAAATACAGAAGCCCTTATGAAAGGCTCACTCAGAAGGTGTGAATAGAATAAAAAAGAAATTCATTATAAAAAAATGAGGAAGGAAAAAGCCTTCATTCCCAGCACTGCAGAATTCCAGCCAAGTAAAATCTCACTCACTTTACAATGAAAGGAAAATATTTGAGTGGTGGTGGCAGGGAGAAGGCGAGGATATACAGTGCCAGGGAGGATTCTGCACTTAGAGATGCTGAGTATCCAGCCAAGAGACAGAAATTCAATTGCCAAGGCATTTGAATGAAGTCAATTAAGTCACATCACCTTTTCTATTTCAGTGTTTCCATCTGACAAGAAAGCAAAGGCGGGCAGCAGAAAGCAGGTGAGCTGCTGCACTCAGGGGTAGGGATCAAATGAACTATGCTGGTTCCATATGCACTATGGGAAAAGCAGGCAGAAGAGAGGAAGAGCTCTAAAATTAAGATGGAATTTTAACCTCTTCCTTCTCTGTTGACACTGACTGTAGGCATGTCTAACAGCTTTTCAGACAATTGTGTTTGATTTTGTTCCACAAACCTTACCTAGATCCACATTCATTAGCTGACTCTCTGCTGCCATCAAAATTGAGGGAAGGAACACCTTTTAGCACTGCGTAGAAACAGAGGAGATCAAACTAAACTCTGCAGCTCCAATGAGCGAAGGAATTATGTCCTATCCACCTTCATGAAGCCGCAAAGACCAAAATCTCTTGAGAGCGTGCCATTTCCTTTCAGCCTTGTGCACTGAGCCTTCAGCTCATCACGGATCAAAAGATGCTGCACTAAATTACAAGAAAAATGACTGCATTCTGTTTAGTTGCAATCCTGGTAGTCATAACAAATCTTGTGTGCATCAGATGGCCTCCAGAAAAATCACATGCAACAGCAACACCATCCTCAGATGCTCTCCCAGTACCTTACCTAATCATTGCTCCGTCACTGGACAAGACTTGTCCCCACCCTTCACACCTACAGCAACAAACCTACAAATCTTCCAAACATTTCTTCAATTCCACACCCCTCCGGAACATTCCCGCTTAAAACCGCACAGCTGCCCACGGGACAAAGGTCCAGTGTTACAAGCTGCTGCTCTCCCTCCACACAAGCCCCTTGCACATCTTGCACTGCTGCTCTGAAACTGCACAATTTGTCAGCAGCACCATTAGACTCAGAATTGGGAAACAATTCCTTCTGCTGGGTTAAGTTGGAAACAGTTCAGGCTACAGGAGTTCTTTATTATTCACCCTCATGGAATGCCCCTGCCCTTCAGAGCTCAAGCACTCCTGTGCAGAGCATCTCATGGAGCCAAAGAGAAAGGACTGCTGTCCCAAAAGAAGAGTCTGGGAGGAACTCCCAGTGTCCTTCATGCCTTGAGAAAGCTAAGGAGCAGTCACTGATGGCCTAAAGGGTACAAATTCAGTTCAGATGACAAATTTTCCAGGGTGCACCCCCTCCTCTTTATCTTCTAACACAACTACAAACAAACCAAATGATAGATTTCACAAGGAATAAGGGATGTTTAAAAGCAAATCTCTAAACTAAGCCTGGCATGCTCACCCAGGAGTTCAACACAGCAAGGCAGGCACTCTGCACTACCTAGTTCATGGCAAGAGATTTCTAAACTCTACCAAATGAAGTGAAGAAATGAAACAGAGAGCAATAGAACCGTATTTTAATTCATTTCAAGGCATGGAATAACACAGAATCTTTTCCATGAAACTAGGGCATTTTTCTCCCTTATCTAGTGCCCAAGTAAGATTAGAAATTGGGAAAAAAACCACTGAAACTGCAAATGCATTTTGCCCCCAGCTAGAAACAAAAGGTAATTATTTGAAAACTAGAAAAACTCCAAGAGGAAACGTAAAACATTATGGAATATGTATTATTTTTATCACCCAGAATTCCCCATGTTAAAGGCACAGAGAAAACCATCATTCAGAAGTGGGAAAACAGAGGGACTGTACAAGTGAAATGGAGTTCTGACAAATGATGCTGTGTAGAATATGGGTTCCCAAACCAACAGAACAAAGGCACCCCGAAAAAAAAAAGCAGCAGCCTCAGAGATTGTACATTGCAGCTGAAGCACGGGGGTTTCTGTAGATTCACCTTGTAAACTGGCACACTTACTTGCCAAGGCTGCTGAACTTCTTTCACCTTAAACCACAAAACCTCCCAGTCCTTCCACAGCAATCACTCCATCAAATCAAGACAGACCAAAACATGTTCTTTGCGCTGTTCACAATAAGATGAAGTTATGTGCCCAAGAGATACCATTTGAAGTCAGAAGGAACAAGCCAGCAGGTGTAGAAAACTGGTATTTGAAGAAGTGACAAAAAGACAGCAAACTGAAGCCCATGCTTAATACAAAACCCCATGATTAATAGAACACAAATGCAGATGGATATGATAAGCTTGCACTGTCAAAGCTAAAATCATTTCTAACAAAAATCACCACATTTCCAAGAATTCAGTACCACTTGTGGTGGCCACTCCTGATCTCTACATAATATGTCAGCAGTTCAATTGGCAAGAATCTCTTTATCTAGATCCAAGCAGGGAAGAAGTCAAGGTCCCAGTGATATGCAATTCTGTAGCTTCATTAGAAACCTTTCATCCTGCAATAGTTGAAATCCAAGCGAGAAAAGAACCTGTTTGGACACCAACTATCCTTAGTAGCAACGTTTTGCAGCACGCAATTTGAAAAGGTTAACCTGCCAGGCAATAATACAGACAAGAAAAATGAAAAGGAGGGCAAGGAGAATCATCTGCTGCTGAAACTGCTCTTCTACAAAAACAAAGTGATATGAAGATTCAGCCCGTGAAGAACACATTCCTCAACCAGGAGAGAAAAACACAATTCTTAAAAATCTCCTCTGTCGTTCTGATTGGGAACGGTGGGAAAGAACGACACGGACTCTCAAGGGAGTCACAACAGGAGAATCTTCTCTACTTTATTACTCTAGGCTTGTCTAATAGACAGATACGTGGAAAGTACAGAAAGGAAACTCTTATTGCTTAGTAAAGTGCTACATCACCATCATTGGTCAGCGGGGCTCACCACCCCCCTGACTTTCTCCTGCAAGGAAAACAAGAGGACAGACAAACAGCACCTGGCAGTTGTTTTCTGTCTCTGAGGATTGTTTTGAAATCCTCCTATGAATTCCCAGGCTAGCTTCTCGGGCAGGACTGATAGGCCATGGGGCCTGCAGTTTCTGCAGCTCTCTGCAGCCTGCTCCAAAGCTAGCATCCATACTCTCCACTACATAAGAAATAGAAAACTGACTACAAATCACGTGTTCACTACTTGTTGCTTGTTCACTACTCAGACATCAGAATTACTACCACAATACTAGAAGAACAATCCAAGAAACATATTCCAGGGATGCATTTTAATTCATTTGCTGCTGCCAGCCGTGCTGTGCTTTGCTTCTATCCATCCACCCTGCTGCAAAAAGGTTCAATTGTGTTTTCACCATCACGTCAGATCAGCTCTTGGACTCACAGCTCACCGCAGACCTCGAAACAGGAGGCAAAGATCTGCACCACTTGGCCTTTCAGAACTTCTCACCCATCTATGACCTTTCTGGGGCCAGCTTCAGAAAATGGGGGGGAAGCCATTCCAAAGAACACGACCAAGGAAATCACACAGCACTCGGGATTTGTTCCAGGCATCAAATTTTTAATGGATGATGTGAAGTAACACCGAAGCAATTCCTGTCCACAGAAAAAAAGATTTCAAATGGTTTTGTCTCAAGGACAATCACTGGAGGTTGAAAGTTTCTGGGGCTGAAAGTTACATGAGGTCCTCAACACTGAGCAGTCAATATCCCCACAGTCTAAACTGTGAAATTACTACCTGGGCAAGGAGAATATTTTCAGGATTTGCAACTCATCTCAAAGCCTCAGTAGAACTCAACCAGCAGAATTCCCCTGAGATGGCACTGTGCTCTGGAAGCCCTCAAATACTCACTAAAACAGACTTGACTTTCACTAGGACAGCTGCTCATGAAAATCTGGGGTAAAACCTATGGGAAGTGGCCATGTGCACGCATATTCCTTCTTCCCACAGCAGGCACAATCAAATCCTCCTTTGAATGGCCTCCAAGTTGAGCAGCACTCATTGGCACAGCCTCTTCTCCCACAGACAGGCCAGCGAGCAACACGGCAGCGCCAGCCAGGTGGGCAAGGACAAGAGAGAGCAGATGCCAACAAGGCTTGGAAGCTGGGCCAAGGGAGGTTTACGCTGGCCATTGGGAAGAACTTGTGCCCAGCGTGGGCCATCAGATACTGCAATGGCCTGACAGGGGCTGCTGGAGTCATCATTGTGGCACGGGTGCAAGGCAAGCCAGGCCGCAGCGCTCGGGCCCCGCTCTGCTGGCCATACTTGCCGCCATGGCTCCCAGCTTGGACTCAACATTCTCTCAGGGCTCTCTGCATCCAGGGCGTTCTGTGCTTCTGTGACATCACAGCCTCTGGGGACGGCACGCTGGCTGGCAACTGTCCCCAGCTGTTGCTGTGCCCCAGAGCCCAGGCACAGCTGCTCGCAGAGAGACGCCCAGAGCCTCGGTGCTGCTGGCAGAGCACTATGGCTGCTCACGGCTCCTCCGCGCTGCTGCAGCTTTACGTGCTGCTGCTCTTGGCCCATCCCCTCGACCCTGTGAGCAAACCCAAGAGGAGCACGGGTGCCTCTCCTCTGGTTCCGGAGGATTTCGACCTGGAGGAGAAGGACTCTGCGCTCCTCTGGTGGGCGTCCAGGACACTCCTGCTCATTGACGTGCTCCTCATAGGAATGGCCATGGGATGGGCCCTTGGAAGAAGATTTCAGAGACGCTGGGGAGAGGTGAGGCAGGGGGTGGGGGGTCAGGGGCAGGTGGGATGCGGCAGACCTTGAGGGCCTCTTGGGCACCCTTTGGCCAATGCCCTGCGGCAGAAGGGGCCTGAGCTCCTGGCTGGGGAATGTGGCCCAGGGGCTGAGCTCCATGGACAGCACCAAGCAGAGGCGGCAGAGCTCTGCCTGCTGCAGCCTCTTCCCCGGGCCAGCCCAGCCCAACTGGGCCCGAGTCTCTGTCTCCCAGGCCAAAGGCAGCCCCACAGGTGCCGGCCCCGCTCTGCCTCTCTGCCTCTTCCATGGGGATCCCTGTGCTTTGCCTTGCAGCGGAATCTCCAGAGCCCTTCGGGCCGTGCGGGGCCCCGCCGCCATCGAAGACTCGGCTGTCCCACCAAGTTGATGCAGCTGCTGATGGACAACCGCGACCTGATGCGGCTGCTCCTTCGCGACAGCCCTCAACCAACCACCAAGATGGCGGCAAAAGAGGGCAGTGACAGGAGACTCCGCACCTCCCCACAGCTCTGACCTCCAGCGTCGCGCTCCAGCTACAGAACCTTACGGGGAACGGGTGACCAGTGCCCAGCCCAGGCACTGCGACGTTCCCCACCTTACAAGTTAGCCACACCCCTGTTGTTGTTCGATTCCCCACCACGTTTCCCCCAAGAAGTTGACCTTTCCCTTAGTGTTCAGTTCTAAACAGTTGAAGCATTGAAGTTTCTTAGCCTTAAGATTCTTACCCCATAGTCTTCTAGTAACGTTGGATTGTAGATTTTAGAAGTAGTCAAGTGAATAAAGTTCACGTTTTCTACACGTTGCTGTGTCATTTTCTTGAGGTTGCACCTGAGACCTGGGGACTCCTTGAGAGATGGCTTTGCATGGCAGCTCCAGACTGCCTGCAATGGAGAGCCCCAGTGCCCCAGCAGGCTTTGCAAGAGCACGGAGGGCAGCGGGAAAGAAGAAGGTGGCCAATATTCACCTGCCTCCACCTTCCAAGGAAGCTTGCAGTCAAACCCTGTCTGCCCTTTAGGGGGGACCCTAAAGGCCCCGGCAGGCATCACCATGGCCCCAGGACGGGGGGCTTGCAGCACTCTGGGGCACCAGGAAAGGAGCAGGATCATCCCTGGAAAGCTGTCTGGAGACAAATCCAGAGACGTCTCCCCTGGCATCCAGGCAAGGGCTGAATACAGGCAGGCAATTAGATCCACAGGCTGCCTGGGCTATGGCACCAATCAGTCCTGCTTCATAGATTTCGGGGGGGGGGTTATACATATATATATATATATATATATGTATATATATACACGCATATATGTATATATGTATCTACATCTGTATTTAGTTCTTTGTATTTATCCTGTTGACCCTCAAATAGGATTAGATTTCATTTTCCTACAAAACAAAACATCCGTTTTTTGATTTTTAGGAATCAACCATCTGTGCTCCCACTTTAAATCACTTCTCTCAAACTCATTCTGCATCTTGCTCCTTTCCAGCACCATCAAATACCTCTGTTAAAATACAGAGCATCAGTGGAAGGACGACAATCTTGTTACTTGCTGAAGAAAGTTAACTTGGATGACATACCTGCTTTTAAAAATCCAAGAGGAACAAAACCTACACATCAGCTTTAGAATTTCAAAAGCTGCTTCCTCAACTCTTCCACACCACTTTACTCTTTGGGGACATTCAGCAGCAATACCAAACAAGCACAGAAAAGAAATGGAAGAAGAAATGCAGATAGTCAGCAGCAGACCACCTACCAAAATACATTTTAAATGCAGCTCCAAGTTCTCCAAGAGCAAGTTTGAAGTGTAAATGGAGACACTCACACAAAATTACTACCACTTGGTACTTTTGGCATTTCCTTGGGCTTTCCTCTTCATTTTTTTTTTATCTCTCACCTAAAGCAAGAGAAAAAACCCCAAACAAACACAACCTTTCAGGCAGAGAAAAGATGTGGTTGCTCTTGAAGAAAGCATTTCATTCTGCCTGGAGAAGAAGCTGCTGGGAAAAATATTAGCTTTTAGCAAAATGGCACTGTGCTGTTGCACTTGTTCTAGCACTGGGAGAAAGAACAGGCCCGTCTGTAAGGCTCCTGCAGCTCCCCCTGGCTGAGGGTCATTGACCACTGAGCACTGCAGGCATCACTGGCAACAACGATGGTGGAAAATGGGGAGGGAGCAGGATAAATAAATGTTTGCCATTGCCTTAGCCAAAAAAACCCCAGACATCAAAAGCAACCCACCCTCAAAACAAAGCTATGAAAATAGTTTGCCTCTAAATTTAAAGAACTTCAATTAACTCTATGATGTCTGCTTTTGGTTCAGCATTCATCAATCTGAATTTGAATATGCACAGGGTAATGAAAGGTAACTGAAGCTTAAAAATCATGTCTATTGACTTGTGCATAGCCTATACTGAAGCACATTAAAAAGCAGCGTTTTGCTTGAAATCTGCACGGTATTAACTTCATTCAGTCTTACACTCACTAGGTAATTAAATACATGAAGAAATATATATTTTTTTTTTTTATTAAGAATGCATTATTAATTAGGAAGGCATGGCTTTAGTAGAGTCTGCTGATACCAACATTACTCAGCTAAGTTCAAAGTATGAACACAAGAACTTGATGACAGAAGCAATGTTCATCAGAGCCTCAACAAGAAAGTTGCAGTTCCAAGTTTTTCAGATGTCCTACACTTGCTAAGGCATCTCCAGAAAGAGGAGTCAACTGAAAATAGCACAGGAAATTTGAAACCCATTTCTCTTTTTGTCTTTTTTTCCTGAACTTTCTTGTGGGCAACAGAAAACTCCTAATATGTGGAATGCAATGTAGTTTTTATGCCAGAGTCATGAGTCATCCCCTCAGTTCCAACCTGATCCAATGCTCACTTGAACCTTGGAAAGGCTCAAATCAGCAAGATGAAATTTCAATTGTATTCATGAAAGGAGCTCTTTACTCTCCATTCCCCTCCCTCCCCCAAATACATCAGCACCAAGTGAGAAAGGCTCAATTTGAAAAATAATTATTACACAATTAAACTTGGACATAGCTAGTTTGCTACAAGTTCCAGCAGACAGACAAACGAGAGCAGAATCAGAGGTTATCAACCTCAATAGAAATTCCAGCTCATGCTTTCCCCAAAAGCCTCATTTAATTTATCCAGGATTAAAAAATAAAAGAGAAATGAAAAAAACCACATAAAAGCATTTCACATAGTATATAGTGAAATGCTATCGTTTCCACCTGAAATATTCATCATCATTATTATGTTTTTCCATAGTAAATTACAAAGTCTCCTGCACCCATCTTCCCAATATCTCATTCTAAGTGCTTGCTACTTTAATCCCTTAGGAAGCAAAAGGAGCCCCAGGTGTCTCTGGATCAACAGAAACTAAACAACACAGCTTGACAAAGTATATTAAATTGTCAATCAACTCAATAAAGGTTTTCCACTCCAGAGATAGCTATCACCAGCTGATGAATTTGGCTAGGGCAGGTTTAGTGAAGAAAAACTAGGTCTTTATTACCAAATCAGTTAGGAGTTGTTCTACCGTACTGCCCGTAGGATGGGAGTATAAACACCATATTCTTCACAGCCTCATCCACAAAGAATTCCACCTTCAAATTAAGGCTGCTTTGGAGTTGGACCAAACCAATGAAAACTCACTCATCAAACACAGTGATGGCAGCATGCTCAGTCTTTGCAATACAAAACTGGCAACTAACAGCACATTCCTGATCACATCTCCAAGGCTGAGTGTACAGAACTGCAGTGGTGGCCAGGCCCTCGCTGACTGCCAAACCTCCAGCCATCATCCCTTCCTCTCACAGCGACAGGGCAGAAAATAACAACAGCAGAAACTAGATTTTTAGCTTAAGCTAAAACCACAAAGGTCATTGATGAAACAGACTGGAGTGCTTTAGAAACTAGCACGCAGACTTAGCTGAAAACAAATCTTATTGATCACCAATTACAATGAATACTTAATTCTATCATTCTGCATTATTATTAGACAGTCAGAGACAGCCAAGCTGACCTCAAGCATGCTGAAGCATCGGGGCCAGGCAGTGCACATCTTCCCAGGAGCTGATTTACCCATCGTTCTCAAGTCAATTCACCTGCACACAGCCCCACCGTACAACTGCTAGGCTGCAAAATAAAAAAATAGCTCTGCTTAAGAGTCAAACCCCAGGACATAGACCATATGAAAGGAAGAATGAAACCTGCAGCATTTGGTTGACCTTCAATGCCCTGAGAAGATGACAAATTCCCCAAGATGAACAAGTGCCCAAAATACAAAGCAAAGGACTGACTTTTAGGGATCAAATGTTAAATAGGCCTGCGAAATTGGAGTTGTTAGGTTGCACATGAAAGAAGGGAAAAAAGAAAAAACCACCCCAACCCTCAACTGCAATTTTACATCCCTCTTGGAAAATTTGCTTTAATAAGAGAGAGGAATGGATACAACCTTCCCCTCACCTGGAGATTTTAATCAATTCAAGCCATTTCAAATCTGGCAAGAAAGCCCTACCACAGTCCCCATCAAACAACATTGCCTTTCATTTTTGCTTCTCATGACTACTTCAGAGCAGTCTAAATAACAGCAAAGAAGGAAATTCAAGTTGCAATTCAAACACTAAGCTCTGGAATCCCATATTGCCTTCAAACAACTGCATGAAACACTAACTTCATGCTCTATGCTCTCCAATACATAGAAGCCATTTATTTGCATAGCCTTTGGCTGCTAAAGATGGAACCTGCATTTCTAGGAGCAGATGGGCCTGATTCTCACCTTCCCCCGACACACATGAGCAGTGTGGGCCCTGCCTTTCTGGGCACCTCACACTTACTTGATTCAAACTCTTGACTTTGCTCTCTGGAACACTGCCCTTCCTGAATCCAGCCCAAGCTACGAAGCAGCCACACACCTGCTGAAGTTGCCATTCTTGACATCTGCCTCTCCCCATCAGGATGCCTTGCAAAAACTATTAGGATCCAATGCTGCCCGTGTCTGCTGCAAGGAGGAGCTCTCTGGCTTTTTTACTCCTATCTTTAGAACATTCTCTTTCTAAGGTCATGACAGCTGGGGACAAATACAGAGCAACACCTTGAAGCATTAACAAACAGAAGCAACAGAAAACAGAAGCTGCTGCATTTCCTGTGGCCATTTGAGGGTGAAACTGCAAGTGTGAAAATATTGCAGTTCTGTCATTCAGGAAGAAGCACACGTTCCAAAGGAAATCCATTCAAAGCAGATTATACAGCATAGATTTGTTATCCATTTGAAGTTATTAACTGGAAGCCAAAGAAAGATTTCTTTGGTAGCCTCACAGGTTTATCTTCAGCATTTATAATGGAACAGTTACTCTGCTTTAAATTTAAGTGTTTCTTTCCCCCAACAGTCTCATCTACCTCCTCACCAAGCTGATATGGAATAGAGGAGCACAGATCGTGTGAGGAACAGATTTGGAATTACATAAATGGACTTACCATGTGGCTACAACTGATATTTCCAGCTCTGTGGCCTAAGAGCATCCATCCAATGTCCTGCCAGTCCAGCACTTCCTGATGGTATTTGAAGCCACTGCTTCCACACAAGTTAGAACAATGCACTTCTCCTTTGAGGTCATCTGGCTGCTCCAAGTGCAACAATGGAGCCACCAAGTTCCAGTTGCAAGGTCAGCATTACAAATTTAAAACCTTCCTGTTACAAAAGGTAAAGGCTCTCCAATCCTGCTGGAAACAAGAGCTTTGAAGAAACCTAACTCTTCCAACTTCAGCTTGCTTCCAACTTGAACGGTATCAGCTTTTTTAGATAATAAAGGATTGTCTGTAGATTACTGTGGATTAAAATTAGAACTGCAGACCTGACTATTAGTCTCAAGTTTGACGGTGTGAGGAAGGTGATGGTCCTTCTTCTCCATCCCTGGAATCACCATCATGCACTGTCTCGACTATCTCCAAGAGGTATTTTTTTTTTCAACGTGGATAAACTATTTTAGGAAGTTTGGAACAGGGAGAATGGCTGCCTTCCATACAAATCAAACAGGTTCCATTTCCAAGTGATTACAATTGTATCAAAGTCTTCAGGCCCAAATAGGTGTAGCCTCTGTGAAATACAGAAGCCCTTATGAAAGGCTCACTCAGAAGGTGTGAATAGAATAAAAAAGAAATTCATTATAAAAAAATGAGGAAGGAAAAAGCCTTCATTCCCAGCACTGCAGAATTCCAGCCAAGTAAAATCTCACTCACTTTACAATGAAAGGAAAATATTTGAGTGGTGGTGGCAGGGAGAAGGCGAGGATATACAGTGCCAGGGAGGATTCTGCACTTAGAGATGCTGAGTATCCAGCCAAGAGACAGAAATTCAATTGCCAAGGCATTTGAATGAAGTCAATTAAGTCACATCACCTTTTCTATTTCAGTGTTTCCATCTGACAAGAAAGCAAAGGCGGGCAGCAGAAAGCAGGTGAGCTGCTGCACTCAGGGGTAGGGATCAAATGAACTATGCTGGTTCCATATGCACTATGGGAAAAGCAGGCAGAAGAGAGGAAGAGCTCTAAAATTAAGATGGAATTTTAACCTCTTCCTTCTCTGTTGACACTGACTGTAGGCATGTCTAACAGCTTTTCAGACAATTGTGTTTGATTTTGTTCCACAAACCTTACCTAGATCCACATTCATTAGCTGACTCTCTGCTGCCATCAAAATTGAGGGAAGGAACACCTTTTAGCACTGCGTAGAAACAGAGGAGATCAAACTAAACTCTGCAGCTCCAATGAGCGAAGGAATTATGTCCTATCCACCTTCATGAAGCCGCAAAGACCAAAATCTCTTGAGAGCGTGCCATTTCCTTTCAGCCTTGTGCACTGAGCCTTCAGCTCATCACGGATCAAAAGATGCTGCACTAAATTACAAGAAAAATGACTGCATTCTGTTTAGTTGCAATCCTGGTAGTCATAACAAATCTTGTGTGCATCAGATGGCCTCCAGAAAAATCACATGCAACAGCAACACCATCCTCAGATGCTCTCCCAGTACCTTACCTAATCATTGCTCCGTCACTGGACAAGACTTGTCCCCACCCTTCACACCTACAGCAACAAACCTACAAATCTTCCAAACATTTCTTCAATTCCACACCCCTCCGGAACATTCCCGCTTAAAACCGCACAGCTGCCCACGGGACAAAGGTCCAGTGTTACAAGCTGCTGCTCTCCCTCCACACAAGCCCCTTGCACATCTTGCACTGCTGCTCTGAAACTGCACAATTTGTCAGCAGCACCATTAGACTCAGAATTGGGAAACAATTCCTTCTGCTGGGTTAAGTTGGAAACAGTTCAGGCTACAGGAGTTCTTTATTATTCACCCTCATGGAATGCCCCTGCCCTTCAGAGCTCAAGCACTCCTGTGCAGAGCATCTCATGGAGCCAAAGAGAAAGGACTGCTGTCCCAAAAGAAGAGTCTGGGAGGAACTCCCAGTGTCCTTCATGCCTTGAGAAAGCTAAGGAGCAGTCACTGATGGCCTAAAGGGTACAAATTCAGTTCAGATGACAAATTTTCCAGGGTGCACCCCCTCCTCTTTATCTTCTAACACAACTACAAACAAACCAAATGATAGATTTTACAAGGAATAAGGGATGTTTAAAAGCAAATCTCTAAACTAAGCCTGGCATGCTCACCCAGGAGTTCAACACAGCAAGGCAGGCACTCTGCACTACCTAGTTCATGGCAAGAGATTTCTAAACTCTACCAAATGAAGTGAAGAAATGAAACAGAGAGCAATAGAACCGTATTTTAATTCATTTCAAGGCATGGAATAACACAGAATCTTTTCCATGAAACTAGGGCATTTTTCTCCCTTATCTAGTGCCCAAGTAAGATTAGAAATTGGGAAAAAACCACTGAAACTGCAAATGCATTTTGCCCCCAGCTAGAAACAAAAGGTAATTATTTGAAAACTAGAAAAAACTCCAAGAGGAAACGTAAAACATTATGGAATATGTATTATTTTTATCACCCAGAATTCCCCATGTTAAAGGCACAGAGAAAACCATCATTCAGAAGTGGGAAAACAGAGGGACTGTACAAGTGAAATGGAGTTCTGACAAATGATGCTGTGTAGAATATGGGTTCCCAAACCAACAGAACAAAGGCACCCCGACAGCAGCAGCCTCAGAGATTGTACATTGCAGCTGAAGCACGGGGGTTTCTGTAGATTCACCTTGTAAACTGGCACACTTACTTGCCAAGGCTGCTGAACTTCTTTCACCTTAAACCACAAAACCTCCCAGTCCTTCCACAGCAATCACTCCATCAAATCAAGACAGACCAAAACATGTTCTTTGCGCTGTTCACAATAAGATGAAGTTATGTGCCCAAGAGATACCATTTGAAGTCAGAAGGAACAAGCCAGCAGGTGTAGAAAACTGGTATTTGAAGAAGTGACAAAACGACAGCAAACTGAAGCCCATGCTTAATACAAAACCCCATGATTAATAGAACACAAATGCAGATGGATATGATAAGCTTGCACTGTCAAAGCTAAAATCATTTCTAACAAAAATCACCACATTTCCAAGAATTCAGTACCACTTGTGGTGGCCACTCCTGATCTCTACATAATATGTCAGCAGTTCAATTGGCAAGAATCTCTTTATCTAGATCCAAGCAGGGAAGAAGTCAAGGTCCCAGTGATATGCAATTCTGTAGCTTCATTAGAAACCTTTCATCCTGCAATAGTTGAAATCCAAGCGAGAAAAGAATCTGTTTGGACACCAACTATCCTTAGTAGCAACGTTTTGCAGCACGCAATTTGAAAAGGTTAACCTGCCAGGCAATAATACAGACAAGAAAAATGAAAAGGAGGGCAAGGAGAATCATCTGCTGCTGAAACTGCTCTTCTACAAAAACAAAGTGATATGAAGATTCAGCCCGTGAAGAACACATTCCTCAACCAGGAGAGAAAAACACAATTCTTAAAAATCTCCTCTGTCGTTCTGATTGGGAACGGTGGGAAAGAACGACACGGACTCTCAAGGGAGTCACAACAGGAGAATCTTCTCTACTTTATTATTCTAGGCTTGTCTAATAGACAGATACGTGGAAAGTACAGAAAGGAAACTCTTATTGCTTAGTAAAGTGCTACATCACCATCATTGGTCAGCGGGGCTCACCACCCCCCTGACTTTCTCCTGCAAGGAAAACAAGAGGACAGACAAACAGCACCTGGCAGTTGTTTTCTGTCTCTGAGGATTGTTTTGAAATCCTCCTATGAATTCCCAGGCTAGCTTCTCGGGCAGGACTGATAGGCCATGGGGCCTGCAGTTTCTGCAGCTCTCTGCAGCCTGCTCCAAAGCTAGCATCCATACTCTCCACTACATAAGAAATAGAAAACTGACTACAAATCACGTGTTCACTACTTGTTGCTTGTTCACTACTCAGACATCAGAATTACTACCACAATACTAGAAGAACAATCCAAAAAACATATTCCAGGGATGCATTTTAATTCATTTGCTGCTGCCAGCCGTGCTGTGCTTTGCTTCTATCCATCCACCCTGCTGCAAAAAGGTTCAATTGTGTTTTCACCATCACTTCAAATCAGCTCTTTGACTCACAGCTCACCGCAGACCTCGAAACAGGAGGCAAAGATCTGCACCACTTGGCCTTTCAGAACTTCTCACCCATCTATGACCTTTCTGGGGCCAGCTTCAGAAAATGGGGGGGAAGCCATTCCAAGGAACACGACCAAGGAAATCACACAGCACTCGGGACTTGTTCCAGGCATCAAATTTTTAATGGATGATGTGAAGTAACACCGAAGCAATTCCTGTCCACAGAAAAAAAGATTTCAAATGGTTTTGTCTCAAGGACAATCACTGGAGGTTGAAAATTTCTGGGGCTGAAAGTTACATGAGGTCCTCAACACTGAGCAGTCAATATCCCCACAGTCTAAACTGTGAAATTACTACCTGGGCAAGGAGAACATTTTCAGGATTTGCAACTCATCTCAAAGCCTCAGTAGAACTCAACCAGCAGAATTCCCCTGAGATGGCACTGTGCTCTGGAAGCCCTCAAATACTCACTAAAACAGACTTGACTTTCACTAGGACAGCTGCTCATGAAAATCTGGGGTAAAACCTATGGGAAGTGGCCATGTGCACGCATATTCCTTCTTCCCACAGCAGGCACAATCAAATCCTCCTTTGAATGGCCTCCAAGTTGAGCAGCACTCATTGGCACAGCCTCTTCTCCCACAGACAGGCCAGCGAGCAACACGGCAGCGCCAGCCAGGTGGGCAAGGACAAGAGAGAGCAGATGCCAACAAGGCTTGGAAGCTGGGCCAAGGGAGGTTTACGCTGGCCATTGGGAAGAACTTGTGCCCAGCGTGGGCCATCAGATACTGCAATGGCCTGACAGGGGCTGCTGGAGTCATCATTGTGGCACGGGTGCAAGGCAAGCCAGGCCGCAGCGCTCGGGCCCCGCTCTGCTGGCCATACTTGCCGCCATGGCTCCCAGCTTGGACTCAACATTCTCTCAGGGCTCTCTGCAGCCAGGGCGTTCTGTGCTTCTGTGACATCACAGCCTCTGGGGACGGCACGCTGGCTGGCAACTGTCCCCAGCTGTTGCTGTGCCCCAGAGCCCAGGCACAGCTGCTCGCAGAGAGACGCCCAGAGCCTCGGTGCTGCTGGCAGAGCACTATGGCTGCTCACGGCTCCTCCACGCTGCTGCAGCTTTACGTGCTGCTGCTCTTGGCCCATCCCCTCGACCCTGTGAGCAAACCCAAGAGGAGCACGGGTGCCTCTCCTCTGGTTCCGGAGGATTTCGACCTGGAGGAGAAGGACTCTGCGCTCCTCTGGTGGGCGTCCAGGACACTCCTGCTCATTGACGTGCTCCTCATAGGAATGGCCATGGGATGGGCCCTTGGAAGAAGATTTCAGAGACGCTGGGGAGAGGTGAGGCAGGGGGTGGGGGGTCAGGGGCAGGTGGGATGGGGCAGACCTTGAGGGCCTCTTGGGCACCCTTTGGCCAATGCCCTGCGGCAGAAGGGGCCTGAGCTCCTGGCTGGGGAATGTGGCCCAGGGGCTGAGCTCCATGGACAGCACCAAGCAGAGGCGGCAGAGCTCTGCCTGCTGCAGCCTCTTCCCCGGGCCAGCCCAGCCCAACTGGGCCCGAGTCTCTGTCTCCCAGGCCAAAGGCAGCCCCACAGGTGCCGGCCCCGCTCTGCCCCTCTGCCTCTTCCATGGGGATCCCTGTGCTTTGCCTTGCAGCGGAATCTCCAGAGCCCTTCGGGCCGTGCGGGGCCCCGCCGCCATCGAAGACTCGGCTGTCCCACCAAGTTGATGCAGCTGCTCAGGCAAAACCGTGACCTGATGCGGCTGCTCCTTCGCTACAGCTCTCAGCCGAGGAGGCCAACCACCAAGATGGCGGCAAAAGAGGGCAGTGACAGGAGACTCCGCACCTCCCCACAGCTCTGACCTCCAGCGTCGCGCTCCATCTAAAGAACCTTACGGGGAACGGGTGACCAGTGCCCAGCCCAGGCACTGCGACGTTCCCCACCTTACAAGTTAGCCACACCCCTGTTGTTGTTCGATTCCCCACCACGTTTCCCCCAAGAAGTTGACCTTTCCCTTAGTGTTCAGTTCTAAACAGTTGAAGCATTGAAGTTTCTTAGCCTTAAGATTCTTACCCCATAGTCTTCTAGTAACGTTGGATTGTAGATTTTAGAAGTAGTCAAGTGAATAAAGTTCACGTTTTCTACACGTTGCTGTGTCATTTTCTTGAGGTTGCACCTGAGACCTGGGGACTCCTTGAGAGATGGCTTTGCATGGCAGCTCCAGACTGCCTGCAATGGAGAGCCCCAGTGCCCCAGCAGGCTTTGCAAGAGCACGAAGCAACCTGAAAGCTGCTGTCAGAAGGCTGTGCTTCTTATCCGATCGAAGCAGCAGCACGCGCATTGGAGTTTGGCAAGCACTAAAGAGCTGCAGAAGAGCTTTGCTTAGCAAAATGGGCCAAGAAAAAGCATTTGCTTCATGGGTCTTTGTCGTCGCCTGGAAACAGGTAGCAGCATATGGAAGGGGGTTGTACACGTGGTTTCTTGCCTCGCTTCTCTGCACTTGCAGGGGCTCCCCCCGCCCACCCCGGGCTGAGCTCTGCGGCAGTGCTGCCGCCTTGTGGGCACAGAGCGGTACTGCAGCTGTGCTCCGAGCCGGGCGGGGCCTGGCCGAGCGGGGCCGAGCAGGGGCTAGCCGAGCCGAAGCGGGCCAGAAAGAGCCGAGCCGAAGCGGGCCGGAAAGAGTCGAACCGAACCGAGCCGCGTCGGGCCTCCCCCCCGCCCCCCGCCGGAGCCGGCCGGGAGGACCGCGGCAGAGGCGTTAACTCCAATGCCTGCCGCCGCAGGCGCGGCCACCACCCAGCTACGGAGCCGCTGAGTCTCGCCGCCATCGTCCTCGCCCCGGGAAAGGCGGCGGAAAATCGGGCGGAATGCTCGGAGTCGGTCGGCGTCGGCAGGTTTTTCGTTCAGGCATGTAAGTTAGACAGACGCGCTGAGAGCAGCGGGGGCCTTAATTGTGCCATAGGAAAGATGGCCGCTCTGCCGGAAGTGGCTTCAGCCACAGCAAAGATGGCGGCGAGGAAGGGCGGAAGTTACGTCACGCCACGCAGAAGATGGCTGCCAGGTCGTGGCCGGCTTGTCCTTCCAAGGATGGCGGCCAAAAAGGCGGGAAAATGGAAGGACCCCGGGCAGTGGGTGCGTGAATTCGACTGCCTGACAAACACCCCGGCGTCGACGCCGCCCCGTCGCAATTTTCCGCGGCTGCTCCAGCCGTGCGGACACGGGCTGTGCGCTCGGCGGCACCGGGGCCGAGCGCGAGCCGGTCGGGCGCCGACAGGCAGCGGTGACGACGCCGCACTCTGCCGGGGTCCTTGACGCGGCCGCTTTTTCGGGCTTCTGGCACTCGCGACGACCCGTACCATGCTGCCACTCCTCTCACTCGGTTCCCCTATTTATTTAAAAGCTTGGCATTTAAATGAATAATATAGAAATTAAAATATACAAATCTATAATAAAGAAATGCATATAGAGTGATAGATAGGGAGATATATAGATAGGGAGATAGATAGATAGATAGATAGATAGATAGATAGATAGATAGGGAGATAGATAGATAGATAGATAGATAGATAGATAGATAGATAAATCTTCCCATAAACACGACCAAATTCTAGAAAAATATCCCACCAAATCTCCACAAATTCCCACAAAATACATGAAAAATCCCTCAAGATCCCTAAATCGCCTCAATATCCCACAAAATCACACAAAAATCCCACAAAACCTCCACAAGTTTCCACAAAATCTAAGAAAAATTCCTCAAAATTCTTCAAGTCTCCTCAAAACCACACAAAGTTCGTGAAAAGGCCCACCAAATTCCAGAAAAATCCCACAGAATCTCCACAAATTCCCACAAAATCTAAAATAAATTCCTCAAAATTCTTTAAGTCTCCTCAGAATCCCACACAATTCCATAAAAAACACACAAAATTCCAGAGAAGTCCCACAAAACTCCCTCAATCATTTCAAAACCCTACCAATTCACAGGAATGTCCCACAAAATCTCTACCAATTCCCAGAACATCCCACAAAAATCCCACAAAAATCCCTAAATCTTCTGAAAACTCGACCAAATTCCTGAAACTCCCCATAAAATCAGCACAGTTTCCCACAAAATTCAAGAAAAAACACCACACAATTCCCTAAATCTTTTCAAAATACCACAAAATTCCTGAAAAGCCCCACCAAATTCCGAAGATTTTTCCTGGAATTTTATTGGATACTGGGGAGATTTTGTGGGATGTTTGTGGAACTTTGAGGGACTCTTCTGGAATTTGTTGAGATTCTGTAGAGAACTGACGAATTATCAGGGATTTTTCATGTATTCTGTGGGAATTTGTGGAGATTCCGCGGGATTTTTGTGGATTTTGGCCTAGTTTTGAGGAGATTTAGGGAATTTTGTGGGATTTTTTCTGGAATTTTATTGGATATTGGGAGATTTTGTGGGATGTTTGTGGAACTTTGAGGGACTCTTCTGGAATTTGGTGAGATTCTGTAGAGAACTGACGAATTATCAGGGATTTTTCATGTATTCTGTAAGAATTTGTGGAGATTTGGTGGGATATTTTTCTAGAATTTGGTCGTGTTTTGAGAAGATTTAGGGAATTTTGTGGGATTTTTCCTGGAATTTTGTTGGATATTGGGAGATTTTGTGGGATGTTTGTGGAACTTTGAGGGACTCTTCTGGAATTTGGAGAGATTCTGTAGAGAACTGACGAATTATCAGGGATTTGTCATGTATTCAGTGGGAATTTGTGGAGATTCTGTGGGATTTTTGTGGATTTTGGTAGAGTTTTGAGAAGATTTAGGGAATTTTCTGTGATTTTTCCTGGAATTTTGTTGGATATTGGGGAGATTTTGTGGGATGTTTCTGGAATTTGGTGGGGCTCTTCAAGAATTTTGTGGTATTTTGAAAAGGTTTAGGGAATTTTGTGGTGTTTTTTCTTGAATTTTGTGGGAAACTGTGCTGTTTTTATAGGGCGTTTCTGGAATTTGGTCGAGTTTTCAGAAGATTTAGGGATTTTTGTGAGATTTTTGTGGGATGTTCTGGGAATTGGTGGAGATTTTGTGGGACATTCCTGTGAATTGGTAGGGTTTTGAAATGATTTAGGGAGTTTTGTGGGACTTCTCTGGAATTTTGTGTGTTTTTTATGGAATTGTGTGGGATTCTGAGGAGACTTGAAGACTTTTGAGGAATTTGTTTTAGATTTTGTGGGAATTTGTGGAGATTCTGTGGGATTTTTCTGGAATTTTGTGGGCCTTTTCAAGGACTTTGTGTGGTTTTGAGGAGACTTGAAGACTTTTGAGGAATTTTTCTTAGATTTTGTGGAAACTTGTGGAGGTTTTGTGGGATTTTTGTGGAATTTTGTGGGATATTGAGGCGATTTCGGGATCTTGAGGGATTTTTCATGTATTTTGTGGGAATTTGTGGAGATTTGGTGGGATATTTTTCTAGAATTTGGTCGTGTTTTGAGAAGATTTAGGGAATTTTGTGTGATTTTTCTTGAATTTTGTGGGATATTGAGGAGATTTTGTGGGGTGTTTGTGGAACTTTGAGGGACTTTTCTGGAATTTGGTGAGATTCTGTAGAGAACTGACAAATTATCAGGGATTTTTCATGTATTCTGTGGGAATTTGTGGAGATTTGGTGGGATTTTTGTGGATTTTGGCCGTGTTTTGAGAAGATTTAGGGAATTTTGTGGGACTTTTCTGGGATTTTGTTGGGTATTGAGGAAATTTTGTGGGATGTTTCTGGAATTTGGTGGGGCTTTTCAAGAATTTTGTGGTATTTTGAAAAGATTTAGGGAATTTTGTGGTGTTTTTTCTTGAATTTTGTGGGAAACTGTGCTGATTTTATGGGGCGTTTCTGGAATTTGGTCAAGTTTTCAGAAGATTTAGGGATTTTTGTGGGATTTCTGTGGGATGTTCTGGGAATTGGTGGAGATTTTGTGGGACATTCCTGTGAATTGGTAGGGTTTTGAAATGATTTAGGGAGTTTTGTGGGACTTCTCTGGAATTTGGTGGGGTTTTTCTGGAATTGTGTGGGATTCTGAGGAGACTTGAAGAATTTTGAGGAATTTTTCTTAGATTTTGTGGAAACTTGTGGAGGTTTTGGGTGATTTTTGTGTGATTTTGTGGGATATTGAGGAGATTTAGGGATCTTGAGGGATTTCTCATATATTTTGTGGGAATTTGTGGAGATTTGGTGGGATATTTTTCTAGAATTTGGTCGTGTTTTGAGAAGATTTAGGGAATTTTGTGGGATTTTTTCTGGAATTTTGTTGGATACTGGGGAGATTTTTTGGGTGTTTTGTGGAACTTTGAGGGACTTTTCTGGAATTTGGTGAGATTCTGTAGAGAACTGATGAAATATCAGGGATTTTTCATGTATTCTGTGGGAATTTGTGGAGATTCGATGGGATTTTTGAGGATTTTGGCTGTGTTTTGAGAAGATTTAGAGAATTTTGTGGGATTTTTCTTGAATTTTGTTGGATATTGAGGAGATTTTGTGGGATGTTTGTGGAACTTTGAGGGACTTTTCTGGAATTTGGTGAGATTCTGTAGAGAACTGACAAATTATCAGGGATTTTTCATGTATTCTGTGGGAATTTGTGGAGATTTGGTGGGATTTTTGTGGATTTTGGCCGTGTTTTGAGAAGATTTAGGGAATTTTGTGTGATTTTTCTGGGATTTTGTTGGGTATTGAGGACATTTTGTGGGATGTTTCTGGAATTTGGTGGGGCTTTTCAAGAATTTTGTGGCATTTTGAAAAGATTTAGGGAATTTTGTGGTGTTTTTTCTTGAATTTTGTGGGAAACTGTGCTGATTTTATGGGGCGTTTCTGGAATTTGGTCGAGTTTTCAGAAGTGTTAGGGAATTGTGTGAGATTTTTGTGGGATGTTCTGGGAATTGGTGGAGATTTTGTGGGACATTCCTGTGAATTGGTAGGGTTTTGAAATGATTTCGGGAGTTTTGTGGGACTTCTCTGGAATTTTGTGTGTTTTTTATGGAATTGTGTGGGATTCTGAGGAGACTTGAAGAATTTTGAGGAATTTGTTTTAGATTTTGTGGGAATTTGTGGAGAATCTGTGGGATTTTACTGGAATTTGGTGGGCCTTTTCACAAACTTTGTGTGGTTTTGAGGAGACTTGAAGAATTTTGAGGAATTTTTCTTAGATTTTGTGGAAACTTGTGGAGGTTTTGTGTGATTTTTGTGTGATTTTGTGGGATATTGAGGAGATTTAGGGATCTTGAGGGATTTCTCATGTATTTTGTGGGAATTTGTGGAGATTTGGTGGGATATTTTTCTAGAATTTGGTCGTGTTTTGAGAAGATTTAGGGAATTTTGTGGGATTTTTCCTGGAATTTTGTTGGATACTGGGGAGATTTTGTGGGTGTTTTGTGGAACTTTGAGGGACTTTTCTGGAATTTGGTGAGATTCTGTAGAGAACTGACAAATTATCAGGGATTTTTCATGTATTCCGTGGGAATTTGTGGAGATTCGGTGGGATTTTTGAGGATTTTGGCCGTGTTTTGAGAAGATTTAGAGAATTTTGTGTGATTTTTCTGGGATTTTGTTGTATATTGAGGAGATTTTGTGGGATGTTTGTGGAACTTTGAGGGACTTTTCTGGAATTTGGTGAGATTCTGTAGAGAACTGACGAATTATCAGGGATTTGTCATGTATTCTGTGGGAATTTGTGGAGATTTGGTGGGATTTTTCTGGAATTTGGTAGAGTTTTGAGAAGATTTAGGGAATTTTGTGGGACTTTTCTGGGATTTTGTTGGATATTGAGGACATTTTGTGGGATGTTTCTGGAATTTGGTGGGGCTTTTCAAGAATTTTTTGGCATTTTGAAAAGATTTAGGGAATTTTGTGGTGTTTTTTCTTGAATTTTGTGGGAAACTGTGCTGATTTTATGGGGCGTTTCTGGAATTTGGTCGAGTTTTCAGAAGATTTAGGGATTTTTGTGAGATTTTTGTGGGATGTTCTGGGAATTGGTGGAGATTTTGTGGGACATTCCTGTGAATTGGTAGGGTTTTGAAATGATTTAGGGAGTTTTGTGGGACTTCTCTGGAATTTTGTGTGTTTTTTCTGGAATTGTGTGGGATTCTGAGGAGACTTGAAGAATTTTGAGGAATTTGTTTTAGATTTTGTGGGAATTTGTGGAGAATCTGTGGGATTTTACTGGAATTTGGTGGGCCTTTTCAAGGACTTTGTGTGGTTTTGAGGAGACTTGAAGAATTTTGAGGAATTTTTCTTAGATTTTGTGGAAACTTGTGGAGGTTTTGTGTGATTTTTGTGGGATTTTGTGGGATATTGAGGCGATTTCGGGATCTTGAGGGATTTTTCATGTATTTTGTGGGATTTTGTGGAGATTTGGTGGGACATTTTTCTAGAATTTAGTCGTGTTTTGAGAAGATTTAGGGAATTTTGTGTGATTTTTTTGGGATTTTGCTGGATATTGAGGAGATTTTGTGGGATGTTTGTGGAACTTTGAGGGACTTTTCTGGAATTTGGTGATATTCTGTAGAGAACTGACGAATTATCAGGGATTTGTCATGTATTCTGTGGGAATTTGTGGAGATTCTGTGGGATTTTTCTGGAATTTGGTAGAGTTTTGAGAAGATTTAGTGAATTTTGTGGGACTTTTCTGGGATTTTGTTGGATATTGAGGACATTATGTGGGATGTTTCTGGAATTTGGTGGGGCTTTTCAAGAATTTTGTGGTATTTTGAAAAGATTTAGGGAATTTTGTGGTGTTTTTTCTTGAATTTTGTGGGAAACTGTGCTGATTTTATTGGGCGTTTCTGGAATTTGGTCGAGTTTTCAGAAGATTTAGGGATTTTTGTGAGATTTTTGTGGGATGTTCTGGGAATTGTTGGAGATTTTGTGGGACATTCCTGTGCATATGGGGCGTTTCTGGAATTTGGTCGAGTTTTCAGAAGATTTAGGGATTTTTGTGGGATTTCTGTGGGATGTTCTGGGAATTGGTGGAGATTTTGTGGGACATTCCTGTGAATTGGTAGGGTTTTGAAATGATTTAGGGAGTTTTGTGGGACTTCTCTGGAATTTTGTGTGTTTTTTATGGAATTGTGTGGTTTTGAGGAGACTTGAAGAATTTTGAGGAATTTGTTTTAGATTTTGTGGGAATTTGTGGAGAATCTGTGGGATTTTACTGGAATTTGGTGGGCCTTTTCAAGGACTTTGTGTGGTTTTGAGGAGACTTGAAGACTTTTGAGGAATTTTTCTTAGATTTTGTGGAAACTTGTGGAGGTTTTGTGGGATTTTTGTGGGATTTTGTGGGATATTGAGGCGATTTCGGGATCTTGAGGGATTTTTCATGTATTTTGTGGGATTTTGTGGAGATTTGGTGGGACAGTTTCTAGAATTTAGTCGTGTTTTGAGAAGATTTAGGGAATTTTGTGGGATTTTTCCTGGAATTTTGTTGGATACTGGGGAGATTTTGTGGGTGTTTGTGGAACTTTGAGGGACTTTTCTGGAATTTGGTGAGATTCTGTAGAGAACTGACGAATTATCAGGGATTTTTCATGTATTCTGTGGGAATTTGTGGAGATTTGGTGGGATTTTTGTGGATTTTGGCGGTGTTTTGAGAAGATTTAGGGAATTTTGTGGGACTTTTCTGGGATTTTGTTGGTTGTTGAGGACATTTTGTGGGATGTTTCTGGAATTTGGTGGGGCTTTTCAAGAATTTTGTGGTATTTTGAAAAGGTTTAGGGAATTTTGTGGTGTTTTTTCTTGAATTTTGTGGGAAACTGTGCTGATTTTATGGGGCGTTTCTGGAATTTGGTTGAGTTTTCAGAAGATTTAGGGATTTTTGTGAGATTTTTGTGGGATGTTCTGGGAATTGGTGGAGATTTGGTGGGACATTCCTGTGAATTGGTAGGGTTTTGAAATGATTTAGGGAGTTTTGTGGGACTTCTCTGGAATTTGGTGGGGTTTTTCTGGAATTGTGTGGGATTCTGAGGAGACTTGAAGAATTTTGAGGAATTTTTCTTAGATTTTGTGGAAACTTGTGGAGGTTTTGTGTGATTTTTGTGTGATTTTGTGGGATATTGAGGCGATTTCGGGATCTTGATGGATTTCTCATATATTTTGTGGGAATTTCTGGAGATTTGGTGGGATATTTTTCTAGAATTTGGTCTTGTTTTGAGAAGATTTAGGGAATTTTGTGGTGTTTTTTCTTGAATTTTGTGGGAAACTGGGCTGATTTTATGGGGCGTTTCTGGAATTTGGTCGAGTTTTCAGAAGATTTAGGGATTTTTGTGGGATTTTTTCTGGAATTTTGTTGGATACTGGGGAGATTTTTTGGGTGTTTTGTGGAACTTTGAGGGACTTTTCTGGAATTTGGTGAGATTCTGTAGAGAACTGACGAATTATCAGGGGTATTTTCATGTATTCTGTGGGAATTTGTGGAGATTTGGTGGGATATTTTTCTAGAATTTGGTCGTGTTTTGAGAAGATTTAGGGAATTTTGTGGGATTTTTCCTGGAATTTTGTTGGATATTGAGGAGATTTTGTGGGATGTTTGTGGAACTTTGAGGGACTTTTCTGGAATTTGGTGAGATTCTGTAGTGAACTGACGAATTATCAGGGGTATTTTCATGTATTCTGAGGGAATTTGTGGAGATTCGGCGGGATTTTTGTGGATTTTGGCGGTGTTTTGAGAAGATTTAGGGAATTTTGTGGGATTTTTCCTGGAATTTTATTGGATTCCGGGGAGATTTTGTGGGATGTTTGTGGAACTTTGAGGGAATTTTCTGGAATTTGGTGAGATTCTGTAGAGAACTGACGAATTATCGGGTATTTTCATGTATTCTGTGGGAATTTGTGGAGATTCTGTGGGATTTTCCTGGAATTTGGTAGAGTTTTGAGAAGATTTAGGGAATTTTGTGGGACTTTTCTGGGATTTTGTTGGATATTGAGGACATTTTGTGGGATGTTTCTGGAATTTGGTGGGGCTTTTCAAGAATTTTGTGGCATTTTGAAAAGATTTAGGGAATTTTGTGGTGTTTTTTCTTGAATTTTGTGGGAAACTGTGCTGATTTTATGGGGCGTTTCTGGAATTTGGTCGAGTTTTCAGAAGTGTTAGGGGTTTTTGTGAGATTTTTGTGGGATGTTCTGGGAATTGGTGGAGATTTTGTGGGACATTCCTGTGAATTGGTAGGGTTTTGAAATGATTTAGGGAGTTTTGTGGGACTTCTCTGGAATTTTGTGTGTTTTTTCTGGAATTGTGTGGGATTCTGAGGAGACTTGAAGAATTTTGAGGAATTTGTTTTAGATTTTGTGGGAATTTGTGGAGAATCTGTGGGATTTTACTGGAATTTGGTGGGCCTTTTCAAGGACTTTGTGTGGTTTTGAGGAGACTTGAAGACTTTTGAGGAATTTTTCTTAGATTTTGTGGAAACTTGTGGAGGTTTTGTGGGATTTTTGTGGAATTTTGTGGGATATTGAGGCGATTTCGGGATCTTGAGGGATTTTTCATGTATTTTGTGGGAATTTGTGGAGATTTGGTGGGATATTTTTCTAGAATTTGGTCGTGTTTTGAGAAGATTTAGGGAATTTTGTGTGATTTTTCTTGAATTTTGTGGGATATTGAGGAGATTTTGTGGGATGTTTGTGGAACTTTGAGGGACTTTTCTGGAATTTGGTGAGATTCTGTAGAGAACTGACAAATTATCAGGGATTTTTCATGTATTCTGTGGGAATTTGTGGAGATTTGGTGGGATTTTTGTGGATTTTGGCCATGTTTTGAGAAGATTTAGGGAATTTTGTGGGACTTTTCTGGGATTTTGTTGGGTATTGAGGAAATTTTGTGGGATGTTTCTGGAATTTGGTGGGGCTTTTCAAGAATTTTGTGGTATTTTGAAAAGATTTAGGGAATTTTGTGGTGTTTTTTCTTGAATTTTGTGGGAAACTGTGCTGATTTTATGAGGCGTTTCTGGAATTTGGTCAAGTTTTCAGAAGATTTAGGGATTTTTGTGGGATTTCTGTGGGATGTTCTGGGAATTGGTGGAGATTTTGTGGGACATTCCTGTGAATTGGTAGGGTTTTGAAATGATTTAGGGAGTTTTGTGGGACTTCTCTGGAATTTTGTGTGTTTTTTCTGGAATTGTGTGGGATTCTGAGGAGACTTGAAGAATTTTGAGGAATTTTTCTTAGATTTTGTGGAAACTAGTGGAGGTTTTGGGTGATTTTTGTGTGATTTTGTGGGATATTGAGGAGATTTAGGGATCTTGAGGGATTTCTCATGTATTTTGTGGGAATTTGTGGAGATTTGGTGGGATATTTTTCTAGAATTTGGTCTTGTTTTGAGAAGATTTAGGGAATTTTGTGGTGTTTTTTCTTGAATTTTGTGGGAAACTGGGCTGATTTTATGGGGCGTTTCTGGAATTTGGTCGAGTTTTCAGAAGATTTAGGGATTTTTGTGGGATTTTTTCTGGAATTTTGTTGGATACTGGGGAGATTTTTTGGGTGTTTTGTGGAACTTTGAGGGACTTTTCTGGAATTTGGTGAGATTCTGTAGAGAACTGACGAATTATCAGGGGTATTTTCATGTATTCTGTGGGAATTTGTGGAGATTTGGTGGGATATTTTTCTAGAATTTGGTCGTGTTTTGAGAAGATTTAGGGAATTTTGTGGGATTTTTCCTGGAATTTTGTTGGATATTGAGGAGATTTTGTGGGATGTTTGTGGAACTTTGAGGGACTTTTCTGGAATTTGGTGAGATTCTGTAGTGAACTGACGAATTATCAGGGGTATTTTCATGTATTCTGAGGGAATTTGTGGAGATTCGGCGGGATTTTTGTGGATTTTGGCGGTGTTTTGAGAAGATTTAGGGAATTTTGTGGGATTTTTCCTGGAATTTTATTGGATTCCGGGGAGATTTTGTGGGATGTTTGTGGAACTTTGAGGGAATTTTCTGGAATTTGGTGAGATTCTGTAGAGAACTGACGAATTATCGGGTATTTTCATGTATTCTGTGGGAATTTGTGGAGATTCTGTGGGATTTTCCTGGAATTTGGTAGAGTTTTGAGAAGATTTAGGGAATTTTGTGGGACTTTTCTGGGATTTTGTTGGATATTGAGGACATTTTGTGGGATGTTTCTGGAATTTGGTGGGGCTTTTCAAGAATTTTGTGGCATTTTGAAAAGATTTAGGGAATTTTGTGGTGTTTTTTCTTGAATTTTGTGGGAAACTGTGCTGATTTTATGGGGCGTTTCTGGAATTTGGTCGAGTTTTCAGAAGTGTTAGGGGTTTTTGTGAGATTTTTGTGGGATGTTCTGGGAATTGGTGGAGATTTTGTGGGACATTCCTGTGAATTGGTAGGGTTTTGAAATGATTTAGGGAGTTTTGTGGGACTTCTCTGGAATTTTGTGTGTTTTTTCTGGAATTGTGTGGGATTCTGAGGAGACTTGAAGAATTTTGAGGAATTTGTTTTAGATTTTGTGGGAATTTGTGGAGAATCTGTGGGATTTTACTGGAATTTGGTGGGCCTTTTCAAGGACTTTGTGTGGTTTTGAGGAGACTTGAAGACTTTTGAGGAATTTTTCTTAGATTTTGTGGAAACTTGTGGAGGTTTTGTGGGATTTTTGTGGAATTTTGTGGGATATTGAGGCGATTTCGGGATCTTGAGGGATTTTTCATGTATTTTGTGGGAATTTGTGGAGATTTGGTGGGATATTTTTCTAGAATTTGGTCGTGTTTTGAGAAGATTTAGGGAATTTTGTGTGATTTTTCTTGAATTTTGTGGGATATTGAGGAGATTTTGTGGGATGTTTGTGGAACTTTGAGGGACTTTTCTGGAATTTGGTGAGATTCTGTAGAGAACTGACAAATTATCAGGGATTTTTCATGTATTCTGTGGGAATTTGTGGAGATTTGGTGGGATTTTTGTGGATTTTGGCCATGTTTTGAGAAGATTTAGGGAATTTTGTGGGACTTTTCTGGGATTTTGTTGGGTATTGAGGAAATTTTGTGGGATGTTTCTGGAATTTGGTGGGGCTTTTCAAGAATTTTGTGGTATTTTGAAAAGATTTAGGGAATTTTGTGGTGTTTTTTCTTGAATTTTGTGGGAAACTGTGCTGATTTTATGAGGCGTTTCTGGAATTTGGTCAAGTTTTCAGAAGATTTAGGGATTTTTGTGGGATTTCTGTGGGATGTTCTGGGAATTGGTGGAGATTTTGTGGGACATTCCTGTGAATTGGTAGGGTTTTGAAATGATTTAGGGAGTTTTGTGGGACTTCTCTGGAATTTTGTGTGTTTTTTCTGGAATTGTGTGGGATTCTGAGGAGACTTGAAGAATTTTGAGGAATTTTTCTTAGATTTTGTGGAAACTAGTGGAGGTTTTGGGTGATTTTTGTGTGATTTTGTGGGATATTGAGGAGATTTAGGGATCTTGAGGGATTTCTCATGTATTTTGTGGGAATTTGTGGAGATTTGGTGGGATATTTTTCTAGAATTTGGTCGTATTTTGAGAAGATTTAGGGAATTTTGTGGGATTTTTCCTGGAAATTTGTTGGATACTGGGGAGATTTTGTGGGTGTTTTGTGGACCTTTGAGGGACTTTTCTGGAATTTGGTGAGATTCTGTAGAGAACTGACAAATTATCAGGGATTTTTCATGTATTCTGTGGGAATTTGTGGAGATTCGGTGGGATTTTTGAGGATTTTGGCCGTGTTTTGAGAAGATTTAGAGAATTTTGTGTGATTTTTCTGGGATTTTGTTGGATACTGGGGAGATTTTGTGGGATGTTTGTGGAACTTTGAGGGACTTTTTAGGAATTTGGTGAGATTCTGTAGAGAACTGACGAATTATCAGGGATTTGTCATGTATTCTGTGGGAATTTGTGGAGATTCGGTGGGATTTTTCTGGAATTTGGTAGAGTTTTGAGAAGATTTAGGGAATTTTGTGGGACTTTTCTGGGATTTTGTTGGATATTGAGGACATTTTGTGGGATGTTTCTGGAATTTGGTGGGGCTTTTCAAGAATTTTGTGGTATTTTGAAAAGATTTAGGCAATTTTGTGGTGTTTTTTCTTGAATTTTGTGGGAAACTGTGCTGATTTTATGGGGCGTTTCTGGAATTTGGTCGAGTTTTCAGAAGATTTAGGGATTTTTGTGAGATTTTTGTGGGATGTTCTGGGAATTGGTGGAGATTTTGTGGGACATTCCTGTGAATTGGTAGGGTTTTGAAATGATTTAGGGAGTTTTGTGGGACTTCTCTGGAATTTTGTGGGGTTTTTCTGGAATTGTGTGGGATTCTGAGGAGACTTGAAGAATTTTGAGGAATTTTTCTTAGATTTTGTGGAAACTTGTGGAGGTTTTGTGTGATTTTTGTGTGATTTTGTGGGATATTTTGGCGATTTCGGGATCTTGATGGATTTCTCATATATTTTGTGGGAATTTCTGGAGATTTGGCGGGATATTTTTCTAGAATTTGGCCGTGTTTTGAGAAGATTTAGGGAATTTTGTGGTGTTTTTTTCTTGAATTTTGTGGGAAACTGTGCTGATTTTATGGGGCGTTTCTGGAATTTGGTCGAGTTTTCAGAAAATTTAGGGATTTTTGTGGGATTTCTGTGGGATGTTCTGGGAATTGGTGGAGATTTTGTGGGACATTCCTGTGAATTGGTAGGGTTTTGAAATGATTTAGGGAGTTTTGTGGGACTTCTCTGGAATTTTGTGTGTTTTTTATGGAATTGTGTGGTTTTGAGGAGACTTGAAGAATTTTGAGGAATTTGTTTTAGATTTTGTGGGAATTTGTGGAGAATCTGTGGGATTTTACTGGAATTTGGTGGGCCTTTTCAAGGACTTTGTGTGGTTTTGAGGAGACTTGAAGAATTTTGAGGAATTTTTCTTAGATTTTGTGGAAACTTGTGGAGGTTTTGTGGGATTTTTGTGTGATTTTGTGGGATATTGAGGCGATTTCGGGATCTTGAGGGATTTTTCATGTATTTTGTGGGAATTTGTGGAGATTTGGTGGGATATTTTTCTAGAATTTAGTCGTGTTTTGAGAAGATTTAGGGAATTTTGTGTGATTTTTCTTGAATTTTGTTGGATATTGAGGAGATTTTGTGGGATGTTTGTGGAACTTTGAGGGACTTTTTAGGAATTTGGTGAGATTCTGTAGAGAACTGACGAATTATCAGGGGTATTTTCATGTATTCTGTGGGAATTTGTGGAGATTCGGTGGGATTTTTGTGGATTTTGGCCATGTTTTGAGAAGATTTAGGGAATTTTGTGGGATTTTTCCTGGAATTTTATTGGATTCCGGGGAGATTTTGTGGGATGTTTGTGGAACTTTGAGGGACTTTTTAGGAATTTGGTGAGATTCTGTAGAGAACTGACGAATTATCAGGGATTTGTCATGTATTCTGTGGGAATTTGTGGAGATTCTGTGGGATTTTTCTGGAATTTGGTAGAGTTTTGAGAAGATTTAGGGAATTTTGTGGGACTTTTCTGGGATTTTGTTGGATATTGAGGACATTTTGTGGGATGTTTCTGGAATTTGGTGGGGCTTTTCAAGAAATTTGTGGTATTTTGAAAAGGTTTAGGGAATTTTGTGGTGTTTTTTCTTGAATTTTGTGGGAAACTGTGCTGATTTTATGGGGCGTTTCTGGAATTTGGTTGAGTTTTCAGAAGATTTAGGGATTTTTGTGAGATTTTTGTGGGATGTTCTGGGAATTGGTGGAGATTTTGTGGGACATTCCTGTGAATTGGTAGGGTTTTGAAATGATTTAGGGAGTTTTGTGGGACTTCTCTGGAATTTTGTGTGTTTTTTCTGGAATTGTGTGGGATTCTGAGGAGACTTGAAGAATTTTGAAGAATTTTTCTTAGATTTTGTGGAAACTTGTGGAGGTTTTGTGTGATTTTTGTGTGATTTTGTGGGATATTGAGGCGATTTCGGGATCTTGATGGATTTCTCATATATTTTGTGGGAATTTGTGGAGATTTGGTGGGATATTTTTCTAGAATTTGGTCGTGTTTTGAGAAGATTTAGGGAATTTTGTGGTGTTTTTTTCTTGAATTTTGTGGGAAACTGTGCTGATTTTATGGGGCGTTTCTGGAATTTGGTCGAGTTTTCAGAAAATTTAGGGATTTTTGTGGGATTTCTGTGGGATGTTCTGGGAATTGGTGGAGATTTGGTGGGACATTCCTGTGAATTGGTAGGGTTTTGAAATGATTTAGGGAGTTTTGTGGGACTTCTCTGGAATTTGGTGGGGTTTTTCTGGAATTGTGTGGGATTCTGAGGAGACTTGAAGAATTTTGAGGAATTTTTCTTAGATTTAGTGGAAACTTGTGGAGGTTTTGGGTGATTTTTGTGTGATTTTGTGGGATATTGAGGAGATTTAGGGATCTTGAGGGATTTCTCATGTATTTTGTGGGAATTTGTGGAGATTTGGTGGGATATTTTTCTAGAATTTGGTCGTGTTTTGAGAAGATTTAGGGAATTTTGTGGGATTTTTCTTGAATTTTGTTGGATACTGGGGAGATTTTTTGGGTGTTTTGTGGAAGTTTGAGGGACTTTTCTGGAATTTGGTGAGATTCTGCAGAGAACTGACGAATTATCAGGGATTTTTCATGTATTCTGTGGGAATTTGTGGAGATTCGGTGGGATTTCTCTGGAATTTGGTAGAGTTTTGAGAAGATTTAGGGAATTTTGTGGTGTTTTTTCTTGAATTTTGTGGGAAACTGTGCTGATTTTATGGGGCGCTTCTGGAATTTTGTCAAGTTTTCAGAAGATTTAGGGAATTGTGTGAGATTTTTCCTGGAATTTTGTTGGATATTAGGGAGATTTTGTGGGATGCTTGTGGAACTTTGGGGGACTTTTCTGGTATTTGGTGAGAATCTGTAGAGAACTGACGAATTATCAGGGGTATTTTCATGTATTCTGTGGGAATTTGTGGAGATTTGGTGGGATATTTTTCTAGAATTTGGTCGTGTTTTGAGAAGATTTAGGGAATTTCGTGGGATTTTTCCTGGAATTTTGTTAGATACTGGGGAGATTTTGTGGGATGTTTGTGGAACTTTGAGGGACTTTTCTGGAATTTGGTGAGATTCTGTAGAGAACTGACGAATTATCAGGGATTTTTCATGTATTCTGTGGGAATTTGTGGAGATTTGGTGGGATTTTTGTGGATTTTGGCGGTGTTTTGAGAAGATTTAGAGAATTTTGTGGGATTTTTCGGGGATTTTGTTGAATATTGAGGAGATTTTGTGGGATGTTTGTGGAACTTTGAGGGACTTTTCTGGAATTTGGTGAGATTCTGTAGAGAACTGACGAATTATCAGGGATTTTTCACGTATTCTGTGGGAATTTGTGGAGATTCGGTGGGATTTTTCTGGAATTTTGGTTGTGTTTTGAGAAAATTTAGGGAATTTCGTGGGATTTTTCTGGGATTTTGTTGGGTATTGAGGACATTTTGTGGGATGTTTCTGGAATTTGGTGGGGCTTTTCAAGAATTTTGTGGCATTTTGAAAAGGTTTAGGGAATTTTGTGGTGTTTTTTCTTGAAGTTTGTGGGAAACTGTGCTGATTTTATGGGGCGTTTCTGGAATTTGGTCGAGTTTTCAGAAGTGTTAGGGATTTTTGTGAGATTTTTGTGGGATGTTCTGGGAATTGGTGGAGATTTTGTGGGACATTCCTGTGAATTGGTAGGGTTTTGAAATGATTTAGGGAGTTTTGTGGGACTTCTCTGGAATTTTGTGTGTTTTTTCTGGAATTGTGTGGGATTCTGAGGAGACTTGAAGAATTTTGAGGAATTTGATTTAGATTTTTGTGGGAATTTGTGGAGATTCTGTGGGTTTTTTCTGGAATTTGGTGGTCCTTTTCACGAACTTTGTGTGGTTTTGAGGAGACTTGAAGAATTTTGAGGAATTTTTCTTAGATTTTGTGGAAACTTGTGGAGGTTTTGTGTGATTTTTGTGTGATTTTGTGGGATATTGAGGCGATTTAGGGATCTTGAGGCATTTCTCATGTATTTTGTGGGAATTTGTGGAGATTTGGTGGGATATTTTTCAAGAATTTGGTCGTGTTTTGAGAAGATTTAGGGAATTTTGTGGGATTTTTCCTGGAATTTTGTTGGATACTGAGGAGATTTTGTGGGTGTTTTGTGGAACTTTGAGGGACTTTTCTGGAATTTGGTGAGATTCTGTAGAGAACTGACGAATTATCAGGGATTTTTCATGTATTCTGTGGGAATTTGTAGAGATTCGATGGGATTTTTGAGGATTTTGGCTGTGTTTTGAGAAGATTTAGAGAATTTTGTGGGATTTTTCTTGAATTTTGTTGGATATTGAGGAGATTTTGTGGGATGTTTGTGGAACTTTGAGGGACTTTTCTGGAATTTGGTGAGATTCTGTAGAGAACTGACGAATTATCAGGGATTTTTCATGTATTCTGTGGGAATTTGTGGAGATTTGGTGGGATTTTTGTGGATTTTGGCGGTGTTTTGAGAAGATTTAGGGAATTTTGTGGGACTTTTCTGGGATTTTGTTGGGTATTGAGGACATTTTGTGGGATGTTTCTGGAATTTGGTGGGGCTTTTCAAGAATTTTGTGGTATTTTGAAAAGGTTTAGGGAATTTTGTGGTGTTTTTTCTTGAAGTTTGTGGGAAACTGTGCTGATTTTATGGGGCGTTTCTGGAATTTGGTCGAGTTCTCAGAAGTGTTAGGGATTTTTGTGAGATTTTTGTGGGATGTTCTGGGAATTGGTGGAGATTTTGTGGGACATTCCTGTGAATTGGTAGGGTTTTGAAATGATTGTGGGAGCTTTGTGGGACTTCTCTGGAATTTGGTGTGTTTTTTCTGGAATTGTGTGGGATTCTGAGGAGACTTGAAGAATTTTGAGGAATTTTTCTTAGATTTTGTGGAAACTTGTGGAGGTTTTGTGTGATTTTTGTGGGATTTTGTGGGATATTGAGGCGATTTCGGGATCTTGATGGATTTCTCATATATTTTGTGGGAATTTGTGGAGATTTGGTGGGATATTTTTCTAGAATTTGGTCGTGTTTTGAGAAGATTTAGGGAATTTTGTGGTGTTTTTTCTTGAATTTTGTGGGAAACTGTGCTGATTTTATGGGGCGTTTCTGGAATTTGGTCGAGTTTTCAGAAGATTTAGGGATTTTTGTGGGATTTCTGCGGGATGTTCTGGGAATTGGTGGAGATTTTGTGGGACATTCCTGTGAATTGGTAGGGTTTTGAAATGATTTAGGGAGTTTTGTGGGACTTCTCTGGAATTTTGTGGGGTTTTTCTGGAATTGTGTGGTTTTGAGGAGACTTGAAGAATTTTGAGGAATTTGTTTTAGATTTTGTGGGAATTTGTGGAGAATCTGTGGGATTTTACTGGAATTTGGTGGGCCTTTTCAAGGACTTTGTGTGGTTTTGAGGAGACTTGAAGACTTTTGAGGAATTTTTCTTAGATTTTGTGGAAACTTGTGGAGGTTTTGTGGGATTTTTGTGGAATTTTTTTGGATATTGAGGCGATTTAGGGATCTTGAGGGATTTTTCATGTATTTTGTGGGATTTTGTGGAGATTTGGTGGGATATTTTTCTAGAATTTGGTCGTGTTTTGAGAAGATTTAGGGAATTTTGTGGGATTTTTCTTGAATTTTGTGGGATATTGAGGAGATTTTGTGGGATGTTTGTGGAACTTTGAGGGACTTTTCTGGAATTTGGTGAGATTCTGTAGAGAACTGACAAATTATCAGGGATTTTTCATGTATTCTGTGGGAATTTGTGGAGATTTAGTGGGATTTTTGTGAATTTTGGCCGTGTTTTGAGAAGATTTAGGGAATTTTGTGGGACTTTTCTGGGATTTTGTTGGGTATTGAGGAAATTTTGTGGGATGTTTCTGGAATTTGGTGGGGCTTTTCAAGAATTTTGTGGTATTTTGAAAAGATTTAGGGAATTTTGTGGTGTTTTTTCTTGAATTTTGTGGGAAACTGTGCTGATTTTATGAGGCGTTTCTGGAATTTGGTCAAGTTTTCAGAAGATTTAGGGATTTTTGTGGGATTTCTGTGGGATGTTCTGGGAATTGGTGGAGATTTGGTGGGACATTCCTGTGAATTGGTAGGGTTTTGAAATGATTTAGGGAGTTTTGTGGGACTTCTCTGGAATTTGGTGGGGTTTTTTCTGGAATTGTGTGGGATTCTGAGGAGACTTGAAGAATTTTGAGGAATTTGTTTTAGATTTTGTGGAAACTTGTGGAGGTTTTGTGTGATTTTTGTGGGATTTTGTGGGATATTGAGGCGATTTCGGGATCTTGAGGGATTTTTCATGTATTTTGTGGGAATTTGTGGAGATTTGGTGGGATATTTTTCTAGAATTTGGTCGTGTTTTGAGAAGATTTAGGGAATTTTGTGGGATATTTCCTGGAATTTTGTTGGATACTGGGGAGATTTTGTGGGTGTTTTGTGGACCTTTGAGGGACTTTTCTGGAATTTGGTGAGATTCTGTAGAGAACTGACAAATTATCAGGGATTTTTCATGTATTCTGTGGGAATTTGTGGAGATTCGGTGGGATTTTTGAGGATTTTGGCCGTGTTTTGAGAAGATTTAGAGAATTTTGTGTGATTTTTCTGGGATTTTGTTGGATACTGGGGAGATTTTGTGGGATGTTTGTGGAACTTTGAGGGACTTTTTAGGAATTTGGTGAGATTCTGTAGAGAACTGACGAATTATCAGGGATTTGTCATGTATTCTGTGGGAATTTGTGGAGATTCTGTGGGATTTTTCTGGAATTTGGTAGAGTTTTGAGAAGATTTAGGGAATTTTGTGGGACTTTTCTGGGATTTTGTTGGATATTGAGGACATTTTGTGGGATGTTTCGGGAATTTGGTGGGGCTTTTCAAGAATTTTGTGGTATTTTGAAAAGATTTAGGGAATTTTGTGGTGTTTTTTCTTGAATTTTGTGGGAAACTGTGCTGATTTTATGGGGCGTTTCTGGAATTTGGTCGAGTTTTCAGAAGATTTAGGGATTTTTGTGGGATTTCTGTGGGATGTTCTGGGAATTGGTGGAGATTTTGTGGGACATTCCTGTGAATTGGTAGGGTTTTGAAATGATTTAGGGAGTTTTGTGGGACTTCTCTGGAATTTTGTGTGTTTTTTCTGGAATTGTGTGGTTTTGAGGAGACTTGAAGAATTTTGAGGAATTTGTTTTAGATTTTGTGGGAATTTGTGGAGAATCTGTGGGATTTACTGGAATTTGGTGGGCCTTTTCAAGGACTTTGTGTGGTTTTGAGGAGACTTGAAGAATTTTGAGGAATTTTTCTTAGATTTTGTGGAAACTTGTGGAGGTTTTGTGGGATTTTTGTGGGATTTTGTGGGATATTGAGGAGATTTAGGGATCTTGATGGATTTCTCATGTATTTTGTGGGATTTTGTGGAGATTTGGTGGGACATTTTTCTAGAATTTAGTCGTGTTTTGAGAAGATTTAGAGAATTTTGTGGGATTTTTCTTGAATTTTGTTGAATATTGAGGAGATTTTGTGGGATGTTTGTGGAACTTTGAGGGACTTTTCTGGAATTTGGTGAGATTCTGTAGAGAACTGATGAATTATCAGGGATTTTTCACGTATTCTGTGGGAATTTGTGGAGATTCGGTGGGATTTTTCTGGAATTTTGGTTGTGTTTTGAGAAAATTTAGGGAATTTTGTGTGATTTTTCTGGGATTTTGTTGGGTATTGAGGACATTTTGTGGAATGTTTCTGGAATTTGGTGGGGCTTTTCAAGAATTTTGTGGCATTTTGAAAAGATTTAGGGAATTTTGTGGTGTTTTTTCTTGAATTTTGTGGGAAACTGTGCTGATTTTATGGGGCGTTTCTGGAATTTGGTCGAGTTTTCAGAAGTGTTAGGGATTTTTGTGAGATTTTTGTGGGATGTTCTGGGAATTGGTGAAGATTTTGTGGGACATTCCTGTGAATTGGTAGGGTTTTGAAATGATTTAGGGAGTTTTGTGGGACTTCTCTGGAATTTGGTGGGGTTTTTCTGGAATTGTGTGGGATTCTGAGGAGACTTGAAGAATTTTGAGGAATTTGATTTAGATTTTTGTGGGAATTTGTGGAGATTCTGTGGGTTTTTTCTGGAATTTGGTGGTCCTTTTCACGAACTTTGTGTGGTTTTGAGGAGACTTGAAGAATTTTGAGGAATTTTTCTTAGATTTTGTGGAAACTTGTGGAGGTTTTGTGTGATTTTTGTGTGATTTTGTGGGATATTGAGGAGATTTAGGGATCTTGAGGCATTTCTCATGTATTTTGTGGGAATTTGTGGAGATTTGGTGGGATATTTTTCTAGAATTTGGTCGTGTTTTGAGAAGATTTAGGGAATTTTGTGGGATTTTTCCTGGAATTTTGTTGGATACTGAGGAGATTTTGTGGGTGTTTTGTGGAACTTTGAGGGACTTTTCTGGAATTTGGTGAGATTCTGTAGAGAACTGACGAATTATCAGGGATTTTTCATGTATTCTGTGGGAATTTGTAGAGATTCGATGGGATTTTTGAGGATTTTGGCTGTGTTTTGAGAAGATTTAGAGAATTTTGTGGGATTTTTCTTGAATTTTGTTGGATACTGGGGAGATTTTGTGGGATGTTTGTGGAACTTTGAGGGACTTTTCTGGAATTTGGTGAGATTCTGTAAAGAACTGACGAATTATCAGGGATTTTTCATGTATTCTGTGGGAATTTGTGGAGATTTGGCGGGATTTTTCTGGAATTTGGTAGAGTTTTGAGAAGATTTAGGGAATTTAATGTTGTTTTTTCTTGAATTTTGTGGGAAACTGTGCTGATTTTATGGGGCGTTTCTGGAATTTGGTCAAGTTTTCAGAAGATTTAGGGAATTGTGTGAGATTTTTTCTTGGAATTTTGTTGGATATTAGGGAGATTTTGTGGGAGGCTTGTGGAACTTTGGGGGACTTTTTAGGAATTTGGTGAGATTCTGTAGAGAACTGACGAATTATCAGGGATTTTTCATGTATTCTGTGGGAATTTGTGGAGATTCTGTGGGATTTTTGTGGATTTTGGCCGTGTTTTGAGAAGATTTAGGGAATTTTGTGTGATTTTTCTGGGATTTTGTTGGGTATTGAGGACATTTTGTGGGATGTTTCTGGAATTTGGTGGGGCTTTTCAAGAATTTTGTGGTATTTTGAAAAGATTTAGGGAATTTTGTGGTGTTTTTTCTTGAATTTTGTGGGAAACTGTGCTGATTTTATGGGGCGTTTCTGGAATTTGGTCGAGTTTTCAGAAGATTTAGGGATTTTTGTGAGATTTTTGTGGGATGTTCTGGGAATTGGTGGAGATTTTGTGGGACATTCCTGTGAATTGGTAGGGTTTTGAAATGATTTAGGGAGTTTTGTGGGACTTCTCTGGAATTTTGTGTGTTTTTTATGGAATTGTGTGGGATTCTGAGGAGACTTGAAGAATTTTGAAGAATTTGTTTTAGATTTTGTGGGAATTTGTGGAGAATCTGTGGGATTTTACTGGAATTTGGTGGGCCTTTTCAAGGACTTTGTGTGGTTTTGAGGAGACTTGAAGAATTTTGAGGAATTTTTCTTAGATTTTGTGGAAACTTGTGGAGGTTTTGTGTGATTTTTGTGGGATTTTGTGGGATATTGAGGCGATTTCGGGATCTTGAGGGATTTTTCATGTATTTTGTGGGAATTTGTGGAGATTTGGTGGGATATTTTTCTAGAATTTGGTCGTGTTTTGAGAAGATTTAGGGAATTTTGTGGGATATTTCCTGGAATTTTGTTGGATACTGGGGAGATTTTGTGGGCTTTTTGTGGACCTTTGAGGGACTTTTCTGGAATTTGGTGAGATTCTGTAGAGAACTGACAAATTATCAGGGATTTTTCATGTATTCTGTGGGAATTTGTGGAGATTCGGTGGGATTTTTGAGGATTTTGGCCGTGTTTTGAGAAGATTTAGAGAATTTTGTGTGATTTTTCTGGGATTTTGTTGGATACTGGGGAGATTTTGTGGGATGTTTGTGGAACTTTGAGGGACTTTTTAGGAATTTGGTGAGATTCTGTAGAGAACTGACGAATTATCAGGGATTTGTCATGTATTCTGTGGGAATTTGTGGAGATTCTGTGGGATTTTTCTGGAATTTGGTAGAGTTTTGAGAAGATTTAGGGAATTTTGTGGGACTTTTCTGGGATTTTGTTGGATATTGAGGACATTTTGTGGGATGTTTCGGGAATTTGGTGGGGCTTTTCAAGAATTTTGTGGTATTTTGAAAAGATTTAGGGAATTTTGTGGTGTTTTTTCTTGAATTTTGTGGGAAACTGTGCTGATTTTATGGGGCGTTTCTGGAATTTGGTCGAGTTTTCAGAAGATTTAGGGATTTTTGTGGGATTTCTGTGGGATGTTCTGGGAATTGGTGGAGATTTTGTGGGACATTCCTGTGAATTGGTAGGGTTTTGAAATGATTTAGGGAGTTTTGTGGGACTTCTCTGGAATTTTGTGTGTTTTTTCTGGAATTGTGTGGTTTTGAGGAGACTTGAAGAATTTTGAGGAATTTGTTTTAGATTTTGTGGGAATTTGTGGAGAATCTGTGGGATTTTACTGGAATTTGGTGGGCCTTTTCAAGGACTTTGTGTGGTTTTGAGGAGACTTGAAGAATTTTGAGGAATTTTTCTTAGATTTTGTGGAAACTTGTGGAGGTTTTGTGGGATTTTTGTGGGATTTTGTGAGATATTGAGGCGATTTCGGGATCTTGAGGGATTTTTCATGTATTTTGTGGGATTTTGTGGAGATTTGGTGGGACATTTTTCTAGAATTTAGTCGTGTTTTGAGAAGATTTAGGGAATTTTGTGTGATTTTTCTTGAATTTTGTTGGATATTGAGGAGATTTTGTGGGAAGTTTGTGGAACTTTGAGGGACTTTTCTGGAATTTGGTGAGATTCTGTAGAGAACTGACGAATTATCAGGGATTTTTCATGTATTCTGTGGGAATTTGTGGAGATTTGGTGGGATTTTTGTGGATTTTGGCCATGTTTTGAGAAGATTTAGGGAATTTTGTGGGATTTTTCCTGGAATTTTGTTGGATATTAGGGAGAATTTGTGGGATGTTTGTGGAACTTTGAGGGACTTTTCTGGAATTTGGTGAGATTCTGTAGAGAACTGACGAATTATCAGGGATTTTTCATGTATTCTGTGGGAATTTGTGGAGATTCTGTGGGATTTTTCTGGAATTTGGTAGAGTTTTGAGAAGATTTAGGGAATTTTGTGGGACTTTTCTGGGATTTTGTTGGATATTGAGGACATTTTGTGGGATGTTTCTGGAATTTGGTGGGGCTTTTCAAGAATTTTGTGGTATTTTGAAAAGGTTTAGGGAATTGTGTGGTGGTTTTTCTTGAATTTTGTGGGAAACTGTGCTGATTTTATGGGGCGTTTCTGGAATTTGGTCGAGTTTTCAGAAGATTTAGGGATTTTTGTGAGATTTTTGTGGGATGTTCTGGGAATTGGTGGAGATTTTGTGGGACATTCCTGTGAATTGGTAGGGTTTTGAAATGATTTAGGGAGTTTTGTGGGACTTCTCTGGAATTTTGTGTGTTTTTTCTGGAATTGTGTGGGATTCTGAGGAGACTTGAAGAATTTTGAGGAATTTGTTTTAGATTTTGTGGGAATTTGTGGAGAATCTGTGGGATTTTACTGGAATTTGGTGGGCCTTTTCAAGGACTTTGTGTGGTTTTGAGGAGACTTGAAGACTTTTGAGGAATTTTTCTTAGATTTTGTGGAAACTTGTGGAGGTTTTGTGTGATTTTTGTGGGATTTTGTGGGATATTGAGGCGATTTAGGGATCTTGAGGGATTTTTCATGTATTTTGTGGGATTTTGTGGAGATTTGGTGGGACATTTTTCTAGAATTTAGTCGTGTTTTGAGAAGATTTAGGGAATTTTGTGGGATTTTTCCTGGAATTTTCTTGGATACTGGGGAGATTTTGTGGGTGTTTGTGGAACTTTGAGGGACTTTTCTGGAATTTGGTGAGATTCTGTAGAGAACTGACGAATTATCAGGGATTTTTCATGTATTCTGTGGGAATTTGTAGAGATTCGATGGGATTTTTGAGGATTTTGGCTGTGTTTTGAGAAGATTTAGAGAATTTTGTGGGATTTTTCTTGAATTTTGTTGGATACTGGGGAGATTTTGTGGGATGTTTGTGGAACTTTGAGGGACTTTTCTGGAATTTGGTGAGATTCTGTAAAGAACTGACGAATTATCAGGGATTTTTCATGTATTCTGTGGGAATTTGTGGAGATTTGGTGGGATTTTTCTGGAATTTGGTAGAGTTTTGAGAAGATTTAGGGAATTTTATGTTGTTTTTTCTTGAATTTTGTGGGAAACTGTGCTGATTTTATGGGGCGTTTCTGGAATTTGGTCAAGTTTTCAGAAGATTTAGGGAATTGTGTGAGATTTTTCCTGGAATTTTGTTGGATATTAGGGAGATTTTGTGGGAGGCTTGTGGAACTTTGGGGGACTTTTTAGGAATTTGGTGAGATTCTGTAGAGAACTGACGAATTATCAGGGATTTTTCATGTATTCTGTGGGAATTTGTGGAGATTCTGTGGGATTTTTGTGGATTTTGGCCGTGTTTTGAGAAGATTTAGGGAATTTTGTGTGATTTTTCTGGGATTTTGTTGGATATTGAGGACATTTTGTGGGATGTTTCTGGAATTTGGTGGGGCTCTTCAAGAATTTTGTGGTATTTTGAAAAGGTTTAGGGAATTTTGTGGTGTTTTTTCTTGAATTTTGTGGGAAACTGTGCTGATTTTATGGGGCGTTTCTGGAATTTGGTCGAGTTTTCAGAAGATTTAGGGATTTTTGTGAGATTTTTGTGGGATGTTCTGGGAATTGGTGGAGATTTTGTGGGACATTCCTGTGAATTGGTAGGGTTTTGAAATGATTTAGGGAGTTTTGTGGGACTTCTCTGGAATTTTGTGTGTTTTTTATGGAATTGTGTGGGATTCTGAGGAGACTTGAAGAATTTTGAAGAATTTGTTTTAGATTTTGTGGGAATTTGTGGAGAATCTGTGGGATTTTACTGGAATTTGGTGGGCCTTTTCAAGGACTTTGTGTGGTTTTGAGGAGACTTGAAGAATTTTGAGGAATTTTTCTTAGATTTTGTGGAAACTTGTGGAGGTTTTGTGTGATTTTTGTGGGATTTTGTGGGATATTGAGGCGATTTCGGGATCTTGAGGGATTTTTCATGTATTTTGTGGGAATTTGTGGAGATTTGGTGGGATATTTTTCTAGAATTTGGTCGTGTTTTGAGAAGATTTAGGGAATTTTGTGGGATATTTCCTGGAATTTTGTTGGATACTGGGGAGATTTTGTGGGCTTTTTGTGGACCTTTGAGGGACTTTTCTGGAATTTGGTGAGATTCTGTAGAGAACTGACAAATTATCAGGGATTTTTCATGTATTCTGTGGGAATTTGTGGAGATTCGGTGGGATTTTTGAGGATTTTGGCCGTGTTTTGAGAAGATTTAGAGAATTTTGTGTGATTTTTCTGGGATTTTGTTGTATACTGGGGAGATTTTGTGGGATGTTTGTGGAACTTTGAGGGACTTTTTAGGAATTTGGTGAGATTCTGTAGAGAACTGACGAATTATCAGGGATTTGTCATGTATTCTGTGGGAATTTGTGGAGATTCTGTGGGATTTTTCTGGAATTTGGTAGAGTTTTGAGAAGATTTAGGGAATTTTGTGGGACTTTTCTGGGATTTTGTTGGATATTGAGGACATTTTGTGGGATGTTTCGGGAATTTGGTGGGGCTTTTCAAGAATTTTGTGGTATTTTGAAAAGATTTAGGGAATTTTGTGGTGTTTTTTCTTGAATTTTGTGGGAAACTGTGCTGATTTTATGGGGCGTTTCTGGAATTTGGTCGAGTTTTCAGAAGATTTAGGGATTTTTGTGGGATTTCTGTGGGATGTTCTGGGAATTGGTGGAGATTTTGTGGGACATTCCTGTGAATTGGTAGGGTTTTGAAATGATTTAGGGAGTTTTGTGGGACTTCTCTGGAATTTTGTGTGTTTTTTCTGGAATTGTGTGGTTTTGAGGAGACTTGAAGAATTTTGAGGAATTTGTTTTAGATTTTGTGGGAATTTGTGGAGAATCTGTGGGATTTTACTGGAATTTGGTGGGCCTTTTCAAGGACTTTGTGTGGTTTTGAGGAGACTTGAAGAATTTTGAGGAATTTTTCTTAGATTTTGTGGAAACTTGTGGAGGTTTTGTGGGATTTTTGTGGGATTTTGTGAGATATTGAGGCGATTTCGGGATCTTGAGGGATTTTTCATGTATTTTGTGGGATTTTGTGGAGATTTGGTGGGACATTTTTCTAGAATTTAGTCGTGTTTTGAGAAGATTTAGGGAATTTTGTGTGATTTTTCTTGAATTTTGTTGGATATTGAGGAGATTTTGTGGGAAGTTTGTGGAACTTTGAGGGACTTTTCTGGAATTTGGTGAGATTCTGTAGAGAACTGACGAATTATCAGGGATTTTTCATGTATTCTGTGGGAATTTGTGGAGATTTGGTGGGATTTTTGTGGATTTTGGCCATGTTTTGAGAAGATTTAGGGAATTTTGTGGGATTTTTCCTGGAATTTTATTGGATTCCGGGGAGATTTTGTGGGATGTTTGTGGAACTTTGAGGGGCTTTTTAGGAATTTGGTGAGATTCTGTAGAGAACTGACGAATTATCAGGGATTTGTCATGTATTCTGTGGGAATTTGTGGAGATTTGGTGGGATTTTTCTGGAATTTGGTAGAGTTTTGAGAAGATTTAGGGAATTTTGTGGGACTTTTCTGGGATTTTGTTGGATATTGAGGACATTTTGTGGGATGTTTCTGGAATTTGGTGGGGCTTTTCAAGAATTTTGTGGTATTTTGAAAAGGTTTAGGGAATTGTGTGGTGGTTTTTCTTGAATTTTGTGGGAAACTGTGCTGATTTTATGGGGCGTTTCTGGAATTTGGTCGAGTTTTCAGAAGATTTAGGGATTTTTGTGAGATTTTTGTGGGATGTTCTGGGAATTGGTGGAGATTTTGTGGGACATTCCTGTGAATTGGTAGGGTTTTGAAATGATTTAGGGAGTTTTGTGGGACTTCTCTGGAATTTTGTGTGTTTTTTCTGGAATTGTGTGGGATTCTGAGGAGACTTGAAGAATTTTGAGGAATTTGTTTTAGATTTTGTGGGAATTTGTGGAGAATCTGTGGGATTTTACTGGAATTTGGTGGGCCTTTTCAAGGACTTTGTGTGGTTTTGAGGAGACTTGAAGACTTTTGAGGAATTTTTCTTAGATTTTGTGGAAACTTGTGGAGGTTTTGTGTGATTTTTGTGGGATTTTGTGGGATATTGAGGCGATTTAGGGATCTTGAGGGATTTTTCATGTATTTTGTGGGATTTTGTGGAGATTTGGTGGGACATTTTTCTAGAATTTAGTCGTGTTTTGAGAAGATTTAGGGAATTTTGTGGGATTTTTCCTGGAATTTTCTTGGATACTGGGGAGATTTTGTGGGTGTTTGTGGAACTTTGAGGGACTTTTCTGGAATTTGGTGAGATTCTGTAGAGAACTGACGAATTATCAGGGATTTTTCATGTATTCTGTGGGAATTTGTAGAGATTCGATGGGATTTTTGAGGATTTTGGCTGTGTTTTGAGAAGATTTAGAGAATTTTGTGGGATTTTTCTTGAATTTTGTTGGATACTGGGGAGATTTTGTGGGATGTTTGTGGAACTTTGAGGGACTTTTCTGGAATTTGGTGAGATTCTGTAAAGAACTGACGAATTATCAGGGATTTTTCATGTATTCTGTGGGAATTTGTGGAGATTTGGTGGGATTTTTCTGGAATTTGGTAGAGTTTTGAGAAGATTTAGGGAATTTTATGTTGTTTTTTCTTGAATTTTGTGGGAAACTGTGCTGATTTTATGGGGCGTTTCTGGAATTTGGTCAAGTTTTCAGAAGATTTAGGGAATTGTGTGAGATTTTTCCTGGAATTTTGTTGGATATTAGGGAGATTTTGTGGGAGGCTTGTGGAACTTTGGGGGACTTTTTAGGAATTTGGTGAGATTCTGTAGAGAACTGACGAATTATCAGGGATTTTTCATGTATTCTGTGGGAATTTGTGGAGATTCTGTGGGATTTTTGTGGATTTTGGCCGTGTTTTGAGAAGATTTAGGGAATTTTGTGTGATTTTTCTGGGATTTTGTTGGATATTGAGGACATTTTGTGGGATGTTTCTGGAATTTGGTGGGGCTCTTCAAGAATTTTGTGGTATTTTGAAAAGGTTTAGGGAATTTTGTGGTGTTTTTTCTTGAATTTTGTGGGAAACTGTGCTGATTTTATGGGGCGTTTCTGGAATTTGGTCGAGTTTTCAGAAGATTTAGGGATTTTTGTGAGATTTTTGTGGGATGTTCTGGGAATTGGTGGAGATTTGGTGGGACATTCCTGTGAATTGGTAGGGTTTTGAAATGATTTACGGAGTTTTGTGGGACTTCTCTGGAATTTTGTGGGGTTTTTCTGGAATTGTGTGGGATTCTGAGGAGACTTGAAGAATTTTGAGGAATTTCATTTAGATTTTTGTGGGAATTTGTGGAGATTTGGTGGGATATTTTTCTAGAATTTGGTCGTGTTTTGAGAAGATTTAGGGAATTTTGTGGGATTTTTCCTGGAATTTTGTTGGATATTAGGGAGAATTTGTGGGATGTTTGTGGAACTTTGAGGGACTTTTCTGGAATTTGGTGAGATTCTGTAGAGAACTGACGAATTATCAGGGATTTTTCATGTATTCTGTGGGAATTTGTGGAGATTCTGTGGGATTTTTCTGGAATTTGGCCGTGTTTTGAGAAGATTTAGAGAATTTTGTGGGATTTTTCTTGAATTTTGTTGGATATTGAGGAGATTTTGTGGGATGTTTCGGGAATTTGGTGGGGCTTTTCAGGAATTTTGTGGTATTTTGAAAAGATTTACGGAATTTTGTGGTGTTTTTTCTTGAATTTTGTGGGAAACTGTGCTGATTTTATGGGGCGTTTCTGGAATTTGGTCGAGTTTTCAGAAGATTTAGGGATTTTTGTGGGATTTCTGTGGGATGTTCTGGGGATTGGTGGAGATTTTGTGGGACATTCCTGTGAATTGGTAGGGTTTTGAAATGATTTAGGGAGTTTTGTGGGACTTCTCTGGAATTTTGTGTGTTTTTTCTGGAATTGTGTGGGATTCTGAGGAGACTTGAAGAATTTTGAGGAATTTTTCTTAGATTTTGTGGAAACTTGTGGAGGTTTTGGGTGATTTTTGTGTGATTTTCTGGGATATTGAGGAGATTTAGGGATCTTGAGGGATTTCTCATGTATTTTGTGGGAATTTGTGGAGATTTGGTGGGATAATTTTCTAGAATTTGGTCATGTTTTGAGAAGATTTAGGGAATTTTGTGGTGTTTTTTTCTTGAATTTTGTGGGAAACTGTGCTGATTTTATGGGGCGTTTCAGGAATTTGGTCGAGTTTTCAGAAGATTTAGGGATTTTTGTGGGATTTCTGTGGGATGTTCTGGGAATTGTTGGAGATTTTGTGGGACATTCCTGTGAATTGGTAGGGTTTTGAAATGATTTAGGGAGTTTTGTGGGACTTCTCTGGAATTTGGTGGGGTTTTTCTGGAATTGTGTGGGATTCTGAGGAGACTTGAAGAATTTTGAGGAATTTTTCTTAGATTTTGTGGAAACTTGTGGAGGTTTTGTGGGATTTTTGTGTGATTTTGTGGGATATTGAGGCGATTTAGGGATCTTGAGGGATTTCTCATGTATTTTGTGGGAATTTGTGGAGATTTGGTGGGATATTTTTCTATAATTTGGTCGTGTTTTGAGAAGATTTAGGGAATTTTGTGGGATTTTTCCTGGAATTTTGTTAGATATTAGGGAGAATTTGTGGGATGTTTGTGGAACTTTGAGGGACTTTTTTGGAATTTGGTGAGATTCTGTAGAGAACTGACGAATTATCAGGGATTTTTCATGTATTCTGTGGGAATTTGTGGAGATTTGGTGTGATTTTTCTGGAATTTGGCCGTGTTTTGAGAAGATTTAGAGAATTTTGTGGGATTTTTCTTGAATTTTGTTGGATATTGAGGAGATTTTGTGGGATGTTTGTGGAACTTTGAGGGACTTTTCTGGAATTTGGTGAGATTCTGTAGAGAACTGACGAATTATCAGGGATTTTTCATGTATTCTGTGGGAATTTGTGGAGATTCGGTGGGATTTTTCTGGAATTTTGGTTGTGTTTTGAGAAAATTTAGGGAATTTTGTGGGATTTTTCTGGGATTTTGTTGGATATTGGGGACATTTTGTGGGATGTTTCTGGAATTTGGTGGGGCTTTTCAAGAATTTTGTGGTATTTTGAAAAGATTTAGGGAATTTTGTGGTGTTTTTTCTTGAATTCTGTGGGAAACTGTGCAGATTTTATGGGGCGTTTCTGGAATTTGGTCGAGTTTTCAGAAGTGTTAGGGATTTTTGTGAGATTTTTGTGGGATGTTTGTGGAACTTTGAGGGACTTTTCTGGAATTTGGTGAGATTCTGTAGAGAACTGACGAATTATCAGGGATTTTTCATGTATTCTGTGGGAATTTGTGGAGATTCTGTGGGATTTCTCTGGAATTTGGTGGGGTTTTTCTGGAATTGTGTGGGATTCTGAGGAGACTTGAAGAATTTTGAGGAATTTGTTTTAGATTTTTGTGGGAATTTGTGGAGATTCTGTGGGATTTTTCTGGAATTTGGTGGGCCTTTTCAAGGACTTTGTGTGGTTTTGAGGAGACTTGAAGAATTTTGAGGAATTTTTCTTAGATTTTGTGGAAACTTGTGGAGGTTTTGTGTGATTTTTGTGGGATTTTGTGGGATATTGTGGCGATTTAGGGATCTTGAGGGATTTTTCATGTATTTTGTGGGATTTTGTGGAGATTTGGTGGGATATTTTTCTAGAATTTGGTCGTGTTTTGAGAAGATTTAGGGAATTTCGTGGGATTTTTCCTGGAATTTTGTTGGATATTGAGGAGATTTTGTGGGATGCTTGTGGAACTTTGAGGGACTTTTCTGGAATTTGGTGAGATTCTGTAGAGAACTGACGAATTATCAGGGATTTTTCATGTATTCTGTGGGAATTTGTGGAGATTCGGTGGGATTTTTCTGGAATTTTGGTTGTGTTTTGAGAAAATTTAGGGAATTTCGTGGGATTTTTCTGGGATTTTGTTGGGTATTGAGGACATTTTGTGGGATGTTTCTGGAATTTGGTGGGGCTTTTCAAGAATTTTGTGGTATTTTGAAAAGGTTTAGGGAATTTTGTGGTGTTTTTTCTTGAATTTTGTGGGAAACTGTGCTGATTTTATGGGGCGTTTCTGGAATTTGGTCGAGTTTTCAGAAGTGTTAGGGATTTTTGTGAGATTTTTGTGGGATGTTTGTGGAACTTTGAGGGACTTTTCTGGAATTTGGTGAGATTCTGTAGAGAACTGACGAATTATCAGGGATTTTTCATGTATTCTGTGGGAATTTGTGGAGATTTGGTGGGATTTTTCTGGAATTTGGTAGAGTTTTGAGAAAATTTAGGGAATTTTATGTTGTTTTTTCTTGAATTTTGTGGGAAACTGTGCTGATTTTATGGGGCGTTTCTGGAATTTGGTCAAGTTTTCAGAAGATTTAGGGAATTGTGTGAGATTTTTCCTGGAATTTTGTTGGATATTAGGGAGATTTTGTGGGAGGCTTGTGGAACTTTGGGGGACTTTTCTGGTATTTGGTGAGATTCTGTAGAGAACTGACGAATTATCAGGGATTTTTCATGTATTCTGTGGGAATTTGTGGAGATTCTGTGGGATTTTTGTGGATTTTGGCCGTGTTTTGAGAAGATTTAGGGAATTTTGTGGGATTTTTCTGGGATTTTGTTGGATATTGAGGACATTTTGTGGGATGTTTCTGGAATTTGGTGGGGCTCTTCAAGAATTTTGTGGTATTTTGAAAAGGTTTAGGGAATTTTGTGGTGTTTTTTCTTGAATTTTGTGGGAAACTGTGCTGATTTTATGGGGCGTTTCTGGAATTTGGTCGAGTTTTCAGAAGATTTAGGGATTTTTGTGAGATTTTTGTGGGATGTTCTGGGAATTGGTGGAGATTTGGTGGGACATTCCTGTGAATTGGTAGGGTTTTGAAATGATTTAGGGAGTTTTGTGGGACTTCTCTGGAATTTTGTGGGGTTTTTCTGGAATTGTGTGGGATTCTGAGGAGACTTGAAGAATTTTGAGGAATTTCATTTAGATTTTTGTGGGAATTTGTGGAGATTCTGTGGGATTTTTCTGGAATTTGGTGGGCCTTTTCACAAACTTTGTGTGGTTTTGAGGAGACTTGAAGAATTTTGAGGAATTTTTCTTAGATTTTGTGGAAACTTATGGAGGTTTTGTGGGATTTTTGTGGGATTTTGTGGGATATTGAGGCGATTTAGGGATCTTGAGGGATTTTTCATGTATTTTGTGGGAATTTGTGGAGATTTGGTGGGATATTTTTCTAGAATTTGGTCGTGTTTTGAGAAGATTTAGGAAATTTTGTGGGATTTTTCCTGGAATTTTGTTGGATATTAGGGAGATTTTGTGGGATGTTTGTGGAACTTTGAGGGGCTTTTTAGGAATTTGGTGAGATTCTGTAGAGAACTGACGAATTATCAGGGATTTGTCATGTATTCTGTGGGAATTTGTGGAGATTTGGTGGGATTTTTCTGGAATTTGGTAGAGTTTTGAGAAGATTTAGGGAATTTTGTGGGACTTTTCTGGGATTTTGTTGGATATTGAGGACATTTTGTGGGATGTTTCTGGAATTTGGTGGGGCTTTTCAAGAATTTTGTGGTATTTTGAAAAGGTTTAGGGAATTGTGTGGTGGTTTTTCTTGAATTTTGTGGGAAACTGTGCTGATTTTATGGGGCGTTTCTGGAATTTGGTCGAGTTTTCAGAAGATTTAGGGATTTTTGTGAGATTTTTGTGGGATGTTCTGGGAATTGGTGGAGATTTTGTGGGACATTCCTGTGAATTGGTAGGGTTTTGAAATGATTTAGGGAGTTTTGTGGGACTTCTCTGGAATTTTGTGTGTTTTTTCTGGAATTGTGTGGGATTCTGAGGAGACTTGAAGAATTTTGAGGAATTTTTTTTAGATTTTGTGGGAATTTGTGGAGAATCTGTGGGATTTTACTGGAATTTGGTGGGCCTTTTCAAGGACTTTGTGTGGGATTCTGAGGAGACTTGAAGAATTTTGAGGAATTTTTCTTCGATTTAGTGGAAACTTGTGGAGGTTTTGGGTGATTTTTGTGTGATTTTGTGGGATATTGAGGAGATTTAGGGATCTTGATGGATTTCTCATGTATTTTGTGGGAATTTGTGGAGATTTGGTGGGATATTTTTCTAGAATTTGGTCGTGTTTTGAGAAGATTTAGAGAATTTTGTGGGATTTTTCTTGAATTTTGTTGAATATTGAGGAGATTTTGTGGGATGTTTGTGGAACTTTGAGGGACTTTTCTGGAATTTGGTGAGATTCTGTAGAGAACTGACGAATTATCAGGGATTTTTCACGTATTCTGTGGGAATTTGTGGAGATTCGGTGGGATTTTTCTGGAATTTTGGTTGTGTTTTGAGAAAATTTAGGGAATTTTGTGTGATTTTTCTGGGATTTTGTTGGGTATTGAGGACATTTTGTGGAATGTTTCTGGAATTTGGTGGGGCTTTTCAAGAATTTTGTGGCATTTTGAAAAGATTTAGGGAATTTTGTGGTGTTTTTTCTTGAATTTTGTGGGAAACTGTGCTGATTTTATGGGGCGTTTCTGGAATTTGGTCGAGTTTTCAGAAGTGTTAGGGATTTTTGTGAGATTTTTGTGGGATGTTCTGGGAATTGGTGAAGATTTTGTGGGACATTCCTGTGAATTGGTAGGGTTTTGAAATGATTTAGGGAGTTTTGTGGGACTTCTCTGGAATTTGGTGGGGTTTTTCTGGAATTGTGTGGGATTCTGAGGAGACTTGAAGAATTTTGAGGAATTTGATTTAGATTTTTGTGGGAATTTGTGGAGATTCTGTGGGTTTTTTCTGGAATTTGGTGGTCCTTTTCACGAACTTTGTGTGGTTTTGAGGAGACTTGAAGAATTTTGAGGAATTTTTCTTAGATTTTGTGGAAACTTGTGGAGGTTTTGTGTGATTTTTGTGGGATTTTGTGGGATATTGAGGAGATTTAGGGATCTTGAGGCATTTCTCATGTATTTTGTGGGAATTTGTGGAGATTTGGTGGGATATTTTTCTAGAATTTGGTCGTGTTTTGAGAAGATTTAGGGAATTTTGTGGGATTTTTCCTGGAATTTTGTTGGATACTGAGGAGATTTTGTGGGTGTTTTGTGGAACTTTGAGGGACTTTTCTGGAATTTGGTGAGATTCTGTAGAGAACTGACGAATTATCAGGGATTTTTCATGTATTCTGTGGGAATTTGTAGAGATTTGATGGGATTTTTGAGGATTTTGGCTGTGTTTTGAGAAGATTTAGAGAATTTTGTGGGATTTTTCTTGAATTTTGTTGGATACTGGGGAGATTTTGTGGGATGTTTGTGGAACTTTGAGGGACTTTTCTGGAATTTGGTGAGATTCTGTAAAGAACTGACGAATTATCAGGGATTTTTCATGTATTCTGTGGGAATTTGTGGAGATTTGGTGGGATTTTTCTGGAATTTGGTAGAGTTTTGAGAAGATTTAGGGAATTTAATGTTGTTTTTTCTTGAATTTTGTGGGAAACTGTGCTGATTTTATGGGGCGTTTCTGGAATTTGGTCAAGTTTTCAGAAGATTTAGGGAATTGTGTGAGATTTTTTCTTGGAATTTTGTTGGATATTAGGGAGATTTTGTGGGAGGCTTGTGGAACTTTGGGGGACTTTTTAGGAATTTGGTGAGATTCTGTAGAGAACTGACGAATTATCAGGGATTTTTCATGTATTCTGTGGGAATTTGTGGAGATTCTGTGGGATTTTTGTGGATTTTGGCCGTGTTTTGAGAAGATTTAGGGAATTTTGTGTGATTTTTCTGGGATTTTGTTGGGTATTGAGGACATTTTGTGGGATGTTTCTGGAATTTGGTGGGGCTTTTCAAGAATTTTGTGGTATTTTGAAAAGATTTAGGGAATTTTGTGGTGTTTTTTCTTGAATTTTGTGGGAAACTGTGCTGATTTTATGGGGCGTTTCTGGAATTTGGTCGAGTTTTCAGAAGATTTAGGGATTTTTGTGAGATTTTTGTGGGATGTTCTGGGAATTGGTGGAGATTTTGTGGGACATTCCTGTGAATTGGTAGGGTTTTGAAATGATTTAGGGAGTTTTGTGGGACTTCTCTGGAATTTTGTGTGTTTTTTATGGAATTGTGTGGGATTCTGAGGAGACTTGAAGAATTTTGAAGAATTTGTTTTAGATTTTGTGGGAATTTGTGGAGAATCTGTGGGATTTTACTGGAATTTGGTGGGCCTTTTCACCAACTTTGTGTGGTTTTGAGGAGACTTGAAGAATTTTGAGGAATTTGTTTTAGATTTTGTGGGAATTTGTGGAGAATCTGTGGGATTTTACTGGAATTTGGTGGGCCTTTTCAAGGACTTTGTGTGGTTTTGAGGAGACTTGAAGAATTTTGAGGAATTTTTCTTAGATTTTGTGGAAACTTGTGGAGGTTTTGTGGGATTTTTGTGGGATTTTGTGAGATATTGAGGCGATTTCGGGATCTTGAGGGATTTTTCATGTATTTTGTGGGATTTTGTGGAGATTTGGTGGGACATTTTTCTAGAATTTAGTCGTGTTTTGAGAAGATTTAGGGAATTTTGTGTGATTTTTCTTGAATTTTGTTGGATATTGAGGAGATTTTGTGGGAAGTTTGTGGAACTTTGAGGGACTTTTCTGGAATTTGGTGAGATTCTGTAGAGAACTGACGAATTATCAGGGATTTTTCATGTATTCTGTGGGAATTTGTGGAGATTTGGTGGGATTTTTGTGGATTTTGGCCATGTTTTGAGAAGATTTAGGGAATTTTGTGGGATTTTTCCTGGAATTTTGTTGGATATTAGGGAGAATTTGTGGGATGTTTGTGGAACTTTGAGGGACTTTTCTGGAATTTGGTGAGATTCTGTAGAGAACTGACGAATTATCAGGGATTTTTCATGTATTCTGTGGGAATTTGTGGAGATTCTGTGGGATTTTTCTGGAATTTGGTAGAGTTTTGAGAAGATTTAGGGAATTTTGTGGGACTTTTCTGGGATTTTGTTGGATATTGAGGACATTTTGTGGGATGTTTCTGGAATTTGGTGGGGCTTTTCAAGAATTTTGTGGTATTTTGAAAAGGTTTAGGGAATTGTGTGGTGGTTTTTCTTGAATTTTGTGGGAAACTGTGCTGATTTTATGGGGCGTTTCTGGAATTTGGTCGAGTTTTCAGAAGATTTAGGGATTTTTGTGAGATTTTTGTGGGATGTTCTGGGAATTGGTGGAGATTTTGTGGGACATTCCTGTGAATTGGTAGGGTTTTGAAATGATTTAGGGAGTTTTGTGGGACTTCTCTGGAATTTTGTGTGTTTTTTCTGGAATTGTGTGGGATTCTGAGGAGACTTGAAGAATTTTGAGGAATTTGTTTTAGATTTTGTGGGAATTTGTGGAGAATCTGTGGGATTTTACTGGAATTTGGTGGGCCTTTTCAAGGACTTTGTGTGGTTTTGAGGAGACTTGAAGACTTTTGAGGAATTTTTCTTAGATTTTGTGGAAACTTGTGGAGGTTTTGTGTGATTTTTGTGGGATTTTGTGGGATATTGAGGCGATTTAGGGATCTTGAGGGATTTTTCATGTATTTTGTGGGATTTTGTGGAGATTTGGTGGGACATTTTTCTAGAATTTAGTCGTGTTTTGAGAAGATTTAGGGAATTTTGTGGGATTTTTCCTGGAATTTTCTTGGATACTGGGGAGATTTTGTGGGTGTTTGTGGAACTTTGAGGGACTTTTCTGGAATTTGGTGAGATTCTGTAGAGAACTGACGAATTATCAGGGATTTTTCATGTATTCTGTGGGAATTTGTAGAGATTCGATGGGATTTTTGAGGATTTTGGCTGTGTTTTGAGAAGATTTAGAGAATTTTGTGGGATTTTTCTTGAATTTTGTTGGATACTGGGGAGATTTTGTGGGATGTTTGTGGAACTTTGAGGGACTTTTCTGGAATTTGGTGAGATTCTGTAAAGAACTGACGAATTATCAGGGATTTTTCATGTATTCTGTGGGAATTTGTGGAGATTTGGTGGGATTTTTCTGGAATTTGGTAGAGTTTTGAGAAGATTTAGGGAATTTTATGTTGTTTTTTCTTGAATTTTGTGGGAAACTGTGCTGATTTTATGGGGCGTTTCTGGAATTTGGTCAAGTTTTCAGAAGATTTAGGGAATTGTGTGAGATTTTTCCTGGAATTTTGTTGGATATTAGGGAGATTTTGTGGGAGGCTTGTGGAACTTTGGGGGACTTTTTAGGAATTTGGTGAGATTCTGTAGAGAACTGACGAATTATCAGGGATTTTTCATGTATTCTGTGGGAATTTGTGGAGATTCTGTGGGATTTTTGTGGATTTTGGCCGTGTTTTGAGAAGATTTAGGGAATTTTGTGTGATTTTTCTGGGATTTTGTTGGATATTGAGGACATTTTGTGGGATGTTTCTGGAATTTGGTGGGGCTCTTCAAGAATTTTGTGGTATTTTGAAAAGGTTTAGGGAATTTTGTGGTGTTTTTTCTTGAATTTTGTGGGAAACTGTGCTGATTTTATGGGGCGTTTCTGGAATTTGGTCGAGTTTTGAGAAGATTTAGGGATTTTTGTGAGATTTTTGTGGGATGTTCTGGGAATTGGTGGAGATTTGGTGGGACATTCCTGTGAATTGGTAGGGTTTTGAAATGATTTACGGAGTTTTGTGGGACTTCTCTGGAATTTTGTGGGGTTTTTCTGGAATTGTGTGGGATTCTGAGGAGACTTGAAGAATTTTGAGGAATTTCATTTAGATTTTTGTGGGAATTTGTGGAGATTTGGTGGGATATTTTTCTAGAATTTGGTCGTGTTTTGAGAAGATTTAGGGAATTTTGTGGGATTTTTCCTGGAATTTTGTTGGATATTAGGGAGAATTTGTGGGATGTTTGTGGAACTTTGAGGGACTTTTCTGGAATTTGGTGAGATTCTGTAGAGAACTGACGAATTATCAGGGATTTTTCATGTATTCTGTGGGAATTTGTGGAGATTCTGTGGGATTTTTCTGGAATTTGGCCGTGTTTTGAGAAGATTTAGAGAATTTTGTGGGATTTTTCTTGAATTTTGTTGGATATTGAGGAGATTTTGTGGGATGTTTCGGGAATTTGGTGGGGCTTTTCAGGAATTTTGTGGTATTTTGAAAAGATTTACGGAATTTTGTGGTGTTTTTTCTTGAATTTTGTGGGAAACTGTGCTGATTTTATGGGGCGTTTCTGGAATTTGGTCGAGTTTTCAGAAGATTTAGGGATTTTTGTGGGATTTCTGTGGGATGTTCTGGGAATTGGTGGAGATTTTGTGGGACATTCCTGTGAATTGGTAGGGTTTTGAAATGATTTAGGGAGTTTTGTGGGACTTCTCTGGAATTTTGTGTGTTTTTTCTGGAATTGTGTGGTTTTGAGGAGACTTGAAGAATTTTGAGGAATTTGTTTTAGATTTTGTGGGAATTTGTGGAGAATCTGTGGGATTTTACTGGAATTTGGTGGGCCTTTTCAAGGACTTTGTGTGGTTTTGAGGAGACTTGAAGACTTTTGAGGAATTTTTCTTAGATTTTGTGGAAACTTGTGGAGGTTTTGTGTGATTTTTGTGGGATTTTGTGGGATATTGAGGCGATTTAGGGATCTTGAGGGATTTTTCATGTATTTTGTGGGATTTTGTGGAGATTTGGTGGGACATTTTTCTAGAATTTAGTCGTGTTTTGAGAAGATTTAGGGAATTTTGTGGGATTTTTCCTGGAATTTTCTTGGATACTGGGGAGATTTTGTGGGTGTTTGTGGAACTTTGAGGGACTTTTCTGGAATTTGGTGAGATTCTGTAGAGAACTGACGAATTATCAGGGATTTTTCATGTATTCTGTGGGAATTTGTAGAGATTCGATGGGATTTTTGAGGATTTTGGCTGTGTTTTGAGAAGATTTAGAGAATTTTGTGGGATTTTTCTTGAATTTTGTTGGATACTGGGGAGATTTTGTGGGATGTTTGTGGAACTTTGAGGGACTTTTCTGGAATTTGGTGAGATTCTGTAAAGAACTGACGAATTATCAGGGATTTTTCATGTATTCTGTGGGAATTTGTGGAGATTTGGTGGGATTTTTCTGGAATTTGGTAGAGTTTTGAGAAGATTTAGGGAATTTTATGTTGTTTTTTCTTGAATTTTGTGGGAAACTGTGCTGATTTTATGGGGCGTTTCTGGAATTTGGTCAAGTTTTCAGAAGATTTAGGGAATTGTGTGAGATTTTTCCTGGAATTTTGTTGGATATTAGGGAGATTTTGTGGGAGGCTTGTGGAACTTTGGGGGACTTTTTAGGAATTTGGTGAGATTCTGTAGAGAACTGACGAATTATCAGGGATTTTTCATGTATTCTGTGGGAATTTGTGGAGATTCTGTGGGATTTTTGTGGATTTTGGCCGTGTTTTGAGAAGATTTAGGGAATTTTGTGTGATTTTTCTGGGATTTTGTTGGATATTGAGGACATTTTGTGGGATGTTTCTGGAATTTGGTGGGGCTCTTCAAGAATTTTGTGGTATTTTGAAAAGGTTTAGGGAATTTTGTGGTGTTTTTTCTTGAATTTTGTGGGAAACTGTGCTGATTTTATGGGGCGTTTCTGGAATTTGGTCGAGTTTTGAGAAGATTTAGGGATTTTTGTGAGATTTTTGTGGGATGTTCTGGGAATTGGTGGAGATTTTGTGGGACATTCCTGTGAATTGGTAGGGTTTTGAAATGATTTAGGGAGTTTTGTGGGACTTCTCTGGAATTTTGTGTGTTTTTTATGGAATTGTGTGGGATTCTGAGGAGACTTGAAGAATTTTGAAGAATTTGTTTTAGATTTTGTGGGAATTTGTGGAGAATCTGTGGGATTTTACTGGAATTTGGTGGGCCTTTTCACCAACTTTGTGTGGTTTTGAGGAGACTTGAAGAATTTTGAGGAATTTGTTTTAGATTTTGTGGGAATTTGTGGAGAATCTGTGGGATTTTACTGGAATTTGGTGGGCCTTTTCAAGGACTTTGTGTGGTTTTGAGGAGACTTGAAGAATTTTGAGGAATTTTTCTTAGATTTTGTGGAAACTTGTGGAGGTTTTGTGGGATTTTTGTGGGATTTTGTGAGATATTGAGGCGATTTCGGGATCTTGAGGGATTTTTCATGTATTTTGTGGGATTTTGTGGAGATTTGGTGGGACATTTTTCTAGAATTTAGTCGTGTTTTGAGAAGATTTAGGGAATTTTGTGTGATTTTTCTTGAATTTTGTTGGATATTGAGGAGATTTTGTGGGAAGTTTGTGGAACTTTGAGGGACTTTTCTGGAATTTGGTGAGATTCTGTAGAGAACTGACGAATTATCAGGGATTTTTCATGTATTCTGTGGGAATTTGTGGAGATTTGGTGGGATTTTTGTGGATTTTGGCCATGTTTTGAGAAGATTTAGGGAATTTTGTGGGATTTTTCCTGGAATTTTGTTGGATATTAGGGAGAATTTGTGGGATGTTTGTGGAACTTTGAGGGACTTTTCTGGAATTTGGTGAGATTCTGTAGAGAACTGACGAATTATCAGGGATTTTTCATGTATTCTGTGGGAATTTGTGGAGATTCTGTGGGATTTTTCTGGAATTTGGTAGAGTTTTGAGAAGATTTAGGGAATTTTGTGGGACTTTTCTGGGATTTTGTTGGATATTGAGGACATTTTGTGGGATGTTTCTGGAATTTGGTGGGGCTTTTCAAGAATTTTGTGGTATTTTGAAAAGGTTTAGGGAATTGTGTGGTGGTTTTTCTTGAATTTTGTGGGAAACTGTGCTGATTTTATGGGGCGTTTCTGGAATTTGGTCGAGTTTTCAGAAGATTTAGGGATTTTTGTGAGATTTTTGTGGGATGTTCTGGGAATTGGTGGAGATTTTGTGGGACATTCCTGTGAATTGGTAGGGTTTTGAAATGATTTAGGGAGTTTTGTGGGACTTCTCTGGAATTTTGTGTGTTTTTTCTGGAATTGTGTGGGATTCTGAGGAGACTTGAAGAATTTTGAGGAATTTGTTTTAGATTTTGTGGGAATTTGTGGAGAATCTGTGGGATTTTACTGGAATTTGGTGGGCCTTTTCAAGGACTTTGTGTGGTTTTGAGGAGACTTGAAGACTTTTGAGGAATTTTTCTTAGATTTTGTGGAAACTTGTGGAGGTTTTGTGTGATTTTTGTGGGATTTTGTGGGATATTGAGGCGATTTAGGGATCTTGAGGGATTTTTCATGTATTTTGTGGGATTTTGTGGAGATTTGGTGGGACATTTTTCTAGAATTTAGTCGTGTTTTGAGAAGATTTAGGGAATTTTGTGGGATTTTTCCTGGAATTTTCTTGGATACTGGGGAGATTTTGTGGGTGTTTGTGGAACTTTGAGGGACTTTTCTGGAATTTGGTGAGATTCTGTAGAGAACTGACGAATTATCAGGGATTTTTCATGTATTCTGTGGGAATTTGTAGAGATTCGATGGGATTTTTGAGGATTTTGGCTGTGTTTTGAGAAGATTTAGAGAATTTTGTGGGATTTTTCTTGAATTTTGTTGGATACTGGGGAGATTTTGTGGGATGTTTGTGGAACTTTGAGGGACTTTTCTGGAATTTGGTGAGATTCTGTAAAGAACTGACGAATTATCAGGGATTTTTCATGTATTCTGTGGGAATTTGTGGAGATTTGGTGGGATTTTTCTGGAATTTGGTAGAGTTTTGAGAAGATTTAGGGAATTTTATGTTGTTTTTTCTTGAATTTTGTGGGAAACTGTGCTGATTTTATGGGGCGTTTCTGGAATTTGGTCAAGTTTTCAGAAGATTTAGGGAATTGTGTGAGATTTTTCCTGGAATTTTGTTGGATATTAGGGAGATTTTGTGGGAGGCTTGTGGAACTTTGGGGGACTTTTTAGGAATTTGGTGAGATTCTGTAGAGAACTGACGAATTATCAGGGATTTTTCATGTATTCTGTGGGAATTTGTGGAGATTCTGTGGGATTTTTGTGGATTTTGGCCGTGTTTTGAGAAGATTTAGGGAATTTTGTGTGATTTTTCTGGGATTTTGTTGGATATTGAGGACATTTTGTGGGATGTTTCTGGAATTTGGTGGGGCTCTTCAAGAATTTTGTGGTATTTTGAAAAGGTTTAGGGAATTTTGTGGTGTTTTTTCTTGAATTTTGTGGGAAACTGTGCTGATTTTATGGGGCGTTTCTGGAATTTGGTCGAGTTTTGAGAAGATTTAGGGATTTTTGTGAGATTTTTGTGGGATGTTCTGGGAATTGGTGGAGATTTGGTGGGACATTCCTGTGAATTGGTAGGGTTTTGAAATGATTTACGGAGTTTTGTGGGACTTCTCTGGAATTTTGTGGGGTTTTTCTGGAATTGTGTGGGATTCTGAGGAGACTTGAAGAATTTTGAGGAATTTCATTTAGATTTTTGTGGGAATTTGTGGAGATTTGGTGGGATATTTTTCTAGAATTTGGTCGTGTTTTGAGAAGATTTAGGGAATTTTGTGGGATTTTTCCTGGAATTTTGTTGGATATTAGGGAGAATTTGTGGGATGTTTGTGGAACTTTGAGGGACTTTTCTGGAATTTGGTGAGATTCTGTAGAGAACTGACGAATTATCAGGGATTTTTCATGTATTCTGTGGGAATTTGTGGAGATTCTGTGGGATTTTTCTGGAATTTGGCCGTGTTTTGAGAAGATTTAGAGAATTTTGTGGGATTTTTCTTGAATTTTGTTGGATATTGAGGAGATTTTGTGGGATGTTTCGGGAATTTGGTGGGGCTTTTCAGGAATTTTGTGGTATTTTGAAAAGATTTACGGAATTTTGTGGTGTTTTTTCTTGAATTTTGTGGGAAACTGTGCTGATTTTATGGGGCGTTTCTGGAATTTGGTCGAGTTTTCAGAAGATTTAGGGATTTTTGTGGGATTTCTGTGGGATGTTCTGGGAATTGGTGGAGATTTTGTGGGACATTCCTGTGAATTGGTAGGGTTTTGAAATGATTTAGGGAGTTTTGTGGGACTTCTCTGGAATTTTGTGTGTTTTTTCTGGAATTGTGTGGTTTTGAGGAGACTTGAAGAATTTTGAGGAATTTGTTTTAGATTTTGTGGGAATTTGTGGAGAATCTGTGGGATTTTACTGGAATTTGGTGGGCCTTTTCAAGGACTTTGTGTGGTTTTGAGGAGACTTGAAGACTTTTGAGGAATTTTTCTTAGATTTTGTGGAAACTTGTGGAGGTTTTGTGTGATTTTTGTGGGATTTTGTGGGATATTGAGGCGATTTAGGGATCTTGAGGGATTTTTCATGTATTTTGTGGGATTTTGTGGAGATTTGGTGGGACATTTTTCTAGAATTTAGTCGTGTTTTGAGAAGATTTAGGGAATTTTGTGGGATTTTTCCTGGAATTTTCTTGGATACTGGGGAGATTTTGTGGGTGTTTGTGGAACTTTGAGGGACTTTTCTGGAATTTGGTGAGATTCTGTAGAGAACTGACGAATTATCAGGGATTTTTCATGTATTCTGTGGGAATTTGTAGAGATTCGATGGGATTTTTGAGGATTTTGGCTGTGTTTTGAGAAGATTTAGAGAATTTTGTGGGATTTTTCTTGAATTTTGTTGGATACTGGGGAGATTTTGTGGGATGTTTGTGGAACTTTGAGGGACTTTTCTGGAATTTGGTGAGATTCTGTAAAGAACTGACGAATTATCAGGGATTTTTCATGTATTCTGTGGGAATTTGTGGAGATTTGGTGGGATTTTTCTGGAATTTGGTAGAGTTTTGAGAAGATTTAGGGAATTTTATGTTGTTTTTTCTTGAATTTTGTGGGAAACTGTGCTGATTTTATGGGGCGTTTCTGGAATTTGGTCAAGTTTTCAGAAGATTTAGGGAATTGTGTGAGATTTTTCCTGGAATTTTGTTGGATATTAGGGAGATTTTGTGGGAGGCTTGTGGAACTTTGGGGGACTTTTTAGGAATTTGGTGAGATTCTGTAGAGAACTGACGAATTATCAGGGATTTTTCATGTATTCTGTGGGAATTTGTGGAGATTCTGTGGGATTTTTGTGGATTTTGGCCGTGTTTTGAGAAGATTTAGGGAATTTTGTGTGATTTTTCTGGGATTTTGTTGGATATTGAGGACATTTTGTGGGATGTTTCTGGAATTTGGTGGGGCTCTTCAAGAATTTTGTGGTATTTTGAAAAGGTTTAGGGAATTTTGTGGTGTTTTTTCTTGAATTTTGTGGGAAACTGTGCTGATTTTATGGGGCGTTTCTGGAATTTGGTCGAGTTTTGAGAAGATTTAGGGATTTTTGTGAGATTTTTGTGGGATGTTCTGGGAATTGGTGGAGATTTGGTGGGACATTCCTGTGAATTGGTAGGGTTTTGAAATGATTTACGGAGTTTTGTGGGACTTCTCTGGAATTTTGTGGGGTTTTTCTGGAATTGTGTGGGATTCTGAGGAGACTTGAAGAATTTTGAGGAATTTCATTTAGATTTTTGTGGGAATTTGTGGAGATTTGGTGGGATATTTTTCTAGAATTTGGTCGTGTTTTGAGAAGATTTAGGGAATTTTGTGGGATTTTTCCTGGAATTTTGTTGGATATTAGGGAGAATTTGTGGGATGTTTGTGGAACTTTGAGGGACTTTTCTGGAATTTGGTGAGATTCTGTAGAGAACTGACGAATTATCAGGGATTTTTCATGTATTCTGTGGGAATTTGTGGAGATTCTGTGGGATTTTTCTGGAATTTGGCCGTGTTTTGAGAAGATTTAGAGAATTTTGTGGGATTTTTCTTGAATTTTGTTGGATATTGAGGAGATTTTGTGGGATGTTTCGGGAATTTGGTGGGGCTTTTCAGGAATTTTGTGGTATTTTGAAAAGATTTACGGAATTTTGTGGTGTTTTTTCTTGAATTTTGTGGGAAACTGTGCTGATTTTATGGGGCGTTTCTGGAATTTGGTCGAGTTTTCAGAAGATTTAGGGATTTTTGTGGGATTTCTGTGGGATGTTCTGGGGATTGGTGGAGATTTTGTGGGACATTCCTGTGAATTGGTAGGGTTTTGAAATGATTTAGGGAGTTTTGTGGGACTTCTCTGGAATTTGGTGGGGTTTTTCTGGAATTGTGTGGGATTCTGAGGAGACTTGAAGAATTTTGAGGAATTTTTCTTAGATTTTGTGGAAACTTGTGGAGGTTTTGGGTGATTTTTGTGTGATTTTCTGGGATATTGAGGAGATTTAGGGATCTTGAGGGATTTCTCATGTATTTTGTGGGAATTTGTGGAGATTTGGTGGGATAATTTTCTAGAATTTGGTCATGTTTTGAGAAGATTTAGGGAATTTTGTGGTGTTTTTTTCTTGAATTTTGTGGGAAACTGTGCTGATTTTATGGGGCGTTTCAGGAATTTGGTCGAGTTTTCAGAAGATTTAGGGATTTTTGTGGGATTTCTGTGGGATGTTCTGGGAATTGTTGGAGATTTTGTGGGACATTCCTGTGAATTGGTAGGGTTTTGAAATGATTTAGGGAGTTTTGTGGGACTTCTCTGGAATTTGGTGGGGTTTTTCTGGAATTGTGTGGGATTCTGAGGAGACTTGAAGAATTTTGAGGAATTTTTCTTAGATTTTGTGGAAACTTGTGGAGGTTTTGTGGGATTTTTGTGTGATTTTGTGGGATATTGAGGCGATTTAGGGATCTTGAGGGATTTCTCATGTATTTTGTGGGAATTTGTGGAGATTTGGTGGGATATTTTTCTATAATTTGGTCGTGTTTTGAGAAGATTTAGGGAATTTTGTGGGATTTTTCCTGGAATTTTGTTGGATATTAGGGAGAATTTGTGGGATGTTTGTGGAACTTTGAGGGACTTTTTTGGAATTTGGTGAGATTCTGTAGAGAACTGACGAATTATCAGGGATTTTTCATGTATTCTGTGGGAATTTGTGGAGATTTGGTGGGATTTTTCTGGAATTTGGCCGTGTTTTGAGAAGATTTAGAGAATTTTGTGGGATTTTTCTTGAATTTTGTTGGATATTGAGGAGATTTTGTGGGATGTTTGTGGAACTTTGAGGGACTTTTCTGGAATTTGGTGAGATTCTGTAGAGAACTGACGAATTATCAGGGATTTTTCATGTATTCTGTGGGAATTTGTGGAGATTCGGTGGGATTTTTCTGGAATTTTGGTTGTGTTTTGAGAAAATTTAGGGAATTTTGTGGGATTTTTCTGGGATTTTGTTGGATATTGGGGACATTTTGTGGGATGTTTCTGGAATTTGGTGGGGCTTTTCAAGAATTTTGTGGTATTTTGAAAAGATTTAGGGAATTTTGTGGTGTTTTTTCTTGAATTCTGTGGGAAACTGCTGATTTTATGGGGCGTTTCTGGAATTTGGTCGAGTTTTCAGAAGTGTTAGGGATTTTTGAGAGATTTTTGTGGGATGTTTGTGGAACTTTGAGGGACTTTTCTGGAATTTGGTGAGATTCTGTAGAGAACTGACGAATTATCAGGGATTTTTCATGTATTCTGTGGGAATTTGTGGAGATTCTGTGGGATTTCTCTGGAATTTGGTGGGGTTTTTCTGGAATTGTGTGGGATTCTGAGGAGACTTGAAGAATTTTGAGGAATTTGTTTTAGATTTTTGTGGGAATTTGTGGAGATTCTGTGGGATTTTTCTGGAATTTGGTGGGCCTTTTCAAGGACTTTGTGTGGTTTTGAGGAGACTTGAAGAATTTTGAGGAATTTTTCTTAGATTTTGTGGAAACTTGTGGAGGTTTTGTGTGATTTTTGTGGGATTTTGTGGGATATTGTGGCGATTTAGGGATCTTGAGGGATTTTTCATGTATTTTGTGGGATTTTGTGGAGATTTGGTGGGATATTTTTCTAGAATTTGGTCGTGTTTTGAGAAGATTTAGGGAATTTCGTGGGATTTTTCCTGGAATTTTGTTGGATATTGAGGAGATTTTGTGGGATGCTTGTGGAACTTTGAGGGACTTTTCTGGAATTTGGTGAGATTCTGTAGAGAACTGACGAATTATCAGGGATTTTTCATGTATTCTGTGGGAATTTGTGGAGATTCGGTGGGATTTTTCTGGAATTTTGGTTGTGTTTTGAGAAAATTTAGGGAATTTCGTGGGATTTTTCTGGGATTTTGTTGGGTATTGAGGACATTTTGTGGGATGTTTCTGGAATTTGGTGGGGCTTTTCAAGAATTTTGTGGTATTTTGAAAAGGTTTAGGGAATTTTGTGGTGTTTTTTCTTGAATTTTGTGGGAAACTGTGCTGATTTTATGGGGCGTTTCTGGAATTTGGTCGAGTTTTCAGAAGTGTTAGGGATTTTTGTGAGATTTTTGTGGGATGTTTGTGGAACTTTGAGGGACTTTTCTGGAATTTGGTGAGATTCTGTAGAGAACTGACGAATTATCAGGGATTTTTCATGTATTCTGTGGGAATTTGTGGAGATTTGGTGGGATTTTTCTGGAATTTGGTAGAGTTTTGAGAAAATTTAGGGAATTTTATGTTGTTTTTTCTTGAATTTTGTGGGAAACTGTGCTGATTTTATGGGGCGTTTCTGGAATTTGGTCAAGTTTTCAGAAGATTTAGGGAATTGTGTGAGATTTTTCCTGGAATTTTGTTGGATATTAGGGAGATTTTGTGGGAGGCTTGTGGAACTTTGGGGGACTTTTCTGGTATTTGGTGAGATTCTGTAGAGAACTGACGAATTATCAGGGATTTTTCATGTATTCTGTGGGAATTTGTGGAGATTCTGTGGGATTTTTGTGGATTTTGGCCGTGTTTTGAGAAGATTTAGGGAATTTTGTGGGATTTTTCTGGGATTTTGTTGGATATTGAGGACATTTTGTGGGATGTTTCTGGAATTTGGTGGGGCTCTTCAAGAATTTTGTGGTATTTTGAAAAGGTTTAGGGAATTTTGTGGTGTTTTTTCTTGAATTTTGTGGGAAACTGTGCTGATTTTATGGGGCGTTTCTGGAATTTGGTCGAGTTTTCAGAAGATTTAGGGATTTTTGTGAGATTTTTGTGGGATGTTCTGGGAATTGGTGGAGATTTGGTGGGACATTCCTGTGAATTGGTAGGGTTTTGAAATGATTTAGGGAGTTTTGTGGGACTTCTCTGGAATTTTGTGGGGTTTTTCTGGAATTGTGTGGGATTCTGAGGAGACTTGAAGAATTTTGAGGAATTTCATTTAGATTTTTGTGGGAATTTGTGGAGATTCTGTGGGATTTTTCTGGAATTTGGTGGGCCTTTTCACAAACTTTGTGTGGTTTTGAGGAGACTTGAAGAATTTTGAGGAATTTTTCTTAGATTTTGTGGAAACTTATGGAGGTTTTGTGGGATTTTTGTGGGATTTTGTGGGATATTGAGGCGATTTAGGGATCTTGAGGGATTTTTCATGTATTTTGTGGGAATTTGTGGAGATTTGGTGGGATATTTTTCTAGAATTTGGTCGTGTTTTGAGAAGATTTAGGAAATTTTGTGGGATTTTTCCTGGAATTTTGTTGGATATTAGGGAGATTTTGTGGGATGTTTGTGGAACTTTGAGGGGCTTTTTAGGAATTTGGTGAGATTCTGTAGAGAACTGACGAATTATCAGGGATTTGTCATGTATTCTGTGGGAATTTGTGGAGATTTGGTGGGATTTTTCTGGAATTTGGTAGAGTTTTGAGAAGATTTAGGGAATTTTGTGGGACTTTTCTGGGATTTTGTTGGATATTGAGGACATTTTGTGGGATGTTTCGGGAATTTGGTGGGGCTTTTCAGGAATTTTGTGGTATTTTGAAAAGATTTACGGAATTTTGTGGTGTTTTTTCTTGAATTTTGTGGGAAACTGTGCTGATTTTATGGGGCGTTTCTGGAATTTGGTCGAGTTTTCAGAAGATTTAGGGATTTTTGTGGGATTTCTGTGGGATGTTCTGGGAATTGGTGGAGATTTTGTGGGACATTCCTGTGAATTGGTAGGGTTTTGAAATGATTTAGGGAGTTTTGTGGGACTTCTCTGGAATTTGGTGGGGTTTTTCTGGAATTGTGTGGGATTCTGAGGAGACTTGAAGAATTTTGAGGAATTTCATTTAGATTTTTGTGGGAATTTGTGGAGATTCTGTGGGATTTTTCTGGAATTTGGTGGGCCTTTTCACAAACTTTGTGTGGTTTTGAGGAGACTTGAAGAATTTTGAGGAATTTTTCTTAGATTTTGTGGAAACTTATGGAGGTTTTGTGTGATTTTTGTGTGATTTTGTGGGATATTGAGGCGATTTAGGGATCTTGAGGGATTTCTCATGTATTTTGTGGGAATTTGTGGAGATTTGGTGGGATATTTTTCTAGAATTTGGTCGTGTTTTGAGAAGATTTAGGGAATTTTGTGGGATTTTTCCTGGAATTTTGTTGGATATTAGGGAGAATTTGTGGGATGTTTGTGGAACTTTGAGGGACTTTTCTGGAATTTGGTGAGATTCTGTAGAGAACTGACGAATTATCAGGGATTTTTCATGTATTCTGTGGGAATTTGTGGAGATTCTGTGGGATTTTTCTGGAATTTGGCCGTGTTTTGAGAAGATTTAGAGAATTTTGTGGGATTTTTCTTGAATTTTGTTGGATATTGAGGAGATTTTGTGGGATGTTTGTGGAACTTTGAGGGACTTTTCTGGAATTTGGTGAGATTCTGTAGAGAACTGACGAATTATCAGGGATTTTTCATGTATTCTGTGGGAATTTGTGGAGATTCTGTGGGATTTTTGTGGATTTTGGCCGTGTTTTGAGAAAATTTAGGGAATTTTGTGGGATTTTTCTGGGATTTTGTTGGGTATTGAGGACATTTTGTGGGATGTTTCTGGAATTTGGTGGGGCTTTTCAAGAATTTTGTGGTATTTTGAAAAGGTTTAGGGAATTTTGTGGTGTTTTTTCTTGAATTTTGTGGGAAACTGTGCTGATTTTATGGGGCGTTTCTGGAATTTGGTCGAGTTTTCAGAAGTGTTAGGGATTTTTGTGAGATTTTTGTGCGATGTTTGTGGAACTTTGAGGGACTTTTTAGGAATTTGGTGAGATTCTGTAGAGAACTGACGAATTATCAGGGATTTTTCATGTATTCTGTGGGAATTTGTGGAGATTCTGTGGGATTTCTCTGGAATTTGGTGGGGTTTTTCTGGAATTGTGTGGGATTCTGAGGAGACTTGAAGAATTTTGAGGAATTTGATTTAGATTTTTGTGGGAATTTGTGGAGATTCTGTGGGTTTTTTCTGGAATTTGGTGGTCCTTTTCACGAACTTTGTGTGGTTTTGAGGACACTTGAAGAATTTTGAGGAATTTTTCTTAGATTTTGTGGAAACTTGTGGAGGTTTTATGTGATTTTTGTGTGATTTTCTGGGATATTGAGGAGATTTAGGGATCTTGAGGCATTTCTCATGTATTTTGTGGGAATTTGTGGAGATTTGGTGGGATATTTTTCTAGAATTTGGTCGTGTTTTGAGAAGATTTAGGGAATTTCGTGGGATTTTTCCTGGAATTTTGTTGGATATTGAGGAGATTTTGTGGGATGCTTGTGGAACTTTGAGGGACTTTTCTGGAATTTGGTGAGATTCTGTAGAGAACTGACGAATTATCAGGGATTTTTCATGTATTCTGTGGGAATTTGTAGAGATTCGATGGGATTTTTGAGGATTTTGGCTGTGTTTTGAGAAGATTTAGAGAATTTTGTGGGATTTTTCTTGAATTTTGTTGGATACTGGGGAGATTTTGTGGGATGTTTGTGGAACTTTGAGGGACTTTTCTGGAATTTGGTGAGATTCTGTAAAGAACTGACGAATTATCAGGGATTTTTCATGTATTCTGTGGGAATTTGTGGAGATTTGGTGGGATTTTTCTGGAATTTGGTAGAGTTTTGAGAAGATTTAGGGAATTTTATGTTGTTTTTTCTTGAATTTTGTGGGAAACTGTGCTGATTTTATGGGGCGTTTCTGGAATTTGGTCAAGTTTTCAGAAGATTTAGGGAATTGTGTGAGATTTTTCCTGGAATTTTGTTGGATATTAGGGAGATTTTGTGGGAGGCTTGTGGAACTTTGGGGGACTTTTTAGGAATTTGGTGAGATTCTGTAGAGAACTGACGAATTATCAGGGATTTTTCATGTATTCTGTGGGAATTTGTGGAGATTCTGTGGGATTTTTGTGGATTTTGGCCGTGTTTTGAGAAGATTTAGGGAATTTTGTGTGATTTTTCTGGGATTTTGTTGGATATTGAGGACATTTTGTGGGATGTTTCTGGAATTTGGTGGGGCTCTTCAAGAATTTTGTGGTATTTTGAAAAGGTTTAGGGAATTTTGTGGTGTTTTTTCTTGAATTTTGTGGGAAACTGTGCTGATTTTATGGGGCGTTTCTGGAATTTGGTCGAGTTTTCAGAAGATTTAGGGATTTTTGTGAGATTTTTGTGGGATGTTCTGGGAATTGGTGGAGATTTGGTGGGACATTCCTGTGAATTGGTAGGGTTTTGAAATGATTTACGGAGTTTTGTGGGACTTCTCTGGAATTTTGTGGGGTTTTTCTGGAATTGTGTGGGATTCTGAGGAGACTTGAAGAATTTTGAGGAATTTGATTTAGATTTTTGTGGGAATTTGTGGAGATTTGGTGGGATATTTTTCTAGAATTTGGTCGTGTTTTGAGAAGATTTAGGGAATTTTGTGGGATTTTTCCTGGAATTTTGTTGGATATTAGGGAGAATTTGTGGGATGTTTGTGGAACTTTGAGGGACTTTTCTGGAATTTGGTGAGATTCTGTAGAGAACTGACGAATTATCAGGGATTTTTCATGTATTCTGTGGGAATTTGTGGAGATTCTGTGGGATTTTTCTGGAATTTGGCCGTGTTTTGAGAAGATTTAGAGAATTTTGTGGGATTTTTCTTGAATTTTGTTGGATATTGAGGAGATTTTGTGGGATGTTTCGGGAATTTGGTGGGGCTTTTCAGGAATTTTGTGGTATTTTGAAAAGATTTACGGAATTTTGTGGTGTTTTTTCTTGAATTTTGTGGGAAACTGTGCTGATTTTATGGGGCGTTTCTGGAATTTGGTCGAGTTTTCAGAAGATTTAGGGATTTTTGTGGGATTTCTGTGGGATGTTCTGGGAATTGGTGGAGATTTTGTGGGACATTCCTGTGAATTGGTAGGGTTTTGAAATGATTTAGGGAGTTTTGTGGGACTTCTCTGGAATTTGGTGGGGTTTTTCTGGAATTGTGTGGGATTCTGAGGAGACTTGAAGAATTTTGAGGAATTTCATTTAGATTTTTGTGGGAATTTGTGGAGATTCTGTGGGATTTTTCTGGAATTTGGTGGGCCTTTTCACAAACTTTGTGTGGTTTTGAGGAGACTTGAAGAATTTTGAGGAATTTTTCTTAGATTTTGTGGAAACTTATGGAGGTTTTGTGTGATTTTTGTGTGATTTTGTGGGATATTGAGGCGATTTAGGGATCTTGAGGGATTTCTCATGTATTTTGTGGGAATTTGTGGAGATTTGGTGGGATATTTTTCTAGAATTTGGTCGTGTTTTGAGAAGATTTAGGGAATTTTGTGGGATTTTTCCTGGAATTTTGTTGGATATTAGGGAGAATTTGTGGGATGTTTGTGGAACTTTGAGGGACTTTTCTGGAATTTGGTGAGATTCTGTAGAGAACTGACGAATTATCAGGGATTTTTCATGTATTCTGTGGGAATTTGTGGAGATTCTGTGGGATTTTTCTGGAATTTGGCCGTGTTTTGAGAAGATTTAGAGAATTTTGTGGGATTTTTCTTGAATTTTGTTGGATACTGGGGAGATTTTGTGGGATGTTTGTGGAACTTTGAGGGACTTTTCTGGAATTTGGTGAGATTCTGTAAAGAACTGACGAATTATCAGGGATTTTTCATGTATTCTGTGGGAATTTGTGGAGATTTGGTGGGATTTTTCTGGAATTTGGTAGAGTTTTGAGAAGATTTAGGGAATTTTATGTTGTTTTTTCTTGAATTTTGTGGGAAACTGTGCTGATTTTATGGGGCGTTTCTGGAATTTGGTCAAGTTTTCAGAAGATTTAGGGAATTGTGTGAGATTTTTCCTGGAATTTTGTTGGATATTAGGGAGATTTTGTGGGAGGCTTGTGGAACTTTGGGGGACTTTTTAGGAATTTGGTGAGATTCTGTAGAGAACTGACGAATTATCAGGGATTTTTCATGTATTCTGTGGGAATTTGTGGAGATTCTGTGGGATTTTTGTGGATTTTGGCCGTGTTTTGAGAAGATTTAGGGAATTTTGTGTGATTTTTCTGGGATTTTGTTGGATATTGAGGACATTTTGTGGGATGTTTCTGGAATTTGGTGGGGCTCTTCAAGAATTTTGTGGTATTTTGAAAAGGTTTAGGGAATTTTGTGGTGTTTTTTCTTGAATTTTGTGGGAAACTGTGCTGATTTTATGGGGCGTTTCTGGAATTTGGTCGAGTTTTCAGAAGATTTAGGGATTTTTGTGAGATTTTTGTGGGATGTTCTGGGAATTGGTGGAGATTTGGTGGGACATTCCTGTGAATTGGTAGGGTTTTGAAATGATTTACGGAGTTTTGTGGGACTTCTCTGGAATTTTGTGGGGTTTTTCTGGAATTGTGTGGGATTCTGAGGAGACTTGAAGAATTTTGAGGAATTTGATTTAGATTTTTGTGGGAATTTGTGGAGATTTGGTGGGATATTTTTCTAGAATTTGGTCGTGTTTTGAGAAGATTTAGGGAATTTTGTGGGATTTTTCCTGGAATTTTGTTGGATATTAGGGAGAATTTGTGGGATGTTTGTGGAACTTTGAGGGACTTTTCTGGAATTTGGTGAGATTCTGTAGAGAACTGACGAATTATCAGGGATTTTTCATGTATTCTGTGGGAATTTGTGGAGATTCTGTGGGATTTTTCTGGAATTTGGCCGTGTTTTGAGAAGATTTAGAGAATTTTGTGGGATTTTTCTTGAATTTTGTTGGATATTGAGGAGATTTTGTGGGATGTTTCGGGAATTTGGTGGGGCTTTTCAGGAATTTTGTGGTATTTTGAAAAGATTTACGGAATTTTGTGGTGTTTTTTCTTGAATTTTGTGGGAAACTGTGCTGATTTTATGGGGCGTTTCTGGAATTTGGTCGAGTTTTCAGAAGATTTAGGGATTTTTGTGGGATTTCTGTGGGATGTTCTGGGAATTGGTGGAGATTTTGTGGGACATTCCTGTGAATTGGTAGGGTTTTGAAATGATTTAGGGAGTTTTGTGGGACTTCTCTGGAATTTGGTGGGGTTTTTCTGGAATTGTGTGGGATTCTGAGGAGACTTGAAGAATTTTGAGGAATTTCATTTAGATTTTTGTGGGAATTTGTGGAGATTCTGTGGGATTTTTCTGGAATTTGGTGGGCCTTTTCACAAACTTTGTGTGGTTTTGAGGAGACTTGAAGAATTTTGAGGAATTTTTCTTAGATTTTGTGGAAACTTATGGAGGTTTTGTGTGATTTTTGTGTGATTTTGTGGGATATTGAGGCGATTTAGGGATCTTGAGGGATTTCTCATGTATTTTGTGGGAATTTGTGGAGATTTGGTGGGATATTTTTCTAGAATTTGGTCGTGTTTTGAGAAGATTTAGGGAATTTTGTGGGATTTTTCCTGGAATTTTGTTGGATATTAGGGAGAATTTGTGGGATGTTTGTGGAACTTTGAGGGACTTTTCTGGAATTTGGTGAGATTCTGTAGAGAACTGACGAATTATCAGGGATTTTTCATGTATTCTGTGGGAATTTGTGGAGATTCTGTGGGATTTTTCTGGAATTTGGCCGTGTTTTGAGAAGATTTAGAGAATTTTGTGGGATTTTTCTTGAATTTTGTTGGATATTGAGGAGATTTTGTGGGATGTTTGTGGAACTTTGAGGGACTTTTCTGGAATTTGGTGAGATTCTGTAGAGAACTGATGAATTATCAGGGATTTTTCATGAATTCTGTGGGAATTTGTGGAGATTCTGTGGGATTTTTGTGGATTTTGGCCGTGTTTTGAGAAAATTTAGGGAATTTTGTGGGATTTTTCTGGGATTTTTTTGGGTATTGGGGACATTTTGTGGGATGTTTCTGGAATTTGGTGGGGCTTTTCAAGAATTTTGTGGTATTTTGAAAAGGTTTAGGGAATTTTGTGGTGTTTTTTCTTGAATTTTGTGGGAAACTGTGCTGATTTTATGGGGCGTTTCTGGAATTTGGTCGAGTTTTCAGAAGTGTTAGGGATTTTTGTGAGATTTTTGTGCGATGTTTGTGGAACTTTGAGGGACTTTTTAGGAATTTGGTGAGATTCTGTAGAGAACTGACGAATTATCAGGGATTTTTCATGTATTCTGTGGGAATTTGTGGAGATTCTGTGGGATTTCTCTGGAATTTGGTGGGGTTTTTCTGGAATTGTGTGGGATTCTGAGGAGACTTGAAGAATTTTGAGGAATTTGTTTTAGATTTTTGTGGGAATTTGTGGAGATTCTGTGGGATTTTTCTGGAATTTGGTGGGCCTTTTCAAGGACTTTGTGTGGTTTTGAGGAGACTTGAAGAATTTTGAGGAATTTTTCTTAGATTTTGTGGAAACTTGTGGAGGTTTTGTGTGATTTTTGTGAAGATTTTGTGGGATATTGTGGCGATTTAGGGATCTTGAGGGATTTTTCATGTATTTTGTGGGATTTTGTGGAGATTTGGTGGGATATTTTTCTAGAATTTGGTCGTGTTTTGAGAAGATTTAGGGAATTTTGTGGGATTTTTCCTGGAATTTTGTTGGATATTGAGGAGATTTTGTGGGATGCTTGTGGAACTTTGAGGGACTTTTCTGGAATTTGGTGAGATTCTGTAGAGAACTGACGAATTATCAGGGATTTTTCATGTATTCTGTGGGAATTTGTGGAGATTCGGTGGGATTTTTCTGGAATTTTGGTTGTGTTTTGAGAAAATTTAGGGAATTTCGTGGGATTTTTCTGGGATTTTGTTGGGTATTGAGGACATTTTGTGGGATGTTTCTGGAATTTGGTGGGGCTTTTCAAGAATTTTGTGGTATTTTGAAAAGGTTTAGGGAATTTTGTGGTGTTTTTTCTTGAATTTTGTGGGAAACTGTGCTGATTTTATGGGGCGTTTCTGGAATTTGGTCGAGTTTTCAGAAGATTTAGGGATTTTTGTGAGATTTTTGTGGGATGTTCTGGGAATTGGTGGAGATTTGGTGGGACATTCCTGTGAATTGGTAGGGTTTTGAAATGATTTAGGGAGTTTTGTGGGACTTCTCTGGAATTTTGTGGGGTTTTTCTGGAATTGTGTGGGATTCTGAGGAGACTTGAAGAATTTTGAGGAATTTCATTTAGATTTTTGTGGGAATTTGTGGAGATTCTGTGGGATTTTTCTGGAATTTGGTGGGCCTTTTCACAAACTTTGTGTGGTTTTGAGGAGACTTGAAGAATTTTGAGGAATTTTTCTTAGATTTTGTGGAAACTTATGGAGGTTTTGTGGGATTTTTGTGGGATTTTGTGGGATATTGAGGCGATTTAGGGATCTTGAGGGATTTTTCATGTATTTTGTGGGAATTTGTGGAGATTTGGTGGGATATTTTTCTAGAATTTGGTCGTGTTTTGAGAAGATTTAGGAAATTTTGTGGGATTTTTCCTGGAATTTTGTTGGATATTAGGGAGATTTTGTGGGATGTTTGTGGAACTTTGAGGGACTTTTTAGGAATTTGGTGAGATTCTGTAGAGAACTGATGAATTATCAGGGATTTTTCATGTATTCTGTGGGAATTTGTGGAGATTCGGTGGGATTTTTCTGGAATTTTGGTTGTGTTTTGAGAAAATTTAGGGAATTTTGTGGGACTTTTCTGGGATTTTGTTGGGTATTGGGGACATTTTGTGGGATGTTTCTGGAATTTGGTGGGGCTTTTCAAGAATTTTGTGGTATTTTGAAAAGATTTTGGGAATTTTGTGGTGTTTTTTCTTGAATTTTGTGGGAAACTGTGCTGATTTTATGGGGCGTTTCTGGAATTTGGTCGAGTTTTCAGAAGTGTTAGGGATTTTTGTGAGATTTTTGTGCGATGTTTGCGGAAATTTGAGGGACTTTTCTGGAATTTGGTGAGATTCTGTAGAGAACTGACGAATTATCAGGGATTTTTCATGAATTCTGTGGGAATTTCTGGAGATTTGGTGGGATTTTTCTGGAATTTGGTAGAGTTTTGAGAAGATTTAGGGAATTTTATGTTGTTTTTTCTTGAATTTTGTGGGAAACTGTGCTGATTTTATGGGGCGTTTCTGGAATTTGGTCAAGTTTTCAGAAGATTTAGGGAATTGTGTGAGATTTTTCCTGGAATTTTGTTGGATATTAGGGAGATTTTGTGGGAGGCTTGTGGAACTTTGGGGGACATTTCTGGTATTTGGTGAGATTCTGTAGAGAACTGACGAATTATCAGGGATTTTTCATGTATTCTGTGGGAATTTGTGGAGATTCGGTGGGATTTTTGTGCATTTTGGCCGTGTTTTGAGAAGATTTAGAGAATTTTGTGGGATTTTTCTTGAATTTTGTTCGATATTGAGGAGATTTTGTGGGATGTTTGTGGAACTTTGAGGGACTTTTCTGGAATTTGGTGAGATTCTGTAGAGAACTGACGAATTATCAGGGATTTTTCATGTATTCTGTGGGAATTTGTGGAGATTCTGTGGGATTTCTCTGGAATTTGGTGGGGTTTTTCTGGAATTGTGTGGGATTCTGAGGAGACTTGAAGAATTTTGAGGAATTTGTTTTAGATTTTTGTGGGAATTTGTGGAGATTCTGTGGGATTTTTCTGGAATTTGGTGGGCCTTTTCAAGGACTTTGTGTGGTTTTGAGGAGACTTGAAGAATTTTGAGGAATTTTTCTTAGATTTTGTGGAAACTTGTGGAGGTTTTGTGTGATTTTTGTGGGATTTTGTGGGATATTGTGGCGATTTAGGGATCTTGAGGGATTTTTCATGTATTTTGTGGGATTTTGTGGAGATTTGGTGGGATATTTTTCTAGAATTTGGTCGTGTTTTGAGAAGATTTAGGGAATTTCGTGGGATTTTTCCTGGAATTTTGTTGGATATTGAGGAGATTTTGTGGGATGCTTGTGGAACTTTGAGGGACTTTTCTGGAATTTGGTGAGATTCTGTAGAGAACTGACGAATTATCAGGGATTTTTCATGTATTCTGTGGGAATTTGTGGAGATTCGGTGGGATTTTTCTGGAATTTTGGTTGTGTTTTGAGAAAATTTAGGGAATTTCGTGGGATTTTTCTGGGATTTTGTTGGGTATTGAGGACATTTTGTGGGATGTTTCTGGAATTTGGTGGGGCTTTTCAAGAATTTTGTGGTATTTTGAAAAGGTTTAGGGAATTTTGTGGTGTTTTTTCTTGAATTTTGTGGGAAACTGTGCTGATTTTATGGGGCGTTTCTGGAATTTGGTCGAGTTTTCAGAAGTGTTAGGGATTTTTGTGAGATTTTTGTGGGATGTTTGTGGAACTTTGAGGGACTTTTCTGGAATTTGGTGAGATTCTGTAGAGAACTGACGAATTATCAGGGATTTTTCATGTATTCTGTGGGAATTTGTGGAGATTTGGTGGGATTTTTCTGGAATTTGGTAGAGTTTTGAGAAGATTTAGGGAATTTTATGTTGTTTTTTCTTGAATTTTGTGGGAAACTGTGCTGATTTTATGGGGCGTTTCTGGAATTTGGTCGAGTTTTCAGAAGATTTAGGGAATTGTGTGAGATTTTTCCTGGAATTTTGTTGGATATTAGGGAGATTTTGTGGGAGGCTTGTGGAACTTTGGGGGACTTTTCTGGAATTTGGTGAGATTCTGTAGAGAACTGACGAATTATCAGGGATTTTTCATGTATTCTGTGGGAATTTGTGGAGATTCTGTGGGATTTCTCTGGAATTTTGTGGGGTTTTTCTGGAATTGTGTGGGATTCTGAGGAGACTTGAAGAATTTTGAGGAATTTGTTTTAGATTTTTGTTGGAATTTGTGGAGATTCTGTGGGATTTTTGTGGATTTTGGCCGTGTTTTGAGAAGATTTAGGGAATTTTGTGGGATTTTTCTGGGATTTTGTTGGATATTGAGGACATTTTGTGGGATGTTTCTGGAATTTGGTGGGGCTCTTCAAGAATTTTGTGGTATTTTGAAAAGGTTTAGGGAATTTTGTGGTGTTTTTTCTTGAATTTTGTGGGAAACTGTGCTGATTTTATGGGGCGTTTCAGGAATTTGGTCGAGTTTTCAGAAGATTTAGGGATTTTTGTGGGATTTCTGTGGGATGTTCTGGGAATTGGTGGAGATTTTGTGGGACATTCCTGTGAATTGGTAGGGTTTTGAAATGATTGAGGGAGTTTTGTGGGACTTCTCTGGAACTTTGTGTGTTTTTTCTGGAATTGTGTGGGATTCTGAGGAGACTTGAAGAATTTTGAGGAATTTTTCTTAGATTTTGTGGAAACTTGTGGAGGTTTTGTGTGATTTTTGTGTGATTTTGTGGGATATTGAGGAGATTTAGGGATCTTGAGGGATTTCTCATGTATTTTGTGGGAATTTGTGGAGATTTGGTGGGATATTTTTCTAGAATTTAGTCGTGTTTTGAGAAGATTTAGGGAATTTTGTGGGATTTTTCCTGGAATTTTGTTGGATATTAGGGAGATTTTGTGGGATGTTTGTGGAACTTTGAGGGACTTTTCTGGAATTTGGTGAGATTCTGTAGAGAACTGACGAATTATCAGGGATTTTTCATGTATTCTGTGGGAATTTGTGGAGATTCTGTGGGATTTTGCTGGAATTTGGCTGTTTTTTGAGAAGATTTAGAGAATTTTGTGGGATTTTTCTTGAATTTTGTTGGATATTGAGGAGATTTTGTGGGATGTTTGTGGAACTTTGAGGGACTTTTTAGGAATTTGGTGAGATTCTGTAGAGAACTGACGAATTATCAGGGATTTGTCATGTATTCTGTGGGAATTTGTGGAGATTCGGTGGGATTTTTCTGGAATTTTGGTTGTGTTTTGAGAAAATTTAGGGAATTTTGTGGGATTTTTCTGGGATTTTGTTGGGTATTGGGGACATTTTGTGGGATGTTTCTGGAATTTGGTGGGGCTTTTCAAGAATTTTGTGGTATTTTGAAAAGGTTTAGGGAATTTTGTGGTGTTTTTTCTTGAATTTTGTGGGAAACTGTGCTGATTTTATGGGGCGTTTCTGGAATTTGGTCGAGTTTTCAGAAGATTTAGGGATTTTTGTGAGATTTTTTTGGGATGTTCTGGGAATTGGTGGAGATTTTGTGGGACATTCCTGTGAATTGGTAGGGTTTTGAAATGATTTATGGAGTTTTGTGGGACTTCTCTGGAATTTGGTGGGGTTTTCCTGGAATATTGTGGGATTCTGAGGAGACTTGAAGAATTTTGAGGAATTTGATTTAGATTTTTGTGGGAATTTGTGGAGATTCTGTGGGATTTTTTTGGAATTTGGTGGGCCTTATCACGAACTTTGTGTGGTTTTGAGGAGACTTGAAGAATTTTGAGGAATTTTTCTTAGATTTTGTGGAAACTTGTGGAGGTTTTGTGGGATTTTTGTGTGATTTTGTGGGATATTGAGGCGATTTAGGGATCTTGAGGGATTTTTCATGTATTCTGTGGGAATTTGTGGAGATTTGGTGGGATATTTTTCTAGGATTTGGTCGTGTTTTGAGAAGATTTAGGAAATTTTGTGGGATTTTTCCTGGAATTTTGTTGGATATTAGGGAGATTTTGTGGGATGTTTGTGGAACTTTGAGGGACTTTTTAGGAATTTGGTGAGATTCTGTAGAGAACTGACGAATTATCAGGGATTTTTCATGTATTCTGTGGGAATTTGTGGAGATTCTGTGGGATTTTTCTGGAATTTGGTAGAGTTTTGAGAAGATTTAGGGAATTTTGTGGGACTTTTCTGGGATTTTGTTGGATATTGAGGACATTTTGTGGGATGTTTCGGGAATTTGGTGGGGCTTTTCAGGAATTTTGTGGTATTTTGAAAAAATTTAGGGAATTGTGTGGTGTTTTTTCTTGAATTTTGTGGGAAACTGTGCTGATTTTATGGGGCGTTTCAGGAATTTGGTCGAGTTTTCAGACGATTTAGGGATTTTTGTGGGATTTTTGTGGGATGTTCTGGGAATTGGTAGAGATTTTGTGGGACATTCCTGTGAATTGGTAGGGTTTTGAAATGATTTAGGGAGTTTTGTGGGACTTCTCTGGAATTTTGTGGGGTTTTTCTGGAATTGTGTGGGATTCTGAGGAGACTTGAAGAATTTTGAGGAATTTGTTTTAGATTTTGTGGGAATTTGTGGAGATTCTGTGGGATTTTTCTGGAATTTGGTGGGCCTTTTCACCAACTTTGTGTGGTTTTGAGGAGACTTGAAGAATTTTGAGGAATTTTTCTTAGATTTTGTGGAAACTTGTGGAGGTTTTGTGTGATTTTTGTGTGATTTTGTGGGATATTGAGGCGATTTAGGGATCTTGAAGGATTTTTCATGTATTTTGTGGGAATTTGTGGTGATTTGGTGAGATATTTTTCTAGAATTTGGTCGTGTTTATGGGAAGATTTTTCTATCTATCTATCTATCTATCTATCTATCTATCTATCTATCTATCTATCTATCTATCTATCTATCTCCCTATCTATCTATCTATCTATCTATCTATCTATCTATCTATCTATCTCCCTATCTATATATCTCCCTATCTATCACCCTATATGCATTTCTTTATTATAGATTTGTATATTTTAATTTCTATATTATTCATTTAAATGCCAAGCTTTTAAATAAATAGGGGAACCGAGTGAGAGGAGTGGCAGCATGGTACGGGTCGTCGCGAGTGCCAGAAGCCCGAAAAAGCGGCCGCGTCAAGGACCCCGGCAGAGTGCGGCGTCGTCACCGCTGCCTGTCGGCGCCCGACCGGCTCGCGCTCGGCCCCGGTGCCGCCGAGCGCACAGCCCGTGTCCGCACGGCTGGAGCAGCCGCGGAAAATTGCGACGGGGCGGCGTCGACGCCGGGGTGTTTGTCAGGCAGTCGAATTCACGCACCCACTGCCCGGGGTCCTTCCATTTTCCCGCCTTTTTGGCCGCCATCCTTGGAAGGACAAGCCGGCCACGACCTGGCAGCCATCTTCTGCGTGGCGTGACGTAACTTCCGCCCTTCCTCGCCGCCATCTTTGCTGTGGCTGAAGCCACTTCCGGCAGAGCGGCCATCTTTGTTATGGCACAATTAAGGCCCCCGCTGCTCTCAGCGCGTCTGTCTAACTTACATGCCTGAACGAAAAACCTGCCGACGCCGACCGACTCCGAGCATTCCGCCCGATTTTCCGCCGCCTTTCCCGGGGCGAGGACGATGGCGGCGAGACTCAGCGGCTCCGTAGCTGGGTGGCGGCCGCGCCTGCGGCGGCAGGCATTGGAGTTAACGCCTCTGCCGCGGTCCTCCCGGCCGGCTCCGGCGGGGGGCGGGGGGGAGGCCCGACGCGGCTCAGTTCGGTTCGACTCTTTCCGGCCCGCTTCGGCTCGGCTCTTTCTGGCCCGCTTCGGCTCGGCTCGCCCCTGCTCGGCCCCGCTCGGCCAGGCCCCGCCCGGCTCGGAGCACAGCTGCAGTACCGCTCTGTGCCCACAATGCGGCAGCACTGCCGCAGAGCTCAGCCCGGGGTGGGCGGGGGGAGCCCCTGCAAGTGCAGAGAAGCGAGGCAAGAAACCACGTGTACAACCCCCTTCCATATGCTGCTACCTGTTTCCAGGCGACGACAAAGACCCATGAAGCAAATGCTTTTTCTTGGCCCATTTTGCTAAGCAAAGCTCTTCTGCAGCTCTTTAGTGCTTGCCCAACTCCAATGCGCGTGCTGCTGCTTCGATCGGATAAGAAGCACAGCCTTCTGACAGCAGCTTTCAGGTTGCTTCGTGCTCTTGCAAAGCCTGCTGGGGCACTGGGGCTCTCCATTGCAGGCAGTCTGGAGCTGCCATGCAAAGCCATCTCTCAAGGAGTCCCCAGGTCTCAGGTGCAACCTCAAGAAAATGACACAGCAACGTGTAGAAAACGTGAACTTTATTCACTTGACTACTTCTAAAATCTACAATCCAACGTTACTAGAAGACTATGGGGTAAGAATCTTAAGGCTAAGAAACTTCAATGCTTCAACTGTTTAGAACTGAACACTAAGGGAAAGGTCAACTTCTTGGGGGAAACGTGGTGGGGAATCGAACAACAACAGGGGTGTGGCTAACTTGTAAGGTGGGGAACGTCGCAGTGCCTGGGCTGGGCACTGGTCACCCGTTCCCCGTAAGGTTCTGTAGCTGGAGCGCGACGCTGGAGGTCAGAGCTGTGGGGAGGTGCGGAGTCTCCTGTCACTGCCCTCTTTTGCCGCTGTCTTGGTGGTTGGCCTCCTCGGCTGAGAGCTGTAGCGAAGGTGCAGCCGCATCAGGTCACGGTTTTGCCTGAGCAGCTGCATCAACTTGGTGGGACAGCCGAGTCTTCGATGGCGGCGGGGCCCCGCACGGCCCGAAGGGCTCTGGAGATTCCGCTGCAAGGCAAAGCACAGGGATCCCCATGGAAGAGGCAGAGGGGCAGAGCGGGGCCGGCACCTGTGGGGCTGCCTTTGGCCTGGGAGACAGAGACTCGGGCCCAGTTGGGCTGGGCTGGCCCGGGGAAGAGGCTGCAGCAGGCAGAGCTCTGCCGCCTCTGCTTGGTGCTGTCCATGGAGCTCAGCCCCTGGGCCGCATTCCCCAGCCAGGTGCTCAGGCCCCTTCTGCCGCAGGGCATTGGCCAAAGGGTGCCCAAGAGGCCCTCAAGGTCTGCCCCATCCCACCTGCCCCTGACCCCCCACCCCCTGCCTCACCTCTCCCCAGCGTCTCTGAAATCTTCTTCCAAGGGCCCATCCCATGGCCATTCCTATGAGGAGCACGTCAATGAGCAGGAGTGTCCTGGACGCCCACCAGAGGAGCGCAGAGTCCTTCTCCTCCAGGTCGAAATCCTCCGGAACCAGAGGAGAGGCACCCGTGCTCCTCTCGGGTTTGCTCACAGGGTCGAGGGGATGGGCCAAGAGCAGCAGCACGTAAAGCTGCAGCAGCGCGGAGGAGCCGTGAGCAGCCATAGTGCTCTGCCAGCAGCACCGAGGCTCTGGGCGTCTCTCTGCGAGCAGCTGTGCCTGGGCTCTGGGGCGCAGCAACAGCTGGGGACAGTTGCCAGCCAGCGTGCCGTCCCCAGAGGCTGTGATGTCACAGAAGCACAGAACGCCCTGGCTGCAGAGAGCCCTGAGAGAATGTTGAGTCCAAGCTGGGAGCCATGGCGGCAAGTATGGCCAGCAGAGCGGGGCCCGAGCGCTGCGGCCTGGCTTGCCTTGCACCCGTGCCACAATGATGACTCCAGCAGCCCCTGTCAGGCCATTGCAGTATCTGATGGCCCACGCTGGGCACAAGTTCTTCCCAATGGCCAGCGTAAACCTCCCTTGGCCCAGCTTCCAAGCCTTGTTGGCATCTGCTCTCTCTTGTCCTTGCCCACCTGGCTGGCGCTGCCGTGTTGCTCGCTGGCCTGTCTGTGGGAGAAGAGGCTGTGCCAATGAGTGCTGCTCAACTTGGAGGCCATTCAAAGGAGGATTTGATTGTGCCTGCTGTGGGAAGAAGGAATATGCGTGCACATGGCCACTTCCCATAGGTTTTACCCCAGATTTTCATGAGCAGCTGTCCTAGTGAAAGTCAAGTCTGTTTTAGTGAGTATTTGAGGGCTTCCAGAGCACAGTGCCATCTCAGGGGAATTCTGCTGGTTGAGTTCTACTGAGGCTTTGAGATGAGTTGCAAATCCTGAAAATGTTCTCCTTGCCCAGGTAGTAATTTCACAGTTTAGACTGTGGGGATATTGACTGCTCAGTGTTGAGGACCTCATGTAACTTTCAGCCCCAGAAATTTTCAACCTCCAGTGATTGTACTTGAGACAAAACCATTTGAAATCTTTTTTTCTGTGGACAGGAATTGCTTCGGTGTTACTTCACATCATCCATTAAAAATTTGATGCCTGGAACAAGTCCCGAGTGCTGTGTGATTTCCTTGGTTGTGTTCCTTGGAATGGCTTCCCCCCCATTTTCTGAAGCTGGCCCCAGAAAGGTCATAGATGGGTGAGAAGTTCTGAAAGGCCAAGTGGTGCAGATCTTTGCCTCCTGTTTCGAGGTCTGCGGTGAGCTGTGAGTCAAAGAGCTGATTTGAAGTGATGGTGAAAACACAATTGAACCTTTTTGCAGCAGGGTGGATGGATAGAAGCAAAGCACAGCACGGCTGGCAGCAGCAAATGAATTAAAATGCATCCCTGGAATATGTTTCTTGGATTGTTCTTCTAGTATTGTGGTAGTAATTCTGATGTCTGAGTAGTGAACAAGCAACAAGTAGTGAACACGTGATTTGTAGTCAGTTTTCTATTTCTTATGTAGTGGAGAGTATGGATGCTAGCTTTGGAGCAGGCTGCAGAGAGCTGCAGAAACTGCAGGCCCCATGGCCTATCAGTCCTGCCCGAGAAGCTAGCCTGGGAATTCATAGGAGGATTTCAAAACAATCCTCAGAGACAGAAAACAACTGCCAGGTGCTGTTTGTCTGTCCTCTTGTTTTCCTTGCAGGAGAAAGTCAGGGGGGTGGTGAGCCCCGCTGACCAATGATGGTGATGTAGCACTTTACTAAGCAATAAGAGTTTCCTTTCTGTACTTTCCACGTATCTGTCTATTAGACAAGCCTAGAGTAATAAAGTAGAGAAGATTCTCCTGTTGTGACTCCCTTGAGAGTCCGTGTCGTTCTTTCCCACCGTTCCCAATCAGAACGACAGAGGAGATTTTTAAGAATTGTGTTTTTCTCTCCTGGTTGAGGAATGTGTTCTTCACGGGCTGAATCTTCATATCACTTTGTTTTTGTAGAAGAGCAGTTTCAGCAGCAGATGATTCTCCTTGCCCTCCTTTTCATTTTTCTTGTCTGTATTATTGCCTGGCAGGTTAACCTTTTCAAATTGCGTGCTGCAAAACGTTGCTACTAAGGATAGTTGGTGTCCAAACAGGTTCTTTTCTCGCTTGGATTTCAACTATTGCAGGATGAAAGGTTTCTAATGAAGCTACAGAATTGCATATCACTGGGACCTTGACTTCTTCCCTGCTTGGATCTAGATAAAGAGATTCTTGCCAATTGAACTGCTGACATATTATGTAGAGATCAGGAGTGGCCACCACAAGTGGTACTGAATTCTTGGAAATGTGGTGATTTTTGTTAGAAATGATTTTAGCTTCGACAGTGCAAGCTTATCATATCCATCTGCATTTATGTTCTATTAATCATGGGCTTTTGTATTAAGCATGGGCTTCAGTTTGCTGTCTTTTTGTCACTTCTTCAAATACCAGTTTTCTACACCTGCTGGCTTGTTCCTTCTGACTTCAAATGGTATCTCTTGGGCACATAACTTCATCTTATTGTGAACAGCGCAAAGAACATGTTTTGGTCTGCCTTGATTTGATGGAGTGATTGCTGTGGAAGGACTGGGAGGTTTTGTGGTTTAAGGTGAAAGAAGTTCAGCAGCCTTGGCAAGTAAGTGTGCCAGTTTACAAGGTGAATCTACAGAAACCCCCGTGCTTCAGCTGCAATGTACAATCTCTGAGGCTGCTGCTGTCGGGGTGCCTTTGTTCTGTTGGTTTGGGAACCCATATTCTACACAGCATCATTTGTCAGAACTCCATTTCACTTGTACAGTCCCTCTGTTTTCCCACTTCTGAATGATGGTTTTCTCTGTGCCTTTAACATGGGGAATTCTGGGTGATAAAAATAATACATATTCCATAATGTTTTACGTTTCCTCTTGGAGTTTTTTCTAGTTTTCAAATAATTACCTTTTGTTTCTAGCTGGGGGCAAAATGCATTTGCAGTTTCAGTGGTTTTTTTCCCAATTTCTAATCTTACTTGGGCACTAGATAAGGGAGAAAAATGCCCTAGTTTCATGGAAAAGATTCTGTGTTATTCCATGCCTTGAAATGAATTAAAATACGGTTCTATTGCTCTCTGTTTCATTTCTTCACTTCATTTGGTAGAGTTTAGAAATCTCTTGCCATGAACTAGGTAGTGCAGAGTGCCTGCCTTGCTGTGTTGAACTCCTGGGTGAGCATGCCAGGCTTAGTTTAGAGATTTGCTTTTAAACATCCCTTATTCCTTGTAAAATCTATCATTTGGTTTGTTTGTAGTTGTGTTAGAAGATAAAGAGGAGGGGGTGCACCCTGGAAAATTTGTCATCTGAACTGAATTTGTACCCTTTAGGCCATCAGTGACTGCTCCTTAGGTTTCTCAAGGCATGAAGGACACTGGGAGTTCCTCCCAGACTCTTCTTTTGGGACAGCAGTCCTTTCTCTTTGGCTCCATGAGATGCTCTGCACAGGAGTGCTTGAGCTCTGAAGGGCAGGGGCATTCCATGAGGGTGAATAATAAAGAACTCCTGTAGCCTGAACTGTTTCCAACTTAACCCAGCAGAAGGAATTGTTTCCCAATTCTGAGTCTAATGGTGCTGCTGACAAATTGTGCAGTTTCAGAGCAGCAGTGCAAGATGTGCAAGGGGCTTGTGTGGAGGGAGAGCAACAGCTTGTAACACTGGACCTTTGTCCCGTGGGCAGCTGTGCGGTTTTAAGCGGGAATGTTCCGGAGGGGTGTGGAATTGAAGAAATGTTTGGAAGATTTGTAGGTTTGTTGCTGTAGGTGTGAAGGGTGGGGACAAGTCTTGTCCAGTGACGGAGCAATGATTAGGTAAGGTACTGGGAGAGCATCTGAGGATGGTGTTGCTGTTGCATGTGATTTTTCTGGAGGCCATCTGATGCACACAAGATTTGTTATGACTACCAGGATTGCAACTAAACAGAATGCAGTCATTTTTCTTGTAATTTAGTGCAGCATCTTTTGATCCGTGATGAGCTGAAGGCTCAGTGCACAAGGCTGAAAGGAAATGGCACGCTCTCAAGAGATTTTGGTCTTTGCGGCTTCATGAAGGTGGATAGGACATAATTCCTTTGCTCATTGGAGCTGCAGAGTTTGGTTTGATCTCCTCTGTTTCTAAGCAGTGCTAAAAGGTGTTCCTTCCCTCAATTTTGATGGCAGCAGAGAGTCAGCTAATGAATGTGGATCTAGGTAAGGTTTGTGGAACAAAATCAAACACAATTGTCTGAAAAGCTGTTAGACATGCCTACAGTCAGTGTCAACAGAGAAGGAAGAGGTTAAAATTCCATCTTAATTTTAGAGCTCTTCCTCTCTTCTGCCTGCTTTTCCCATAGTGCATATGGAACCAGCATAGTTCATTTGATCCCTACCCCTGAGTGCAGCAGCTCACCTGCTTTCTGCTGCCCGCCTTTGCTTTCTTGTCAGATGGAAACACTGAAATAGAAAAGGTGATGTGACTTAATTGACTTCATTCAAATGCCTTGGCAATTGAATTTCTGTCTCTTGGCTGGATACTCAGCATCTCTAAGTGCAGAATCCTCCCTGGCACCGTATATCCTCGCCTTGTCCCTCAAATATTTTTTGAGGGACCACCACCACTCAAATATTTTCCTTTCATTGTAAAGTGAGTGAGATTTTACTTGGCTGGAATTCTGCAGTGCTGGGAATGAAGGCTTTTTCCTTCCTCATTTTTTTATAATGAATTTCTTTTTTATTCTATTCACACCTTCTGAGTGAGCCTTTCATAAGGGCTTCTGTATTTCACAGAGGCTACACCTATTTGGGCCTGAAGACTTTGATACAATTGTAATCACTTGGAAATGGAACCTGTTTGATTTGTATGGAAGGCAGCCATTCTCCCTGTTCCAAACTTCCTAAAATAGTTTATCCACGTTGAAAAAAAAAATACCTCTTGGAGATAGTGAAGACAGTGCATGATGGTGATTCCAGGGATGGATAAGAAGGACCATCACCTTCCTCACACCAGCAAACTTGAGATTAATAGTCAGGTCTGCAGTTCTAATTTTAATCCACAGTAATCTACAGACAATCCTTTATTATCTAAAAAAGCTGATACCGTTCAAGTTGGAAGCAAGCTGAAGTTGGAAGAGTTAGGTTTCTTCAAAGCTCTTGTTTCCAGCAGGATTGGAGAGCCTTTACCTTTTGTAACAGGAAGGTTTTAAATTTGTAATGCTGACCTTGCAACTGGAACTTGGTGGCTCCATTGTTGCACTTGGAGCAGCCAGATGACCTCAAAGGAGAAGTGCATTGTTCTAACTTGTGTGGAAGCAGTGGCTTCAAATACCATCAGGAAGTGCTGGACTGGCAGGACATTGGATGGATGCTCTTAGGCCACAGAGCTGGAAATATCAGTTGTAGCCACATGGTAAGTCCATTTATGTAATTCCAAATCTGTTCCTCACACGATCTGTGCTCCTCTATTCCGTATCAGCTTGGTGAGGAGGTAGATGAGACTGTTGGGGGAAAGAAACACTTAAATTTAAAGCAGAGTAACTGTTCCATTATAAATGCTGAAGATAAACCTGTGAGGCTACCAAAGAAATCTTTCTTTGGCTTCCAGTTAATAACTTCAAATGGATAACAAATCTATGCTGTATAATCTGCTTTGAATGGATTTCCTTTGGAACGTGTGCTTCTTCCTGAATGACAGAACTGCAATATTTTCACACTTGCAGTTTCACCCTCAAATGGCCACAGGAAATGCAGCAGCTTCTGTTTTCTGTTGCTTCTGTTTGTTAATGCTTCAAGGTGTTGCTCTGTATTTGTCCCCAGCTGTCATGACCTTAGAAAGAGAATGTTCTAAAGATAGGAGTAAAAAAGCCAGAGAGCTCCTCCTTGCAGCAGACACGGGCAGCATTGGATCCTAATAGTTTTTGCAAGGCATCCTGATGGGGAGAGGCAGATGTCAAGAATGGCAACTTCAGCAGGTGTGTGGCTGCTTCGTAGCTTGGGCTGGATTCAGGAAGGGCAGTGTTCCAGAGAGCAAAGTCAAGAGTTTGAATCAAGTAAGTGTGAGGTGCCCAGAAAGGCAGGGCCCACACTGCTCATGTGTGTCGGGGGAAGGTGAGAATCAGGCCCATCTGCTCCTAGAAATGCAGGTTCCATCTTTAGCAGCCAAAGGCTATGCAAATAAATGGCTTCTATGTATTGGAGAGCATAGAGCATGAAGTTAGTGTTTCATGCAGTTGTTTGAAGGCAATATGGGATTCCAGAGCTTAGTGTTTGAATTGCAACTTGAATTTCCTTCTTTGCTGTTATTTAGACTGCTCTGAAGTAGTCATGAGAAGCAAAAATGAAAGGCAATGTTGTTTGATGGGGACTGTGGTAGGGCTTTCTTGCCAGATTTGAAATGGCTTGAATTGATTAAAATCTCCAGGTGAGGGGAAGGTTGTATCCATTCCTCTCTCTTATTAAAGCAAATTTTCCAAGAGGGATGTAAAATTGCAGTTGAGGGTTGGGGTGGTTTTTTCTTTTTTCCCTTCTTTCATGTGCAACCTAACAACTCCAATTTCGCAGGCCTATTTAACATTTGATCCCTAAAAGTCAGTCCTTTGCTTTGTATTTTGGGCACTTGTTCATCTTGGGGAATTTGTCATCTTCTCAGGGCATTGAAGGTCAACCAAATGCTGCAGGTTTCATTCTTCCTTTCATATGGTCTATGTCCTGGGGTTTGACTCTTAAGCAGAGCTATTTTTTTATTTTGCAGCCTAGCAGTTGTACGGTGGGGCTGTGTGCAGGTGAATTCACTTGAGAACGATGGGTAAATCAGCTCCTGGGAAGATGTGCACTGCTTGGCCCCGATGCTTCAGCATGCTTGAGGTCAGCTTGGCTGTCTCTGACTGTCTAATAATAATGCAGAATGATAGAATTAAGTATTCATTGTAATTGGTGATCAATAAGATTTGTTTTCAGCTAAATCTGTGTGCTAGTTTCTAAAGCACTCCAGTCTGTTTCATCAATGACCTTTGTGATTTTAGCTTAAGCTTTCTAGTTTCTGCTGTTGTTATTTTCTGCCCTGTCGCTGTGAGAGGAAGGGATGATGGCTGGAGGTTTGGCAGTCAGCGAGGGCCTGGCCACCACTGCAGTTCTGTACACTCAGCCTTGGAGATGTGATCAGGAATGTGCTGTTAGTTGCCAGTTTTGTATTGCAAAGACTGAGCATGCTGCCATCACTGTGTTTGATGAGTGAGTTTTCATTGGTTTGGTCCAACTCCAAAGCAGCCTTAATTTGAAGGTGGAATTCTTTGTGGATGAGGCTGTGAAGAATATGGTGTTTATACTCCCATCCTACGGGCAGTACGGCAGAACAACTCCTAACTGATTTGGTAATAAAGACCTAGTTTTTCTTCACTAAACCTGCCCTAGCCAAATTCATCAGCTGGTGATAGCTATCTCTGGAGTGGGAGTTCTTTATTGAGTTGATTGACAATTTGATATACTTTGTCAAGCTGTGTTGTTTAGTTTCTGTTGATCCAGAGACACCTGAGGCTCCTTTTGCTTCCTAAGGGATTAAAGTAGCAAGCACTTAGAATGAGATATTGGGAAGATGGGTGCAGGAGACTTTGTAATTTAGTATGGAAAAACATAATAATGATGATGAATATTTCAGGTGGAAATGATAGTATTTCACTATATACTATGTGAAATGCTTTTATGTGATTTTTTTTTCATTTCTCTTTTATTTTTTAATCCTGGATAAATTAAATGAGGCTTTTGGGGAAAGCATGAGCTGGAATTTCTATTGAGGTTGATAACCTCTGATTCTGCTCTTGTTTGTCTGTCTGCTGGAACTTGTAGCAAACTAGCTATGTCCAAGTTTAATTGTGTAATAATTATCTTTCAAATCGAGCCTTTCTCACTTGGTGCTGATGTATTTGGGGGAGGGAGGGGAATGGAGAGTAAAGAGCTCTTTTCATGAATACAATTTTAATTTCATCTTGCTGATTTGAGCCTTTCCAAGATTCAAGTGAGCATTGGATCAGGTTGGAACTGAGGGGATGACTCATGACTCTGGCATAAAAACTACATTGCATTCCACATATTGGGAGTTTTCTGTTGCCCACAAGAAAGTTCAGGAAAAAAAAGAAAAATATAGAAATGGGTTTCAAATTTCCTGTGCTATTTTCAGTTGACTCCTCTTTCTGGAGGTGCCTTAGCAAGTGTAGGACATCTGAAAAACTTGGAACTGCAACTTTCTTGTTGAGGCTCTGATGAACATTGCTTCTGTCATCAAGTTCTTGTGTTCATACTTTGAACTTAGCTGAGTAATGTTGGTATCAGCAGACTCTGCTAAAGCCATGCCTTCCTAATTAATAATGCATTCTTAATAAAAAAAAAAAAAAAATCTATTTCTTCATGTATTTAATTACCTAGTGAGTGTAAGACTGAATGAAGTTAATACCGTGCAGATTTCAAGCAAAACGCTGCTTTTTAATGTGCTTCAGTATAGGCTATGCACAAGTCAATAGACATGATTTTTAAGCTTCAGTTACCTTTCATTACCCTGTGCATATTCAAATTCAGATTGATGAATGCTGAACCAAAAGCAGACATCATAGAGTTAATTGAAGTTCTTTAAATTCAGAGGCAAACTATTTTCATAGCTTTGTTTTGAGGGTGGGTTGCTTTTGATGTCTGGGGTTTTTTTGGCTAAGGCAATGGCAAACATTTATTTATCCTGCTCCCTCCCCATTTTCCACCATCGTTGTTGCCAGTGATGCCTGCAGTGCTCAGTGGTCAATGACCCTCAGCCAGGGTGAGCTGCAGGAGCCTTACAGATGGGCCTGTTCTTTCTCCCAGTGCTAGAACAAGTGCAACAGCACAGTGCCATTTTGCTAAAAGCTAATATTTTTCCCAACAGGTTCTTCTCCAGGCAGAATGAAATGCTTTCTTCAAGAGCAACCACATCTTTTCTCTGCCTGAAAGGTTGTGTTTGTTTGGGTTTTTTTCTCTTGCTTTAGGTGAGAGATAAAAAAAAATGAAGAGGAAAGCCCAAGGAAATGCCAAAAGTACCAAGTGGTAGTAATTTTGTGTGAGTGTCTCCATTTACACTTCAAACTTGCTCTTGGAGAACTTGGAGCTGCATTTAAAATGTATTTTGGTAGGTGGTCTGCTGCTGACTATCTGCATTTCTTCTTCCATTTCTTTTCTGTGCTTGTTTGGTATTGCTGCTGAATGTCCCCAAAGAGTAAAGTGGTGTGGAAGAGTTGAGGAAGCAGCTTTTGAAATTCTAAAGCTGATGTGTAGGTTTTGTTCCTCTTGGATTTTTAAAAGCAGGTATGTCATCCAAGTTAACTTTCTTCAGCAAGTAACAAGATTGTCGTCCTTCCACTGATGCTCTGTATTTTAACAGAGGTATTTGATGGTGCTGGAAAGGAGCAAGATGCAGAATGAGTTTGAGAGAAGTGATTTAAAGTGGGAGCACAGATGGTTGATTCCTAAAAATCAAAAAACGGATGTTTTGTTTTGTAGGAAAATGAAATCTAATCCTATTTGAGGGTCAACAGGATAAATACAAAGAACTAAATACAGATGTAGATACATATATACATATATGCGTATATATATATATATATATATATGTATAACCCCGCCCCCCGAAATCTATGAAGCAGGACTGATTGGTGCCATAGCCCAGGCAGCCTGTGGATCTAATTGCCTGCCTGTATTCAGCCCTTGCCTGGATGCCAGGGGAGACGTCTCTGGATTTGTCTCCAGACAGCTTTCCAGGGATGATCCTGCTCCTTTCCTGGTGCCCCAGAGTGCTGCAAGCCCCCCGTCCTGGGGCCATGGGGATGCCTGCCGGGGCCTTTAGGGTCCCCCCTAAAGGGCAGACAGGGTTTGACTGCAAGCTTCCTTGGAAGGTGGAGGCAGGTGAATATTGGCCACCTTCTTCTTTCCCGCTGCCCTCCGTGCTCTTGCAAAGCCTGCTGGGGCACTGGGGCTCTCCATTGCAGGCAGTCTGGAGCTGCCATGCAAAGCCATCTCTCAAGGAGTCCCCAGGTCTCAGGTGCAACCTCAAGAAAATGACACAGCAACGTGTAGAAAACGTGAACTTTATTCACTTGACTACTTCTAAAATCTACAATCCAACGTTACTAGAAGACTATGGGGTAAGAATCTTAAGGCTAAGAAACTTCAATGCTTCAACTGTCTAGAACTGAACACTAAGGGAAAGGTCAACTTCTTGGGGGAAACGTGGTGGGGAATCGAACAACAACAGGGGTGTGGCTAACTTGTAAGGTGGGGAACGTCGCAGTGCCTGGGCTGGGCACTGGTCACCCGTTCCCCGTAAGGTTCTGTAGCTGGAGCGCGACGCTGGAGGTCAGAGCTGTGGGGAGGTGCGGAGTCTCCTGTCACTGCCCTCTTTTGCCGCCATCTTGGTGGTTGGTTGAGGGCTGTCGCGAAGGAGCAGCCGCATCAGGTCGCGGTTGTCCATCAGCAGCTGCATCAGCTCCGTGGGACAGCCCTGTCTTCGATGGCGGCGGGGCCCCGCACGGCCCGAAGGGCTCTGGAGATTCCGCTGCAAGGCAAAGCACAGGGATCCCCATGGAAGAGGCAGAGGGGCAGAGCGGGGCCGGCACCTGTGGGGCTGCCTTTGGCCTGGGAGACAGAGACTCGGGCCCAGTTGGGCTGGGCTGGCCCGGGGAAGAGGCTGCAGCAGGCAGAGCTCTGCCGCCTCTGCTTGGTGCTGTCCATGGAGCTCAGCCCCTGGGCCGCATTCCCCAGCCAGGAGCTCAGGCCCCTTCTGCCGCAGGGCATTGGCCAAAGCGTGCCCAAGAGGCCCTCAAGGTCTGCCCCATCCCGCCTGCCTGACCCCCCACCCCCCTCCTCACCTCTCGCCAGCGTCTCTGAATTCTTTTTCCGAGCGACCATCCCATGGCCATTCCTATGATGAGCAGGTCGATGAGCAGGAATGTCCTGGCCGCCCACCGGATGCGCTCAGGGTCCGACTCGTCCAGATGACAATCCTCCAGAAGCAGAGGAGAGGCATCCGTGCTGCGCTCAGGTTTGCTCACAGGGTCGAGGGGATGAGCCAAGAGCAGCAGCACGTAAAGCTGCAGCAGCGCGGAGGAGCCGTGAGCAGCCATAGTGCTCTGCCAGCAGCACCGAGGCTCTGGGCGTCTCTCTGCGAGCAGCTGTGCCTGGGCACTGGGGCGCAGCAACAGCTGGGGACAGTTGCCAGCCAGCGTGCCGTCCCCAGAGGCTGTGATGTCACAGAAGCACAGAACGCCCTGGATGCAGAGAGCCCTGAGAGAATGTTGAGTCCAAGCTGGGAGCCATGGCGGCAAGCATGGCCAGCAGAGCGGGGCCCGAGCGCTGCGGCCTGGCTTGCCTTGCACCCGTGCCACAATGATGACTCCAGCAGCCCCTGTCAGGCCATTGCAGTATCTGATGGCCCACGCTGGGCACAAGTTCTTCCCAATGGCCAGCGTAAACCTCCCTTGGCCCAGCTTCCAAGCCTTGTTGGCATCTGCTCTCTCTTGTCCTTGCCCACCTGGCTGGCGCTGCCGTGTTGCTCGCTGGCCTGTCTGTGGGAGAAGAGGCTGTGCCAATGAGTGCTGCTCAACTTGGAGGCCATTCAAAGGAGGATTTGATTGTGCCTGCTGTGGGAAGAAGGAATATGCGTGCACATGGCCACTTCCCATAGGTTTTACCCCAGATTTTCATGAGCAGCTGTCCTAGTGAAAGTCAAGTCTGTTTTAGTGAGTATTTGAGGGCTTCCAGAGCACAGTGCCATCTCAGGGGAATTCTGCTGGTTGAGTTCTACTGAGGCTTTGAGATGAGTTGCAAATCCTGAAAATGTTCTCCTTGCCCAGGTAGTAATTTCACAGTTTAGACTGTGGGGATATTGATTGCTCAGTGTTGAGGACCTCATGTAACTTTCAGCCCCAGAAATTTTCAACCTCCAGTGATTGTACTTGAGACAAAACCATTTGAAATCTTTTTTTCTGTGGACAGGAATTGCTTCGGTGTTACTTCACATCATCCATTAAAAATTTGATGCCTGGAACAAATCCCGAGTGCTGTGTGATTTCCTTGGTCGTGTTCTTTGGAATGGCTTCCCCCTCATTTTGTGAAGCTGGCCCCAGAAAGGTCATAGATGGGTGAGAAGTTCTGAAAGGCCAAGTGGTGCAGATCTTTGCCTCCTGTTTCGAGGTCTGCGGTGAGCTGTGAGTCCAAGAGCTGATCTGACGTGATGGTGAAAACACAATTGAACCTTTTTGCAGCAGGGTGGATGGATAGAAGCAAAGCACAGCACGGCTGGCAGCAGCAAATGAATTAAAATGCATCCCTGGAATATGTTTCTTGGATTGTTCTTCTAGTATTGTGGTAGTAATTCTGATGTCTGAGTAGTGAACAAGCAACAAGTAGTGAACACGTGATTTGTAGTCAGTTTTCTATTTCTTATGTAGTGGAGAGTATGGATGCTAGCTTTGGAGCAGGCTGCAGAGAGCTGCAGAAACTGCAGGCCCCATGGCCTATCAGTCCTGCCCGAGAAGCTAGCCTGGGAATTCATAGGAGGATTTCAAAACAATCCTCAGAGACAGAAAACAACTGCCAGGTGCTGTTTGTCTGTCCTCTTGTTTTCCTTGCAGGAGAAAGTCAGGGGGGTGGTGAGCCCCGCTGACCAATGATGGTGATGTAGCACTTTACTAAGCAATAAGAGTTTCCTTTCTGTACTTTCCACGTATCTGTCTATTAGACAAGCCTAGAGTAATAAAGTAGAGAAGATTCTCCTGTTGTGACTCCCTTGAGAGTCCGTGTCGTTCTTTCCCACCGTTCCCAATCAGAACGACAGAGGAGATTTTTAAGAATTGTGTTTTTCTCTCCTGGTTGAGGAATGTGTTCTTCACGGGCTGAATCTTCATATCACTTTGTTTTTGTAGAAGAGCAGTTTCAGCAGCAGATGATTCTCCTTGCCCTCCTTTTCATTTTTCTTGTCTGTATTATTGCCTGGCAGGTTAACCTTTTCAAATTGCGTGCTGCAAAACGTTGCTACTAAGGATAGTTGGTGTCCAAACAGGTTCTTTTCTCACTTGGATTTCAACTATTGCAGGATGAAAGGTTTCTAATGAAGCTACAGAATTGCATATCACTGGGACCTTGACTTCTTCCCTGCTTGGATCTAGATAAAGAGATTCTTGCCAATTGAACTGCTGACATATTATGTAGAGATCAGGAGTGGCCACCACAAGTGGTACTGAATTCTTGGAAATGTGGTGATTTTTGTTAGAAATGATTTTAGCTTCGACAGTGCAAGCTTATCATATCCATCTGCATTTGTGTTCTATTAATCATGGGCTTTTGTATTAAGCATGGGCTTCAGTTTGCTGTCTTTTTGTCACTTCTTCAAATACCAGTTTTCTACACCTGCTGGCTTGTTCCTTCTGACTTCAAATGGTATCTCTTGGGCACATAACTTCATCTTATTGTGAACAGCGCAAAGAACATGTTTTGGTCTGCCTTGATTTGATGGAGTGATTGCTGTGGAAGGACTGGGAGGTTTTGTGGTTTAAGGTGAAAGAAGTTCAGCAGCCTTGGCAAGTAAGTGTGCCAGTTTACAAGGTGAATCTACAGAAACCCCCGTGCTTCAGCTGCAATGTACAATCTCTGAGGCTGCTGCTTTTTTTTTTCGGGGTGCCTTTGTTCTGTTGGTTTGGGAACCCATATTCTACACAGCATCATTTGTCAGAACTCCATTTCACTTGTACAGTCCCTCTGTTTTCCCACTTCTGAATGATGGTTTTCTCTGTGCCTTTAACATGGGGAATTCTGGGTGATAAAAATAATACATATTCCATAATGTTTTACGTTTCCTCTTGGAGTTTTTTCTAGTTTTCAAATAATTACCTTTTGTTTCTAGCTGGGGGCAAAATGCATTTGCAGTTTCAGTGGTTTTTTTCCCAATTTCTAATCTTACTTGGGCACTAGATAAGGGAGAAAAATGCCCTAGTTTCATGGAAAAGATTCTGTGTTATTCCATGCCTTGAAATGAATTAAAATACGGTTCTATTGCTCTCTGTTTCATTTCTTCACTTCATTTGGTAGAGTTTAGAAATCTCTTGCCATGAACTAGGTAGTGCAGAGTGCCTGCCTTGCTGTGTTGAACTCCTGGGTGAGCATGCCAGGCTTAGTTTAGAGATTTGCTTTTAAACATCCCTTATTCCTTGTGAAATCTATCATTTGGTTTGTTTGTAGTTGTGTTAGAAGATAAAGAGGAGGGGGATCACCCTGGAAAATTTGTCATCTGAACTGAATTTGTACCCTTTAGGCCATCAGTGACTGCTCCTTAGGTTTCTCAAGGCATGAAGGACACTGGGAGTTCCTCCCAGACTCTTCTTTTGGGACAGCAGTCCTTTCTCTTTGGCTCCATGAGATGCTCTGCACAGGAGTGCTTGAGCTCTGAAGGGCAGGGGCATTCCATGAGGGTGAATAATAAAGAACTCCTGTAGCCTGAACTGTTTCCAACTTAACCCAGCAGAAGGAATTGTTTCCCAATTCTGAGTCTAATGGTGCTGCTGACAAATTGTGCAGTTTCAGAGCAGCAGTGCAAGATGTGCAAGGGGCTTGTGTGGAGGGAGAGCAGCAGCTTGTAACACTGGACCTTTGTCCCGTGGGCAGCTGTGCGGTTTTAAGCGGGAATGTTCCGGAGGGGTGTGGAATTGAAGAAATGTTTGGAAGATTTGTAGGTTTGTTGCTGTAGGTGTGAAGGGTGGGGACAAGTCTTGTCCAGTGACGGAGCAATGATTAGGTAAGGTACTGGGAGAGCATCTGAGGATGGTGTTGCTGTTGCATGTGATTTTTCTGGAGGCCATCTGATGCACACAAGATTTGTTATGACTACCAGGATTGCAACTAAACAGAATGCAGTCATTTTTCTTGTAATTTAGTGCAGCATCTTTTGATCCGTGATGAGCTGAAGGCTCAGTGCACAAGGCTGAAAGGAAATGGCACGCTCTCAAGAGATTTTGGTCTTTGCGGCTTCATGAAGGTGGATAGGACATAATTCCTTCGCTCATTGGAGCTGCAGAGTTTAGTTTGATCTCCTCTGTTTCTAAGCAGTGCTAAAAGGTGTTCCTTCCCTCAATTTTGATGGCAGCAGAGAGTCAGCTAATGAATGTGGATCTAGGTAAGGTTTGTGGAACAAAATCAAACACAATTGTCTGAAAAGCTGTTAGACATGCCTACAGTCAGTGTCAACAGAGAAGGAAGAGGTTAAAATTCCATCTTAATTTTAGAGCTCTTCCTCTCTTCTGCCTGCTTTTCCCATAGTGCATATGGAACCAGCATAGTTCATTTGATCCCTACCCCTGAGTGCAGCAGCTCACCTGCTTTCTGCTGCCCGCCTTTGCTTTCTTGTCAGATGGAAACACTGAAATAGAAAAGGTGATGTGACTTAATTGACTTCATTCAAATGCCTTGGCAATTGAATTTCTGTCTCTTGGCTGGATACTCAGCATCTCTAAGTGCAGAATCCTCCCTGGCACCGTATATCCTCGCCTTGTCCCTGCCACCACCACTCAAATATTTTCCTTTCATTGTAAAGTGAGTGAGATTTTACTCAGGTGGAATTCTGCAGTGTTAGGGAATGAAGGCTTTTTCCTTCCTCATTTTTTTATAATGAATTTCTTTTTTATTCTATTCACACCTTCTGAGTGAGCCTTTCATAAGGGCTTCTGTATTTCACAGCGGCTACACCTATTTGGGTCTGAAGACTTTGATACAATTGTAATCACTTGGAAATGGAACCTGTTTGATTTGTATGGAAGGCAGCCATTCTCCCTGTTCCAAACTTCCTAAAATAGTTTATCCACGTTGAAAAAAAAAATACCTCTTGGAGATAGTCGAGACAGTGCATGATGGTGATTCCAGGGATGGAGAAGAAGGACCATCACCTTCCTCACACCGTCAAACTTGAGACTAATAGTCAGGTCTGCAGTTCTAATTTTAATCCACAGTAATCTACAGACAATCCTTTATTATTTAAAAAGCTGATACCGTCAAGTTGGAAGCAAGCTGAAGTTGGAAGAGTTAGGTTTCTTCAAAGCTCTTGTTTCCAGCAGGATTGGAGAGCCTTTACCTTTTGTAACAGGAAGGTTTTAAATTTGTAATGCTGACCTTGCAACTGGAACTTGGTGGCTCCATTGTTGCACTTGCAGCAGCCAGATGACCTCAAAGGAGAAGTGCGTTGTTCTGACTTCTGTGGAAGCAGTGGCTGCAAATACCATCAGGAAGTGCTGGACTGGCAGGACATTGGATGGATGCTCTTAGGCCACAGAGCTGGAAATATCAGTTGTAGCCACATGGTAAGTCCATTTATGTAATTCCAAATCTGTTCCTCACACGATCTGTGCTCCTCTATTCTCTATCAGCTTGGTGAGGAGGTAGATGAGACTGTTGGGGGAAAGAAACCACTTATATTTAAAGCAGAGTAACTGTTCCATTATAAATGCTGAAGATAAACCTGTGAGGCTACCAAAGAAATCTTTCTTTGTCTTCCAGTTAATAACTTCAAATGGATAACAAATCTATGCTGTATAATCTGCTTTGGATGGATTTCCTTTGGAACATGTGCTTCTTCCTGAATTACAGAACTGCAATATTTTCACTGCTTCCCAGCTCTGCCATCCCAGCATCTCCCCTGCTTCCCAGCCCTCTGCCATCAGCATCTCCCCTGCTTCACAGCTTCCCAGCCAGGTCAGTGCACTGGGGGCCGGGGTGGGCAGTGGGTTATGGGGTTTTGGGATGCGCAGGGATCCCAAAGGAGCCCCTGTGGAATGGGCCCGACATCCCAGCGTGCTCCCGGTGCCCCGTCAGGGCGGTTTGCCTGGAGAAGCTGTCAGGCAGGATTTGCTGGGTTTTTCACAGCTCTGATTTCTCCATCCCCCGGAGTGCCCTTGCTAAGAGGAAGCATTGATTGCTGCCAGGCAGCACACACACGTGGGAATGTGATTCATTCCGGCCCAGGCCTCAGAATAACTTCTGTGAGCTGTTATCCCTGCTAAAATGAGCCTTTTCACAGTTCTCTATTTCCACCTAGCGCACACACACACACACACAGTAAAATTACAGAGGGAAATAAACTTCCCTTGGCTTGGGAAGAAATTTTGTGTTGTTGTAGGGAGCTCTTTCTGAAGGAATAACAGGTGCCTTTCTACTACAATAATTTATATGGAAACCCAGCACCGTGTTTATTTGGTGTCAGTCTAGGGTGAACAGAAACCAGCACAGGCAGCTGGAAACAAAGGTCCTCTCGTCCCATTCCACAATATTGGTGTTAAAAATCTCTGTTCAAGGCCAGATTCCACCACAGGAATCTGGCTAAGAAAATAAGAGCTTATTCAATAAGAAAATGCCGCACTCAGAATGTTTCTTTGCATTAGGATTTTCCCAAGTATCTCGTTTAGCTTTTGTTAATAGGTTAAAGGTAAAAGGGTTTTGGTAACCCTTTTTAAGTGTACCTATTTCCTCTGTTAAATGGGAGAACAGGAGTGCAAAGCCCTATGGACGGGGGCTGCTGGAGAGATCCTATAAACCTGATTATGTCCTAGAGACCTGAGTCATCATTTCATCCCATTGCAAAGTCTCTTATTCTTTCAGTTCAGTTAAACCTGCAAAGAATTCAACCCTTAGAGCTTTAATATTTTTAAAGAGACATTCATGTCCAGAAGGTGTCTCAAGGTGTTTGTTCCATCAGGCTGGGTTTGATATCCCTATTAAAAATATATATGGCTCAATTGATGAGAAAATCTTCTTCAGAGAGAAGGATTTTTCTTCAGCTTAAAATCTGAACTATAAAATTGAGTACAATAAAGTGAAGAGTTGAGTCATGAAGCAAGGGATAGAAAAGAAAAATGACCATGCACATCTTGTGCTGAAACTGCTTGGATTTATTAGGAAAGGTCCAGCAAAATCCTCTGTTAGGAAGCCAATTAGAATTATTTATTCTATTGAGGGGATTTGTGCCAGATCTGAAGAAATCACTTGAAGAAGGAAACTTATATGAAAGCTGCAAACATAAATGTTCTTTTTTTCACCGAGTGATGGAGATTCTTCAAGTCTCCTCAGAATCCCACACAATTCCAGAAAAACCCCACAAAATTCCAGAGAACTCCCACAAAACTCCCTCAATCATTTCAAAACCCTACCAATTCACAGGAATGTCCCACAAAATCTCCACCAATTCCCAGAACATCCCACAGAAATCCCACAAAAATCCCTAAATCTTCTGAAAACTCGACCAAATTCCAGAAACGCCCCATAAAATCAGCACAGTTTCCCACAAAATTCAAGAAAAAAAACCACAAAATTCCCTAAATCTTTTCAAAATACCACAAAATTCTTGAAAAGCCCCACCAAATTCCCGAAACATCCCACAAAATGTCCTCAATATCCAACAAAATCCCAGAAAAGTCCCACAAAATTCCCTAAATCTTCTCAAAACTCTACCAAATTCCAGAAAAATCCCACAGAATCTCCACAAATTCCCACAGAATACATGAAAAATCCCTGATAATTTGTCAGTTCTCTACAGAATCTCACCAAAGTCCAGAAAAGTCCCTCAAAGTTCCACAAAACAACCACAAAATCTCCCCAGTATCTAACAAAATTCCAGGAAAAATCCCACAAAATTCCCTAAATCTTCTCAAAACACGACCAAATTCTAGAAAATTATCCCACCAAATCTCCACAAATTCCCACAAAATACATGAAAAATCCCTCAAGATCCCTAAATCGCCTCAATATCCCACAAAATCACACAAAAATCACACAAAACCTCCACAAGTTTCCACAAAATCTAAGAAAAATTCCTCAAAATTCTTCAAGTCTCCTCAAAACCACACAAAGTCCTTGAAAAGGCCCACCAAATTCCAGAAAAATCACACAGAATCTCCACAAATTCCCACAAAAATCTAAATCAAATTCCTCAAAATTCTTCAAGTCTCCTCAGAATCCCACAAAATTCCAGAAAAACCCCACCAAATTCCAGAGAAGTCCCACAAAACTCCCTAAATCATTTCAAAACCCTACCAATTCACAGGAATGTCCCACAAAATCTCCACCAATTCCCAGAACATCCCACAAAAATCTCACAAAAATCCCTAACACTTCTGAAAATTCAATCAAATTCCAGAAACGCCCCATAAAATCAGCAGAGTTTCCCACAAAATTCAAGAAAAAACACCACAAAATTCCCTAAACCTTTTCAAAATACCACAAAATCCTTGAAAAGCCCCACCAAATTCCCGAAACATCCCACAAAATGTCCTCAATACCCAACAAAATCCCAGAAAAATCCCACAAAATTCCCTAAATTCTCTCAAAACATAACCAAAATTCCAGAAAAATCCCACCGAATCTCCACAAATTCCCACAGAATACGTGAAAAATCCCTGATAATTCGTCAGTTCTCTACAGAATCTCTCCAAATTCCAGAAAAGTCCCTCAAAGTTCCACAAACATCCCACAAAATCTCCTCAATATCGAACAAAATTCAAGAAAAATCCCACAAAATTCTCTAAATCTTCTCAAAACACGGCCAAAATCCACAAAAATCCCACAAAATCTCAACAAATTCCCACAGAATACATGAAAAATCCCTGATAATTCGTCAGTTCTCTACAGAATCTCACCAAATTCCAGAAAAGTCCCTCAAAGTTCCACAAACATCCCACAAAATCTCCTCAATATCCAACAAAATTCCAGGAAAAATCCCACAAAATTCTCTAAATCTTCTCAAAACACGACCAACTTCTAGAAAAATATCCCACCAAATCTCCACAAATTCCCACAGAATACATGAAAAATCCCTGATAATTCGTCAGTTCTCTACAGAATCTCACCAAATTCCAGAAAAGTCCCTCAAAGTTCCACAAGCATCCCACAAAATCTCCCTAATATCCAACAAAATGCCAGGAAAAATTTCACAAAATTCCCTAAATCTTCTGAAAACTTGACCAAATTCCAGCAACGCCCAATAAAATCAGCACAGTTTCCCACAAAATTCAAGAAAAAACACCACAAAATTCCCTAAATCTTCTCAAAACACGACCAAATTCTAGAAAATTATCCCACCAAATCTCGACAAATTCCCACAAAATACATGAAAAATCCCTCAAGATCCCTAAATCGCCTCAATATCCCACAAAATCACACAAAAATCACACAAAACCTCCACAAGTTTCCACAAAATCTAAGAAAAATTCCTCAAAATTCTTCAAGTCTCCTCAGAATCCCACACAATTCCAGAAAAAACACACAAAATTCCAGAGAAGTCCCACAAAACTCCCTCAATCATTTCAAAACCCTACCAATTCACAGGAATGTCCCACAAAATCTCCACCAATTCCCAGAACATCCCACAGAAATCCCACAAAAATCCCTAAATCTTCTGAAAACTCGACCAAATTCTAGAAACGCCCCATAAAATCAGCACAGTTTCCCACAAAATTCAAGAAAAAACACCACAAAATTCCCTAAATCTTTTCAAAATACCACAAAATTCTTGAAAAGCCCCACCAAATTCCCGAAACATCCCACAAAATGTCCTCAATATCCAACAAAATCCCAGAAAAGTCCCACAAAATTCCCTAAATCTTCTCAAAACACGACCAAATCCTAGAAAAATATCCCACCGAATCTCCACAAATTCCCACAGAATACATGAAAAATCCCTGATAACTCGTCAGTTCTCTACAGAATCTCACCAAATTCCAGAAAAGTCCCTCAAAGTTCCACAAACATCCCACAAAATCTCCTCAATATCCAACAAAATTCAAGAAAAATCCCACAAAATTCTCTAAATCTTCTCAAAACACGGCCAAAATCCTCAAAAATCCCACCGAATCTCCACAAATTCCCACAGAATACATGAAAAATCCCTGATAATTCGTCAGTTCTCTACAGAATCTCACCAAATTCCAGAAAAGTCCCTCAAAGTTCCACAAACATCCCACACATTCTCCCTAATATCCAACAAAATTCCAGGAAAAATCACACAAAATGCCCTGAATCTTCTCAAAACACGACCAAATTCTAGAAAAATATCCCACCAAATCTCCACAAATTCCCACAAAATACATGAGAAATCCCTCAAGATCCCTAAATCGCCTCAATATCCCACAAAATCCCACAAAAATCCCACAAAACCTCCACAAGTTTCCACAAAATCTAAGAAAAATTCCTCAAAATTCTTCAAGTCTCCTCAGAATCCCACACAATTCCAGAAAAAACACACAAAATTCCAGAGAAGTCCCACAAAACTCCCTAAATCATTTCAAAACCCTACCAATTCACAGGAATGTCCCACAAAATCTCCACCAATTCCCAGAACATCCCACAAAAATCCCACAAAAATCCCTAAATCTTCTGAAAACTCGACCAAATTCCAGAAACGCCCCATAAAATCAGCACAGTTTCCCACAAAATTCAAGAAAAAACACCACAAAATTCCCTAAATCTTCTCAAAACACGACCAAATTCTAGAAAAATATCCCACCAAATCGCCACAAATTCCCACAAAATACATGAGAAATCCCTCAAGATCCCGAAATCGCCTCAATATCCCACAAAATCGCACAAAAATCCCACAAAACCTCCACAAGTTTCCACAAAATCTAAGAAAAATTCCTCAAAATTCTTCAAGTCTCCTCAGAATCCCACACAATTCCAGAAAAAACACACAAAATTCCAGAGAAGTCCCACAAAACTCCCTAAATCATTTCAAAACCCTACCAATTCACAGGAATGTCCCACAAAATCTCCACCAATTCCCAGAACATCCCACAAAAATCCCACAAAAATCCCTAAATCTTCTGAAAACTCGACCAAATTCCAGAAACGCCCCATAAAATCTGCACAGTTTCCCACAAAATTCAAGAAAAAACACCACAAAATTCCCTAAATCTTTTCAAAATACCACAAAATTCTTGAAAAGCCCCACCAAATTCCAGAAACATCCCACAAAATGTCCTCAATACCCAACAAAATCCCAGAAAATTCACACAAAATTCACTAAATCTTCTCAAAACACGGCCAAAATCCACAAAAATCCCACCAAATCTCCACAAATTCCCACAGAATACATGAAAAATCCCTGATAATTTGTCAGTTCTCTACAGAATCTCACCAAATTCCTAAAAAGTCCCTCAAAGTTCCACAAACATCCCACAAAATCTCCTCAATATCCCACAAAATTCAAGAAAAATCACACAAAATTCCCTAAATCTTCTCAAAACACAACCAAATTCTAGAAAAATATCCCACCAAATCTCCACAAATTCCCACAAAATACATGAAAAATCCCTCAAGATCCCGAAATCGCCTCAATATCCCACAAAATTCCACAAAAATCCCACAAAACCTCCACAAGTTTCCACAAAATCTAAGAAAAATTCCTCAAAAGTCTTCAAGTCTCCTCAAAACCACACAAAGTCCTTGAAAAGGCCCACCAAATTCCAGAAACATCCCACAAAATGTCCTCAATATCCAACAAAATCCCAGAAAAGTCCCACAAAATTCCCTAAATCTTCTCAAAACTCTACCAAATTCCAGAAAAATCCCACAGAATCTCCACAAATTCCCACAGAATACATGACAAATCCCTGATAATTCGTCAGTTCTCTACAGAATCTCACCAAATTCCTAAAAAGTCCCTCAAAGTTCCACAAACATCCCACAAAATCTCCCCGGAATCCAATAAAATTCCAGGAAAAATCCCACAAAATTCCCTAAATCTTCTCAAAACATGGCCAAAATCCACAAAAATCCCACCGAATCTCCACAAATTCCCACAGAATACATGAAAATACCCCTGATAATTCGTCAGTTCTCTACAGAATCTCACCAAATTCCAGAAAAGTCCCTCAAAGTTCCACAAACATCCCACAAAATCTCCTCAATATACAACAAAATCCCAGAATAATCACACAAAATTCCCTAAATCTTCTCAAAACACGACTAAATTCTAGAAAAATGTCCCACCAAATCTCCACAAAATCCCACAAAATACATGAAAAATCCCTCAAGATCCCGAAATCGCCTCAATATCCCACAAAATCCCACAAAAATCCCACAAAACCTCCACAAGTTTCCACAAAATCTAAGAAAAATTCCTCAAAATTCTTCAAGTCTCCTCAGAATCCCACACAATTCCAGAAAAAACACACAAAATTCCAGAGAAGTCCCACAAAACTCCCTAAATCATTTCAAAACCCTACCAATTCACAGGAATGTCCCACAAAATCTCCACCAATTCCCAGAACATCCCACAGAAATCCCACAAAAATCCCTAAATCTTCTGAAAACTCGACCAAATTCCAGAAACGCCCCATAAAATCAGCACAGTTTCCCACAAAATTCAAGAAAAAAAACCACAAAATTCCCTAAATCTTTTCAAAATACCACAAAATTCTTGAAAAGCCCCACCAAATTCCCGAAACATCCCACAAAATGTCCTCAATATCCAACAAAATCCCAGAAAAGTCCCACAAAATTCCCTAAATCTTCTCAAAACTCTACCAAATTCCAGAAAAATCCCACAGAATCTCCACAAATTCCCACAGAATACATGAAAAATCCCTGATAATTTGTCAGTTCTCTACAGAATCTCACCAAAGTCCAGAAAAGTCCCTCAAAGTTCCACAAAACAACCACAAAATCTCCCCAGTATCTAACAAAATTCCAGGAAAAATCCCACAAAATTCCCTAAATCTTCTCAAAACACGACCAAATTCTAGAAAATTATCCCACCAAATCTCCACAAATTCCCACAAAATACATGAAAAATCCCTCAAGATCCCTAAATCGCCTCAATATCCCACAAAATCACACAAAAATCACACAAAACCTCCACAAGTTTCCACAAAATCTAAGAAAAATTCCTCAAAATTCTTCAAGTCTCCTCAAAACCACACAAAGTCCTTGAAAAGGCCCACCAAATTCCAGAAAAATCACACAGAATCTCCACAAATTCCCACAAAAATCTAAATCAAATTCCTCAAAATTCTTCAAGTCTCCTCAGAATCCCACAAAATTCCAGAAAAACCCCACCAAATTCCAGAGAAGTCCCACAAAACTCCCTAAATCATTTCAAAACCCTACCAATTCACAGGAATGTCCCACAAAATCTCCACCAATTCCCAGAACATCCCACAAAAATCTCACAAAAATCCCTAACACTTCTGAAAATTCAATCAAATTCCAGAAACGCCCCATAAAATCAGCAGAGTTTCCCACAAAATTCAAGAAAAAACACCACAAAATTCCCTAAACCTTTTCAAAATACCACAAAATCCTTGAAAAGCCCCACCAAATTCCCGAAACATCCCACAAAATGTCCTCAATACCCAACAAAATCCCAGAAAAATCCCACAAAATTCCCTAAATTCTCTCAAAACATAACCAAAATTCCAGAAAAATCCCACCGAATCTCCACAAATTCCCACAGAATACGTGAAAAATCCCTGATAATTCGTCAGTTCTCTACAGAATCTCTCCAAATTCCAGAAAAGTCCCTCAAAGTTCCACAAACATCCCACAAAATCTCCTCAATATCGAACAAAATTCAAGAAAAATCCCACAAAATTCTCTAAATCTTCTCAAAACACGGCCAAAATCCACAAAAATCCCACAAAATCTCAACAAATTCCCACAGAATACATGAAAAATCCCTGATAATTCGTCAGTTCTCTACAGAATCTCACCAAATTCCAGAAAAGTCCCTCAAAGTTCCACAAACATCCCACAAAATCTCCTCAATATCCAACAAAATTCCAGGAAAAATCCCACAAAATTCTCTAAATCTTCTCAAAACACGACCAACTTCTAGAAAAATATCCCACCAAATCTCCACAAATTCCCACAGAATACATGAAAAATCCCTGATAATTCGTCAGTTCTCTACAGAATCTCACCAAATTCCAGAAAAGTCCCTCAAAGTTCCACAAGCATCCCACAAAATCTCCCTAATATCCAACAAAATGCCAGGAAAAATTTCACAAAATTCCCTAAATCTTCTGAAAACTTGACCAAATTCCAGCAACGCCCAATAAAATCAGCACAGTTTCCCACAAAATTCAAGAAAAAACACCACAAAATTCCCTAAATCTTCTCAAAACACGACCAAATTCTAGAAAATTATCCCACCAAATCTCGACAAATTCCCACAAAATACATGAAAAATCCCTCAAGATCCCTAAATCGCCTCAATATCCCACAAAATCACACAAAAATCACACAAAACCTCCACAAGTTTCCACAAAATCTAAGAAAAATTCCTCAAAATTCTTCAAGTCTCCTCAGAATCCCACACAATTCCAGAAAAAACACACAAAATTCCAGAGAAGTCCCACAAAACTCCCTCAATCATTTCAAAACCCTACCAATTCACAGGAATGTCCCACAAAATCTCCACCAATTCCCAGAACATCCCACAGAAATCCCACAAAAATCCCTAAATCTTCTGAAAACTCGACCAAATTCTAGAAACGCCCCATAAAATCAGCACAGTTTCCCACAAAATTCAAGAAAAAACACCACAAAATTCCCTAAATCTTTTCAAAATACCACAAAATTCTTGAAAAGCCCCACCAAATTCCCGAAACATCCCACAAAATGTCCTCAATATCCAACAAAATCCCAGAAAAGTCCCACAAAATTCCCTAAATCTTCTCAAAACACGACCAAATCCTAGAAAAATATCCCACCGAATCTCCACAAATTCCCACAGAATACATGAAAAATCCCTGATAACTCGTCAGTTCTCTACAGAATCTCACCAAATTCCAGAAAAGTCCCTCAAAGTTCCACAAACATCCCACAAAATCTCCTCAATATCCAACAAAATTCAAGAAAAATCCCACAAAATTCTCTAAATCTTCTCAAAACACGGCCAAAATCCTCAAAAATCCCACCGAATCTCCACAAATTCCCACAGAATACATGAAAAATCCCTGATAATTCGTCAGTTCTCTACAGAATCTCACCAAATTCCAGAAAAGTCCCTCAAAGTTCCACAAACATCCCACACATTCTCCCTAATATCCAACAAAATTCCAGGAAAAATCACACAAAATGCCCTGAATCTTCTCAAAACACGACCAAATTCTAGAAAAATATCCCACCAAATCTCCACAAATTCCCACAAAATACATGAGAAATCCCTCAAGATCCCTAAATCGCCTCAATATCCCACAAAATCCCACAAAAATCCCACAAAACCTCCACAAGTTTCCACAAAATCTAAGAAAAATTCCTCAAAATTCTTCAAGTCTCCTCAGAATCCCACACAATTCCAGAAAAAACACACAAAATTCCAGAGAAGTCCCACAAAACTCCCTAAATCATTTCAAAACCCTACCAATTCACAGGAATGTCCCACAAAATCTCCACCAATTCCCAGAACATCCCACAAAAATCCCACAAAAATCCCTAAATCTTCTGAAAACTCGACCAAATTCCAGAAACGCCCCATAAAATCAGCACAGTTTCCCACAAAATTCAAGAAAAAACACCACAAAATTCCCTAAATCTTCTCAAAACACGACCAAATTCTAGAAAAATATCCCACCAAATCGCCACAAATTCCCACAAAATACATGAGAAATCCCTCAAGATCCCGAAATCGCCTCAATATCCCACAAAATCGCACAAAAATCCCACAAAACCTCCACAAGTTTCCACAAAATCTAAGAAAAATTCCTCAAAATTCTTCAAGTCTCCTCAGAATCCCACACAATTCCAGAAAAAACACACAAAATTCCAGAGAAGTCCCACAAAACTCCCTAAATCATTTCAAAACCCTACCAATTCACAGGAATGTCCCACAAAATCTCCACCAATTCCCAGAACATCCCACAAAAATCCCACAAAAATCCCTAAATCTTCTGAAAACTCGACCAAATTCCAGAAACGCCCCATAAAATCTGCACAGTTTCCCACAAAATTCAAGAAAAAACACCACAAAATTCCCTAAATCTTTTCAAAATACCACAAAATTCTTGAAAAGCCCCACCAAATTCCAGAAACATCCCACAAAATGTCCTCAATACCCAACAAAATCCCAGAAAATTCACACAAAATTCACTAAATCTTCTCAAAACACGGCCAAAATCCACAAAAATCCCACCAAATCTCCACAAATTCCCACAGAATACATGAAAAATCCCTGATAATTTGTCAGTTCTCTACAGAATCTCACCAAATTCCTAAAAAGTCCCTCAAAGTTCCACAAACATCCCACAAAATCTCCTCAATATCCCACAAAATTCAAGAAAAATCACACAAAATTCCCTAAATCTTCTCAAAACACAACCAAATTCTAGAAAAATATCCCACCAAATCTCCACAAATTCCCACAAAATACATGAAAAATCCCTCAAGATCCCGAAATCGCCTCAATATCCCACAAAATTCCACAAAAATCCCACAAAACCTCCACAAGTTTCCACAAAATCTAAGAAAAATTCCTCAAAAGTCTTCAAGTCTCCTCAAAACCACACAAAGTCCTTGAAAAGGCCCACCAAATTCCAGAAACATCCCACAAAATGTCCTCAATATCCAACAAAATCCCAGAAAAGTCCCACAAAATTCCCTAAATCTTCTCAAAACTCTACCAAATTCCAGAAAAATCCCACAGAATCTCCACAAATTCCCACAGAATACATGACAAATCCCTGATAATTCGTCAGTTCTCTACAGAATCTCACCAAATTCCTAAAAAGTCCCTCAAAGTTCCACAAACATCCCACAAAATCTCCCCGGAATCCAATAAAATTCCAGGAAAAATCCCACAAAATTCCCTAAATCTTCTCAAAACATGGCCAAAATCCACAAAAATCCCACCGAATCTCCACAAATTCCCACAGAATACATGAAAATACCCCTGATAATTCGTCAGTTCTCTACAGAATCTCACCAAATTCCAGAAAAGTCCCTCAAAGTTCCACAAACATCCCACAAAATCTCCTCAATATACAACAAAATCCCAGAATAATCACACAAAATTCCCTAAATCTTCTCAAAACACGACTAAATTCTAGAAAAATGTCCCACCAAATCTCCACAAAATCCCACAAAATACATGAAAAATCCCTCAAGATCCCGAAATCGCCTCAATATCCCACAAAATCCCACAAAAATCCCACAAAACCTCCACAAGTTTCCACAAAATCTAAGAAAAATTCCTCAAAATTCTTCAAGTCTCCTCAGAATCCCACACAATTCCAGAAAAAACACACAAAATTCCAGAGAAGTCCCACAAAACTCCCTAAATCATTTCAAAACCCTACCAATTCACAGGAATGTCCCACAAAATCTCCACCAATTCCCAGAACATCCCACAAAAATCCCACAAAAATCCCTAAATCTTCTGAAAACTCGACCAAATTCCAGAAACGCCCCATAAAATCAGCACAGTTTCCCACAAAATTCAAGAAAAAACACCACAAAATTCCCTAAATCTTCTCAAAACACGACCAAATTCTAGAAAAATATCCCACCAAATCGCCACAAATTCCCACAAAATACATGAGAAATCCCTCAAGATCCCGAAATCGCCTCAATATCCCACAAAATCACACAAAAATCCCACAAAACCTCCACAAGTTTCCACAAAATCTAAGAAAAATTCCTCAAAATTCTTCAAGTCTCCTCAGAATCCCACACAATTCCAGAAAAACCCCACAAAATTCCAGAGAAGTCCCACAAAACTCCCTAAATCATTTCAAAACCCTACCAATTCACAGGAATGTCCCACAAAATCTCCACCAATTCCCAGAACATCCCACAAAAATCTCACAAAAATCCCTAAATCTTCTGAAAACTCGACCAAATTCCAGAAACGCCCCATAAAATCAGCACAGTTTCCCACAAAATTCAAGAAAAAACACCACAAAATTCCCTAAATCTTTTCAAAATACCACAAAATTCTTGAAAAGCCCCACCAAATTCCAGAAACATCCCACAAAATGTCCTCAATATCCAACAAAATCCCAGAAAAGTCCCACAAAATTCCCTAAATCTTCTCAAAACTCTACCAAATTCCAGAAAAATCCCACAGAATCCCCACAAATTCCCACAGAATACATGACAAATCCCTGATAATTCGTCAGTTCTCTACAGAATCTCACCAAATTCCTAAAAAGTCCCTCAAAGTTCCACAAACATCCCACAAAATCTCCCCGGAATCCAATAAAATTCCAGGAAAAATCCCACAAAATTCCCTAAATCTTCTCAAAACATGGCCAAAATCCACAAAAATCCCACCAAATCTCCACAAATTCCCACAGAATACATGAAAATACCCCTGATAATTCGTCAGTTCTCTACAGAATCTCACCAAATTCCAGAAAAGTCCCTCAAAGTTCCACAAACATCCCACAAAATCTCCCCGGAATCCAATAAAATTCCAGGAAAAATCCCAAAAAATTCCCTAAATCTTCTGAAAACTCGACCAAATTCCAGAAACGCCCCATAAAATCAGCACAGTTTCCCACAAAATTCAAGAAAAAACACCACAAAATTGCCTAAATCTTTTCAAAATACCACAAAATTCTTGAAAAGCCCCACCAAATTCCAGAAACATCCCACAAAATTTCCTCAATACCCAACAAAATCCCAGAAAAATCACACAAAATTCCCTAAATCTTCTCAAAACACGGCCAAAATCCACAAAAATCCCACCAAATCTCCACAAATTCCCACAGAATACATGACAAATCCCTGATAATTCGTCAGTTCTCTACAGAATCTCACCAAATTCCTAAAAAGTCCCTCAAAGTTCCACAAACATCCCACAAAATCTCCCCGGAATCCAATAAAATTCCAGGAAAAATCCCACAAAATTCCCTAAATCTTCTCAAAACATGGCCAAAATCCACAAAAATCCCACCGAATCTCCACAAATTACCACAGAATACATGAAAATACCCCTGATAATTCGTCAGTTCTCTACAGAATCGCACCAAATTCCAGAAAAGTCCCTCAAAGTTCCACAAACATCCCACAAAATCTCCTCAATATACAACAAAATCCCAGAAAAATCACACAAAATTCCCTAAATCTTCTCAAAACACGACTAAATTCTAGAAAAATATCCCACCAAATCTCCACAAAATCCCACAAAATACATGAAAAATCCCTCAAGATCCCGAAATCGCCTCAATATCCCACAAAATCCCACAAAAATCCCACAAAACCTCCACAAGTTTCCACAAAATCTAAGAAAAATTCCTCAAAATTCTTCAAGTCTCCTCAAAACCACACAAAGTCCTTGAAAAGGCCCACCAAATTCCAGTAAAATCCCACAGATTCTCCACAAATTCCCACAAAATCTAAAACAAATTCCTCAAAATTCTTCAAGTCTCCTCAGAATCCCACACAATTCCATAAAAAACACACAAAATTCCAGAGAAGTCCCACAAAACTCCCTAAATCATTTCAAAACCCTACCAATTCACAGGAATGTCCCACAAAATCTCCACCAATTCCCAGAACATCCCACAAAAATCTCACAAAAATCTCTAACACTTCTGAAAACTCGACCAAATTCCAGAAACGCCCCATAAAATCAGCAGTTTCCCACAAAATTCAAGAAAAAACACCACAAAATTCCCTAAATCTTTTCAAAATACCACAAAATTCTTGAAAAGCCCCACCAAATTCCAGAAACATCCCACAAAATGTCCTCAATACCCAACAAAATCCCAGAAAAATCACACAAAATTCCCTAAATCTTCTCAAAACACGGCCAAAATCCACAAAAATCCCACCAAATCTCCACAAATTCCCACAGAATACATGAAAAATCCCGGATAATTTCTCAGTTCTCTACAGAATCTCACCAAATTCCAGAAAAGTCCCTCAAAGTTCCACAAACATCCCACAAAATCTCCTCAATATCCCACAAAATTCAAGAAAAATCACACAAAATTCCCTAAATCTTCTCAAAACACGACCAAATTCTAGAAAAATATCCCACCAAATCTCCACAAATTCCCACAAAATACATGAAAAATCCCTCAAGATCCCTAAATCGCCTCAATATCCCAAAAAATTCCACAAAAATCCCACAAAACCTCCACAAGTTTCCACAAAATCTAAGAAAAATTCCTCAAAATTCTTCAAGTCTCCTCAAAACCACACAATTCCAGAAAAACCCACACAAAATTCCAGAGAAGTCCCACAAAACTCCCTAAATTATTTCAAAACCCTACCAATTCACAGGAATGTCCCACAAAATCTCCACCAATTCCCAGAAAATCCCACAAAAATCTCACAAAAATCCCTAAATCTTCTGAAAACTCGACCAAATTCCAGAAACGCCCCATAAAATCAGCACAGTTTCCCACAAAATTCAAGAAAAAACACCACAAAATTCCCTAAACCTTTTCAAAATACCACAAAATTCTTGAAAAGCCACACCAAATTCCAGAAACATCCCACAAAATGTCCTCAATATCCAACAAAATCCCAGAAAAGTCCCACAAAATTCCCTAAATCTTCTCAAAACTCTACCAAATTCCAGAAAAATCCCACAGAATCTCCACAAATTCCCACAGAATACATGACAAATCCCTGATAATTCGTCAGTTCTCTACAGAATCTCACCAAATTCCTAAAAAGTCCCTCAAAGTTCCACAAACATCCCACAAAATCTCCCCGGAATCCAATAAAATTCCAGGAAAAATCCCACAAAATTCCCTAAATCTTCTCAAAACATGGCCAAAATCCACAAAAATCCCACCGAATCTCCACAAATTCCCACAGAATACATGAAAATACCCCTGATAATTCGTCAGTTCTCTACAGAATCTCACCAAATTCCAGAAAAGTCCCTCAAAGTTCCACAAACATCCCACAAAATCTCCTCAATATACAACAAAATCCCAGAAAAATCACACAAAATTCCCTAAATCTTCTCAAAACACGACTAAATTGTAGAAAAATATCCCACCAAATCTCCACAAAATCCCACAAAATACATGAAAAATCCCTCAAGATCCCGAAATCGCCTCAATATCCCACAAAATCCCACAAAAATCACACAAAACCTCTACAAGTTTCCACAAAATCTAAGAAAAATTCCTCAAAATTCTTCAAGTCTCCTCAAAACCACACAAAGTCCTTGAAAAGGCCCACCAAATTCCAGTAAAATCCCACAGATTCTCCAGAAATTCCCACAAAATCTAAAACAAATTCCTCAAAATTCTTCAAGTCTCCTCAGAATCCCACACAATTCCATAAAAAACACACAAAATTCCAGAGAAGTCCCACAAAACTCCCTAAATCATTTCAAAACCCTACCAATTCACAGGAATGTCCCACAAAATCTCCACCAATTCCCAGAACATCCCACAAAAATCCCACAAAAATCCCTAAATCTTCTGAAAACTCGACCAAATTCCAGAAACGCCCCATAAAATCAGCACAGTTTCCCACAAAATTCAAGAAAAAACACCACAAAATTCCCTAAATCTTCTCAAAACACGACCAAATTCTAGAAAAATATCCCACCAAATCGCCACAAATTCCCACAAAATACATGAGAAATCCCTCAAGATCCCGAAATCGCCTCAATATCCCACAAAATCACACAAAAATCCCACAAAACCTCCACAAGTTTCCACAAAATCTAAGAAAAATTCCTCAAAATTCTTCAAGTCTCCTCAGAATCCCACACAATTCCAGAAAAACCCCACAAAATTCCAGAGAAGTCCCACAAAACTCCCTAAATCATTTCAAAACCCTACCAATTCACAGGAATGTCCCACAAAATCTCCACCAATTCCCAGAACATCCCACAAAAATCTCACAAAAATCCCTAAATCTTCTGAAAACTCGACCAAATTCCAGAAACGCCCCATAAAATCAGCACAGTTTCCCACAAAATTCAAGAAAAAACACCACAAAATTCCCTAAACCTTTTCAAAATACCACAAAATTCTTGAAAAGCCCCACCAAATTCCAGAAACATCCCACAAAATGTCCTCAATATCCAACAAAATCCCAGAAAAGTCCCACAAAATTCCCTAAATCTTCTCAAAACTCTACCAAATTCCAGAAAAATCCCACAGAATCCCCACAAATTCCCACAGAATACATGACAAATCCCTGATAATTCGTCAGTTCTCTACAGAATCTCACCAAATTCCTAAAAAGTCCCTCAAAGTTCCACAAACATCCCACAAAATCTCCCCGGAATCCAATAAAATTCCAGGAAAAATCCCACAAAATTCCCTAAATCTTCTCAAAACATGGCCAAAATCCACAAAAATCCCACCAAATCTCCACAAATTCCCACAGAATACATGAAAATACCCCTGATAATTCGTCAGTTCTCTACAGAATCTCACCAAATTCCAGAAAAGTCCCTCAAAGTTCCACAAACATCCCACAAAATCTCCCCGGAATCCAATAAAATTCCAGGAAAAATCCCAAAAAATTCCCTAAATCTTCTGAAAACTCGACCAAATTCCAGAAACGCCCCATAAAATCAGCACAGTTTCCCACAAAATTCAAGAAAAAACACCACAAAATTGCCTAAATCTTTTCAAAATACCACAAAATTCTTGAAAAGCCCCACCAAATTCCAGAAACATCCCACAAAATTTCCTCAATACCCAACAAAATCCCAGAAAAATCACACAAAATTCCCTAAATCTTCTCAAAACACGGCCAAAATCCACAAAAATCCCACCAAATCTCCACAAATTCCCACAGAATACATGACAAATCCCTGATAATTCGTCAGTTCTCTACAGAATCTCACCAAATTCCTAAAAAGTCCCTCAAAGTTCCACAAACATCCCACAAAATCTCCCCGGAATCCAATAAAATTCCAGGAAAAATCCCACAAAATTCCCTAAATCTTCTCAAAACATGGCCAAAATCCACAAAAATCCCACCGAATCTCCACAAATTACCACAGAATACATGAAAATACCCCTGATAATTCGTCAGTTCTCTACAGAATCGCACCAAATTCCAGAAAAGTCCCTCAAAGTTCCACAAACATCCCACAAAATCTCCTCAATATACAACAAAATCCCAGAAAAATCACACAAAATTCCCTAAATCTTCTCAAAACACGACTAAATTCTAGAAAAATATCCCACCAAATCTCCACAAAATCCCACAAAATACATGAAAAATCCCTCAAGATCCCGAAATCGCCTCAATATCCCACAAAATCCCACAAAAATCCCACAAAACCTCCACAAGTTTCCACAAAATCTAAGAAAAATTCCTCAAAATTCTTCAAGTCTCCTCAAAACCACACAAAGTCCTTGAAAAGGCCCACCAAATTCCAGTAAAATCCCACAGATTCTCCACAAATTCCCACAAAATCTAAAACAAATTCCTCAAAATTCTTCAAGTCTCCTCAGAATCCCACACAATTCCATAAAAAACACACAAAATTCCAGAGAAGTCCCACAAAACTCCCTAAATCATTTCAAAACCCTACCAATTCACAGGAATGTCCCACAAAATCTCCACCAATTCCCAGAACATCCCACAAAAATCTCACAAAAATCTCTAACACTTCTGAAAACTCGACCAAATTCCAGAAACGCCCCATAAAATCAGCAGTTTCCCACAAAATTCAAGAAAAAACACCACAAAATTCCCTAAATCTTTTCAAAATACCACAAAATTCTTGAAAAGCCCCACCAAATTCCAGAAACATCCCACAAAATGTCCTCAATACCCAACAAAATCCCAGAAAAATCACACAAAATTCCCTAAATCTTCTCAAAACACGGCCAAAATCCACAAAAATCCCACCAAATCTCCACAAATTCCCACAGAATACATGAAAAATCCCGGATAATTTCTCAGTTCTCTACAGAATCTCACCAAATTCCAGAAAAGTCCCTCAAAGTTCCACAAACATCCCACAAAATCTCCTCAATATCCCACAAAATTCAAGAAAAATCACACAAAATTCCCTAAATCTTCTCAAAACACGACCAAATTCTAGAAAAATATCCCACCAAATCTCCACAAATTCCCACAAAATACATGAAAAATCCCTCAAGATCCCTAAATCGCCTCAATATCCCAAAAAATTCCACAAAAATCCCACAAAACCTCCACAAGTTTCCACAAAATCTAAGAAAAATTCCTCAAAATTCTTCAAGTCTCCTCAAAACCACACAATTCCAGAAAAACCCACACAAAATTCCAGAGAAGTCCCACAAAACTCCCTAAATTATTTCAAAACCCTACCAATTCACAGGAATGTCCCACAAAATCTCCACCAATTCCCAGAAAATCCCACAAAAATCTCACAAAAATCCCTAAATCTTCTGAAAACTCGACCAAATTCCAGAAACGCCCCATAAAATCAGCACAGTTTCCCACAAAATTCAAGAAAAAACACCACAAAATTCCCTAAACCTTTTTAAAATACCACAAAATTCTTGAAAAGCCCCACCAAATTCCAGAAACATCCCACAAAATGTCCTCAATATCCAACAAAATCCCAGAAAAGTCCCACAAAATTCCCTAAATCTTCTCAAAACTCTACCAAATTCCAGAAAAATCCCACAGAATCTCCACAAATTCCCACAGAATACATGACAAATCCCTGATAATTCGTCAGTTCTCTACAGAATCTCACCAAATTCCTAAAAAGTCCCTCAAAGTTCCACAAACATCCCACAAAATCTCCCCGGAATCCAATAAAATTCCAGGAAAAATCCCACAAAATTCCCTAAATCTTCTCAAAACATGGCCAAAATCCACAAAAATCCCACCGAATCTCCACAAATTCCCACAGAATACATGAAAATACCCCTGATAATTCGTGAGTTCTCTACAGAATCTCACCAAATTCCAGAAAAGTCCCTCAAAGTTCCACAAACATCCCACAAAATCTCCTCAATATACAACAAAATCCCAGAAAAATCACACAAAATTCCCTAAATCTTCTCAAAACACGACTAAATTGTAGAAAAATATCCCACCAAATCTCCACAAAATCCCACAAAATACATGAAAAATCCCTCAAGATCCCGAAATCGCCTCAATATCCCACAAAATCCCACAAAAATCACACAAAACCTCTACAAGTTTCCACAAAATCTAAGAAAAATTCCTCAAAATTCTTCAAGTCTCCTCAAAACCACACAAAGTCCTTGAAAAGGCCCACCAAATTCCAGTAAAATCCCACAGATTCTCCAGAAATTCCCACAAAATCTAAAACAAATTCCTCAAAATTCTTCAAGTCTCCTCAGAATCCCACACAATTCCATAAAAAACACACAAAATTCCAGAGAAGTCCCACAAAACTCCCTAAATCATTTCAAAACCCTACCAATTCACAGGAATGTCCCACAAAATCTCCACCAATTCCCAGAACATCCCACAAAAATCCCACAAAAATCCCTAAATCTTCTGAAAACTCGACCAAATTCCAGAAACGCCCCATAAAATCAGCACAGTTTCCCACAAAATTCAAGAAAAAACACCACAAAATTCCCTAAATCTTCTCAAAACACGACTAAATTCTAGAAAAATATCCCACCAAATCTCCACAAATTCCCACAAAATACATGAGAAATCCCTCAAGATCCCTAAATCGCCTCAATATCCCACAAAATCACACAAAAATCCCACAGATTCTCCACAAGTTTCCACAAAATCTAAGAAAAATTCCTCAAAATTCTTCAAGTCTCCTCAGAATCCCACACAATTCCAGAAAAAACACACAAAATTCCAGAGAAGTCCCACAAAACTCCCTAAATCATTTCAAACCCTACCAATTCACAGGAATGTCCCACAAAATCTCCACCAATTCCCAGAACATCCCACAAAAATCTCACAAAAATCCCTAAATCTTCTGAAAACTCGACCAAATTCCAGAAACGCCCCATAAAATCAGCAGTTTCCCACAAAATTCAAGAAAAAACACCACAAAATTCCCTAAATCTTTTCAAAACACCACAAAATTCTTGAAAAGCCCCACCAAATTCCAGAAACATCCCACAAAATGTCCTCAATACCCAACAAAATCCCAGAAAAATCCCACAAAATTCCCTAAATCTTCTCAAAACACGGCCAAAATCCACAAAAATCCCACCAAATCTCCACAAATTCCCACAGAATACATGAGAAATCCCTGATAATTTGTCAGTTCTCTACAGAATCTCACCAAATTCCAGAAAAGTCCCTCAAAGTTCCACAAACATCCCACAAAATCTCCTCAATATCCCACAAAATTCAACAAAAATCACACAAAATTCCCTAAATCTTCTCAAAACACGACCAAATTCTAGAAAAATATCCCACCAAATCTCCACAAATTCCCAAAAAATACATGAGAAATCCCTCAAGATCCCTAAATCGCCTCAATATCCCACAAAATCACACAAAAATCCCACAAAACCTCCACAAGTTTCCACAAAATCTAAGAAAAATTCCTCAAAATTCTTCAAGTCTCCTCAAAACCACACAATTCCAGAAAAAACACACAAAATTCCAGAGAAGTCCCACAAAACTCCCTAAATCATTTCAAAACCCTACCAATTCACAGGAATGTCCCACAAAATCTCCACCAATTCCCAGAAAATCCCACAAAAATCTCACAAAAATCCCTAAATCTTCTGAAAACTCGACCAAATTCCAGAAACGCCCCATAAAATCAGCACAGTTTCCCACAAAATTCAAGAAAAAACACCACAAAATTGCCTAAATCTTTTCAAAATACCACAAAATTCTTGAAAAGCCCCACCAAATTCCAGAAACATCCCACAAAATGTCCTCAATATCCAACAAAATCCCAGAAAAGTCCCACAAAATTCCCTAAATCTTCTCAAAACTCTACCAAATTCCAGAAAAATCCCACAGAATCTCCACAAATTCCCACAGAATACATGACAAATCCCTGATAATTCGTCAGTTCTCTACAGAATCTCACCAAATTCCTAAAAAGTCCCTCAAAGTTCCACAAACATCCCACAAAATCTCCCCGGAATCCAATAAAATTCAAGGAAAAATCCCACAAAATTCCCTAAATCTTCTCAAAACATGGCCAAAATCCACAAAAATCCCACCGAATCTCCACAAATTACCACAGAATACATGAAAATACCCCTGATAATTCGTCAGTTCTCTACAGAATCTCACCAAATTCCTAAAAAGTCCCTCAAAGTTCCACAAACATCCCACAAAATCTCCTCAATATCCCACAAAATTCAAGAAAAATCACACAAAATTCCCTAAATCTTCTCAAAACACGACTAAATTCTAGAAAAATGTCCCACCAAATCTCCACAAAATCCCACAAAATACATGAAAAATCCCTCAAGATCCCGAAATCGCCTCAATATCCCACAAAATCCCACAAAAATCCCACAAAACCTCCACAAGTTTCCACAAAATCTAAGAAAAATTCCTCAAAATTCTTCAAGTCTCCTCAAAACCACACAAAGTCCTTGAAAAGGCCCACCAAATTCCAGTAAAATCCCACAGATTCTCCACAAATTCCCACAAAATCTAAAACAAATTCCTCAAAATTCTTCAAGTCTCCTCAGAATCCCACACAATTCCATAAAAAACACACAAAATTCCAGAGAAGTCCCACAAAACTCCCTAAATCATTTCAAAACCCTACCAATTCACAGGAATGTCCCACAAAATCTCCACCAATTCCCAGAACATCCCACAAAAATCTCACAAAAATCTCTAACACTTCTGAAAACTCGACCAAATTCCAGAAACGCCCCATAAAATCAGCAGTTTCCCACAAAATTCAAGAAAAAACACCACAAAATTCCCTAAATCTTTTCAAAATACCACAAAATTCTTGAAAAGCCCCACCAAATTCCAGAAACATCCCACAAAATGTCCTCAATACCCAACAAAATCCCAGAAAAATCACACAAAATTCCCTAAATCTTCTCAAAACACGGCCAAAATCCACAAAAATCCCACCAAATCTCCACAAATTCCCACAGAATACATGAAAAATCCCGGATAATTTCTCAGTTCTCTACAGAATCTCACCAAATTCCAGAAAAGTCCCTCAAAGTTCCACAAACATCCCACAAAATCTCCTCAATATCCCACAAAATTCAAGAAAAATCACACAAAATTCCCTAAATCTTCTCAAAACACGACCAAATTCTAGAAAAATATCCCACCAAATCTCCACAAATTCCCACAAAATACATGAGAAATCCCTCAAGATCCCTAAATCGCCTCAATATCCCACAAAATCACACAAAAATCCCACAGATTCTCCACAAGTTTCCACAAAATCTAAGAAAAATTCCTCAAAATTCTTCAAGTCTCCTCAGAATCCTACACAATTCCATAAAAAACACACAAAATTCCAGAGAAGTCCCACAAAACTCCCTAAATCATTTCAAAACCCTACCAATTCACAGGAATGTCCCACAAAATCTCCACCAATTCCCAGAACATCCCACAAAAATCTCACAAAAATCCCTAAATCTTCTGAAAACTCGACCAAATTCCAGAAACGCCCCATAAAATCAGCACAGTTTCCCACAAAATTCAAGAAAAAACACCACAAAATTCCCTAAACCTTTTCAAAATACCACAAAATTTTTGAAAAGCCACACCAAATTCCAGAAACATCCCACAAAATGTCCTCAATATCCAACAAAATCCCAGAAAAGTCCCACAAAATTCCCTAAATCTTCTCAAAACTCTACCAAATTCCAGAAAAATCCCACAGAATCTCCACAAATTCCCACAGAATACATGACAAATCCCTGATAATTCGTCAGTTCTCTACAGAATCTCACCAAATTCCTAAAAAGTCCCTCAAAGTTCCACAAACATCCCACAAAATCTCCCCGGAATCCAATAAAATTCCAGGAAAAATCCCACAAAATTCCCTAAATCTTCTCAAAACATGGCCAAAATCCACAAAAATCCCACCGAATCTCCACAAATTACCACAGAATACATGAAAATACCCCTGATAATTCGTCAGTTCTCTACAGAATCTCACCAAATTCCTAAAAAGTCCCTCAAAGTTCCACAAACATCCCACAAAATCTCCTCAATATCCCACAAAATTCAAGAAAAATCACACAAAATTCCCTAAATCTTCTCAAAACACGACTAAATTCTAGAAAAATGTCCCACCAAATCTCCACAAAATCCCACAAAATACATGAAAAATCCCTCAAGATCCCGAAATCGCCTCAATATCCCACAAAATCCCACAAAAATCCCACAAAACCTCCACAAGTTTCCACAAAATCTAAGAAAAATTCCTCAAAATTCTTCAAGTCTCCTCAAAACCACACAAAGTCCTTGAAAAGGCCCACCAAATTCCAGTAAAATCCCACAGATTCTCCACAAATTCCCACAAAATCTAAAACAAATTCCTCAAAATTCTTCAAGTCTCCTCAGAATCCCACACAATTCCATAAAAAACACACAAAATTCCAGAGAAGTCCCACAAAACTCCCTCAATCATTTCAAAACCCTACCAATTCACAGGAATGTCCCACAAAATCTCCACCAATTCCCAGAACATCCCACAAAAATCTCACAAAAATCTCTAACACTTCTGAAAACTCGACCAAATTCCAGAAACGCCCCATAAAATCAGCAGTTTCCCACAAAATTCAAGAAAAAACACCACAAAATTCCCTAAATCTTTTCAAAATACCACAAAATTCTTGAAAAGCCCCACCAAATTCCAGAAACATCCCACAAAATGTCCTCAATACCCAACAAAATCCCAGAAAAATCACACAAAATTCCCTAAATCTTCTCAAAACACGGCCAAAATCCACAAAAATCCCACCAAATCTCCACAAATTCCCACAGAATACATGAAAAATCCCGGATAATTTCTCAGTTCTCTACAGAATCTCACCAAATTCCAGAAAAGTCCCTCAAAGTTCCACAAACATCCCACAAAATCTCCTCAATATCCCACAAAATTCAAGAAAAATCACACAAAATTCCCTAAATCTTCTCAAAACACGACCAAATTCTAGAAAAATATCCCACCAAATCTCCACAAATTCCCACAAAATACATGAGAAATCCCTCAAGATCCCTAAATCGCCTCAATATCCCACAAAATCACACAAAAATCCCACAGATTCTCCACAAGTTTCCACAAAATCTAAGAAAAATTCCTCAAAATTCTTCAAGTCTCCTCAGAATCCTACACAATTCCATAAAAAACACACAAAATTCCAGAGAAGTCCCACAAAACTCCCTAAATCATTTCAAAACCCTACCAATTCACAGGAATGTCCCACAAAATCTCCACCAATTCCCAGAACATCCCACAAAAATCTCACAAAAATCCCTAAATCTTCTGAAAACTCGACCAAATTCCAGAAACGCCCCATAAAATCAGCACAGTTTCCCACAAAATTCAAGAAAAAACACCACAAAATTCCCTAAACCTTTTCAAAATACCATAAAATTCTTGAAACGCCACACCAAATTCCAGAAACATCCCACAAAATGTCCTCAATATCCAACAAAATCCCAGAAAAGTCCCACAAAATTCCCTAAATCTTCTCAAAACTCTACCAAATTCCAGAAAAATCCCACAGAATCTCCACAAATTCCCACAGAATACATGACAAATCCCTGATAATTCGTCAGTTCTCTACAGAATCTCACCAAATTCCTAAAAAGTCCCTCAAAGTTCCACAAACATCCCACAAAATCTCCCCGGAATCCAATAAAATTCCAGGAAAAATCCCACAAAATTCCCTAAATCTTCTCAAAACATGGCCAAAATCCACAAAAATCCCACCGAATCTCCACAAATTCCCACAGAATACATGAAAATACCCCTGATAATTCGTCAGTTCTCTACAGAATCTCACCAAATTCCAGAAAAGTCCCTCAAAGTTCCACAAACATCCCACAAAATCTCCTCAATATACAACAAAATCCCAGAAAAATCACACAAAATTCCCTAAATCTTCTCAAAACACGACTAAATTCTAGAAAAATATCCCACCAAATCTCCACAAAATCCCACAAAATACATGAAAAATCCCTCAAGATCCCGAAATCGCCTCAATATCCCACAAAATCCCACAAAAATCACACAAAACCTCTACAAGTTTCCACAAAATCTAAGAAAAATTCCTCAAAATTCTTCAAGTCTCCTCAAAACCACACAAAGTCCTTGAAAAGGCCCACCAAATTCCAGTAAAATCCCACAGATTCTCCACAAATTCCCACAAAATCTAAAACAAATTCCTCAAAATTCTTCAAGTCTCCTCAGAATCCTACACAATTCCATAAAAAACACACAAAATTCCAGAGAAGTCCCACAAAACTCCCTAAATCATTTCAAAACCCTACCAATTCACAGGAATGTCCCACAAAATCTCCACCAATTCCCAGAACATCCCACAAAAATCCCACAAAAATCCCTAAATCTTCTGAAAACTCGACCAAATTCCAGAAACGCCCCATAAAATCAGCACAGTTTCCCACAAAATTCAAGAAAAAACACCACAAAATTCCCTAAATCTTCTCAAAACACGACTAAATTCTAGAAAAATATCCCACCAAATCTCCACAAATTCCCACAAAATACATGAGAAATCCCTCAAGATCCCTAAATCGCCTCAATATCCCACAAAATCACACAAAAATCACACAAAACCTCCACAAGTTTCCACAAAATCTAAGAAAAATTCCTCAAAATTCTTCAAGTCTCCTCAGAATCCCACACAATTCCAGAAAAAACACACAAAATTCCAGAGAAGTCCCACAAAACTCCCTAAATCATTTCAAACCCTACCAATTCACAGGAATGTCCCACAAAATCTCCACCAATTCCCAGAACATCCCACAAAAATCTCACAAAAATCCCTAAATCTTCTGAAAACTCGACCAAATTCCAGAAACGCCCCATAAAATCAGCAGTTTCCCACAAAATTCAAGAAAAAACACCACAAAATTCCCTAAATCTTTTCAAAACACCACAAAATTCTTGAAAAGCCCCACCAAATTCCAGAAACATCCCACAAAATGTCCTCAATACCCAACAAAATCCCAGAAAAATCACACAAAATTCCCTAAATCTTCTCAAAACACGGCCAAAATCCACAAAAATCCCACCAAATCTCCACAAATTCCCACAGAATACATGAAAAATCCCTGATAATTTGTCAGTTCTCTACAGAATCTCACCAAATTCCAGAAAAGTCCCTCAAAGTTCCACAAACATCCCACAAAATCTCCACCAATTCCCAGAAAATCCCACAAAAATCTCACAAAATTCCCTAAATCTTCTCAAAACACGACCAAATTCTAGAAAAATATCCAACCAAATCTCCACAAATTCCCACAAAATACATGAGAAATCCCTCAAGATCCCTAAATCGCCTCAATATCCCACAAAATCACACAAAAATCCCACAAAACCTCCACAAGTTTCCACAAAATCTAAGAAAAATTCCTCAAAATTCTTCAAGTCTCCTCAAAACCACACAATTCCAGAAAAACCCCACAAAATTCCAGAGAAGTCCCACAAAACTCCCTAAATCATTTCAAAACCCTACCAATTCACAGGAATGTCCCACAAAATCTCCACCAATTCCCAGAAAATCCCACAAAAATCTCACAAAAATCCCTAAATCTTCTGAAAACTCGACCAAATTCCAGAAACGCCCCATAAAATCAGCACAGTTTCCCACAAAATTCAAGAAAAAACACCACAAAATTCCCTAAACCTTTTCAAAATACCACAAAATTCTTGAAAAGCCACACCAAATTCCAGAAACATCCCACAAAATGTCCTCAATATCCAACAAAATCCCAGAAAAGTCCCACAAAATTCCCTAAATCTTCTCAAAACTCTACCAAATTCCAGAAAAATCCCACAGAATCTCCACAAATTCCCACAGAATACATGACAAATCCCTGATAATTCGTCAGTTCTCTACAGAATCTCACCAAATTCCTAAAAAGTCCCTCAAAGTTCCACAAACATCCCACAAAATCTCCCCGGAATCCAATAAAATTCCAGGAAAAATCCCACAAAATTCCCTAAATCTTCTCAAAACATGGCCAAAATCCACAAAAATCCCACCGAATCTCCACAAATTACCACAGAATACATGAAAATACCCCTGATAATTCGTCAGTTCTCTACAGAATCTCACCAAATTCCAGAAAAGTCCCTCAAAGTTCCACAAACATCCCACAAAATCTCCTCAATATACAACAAAATCCCAGAAAAATCACACAAAATTCCCTAAATCTTCTCAAAACACGACTAAATTCTAGAAAAATATCCCACCAAATCTCCACAAAATCCCACAAAATACATGAAAAATCCCTCAAGATCCCGAAATCGCCTCAATATCCCACAAAATCCCACAAAAATCACACAAAACCTCTACAAGTTTCCACAAAATCTAAGAAAAATTCCTCAAAATTCTTCAAGTCTCCTCAAAACCACACAAAGTCCTTGAAAAGGCCCACCAAATTCCAGTAAAATCCCACAGATTCTCCACAAATTCCCACAAAATCTAAAACAAATTCCTCAAAATTCTTCAAGTCTCCTCAGAATCCTACACAATTCCATAAAAAACACACAAAATTCCAGAGAAGTCCCACAAAACTCCCTAAATCATTTCAAAACCCTACCAATTCACAGGAATGTCCCACAAAATCTCCACCAATTCCCAGAACATCCCACAAAAATCCCACAAAAATCCCTAAATCTTCTGAAAACTCGACCAAATTCCAGAAACGCCCCATAAAATCAGCACAGTTTCCCACAAAATTCAAGAAAAAACACCACAAAATTCCCTAAATCTTCTCAAAACACGACTAAATTCTAGAAAAATATCCCACCAAATCTCCACAAATTCCCACAAAATACATGAGAAATCCCTCAAGATCCCTAAATCGCCTCAATATCCCACAAAATCACACAAAAATCACACAAAACCTCCACAAGTTTCCACAAAATCTAAGAAAAATTCCTCAAAATTCTTCAAGTCTCCTCAGAATCCCACACAATTCCAGAAAAAACACACAAAATTCCAGAGAAGTCCCACAAAACTCCCTAAATCATTTCAAACCCTACCAATTCACAGGAATGTCCCACAAAATCTCCACCAATTCCCAGAACATCCCACAAAAATCTCACAAAAATCCCTAAATCTTCTGAAAACTCGACCAAATTCCAGAAACGCCCCATAAAATCAGCAGTTTCCCACAAAATTCAAGAAAAAACACCACAAAATTCCCTAAATCTTTTCAAAACACCACAAAATTCTTGAAAAGCCCCACCAAATTCCAGAAACATCCCACAAAATGTCCTCAATACCCAACAAAATCCCAGAAAAATCACACAAAATTCCCTAAATCTTCTCAAAACACGGCCAAAATCCACAAAAATCCCACCAAATCTCCACAAATTCCCACAGAATACATGAAAAATCCCTGATAATTTGTCAGTTCTCTACAGAATCTCACCAAATTCCAGAAAAGTCCCTCAAAGTTCCACAAACATCCCACAAAATCTCCACCAATTCCCAGAAAATCCCACAAAAATCTCACAAAATTCCCTAAATCTTCTCAAAACACGACCAAATTCTAGAAAAATATCCAACCAAATCTCCACAAATTCCCACAAAATACATGAGAAATCCCTCAAGATCCCTAAATCGCCTCAATATCCCACAAAATCACACAAAAATCCCACAAAACCTCCACAAGTTTCCACAAAATCTAAGAAAAATTCCTCAAAATTCTTCAAGTCTCCTCAAAACCACACAATTCCAGAAAAACCCCACAAAATTCCAGAGAAGTCCCACAAAACTCCCTAAATCATTTCAAAACCCTACCAATTCACAGGAATGTCCCACAAAATCTCCACCAATTCCCAGAAAATCCCACAAAAATCTCACAAAAATCCCTAAATCTTCTGAAAACTCGACCAAATTCCAGAAACGCCCCATAAAATCAGCACAGTTTCCCACAAAATTCAAGAAAAAACACCACAAAATTCCCTAAACCTTTTCAAAATACCATAAAATTCTTGAAACGCCACACCAAATTCCAGAAACATCCCACAAAATGTCCTCAATATCCAACAAAATCCCAGAAAAGTCCCACAAAATTCCCTAAATCTTCTCAAAACTCTACCAAATTCCAGAAAAATCCCACAGAATCTCCACAAATTCCCACAGAATACATGACAAATCCCTGATAATTCGTCAGTTCTCTACAGAATCTCACCAAATTCCTAAAAAGTCCCTCAAAGTTCCACAAACATCCCACAAAATCTCCCCGGAATCCAATAAAATTCCAGGAAAAATCCCACAAAATTCCCTAAATCTTCTCAAAACATGGCCAAAATCCACAAAAATCCCACCGAATATCCACAAATTCCCACAGAATACATGAAAATACCCCTGATAATTCGTCAGTTCTCTACAGAATCTCACCAAATTCCAGAAAAGTCCCTCAAAGTTCCACAAACATCCCACAAAATCTCCTCAATATACAACAAAATCCCAGAAAAATCACACAAAATTCCCTAAATCTTCTCAAAACACGACTAAATTCTAGAAAAATATCCCACCAAATCTCCACAAAATCCCACAAAATACATGAAAAATCCCTCAAGATCCCGAAATCGCCTCAATATCCCACAAAATCCCACAAAAATCACACAAAACCTCTACAAGTTTCCACAAAATCTAAGAAAAATTCCTCAAAATTCTTCAAGTCTCCTCAAAACCACACAAAGTCCTTGAAAAGGCCCACCAAATTCCAGTAAAATCCCACAGATTCTCCACAAATTCCCACAAAATCTAAAACAAATTCCTCAAAATTCTTCAAGTCTCCTCAGAATCCTACACAATTCCATAAAAAACACACAAAATTCCAGAGAAGTCCCACAAAACTCCCTAAATCATTTCAAAACCCTACCAATTCACAGGAATGTCCCACAAAATCTCCACCAATTCCCAGAACATCCCACAAAAATCTCACAAAAATCCCTAACACTTCTGAAAACTCGACCAAATTCCAGAAACGCCCCATAAAATCAGCACAGTTTCCCACAAAATTCAAGAAAAAACACCACAAAATTGCCTAAATCTTTTCAAAATACCACAAAATTCTTGAAAAGCCCCACCAAATTCCAGAAACATCCCACAAAATTTCCTCAATACCCAACAAAATCCCAGAAAAATCACACAAAATTCCCTAAATCTTCTCAAAACACGGCCAAAATCCACAAAAATCCCACAGAATCTCCACAAATTCCCACAGAATACATGACAAATCCCTGATAATTCGTCAGTTCTCTACAGAATCTCACCAAATTCCAGAAAAGTCCCTCAAAGTTCCACAAACATCCCACAAAATCTCCTCAATATCCCACAAAATTCAAGAAAAATCACACAAAATTCCCTAAATCTTCTCAAAACACGACCAAATTCTAGAAAAATATCCCACCAAATCTCCACAAATTCCCACAAAATACATGAAAAATCCCTCAAGATCCCTAAATCGCCTCAATATCCCAAAAAATTCCACAAAAATCCCACAAAACCTCCACAAGTTTCCACAAAATCTAAGAAAAATTCCTCAAAATTCTTCAAGTCTCCTCAAAACCACACAATTCCAGAAAAACCCACACAAAATTCCAGAGAAGTCCCACAAAACTCCCTAAATTATTTCAAAACCCTACCAATTCACAGGAATGTCCCACAAAATCTCCACCAATTCCCAGAAAATCCCACAAAAATCTCACAAAAATCCCTAAATCTTCTGAAAACTCGACCAAATTCCAGAAACGCCCCATAAAATCAGCACAGTTTCCCACAAAATTCAAGAAAAAACACCACAAAATTCCCTAAACCTTTTCAAAATACCACAAAATTCTTGAAAAGCCACACCAAATTCCAGAAACATCCCACAAAATGTCCTCAATATCCAACAAAATCCCAGAAAAGTCCCACAAAATTCCCTAAATCTTCTCAAAACTCTACCAAATTCCAGAAAAATCCCACAGAATCTCCACAAATTCCCACAGAATACATGACAAATCCCTGATAATTCGTCAGTTCTCTACAGAATCTCACCAAATTCCTAAAAAGTCCCTCAAAGTTCCACAAACATCCCACAAAATCTCCCCGGAATCCAATAAAATTCCAGGAAAAATCCCACAAAATTCCCTAAATCTTCTCAAAACATGGCCAAAATCCACAAAAATCCCACCGAATCTCCACAAATTACCACAGAATACATGAAAATACCCCTGATAATTCGTCAGTTCTCTACAGAATCTCACCAAATTCCAGAAAAGTCCCTCAAAGTTCCACAAACATCCCACAAAATCTCCTCAATATACAACAAAATCCCAGAAAAATCACACAAAATTCCCTAAATCTTCTCAAAACACGACTAAATTCTAGAAAAATATCCCACCAAATCTCCACAAAATCCCACAAAATACATGAAAAATCCCTCAAGATCCCGAAATCGCCTCAATATCCCACAAAATCCCACAAAAATCACACAAAACCTCTACAAGTTTCCACAATATCTAAGAAAAATTCCTCAAAATTCTTCAAGTCTCCTCAAAACCACACAAAGTCCTTGAAAAGGCCCACCAAATTCCAGTAAAATCCCACAGATTCTCCACAAATTCCCACAAAATCTAAAACAAATTCCTCAAAATTCTTCAAGTCTCCTCAGAATCCTACACAATTCCATAAAAAACACACAAAATTCCAGAGAAGTCCCACAAAACTCCCTAAATCATTTCAAAACCCTACCAATTCACAGGAATGTCCCACAAAATCTCCACCAATTCCCAGAACATCCCACAAAAATCTCACAAAAATCCCTAACACTTCTGAAAACTCGACCAAATTCCAGAAACGCCCCATAAAATCAGCACAGTTTCCCACAAAATTCAAGAAAAAACACCACAAAATTGCCTAAATCTTTTCAAAATACCACAAAATTCTTGAAAAGCCCCACCAAATTCCAGAAACATCCCACAAAATTTCCTCAATACCCAACAAAATCCCAGAAAAATCACACAAAATTCCCTAAATCTTCTCAAAACACGGCCAAAATCCACAAAAATCCCACAGAATCTCCACAAATTCCCACAGAATACATGACAAATCCCTGATAATTCGTCAGTTCTCTACAGAATCTCACCAAATTCCAGAAAAGTCCCTCAAAGTTCCACAAACATCCCACAAAATCTCCTCAATATCCCACAAAATTCAAGAAAAATCACACAAAATTCCCTAAATCTTCTCAAAACACGACCAAATTCTAGAAAAATATCCCACCAAATCTCCACAAATTCCCACAAAATACATGAAAAATCCCTCAAGATCCCTAAATCGCCTCAATATCCCAAAAAATTCCACAAAAATCCCACAAAACCTCCACAAGTTTCCACAAAATCTAAGAAAAATTCCTCAAAATTCTTCAAGTCTCCTCAAAACCACACAATTCCAGAAAAACCCACACAAAATTCCAGAGAAGTCCCACAAAACTCCCTAAATTATTTCAAAACCCTACCAATTCACAGGAATGTCCCACAAAATCTCCACCAATTCCCAGAAAATCCCACAAAAATCTCACAAAAATCCCTAAATCTTCTGAAAACTCGACCAAATTCCAGAAACGCCCCATAAAATCAGCACAGTTTCCCACAAAATTCAAGAAAAAACACCACAAAATTCCCTAAACCTTTTCAAAATACCACAAAATTCTTGAAAAGCCCCACCAAATTCCAGAAACATCCCACAAAATGTCCTCAATATCCAAAAAAATCCCAGAAAAGTCCCACAAAATTCCCTAAATCTTCTCAAAACTCTACCAAATTCCAGAAAAATCCCACAGAATCTCCACAAATTCCCACAGAATACATGACAAATCCCTGATAATTCGTCAGTTCTCTACAGAATCTCACCAAATTCCTAAAAAGTCCCTCAAAGTTCCACAAACATCCCACAAAATCTCCCCGGAATCCAATAAAATTCCAGGAAAAATCACACAAAATTCCCTAAATCTTCTCAAAACACGACTAAATTCTAGAAAAATATCCCACCAAATCTCCACAAAATCCCACAAAATACATGAAAAATCCCTCAAGATCCCGAAATCGCCTCAATATCCCACAAAATCCCACAAAAATCACACAAAACCTCTACAAGTTTCCACAAAATCTAAGAAAAATTCCTCAAAATTCTTCAAGTCTCCTCAAAACCACACAAAGTCCTTGAAAAGGCCCACCAAATTCCAGTAAAATCCCACAGATTCTCCACAAATTCCCACAAAATCTAAAACAAATTCCTCAAAATTCTTCAAGTCTCCTCAGAATCCTACACAATTCCATAAAAAACACACAAAATTCCAGAGAAGTCCCACAAAACTCCCTAAATCATTTCAAAACCCTACCAATTCACAGGAATGTCCCACAAAATCTCCACCAATTCCCAGAACATCCCACAAAAATCCCACAAAAATCCCTAAATCTTCTGAAAACTCGACCAAATTCCAGAAACGCCCCATAAAATCAGCACAGTTTCCCACAAAATTCAAGAAAAAACACCACAAAATTCCCTAAATCTTCTCAAAACACGACTAAATTCTAGAAAAATATCCCACCAAATCTCCACAAATTCCCACAAAATACATGAGAAATCCCTCAAGATCCCTAAATCGCCTCAATATCCCACAAAATCACACAAAAATCACACAAAACCTCCACAAGTTTCCACAAAATCTAAGAAAAATTCCTCAAAATTCTTCAAGTCTCCTCAGAATCCCACACAATTCCAGAAAAAACACACAAAATTCCAGAGAAGTCCCACAAAACTCCCTAAATCATTTCAAACCCTACCAATTCACAGGAATGTCCCACAAAATCTCCACCAATTCCCAGAACATCCCACAAAAATCTCACAAAAATCCCTAAATCTTCTGAAAACTCGACCAAATTCCAGAAACGCCCCATAAAATCAGCAGTTTCCCACAAAATTCAAGAAAAAACACCACAAAATTCCCTAAATCTTTTCAAAACACCACAAAATTCTTGAAAAGCCCCACCAAATTCCAGAAACATCCCACAAAATGTCCTCAATACCCAACAAAATCCCAGAAAAGTCCCACAAAATTCCCTAAATCTTCTCAAAACTCTACCAAATTCCAGAAAAATCCCACAGAATCCCCACAAATTCCCACAGAATACATGACAAATCCCTGATAATTCGTCAGTTCTCTACAGAATCTCACCAAATTCCTAAAAAGTCCCTCAAAGTTCCACAAACATCCCACAAAATCTCCCCGGAATCCAATAAAATTCCAGGAAAAATCCCACAAAATTCCCTAAATCTTCTCAAAACATGGCCAAAATCCACAAAAATCCCACCAAATCTCCACAAATTCCCACAGAATACATGAAAATACCCCTGATAATTCGTCAGTTCTCTACAGAATCTCACCAAATTCCAGAAAAGTCCCTCAAAGTTCCACAAACATCCCACAAAATCTCCCCGGAATCCAATAAAATTCCAGGAAAAATCCCAAAAAATTCCCTAAATCTTCTGAAAACTCGACCAAATTCCAGAAACGCCCCATAAAATCAGCACAGTTTCCCACAAAATTCAAGAAAAAACACCACAAAATTGCCTAAATCTTTTCAAAATACCACAAAATTCTTGAAAAGCCCCACCAAATTCCAGAAACATCCCACAAAATTTCCTCAATACCCAACAAAATCCCAGAAAAATCACACAAAATTCCCTAAATCTTCTCAAAACACGGCCAAAATCCACAAAAATCCCACCAAATCTCCACAAATTCCCACAGAATACATGACAAATCCCTGATAATTCGTCAGTTCTCTACAGAATCTCACCAAATTCCTAAAAAGTCCCTCAAAGTTCCACAAACATCCCACAAAATCTCCCCGGAATCCAATAAAATTCCAGGAAAAATCCCACAAAATTCCCTAAATCTTCTCAAAACATGGCCAAAATCCACAAAAATCCCACCGAATCTCCACAAATTACCACAGAATACATGAAAATACCCCTGATAATTCGTCAGTTCTCTACAGAATCGCACCAAATTCCAGAAAAGTCCCTCAAAGTTCCACAAACATCCCACAAAATCTCCTCAATATACAACAAAATCCCAGAAAAATCACACAAAATTCCCTAAATCTTCTCAAAACACGACTAAATTCTAGAAAAATATCCCACCAAATCTCCACAAAATCCCACAAAATACATGAAAAATCCCTCAAGATCCCGAAATCGCCTCAATATCCCACAAAATCCCACAAAAATCCCACAAAACCTCCACAAGTTTCCACAAAATCTAAGAAAAATTCCTCAAAATTCTTCAAGTCTCCTCAAAACCACACAAAGTCCTTGAAAAGGCCCACCAAATTCCAGTAAAATCCCACAGATTCTCCACAAATTCCCACAAAATCTAAAACAAATTCCTCAAAATTCTTCAAGTCTCCTCAGAATCCCACACAATTCCATAAAAAACACACAAAATTCCAGAGAAGTCCCACAAAACTCCCTAAATCATTTCAAAACCCTACCAATTCACAGGAATGTCCCACAAAATCTCCACCAATTCCCAGAACATCCCACAAAAATCTCACAAAAATCTCTAACACTTCTGAAAACTCGACCAAATTCCAGAAACGCCCCATAAAATCAGCAGTTTCCCACAAAATTCAAGAAAAAACACCACAAAATTCCCTAAATCTTTTCAAAATACCACAAAATTCTTGAAAAGCCCCACCAAATTCCAGAAACATCCCACAAAATGTCCTCAATACCCAACAAAATCCCAGAAAAATCACACAAAATTCCCTAAATCTTCTCAAAACACGGCCAAAATCCACAAAAATCCCACCAAATCTCCACAAATTCCCACAGAATACATGAAAAATCCCGGATAATTTCTCAGTTCTCTACAGAATCTCACCAAATTCCAGAAAAGTCCCTCAAAGTTCCACAAACATCCCACAAAATCTCCTCAATATCCCACAAAATTCAAGAAAAATCACACAAAATTCCCTAAATCTTCTCAAAACACGACCAAATTCTAGAAAAATATCCCACCAAATCTCCACAAATTCCCACAAAATACATGAAAAATCCCTCAAGATCCCTAAATCGCCTCAATATCCCAAAAAATTCCACAAAAATCCCACAAAACCTCCACAAGTTTCCACAAAATCTAAGAAAAATTCCTCAAAATTCTTCAAGTCTCCTCAAAACCACACAATTCCAGAAAAACCCACACAAAATTCCAGAGAAGTCCCACAAAACTCCCTAAATTATTTCAAAACCCTACCAATTCACAGGAATGTCCCACAAAATCTCCACCAATTCCCAGAAAATCCCACAAAAATCTCACAAAAATCCCTAAATCTTCTGAAAACTCGACCAAATTCCAGAAACGCCCCATAAAATCAGCACAGTTTCCCACAAAATTCAAGAAAAAACACCACAAAATTCCCTAAACCTTTTCAAAATACCACAAAATTCTTGAAAAGCCACACCAAATTCCAGAAACATCCCACAAAATGTCCTCAATATCCAACAAAATCCCAGAAAAGTCCCACAAAATTCCCTAAATCTTCTCAAAACTCTACCAAATTCCAGAAAAATCCCACAGAATCTCCACAAATTCCCACAGAATACATGACAAATCCCTGATAATTCGTCAGTTCTCTACAGAATCTCACCAAATTCCTAAAAAGTCCCTCAAAGTTCCACAAACATCCCACAAAATCTCCCCGGAATCCAATAAAATTCCAGGAAAAATCCCACAAAATTCCCTAAATCTTCTCAAAACATGGCCAAAATCCACAAAAATCCCACCGAATCTCCACAAATTCCCACAGAATACATGAAAATACCCCTGATAATTCGTGAGTTCTCTACAGAATCTCACCAAATTCCAGAAAAGTCCCTCAAAGTTCCACAAACATCCCACAAAATCTCCTCAATATACAACAAAATCCCAGAAAAATCACACAAAATTCCCTAAATCTTCTCAAAACACGACTAAATTGTAGAAAAATATCCCACCAAATCTCCACAAAATCCCACAAAATACATGAAAAATCCCTCAAGATCCCGAAATCGCCTCAATATCCCACAAAATCCCACAAAAATCACACAAAACCTCTACAAGTTTCCACAAAATCTAAGAAAAATTCCTCAAAATTCTTCAAGTCTCCTCAAAACCACACAAAGTCCTTGAAAAGGCCCACCAAATTCCAGTAAAATCCCACAGATTCTCCAGAAATTCCCACAAAATCTAAAACAAATTCCTCAAAATTCTTCAAGTCTCCTCAGAATCCCACACAATTCCATAAAAAACACACAAAATTCCAGAGAAGTCCCACAAAACTCCCTAAATCATTTCAAAACCCTACCAATTCACAGGAATGTCCCACAAAATCTCCACCAATTCCCAGAACATCCCACAAAAATCCCACAAAAATCCCTAAATCTTCTGAAAACTCGACCAAATTCCAGAAACGCCCCATAAAATCAGCACAGTTTCCCACAAAATTCAAGAAAAAACACCACAAAATTCCCTAAATCTTCTCAAAACACGACTAAATTCTAGAAAAATATCCCACCAAATCTCCACAAATTCCCACAAAATACATGAGAAATCCCTCAAGATCCCTAAATCGCCTCAATATCCCACAAAATCACACAAAAATCCCACAGATTCTCCACAAGTTTCCACAAAATCTAAGAAAAATTCCTCAAAATTCTTCAAGTCTCCTCAGAATCCCACACAATTCCAGAAAAAACACACAAAATTCCAGAGAAGTCCCACAAAACTCCCTAAATCATTTCAAACCCTACCAATTCACAGGAATGTCCCACAAAATCTCCACCAATTCCCAGAACATCCCACAAAAATCTCACAAAAATCCCTAAATCTTCTGAAAACTCGACCAAATTCCAGAAACGCCCCATAAAATCAGCAGTTTCCCACAAAATTCAAGAAAAAACACCACAAAATTCCCTAAATCTTTTCAAAACACCACAAAATTCTTGAAAAGCCCCACCATATTCCAGAAACATCCCACAAAATGTCCTCAATACCCAACAAAATCCCAGAAAAATCCCACAAAATTCCCTAAATCTTCTCAAAACACGGCCAAAATCCACAAAAATCCCACCAAATCTCCACAAATTCCCACAGAATACATGACAAATCCCTGATAATTCGTCAGTTCTCTACAGAATCTCACCAAATTCCTAAAAAGTCCCTCAAAGTTCCACAAACATCCCACAAAATCTCCCCGGAATCCAATAAAATTCCAGGAAAAATCACACAAAATTCCCTAAATCTTCTCAAAACACGACTAAATTCTAGAAAAATATCCCACCAAATCTCCACAAAATCCCACAAAATACATGAAAAATCCCTCAAGATCCCGAAATCGCCTCAATATCCCACAAAATCCCACAAAAATCACACAAAACCTCTACAAGTTTCCACAAAATCTAAGAAAAATTCCTCAAAATTCTTCAAGTCTCCTCAAAACCACACAAAGTCCTTGAAAAGGCCCACCAAATTCCAGTAAAATCCCACAGATTCTCCACAAATTCCCACAAAATCTAAAACAAATTCCTCAAAATTCTTCAAGTCTCCTCAGAATCCTACACAATTCCATAAAAAACACACAAAATTCCAGAGAAGTCCCACAAAACTCCCTAAATCATTTCAAAACCCTACCAATTCACAGGAATGTCCCACAAAATCTCCACCAATTCCCAGAACATCCCACAAAAATCCCACAAAAATCCCTAAATCTTCTGAAAACTCGACCAAATTCCAGAAACGCCCCATAAAATCAGCACAGTTTCCCACAAAATTCAAGAAAAAACACCACAAAATTCCCTAAATCTTCTCAAAACACGACTAAATTCTAGAAAAATATCCCACCAAATCTCCACAAATTCCCACAAAATACATGAGAAATCCCTCAAGATCCCTAAATCGCCTCAATATCCCACAAAATCACACAAAAATCACACAAAACCTCCACAAGTTTCCACAAAATCTAAGAAAAATTCCTCAAAATTCTTCAAGTCTCCTCAGAATCCCACACAATTCCAGAAAAAACACACAAAATTCCAGAGAAGTCCCACAAAACTCCCTAAATCATTTCAAACCCTACCAATTCACAGGAATGTCCCACAAAATCTCCACCAATTCCCAGAACATCCCACAAAAATCTCACAAAAATCCCTAAATCTTCTGAAAACTCGACCAAATTCCAGAAACGCCCCATAAAATCAGCAGTTTCCCACAAAATTCAAGAAAAAACACCACAAAATTCCCTAAATCTTTTCAAAACACCACAAAATTCTTGAAAAGCCCCACCAAATTCCAGAAACATCCCACAAAATGTCCTCAATACCCAACAAAATCCCAGAAAAGTCCCACAAAATTCCCTAAATCTTCTCAAAACTCTACCAAATTCCAGAAAAATCCCACAGAATCCCCACAAATTCCCACAGAATACATGACAAATCCCTGATAATTCGTCAGTTCTCTACAGAATCTCACCAAATTCCTAAAAAGTCCCTCAAAGTTCCACAAACATCCCACAAAATCTCCCCGGAATCCAATAAAATTCCAGGAAAAATCCCACAAAATTCCCTAAATCTTCTCAAAACATGGCCAAAATCCACAAAAATCCCACCAAATCTCCACAAATTCCCACAGAATACATGAAAATACCCCTGATAATTCGTCAGTTCTCTACAGAATCTCACCAAATTCCAGAAAAGTCCCTCAAAGTTCCACAAACATCCCACAAAATCTCCCCGGAATCCAATAAAATTCCAGGAAAAATCCCAAAAAATTCCCTAAATCTTCTGAAAACTCGACCAAATTCCAGAAACGCCCCATAAAATCAGCACAGTTTCCCACAAAATTCAAGAAAAAACACCACAAAATTGCCTAAATCTTTTCAAAATACCACAAAATTCTTGAAAAGCCCCACCAAATTCCAGAAACATCCCACAAAATTTCCTCAATACCCAACAAAATCCCAGAAAAATCACACAAAATTCCCTAAATCTTCTCAAAACACGGCCAAAATCCACAAAAATCCCACCAAATCTCCACAAATTCCCACAGAATACATGACAAATCCCTGATAATTCGTCAGTTCTCTACAGAATCTCACCAAATTCCTAAAAAGTCCCTCAAAGTTCCACAAACATCCCACAAAATCTCCCCGGAATCCAATAAAATTCCAGGAAAAATCCCACAAAATTCCCTAAATCTTCTCAAAACATGGCCAAAATCCACAAAAATCCCACCGAATCTCCACAAATTACCACAGAATACATGAAAATACCCCTGATAATTCGTCAGTTCTCTACAGAATCGCACCAAATTCCAGAAAAGTCCCTCAAAGTTCCACAAACATCCCACAAAATCTCCTCAATATACAACAAAATCCCAGAAAAATCACACAAAATTCCCTAAATCTTCTCAAAACACGACTAAATTCTAGAAAAATATCCCACCAAATCTCCACAAAATCCCACAAAATACATGAAAAATCCCTCAAGATCCCGAAATCGCCTCAATATCCCACAAAATCCCACAAAAATCCCACAAAACCTCCACAAGTTTCCACAAAATCTAAGAAAAATTCCTCAAAATTCTTCAAGTCTCCTCAAAACCACACAAAGTCCTTGAAAAGGCCCACCAAATTCCAGTAAAATCCCACAGATTCTCCACAAATTCCCACAAAATCTAAAACAAATTCCTCAAAATTCTTCAAGTCTCCTCAGAATCCCACACAATTCCATAAAAAACACACAAAATTCCAGAGAAGTCCCACAAAACTCCCTAAATCATTTCAAAACCCTACCAATTCACAGGAATGTCCCACAAAATCTCCACCAATTCCCAGAACATCCCACAAAAATCTCACAAAAATCTCTAACACTTCTGAAAACTCGACCAAATTCCAGAAACGCCCCATAAAATCAGCAGTTTCCCACAAAATTCAAGAAAAAACACCACAAAATTCCCTAAATCTTTTCAAAATACCACAAAATTCTTGAAAAGCCCCACCAAATTCCAGAAACATCCCACAAAATGTCCTCAATACCCAACAAAATCCCAGAAAAATCACACAAAATTCCCTAAATCTTCTCAAAACACGGCCAAAATCCACAAAAATCCCACCAAATCTCCACAAATTCCCACAGAATACATGAAAAATCCCGGATAATTTCTCAGTTCTCTACAGAATCTCACCAAATTCCAGAAAAGTCCCTCAAAGTTCCACAAACATCCCACAAAATCTCCTCAATATCCCACAAAATTCAAGAAAAATCACACAAAATTCCCTAAATCTTCTCAAAACACGACCAAATTCTAGAAAAATATCCCACCAAATCTCCACAAATTCCCACAAAATACATGAAAAATCCCTCAAGATCCCTAAATCGCCTCAATATCCCAAAAAATTCCACAAAAATCCCACAAAACCTCCACAAGTTTCCACAAAATCTAAGAAAAATTCCTCAAAATTCTTCAAGTCTCCTCAAAACCACACAATTCCAGAAAAACCCACACAAAATTCCAGAGAAGTCCCACAAAACTCCCTAAATTATTTCAAAACCCTACCAATTCACAGGAATGTCCCACAAAATCTCCACCAATTCCCAGAAAATCCCACAAAAATCTCACAAAAATCCCTAAATCTTCTGAAAACTCGACCAAATTCCAGAAACGCCCCATAAAATCAGCACAGTTTCCCACAAAATTCAAGAAAAAACACCACAAAATTCCCTAAACCTTTTCAAAATACCACAAAATTCTTGAAAAGCCACACCAAATTCCAGAAACATCCCACAAAATGTCCTCAATATCCAACAAAATCCCAGAAAAGTCCCACAAAATTCCCTAAATCTTCTCAAAACTCTACCAAATTCCAGAAAAATCCCACAGAATCTCCACAAATTCCCACAGAATACATGACAAATCCCTGATAATTCGTCAGTTCTCTACAGAATCTCACCAAATTCCTAAAAAGTCCCTCAAAGTTCCACAAACATCCCACAAAATCTCCCCGGAATCCAATAAAATTCCAGGAAAAATCCCACAAAATTCCCTAAATCTTCTCAAAACATGGCCAAAATCCACAAAAATCCCACCGAATCTCCACAAATTCCCACAGAATACATGAAAATACCCCTGATAATTCGTGAGTTCTCTACAGAATCTCACCAAATTCCAGAAAAGTCCCTCAAAGTTCCACAAACATCCCACAAAATCTCCTCAATATACAACAAAATCCCAGAAAAATCACACAAAATTCCCTAAATCTTCTCAAAACACGACTAAATTGTAGAAAAATATCCCACCAAATCTCCACAAAATCCCACAAAATACATGAAAAATCCCTCAAGATCCCGAAATCGCCTCAATATCCCACAAAATCCCACAAAAATCACACAAAACCTCTACAAGTTTCCACAAAATCTAAGAAAAATTCCTCAAAATTCTTCAAGTCTCCTCAAAACCACACAAAGTCCTTGAAAAGGCCCACCAAATTCCAGTAAAATCCCACAGATTCTCCAGAAATTCCCACAAAATCTAAAACAAATTCCTCAAAATTCTTCAAGTCTCCTCAGAATCCCACACAATTCCATAAAAAACACACAAAATTCCAGAGAAGTCCCACAAAACTCCCTAAATCATTTCAAAACCCTACCAATTCACAGGAATGTCCCACAAAATCTCCACCAATTCCCAGAACATCCCACAAAAATCCCACAAAAATCCCTAAATCTTCTGAAAACTCGACCAAATTCCAGAAACGCCCCATAAAATCAGCACAGTTTCCCACAAAATTCAAGAAAAAACACCACAAAATTCCCTAAATCTTCTCAAAACACGACTAAATTCTAGAAAAATATCCCACCAAATCTCCACAAATTCCCACAAAATACATGAGAAATCCCTCAAGATCCCTAAATCGCCTCAATATCCCACAAAATCACACAAAAATCCCACAGATTCTCCACAAGTTTCCACAAAATCTAAGAAAAATTCCTCAAAATTCTTCAAGTCTCCTCAGAATCCCACACAATTCCAGAAAAAACACACAAAATTCCAGAGAAGTCCCACAAAACTCCCTAAATCATTTCAAACCCTACCAATTCACAGGAATGTCCCACAAAATCTCCACCAATTCCCAGAACATCCCACAAAAATCTCACAAAAATCCCTAAATCGTCTGAAAACTCGACCAAATTCCAGAAACGCCCCATAAAATCAGCAGTTTCCCACAAAATTCAAGAAAAAACACCACAAAATTCCCTAAATCTTTTCAAAACACCACAAAATTCTTGAAAAGCCCCACCAAATTCCAGAAACATCCCACAAAATGTCCTCAATACCCAACAAAATCCCAGAAAAATCCCACAAAATTCCCTAAATCTTCTCAAAACACGGCCAAAATCCACAAAAATCCCACCAAATCTCCACAAATTCCCACAGAATACATGAGAAATCCCTGATAATTTGTCAGTTCTCTACAGAATCTCACCAAATTCCAGAAAAGTCCCTCAAAGTTCCACAAACATCCCACAAAATCTCCTCAATATCCCACAAAATTCAACAAAAATCACACAAAATTCCCTAAATCTTCTCAAAACACGACCAAATTCTAGAAAAATATCCCACCAAATCTCCACAAATTCCCAAAAAATACATGAGAAATCCCTCAAGATCCCTAAATCGCCTCAATATCCCACAAAATCACACAAAAATCCCACAAAACCTCCACAAGTTTCCACAAAATCTAAGAAAAATTCCTCAAAATTCTTCAAGTCTCCTCAAAACCACACAATTCCAGAAAAACCCCACAAAATTCCAGAGAAGTCCCACAAAACTCCCTAAATCATTTCAAAACCCTACCAATTCACAGGAATGTCCCACAAAATCTCCACCAATTCCCAGAAAATCCCACAAAAATCTCACAAAAATCCCTAAATCTTCTGAAAACTCGACCAAATTCCAGAAACGCCCCATAAAATCAGCACAGTTTCCCACAAAATTCAAGAAAAAACACCACAAAATTCCGTAAATCTTTTCAAAATACCACAAAATTCTTGAAAAGCCCCACCAAATTCCAGAAACATCCCACAAAATGTCCTCAATATCCAACAAAATCCCAGAAAAGTCCCACAAAATTCCCTAAATCTTCTCAAAACTCTACCAAATTCCAGAAAAATCCCACAGAATCTCCACAAATTCCCACAGAATACATGACAAATCCCTGATAATTCGTCAGTTCTCTACAGAATCTCACCAAATTCCTAAAAAGTCCCTCAAAGTTCCACAAACATCCCACAAAATCTCCCCGGAATCCAATAAAATTCAAGGAAAAATCCCACAAAATTCCCTAAATCTTCTCAAAACATGGCCAAAATCCACAAAAATCCCACCGAATCTCCACAAATTACCACAGAATACATGAAAATACCCCTGATAATTCGTCAGTTCTCTACAGAATCTCACCAAATTCCTAAAAAGTCCCTCAAAGTTCCACAAACATCCCACAAAATCTCCTCAATATCCCACAAAATTCAAGAAAAATCACACAAAATTCCCTAAATCTTCTCAAAACACGACTAAATTCTAGAAAAATGTCCCACCAAATCTCCACAAAATCCCACAAAATACATGAAAAATCCCTCAAGATCCCGAAATCGCCTCAATATCCCACAAAATCCCACAAAAATCCCACAAAACCTCCAAAAGTTTCCACAAAATCTAAGAAAAATTCCTCAAAATTCTTCAAGTCTCCTCAAAACCACACAAAGTCCTTGAAAAGGCCAACCAAATTCCAGTAAAATCCCACAGATTCTCCACAAATTCCCACAAAATCTAAAACAAATTCCTCAAAATTCTTCAAGTCTCCTCAGAATCCCACACAATTCCATAAAAAACACACAAAATTCCAGAGAAGTCCCACAAAACTCCCTAAATCATTTCAAAACCCTACCAATTCACAGGAATGTCCCACAAAATCTCCACCAATTCCCAGAACATCCCACAAAAATCTCACAAAAATCTCTAACACTTCTGAAAACTCGACCAAATTCCAGAAACGCCCCATAAAATCAGCAGTTTCCCACAAAATTCAAGAAAAAACACCACAAAATTCCCTAAATCTTTTCAAAATACCACAAAATTCTTGAAAAGCCCCACCAAATTCCAGAAACATCCCACAAAATGTCCTCAATACCCAACAAAATCCCAGAAAAATCACACAAAATTCCCTAAATCTTCTCAAAACACGGCCAAAATCCACAAAAATCCCACCAAATCTCCACAAATTCCCACAGAATACATGAAAAATCCCGGATAATTTCTCAGTTCTCTACAGAATCTCACCAAATTCCAGAAAAGTCCCTCAAAGTTCCACAAACATCCCACAAAATCTCCTCAATATCCCACAAAATTCAAGAAAAATCACACAAAATTCCCTAAATCTTCTCAAAACACGACCAAATTCTAGAAAAATATCCCACCAAATCTCCACAAATTCCCACAAAATACATGAGAAATCCCTCAAGATCCCTAAATCGCCTCAATATCCCACAAAATCACACAAAAATCCCACAGATTCTCCACAAGTTTCCACAAAATCTAAGAAAAATTCCTCAAAATTCTTCAAGTCTCCTCAGAATCCTACACAATTCCATAAAAAACACACAAAATTCCAGAGAAGTCCCACAAAACTCCCTAAATCATTTCAAAACCCTACCAATTCACAGGAATGTCCCACAAAATCTCCACCAATTCCCAGAACATCCCACAAAAATCTCACAAAAATCCCTAAATCTTCTGAAAACTCGACCAAATTCCAGAAACGCCCCATAAAATCAGCACAGTTTCCCACAAAATTCAAGAAAAAACACCACAAAATTCCCTAAACCTTTTCAAAATACCACAAAATTTTTGAAAAGCCACACCAAATTCCAGAAACATCCCACAAAATGTCCTCAATATCCAACAAAATCCCAGAAAAGTCCCACAAAATTCCCTAAATCTTCTCAAAACTCTACCAAATTCCAGAAAAATCCCACAGAATCTCCACAAATTCCCACAGAATACATGACAAATCCCTGATAATTCGTCAGTTCTCTACAGAATCTCACCAAATTCCTAAAAAGTCCCTCAAAGTTCCACAAACATCCCACAAAATCTCCCCGGAATCCAATAAAATTCCAGGAAAAATCCCACAAAATTCCCTAAATCTTCTCAAAACATGGCCAAAATCCACAAAAATCCCACCGAATCTCCACAAATTACCACAGAATACATGAAAATACCCCTGATAATTCGTCAGTTCTCTACAGAATCTCACCAAATTCCTAAAAAGTCCCTCAAAGTTCCACAAACATCCCACAAAATCTCCTCAATATCCCACAAAATTCAAGAAAAATCACACAAAATTCCCTAAATCTTCTCAAAACACGACTAAATTCTAGAAAAATGTCCCACCAAATCTCCACAAAATCCCACAAAATACATGAAAAATCCCTCAAGATCCCGAAATCGCCTCAATATCCCACAAAATCCCACAAAAATCCCACAAAACCTCCACAAGTTTCCACAAAATCTAAGAAAAATTCCTCAAAATTCTTCAAGTCTCCTCAAAACCACACAAAGTCCTTGAAAAGGCCCACCAAATTCCAGTAAAATCCCACAGATTCTCCACAAATTCCCACAAAATCTAAAACAAATTCCTCAAAATTCTTCAAGTCTCCTCAGAATCCCACACAATTCCATAAAAAACACACAAAATTCCAGAGAAGTCCCACAAAACTCCCTCAATCATTTCAAAACCCTACCAATTCACAGGAATGTCCCACAAAATCTCCACCAATTCCCAGAACATCCCACAAAAATCTCACAAAAATCTCTAACACTTCTGAAAACTCGACCAAATTCCAGAAACGCCCCATAAAATCAGCAGTTTCCCACAAAATTCAAGAAAAAACACCACAAAATTCCCTAAATCTTTTCAAAATACCACAAAATTCTTGAAAAGCCCCACCAAATTCCAGAAACATCCCACAAAATGTCCTCAATACCCAACAAAATCCCAGAAAAATCACACAAAATTCCCTAAATCTTCTCAAAACACGGCCAAAATCCACAAAAATCCCACCAAATCTCCACAAATTCCCACAGAATACATGAAAAATCCCGGATAATTTCTCAGTTCTCTACAGAATCTCACCAAATTCCAGAAAAGTCCCTCAAAGTTCCACAAACATCCCACAAAATCTCCTCAATATCCCACAAAATTCAAGAAAAATCACACAAAATTCCCTAAATCTTCTCAAAACACGACCAAATTCTAGAAAAATATCCCACCAAATCTCCACAAATTCCCACAAAATACATGAAAAATCCCTCAAGATCCCTAAATCGCCTCAATATCCCACAAAATCACACAAAAATCCCACAGATTCTCCACAAGTTTCCACAAAATCTAAGAAAAATTCCTCAAAATTCTTCAAGTCTCCTCAGAATCCTACACAATTCCATAAAAAACACACAAAATTCCAGAGAAGTCCCACAAAACTCCCTAAATCATTTCAAAACCCTACCAATTCACAGGAATGTCCCACAAAATCTCCACCAATTCCCAGAACATCCCACAAAAATCTCACAAAAATCCCTAAATCTTCTGAAAACTCGACCAAATTCCAGAAACGCCCCATAAAATCAGCACAGTTTCCCACAAAATTCAAGAAAAAACACCACAAAATTCCCTAAACCTTTTCAAAATACCATAAAATTCTTGAAACGCCACACCAAATTCCAGAAACATCCCACAAAATGTCCTCAATATCCAACAAAATCCCAGAAAAGTCCCACAAAATTCCCTAAATCTTCTCAAAACTCTACCAAATTCCAGAAAAATCCCACAGAATCTCCACAAATTCCCACAGAATACATGACAAATCCCTGATAATTCGTCAGTTCTCTACAGAATCTCACCAAATTCCTAAAAAGTCCCTCAAAGTTCCACAAACATCCCACAAAATCTCCCCGGAATCCAATAAAATTCCAGGAAAAATCCCACAAAATTCCCTAAATCTTCTCAAAACATGGCCAAAATCCACAAAAATCCCACCGAATCTCCACAAATTCCCACAGAATACATGAAAATACCCCTGATAATTCGTCAGTTCTCTACAGAATCTCACCAAATTCCAGAAAAGTCCCTCAAAGTTCCACAAACATCCCACAAAATCTCCTCAATATACAACAAAATCCCAGAAAAATCACACAAAATTCCCTAAATCTTCTCAAAACACGACTAAATTCTAGAAAAATATCCCACCAAATCTCCACAAAATCCCACAAAATACATGAAAAATCCCTCAAGATCCCGAAATCGCCTCAATATCCCACAAAATCCCACAAAAATCACACAAAACCTCTACAAGTTTCCACAAAATCTAAGAAAAATTCCTCAAAATTCTTCAAGTCTCCTCAAAACCACACAAAGTCCTTGAAAAGGCCCACCAAATTCCAGTAAAATCCCACAGATTCTCCACAAATTCCCACAAAATCTAAAACAAATTCCTCAAAATTCTTCAAGTCTCCTCAGAATCCTACACAATTCCATAAAAAACACACAAAATTCCAGAGAAGTCCCACAAAACTCCCTAAATCATTTCAAAACCCTACCAATTCACAGGAATGTCCCACAAAATCTCCACCAATTCCCAGAACATCCCACAAAAATCCCACAAAAATCCCTAAATCTTCTGAAAACTCGACCAAATTCCAGAAACGCCCCATAAAATCAGCACAGTTTCCCACAAAATTCAAGAAAAAACACCACAAAATTCCCTAAATCTTCTCAAAATACCACAAAATTCTTGAAAAGCCCCACCAAATTCCAGAAACATCCCACAAAATTTCCTCAATACCCAACAAAATCCCAGAAAAATCACACAAAATTCCCTAAATCTTCTCAAAACACGGCCAAAATCCACAAAAATCCCACAGAATCTCCACAAATTCCCACAGAATACATGACAAATCCCTGATAATTCGTCAGTTCTCTACAGAATCTCACCAAATTCCAGAAAAGTCCCTCAAAGTTCCACAAACATCCCACAAAATCTCCTCAATATCCCACAAAATTCAAGAAAAATCACACAAAATTCCCTAAATCTTCTCAAAACACGACCAAATTCTAGAAAAATATCCCACCAAATCTCCACAAATTCCCACAAAATACATGAAAAATCCCTCAAGATCCCTAAATCGCCTCAATATCCCAAAAAATTCCACAAAAATCCCACAAAACCTCCACAAGTTTCCACAAAATCTAAGAAAAATTCCTCAAAATTCTTCAAGTCTCCTCAAAACCACACAATTCCAGAAAAACCCACACAAAATTCCAGAGAAGTCCCACAAAACTCCCTAAATTATTTCAAAACCCTACCAATTCACAGGAATGTCCCACAAAATCTCCACCAATTCCCAGAAAATCCCACAAAAATCTCACAAAAATCCCTAAATCTTCTGAAAACTCGACCAAATTCCAGAAACGCCCCATAAAATCAGCACAGTTTCCCACAAAATTCAAGAAAAAACACCACAAAATTCCCTAAACCTTTTCAAAATACCACAAAATTCTTGAAAAGCCACACCAAATTCCAGAAACATCCCACAAAATGTCCTCAATATCCAACAAAATCCCAGAAAAGTCCCACAAAATTCCCTAAATCTTCTCAAAACTCTACCAAATTCCAGAAAAATCCCACAGAATCTCCACAAATTCCCACAGAATACATGACAAATCCCTGATAATTCGTCAGTTCTCTACAGAATCTCACCAAATTCCTAAAAAGTCCCTCAAAGTTCCACAAACATCCCACAAAATCTCCCCGGAATCCAATAAAATTCCAGGAAAAATCCCACAAAATTCCCTAAATCTTCTCAAAACATGGCCAAAATCCACAAAAATCCCACCGAATCTCCACAAATTACCACAGAATACATGAAAATACCCCTGATAATTCGTCAGTTCTCTACAGAATCTCACCAAATTCCAGAAAAGTCCCTCAAAGTTCCACAAACATCCCACAAAATCTCCTCAATATACAACAAAATCCCAGAAAAATCACACAAAATTCCCTAAATCTTCTCAAAACACGACTAAATTCTAGAAAAATATCCCACCAAATCTCCACAAAATCCCACAAAATACATGAAAAATCCCTCAAGATCCCGAAATCGCCTCAATATCCCACAAAATCCCACAAAAATCACACAAAACCTCTACAAGTTTCCACAAAATCTAAGAAAAATTCCTCAAAATTCTTCAAGTCTCCTCAAAACCACACAAAGTCCTTGAAAAGGCCCACCAAATTCCAGTAAAATCCCACAGATTCTCCACAAATTCCCACAAAATCTAAAACAAATTCCTCAAAATTCTTCAAGTCTCCTCAGAATCCTACACAATTCCATAAAAAACACACAAAATTCCAGAGAAGTCCCACAAAACTCCCTAAATCATTTCAAAACCCTACCAATTCACAGGAATGTCCCACAAAATCTCCACGAATTCCCAGAACATCCCACAACAATCCCACAAAAATCCCTAAATCTTCTGAAAACTCGACCAAATTCCAGAAACGCCCCATAAAATCAGCACAGTTTCCCACAAAATTCAAGAAAAAACACCACAAAATTCCCTAAATCTTCTCAAAACACGACTAAATTCTAGAAAAATATCCCACCAAATCTCCACAAATTCCCACAAAATACATGAGAAATCCCTCAAGATCCCTAAATCGCCTCAATATCCCACAAAATCACACAAAAATCACACAAAACCTCCACAAGTTTCCACAAAATCTAAGAAAAATTCCTCAAAATTCTTCAAGTCTCCTCAGAATCCCACACAATTCCAGAAAAAACACACAAAATTCCAGAGAAGTCCCACAAAACTCCCTAAATCATTTCAAACCCTACCAATTCACAGGAATGTCCCACAAAATCTCCACCAATTCCCAGAACATCCCACAAAAATCTCACAAAAATCCCTAAATCTTCTGAAAACTCGACCAAATTCCAGAAACGCCCCATAAAATCAGCAGTTTCCCACAAAATTCAAGAAAAAACACCACAAAATTCCCTAAATCTTTTCAAAACACCACAAAATTCTTGAAAAGCCCCACCAAATTCCAGAAACATCCCACAAAATGTCCTCAATACCCAACAAAATCCCAGAAAAATCACACAAAATTCCCTAAATCTTCTCAAAACACGGCCAAAATCCACAAAAATCCCACCAAATCTCCACAAATTCCCACAGAATACATGAAAAATCCCTGATAATTTGTCAGTTCTCTACAGAATCTCACCAAATTCCAGAAAAGTCCCTCAAAGTTCCACAAACATCCCACAAAATCTCCACCAATTCCCAGAAAATCCCACAAAAATCTCACAAAATTCCCTAAATCTTCTCAAAACACGACCAAATTCTAGAAAAATATCCAACCAAATCTCCACAAATTCCCACAAAATACATGAGAAATCCCTCAAGATCCCTAAATCGCCTCAATATCCCACAAAATCACACAAAAATCCCACAAAACCTCCACAAGTTTCCACAAAATCTAAGAAAAATTCCTCAAAATTCTTCAAGTCTCCTCAAAACCACACAATTCCAGAAAAACCCCACAAAATTCCAGAGAAGTCCCACAAAACTCCCTAAATCATTTCAAAACCCTACCAATTCACAGGAATGTCCCACAAAATCTCCACCAATTCCCAGAAAATCCCACAAAAATCTCACAAAAATCCCTAAATCTTCTGAAAACTCGACCAAATTCCAGAAACGCCCCATAAAATCAGCACAGTTTCCCACAAAATTCAAGAAAAAACACCACAAAATTCCCTAAACCTTTTCAAAATACCACAAAATTCTTGAAAAGCCACACCAAATTCCAGAAACATCCCACAAAATGTCCTCAATATCCAACAAAATCCCAGAAAAGTCCCACAAAATTCCCTAAATCTTCTCAAAACTCTACCAAATTCCAGAAAAATCCCACAGAATCTCCACAAATTCCCACAGAATACATGACAAATCCCTGATAATTCGTCAGTTCTCTACAGAATCTCACCAAATTCCTAAAAAGTCCCTCAAAGTTCCACAAACATCCCACAAAATCTCCCCGGAATCCAATAAAATTCCAGGAAAAATCCCACAAAATTCCCTAAATCTTCTCAAAACATGGCCAAAATCCACAAAAATCCCACCGAATCTCCACAAATTACCACAGAATACATGAAAATACCCCTGATAATTCGTCAGTTCTCTACAGAATCTCACCAAATTCCAGAAAAGTCCCTCAAAGTTCCACAAACATCCCACAAAATCTCCTCAATATACAACAAAATCCCAGAAAAATCACACAAAATTCCCTAAATCTTCTCAAAACACGACTAAATTCTAGAAAAATATCCCACCAAATCTCCACAAAATCCCACAAAATACATGAAAAATCCCTCAAGATCCCGAAATCGCCTCAATATCCCACAAAATCCCACAAAAATCACACAAAACCTCTACAAGTTTCCACAAAATCTAAGAAAAATTCCTCAAAATTCTTCAAGTCTCCTCAAAACCACACAAAGTCCTTGAAAAGGCCCACCAAATTCCAGTAAAATCCCACAGATTCTCCACAAATTCCCACAAAATCTAAAACAAATTCCTCAAAATTCTTCAAGTCTCCTCAGAATCCTACACAATTCCATAAAAAACACACAAAATTCCAGAGAAGTCCCACAAAACTCCCTAAATCATTTCAAAACCCTACCAATTCACAGGAATGTCCCACAAAATCTCCACCAATTCCCAGAACATCCCACAAAAATCCCACAAAAATCCCTAAATCTTCTGAAAACTCGACCAAATTCCAGAAACGCCCCATAAAATCAGCACAGTTTCCCACAAAATTCAAGAAAAAACACCACAAAATTCCCTAAATCTTCTCAAAACACGACTAAATTCTAGAAAAATATCCCACCAAATCTCCACAAATTCCCACAAAATACATGAGAAATCCCTCAAGATCCCTAAATCGCCTCAATATCCCACAAAATCACACAAAAATCACACAAAACCTCCACAAGTTTCCACAAAATCTAAGAAAAATTCCTCAAAATTCTTCAAGTCTCCTCAGAATCCCACACAATTCCAGAAAAAACACACAAAATTCCAGAGAAGTCCCACAAAACTCCCTAAATCATTTCAAACCCTACCAATTCACAGGAATGTCCCACAAAATCTCCACCAATTCCCAGAACATCCCACAAAAATCTCACAAAAATCCCTAAATCTTCTGAAAACTCGACCAAATTCCAGAAACGCCCCATAAAATCAGCAGTTTCCCACAAAATTCAAGAAAAAACACCACAAAATTCCCTAAATCTTTTCAAAACACCACAAAATTCTTGAAAAGCCCCACCAAATTCCAGAAACATCCCACAAAATGTCCTCAATACCCAACAAAATCCCAGAAAAATCACACAAAATTCCCTAAATCTTCTCAAAACACGGCCAAAATCCACAAAAATCCCACCAAATCTCCACAAATTCCCACAGAATACATGAAAAATCCCTGATAATTTGTCAGTTCTCTACAGAATCTCACCAAATTCCAGAAAAGTCCCTCAAAGTTCCACAAACATCCCACAAAATCTCCACCAATTCCCAGAAAATCCCACAAAAATCTCACAAAATTCCCTAAATCTTCTCAAAACACGACCAAATTCTAGAAAAATATCCAACCAAATCTCCACAAATTCCCACAAAATACATGAGAAATCCCTCAAGATCCCTAAATCGCCTCAATATCCCACAAAATCACACAAAAATCCCACAAAACCTCCACAAGTTTCCACAAAATCTAAGAAAAATTCCTCAAAATTCTTCAAGTCTCCTCAAAACCACACAATTCCAGAAAAACCCCACAAAATTCCAGAGAAGTCCCACAAAACTCCCTAAATCATTTCAAAACCCTACCAATTCACAGGAATGTCCCACAAAATCTCCACCAATTCCCAGAAAATCCCACAAAAATCTCACAAAAATCCCTAAATCTTCTGAAAACTCGACCAAATTCCAGAAACGCCCCATAAAATCAGCACAGTTTCCCACAAAATTCAAGAAAAAACACCACAAAATTCCCTAAACCTTTTCAAAATACCATAAAATTCTTGAAACGCCACACCAAATTCCAGAAACATCCCACAAAATGTCCTCAATATCCAACAAAATCCCAGAAAAGTCCCACAAAATTCCCTAAATCTTCTCAAAACTCTACCAAATTCCAGAAAAATCCCACAGAATCTCCACAAATTCCCACAGAATACATGACAAATCCCTGATAATTCGTCAGTTCTCTACAGAATCTCACCAAATTCCTAAAAAGTCCCTCAAAGTTCCACAAACATCCCACAAAATCTCCCCGGAATCCAATAAAATTCCAGGAAAAATCCCACAAAATTCCCTAAATCTTCTCAAAACATGGCCAAAATCCACAAAAATCCCACCGAATATCCACAAATTCCCACAGAATACATGAAAATACCCCTGATAATTCGTCAGTTCTCTACAGAATCTCACCAAATTCCAGAAAAGTCCCTCAAAGTTCCACAAACATCCCACAAAATCTCCTCAATATACAACAAAATCCCAGAAAAATCACACAAAATTCCCTAAATCTTCTCAAAACACGACTAAATTCTAGAAAAATATCCCACCAAATCTCCACAAAATCCCACAAAATACATGAAAAATCCCTCAAGATCCCGAAATCGCCTCAATATCCCACAAAATCCCACAAAAATCACACAAAACCTCTACAAGTTTCCACAAAATCTAAGAAAAATTCCTCAAAATTCTTCAAGTCTCCTCAAAACCACACAAAGTCCTTGAAAAGGCCCACCAAATTCCAGTAAAATCCCACAGATTCTCCACAAATTCCCACAAAATCTAAAACAAATTCCTCAAAATTCTTCAAGTCTCCTCAGAATCCTACACAATTCCATAAAAAACACACAAAATTCCAGAGAAGTCCCACAAAACTCCCTAAATCATTTCAAAACCCTACCAATTCACAGGAATGTCCCACAAAATCTCCACCAATTCCCAGAACATCCCACAAAAATCTCACAAAAATCCCTAACACTTCTGAAAACTCGACCAAATTCCAGAAACGCCCCATAAAATCAGCACAGTTTCCCACAAAATTCAAGAAAAAACACCACAAAATTGCCTAAATCTTTTCAAAATACCACAAAATTCTTGAAAAGCCCCACCAAATTCCAGAAACATCCCACAAAATTTCCTCAATACCCAACAAAATCCCAGAAAAATCACACAAAATTCCCTAAATCTTCTCAAAACACGGCCAAAATCCACAAAAATCCCACAGAATCTCCACAAATTCCCACAGAATACATGACAAATCCCTGATAATTCGTCAGTTCTCTACAGAATCTCACCAAATTCCAGAAAAGTCCCTCAAAGTTCCACAAACATCCCACAAAATCTCCTCAATATCCCACAAAATTCAACAAAAATCACACAAAATTCCCTAAATCTTCTCAAAACACGACCAAATTCTAGAAAAATATCCCACCAAATCTCCACAAATTCCCACAAAATACATGAAAAATCCCTCAAGATCCCTAAATCGCCTCAATATCCCAAAAAATTCCACAAAAATCCCACAAAACCTCCACAAGTTTCCACAAAATCTAAGAAAAATTCCTCAAAATTCTTCAAGTCTCCTCAAAACCACACAATTCCAGAAAAACCCACACAAAATTCCAGAGAAGTCCCACAAAACTCCCTAAATTATTTCAAAACCCTACCAATTCACAGGAATGTCCCACAAAATCTCCACCAATTCCCAGAAAATCCCACAAAAATCTCACAAAAATCCCTAAATCTTCTGAAAACTCGACCAAATTCCAGAAACGCCCCATAAAATCAGCACAGTTTCCCACAAAATTCAAGAAAAAACACCACAAAATTCCCTAAACCTTTTCAAAATACCACAAAATTCTTGAAAAGCCACACCAAATTCCAGAAACATCCCACAAAATGTCCTCAATATCCAACAAAATCCCAGAAAAGTCCCACAAAATTCCCTAAATCTTCTCAAAACTCTACCAAATTCCAGAAAAATCCCACAGAATCTCCACAAATTCCCACAGAATACATGACAAATCCCTGATAATTCGTCAGTTCTCTACAGAATCTCACCAAATTCCTAAAAAGTCCCTCAAAGTTCCACAAACATCCCACAAAATCTCCCCGGAATCCAATAAAATTCCAGGAAAAATCCCACAAAATTCCCTAAATCTTCTCAAAACATGGCCAAAATCCACAAAAATCCCACCGAATCTCCACAAATTACCACAGAATACATGAAAATACCCCTGATAATTCGTCAGTTCTCTACAGAATCTCACCAAATTCCAGAAAAGTCCCTCAAAGTTCCACAAACATCCCACAAAATCTCCTCAATATACAACAAAATCCCAGAAAAATCACACAAAATTCCCTAAATCTTCTCAAAACACGACTAAATTCTAGAAAAATATCCCACCAAATCTCCACAAAATCCCACAAAATACATGAAAAATCCCTCAAGATCCCGAAATCGCCTCAATATCCCACAAAATCCCACAAAAATCACACAAAACCTCTACAAGTTTCCACAATATCTAAGAAAAATTCCTCAAAATTCTTCAAGTCTCCTCAAAACCACACAAAGTCCTTGAAAAGGCCCACCAAATTCCAGTAAAATCCCACAGATTCTCCACAAATTCCCACAAAATCTAAAACAAATTCCTCAAAATTCTTCAAGTCTCCTCAGAATCCTACACAATTCCATAAAAAACACACAAAATTCCAGAGAAGTCCCACAAAACTCCCTAAATCATTTCAAAACCCTACCAATTCACAGGAATGTCCCACAAAATCTCCACCAATTCCCAGAACATCCCACAAAAATCTCACAAAAATCCCTAACACTTCTGAAAACTCGACCAAATTCCAGAAACGCCCCATAAAATCAGCACAGTTTCCCACAAAATTCAAGAAAAAACACCACAAAATTGCCTAAATCTTTTCAAAATACCACAAAATTCTTGAAAAGCCCCACCAAATTCCAGAAACATCCCACAAAATTTCCTCAATACCCAACAAAATCCCAGAAAAATCACACAAAATTCCCTAAATCTTCTCAAAACACGGCCAAAATCCACAAAAATCCCACAGAATCTCCACAAATTCCCACAGAATACATGACAAATCCCTGATAATTCGTCAGTTCTCTACAGAATCTCACCAAATTCCAGAAAAGTCCCTCAAAGTTCCACAAACATCCCACAAAATCTCCTCAATATCCCACAAAATTCAAGAAAAATCACACAAAATTCCCTAAATCTTCTCAAAACACGACCAAATTCTAGAAAAATATCCCACCAAATCTCCACAAATTCCCACAAAATACATGAAAAATCCCTCAAGATCCCTAAATCGCCTCAATATCCCAAAAAATTCCACAAAAATCCCACAAAACCTCCACAAGTTTCCACAAAATCTAAGAAAAATTCCTCAAAATTCTTCAAGTCTCCTCAAAACCACACAATTCCAGAAAAACCCACACAAAATTCCAGAGAAGTCCCACAAAACTCCCTAAATTATTTCAAAACCCTACCAATTCACAGGAATGTCCCACAAAATCTCCACCAATTCCCAGAAAATCCCACAAAAATCTCACAAAAATCCCTAAATCTTCTGAAAACTCGACCAAATTCCAGAAACGCCCCATAAAATCAGCACAGTTTCCCACAAAATTCAAGAAAAAACACCACAAAATTCCCTAAACCTTTTCAAAATACCACAAAATTCTTGAAAAGCCCCACCAAATTCCAGAAACATCCCACAAAATGTCCTCAATATCCAAAAAAATCCCAGAAAAGTCCCACAAAATTCCCTAAATCTTCTCAAAACTCTACCAAATTCCAGAAAAATCCCACAGAATCTCCACAAATTCCCACAGAATACATGACAAATCCCTGATAATTCGTCAGTTCTCTACAGAATCTCACCAAATTCCTAAAAAGTCCCTCAAAGTTCCACAAACATCCCACAAAATCTCCCCGGAATCCAATAAAATTCCAGGAAAAATCACACAAAATTCCCTAAATCTTCTCAAAACACGACTAAATTCTAGAAAAATATCCCACCAAATCTCCACAAAATCCCACAAAATACATGAAAAATCCCTCAAGATCCCGAAATCGCCTCAATATCCCACAAAATCCCACAAAAATCACACAAAACCTCTACAAGTTTCCACAAAATCTAAGAAAAATTCCTCAAAATTCTTCAAGTCTCCTCAAAACCACACAAAGTCCTTGAAAAGGCCCACCAAATTCCAGTAAAATCCCACAGATTCTCCACAAATTCCCACAAAATCTAAAACAAATTCCTCAAAATTCTTCAAGTCTCCTCAGAATCCTACACAATTCCATAAAAAACACACAAAATTCCAGAGAAGTCCCACAAAACTCCCTAAATCATTTCAAAACCCTACCAATTCACAGGAATGTCCCACAAAATCTCCACCAATTCCCAGAACATCCCACAAAAATCCCACAAAAATCCCTAAATCTTCTGAAAACTCGACCAAATTCCAGAAACGCCCCATAAAATCAGCACAGTTTCCCACAAAATTCAAGAAAAAACACCACAAAATTCCCTAAATCTTCTCAAAACACGACTAAATTCTAGAAAAATATCCCACCAAATCTCCACAAATTCCCACAAAATACATGAGAAATCCCTCAAGATCCCTAAATCGCCTCAATATCCCACAAAATCACACAAAAATCACACAAAACCTCCACAAGTTTCCACAAAATCTAAGAAAAATTCCTCAAAATTCTTCAAGTCTCCTCAGAATCCCACACAATTCCAGAAAAAACACACAAAATTCCAGAGAAGTCCCACAAAACTCCCTAAATCATTTCAAACCCTACCAATTCACAGGAATGTCCCACAAAATCTCCACCAATTCCCAGAACATCCCACAAAAATCTCACAAAAATCCCTAAATCTTCTGAAAACTCGACCAAATTCCAGAAACGCCCCATAAAATCAGCAGTTTCCCACAAAATTCAAGAAAAAACACCACAAAATTCCCTAAATCTTTTCAAAACACCACAAAATTCTTGAAAAGCCCCACCAAATTCCAGAAACATCCCACAAAATGTCCTCAATACCCAACAAAATCCCAGAAAAATCACACAAAATTCCCTAAATCTTCTCAAAACACGGCCAAAATCCACAAAAATCCCACCAAATCTCCACAAATTCCCACAGAATACATGAAAAATCCCTGATAATTTGTCAGTTCTCTACAGAATCTCACCAAATTCCAGAAAAGTCCCTTAAAGTTCCACAAACATCCCCCAAAATCTCCTCAATATCCCACAAAATTCAACAAAAATCACACAAAATTCCCTAAATCTTCTCAAAACACGACCAAATTCTAGAAAAATATCCAACCAAATCTCCACAAATTCCCACAAAATACATGAGAAATCCCTCAAGATCCCTAAATCGCCTCAATATCCCACAAAATCACACAAAAATCCCACAAAACCTCCACAAGTTTCCACAAAATCTAAGAAAAATTCCTCAAAATTCTTCAAGTCTCCTCAAAACCACACAATTCCAGAAAAACCCCACAAAATTCCAGAGAAGTCCCACAAAACTCCCTAAATCATTTCAAAACCCTACCAATTCACAGGAATGTCCCACAAAATCTCCACCAATTCCCAGAAAATCCCACAAAAATCTCACAAAAATCCCTAAATCTTCTGAAAACTCGACCAAATTCCAGAAACGCCCCATAAAATCAGCACAGTTTCCCACAAAATTCAAGAAAAAACACCACAAAATTCCCTAAACCTTTTCAAAATACCACAAAATTCTTGAAAAGCCACACCAAATTCCAGAAACATCCCACAAAATGTCCTCAATATCCAACAAAATCCCAGAAAAGTCCCACAAAATTCCCTAAATCTTCTCAAAACTCTACCAAATTCCAGAAAAATCCCACAGAATCTCCACAAATTCCCACAGAATACATGACAAATCCCTGATAATTCGTCAGTTCTCTACAGAATCTCACCAAATTCCTAAAAAGTCCCTCAAAGTTCCACAAACATCCCACAAAATCTCCCCGGAATCCAATAAAATTCCAGGAAAAATCCCACAAAATTCCCTAAATCTTCTCAAAACATGGCCAAAATCCACAAAAATCCCACCGAATCTCCACAAATTCCCACAGAATACATGAAAATACCCCTGATAATTCGTCAGTTCTCTACAGAATCTCACCAAATTCCAGAAAAGTCCCTCAAAGTTCCACAAACATCCCACAAAATCTCCTCAATATACAACAAAATCCCAGAAAAATCACACAAAATTCCCTAAATCTTCTCAAAACACGACTAAATTCTAGAAAAATATCCCACCAAATCTCCACAAAATCCCACAAAATACATGAAAAATCCCTCAAGATCCCGAAATCGCCTCAATATCCCACAAAATCCCACAAAAATCACACAAAACCTCTACAAGTTTCCACAAAATCTAAGAAAAATTCCTCAAAATTCTTCAAGTCTCCTCAAAACCACACAAAGTCCTTGAAAAGGCCCACCAAATTCCAGTAAAATCCCACAGATTCTCCACAAATTCCCACAAAATCTAAAACAAATTCCTCAAAATTCTTCAAGTCTCCGCAGAATCCTACACAATTCCATAAAAAACACACAAAATTCCAGAGAAGTCCAGCAAAACTCCCTAAATCATTTCAAAACCCTACCAATTCACAGGAATGTCCCACAAAATCTCCACCAATTCCCAGAACATCCCACAAAAATCTCACAAAAATCCATAACACTTCTGAAAACTCGACCAAATTCCAGAAACGCCCCATAAAATCAGCACAGTTTCCCACAAAATTCAAGAAAAAACACCACAAAATTGCCTAAATCTTTTCAAAATACCACAAAATTCTTGAAAAGCCCCACCAAATTCCAGAAACATCCAACAAAATTTCCTCAATACCCAACAAAATCCCAGAAAAATCACACAAAATTCCCTAAATCTTCTCAAAACACGGCCAAAATCCACAAAAATCCCACAGAATCTCCACAAATTCCCACAGAATACATGACAAATCCCTGATAATTCGTCAGTTCTCTACAGAATCTCACCAAATTCCAGAAAAGTCCCTCAAAGTTCCACAAACATCCCACAAAATCTCCTCAATATCCCACAAAATTCAAGAAAAATCACACAAAATTCCCTAAATCTTCTCAAAACACGACCAAATTCTAGAAAAATATCCCACCAAATCTCCACAAATTCCCACAAAATACATGAAAAATCCCTCAAGATCCCTAAATCGCCTCAATATCCCAAAAAATTCCACAAAAATCCCACAAAACCTCCACAAGTTTCCACAAAATCTAAGAAAAATTCCTCAAAATTCTTCAAGTCTCCTCAAAACCACACAATTCCAGAAAAACCCACACAAAATTCCAGAGAAGTCCCACAAAACTCCCTAAATTATTTCAAAACCCTACCAATTCACAGGAATGTCCCACAAAATCTCCACCAATTCCCAGAAAATCCCACAAAAATCTCACAAAAATCCCTAAATCTTCTGAAAACTCGACCAAATTCCAGAAACGCCCCATAAAATCAGCACAGTTTCCCACAAAATTCAAGAAAAAACACCACAAAATTCCCTAAACCTTTTCAAAATACCACAAAATTCTTGAAAAGCCACACCAAATTCCAGAAACATCCCACAAAATGTCCTCAATATCCAACAAAATCCCAGAAAAGTCCCACAAAATTCCCTAAATCTTCTCAAAACTCTACCAAATTCCAGAAAAATCCCACAGAATCTCCACAAATTCCCACAGAATACATGACAAATCCCTGATAATTCGTCAGTTCTCTACAGAATCTCACCAAATTCCTAAAAAGTCCCTCAAAGTTCCACAAACATCCCACAAAATCTCCCCGGAATCCAATAAAATTCCAGGAAAAATCCCACAAAATTCCCTAAATCTTCTCAAAACATGGCCAAAATCCACAAAAATCCCACCGAATCTCCACAAATTCCCACAGAATACATGAAAATACCCCTGATAATTCGTCAGTTCTCTACAGAATCTCACCAAATTCCAGAAAAGTCCCTCAAAGTTCCACAAACATCCCACAAAATCTCCTCAATATACAACAAAATCCCAGAAAAATCACACAAAATTCCCTAAATCTTCTCAAAACACGACTAAATTCTAGAAAAATATCCCACCAAATCTCCACAAAATCCCACAAAATACATGAAAAATCCCTCAAGATCCCGAAATCGCCTCAATATCCCACAAAATCCCACAAAAATCACACAAAACCTCTACAAGTTTCCACAAAATCTAAGAAAAATTCCTCAAAATTCTTCAAGTCTCCTCAAAACCACACAAAGTCCTTGAAAAGGCCCACCAAATTCCAGTAAAATCCCACAGATTCTCCACAAATTCCCACAAAATCTAAAACAAATTCCTCAAAATTCTTCAAGTCTCCTCAGAATCCCACACAATTCCAGAAAAAACACACAAAATTCCAGAGAAGTCCCACAAAACTCCCTAAATCATTTCAAAACCCTACCAATTCACAGGAATGTCCCACAAAATCTCCACCAATTCCCAGAACATCCCACAAAAATCCCACAAAAATCCCTAAATCTTCTGAAAACTCGACCAAATTCCAGAAACGCCCCATAAAATCAGCACAGTTTCCCACAAAATTCAAGAAAAAACACCACAAAATTCCCTAAATCTTCTCAAAACACGACTAAATTCTAGAAAAATATCCCACCAAATCTCCACAAATTCCCACAAAATACATGAGAAATCCCTCAAGATCCCTAAATCGCCTCAATATCCCACAAAATCACACAAAAATCCCACAGATTCTCCACAAGTTTCCACAAAATCTAAGAAAAATTCCTCAAAATTCTTCAAGTCTCCTCAGAATCCCACACAATTCCAGAAAAAACACACAAAATTCCAGAGAAGTCCCACAAAACTCCCTAAATCATTTCAAACCCTACCAATTCACAGGAATGTCCCACAAAATCTCCACCAATTCCCAGAACATCCCACAAAAATCTCACAAAAATCCCTAAATCTTCTGAAAACTCGACCAAATTCCAGAAACGCCCCATAAAATCAGCAGTTTCCCACAAAATTCAAGAAAAAACACCACAAAATTCCCTAAATCTTTTCAAAACACCACAAAATTCTTGAAAAGCCCCACCAAATTCCAGAAACATCCCACAAAATGTCCTCAATACCCAACAAAATCCCAGAAAAATCACACAAAATTCCCTAAATCTTCTCAAAACACGGCCAAAATCCACAAAAATCCCACCAAATCTCCACAAATTCCCACAGAATACATGAAAAATCCCTGATAATTTGTCAGTTCTCTACAGAATCTCACCAAATTCCAGAAAAGTCCCTCAAAGTTCCACAAACATCCCACAAAATCTCCTCAATATCCCACAAAATTCAACAAAAATCACACAAAATTCCCTAAATCTTCTCAAAACACGACCAAATTCTAGAAAAATATCCCACCAAATCTCCACAAATTCCCACAAAATACATGAGAAATCCCTCAAGATCCCTAAATCGCCTCAATATCCCACAAAATCACACAAAAATCCCACAAAACCTCCACAAGTTTCCACAAAATCTAAGAAAAATTCCTCAAAATTCTTCAAGTCTCCTCAAAACCACACAATTCCAGAAAAACCCCACAAAATTCCAGAGAAGTCCCACAAAACTCCCTAAATCATTTCAAAACCCTACCAATTCACAGGAATGTCCCACAAAATCTCCACCAATTCCCAGAAAATCCCACAAAAATCTCACAAAAATCCCTAAATCTTCTGAAAACTCGACCAAATTCCAGAAACGCCCCATAAAATCAGCACAGTTTCCCACAAAATTCAAGAAAAAACACCACAAAATTGCCTAAATCTTTTCAAAATACCACAAAATTCTTGAAAAGCCCCACCAAATTCCAGAAACATCCCACAAAATCTCCCCGGAATCCAACAAAATCCCAGAAAAGTCCCACAAAATTCCCTAAATCTTCTCAAAACATGGCCAAAATCCACAAAAATCCCACCGAATCTCCACAAATTACCACAGAATACATGAAAATACCCCTGATAATTCGTCAGTTCTCTACAGAATCTCACCAAATTCCTAAAAAGTCCCTCAAAGTTCCACAAACATCCCACAAAATCTCCTCAATATCCCACAAAATTCAAGAAAAATCACACAAAATTCCCTAAATCTTCTCAAAACACGACTAAATTCTAGAAAAATGTCCCACCAAATCTCCACAAAATCCCACAAAATACATGAAAAATCCCTCAAGATCCCGAAATCGCCTCAATATCCCACAAAATCCCACAAAAATCCCACAAAACCTCCACAAGTTTCCACAAAATCTAAGAAAAATTCCTCAAAATTCTTCAAGTCTCCTCAAAACCACACAAAGTCCTTGAAAAGGCCCACCAAATTCCAGTAAAATCCCACAGATTCTCCACAAATTCCCACAAAATCTAAAACAAATTCCTCAAAATTCTTCAAGTCTCCTCAGAATCCCACACAATTCCATAAAAAACACACAAAATTCCAGAGAAGTCCCACAAAACTCCCTCAATCATTTCAAAACCCTACCAATTCACAGGAATGTCCCACAAAATCTCCACCAATTCCCAGAACATCCCACAAAAATCTCAGAAAAATCTCTAACACTTCTGAAAACTCGACCAAATTCCAGAAACGCCCCATAAAATCAGCAGTTTCCCACAAAATTCAAGAAAAAACACCACAAAATTCCCTAAATCTTTTCAAAATACCACAAAATTCTTGAAAAGCCCCACCAAATTCCAGAAACATCCCACAAAATGTCCTCAATACCCAACAAAATCCCAGAAAAATCACACAAAATTCCCTAAATCTTCTCAAAACACGGCCAAAATCCACAAAAATCCCACCAAATCTCCACAAATTCCCACAGAATACATGAAAAATCCCGGATAATTTCTCAGTTCTCTACAGAATCTCACCAAATTCCAGAAAAGTCCCTCAACGTTCCACAAACATCCCACAAAATCTCCTCAATATCCCACAAAATTCAAGAAAAATCACACAAAATTCCCTAAATCTTCTCAAAACACGACCAAATTCTAGAAAAATATCCCACCAAATCTCCACAAATTCCCACAAAATACATGAGAAATCCCTCAAGATCCCTAAATCGCCTCAATATCCCACAAAATCACACAAAAATCCCACAGATTCTCCACAAGTTTCCACAAAATCTAAGAAAAATTCCTCAAAATTCTTCAAGTCTCCTCAGAATCCCACACAATTCCAGAAAAAACACACAAAATTCCAGAGAAGTCCCACAAAACTCCCTAAATCATTTCAAAACCCTACCAATTCACAGGAATGTCCCACAAAATCTCCACCAATTCCCAGAACATCCCACAAAAATCTCACAAAAATCCCTAACACTTCTGAAAACTCGACCAAATTCCAGAAACGCCCCATAAAATCAGCACAGTTTCCCACAAAATTCAAGAAAAAACACCACAAAATTGCCTAAATCTTTTCAAAATACCACAAAATTCTTGAAAAGCCCCACCAAATTCCAGAAACATCCCACAAAATGTCCTCAATATCCAACAAAATCCCAGAAAAGTCCCACAAAATTCCCTAAATCTTCTCAAAACTCTACCAAATTCCAGAAAAATCCCACAGAATCTCCACAAATTCCCACAGAATACATGACAAATCCCTGATAATTCGTCAGTTCTCTACAGAATCTCACCAAATTCCTAAAAAGTCCCTCAAAGTTCCACAAACATCCCACAAAATCTCCCCGGAATCCAATAAAATTCCAGGAAAAATCCCACAAAATTCCCTAAATCTTCTCAAAACATGGCCAAAATCCACAAAAATCCCACCGAATCTCCACAAATTACCACAGAATACATGAAAATACCCCTGATAATTCGTCAGTTCTCTACAGAATCTCACCAAATTCCAGAAAAGTCCCTCAAAGTTCCACAAACATCCCACAAAATCTCCTCAATATACAACAAAATCCCAGAAAAATCACACAAAATTCCCTAAATCTTCTCAAAACACGACTAAATTCTAGAAAAATATCCCACCAAATCTCCACAAAATCCCACAAAATACATGAAAAATCCCTCAAGATCCCGAAATCGCCTCAATATCCCACAAAATCCCACAAAAATCACACAAAACCTCTACAAGTTTCCACAAAATCTAAGAAAAATTCCTCAAAATTCTTCAAGTCTCCTCAAAACCACACAAAGTCCTTGAAAAGGCCCACCAAATTCCAGTAAAATCCCACAGATTCTCCACAAATTCCCACAAAATCTAAAACAAATTCCTCAAAATTCTTCAAGTCTCCTCAGAATCCTACACAATTCCATAAAAAACACACAAAATTCCAGAGAAGTCCCACAAAACTCCCTAAATCATTTCAAAACCCTACCAATTCACAGGAATGTCCCACAAAATCTCCACCAATTCCCAGAACATCCCACAAAAATCCCACAAAAATCCCTAAATCTTCTGAAAACTCGACCAAATTCCAGAAACGCCCCATAAAATCAGCACAGTTTCCCACAAAATTCAAGAAAAAACACCACAAAATTCCCTAAATCTTCTCAAAACACGACTAAATTCTAGAAAAATATCCCACCAAATCTCCACAAATTCCCACAAAATACATGAGAAATCCCTCAAGATCCCTAAATCTCCTCAATATCCCACAAAATCACACAAAAATCACACAAAACCTCCACAAGTTTCCACAAAATCTAAGAAAAATTCCTCAAAATTCTTCAAGTCTCCTCAGAATCCCACACAATTCCAGAAAAAACACACAAAATTCCAGAGAAGTCCCACAAAACTCCCTAAATCATTTCAAACCCTACCAATTCACAGGAATGTCCCACAAAATCTCCACCAATTCCCAGAACATCCCACAAAAATCTCACAAAAATCCCTAAATCTTCTGAAAACTCGACCAAATTCCAGAAACGCCCCATAAAATCAGCAGTTTCCCACAAAATTCAAGAAAAAACACCACAAAATTCCCTAAATCTTTTCAAAACACCACAAAATTCTTGAAAAGCCCCACCAAATTCCAGAAACATCCCACAAAATGTCCTCAATACCCAACAAAATCCCAGAAAAATCACACAAAATTCCCTAAATCTTCTCAAAACACGGCCAAAATCTAGAAAAATATCCCACCAAATCTCCACAAATTCCCACAGAATACATGAAAAATCCCTGATAATTTGTCAGTTCTCTACAGAATCTCACCAAATTCCAGAAAAGTCCCTCAAAGTTCCACAAACATCCCACAAAATCTCCACCAATTCCCAGAAAATCCCACAAAAATCTCACAAAATTCCCTAAATCTTCTCAAAACACGACCAAATTCTAGAAAAATATCCAACCAAATCTCCACAAATTCCCACAAAATACATGAGAAATCCCTCAAGATCCCTAAATCGCCTCAATATCCCACAAAATCACACAAAAATCCCACAAAACCTCCACAAGTTTCCACAAAATCTAAGAAAAATTCCTCAAAATTCTTCAAGTCTCCTCAAAACCACACAATTCCAGAAAAACCCCACAAAATTCCAGAGAAGTCCCACAAAACTCCCTAAATCATTTCAAAACCCTACCAATTCACAGGAATGTCCCACAAAATCTCCACCAATTCCCAGAAAATCCCACAAAAATCTCACAAAAATCCCTAAATCTTCTGAAAACTCGACCAAATTCCAGAAACGCCCCATAAAATCAGCACAGTTTCCCACAAAATTCAAGAAAAAACACCACAAAATTCCCTAAACCTTTTCAAAATACCATAAAATTCTTGAAACGCCACACCAAATTCCAGAAACATCCCACAAAATGTCCTCAATATCCAACAAAATCCCAGAAAAGTCCCACAAAATTCCCTAAATCTTCTCAAAACTCTACCAAATTCCAGAAAAATCCCACAGAATCTCCACAAATTCCCACAGAATACATGACAAATCCCTGATAATTCGTCAGTTCTCTACAGAATCTCACCAAATTCCTAAAAAGTCCCTCAAAGTTCCACAAACATCCCACAAAATCTCCCCGGAATCCAATAAAATTCCAGGAAAAATCCCACAAAATTCCCTAAATCTTCTCAAAACATGGCCAAAATCCACAAAAATCCCACCGAATATCCACAAATTCCCACAGAATACATGAAAATACCCCTGATAATTCGTCAGTTCTCTACAGAATCTCACCAAATTCCAGAAAAGTCCCTCAAAGTTCCACAAACATCCCACAAAATCTCCTCAATATACAACAAAATCCCAGAAAAATCACACAAAATTCCCTAAGTCTTCTCAAAACACGACTAAATTCTAGAAAAATATCCCACCAAATCTCCACAAAATCCCACAAAATACATGAAAAATCCCTCAAGATCCCGAAATCGCCTCAATATCCCACAAAATCCCACAAAAATCACACAAAACCTCTACAAGTTTCCACAAAATCTAAGAAAAATTCCTCAAAATTCTTCAAGTCTCCTCAAAACCACACAAAGTCCTTGAAAAGGCCCACCAAATTCCAGTAAAATCCCACAGATTCTCCACAAATTCCCACAAAATCTAAAACAAATTCCTCAAAATTCTTCAAGTCTCCTCAGAATCCTACACAATTCCATAAAAAACACACAAAATTCCAGAGAAGTCCCACAAAACTCCCTAAATCATTTCAAAACCCTACCAATTCACAGGAATGTCCCACAAAATCTCCACCAATTCCCAGAACATCCCACAAAAATCTCACAAAAATCCCTAAATCTTCTGAAAACTCGACCAAATTCCAGAAACGCCCCATAAAATCAGCACAGTTTCCCACAAAATTCAAGAAAAAACACCACAAAATTCCCTAAATCTTTTCAAAATACCACAAAATTCTTGAAAAGCCCCACCAAATTCCAGAAACATCCCACAAAATTTCCTCAATACCCAACAAAATCCCAGAAAAATCACACAAAATTCCCTAAATCTTCTCAAAACACGGCCAAAATCCACAAAAATCCCACAGAATCTCCACAAATTCCCACAGAATACATGACAAATCCCTGATAATTCGTCAGTTCTCTACAGAATCTCACCAAATTCCAGAAAAGTCCCTCAAAGTTCCACAAACATCCCACAAAATCTCCTCAATATCCCACAAAATTCAAGAAAAATCACACAAAATTCCCTAAATCTTCTCAAAACACGACCAAATTCTAGAAAAATATCCCACCAAATCTCCACAAATTCCCACAAAATACATGAAAAATCCCTCAAGATCCCTAAATCGCCTCAATATCCCAAAAAATTCCACAAAAATCCCACAAAACCTCCACAAGTTTCCACAAAATCTAAGAAAAATTCCTCAAAATTCTTCAAGTCTCCTCAAAACCACACAATTCCAGAAAAACCCACACAAAATTCCAGAGAAGTCCCACAAAACTCCCTAAATTATTTCAAAACCCTACCAATTCACAGGAATGTCCCACAAAATCTCCACCAATTCCCAGAAAATCCCACAAAAATCTCACAAAAATCCCTAAATCTTCTGAAAACTCGACCAAATTCCAGAAACGCCCCATAAAATCAGCACAGTTTCCCACAAAATTCAAGAAAAAACACCACAAAATTCCCTAAACCTTTTCAAAATACCACAAAATTCTTGAAAAGCCACACCAAATTCCAGAAACATCCCACAAAATGTCCTCAATATCCAAAAAAATCCCAGAAAAGTCCCACAAAATTCCCTAAATCTTCTCAAAACTCTACCAAATTCCAGAAAAATCCCACAGAATCTCCACAAATTCCCACAGAATACATGACAAATCCCTGATAATTCGTCAGTTCTCTACAGAATCTCACCAAATTCCTAAAAAGTCCCTCAAAGTTCCACAAACATCCCACAAAATCTCCCCGGAATCCAATAAAATTCCAGGAAAAATCCCACAAAATTCCCTAAATCTTCTCAAAACATGGCCAAAATCCACAAAAATCCCACCGAATCTCCACAAATTCCCACAGAATACATGAAAATACCCCTGATAATTCGTCAGTTCTCTACAGAATCTCACCAAATTCCAGAAAAGTCCCTCAAAGTTCCACAAACATCCCACAAAATCTCCTCAATATACAACAAAATCCCAGAAAAATCACACAAAATTCCCTAAATCTTCTCAAAACACGACTAAATTCTAGAAAAATATCCCACCAAATCTCCACAAAATCCCACAAAATACATGAAAAATCCCTCAAGATCCCGAAATCGCCTCAATATCCCACAAAATCCCACAAAAATCACACAAAACCTCTACAAGTTTCCACAAAATCTAAGAAAAATTCCTCAAAATTCTTCAAGTCTCCTCAAAACCACACAAAGTCCTTGAAAAGGCCCACCAAATTCCAGTAAAATCCCACAGATTCTCCACAAATTCCCACAAAATCTAAAACAAATTCCTCAAAATTCTTCAAGTCTCCTCAGAATCCTACACAATTCCATAAAAAACACACAAAATTCCAGAGAAGTCCCACAAAACTCCCTAAATCATTTCAAAACCCTACCAATTCACAGGAATGTCCCACAAAATCTCCACCAATTCCCAGAACATCCCACAAAAATCCCACAAAAATCCCTAAATCTTCTGAAAACTCGACCAAATTCCAGAAACGCCCCATAAAATCAGCACAGTTTCCCACAAAATTCAAGAAAAAACACCACAAAATTCCCTAAATCTTCTCAAAACACGACTAAATTCTAGAAAAATATCCCACCAAATCTCCACAAATTCCCACAAAATACATGAGAAATCCCTCAAGATCCCTAAATCGCCTCAATATCCCACAAAATCACACAAAAATCACACAAAACCTCCACAAGTTTCCACAAAATCTAAGAAAAATTCCTCAAAATTCTTCAAGTCTCCTCAGAATCCCACACAATTCCAGAAAAAACACACAAAATTCCAGAGAAGTCCCACAAAACTCCCTAAATCATTTCAAACCCTACCAATTCACAGGAATGTCCCACAAAATCTCCACCAATTCCCAGAACATCCCACAAAAATCTCACAAAAATCCCTAAATCTTCTGAAAACTCGACCAAATTCCAGAAACGCCCCATAAAATCAGCAGTTTCCCACAAAATTCAAGAAAAAACACCACAAAATTCCCTAAATCTTTTCAAAACACCACAAAATTCTTGAAAAGCCCCACCAAATTCCAGAAACATCCCACAAAATGTCCTCAATACCCAACAAAATCCCAGAAAAATCACACAAAATTCCCTAAATCTTCTCAAAACACGGCCAAAATCCACAAAAATCCCACCAAATCTCCACAAATTCCCACAGAATACATGAAAAATCCCTGATAATTTGTCAGTTCTCTACAGAATCTCACCAAATTCCAGAAAAGTCCCTCAAAGTTCCACAAACATCCCACAAAATCTCCTCAATATCCCACAAAATTCAACAAAAATCACACAAAATTCCCTAAATCTTCTCAAAACACGACCAAATTCTAGAAAAATATCCAACCAAATCTCCACAAATTCCCACAAAATACATGAGAAATCCCTCAAGATCCCTAAATCGCCTCAATATCCCACAAAATCACACAAAAATCCCACAAAACCTCCACAAGTTTCCACAAAATCTAAGAAAAATTCCTCAAAATTCTTCAAGTCTCCTCAAAACCACACAATTCCAGAAAAACCCCACAAAATTCCAGAGAAGTCCCACAAAACTCCCTAAATCATTTCAAAACCCTACCAATTCACAGGAATGTCCCACAAAATCTCCACCAATTCCCAGAAAATCCCACAAAAATCTCACAAAAATCCCTAAATCTTCTGAAAACTCGACCAAATTCCAGAAACGCCCCATAAAATCAGCACAGTTTCCCACAAAATTCAAGAAAAAACACCACAAAATTCCCTAAACCTTTTCAAAATACCACAAAATTCTTGAAAAGCCACACCAAATTCCAGAAACATCCCACAAAATGTCCTCAATATCCAACAAAATCCCAGAAAAGTCCCACAAAATTCCCTAAATCTTCTCAAAACTCTACCAAATTCCAGAAAAATCCCACAGAATCTCCACAAATTCCCACAGAATACATGACAAATCCCTGATAATTCGTCAGTTCTCTACAGAATCTCACCAAATTCCTAAAAAGTCCCTCAAAGTTCCACAAACATCCCACAAAATCTCCCCGGAATCCAATAAAATTCCAGGAAAAATCCCACAAAATTCCCTAAATCTTCTCAAAACATGGCCAAAATCCACAAAAATCCCACCGAATATCCACAAATTCCCACAGAATACATGAAAATACCCCTGATAATTCGTCAGTTCTCTACAGAATCTCACCAAATTCCAGAAAAGTCCCTCAAAGTTCCACAAACATCCCACAAAATCTCCTCAATATACAACAAAATCCCAGAAAAATCACACAAAATTCCCTAAATCTTCTCAAAACACGACTAAATTCTAGAAAAATATCCCACCAAATCTCCACAAAATCCCACAAAATACATGAAAAATCCCTCAAGATCCCGAAATCGCCTCAATATCCCACAAAATCCCACAAAAATCACACAAAACCTCTACAAGTTTCCACAAAATCTAAGAAAAATTCCTCAAAATTCTTCAAGTCTCCTCAAAACCACACAAAGTCCTTGAAAAGGCCCACCAAATTCCAGTAAAATCCCACAGATTCTCCACAAATTCCCACAAAATCTAAAACAAATTCCTCAAAATTCTTCAAGTCTCCTCAGAATCCTACACAATTCCATAAAAAACACACAAAATTCCAGAGAAGTCCCACAAAACTCCCTAAATCATTTCAAAACCCTACCAATTCACAGGAATGTCCCACAAAATCTCCACCAATTCCCAGAACATCCCACAAAAATCCCACAAAAATCCCTAAATCTTCTGAAAACTCGACCAAATTCCAGAAACGCCCCATAAAATCAGCACAGTTTCCCACAAAATTCAAGAAAAAACACCACAAAATTCCCTAAATCTTCTCAAAACACGACTAAATTCTAGAAAAATATCCCACCAAATCTCCACAAATTCCCACAAAATACATGAGAAATCCCTCAAGATCCCTAAATCGCCTCAATATCCCACAAAATCACACAAAAATCACACAAAACCTCCACAAGTTTCCACAAAATCTAAGAAAAATTCCTCAAAATTCTTCAAGTCTCCTCAGAATCCCACACAATTCCAGAAAAAACACACAAAATTCCAGAGAAGTCCCACAAAACTCCCTAAATCATTTCAAACCCTACCAATTCACAGGAATGTCCCACAAAATCTCCACCAATTCCCAGAACATCCCACAAAAATCTCACAAAAATCCCTAAATCTTCTGAAAACTCGACCAAATTCCAGAAACGCCCCATAAAATCAGCAGTTTCCCACAAAATTCAAGAAAAAACACCACAAAATTCCCTAAATCTTTTCAAAACACCACAAAATTCTTGAAAAGCCCCACCAAATTCCAGAAACATCCCACAAAATGTCCTCAATACCCAACAAAATCCCAGAAAAATCACACAAAATTCCCTAAATCTTCTCAAAACACGGCCAAAATCCACAAAAATCCCACCAAATCTCCACAAATTCCCACAGAATACATGAAAAATCCCTGATAATTTGTCAGTTCTCTACAAAATCTCACCAAATTCCAGAAAAGTCCCTCAAAGTTCCACAAACATCCCACAAAATCTCCTCAATATCCCACAAAATTCAACAAAAATCACACAAAATTCCCTAAATCTTCTCAAAACACGACCAAATTCTAGAAAAATATCCCACCAAATCTCCACAAATTCCCACAAAATACATGAGAAATCCCTCAAGATCCCTAAATCGCCTCAATATCCCACAAAATCACACAAAAATCCCACAAAACCTCCACAAGTTTCCACAAAATCTAAGAAAAATTCCTCAAAATTCTTCAAGTCTCCTCAAAACCACACAATTCCAGAAAAACCCCACAAAATTCCAGAGAAGTCCCACAAAACTCCCTAAATCATTTCAAAACCCTACCAATTCACAGGAATGTCCCACAAAATCTCCACCAATTCCCAGAAAATCCCACAAAAATCTCACAAAAATCCCTAAATCTTCTGAAAACTCGACCAAATTCCAGAAACGCCCCATAAAATCAGCACAGTTTCCCACAAAATTCAAGAAAAAACACCACAAAATTCCCTAAACCTTTTCAAAATACCACAAAATTCTTGAAAAGCCACACCAAATTCCAGAAACATCCCACAAAATGTCCTCAATATCCAACAAAATCCCAGAAAAGTCCCACAAAATTCCCTAAATCTTCTCAAAACTCTACCAAATTCCAGAAAAATCCCACAGAATCTCCACAAATTCCCACAGAATACATGACAAATCCCTGATAATTCGTCAGTTCTCTACAGAATCTCACCAAATTCCTAAAAAGTCCCTCAAAGTTCCACAAACATCCCACAAAATCTCCCCGGAATCCAATAAAATTCCAGGAAAAATCCCACAAAATTCCCTAAATCTTCTCAAAACATGGCCAAAATCCACAAAAATCCCACCGAATCTCCACAAATTCCCACAGAATACATGAAAATACCCCTGATAATTCGTCAGTTCTCTACAGAATCTCACCAAATTCCAGAAAAGTCCCTCAAAGTTCCACAAACATCCCACAAAATCTCCTCAATATACAACAAAATCCCAGAAAAATCACACAAAATTCCCTAAATCTTCTCAAAACACGACTAAATTCTAGAAAAATATCCCACCAAATCTCCACAAAATCCCACAAAATACATGAAAAATCCCTCAAGATCCCGAAATCGCCTCAATATCCCACAAAATCCCACAAAAATCACACAAAACCTCTACAAGTTTCCACAAAATCTAAGAAAAATTCCTCAAAATTCTTCAAGTCTCCTCAAAACCACACAAAGTCCTTGAAAAGGCCCACCAAATTCCAGTAAAATCCCACAGATTCTCCACAAATTCCCACAAAATCTAAAACAAATTCCTCAAAATTCTTCAAGTCTCCTCAGAATCCTACACAATTCCATAAAAAACACACAAAATTCCAGAGAAGTCCCACAAAACTCCCTAAATCATTTCAAAACCCTACCAATTCACAGGAATGTCCCACAAAATCTCCACCAATTCCCAGAACATCCCACAAAAATCTCACAAAAATCCATAACACTTCTGAAAACTCGACCAAATTCCAGAAACGCCCCATAAAATCAGCACAGTTTCCCACAAAATTCAAGAAAAAACACCACAAAATTGCCTAAATCTTTTCAAAATACCACAAAATTCTTGAAAAGCCCCACCAAATTCCAGAAACATCCAACAAAATTTCCTCAATACCCAACAAAATCCCAGAAAAATCACACAAAATTCCCTAAATCTTCTCAAAACACGGCCAAAATCCACAAAAATCCCACCGAATCTCCACAAATTCCCACAGAATACATGACAAATCCCTGATAATTCGTCAGTTCTCTACAGAATCTCACCAAATTCCAGAAAAGTCCCTCAAAGTTCCACAAACATCCCACAAAATCTCCTCAATATCCCACAAAATTCAAGAAAAATCACACAAAATTCCCTAAATCTTCTCAAAACACGACCAAATTCTAGAAAAATATCCCACCAAATCTCCACAAATTCCCACAAAATACATGAAAAATCCCTCAAGATCCCTAAATCGCCTCAATATCCCAAAAAATTCCACAAAAATCCCACAAAACCTCCACAAGTTTCCACAAAATCTAAGAAAAATTCCTCAAAATTCTTCAAGTCTCCTCAAAACCACACAAAGTCCTTGAAAAGGCCCACCAAATTCCAGTAAAATCCCACAGATTCTCCACAAATTCCCACAAAATCTAAAACAAATTCCTCAAAATTCTTCAAGTCTCCTCAGAATCCTACACAATTCCATAAAAAACACACAAAATTCCAGAGAAGTCCCACAAAACTCCCTAAATCATTTCAAAACCCTACCAATTCACAGGAATGTCCCACAAAATCTCCACCAATTCCCAGAACATCCCACAAAAATCTCACAAAAATCCCTAACACTTCTGAAAACTCGACCAAATTCCAGAAACGCCCCATAAAATCAGCACAGTTTCCCACAAAATTCAAGAAAAAACACCACAAAATTGCCTAAATCTTTTCAAAATACCACAAAATTCTTGAAAAGCCCCACCAAATTCCAGAAACATCCCACAAAATGTCCTCAATATCCAACAAAATCCCAGAAAAATCACACAAAATTCCCTAAATCTTCTCAAAACACGGCCAAAATCCACAAAAATCCCACAGAATCTCCACAAATTCCCACAGAATACATGACAAATCCCTGATAATTCGTCAGTTCTCTACAGAATCTCACCAAATTCCTAAAAAGTCCCTCAAAGTTCCACAAACATCCCACAAAATCTCCCCGGAATCCAATAAAATTCCAGGAAAAATCCCACAAAATTCCCTAAATCTTCTCAAAACATGGCCAAAATCCACAAAAATCCCACCGAATCTCCACAAATTACCACAGAATACATGAAAATACCCCTGATAATTCGTCAGTTCTCTACAGAATCTCACCAAATTCCTAAAAAGTCCCTCAAAGTTCCACAAACATCCCACAAAATCTCCTCAATATCCCACAAAATTCAAGAAAAATCACACAAAATTCCCTAAATCTTCTCAAAACACGACTAAATTCTAGAAAAATGTCCCACCAAATCTCCACAAAATCCCACAAAATACATGAAAAATCCCTCAAGATCCCGAAATCGCCTCAATATCCCACAAAATCCCACAAAAATCCCACAAAACCTCCACAAGTTTCCACAAAATCTAAGAAAAATTCCTCAAAATTCTTCAAGTCTCCTCAAAACCACACAAAGTCCTTGAAAAGGCCCACCAAATTCCAGTAAAATCCCACAGATTCTCCACAAATTCCCACAAAATCTAAAACAAATTCCTCAAAATTCTTCAAGTCTCCTCAGAATCCCACACAATTCCATAAAAAACACACAAAATTCCAGAGAAGTCCCACAAAACTCCCTCAATCATTTCAAAACCCTACCAATTCACAGGAATGTCCCACAAAATCTCCACCAATTCCCAGAACATCCCACAAAAATCTCACAAAAATCTCTAACACTTCTGAAAACTCGACCAAATTCCAGAAACGCCCCATAAAATCAGCAGTTTCCCACAAAATTCAAGAAAAAACACCACAAAATTCCCTAAATCTTTTCAAAATACCACAAAATTCTTGAAAAGCCCCACCAAATTCCAGAAACATCCCACAAAATGTCCTCAATACCCAACAAAATCCCAGAAAAATCACACAAAATTCCCTAAATCTTCTCAAAACACGGCCAAAATCCACAAAAATCCCACCAAATCTCCACAAATTCCCACAGAATACATGAAAAATCCCGGATAATTTCTCAGTTCTCTACAGAATCTCACCAAATTCCAGAAAAGTCCCTCAAAGTTCCACAAACATCCCACAAAATCTCCTCAATATCCCACAAAATTCAAGAAAAATCACACAAAATTCCCTAAATCTTCTCAAAACACGACCAAATTCTAGAAAAATATCCCACCAAATCTCCACAAATTCCCACAAAATACATGAGAAATGCCTCAAGATCCCTAAATCGCCTCAATATCCCACAAAATCACACAAAAATCACACAAAACCTCCACAAGTTTCCACAAAATCTAAGAAAAATTCCTCAAAATTATTCAAGTCTCCTCAGAATCCTACACAATTCCATAAAAAACACACAAAATTCCAGAGAAGTCCCACAAAACTCCCTAAATCATTTCAAAACCCTACCAATTCACAGGAATGTCCCACAAAATCTCCACCAATTCCCAGAAAATCCCACAAAAATCTCACAAAAATCCCTAAATCTTCTGAAAACTCGACCAAATTCCAGAAACGCCCCATAAAATCAGCACAGTTTCCCACAAAATTCAAGAAAAAACACCACAAAATTCCCTAAATCTTTTCAAAATACCACAAAATTCTTGAAAAGCCCCACCAAATTCCAGAAACATCCCACAAAATGTCCTCAATATCCAACAAAATCCCAGAAAAGTCCCACAAAATTCCCTAAATCTTCTCAAAACTCTACCAAATTCCAGAAAAATCCCACAGAATCTCCACAAATTCCCACAGAATACATGACAAATCCCTGATAATTCGTCAGTTCTCTACAGAATCTCACCAAATTCCTAAAAAGTCCCTCAAAGTTCCACAAACATCCCACAAAATCTCCCCGGAATCCAATAAAATTCCAGGAAAAATCCCACAAAATTCCCTAAATCTTCTCAAAACATGGCCAAAATCCACAAAAATCCCACCGAATCTCCACAAATTACCACAGAATACATGAAAATACCCCTGATAATTCGTCAGTTCTCTACAGAATCTCACCAAATTCCAGAAAAGTCCCTCAAAGTTCCACAAACATCCCACAAAATCTCCTCAATATACAACAAAATCCCAGAAAAATCACACAAAATTCCCTAAATCTTCTCAAAACACGACTAAATTCTAGAAAAATATCCCACCAAATCTCCACAAAATCCCACAAAATACATGAAAAATCCCTCAAGATCCCGAAATCGCCTCAATATCCCACAAAATCCCACAAAAATCACACAAAACCTCTACAAGTTTCCACAAAATCTAAGAAAAATTCCTCAAAATTCTTCAAGTCTCCTCAAAACCACACAAAGTCCTTGAAAAGGCCCACCAAATTCCAGTAAAATCCCACAGATTCTCCACAAATTCCCACAAAATCTAAAACAAATTCCTCAAAATTCTTCAAGTCTCCTCAGAATCCTACACAATTCCATAAAAAACACACAAAATTCCAGAGAAGTCCCACAAAACTCCCTAAATCATTTCAAAACCCTACCAATTCACAGGAATGTCCCACAAAATCTCCACCAATTCCCAGAACATCCCACAAAAATCTCACAAAAATCCCTAACACTTCTGAAAACTCGACCAAATTCCAGAAACGCCCCATAAAATCAGCACAGTTTCCCACAAAATTCAAGAAAAAACACCACAAAATTGCCTAAATCTTTTCAAAATACCACAAAATTCTTGAAAAGCCCCACCAAATTCCAGAAACATCCCACAAAATTTCCTCAATACCCAACAAAATCCCAGAAAAATCACACAAAATTCCCTAAATCTTCTCAAAACACGGCCAAAATCCACAAAAATCCCACAGAATCTCCACAAATTCCCACAGAATACATGACAAATCCCTGATAATTCGTCAGTTCTCTACAGAATCTCACCAAATTCCAGAAAAGTCCCTCAAAGTTCCACAAACATCCCACAAAATCTCCTCAATATCCCACAAAATTCAAGAAAAATCACACAAAATTCCCTAAATCTTCTCAAAACACGACCAAATTCTAGAAAAATATCCCACCAAATCTCCACAAATTCCCACAAAATACATGAAAAATCCCTCAAGATCCCTAAATCGCCTCAATATCCCAAAAAATTCCACAAAAATCCCACAAAACCTCCACAAGTTTCCACAAAATCTAAGAAAAATTCCTCAAAATTCTTCAAGTCTCCTCAAAACCACACAATTCCAGAAAAACCCACACAAAATTCCAGAGAAGTCCCACAAAACTCCCTAAATTATTTCAAAACCCTACCAATTCACAGGAATGTCCCACAAAATCTCCACCAATTCCCAGAAAATCCCACAAAAATCTCACAAAAATCCCTAAATCTTCTGAAAACTCGACCAAATTCCAGAAACGCCCCATAAAATCAGCACAGTTTCCCACAAAATTCAAGAAAAAACACCACAAAATTCCCTAAACCTTTTCAAAATACCACAAAATTCTTGAAAAGCCACACCAAATTCCAGAAACATCCCACAAAATGTCCTCAATATCCAACAAAATCCCAGAAAAGTCCCACAAAATTCCCTAAATCTTCTCAAAACTCTACCAAATTCCAGAAAAATCCCACAGAATCTCCACAAATTCCCACAGAATACATGACAAATCCCTGATAATTCGTCAGTTCTCTACAGAATCTCACCAAATTCCTAAAAAGTCCCTCAAAGTTCCACAAACATCCCACAAAATCTCCCCGGAATCCAATAAAATTCCAGGAAAAATCCCACAAAATTCCCTAAATCTTCTCAAAACATGGCCAAAATCCACAAAAATCCCACCGAATCTCCACAAATTCCCACAGAATACATGAAAATACCCCTGATAATTCGTCAGTTCTCTACAGAATCTCACCAAATTCCAGAAAAGTCCCTCAAAGTTCCACAAACATCCCACAAAATCTCCTCAATATACAACAAAATCCCAGAAAAATCACACAAAATTCCCTAAATCTTCTCAAAACACGACTAAATTCTAGAAAAATATCCCACCAAATCTCCACAAAATCCCACAAAATACATGAAAAATCCCTCAAGATCCCGAAATCGCCTCAATATCCCACAAAATCCCACAAAAATCACACAAAACCTCTACAAGTTTCCACAAAATCTAAGAAAAATTCCTCAAAATTCTTCAAGTCTCCTCAAAACCACACAAAGTCCTTGAAAAGGCCCACCAAATTCCAGTAAAATCCCACAGATTCTCCACAAATTCCCACAAAATCTAAAACAAATTCCTCAAAATTCTTCAAGTCTCCTCAGAATCCTACACAATTCCATAAAAAACACACAAAATTCCAGAGAAGTCCCACAAAACTCCCTAAATCATTTCAAAACCCTACCAATTCACAGGAATGTCCCACAAAATCTCCACCAATTCCCAGAACATCCCACAAAAATCCCACAAAAATCCCTAAATCTTCTGAAAACTCGACCAAATTCCAGAAACGCCCCATAAAATCAGCACAGTTTCCCACAAAATTCAAGAAAAAACACCACAAAATTCCCTAAATCTTCTCAAAACACGACTAAATTCTAGAAAAATATCCCACCAAATCTCCACAAATTCCCACAAAATACATGAGAAATCCCTCAAGATCCCTAAATCTCCTCAATATCCCACAAAATCACACAAAAATCACACAAAACCTCCACAAGTTTCCACAAAATCTAAGAAAAATTCCTCAAAATTCTTCAAGTCTCCTCAGAATCCCACACAATTCCAGAAAAAACACACAAAATTCCAGAGAAGTCCCACAAAACTCCCTAAATCATTTCAAACCCTACCAATTCACAGGAATGTCCCACAAAATCTCCACCAATTCCCAGAACATCCCACAAAAATCTCACAAAAATCCCTAAATCTTCTGAAAACTCGACCAAATTCCAGAAACGCCCCATAAAATCAGCAGTTTCCCACAAAATTCAAGAAAAAACACCACAAAATTCCCTAAATCTTTTCAAAACACCACAAAATTCTTGAAAAGCCCCACCAAATTCCAGAAACATCCCACAAAATGTCCTCAATACCCAACAAAATCCCAGAAAAATCCCACAAAATTCCCTAAATCTTCTCAAAACACGGCCAAAATCCACAAAAATCCCACAGAATCTCCACAAATTCCCACAGAATACATGAAAAATCCCTGATAATTTGTCAGTTCTCTACAGAATCTCACCAAATTCCAGAAAAGTCCCTCAAAGTTCCACAAACATCCCACAAAATCTCCACCAATTCCCAGAAAATCCCACAAAAATCTCACAAAATTCCCTAAATCTTCTCAAAACACGACCAAATTCTAGAAAAATATCCAACCAAATCTCCACAAATTCCCACAAAATACATGAGAAATCCCTCAAGATCCCTAAATCGCCTCAATATCCCACAAAATCACACAAAAATCCCACAAAACCTCCACAAGTTTCCACAAAATCTAAGAAAAATTCCTCAAAATTCTTCAAGTCTCCTCAAAACCACACAATTCCAGAAAAACCCCACAAAATTCCAGAGAAGTCCCACAAAACTCCCTAAATCATTTCAAAACCCTACCAATTCACAGGAATGTCCCACAAAATCTCCACCAATTCCCAGAAAATCCCACAAAAATCTCACAAAAATCCCTAAATCTTCTGAAAACTCGACCAAATTCCAGAAACGCCCCATAAAATCAGCACAGTTTCCCACAAAATTCAAGAAAAAACACCACAAAATTCCCTAAACCTTTTCAAAATACCATAAAATTCTTGAAACGCCACACCAAATTCCAGAAACATCCCACAAAATGTCCTCAATATCCAACAAAATCCCAGAAAAGTCCCACAAAATTCCCTAAATCTTCTCAAAACTCTACCAAATTCCAGAAAAATCCCACAGAATCTCCACAAATTTCCACAGAATACATGACAAATCCCTGATAATTCGTCAGTTCTCTACAGAATCTCACCAAATTCCTAAAAAGTCCCTCAAAGTTCCACAAACATCCCACAAAATCTCCCCGGAATCCAATAAAATTCCAGGAAAAATCCCACAAAATTCCCTAAATCTTCTCAAAACATGGCCAAAATCCACAAAAATCCCACCGAATATCCACAAATTCCCACAGAATACATGAAAATACCCCTGATAATTCGTCAGTTCTCTACAGAATCTCACCAAATTCCAGAAAAGTCCCTCAAAGTTCCACAAACATCCCACAAAATCTCCTCAATATACAACAAAATCCCAGAAAAATCACACAAAATTCCCTAAATCTTCTCAAAACACGACTAAATTCTAGAAAAATATCCCACCAAATCTCCACAAAATCCCACAAAATACATGAAAAATCCCTCAAGATCCCGAAATCGCCTCAATATCCCACAAAATCCCACAAAAATCACACAAAACCTCTACAAGTTTCCACAAAATCTAAGAAAAATTCCTCAAAATTCTTCAAGTCTCCTCAAAACCACACAAAGTCCTTGAAAAGGCCCACCAAATTCCAGTAAAATCCCACAGATTCTCCACAAATTCCCACAAAATCTAAAACAAATTCCTCAAAATTCTTCAAGTCTCCTCAGAATCCTACACAATTCCATAAAAAACACACAAAATTCCAGAGAAGTCCCACAAAACTCCCTAAATCATTTCAAAACCCTACCAATTCACAGGAATGTCCCACAAAATCTCCACCAATTCCCAGAACATCCCACAAAAATCTCACAAAAATCCCTAACACTTCTGAAAACTCGACCAAATTCCAGAAACGCCCCATAAAATCAGCACAGTTTCCCACAAAATTCAAGAAAAAACACCACAAAATTCCCTAAATCTTCTCAAAATACCACAAAATTCTTGAAAAGCCCCACCAAATTCCAGAAACATCCCACAAAATTTCCTCAATACCCAACAAAATCCCAGAAAAATCACACAAAATTCCCTAAATCTTCTCAAAACACGGCCAAAATCCACAAAAATCCCACAGAATCTCCACAAATTCCCACAGAATACATGACAAATCCCTGATAATTCGTCAGTTCTCTACAGAATCTCACCAAATTCCAGAAAAGTCCCTCAAAGTTCCACAAACATCCCACAAAATCTCCTCAATATCCCACAAAATTCAAGAAAAATCACACAAAATTCCCTAAATCTTCTCAAAACACGACCAAATTCTAGAAAAATATCCCACCAAATCTCCACAAATTCCCACAAAATACATGAAAAATCCCTCAAGATCCCTAAATCGCCTCAATATCCCAAAAAATTCCACAAAAATCCCACAAAACCTCCACAAGTTTCCACAAAATCTAAGAAAAATTCCTCAAAATTCTTCAAGTCTCCTCAAAACCACACAATTCCAGAAAAACCCACACAAAATTCCAGAGAAGTCCCACAAAACTCCCTAAATTATTTCAAAACCCTACCAATTCACAGGAATGTCCCACAAAATCTCCACCAATTCCCAGAAAATCCCACAAAAATCTCACAAAAATCCCTAAATCTTCTGAAAACTCGACCAAATTCCAGAAACGCCCCATAAAATCAGCACAGTTTCCCACAAAATTCAAGAAAAAACACCACAAAATTCCCTAAACCTTTTCAAAATACCACAAAATTCTTGAAAAGCCACACCAAATTCCAGAAACATCCCACAAAATGTCCTCAATATCCAACAAAATCCCAGAAAAGTCCCACAAAATTCCCTAAATCTTCTCAAAACTCTACCAAATTCCAGAAAAATCCCACAGAATCTCCACAAATTCCCACAGAATACATGACAAATCCCTGATAATTCGTCAGTTCTCTACAGAATCTCACCAAATTCCTAAAAAGTCCCTCAAAGTTCCACAAACATCCCACAAAATCTCCCCGGAATCCAATAAAATTCCAGGAAAAATCCCACAAAATTCCCTAAATCTTCTCAAAACATGGCCAAAATCCACAAAAATCCCACCGAATCTCCACAAATTCCCACAGAATACATGAAAATACCCCTGATAATTCGTCAGTTCTCTACAGAATCTCACCAAATTCCAGAAAAGTCCCTCAAAGTTCCACAAACATCCCACAAAATCTCCTCAATATACAACAAAATCCCAGAAAAATCACACAAAATTCCCTAAATCTTCTCAAAACACGACTAAATTCTAGAAAAATATCCCACCAAATCTCCACAAAATCCCACAAAATACATGAAAAATCCCTCAAGATCCCGAAATCGCCTCAATATCCCACAAAATCCCACAAAAATCACACAAAACCTCTACAAGTTTCCACAAAATCTAAGAAAAATTCCTCAAAATTCTTCAAGTCTCCTCAAAACCACACAAAGTCCTTGAAAAGGCCCACCAAATTCCAGTAAAATCCCACAGATTCTCCACAAATTCCCACAAAATCTAAAACAAATTCCTCAAAATTCTTCAAGTCTCCTCAGAATCCTACACAATTCCATAAAAAACACACAAAATTCCAGAGAAGTCCCACAAAACTCCCTAAATCATTTCAAAACCCTACCAATTCACAGGAATGTCCCACAAAATCTCCACCAATTCCCAGAACATCCCACAAAAATCTCACAAAAATCCCTAACACTTCTGAAAACTCGACCAAATTCCAGAAACGCCCCATAAAATCAGCACAGTTTCCCACAAAATTCAAGAAAAAACACCACAAAATTGCCTAAATCTTTTCAAAATACCACAAAATTCTTGAAAAGCCCCACCAAATTCCAGAAACATCCCACAAAATTTCCTCAATACCCAACAAAATCCCAGAAAAATCACACAAAATTCCCTAAATCTTCTCAAAACACGGCCAAAATCCACAAAAATCCCACAGAATCTCCACAAATTCCCACAGAATACATGACAAATCCCTGATAATTCGTCAGTTCTCTACAGAATCTCACCAAATTCCTAAAAAGTCCCTCAAAGTTCCACAAACATCCCACAAAATCTCCTCAATATCCCACAAAATTCAACAAAAATCACACAAAATTCCCTAAATCTTCTCAAAACACGACCAAATTCTAGAAAAATATCCCACCAAATCTCCACAAATTCCCACAAAATACATGAAAAATCCCTCAAGATCCCAAAATCGCCTCAATATCCCAAAAAATTCCACAAAAATCCCACAAAACCTCCACAAGTTTCCACAAAATCTAAGAAAAATTCCTCAAAATTCTTCAAGTCTCCTCAAAACCACACAATTCCAGAAAAACCCACACAAAATTCCAGAGAAGTCCCACAAAACTCCCTAAATTATTTCAAAACCCTACCAATTCACAGGAATGTCCCACAAAATCTCCACCAATTCCCAGAAAATCCCACAAAAATCTCACAAAAATCCCTAAATCTTCTGAAAACTCGACCAAATTCCAGAAACGCCCCATAAAATCAGCACAGTTTCCCACAAAATTCAAGAAAAAACACCACAAAATTCCCTAAACCTTTTCAAAATACCACAAAATTCTTGAAAAGCCACACCAAATTCCAGAAACATCCCACAAAATGTCCTCAATATCCAAAAAAATCCCAGAAAAGTCCCACAAAATTCCCTAAATCTTCTCAAAACTCTACCAAATTCCAGAAAAATCCCACAGAATCTCCACAAATTCCCACAGAATACATGACAAATCCCTGATAATTCGTCAGTTCTCTACAGAATCTCACCAAATTCCTAAAAAGTCCCTCAAAGTTCCACAAACATCCCACAAAATCTCCCCGGAATCCAATAAAATTCCAGGAAAAATCCCACAAAATTCCCTAAATCTTCTCAAAACATGGCCAAAATCCACAAAAATCCCACCGAATCTCCACAAATTACCACAGAATACATGAAAATACCCCTGATAATTCGTCAGTTCTCTACAGAATCTCACCAAATTCCTAAAAAGTCCCTCAAAGTTCCACAAACATCCCACAAAATCTCCTCAATATCCCACAAAATCCCAGAAAAATCACACAAAATTCCCTAAATCTTCTCAAAACACGACTAAATTCTAGAAAAATATCCCACCAAATCTCCACAAAATCCCACAAAATACATGAAAAATCCCTCAAGATCCCGAAATCGCCTCAATATCCCACAAAATCCCACAAAAATCACACAAAACCTCTACAAGTTTCCACAAAATCTAAGAAAAATTCCTCAAAATTCTTCAAGTCTCCTCAAAACCACACAAAGTCCTTGAAAAGGCCCACCAAATTCCAGTAAAATCCCACAGATTCTCCACAAATTCCCACAAAATCTAAAACAAATTCCTCAAAATTCTTCAAGTCTCCTCAGAATCCTACACAATTCCATAAAAAACACACAAAATTCCAGAGAAGTCCCACAAAACTCCCTAAATCATTTCAAAACCCTACCAATTCACAGGAATGTCCCACAAAATCTCCACCAATTCCCAGAACATCCCACAAAAATCCCACAAAAATCCCTAAATCTTCTGAAAACTCGACCAAATTCCAGAAACGCCCCATAAAATCAGCACAGTTTCCCACAAAATTCAAGAAAAAACACCACAAAATTCCCTAAATCTTCTCAAAACACGACTAAATTCTAGAAAAATATCCCACCAAATCTCCACAAATTCCCACAAAATACATGAGAAATCCCTCAAGATCCCTAAATCGCCTCAATATCCCACAAAATCACACAAAAATCACACAAAACCTCCACAAGTTTCCACAAAATCTAAGAAAAATTCCTCAAAATTCTTCAAGTCTCCTCAGAATCCCACACAATTCCAGAAAAAACACACAAAATTCCAGAGAAGTCCCACAAAACTCCCTAAATCATTTCAAACCCTACCAATTCACAGGAATGTCCCACAAAATCTCCACCAATTCCCAGAACATCCCACAAAAATCTCACAAAAATCCCTAAATCTTCTGAAAACTCGACCAAATTCCAGAAACGCCCCATAAAATCAGCAGTTTCCCACAAAATTCAAGAAAAAACACCACAAAATTCCCTAAATCTTTTCAAAACACCACAAAATTCTTGAAAAGCCCCACCAAATTCCAGAAACATCCCACAAAATGTCCTCAATACCCAACAAAATCCCAGAAAAATCACACAAAATTCCCTAAATCTTCTCAAAACACGGCCAAAATCCACAAAAATCCCACCAAATCTCCACAAATTCCCACAGAATACATGAAAAATCCCTGATAATTTGTCAGTTCTCTACAGAATCTCACCAAATTCCAGAAAAGTCCCTCAAAGTTCCACAAACATCCCACAAAATCTCCTCAATATCCCACAAAATTCAACAAAAATCACACAAAATTCCCTAAATCTTCTCAAAACACGACCAAATTCTAGAAAAATATCCAACCAAATCTCCACAAATTCCCACAAAATACATGAGAAATCCCTCAAGATCCCTAAATCGCCTCAATATCCCACAAAATCACACAAAAATCCCACAAAACCTCCACAAGTTTCCACAAAATCTAAGAAAAATTCCTCAAAATTCTTCAAGTCTCCTCAAAACCACACAATTCCAGAAAAACCCCACAAAATTCCAGAGAAGTCCCACAAAACTCCCTAAATCATTTCAAAACCCTACCAATTCACAGGAATGTCCCACAAAATCTCCACCAATTCCCAGAAAATCCCACAAAAATCTCACAAAAATCCCTAAATCTTCTGAAAACTCGACCAAATTCCAGAAACGCCCCATAAAATCAGCACAGTTTCCCACAAAATTCAAGAAAAAACACCACAAAATTCCCTAAACCTTTTCAAAATACCACAAAATTCTTGAAAAGCCACACCAAATTCCAGAAACATCCCACAAAATGTCCTCAATATCCAACAAAATCCCAGAAAAGTTCCACAAAATTCCCTAAATCTTCTCAAAACTCTACCAAATTCCAGAAAAATCCCACAGAATCTCCACAAATTCCCACAGAATACATGACAAATCCCTGATAATTCGTCAGTTCTCTACAGAATCTCACCAAATTCCTAAAAAGTCCCTCAAAGTTCCACAAACATCCCACAAAATCTCCCCGGAATCCAATAAAATTCCAGGAAAAATCCCACAAAATTCCCTAAATCTTCTCAAAACATGGCCAAAATCCACAAAAATCCCACCGAATCTCCACAAATTCCCACAGAATACATGAAAATACCCCTGATAATTCGTCAGTTCTCTACAGAATCTCACCAAATTCCAGAAAAGTCCCTCAAAGTTCCACAAACATCCCACAAAATCTCCTCAATATACAACAAAATCCCAGAAAAATCACACAAAATTCCCTAAATCTTCTCAAAACACGACTAAATTCTAGAAAAATATCCCACCAAATCTCCACAAAATCCCACAAAATACATGAAAAATCCCTCAAGATCCCGAAATCGCCTCAATATCCCACAAAATCCCACAAAAATCACACAAAACCTCTACAAGTTTCCACAAAATCTAAGAAAAATTCCTCAAAATTCTTCAAGTCTCCTCAAAACCACACAAAGTCCTTGAAAAGGCCCACCAAATTCCAGTAAAATCCCACAGATTCTCCACAAATTCCCACAAAATCTAAAACAAATTCCTCAAAATTCTTCAAGTCTCCTCAGAATCCTACACAATTCCATAAAAAACACACAAAATTCCAGAGAAGTCCCACAAAACTCCCTAAATCATTTCAAAACCCTACCAATTCACAGGAATGTCCCACAAAATCTCCACCAATTCCCAGAACATCCCACAAAAATCCCTAAATCTTCTGAAAACTCGACCAAATTCCAGAAACGCCCCATAAAATCAGCACAGTTTCCCACAAAATTCAAGAAAAAACACCACAAAATTCCCTAAATCTTCTCAAAACACGACTAAATTCTAGAAAAATATCCCACCAAATCTCCACAAATTCCCACAAAATACATGAGAAATCCCTCAAGATCCCTAAATCGCCTCAATATCCCACAAAATCACACAAAAATCACACAAAACCTCCACAAGTTTCCACAAAATCTAAGAAAAATTCCTCAAAATTCTTCAAGTCTCCTCAGAATCCCACACAATTCCAGAAAAAACACACAAAATTCCAGAGAAGTCCCACAAAACTCCCTAAATCATTTCAAACCCTACCAATTCACAGGAATGTCCCACAAAATCTCCACCAATTCCCAGAACATCCCACAAAAATCTCACAAAAATCCCTAAATCTTCTGAAAACTCGACCAAATTCCAGAAACGCCCCATAAAATCAGCAGTTTCCCACAAAATTCAAGAAAAAACACCACAAAATTCCCTAAATCTTTTCAAAACACCACAAAATTCTTGAAAAGCCCCACCAAATTCCAGAAACATCCCACAAAATGTCCTCAATACCCAACAAAATCCCAGAAAAATCACACAAAATTCCCTAAATCTTCTCAAAACACGGCCAAAATCCACAAAAATCCCACCAAATCTCCACAAATTCCCACAGAATACATGAAAAATCCCTGATAATTTGTCAGTTCTCTACAGAATCTCACCAAATTCCAGAAAAGTCCCTCAAAGTTCCACAAACATCCCACAAAATCTCCTCAATATCCCACAAAATTCAACAAAAATCACACAAAATTCCCTAAATCTTCTCAAAACACGACCAAATTCTAGAAAAATATCCAACCAAATCTCCACAAATTCCCACAAAATACATGAGAAATCCCTCAAGATCCCTAAATCGCCTCAATATCCCACAAAATCACACAAAAATCCCACAAAACCTCCACAAGTTTCCACAAAATCTAAGAAAAATTCCTCAAAATTCTTCAAGTCTCCTCAAAACCACACAATTCCAGAAAAACCCCACAAAATTCCAGAGAAGTCCCACAAAACTCCCTAAATCATTTCAAAACCCTACCAATTCACAGGAATGTCCCACAAAATCTCCACCAATTCCCAGAAAATCCCACAAAAATCTCACAAAAATCCCTAAATCTTCTGAAAACTCGACCAAATTCCAGAAACGCCCCATAAAATCAGCACAGTTTCCCACAAAATTCAAGAAAAAACACCACAAAATTCCCTAAACCTTTTCAAAATACCACAAAATTCTTGAAAAGCCACACCAAATTCCAGAAACATCCCACAAAATGTCCTCAATATCCAACAAAATCCCAGAAAAGTCCCACAAAATTCCCTAAATCTTCTCAAAACTCTACCAAATTCCAGAAAAATCCCACAGAATCTCCACAAATTCCCACAGAATACATGACAAATCCCTGATAATTCGTCAGTTCTCTACAGAATCTCACCAAATTCCTAAAAAGTCCCTCAAAGTTCCACAAACATCCCACAAAATCTCCCCGGAATCCAATAAAATTCCAGGAAAAATCCCACAAAATTCCCTAAATCTTCTCAAAACATGGCCAAAATCCACAAAAATCCCACCGAATATCCACAAATTCCCACAGAATACATGAAAATACCCCTGATAATTCGTCAGTTCTCTACAGAATCTCACCAAATTCCAGAAAAGTCCCTCAAAGTTCCACAAACATCCCACAAAATCTCCTCAATATACAACAAAATCCCAGAAAAATCACACAAAATTCCCTAAATCTTCTCAAAACACGACTAAATTCTAGAAAAATATCCCACCAAATCTCCACAAAATCCCACAAAATACATGAAAAATCCCTCAAGATCCCGAAATCGCCTCAATATCCCACAAAATCCCACAAAAATCACACAAAACCTCTACAAGTTTCCACAAAATCTAAGAAAAATTCCTCAAAATTCTTCAAGTCTCCTCAAAACCACACAAAGTCCTTGAAAAGGCCCACCAAATTCCAGTAAAATCCCACAGATTCTCCACAAATTCCCACAAAATCTAAAACAAATTCCTCAAAATTCTTCAAGTCTCCTCAGAATCCTACACAATTCCATAAAAAACACACAAAATTCCAGAGAAGTCCAGCAAAACTCCCTAAATCATTTCAAAACCCTACCAATTCACAGGAATGTCCCACAAAATCTCCACCAATTCCCAGAACATCCCACAAAAATCTCACAAAAATCCATAACACTTCTGAAAACTCGACCAAATTCCAGAAACGCCCCATAAAATCAGCACAGTTTCCCACAAAATTCAAGAAAAAACACCACAAAATTGCCTAAATCTTTTCAAAATACCACAAAATTCTTGAAAAGCCCCACCAAATTCCAGAAACATCCAACAAAATTTCCTCAATACCCAACAAAATCCCAGAAAAATCACACAAAATTCCCTAAATCTTCTCAAAACACGGCCAAAATCCACAAAAATCCCACCGAATCTCCACAAATTCCCACAGAATACATGACAAATCCCTCATAATTCGTCAGTTCTCTACAGAATCTCACCAAATTCCAGAAAAGTCCCTCAAAGTTCCACAAACATCCCACAAAATCTCCTCAATATCCCACAAAATTCAAGAAAAATCACACAAAATTCCCTAAATCTTCTCAAAACACGACCAAATTCTAGAAAAATATCCCACCAAATCTCCACAAATTCCCACAAAATACATGAAAAATCCCTCAAGATCCCTAAATCGCCTCAATATCCCAAAAAATTCCACAAAAATCCCACAAAACCTCCACAAGTTTCCACAAAATCTAAGAAAAATTCCTCAAAATTCTTCAAGTCTCCTCAGAATCCCACACAATTCCAGAAAAACCCACACAAAATTCCAGAGAAGTCCCACAAAACTCCCTAAATTATTTCAAAACCCTACCAATTCACAGGAATGTCCCACAAAATCTCCACCAATTCCCAGAAAATCCCACAAAAATCTCACAAAAATCCCTAAATCTTCTGAAAACTCGACCAAATTCCAGAAACGCCCCATAAAATCAGCACAGTTTCCCACAAAATTCAAGAAAAAACACCACAAAATTCCCTAAACCTTTTCAAAATACCACAAAATTCTTGAAAAGCCACACCAAATTCCAGAAACATCCCACAAAATGTCCTCAATATCCAACAAAATCCCAGAAAAGTTCCACAAAATTCCCTAAATCTTCTCAAAACTCTACCAAATTCCAGAAAAATCCCACAGAATCTCCACAAATTCCCACAGAATACATGACAAATCCCTGATAATTCGTCAGTTCTCTACAGAATCTCACCAAATTCCTAAAAAGTCCCTCAAAGTTCCACAAACATCCCACAAAATCTCCCCGGAATCCAATAAAATTCCAGGAAAAATCCCACAAAATTCCCTAAATCTTCTCAAAACATGGCCAAAATCCACAAAAATCCCACCGAATCTCCACAAATTCCCACAGAATACATGAAAATACCCCTGATAATTCGTCAGTTCTCTACAGAATCTCACCAAATTCCAGAAAAGTCCCTCAAAGTTCCACAAACATCCCACAAAATCTCCTCAATATACAACAAAATCCCAGAAAAATCACACAAAATTCCCTAAATCTTCTCAAAACACGACTAAATTCTAGAAAAATATCCCACCAAATCTCCACAAAATCCCACAAAATACATGAAAAATCCCTCAAGATCCCGAAATCGCCTCAATATCCCACAAAATCCCACAAAAATCACACAAAACCTCTACAAGTTTCCACAAAATCTAAGAAAAATTCCTCAAAATTCTTCAAGTCTCCTCAAAACCACACAAAGTCCTTGAAAAGGCCCACCAAATTCCAGTAAAATCCCACAGATTCTCCACAAATTCCCACAAAATCTAAAACAAATTCCTCAAAATTCTTCAAGTCTCCTCAGAATCCTACACAATTCCATAAAAAACACACAAAATTCCAGAGAAGTCCCACAAAACTCCCTAAATCATTTCAAAACCCTACCAATTCACAGGAATGTCCCACAAAATCTCCACCAATTCCCAGAACATCCCACAAAAATCCCACAAAAATCCCTAAATCTTCTGAAAACTCGACCAAATTCCAGAAACGCCCCATAAAATCAGCACAGTTTCCCACAAAATTCAAGAAAAAACACCACAAAATTCCCTAAATCTTCTCAAAACACGACTAAATTCTAGAAAAATATCCCACCAAATCTCCACAAATTCCCACAAAATACATGAGAAATCCCTCAAGATCCCTAAATCGCCTCAATATCCCACAAAATCACACAAAAATCCCACAAAACCTCCACAAGTTTCCACAAAATCTAAGAAAAATTCCTCAAAATTCTTCAAGTCTCCTCAAAACCACACAATTCCAGAAAAACCCCACAAAATTCCAGAGAAGTCCCACAAAACTCCCTAAATCATTTCAAAACCCTACCAATTCACAGGAATGTCCCACAAAATCTCCACCAATTCCCAGAAAATCCCACAAAAATCTCACAAAAATCCCTAAATCTTCTGAAAACTCGACCAAATTCCAGAAACGCCCCATAAAATCAGCACAGTTTCCCACAAAATTCAAGAAAAAACACCACAAAATTCCCTAAATCTTTTCAAAATACCACAAAATTCTTGAAAAGCCCCACCAAATTCCAGAAACATCCCACAAAATGTCCTCAATATCCAACAAAATCCCAGAAAAGTCCCACAAAATTCCCTAAATCTTCTCAAAACTCTACCAAATTCCAGAAAAATCCCACAGAATCTCCACAAATTCCCACAGAATACATGACAAATCCCTGATAATTCGTCAGTTCTCTACAGAATCTCACCAAATTCCTAAAAAGTCCCTCAAAGTTCCACAAACATCCCACAAAATCTCCCCGGAATCCAATAAAATTCCAGGAAAAATCCCACAAAATTCCCTAAATCTTCTCAAAACATGGCCAAAATCCACAAAAATCCCACCGAATCTCCACAAATTACCACAGAATACATGAAAATACCCCTGATAATTCGTCAGTTCTCTACAGAATCTCACCAAATTCCTAAAAAGTCCCTCAAAGTTCCACAAACATCCCACAAAATCTCCTCAATATCCCACAAAATTCAAGAAAAATCACACAAAATTCCCTAAATCTTCTCAAAACACGACTAAATTCTAGAAAAATGTCCCACCAAATCTCCACAAAATCCCACAAAATACATGAAAAATCCCTCAAGATCCCGAAATCGCCTCAATATCCCACAAAATCCCACAAAAATCCCACAAAACCTCCACAAGTTTCCACAAAATCTAAGAAAAATTCCTCAAAATTCTTCAAGTCTCCTCAAAACCACACAAAGTCCTTGAAAAGGCCCACCAAATTCCAGTAAAATCCCACAGATTCTCCACAAATTCCCACAAAATCTAAAACAAATTCCTCAAAATTCTTCAAGTCTCCTCAGAATCCCACACAATTCCATAAAAAACACACAAAATTCCAGAGAAGTCCCACAAAACTCCCTCAATCATTTCAAAACCCTACCAATTCACAGGAATGTCCCACAAAATCTCCACCAATTCCCAGAACATCCCACAAAAATCTCACAAAAATCCCTAAATCTTCTGAAAACTCGACCAAATTCCAGAAACGCCCCATAAAATCAGCACAGTTTCCCACAAAATTCAAGAAAAAACACCACAAAATTCCCTAAATCTTTTCAAAATACCACAAAATTCTTGAAAAGCCCCACCAAATTCCAGAAACATCCCACAAAATTTCCTCAATACCCAACAAAATCCCAGAAAAATCACACAAAATTCCCTAAATCTTCTCAAAACACGGCCAAAATCCACAAAAATCCCACCAAATCTCCACAAATTCCCACAGAATACATGAAAAATCCCAGATAATTCGTCAGTTCTCTACAGAATCTCACCAAATTCCAGAAAAGTCCCTCAAAGTTCCACAAACATCCCACAAAATCTCCTCAATATCCCACAAAATTCAAGAAAAATCACACAATATTCCCTAAATCTTCTCAAAACACGACCAAATTCTAGAAAAATATCCCACCAAATCTCCACAAATTCCCACAAAATACATGAAAAATCCCTCAAGATCCCTAAATCGCCTCAATATCCCAAAAAATTCCACAAAAATCCCACAAAACCTCCACAAGTTTCCACAAAATCTAAGAAAAATTCCTCAAAATTCTTCAAGTCTCCTCAAAACCACACAATTCCAGAAAAACCCCACAAAATTCCAGAGAAGTCCCACAAAACTCCCTAAATCATTTCAAAACCCTACCAATTCACAGGAATGTCCCACAAAATCTCCACCAATTCCCAGAACATCCCACAAAAATCCCACAAAAATCCCTAAATCTTCTGAAAACTCGACCAAATTCCAGAAACGCCCCATAAAATCAGCACAGTTTCCCACAAAATTCAAGAAAAAACACCACAAAATTCCCTAAATCTTCTCAAAACACAACCAAATTCTAGAAAAATATCCCACCAAATCTCCACAAATTCCCACAAAATACATGAGAAATCCCTCAAGATCCCTAAATCGCCTCAATATCCCACAAAATTCCACAAAAATCCCACAAAACCTCCACAAGTTTCCACAAAATCTAAGAAAAATTCCTCAAAATTCTTCAAGTCTCCTCAGAATCCCACACAATTCCATAAAAAACACACAAAATTCCAGAGAAGTCCCACAAAACTCCCTCAATCATTTCAAAACCCTACCAATTCACAGGAATGTCCCACAAAATCTCCACCAATTCCCAGAACATCCCACAGAAATCCCACAAAAATCCCTAACACTTCTGAAAACTCGACCAAATTCCTGAAACGCCCCATAAAATCAGCACAGTTTCCCACAAAATTCAAGAAAAAACACCATAAAATTCCCTAAACCTTTTCAAAATACCACAAAATTCTTGAAAAGCCCCACCAAATTCCAGAAACATCCCACAAAATGTCCCCAATACCCAACAAAATCCCAGAAAAATTCCACAAAATTCCCTAAATTTTCTCAAAACACAACCAAAATTCCAGAAAAATCCCACCGAATCTCCACAAATTCCCACAGAATACATGAAAAATCCCTGATAATTCGTCAGTTCTCTACAGAATCTCACCAAATTCCTAAAAAGTCCCTCAAAGTTCCACAAACATCCCACAAAATCTCCTCAATATCCAACAAAATTCCAAGAAAAATCCCACAAAATTCTCTAAATCTTCTCAAAACACGACCAAATTCTAGAAAAATATCCCACCAAGTCTCCACAAATTCCCACAGAATACATGAAAAATCCCTGATAATTCGTCAGTTCTCTACAGAATCTCACCAAATTCCAGAAAAGTCCCTCAAAGTTCCACAAGCATCCCACAAAATCTCCCTAATATCCAACAAAATTCCAGGAAAAATCTCACAAAATTCCCTAAATCTTCTGAAAACTTGACCAAATTCCTGAAACGCCCAATAAAATCAGCACAGTTTCCCACAAACTTCAAGAAAAAACACCACAAAATTCCCTAAATCTTCTCAAAACACGACCAAATTCTAGAAAAATATCCCACCAAATCTCCACAAATTCCCACAAAATACATGAAAAATCCGTCAAGATCCCTAAATCGCCTCAATATCCCACAAAATCACACAAAAATCACACAAAACCTCCACAAGTTTCCACAAAATCTAAGAAAAATTCCTCAAAATTCTTCAAGTCTCCTCAAAACCACACAAAGTTTGTGAAAAGGCCCACCAAATTCCAGAAAAATCCCACAGAATCTCCACAAATTCCCACAAAAATCTAAATCAAATTCCTCAAAATTCTTCAAGTCTCCTCAGAATCCCACACAATTCCAGAAAAAACACACCAAATTCCAGAGAAGTCCCACAAAACTCCCTAAATCATTTCAAAACCCTACCAATTCACAGGAATGTCCCACAAAATCTCTACCAATTCCCAGAACATCCCACAGAAATCCAACAAAAATCCCTAAATCTTCTGAAAACTCGACCAATTACAGAAACGCCCCATAAAATCAGCACAGTTTCCCACAAAATTCAAGAAAAAACACCACAAAATTCCCTAAACCTTTTCAAAATACCACAAAATTCCTGAAAAGCCCCACCAAATTCCAGAAACATCCCACAAAATGTCCTCAATATCCAACAAAATCCCAGAAAAGTCCCACAAAATTCCCTAAATCTTCTCAAAACTCTACCAAATTCCAGAAAAATCCCACCGAATCTCCACAAATTCCCACAGAATACATGAAAAATCCCTGATAATTCGTCAGTTCTCTACAGAATCTCACCAAATTCCAGAAAAGTCCCTAAAAGTTCCACAAACATCCAACAAAAATCTCACAAAAATCCCTAAATCTTCTGAAAATTCGAACAAATTCCAGAAACGCCCCATAAAATCAGCACAGTTTCCCACAAAATTCAAGAAAAAACACCACAAAATTCCCTAAACCTTTTCAAAATACCACAAAACTCTTGAAAAGCCCCACCAAATTCCAGAAACATCCCACAAAATGTCCTCAATATCCAACAAAATCCCAGAAAAATCACACAAAATTCCCTAAATTTTCTCAAAACATAACCAAAATTCCAGAAAAATCCCACCGGATCTCCACAAATTCCCACAGAATACGTGAAAAATCCCTGATAATTCGTCTAATAATAATAACTGATAATTCGAGTTCTCTACAGAATCTCACCAAATTCCAGAAAAGTCCCTCAAAGTTCCACAAACATCCCACAAAATCTCCTCAATATCCAACAAAATTCAAGAAAAATCACACAAAATTCTCTAAATCTTCTCAAAACACGGCCAAAATGCACAAAAATCCCACCAAAACTCCACAAATTCCCACAGAATACATGAAAAATCCCTGATAATTCGTCAGTTCTCTACAGAATCTCACCAAATTCCAGAAAAGTCCCTCAAAGTTCCACAAACATCCCACAAAATCTCCTCAATATCCAACAAAATTCCAGGAAAAATCCCACAAAATTCTCTAAATCTTCTCAAAACACAACCAAATTCTAGAAAAATATCCCACCAAATCTCCACAAATTCCCACAAAATACATGAAAAATCCCTCAAGATCCCTAAATCGCCTCAATATCCTACAAAATCACACAAAAGCACCCAAAACCTCCACAAGTTTCCACAAAATCTAAGAAAAATTCCTCAAAATTCTTCAACTCTCCTCAGAATCCCACACAATTCCAGAAAAAACACACAAAATTCCAGAGAAGTCCCACAAAACTCCCTCAATCATTTCAAAACCCTACCAATTCACAGGAATGTCCCACAAAATCTCCACCAATTCCCAGAACATCCCACAGAAATCCCACAAAAATCCCTAAATCTTCTGAAAACTCGACCAAATTACAGAAACGTCCCATAAAATCAGCAGTTTCCCACAAAATTCAAGAAAAAACACCATAAAATTCCCTAAACCTTTTCAAAATACCACAAAATTCTTGAAAAGCCCCACCAAATTCCAGAAACATCCCACAAAATGTCCCCAATACCCAACAAAATCCCAGAAAAATTCCACAAAATTCCCTAAATTTTCTCAAAACACAACCAAAATTCCAGAAAAATCCCACCGAATCTCCACAAATTCCCACAGAATACATGAAAAATCCCTGATAATTCGTCAGTTCTCTACAGAATCTCACCAAATTCCAGAAAAGTCCCTCAAAGTTCCACAAGCATCCCACAAAATCTCCCTACAAAAACAAAATTCCAGGAAAAATCCCACAAAATTCCCTAAATCTTCTGAAAACTTGACCAAATTCCTGAAACGCCCAATAAAATCAGCACAGTTTCCCACAAACTTCAAGAAAAAACCCCACAAAATTCCCTAAATCTTCTCAAAACACGACCAAATTCTAGAAAAATATCCCACCAAATCTCCACAAATTCCCACAAAATACATGAAAAATCCCTCAAGATCCCTAAATCGCCTCAATATCCCACAAAATCACGCAAAAATCACACAAAACCTCCACAAGTTTCCACAAAATCTAAGAAAAATTCCTCAAAATTCTTCAAGTCTCCTCAAAACCACACAAAGTTTGTGAAAAGGCCCACCAAATTCCAGAAAAATCCCACAGAATCTCCACAAATTCCCACAAAAATCTAAATCAAATTCCTCAAAATTCTTCAAGTCTCCTCAGAATCCCACACAATTCCAGAAAAAACACACCAAATTCCAGAGAAGTCCCACAAAACTCCCTAAATCATTTCAAAACCCTACCAATTCACAGGAGTGTCCCACAAAATCTCTACCAATTCAAAGAACATCCCACAGAAATCCCACAAAAATCCCTAAATCTTCTGAAAACTCGACCAATTACAGAAACGCCCCATAAAATCAGCACAGTTTCCCACAAAATTCAAGAAAAAACACCACAAAATTCCCTAAACCTTTTCAAAATACCACAAAATTCTTGAAAAGCCCCACCAAATTCCCGAAACATCCCACAAAATGTCCTCAATATCCAACAAAATCCCAGAAAAGTCCCACAAAATTCCCTAAATCTTCTCAAAACTCTACCAAAATCCACAAAAATCCCACCGAATCTCCACAAATTCCCACAGAATACATGAAAAATCCCTGATAATTTGTCAGTTCTCTACAGAATCTCACCAAATTCCTAAAAAGTCCCTCAAAGTTCCACAAACCACCCACAAAATCTCCCCAGTATCCAACAAAATTCCAGGAAAAATCCCACAAAATTCCCTAAATCTTCTCAAAACACGACCAAATTCTAGAAAAATATCCCACCAAATCTCCACAAATTCCCACAAAATACATGAAAAATCCCTCAAGATCCCTAAATCGCCTCAATATCCCACAAAATCCCACAAAAATCACACAAAACCTCCACAAGTTTCCACAAAATCTAAGAGAAATTCCTCAAAATTCTTCAAGTCTCCTCAGAATCCTACACAATTCCAGAAAAACCCCACCAAATTCCAGAGAAGTCCCACAAAACTCCCTAAATCATTTCAAAACCCTACCAATTCACAGGAGTGTCCCACAAAATCTCCACCAATTCCCAGAACATCCCACAGAAATCCCACAAAAATCCCTAAATCTTCTGAAAACTCGACCAAATTCCAGAAACGCCCCATAAAATCAGCACAGTTTCCCACAAAATTCAAGAAAAAACACCACAAAATTCCCTAAATCTTTTCAAAATACCACAATATTCCTGAAAAGCCCCACCAAATTCCCGAAACATCCCACAAAATGTCCTCAATATCCAACAAAATCCCAGAAAAGTCCCACAAAATTCCCTAAATCTTCTCAAAACTCTACCAAATTCCAGAAAAATCCCACAGAATCTCCACAAATTCCCACAGAATACATGAAAAATCCCTGATAATTCGTCAGTTCTCTACAGAAACTCACCAAATTCCTAAAAAGTCCCTCAAAGTTCCACAAACATCCCACAAAATCTCCTAAATATCCAACAAAATTCCAGGAAAAATCCCACGAAATTCCCTAAATCTTCTCAAAACACGACCAAATTCTAGAAAAATATCCCACCAAATCTCCACAAATTCCCACAGAATACATGAAAAATCCCTGATAATTCGTCAGTTCTCTACAGAATCTCACCAAATTCCTAAAAAGTCCCCCAAAGTTCCACAAGCATCCCACAAAATCTCCCTAATATCCAACAAAATTCCAGGAAAAATCTCACACAATTCCCTAAATCTTCTGAAAACTTGACCAAATTCCAGAAACGCCCCATAAAATCAGCACAGTTTCCCACAAAATTCAAGAAAAAACAACACAAAATTCCCTAAATCTTCTCAAAACTCTACCAAATTCCAGAAAAATCCCACCAAATCTCCACAAATTCCCACAGAATACATGAAAAATCCCTGATAATTCGTCAGTTCTCTACAGAATCTCACCAAATTCCAGAAAAGTCCCTCAAAGTTCCACAAACATCCCACAAAAATCTCACAAAAATCCCTAAATCTTCTGAAAACTCGACCAAATTCCAGAAACGCCCCATAAAATCAGCACAGTTTCCCACAAAATTCAAGAAAAAACACCACAAAATTCCCAAAATCTTTTGAAAATACAACAAAATTCTTGAAAAGCCCCACCAAATTCCAGAAACATCCCACAAAATGTCCTCAATACCCAACAAAATCCCAGAAAAATCACACAAAATTCCCTAAATCTTTTCAAAACACAACCAAAATTCCAGAAAAATCCCACCGAATCTCGACAAATTCCCACAGAATACATGAAAAATCCCTGATAATTCGTCAGTTCTCTACAGAATCTCACCAAATTCCAGAAAAGTCCCTCAAAGTTCCACAAACATCCCAGAAAATATCCCTAATATCCAACAAAATTCCAGGAAAAATCCCACAAAATTCCCTAAATCTTCTCAAAACACGACCAAATTCTAGAAAAATATCCCACCAAATCTCCACAAATTCCCACAAAATACATGAGAAATCCCTCAAGATCCCTAAATCGCCTCAATATCCCACAAAATCACACAAAAATCACACAAAACCTCCACAAGTTTACACAAAATCTAAGAAAAATTCCTCAAAATTCTTCAAGTCTCCTCAGAATCCCACACAATTCCAGAAAAAACACACAAAATTCCAGAGAAGTCCCACAAAACTCCCTCAATCATTTCAAAACCCTACCAATTCACAGGAATGTCCCACAAAATCTCTTCCAATTCCCAGAACATCCCACAGAAATCCCACAAAAATCCCTAAATCTTCTGAAAACTCGACCAAATTACAGAAACGCCCCATAAAATCAGCACAGTTTCCCACAAAATTCAAGAAAAAACACCACAAAATTCCCTAAACCTTTTCAAAATACCACAAAATTCCTGAAAAGCCACACCAAATTCCAGAAACATCCCACAAAATGTCCTCAATATCCAACAAAATCCCAGAAAAGTCCCACAAAATTCCCTAAATCTTCTCAAAACTCTACCAAATTACAGAAAAATCCCACCAAATCTCCACAAATTCCCACAGAATACATGAAAATACCCCTGATAATTCGTCAGTTCTCTACAGAAACTCACCAAATTCCTAAAAAGTCCCTCAAAGTTCCACAAACATCCCTCAAAATACCCCAAATATCCAACAAAATTCCAGGAAAAATCCCACAAAATTTCCTAAATCTTCTCAAAACACGACCAAAATGCACAAAAATCCCACCAAATCTCCACAAATTCCCACAGAATACATGAAAAATCCCTCAAGATCCCTAAATCGCCTCAATATCCCACAAAATCACACAAAAATCCCACAAAACCTCCACAAGTTTCCACAAAATCTAAGAAAAATTCCTCAAAATTCTTCAAGTCTCCTCAAAACCACACAAAGTTTGTGAAAAGGCCCACCAAATTCCAGAAAAATCCCACAGAATCTCCACAAATTCCCACTAAAATCTAAATCAAATTCCTCAAAATTCTTCAAGTCTCCTCAGAATCCCACACAATTCCAGAAAAAACACACAAAATTCCAGAGAAGTCCCACAAAACTCCCTAAATCATTTCAAAACCCTACCAATTCACAGGAATGTCCCACAAAATCTCCACCAATTCCCAGAACATCCCACAAAAATCTCACAAAAATCCCTAAATCTTCTGAAAACTCGACCAAATTCCAGAAACGCCCCATAAAATCAGCAGTTTCCCACAAAATTCAAGAAAAAACACCACAAAATTCCCTAAACCTTTTCAAAATACCACAAAATTCTTGAAAAGCCCCACCAAATTCCAGAAACATCCCACAAAATGTCCTCAATATCCAACAAAATCCCAGAAAAATCACACAAAATTCCCTAAATCTTCTCAAAACACGGCCAAAATCCACAAAAATCCCACAGAATCTCCACAAATTCCCACAGAATACATGAAAAATCCCTGATAATTCGTCAGTTCTCTACAGAATCTCACCAAATTCCAGAAAAGTCCCTCAAAGTTCCACAAACATCCCACAAAATCTCCCCAGTATCCAACAAAATTCCAGGAAAAATCCCACAAAATTCCCTAAATCTTCTCAAAACACGACCAAATTCTAGAAAAATATCCCACCAAATCTCCACAAATTCCCACAGAATACATGAAAAATCCCTGATAATTCGTCAGTTCTCTACAGAATCTCACCAAATACCAGAAAAGTCCCCCAAAGTTCCACAAGCATCCCACAAAATCTCCCTAATATCCAAAAAAATTCCAGGAAAAATCTCACACAATTCCCTAAATCTTCTGAAAACTTGTCCAAATTCCAGAAACGCCCCATAAAATCAGCACAGTTTCCCACAAAATTCAAGAAAAAACAACACAAAATTCCCTAAATCTTCTCAAAACTCTACCAAATTCCAGAAAAATCCCACCAAATCTCCACAAATTCCCACAGAATACATGAAAAATCCCTGATAATTCGTCAGTTCTCTACAGAATCTCACCAAATTCCAGAAAAGTCCCTCAAAGTTCCACAAACATCCCACAAAAATCTCACAAAAATCCCTAACGCTTCTGAAAACTCGACCAAATTCCAGAAACGCCCCATAAAATCAGCAGTTTCCCACAAAATTCAAGAAAAAACACCACAAAATTCCCAAAATCTTTTGAAAATACAACAATATTCTTGAAAAGCCCCACCAAATTCCAGAAACATCCCACAAAATGTCCTCAATACCCAACAAAATCCCAGAAAAATCCCACAAAATTCCCTAAACCTTCTCAAAACACAACCAAAATTCCAGAAAAATCCCACCGAATCTCCACAAATACCCACAGAATACATGAAAATACCCCTGATAATTCGTCAGTTCTCTACAGAATCTCACCAAATTCCAGAAAAGTCCCTCAAAGTTCCACAAACATCCCACAAAATCTCCCTAATATCCAACAAAATTCCAGGAAAAATCCCACAAAATTCCCTAAATCTTCTCAAAACACGACCAAATTCTAGAAAAATATCCCACCAAATCTCTACAAATTCCCACAAAATACATGAGAAATCCCTCAAGATCCCTAAATCGCCTCAATATCCCACAAAATCACACAAAAATCCCACAAAACCTCCACAAGTTTCCACAAAATCTAAGAAAAATTCCTCAAAATTCTTCAAGTCTCCTCAAAACCACACAAAGTTCGTGAAAAGGCCCACCAAATTCCAGAAAAATCCCACAGAATCTCCACAAATTCCCACAAAAATCTAAATCAAATTCCTCAAAATTCTTCAAGTCTCCTCAGAATCCCACACAATTCCAGAAAAACCCCACCAAATTCCAGAGAAGTCCCACAAAACTCCCTAAATCATTTCAAAACCCTACCAATTCACAGGAATGTCCCACAAAATCTCTACCAATTCCCAGAACATCCCACAGAAATCCCACAAAAATCCCTAAATCTTCTGAAAACTCGACCAAATTCCAGAAACGCCCCATAAAATCAGCACAGTTTCCCACAAAATTCAAGAAAAAACACCACAAAATTCCCTAAACCTTTTCAAAATACCACAAAATTCCTGAAAAGCCCCACCAAATTCCAGAAACATCCCACAAAATGTCCTCAATATCCAACAAAATCCCAGAAAAGTCCCACAAAATTCCCTAAATCTTCTCAAAACTCTACCAAATTACAGAAAAATCCCACCAAATCTCCACAAATTCCCACAGAATACATGAAAAATCCCTGATAATTCGTCAGTTCTCTACAGAAACTCACCAAATTCCTAAAAAGTCCCTCAAAGTTCCACAAACATCCCTCAAAATATCCCAAATATCCAACAAAATTCCAGGAAAAATCCCACAAAATTTCCTAAATCTTCTCAAAACACGACCAAATTCTAGAAAAATATCCCACCAAATCTCCACAAATTCCCACAAAATACATGAAAAATCCCTCAAGATCCCTAAATCGCCTCAATATCCCACAAAATCCCACAAAAATCCCACAAAACCTCCACAAGTTTCCACAAAATCTAAGAAAAATTCCTCAAAATTCTTCAAGTCTCCTCAAAACCACACAAAGTTTGTGAAAAGGCCCACCAAATTCCAGAAAAATCCCACAGAATCTCCACAAATTCCCACAAAAATCTAAATCAAATTCCTCAAAATTCTTCAAGTCTCCTCAGAATCCCACACAATTCCAGAAAAACCCCACCAAATTCCAGAGAAGTCCCACAAAACTCCCTAAATCATTTCAAAACCCTACCAATTCACAGGAATGTCCCACAAAATCTCTACCAATTCCCAGAACATCCCACAAAAATCTCACAAAAATCCCTAAATCTTCTGAAAACTCGACCAAATTCCAGAAACGCCCCATAAAATCAGCACAGTTTCCCACAAAATTCAAGAAAAAACACCACAAAATTCCCTAAATCTTTTCAAAATACCACAAAATTCTTGAAAAGCCCCACCAAATTCCAGAAACATCCCACAAAATGTCCTCAATACCCAACAAAATCCCAGAAAAATCCCACAAAATTCCCTAAATCTTCTCAAAACACAACCAAAATTCCAGAAAAATCCCACCGAATCTCCACAAATTCCCACAGAATACATGAAAAATCCCTGATAATTCGTCAGTTCTCTACAGAATCTCACCAAATTCCAGAAAAGTCCCTCAAAGTTCCACAAACATCCCACAAAATATCCCTAATATCCAACAAAATTCCAGGAAAAATCCCACAAAATACCCTAAATCTTCTCAAAACACGACCAAATCCTAGAAAAATATCCCACCAAATATCCACAAATTCCCACAAAATACATGAGAAATCCCTCAAGATCCCTAAATCGCCTCAATATCCCACAAAATCACACAAAAATCACACAAAACCTCCACAAGTTTCCACAAAATCTAAGAAAAATTCCTCAAAATTCTTCAAGTCTCCTCAGAATCCCACACAATTCCATAAAAAACACACAAAATTCCAGAGAAGTCCCACAAAACTCCCTCAATCATTTCAAAACCCTACCAATTCACAGGAATGTCCCACAAAATCTCCACCAATTCCCAGAACATCCCACAGAAATCCCACAAAAATCCCTAAATCTTCTGAAAACTCGACCAAATTCCAGAAACGCCCCATAAAATCAGCACAGTTTCCCACAAAATTCAAGAAAAAACACCACAAAATTCTCTAAATCTTTTCAAAATACCACAAAATTCTTGAAAAGCCCCACCAAATTCCCGAAACATCCCACAAAATGTCCTCAATATCCAACAAAATCCCAGAAAAGTCCCACAAAATTCCCTAAATCTTCTCAAAACTCTACCAAATTCCAGAAAAATCCCACAGAATCTCCACAAATTCCCACAGAATACATGAAAAATCCCTGATAATTCGTCAGTTCTCTACAGAATCTCACCAAATTCCTAAAAAGTCCCTCAAAGTTCCACAAACATCCCACAAAATCTCCCCAGTATCCAACAAAATTCCAGGAAAAATCCCACAAAATTCCCTAAATCTTCTCAAAACACGACCAAATTCTAGAAAAATATCCCACCAAATCTCCACAAATTCCCACAAAATACATGAAAAATCCCTCAAGATCCCTAAATCGCCTCAATATCCCACAAAATCACACAAAAATCCCACAAAACCTCCACAAGTTTCCACAAAATCTAAGAAAAATTCCTCAAAATTCTTCAAGTCTCCTCAAAACCACACAAAGTTTGTGAAAAGGCCCACCAAATTCCAGAAAAATCCCACAGAATCTCCACAAATTCCCACAAAAATCTAAATCAAATTCCTCAAAATTCTTCAAGTCTCCTCACAATCCCACACAATTCCATAAAAAACACACAAAATTCCAGAGAAGTCCCACAAAACTCCCTCAATCATTTCAAAACCCTACCAATTCACAGGAATGTCCCACAAAATCTCCACCAATTCCCAGAACATCCCACAGAAATCCCACAAAAATCCCTAAATCTTCTGAAAACTCGACCAAATTCCAGAAACGCCCCATAAAATCAGCACAGTTTCCCACAAAATTCAAGAAAAAACACCACAAAATTCCCTAAATCTTTTCAAAATACCACAAAATTCCTGAAAAGCCCCACCAAATTCCCGAAACATCCCACAAAATGTCCTCAATATCCAACAAAATCCCAGAAAAGTCCCACAAAATTCCCTAAATCTTCTCAAAACTCTACCAAATTCCAGAAAAATCCCACAGAATCTCCACAAATTCCCACAGAATACATGAAAAATCCCTGATAATTCATCAGTTCTCTACAGAATCTCACCAAATTCCTAAAAAGTCCCTCAAAGTTCCACAAACATCCCACAAAATCTCCCTAATATCCAACAAAATTCCAGGAAAAATCCCACAAAATTTCCTAAATCTTCTCAAAACACGACCAAATCCTAGAAAAATATCCCACCAAATCTCCACAAATTCCCACAGAATACATGAAAAATCCCTCAAGATCCCTAAATCGCCTCAATATCCCACAAAATCACACAAAAATCCCACAAAACCTCCACAAGTTTCCACAAAATCTAAGAAAAATTCCTCAAAATTCTTCAAGTCTCCTCAAAACCACACAAAGTTCGTGATAAGGCCCACCAAATTCCAGAAAAATCCCACAGAATCTCCACAAATTCCCACAAAAATCTAAATCAAATTCCTCAAAATTCTTCAAGTCTCCTCAGAATCCCACAATATTCCAGAAAAACCCCACCAAATTCCAGAGAAGTCCCACAAAACTCCATAAATCATTTCAAAACCCTACCAATTCACAGGAATGTCCCACAAAATCTCCACCAATTCCCAGAACATCCCAAAAAAATCTCACAAAAATCCCTAAATCTTCTGAAAACTCGACCAAATTCCAGAAACGCCCCATAAAATCAGCACAGTTTCCCACAAAATTCAAGAAAAAACACCACAAAATTCCCTAAACTTTTTCAAAATACCACAAAATTCTTGAAAAGCCCCACCAAATTCCAGAAACATCCCACAAAATGTCCTCAATATCCAACAAAATCCCAGAAAAATCACACAAAATTCCCTAAATCTTCTCAAAACACGGCCAAAATCCACAAAAATCCCACAGAATCTCCACAAATTCCCACAGAATACATGAAAAATCCCTGATAATTCGTCAGTTCTCTACAGAATCTCACCAAATACCAGAAAAGTCCCCCAAAGTTCCACAAGCATCCCACAAAATCTCCCTAATATCCAAAAAAATTCCAGGAAAAATCTCACACAATTCCCTAAATCTTCTGAAAACTTGACCAAATTCCAGAAATGCCCCATAAAATCAGCACAGTTTCCCACAAAATTCAAGAAAAAACGCCACAAAATTCCCTAAACCTTTTCAAAATACCACAAAATTCTTGAAAAGCCCCACCAAATTCCAGAAACATCCCACAAAATGTCCTCAATATCCAACAAAATCCCAGAAAAGTCCCACAAAATTCCCTAAATCTTCTCAAAACTCTACCAAATTCCAGAAAATTCCCACAGAATCTCCACAAATTCCCACAGAATACATGAAAAATCCCTGATAATTCGTCAGTTCTCTACAGAATCTCACCAAACTCCTAAAAAGTCCCTCAAAGTTCCACAAACATCCCACAAAATCTCCCTAATATCCAACAAAATTCCAGGAAAAATCCCACAAAATTCCCTAAATCTTCTCAAAACACGACCAAATTCTAGAAAAATATCCCACCAAATCTCCACAAATTCCCACAAAATACATGAGAAATCCCTCAAGATCCCTAAATCGCCTCAATATCCCACAAAATCACACAAAAATCCCACAAAACCTCCACAAGTTTCCACAAAATCTAAGAAAAATTCCTCAAAATTCTTCAAGTCTCCTCAAAACCACACAAAGTTTGTGAAAAGGCCCACCAAATTCCAGAAAAATCCCACAGAATCTCCACAAATTCCCACAAAAATCTAAATCAAATTCCTCAAAATTCTTCAAGTCTCCTCAGAATCCCACACAATTCCAGAAAAAACACACAAAATTCCAGAGAAGTCCCACAAAACTCCCTAAATCATTTCAAAACCCTACCAATTCACAGGAATGTCCCACAAAATCTCTACCAATTCCCAGAACATCCCACAAAAATCTCACAAAAATCCCTAAATCTTCTGAAAACTCGACCAAATTCCAGAAACGCCCCATAAAATCAGCACAGTTTCCCACAAAATTCAAGAAAAAACACCACAAAATTCCCTAAACCTTTTCAAAATACCACAAAATTCTTGAAAAGCCCCACCAAATTCCAGAAACATCCCACAAAATGTCCTCAATATCCAACAAAATCCCAGAAAAATCACACAAAATTCCCTAAATCTTCTCAAAACACGGCCAAAATCCACAAAAATCCCACAGAATCTCCACAAATTCCCACAGAATACATGAAAAATCCCTGATAATTCGTCAGTTCTCTACAGAATCTCACCAAATACCAGAAAAGTCCCCCAAAGTTCCACAAGCATCCCACAAAATCTCCCTAATATCCAAAAAAATTCCAGGAAAAATCTCACACAATTCCCTAAATCTTCGAAAACTTGACCAAATTCCAGAAACGCCCCATAAAATCAGCACAGTTTCCCACAAAATTCAAGAAAAAACACCACAAAATTCCCTAAATCTTTTCAAAATACCACAAAATTCTTGAAAAGCCCCACCAAATTCCAGAAACATCCCACAAAATGTCCTCAATACCCAACAAAATCCCAGAAAAATCACACAAAATTCCCTAAATCTTCTCAAAACACGGCCAAAATCCACAAAAATCCCACAGAATCTCCACAAATTCCCACAGAATACATGAAAAATCCCTGATAATTTGTCAGTTCTCTACAGAATCTCACCAAATTCCAGAAAAGTCCCTCAAAGTTCCACAAACCACCCACAAAATCTCCTCAATATCCCACAAAATTCAAGAAAAATTACACAAAATACCCTAAATCTTTTCAAAACACAACCAAATTCTAGAAAAATATCCCACCAAATCTCCACAAATTCCCACAAAATACATGAGAAATCCCTCAAGATCCCGAAATCGCCTCAATATCCCACAAAATCCCACAAAAATCACACAAAACCTCCACAAGTTTCCACAAAATCTAAGAAAAATTCCTCAAAAGTCTTCAAGTCTCCTCAAATCCACACAAAGTCCTTGAAAAGGCCCACCATATTCCAGAAACATCCCACAAAATGTCCTCAATATCCAACAAAATCCCAGAGAAGTCCCACAAAATTCCCTAAATCTTCTCAAAACTCTACCAAATTCCAGAAAAATCCCACAGAATCTCCACAAATTCCCACAGAATACATGACAAATCCCTGATAATTCGTCAGTTCTCTACAGAATCTCACCAAATTCCTAAAAAGTCCCTCAAAGTTCCACAAACATCCCACAAAATCTCCCCGGAATCCAATAAAATTCCAGGAAAAATCCCACAAAATTCCCTAAATGTTCTCAAAACATGGCCAAAATCCACAAAAATCCCACCGAATCTCCACAAATTCCCACAGAATACATGAAAATACCCCTGATAATTCGTCAGTTCTCTACAGAATCTCACCAAATTCCAGAAAAGTCCCTCAAAGTTCCACAAACATCCCACAAAATCTCCCCAATATACAACAAAATCCCAGAAAAATCACACAAAATTCCCTAAATCTTCTCAAAACACGACTAAATTCTAGAAAAATATCCCACCAAATCTCCACAAAATCCCACAAAATACATGAAAAATCCCTCAAGATCCCGAAATCGCCTCAATATCCCACAAAATCCCACAAAAATCACACAAAACCTCTACAAGTTTCCACAAAATCTAAGAAAAATTCCTCAAAATTCTTCAAGTCTCCTCAAAACCACACAAAGTCCTTGAAAAGGCCCACCAAATTCCAGTAAAATCCCACAGATTCTCCACAAATTCCCACAAAATCTAAAACAAATTCCTCAAAATTCTTCAAGTCTCCTCAGAATCCCACACAATTCCATAAAAAACACACAAAATTCCAGAGAAGTCCCACAAAACTCCCTAAATCATTTCAAAACCCTACCAATTCACAGGAATGTCCCACAAAATCTCCACCAATTCCCAGAACATCCCACAAAAATCTCACAAAAATCCCTAAATCTTCTGAAAACTCGACCAAATTCCAGAAACGCCCCATAAAATCAGCACAGTTTCCCACAAAATTCAAGAAAAAACACCACAAAATTCCCTAAATCTTTTCAAAATACCACAAAATTCCTGAAAAGCCCCACCAAATTCCAGAAACATCCCACAAAATGTCCTCAATACCCAACAAAATCCCAGAAAAATACCACAAAATTCCCTAAATCTTCTCAAAACACAACCAAAATTCCAGAAAAATCCCACCGAATCTCCACAAATTCCCACAGAATACATGAAAAATCCCTGATAATTCGTCAGTTCTCTACAGAATCTCACCAAATTCCAGAAAAGTCCCTCAAAGTTCCACAAACATCCCACAAAATATCCCTAATATCCAACAAAATTCCAGGAAAAATCCCACAAAATACCCTAAATCTTCTCAAAACACGACCAAATCCTAGAAAAATATCCCACCAAATCTCCACAAATTCCCACAAAATACATGAGAAATCCCTCAAGATCCCTAAATCGCCTCAATATCCCACAAAATCACACAAAAATCACACAAAACCTCCACAAGTTTCCACAAAATCTAAGAAAAATTCCTCAAAATTCTTCAAGTCTCCTCAGAATCCCACACAATTCCATAAAAAACACACAAAATTCCAGAGAAGTCCCACAAAACTCCCTCAATCATTTCAAAACCCTACCAATTCACAGGAATGTCCCACAAAATCTCCACCAATTCCCAGAACATCCCACAGAAATCCCACAAAAATCCCTAAATCTTCTGAAAACTCGACCAAATTCCAGAAACGCCCCATAAAATCAGCACAGTTTCCCACAAAATTCAAGAAAAAACACCACAAAATTCCCTAAATCTTTTCAAAATACCACAAAATTCCTGAAAAGCCCCACCAAATTCCAGAAACATCCCACAAAATGTCCTCAATACCCAACAAAATCCCAGAAAAATCCCACAAAATTCCCTAAATCTTCTCAAAACACGACTAAATTCTAGAAAAATGTCCCACCAAATCTCCACAAAATCCCACAAAATACATGAAAAATCCCTCAAGATCCCGAAATCGCCTCAATATCCCACAAAATCCCACAAAAATCACACAAAACCTCTACAAGTTTCCACAAATCTAAGAAAAATTCCTCAAAATTCTTCAAGTCTCCTCAAAACCACACAAAGTTTGTGAAAAGACCCACCAAATTCCAGAAAAATCCCACAGATTCTCCACAAATTCCCACAAAATCTAAAACAAATTCCTCAAAATTCTTCAAGTCTCCTCAAAACCACACAATTCCAGAAAAACCCCACAAAATTCCAGAGAAGTCCCACAAAACTCCCTAAATCATTTCAAAACCCTACCAATTCACAGGAATGTCCCACAAAATCTCCACCAATTCCCAGAACATCCCACAAAAATCCCACAAAAATGCCTAAATCTTCTGAAAACTCGACCAAATTCCTGAAACGCCCCATAAAATCAGCACAGTTTCCCACAAAATTCAAGAAAAAACACCACAAAATTCCCTAAATCTTTTCAAAATACCACAAAATTCTTGAAAAGCCCCACCAAATTCCAGAAACATCCCACAAAATGTCCTCAATACCCAACAAAATCCCAGAAAAGTCCCACAAAATTCCCTAAGTCTTCTCAAAACACGGCCAAAATCCACAAAAATCCCACAGAATCTCCACAAATTCCCACAGAATGCATGAAAAATCCCTGATAATTTGTCAGTTCTCTACAGAATCTCACCAAATTCCAGAAAAGTCCCTCAAAGTTCCACAAACCACCCACAAAATCTCCTCAATATCCCACAAAATTCAAGAAAAATTACACAAAATACCCTAAATCTTTTCAAAACACAACCAAATTCTAGAAAAATATCCCACCAAATCTCCACAAATTCCCACAAAATACATGAGAAATCCCTCAAGATCCCGAAATCGCCTCAATATCCCACAAAATCCCACAAAAATCACACAAAACCTCCACAAGTTTCCACAAAATCTAAGAAAAATTCCTCAAAAGTCTTCAAGTCTCCTCAAATCCACACAAAGTCCTTGAAAAGGCCCACCATATTCCAGAAACATCCCACAAAATGTCCTCAATATCCAACAAAATCCCAGAGAAGTCCCACAAAATTCCCTAAATCTTCTCAAAACTCTACCAAATTCCAGAAAAATCCCACAGAATCTCCACAAATTCCCACAGAATACATGACAAATCCCTGATAATTCGTCAGTTCTCTACAGAATCTCACCAAATTCCTAAAAAGTCCCTCAAAGTTCCACAAACATCCCACAAAATCTCCCCGGAATCCAATAAAATTCCAGGAAAAATCCCACAAAATTCCCTAAATGTTCTCAAAACATGGCCAAAATCCACAAAAATCCCACCGAATCTCCACAAATTCCCACAGAATACATGAAAATACCCCTGATAATTCGTCAGTTCTCTACAGAATCTCACCAAATTCCAGAAAAGTCCCTCAAAGTTCCACAAACATCCCACAAAATCTCCCCAATATACAACAAAATCCCAGAAAAATCACACAAAATTCCCTAAATCTTCTCAAAACACGACTAAATTCTAGAAAAATATCCCACCAAATCTCCACAAAATCCCACAAAATACATGAAAAATCCCTCAAGATCCCGAAATCGCCTCAATATCCCACAAAATCCCACAAAAATCACACAAAACCTCTACAAGTTTCCACAAAATCTAAGAAAAATTCCTCAAAATTCTTCAAGTCTCCTCAAAACCACACAAAGTCCTTGAAAAGGCCCACCAAATTCCAGTAAAATCCCACAGATTCTCCACAAATTCCCACAAAATCTAAAACAAATTCCTCAAAATTCTTCAAGTCTCCTCAGAATCCCACACAATTCCATAAAAAACACACAAAATTCCAGAGAAGTCCCACAAAACTCCCTAAATCATTTCAAAACCCTACCAATTCACAGGAATGTCCCACAAAATCTCCACCAATTCCCAGAACATCCCACAAAAATCTCACAAAAATCCCTAAATCTTCTGAAAACTCGACCAAATTCCAGAAACGCCCCATAAAATCAGCACAGTTTCCCACAAAATTCAAGAAAAAACACCACAAAATTCCCTAAATCTTTTCAAAATACCACAAAATTCCTGAAAAGCCCCACCAAATTCCAGAAACATCCCACAAAATGTCCTCAATACCCAACAAAATCCCAGAAAAATACCACAAAATTCCCTAAATCTTCTCAAAACACAACCAAAATTCCAGAAAAATCCCACCGAATCTCCACAAATTCCCACAGAATACATGAAAAATCCCTGATAATTCGTCAGTTCTCTACAGAATCTCACCAAATTCCAGAAAAGTCCCTCAAAGTTCCACAAACATCCCACAAAATATCCCTAATATCCAACAAAATTCCAGGAAAAATCCCACAAAATACCCTAAATCTTCTCAAAACACGACCAAATCCTAGAAAAATATCCCACCAAATCTCCACAAATTCCCACAAAATACATGAGAAATCCCTCAAGATCCCTAAATCGCCTCAATATCCCACAAAATCACACAAAAATCACACAAAACCTCCACAAGTTTCCACAAAATCTAAGAAAAATTCCTCAAAATTCTTCAAGTCTCCTCAGAATCCCACACAATTCCATAAAAAACACACAAAATTCCAGAGAAGTCCCACAAAACTCCCTCAATCATTTCAAAACCCTACCAATTCACAGGAATGTCCCACAAAATCTCCACCAATTCCCAGAACATCCCACAGAAATCCCACAAAAATCCCTAAATCTTCTGAAAACTCGACCAAATTCCAGAAACGCCCCATAAAATCAGCACAGTTTCCCACAAAATTCAAGAAAAAACACCACAAAATTCCCTAAATCTTTTCAAAATACCACAAAATTCCTGAAAAGCCCCACCAAATTCCAGAAACATCCCACAAAATGTCCTCAATACCCAACAAAATCCCAGAAAAATCCCACAAAATTCCCTAAATCTTCTCAAAACACGACTAAATTCTAGAAAAATGTCCCACCAAATCTCCACAAAATCCCACAAAATACATGAAAAATCCCTCAAGATCCCGAAATCGCCTCAATATCCCACAAAATCCCACAAAAATCACACAAAACCTCTACAAGTTTCCACAAATCTAAGAAAAATTCCTCAAAATTCTTCAAGTCTCCTCAAAACCACACAAAGTTTGTGAAAAGACCCACCAAATTCCAGAAAAATCCCACAGATTCTCCACAAATTCCCACAAAATCTAAAACAAATTCCTCAAAATTCTTCAAGTCTCCTCAAAACCACACAATTCCAGAAAAACCCCACAAAATTCCAGAGAAGTCCCACAAAACTCCCTAAATCATTTCAAAACCCTACCAATTCACAGGAATGTCCCACAAAATCTCCACCAATTCCCAGAACATCCCACAAAAATCCCACAAAAATGCCTAAATCTTCTGAAAACTCGACCAAATTCCTGAAACGCCCCATAAAATCAGCACAGTTTCCCACAAAATTCAAGAAAAAACACCACAAAATTCCCTAAATCTTTTCAAAATACCACAAAATTCTTGAAAAGCCCCACCAAATTCCAGAAACATCCCACAAAATGTCCTCAATACCCAACAAAATCCCAGAAAAGTCCCACAAAATTCCCTAAGTCTTCTCAAAACACGGCCAAAATCCACAAAAATCCCACAGAATCTCCACAAATTCCCACAGAATGCATGAAAAATCCCTGATAATTTGTCAGTTCTCTACAGAATCTCACCAAATTCCAGAAAAGTCCCTCAAAGTTCCACAAACCACCCACAAAATCTCCTCAATATCCCACAAAATTCAAGAAAAATTACACAAAATACCCTAAATCTTCTCAAAACACAACCAAATTCTAGAAAAATATCCCACCAAATCTCCACAAATTCCCACAAAATACATGAGAAATCCCTCAAGATCCCGAAATCGCCTCAATATCCCACAAAATTCCACAAAAATCCCACAAAACCTCCACAAGTTTCCACAAAATCTAAGAAAAATTCCTCAAAAGTCTTCAAGTCTCCTCAAATCCACACAAAGTCCTTGAAAAGGCCCACCAAATTCCAGAAACATCCCACAAAATGTCCTCAATATCCAACAAAATCCCAGAGAAGTCCCACAAAATTCCCTAAATCTTCTCAAAACTCTACCAAATTCCAGAAAAATCCCACAGAATCTCCACAAATTCCCACAGAATACATGACAAATCCCTGATAATTCGTCAGTTCTCTACAGAATCTCACCAAATTCCTAAAAAGTCCCTCAAAGTTCCACAAACATCCCACAAAATCTCCCCGGAATCCAATAAAATTCCAGGAAAAATCCCACAAAATTCCCTAAATCTTCTCAAATCATGGCCAAAATCCACAAAAATCCCACCGAATCTCCACAAATTCCCACAGAATACATGAAAATACCCCTGATAATTCGTCAGTTCTCTACAGAATCTCACCAAATTCCAGAAAAGTCCCTCAAAGTTCCACAAACATCCCACAAAATCTCCCCAATATACAACAAAATCCCAGAAAAATCACACAAAATTCCCTAAATCTTCTCAAAACACGACCAAATTCTAGAAAAATATCCCACCAAATCTCCACAAAATCCCACAAAATACATGAAAAATCCCTCAAGATCCCGAAATCGCCTCAATATCCCACAAAATCCCACAAAAATCACACAAAACCTCTACAAGTTTCCACAAAATCTAAGAAAAATTCCTGAAAATTCTTCAAGTCTCCTCAAAACCACACAAAGTCCTTGAAAAGGCCCACCAAATTCCAGAAAAATCCCACAGAATCTCCACAAATTCCCACAAAAATCTAAATCAAATTCCTCAAAATTCTTCAAGTCTCCTCAGAATCCCACACAATTCCAGAAAAACCCCACCAAATTCCAGAGAAGTCCCACAAAACTCCATAAATCATTTCAAAACCCTACCAATTCACAGGAATGTCCCACAAAATCTCCACCAATTCCCAGAACATCCCACAAAAATCTCACAAAAATCCCTAAATCTTCTGAAAACTCGACCAAATTCCAGAAACGCCCCATAAAATCAGCACAGTTTCCCACAAAATTCAAGAAAAAACACCACAAAATTCCCTAAACCTTTTGAAAATACCACAAAATTCTTGAAAAGCCCCACCAAATTCCAGAAACATCCCACAAAATGTCCTCAATACCCAACAAAATCCCAGAAAAATACCACAAAATTCCCTAAATCTTCTCAAAACACAACCAAAATTCCAGAAAAATCCCACCGAATCTCCACAAATTCCCACAGAATACATGAAAAATCCCTGATAATTCGTCAGTTCTCTACAGAATCTCACCAAATTCCAGAAAAGTCCCTCAATGTTCCACAAACATCCCACAAAATCTCCCCAGTATCCAATAAAATTCCAGGAAAAATCCCACAAAATTCCCTAAATCTTCTCAAAACATGGCCAAAATCCACAAAAATCCCACCGAATCTCCACAAATTCCCACAGAATACATGAAAATACCCCTGATAATTCGTCAGTTCTCTACAGAATCTCACCAAATTCCAGAAAAGTCCCTCAAAGTTCCACAAACATCCCACAAAATCTCCCCAATATACAACAAAATCCCAGAAAAATCACACAAAATTCCCTAAATCTTCTCAAAACACGACTAAATTCTAGAAAAATGTCCCACCAAATCTCCACAAAATCCCACAAAATACATGAAAAATCCCTCAAGATCCCGAAATCGCCTCAATATCCCACAAAATCCCACAAAAATCACACAAAACCTCCACAAGTTTCAACAAATCTAAGAAAAATTCCTCAAAATTCTTCAAGTCTCCTCAAAACCACACAAAGTTTGTGAAAAGACCCACCAAATTCCAGAAAAATCCCACAGATTCTCCACAAATTCCCACAAAATCTAAAACAAATTCCTCAAAATTCTTCAAGTCTCCTCAAAACCACACAATTCCAGAAAAACCCCACAAAATTCCAGAGAAGTCCCACAAAACTCCCTAAATCATTTCAAAACCCTACCAATTCACAGGAATGTCCCACAAAATCTCCACCAATTCCCAGAACATCCCACAAAAATCCCACAAAAATGCCTAAATCTTCTGAAAACTCGACCAAATTCCAGAAACGCCACATAAAATCAGCACAGTTTCCCACAAAATTCAAGAAAAAACACCACAAAATTCCCTAAATCTTCTCAAAACACGACCAAATTCTAGAAAAATATCCCACCAAATCTCCACAAATTCCCACAAAATACATGAGAAATCCCTCAAGATCCCTAAATCGCCTCAATATCCCACAAAATCACACAAAAATCACACAAAACCTCCACAAGTTTCCACAAAATCTAAGAAAAATTCCTCAAAATTCTTCAAGTCTCCTCAGAATCCCACACAATTCCAGAAAAAACACACAAAATTCCAGAGAAGTCCCACAAAACTCCCTCAATCATTTCAAAACCCTACCAATTCACAGGAATGTCCCACAAAATCTCCACCAATTCCCAGAACATCCCAAAAAAATCTCACAAAAATCCCTAACACTTCTGAAAACTCGACCAAATTCCAGAAACGCCCCATAAAATCAGCACAGTTTCCCACAAAATTCAAGAAAAAACACCACAAAATTCCCTAAACCTTTTCAAAATACCACAAAATTCTTGAAAAGCCCCACCAAATTCCAGAAACATCCCACAAAATGTCCTCAATATCCAACAAAATCCCAGAAAAATCACACAAAATTCCCTAAATCTTCTCAAAACACGGCCAAAATCCACAAAAATCCCACAGAATCTCCACAAATTCCCTAAGAATACATGAAAAATCCCTGATAATTCGTCAGTTCTCTACAGAATCTCACCAAATACCAGAAAAGTCCCCCAAAGTTCCACAAGCATCCCACAAAATCTCCCTAATATCCAAAAAAATTCCAGGAAAAATCTCACACAATTCCCTAAATCTTCTGAAAACTTGACCAAATTCCAGAAACGCCCCATAAAATCAGCACAGTTTCCCACAAAATTCAAGAAAAAACACCACAAAATTCCCTAAATCTTCTCAAAACACGACCAAATTCTAGAAAATTATCCCACCAAATCTCCACAAATTCCCACAAAATACATGAGAAATCCCTCAAGATCCCTAAATCGCCTCAATATCCCACAAAATCACACAAAAATCACACAAAACCTCCACAAGTTTACAAAAAATCTAAGAAAAATTCCTCAAAATTCTTCAAGTCTCCTCAGAATCCCACACAATTCCAGAAAAAACACACAAAATTCCAGAGAAGTCCCACAAAACTCCCTAAATCATTTCAAAACCCTACCAATTCACAGGAATGTCCCACAAAATCTCCACCAATTCCTAGAACATCCCACAGAAATCCCACAAAAATCCCTAAATCTTCTGAAAACTCGACCAAATTCCAGAAACGCCCCATATGCACAGGATTGTCCCACAAAATCTCCAACAATTCCCAGAAAATCCCACAAAAATCTCACAAAAATCCCTAAATCTTCTGAAAACTCGACCAAATTCCAGAAACGCCCAATAAAATCAGCACAGTTTCCCACAAGATACAAGAAAAAACACCACAAAATTCCCTAAATCTTTTCAAAATACCACAAAATTCCAGAAAAGCCCCACCAAATTCCAGAAACATCCCACAAAATGTCCTCAATATCCAACAAAATCCCAGAAAAATCACACAAAATTCCCTAAATCTTCTCAAAACACGACTAAATTCTAGAAAAATATCCCACCAAATCTCCACAAATTCCCACAAAATACATGAAAAATCCCTCAAGATCCCTAAATCGCCTCAATATCCCACAAAATCACACAAAAATCCCACAAAACCTCCACAAGTTTCCACAAAATCTAAGAAAAATTCCTCAAAATTCTTCAAGTCTCCTCAAAACCACACAAAGTCCTTGAAAAGGCCCACCAAATTCCAGTAAAATCCCACAGATTCTCCACAAATTCCCACAAAATCTAAAACAAATTCCTCAAAATTCTTCAAGTCTCCTCAGAATCCCACACAATTCCAGAAAAAACACACAAAATTCCAGAGAAGTCCCACAAAACTCCCTCAATCATTTCAAAACCCTACCAATTCACAGGAATGTCCCACAAAATCTCCACCAATTCCCAGAACATCCCACAAAAATCTCACAAAACTCCCTAAATCTTCTGAAAACTCGACCAAATTCCAGAAACGCCCCATAAAATCAGCACAGTTTCCCACAAAATTCAAGAAAAAACACCACAAAATTCCCAAAATCTTTTGAAAATACAACAAAATTCTTGAAAAGCCCCACCAAATTCCAGAAACATCCCACAAAATGTCCTCAATACCCAACAAAATTCCAGGAAAAATCCCACTAAATTCTCTAAATCTTCTCAAAACACGGCCAAAATCCACAAAAATCCCACCAAATCTCCACCAATTCCCAGAGAATACATGAAAAATCCCTGATAATTCGTCAGTTCTCTACAGAATCTCACCAAATTCCTAAAAAGTCCCTCAAAGTTCCAAAAACATCCCTCAAAATATCCCAAATATCCAACAAAATTCCAGGAAAAATCCCACAAAATTTCCTAAATCTTCTCAAAACACGACCAAATTCTAGAAAAATATCCCACCAAATCTCCACAAATTCCCACAGAATACATGAAAAATCCCTGATAATTCGTCAGTTCTCTACAGAATCTCACCAAATACCAGAAAAGTCCCCCAAAGTTCCACAAGCATCCCACAAAATCTCCCTAATATCCAACAAAATTCCAGGAAAAATCTCACACAATTCCCTGAATCTTCTGAAAACTCGACCAAATTCCAGAAACGCCCCATAAAATCAGCACAGTTTCCCACAAAATTCAAGAAAAAACAACACAAAATTCCCTAAATCTTCTCAAAACTCTACCAAATTCCAGAAAAATCCCACCAAATCTCCACAAATTCCCACAGAATACATGAAAAATCCCTGATAATTCGTCAGTTCTCTACAGAATCTCACCAAATTCCAGAAAAGTCCCTCAAATTTCCACAAACATCACACAAAAATCTCACAAAAATCCCTAACGCTTCTGAAAACTCGACCAAATTCCAGAAACGCCCCATAAAATCAGCACAGTTTCCCACAAAATTCAAGAAAAAACACCACAAAATTCCCAAAATCTTTTGAAAATACAACAAAATTCTTGAAAAGCCCCACCAAATTCCAGAAACATCCCACAAAATGTCCTCAATACCCAACAAAATCCCAGAAAAATACCACAAAATTCCCTAAATCTTCTCAAAACACAACCAAAATTCCAGAAAAATCCCAGCGAATCTCCACAAATTCCCACAGAATACATGAAAATACCCCTGATAATTCGTCAGTTCTCTACAGAATCTCACCAAATTCCAGAAAAGTCCCTCAAAGTTCCACAAACATCCCACAAAATATCCCTAATATCCAACAAAATTCCAGGAAAAATCCCACAAAATTCCCTAAATCTTCTCAAAACACGACCAAATTCTAGAAAAATATCCCACCAAATCTCCACAAATTCCCACAAAATACATGAGAAATCCCTCAAGATCCCTAAATCGCCTCAATATCCCACAAAATCACACAAAAATCACACAAAACCTCCACAAGTTTCCACAAAATCTAAGAAAAATTCCTCAAAATTCTTCAAGTCTCCTCAGAATCCCACACAATTCTTGAAAAAACACACAAAATTCCAGAGAAGTCCCACAAAACTCCCTAAATCATTTCAAAACCCTACCAATTCACAGGAATGTCCCACAAAGTCTCCACCAATTCCCAGAACATCCCACAGAAATCCCACAAAAATCCCTAAATCTTCTGAAAACTCGACCAAATTCCAGAAACGCCCCATAAAATCAGCACAGTTTCCCACAAAATTCAAGAAAAAACACCACAAAATTCTCTAAATCTTTTCAAAATACCACAAAATTCTTGAAAAGCCCCACCAAATTCCAGAAACATCCCACAAAATGTCCTCAATATCCAACAAAATCCCAGAAAAGTTCCACAAAATTCCCTAAATCTTCTCAAAACTCTACCAAATTCCAGAAACATCCCACAGAATCTCCACAAATTCCCACAGAATACATGAAAAATCCCTGATAATTCGTCAGTTCTCTACAGAATCTCACCAAATTCCTAAAAAGTCCCTCAAAGTTCCACAAACATCCCACAAAATCTCCCCAGTATCCAACAAAATTCCAGGAAAAATCCCACAAAATTCCCTAAATCTTCTCAAAACACGACCAAATTCTAGAAAAATATCCCACCAAATCTCCACAAATTCCCACAAAATACATGAAAAATCCCTCTAGATCCCTAAATCGCCTCAATATCCCACAAAATCACACAAAAATCCCACAAAACCTCCACAAGTTTCCACAAAATCTAAGAAAAATTCCTCAAAATTCTTCAAGTCTCCTCAAAACCACACAAAGTTCGTGAAAAGGCCCACCAAATTCCAGAAAAATCCCACAGAATCTCCACAAATTCCCACTAAAATCTAAATCAAATTCCTCAAAATTCTTCAAGTCTCCTCAGAATCCCACACAATTCCAGAAAAAACACACAAAATTCCAGAGAAGTCCCACAAAACTCCCTAAATCATTTCAAAACCCTACCAATTCACAGGAATGTCCCACAAAATCTCTACCAATTCCCAGAACATCCCACAAAAATCTCACAAAAATCCCTAAATCTTCTGAAAACTCGACCAAATTCCAGAAACGCCCCATAAAATCAGCAGTTTCCCACAAAATTCAAGAAAAAACACCACAAAATTCCCTAAACCTTTTCAAAATACCACAAAATTCTTGAAAAGCCCCACCAAATTCCCGAAACATCCCACAAAATGTCCTCAATATCCAACAAAATCCCAGAAAAATCACACAAAATTCCCTAAATCTTCTCAAAACACGGCCAAAATCCACAAAAATCCCACAGAATCTCCACAAATTCCCACAGAATACATGACAAATCCCTGATAATTCGTCAGTTCTCTACAGAATCTCACCAAATTCCAGAAAAGTCCCTCAAAGTTCCACAAACATCCCACAAAATCTCCCCAGTATCCAACAAAATTCCAGGAAAAATCCCACAAAATTCCCTAAATCTTCTCAAAACACGACCAAATTCTAGAAAAATATCCCACCAAATCTCCACAAATTCCCACAGAATACATGAAAAATCCCTGATAATTCGTCAGTTCTCTACAGAATCTCACCAAATTCCAGAAAAGTCCCCCAAAGTTCCACAAGCATCCCACAAAATCTCCCTAATATCCAACAAAATTCCAGGAAAAATCTCACACAATTCCGTAAATCTTCTGAAAACTTGACCAAATTCCAGAAACGCCCCATAAAATCAGCACAGTTTCCCACAAAATTCAAGAAAAAACAACACAAAATTCCCTAAATCTTCTCAAAACTCTACCAAATTCCAGAAAAATCCCACCAAATCTCCACAAATTCCCACAGAATACATGAAAAATCCCTGATAATTCGTCAGTTCTCTACAGAATCTCACCAAATTCCAGAAAAGTCCCTCAAAGTTCCACAAACATCCCACAAAAATCTCACAAAAATCCCTAACGCTTCTGAAAACTCGACCAAATTCCAGAAACGCCCCGTAAAATCAGCACATTTTCCCACAAAATTCAAGAAAAAACACCACAAAATTCCCAAAATCTTTTGAAAATACAACAAAATTCTTGAAAAGCCCCACCAAATTCCAGAAACATCCCACAAAATGTCCTCAATACCCAACAAAATCCCAGAAAAATCCCACAAAATTCCCTAAATCTTCTCAAAACACAACCAAAATTCCAGAAAAATCCCACCGAATCTCCACAAATTCCCACAGAATACATGAAAATACCCCTGATAATTCGTCAGTTCTCTACAGAATCTCACCAAATTCCAGAAAAGTCCCTCAAAGTTCCACAAACATCCCACAAAATATCCCTAATATCCAACAAAATTCCAGGAAAAATCCCACAAAATTCCCTAAATCTTCTCAAAACACGACCAAATTCTAGAAAAATATCCCACCAAATCTCCACAAATTCCCACAAAATACATGAGAAATCCCTCAAGATCCCTAAATCGCCTCAATATCCCACAAAATCACACAAAAATCCCACAAAACCTCCACAAGTTTCCACAAAATCTAAGAAAAATTCCTCAAAATTCTTCAAGTCTCCTCAAAACCACACAAAGTTTGTGAAAAGGCCCACCAAATTCCAGAAAAATCCCACAGAATCTCCACAAATTCCCACAAAAATCTAAATCAAATTCCTCAAAATTCTTCAAGTCTCCTCAGAATCCCACACAATTCCAGAAAAACCCCACCAAATTCCAGAGAAGTCCCACAAAACTCCCTAAATCATTTCAAAACCCTACCAATTCACAGGAATGTCCCACAAAATCTCTACCAATTCCCAGAACATCCCACAAAAATCTCACAAAAATCCCTAAATCTTCTGAAAACTCGACCAAATTCCAGAAACGCCCCATAAAATCAGCACAGTTTCCCACAAAATTCAAGAAAAAACACCACAAAATTCCCTAAATCTTTTCAAAATACCACAAAATTCTTGAAAAGCCCCACCAAATTCCAGAAACATCCCACAAAATGTCCTCAATACCCAACAAAATCCCAGAAAAGTCCCACAAAATTCCCTAAGTCTTCTCAAAACACGGCCAAAATCCACAAAAATCCCACAGAATCTCCACAAATTCCCACAGAATGCATGAAAAATCCCTGATAATTTGTCAGTTCTCTACAGAATCTCACCAAATTCCAGAAAAGTCCCTCAAAGTTCCACAAACCACCCACAAAATCTCCTCAATATCCCACAAAATTCAAGAAAAATTACACAAAATACCCTAAATCTTCTCAAAACACAACCAAATTCTAGAAAAATATCCCACCAAATCTCCACAAATTCCCACAAAATACATGAGAAATCCCTCAAGATCCCGAAATCGCCTCAATATCCCACAAAATTCCACAAAAATCCCACAAAACCTCCACAAGTTTCCACAAAATCTAAGAAAAATTCCTCAAAAGTCTTCAAGTCTCCTCAAATCCACACAAAGTCCTTGAAAAGGCCCACCAAATTCCAGAAACATCCCACAAAATGTCCTCAATATCCAACAAAATCCCAGAGAAGTCCCACAAAATTCCCTAAATCTTCTCAAAACTCTACCAAATTCCAGAAAAATCCCACAGAATCTCCACAAATTCCCACAGAATACATGACAAATCCCTGATAATTCGTCAGTTCTCTACAGAATCTCACCAAATTCCTAAAAAGTCCCTCAAAGTTCCACAAACATCCCACAAAATCTCCCCGGAATCCAATAAAATTCCAGGAAAAATCCCACAAAATTCCCTAAATCTTCTCAAAACATGGCCAAAATCCACAAAAATCCCACCGAATCTCCACAAATTCCCACAGAATACATGAAAATACCCCTGATAATTCGTCAGTTCTCTACAGAATCTCACCAAATTCCAGAAAAGTCCCTCAAAGTTCCACAAACATCCCACAAAATCTCCCCAATATACAACAAAATCCCAGAAAAATCACACAAAATTCCCTAAATCTTCTCAAAACACGACCAAATTCTAGAAAAATATCCCACCAAATCTCCACAAAATCCCACAAAATACATGAAAAATCCCTCAAGATCCCGAAATCGCCTCAATATCCCACAAAATCCCACAAAAATCACACAAAACCTCTACAAGTTTCCACAAAATCTAAGAAAAATTCCTGAAAATTCTTCAAGTCTCCTCAAAACCACACAAAGTCCTTGAAAAGGCCCACCAAATTCCAGAAAAATCCCACAGAATCTCCACAAATTCCCACAAAAATCTAAATCAAATTCCTCAAAATTCTTCAAGTCTCCTCAGAATCCCACACAATTCCAGAAAAACCCCACCAAATTCCAGAGAAGTCCCACAAAACTCCATAAATCATTTCAAAACCCTACCAATTCACAGGAATGTCCCACAAAATCTCCACCAATTCCCAGAACATCCCACAAAAATCTCACAAAAATCCCTAAATCTTCTGAAAACTCGACCAAATTCCAGAAACGCCCCATAAAATCAGCACAGTTTCCCACAAAATTCAAGAAAAAACACCACAAAATTCCCTAAACCTTTTGAAAATACCACAAAATTCTTGAAAAGCCCCACCAAATTCCAGAAACATCCCACAAAATGTCCTCAATACCCAACAAAATCCCAGAAAAATACCACAAAATTCCCTAAATCTTCTCAAAACACAACCAAAATTCCAGAAAAATCCCACCGAATCTCCACAAATTCCCACAGAATACATGAAAAATCCCTGATAATTCGTCAGTTCTCTACAGAATCTCACCAAATTCCAGAAAAGTCCCTCAATGTTCCACAAACATCCCACAAAATCTCCCCAGTATCCAATAAAATTCCAGGAAAAATCCCACAAAATTCCCTAAATCTTCTCAAAACATGGCCAAAATCCACAAAAATCCCACCGAATCTCCACAAATTCCCACAGAATACATGAAAATACCCCTGATAATTCGTCAGTTCTCTACAGAATCTCACCAAATTCCAGAAAAGTCCCTCAAAGTTCCACAAACATCCCACAAAATCTCCCCAATATACAACAAAATCCCAGAAAAATCACACAAAATTCCCTAAATCTTCTCAAAACACGACTAAATTCTAGAAAAATGTCCCACCAAATCTCCACAAAATCCCACAAAATACATGAAAAATCCCTCAAGATCCCGAAATCGCCTCAATATCCCACAAAATCCCACAAAAATCACACAAAACCTCCACAAGTTTCAACAAATCTAAGAAAAATTCCTCAAAATTCTTCAAGTCTCCTCAAAACCACACAAAGTTTGTGAAAAGACCCACCAAATTCCAGAAAAATCCCACAGATTCTCCACAAATTCCCACAAAATCTAAAACAAATTCCTCAAAATTCTTCAAGTCTCCTCAAAACCACACAATTCCAGAAAAACCCCACAAAATTCCAGAGAAGTCCCACAAAACTCCCTAAATCATTTCAAAACCCTACCAATTCACAGGAATGTCCCACAAAATCTCCACCAATTCCCAGAACATCCCACAAAAATCCCACAAAAATGCCTAAATCTTCTGAAAACTCGACCAAATTCCAGAAACGCCACATAAAATCAGCACAGTTTCCCACAAAATTCAAGAAAAAACACCACAAAATTCCCTAAATCTTCTCAAAACACGACCAAATTCTAGAAAAATATCCCACCAAATCTCCACAAATTCCCACAAAATACATGAGAAATCCCTCAAGATCCCTAAATCGCCTCAATATCCCACAAAATCACACAAAAATCACACAAAACCTCCACAAGTTTCCACAAAATCTAAGAAAAATTCCTCAAAATTCTTCAAGTCTCCTCAGAATCCCACACAATTCCAGAAAAAACACACAAAATTCCAGAGAAGTCCCACAAAACTCCCTCAATCATTTCAAAACCCTACCAATTCACAGGAATGTCCCACAAAATCTCCACCAATTCCCAGAACATCCCAAAAAAATCTCACAAAAATCCCTAACACTTCTGAAAACTCGACCAAATTCCAGAAACGCCCCATAAAATCAGCACAGTTTCCCACAAAATTCAAGAAAAAACACCACAAAATTCCCTAAACCTTTTCAAAATACCACAAAATTCTTGAAAAGCCCCACCAAATTCCAGAAACATCCCACAAAATGTCCTCAATATCCAACAAAATCCCAGAAAAATCACACAAAATTCCCTAAATCTTCTCAAAACACGGCCAAAATCCACAAAAATCCCACAGAATCTCCACAAATTCCCTAAGAATACATGAAAAATCCCTGATAATTCGTCAGTTCTCTACAGAATCTCACCAAATACCAGAAAAGTCCCCCAAAGTTCCACAAGCATCCTACAAAATCTCCCTAATATCCAAAAAAATTCCAGGAAAAATCTCACACAATTCCCTAAATCTTCTGAAAACTTGACCAAATTCCAGAAACGCCCCATAAAATCAGCACAGTTTCCCACAAAATTCAAGAAAAAACACCACAAAATTCCCTAAATCTTCTCAAAACACGACCAAATTCTAGAAAATTATCCCACCAAATCTCCACAAATTCCCACAAAATACATGAGAAATCCCTCAAGATCCCTAAATCGCCTCAATATCCCACAAAATCACACAAAAATCACACAAAACCTCCACAAGTTTACAAAAAATCTAAGAAAAATTCCTCAAAATTCTTCAAGTCTCCTCAGAATCCCACACAATTCCAGAAAAAACACACAAAATTCCAGAGAAGTCCCACAAAACTCCCTAAATCATTTCAAAACCCTACCAATTCACAGGAATGTCCCACAAAATCTCCACCAATTCCTAGAACATCCCACAGAAATCCCACAAAAATCCCTAAATCTTCTGAAAACTCGACCAAATTCCAGAAACGCCCCATATGCACAGGATTGTCCCACAAAATCTCCAACAATTCCCAGAAAATCCCACAAAAATCTCACAAAAATCCCTAAATCTTCTGAAAACTCGACCAAATTCCAGAAACGCCCAATAAAATCAGCACAGTTTCCCACAAGATACAAGAAAAAACACCACAAAATTCCCTAAATCTTTTCAAAATACCACAAAATTCCAGAAAAGCCCCACCAAATTCCAGAAACATCCCACAAAATGTCCTCAATATCCAACAAAATCCCAGAAAAATCACACAAAATTCCCTAAATCTTCTCAAAACACGACTAAATTCTAGAAAAATATCCCACCAAATCTCCACAAATTCCCACAAAATACATGAAAAATCCCTCAAGATCCCTAAATCGCCTCAATATCCCACAAAATCACACAAAAATCCCACAAAACCTCCACAAGTTTCCACAAAATCTAAGAAAAATTCCTCAAAATTCTTCAAGTCTCCTCAAAACCACACAAAGTCCTTGAAAAGGCCCACCAAATTCCAGTAAAATCCCACAGATTCTCCACAAATTCCCACAAAATCTAAAACAAATTCCTCAAAATTCTTCAAGTCTCCTCAGAATCCCACACAATTCCAGAAAAAACACACAAAATTCCAGAGAAGTCCCACAAAACTCCCTCAATCATTTCAAAACCCTACCAATTCACAGGAATGTCCCACAAAATCTCCACCAATTCCCAGAACATCCCACAAAAATCTCACAAAACTCCCTAAATCTTCTGAAAACTCGACCAAATTCCAGAAACGCCCCATAAAATCAGCACAGTTTCCCACAAAATTCAAGAAAAAACACCACAAAATTCCCAAAATCTTTTGAAAATACAACAAAATTCTTGAAAAGCCCCACCAAATTCCAGAAACATCCCACAAAATGTCCTCAATACCCAACAAAATTCCAGGAAAAATCCCACTAAATTCTCTAAATCTTCTCAAAACACGGCCAAAATCCACAAAAATCCCACCAAATCTCCACCAATTCCCAGAGAATACATGAAAAATCCCTGATAATTCGTCAGTTCTCTACAGAATCTCACCAAATTCCTAAAAAGTCCCTCAAAGTTCCAAAAACATCCCTCAAAATATCCCAAATATCCAACAAAATTCCAGGAAAAATCCCACAAAATTTCCTAAATCTTCTCAAAACACGACCAAATTCTAGAAAAATATCCCACCAAATCTCCACAAATTCCCACAGAATACATGAAAAATCCCTGATAATTCGTCAGTTCTCTACAGAATCTCACCAAATACCAGAAAAGTCCCCCAAAGTTCCACAAGCATCCCACAAAATCTCCCTAATATCCAACAAAATTCCAGGAAAAATCTCACACAATTCCCTGAATCTTCTGAAAACTCGACCAAATTCCAGAAACGCCCCATAAAATCAGCACAGTTTCCCACAAAATTCAAGAAAAAACAACACAAAATTCCCTAAATCTTCTCAAAACTCTACCAAATTCCAGAAAAATCCCACCAAATCTCCACAAATTCCCACAGAATACATGAAAAATCCCTGATAATTCGTCAGTTCTCTACAGAATCTCACCAAATTCCAGAAAAGTCCCTCAAATTTCCACAAACATCACACAAAAATCTCACAAAAATCCCTAACGCTTCTGAAAACTCGACCAAATTCCAGAAACGCCCCATAAAATCAGCACAGTTTCCCACAAAATTCAAGAAAAAACACCACAAAATTCCCAAAATCTTTTGAAAATACAACAAAATTCTTGAAAAGCCCCACCAAATTCCAGAAACATCCCACAAAATGTCCTCAATACCCAACAAAATCCCAGAAAAATACCACAAAATTCCCTAAATCTTCTCAAAACACAACCAAAATTCCAGAAAAATCCCAGCGAATCTCCACAAATTCCCACAGAATACATGAAAATACCCCTGATAATTCGTCAGTTCTCTACAGAATCTCACCAAATTCCAGAAAAGTCCCTCAAAGTTCCACAAACATCCCACAAAATATCCCTAATATCCAACAAAATTCCAGGAAAAATCCCACAAAATTCCCTAAATCTTCTCAAAACACGACCAAATTCTAGAAAAATATCCCACCAAATCTCCACAAATTCCCACAAAATACATGAGAAATCCCTCAAGATCCCTAAATCGCCTCAATATCCCACAAAATCACACAAAAATCACACAAAACCTCCACAAGTTTCCACAAAATCTAAGAAAAATTCCTCAAAATTCTTCAAGTCTCCTCAGAATCCCACACAATTCTTGAAAAAACACACAAAATTCCAGAGAAGTCCCACAAAACTCCCTAAATCATTTCAAAACCCTACCAATTCACAGGAATGTCCCACAAAGTCTCCACCAATTCCCAGAACATCCCACAGAAATCCCACAAAAATCCCTAAATCTTCTGAAAACTCGACCAAATTCCAGAAACGCCCCATAAAATCAGCACAGTTTCCCACAAAATTCAAGAAAAAACACCACAAAATTCTCTAAATCTTTTCAAAATACCACAAAATTCTTGAAAAGCCCCACCAAATTCCAGAAACATCCCACAAAATGTCCTCAATATCTAACAAAATCCCAGAAAAGTTCCACAAAATTCCCTAAATCTTCTCAAAACTCTACCAAATTCCAGAAACATCCCACAGAATCTCCACAAATTCCCACAGAATACATGAAAAATCCCTGATAATTCGTCAGTTCTCTACAGATTCTCACCAAATTCCTAAAAAGTCCCTCAAAGTTCCACAAACATCCCACAAAATCTCCCCAGTATCCAACAAAATTCCAGGAAAAATCCCACAAAATTCCCTAAATCTTCTCAAAACACGACCAAATTCTAGAAAAATATCCCACCAAATCTCCACAAATTCCCACAAAATACATGAGAAATCCCTCAAGATCCCTAAATCGCCTCAATATCCCACAAAATCACACAAAAATCCCACAAAACCTCCACAAGTTTCCACAAAATCTAAGAAAAATTCCTCAAAATTCTTCAAGTCTCCTCAAAACCACACAAAGTTCGTGAAAAGGCCCACCAAATTCCAGAAAAATCCCACAGAATCTCCACAAATTCCCACAAAAATCTAAATCAAATTCCTCAAAATTCTTCAAGTCTCCTCAGAATCCCACACAATTCCAGAAAAAACACACAAAATTCCAGAGAAGTCCCACAAAACTCCCTAAATCATTTCAAAACCCTACCAATTCACAGGAATGTCCCACAAAATCTCTACCAATTCCCAGAACATCCCACAAAAATCTCACAAAAATCCCTAAATCTTCTGAAAACTCGACCAAATTCCAGAAACGCCCCATAAAATCAGCAGTTTCCCACAAAATTCAAGAAAAAACACCACAAAATTCCCTAAACCTTTTCAAAATACCACAAAATTCTTGAAAAGCCCCACCAAATTCCCGAAACATCCCACAAAATGTCCTCAATATCCAACAAAATCCCAGAAAAATCACACAAAATTCCCTAAATCTTCTCAAAACACGGCCAAAATCCACAAAAATCCCACAGAATCTCCACAAATTCCCACAGAATACATGACAAATCCCTGATAATTCGTCAGTTCTCTACAGAATCTCACCAAATTCCAGAAAAGTCCCTCAAAGTTCCACAAACATCCCACAAAATCTCCCCAGTATCCAACAAAATTCCAGGAAAAATCCCACAAAATTCCCTAAATCTTCTCAAAACACGACCAAATTCTAGAAAAATATCCCACCAAATCTCCACAAATTCCCACAGAATACATGAAAAATCCCTGATAATTCGTCAGTTCTCTACAGAATCTCACCAAATTCCAGAAAAGTCCCCCAAAGTTCCACAAGCATCCCACAAAATCTCCCTAATATCCAACAAAATTCCAGGAAAAATCTCACACAATTCCGTAAATCTTCTGAAAACTTGACCAAATTCCAGAAACGCCCCATAAAATCAGCACAGTTTCCCACAAAATTCAAGAAAAAACAACACAAAATTCCCTAAATCTTCTCAAAACTCTACCAAATTCCAGAAAAATCCCACCAAATCTCCACAAATTCCCACAGAATACATGAAAAATCCCTGATAATTCGTCAGTTCTCTACAGAATCTCACCAAATTCCAGAAAAGTCCCTCAAAGTTCCACAAACATCCCACAAAAATCTCACAAAAATCCCTAACGCTTCTGAAAACTCGACCAAATTCCAGAAACGCCCCGTAAAATCAGCACATTTTCCCACAAAATTCAAGAAAAAACACCACAAAATTCCCAAAATCTTTTGAAAATACAACAAAATTCTTGAAAAGCCCCACCAAATTCCAGAAACATCCCACAAAATGTCCTCAATACCCAACAAAATCCCAGAAAAATCCCACAAAATTCCCTAAATCTTCTCAAAACACAACCAAAATTCCAGAAAAATCCCACCGAATCTCCACAAATTCCCACAGAATACATGAAAATACCCCTGATAATTCGTCAGTTCTCTACAGAATCTCACCAAATTCCAGAAAAGTCCCTCAAAGTTCCACAAACATCCCACAAAATATCCCTAATATCCAACAAAATTCCAGGAAAAATCCCACAAAATTCCCTAAATCTTCTCAAAACACGACCAAATTCTAGAAAAATATCCCACCAAATCTCCACAAATTCCCACAAAATACATGAGAAATCCCTCAAGATCCCTAAATCGCCTCAATATCCCACAAAATCACACAAAAATCCCACAAAACCTCCACAAGTTTCCACAAAATCTAAGAAAAATTCCTCAAAATTCTTCAAGTCTCCTCAAAACCACACAAAGTTTGTGAAAAGGCCCACCAAATTCCAGAAAAATCCCACAGAATCTCCACAAATTCCCACAAAAATCTAAATCAAATTCCTCAGAATTCTTCAAGTCTCCTCAGAATCCCACACAATTCCAGAAAAACCCCACCAAATTCCAGAGAAGTCCCACAAAACTCCCTAAATCATTTCAAAACCCTACCAATTCACAGGAATGTCCCACAAAATCTCTACCAATTCCCAGAACATCCCACAAAAATCTCACAAAAATCCCTAAATCTTCTGAAAACTCGACCAAATTCCAGAAACGCCCCATAAAATCAGCACAGTTTCCCACAAAATTCAAGAAAAAACACCACAAAATTCCCTAAACCTTTTGAAAATACCACAAAATTCTTGAAAAGCCCCACCAAATTCCAGAAACATCCCACAAAATGTCCTCAATACCCAACAAAATCCCAGAAAAATCCCACAAAATTCCCTAAATCTTCTCAAAACACAACCAAAATTCCAGAAAAATCCCACCGAATCTCCACAAATTCCCACAGAATACATGAAAAATCCGTGATAATTCGTCAGTTCTCTACAGAATCTCACCAAATTCCAGAAAAGTCCCTCAAAGTTCCACAAACATCCCACAAAATATCCCTAATATCCAACAAAATTCCAGGAAAAATCCCACAAAATACCCTAAATCTTCTCAAAACACGACCAAATCCTAGAAAAATATCCCACCAAATCTCCACAAATTCCCACAAAATACATGAGAAATCCCTCAAGATCCCTAAATCGCCTCAATATCCCACCAAATCACACAAAAATCACACAAAACCTCCACAAGTTTCCACAAAATCTAAGAAAAATTCCTCAAAATTCTTCAAGTCTCCTCAGAATCCCACACAATTCCAGAAAAAACACACAAAATTCCAGAGAAGTCCCACAAAACTCCCTCAATCATTTCAAAACCCTACCAATTCACAGGAATGTCCCACAAAACCTCTGCCAATTCCCAGAACATCCCACAGAAATCCCACAAAAATCCCTAAATCTTCTGAAAACTCGACCAAATTCCAGAAACGCCCCATAAAATCAGCACAGTTTCCCACAAAATTCAAGAAAAAACACCACAAAATTCCCTAAATCTTTTCAAAATACCACAAAATTCCTGAAAAGCCCCACCAAATTCCTGAAACATCCCACAAAATTTCCTCAATATCCAACAAAATCCCAGAAAAGTCCCACAAAATTCCCTAAATCTTCTCAAAACTCTACCAAATTCCAGAAAAATCCCACAGAATCTCCACAAATTCCCACAGAATACATGAAAAATCCCTGATAATTCGTCAGTTCTCTACAGAATCTCACCAAATTCCTAAAAAGTCCCTCAAAGTTCCACAAACATCCCACAAAATCTCCCTAATATCCAACAAAATTCCAGGAAAAATCCCACAAAATTTCCTAAATCTTCTCAAAACACGACCAAATCCTAGAAAAATATCCCACCAAATCTCCACAAATTCCCACAGAATACATGAAAAATCCCTCAAGATCCCTAAATCGCCTCAATATCCCACAAAATCACACAAAAATCCCACAAAACCTCCACAAGTTTCCACAAAATCTAAGAAAAATTCCTCAAAATTCTTCAAGTCTCCTCAAAACCACACAAAGTTCGTGATAAGGCCCACCAAATTCCAAAAAAATCCCACAGAATCCCCACAAATTCCCACAAAAATCTAAATCAAATTCCTCAAAATTCTTCAAGTCTCCTCAGAATCCCACAATATTCCAGGAAAACCCCACCAAATTCCAGAGAAGTCCCACAAAACTCCATAAATCATTTCAAAACCCTACCAATTCACAGGAATGTCCCACAAAATCTCCACCAATTCCCAGAACATCCCAAAAAAATCTCACAAAAATCCCTAAATCTTCTGAAAACTCGACCAAATTCCAGAAACGCCCCATAAAATCAGCACAGTTTCCCACAAAATTCAAGAAAAAACACCACAAAATTCCCTAAACCTTTTCAAAATACCACAAAATTCTTGAAAAGCCCCACCAAATTCCAGAAACATCCCACAAAATGTCCTCAATATCCAACAAAATCCCAGAAAAATCACACAAAATTCCCTAAATCTTCTCAAAACACGGCCAAAATCCACAAAAATCCCACAGAATCTCCACAAATTCCCACAGAATACATGAAAAATCCCTGATAATTCGTCAGTTCTCTACAGAATCTCACCAAATACCAGAAAAGTCCCCCAAAGTTCCACAAGCATCCCACAAAATCTCCCTAATATCCAAAAAAATTCCAGGAAAAATCTCACACAATTCCCTAAATCTTCTGAAAACTTGACCAAATTCCAGAAATGCCCCATAAAATCAGCACAGTTTCCCACAAAATTCAAGAAAAAACAACACAAAATTCCCTAAATCTTCTCAAAACTCTACCAAATTCCAGAAAAATCCCACAGAATCTCCACAAATTCCCACAGAATACATGACAAATCCCTGATAATTCGTCAGTTCTCTACAGAATCTCACCAAATTCCAGAAAAGTCCCTCAAAGTTCCACAAACATCCCACAAAATCTCCTCAATATACAACAAAATCCCAGAAAAATCACACAAAATTCCCTAAATCTTCTCAAAACACGACTAAATTCTAGAAAAATGTCCCACCAAATCTCCACAAAATCCCACAAAATACATGAGAAATCCCTCAAGATCCCGAAATCGCCTCAATATCCCACAAAATCCCACAAAAATCACACAAAACCTCCACAAGTTTCCACAAAATCTAAGAAAAATTCCTCAAAATTCTTCAAGTCTCCTCAAAACCACACAACGTCCTTGAAAAAAACCACCAAATTCCAGTAAAATCCCACAGATTCTCCACAAATTCCCACAAAATCTAAAACAAATTCCTCAAAATTCTTCAAGTCTCCTCAGAATCCCACACAATTCCAGAAAACCCCACAAAATTCCAGAGAAGTCCCACAAAACTCCCTAAATCATTTCAAAACCCTACCAATTCACAGGAATGTCCCACAAAATCTCCACCAATTCCCAGAACATCCCACAAAAATCTCACAAAAATCCCTAAATCTTCTGAAAACTCGACCAAATTCCAGAAACGCCCTATAAAAACAGCACAGTTTCCCACAAAATTCAAGAAAAAACACCACACAATTCCCTAAATCTTTTCAAAATACAACAAAATTCTTGAAAACCCCCACCAAATTCCAGAAACATCCCACAGAATGTCCTCAATATCCAACAAAATTCCAGGAAAAATCACAGAAAATTCCCTAAATCTTCTCAAAACACAACCAAAATCCACAAAAATCCCACAGAATCTCCACAAATTCCCACTGAATACATGACAAATCCCTGATAATTCGTCAGTTCTCTACAGAATCTCACCAAATTCCAGAAAAGTCCCTCAAAGTTCCACAAACATCCCACAAAATCTCCCAATATCCAACAAAATTCCAGGAAAAATCCCACAAAATTCCCTAAATCTTCTCAAAACACGACCAAATTCTAGAAAAATATCCCACCAAATCTCCACAAATTCTTACAGAATACATGAAAAATCCCTGATAATTCGTCAGTTCTCTACAGAATCTCACCAAATTCCAGAAAAGTCCCTCAAAGTTCCACAAACATCCCACAAAATCTCCCAATATCCAATAAAATTCCAGAAATAATCCCACAAAATTCCCTAAATCTTCTCAAAACACGGCCAAAATCCACAAAAATCCCGCCGAATCTCCACAAATTCCCACAGAATACATGAAAAATCCCTGATAATTCATCAGTTCTCTACAGAATCTCAACAAATTCCAGAAGAGTCCCTCAAAGTTCCACAAACATCCCACAAAATCTCCCCAGTATCCAATAAAATTCCAGGAAAAATCTTCGGAATTTGGTGGGGCTTTTCAGGAATTTTGTGGTATTTTGAAAAAATTTAGGGAATTGTGTGGTGTTTTTTCTTGAATTTTGTGGGAAACTGTGCTGATTTTATGGGGCGTTTCAGGAATTTGGTCGAGTTTTCAGACGATTTAGGGATTTTTGTGGGATTTTTGTGGGATGTTCTGGGAATTGGTAGAGATTTTGTGGGACATTCCTGTGAATTGGTAGGGTTTTGAAATGATTTAGGGAGTTTTGTGGGACTTCTCTGGAATTTGGTGGGGTTTTTCTGGAATTGTGTGGGATTCTGAGGAGACTTGAAGAATTTTGAGGAATTTGTTTTAGATTTTGTGGGAATTTGTGGAGATTCTGTGGGATTTTTCTGGAATTTGGTGGGCCTTTTCACCAACTTTGTGTGGTTTTGAGGAGACTTGAAGAATTTTGAGGAATTTTTCTTAGATTTTGTGGAAACTTGTGGAGGTTTTGTGTGATTTTTGTGTGATTTTGTGGGATATTGAGGCGATTTAGGGATCTTGAAGGATTTTTCATGTATTTTGTGGGAATTTGTGGTGATTTGGTGAGATATTTTTCTAGAATTTGGTCGTGTTTATGGGAAGATTTTTCTATCTATCTATCTATCTATCTATCTATCTATCTATCTATCTATCTATCTATCTATCTATCTCCCTATCTATCTATCTATCTATCTATCTATCTATCTATCTATCTATCTATCTATCTCCCTATCTATATATCTCCCTATCTATCACCCTATATGCATTTCTTTATTATAGATTTGTATATTTTAATTTCTATATTATTCATTTAAATGCCAAGCTTTTAAATAAATAGGGGAACCGAGTGAGAGGAGTGGCAGCATGGTACGGGTCGTCGCGAGTGCCAGAAGCCCGAAAAAGCGGCCGCGTCAAGGACCCCGGCAGAGTGCGGCGTCGTCACCGCTGCCTGTCGGCGCCCGACCGGCTCGCGCTCGGCCCCGGTGCCGCCGAGCGCACAGCCCGTGTCCGCACGGCTGGAGCAGCCGCGGAAAATTGCGACGGGGCGGCGTCGACGCCGGGGTGTTTGTCAGGCAGTCGAATTCACGCACCCACTGCCCGGGGTCCTTCCATTTTCCCGCCTTTTTGGCCGCCATCCTTGGAAGGACAAGCCGGCCACGACCTGGCAGCCATCTTCTGCGTGGCGTGACGTAACTTCCGCCCTTCCTCGCCGCCATCTTTGCTGTGGCTGAAGCCACTTCCGGCAGAGCGGCCATCTTTCCTATGGCACAATTAAGGCCCCCGCTGCTCTCAGCGCGTCTGTCTAACTTACATGCCTGAACGAAAAACCTGCCGACGCCGACCGACTCCGAGCATTCCGCCCGATTTTCCGCCGCCTTTCCCGGGGCGAGGACGATGGCGGCGAGACTCAGCGGCTCCGTAGCTGGGTGGCGGCCGCGCCTGCGGCGGCAGGCATTGGAGTTAACGCCTCTGCCGCGGTCCTCCCGGCCGGCTCCGGCGGGGGGCGGGGGGGAGGCCCGACGCGGCTCAGTTCGGTTCGACTCTTTCCGGCCCGCTTCGGCTCGGCTCTTTCTGGCCCGCTTCGGCTCGGCTCGCCCCTGCTCGGCCCCGCTCGGCCAGGCCCCGCCCGGCTCGGAGCACAGCTGCAGTACCGCTCTGTGCCCACAATGCGGCAGCACTGCCGCAGAGCTCAGCCCGGGGTGGGCGGGGGGAGCCCCTGCAAGTGCAGAGAAGCGAGGCAAGAAACCACGTGTACAACCCCCTTCCATATGCTGCTACCTGTTTCCAGGCGACGACAAAGACCCATGAAGCAAATGCTTTTTCTTGGCCCATTTTGCTAAGCAAAGCTCTTCTGCAGCTCTTTAGTGCTTGCCAAACTCCAATGCGCGTGCTGCTGCTTCGATCGGATAAGAAGCACAGCCTTCTGACAGCAGCTTTCAGGTTGCTTCGTGCTCTTGCAAAGCCTGCTGGGGCACTGGGGCTCTCCATTGCAGGCAGTCTGGAGCTGCCATGCAAAGCCATCTCTCAAGGAGTCCCCAGGTCTCAGGTGCAACCTCAAGAAAATGACACAGCAACGTGTAGAAAACGTGAACTTTATTCACTTGACTACTTCTAAAATCTACAATCCAACGTTACTAGAAGACTATGGGGTAAGAATCTTAAGGCTAAGAAACTTCAATGCTTCAACTGTTTAGAACTGAACACTAAGGGAAAGGTCAACTTCTTGGGGGAAACGTGGTGGGGAATCGAACAACAACAGGGGTGTGGCTAACTTGTAAGGTGGGGAACGTCGCAGTGCCTGGGCTGGGCACTGGTCACCCGTTCCCCGTAAGGTTCTTTAGATGGAGCGCGACGCTGGAGGTCAGAGCTGTGGGGAGGTGCGGAGTCTCCTGTCACTGCCCTCTTTTGCCGCCGTCTTGGTGGTTGGCCTCCTTGGCTGAGAGCTGTAGCGAAGGTGCAGCCGCATCAGGTCACGGTTTTGCCTGAGCAGCTGCATCAACTTGGTGGGACAGCCGAGTCTTCGATGGCGGCGGGGCCCCGCACGGCCCGAAGGGCTCTGGAGATTCCGCTGCAAGGCAAAGCACAGGGATCCCCATGGAAGAGGCAGAGGGGCAGAGCGGGGCCGGCACCTGTGGGGCTGCCTTTGGCCTGGGAGACAGAGACTCGGGCCCAGTTGGGCTGGGCTGGCCCGGGGAAGAGGCTGCAGCAGGCAGAGCTCTGCCGCCTCTGCTTGGTGCTGTCCATGGAGCTCAGCCCCTGGGCCACATTCCCCAGCCAGGTGCTCAGGCCCCTTCTGCCGCAGGGCATTGGCCAAAGGGTGCCCAAGAGGCCCTCAAGGTCTGCCCCATCCCACCTGCCCCTGACCCCCCACCCCCTGCCTCACCTCTCCCCAGCGTCTCTGAAATCTTCTTCCAAGGGCCCATCCCATGGCCATTCCTATGAGGAGCACGTCAATGAGCAGGAGTGTCCTGGACGCCCACCAGAGGAGCGCAGAGTCCTTCTCCTCCAGGTCGAAATCCTCCGGAACCAGAGGAGAGGCACCCGTGCTCCTCTCGGGTTTGCTCACAGGGTCGAGGGGATGGGCCAAGAGCAGCAGCACGTAAAGCTGCAGCAGCGCGGAGGAGCCGTGAGCAGCCATAGTGCTCTGCCAGCAGCACCGAGGCTCTGGGCGTCTCTCTGCGAGCAGCTGTGCCTGGGCTCTGGGGCGCAGCAACAGCTGGGGACAGTTGCCAGCCAGCGTGCCGTCCCCAGAGGCTGTGATGTCACAGAAGCACAGAACGCCCTGGCTGCAGAGAGCCCTGAGAGAATGTTGAGTCCAAGCTGGGAGCCATGGCGGCAAGTATGGCCAGCAGAGCGGGGCCCGAGCGCTGCGGCCTGGCTTGCCTTGCACCCGTGCCACAATGATGACTCCAGCAGCCCCTGTCAGGCCATTGCAGTATCTGATGGCCCACGCTGGGCACAAGTTCTTCCCAATGGCCAGCGTAAACCTCCCTTGGCCCAGCTTCCAAGCCTTGTTGGCATCTGCTCTCTCTTGTCCTTGCCCACCTGGCTGGCGCTGCCGTGTTGCTCGCTGGCCTGTCTGTGGGAGAAGAGGCTGTGCCAATGAGTGCTGCTCAACTTGGAGGCCATTCAAAGGAGGATTTGATTGTGCCTGCTGTGGGAAGAAGGAATATGCGTGCACATGGCCACTTCCCATAGGTTTTACCCCAGATTTTCATGAGCAGCTGTCCTAGTGAAAGTCAAGTCTGTTTTAGTGAGTATTTGAGGGCTTCCAGAGCACAGTGCCATCTCAGGGGAATTCTGCTGGTTGAGTTCTACTGAGGCTTTGAGATGAGTTGCAAATCCTGAAAATGTTCTCCTTGCCCAGGTAGTAATTTCACAGTTTAGACTGTGGGGATATTGACTGCTCAGTGTTGAGGACCTCATGTAACTTTCAGCCCCAGAAATTTTCAACCTCCAGTGATTGTCCTTGAGACAAAACCATTTGAAATCTTTTTTTCTGTGGACAGGAATTGCTTCGGTGTTACTTCACATCATCCATTAAAAATTTGATGCCTGGAACAAATCCCGAGTGCTGTGTGATTTCCTTGGTCGTGTTCTTTGGAATGGCTTCCCCCTCATTTTGTGAAGCTGGCCCCAGAAAGGTCATAGATGGGTGAGAAGTTCTGAAAGGCCAAGTGGTGCAGATCTTTGCCTCCTGTTTCGAGGTCTGCGGTGAGCTGTGAGTCCAAGAGCTGATCTGACGTGATGGTGAAAACACAATTGAACCTTTTTGCAGCAGGGTGGATGGATAGGAGCAAAGCACAGCACGGCTGGCAGCAGCTAATGAATTAAAATGCATCCCTGGAATATGTTTCTTCGATTGTTCTTCTAGTATTGTGGTAGTAATTCTGATGTCTGAGTAGTGAACAAGCAACAAGTAGTGAACACGTGATTTGTAGTCAGTTTTCTATTTCTTATGTAGTGGAGAGTATGGATGCTAGCTTTGGAGCAGGCTGCAGAGAGCTGCAGAAACTGCAGGCCCCATGGCCTATCAGTCCTGCCCGAGAAGCTAGCCTGGGAATTCATAGGAGGATTTCAAAACAATCCTCAGAGACAGAAAACAACTGCCAGGTGCTGTTTGTCTGTCCTCTTGTTTTCCTTGCAGGAGAAAGTCAGGGGGGTGGTGAGCCCCGCTGACCAATGATGGTGATGTAGCACTTTACTAAGCAATAAGAGTTTCCTTTCTGTACTTTCCACGTATCTGTCTATTAGACAAGCCTAGAGTAATAAAGTAGAGAAGATTCTCCTGTTGTGACTCCCTTGAGAGTCCGTGTCGTTCTTTCCCACCGTTCCCAATCAGAACGACAGAGGAGATTTTTAAGAATTGTGTTTTTCTCTCCTGGTTGAGGAATGTGTTCTTCACGGGCTGAATCTTCATATCACTTTGTTTTTGTAGAAGAGCAGTTTCAGCAGCAGATGATTCTCCTTGCCCTCCTTTTCATTTTTCTTGTCTGTATTATTGCCTGGCAGGTTAACCTTTTCAAATTGCGTGCTGCAAAACGTTGCTACTAAGGATAGTTGGTGTCCAAACAGGTTCTTTTCTCTCTTGGATTTCAACTATTGCAGGATGAAAGGTTTCTAATGAAGCTACAGAATTGCATATCACTGGGACCTTGACTTCTTCCCTGCTTGGATCTAGATAAAGAGATTCTTGCCAATTGAACTGCTGACATATTATGTAGAGATCAGGAGTGGCCACCACAAGTGGTACTGAATTCTTGGAAATGTGGTGATTTTTGTTAGAAATGATTTTAGCTTTGACAGTGCAAGCTTATCATATCCATCTGCATTTGTGTTCTATTAATCATGGGGTTTTGTATTAAGCATGGGCTTCAGTTTGCTGTCTTTTTGTCACTTCTTCAAATACCAGTTTTCTACACCTGCTGGCTTGTTCCTTCTGACTTCAAATGGTATCTCTTGGGCACATAACTTCATCTTATTGTGAACAGCGCAAAGAACATGTTTTGGTCTGCCTTGATTTGATGGAGTGATTGCTGTGGAAGGACTGGGAGGTTTTGTGGTTTAAGGTGAAAGAAGTTCAGCAGCCTTGGCAAGTAAGTGTGCCAGTTTACAAGGTGAATCTACAGAAACCCCCGTGCTTCAGCTGCAATGTACAATCTCTGAGGCTGCTGCTGTCGGGGTGCCTTTGTTCTGTTGGTTTGGGAACCCATATTCTACACAGCATCATTTGTCAGAACTCCATTTCACTTGTACAGTCCCTCTGTTTTCCCACTTCTGAATGATGGTTTTCTCTGTGCCTTTAACATGGGGAATTCTGGGTGATAAAAATAATACATATTCCATAATGTTTTACGTTTCCTCTTGGAGTTTTTTCTAGTTTTCAAATAATTACCTTTTGTTTCTAGCTGGGGGCAAAATGCATTTGCAGTTTCAGTGGTTTTTTTCCCAATTTCTAATCTTACTTGGGCACTAGATAAGGGAGAAAAATGCCCTAGTTTCATGGAAAAGATTCTGTGTTATTCCATGCCTTGAAATGAATTAAAATACGGTTCTATTGCTCTCTGTTTCATTTCTTCACTTCATTTGGTAGAGTTTAGAAATCTCTTGCCATGAACTAGGTAGTGCAGAGTGCCTGCCTTGCTGTGTTGAACTCCTGGGTGAGCATGCCAGGCTTAGTTTAGAGATTTGCTTTTAAACATCCCTTATTCCTTGTAAAATCTATCATTTGGTTTGTTTGTAGTTGTGTTAGAAGATAAAGAGGAGGGGGTGCACCCTGGAAAATTTGTCATCTGAACTGAATTTGTACCCTTTAGGCCATCAGTGACTGCTCCTTAGCTTTCTCAAGGCATGAAGGACACTGGGAGTTCCTCCCAGACTCTTCTTTTGGGACAGCAGTCCTTTCTCTTTGGCTCCATGAGATGCTCTGCACAGGAGTGCTTGAGCTCTGAAGGGCAGGGGCATTCCATGAGGGTGAATAATAAAGAACTCCTGTAGCCTGAACTGTTTCCAACTTAACCCAGCAGAAGGAATTGTTTCCCAATTCTGAGTCTAATGGTGCTGCTGACAAATTGTGCAGTTTCAGAGCAGCAGTGCAAGATGTGCAAGGGGCTTGTGTGGAGGGAGAGCAGCAGCTTGTAACACTGGACCTTTGTCCCGTGGGCAGCTGTGCGGTTTTAAGCGGGAATGTTCCGGAGGGGTGTGGAATTGAAGAAATGTTTGGAAGATTTGTAGGTTTGTTGCTGTAGGTGTGAAGGGTGGGGACAAGTCTTGTCCAGTGACGGAGCAATGATTAGGTAAGGTACTGGGAGAGCATCTGAGGATGGTGTTGCTGTTGCATGTGATTTTTCTGGAGGCCATCTGATGCACACAAGATTTGTTATGACTACCAGGATTGCAACTAAACAGAATGCAGTCATTTTTCTTGTAATTTAGTGCAGCATCTTTTGATCCGTGATGAGCTGAAGGCTCAGTGCACAAGGCTGAAAGGAAATGGCACGCTCTCAAGAGATTTTGGTCTTTGCGGCTTCATGAAGGTGGATAGGACATAATTCCTTCGCTCATTGGAGCTGCAGAGTTTAGTTTGATCTCCTCTGTTTCTAAGCAGTGCTAAAAGGTGTTCCTTCCCTCAATTTTGATGGCAGCAGAGAGTCAGCTAATGAATGTGGATCTAGGTAAGGTTTGTGGAACAAAATCAAACACAATTGTCTGAAAAGCTGTTAGACATGCCTACAGTCAGTGTCAACAGAGAAGGAAGAGGTTAAAATTCCATCTTAATTTTAGAGCTCTTCCTCTCTTCTGCCTGCTTTTCCCATAGTGCATATGGAACCAGCATAGTTCATTTGATCCCTACCCCTGAGTGCAGCAGCTCACCTGCTTTCTGCTGCCCGCCTTTGCTTTCTTGTCAGATGGAAACACTGAAATAGAAAAGGTGATGTGACTTAATTGACTTCATTCAAATGCCTTGGCAATTGAATTTCTGTCTCTTGGCTGGATACTCAGCATCTCTAAGTGCAGAATCCTCCCTGGCACTGTATATCCTCGCCTTGTCCCTGCCACCACCACTCAAATATTTTCCTTTCATTGTAAAGTGAGTGAGATTTTACTTGGCTGGAATTCTGCAGTGCTGGGAATGAAGGCTTTTTCCTTCCTCATTTTTTTATAATGAATTTCTTTTTTATTCTATTCACACCTTCTGAGTGAGCCTTTCATAAGGGCTTCTGTATTTCACAGAGGCTACACCTATTTGGGCCTGAAGACTTTGATACAATTGTAATCACTTGGAAATGGAACCTGTTTGATTTGTATGGAAGGCAGCCATTCTCCCTGTTCCAAACTTCCTAAAATAGTTTATCCACGTTGAAAAAAAAAATACCTCTTGGAGATAGTGAAGACAGTGCATGATGGTGATTCCAGGGATGGATAAGAAGGACCATCACCTTCCTCACACCAGCAAACTTGAGACTAATAGTCAGGTCTGCAGTTCTAATTTTAATCCACAGTAATCTACAGACAATCCTTTATTATCTAAAAAAGCTGATACCGTTCAAGTTGGAAGCAAGCTGAAGTTGGAAGAGTTAGGTTTCTTCAAAGCTCTTGTTTCCAGCAGGATTGGAGAGCCTTTACCTTTTGTAACAGGAAGGTTTTAAATTTGTAATGCTGACCTTGCAACTGGAACTTGGTGGCTCCATTGTTGCACTTGGAGCAGCCAGATGACCTCAAAGGAGAAGTGCATTGTTCTAACTTGTGTGGAAGCAGTGGCTTCAAATACCATCAGGAAGTGCTGGACTGGCAGGACATTGGATGGATGCTCTTAGGCCACAGAGCTGGAAATATCAGTTGTAGCCACATGGTAAGTCCATTTATGTAATTCCAAATCTGTTCCTCACACGATCTGTGCTCCTCTATTCCGTATCAGCTTGGTGAGGAGGTAGATGAGACTGTTGGGGGAAAGAAACACTTAAATTTAAAGCAGAGTAACTGTTCCATTATAAATGCTGAAGATAAACCTGTGAGGCTACCAAAGAAATCTTTCTTTGGCTTCCAGTTAATAACTTCAAATGGATAACAAATCTATGCTGTATAATCTGCTTTGAATGGATTTCCTTTGGAACGTGTGCTTCTTCCTGAATGACAGAACTGCAATATTTTCACACTTGCAGTTTCACCCTCAAATGGCCACAGGAAATGCAGCAGCTTCTGTTTTCTGTTGCTTCTGTTTGTTAATGCTTCAAGGTGTTGCTCTGTATTTGTCCCCAGCTGTCTTGACCTTAGAAAGAGAATGTTCTAAAGATAGGAGTAAAAAAGCCAGAGAGCTCCTCCTTGCAGCAGACACGGGCAGCATTGGATCCTAATAGTTTTTGCAAGGCATCCTGATGGGGAGAGGCAGATGTCAAGAATGGCAACTTCAGCAGGTGTGTGGCTGCTTCGTAGCTTGGGCTGGATTCAGGAAGGGCAGTGTTCCAGAGAGCAAAGTCAAGAGTTTGAATCAAGTAAGTGTGAGGTGCCCAGAAAGGCAGGGCCCACACTGCTCATGTGTGTCGGGGGAAGGTGAGAATCAGGCCCATCTGCTCCTAGAAATGCAGGTTCCATCTTTAGCAGCCAAAGGCTATGCAAATAAATGGCTTCTATGTATTGGAGAGCATAGAGCATGAAGTTAGTGTTTCATGCAGTTGTTTGAAGGCAATATGGGATTCCAGAGCTTAGTGTTTGAATTGCAACTTGAATTTCCTTCTTTGCTGTTATTTAGACTGCTCTGAAGTAGTCATGAGAAGCAAAAATGAAAGGCAATGTTGTTTGATGGGGACTGTGGTAGGGCTTTCTTGCCAGATTTGAAATGGCTTGAATTGATTAAAATCTCCAGGTGAGGGGAAGGTTGTATCCATTCCTCTCTCTTATTAAAGCAAATTTTCCAAGAGGGATGTAAAATTGCAGTTGAGGGTTGGGGTGGTTTTTTCTTTTTTCCCTTCTTTCATGTGCAACCTAACAACTCCAATTTCACAGGCCTATTTAACATTTGATCCCTAAAAGTCAGTCCTTTGCTTTGTATTTTGGGCACTTGTTCATCTTGGGGAATTTGTCATCTTCTCAGGGCATTGAAGGTCAACCAAATGCTGCAGGTTTCATTCTTCCTTTCATATGGTCTATGTCCTGGGGTTTGACTCTTAAGCAGAGCTATTTTTTTATTTTGCAGCCTAGCAGTTGTACGGTGGGGCTGTGTGCAGGTGAATTCACTTGAGAACGATGGGTAAATCAGCTCCTGGGAAGATGTGCACTGCCTGGCCCCGATGCTTCAGCATGCTTGAGGTCAGCTTGGCTGCCTCTGACTGTCTAATAATAATGCAGAATAACAGAATTAAGTATTCATTGTAATTGGTGATCAATAAGATTTGTTTTCAGCTAAGTCTGCATGCTAGTTTCTAAAGCACTCCAGTCTGTTTCATCAATGACCTTTGTGGTTTTAGCTTAAGCTAAAAATCTAGTTTCTGCTGTTGTTATTTTCTGCCCTGTCGCTGTGAGAGGAAGGGATGATGGCTGGAGGTTTGGCAGTCAGCGAGGGCCTGGCCACCACTGCAGTTCTGTACACTCAGCCTTGGAGATGTGATCAGGAATGTGCTGTTAGTTGCCAGTTTTGTATTGCAAAGACTGAGCATGCTGCCATCACTGTGTTTGATGAGTGAGTTTTCATTGGTTTGGTCCAACTCCAAAGCAGCCTTAATTTGAAGGTGGAATTCTTTGTGGATGAGGCTGTGAAGAATATGGTGTTTATACTCCCATCCTACGGGCAGTACGGTAGAACAACTCCTAACTGATTTGGTAATAAAGACCTAGTTTTTCTTCACTAAACCTGCCCTAGCCAAATTCATCAGCTGGTGATAGCTATCTCTGGAGTGGAAAACCTTTATTGACTTGATTGACAATTTAATATACTTTGTCAAGCTGTGTTGTTTAGTTTCTGTTGATCCAGAGACACCTGGGGCTCCTTTTGCTTCCTAAGGGATTAAAGTAGCAAGCACTTAGAATGAGATATTGGGAAGATGGGTGCAGGAGACTTTGTAATTTACTATGGAAAAACATAATAATGATGATGAATATTTCAGGTGGAAACGATAGCATTTCACTATATACTATGTGAAATGCTTTTATGTGGTTTTTTTCATTTCTCTTTTATTTTTTAATCCTGGATAAATTAAATGAGGCTTTTGGGGAAAGCATGAGCTGGAATTTCTATTGAGGTTGATAACCTCTGATTCTGCTCTCATTTGTCTGTCTGCTGGAACTTGTAGCAAACTAGCTATGTCCAAGTTTAATTGTGTAATAATTATTTTTCAAATTGAGCCTTTCTCCCTTGGTGCTGATGTATTTGGGGGAGGGAGGGGAATGGAGAGTAAAGAGCTCCTTTCATGAATACAATTTTAATTTCATCTTGCTGATTTGAGCCTTTCCAAGATTCAAGTGAGCATTGGATCAGGTTGGAACTGAGGGGATGACTCATGACTCTGGCATAAAAACTACATTGCATTCCACATATTAGGAGTTTTCTGTTGCCCACAAGAAAGTTCAGGAAAAAAAGACAAAAAGAGAAATGGGTTTCAAATTTCCTGTGCTATTTTCAGTTGACTCCTCTTTCTGGAGATGCCTTAGCAAGTGTAGGACATCTGAAAAACTTGGAACTGCAACTTTCTTGTTGAGGCTCTGATGAACATTGCTTCTGTCATCAAGTTCTTGTGTTCATACTTTGAACTTAGCTGAGTAATGTTGGTATCAGCAGACTCTACTAAAGCCATGCCTTCCTAATTAATAATGCATTCTTAATAAAAAAAAAAAAAATCTATTTCTTCATGTATTTAATTACCTAGTGAGTGTAAGACTGAATGAAGTTAATACCGTGCAGATTTCAAGCAAAACGCTGCTTTTTAATGTGCTTCAGTATAGGCTATGCACAAGTCAATAGACATGATTTTTAAGCCTCAGTTACCTTTCATTACCCTGTGCATATTCAAATTCAGACTGATGAATGCTGAACCAAAAGCAGACATCATAGAGTTAATTGAAGTTCTTTAAATTCAGAGGCAAACTATTTTCATAGCTTTGTTTTGAGGGTGGGTTGCTTTTGATGTCTGGGGTTTTTTTGGCTAAGGCAATGGCAAACATTTATTTATCCTGCTCCCTCCCCATTTTCCACCATCGTTGTTGCCAGTGATGCCTGCAGTGCTCAGTGGTCAATGACCCTCAGCCAGGGTGAGCTGCAGGAGCCTTACAGACGGGCCTGTTCTTTCTCCCAGTGCTAGAACAAGTGCAACAGCACAGTGCCATTTTGCTAAAAGCTAATATTTTTCCCAGCAGCTTCTTCTCCAGGCAGAATGAAATGCTTTCTTCAAGAGCAACCACATCTTTTCTCTGCCTGAAAGGTTGTGTTTGTTTGGGGTTTTTTCTCTTGCTTTAGGTGAGAGATAAAAAAAAATGAAGAGGAAAGCCCAAGGAAATGCCAAAAGTACCAAGTGGTAGTAATTTTGTGTGAGTGTCTCCATTTACACTTCAAACTTGCTCTTGGAGAACTTGGAGCTGCATTTAAAATATATTTTGGTAGGTGGTCTGCTGCTGACTATCTGCATTTCTTCTTCCATTTCTTTTCTGTGCTTGTTTGGTATTGCTGCTGAATGTCCCCAAAGAGTAAAGTGGTGTGGAAGAGTTGAGGAAGCAGCTTTTGAAATTCTAAAGCTGATGTGTAGGTTTTGTTCCTCTTGGATTTTTAAAAGCAGGTATGTCATCCAAGTTAACTTTCTTCAGCAAGTAACAAGATTGTCGTCCTTCCACTGATGCTCTGTATTTTAACAGAGGTATTTGATGGTGCTGGAAAGGAGCAAGATGCAGAATGAGTTTGAGAGAAGTGATTTAAAGTGGGAGCACAGATGGTTGATTCCTAAAAATCAAAAAACGGATGTTTTGTTTTGTAGGAAAATGAAATCTAATCCTATTTGAGGGTCAACAGGATAAATACAAAGAACTAAATACAGATGTAGATACATATATACATATATGCGTATATATATATATATATATATGTATAACCCCGCCCCCCGAAATCTATGAAGCAGGACTGATTGGTGCCATAGCCCAGGCAGCCTGTGGATCTAATTGCCTGCCTGTATTCAGCCCTTGCCTGGATGCCAGGGGAGACGTCTCTGGATTTGTCTCCAGACAGCTTTCCAGGGATGATCCTGCTCCTTTCCTGGTGCCCCAGAGTGCTGCAAGCCCCCCGTCCTGGGGCCATGGTGATGCCTGCCGGGGCCTTTAGGGTCCCCCCTAAAGGGCAGACAGGGTTTGACTGCAAGCTTCCTTGGAAGGTGGAGGCAGGTGAATATTGGCCACCTTCTTCTTTCCCGCTGCCCTCCGTGCTCTTGCAAAGCCTGCTGGGGCACTGGGGCTCTCCATTGCAGGCAGTCTGGAGCTGCCATGCAAAGCCATCTCTCAAGGAGTCCCCAGGTCTCAGGTGCAACCTCAAGAAAATGACACAGCAACGTGTAGAAAACGTGAACTTTATTCACTTGACTACTTCTAAAATCTACAATCCAACGTTACTAGAAGACTATGGGGTAAGAATCTTAAGGCTAAGAAACTTCAATGCTTCAACTGTTTAGAACTGAACACTAAGGGAAAGGTCAACTTCTTGGGGGAAACGTGGTGGGGAATCGAACAACAACAGGGGTGTGGCTAACTTGTAAGGTGGGGAACGTCGCAGTGCCTGGGCTGGGCACTGGTCACCCGTTCCCCGTAAGGTTCTGTAGCTGGAGCGCGACGCTGGAGGTCAGAGCTGTGGGGAGGTGCGGAGTCTCCTGTCACTGCCCTCTTTTGCCGCCATCTTGGTGGTTGGTTGAGGGCTGTCGCGAAGGAGCAGCCGCATCAGGTCGCGGTTGTCCATCAGCAGCTGCATCAGCTCCGTGGGACAGCCCTGTCTTCGATGGCGGCGGGGCCCCGCACGGCCCGAAGGGCTCTGGAGATTCCGCTGCAAGGCAAAGCACAGGGATCCCCATGGAAGAGGCAGAGAGGCAGAGCGGGGCCGGCACCTGTGGGGCTGCCTTTGGCCTGGGAGACAGAGACTCGGGCCCAGTTGGGCTGGGCTGGCCCGGGGAAGAGGCTGCAGCAGGCAGAGCTCTGCCGCCTCTGCTTGGTGCTGTCCATGGAGCTCAGCCCCTGGGCCGCATTCCCCAGCCAGGAGCTCAGGCCCCTTGTGCCGCAGGGCATTGGCCAAAGGGTGCCCAAGAGGCCCTCAAGGTCTGCCCCATACCGCCTGCCTGACCCCCCACCCCCCTCCTCACCTCTCGCCAGCGTCTCTGAATTCTTTTTCCGAGCGACCATCCCATGGCCATTCCTATGATGAGCAGGTCGATGAGCAGGAATGTCCTGGCCGCCCACCGGATGCGCTCAGGGTCCGACTCGTCCAGATGACAATCCTCCAGAAGCAGAGGAGAGGCATCCGTGCTGCGCTCAGGTTTGCTCACAGGGTCGAGGGGATGAGCCAAGAGCAGCAGCACGTAAAGCTGCAGCAGCGCGGAGGAGCCGTGAGCAGCCATAGTGCTCTGCCAGCAGCACCGAGGCTCTGGGCGTCTCTCTGCGAGCAGCTGTGCCTGGGCACTGGGGCGCAGCAACAGCTGGGGACAGTTGCCAGCCAGCGTGCCGTCCCCAGAGGCTGTGATGTCACAGAAGCACAGAACGCCCTGGCTGCAGAGAGCCCTGAGAGAATGTTGAGTCCAAGCTGGGAGCCATGGCGGCAAGCATGGCCAGCAGAGCGGGGCCCGAGCGCTGCGGCCTGGCTTGCCTTGCACCCGTGCCACAATGGTGACTCCAGCAGCCCCTGTCAGGCCATTGCAGTATCTGATGGCCCACGCTGGGCACAAGTTCTTCCCAATGGCCAGCGTAAACCTCCCTTGGCCCAGCTTCCAAGCCTTGTTGGCATCTGCTCTCTCTTGTCCTTGCCCACCTGGCTGGCGCTGCCGTGTTGCTCGCTGGCCTGTCTGTGGGAGAAGAGGCTGTGCCAATGAGTGCTGCTCAACTTGGAGGCCATTCAAAGGAGGATTTGATTGTGCCTGCTGTGGGAAGAAGGAATATGCGTGCACATGGCCACTTCCCATAGGTTTTACCCCAGATTTTCATGAGCAGCTGTCCTAGTGAAAGTCAAGTCTGTTTTAGTGAGTATTTGAGGGCTTCCAGAGCACAGTGCCATCTCAGGGGAATTCTGCTGGTTGAGTTCTACTGAGGCTTTGAGATGAGTTGCAAATCCTGAAAATGTTCTCCTTGCCCAGGTAGTAATTTCACAGTTTAGACTGTGGGGATATTGATTGCTCAGTGTTGAGGACCTCATGTAACTTTCAGCCCCAGAAACTTTCAACCTCCAGTGATTGTCCTTGAGACAAAACCATTTGAAATCTTTTTTTCTGTGGACAGGAATTGCTTCGGTGTTACTTCACATCATCCATTAAAAATTTGATGCCTGGAACAAATCCCGAGTGCTGTGTGATTTCCTTGGTCGTGTTCTTTGGAATGGCTTCCCCCTCATTTTGTGAAGCTGGCCCCAGAAAGGTCATAGATGGGTGAGAAGTTCTGAAAGGCCAAGTGGTGCAGATCTTTGCCTCCTGTTTCGAGGTCTGCGGTGAGCTGTGAGTCCAAGAGCTGATCTGACGTGATGGTGAAAACACAATTGAACCTTTTTGCAGCAGGGTGGATGGATAGGAGCAAAGCACAGCACGGCTGGCAGCAGCTAATGAATTAAAATGCATCCCTGGAATATGTTTCTTCGATTGTTCTTCAAGTATTGTGGTAGTAATTCTGATGTCTGAGTAGTGAACAAGCAACAAGTAGTGAACACGTGATTTGTAGTCAGTTTTCTATTTCTTATGTAGTGGAGAGTATGGATGCTAGCTTTGGAGCAGGCTGCAGAGAGCTGCAGAAACTGCAGGCCCCATGGCCTATCAGTCCTGCCCGAGAAGCTAGCCTGGGAATTCATAGGAGGATTTCAAAACAATCCTCAGAGACAGAAAACAACTGCCAGGTGCTGTTTGTCTGTCCTCTTGTTTTCCTTGCAGGAGAAAGTCAGGGGGGTGGTGAGCCCCGCTGACCAATGATGGTGATGTAGCACTTTACTAAGCAATAAGAGTTTCCTTTCTGTACTTTCCACGTATCTGTCTATTAGACAAGCCTAGAGTAATAAAGTAGAGAAGATTCTCCTGTTGTGACTCCCTTGAGAGTCCGTGTCGTTCTTTCCCACCGTTCCCAATCAGAACGACAGAGGAGATTTTTAAGAATTGTGTTTTTCTCTCCTGGTTGAGGAATGTGTTCTTCACGGGCTGAATCTTCATATCACTTTGTTTTTGTAGAAGAGCAGTTTCAGCAGCAGATGATTCTCCTTGCCCTCCTTTTCATTTTTCTTGTCTGTATTATTGCCTGGCAGGTTAACCTTTTCAAATTGCGTGCTGCAAAACGTTGCTACTAAGGATAGTTGGTGTCCAAACAGGTTCTTTTCTCGCTTGGATTTCAACTATTGCAGGATGAAAGGTTTCTAATGAAGCTACAGAATTGCATATCACTGGGACCTTGACTTCTTCCCTGCTTGGATCTAGATAAAGAGATTCTTGCCAATTGAACTGCTGACATATTATGTAGAGATCAGGAGTGGCCACCACAAGTGGTACTGAATTCTTGGAAATGTGGTGATTTTTGTTAGAAATGATTTTAGCTTTGACAGTGCAAGCTTATCATATCCATCTGCATTTGTGTTCTATTAATCATGGGGTTTTGTATTAAGCATGGGCTTCAGTTTGCTGTCTTTTTGTCACTTCTTCAAATACCAGTTTTCTACACCTGCTGGCTTGTTCCTTCTGACTTCAAATGGTATCTCTTGGGCACATAACTTCATCTTATTGTGAACAGCGCAAAGAACATGTTTTGGTCTGCCTTGATTTGATGGAGTGATTGCTGTGGAAGGACTGGGAGGTTTTGTGGTTTAAGGTGAAAGAAGTTCAGCAGCCTTGGCAAGTAAGTGTGCCAGTTTACAAGGTGAATCTACAGAAACCCCCGTGCTTCAGCTGCAATGTACAATCTCTGAGGCTGCTGCTGTCGGGGTGCCTTTGTTCTGTTGGTTTGGGAACCCATATTCTACACAGCATCATTTGTCAGAACTCCATTTCACTTGTACAGTCCCTCTGTTTTCCCACTTCTGAATGATGGTTTTCTCTGTGCCTTTAACATGGGGAATTCTGGGTGATAAAAATAATACATATTCCATAATGTTTTACGTTTCCTCTTGGAGTTTTTTCTAGTTTTCAAATAATTACCTTTTGTTTCTAGCTGGGGGCAAAATGCATTTGCAGTTTCAGTGGTTTTTTTCCCAATTTCTAATCTTACTTGGGCACTAGATAAGGGAGAAAAATGCCCTAGTTTCATGGAAAAGATTCTGTGTTATTCCATGCCTTGAAATGAATTAAAATACGGTTCTATTGCTCTCTGTTTCATTTCTTCACTTCATTTGGTAGAGTTTAGAAATCTCTTGCCATGAACTAGGTAGTGCAGAGTGCCTGCTTTGCTGTGTTGAACTCCTGGGTGAGCATGCCAGGCTTAGTTTAGAGATTTGCTTTTAAACATCCCTTATTCCTTGTGAAATCTATCATTTGGTTTGTTTGTAGTTGTGTTAGAAGATAAAGAGGAGCGGGATCACCCTGGAAAATTTGTCATCTGAACTGAATTTGTACCCTTTAGGCCATCAGTGACTGCTCCTTAGCTTTCTCAAGGCATGAAGGACACTGGGAGTTCCTCCCAGACTCTTCTTTTGGAACAGCAGTCCTTTCTCTTTGGCTCCATGAGATGCTCTGCACAGGAGTGCTTGAGCTCTGAAGGGCAGGGGCATTCCATGAGGGTGAATAATAAAGAACTCCTGTAGCCTGAACTGTTTCCAACTTAACCCAGCAGAAGGAATTGTTTCCCAATTCTGAGTCTAATGGTGCTGCTGACAAATTGTGCAGTTTCAGAGCAGCAGTGCAAGATGTGCAAGGGGCTTGTGTGGAGGGAGAGCAGCAGCTTGTAACACTGGACCTTTGTCCCGTGGGCAGCTGTGCGGTTTTAAGCGGGAATGTTCCGGAGGGGTGTGGAATTGAAGAAATGTTTGGAAGATTTGTAGGTTTGTTGCTGTAGGTGTGAAGGGTGGGGACAAGTCTTGTCCAGTGACGGAGCAATGATTAGGTAAGGTACTGGGAGAGCATCTGAGGATGGTGTTGCTGTTGCATGTGATTTTTCTGGAGGCCATCTGATGCACACAAGATTTGTTATGACTACCAGGATTGCAACTAAACAGAATGCAGTCATTTTTCTTGTAATTTAGTGCAGCATCTTTTGATCCGTGATGAGCTGAAGGCTCAGTGCACAAGGCTGAAAGGAAATGGCACGCTCTCAAGAGATTTTGGTCTTTGCGGCTTCATGAAGGTGGATAGGACATAATTCCTTCGCTCATTGGAGCTGCAGAGTTTAGTTTGATCTCCTCTGTTTCTAAGCAGTGCTAAAAGGTGTTCCTTCCCTCAATTTTGATGGCAGCAGAGAGTCAGCTAATGAATGTGGATCTAGGTAAGGTTTGTGGAACAAAATCAAACACAATTGTCTGAAAAGCTGTTAGACATGCCTACAGTCAGTGTCAACAGAGAAGGAAGAGGTTAAAATTCCATCTTAATTTTAGAGCTCTTCCTCTCTTCTGCCTGCTTTTCCCATAGTGCATATGGAACCAGCATAGTTCATTTGATCCCTACCCCTGAGTGCAGCAGCTCAGCTGCTTTCTGCTGCCCGCCTTTGCTTTCTTGTCAGATGGAAACACTGAAATAGAAAAGGTGATGTGACTTAATTGACTTCATTCAAATGCCTTGGCAATTGAATTTCTGTCTCTTGGCTGGATACTCAGCATCTCTAAGTGCAGAATCCTCCCTGGCACCGTATATCCTCGCCTTGTCCCTCAAATATTTTTTGAGGGACCACCACCACTCAAATATTTTCCTTTCATTGTAAAGTGAGTGAGATTTTACTTGGCTGGAATTCTGCAGTGCTGGGAATGAAGGCTTTTTCCTTCCTCATTTTTTTATAATGAATTTCTTTTTTATTCTATTCACACCTTCTGAGTGAGCCTTTCATAAGGGCTTCTGTATTTCACAGAGGCTACACCTATTTGGGTCTGAAGACTTTGATACAATTGTAATCACTTGGAAATGGAACCTGTTTGATTTGTATGGAAGGCAGCCATTCTCCCTGTTCCAAACTTCCTAAAATTGTTTATCCACGTTGAAAAAAAAAATACCTCTTGGAGATAGTCGAGACAGTGCATGATGGTGATTCCAGGGATGGAGAAGAAGGACCATCACCTTCCTCACACCGTCAAACTTGAGACTAATAGTCAGGTCTGCAGTTCTAATTTTAATCCACAGTAATCTACAGACAATCCTTTATTATTTAAAAAGCTGATACCGTCAAGTTGGAAGCAAGCTGAAGTTGGAAGAGTTAGGTTTCTTCAAAGCTCTTGTTTCCAGCAGGATTGGAGAGCCTTTACCTTTTGTAACAGGAAGGTTTTAAATTTGTAATGCTGACCTTGCAACTGGAACTTGGTGGCTCCATTGTTGCACTTGCAGCAGCCAGATGACCTCAAAGGAGAAGTGCGTTGTTCTGACTTCTGTGGAAGCAGTAGGCTGCAAATACCATCAGGAAGTGCTGGACTGGCAGGACATTGGATGGATGCTCTTAGGCCACAGAGCTGGAAATATCAGCTGTAGCCACATGGTAAGTCCATTTATGTAATTCCAAATCTGTTCCTCACACGATCTGTGCTCCTCTATTCTCTATCAGCTTGGTGAGGAGGTAGATGAGACTGTTGGGGGAAAGAAACCACTTATATTTAAAGCAGAGTAACTGTCCTATTATAAATGCTGAAGATAAACCTGTGAGGCTACCAAAGAAATCTTTCTTTGTCTTCCAGTTAATAACTTCAAATGGATAACAAATCTATGCTGTATAATCTGCTTTGGATGGATTTCCTTTGGAACATGTGCTTCTTCCTGAATTACAGAACTGCAATATTTTCACTGCTTCCCAGCTCTGCCATCCCAGCATCTCCCCTGCTTCCCAGCCCTCTGCCATCAGCATCTCCCCTGCTTCACAGCTTCCCAGCCAGGTCAGTGCACTGGGGGCCGGGGTGGGCAGTGGGTTATGGGGTTTTGGGATGCGCAGGGATCCCAAAGGAGCCCCTGTGGAATGGGCCCGACATCCCAGCGTGCTCCCGGTGCCCCGGCAGGGCGGTTTGCCTGGAGAAGCTGTCAGGCAGGATTTGCTGGGTTTTTCACAGCTCTGATTTCTCCATCCCCCGGAGTGCCCTTGCTAAGAGGAAGCATTGATTGCTGCCAGGCAGCACACACACGTGGGAATGTGATTCATTCCGGCCCAGGCCTCAGAATAACTTCTGTGAGCTGTTATCCCTGCTAAAATGAGCCTTTTCACAGTTCTCTATTTCCACCTAGCGCACACACACACACACAGTAAAATTACAGAGGGAAATAAACTTCCCTTGGCTTGGGAAGAAATTTTGTGTTGTTGTAGGGAGCTCTTTCTGAAGGAATAACAGGTGCCTTTCTACTACAATAATTTATATGGAAACCCAGCACCGTGTTTATTTGGTGTCAGTCTAGGGTGAACAGAAACCAGCACAGGCAGCTGGAAACAAAGGTCCTCTCGTCCCATTCCACAATATTGGTGTTAAAAATCTCTGTTCAAGGCCAGATTCCACCACAGGAATCTGGCTAAGAAAATAAGAGCTTATTCAATAAGAAAATGCCGCACTCAGAATGTTTCTTTGCATTAGGATTTTCCCAAGTATCTCGTTTAGCTTTTGTTAATAGGTTAAAGGTAAAAGGGTTTTGGTAACCCTTTTTAAGTGTACCTATTTCCTCTGTTAAATGGGAGAACAGGAGTGCAAAGCCCTATGGACGGGGGCTGCTGGAGAGATCCTATAAACCTGATTATGTCCTAGAGACCTGAGTCATCATTTCATCCCATTGCAAAGTCTCTTATTCTTTCAGTTCAGTTAAACCTGCAAAGAATTCAACCCTTAGAGCTTTAATATTTTTAAAGAGACATTCATGTCCAGAAGGTGTCTCAAGGTGTTTGTTCCATCAGGCTGGGTTTGATATCCCTATTAAAAATATATATGGCTCAATTGATGAGAAAATCTTCTTCAGAGAGAAGGATTTTTCTTCAGCTTAAAATCTGAACTATAAAATTGAGTACAATAAAGTGAAGAGTTGAGTCATGAAGCAAGGGATAGAAAAGAAAAATGACCATGCACATCTTGTGCTGAAACTGCTTGGATTTATTAGGAAAGGTCCAGCAAAATCCTCTGTTAGGAAGCCAATTAGAATTATTTATTCTATTGAGGGGGTTTGTGCCAGATCTGAAGAAATCACTTCAAGAAGGAAACTTATTTGAAAGCTGCAAACATAAATGTTCTTTTTTTGACCGAGTGATGGAGATTCTTCAAGTCTCCTCAGAATCCCACACAATTCCAGAAAAACCCCACAAAATTCCAGAGAAGTCCCACAAAACTCCCTAAATCATTTCAAAACCCTACCAATTCACAGGAATGTCCCACAAAATCTCCACCAATTCCCAGAACATCCCACAGAAATCCCACAAAAATCCCTAAATCTTCTGAAAACTCGACCAAATTCCAGAAACGCCCCATAAAATCAGCACAGTTTCCCACAAAATTCAAGAAAAAACACCACAAAATTCCCTAAACCTTTTCAAAATACCACAAAATTCTTGAAAAGCCCCACCAAATTCCCGAAACATCCCACAAAATGTCCTCAATATCCAACAAAATCCCAGAAAAGTCCCACAAAATTCCCTAAATCTTCTGAAAACTCGACCAAATTCCAGAAAAATCCCACAGAATCTCCACAAATTCCCACAGAATACATGAAAAATCTCTGATAATTCGGCAGTTCTCTACAGAATCTCACCAAATTCCTAAAAAGTCCCTCAAAGTTCCACAAATATCCCACAAAATCTCCCTAATATCCAACAAAATTCCAGGAAAAATCCCACAAAATTCCCTAAATCTTCTCAAAACACGACCAAATTCTAGAAAAATATCCCACCAAATCTCCACAAAATCCCACAAAATACATGAAAAATCCCTCAAGATCCCGAAATCGCCTCAATATCCCACAAAATCACACAAAAATCCCACAAAACCTCCACAAGTTTCCACAAAATCTAAGAAAAATTCCTCAAAATTCTTCAAGTCTCCTCAAAACCACACAAAGTCCTTGAAAAGGCCCACCAAATTCCAGAAAAATCCCACAGAATCTCCACAAATTCCCACAAAAATCTAAGAAAAATTCCTCAAAATTGTTCAAGTCTCCTCAGAATCCCACACAATTCCAGAAAAAACACACAAAATTCCAGAGAAGTCCCACAAAACTCCCTAAATCATTTCAAAACCCTAGCAATTCACAGGAATGTCCCACAAAATCTCCACCAATTCCCAGAACATCCCACAAAAATCTCACAAAAATACCTAACACTTCTGAAAACTCGACCAAATTACAGAAACGCCCCATAAAATCAGCAGAGTTTCCCACAAAATTCAAGAAAAAACACCACAAAATTCCCTAAACCTTTTCAAAATACCACAAAATTCTTGAAAAGCCCCACCAAATTCCAGAAACATCCCACAAAATGTCCTCAATACCCAACAAAATCCCAGAAAAATCCCACAAAATTCCCTAAATTCTCTCAAAACATAACCAAAATTCCAGAAAAATCCCACCGAATCTCCACAAATTCCCACAGAATACATGAAAAATCCCTGATAATTCGTCAGTTCTCTACAGAATCTCACCAAATTCCAAAAAAGTCCCTCAAAGTTCCACAAACATCCCACAAAATCTCCTCAATATCCAACAAAATTCAAGAAAAATCCCACAAAATTCTCTAAATCTTCTCAAAACACGGCCAAAATCCACAAAAATCCCACAAAATCTCCACAAATTCCCACAGAATACATGAAAAATCCCTGATAATTCGTCAGTTCTCTACAGAATCTCACCAAATTCCAGAAAAGTCCCTCAAAGTTCCACAAACATCCCACAAAATCTCCTCAATATCCAACAAAATTCCAGGAAAAATCCCACAAAATTCTCTAAATCTTCTCAAAACACGACCAAATTCTAGAAAAATATCCCACCAAATCTCCACAAATTCCCACAGAATACATGAAAAATCCCTGATAATTCGTCAGTTCTCTACAGAATCTCACCAAATACCAGAAAAGTCCCCCAAAGTTCCAGAAGCCTCCCACAAAATCTCCCTAATATCCAACAAAATTCCAGGAAAAATCTCACACAATTCCCTAAATCTTCTGAAAACTTGACCAAATTCCAGAAACGCCCCATAAAATCAGCACAGTTTCCCACAAAATTCAAGAAAAAAAAACACAAAATTCCCTAAATCTTCTCAAAACTCTACCAAATTCCAGAAAAATCGCACCAAATCTCCACAAATTCCCACAGAATACATGAAAAATCCCTGATAATTCGTCAGTTCTCTACAGAATCTCACCAAATTCCAGAAAAGTCCCTCAAAGTTCCACAAACATCCCACAAAAATCTCACAAAAATCCCTAACACTTCTGAAAACTCGACCAAATTCCAGAAACGCCCCATAAAATCAGCACAGTTTCCCACAAAATTCAAGAAAAAACACCACAAAATTCCCTAAATCTTTTCAAAATACCACAAAATTCTTGAAAAGCCCCACCAAATTCCAGAAACATCCCACAAAATGTCCCCAATACCCAACAAAATCCCAAAAAAATCCCACAAAATTCCCTAAATTTTCTCAAAACACAACCAAAATTCCAGAAAAATCCCACCGAATCTCCACAAATTCCCACAGAATACATGAAAAATCCCTGATAATTCGTCAGTTCTCTACAGAATCTCACCAAATACCAGAAAAGTCCCCCAAAGTTCCACAAGCCTCCCACAAAATCTCCCTAATATCCAACAAAATTCCAGGAAAAATCCCACACAATTCCCTAAATCTTCTGAAAACTTGACCAAATTCCAGAAATGCCCCATAAAATCAGCACAGTTTCCCACAAAATTCAAGAAAAAACAACACAAAATTCCCTAAATCTTCTCAAAACTCTATCAAATTCCAGAAAAATCCCACCAAATCTCCACAAATTCCCACAGAATACATGAAAAATCCCTGATAATTCGTCAGTTCTCTACAGAATCTCACCAAATTCCAGAAAAGTCCCTCAAAGTTCCACAAACATCCCACAAAAATCTCACAAAAATCCCTAAATCTTCTGAAAATTCGACCAAATTCCAGAAACGCCCCATAAAATCAGCACAGTTTCCCACAAAATTCAAGAAAAAACACCACAAAATTCCCTAAATCTTTTCAAAATACCACAAAATTCTTGAAAAGCCCCACCAAATTCCAGAAACATCCCACAAAATGTCCCCAATACCCAACAAAATCCCAAAAAAATCCCACAAAATTCCCTAAATTTTCTCAAAACACAACCAAAATTCCAGAAAAATCCCACCGAATCTCCACAAATTCCCACAGAATACATGAAAAATCCCTGATAATTCGTCAGTTCTCTACAGAATCTCACCAAATACCAGAAAAGTCCCCCAAAGTTCCACAAGCCTCCCACAAAATCTCCCTAATATCCAACAAAATTCCAGGAAAAATCTCACACAATTCCCTAAATCTTCTGAAAACTTGACCAAATTCCAGAAACGCCCCATAAAATCAGCACAGTTTCCCACAAAATTCAAGAAAAAACAACATAAAATTCCCTAAATCTTCTCAAAACTCTACCAAATTCCAGAAAAATCCCACCAAATCTCCACAAATTCCCACAGAATACATGAAAAATCCCGGATAATTTCTCAGTTCTCTACAGAATCTCACCAAATTCCAGAAAAGTCCCTCAAAGTTCCACAAACATCCCACAAAATCTCCTCAATATCCCACAAAATTCAAGAAAAATCACACAAAATTCCCTAAATCTTCTCAAAACACGACCAAATTCTAGAAAAATATCCCACCAAATCTCCACAAATTCCCACAAAATACATGAGAAATCCCTCAAGATCCCTAAATCGCCTCAATATCCCACAAAATCACACAAAAATCCCACAGATTCTCCACAAGTTTCCACAAAATCTAAGAAAAATTCCTCAAAATTCTTCAAGTCTCCTCAGAATCCTACACAATTCCATAAAAAACACACAAAATTCCAGAGAAGTCCCACAAAACTCCCTAAATCATTTCAAAACCCTACCAATTCACAGGAATGTCCCACAAAATCTCCACCAATTCCCAGAACATCCCACAAAAATCTCACAAAAATCCCTAAATCTTCTGAAAACTCGACCAAATTCCAGAAACGCCCCATAAAATCAGCACAGTTTCCCACAAAATTCAAGAAAAAACACCACAAAATTCCCTAAACCTTTTCAAAATACCATAAAATTCTTGAAACGCCACACCAAATTCCAGAAACATCCCACAAAATGTCCTCAATATCCAACAAAATCCCAGAAAAGTCCCACAAAATTCCCTAAATCTTCTCAAAACTCTACCAAATTCCAGAAAAATCCCACAGAATCTCCACAAATTCCCACAGAATACATGACAAATCCCTGATAATTCGTCAGTTCTCTACAGAATCTCACCAAATTCCTAAAAAGTCCCTCAAAGTTCCACAAACATCCCACAAAATCTCCCCGGAATCCAATAAAATTCCAGGAAAAATCCCACAAAATTCCCTAAATCTTCTCAAAACATGGCCAAAATCCACAAAAATCCCACCGAATCTCCACAAATTCCCACAGAATACATGAAAATACCCCTGATAATTCGTCAGTTCTCTACAGAATCTCACCAAATTCCAGAAAAGTCCCTCAAAGTTCCACAAACATCCCACAAAATCTCCTCAATATACAACAAAATCCCAGAAAAATCACACAAAATTCCCTAAATCTTCTCAAAACACGACTAAATTCTAGAAAAATATCCCACCAAATCTCCACAAAATCCCACAAAATACATGAAAAATCCCTCAAGATCCCGAAATCGCCTCAATATCCCACAAAATCCCACAAAAATCACACAAAACCTCTACAAATTTCCACAAAATCTAAGAAAAATTCCTCAAAATTCTTCAAGTCTCCTCAAAACCACACAAAGTCCTTGAAAAGGCCCACCAAATTCCAGTAAAATCCCACAGATTCTCCACAAATTCCCACAAAATCTAAAACAAATTCCTCAAAATTCTTCAAGTCTCCTCAGAATCCTACACAATTCCATAAAAAACACACAAAATTCCAGAGAAGTCCCACAAAACTCCCTAAATCATTTCAAAACCCTACCAATTCACAGGAATGTCCCACAAAATCTCCACCAATTCCCAGAACATCCCACAAAAATCCCACAAAAATCCCTAAATCTTCTGAAAACTCGACCAAATTCCAGAAACGCCCCATAAAATCAGCACAGTTTCCCACAAAATTCAAGAAAAAACACCACAAAATTCCCTAAATCTTCTCAAAATACCACAAAATTCTTGAAAAGCCCCACCAAATTCCAGAAACATCCCACAAAATTTCCTCAATACCCAACAAAATCCCAGAAAAATCACACAAAATTCCCTAAATCTTCTCAAAACACGGCCAAAATCCACAAAAATCCCACCAAATCTCCACAAATTCCCACAGAATACATGACAAATCCCTGATAATTCGTCAGTTCTCTACAGAATCTCACCAAATTCCAGAAAAGTCCCTCAAAGTTCCACAAACATCCCACAAAATCTCCTCAATATCCCACAAAATTCAAGAAAAATCACACAAAATTCCCTAAATCTTCTCAAAACACGACCAAATTCTAGAAAAATATCCCACCAAATCTCCACAAATTCCCACAAAATACATGAAAAATCCCTCAAGATCCCTAAATCGCCTCAATATCCCAAAAAATTCCACAAAAATCCCACAAAACCTCCACAAGTTTCCACAAAATCTAAGAAAAATTCCTCAAAATTCTTCAAGTCTCCTCAAAACCACACAATTCCAGAAAAACCCACACAAAATTCCAGAGAAGTCCCACAAAACTCCCTAAATTATTTCAAAACCCTACCAATTCACAGGAATGTCCCACAAAATCTCCACCAATTCCCAGAAAATCCCACAAAAATCTCACAAAAATCCCTAAATCTTCTGAAAACTCGACCAAATTCCAGAAACGCCCCATAAAATCAGCACAGTTTCCCACAAAATTCAAGAAAAAACACCACAAAATTCCCTAAACCTTTTCAAAATACCACAAAATTCTTGAAAAGCCACACCAAATTCCAGAAACATCCCACAAAATGTCCTCAATATCCAACAAAATCCCAGAAAAGTCCCACAAAATTCCCTAAATCTTCTCAAAACTCTACCAAATTCCAGAAAAATCCCACAGAATCTCCACAAATTCCCACAGAATACATGACAAATCCCTGATAATTCGTCAGTTCTCTACAGAATCTCACCAAATTCCTAAAAAGTCCCTCAAAGTTCCACAAACATCCCACAAAATCTCCCCGGAATCCAATAAAATTCCAGGAAAAATCCCACAAAATTCCCTAAATCTTCTCAAAACATGGCCAAAATCCACAAAAATCCCACCGAATCTCCACAAATTACCACAGAATACATGAAAATACCCCTGATAATTCGTCAGTTCTCTACAGAATCTCACCAAATTCCAGAAAAGTCCCTCAAAGTTCCACAAACATCCCACAAAATCTCCTCAATATACAACAAAATCCCAGAAAAATCACACAAAATTCCCTAAATCTTCTCAAAACACGACTAAATTCTAGAAAAATATCCCACCAAATCTCCACAAAATCCCACAAAATACATGAAAAATCCCTCAAGATCCCGAAATCGCCTCAATATCCCACAAAATCCCACAAAAATCACACAAAACCTCTACAAGTTTCCACAAAATCTAAGAAAAATTCCTCAAAATTCTTCAAGTCTCCTCAAAACCACACAAAGTCCTTGAAAAGGCCCACCAAATTCCAGTAAAATCCCACAGATTCTCCACAAATTCCCACAAAATCTAAAACAAATTCCTCAAAATTCTTCAAGTCTCCTCAGAATCCTACACAATTCCATAAAAAACACACAAAATTCCAGAGAAGTCCCACAAAACTCCCTAAATCATTTCAAAACCCTACCAATTCACAGGAATGTCCCACAAAATCTCCACCAATTCCCAGAACATCCCACAAAAATCCCACAAAAATCCCTAAATCTTCTGAAAACTCGACCAAATTCCAGAAACGCCCCATAAAATCAGCACAGTTTCCCACAAAATTCAAGAAAAAACACCACAAAATTCCCTAAATCTTCTCAAAACACGACTAAATTCTAGAAAAATATCCCACCAAATCTCCACAAATTCCCACAAAATACATGAGAAATCCCTCAAGATCCCTAAATCGCCTCAATATCCCACAAAATCACACAAAAATCACACAAAACCTCCACAAGTTTCCACAAAATCTAAGAAAAATTCCTCAAAATTCTTCAAGTCTCCTCAGAATCCCACACAATTCCAGAAAAAACACACAAAATTCCAGAGAAGTCCCACAAAACTCCCTAAATCATTTCAAACCCTACCAATTCACAGGAATGTCCCACAAAATCTCCACCAATTCCCAGAACATCCCACAAAAATCTCACAAAAATCCCTAAATCTTCTGAAAACTCGACCAAATTCCAGAAACGCCCCATAAAATCAGCAGTTTCCCACAAAATTCAAGAAAAAACACCACAAAATTCCCTAAATCTTTTCAAAACACCACAAAATTCTTGAAAAGCCCCACCAAATTCCAGAAACATCCCACAAAATGTCCTCAATACCCAACAAAATCCCAGAAAAATCACACAAAATTCCCTAAATCTTCTCAAAACACGGCCAAAATCCACAAAAATCCCACCAAATCTCCACAAATTCCCACAGAATACATGAAAAATCCCTGATAATTTGTCAGTTCTCTACAGAATCTCACCAAATTCCAGAAAAGTCCCTCAAAGTTCCACAAACATCCCACAAAATCTCCACCAATTCCCAGAAAATCCCACAAAAATCTCACAAAATTCCCTAAATCTTCTCAAAACACGACCAAATTCTAGAAAAATATCCAACCAAATCTCCACAAATTCCCACAAAATACATGAGAAATCCCTCAAGATCCCTAAATCGCCTCAATATCCCACAAAATCACACAAAAATCCCACAAAACCTCCACAAGTTTCCACAAAATCTAAGAAAAATTCCTCAAAATTCTTCAAGTCTCCTCAAAACCACACAATTCCAGAAAAACCCCACAAAATTCCAGAGAAGTCCCACAAAACTCCCTAAATCATTTCAAAACCCTACCAATTCACAGGAATGTCCCACAAAATCTCCACCAATTCCCAGAAAATCCCACAAAAATCTCACAAAAATCCCTAAATCTTCTGAAAACTCGACCAAATTCCAGAAACGCCCCATAAAATCAGCACAGTTTCCCACAAAATTCAAGAAAAAACACCACAAAATTCCCTAAACCTTTTCAAAATACCATAAAATTCTTGAAACGCCACACCAAATTCCAGAAACATCCCACAAAATGTCCTCAATATCCAACAAAATCCCAGAAAAGTCCCACAAAATTCCCTAAATCTTCTCAAAACTCTACCAAATTCCAGAAAAATCCCACAGAATCTCCACAAATTCCCACAGAATACATGACAAATCCCTGATAATTCGTCAGTTCTCTACAGAATCTCACCAAATTCCTAAAAAGTCCCTCAAAGTTCCACAAACATCCCACAAAATCTCCCCGGAATCCAATAAAATTCCAGGAAAAATCCCACAAAATTCCCTAAATCTTCTCAAAACATGGCCAAAATCCACAAAAATCCCACCGAATATCCACAAATTCCCACAGAATACATGAAAATACCCCTGATAATTCGTCAGTTCTCTACAGAATCTCACCAAATTCCAGAAAAGTCCCTCAAAGTTCCACAAACATCCCACAAAATCTCCTCAATATACAACAAAATCCCAGAAAAATCACACAAAATTCCCTAAATCTTCTCAAAACACGACTAAATTCTAGAAAAATATCCCACCAAATCTCCACAAAATCCCACAAAATACATGAAAAATCCCTCAAGATCCCGAAATCGCCTCAATATCCCACAAAATCCCACAAAAATCACACAAAACCTCTACAAGTTTCCACAAAATCTAAGAAAAATTCCTCAAAATTCTTCAAGTCTCCTCAAAACCACACAAAGTCCTTGAAAAGGCCCACCAAATTCCAGTAAAATCCCACAGATTCTCCACAAATTCCCACAAAATCTAAAACAAATTCCTCAAAATTCTTCAAGTCTCCTCAGAATCCTACACAATTCCATAAAAAACACACAAAATTCCAGAGAAGTCCCACAAAACTCCCTAAATCATTTCAAAACCCTACCAATTCACAGGAATGTCCCACAAAATCTCCACCAATTCCCAGAACATCCCACAAAAATCTCACAAAAATCCCTAACACTTCTGAAAACTCGACCAAATTCCAGAAACGCCCCATAAAATCAGCACAGTTTCCCACAAAATTCAAGAAAAAACACCACAAAATTGCCTAAATCTTTTCAAAATACCACAAAATTCTTGAAAAGCCCCACCAAATTCCAGAAACATCCCACAAAATTTCCTCAATACCCAACAAAATCCCAGAAAAATCACACAAAATTCCCTAAATCTTCTCAAAACACGGCCAAAATCCACAAAAATCCCACAGAATCTCCACAAATTCCCACAGAATACATGACAAATCCCTGATAATTCGTCAGTTCTCTACAGAATCTCACCAAATTCCAGAAAAGTCCCTCAAAGTTCCACAAACATCCCACAAAATCTCCTCAATATCCCACAAAATTCAACAAAAATCACACAAAATTCCCTAAATCTTCTCAAAACACGACCAAATTCTAGAAAAATATCCCACCAAATCTCCACAAAATCCCACAAAATACATGAAAAATCCCTCAAGATCCCTAAATCGCCTCAATATCCCAAAAAATTCCACAAAAATCCCACAAAACCTCCACAAGTTTCCACAAAATCTAAGAAAAATTCCTCAAAATTCTTCAAGTCTCCTCAAAACCACACAATTCCAGAAAAACCCACACAAAATTCCAGAGAAGTCCCACAAAACTCCCTAAATTATTTCAAAACCCTACCAATTCACAGGAATGTCCCACAAAATCTCCACCAATTCCCAGAAAATCCCACAAAAATCTCACAAAAATCCCTAAATCTTCTGAAAACTCGACCAAATTCCAGAAACGCCCCATAAAATCAGCACAGTTTCCCACAAAATTCAAGAAAAAACACCACAAAATTCCCTAAACCTTTTCAAAATACCACAAAATTCTTGAAAAGCCACACCAAATTCCAGAAACATCCCACAAAATGTCCTCAATATCCAACAAAATCCCAGAAAAGTCCCACAAAATTCCCTAAATCTTCTCAAAACTCTACCAAATTCCAGAAAAATCCCACAGAATCTCCACAAATTCCCACAGAATACATGACAAATCCCTGATAATTCGTCAGTTCTCTACAGAATCTCACCAAATTCCTAAAAAGTCCCTCAAAGTTCCACAAACATCCCACAAAATCTCCCCGGAATCCAATAAAATTCCAGGAAAAATCCCACAAAATTCCCTAAATCTTCTCAAAACATGGCCAAAATCCACAAAAATCCCACCGAATCTCCACAAATTACCACAGAATACATGAAAATACCCCTGATAATTCGTCAGTTCTCTACAGAATCTCACCAAATTCCAGAAAAGTCCCTCAAAGTTCCACAAACATCCCACAAAATCTCCTCAATATACAACAAAATCCCAGAAAAATCACACAAAATTCCCTAAATCTTCTCAAAACACGACTAAATTCTAGAAAAATATCCCACCAAATCTCCACAAAATCCCACAAAATACATGAAAAATCCCTCAAGATCCCGAAATCGCCTCAATATCCCACAAAATCCCACAAAAATCACACAAAACCTCTACAAGTTTCCACAATATCTAAGAAAAATTCCTCAAAATTCTTCAAGTCTCCTCAAAACCACACAAAGTCCTTGAAAAGGCCCACCAAATTCCAGTAAAATCCCACAGATTCTCCACAAATTCCCACAAAATCTAAAACAAATTCCTCAAAATTCTTCAAGTCTCCTCAGAATCCTACACAATTCCATAAAAAACACACAAAATTCCAGAGAAGTCCCACAAAACTCCCTAAATCATTTCAAAACCCTACCAATTCACAGGAATGTCCCACAAAATCTCCACCAATTCCCAGAACATCCCACAAAAATCTCACAAAAATCCCTAACACTTCTGAAAACTCGACCAAATTCCAGAAACGCCCCATAAAATCAGCACAGTTTCCCACAAAATTCAAGAAAAAACACCACAAAATTGCCTAAATCTTTTCAAAATACCACAAAATTCTTGAAAAGCCCCACCAAATTCCAGAAACATCCCACAAAATTTCCTCAATACCCAACAAAATCCCAGAAAAATCACACAAAATTCCCTAAATCTTCTCAAAACACGGCCAAAATCCACAAAAATCCCACAGAATCTCCACAAATTCCCACAGAATACATGACAAATCCCTGATAATTCGTCAGTTCTCTACAGAATCTCACCAAATTCCAGAAAAGTCCCTCAAAGTTCCACAAACATCCCACAAAATCTCCTCAATATCCCACAAAATTCAAGAAAAATCACACAAAATTCCCTAAATCTTCTCAAAACACGACCAAATTCTAGAAAAATATCCCACCAAATCTCCACAAATTCCCACAAAATACATGAAAAATCCCTCAAGATCCCTAAATCGCCTCAATATCCCAAAAAATTCCACAAAAATCCCACAAAACCTCCACAAGTTTCCACAAAATCTAAGAAAAATTCCTCAAAATTCTTCAAGTCTCCTCAAAACCACACAATTCCAGAAAAACCCACACAAAATTCCAGAGAAGTCCCACAAAACTCCCTAAATTATTTCAAAACCCTACCAATTCACAGGAATGTCCCACAAAATCTCCACCAATTCCCAGAAAATCCCACAAAAATCTCACAAAAATCCCTAAATCTTCTGAAAACTCGACCAAATTCCAGAAACGCCCCATAAAATCAGCACAGTTTCCCACAAAATTCAAGAAAAAACACCACAAAATTCCCTAAACCTTTTCAAAATACCACAAAATTCTTGAAAAGCCCCACCAAATTCCAGAAACATCCCACAAAATGTCCTCAATATCCAAAAAAATCCCAGAAAAGTCCCACAAAATTCCCTAAATCTTCTCAAAACTCTACCAAATTCCAGAAAAATCCCACAGAATCTCCACAAATTCCCACAGAATACATGACAAATCCCTGATAATTCGTCAGTTCTCTACAGAATCTCACCAAATTCCTAAAAAGTCCCTCAAAGTTCCACAAACATCCCACAAAATCTCCCCGGAATCCAATAAAATTCCAGGAAAAATCACACAAAATTCCCTAAATCTTCTCAAAACACGACTAAATTCTAGAAAAATATCCCACCAAATCTCCACAAAATCCCACAAAATACATGAAAAATCCCTCAAGATCCCGAAATCGCCTCAATATCCCACAAAATCCCACAAAAATCACACAAAACCTCTACAAGTTTCCACAAAATCTAAGAAAAATTCCTCAAAATTCTTCAAGTCTCCTCAAAACCACACAAAGTCCTTGAAAAGGCCCACCAAATTCCAGTAAAATCCCACAGATTCTCCACAAATTCCCACAAAATCTAAAACAAATTCCTCAAAATTCTTCAAGTCTCCTCAGAATCCTACACAATTCCATAAAAAACACACAAAATTCCAGAGAAGTCCCACAAAACTCCCTAAATCATTTCAAAACCCTACCAATTCACAGGAATGTCCCACAAAATCTCCACCAATTCCCAGAACATCCCACAAAAATCCCACAAAAATCCCTAAATCTTCTGAAAACTCGACCAAATTCCAGAAACGCCCCATAAAATCAGCACAGTTTCCCACAAAATTCAAGAAAAAACACCACAAAATTCCCTAAATCTTCTCAAAACACGACTAAATTCTAGAAAAATATCCCACCAAATCTCCACAAATTCCCACAAAATACATGAGAAATCCCTCAAGATCCCTAAATCGCCTCAATATCCCACAAAATCACACAAAAATCACACAAAACCTCCACAAGTTTCCACAAAATCTAAGAAAAATTCCTCAAAATTCTTCAAGTCTCCTCAGAATCCCACACAATTCCAGAAAAAACACACAAAATTCCAGAGAAGTCCCACAAAACTCCCTAAATCATTTCAAACCCTACCAATTCACAGGAATGTCCCACAAAATCTCCACCAATTCCCAGAACATCCCACAAAAATCTCACAAAAATCCCTAAATCTTCTGAAAACTCGACCAAATTCCAGAAACGCCCCATAAAATCAGCAGTTTCCCACAAAATTCAAGAAAAAACACCACAAAATTCCCTAAATCTTTTCAAAACACCACAAAATTCTTGAAAAGCCCCACCAAATTCCAGAAACATCCCACAAAATGTCCTCAATACCCAACAAAATCCCAGAAAAATCACACAAAATTCCCTAAATCTTCTCAAAACACGGCCAAAATCCACAAAAATCCCACAGAATCTCCACAAATTCCCACAGAATACATGAAAAATCCCTGATAATTTGTCAGTTCTCTACAGAATCTCACCAAATTCCAGAAAAGTCCCTCAAAGTTCCACAAACATCCCCCAAAATCTCCTCAATATCCCACAAAATTCAACAAAAATCACACAAAATTCCCTAAATCTTCTCAAAACACGACCAAATTCTAGAAAAATATCCAACCAAATCTCCACAAATTCCCACAAAATACATGAGAAATCCCTCAAGATCCCTAAATCGCCTCAATATCCCACAAAATCACACAAAAATCCCACAAAACCTCCACAAGTTTCCACAAAATCTAAGAAAAATTCCTCAAAATTCTTCAAGTCTCCTCAAAACCACACAATTCCAGAAAAACCCCACAAAATTCCAGAGAAGTCCCACAAAACTCCCTAAATCATTTCAAAACCCTACCAATTCACAGGAATGTCCCACAAAATCTCCACCAATTCCCAGAAAATCCCACAAAAATCTCACAAAAATCCCTAAATCTACTGAAAACTCGACCACATTCCAGAAACGCCCCATAAAATCAGCACAGTTTCCCACAAAATTCAAGAAAAAACACCACAAAATTCCCTAAACCTTTTCAAAATACCACAAAATTCTTGAAAAGCCACACCAAATTCCAGAAACATCCCACAAAATGTCCTCAATATCCAACAAAATCCCAGAAAAGTCCCACAAAATTCCCTAAATCTTCTCAAAACTCTACCAAATTCCAGAAAAATCCCACAGAATCTCCACAAATTCCCACAGAATACATGACAAATCCCTGATAATTCGTCAGTTCTCTACAGAATCTCACCAAATTCCTAAAAAGTCCCTCAAAGTTCCACAAACATCCCACAAAATCTCCCCGGAATCCAATAAAATTCCAGGAAAAATCCCACAAAATTCCCTAAATCTTCTCAAAACATGGCCAAAATCCACAAAAATCCCACCGAATATCCACAAATTCCCACAGAATACATGAAAATACCCCTGATAATTCGTCAGTTCTCTACAGAATCTCACCAAATTCCAGAAAAGTCCCTCAAAGTTCCACAAACATCCCACAAAATCTCCTCAATATACAACAAAATCCCAGAAAAATCACACAAAATTCCCTAAATCTTCTCAAAACACGACTAAATTCTAGAAAAATATCCCACCAAATCTCCACAAAATCCCACAAAATACATGAAAAATCCCTCAAGATCCCGAAATCGCCTCAATATCCCACAAAATCCCACAAAAATCACACAAAACCTCTACAAGTTTCCACAAAATCTAAGAAAAATTCCTCAAAATTCTTCAAGTCTCCTCAAAACCACACAAAGTCCTTGAAAAGGCCCACCAAATTCCAGTAAAATCCCACAGATTCTCCACAAATTCCCACAAAATCTAAAACAAATTCCTCAAAATTCTTCAAGTCTCCGCAGAATCCTACACAATTCCATAAAAAACACACAAAATTCCAGAGAAGTCCAGCAAAACTCCCTAAATCATTTCAAAACCCTACCAATTCACAGGAATGTCCCACAAAATCTCCACCAATTCCCAGAACATCCCACAAAAATCTCACAAAAATCCATAACACTTCTGAAAACTCGACCAAATTCCAGAAACGCCCCATAAAATCAGCACAGTTTCCCACAAAATTCAAGAAAAAACACCACAAAATTGCCTAAATCTTTTCAAAATACCACAAAATTCTTGAAAAGCCCCACCAAATTCCAGAAACATCCAACAAAATTTCCTCAATACCCAACAAAATCCCAGAAAAATCACACAAAATTCCCTAAATCTTCTCAAAACACGGCCAAAATCCACAAAAATCCCACAGAATCTCCACAAATTCCCACAGAATACATGACAAATCCCTGATAATTCGTCAGTTCTCTACAGAATCTCACCAAATTCCAGAAAAGTCCCTCAAAGTTCCACAAACATCCCACAAAATCTCCTCAATATCCCACAAAATTCAAGAAAAATCACACAAAATTCCCTAAATCTTCTCAAAACACGACCAAATTCTAGAAAAATATCCCACCAAATCTCCACAAATTCCCACAAAATACATGAAAAATCCCTCAAGATCCCTAAATCGCCTCAATATCCCAAAAAATTCCACAAAAATCCCACAAAACCTCCACAAGTTTCCACAAAATCTAAGAAAAATTCCTCAAAATTCTTCAAGTCTCCTCAAAACCACACAATTCCAGAAAAACCCACACAAAATTCCAGAGAAGTCCCACAAAACTCCCTAAATTATTTCAAAACCCTACCAATTCACAGGAATGTCCCACAAAATCTCCACCAATTCCCAGAAAATCCCACAAAAATCTCACAAAAATCCCTAAATCTTCTGAAAACTCGACCAAATTCCAGAAACGCCCCATAAAATCAGCACAGTTTCCCACAAAATTCAAGAAAAAACACCACAAAATTCCCTAAACCTTTTCAAAATACCACAAAATTCTTGAAAAGCCCCACCAAATTCCAGAAACATCCCACAAAATGTCCTCAATATCCAACAAAATCCCAGAAAAGTCCCACAAAATTCCCTAAATCTTCTCAAAACTCTACCAAATTCCAGAAAAATCCCACAGAATCTCCACAAATTCCCACAGAATACATGACAAATCCCTGATAATTCGTCAGTTCTCTACAGAATCTCACCAAATTCCTAAAAAGTCCCTCAAAGTTCCACAAACATCCCACAAAATCTCCCCGGAATCCAATAAAATTCCAGGAAAAATCCCACAAAATTCCCTAAATCTTCTCAAAACATGGCCAAAATCCACAAAAATCCCACCGAATCTCCACAAATTCCCACAGAATACATGAAAATACCCCTGATAATTCGTCAGTTCTCTACAGAATCTCACCAAATTCCAGAAAAGTCCCTCAAAGTTCCACAAACATCCCACAAAATCTCCTCAATATACAACAAAATCCCAGAAAAATCACACAAAATTCCCTAAATCTTCTCAAAACACGACTAAATTCTAGAAAAATATCCCACCAAATCTCCACAAAATCCCACAAAATACATGAAAAATCCCTCAAGATCCCGAAATCGCCTCAATATCCCACAAAATCCCACAAAAATCACACAAAACCTCTACAAGTTTCCACAAAATCTAAGAAAAATTCCTCAAAATTCTTCAAGTCTCCTCAAAACCACACAAAGTCCTTGAAAAGGCCCACCAAATTCCAGTAAAATCCCACAGATTCTCCACAAATTCCCACAAAATCTAAAACAAATTCCTCAAAATTCTTCAAGTCTCCTCAGAATCCCACACAATTCCATAAAAAACACACAAAATTCCAGAGAAGTCCCACAAAACTCCCTAAATCATTTCAAAACCCTACCAATTCACAGGAATGTCCCACAAAATCTCCACCAATTCCCAGAACATCCCACAAAAATCCCACAAAAATCCCTAAATCTTCTGAAAACTCGACCAAATTCCAGAAACGCCCCATAAAATCAGCACAGTTTCCCACAAAATTCAAGAAAAAACACCACAAAATTCCCTAAATCTTCTCAAAACACGACTAAATTCTAGAAAAATATCCCACCAAATCTCCACAAATTCCCACAAAATACATGAGAAATCCCTCAAGATCCCTAAATCGCCTCAATATCCCACAAAATCACACAAAAATCCCACAGATTCTCCACAAGTTTCCACAAAATCTAAGAAAAATTCCTCAAAATTCTTCAAGTCTCCTCAGAATCCCACACAATTCCAGAAAAAACACACAAAATTCCAGAGAAGTCCCACAAAACTCCCTAAATCATTTCAAACCCTACCAATTCACAGGAATGTCCCACAAAATCTCCACCAATTCCCAGAACATCCCACAAAAATCTCACAAAAATCCCTAAATCTTCTGAAAACTCGACCAAATTCCAGAAACGCCCCATAAAATCAGCAGTTTCCCACAAAATTCAAGAAAAAACACCACAAAATTCCCTAAATCTTTTCAAAACACCACAAAATTCTTGAAAAGCCCCACCAAATTCCAGAAACATCCCACAAAATGTCCTCAATACCCAACAAAATCCCAGAAAAATCACACAAAATTCCCTAAATCTTCTCAAAACACGGCCAAAATCCACAAAAATCCCACCAAATCTCCACAAATTCCCACAGAATACATGAAAAATCCCGGATAATTTCTCAGTTCTCTACAGAATCTCACCAAATTCCAGAAAAGTCCCTCAAAGTTCCACAAACATCCCACAAAATCTCCTCAATATCCCACAAAATTCAACAAAAATCACACAAAATTCCCTAAATCTTCTCAAAACACGACCAAATTCTAGAAAAATATCCCACCAAATCTCCACAAATTCCCACAAAATACATGAGAAATCCCTCAAGATCCCTAAATCGCCTCAATATCCCACAAAATCACACAAAAATCCCACAAAACCTCCACAAGTTTCCACAAAATCTAAGAAAAATTCCTCAAAATTCTTCAAGTCTCCTCAAAACCACACAATTCCAGAAAAACCCCACAAAATTCCAGAGAAGTCCCACAAAACTCCCTAAATCATTTCAAAACCCTACCAATTCACAGGAATGTCCCACAAAATCTCCACCAATTCCCAGAAAATCCCACAAAAATCTCACAAAAATCCCTAAATCTTCTGAAAACTCGACCAAATTCCAGAAACGCCCCATAAAATCAGCACAGTTTCCCACAAAATTCAAGAAAAAACACCACAAAATTCCCTAAACCTTTTCAAAATACCATAAAATTCTTGAAAAGCCCCACCAAATTCCAGAAACATCCCACAAAATGTCCTCAATATCCAACAAAATCCCAGAAAAGTCCCACAAAATTCCCTAAATCTTCTCAAAACTCTACCAAATTCCAGAAAAATCCCACAGAATCTCCACAAATTCCCACAGAATACATGACAAATCCCTGATAATTCGTCAGTTCTCTACAGAATCTCACCAAATTCCTAAAAAGTCCCTCAAAGTTCCACAAACATCCCACAAAATCTCCCCGGAATCCAATAAAATCCCAGGAAAAATCCCACAAAATTCCCTAAATCTTCTCAAAACATGGCCAAAATCCACAAAAATCCCACCGAATCTCCACAAATTACCACAGAATACATGAAAATACCCCTGATAATTCGTCAGTTCTCTACAGAATCTCACCAAATTCCTAAAAAGTCCCTCAAAGTTCCACAAACATCCCACAAAATCTCCTCAATATCCCACAAAATTCAAGAAAAATCACACAAAATTCCCTAAATCTTCTCAAAACACGACTAAATTCTAGAAAAATGTCCCACCAAATCTCCACAAAATCCCACAAAATACATGAAAAATCCCTCAAGATCCCGAAATCGCCTCAATATCCCACAAAATCCCACAAAAATCCCACAAAACCTCCACAAGTTTCCACAAAATCTAAGAAAAATTCCTCAAAATTCTTCAAGTCTCCTCAAAACCACACAAAGTCCTTGAAAAGGCCCACCAAATTCCAGTAAAATCCCACAGATTCTCCACAAATTCCCACAAAATCTAAAACAAATTCCTCAAAATTCTTCAAGTCTCCTCAGAATCCCACACAATTCCATAAAAAACACACAAAATTCCAGAGAAGTCCCACAAAACTCCCTCAATCATTTCAAAACCCTACCAATTCACAGGAATGTCCCACAAAATCTCCACCAATTCCCAGAACATCCCACAAAAATCTCACAAAAATCTCTAACACTTCTGAAAACTCGACCAAATTCCAGAAACGCCCCATAAAATCAGCAGTTTCCCACAAAATTCAAGAAAAAACACCACAAAATTCCCTAAATCTTTTCAAAATACCACAAAATTCTTGAAAAGCCCCACCAAATTCCAGAAACATCCCACAAAATGTCCTCAATACCCAACAAAATCCCAGAAAAATCACACAAAATTCCCTAAATCTTCTCAAAACACGGCCAAAATCCACAAAAATCCCACCAAATCTCCACAAATTCCCACAGAATACATGAAAAATCCCGGATAATTTCTCAGTTCTCTACAGAATCTCACCAAATTCCAGAAAAGTCCCTCAACGTTCCACAAACATCCCACAAAATCTCCTCAATATCCCACAAAATTCAAGAAAAATCACACAAAATTCCCTAAATCTTCTCAAAACACGACCAAATTCTAGAAAAATATCCCACCAAATCTCCACAAATTCCCACAAAATACATGAGAAATCCCTCAAGATCCCTAAATCGCCTCAATATCCCACAAAATCACACAAAAATCCCACAGATTCTCCACAAGTTTCCACAAAATCTAAGAAAAATTCCTCAAAATTCTTCAAGTCTCCTCAGAATCCCACACAATTCCAGAAAAAACACACAAAATTCCAGAGAAGTCCCACAAAACTCCCTAAATCATTTCAAAACCCTACCAATTCACAGGAATGTCCCACAAAATCTCCACCAATTCCCAGAACATCCCACAAAAATCTCACAAAAATCCCTAACACTTCTGAAAACTCGACCAAATTCCAGAAACGCCCCATAAAATCAGCACAGTTTCCCACAAAATTCAAGAAAAAACACCACAAAATTGCCTAAATCTTTTCAAAATACCACAAAATTCTTGAAAAGCCCCACCAAATTCCAGAAACATCCCACAAAATGTCCTCAATATCCAACAAAATCCCAGAAAAGTCCCACAAAATTCCCTAAATCTTCTCAAAACTCTACCAAATTCCAGAAAAATCCCACAGAATCTCCACAAATTCCCACAGAATACATGACAAATCCCTGATAATTCGTCAGTTCTCTACAGAATCTCACCAAATTCCTAAAAAGTCCCTCAAAGTTCCACAAACATCCCACAAAATCTCCCCGGAATCCAATAAAATTCCAGGAAAAATCCCACAAAATTCCCTAAATCTTCTCAAAACATGGCCAAAATCCACAAAAATCCCACCGAATCTCCACAAATTACCACAGAATACATGAAAATACCCCTGATAATTCGTCAGTTCTCTACAGAATCTCACCAAATTCCAGAAAAGTCCCTCAAAGTTCCACAAACATCCCACAAAATCTCCTCAATATACAACAAAATCCCAGAAAAATCACACAAAATTCCCTAAATCTTCTCAAAACACGACTAAATTCTAGAAAAATATCCCACCAAATCTCCACAAAATCCCACAAAATACATGAAAAATCCCTCAAGATCCCGAAATCGCCTCAATATCCCACAAAATCCCACAAAAATCACACAAAACCTCTACAAGTTTCCACAAAATCTAAGAAAAATTCCTCAAAATTCTTCAAGTCTCCTCAAAACCACACAAAGTCCTTGAAAAGGCCCACCAAATTCCAGTAAAATCCCACAGATTCTCCACAAATTCCCACAAAATCTAAAACAAATTCCTCAAAATTCTTCAAGTCTCCTCAGAATCCTACACAATTCCATAAAAAACACACAAAATTCCAGAGAAGTCCCACAAAACTCCCTAAATCATTTCAAAACCCTACCAATTCACAGGAATGTCCCACAAAATCTCCACCAATTCCCAGAACATCCCACAAAAATCCCACAAAAATCCCTAAATCTTCTGAAAACTCGACCAAATTCCAGAAACGCCCCATAAAATCAGCACAGTTTCCCACAAAATTCAAGAAAAAACACCACAAAATTCCCTAAATCTTCTCAAAACACGACTAAATTCTAGAAAAATATCCCACCAAATCTCCACAAATTCCCACAAAATACATGAGAAATCCCTCAAGATCCCTAAATCTCCTCAATATCCCACAAAATCACACAAAAATCACACAAAACCTCCACAAGTTTCCACAAAATCTAAGAAAAATTCCTCAAAATTCTTCAAGTCTCCTCAGAATCCCACACAATTCCAGAAAAAACACACAAAATTCCAGAGAAGTCCCACAAAACTCCCTAAATCATTTCAAACCCTACCAATTCACAGGAATGTCCCACAAAATCTCCACCAATTCCCAGAACATCCCACAAAAATCTCACAAAAATCCCTAAATCTTCTGAAAACTCGACCAAATTCCAGAAACGCCCCATAAAATCAGCAGTTTCCCACAAAATTCAAGAAAAAACACCACAAAATTCCCTAAATCTTTTCAAAACACCACAAAATTCTTGAAAAGCCCCACCAAATTCCAGAAACATCCCACAAAATGTCCTCAATACCCAACAAAATCCCAGAAAAATCACACAAAATTCCCTAAATCTTCTCAAAACACGGCCAAAATCCACAAAAATCCCACCAAATCTCCACAAATTCCCACAGAATACATGAAAAATCCCTGATAATTTGTCAGTTCTCTACAGAATCTCACCAAATTCCAGAAAAGTCCCTCAAAGTTCCACAAACATCCCACAAAATCTCCACCAATTCCCAGAAAATCCCACAAAAATCTCACAAAATTCCCTAAATCTTCTCAAAACACGACCAAATTCTAGAAAAATATCCAACCAAATCTCCACAAATTCCCACAAAATACATGAGAAATCCCTCAAGATCCCTAAATCGCCTCAATATCCCACAAAATCACACAAAAATCCCACAAAACCTCCACAAGTTTCCACAAAATCTAAGAAAAATTCCTCAAAATTCTTCAAGTCTCCTCAAAACCACACAATTCCAGAAAAACCCCACAAAATTCCAGAGAAGTCCCACAAAACTCCCTAAATCATTTCAAAACCCTACCAATTCACAGGAATGTCCCACAAAATCTCCACCAATTCCCAGAAAATCCCACAAAAATCTCACAAAAATCCCTAAATCTTCTGAAAACTCGACCAAATTCCAGAAACGCCCCATAAAATCAGCACAGTTTCCCACAAAATTCAAGAAAAAACACCACAAAATTCCCTAAACCTTTTCAAAATACCATAAAATTCTTGAAACGCCACACCAAATTCCAGAAACATCCCACAAAATGTCCTCAATATCCAACAAAATCCCAGAAAAGTCCCACAAAATTCCCTAAATCTTCTCAAAACTCTACCAAATTCCAGAAAAATCCCACAGAATCTCCACAAATTCCCACAGAATACATGACAAATCCCTGATAATTCGTCAGTTCTCTACAGAATCTCACCAAATTCCTAAAAAGTCCCTCAAAGTTCCACAAACATCCCACAAAATCTCCCCGGAATCCAATAAAATTCCAGGAAAAATCCCACAAAATTCCCTAAATCTTCTCAAAACATGGCCAAAATCCACAAAAATCCCACCGAATATCCACAAATTACCACAGAATACATGAAAATACCCCTGATAATTCGTCAGTTCTCTACAGAATCTCACCAAATTCCAGAAAAGTCCCTCAAAGTTCCACAAACATCCCACAAAATCTCCTCAATATACAACAAAATCCCAGAAAAATCACACAAAATTCCCTAAATCTTCTCAAAACACGACTAAATTCTAGAAAAATATCCCACCAAATCTCCACAAAATCCCACAAAATACATGAAAAATCCCTCAAGATCCCGAAATCGCCTCAATATCCCACAAAATCCCACAAAAATCACACAAAACCTCTACAAGTTTCCACAAAATCTAAGAAAAATTCCTCAAAATTCTTCAAGTCTCCTCAAAACCACACAAAGTCCTTGAAAAGGCCCACCAAATTCCAGTAAAATCCCACAGATTCTCCACAAATTCCCACAAAATCTAAAACAAATTCCTCAAAATTCTTCAAGTCTCCTCAGAATCCTACACAATTCCATAAAAAACACACAAAATTCCAGAGAAGTCCCACAAAACTCCCTAAATCATTTCAAAACCCTACCAATTCACAGGAATGTCCCACAAAATCTCCACCAATTCCCAGAACATCCCACAAAAATCTCACAAAAATCCCTAAATCTTCTGAAAACTCGACCAAATTCCAGAAACGCCCCATAAAATCAGCACAGTTTCCCACAAAATTCAAGAAAAAACACCACAAAATTGCCTAAATCTTTTCAAAATACCACAAAATTCTTGAAAAGCCCCACCAAATTCCAGAAACATCCCACAAAATTTCCTCAATACCCAACAAAATCCCAGAAAAATCACACAAAATTCCCTAAATCTTCTCAAAACACGGCCAAAATCCACAAAAATCCCACAGAATCTCCACAAATTCCCACAGAATACATGACAAATCCCTGATAATTCGTCAGTTCTCTACAGAATCTCACCAAATTCCAGAAAAGTCCCTCAAAGTTCCACAAACATCCCACAAAATCTCCTCAATATCCCACAAAATTCAAGAAAAATCACACAAAATTCCCTAAATCTTCTCAAAACACGACCAAATTCTAGAAAAATATCCCACCAAATCTCCACAAATTCCCACAAAATACATGAAAAATCCCTCAAGATCCCTAAATCGCCTCAATATCCCAAAAAATTCCACAAAAATCCCACAAAACCTCCACAAGTTTCCACAAAATCTAAGAAAAATTCCTCAAAATTCTTCAAGTCTCCTCAAAACCACACAATTCCAGAAAAACCCACACAAAATTCCAGAGAAGTCCCACAAAACTCCCTAAATTATTTCAAAACCCTACCAATTCACAGGAATGTCCCACAAAATCTCCACCAATTCCCAGAAAATCCCACAAAAATCTCACAAAAATCCCTAAATCTTCTGAAAACTCGACCAAATTCCAGAAACGCCCCATAAAATCAGCACAGTTTCCCACAAAATTCAAGAAAAAACACCACAAAATTCCCTAAACCTTTTCAAAATACCACAAAATTCTTGAAAAGCCACACCAAATTCCAGAAACATCCCACAAAATGTCCTCAATATCCAACAAAATCCCAGAAAAGTCCCACAAAATTCCCTAAATCTTCTCAAAACTCTACCAAATTCCAGAAAAATCCCACAGAATCTCCACAAATTCCCACAGAATACATGACAAATCCCTGATAATTCGTCAGTTCTCTACAGAATCTCACCAAATTCCTAAAAAGTCCCTCAAAGTTCCACAAACATCCCACAAAATCTCCCCGGAATCCAATAAAATTCCAGGAAAAATCCCACAAAATTCCCTAAATCTTCTCAAAACATGGCCAAAATCCACAAAAATCCCACCGAATATCCACAAATTCCCACAGAATACATGAAAATACCCCTGATAATTCGTCAGTTCTCTACAGAATCTCACCAAATTCCAGAAAAGTCCCTCAAAGTTCCACAAACATCCCACAAAATCTCCTCAATATACAACAAAATCCCAGAAAAATCACACAAAATTCCCTAAATCTTCTCAAAACACGACTAAATTCTAGAAAAATATCCCACCAAATCTCCACAAAATCCCACAAAATACATGAAAAATCCCTCAAGATCCCGAAATCGCCTCAATATCCCACAAAATCCCACAAAAATCACACAAAACCTCTACAAGTTTCCACAAAATCTAAGAAAAATTCCTCAAAATTCTTCAAGTCTCCTCAAAACCACACAAAGTCCTTGAAAAGGCCCACCAAATTCCAGTAAAATCCCACAGATTCTCCACAAATTCCCACAAAATCTAAAACAAATTCCTCAAAATTCTTCAAGTCTCCTCAGAATCCTACACAATTCCATAAAAAACACACAAAATTCCAGAGAAGTCCCACAAAACTCCCTAAATCATTTCAAAACCCTACCAATTCACAGGAATGTCCCACAAAATCTCCACCAATTCCCAGAACATCCCACAAAAATCTCACAAAAATCCCTAAATCTTCTGAAAACTCGACCAAATTCCAGAAACGCCCCATAAAATCAGCACAGTTTCCCACAAAATTCAAGAAAAAACACCACAAAATTGCCTAAATCTTTTCAAAATACCACAAAATTCTTGAAAAGCCCCACCAAATTCCAGAAACATCCCACAAAATTTCCTCAATACCCAACAAAATCCCAGAAAAATCACACAAAATTCCCTAAATCTTCTCAAAACACGGCCAAAATCCACAAAAATCCCACAGAATCTCCACAAATTCCCACAGAATACATGACAAATCCCTGATAATTCGTCAGTTCTCTACAGAATCTCACCAAATTCCAGAAAAGTCCCTCAAAGTTCCACAAACATCCCACAAAATCTCCTCAATATCCCACAAAATTCAAGAAAAATCACACAAAATTCCCTAAATCTTCTCAAAACACGACCAAATTCTAGAAAAATATCCCACCAAATCTCCACAAATTCCCACAAAATACATGAAAAATCCCTCAAGATCCCTAAATCGCCTCAATATCCCAAAAAATTCCACAAAAATCCCACAAAACCTCCACAAGTTTCCACAAAATCTAAGAAAAATTCCTCAAAATTCTTCAAGTCTCCTCAAAACCACACAATTCCAGAAAAACCCACACAAAATTCCAGAGAAGTCCCACAAAACTCCCTAAATTATTTCAAAACCCTACCAATTCACAGGAATGTCCCACAAAATCTCCACCAATTCCCAGAAAATCCCACAAAAATCTCACAAAAATCCCTAAATCTTCTGAAAACTCGACCAAATTCCAGAAACGCCCCATAAAATCAGCACAGTTTCCCACAAAATTCAAGAAAAAACACCACAAAATTCCCTAAACCTTTTCAAAATACCACAAAATTCTTGAAAAGCCACACCAAATTCCAGAAACATCCCACAAAATGTCCTCAATATCCAACAAAATCCCAGAAAAGTCCCACAAAATTCCCTAAATCTTCTCAAAACTCTACCAAATTCCAGAAAAATCCCACAGAATCTCCACAAATTCCCACAGAATACATGACAAATCCCTGATAATTCGTCAGTTCTCTACAGAATCTCACCAAATTCCTAAAAAGTCCCTCAAAGTTCCACAAACATCCCACAAAATCTCCCCGGAATCCAATAAAATTCCAGGAAAAATCCCACAAAATTCCCTAAATCTTCTCAAAACATGGCCAAAATCCACAAAAATCCCACCGAATCTCCACAAATTCCCACAGAATACATGAAAATACCCCTGATAATTCGTCAGTTCTCTACAGAATCTCACCAAATTCCAGAAAAGTCCCTCAAAGTTCCACAAACATCCCACAAAATCTCCTCAATATACAACAAAATCCCAGAAAAATCACACAAAATTCCCTAAATCTTCTCAAAACACGACTAAATTCTAGAAAAATATCCCACCAAATCTCCACAAAATCCCACAAAATACATGAAAAATCCCTCAAGATCCCGAAATCGCCTCAATATCCCACAAAATCCCACAAAAATCACACAAAACCTCTACAAGTTTCCACAAAATCTAAGAAAAATTCCTCAAAATTCTTCAAGTCTCCTCAAAACCACACAAAGTCCTTGAAAAGGCCCACCAAATTCCAGTAAAATCCCACAGATTCTCCACAAATTCCCACAAAATCTAAAACAAATTCCTCAAAATTCTTCAAGTCTCCTCAGAATCCTACACAATTCCATAAAAAACACACAAAATTCCAGAGAAGTCCCACAAAACTCCCTAAATCATTTCAAAACCCTACCAATTCACAGGAATGTCCCACAAAATCTCCACCAATTCCCAGAACATCCCACAAAAATCCCACAAAAATCCCTAAATCTTCTGAAAACTCGACCAAATTCCAGAAACGCCCCATAAAATCAGCACAGTTTCCCACAAAATTCAAGAAAAAACACCACAAAATTCCCTAAATCTTCTCAAAACACGACTAAATTCTAGAAAAATATCCCACCAAATCTCCACAAATTCCCACAAAATACATGAGAAATCCCTCAAGATCCCTAAATCGCCTCAATATCCCACAAAATCACACAAAAATCACACAAAACCTCCACAAGTTTCCACAAAATCTAAGAAAAATTCCTCAAAATTCTTCAAGTCTCCTCAGAATCCCACACAATTCCAGAAAAAACACACAAAATTCCAGAGAAGTCCCACAAAACTCCCTAAATCATTTCAAACCCTACCAATTCACAGGAATGTCCCACAAAATCTCCACCAATTCCCAGAACATCCCACAAAAATCTCACAAAAATCCCTAAATCTTCTGAAAACTCGACCAAATTCCAGAAACGCCCCATAAAATCAGCAGTTTCCCACAAAATTCAAGAAAAAACACCACAAAATTCCCTAAATCTTTTCAAAACACCACAAAATTCTTGAAAAGCCCCACCAAATTCCAGAAACATCCCACAAAATGTCCTCAATACCCAACAAAATCCCAGAAAAATCACACAAAATTCCCTAAATCTTCTCAAAACACGGCCAAAATCCACAAAAATCCCACCAAATCTCCACAAATTCCCACAGAATACATGAAAAATCCCTGATAATTTGTCAGTTCTCTACAGAATCTCACCAAATTCCAGAAAAGTCCCTCAAAGTTCCACAAACATCCCACAAAATCTCCCCAATATACAACAAAATCCCAGAAAAATCACACAAAATTCCCTAAATCTTCTCAAAACACGACCAAATTCTAGAAAAATATCCAACCAAATCTCCACAAATTCCCACAAAATACATGAGAAATCCCTCAAGATCCCTAAATCGCCTCAATATCCCACAAAATCACACAAAAATCCCACAAAACCTCCACAAGTTTCCACAAAATCTAAGAAAAATTCCTCAAAATTCTTCAAGTCTCCTCAAAACCACACAATTCCAGAAAAACCCCACAAAATTCCAGAGAAGTCCCACAAAACTCCCTAAATCATTTCAAAACCCTACCAATTCACAGGAATGTCCCACAAAATCTCCACCAATTCCCAGAAAATCCCACAAAAATCTCACAAAAATCCCTAAATCTTCTGAAAACTCGACCAAATTCCAGAAACGCCCCATAAAATCAGCACAGTTTCCCACAAAATTCAAGAAAAAACACCACAAAATTCCCTAAACCTTTTCAAAATACCACAAAATTCTTGAAAAGCCACACCAAATTCCAGAAACATCCCACAAAATGTCCTCAATATCCAACAAAATCCCAGAAAAGTCCCACAAAATTCCCTAAATCTTCTCAAAACTCTACCAAATTCCAGAAAAATCCCACAGAATCTCCACAAATTCCCACAGAATACATGACAAATCCCTGATAATTCGTCAGTTCTCTACAGAATCTCACCAAATTCCTAAAAAGTCCCTCAAAGTTCCACAAACATCCCACAAAATCTCCCCGGAATCCAATAAAATTCCAGGAAAAATCCCACAAAATTCCCTAAATCTTCTCAAAACATGGCCAAAATCCACAAAAATCCCACCGAATATCCACAAATTCCCACAGAATACATGAAAATACCCCTGATAATTCGTCAGTTCTCTACAGAATCTCACCAAATTCCAGAAAAGTCCCTCAAAGTTCCACAAACATCCCACAAAATCTCCTCAATATACAACAAAATCCCAGAAAAATCACACAAAATTCCCTAAATCTTCTCAAAACACGACTAAATTCTAGAAAAATATCCCACCAAATCTCCACAAAATCCCACAAAATACATGAAAAATCCCTCAAGATCCCGAAATCGCCTCAATATCCCACAAAATCCCACAAAAATCACACAAAACCTCTACAAGTTTCCACAAAATCTAAGAAAAATTCCTCAAAATTCTTCAAGTCTCCTCAAAACCACACAAAGTCCTTGAAAAGGCCCACCAAATTCCAGTAAAATCCCACAGATTCTCCACAAATTCCCACAAAATCTAAAACAAATTCCTCAAAATTCTTCAAGTCTCCTCAGAATCCTACACAATTCCATAAAAAACACACAAAATTCCAGAGAAGTCCCACAAAACTCCCTAAATCATTTCAAAACCCTACCAATTCACAGGAATGTCCCACAAAATCTCCACCAATTCCCAGAACATCCCACAAAAATCTCACAAAAATCCCTAACACTTCTGAAAACTCGACCAAATTCCAGAAACGCCCCATAAAATCAGCACAGTTTCCCACAAAATTCAAGAAAAAACACCACAAAATTGCCTAAATCTTTTCAAAATACCACAAAATTCTTGAAAAGCCCCACCAAATTCCAGAAACATCCCACAAAATTTCCTCAATACCCAACAAAATCCCAGAAAAATCACACAAAATTCCCTAAATCTTCTCAAAACACGGCCAAAATCCACAAAAATCCCACAGAATCTCCACAAATTCCCACAGAATACATGACAAATCCCTGATAATTCGTCAGTTCTCTACAGAATCTCACCAAATTCCAGAAAAGTCCCTCAAAGTTCCACAAACATCCCACAAAATCTCCTCAATATCCCACAAAATTCAAGAAAAATCACACAAAATTCCCTAAATCTTCTCAAAACACGACCAAATTCTAGAAAAATATCCCACCAAATCTCCACAAATTCCCACAAAATACATGAAAAATCCCTCAAGATCCCTAAATCGCCTCAATATCCCACAAAATCACACAAAAATCCCACAAAACCTCCACAAGTTTCCACAAAATCTAAGAAAAATTCCTCAAAATTCTTCAAGTCTCCTCAAAACCACACAATTCCAGAAAAACCCACACAAAATTCCAGAGAAGTCCCACAAAACTCCCTAAATTATTTCAAAACCCTACCAATTCACAGGAATGTCCCACAAAATCTCCACCAATTCCCAGAAAATCCCACAAAAATCTCACAAAAATCCCTAAATCTTCTGAAAACTCGACCAAATTCCAGAAACGCCCCATAAAATCAGCACAGTTTCCCACAAAATTCAAGAAAAAACACCACAAAATTCCCTAAATCTTCTCAAAACACGACTAAATTCTAGAAAAATATCCCACCAAATCTCCACAAATTCCCACAAAATACATGAGAAATCCCTCAAGATCCCTAAATCGCCTCAATATCCCACAAAATCACACAAAAATCACACAAAACCTCCACAAGTTTCCACAAAATCTAAGAAAAATTCCTCAAAATTCTTCAAGTCTCCTCAGAATCCCACACAATTCCAGAAAAAACACACAAAATTCCAGAGAAGTCCCACAAAACTCCCTAAATCATTTCAAACCCTACCAATTCACAGGAATGTCCCACAAAATCTCCACCAATTCCCAGAACATCCCACAAAAATCTCACAAAAATCCCTAAATCTTCTGAAAACTCGACCAAATTCCAGAAACGCCCCATAAAATCAGCAGTTTCCCACAAAATTCAAGAAAAAACACCACAAAATTCCCTAAATCTTTTCAAAACACCACAAAATTCTTGAAAAGCCCCACCAAATTCCAGAAACATCCCACAAAATGTCCTCAATACCCAACAAAATCCCAGAAAAATCACACAAAATTCCCTAAATCTTCTCAAAACACGGCCAAAATCCACAAAAATCCCACCAAATCTCCACAAATTCCCACAGAATACATGAAAAATCCCTGATAATTTGTCAGTTCTCTACAGAATCTCACCAAATTCCAGAAAAGTCCCTCAAAGTTCCACAAACATCCCACAAAATCTCCCCAATATACAACAAAATCCCAGAAAAATCACACAAAATTCCCTAAATCTTCTCAAAACACGACCAAATTCTAGAAAAATATCCAACCAAATCTCCACAAATTCCCACAAAATACATGAGAAATCCCTCAAGATCCCTAAATCGCCTCAATATCCCACAAAATCACACAAAAATCCCACAAAACCTCCACAAGTTTCCACAAAATCTAAGAAAAATTCCTCAAAATTCTTCAAGTCTCCTCAAAACCACACAATTCCAGAAAAACCCCACAAAATTCCAGAGAAGTCCCACAAAACTCCCTAAATCATTTCAAAACCCTACCAATTCACAGGAATGTCCCACAAAATCTCCACCAATTCCCAGAAAATCCCACAAAAATCTCACAAAAATCCCTAAATCTTCTGAAAACTCGACCAAATTCCAGAAACGCCCCATAAAATCAGCACAGTTTCCCACAAAATTCAAGAAAAAACACCACAAAATTCCCTAAACCTTTTCAAAATACCACAAAATTCTTGAAAAGCCACACCAAATTCCAGAAACATCCCACAAAATGTCCTCAATATCCAACAAAATCCCAGAAAAGTCCCACAAAATTCCCTAAATCTTCTCAAAACTCTACCAAATTCCAGAAAAATCCCACAGAATCTCCACAAATTCCCACAGAATACATGACAAATCCCTGATAATTCGTCAGTTCTCTACAGAATCTCACCAAATTCCTAAAAAGTCCCTCAAAGTTCCACAAACATCCCACAAAATCTCCCCGGAATCCAATAAAATTCCAGGAAAAATCCCACAAAATTCCCTAAATCTTCTCAAAACATGGCCAAAATCCACAAAAATCCCACCGAATATCCACAAATTCCCACAGAATACATGAAAATACCCCTGATAATTCGTCAGTTCTCTACAGAATCTCACCAAATTCCAGAAAAGTCCCTCAAAGTTCCACAAACATCCCACAAAATCTCCTCAATATACAACAAAATCCCAGAAAAATCACACAAAATTCCCTAAATCTTCTCAAAACACGACTAAATTCTAGAAAAATATCCCACCAAATCTCCACAAAATCCCACAAAATACATGAAAAATCCCTCAAGATCCCGAAATCGCCTCAATATCCCACAAAATCCCACAAAAATCACACAAAACCTCTACAAGTTTCCACAAAATCTAAGAAAAATTCCTCAAAATTCTTCAAGTCTCCTCAAAACCACACAAAGTCCTTGAAAAGGCCCACCAAATTCCAGTAAAATCCCACAGATTCTCCACAAATTCCCACAAAATCTAAAACAAATTCCTCAAAATTCTTCAAGTCTCCTCAGAATCCTACACAATTCCATAAAAAACACACAAAATTCCAGAGAAGTCCCACAAAACTCCCTAAATCATTTCAAAACCCTACCAATTCACAGGAATGTCCCACAAAATCTCCACCAATTCCCAGAACATCCCACAAAAATCTCACAAAAATCCCTAACACTTCTGAAAACTCGACCAAATTCCAGAAACGCCCCATAAAATCAGCACAGTTTCCCACAAAATTCAAGAAAAAACACCACAAAATTGCCTAAATCTTTTCAAAATACCACAAAATTCTTGAAAAGCCCCACCAAATTCCAGAAACATCCCACAAAATTTCCTCAATACCCAACAAAATCCCAGAAAAATCACACAAAATTCCCTAAATCTTCTCAAAACACGGCCAAAATCCACAAAAATCCCACAGAATCTCCACAAATTCCCACAGAATACATGACAAATCCCTGATAATTCGTCAGTTCTCTACAGAATCTCACCAAATTCCAGAAAAGTCCCTCAAAGTTCCACAAACATCCCACAAAATCTCCTCAATATCCCACAAAATTCAAGAAAAATCACACAAAATTCCCTAAATCTTCTCAAAACACGACCAAATTCTAGAAAAATATCCCACCAAATCTCCACAAATTCCCACAAAATACATGAAAAATCCCTCAAGATCCCTAAATCGCCTCAATATCCCACAAAATCACACAAAAATCCCACAAAACCTCCACAAGTTTCCACAAAATCTAAGAAAAATTCCTCAAAATTCTTCAAGTCTCCTCAAAACCACACAATTCCAGAAAAACCCACACAAAATTCCAGAGAAGTCCCACAAAACTCCCTAAATTATTTCAAAACCCTACCAATTCACAGGAATGTCCCACAAAATCTCCACCAATTCCCAGAAAATCCCACAAAAATCTCACAAAAATCCCTAAATCTTCTGAAAACTCGACCAAATTCCAGAAACGCCCCATAAAATCAGCACAGTTTCCCACAAAATTCAAGAAAAAACACCACAAAATTCCCTAAACCTTTTCAAAATACCACAAAATTCTTGAAAAGCCACACCAAATTCCAGAAACATCCCACAAAATGTCCTCAATATCCAACAAAATCCCAGAAAAGTCCCACAAAATTCCCTAAATCTTCTCAAAACTCTACCAAATTCCAGAAAAATCCCACAGAATCTCCACAAATTCCCACAGAATACATGACAAATCCCTGATAATTCGTCAGTTCTCTACAGAATCTCACCAAATTCCTAAAAAGTCCCTCAAAGTTCCACAAACATCCCACAAAATCTCCCCGGAATCCAATAAAATTCCAGGAAAAATCCCACAAAATTCCCTAAATCTTCTCAAAACATGGCCAAAATCCACAAAAATCCCACCGAATATCCACAAATTCCCACAGAATACATGAAAATACCCCTGATAATTCGTCAGTTCTCTACAGAATCTCACCAAATTCCAGAAAAGTCCCTCAAAGTTCCACAAACATCCCACAAAATCTCCTCAATATACAACAAAATCCCAGAAAAATCACACAAAATTCCCTAAATCTTCTCAAAACACGACTAAATTCTAGAAAAATATCCCACCAAATCTCCACAAAATCCCACAAAATACATGAAAAATCCCTCAAGATCCCGAAATCGCCTCAATATCCCACAAAATCCCACAAAAATCACACAAAACCTCTACAAGTTTCCACAAAATCTAAGAAAAATTCCTCAAAATTCTTCAAGTCTCCTCAAAACCACACAAAGTCCTTGAAAAGGCCCACCAAATTCCAGTAAAATCCCACAGATTCTCCACAAATTCCCACAAAATCTAAAACAAATTCCTCAAAATTCTTCAAGTCTCCTCAGAATCCTACACAATTCCATAAAAAACACACAAAATTCCAGAGAAGTCCCACAAAACTCCCTAAATCATTTCAAAACCCTACCAATTCACAGGAATGTCCCACAAAATCTCCACCAATTCCCAGAACATCCCACAAAAATCTCACAAAAATCCCTAAATCTTCTGAAAACTCGACCAAATTCCAGAAACGCCCCATAAAATCAGCACAGTTTCCCACAAAATTCAAGAAAAAACACCACAAAATTGCCTAAATCTTTTCAAAATACCACAAAATTCTTGAAAAGCCCCACCAAATTCCAGAAACATCCCACAAAATTTCCTCAATACCCAACAAAATCCCAGAAAAATCACACAAAATTCCCTAAATCTTCTCAAAACACGGCCAAAATCCACAAAAATCCCACAGAATCTCCACAAATTCCCACAGAATACATGACAAATCCCTGATAATTCGTCAGTTCTCTACAGAATCTCACCAAATTCCAGAAAAGTCCCTCAAAGTTCCACAAACATCCCACAAAATCTCCTCAATATCCCACAAAATTCAAGAAAAATCACACAAAATTCCCTAAATCTTCTCAAAACACGACCAAATTCTAGAAAAATATCCCACCAAATCTCCACAAATTCCCACAAAATACATGAAAAATCCCTCAAGATCCCTAAATCGCCTCAATATCCCAAAAAATTCCACAAAAATCCCACAAAACCTCCACAAGTTTCCACAAAATCTAAGAAAAATTCCTCAAAATTCTTCAAGTCTCCTCAAAACCACACAATTCCAGAAAAACCCACACAAAATTCCAGAGAAGTCCCACAAAACTCCCTAAATTATTTCAAAACCCTACCAATTCACAGGAATGTCCCACAAAATCTCCACCAATTCCCAGAAAATCCCACAAAAATCTCACAAAAATCCCTAAATCTTCTGAAAACTCGACCAAATTCCAGAAACGCCCCATAAAATCAGCACAGTTTCCCACAAAATTCAAGAAAAAACACCACAAAATTCCCTAAACCTTTTCAAAATACCACAAAATTCTTGAAAAGCCACACCAAATTCCAGAAACATCCCACAAAATGTCCTCAATATCCAACAAAATCCCAGAAAAGTCCCACAAAATTCCCTAAATCTTCTCAAAACTCTACCAAATTCCAGAAAAATCCCACAGAATCTCCACAAATTCCCACAGAATACATGACAAATCCCTGATAATTCGTCAGTTCTCTACAGAATCTCACCAAATTCCTAAAAAGTCCCTCAAAGTTCCACAAACATCCCACAAAATCTCCCCGGAATCCAATAAAATTCCAGGAAAAATCCCACAAAATTCCCTAAATCTTCTCAAAACATGGCCAAAATCCACAAAAATCCCACCGAATCTCCACAAATTCCCACAGAATACATGAAAATACCCCTGATAATTCGTCAGTTCTCTACAGAATCTCACCAAATTCCAGAAAAGTCCCTCAAAGTTCCACAAACATCCCACAAAATCTCCTCAATATACAACAAAATCCCAGAAAAATCACACAAAATTCCCTAAATCTTCTCAAAACACGACTAAATTCTAGAAAAATATCCCACCAAATCTCCACAAAATCCCACAAAATACATGAAAAATCCCTCAAGATCCCGAAATCGCCTCAATATCCCACAAAATCCCACAAAAATCACACAAAACCTCTACAAGTTTCCACAAAATCTAAGAAAAATTCCTCAAAATTCTTCAAGTCTCCTCAAAACCACACAAAGTCCTTGAAAAGGCCCACCAAATTCCAGTAAAATCCCACAGATTCTCCACAAATTCCCACAAAATCTAAAACAAATTCCTCAAAATTCTTCAAGTCTCCTCAGAATCCTACACAATTCCATAAAAAACACACAAAATTCCAGAGAAGTCCCACAAAACTCCCTAAATCATTTCAAAACCCTACCAATTCACAGGAATGTCCCACAAAATCTCCACCAATTCCCAGAACATCCCACAAAAATCCCACAAAAATCCCTAAATCTTCTGAAAACTCGACCAAATTCCAGAAACGCCCCATAAAATCAGCACAGTTTCCCACAAAATTCAAGAAAAAACACCACAAAATTCCCTAAATCTTCTCAAAACACGACTAAATTCTAGAAAAATATCCCACCAAATCTCCACAAATTCCCACAAAATACATGAGAAATCCCTCAAGATCCCTAAATCGCCTCAATATCCCACAAAATCACACAAAAATCACACAAAACCTCCACAAGTTTCCACAAAATCTAAGAAAAATTCCTCAAAATTCTTCAAGTCTCCTCAGAATCCCACACAATTCCAGAAAAAACACACAAAATTCCAGAGAAGTCCCACAAAACTCCCTAAATCATTTCAAACCCTACCAATTCACAGGAATGTCCCACAAAATCTCCACCAATTCCCAGAACATCCCACAAAAATCTCACAAAAATCCCTAAATCTTCTGAAAACTCGACCAAATTCCAGAAACGCCCCATAAAATCAGCAGTTTCCCACAAAATTCAAGAAAAAACACCACAAAATTCCCTAAATCTTTTCAAAACACCACAAAATTCTTGAAAAGCCCCACCAAATTCCAGAAACATCCCACAAAATGTCCTCAATACCCAACAAAATCCCAGAAAAATCACACAAAATTCCCTAAATCTTCTCAAAACACGGCCAAAATCCACAAAAATCCCACCAAATCTCCACAAATTCCCACAGAATACATGAAAAATCCCTGATAATTTGTCAGTTCTCTACAGAATCTCACCAAATTCCAGAAAAGTCCCTCAAAGTTCCACAAACATCCCACAAAATCTCCTCAATATCCCACAAAATTCAACAAAAATCACACAAAATTCCCTAAATCTTCTCAAAACACGACCAAATTCTAGAAAAATATCCAACCAAATCTCCACAAATTCCCACAAAATACATGAGAAATCCCTCAAGATCCCTAAATCGCCTCAATATCCCACAAAATCACACAAAAATCCCACAAAACCTCCACAAGTTTCCACAAAATCTAAGAAAAATTCCTCAAAATTCTTCAAGTCTCCTCAAAACCACACAATTCCAGAAAAACCCCACAAAATTCCAGAGAAGTCCCACAAAACTCCCTAAATCATTTCAAAACCCTACCAATTCACAGGAATGTCCCACAAAATCTCCACCAATTCCCAGAAAATCCCACAAAAATCTCACAAAAATCCCTAAATCTTCTGAAAACTCGACCAAATTCCAGAAACGCCCCATAAAATCAGCACAGTTTCCCACAAAATTCAAGAAAAAACACCACAAAATTCCCTAAACCTTTTCAAAATACCACAAAATTCTTGAAAAGCCACACCAAATTCCAGAAACATCCCACAAAATGTCCTCAATATCCAACAAAATCCCAGAAAAGTCCCACAAAATTCCCTAAATCTTCTCAAAACTCTACCAAATTCCAGAAAAATCCCACAGAATCTCCACAAATTCCCACAGAATACATGACAAATCCCTGATAATTCGTCAGTTCTCTACAGAATCTCACCAAATTCCTAAAAAGTCCCTCAAAGTTCCACAAACATCCCACAAAATCTCCCCGGAATCCAATAAAATTCCAGGAAAAATCCCACAAAATTCCCTAAATCTTCTCAAAACATGGCCAAAATCCACAAAAATCCCACCGAATATCCACAAATTCCCACAGAATACATGAAAATACCCCTGATAATTCGTCAGTTCTCTACAGAATCTCACCAAATTCCAGAAAAGTCCCTCAAAGTTCCACAAACATCCCACAAAATCTCCTCAATATACAACAAAATCCCAGAAAAATCACACAAAATTCCCTAAATCTTCTCAAAACACGACTAAATTCTAGAAAAATATCCCACCAAATCTCCACAAAATCCCACAAAATACATGAAAAATCCCTCAAGATCCCGAAATCGCCTCAATATCCCACAAAATCCCACAAAAATCACACAAAACCTCTACAAGTTTCCACAAAATCTAAGAAAAATTCCTCAAAATTCTTCAAGTCTCCTCAAAACCACACAAAGTCCTTGAAAAGGCCCACCAAATTCCAGTAAAATCCCACAGATTCTCCACAAATTCCCACAAAATCTAAAACAAATTCCTCAAAATTCTTCAAGTCTCCTCAGAATCCTACACAATTCCATAAAAAACACACAAAATTCCAGAGAAGTCCCACAAAACTCCCTAAATCATTTCAAAACCCTACCAATTCACAGGAATGTCCCACAAAATCTCCACCAATTCCCAGAACATCCCACAAAAATCCCACAAAAATCCCTAAATCTTCTGAAAACTCGACCAAATTCCAGAAACGCCCCATAAAATCAGCACAGTTTCCCACAAAATTCAAGAAAAAACACCACAAAATTCCCTAAATCTTCTCAAAACACGACTAAATTCTAGAAAAATATCCCACCAAATCTCCACAAATTCCCACAAAATACATGAGAAATCCCTCAAGATCCCTAAATCGCCTCAATATCCCACAAAATCACACAAAAATCACACAAAACCTCCACAAGTTTCCACAAAATCTAAGAAAAATTCCTCAAAATTCTTCAAGTCTCCTCAGAATCCCACACAATTCCAGAAAAAACACACAAAATTCCAGAGAAGTCCCACAAAACTCCCTAAATCATTTCAAACCCTACCAATTCACAGGAATGTCCCACAAAATCTCCACCAATTCCCAGAACATCCCACAAAAATCTCACAAAAATCCCTAAATCTTCTGAAAACTCGACCAAATTCCAGAAACGCCCCATAAAATCAGCAGTTTCCCACAAAATTCAAGAAAAAACACCACAAAATTCCCTAAATCTTTTCAAAACACCACAAAATTCTTGAAAAGCCCCACCAAATTCCAGAAACATCCCACAAAATGTCCTCAATACCCAACAAAATCCCAGAAAAATCACACAAAATTCCCTAAATCTTCTCAAAACACGGCCAAAATCCACAAAAATCCCACCAAATCTCCACAAATTCCCACAGAATACATGAAAAATCCCTGATAATTTGTCAGTTCTCTACAAAATCTCACCAAATTCCAGAAAAGTCCCTCAAAGTTCCACAAACATCCCACAAAATCTCCTCAATATCCCACAAAATTCAACAAAAATCACACAAAATTCCCTAAATCTTCTCAAAACACGACCAAATTCTAGAAAAATATCCAACCAAATCTCCACAAATTCCCACAAAATACATGAGAAATCCCTCAAGATCCCTAAATCGCCTCAATATCCCACAAAATCACACAAAAATCCCACAAAACCTCCACAAGTTTCCACAAAATCTAAGAAAAATTCCTCAAAATTCTTCAAGTCTCCTCAAAACCACACAATTCCAGAAAAACCCCACAAAATTCCAGAGAAGTCCCACAAAACTCCCTAAATCATTTCAAAACCCTACCAATTCACAGGAATGTCCCACAAAATCTCCACCAATTCCCAGAAAATCCCACCAAAATCTCACAAAAATCCCTAAATCTTCTGAAAACTCGACCAAATTCCAGAAACGCCCCATAAAATCAGCACAGTTTCCCACAAAATTCAAGAAAAAACACCACAAAATTCCCTAAACCTTTTCAAAATACCACAAAATTCTTGAAAAGCCACACCAAATTCCAGAAACATCCCACAAAATGTCCTCAATATCCAACAAAATCCCAGAAAAGTCCCACAAAATTCCCTAAATCTTCTCAAAACTCTACCAAATTCCAGAAAAATCCCACAGAATCTCCACAAATTCCCACAGAATACATGACAAATCCCTGATAATTCGTCAGTTCTCTACAGAATCTCACCAAATTCCTAAAAAGTCCCTCAAAGTTCCACAAACATCCCACAAAATCTCCCCGGAATCCAATAAAATTCCAGGAAAAATCCCACAAAATTCCCTAAATCTTCTCAAAACATGGCCAAAATCCACAAAAATCCCACCGAATCTCCACAAATTCCCACAGAATACATGAAAATACCCCTGATAATTCGTCAGTTCTCTACAGAATCTCACCAAATTCCAGAAAAGTCCCTCAAAGTTCCACAAACATCCCACAAAATCTCCTCAATATACAACAAAATCCCAGAAAAATCACACAAAATTCCCTAAATCTTCTCAAAACACGACTAAATTCTAGAAAAATATCCCACCAAATCTCCACAAAATCCCACAAAATACATGAAAAATCCCTCAAGATCCCGAAATCGCCTCAATATCCCACAAAATCCCACAAAAATCACACAAAACCTCTACAAGTTTCCACAAAATCTAAGAAAAATTCCTCAAAATTCTTCAAGTCTCCTCAAAACCACACAAAGTCCTTGAAAAGGCCCACCAAATTCCAGTAAAATCCCACAGATTCTCCACAAATTCCCACAAAATCTAAAACAAATTCCTCAAAATTCTTCAAGTCTCCTCAGAATCCTACACAATTCCATAAAAAACACACAAAATTCCAGAGAAGTCCAGCAAAACTCCCTAAATCATTTCAAAACCCTACCAATTCACAGGAATGTCCCACAAAATCTCCACCAATTCCCAGAACATCCCACAAAAATCTCACAAAAATCCATAACACTTCTGAAAACTCGACCAAATTCCAGAAACGCCCCATAAAATCAGCACAGTTTCCCACAAAATTCAAGAAAAAACACCACAAAATTCCCTAAATCTTTTCAAAATACCACAAAATTCTTGAAAAGCCCCACCAAATTCCAGAAACATCCAACAAAATTTCCTCAATACCCAACAAAATCCCAGAAAAATCACACAAAATTCCCTAAATCTTCTCAAAACACGGCCAAAATCCACAAAAATCCCACCGAATCTCCACAAATTCCCACAGAATACATGACAAATCCCTGATAATTCGTCAGTTCTCTACAGAATCTCACCAAATTCCAGAAAAGTCCCTCAAAGTTCCACAAACATCCCACAAAATCTCCTCAATATCCCACAAAATTCAAGAAAAATCACACAAAATTCCCTAAATCTTCTCAAAACACGACCAAATTCTAGAAAAATATCCCACCAAATCTCCACAAATTCCCACAAAATACATGAAAAATCCCTCAAGATCCCTAAATCGCCTCAATATCCCAAAAAATTCCACAAAAATCCCACAAAACCTCCACAAGTTTCCACAAAATCTAAGAAAAATTCCTCAAAATTCTTCAAGTCTCCTCAGAATCCCACACAATTCCAGAAAAACCCACACAAAATTCCAGAGAAGTCCCACAAAACTCCCTAAATTATTTCAAAACCCTACCAATTCACAGGAATGTCCCACAAAATCTCCACCAATTCCCAGAAAATCCCACAAAAATCTCACAAAAATCCCTAAATCTTCTGAAAACTCGACCAAATTCCAGAAACGCCCCATAAAATCAGCACAGTTTCCCACAAAATTCAAGAAAAAACACCACAAAATTCCCTAAATCTTTTCAAAATACCACAAAATTCTTGAAAAGCCCCACCAAATTCCAGAAACATCCCACAAAATGTCCTCAATATCCAACAAAATCCCAGAAAAGTCCCACAAAATTCCCTAAATCTTCTCAAAACTCTACCAAATTCCAGAAAAATCCCACAGAATCTCCACAAATTCCCACAGAATACATGACAAATCCCTGATAATTCGTCAGTTCTCTACAGAATCTCACCAAATTCCTAAAAAGTCCCTCAAAGTTCCACAAACATCCCACAAAATCTCCCCGGAATCCAATAAAATTCCAGGAAAAATCCCACAAAATTCCCTAAATCTTCTCAAAACATGGCCAAAATCCACAAAAATCCCACCGAATCTCCACAAATTACCACAGAATACATGAAAATACCCCTGATAATTCGTCAGTTCTCTACAGAATCTCACCAAATTCCTAAAAAGTCCCTCAAAGTTCCACAAACATCCCACAAAATCTCCTCAATATCCCACAAAATTCAAGAAAAATCACACAAAATTCCCTAAATCTTCTCAAAACACGACTAAATTCTAGAAAAATGTCCCACCAAATCTCCACAAAATCCCACAAAATACATGAAAAATCCCTCAAGATCCCGAAATCGCCTCAATATCCCACAAAATCCCACAAAAATCCCACAAAACCTCCACAAGTTTCCACAAAATCTAAGAAAAATTCCTCAAAATTCTTCAAGTCTCCTCAAAACCACACAAAGTCCTTGAAAAGGCCCACCAAATTCCAGTAAAATCCCACAGATTCTCCACAAATTCCCACAAAATCTAAAACAAATTCCTCAAAATTCTTCAAGTCTCCTCAGAATCCCACACAATTCCATAAAAAACACACAAAATTCCAGAGAAGTCCCACAAAACTCCCTCAATCATTTCAAAACCCTACCAATTCACAGGAATGTCCCACAAAATCTCCACCAATTCCCAGAACATCCCACAAAAATCTCACAAAAATCTCTAACACTTCTGAAAACTCGACCAAATTCCAGAAACGCCCCATAAAATCAGCAGTTTCCCACAAAATTCAAGAAAAAACACCACAAAATTCCCTAAATCTTTTCAAAATACCACAAAATTCTTGAAAAGCCCCACCAAATTCCAGAAACATCCCACAAAATGTCCTCAATACCCAACAAAATCCCAGAAAAATCACACAAAATTCCCTAAATCTTCTCAAAACACGGCCAAAATCCACAAAAATCCCACCAAATCTCCACAAATTCCCACAGAATACATGAAAAATCCCGGATAATTTCTCAGTTCTCTACAGAATCTCACCAAATTCCAGAAAAGTCCCTCAACGTTCCACAAACATCCCACAAAATCTCCTCAATATCCCACAAAATTCAAGAAAAATCACACAAAATTCCCTAAATCTTCTCAAAACACGACCAAATTCTAGAAAAATATCCCACCAAATCTCCACAAATTCCCACAAAATACATGAGAAATGCCTCAAGATCCCTAAATCGCCTCAATATCCCACAAAATCACACAAAAATCACACAAAACCTCCACAAGTTTCCACAAAATCTAAGAAAAATTCCTCAAAATTATTCAAGTCTCCTCAGAATCCTACACAATTCCATAAAAAACACACAAAATTCCAGAGAAGTCCCACAAAACTCCCTAAATCATTTCAAAACCCTACCAATTCACAGGAATGTCCCACAAAATCTCCACCAATTCCCAGAAAATCCCACAAAAATCTCACAAAAATCCCTAAATCTTCTGAAAACTCGACCAAATTCCAGAAACGCCCCATAAAATCAGCACAGTTTCCCACAAAATTCAAGAAAAAACACCACAAAATTCCCTAAATCTTTTCAAAATACCACAAAATTCTTGAAAAGCCCCACCAAATTCCAGAAACATCCCACAAAATGTCCTCAATATCCAACAAAATCCCAGAAAAGTCCCACAAAATTCCCTAAATCTTCTCAAAACTCTACCAAATTCCAGAAAAATCCCACAGAATCTCCACAAATTCCCACAGAATACATGACAAATCCCTGATAATTCGTCAGTTCTCTACAGAATCTCACCAAATTCCTAAAAAGTCCCTCAAAGTTCCACAAACATCCCACAAAATCTCCCCGGAATCCAATAAAATTCCAGGAAAAATCCCACAAAATTCCCTAAATCTTCTCAAAACATGGCCAAAATCCACAAAAATCCCACCGAATCTCCACAAATTACCACAGAATACATGAAAATACCCCTGATAATTCGTCAGTTCTCTACAGAATCTCACCAAATTCCAGAAAAGTCCCTCAAAGTTCCACAAACATCCCACAAAATCTCCTCAATATACAACAAAATCCCAGAAAAATCACACAAAATTCCCTAAATCTTCTCAAAACACGACTAAATTCTAGAAAAATATCCCACCAAATCTCCACAAAATCCCACAAAATACATGAAAAATCCCTCAAGATCCCGAAATCGCCTCAATATCCCACAAAATCCCACAAAAATCACACAAAACCTCTACAAGTTTCCACAAAATCTAAGAAAAATTCCTCAAAATTCTTCAAGTCTCCTCAAAACCACACAAAGTCCTTGAAAAGGCCCACCAAATTCCAGTAAAATCCCACAGATTCTCCACAAATTCCCACAAAATCTAAAACAAATTCCTCAAAATTCTTCAAGTCTCCTCAGAATCCTACACAATTCCATAAAAAACACACAAAATTCCAGAGAAGTCCCACAAAACTCCCTAAATCATTTCAAAACCCTACCAATTCACAGGAATGTCCCACAAAATCTCCACCAATTCCCAGAACATCCCACAAAAATCCCACAAAAATCCCTAAATCTTCTGAAAACTCGACCAAATTCCAGAAACGCCCCATAAAATCAGCACAGTTTCCCACAAAATTCAAGAAAAAACACCACAAAATTCCCTAAATCTTCTCAAAACACGACTAAATTCTAGAAAAATATCCCACCAAATCTCCACAAATTCCCACAAAATACATGAGAAATCCCTCAAGATCCCTAAATCTCCTCAATATCCCACAAAATCACACAAAAATCACACAAAACCTCCACAAGTTTCCACAAAATCTAAGAAAAATTCCTCAAAATTCTTCAAGTCTCCTCAGAATCCCACACAATTCCAGAAAAAACACACAAAATTCCAGAGAAGTCCCACAAAACTCCCTAAATCATTTCAAACCCTACCAATTCACAGGAATGTCCCACAAAATCTCCACCAATTCCCAGAACATCCCACAAAAATCTCACAAAAATCCCTAAATCTTCTGAAAACTCGACCAAATTCCAGAAACGCCCCATAAAATCAGCAGTTTCCCACAAAATTCAAGAAAAAACACCATAAAATTCCCTAAATCTTTTCAAAACACCACAAAATTCTTGAAAAGCCCCACCAAATTCCAGAAACATCCCACAAAATGTCCTCAATACCCAACAAAATCCCAGAAAAATCACACAAAATTCCCTAAATCTTCTCAAAACACGGCCAAAATCCACAAAAATCCCACAGAATCTCCACAAATTCCCACAGAATACATGAAAAATCCCTGATAATTTGTCAGTTCTCTACAGAATCTCACCAAATTCCAGAAAAGTCCCTCAAAGTTCCACAAACATCCCACAAAATCTCCACCAATTCCCAGAAAATCCCACAAAAATCTCACAAAATTCCCTAAATCTTCTCAAAACACGACCAAATTCTAGAAAAATATCCAACCAAATCTCCACAAATTCCCACAAAATACATGAGAAATCCCTCAAGATCCCTAAATCGCCTCAATATCCCACAAAATCACACAAAAATCCCACAAAACCTCCACAAGTTTCCACAAAATCTAAGAAAAATTCCTCAAAATTCTTCAAGTCTCCTCAAAACCACACAATTCCAGAAAAACCCCACAAAATTCCAGAGAAGTCCCACAAAACTCCCTAAATCATTTCAAAACCCTACCAATTCACAGGAATGTCCCACAAAATCTCCACCAATTCCCAGAAAATCCCACAAAAATCTCACAAAAATCCCTAAATCTTCTGAAAACTCGACCAAATTCCAGAAACGCCCCATAAAATCAGCACAGTTTCCCACAAAATTCAAGAAAAAACACCACAAAATTCCCTAAACCTTTTCAAAATACCATAAAATTCTTGAAACGCCACACCAAATTCCAGAAACATCCCACAAAATGTCCTCAATATCCAACAAAATCCCAGAAAAGTCCCACAAAATTCCCTAAATCTTCTCAAAACTCTACCAAATTCCAGAAAAATCCCACAGAATCTCCACAAATTTCCACAGAATACATGACAAATCCCTGATAATTCGTCAGTTCTCTACAGAATCTCACCAAATTCCTAAAAAGTCCCTCAAAGTTCCACAAACATCCCACAAAATCTCCCCGGAATCCAATAAAATTCCAGGAAAAATCCCACAAAATTCCCTAAATCTTCTCAAAACATGGCCAAAATCCACAAAAATCCCACCGAATATCCACAAATTCCCACAGAATACATGAAAATACCCCTGATAATTCGTCAGTTCTCTACAGAATCTCACCAAATTCCAGAAAAGTCCCTCAAAGTTCCACAAACATCCCACAAAATCTCCTCAATATACAACAAAATCCCAGAAAAATCACACAAAATTCCCTAAATCTTCTCAAAACACGACTAAATTCTAGAAAAATATCCCACCAAATCTCCACAAAATCCCACAAAATACATGAAAAATCCCTCAAGATCCCGAAATCGCCTCAATATCCCACAAAATCCCACAAAAATCACACAAAACCTCTACAAGTTTCCACAAAATCTAAGAAAAATTCCTCAAAATTCTTCAAGTCTCCTCAAAACCACACAAAGTCCTTGAAAAGGCCCACCAAATTCCAGTAAAATCCCACAGATTCTCCACAAATTCCCACAAAATCTAAAACAAATTCCTCAAAAGTCTTCAAGTCTCCTCAGAATCCCACACAATTCCATAAAAAACACACAAAATTCCAGAGAAGTCCCACAAAACTCCCTAAATCATTTCAAAACCCTACCAATTCACAGGAATGTCCCACAAAATCTCCACCAATTCCCAGAACATCCCACAAAAATCTCACAAAAATCCCTAACACTTCTGAAAACTCGACCAAATTCCAGAAACGCCCCATAAAATCAGCACAGTTTCCCACAAAATTCAAGAAAAAACACCACAAAATTGCCTAAATCTTTTCAAAATACCACAAAATTCTTGAAAAGCCCCACCAAATTCCAGAAACATCCCACAAAATTTCCTCAATACCCAACAAAATCCCAGAAAAATCACACAAAATTCCCTAAATCTTCTCAAAACACGGCCAAAATCCACAAAAATCCCACAGAATCTCCACAAATTCCCACAGAATACATGACAAATCCCTGATAATTCGTCAGTTCTCTACAGAATCTCACCAAATTCCAGAAAAGTCCCTCAAAGTTCCACAAACATCCCACAAAATCTCCTCAATATCCCACAAAATTCAAGAAAAATCACACAAAATTCCCTAAATCTTCTCAAAACACGACCAAATTCTAGAAAAATATCCCACCAAATCTCCACAAATTCCCACAAAATACATGAAAAATCCCTCAAGATCCCTAAATCGCCTCAATATCCCAAAAAATTCCACAAAAATCCCACAAAACCTCCACAAGTTTCCACAAAATCTAAGAAAAATTCCTCAAAATTCTTCAAGTCTCCTCAAAACCACACAATTCCAGAAAAACCCACACAAAATTCCAGAGAAGTCCCACAAAACTCCCTAAATTATTTCAAAACCCTACCAATTCACAGGAATGTCCCACAAAATCTCCACCAATTCCCAGAAAATCCCACAAAAATCTCACAAAAATCCCTAAATCTTCTGAAAACTCGACCAAATTCCAGAAACGCCCCATAAAATCAGCACAGTTTCCCACAAAATTCAAGAAAAAACACCACAAAATTCCCTAAACCTTTTCAAAATACCACAAAATTCTTGAAAAGCCACACCAAATTCCAGAAACATCCCACAAAATGTCCTCAATATCCAACAAAATCCCAGAAAAGTCCCACAAAATTCCCTAAATCTTCTCAAAACTCTACCAAATTCCAGAAAAATCCCACAGAATCTCCACAAATTCCCACAGAATACATGACAAATCCCTGATAATTCGTCAGTTCTCTACAGAATCTCACCAAATTCCTAAAAAGTCCCTCAAAGTTCCACAAACATCCCACAAAATCTCCCCGGAATCCAATAAAATTCCAGGAAAAATCCCACAAAATTCCCTAAATCTTCTCAAAACATGGCCAAAATCCACAAAAATCCCACCGAATCTCCACAAATTCCCACAGAATACATGAAAATACCCCTGATAATTCGTCAGTTCTCTACAGAATCTCACCAAATTCCAGAAAAGTCCCTCAAAGTTCCACAAACATCCCACAAAATCTCCTCAATATACAACAAAATCCCAGAAAAATCACACAAAATTCCCTAAATCTTCTCAAAACACGACTAAATTCTAGAAAAATATCCCACCAAATCTCCACAAAATCCCACAAAATACATGAAAAATTCCTCAAGATCCCGAAATCGCCTCAATATCCCACAAAATCCCACAAAAATCACACAAAACCTCTACAAGTTTCCACAAAATCTAAGAAAAATTCCTCAAAATTCTTCAAGTCTCCTCAAAACCACACAAAGTCCTTGAAAAGGCCCACCAAATTCCAGTAAAATCCCACAGATTCTCCACAAATTCCCACAAAATCTAAAACAAATTCCTCAAAATTCTTCAAGTCTCCTCAGAATCCTACACAATTCCATAAAAAACACACAAAATTCCAGAGAAGTCCAGCAAAACTCCCTAAATCATTTCAAAACCCTACCAATTCACAGGAATGTCCCACAAAATCTCCACCAATTCCCAGAACATCCCACAAAAATCTCACAAAAATCCCTAACACTTCTGAAAACTCGACCAAATTCCAGAAACGCCCCATAAAATCAGCACAGTTTCCCACAAAATTCAAGAAAAAACACCACAAAATTGCCTAAATCTTTTCAAAATACCACAAAATTCTTGAAAAGCCCCACCAAATTCCAGAAACATCCCACAAAATTTCCTCAATACCCAACAAAATCCCAGAAAAATCACACAAAATTCCCTAAATCTTCTCAAAACACGGCCAAAATCCACAAAAATCCCACAGAATCTCCACAAATTCCCACAGAATACATGACAAATCCCTGATAATTCGTCAGTTCTCTACAGAATCTCACCAAATTCCAGAAAAGTCCCTCAAAGTTCCACAAACATCCCACAAAATCTCCTCAATATCCCACAAAATTCAACAAAAATCACACAAAATTCCCTAAATCTTCTCAAAACACGACCAAATTCTAGAAAAATATCCCACCAAATCTCCACAAATTCCCACAAAATACATGAAAAATCCCTCAAGATCCCAAAATCGCCTCAATATCCCAAAAAATTCCACAAAAATCCCACAAAACCTCCACAAGTTTCCACAAAATCTAAGAAAAATTCCTCAAAATTCTTCAAGTCTCCTCAAAACCACACAATTCCAGAAAAACCCACACAAAATTCCAGAGAAGTCCCACAAAACTCCCTAAATTATTTCAAAACCCTACCAATTCACAGGAATGTCCCACAAAATCTCCACCAATTCCCAGAAAATCCCACAAAAATCTCACAAAAATCCCTAAATCTTCTGAAAACTCGACCAAATTCCAGAAACGCCCCATAAAATCAGCACAGTTTCCCACAAAATTCAAGAAAAAACACCACAAAATTCCCTAAACCTTTTCAAAATACCACAAAATTCTTGAAAAGCCACACCAAATTCCAGAAACATCCCACAAAATGTCCTCAATATCCAAAAAAATCCCAGAAAAGTCCCACAAAATTCCCTAAATCTTCTCAAAACTCTACCAAATTCCAGAAAAATCCCACAGAATCTCCACAAATTCCCACAGAATACATGACAAATCCCTGATAATTCGTCAGTTCTCTACAGAATCTCACCAAATTCCTAAAAAGTCCCTCAAAGTTCCACAAACATCCCACAAAATCTCCCCGGAATCCAATAAAATTCCAGGAAAAATCCCACAAAATTCCCTAAATCTTCTCAAAACATGGCCAAAATCCACAAAAATCCCACCGAATCTCCACAAATTCCCACAGAATACATGAAAATACCCCTGATAATTCGTCAGTTCTCTACAGAATCTCACCAAATTCCAGAAAAGTCCCTCAAAGTTCCACAAACATCCCACAAAATCTCCTCAATATACAACAAAATCCCAGAAAAATCACACAAAATTCCCTAAATCTTCTCAAAACACGACTAAATTCTAGAAAAATATCCCACCAAATCTCCACAAAATCCCACAAAATACATGAAAAATCCCTCAAGATCCCGAAATCGCCTCAATATCCCACAAAATCCCACAAAAATCACACAAAACCTCTACAAGTTTCCACAAAATCTAAGAAAAATTCCTCAAAATTCTTCAAGTCTCCTCAAAACCACACAAAGTCCTTGAAAAGGCCCACCAAATTCCAGTAAAATCCCACAGATTCTCCACAAATTCCCACAAAATCTAAAACAAATTCCTCAAAATTCTTCAAGTCTCCTCAGAATCCTACACAATTCCATAAAAAACACACAAAATTCCAGAGAAGTCCCACAAAACTCCCTAAATCATTTCAAAACCCTACCAATTCACAGGAATGTCCCACAAAATCTCCACCAATTCCCAGAACATCCCACAAAAATCCCACAAAAATCCCTAAATCTTCTGAAAACTCGACCAAATTCCAGAAACGCCCCATAAAATCAGCACAGTTTCCCACAAAATTCAAGAAAAAACACCACAAAATTCCCTAAATCTTCTCAAAACACGACTAAATTCTAGAAAAATATCCCACCAAATCTCCACAAATTCCCACAAAATACATGAGAAATCCCTCAAGATCCCTAAATCGCCTCAATATCCCACAAAATCACACAAAAATCACACAAAACCTCCACAAGTTTCCACAAAATCTAAGAAAAATTCCTCAAAATTCTTCAAGTCTCCTCAGAATCCCACACAATTCCAGAAAAAACACACAAAATTCCAGAGAAGTCCCACAAAACTCCCTAAATCATTTCAAACCCTACCAATTCACAGGAATGTCCCACAAAATCTCCACCAATTCCCAGAACATCCCACAAAAATCTCACAAAAATCCCTAAATCTTCTGAAAACTCGACCAAATTCCAGAAACGCCCCATAAAATCAGCAGTTTCCCACAAAATTCAAGAAAAAACACCACAAAATTCCCTAAATCTTTTCAAAACACCACAAAATTCTTGAAAAGCCCCACCAAATTCCAGAAACATCCCACAAAATGTCCTCAATACCCAACAAAATCCCAGAAAAATCACACAAAATTCCCTAAATCTTCTCAAAACACGGCCAAAATCCACAAAAATCCCACCAAATCTCCACAAATTCCCACAGAATACATGAAAAATCCCTGATAATTTGTCAGTTCTCTACAGAATCTCACCAAATTCCAGAAAAGTCCCTCAAAGTTCCACAAACATCCCACAAAATCTCCTCAATATCCCACAAAATTCAACAAAAATCACACAAAATTCCCTAAATCTTCTCAAAACACGACCAAATTCTAGAAAAATATCCAACCAAATCTCCACAAATTCCCACAAAATACATGAGAAATCCCTCAAGATCCCTAAATCGCCTCAATATCCCACAAAATCACACAAAAATCCCACAAAACCTCCACAAGTTTCCACAAAATCTAAGAAAAATTCCTCAAAATTCTTCAAGTCTCCTCAAAACCACACAATTCCAGAAAAACCCCACAAAATTCCAGAGAAGTCCCACAAAACTCCCTAAATCATTTCAAAACCCTACCAATTCACAGGAATGTCCCACAAAATCTCCACCAATTCCCAGAAAATCCCACAAAAATCTCACAAAAATCCCTAAATCTTCTGAAAACTCGACCAAATTCCAGAAACGCCCCATAAAATCAGCACAGTTTCCCACAAAATTCAAGAAAAAACACCACAAAATTCCCTAAACCTTTTCAAAATACCACAAAATTCTTGAAAAGCCACACCAAATTCCAGAAACATCCCACAAAATGTCCTCAATATCCAACAAAATCCCAGAAAAGTCCCACAAAATTCCCTAAATCTTCTCAAAACTCTACCAAATTCCAGAAAAATCCCACAGAATCTCCACAAATTCCCACAGAATACATGACAAATCCCTGATAATTCGTCAGTTCTCTACAGAATCTCACCAAATTCCTAAAAAGTCCCTCAAAGTTCCACAAACATCCCACAAAATCTCCCCGGAATCCAATAAAATTCCAGGAAAAATCCCACAAAATTCCCTAAATCTTCTCAAAACATGGCCAAAATCCACAAAAATCCCACCGAATATCCACAAATTCCCACAGAATACATGAAAATACCCCTGATAATTCGTCAGTTCTCTACAGAATCTCACCAAATTCCAGAAAAGTCCCTCAAAGTTCCACAAACATCCCACAAAATCTCCTCAATATACAACAAAATCCCAGAAAAATCACACAAAATTCCCTAAATCTTCTCAAAACACGACTAAATTCTAGAAAAATATCCCACCAAATCTCCACAAAATCCCACAAAATACATGAAAAATCCCTCAAGATCCCGAAATCGCCTCAATATCCCACAAAATCCCACAAAAATCACACAAAACCTCTACAAGTTTCCACAAAATCTAAGAAAAATTCCTCAAAATTCTTCAAGTCTCCTCAAAACCACACAAAGTCCTTGAAAAGGCCCACCAAATTCCAGTAAAATCCCACAGATTCTCCACAAATTCCCACAAAATCTAAAACAAATTCCTCAAAATTCTTCAAGTCTCCTCAGAATCCTACACAATTCCATAAAAAACACACAAAATTCCAGAGAAGTCCCACAAAACTCCCTAAATCATTTCAAAACCCTACCAATTCACAGGAATGTCCCACAAAATCTCCACCAATTCCCAGAACATCCCACAAAAATCCCACAAAAATCCCTAAATCTTCTGAAAACTCGACCAAATTCCAGAAACGCCCCATAAAATCAGCACAGTTTCCCACAAAATTCAAGAAAAAACACCACAAAATTCCCTAAATCTTCTCAAAACACGACTAAATTCTAGAAAAATATCCCACCAAATCTCCACAAATTCCCACAAAATACATGAGAAATCCCTCAAGATCCCTAAATCGCCTCAATATCCCACAAAATCACACAAAAATCACACAAAACCTCCACAAGTTTCCACAAAATCTAAGAAAAATTCCTCAAAATTCTTCAAGTCTCCTCAGAATCCCACACAATTCCAGAAAAAACACACAAAATTCCAGAGAAGTCCCACAAAACTCCCTAAATCATTTCAAACCCTACCAATTCACAGGAATGTCCCACAAAATCTCCACCAATTCCCAGAACATCCCACAAAAATCTCACAAAAATCCCTAAATCTTCTGAAAACTCGACCAAATTCCAGAAACGCCCCATAAAATCAGCAGTTTCCCACAAAATTCAAGAAAAAACACCACAAAATTCCCTAAATCTTTTCAAAACACCACAAAATTCTTGAAAAGCCCCACCAAATTCCAGAAACATCCCACAAAATGTCCTCAATACCCAACAAAATCCCAGAAAAATCACACAAAATTCCCTAAATCTTCTCAAAACACGGCCAAAATCCACAAAAATCCCACCAAATCTCCACAAATTCCCACAGAATACATGAAAAATCCCTGATAATTTGTCAGTTCTCTACAGAATCTCACCAAATTCCAGAAAAGTCCCTCAAAGTTCCACAAACATCCCACAAAATCTCCTCAATATCCCACAAAATTCAACAAAAATCACACAAAATTCCCTAAATCTTCTCAAAACACGACCAAATTCTAGAAAAATATCCAACCAAATCTCCACAAATTCCCACAAAATACATGAGAAATCCCTCAAGATCCCTAAATCGCCTCAATATCCCACAAAATCACACAAAAATCCCACAAAACCTCCACAAGTTTCCACAAAATCTAAGAAAAATTCCTCAAAATTCTTCAAGTCTCCTCAAAACCACACAATTCCAGAAAAACCCCACAAAATTCCAGAGAAGTCCCACAAAACTCCCTAAATCATTTCAAAACCCTACCAATTCACAGGAATGTCCCACAAAATCTCCACCAATTCCCAGAAAATCCCACAAAAATCTCACAAAAATCCCTAAATCTTCTGAAAACTCGACCAAATTCCAGAAACGCCCCATAAAATCAGCACAGTTTCCCACAAAATTCAAGAAAAAACACCACAAAATTCCCTAAACCTTTTCAAAATACCACAAAATTCTTGAAAAGCCACACCAAATTCCAGAAACATCCCACAAAATGTCCTCAATATCCAACAAAATCCCAGAAAAGTCCCACAAAATTCCCTAAATCTTCTCAAAACTCTACCAAATTCCAGAAAAATCCCACAGAATCTCCACAAATTCCCACAGAATACATGACAAATCCCTGATAATTCGTCAGTTCTCTACAGAATCTCACCAAATTCCTAAAAAGTCCCTCAAAGTTCCACAAACATCCCACAAAATCTCCCCGGAATCCAATAAAATTCCAGGAAAAATCCCACAAAATTCCCTAAATCTTCTCAAAACATGGCCAAAATCCACAAAAATCCCACCGAATATCCACAAATTCCCACAGAATACATGAAAATACCCCTGATAATTCGTCAGTTCTCTACAGAATCTCACCAAATTCCAGAAAAGTCCCTCAAAGTTCCACAAACATCCCACAAAATCTCCTCAATATACAACAAAATCCCAGAAAAATCACACAAAATTCCCTAAATCTTCTCAAAACACGACTAAATTCTAGAAAAATATCCCACCAAATCTCCACAAAATCCCACAAAATACATGAAAAATCCCTCAAGATCCCGAAATCGCCTCAATATCCCACAAAATCCCACAAAAATCACACAAAACCTCTACAAGTTTCCACAAAATCTAAGAAAAATTCCTCAAAATTCTTCAAGTCTCCTCAAAACCACACAAAGTCCTTGAAAAGGCCCACCAAATTCCAGTAAAATCCCACAGATTCTCCACAAATTCCCACAAAATCTAAAACAAATTCCTCAAAATTCTTCAAGTCTCCTCAGAATCCTACACAATTCCATAAAAAACACACAAAATTCCAGAGAAGTCCAGCAAAACTCCCTAAATCATTTCAAAACCCTACCAATTCACAGGAATGTCCCACAAAATCTCCACCAATTCCCAGAACATCCCACAAAAATCTCACAAAAATCCATAACACTTCTGAAAACTCGACCAAATTCCAGAAACGCCCCATAAAATCAGCACAGTTTCCCACAAAATTCAAGAAAAAACACCACAAAATTGCCTAAATCTTTTCAAAATACCACAAAATTCTTGAAAAGCCCCACCAAATTCCAGAAACATCCAACAAAATTTCCTCAATACCCAACAAAATCCCAGAAAAATCACACAAAATTCCCTAAATCTTCTCAAAACACGGCCAAAATCCACAAAAATCCCACCGAATCTCCACAAATTCCCACAGAATACATGACAAATCCCTCATAATTCGTCAGTTCTCTACAGAATCTCACCAAATTCCAGAAAAGTCCCTCAAAGTTCCACAAACATCCCACAAAATCTCCTCAATATCCCACAAAATTCAAGAAAAATCACACAAAATTCCCTAAATCTTCTCAAAACACGACCAAATTCTAGAAAAATATCCCACCAAATCTCCACAAATTCCCACAAAATACATGAAAAATCCCTCAAGATCCCTAAATCGCCTCAATATCCCAAAAAATTCCACAAAAATCCCACAAAACCTCCACAAGTTTCCACAAAATCTAAGAAAAATTCCTCAAAATTCTTCAAGTCTCCTCAGAATCCCACACAATTCCAGAAAAACCCACACAAAATTCCAGAGAAGTCCCACAAAACTCCCTAAATTATTTCAAAACCCTACCAATTCACAGGAATGTCCCACAAAATCTCCACCAATTCCCAGAAAATCCCACAAAAATCTCACAAAAATCCCTAAATCTTCTGAAAACTCGACCAAATTCCAGAAACGCCCCATAAAATCAGCACAGTTTCCCACAAAATTCAAGAAAAAACACCACAAAATTCCCTAAACCTTTTCAAAATACCACAAAATTCTTGAAAATCCACACCAAATTCCAGAAACATCCCACAAAATGTCCTCAATATCCAACAAAATCCCAGAAAAGTTCCACAAAATTCCCTAAATCTTCTCAAAACTCTACCAAATTCCAGAAAAATCCCACAGAATCTCCACAAATTCCCACAGAATACATGACAAATCCCTGATAATTCGTCAGTTCTCTACAGAATCTCACCAAATTCCTAAAAAGTCCCTCAAAGTTCCACAAACATCCCACAAAATCTCCCCGGAATCCAATAAAATTCCAGGAAAAATCCCACAAAATTCCCTAAATCTTCTCAAAACATGGCCAAAATCCACAAAAATCCCACCGAATCTCCACAAATTCCCACAGAATACATGAAAATACCCCTGATAATTCGTCAGTTCTCTACAGAATCTCACCAAATTCCAGAAAAGTCCCTCAAAGTTCCACAAACATCCCACAAAATCTCCTCAATATACAACAAAATCCCAGAAAAATCACACAAAATTCCCTAAATCTTCTCAAAACACGACTAAATTCTAGAAAAATATCCCACCAAATCTCCACAAAATCCCACAAAATACATGAAAAATCCCTCAAGATCCCGAAATCGCCTCAATATCCCACAAAATCCCACAAAAATCACACAAAACCTCTACAAGTTTCCACAAAATCTAAGAAAAATTCCTCAAAATTCTTCAAGTCTCCTCAAAACCACACAAAGTCCTTGAAAAGGCCCACCAAATTCCAGTAAAATCCCACAGATTCTCCACAAATTCCCACAAAATCTAAAACAAATTCCTCAAAATTCTTCAAGTCTCCTCAGAATCCTACACAATTCCATAAAAAACACACAAAATTCCAGAGAAGTCCCACAAAACTCCCTAAATCATTTCAAAACCCTACCAATTCACAGGAATGTCCCACAAAATCTCCACCAATTCCCAGAACATCCCACAAAAATCCCACAAAAATCCCTAAATCTTCTGAAAACTCGACCAAATTCCAGAAACGCCCCATAAAATCAGCACAGTTTCCCACAAAATTCAAGAAAAAACACCACAAAATTCCCTAAATCTTCTCAAAACACGACTAAATTCTAGAAAAATATCCCACCAAATCTCCACAAATTCCCACAAAATACATGAGAAATCCCTCAAGATCCCTAAATCGCCTCAATATCCCACAAAATCACACAAAAATCCCACAAAACCTCCACAAGTTTCCACAAAATCTAAGAAAAATTCCTCAAAATTCTTCAAGTCTCCTCAAAACCACACAATTCCAGAAAAACCCCACAAAATTCCAGAGAAGTCCCACAAAACTCCCTAAATCATTTCAAAACCCTACCAATTCACAGGAATGTCCCACAAAATCTCCACCAATTCCCAGAAAATCCCACAAAAATCTCACAAAAATCCCTAAATCTTCTGAAAACTCGACCAAATTCCAGAAACGCCCCATAAAATCAGCACAGTTTCCCACAAAATTCAAGAAAAAACACCACAAAATTCCCTAAATCTTTTCAAAATACCACAAAATTCTTGAAAAGCCCCACCAAATTCCAGAAACATCCCACAAAATGTCCTCAATATCCAACAAAATCCCAGAAAAGTCCCACAAAATTCCCTAAATCTTCTCAAAACTCTACCAAATTCCAGAAAAATCCCACAGAATCTCCACAAATTCCCACAGAATACATGACAAATCCCTGATAATTCGTCAGTTCTCTACAGAATCTCACCAAATTCCTAAAAAGTCCCTCAAAGTTCCACAAACATCCCACAAAATCTCCCCGGAATCCAATAAAATTCCAGGAAAAATCCCACAAAATTCCCTAAATCTTCTCAAAACATGGCCAAAATCCACAAAAATCCCACCGAATCTCCACAAATTACCACAGAATACATGAAAATACCCCTGATAATTCGTCAGTTCTCTACAGAATCTCACCAAATTCCTAAAAAGTCCCTCAAAGTTCCACAAACATCCCACAAAATCTCCTCAATATCCCACAAAATTCAAGAAAAATCACACAAAATTCCCTAAATCTTCTCAAAACACGACTAAATTCTAGAAAAATATCCCACCAAATCTCCACAAAATCCCACAAAATACATGAAAAATCCCTCAAGATCCCGAAATCGCCTCAATATCCCACAAAATCCCACAAAAATCCCACAAAACCTCCACAAGTTTCCACAAAATCTAAGAAAAATTCCTCAAAATTCTTCAAGTCTCCTCAAAACCACACAAAGTCCTTGAAAAGGCCCACCAAATTCCAGTAAAATCCCACAGATTCTCCACAAATTCCCACAAAATCTAAAACAAATTCCTCAAAATTCTTCAAGTCTCCTCAGAATCCCACACAATTCCATAAAAAACACACAAAATTCCAGAGAAGTCCCACAAAACTCCCTCAATCATTTCAAAACCCTACCAATTCACAGGAATGTCCCACAAAATCTCCACCAATTCCCAGAACATCCCACAAAAATCTCACAAAAATCCCTAAATCTTCTGAAAACTCGACCAAATTCCAGAAACGCCCCATAAAATCAGCACAGTTTCCCACAAAATTCAAGAAAAAACACCACAAAATTCCCTAAATCTTTTCAAAATACCACAAAATTCTTGAAAAGCCCCACCAAATTCCAGAAACATCCCACAAAATGTCCTCAATACCCAACAAAATCCCAGAAAAATCACACAAAATTCCCTAAATCTTCTCAAAACACGGCCAAAATCCACAAAAATCCCACCAAATCTCCACAAATTCCCACAGAATACATGAAAAATCCCAGATAATTCGTCAGTTCTCTACAGAATCTCACCAAATTCCAGAAAAGTCCCTCAAAGTTCCACAAACATCCCACAAAATCTCCTCAATATCCCACAAAATTCAAGAAAAATCACACAATATTCCCTAAATCTTCTCAAAACACGACCAAATTCTAGAAAAATATCCCACCAAATCTCCACAAATTCCCACAAAATACATGAAAAATCCCTCAAGATCCCTAAATCGCCTCAATATCCCAAAAAATTCCACAAAAATCCCACAAAACCTCCACAAGTTTCCACAAAATCTAAGAAAAATTCCTCAAAATTCTTCAAGTCTCCTCAAAACCACACAATTCCAGAAAAACCCCACAAAATTCCAGAGAAGTCCCACAAAACTCCCTAAATCATTTCAAAACCCTACCAATTCACAGGAATGTCCCACAAAATCTCCACCAATTCCCAGAACATCCCACAAAAATCCCACAAAAATCCCTAAATCTTCTGAAAACTCGACCAAATTCCAGAAACGCCCCATAAAATCAGCACAGTTTCCCACAAAATTCAAGAAAAAACACCACAAAATTCCCTAAATCTTCTCAAAACACAACCAAATTCTAGAAAAATATCCCACCAAATCTCCACAAATTCCCACAAAATACATGAGAAATCCCTCAAGATCCCTAAATCGCCTCAATATCCCACAAAATTCCACAAAAATCCCACAAAACCTCCACAAGTTTCCACAAAATCTAAGAAAAATTCCTCAAAATTCTTCAAGTCTCCTCAGAATCCCACACAATTCCATAAAAAACACACAAAATTCCAGAGAAGTCCCACAAAACTCCCTCAATCATTTCAAAACCCTACCAATTCACAGGAATGTCCCACAAAATCTCCACCAATTCCCAGAACATCCCACAGAAATCCCACAAAAATCCCTAACACTTCTGAAAACTCGACCAAATTCCTGAAACGCCCCATAAAATCAGCACAGTTTCCCACAAAATTCAAGAAAAAACACCATAAAATTCCCTAAACCTTTTCAAAATACCACAAAATTCTTGAAAAGCCCCACCAAATTCCAGAAACATCCCACAAAATGTCCCCAATACCCAACAAAATCCCAGAAAAATTCCACAAAATTCCCTAAATTTTCTCAAAACACAACCAAAATTCCAGAAAAATCCCACCGAATCTCCACAAATTCCCACAGAATACATGAAAAATCCCTGATAATTCGTCAGTTCTCTACAGAATCTCACCAAATTCCTAAAAAGTCCCTCAAAGTTCCACAAACATCCCACAAAATCTCCTCAATATCCAACAAAATTCCAAGAAAAATCCCACAAAATTCTCTAAATCTTCTCAAAACACGACCAAATTCTAGAAAAATATCCCACCAAGTCTCCACAAATTCCCACAGAATACATGAAAAATCCCTGATAATTCGTCAGTTCTCTACAGAATCTCACCAAATTCCAGAAAAGTCCCTCAAAGTTCCACAAGCATCCCACAAAATCTCCCTAATATCCAACAAAATTCCAGGAAAAATCTCACAAAATTCCCTAAATCTTCTGAAAACTTGACCAAATTCCTGAAACGCCCAATAAAATCAGCACAGTTTCCCACAAACTTCAAGAAAAAACACCACAAAATTCCCTAAATCTTCTCAAAACACGACCAAATTCTAGAAAAATATCCCACCAAATCTCCACAAATTCCCACAAAATACATGAAAAATCCGTCAAGATCCCTAAATCGCCTCAATATCCCACAAAATCACACAAAAATCACACAAAACCTCCACAAGTTTCCACAAAATCTAAGAAAAATTCCTCAAAATTCTTCAAGTCTCCTCAAAACCACACAAAGTTTGTGAAAAGGCCCACCAAATTCCAGAAAAATCCCACAGAATCTCCACAAATTCCCACAAAAATCTAAATCAAATTCCTCAAAATTCTTCAAGTCTCCTCAGAATCCCACACAATTCCAGAAAAAACACACCAAATTCCAGAGAAGTCCCACAAAACTCCCTAAATCATTTCAAAACCCTACCAATTCACAGGAATGTCCCACAAAATCTCTACCAATTCCCAGAACATCCCACAGAAATCCAACAAAAATCCCTAAATCTTCTGAAAACTCGACCAATTACAGAAACGCCCCATAAAATCAGCACAGTTTCCCACAAAATTCAAGAAAAAACACCACAAAATTCCCTAAACCTCTTCAAAATACCACAAAATTCCTGAAAAGCCCCACCAAATTCCAGAAACATCCCACAAAATGTCCTCAATATCCAACAAAATCCCAGAAAAGTCCCACAAAATTCCCTAAATCTTCTCAAAACTCTACCAAATTCCAGAAAAATCCCACCGAATCTCCACAAATTCCCACAGAATACATGAAAAATCCCTGATAATTCGTCAGTTCTCTACAGAATCTCACCAAATTCCAGAAAAGTCCCTAAAAGTTCCACAAACATCCAACAAAAATCTCACAAAAATCCCTAAATCTTCTGAAAATTCGAACAAATTCCAGAAACGCCCCATAAAATCAGCACAGTTTCCCACAAAATTCAAGAAAAAACACCACAAAATTCCCTAAACCTTTTCAAAATACCACAAAACTCTTGAAAAGCCCCACCAAATTCCAGAAACATCCCACAAAATGTCCTCAATATCCAACAAAATCCCAGAAAAATCACACAAAATTCCCTAAATTTTCTCAAAACATAACCAAAATTCCAGAAAAATCCCACCGGATCTCCACAAATTCCCACAGAATACGTGAAAAATCCCTGATAATTCGTCTAATAATAATAACTGATAATTCGAGTTCTCTACAGAATCTCACCAAATTCCAGAAAAGTCCCTCAAAGTTCCACAAACATCCCACAAAATCTCCTCAATATCCAACAAAATTCAAGAAAAATCACACAAAATTCTCTAAATCTTCTCAAAACACGGCCAAAATGCACAAAAATCCCACCAAAACTCCACAAATTCCCACAGAATACATGAAAAATCCCTGATAATTCGTCAGTTCTCTACAGAATCTCACCAAATTCCAGAAAAGTCCCTCAAAGTTCCACAAACATCCCACAAAATCTCCTCAATATCCAACAAAATTCCAGGAAAAATCCCACAAAATTCTCTAAATCTTCTCAAAACACAACCAAATTCTAGAAAAATATCCCACCAAATCTCCACAAATTCCCACAAAATACATGAAAAATCCCTCAAGATCCCTAAATCGCCTCAATATCCTACAAAATCACACAAAAGCACCCAAAACCTCCACAAGTTTCCACAAAATCTAAGAAAAATTCCTCAAAATTCTTCAACTCTCCTCAGAATCCCACACAATTCCAGAAAAAACACACAAAATTCCAGAGAAGTCCCACAAAACTCCCTCAATCATTTCAAAACCCTACCAATTCACAGGAATGTCCCACAAAATCTCCACCAATTCCCAGAACATCCCACAGAAATCCCACAAAAATCCCTAAATCTTCTGAAAACTTGACCAAATTACAGAAACGTCCCATAAAATCAGCAGTTTCCCACAAAATTCAAGAAAAAACACCATAAAATTCCCTAAACCTTTTCAAAATACCACAAAATTCTTGAAAAGCCCCACCAAATTCCAGAAACATCCCACAAAATGTCCCCAATACCCAACAAAATCCCAGAAAAATTCCACAAAATTCCCTAAATTTTCTCAAAACACAACCAAAATTCCAGAAAAATCCCACCGAATCTCCACAAATTCCCACAGAATACATGAAAAATCCCTGATAATTCGTCAGTTCTCTACAGAATCTCACCAAATTCCAGAAAAGTCCCTCAAAGTTCCACAAGCATCCCACAAAATCTCCCTACAAAAACAAAATTCCAGGAAAAATCTCACAAAATTCCCTAAATCTTCTGAAAACTTGACCAAATTCCTGAAACGCCCAATAAAATCAGCACAGTTTCCCACAAACTTCAAGAAAAAACCCCACAAAATTCCCTAAATCTTCTCAAAACACGACCAAATTCTAGAAAAATATCCCACCAAATCTCCACAAATTCCCACAAAATACATGAAAAATCCCTCAAGATCCCTAAATCGCCTCAATATCCCACAAAATCACGCAAAAATCACACAAAACCTCCACAAGTTTCCACAAAATCTAAGAAAAATTCCTCAAAATTCTTCAAGTCTCCTCAAAACCACACAAAGTTTGTGAAAAGGCCCACCAAATTCCAGAAAAATCCCACAGAATCTCCACAAATTCCCACAAAAATCTAAATCAAATTCCTCAAAATTCTTCAAGTCTCCTCAGAATCCCACACAATTCCAGAAAAAACACACCAAATTCCAGAGAAGTCCCACAAAACTCCCTAAATCATTTCAAAACCCTACCAATTCACAGGAGTGTCCCACAAAATCTCTACCAATTCAAAGAACATCCCACAGAAATCCCACAAAAATCCCTAAATCTTCTGAAAACTCGACCAATTACAGAAACGCCCCATAAAATCAGCACAGTTTCCCACAAAATTCAAGAAAAAACACCACAAAATTCCCTAAACCTTTTCAAAATACCACAAAATTCTTGAAAAGCCCCACCAAATTCCCGAAACATCCCACAAAATGTCCTCAATATCCAACAAAATCCCAGAAAAGTCCCACAAAATTCCCTAAATCTTCTCAAAACTCTACCAAATTCCAGAAAAATCCCACCGAATCTCCACAAATTCCCACAGAATACATGAAAAATCCCTGATAATTTGTCAGTTCTCTACAGAATCTCACCAAATTCCTAAAAAGTCCCTCAAAGTTCCACAAACCACCCACAAAATCTCCCCAGTATCCAACAAAATTCCAGGAAAAATCCCACAAAATTCCCTAAATCTTCTCAAAACACGACCAAATTCTAGAAAAATATCCCACCAAATCTCCACAAATTCCCACAAAATACATGAAAAATCCCTCAAGATCCCTAAATCGCCTCAATATCCCACAAAATCCCACAAAAATCACACAAAACCTCCACAAGTTTCCACAAAATCTAAGAGAAATTCCTCAAAATTCTTCAAGTCTCCTCAGAATCCTACACAATTCCAGAAAAACCCCACCAAATTCCAGAGAAGTCCCACAAAACTCCCTAAATCATTTCAAAACCCTACCAATTCACAGGAGTGTCCCACAAAATCTCCACCAATTCCCAGAACATCCCACAGAAATCCCACAAAAATCCCTAAATCTTCTGAAAACTCGACCAAATTCCAGAAACGCCCCATAAAATCAGCACAGTTTCCCACAAAATTCAAGAAAAAACACCACAAAATTCCCTAAATCTTTTCAAAATACCACAATATTCCTGAAAAGCCCCACCAAATTCCCGAAACATCCCACAAAATGTCCTCAATATCCAACAAAATCCCAGAAAAGTCCCACAAAATTCCCTAAATCTTCTCAAAACTCTACCAAATTCCAGAAAAATCCCACAGAATCTCCACAAATTCCCACAGAATACATGAAAAATCCCTGATAATTCGTCAGTTCTCTACAGAAACTCACCAAATTCCTAAAAAGTCCCTCAAAGTTCCACAAACATCCCACAAAATCTCCTAAATATCCAACAAAATTCCAGGAAAAATCCCACGAAATTCCCTAAATCTTCTCAAAACACGACCAAATTCTAGAAAAATATCCCACCAAATCTCCACAAATTCCCACAGAATACATGAAAAATCCCTGATAATTCGTCAGTTCTCTACAGAATCTCACCAAATTCCTAAAAAGTCCCCCAAAGTTCCACAAGCATCCCACAAAATCTCCCTAATATCCAACAAAATTCCAGGAAAAATCTCACACAATTCCCTAAATCTTCTGAAAACTTGACCAAATTCCAGAAACGCCCCATAAAATCAGCACAGTTTCCCACAAAATTCAAGAAAAAACAACACAAAATTCCCTAAATCTTCTCAAAACTCTACCAAATTCCAGAAAAATCCCACCAAATCTCCACAAATTCCCACAGAATACATGAAAAATCCCTGATAATTCGTCAGTTCTCTACAGAATCTCACCAAATTCCAGAAAAGTCCCTCAAAGTTCCACAAACATCCCACAAAAATCTCACAAAAATCCCTAAATCTTCTGAAAACTCGACCAAATTCCAGAAACGCCCCATAAAATCAGCACAGTTTCCCACAAAATTCAAGAAAAAACACCACAAAATTCCCAAAATCTTTTGAAAATACAACAAAATTCTTGAAAAGCCCCACCAAATTCCAGAAACATCCCACAAAATGTCCTCAATACCCAACAAAATCCCAGAAAAATCACACAAAATTCCCTAAATCTTTTCAAAACACAACCAAAATTCCAGAAAAATCCCACCGAATCTCCACAAATTCCCACAGAATACATGAAAAATCCCTGATAATTCGTCAGTTCTCTACAGAATCTCACCAAATTCCAGAAAAGTCCCTCAAAGTTCCACAAACATCCCAGAAAATATCCCTAATATCCAACAAAATTCCAGGAAAAATCCCACAAAATTCCCTAAATCTTCTCAAAACACGACCAAATTCTAGAAAAATATCCCACCAAATCTCCACAAATTCCCACAAAATACATGAGAAATCCCTCAAGATCCCTAAATCGCCTCAATATCCCACAAAATCACACAAAAATCACACAAAACCTCCACAAGTTTACACAAAATCTAAGAAAAATTCCTCAAAATTCTTCAAGTCTCCTCAGAATCCCACACAATTCCAGAAAAAACACACAAAATTCCAGAGAAGTCCCACAAAACTCCCTCAATCATTTCAAAACCCTACCAATTCACAGGAATGTCCCACAAAATCTCTTCCAATTCCCAGAACATCCCACAGAAATCCCACAAAAATCCCTAAATCTTCTGAAAACTCGACCAAATTACAGAAACGCCCCATAAAATCAGCACAGTTTCCCACAAAATTCAAGAAAAAACACCACAAAATTCCCTAAACCTTTTCAAAATACCACAAAATTCCTGAAAAGCCACACCAAATTCCAGAAACATCCCACAAAATGTCCTCAATATCCAACAAAATCCCAGAAAAGTCCCACAAAATTCCCTAAATCTTCTCAAAACTCTACCAAATTACAGAAAAATCCCACCAAATCTCCACAAATTCCCACAGAATACATGAAAATACCCCTGATAATTCGTCAGTTCTCTACAGAAACTCACCAAATTCCTAAAAAGTCCCTCAAAGTTCCACAAACATCCCTCAAAATACCCAAAATATCCAACAAAATTCCAGGAAAAATCCCACAAAATTTCCTAAATCTTCTCAAAACACGACCAAAATGCACAAAAATCCCACCAAATCTCCACAAATTCCCACAGAATACATGAAAAATCCCTCAAGATCCCTAAATCGCCTCAATATCCCACAAAATCACACAAAAATCCCACAAAACCTCCACAAGTTTCCACAAAATCTAAGAAAAATTCCTCAAAATTCTTCAAGTCTCCTCAAAACCACACAAAGTTTGTGAAAAGGCCCACCAAATTCCAGAAAAATCCCACAGAATCTCCACAAATTCCCACTAAAATCTAAATCAAATTCCTCAAAATTCTTCAAGTCTCCTCAGAATCCCACACAATTCCAGAAAAAACACACAAAATTCCAGAGAAGTCCCACAAAACTCCCTAAATCATTTCAAAACCCTACCAATTCACAGGAATGTCCCACAAAATCTCCACCAATTCCCAGAACATCCCACAAAAATCTCACAAAAATCCCTAAATCTTCTGAAAACTCGACCAAATTCCAGAAACGCCCCATAAAATCAGCAGTTTCCCACAAAATTCAAGAAAAAACACCACAAAATTCCCTAAACCTTTTCAAAATACCACAAAATTCTTGAAAAGCCCCACCAAATTCCAGAAACATCCCACAAAATGTCCTCAATATCCAACAAAATCCCAGAAAAATCACACAAAATTCCCTAAATCTTCTCAAAACACGGCCAAAATCCACAAAAATCCCACAGAATCTCCACAAATTCCCACAGAATACATGAAAAATCCCTGATAATTCGTCAGTTCTCTACAGAATCTCACCAAATTCCAGAAAAGTCCCTCAAAGTTCCACAAACATCCCACAAAATCTCCCCAGTATCCAACAAAATTCCAGGAAAAATCCCACAAAATTCCCTAAATCTTCTCAAAACACGACCAAATTCTAGAAAAATATCCCACCAAATCTCCACAAATTCCCACAGAATACATGAAAAATCCCTGATAATTCGTCAGTTCTCTACAGAATCTCACCAAATACCAGAAAAGTCCCCCAAAGTTCCACAAGCATCCCACAAAATCTCCCTAATATCCAAAAAAATTCCAGGAAAAATCTCACACAATTCCCTAAATCTTCTGAAAACTTGTCCAAATTCCAGAAACGCCCCATAAAATCAGCACAGTTTCCCACAAAATTCAAGAAAAAACAACACAAAATTCCCTAAATCTTCTCAAAACTCTACCAAATTCCAGAAAAATCCCACCAAATCTCCACAAATTCCCACAGAATACATGAAAAATCCCTGATAATTCGTCAGTTCTCTACAGAATCTCACCAAATTCCAGAAAAGTCCCTCAAAGTTCCACAAACATCCCACAAAAATCTCACAAAAATCCCTAACGCTTCTGAAAACTCGACCAAATTCCAGAAACGCCCCATAAAATCAGCAGTTTCCCACAAAATTCAAGAAAAAACACCACAAAATTCCCAAAATCTTTTGAAAATACAACAATATTCTTGAAAAGCCCCACCAAATTCCAGAAACATCCCACAAAATGTCCTCAATACCCAACAAAATCCCAGAAAAATCCCACAAAATTCCCTAAACCTTCTCAAAACACAACCAAAATTCCAGAAAAATCCCACCGAATCTCCACAAATACCCACAGAATACATGAAAATACCCCTGATAATTCGTCAGTTCTCTACAGAATCTCACCAAATTCCAGAAAAGTCCCTCAAAGTTCCACAAACATCCCACAAAATCTCCCTAATATCCAACAAAATTCCAGGAAAAATCCCACAAAATTCCCTAAATCTTCTCAAAACACGACCAAATTCTAGAAAAATATCCCACCAAATCTCTACAAATTCCCACAAAATACATGAGAAATCCCTCAAGATCCCTAAATCGCCTCAATATCCCACAAAATCACACAAAAATCCCACAAAACCTCCACAAGTTTCCACAAAATCTAAGAAAAATTCCTCAAAATTCTTCAAGTCTCCTCAAAACCACACAAAGTTCGTGAAAAGGCCCACCAAATTCCAGAAAAATCCCACAGAATCTCCACAAATTCCCACAAAAATCTAAATCAAATTCCTCAAAATTCTTCAAGTCTCCTCAGAATCCCACACAATTCCAGAAAAACCCCACCAAATTCCAGAGAAGTCCCACAAAACTCCCTAAATCATTTCAAAACCCTACCAATTCACAGGAATGTCCCACAAAATCTCTACCAATTCCCAGAACATCCCACAGAAATCCCACAAAAATCCCTAAATCTTCTGAAAACTCGACCAAATTCCAGAAACGCCCCATAAAATCAGCACAGTTTCCCACAAAATTCAAGAAAAAACACCACAAAATTCCCTAAACCTTTTCAAAATACCACAAAATTCCTGAAAAGCCCCACCAAATTCCAGAAACATCCCACAAAATGTCCTCAATATCCAACAAAATCCCAGAAAAGTCCCACAAAATTCCCTAAATCTTCTCAAAACTCTACCAAATTACAGAAAAATCCCACCAAATCTCCACAAATTCCCACAGAATACATGAAAAATCCCTGATAATTCGTCAGTTCTCTACAGAAACTCACCAAATTCCTAAAAAGTCCCTCAAAGTTCCACAAACATCCCTCAAAATATCCCAAATATCCAACAAAATTCCAGGAAAAATCCCACAAAATTTCCTAAATCTTCTCAAAACACGACCAAATTCTAGAAAAATATCCCACCAAATCTCCACAAATTCCCACAAAATACATGAAAAATCCCTCAAGATCCCTAAATCGCCTCAATATCCCACAAAATCCCACAAAAATCCCACAAAACCTCCACAAGTTTCCACAAAATCTAAGAAAAATTCCTCAAAATTCTTCAAGTCTCCTCAAAACCACACAAAGTTTGTGAAAAGGCCCACCAAATTCCAGAAAAATCCCACAGAATCTCCACAAATTCCCACAAAAATCTAAATCAAATTCCTCAAAATTCTTCAAGTCTCCTCAGAATCCCACACAATTCCAGAAAAACCCCACCAAATTCCAGAGAAGTCCCACAAAACTCCCTAAATCATTTCAAAACCCTACCAATTCACAGGAATGTCCCACAAAATCTCTACCAATTCCCAGAACATCCCACAAAAATCTCACAAAAATCCCTAAATCTTCTGAAAACTCGACCAAATTCCAGAAACGCCCCATAAAATCAGCACAGTTTCCCACAAAATTCAAGAAAAAACACCACAAAATTCCCTAAATCTTTTCAAAATACCACAAAATTCTTGAAAAGCCCCACCAAATTCCAGAAACATCCCACAAAATGTCCTCAATACCCAACAAAATCCCAGAAAAATCCCACAAAATTCCCTAAATCTTCTCAAAACACAACCAAAATTCCAGAAAAATCCCACCGAATCTCCACAAATTCCCACAGAATACATGAAAAATCCCTGATAATTCGTCAGTTCTCTACAGAATCTCACCAAATTCCAGAAAAGTCCCTCAAAGTTCCACAAACATCCCACAAAATATCCCTAATATCCAACAAAATTCCAGGAAAAATCCCACAAAATACCCTAAATCTTCTCAAAACACGACCAAATTCTAGAAAAATATCCCACCAAATCTCCACAAATTCCCACAAAATACATGAAAAATCCCTCAAGATCCCTAAATCGCCTCAATATCCCACAAAATCACACAAAAATCCCACAAAACCTCCACAAGTTTCCACAAAATCTAAGAAAAATTCCTCAAAATTCTTCAAGTCTCCTCAAAACCACACAAAGTTTGTGAAAAGGCCCACCAAATTCCAGAAAAATCCCACAGAATCTCCACAAATTCCCACAAAAATCTAAATCAAATTCCTCAAAATTCTTCAAGTCTCCTCACAATCCCACACAATTCCATAAAAAACACACAAAATTCCAGAGAAGTCCCACAAAACTCCCTCAATCATTTCAAAACCCTACCAATTCACAGGAATGTCCCACAAAATCTCCACCAATTCCCAGAACATCCCACAGAAATCCCACAAAAATCCCTAAATCTTCTGAAAACTCGACCAAATTCCAGAAACGCCCCATAAAATCAGCACAGTTTCCCACAAAATTCAAGAAAAAACACCACAAAATTCCCTAAATCTTTTCAAAATACCACAAAATTCCTGAAAAGCCCCACCAAATTCCCGAAACATCCCACAAAATGTCCTCAATATCCAACAAAATCCCAGAAAAGTCCCACAAAATTCCCTAAATCTTCTCAAAACTCTACCAAATTCCAGAAAAATCCCACAGAATCTCCACAAATTCCCACAGAATACATGAAAAATCCCTGATAATTCATCAGTTCTCTACAGAATCTCACCAAATTCCTAAAAAGTCCCTCAAAGTTCCACAAACATCCCACAAAATCTCCCTAATATCCAACAAAATTCCAGGAAAAATCCCACAAAATTTCCTAAATCTTCTCAAAACACGACCAAATCCTAGAAAAATATCCCACCAAATCTCCACAAATTCCCACAGAATACATGAAAAATCCCTCAAGATCCCTAAATCGCCTCAATATCCCACAAAATCACACAAAAATCCCACAAAACCTCCACAAGTTTCCACAAAATCTAAGAAAAATTCCTCAAAATTCTTCAAGTCTCCTCAAAACCACACAAAGTTCGTGATAAGGCCCACCAAATTCCAGAAAAATCCCACAGAATCTCCACAAATTCCCACAAAAATCTAAATCAAATTCCTCAAAATTCTTCAAGTCTCCTCAGAATCCCACAATATTCCAGAAAAACCCCACCAAATTCCAGAGAAGTCCCACAAAACTCCATAAATCATTTCAAAACCCTACCAATTCACAGGAATGTCCCACAAAATCTCCACCAATTCCCAGAACATCCCAAAAAAATCTCACAAAAATCCCTAAATCTTCTGAAAACTCGACCAAATTCCAGAAACGCCCCATAAAATCAGCACAGTTTCCCACAAAATTCAAGAAAAAACACCACAAAATTCCCTAAACCTTTTCAAAATACCACAAAATTCTTGAAAAGCCCCACCAAATTCCAGAAACATCCCACAAAATGTCCTCAATATCCAACAAAATCCCAGAAAAATCACACAAAATTCCCTAAATCTTCTCAAAACACGGCCAAAATCCACAAAAATCCCACAGAATCTCCACAAATTCCCTAAGAATACATGAAAAATCCCTGATAATTCGTCAGTTCTCTACAGAATCTCACCAAATACCAGAAAAGTCCCCCAAAGTTCCACAAGCATCCCACAAAATCTCCCTAATATCCAAAAAAATTCCAGGAAAAATCTCACACAATTCCCTAAATCTTCTGAAAACTTGACCAAATTCCAGAAATGCCCCATAAAATCAGCACAGTTTCCCACAAAATTCAAGAAAAAACGCCACAAAATTCCCTAAACCTTTTCAAAATACCACAAAATTCTTGAAAAGCCCCACCAAATTCCAGAAACATCCCACAAAATGTCCTCAATATCCAACAAAATCCCAGAAAAGTCCCACAAAATTCCCTAAATCTTCTCAAAACTCTACCAAATTCCAGAAAATTCCCACAGAATCTCCACAAATTCCCACAGAATACATGAAAAATCCCTGATAATTCGTCAGTTCTCTACAGAATCTCACCAAACTCCTAAAAAGTCCCTCAAAGTTCCACAAACATCCCACAAAATCTCCCTAATATCCAACAAAATTCCAGGAAAAATCCCACAAAATTCCCTAAATCTTCTCAAAACACGACCAAATTCTAGAAAAATATCCCACCAAATCTCCACAAATTCCCACAAAATACATGAGAAATCCCTCAAGATCCCTAAATCGCCTCAATATCCCACAAAATCACACAAAAATCCCACAAAACCTCCACAAGTTTCCACAAAATCTAAGAAAAATTCCTCAAAATTCTTCAAGTCTCCTCAAAACCACACAAAGTTTGTGAAAAGGCCCACCAAATTCCAGAAAAATCCCACAGAATCTCCACAAATTCCCACAAAAATCTAAATCAAATTCCTCAAAATTCTTCAAGTCTCCTCAGAATCCCACACAATTCCAGAAAAAACACACAAAATTCCAGAGAAGTCCCACAAAACTCCCTAAATCATTTCAAAACCCTACCAATTCACAGGAATGTCCCACAAAATCTCTACCAATTCCCAGAACATCCCACAAAAATCTCACAAAAATCCCTAAATCTTCTGAAAACTCGACCAAATTCCAGAAACGCCCCATAAAATCAGCACAGTTTCCCACAAAATTCAAGAAAAAACACCACAAAATTCCCTAAACCTTTTCAAAATACCACAAAATTCTTGAAAAGCCCCACCAAATTCCAGAAACATCCCACAAAATGTCCTCAATATCCAACAAAATCCCAGAAAAATCACACAAAATTCCCTAAATCTTCTCAAAACACGGCCAAAATCCACAAAAATCCCACAGAATCTCCACAAATTCCCACAGAATACATGAAAAATCCCTGATAATTCGTCAGTTCTCTACAGAATCTCACCAAATACCAGAAAAGTCCCCCAAAGTTCCACAAGCATCCCACAAAATCTCCCTAATATCCAAAAAAATTCCAGGAAAAATCTCACACAATTCCCTAAATCTTCGAAAACTTGACCAAATTCCAGAAACGCCCCATAAAATCAGCACAGTTTCCCACAAAATTCAAGAAAAAACACCACAAAATTCCCTAAATCTTTTCAAAATACCACAAAATTCTTGAAAAGCCCCACCAAATTCCAGAAACATCCCACAAAATGTCCTCAATACCCAACAAAATCCCAGAAAAATCACACAAAATTCCCTAAATCTTCTCAAAACACGGCCAAAATCCACAAAAATCCCACAGAATCTCCACAAATTCCCACAGAATACATGAAAAATCCCTGATAATTTGTCAGTTCTCTACAGAATCTCACCAAATTCCAGAAAAGTCCCTCAAAGTTCCACAAACCACCCACAAAATCTCCTCAATATCCCACAAAATTCAAGAAAAATTACACAAAATACCCTAAATCTTTTCAAAACACAACCAAATTCTAGAAAAATATCCCACCAAATCTCCACAAATTCCCACAAAATACATGAGAAATCCCTCAAGATCCCGAAATCGCCTCAATATCCCACAAAATTCCACAAAAATCCCACAAAACCTCCACAAGTTTCCACAAAATCTAAGAAAAATTCCTCAAAAGTCTTCAAGTCTCCTCAAATCCACACAAAGTCCTTGAAAAGGCCCACCATATTCCAGAAACATCCCACAAAATGTCCTCAATATCCAACAAAATCCCAGAGAAGTCCCACAAAATTCCCTAAATCTTCTCAAAACTCTACCAAATTCCAGAAAAATCCCACAGAATCTCCACAAATTCCCACAGAATACATGACAAATCCCTGATAATTCGTCAGTTCTCTACAGAATCTCACCAAATTCCTAAAAAGTCCCTCAAAGTTCCACAAACATCCCACAAAATCTCCCCGGAATCCAATAAAATTCCAGGAAAAATCCCACAAAATTCCCTAAATCTTCTCAAAACATGGCCAAAATCCACAAAAATCCCACCGAATCTCCACAAATTCCCACAGAATACATGAAAATACCCCTGATAATTCGTCAGTTCTCTACAGAATCTCACCAAATTCCAGAAAAGTCCCTCAAAGTTCCACAAACATCCCACAAAATCTCCCCAATATACAACAAAATCCCAGAAAAATCACACAAAATTCCCTAAATCTTCTCAAAACACGACTAAATTCTAGAAAAATATCCCACCAAATCTCCACAAAATCCCACAAAATACATGAAAAATCCCTCAAGATCCCGAAATCGCCTCAATATCCCACAAAATCCCACAAAAATCACACAAAACCTCTACAAGTTTCCACAAAATCTAAGAAAAATTCCTCAAAATTCTTCAAGTCTCCTCAAAACCACACAAAGTCCTTGAAAAGGCCCACCAAATTCCAGTAAAATCCCACAGATTCTCCACAAATTCCCACAAAATCTAAAACAAATTCCTCAAAATTCTTCAAGTCTCCTCAGAATCCCACACAATTCCATAAAAAACACACAAAATTCCAGAGAAGTCCCACAAAACTCCCTAAATCATTTCAAAACCCTACCAATTCACAGGAATGTCCCACAAAATCTCCACCAATTCCCAGAACATCCCACAAAAATCTCACAAAAATCCCTAAATCTTCTGAAAACTCGACCAAATTCCAGAAACGCCCCATAAAATCAGCACAGTTTCCCACAAAATTCAAGAAAAAACACCACAAAATTCCCTAAATCTTTTCAAAATACCACAAAATTCCTGAAAAGCCCCACCAAATTCCAGAAACATCCCACAAAATGTCCTCAATACCCAACAAAATCCCAGAAAAATACCACAAAATTCCCTAAATCTTCTCAAAACACAACCAAAATTCCAGAAAAATCCCACCGAATCTCCACAAATTCCCACAGAATACATGAAAAATCCCTGATAATTCGTCAGTTCTCTACAGAATCTCACCAAATTCCAGAAAAGTCCCTCAAAGTTCCACAAACATCCCACAAAATATCCCTAATATCCAACAAAATTCCAGGAAAAATCCCACAAAATACCCTAAATCTTCTCAAAACACGACCAAATCCTAGAAAAATATCCCACCAAATCTCCACAAATTCCCACAAAATACATGAGAAATCCCTCAAGATCCCTAAATCGCCTCAATATCCCACAAAATCACACAAAAATCACACAAAACCTCCACAAGTTTCCACAAAATCTAAGAAAAATTCCTCAAAATTCTTCAAGTCTCCTCAGAATCCCACACAATTCCATAAAAAACACACAAAATTCCAGAGAAGTCCCACAAAACTCCCTCAATCATTTCAAAACCCTACCAATTCACAGGAATGTCCCACAAAATCTCCACCAATTCCCAGAACATCCCACAGAAATCCCACAAAAATCCCTAAATCTTCTGAAAACTCGACCAAATTCCAGAAACGCCCCATAAAATCAGCACAGTTTCCCACAAAATTCAAGAAAAAACACCACAAAATTCCCTAAATCTTTTCAAAATACCACAAAATTCCTGAAAAGCCCCACCAAATTCCAGAAACATCCCACAAAATGTCCTCAATACCCAACAAAATCCCAGAAAAATCCCACAAAATTCCCTAAATCTTCTCAAAACACGACTAAATTCTAGAAAAATGTCCCACCAAATCTCCACAAAATCCCACAAAATACATGAAAAATCCCTCAAGATCCCGAAATCGCCTCAATATCCCACAAAATCCCACAAAAATCACACAAAACCTCTACAAGTTTCCACAAATCTAAGAAAAATTCCTCAAAATTCTTCAAGTCTCCTCAAAACCACACAAAGTTTGTGAAAAGACCCACCAAATTCCAGAAACATCCCACAAAATGTCCTCAATACCCAACAAAATCCCAGAAAAATCACACAAAATTCCCTAAGTCTTCTCAAAACACGGCCAAAATCCACAAAAATCCCACAGAATCTCCACAAATTCCCACAGAATGCATGAAAAATCCCTGATAATTTGTCAGTTCTCTACAGAATCTCACCAAATTCCAGAAAAGTCCCTCAAAGTTCCACAAACCACCCACAAAATCTCCTCAATATCCCACAAAATTCAAGAAAAATTACACAAAATACCCTAAATCTTCTCAAAACACAACCAAATTCTAGAAAAATATCCCACCAAATCTCCACAAATTCCCACAAAATACATGAGAAATCCCTCAAGATCCCGAAATCGCCTCAATATCCCACAAAATTCCACAAAAATCCCACAAAACCTCCACAAGTTTCCACAAAATCTAAGAAAAATTCCTCAAAAGTCTTCAAGTCTCCTCAAATCCACACAAAGTCCTTGAAAAGGCCCACCAAATTCCAGAAACATCCCACAAAATGTCCTCAATATCCAACAAAATCCCAGAGAAGTCCCACAAAATTCCCTAAATCTTCTCAAAACTCTACCAAATTCCAGAAAAATCCCACAGAATCTCCACAAATTCCCACAGAATACATGACAAATCCCTGATAATTCGTCAGTTCTCTACAGAATCTCACCAAATTCCTAAAAAGTCCCTCAAAGTTCCACAAACATCCCACAAAATCTCCCCGGAATCCAATAAAATTCCAGGAAAAATCCCACAAAATTCCCTAAATCTTCTCAAAACATGGCCAAAATCCACAAAAATCCCACCGAATCTCCACAAATTCCCACAGAATACATGAAAATACCCCTGATAATTCGTCAGTTCTCTACAGAATCTCACCAAATTCCAGAAAAGTCCCTCAAAGTTCCACAAACATCCCACAAAATCTCCCCAATATACAACAAAATCCCAGAAAAATCACACAAAATTCCCTAAATCTTCTCAAAACACGACCAAATTCTAGAAAAATATCCCACCAAATCTCCACAAAATCCCACAAAATACATGAAAAATCCCTCAAGATCCCGAAATCGCCTCAATATCCCACAAAATCCCACAAAAATCACACAAAACCTCTACAAGTTTCCACAAAATCTAAGAAAAATTCCTGAAAATTCTTCAAGTCTCCTCAAAACCACACAAAGTCCTTGAAAAGGCCCACCAAATTCCAGAAAAATCCCACAGAATCTCCACAAATTCCCACAAAAATCTAAATCAAATTCCTCAAAATTCTTCAAGTCTCCTCAGAATCCCACACAATTCCAGAAAAACCCCACCAAATTCCAGAGAAGTCCCACAAAACTCCATAAATCATTTCAAAACCCTACCAATTCACAGGAATGTCCCACAAAATCTCCACCAATTCCCAGAACATCCCACAAAAATCTCACAAAAATCCCTAAATCTTCTGAAAACTCGACCAAATTCCAGAAACGCCCCATAAAATCAGCACAGTTTCCCACAAAATTCAAGAAAAAACACCACAAAATTCCCTAAACCTTTTGAAAATACCACAAAATTCTTGAAAAGCCCCACCAAATTCCAGAAACATCCCACAAAATGTCCTCAATACCCAACAAAATCCCAGAAAAATACCACAAAATTCCCTAAATCTTCTCAAAACACAACCAAAATTCCAGAAAAATCCCACCGAATCTCCACAAATTCCCACAGAATACATGAAAAATCCCTGATAATTCGTCAGTTCTCTACAGAATCTCACCAAATTCCAGAAAAGTCCCTCAATGTTCCACAAACATCCCACAAAATCTCCCCAGTATCCAATAAAATTCCAGGAAAAATCCCACAAAATTCCCTAAATCTTCTCAAAACATGGCCAAAATCCACAAAAATCCCACCGAATCTCCACAAATTCCCACAGAATACATGAAAATACCCCTGATAATTCGTCAGTTCTCTACAGAATCTCACCAAATTCCAGAAAAGTCCCTCAAAGTTCCACAAACATCCCACAAAATCTCCCCAATATACAACAAAATCCCAGAAAAATCACACAAAATTCCCTAAATCTTCTCAAAACACGACTAAATTCTAGAAAAATATCCCACCAAATCTCCACAAAATCCCACAAAATACATGAAAAATCCCTCAAGATCCCGAAATCGCCTCAATATCCCACAAAATCCCACAAAAATCACACAAAACCTCTACAAGTTTCCACAAAATCTAAGAAAAATTCCTCAAAATTCTTCAAGTCTCCTCAAAACCACACAAAGTCCTTGAAAAGGCCCACCAAATTCCAGTAAAATCCCACAGATTCTCCACAAATTCCCACAAAATCTAAAACAAATTCCTCAAAATTCTTCAAGTCTCCTCAGAATCCCACACAATTCCATAAAAAACACACAAAATTCCAGAGAAGTCCCACAAAACTCCCTAAATCATTTCAAAACCCTACCAATTCACAGGAATGTCCCACAAAATCTCCACCAATTCCCAGAACATCCCACAAAAATCCCACAAAAATGCCTAAATCTTCTGAAAACTCGACCAAATTCCAGAAACGCCCCATAAAATCAGCACAGTTTCCCACAAAATTCAAGAAAAAACACCACAAAATTCCCTAAACCTTTTCAAAATACCACAAAATTCTTGAAAAGCCCCACCAAATTCCAGAAACATCCCACAAAATGTCCTCAATATCCAACAAAATCCCAGAAAAATCACACAAAATTCCCTAAATCTTCTCAAAACACGGCCAAAATCCACAAAAATCCCACAGAATCTCCACAAATTCCCTAAGAATACATGAAAAATCCCTGATAATTCGTCAGTTCTCTACAGAATCTCACCAAATACCAGAAAAGTCCCCCAAAGTTCCACAAGCATCCCACAAAATCTCCCTAATATCCAAAAAAATTCCAGGAAAAATCTCACACAATTCCCTAAATCTTCTGAAAACTTGACCAAATTCCAGAAACGCCCCATAAAATCAGCACAGTTTCCCACAAAATTCAAGAAAAAACACCACAAAATTCCCTAAATCTTCTCAAAACACGACCAAATTCTAGAAAATTATCCCACCAAATCTCCACAAATTCCCACAAAATACATGAGAAATCCCTCAAGATCCCTAAATCGCCTCAATATCCCACAAAATCACACAAAAATCACACAAAACCTCCACAAGTTTACAAAAAATCTAAGAAAAATTCCTCAAAATTCTTCAAGTCTCCTCAGAATCCCACACAATTCCAGAAAAAACACACAAAATTCCAGAGAAGTCCCACAAAACTCCCTAAATCATTTCAAAACCCTACCAATTCACAGGAATGTCCCACAAAATCTCCACCAATTCCTAGAACATCCCACAGAAATCCCACAAAAATCCCTAAATCTTCTGAAAACTCGACCAAATTCCAGAAACGCCCCATATGCACAGGATTGTCCCACAAAATCTCCAACAATTCCCAGAAAATCCCACAAAAATCTCACAAAAATCCCTAAATCTTCTGAAAACTCGACCAAATTCCAGAAACGCCCAATAAAATCAGCACAGTTTCCCACAAGATACAAGAAAAAACACCACAAAATTCCCTAAATCTTTTCAAAATACCACAAAATTCTTGAAAAGCCCCACCAAATTCCAGAAACATCCCACAAAATGTCCTCAATATCCAACAAAATCCCAGAAAAATCACACAAAATTCCCTAAATCTTCTCAAAACACGACTAAATTCTAGAAAAATATCCCACCAAATCTCCACAAATTCCCACAAAATACATGAAAAATCCCTCAAGATCCCTAAATCGCCTCAATATCCCACAACATCACACAAAAATCCCACAAAACCTCCACAAGTTTCCACAAAATCTAAGAAAAATTCCTCAAAATTCTTCAAGTCTCCTCAAAACCACACAAAGTCCTTGAAAAGGCCCACCAAATTCCAGTAAAATCCCACAGATTCTCCACAAATTCCCACAAAATCTAAAACAAATTCCTCAAAATTCTTCAAGTCTCCTCAGAATCCCACACAATTCCAGAAAAAACACACAAAATTCCAGAGAAGTCCCACAAAACTCCCTCAATCATTTCAAAACCCTACCAATTCACAGGAATGTCCCACAAAATCTCCACCAATTCCCAGAACATCCCACAAAAATCTCACAAAACTCCCTAAATCTTCTGAAAACTCGACCAAATTCCAGAAACGCCCCATAAAATCAGCACAGTTTCCCACAAAATTCAAGAAAAAACACCACAAAATTCCCAAAATCTTTTGAAAATACAACAAAATTCTTGAAAAGCCCCACCAAATTCCAGAAACATCCCACAAAATGTCCTCAATACCCAACAAAATTCCAGGAAAAATCCCACTAAATTCTCTAAATCTTCTCAAAACACGGCCAAAATCCACAAAAATCCCACCAAATCTCCACCAATTCCCAGAGAATACATGAAAAATCCCTGATAATTCGTCAGTTCTCTACAGAATCTCACCAAATTCCTAAAAAGTCCCTCAAAGTTCCAAAAACATCCCTCAAAATATCCCAAATATCCAACAAAATTCCAGGAAAAATCCCACAAAATTTCCTAAATCTTCTCAAAACACGACCAAATTCTAGAAAAATATCCCACCAAATCTCCACAAATTCCCACAGAATACATGAAAAATCCCTGATAATTCGTCAGTTCTCTACAGAATCTCACCAAATACCAGAAAAGTCCCCCAAAGTTCCACAAGCATCCCACAAAATCTCCCTAATATCCAACAAAATTCCAGGAAAAATCTCACACAATTCCCTGAATCTTCTGAAAACTCGACCAAATTCCAGAAACGCCCCATAAAATCAGCACAGTTTCCCACAAAATTCAAGAAAAAACAACACAAAATTCCCTAAATCTTCTCAAAACTCTACCAAATTCCAGAAAAATCCCACCAAATCTCCACAAATTCCCACAGAATACATGAAAAATCCCTGATAATTCGTCAGTTCTCTACAGAATCTCACCAAATTCCAGAAAAGTCCCTCAAATTTCCACAAACATCACACAAAAATCTCACAAAAATCCCTAACGCTTCTGAAAACTCGACCAAATTCCAGAAACGCCCCATAAAATCAGCACAGTTTCCCACAAAATTCAAGAAAAAACACCACAAAATTCCCAAAATCTTTTGAAAATACAACAAAATTCTTGAAAAGCCCCACCAAATTCCAGAAACATCCCACAAAATGTCCTCAATACCCAACAAAATCCCAGAAAAATACCACAAAATTCCCTAAATCTTCTCAAAACACAACCAAAATTCCAGAAAAATCCCAGCGAATCTCCACAAATTCCCACAGAATACATGAAAATACCCCTGATAATTCGTCAGTTCTCTACAGAATCTCACCAAATTCCAGAAAAGTCCCTCAAAGTTCCACAAACATCCCACAAAATATCCCTAATATCCAACAAAATTCCAGGAAAAATCCCACAAAATTCCCTAAATCTTCTCAAAACACGACCAAATTCTAGAAAAATATCCCACCAAATCTCCACAAATTCCCACAAAATACATGAGAAATCCCTCAAGATCCCTAAATCGCCTCAATATCCCACAAAATCACACAAAAATCACACAAAACCTCCACAAGTTTCCACAAAATCTAAGAAAAATTCCTCAAAATTCTTCAAGTCTCCTCAGAATCCCACACAATTCCAGAAAAAACACACAAAATTCCAGAGAAGTCCCACAAAACTCCCTCAATCATTTCAAAACCCTACCAATTCACAGGAATGTCCCACAAAATCTCCACCAATTCCCAGAACATCCCACAGAAATCCCACAAAAATCCCTAAATCTTCTGAAAACTCGACCAAATTCCAGAAACGCCCCATAAAATCAGCACAGTTTCCCACAAAATTCAAGAAAAAACACCACAAAATTCCCTAAATCTTTTCAAAATACCACAAAATTCTTGAAAAGCCCCACCAAATTCCAGAAACATCCCACAAAATGTCCTCAATATCCAACAAAATCCCAGAAAAGTTCCACAAAATTCCCTAAATCTTCTCAAAACTCTACCAAATTCCAGAAACATCCCACAGAATCTCCACAAATTCCCACAGAATACATGAAAAATCCCTGATAATTCGTCAGTTCTCTACAGAATCTCACCAAATTCCTAAAAAGTCCCTCAAAGTTCCACAAACATCCCACAAAATCTCCCCAGTATCCAACAAAATTCCAGGAAAAATCCCACAAAATTCCCTAAATCTTCTCAAAACACGACCAAATTCTAGAAAAATATCCCACCAAATCTCCACAAATTCCCACAAAATACATGAAAAATCCCTCTAGATCCCTAAATCGCCTCAATATCCCACAAAATCACACAAAAATCCCACAAAACCTCCACAAGTTTCCACAAAATCTAAGAAAAATTCCTCAAAATTCTTCAAGTCTCCTCAAAACCACACAAAGTTCGTGAAAAGGCCCACCAAATTCCAGAAAAATCCCACAGAATCTCCACAAATTCCCACTAAAATCTAAATCAAATTCCTCAAAATTCTTCAAGTCTCCTCAGAATCCCACACAATTCCAGAAAAAACACACAAAATTCCAGAGAAGTCCCACAAAACTCCCTAAATCATTTCAAAACCCTACCAATTCACAGGAATGTCCCACAAAATCTCTACCAATTCCCAGAACATCCCACAAAAATCTCACAAAAATCCCTAAATCTTCTGAAAACTCGACCAAATTCCAGAAACGCCCCATAAAATCAGCAGTTTCCCACAAAATTCAAGAAAAAACACCACAAAATTCCCTAAACCTTTTCAAAATACCACAAAATTCTTGAAAAGCCCCACCAAATTCCCGAAACATCCCACAAAATGTCCTCAATATCCAACAAAATCCCAGAAAAATCACACAAAATTCCCTAAATCTTCTCAAAACACGGCCAAAATCCACAAAAATCCCACAGAATCTCCACAAATTCCCACAGAATACATGACAAATCCCTGATAATTCGTCAGTTCTCTACAGAATCTCACCAAATTCCAGAAAAGTCCCTCAAAGTTCCACAAACATCCCACAAAATCTCCCCAGTATCCAACAAAATTCCAGGAAAAATCCCACAAAATTCCCTAAATCTTCTCAAAACACGACCAAATTCTAGAAAAATATCCCACCAAATCTCCACAAATTCCCACAGAATACATGAAAAATCCCTGATAATTCGTCAGTTCTCTACAGAATCTCACCAAATTCCAGAAAAGTCCCCCAAAGTTCCACAAGCATCCCACAAAATCTCCCTAATATCCAACAAAATTCCAGGAAAAATCTCACACAATTCCGTAAATCTTCTGAAAACTTGACCAAATTCCAGAAACGCCCCATAAAATCAGCACAGTTTCCCACAAAATTCAAGAAAAAACAACACAAAATTCCCTAAATCTTCTCAAAACTCTACCAAATTCCAGAAAAATCCCACCAAATCTCCACAAATTCCCACAGAATACATGAAAAATCCCTGATAATTCGTCAGTTCTCTACAGAATCTCACCAAATTCCAGAAAAGTCCCTCAAAGTTCCACAAACATCCCACAAAAATCTCACAAAAATCCCTAACGCTTCTGAAAACTCGACCAAATTCCAGAAACGCCCCGTAAAATCAGCACATTTTCCCACAAAATTCAAGAAAAAACACCACAAAATTCCCAAAATCTTTTGAAAATACAACAAAATTCTTGAAAAGCCCCACCAAATTCCAGAAACATCCCACAAAATGTCCTCAATACCCAACAAAATCCCAGAAAAATCCCACAAAATTCCCTAAATCTTCTCAAAACACAACCAAAATTCCAGAAAAATCCCACCGAATCTCCACAAATTCCCACAGAATACATGAAAATACCCCTGATAATTCGTCAGTTCTCTACAGAATCTCACCAAATTCCAGAAAAGTCCCTCAAAGTTCCACAAACATCCCACAAAATATCCCTAATATCCAACAAAATTCCAGGAAAAATCCCACAAAATTCCCTAAATCTTCTCAAAACACGACCAAATTCTAGAAAAATATCCCACCAAATCTCCACAAATTCCCACAAAATACATGAGAAATCCCTCAAGATCCCTAAATCGCCTCAATATCCCACAAAATCACACAAAAATCCCACAAAACCTCCACAAGTTTCCACAAAATCTAAGAAAAATTCCTCAAAATTCTTCAAGTCTCCTCAAAACCACACAAAGTTTGTGAAAAGGCCCACCAAATTCCAGAAAAATCCCACAGAATCTCCACAAATTCCCACAAAAATCTAAATCAAATTCCTCAGAATTCTTCAAGTCTCCTCAGAATCCCACACAATTCCAGAAAAACCCCACCAAATTCCAGAGAAGTCCCACAAAACTCCCTAAATCATTTCAAAACCCTACCAATTCACAGGAATGTCCCACAAAATCTCTACCAATTCCCAGAACATCCCACAAAAATCTCACAAAAATCCCTAAATCTTCTGAAAACTCGACCAAATTCCAGAAACGCCCCATAAAATCAGCACAGTTTCCCACAAAATTCAAGAAAAAACACCACAAAATTCCCTAAACCTTTTGAAAATACCACAAAATTCTTGAAAAGCCCCACCAAATTCCAGAAACATCCCACAAAATGTCCTCAATACCCAACAAAATCCCAGAAAAATCCCACAAAATTCCCTAAATCTTCTCAAAACACAACCAAAATTCCAGAAAAATCCCACCGAATCTCCACAAATTCCCACAGAATACATGAAAAATCCCTGATAATTCGTCAGTTCTCTACAGAATCTCACCAAATTCCAGAAAAGTCCCTCAAAGTTCCACAAACATCCCACAAAATATCCCTAATATCCAACAAAATTCCAGGAAAAATCCCACAAAATACCCTAAATCTTCTCAAAACACGACCAAATCCTAGAAAAATATCCCACCAAATCTCCACAAATTCCCACAAAATACATGAGAAATCCCTCAAGATCCCTAAATCGCCTCAATATCCCACCAAATCACACAAAAATCACACAAAACCTCCACAAGTTTCCACAAAATCTAAGAAAAATTCCTCAAAATTCTTCAAGTCTCCTCAGAATCCCACACAATTCCAGAAAAAACACACAAAATTCCAGAGAAGTCCCACAAAACTCCCTCAATCATTTCAAAACCCTACCAATTCACAGGAATGTCCCACAAAACCTCTACCAATTCCCAGAACATCCCACAGAAATCCCACAAAAATCCCTAAATCTTCTGAAAACTCGACCAAATTCCAGAAACGCCCCATAAAATCAGCACAGTTTCCCACAAAATTCAAGAAAAAACACCACAAAATTCCCTAAATCTTTTCAAAATACCACAAAATTCCTGAAAAGCCCCACCAAATTCCTGAAACATCCCACAAAATTTCCTCAATATCCAACAAAATCCCAGAAAAGTCCCACAAAATTCCCTAAATCTTCTCAAAACTCTACCAAATTCCAGAAAAATCCCACAGAATCTCCACAAATTCCCACAGAATACATGAAAAATCCCTGATAATTCGTCAGTTCTCTACAGAATCTCACCAAATTCCTAAAAAGTCCCTCAAAGTTCCACAAACATCCCACAAAATCTCCCTAATATCCAACAAAATTCCAGGAAAAATCCCACAAAATTTCCTAAATCTTCTCAAAACACGACCAAATCCTAGAAAAATATCCCACCAAATCTCCACAAATTCCCACAGAATACATGAAAAATCCCTCAAGATCCCTAAATCGCCTCAATATCCCACAAAATCACACAAAAATCCCACAAAACCTCCACAAGTTTCCACAAAATCTAAGAAAAATTCCTCAAAATTCTTCAAGTCTCCTCAAAACCACACAAAGTTCGTGATAAGGCCCACCAAATTCCAAAAAAATCCCACAGAATCCCCACAAATTCCCACAAAAATCTAAATCAAATTCCTCAAAATTCTTCAAGTCTCCTCAGAATCCCACAATATTCCAGGAAAACCCCACCAAATTCCAGAGAAGTCCCACAAAACTCCATAAATCATTTCAAAACCCTACCAATTCACAGGAATGTCCCACAAAATCTCCACCAATTCCCAGAACATCCCAAAAAAATCTCACAAAAATCCCTAAATCTTCTGAAAACTCGACCAAATTCCAGAAACGCCCCATAAAATCAGCACAGTTTCCCACAAAATTCAAGAAAAAACACCACAAAATTCCCTAAACCTTTTCAAAATACCACAAAATTCTTGAAAAGCCCCACCAAATTCCAGAAACATCCCACAAAATGTCCTCAATATCCAACAAAATCCCAGAAAAATCACACAAAATTCCCTAAATCTTCTCAAAACACGGCCAAAATCCACAAAAATCCCACAGAATCTCCACAAATTCCCACAGAATACATGAAAAATCCCTGATAATTCGTCAGTTCTCTACAGAATCTCACCAAATACCAGAAAAGTCCCCCAAAGTTCCACAAGCATCCCACAAAATCTCCCTAATATCCAAAAAAATTCCAGGAAAAATCTCACACAATTCCCTAAATCTTCTGAAAACTTGACCAAATTCCAGAAATGCCCCATAAAATCAGCACAGTTTCCCACAAAATTCAAGAAAAAACAACACAAAATTCCCTAAATCTTCTCAAAACTCTACCAAATTCCAGAAAAATCCCACAGAATCTCCACAAATTCCCACAGAATACATGACAAATCCCTGATAATTCGTCAGTTCTCTACAGAATCTCACCAAATTCCAGAAAAGTCCCTCAAAGTTCCACAAACATCCCACAAAATCTCCTCAATATCCAACAAAATCCCAGAAAAATCACACAAAATTCCCTAAATCTTCTCAAAACACGACTAAATTCTAGAAAAATGTCCCACCAAATCTCCACAAAATCCCACAAAATACATGAGAAATCCCTCAAGATCCCGAAATCGCCTCAATATCCCACAAAATCCCACAAAAATCACACAAAACCTCCACAAGTTTCCACAAAATCTAAGAAAAATTCCTCAAAATTCTTCAAGTCTCCTCAAAACCACACAACGTCCTTGAAAAAAACCACCAAATTCCAGTAAAATCCCACAGATTCTCCACAAATTCCCACAAAATCTAAAACAAATTCCTCAAAATTCTTCAAGTCTCCTCAGAATCCCACACAATTCCAGAAAACCCCACAAAATTCCAGAGAAGTCCCACAAAACTCCCTAAATCATTTCAAAACCCTACCAATTCACAGGAATGTCCCACAAAATCTCCACCAATTCCCAGAACATCCCACAAAAATCTCACAAAAATCCCTAAATCTTCTGAAAACTCGACCAAATTCCAGAAACGCCCTATAAAAACAGCACAGTTTCCCACAAAATTCAAGAAAAAACACCACACAATTCCCTAAATCTTTTCAAAATACAACAAAATTCTTGAAAACCCCCACCAAATTCCAGAAACATCCCACAGAATGTCCTCAATATCCAACAAAATTCCAGGAAAAATCACAGAAAATTCCCTAAATCTTCTCAAAACACAACCAAAATCCACAAAAATCCCACAGAATCTCCACAAATTCCCACTGAATACATGACAAATCCCTGATAATTCGTCAGTTCTCTACAGAATCTCACCAAATTCCAGAAAAGTCCCTCAAAGTTCCACAAACATCCCACAAAATCTCCCAATATCCAACAAAATTCCAGGAAAAATCCCACAAAATTCCCTAAATCTTCTCAAAACACGACCAAATTCTAGAAAAATATCCCACCAAATCTCCACAAATTCTTACAGAATACATGAAAAATCCCTGATAATTCGTCAGTTCTCTACAGAATCTCACCAAATTCCAGAAAAGTCCCTCAAAGTTCCACAAACATCCCACAAAATCTCCCAATATCCAATAAAATTCCAGAAATAATCCCACAAAATTCCCTAAATCTTCTCAAAACACGGCCAAAATCCACAAAAATCCCGCCGAATCTCCACAAATTCCCACAGAATACATGAAAAATCCCTGATAATTCATCAGTTCTCTACAGAATCTCAACAAATTCCAGAAGAGTCCCTCAAAGTTCCACAAACATCCCACAAAATCTCCCCAGTATCCAATAAAATTCCAGGAAAAATCTTCGGAATTTGGTGGGGCTTTTCAGGAATTTTGTGGTATTTTGAAAAAATTTAGGGAATTGTGTGGTGTTTTTTCTTGAATTTTGTGGGAAACTGTGCTGATTTTATGGGGCGTTTCAGGAATTTGGTCGAGTTTTCAGACGATTTAGGGATTTTTGTGGGATTTTTGTGGGATGTTCTGGGAATTGGTAGAGATTTTGTGGGACATTCCTGTGAATTGGTAGGGTTTTGAAATGATTTAGGGAGTTTTGTGGGACTTCTCTGGAATTTGGTGGGGTTTTTCTGGAATTGTGTGGGATTCTGAGGAGACTTGAAGAATTTTGAGGAATTTGTTTTAGATTTTGTGGGAATTTGTGGAGATTCTGTGGGATTTTTCTGGAATTTGGTGGGCCTTTTCACCAACTTTGTGTGGTTTTGAGGAGACTTGAAGAATTTTGAGGAATTTTTCTTAGATTTTGTGGAAACTTGTGGAGGTTTTGTGTGATTTTTGTGTGATTTTGTGGGATATTGAGGCGATTTCGGGATCTTGAAGGATTTTTCATGTATTTTGTGGGAATTTGTGGTGATTTGGTGAGATATTTTTCTAGAATTTGGTCGTGTTTATGGGAAGATTTTTCTATCTATCTATCTATCTATCTATCTATCTATCTATCTATCTATCTATCTATCTATCTATCTATCTATCTATCTCCCTATCTATCTATCTATCTATCTATCTATCTATCTATCTATCTATCTATCTATCTCCCTATCTATATATCTCCCTATCTATCACCCTATATGCATTTCTTTATTATAGATTTGTATATTTTAATTTCTATATTATTCATTTAAATGCCAAGCTTTTAAATAAATAGGGGAACCGAGTGAGAGGAGTGGCAGCATGGTACGGGTCGTCGCGAGTGCCAGAAGCCCGAAAAAGCGGCCGCGTCAAGGACCCCGGCAGAGTGCGGCGTCGTCACCGCTGCCTGTCGGCGCCCGACCGGCTCGCGCTCGGCCCCGGTGCCGCCGAGCGCACAGCCCGTGTCCGCACGGCTGGAGCAGCCGCGGAAAATTGCGACGGGGCGGCGTCGACGCCGGGGTGTTTGTCAGGCAGTCGAATTCACGCACCCACTGCCCGGGGTCCTTCCATTTTCCCGCCTTTTTGGCCGCCATCCTTGGAAGGACAAGCCGGCCACGACCTGGCAGCCATCTTCTGCGTGGCGTGACGTAACTTCCGCCCTTCCTCGCCGCCATCTTTGCTGTGGCTGAAGCCACTTCCGGCAGAGCGGCCATCTTTGTTATGGCACAATTAAGGCCCCCGCTGCTCTCAGCGCGTCTGTCTAACTTACATGCCTGAACGAAAAACCTGCCGACGCCGACCGACTCCGAGCATTCCGCCCGATTTTCCGCCGCCTTTCCCGGGGCGAGGACGATGGCGGCGAGACTCAGCGGCTCCGTAGCTGGGTGGCGGCCGCGCCTGCGGCGGCAGGCATTGGAGTTAACGCCTCTGCCGCGGTCCTCCCGGCCGGCTCCGGCGGGGGGCGGGGGGGAGGCCCGACGCGGCTCAGTTCGGTTCGACTCTTTCCGGCCCGCTTCGGCTCGGCTCTTTCTGGCCCGCTTCGGCTCGGCTCGCCCCTGCTCGGCCCCGCTCGGCCAGGCCCCGCCCGGCTCGGAGCACAGCTGCAGTACCGCTCTGTGCCCACAATGCGGCAGCACTGCCGCAGAGCTCAGCCCGGGGTGGGCGGGGGGAGCCCCTGCAAGTGCAGAGAAGCGAGGCAAGAAACCACGTGTACAACCCCCTTCCATATGCTGCTACCTGTTTCCAGGCGACGACAAAGACCCATGAAGCAAATGCTTTTTCTTGGCCCATTTTGCTAAGCAAAGCTCTTCTGCAGCTCTTTAGTGCTTGCCAAACTCCAATGCGCGTGCTGCTGCTTCGATCGGATAAGAAGCACAGCCTTCTGACAGCAGCTTTCAGGTTGCTTCGTGCTCTTGCAAAGCCTGCTGGGGCACTGGGGCTCTCCATTGCAGGCAGTCTGGAGCTGCCATGCAAAGCCATCTCTCAAGGAGTCCCCAGGTCTCAGGTGCAACCTCAAGAAAATGACACAGCAACGTGTAGAAAACGTGAACTTTATTCACTTGACTACTTCTAAAATCTACAATCCAACGTTACTAGAAGACTATGGGGTAAGAATCTTAAGGCTAAGAAACTTCAATGCTTCAACTGTTTAGAACTGAACACTAAGGGAAAGGTCAACTTCTTGGGGGAAACGTGGTGGGGAATCGAACAACAACAGGGGTGTGGCTAACTTGTAAGGTGGGGAACGTCGCAGTGCCTGGGCTGGGCACTGGTCACCCGTTCCCCGTAAGGTTCTTTAGATGGAGCGCGACGCTGGAGGTCAGAGCTGTGGGGAGGTGCGGAGTCTCCTGTCACTGCCCTCTTTTGCCGCCGTCTTGGTGGTTGGCCTCCTTGGCTGAGAGCTGTAGCGAAGGTGCAGCCGCATCAGGTCACGGTTTTGCCTGAGCAGCTGCATCAACTTGGTGGGACAGCCGAGTCTTCAATGGCGGCGGGGCCCCGCACGGCCCGAAGGGCTCTGGAGATTCCGCTGCAAGGCAAAGCACAGGGATCCCCATGGAAGAGGCAGAGGGGCAGAGCGGGGCCGGCACCTGTGGGGCTGCCTTTGGCCTGGGAGACAGAGACTCGGGCCCAGTTGGGCTGGGCTGGCCCGGGGAAGAGGCTGCAGCAGGCAGAGCTCTGCCGCCTCTGCTTGGTGCTGTCCATGGAGCTCAGCCCCTGGGCCACATTCCCCAGCCAGGTGCTCAGGCCCCTTCTGCCGCAGGGCATTGGCCAAAGGGTGCCCAAGAGGCCCTCAAGGTCTGCCCCATCCCACCTGCCCCTGACCCCCCACCCCCTGCCTCACCTCTCCCCAGCGTCTCTGAAATCTTCTTCCAAGGGCCCATCCCATGGCCATTCCTATGAGGAGCACGTCAATGAGCAGGAGTGTCCTGGACGCCCACCAGAGGAGCGCAGAGTCCTTCTCCTCCAGGTCGAAATCCTCCGGAACCAGAGGAGAGGCACCCGTGCTCCTCTCGGGTTTGCTCACAGGGTCGAGGGGATGGGCCAAGAGCAGCAGCACGTAAAGCTGCAGCAGCGCGGAGGAGCCGTGAGCAGCCATAGTGCTCTGCCAGCAGCACCGAGGCTCTGGGCGTCTCTCTGCGAGCAGCTGTGCCTGGGCTCTGGGGCGCAGCAACAGCTGGGGACAGTTGCCAGCCAGCGTGCCGTCCCCAGAGGCTGTGATGTCACAGAAGCACAGAACGCCCTGGCTGCAGAGAGCCCTGAGAGAATGTTGAGTCCAAGCTGGGAGCCATGGCGGCAAGTATGGCCAGCAGAGCGGGGCCCGAGCGCTGCGGCCTGGCTTGCCTTGCACCCGTGCCACAATGATGACTCCAGCAGCCCCTGTCAGGCCATTGCAGTATCTGATGGCCCACGCTGGGCACAAGTTCTTCCCAATGGCCAGCGTAAACCTCCCTTGGCCCAGCTTCCAAGCCTTGTTGGCATCTGCTCTCTCTTGTCCTTGCCCACCTGGCTGGCGCTGCCGTGTTGCTCGCTGGCCTGTCTGTGGGAGAAGAGGCTGTGCCAATGAGTGCTGCTCAACTTGGAGGCCATTCAAAGGAGGATTTGATTGTGCCTGCTGTGGGAAGAAGGAATATGCGTGCACATGGCCACTTCCCATAGGTTTTACCCCAGATTTTCATGAGCAGCTGTCCTAGTGAAAGTCAAGTCTGTTTTAGTGAGTATTTGAGGGCTTCCAGAGCACAGTGCCATCTCAGGGGAATTCTGCTGGTTGAGTTCTACTGAGGCTTTGAGATGAGTTGCAAATCCTGAAAATGTTCTCCTTGCCCAGGTAGTAATTTCACAGTTTAGACTGTGGGGATATTGACTGCTCAGTGTTGAGGACCTCATGTAACTTTCAGCCCCAGAAATTTTCAACCTCCAGTGATTGTCCTTGAGACAAAACCATTTGAAATCTTTTTTTCTGTGGACAGGAATTGCTTCGGTGTTACTTCACATCATCCATTAAAAATTTGATGCCTGGAACAAATCCCGAGTGCTGTGTGATTTCCTTGGTCGTGTTCTTTGGAATGGCTTCCCCCTCATTTTGTGAAGCTGGCCCCAGAAAGGTCATAGATGGGTGAGAAGTTCTGAAAGGCCAAGTGGTGCAGATCTTTGCCTCCTGTTTCGAGGTCTGCGGTGAGCTGTGAGTCCAAGAGCTGATCTGACGTGATGGTGAAAACACAATTGAACCTTTTTGCAGCAGGGTGGATGGATAGGAGCAAAGCACAGCACGGCTGGCAGCAGCTAATGAATTAAAATGCATCCCTGGAATATGTTTCTTCGATTGTTCTTCTAGTATTGTGGTAGTAATTCTGATGTCTGAGTAGTGAACAAGCAACAAGTAGTGAACACGTGATTTGTAGTCAGTTTTCTATTTCTTATGTAGTGGAGAGTATGGATGCTAGCTTTGGAGCAGGCTGCAGAGAGCTGCAGAAACTGCAGGCCCCATGGCCTATCAGTCCTGCCCGAGAAGCTAGCCTGGGAATTCATAGGAGGATTTCAAAACAATCCTCAGAGACAGAAAACAACTGCCAGGTGCTGTTTGTCTGTCCTCTTGTTTTCCTTGCAGGAGAAAGTCAGGGGGGTGGTGAGCCCCGCTGACCAATGATGGTGATGTAGCACTTTACTAAGCAATAAGAGTTTCCTTTCTGTACTTTCCACGTATCTGTCTATTAGACAAGCCTAGAGTAATAAAGTAGAGAAGATTCTCCTGTTGTGACTCCCTTGAGAGTCCGTGTCGTTCTTTCCCACCGTTCCCAATCAGAACGACAGAGGAGATTTTTAAGAATTGTGTTTTTCTCTCCTGGTTGAGGAATGTGTTCTTCACGGGCTGAATCTTCATATCACTTTGTTTTTGTAGAAGAGCAGTTTCAGCAGCAGATGATTCTCCTTGCCCTCCTTTTCATTTTTCTTGTCTGTATTATTGCCTGGCAGGTTAACCTTTTCAAATTGCGTGCTGCAAAACGTTGCTACTAAGGATAGTTGGTGTCCAAACAGGTTCTTTTCTCTCTTGGATTTCAACTATTGCAGGATGAAAGGTTTCTAATGAAGCTACAGAATTGCATATCACTGGGACCTTGACTTCTTCCCTGCTTGGATCTAGATAAAGAGATTCTTGCCAATTGAACTGCTGACATATTATGTAGAGATCAGGAGTGGCCACCACAAGTGGTACTGAATTCTTGGAAATGTGGTGATTTTTGTTAGAAATGATTTTAGCTTTGACAGTGCAAGCTTATCATATCCATCTGCATTTGTGTTCTATTAATCATGGGGTTTTGTATTAAGCATGGGCTTCAGTTTGCTGTCTTTTTGTCACTTCTTCAAATACCAGTTTTCTACACCTGCTGGCTTGTTCCTTCTGACTTCAAATGGTATCTCTTGGGCACATAACTTCATCTTATTGTGAACAGCGCAAAGAACATGTTTTGGTCTGCCTTGATTTGATGGAGTGATTGCTGTGGAAGGACTGGGAGGTTTTGTGGTTTAAGGTGAAAGAAGTTCAGCAGCCTTGGCAAGTAAGTGTGCCAGTTTACAAGGTGAATCTACAGAAACCCCCGTGCTTCAGCTGCAATGTACAATCTCTGAGGCTGCTGCTGTCGGGGTGCCTTTGTTCTGTTGGTTTGGGAACCCATATTCTACACAGCATCATTTGTCAGAACTCCATTTCACTTGTACAGTCCCTCTGTTTTCCCACTTCTGAATGATGGTTTTCTCTGTGCCTTTAACATGGGGAATTCTGGGTGATAAAAATAATACATATTCCATAATGTTTTACGTTTCCTCTTGGAGTTTTTTCTAGTTTTCAAATAATTACCTTTTGTTTCTAGCTGGGGGCAAAATGCATTTGCAGTTTCAGTGGTTTTTTTCCCAATTTCTAATCTTACTTGGGCACTAGATAAGGGAGAAAAATGCCCTAGTTTCATGGAAAAGATTCTGTGTTATTCCATGCCTTGAAATGAATTAAAATACGGTTCTATTGCTCTCTGTTTCATTTCTTCACTTCATTTGGTAGAGTTTAGAAATCTCTTGCCATGAACTAGGTAGTGCAGAGTGCCTGCCTTGCTGTGTTGAACTCCTGGGTGAGCATGCCAGGCTTAGTTTAGAGATTTGCTTTTAAACATCCCTTATTCCTTGTAAAATCTATCATTTGGTTTGTTTGTAGTTGTGTTAGAAGATAAAGAGGAGGGGGTGCACCCTGGAAAATTTGTCATCTGAACTGAATTTGTACCCTTTAGGCCATCAGTGACTGCTCCTTAGCTTTCTCAAGGCATGAAGGACACTGGGAGTTCCTCCCAGACTCTTCTTTTGGGACAGCAGTCCTTTCTCTTTGGCTCCATGAGATGCTCTGCACAGGAGTGCTTGAGCTCTGAAGGGCAGGGGCATTCCATGAGGGTGAATAATAAAGAACTCCTGTAGCCTGAACTGTTTCCAACTTAACCCAGCAGAAGGAATTGTTTCCCAATTCTGAGTCTAATGGTGCTGCTGACAAATTGTGCAGTTTCAGAGCAGCAGTGCAAGATGTGCAAGGGGCTTGTGTGGAGGGAGAGCAGCAGCTTGTAACACTGGACCTTTGTCCCGTGGGCAGCTGTGCGGTTTTAAGCGGGAATGTTCCGGAGGGGTGTGGAATTGAAGAAATGTTTGGAAGATTTGTAGGTTTGTTGCTGTAGGTGTGAAGGGTGGGGACAAGTCTTGTCCAGTGACGGAGCAATGATTAGGTAAGGTACTGGGAGAGCATCTGAGGATGGTGTTGCTGTTGCATGTGATTTTTCTGGAGGCCATCTGATGCACACAAGATTTGTTATGACTACCAGGATTGCAACTAAACAGAATGCAGTCATTTTTCTTGTAATTTAGTGCAGCATCTTTTGATCCGTGATGAGCTGAAGGCTCAGTGCACAAGGCTGAAAGGAAATGGCACGCTCTCAAGAGATTTTGGTCTTTGCGGCTTCATGAAGGTGGATAGGACATAATTCCTTCGCTCATTGGAGCTGCAGAGTTTAGTTTGATCTCCTCTGTTTCTAAGCAGTGCTAAAAGGTGTTCCTTCCCTCAATTTTGATGGCAGCAGAGAGTCAGCTAATGAATGTGGATCTAGGTAAGGTTTGTGGAACAAAATCAAACACAATTGTCTGAAAAGCTGTTAGACATGCCTACAGTCAGTGTCAACAGAGAAGGAAGAGGTTAAAATTCCATCTTAATTTTAGAGCTCTTCCTCTCTTCTGCCTGCTTTTCCCATAGTGCATATGGAACCAGCATAGTTCATTTGATCCCTACCCCTGAGTGCAGCAGCTCACCTGCTTTCTGCTGCCCGCCTTTGCTTTCTTGTCAGATGGAAACACTGAAATAGAAAAGGTGATGTGACTTAATTGACTTCATTCAAATGCCTTGGCAATTGAATTTCTGTCTCTTGGCTGGATACTCAGCATCTCTAAGTGCAGAATCCTCCCTGGCACTGTATATCCTCGCCTTGTCCCTGCCACCACCACTCAAATATTTTCCTTTCATTGTAAAGTGAGTGAGATTTTACTTGGCTGGAATTCTGCAGTGCTGGGAATGAAGGCTTTTTCCTTCCTCATTTTTTTATAATGAATTTCTTTTTTATTCTATTCACACCTTCTGAGTGAGCCTTTCATAAGGGCTTCTGTATTTCACAGAGGCTACACCTATTTGGGCCTGAAGACTTTGATACAATTGTAATCACTTGGAAATGGAACCTGTTTGATTTGTATGGAAGGCAGCCATTCTCCCTGTTCCAAACTTCCTAAAATAGTTTATCCACGTTGAAAAAAAAAATACCTCTTGGAGATAGTGAAGACAGTGCATGATGGTGATTCCAGGGATGGATAAGAAGGACCATCACCTTCCTCACACCAGCAAACTTGAGACTAATAGTCAGGTCTGCAGTTCTAATTTTAATCCACAGTAATCTACAGACAATCCTTTATTATCTAAAAAAGCTGATACCGTTCAAGTTGGAAGCAAGCTGAAGTTGGAAGAGTTAGGTTTCTTCAAAGCTCTTGTTTCCAGCAGGATTGGAGAGCCTTTACCTTTTGTAACAGGAAGGTTTTAAATTTGTAATGCTGACCTTGCAACTGGAACTTGGTGGCTCCATTGTTGCACTTGGAGCAGCCAGATGACCTCAAAGGAGAAGTGCATTGTTCTAACTTGTGTGGAAGCAGTGGCTTCAAATACCATCAGGAAGTGCTGGACTGGCAGGACATTGGATGGATGCTCTTAGGCCACAGAGCTGGAAATATCAGTTGTAGCCACATGGTAAGTCCATTTATGTAATTCCAAATCTGTTCCTCACACGATCTGTGCTCCTCTATTCCGTATCAGCTTGGTGAGGAGGTAGATGAGACTGTTGGGGGAAAGAAACACTTAAATTTAAAGCAGAGTAACTGTTCCATTATAAATGCTGAAGATAAACCTGTGAGGCTACCAAAGAAATCTTTCTTTGGCTTCCAGTTAATAACTTCAAATGGATAACAAATCTATGCTGTATAATCTGCTTTGAATGGATTTCCTTTGGAACGTGTGCTTCTTCCTGAATGACAGAACTGCAATATTTTCACACTTGCAGTTTCACCCTCAAATGGCCACAGGAAATGCAGCAGCTTCTGTTTTCTGTTGCTTCTGTTTGTTAATGCTTCAAGGTGTTGCTCTGTATTTGTCCCCAGCTGTCTTGACCTTAGAAAGAGAATGTTCTAAAGATAGGAGTAAAAAAGCCAGAGAGCTCCTCCTTGCAGCAGACACGGGCAGCATTGGATCCTAATAGTTTTTGCAAGGCATCCTGATGGGGAGAGGCAGATGTCAAGAATGGCAACTTCAGCAGGTGTGTGGCTGCTTCGTAGCTTGGGCTGGATTCAGGAAGGGCAGTGTTCCAGAGAGCAAAGTCAAGAGTTTGAATCAAGTAAGTGTGAGGTGCCCAGAAAGGCAGGGCCCACACTGCTCATGTGTGTCGGGGGAAGGTGAGAATCAGGCCCATCTGCTCCTAGAAATGCAGGTTCCATCTTTAGCAGCCAAAGGCTATGCAAATAAATGGCTTCTATGTATTGGAGAGCATAGAGCATGAAGTTAGTGTTTCATGCAGTTGTTTGAAGGCAATATGGGATTCCAGAGCTTAGTGTTTGAATTGCAACTTGAATTTCCTTCTTTGCTGTTATTTAGACTGCTCTGAAGTAGTCATGAGAAGCAAAAATGAAAGGCAATGTTGTTTGATGGGGACTGTGGTAGGGCTTTCTTGCCAGATTTGAAATGGCTTGAATTGATTAAAATCTCCAGGTGAGGGGAAGGTTGTATCCATTCCTCTCTCTTATTAAAGCAAATTTTCCAAGAGGGATGTAAAATTGCAGTTGAGGGTTGGGGTGGTTTTTTCTTTTTTCCCTTCTTTCATGTGCAACCTAACAACTCCAATTTCACAGGCCTATTTAACATTTGATCCCTAAAAGTCAGTCCTTTGCTTTGTATTTTGGGCACTTGTTCATCTTGGGGAATTTGTCATCTTCTCAGGGCATTGAAGGTCAACCAAATGCTGCAGGTTTCATTCTTCCTTTCATATGGTCTATGTCCTGGGGTTTGACTCTTAAGCAGAGCTATTTTTTTATTTTGCAGCCTAGCAGTTGTACGGTGGGGCTGTGTGCAGGTGAATTCACTTGAGAACGATGGGTAAATCAGCTCCTGGGAAGATGTGCACTGCCTGGCCCCGATGCTTCAGCATGCTTGAGGTCAGCTTGGCTGCCTCTGACTGTCTAATAATAATGCAGAATAACAGAATTAAGTATTCATTGTAATTGGTGATCAATAAGATTTGTTTTCAGCTAAGTCTGCATGCTAGTTTCTAAAGCACTCCAGTCTGTTTCATCAATGACCTTTGTGGTTTTAGCTTAAGCTAAAAATCTAGTTTCTGCTGTTGTTATTTTCTGCCCTGTCGCTGTGAGAGGAAGGGATGATGGCTGGAGGTTTGGCAGTCAGCGAGGGCCTGGCCACCACTGCAGTTCTGTACACTCAGCCTTGGAGATGTGATCAGGAATGTGCTGTTAGTTGCCAGTTTTGTATTGCAAAGACTGAGCATGCTGCCATCACTGTGTTTGATGAGTGAGTTTTCATTGGTTTGGTCCAACTCCAAAGCAGCCTTAATTTGAAGGTGGAATTCTTTGTGGATGAGGCTGTGAAGAATATGGTGTTTATACTCCCATCCTACGGGCAGTACGGTAGAACAACTCCTAACTGATTTGGTAATAAAGACCTAGTTTTTCTTCACTAAACCTGCCCTAGCCAAATTCATCAGCTGGTGATAGCTATCTCTGGAGTGGAAAACCTTTATTGACTTGATTGACAATTTAATATACTTTGTCAAGCTGTGTTGTTTAGTTTCTGTTGATCCAGAGACACCTGGGGCTCCTTTTGCTTCCTAAGGGATTAAAGTAGCAAGCACTTAGAATGAGATATTGGGAAGATGGGTGCAGGAGACTTTGTAATTTACTATGGAAAAACATAATAATGATGATGAATATTTCAGGTGGAAACGATAGCATTTCACTATATACTATGTGAAATGCTTTTATGTGGTTTTTTTCATTTCTCTTTTATTTTTTAATCCTGGATAAATTAAATGAGGCTTTTGGGGAAAGCATGAGCTGGAATTTCTATTGAGGTTGATAACCTCTGATTCTGCTCTCATTTGTCTGTCTGCTGGAACTTGTAGCAAACTAGCTATGTCCAAGTTTAATTGTGTAATAATTATTTTTCAAATTGAGCCTTTCTCCCTTGGTGCTGATGTATTTGGGGGAGGGAGGGGAATGGAGAGTAAAGAGCTCCTTTCATGAATACAATTTTAATTTCATCTTGCTGATTTGAGCCTTTCCAAGATTCAAGTGAGCATTGGATCAGGTTGGAACTGAGGGGATGACTCATGACTCTGGCATAAAAACTACATTGCATTCCACATATTAGGAGTTTTCTGTTGCCCACAAGAAAGTTCAGGAAAAAAAGACAAAAAGAGAAATGGGTTTCAAATTTCCTGTGCTATTTTCAGTTGACTCCTCTTTCTGGAGATGCCTTAGCAAGTGTAGGACATCTGAAAAACTTGGAACTGCAACTTTCTTGTTGAGGCTCTGATGAACATTGCTTCTGTCATCAAGTTCTTGTGTTCATACTTTGAACTTAGCTGAGTAATGTTGGTATCAGCAGACTCTACTAAAGCCATGCCTTCCTAATTAATAATGCATTCTTAATAAAAAAAAAAAAAATCTATTTCTTCATGTATTTAATTACCTAGTGAGTGTAAGACTGAATGAAGTTAATACCGTGCAGATTTCAAGCAAAACGCTGCTTTTTAATGTGCTTCAGTATAGGCTATGCACAAGTCAATAGACATGATTTTTAAGCCTCAGTTACCTTTCATTACCCTGTGCATATTCAAATTCAGACTGATGAATGCTGAACCAAAAGCAGACATCATAGAGTTAATTGAAGTTCTTTAAATTCAGAGGCAAACTATTTTCATAGCTTTGTTTTGAGGGTGGGTTGCTTTTGATGTCTGGGGTTTTTTTGGCTAAGGCAATGGCAAACATTTATTTATCCTGCTCCCTCCCCATTTTCCACCATCGTTGTTGCCAGTGATGCCTGCAGTGCTCAGTGGTCAATGACCCTCAGCCAGGGTGAGCTGCAGGAGCCTTACAGACGGGCCTGTTCTTTCTCCCAGTGCTAGAACAAGTGCAACAGCACAGTGCCATTTTGCTAAAAGCTAATATTTTTCCCAGCAGCTTCTTCTCCAGGCAGAATGAAATGCTTTCTTCAAGAGCAACCACATCTTTTCTCTGCCTGAAAGGTTGTGTTTGTTTGGGGTTTTTTCTCTTGCTTTAGGTGAGAGATAAAAAAAAATGAAGAGGAAAGCCCAAGGAAATGCCAAAAGTACCAAGTGGTAGTAATTTTGTGTGAGTGTCTCCATTTACACTTCAAACTTGCTCTTGGAGAACTTGGAGCTGCATTTAAAATATATTTTGGTAGGTGGTCTGCTGCTGACTATCTGCATTTCTTCTTCCATTTCTTTTCTGTGCTTGTTTGGTATTGCTGCTGAATGTCCCCAAAGAGTAAAGTGGTGTGGAAGAGTTGAGGAAGCAGCTTTTGAAATTCTAAAGCTGATGTGTAGGTTTTGTTCCTCTTGGATTTTTAAAAGCAGGTATGTCATCCAAGTTAACTTTCTTCAGCAAGTAACAAGATTGTCGTCCTTCCACTGATGCTCTGTATTTTAACAGAGGTATTTGATGGTGCTGGAAAGGAGCAAGATGCAGAATGAGTTTGAGAGAAGTGATTTAAAGTGGGAGCACAGATGGTTGATTCCTAAAAATCAAAAAACGGATGTTTTGTTTTGTAGGAAAATGAAATCTAATCCTATTTGAGGGTCAACAGGATAAATACAAAGAACTAAATACAGATGTAGATACATATATACATATATGCGTATATATATATATATATATATGTATAACCCCGCCCCCCGAAATCTATGAAGCAGGACTGATTGGTGCCATAGCCCAGGCAGCCTGTGGATCTAATTGCCTGCCTGTATTCAGCCCTTGCCTGGATGCCAGGGGAGACGTCTCTGGATTTGTCTCCAGACAGCTTTCCAGGGATGATCCTGCTCCTTTCCTGGTGCCCCAGAGTGCTGCAAGCCCCCCGTCCTGGGGCCATGGTGATGCCTGCCGGGGCCTTTAGGGTCCCCCCTAAAGGGCAGACAGGGTTTGACTGCAAGCTTCCTTGGAAGGTGGAGGCAGGTGAATATTGGCCACCTTCTTCTTTCCCGCTGCCCTCCGTGCTCTTGCAAAGCCTGCTGGGGCACTGGGGCTCTCCATTGCAGGCAGTCTGGAGCTGCCATGCAAAGCCATCTCTCAAGGAGTCCCCAGGTCTCAGGTGCAACCTCAAGAAAATGACACAGCAACGTGTAGAAAACGTGAACTTTATTCACTTGACTACTTCTAAAATCTACAATCCAACGTTACTAGAAGACTATGGGGTAAGAATCTTAAGGCTAAGAAACTTCAATGCTTCAACTGTTTAGAACTGAACACTAAGGGAAAGGTCAACTTCTTGGGGGAAACGTGGTGGGGAATCGAACAACAACAGGGGTGTGGCTAACTTGTAAGGTGGGGAACGTCGCAGTGCCTGGGCTGGGCACTGGTCACCCGTTCCCCGTAAGGTTCTGTAGCTGGAGCGCGACGCTGGAGGTCAGAGCTGTGGGGAGGTGCGGAGTCTCCTGTCACTGCCCTCTTTTGCCGCCATCTTGGTGGTTGGTTGAGGGCTGTCGCGAAGGAGCAGCCGCATCAGGTCGCGGTTGTCCATCAGCAGCTGCATCAGCTCCGTGGGACAGCCCTGTCTTCGATGGCGGCGGGGCCCCGCACGGCCCGAAGGGCTCTGGAGATTCCGCTGCAAGGCAAAGCACAGGGATCCCCATGGAAGAGGCAGAGAGGCAGAGCGGGGCCGGCACCTGTGGGGCTGCCTTTGGCCTGGGAGACAGAGACTCGGGCCCAGTTGGGCTGGGCTGGCCCGGGGAAGAGGCTGCAGCAGGCAGAGCTCTGCCGCCTCTGCTTGGTGCTGTCCATGGAGCTCAGCCCCTGGGCCGCATTCCCCAGCCAGGAGCTCAGGCCCCTTGTGCCGCAGGGCATTGGCCAAAGGGTGCCCAAGAGGCCCTCAAGGTCTGCCCCATACCGCCTGCCTGACCCCCCACCCCCCTCCTCACCTCTCGCCAGCGTCTCTGAATTCTTTTTCCGAGCGACCATCCCATGGCCATTCCTATGATGAGCAGGTCGATGAGCAGGAATGTCCTGGCCGCCCACCGGATGCGCTCAGGGTCCGACTCGTCCAGATGACAATCCTCCAGAAGCAGAGGAGAGGCATCCGTGCTGCGCTCAGGTTTGCTCACAGGGTCGAGGGGATGAGCCAAGAGCAGCAGCACGTAAAGCTGCAGCAGCGCGGAGGAGCCGTGAGCAGCCATAGTGCTCTGCCAGCAGCACCGAGGCTCTGGGCGTCTCTCTGCGAGCAGCTGTGCCTGGGCACTGGGGCGCAGCAACAGCTGGGGACAGTTGCCAGCCAGCGTGCCGTCCCCAGAGGCTGTGATGTCACAGAAGCACAGAACGCCCTGGCTGCAGAGAGCCCTGAGAGAATGTTGAGTCCAAGCTGGGAGCCATGGCGGCAAGCATGGCCAGCAGAGCGGGGCCCGAGCGCTGCGGCCTGGCTTGCCTTGCACCCGTGCCACAATGGTGACTCCAGCAGCCCCTGTCAGGCCATTGCAGTATCTGATGGCCCACGCTGGGCACAAGTTCTTCCCAATGGCCAGCGTAAACCTCCCTTGGCCCAGCTTCCAAGCCTTGTTGGCATCTGCTCTCTCTTGTCCTTGCCCACCTGGCTGGCGCTGCCGTGTTGCTCGCTGGCCTGTCTGTGGGAGAAGAGGCTGTGCCAATGAGTGCTGCTCAACTTGGAGGCCATTCAAAGGAGGATTTGATTGTGCCTGCTGTGGGAAGAAGGAATATGCGTGCACATGGCCACTTCCCATAGGTTTTACCCCAGATTTTCATGAGCAGCTGTCCTAGTGAAAGTCAAGTCTGTTTTAGTGAGTATTTGAGGGCTTCCAGAGCACAGTGCCATCTCAGGGGAATTCTGCTGGTTGAGTTCTACTGAGGCTTTGAGATGAGTTGCAAATCCTGAAAATGTTCTCCTTGCCCAGGTAGTAATTTCACAGTTTAGACTGTGGGGATATTGATTGCTCAGTGTTGAGGACCTCATGTAACTTTCAGCCCCAGAAACTTTCAACCTCCAGTGATTGTCCTTGAGACAAAACCATTTGAAATCTTTTTTTCTGTGGACAGGAATTGCTTCGGTGTTACTTCACATCATCCATTAAAAATTTGATGCCTGGAACAAATCCCGAGTGCTGTGTGATTTCCTTGGTCGTGTTCTTTGGAATGGCTTCCCCCTCATTTTGTGAAGCTGGCCCCAGAAAGGTCATAGATGGGTGAGAAGTTCTGAAAGGCCAAGTGGTGCAGATCTTTGCCTCCTGTTTCGAGGTCTGCGGTGAGCTGTGAGTCCAAGAGCTGATCTGACGTGATGGTGAAAACACAATTGAACCTTTTTGCAGCAGGGTGGATGGATAGGAGCAAAGCACAGCACGGCTGGCAGCAGCTAATGAATTAAAATGCATCCCTGGAATATGTTTCTTCGATTGTTCTTCAAGTATTGTGGTAGTAATTCTGATGTCTGAGTAGTGAACAAGCAACAAGTAGTGAACACGTGATTTGTAGTCAGTTTTCTATTTCTTATGTAGTGGAGAGTATGGATGCTAGCTTTGGAGCAGGCTGCAGAGAGCTGCAGAAACTGCAGGCCCCATGGCCTATCAGTCCTGCCCGAGAAGCTAGCCTGGGAATTCATAGGAGGATTTCAAAACAATCCTCAGAGACAGAAAACAACTGCCAGGTGCTGTTTGTCTGTCCTCTTGTTTTCCTTGCAGGAGAAAGTCAGGGGGGTGGTGAGCCCCGCTGACCAATGATGGTGATGTAGCACTTTACTAAGCAATAAGAGTTTCCTTTCTGTACTTTCCACGTATCTGTCTATTAGACAAGCCTAGAGTAATAAAGTAGAGAAGATTCTCCTGTTGTGACTCCCTTGAGAGTCCGTGTCGTTCTTTCCCACCGTTCCCAATCAGAACGACAGAGGAGATTTTTAAGAATTGTGTTTTTCTCTCCTGGTTGAGGAATGTGTTCTTCACGGGCTGAATCTTCATATCACTTTGTTTTTGTAGAAGAGCAGTTTCAGCAGCAGATGATTCTCCTTGCCCTCCTTTTCATTTTTCTTGTCTGTATTATTGCCTGGCAGGTTAACCTTTTCAAATTGCGTGCTGCAAAACGTTGCTACTAAGGATAGTTGGTGTCCAAACAGGTTCTTTTCTCGCTTGGATTTCAACTATTGCAGGATGAAAGGTTTCTAATGAAGCTACAGAATTGCATATCACTGGGACCTTGACTTCTTCCCTGCTTGGATCTAGATAAAGAGATTCTTGCCAATTGAACTGCTGACATATTATGTAGAGATCAGGAGTGGCCACCACAAGTGGTACTGAATTCTTGGAAATGTGGTGATTTTTGTTAGAAATGATTTTAGCTTTGACAGTGCAAGCTTATCATATCCATCTGCATTTGTGTTCTATTAATCATGGGGTTTTGTATTAAGCATGGGCTTCAGTTTGCTGTCTTTTTGTCACTTCTTCAAATACCAGTTTTCTACACCTGCTGGCTTGTTCCTTCTGACTTCAAATGGTATCTCTTGGGCACATAACTTCATCTTATTGTGAACAGCGCAAAGAACATGTTTTGGTCTGCCTTGATTTGATGGAGTGATTGCTGTGGAAGGACTGGGAGGTTTTGTGGTTTAAGGTGAAAGAAGTTCAGCAGCCTTGGCAAGTAAGTGTGCCAGTTTACAAGGTGAATCTACAGAAACCCCCGTGCTTCAGCTGCAATGTACAATCTCTGAGGCTGCTGCTGTCGGGGTGCCTTTGTTCTGTTGGTTTGGGAACCCATATTCTACACAGCATCATTTGTCAGAACTCCATTTCACTTGTACAGTCCCTCTGTTTTCCCACTTCTGAATGATGGTTTTCTCTGTGCCTTTAACATGGGGAATTCTGGGTGATAAAAATAATACATATTCCATAATGTTTTACGTTTCCTCTTGGAGTTTTTTCTAGTTTTCAAATAATTACCTTTTGTTTCTAGCTGGGGGCAAAATGCATTTGCAGTTTCAGTGGTTTTTTTCCCAATTTCTAATCTTACTTGGGCACTAGATAAGGGAGAAAAATGCCCTAGTTTCATGGAAAAGATTCTGTGTTATTCCATGCCTTGAAATGAATTAAAATACGGTTCTATTGCTCTCTGTTTCATTTCTTCACTTCATTTGGTAGAGTTTAGAAATCTCTTGCCATGAACTAGGTAGTGCAGAGTGCCTGCTTTGCTGTGTTGAACTCCTGGGTGAGCATGCCAGGCTTAGTTTAGAGATTTGCTTTTAAACATCCCTTATTCCTTGTGAAATCTATCATTTGGTTTGTTTGTAGTTGTGTTAGAAGATAAAGAGGAGCGGGATCACCCTGGAAAATTTGTCATCTGAACTGAATTTGTACCCTTTAGGCCATCAGTGACTGCTCCTTAGCTTTCTCAAGGCATGAAGGACACTGGGAGTTCCTCCCAGACTCTTCTTTTGGAACAGCAGTCCTTTCTCTTTGGCTCCATGAGATGCTCTGCACAGGAGTGCTTGAGCTCTGAAGGGCAGGGGCATTCCATGAGGGTGAATAATAAAGAACTCCTGTAGCCTGAACTGTTTCCAACTTAACCCAGCAGAAGGAATTGTTTCCCAATTCTGAGTCTAATGGTGCTGCTGACAAATTGTGCAGTTTCAGAGCAGCAGTGCAAGATGTGCAAGGGGCTTGTGTGGAGGGAGAGCAGCAGCTTGTAACACTGGACCTTTGTCCCGTGGGCAGCTGTGCGGTTTTAAGCGGGAATGTTCCGGAGGGGTGTGGAATTGAAGAAATGTTTGGAAGATTTGTAGGTTTGTTGCTGTAGGTGTGAAGGGTGGGGACAAGTCTTGTCCAGTGACGGAGCAATGATTAGGTAAGGTACTGGGAGAGCATCTGAGGATGGTGTTGCTGTTGCATGTGATTTTTCTGGAGGCCATCTGATGCACACAAGATTTGTTATGACTACCAGGATTGCAACTAAACAGAATGCAGTCATTTTTCTTGTAATTTAGTGCAGCATCTTTTGATCCGTGATGAGCTGAAGGCTCAGTGCACAAGGCTGAAAGGAAATGGCACGCTCTCAAGAGATTTTGGTCTTTGCGGCTTCATGAAGGTGGATAGGACATAATTCCTTCGCTCATTGGAGCTGCAGAGTTTAGTTTGATCTCCTCTGTTTCTAAGCAGTGCTAAAAGGTGTTCCTTCCCTCAATTTTGATGGCAGCAGAGAGTCAGCTAATGAATGTGGATCTAGGTAAGGTTTGTGGAACAAAATCAAACACAATTGTCTGAAAAGCTGTTAGACATGCCTACAGTCAGTGTCAACAGAGAAGGAAGAGGTTAAAATTCCATCTTAATTTTAGAGCTCTTCCTCTCTTCTGCCTGCTTTTCCCATAGTGCATATGGAACCAGCATAGTTCATTTGATCCCTACCCCTGAGTGCAGCAGCTCACCTGCTTTCTGCTGCCCGCCTTTGCTTTCTTGTCAGATGGAAACACTGAAATAGAAAAGGTGATGTGACTTAATTGACTTCATTCAAATGCCTTGGCAATTGAATTTCTGTCTCTTGGCTGGATACTCAGCATCTCTAAGTGCAGAATCCTCCCTGGCACCGTATATCCTCGCCTTGTCCCTCAAATATTTTTTGAGGGACCACCACCACTCAAATATTTTCCTTTCATTGTAAAGTGAGTGAGATTTTACTTGGCTGGAATTCTGCAGTGCTGGGAATGAAGGCTTTTTCCTTCCTCATTTTTTTATAATGAATTTCTTTTTTATTCTATTCACACCTTCTGAGTGAGCCTTTCATAAGGGCTTCTGTATTTCACAGAGGCTACACCTATTTGGGTCTGAAGACTTTGATACAATTGTAATCACTTGGAAATGGAACCTGTTTGATTTGTATGGAAGGCAGCCATTCTCCCTGTTCCAAACTTCCTAAAATTGTTTATCCACGTTGAAAAAAAAAATACCTCTTGGAGATAGTCGAGACAGTGCATGATGGTGATTCCAGGGATGGAGAAGAAGGACCATCACCTTCCTCACACCGTCAAACTTGAGACTAATAGTCAGGTCTGCAGTTCTAATTTTAATCCACAGTAATCTACAGACAATCCTTTATTATTTAAAAAGCTGATACCGTCAAGTTGGAAGCAAGCTGAAGTTGGAAGAGTTAGGTTTCTTCAAAGCTCTTGTTTCCAGCAGGATTGGAGAGCCTTTACCTTTTGTAACAGGAAGGTTTTAAATTTGTAATGCTGACCTTGCAACTGGAACTTGGTGGCTCCATTGTTGCACTTGCAGCAGCCAGATGACCTCAAAGGAGAAGTGCGTTGTTCTGACTTCTGTGGAAGCAGTAGGCTGCAAATACCATCAGGAAGTGCTGGACTGGCAGGACATTGGATGGATGCTCTTAGGCCACAGAGCTGGAAATATCAGCTGTAGCCACATGGTAAGTCCATTTATGTAATTCCAAATCTGTTCCTCACACGATCTGTGCTCCTCTATTCTCTATCAGCTTGGTGAGGAGGTAGATGAGACTGTTGGGGGAAAGAAACCACTTATATTTAAAGCAGAGTAACTGTCCTATTATAAATGCTGAAGATAAACCTGTGAGGCTACCAAAGAAATCTTTCTTTGTCTTCCAGTTAATAACTTCAAATGGATAACAAATCTATGCTGTATAATCTGCTTTGGATGGATTTCCTTTGGAACATGTGCTTCTTCCTGAATTACAGAACTGCAATATTTTCACTGCTTCCCAGCTCTGCCATCCCAGCATCTCCCCTGCTTCCCAGCCCTCTGCCATCAGCATCTCCCCTGCTTCACAGCTTCCCAGCCAGGTCAGTGCACTGGGGGCCGGGGTGGGCAGTGGGTTATGGGGTTTTGGGATGCGCAGGGATCCCAAAGGAGCCCCTGTGGAATGGGCCCGACATCCCAGCGTGCTCCCGGTGCCCCGGCAGGGCGGTTTGCCTGGAGAAGCTGTCAGGCAGGATTTGCTGGGTTTTTCACAGCTCTGATTTCTCCATCCCCCGGAGTGCCCTTGCTAAGAGGAAGCATTGATTGCTGCCAGGCAGCACACACACGTGGGAATGTGATTCATTCCGGCCCAGGCCTCAGAATAACTTCTGTGAGCTGTTATCCCTGCTAAAATGAGCCTTTTCACAGTTCTCTATTTCCACCTAGCGCACACACACACACACAGTAAAATTACAGAGGGAAATAAACTTCCCTTGGCTTGGGAAGAAATTTTGTGTTGTTGTAGGGAGCTCTTTCTGAAGGAATAACAGGTGCCTTTCTACTACAATAATTTATATGGAAACCCAGCACCGTGTTTATTTGGTGTCAGTCTAGGGTGAACAGAAACCAGCACAGGCAGCTGGAAACAAAGGTCCTCTCGTCCCATTCCACAATATTGGTGTTAAAAATCTCTGTTCAAGGCCAGATTCCACCACAGGAATCTGGCTAAGAAAATAAGAGCTTATTCAATAAGAAAATGCCGCACTCAGAATGTTTCTTTGCATTAGGATTTTCCCAAGTATCTCGTTTAGCTTTTGTTAATAGGTTAAAGGTAAAAGGGTTTTGGTAACCCTTTTTAAGTGTACCTATTTCCTCTGTTAAATGGGAGAACAGGAGTGCAAAGCCCTATGGACGGGGGCTGCTGGAGAGATCCTATAAACCTGATTATGTCCTAGAGACCTGAGTCATCATTTCATCCCATTGCAAAGTCTCTTATTCTTTCAGTTCAGTTAAACCTGCAAAGAATTCAACCCTTAGAGCTTTAATATTTTTAAAGAGACATTCATGTCCAGAAGGTGTCTCAAGGTGTTTGTTCCATCAGGCTGGGTTTGATATCCCTATTAAAAATATATATGGCTCAATTGATGAGAAAATCTTCTTCAGAGAGAAGGATTTTTCTTCAGCTTAAAATCTGAACTATAAAATTGAGTACAATAAAGTGAAGAGTTGAGTCATGAAGCAAGGGATAGAAAAGAAAAATGACCATGCACATCTTGTGCTGAAACTGCTTGGATTTATTAGGAAAGGTCCAGCAAAATCCTCTGTTAGGAAGCCAATTAGAATTATTTATTCTATTGAGGGGGTTTGTGCCAGATCTGAAGAAATCACTTGAAGAAGGAAACTTATTTGAAAGCTGCAAACATAAATGTTCTTTTTTTGACCGAGTGATGGAGATTCTTCAAGTCTCCTCAGAATCCCACACAATTCCAGAAAAACCCCACAAAATTCCAGAGAAGTCCCACAAAACTCCCTAAATCATTTCAAAACCCTACCAATTCACAGGAATGTCCCACAAAATCTCCACCAATTCCCAGAACATCCCACAGAAATCCCACAAAAATCCCTAAATCTTCTGAAAACTCGACCAAATTCCAGAAACGCCCCATAAAATCAGCACAGTTTCCCACAAAATTCAAGAAAAAACACCACAAAATTCCCTAAACCTTTTCAAAATACCACAAAATTCTTGAAAAGCCCCACCAAATTCCCGAAACATCCCACAAAATGTCCTCAATATCCAACAAAATCCCAGAAAAGTCCCACAAAATTCCCTAAATCTTCTGAAAACTCGACCAAATTCCAGAAAAATCCCACAGAATCTCCACAAATTCCCACAGAATACATGAAAAATCTCTGATAATTCGGCAGTTCTCTACAGAATCTCACCAAATTCCTAAAAAGTCCCTCAAAGTTCCACAAATATCCCACAAAATCTCCCTAATATCCAACAAAATTCCAGGAAAAATCCCACAAAATTCCCTAAATCTTCTCAAAACACGACCAAATTCTAGAAAAATATCCCACCAAATCTCCACAAAATCCCACAAAATACATGAAAAATCCCTCAAGATCCCGAAATCGCCTCAATATCCCACAAAATCACACAAAAATCCCACAAAACCTCCACAAGTTTCCACAAAATCTAAGAAAAATTCCTCAAAATTCTTCAAGTCTCCTCAAAACCACACAAAGTCCTTGAAAAGGCCCACCAAATTCCAGAAAAATCCCACAGAATCTCCACAAATTCCCACAAAAATCTAAGAAAAATTCCTCAAAATTGTTCAAGTCTCCTCAGAATCCCACACAATTCCAGAAAAAACACACAAAATTCCAGAGAAGTCCCACAAAACTCCCTAAATCATTTCAAAACCCTAGCAATTCACAGGAATGTCCCACAAAATCTCCACCAATTCCCAGAACATCCCACAAAAATCTCACAAAAATACCTAACACTTCTGAAAACTCGACCAAATTACAGAAACGCCCCATAAAATCAGCAGAGTTTCCCACAAAATTCAAGAAAAAACACCACAAAATTCCCTAAACCTTTTCAAAATACCACAAAATTCTTGAAAAGCCCCACCAAATTCCAGAAACATCCCACAAAATGTCCTCAATACCCAACAAAATCCCAGAAAAATCCCACAAAATTCCCTAAATTCTCTCAAAACATAACCAAAATTCCAGAAAAATCCCACCGGATCTCCACAAATTCCCACAGAATACGTGAAAAATCCCTGATAATTCGTCTAATAATAATAACTGATAATTCGAGTTCTCTACAGAATCTCACCAAATTCCTAAAAAGTCCCTCAAAGTTCCACAAACATCCCACAAAATCTCCTCAATATCCAACAAAATTCAAGAAAAATCACACAAAATTCTCTAAATCTTCTCAAAACACGGCCAAAATGCACAAAAATCCCACCAAATCTCCACAAATTCCCACAGAATACATGAAAAATCCCTGATAATTCGTCAGTTCTCTACAGAATCTCACCAAATTCCAGAAAAGTCCCTCAAAGTTCCACAAACATCCCACAAAATCTCCTCAATATCCAACAAAATTCCAGGAAAAATCCCACAAAATTCTCTAAATCTTCTCAAAACACGACGAAATTCTAGAAAAATATCCCACCAAATCTCCACAAATTCCCACAGAATACATGAAAAATCCCTGATAATTCGTCAGTTCTCTACAGAATCTCACCAAATTCCAGAAAAGTCCCTCAAAGTTCCACAAGCATCCCACAAAGTCTCCTCAATATCCAACAAAATTCCAGGAAAAATCACACAAAATTCCCTAAATCTTCTCAAAACACAACCAAATTCTAGAAAAATATCCCACCAAATCTCCACAAATTCCCACAAAATACATGAAAAATCCCTCAAGATCCCTAAATCGCCTCAATATCCTACAAAATCGCACAAAAGCACCCAAAACCTCCACAAGTTTCCACAAAATCTAAGAAAAATTCCTCAAAATTCTTCAAGTCTCCTCAGAATCCCACACAATTCCAGAAAAAACACACCAAATTCCAGAGAAGTCCCACAAAACTCCCTCAATCATTTCAAAACCCTACCAATTCACAGGAATGTCCCACAAAATCTCCACCAATTCCCAGAACATCCCACAGAAATCCCACAAAAATCCCTAAATCTTCTGAAAACTCGACCAAATTCCAGAAACGCCCCATAAAATCAGCACAGTTTCCCACAAAATTCAAGAAAAAACACCATAAAATTCCCTAAACCTTTTCAAAATACCACAAAATTCTTGAAAAGCCCCACCAAATTCCAGAAACATCCCACAAAATGTCCCCAATACCCAACAAAATCCCAGAAAAATTCCACAAAATTCCCTAAATTTTCTCAAAACACAACCAAAATTCCAGAAAAATCCCACCGAATCTCCACAAATTCCCACAGAATACATGAAAAATCCCTGATAATTCGTCAGTTCTCTACAGAATCTCACCAAATTCCAGAAAAGTCCCTCAAAGTTCCACAAGCATCCCACAAAATCTCCCTACAAAAACAAAATTCCAGGAAAAATCTCACAAAATTCCCTAAATCTTCTGAAAACTTGACCAAATTCCTGAAACGCCCAATAAAATCAGAACAGTTTCCCACAAAATTCAAGAAAAAACAACACAAAATTCCCTAAATCTTCTCAAAACACGACCAAATTCTAGAAAAATATCCCACCAAATCTCCACAAATTCCCACAAAATACATGAAAAATCCCTCAAGATCCCTAAATCGCCTCAATATCCCACAAAATCACACAAAAATCCCACAAAACCTCCACAAGTTTCCACAAAATCTAAGAAAAATTCCTCAAAATTCTTCAACTCCCCTCAAAACCACACAAAGTTCGTGAAAAGGCCCACCAAATTCCAGAAAAATCCCACAGAATCTCCACAAATTCCCACAAAAATCTAAATCAAATTCCTCAAAATTCTTCAAGTCTCCTCAGAATCCCACACAATTCCAGAAAAACCCCACCAAATTCCAGAGAAGTCCCACAAAACTCCCTAAATCATTTCAAAACCCTACCAATTCACAGGAATGTCCCACAAAATCTCCACCAATTCCCAGAACATCCCACAGAAATCCCACAAAAATCCCTAAATCTTCTGAAAACTCGACCAAATTCCAGAAACGCCCCATAAAATCAGCACAGTTTCCCACAAAATTCAAGAAAAAACAGCACAAAATTCCCTAAACCTTTTCAAAATACCACAAAATTCCTGAAAAGCCCCACCAAATTCCAGAAACATCCCACAAAATCTCCCCAATATCCAAAAACATTCCAGGAAAAATCCCACAAAATTCCCTAAATCGTCTCATAACACGACCAAATTCTAGAAAAATATCCCACCAAATCTCCACAAATTCCCACAGAATACATGAAAAATCCCTGATAATTCGTCAGTTCTCTACAGAATCTCACCAAATACCAGAAAAGTCCCCCAAAGTTCCACAAGCATCCCACAAAATCTCCCTAATATCCAACAAAATTCCAGGAAAAATCTCACACAATTCCCTAAATCTTCTGAAAACTTGACCAAATTCCAGAAACGCCCCATAAAATCAGCACAGTTTCCCACAAAATTCAAGAAAAAACAACACAAAATTCCCTAAATCTTCTCAAAACTCTACCAAATTCCAGAAAAATCCCACCAAATCTCCACAAATTCCCACAGAATACATGAAAAATCCCTGATAATTCGTCAGTTCTCTACAGAATCTCACCAAATTCCAGAAAAGTCCCTCAAAGTTCCACAAACATCCCACAAAAATCTCACAAAAATCCCTAACGCTTCTGAAAACTCGACCAAATTCCAGAAACGCCCCATAAAATCAGCACAGTTTCCCACAAAATTCAAGAAAAAACACCACAAAATTCCCAAAATCTTTTGAAAATACAACAAAATTCTTGAAAAGCCCCACCAAATTCCAGAAACATCCCACAAAATGTCCTCAATACCCAACAAAATCCCAGAAAAATCCCACAAAATTCCCTAAATCTTCTCAAAACACAACCAAAATTCCAGAAAAATCCCACCGAATCTCCACAAATTCCCACAGAATACATGAAAATACCCCTGATAATTCGTCAGTTCTCTACGGAATCTCACCAAATTCCAGAAAAGTCCCTCAAAGTTCCACAAACATCCCACAAAATATCCCTAATATCCAACAAAATTCCAGGAAAAATCCCACAAAATTCCCTAAATCTTCTCAAAACACGGCCAAATTCTAGAAAAATATCCCACCAAATCTCCACAAATTCCCACAAAATACATGAGAAATCCCTCAAGATCCCTAAATCGCCTCAATATCCCACAAAATCACACAAAAATCACACAAAACCTCCACAAGTTTCCACAAAATCTAAGAAAAATTCCTCAAAATTCTTCAAGTCTCCTCAGAATCCCACACAATTCTTGAAAAAACACACAAAATTCCAGAGAAGTCCCACAAAACTCCCTAAATCATTTCAAAACCCTACCAATTCACAGGAATGTCCCAGAAAATCTCCACCAATTCCCAGAACATCCCACAGAAATCCCACAAAAATCCCTAAATCTTCTGAAAACTCGACCAAATTACAGAAACGCCCCATAAAATCAGCACAGTTTCCCACAAAATTCAAGAAAAAACAACACAAAATTCCCTAAACCTTTTCAAAATACCACAAAATTCCTGAAAAGCCCCACCAAATTCCAGAAACATCCCACAAAATGTCCTCAATATCCAACAAAATTCCAGGAAAAATCCCACAAAATTTCCTAAATCTTCTCAAAACACGACCAAAATGCACAAAAATCCCACCAAATCTCCACAAATTCCCACAGAATACATGAAAAATCCCTCAAGATCCCTAAATCGCCTCAATATCCCACAAAATCACACAAAAATCCCACAAAACCTCCACAAGTTTCCACAAAATCTAAGAAAAATTCCTCAAAATTCTTCAAGTCTCCTCAAAACCACACAAAGTTCGTGAAAAGGCCCACCAAATTCCAGAAAAATCCCACAGAATCTCCACAAATTCCCACTAAAATCTAAATCAAATTCCACAAAATTCTTCAAGTCTCCTCAGAATCCCACACAATTCCAGAAAAAAAACACAAAATTCCAGAGAAGTCCCACAAAACTCCCTAAATCATTTCAAAACCCTACCAATTCACAGGAATGTCCCACAAAATCTCTACCAATTCCCAGAACATCCCACAAAAATCTCACAAAAATCCCTAAATCTTCTGAAAACTCGACCAAATTCCAGAAACGCCCCATAAAATCAGCAGTTTCCCACAAAATTCAAGAAAAAACACCACAAAATTCCCTAAACCTTTTCAAAATACCACAAAATTCTTGAAAAGCCCCACCAAATTCCCGAAACATCCCACAAAATGTCCTCAATATCCAACAAAATCCCAGAAAAATCCCACAAAATTCCCTAAATCTTCTCAAAACACGGCCAAAATCCACAAAAATCCCACCAAATCTCCACAAATTCCCACAGAATACATGAAAAATCCCTGATAATTCGTCAGTTCTCTACAGAATCTCACCAAATTCCAGAAAAGTCCCTCAAATTTCCACAAACATCCCACAAAATCTCCCCAGTATCCAACAAAATTCCAGGAAAAATCCCACAAAATTCCCTAAATCTTCTCAAAACACGACCAAATTCTAGAAAAATATCCCACCAAATCTCCACAAATTCCCACAAAATACATGAAAAATCCCTCAAGATCCCTAAATCGCCTCAATATCCCACAAAATCACACAAAAATCACACAAAACCTCCACAAGTTTCCACAAAATCTAAGAAAAATTCCTCAAAATTCTTCAAGTCTCCTCAGAATCCCACACAATTCTTGAAAAAACACACAAAATTCCAGAGAAGTCCCACAAAACTCCCTCAATCATTTCAAAACCCTACCAATTCACAGGAATGTCCCACAAAATCTCCACCAATTCCCAGAACATCCCACAGAAATCCCACAAAAATCCCTAAATCTTCTGAAAACTCGACCAAATTCCAGAAACGCCCCATAAAATCAGCACAGTTTCCCACAAAATTCAAGAAAAAACACCACAAAATTCCCTAAATCTTTTCAAAATACCACAAAATTCTTGAAAAGCCCCACCAAATTCCAGAAACATCCCACAAAATGTCCTCAATATCCAACAAAATCCCAGAAAAGTTCCACAAAATTCCCTAAATCTTCTCAAAACTCTACCAAATTCCAGAAACATCCCACAGAATCTCCACAAATTCCCACAGAATACATGAAAAATCCCTGATAATTCGTCAGTTCTCTACAGAAACTCACCAAATTCCTAAAAAGTCCCTCAAAGTTCCACAAACATCCCTCAAAATATCCCAAATATCCAACAAAATTCCAGGAAAAATCCCACAAAATTTCCTAAATCTTCTCAAAACACGACCAAATTCTAGAAAAATATCCCACCAAATCTCCACAAATTCCCACAGAATACATGAAAAATCCCTGATAATTCGTCAGTTCTCTACAGAATCTCACCAAATACCAGAAAAGTCCCCCAAAGTTCCACAAGCATCCCACAAAATCTCCCTAATATCCAACAAAATTCCAGGAAAAATCTCACACAATTCCCTAAATCTTCTGAAAACTTGACCAAATTCCAGAAACGCCCCATAAAATCAGCACAGTTTCCCACAAAATTCAAGAAAAAACAACACAAAATTCCCTAAATCTTCTCAAAACTCTACCAAATTCCAGAAAAATCCCACCAAATCTCCACAAATTCCCACAGAATACATGAAAAATCCCTGATAATTCGTCAGTTCTCTACAGAATCTCACCAAATTCCAGAAAAGTCCCTCAAAGTTCCACAAACATCCCACAAAAATCTCACAAAAATCCCTAAATCTTCTGAAAACTCGACCAAATTCCAGAAACGCCCCATAAAATCAGCAGTTTCCCACAAAATTCAAGAAAAAACACCACAAAATTCCCTAAACCTTTTCAAAATACCACAAAATTCTTGAAAAGCCCCACCAAATTCCCGAAACATCCCACAAAATGTCCTCAATATCCAACAAAATCCCAGAAAAATCCCACAAAATTCCCTAAATCTTCTCAAAACACGGCCAAAATCCACGAAAATCCCACCGAATCTCCACAAATTCCCACAGAATACATGAAAAATCCCTGATAATTCGTCAGTTCTCTACAGAATCTCACCAAATTCCAGAAAAGTCCCTCAAAGTTCCACAAACATCCCACAAAATCTCCCCAGTATCCAACAAAATTCCAGGAAAAATCCCACAAAATTCCCTAAATCTTCTCAAAACACGACCAAATTCTAGAAAAATATCCCACCAAATCTCCACAAATTCCCACAAAATACATGAGAAATCCCTCAAGATCCCTAAATCGCCTCAATATCCCACAAAATCACACAAAAATCACACAAAACCTCCACAAGTTTCCACAAAATCTAAGAAAAATTCCTCAAAATTCTTCAAGTCTCCTCAGAATCCCACACAATTCTTGAAAAAACACACAAAATTCCAGAGAAGTCCCACAAAACTCCCTAAATCATTTCAAAACCCTACCAATTCACAGGAATGTCTCACAAAATCTCCACCAATTCCCAGAACATCCCACAGAAATCCCACAAAAATCCCTAAATCTTCTGAAAACTCGACCAAATTCCAGAAACGCCCCATAAAATCAGCACAGTTTCCCACAAAATTCAAGAAAAAACACCACAAAATTCTCTAAATCTTTTCAAAATACCACAAAATTCTTGAAAAGCCCCACCAAATTCCAGAAACATCCCACAAAATGTCCTCAATATCCAACAAAATCCCAGAAAAGTTCCACAAAATTCCCTAAATCTTCTCAAAACTCTACCAAATTCCAGAAACATCCCACAGAATCTCCACAAATTCCCACAGAATACATGAAAAATCCCTGATAATTCGTCAGTTCTCTACAGAAACTCACCAAATTCCTAAAAAGTCCCTCAAAGTTCCACAAACATCCCACAAAATCTCCCCAGTATCCAACAAAATTCCAGGAAAAATCCCACAAAATTCCCTAAATCTTCTCAAAACACGACCAAATTCTAGAAAAATATCCCACCAAATCTCCACAAATTCCCACAGAATACATGAAAAATCCCTGATAATTCGTCAGTTCTCTACAGAATCTCACCAAATACCAGAAAAGTCCCCCAAAGTTCCACAAGCATCCCACAAAATCTCCCTAATATCCAACAAAATTCCAGGAAAAATCTCACACAATTCCCTAAATCTTCTGAAAACTTGACCAAATTCCAGAAACGCCCCATAAAATCAGCACAGTTTCCCACAAAATTCAAGAAAAAACAACACAAAATTCCCTAAATCTTCTCAAAACTCTACCAAATTCCAGAAAAATCCCACCAAATCTCCACAAATTCCCACAGAATACATGAAAAATCCCTGATAATTCGTCAGTTCTCTACAGAATCTCACCAAATTCCAGAAAAGTCCCTCAAAGTTCCACAAACATCCCACAAAAATCTCACAAAAATCCCTAACGCTTCTGAAAACTCGACCAAATTCCAGAAACGCCCCATAAAATCAGCACAGTTTCCCACAAAATTCAAGAAAAAACACCACAAAATTCCCAAAATCTTTTGAAAATACAACAAAATTCTTGAAAAGCCCCACCAAATTCCAGAAACATCCCACAAAATGTCCTCAATACCCAACAAAATCCCAGAAAAATCCCACAAAATTCCCTAAATCTTCTCAAAACACAACCAAAATTCCAGAAAAATCCCACCGAATCTCCACAAATTCCCACAGAATACATGAAAATACCCCTGATAATTCGTCAGTTCTCTACGGAATCTCACCAAATTCCAGAAAAGTCCCTCAAAGTTCCACAAACATCCCACAAAATATCCCTAATATCCAACAAAATTCCAGGAAAAATCCCACAAAATTCCCTAAATCTTCTCAAAACACGGCCAAATTCTAGAAAAATATCCCACCAAATCTCCACAAATTCCCACAAAATACATGAGAAATCCCTCAAGATCCCTAAATCGCCTCAATATCCCACAAAATCACACAAAAATCACACAAAACCTCCACAAGTTTCCACAAAATCTAAGAAAAATTCCTCAAAATTCTTCAAGTCTCCTCAGAATCCCACACAATTCTTGAAAAAACACACAAAATTCCAGAGAAGTCCCACAAAACTCCCTAAATCATTTCAAAACCCTACCAATTCACAGGAATGTCCCAGAAAATCTCCACCAATTCCCAGAACATCCCACAGAAATCCCACAAAAATCCCTAAATCTTCTGAAAACTCGACCAAATTACAGAAACGCCCCATAAAATCAGCACAGTTTCCCACAAAATTCAAGAAAAAACAACACAAAATTCCCTAAACCTTTTCAAAATACCACAAAATTCCTGAAAAGCCCCACCAAATTCCAGAAACATCCCACAAAATGTCCTCAATATCCAACAAAATTCCAGGAAAAATCCCACAAAATTTCCTAAATCTTCTCAAAACACGACCAAAATGCACAAAAATCCCACCAAATCTCCACAAATTCCCACAGAATACATGAAAAATCCCTCAAGATCCCTAAATCGCCTCAATATCCCACAAAATCACACAAAAATCCCACAAAACCTCCACAAGTTTCCACAAAATCTAAGAAAAATTCCTCAAAATTCTTCAAGTCTCCTCAGAATCCCACACAATTCTTGAAAAAACACACAAAATTCCAGAGAAGTCCCACAAAACTCCCTAAATCATTTCAAAACCCTACCAATTCACAGGAATGTCTCACAAAATCTCCACCAATTCCCAGAACATCCCACAGAAATCCCACAAAAATCCCTAAATCTTCTGAAAACTCGACCAAATTCCAGAAACGCCCCATAAAATCAGCACAGTTTCCCACAAAATTCAAGAAAAAACACCACAAAATTCTCTAAATCTTTTCAAAATACCACAAAATTCTTGAAAAGCCCCACCAAATTCCAGAAACATCCCACAAAATGTCCTCAATATCCAACAAAATCCCAGAAAAGTTCCACAAAATTCCCTAAATCTTCTCAAAACTCTACCAAATTCCAGAAACATCCCACAGAATCTCCACAAATTCCCACAGAATACATGAAAAATCCCTGATAATTCGTCAGTTCTCTACAGAAACTCACCAAATTCCTAAAAAGTCCCTCAAAGTTCCACAAACATCCCACAAAATCTCCCCAGTATCCAACAAAATTCCAGGAAAAATCCCACAAAATTCCCTAAATCTTCTCAAAACACGACCAAATTCTAGAAAAATATCCCACCAAATCTCCACAAATTCCCACAGAATACATGAAAAATCCCTGATAATTCGTCAGTTCTCTACAGAATCTCACCAAATACCAGAAAAGTCCCCCAAAGTTCCACAAGCATCCCACAAAATCTCCCTAATATCCAACAAAATTCCAGGAAAAATCTCACACAATTCCCTAAATCTTCTGAAAACTTGAACAAATTCCAGAAACGCCCCATAAAATCAGCACAGTTTCCCACAAAATTCAAGAAAAAACAACACAAAATTCCCTAAATCTTCTCAAAACTCTACCAAATTCCAGAAAAATCCCACCAAATCTCCACAAATTCCCACAGAATACATGAAAAATCCCTGATAATTCGTCAGTTCTCTACAGAATCTCACCAAATTCCAGAAAAGTCCCTCAAAGTTCCACAAACATCCCACAAAAATCTCACAAAAATCCCTAACGCTTCTGAAAACTCGACCAAATTCCAGAAACGCCCCATAAAATCAGCACAGTTTCCCACAAAATTCAAGAAAAAACACCACAAAATTCCCAAAATCTTTTGAAAATACAACAAAATTCTTGAAAAGCCCCACCAAATTCCAGAAACATCCCACAAAATGTCCTCAATACCCAACAAAATCCCAGAAAAATCCCACAAAATTCCCTAAATCTTCTCAAAACACAACCAAAATTCCAGAAAAATCCCACCGAATCTCCACAAATTCCCACAGAATACATGAAAATACCCCTGATAATTCGTCAGTTCTCTACGGAATCTCACCAAATTCCAGAAAAGTCCCTCAAAGTTCCACAAACATCCCACAAAATATCCCTAATATCCAACAAAATTCCAGGAAAAATCCCACAAAATTCCCTAAATCTTCTCAAAACACGGCCAAATTCTAGAAAAATATCCCACCAAATCTCCACAAATTCCCACAAAATACATGAGAAATCCCTCAAGATCCCTAAATCGCCTCAATATCCCACAAAATCACACAAAAATCACACAAAACCTCCACAAGTTTCCACAAAATCTAAGAAAAATTCCTCAAAATTCTTCAAGTCTCCTCAGAATCCCACACAATTCTTGAAAAAACACACAAAATTCCAGAGAAGTCCCACAAAACTCCCTAAATCATTTCAAAACCCTACCAATTCACAGGAATGTCCCAGAAAATCTCCACCAATTCCCAGAACATCCCACAGAAATCCCACAAAAATCCCTAAATCTTCTGAAAACTCGACCAAATTACAGAAACGCCCCATAAAATCAGCACAGTTTCCCACAAAATTCAAGAAAAAACAACACAAAATTCCCTAAACCTTTTCAAAATACCACAAAATTCCTGAAAAGCCCCACCAAATTCCAGAAACATCCCACAAAATGTCCTCAATATCCAACAAAATTCCAGGAAAAATCCCACAAAATTTCCTAAATCTTCTCAAAACACGACCAAAATGCACAAAAATCCCACCAAATCTCCACAAATTCCCACAGAATACATGAAAAATCCCTCAAGATCCCTAAATCGCCTCAATATCCCACAAAATCACACAAAAATCCCACAAAACCTCCACAAGTTTCCACAAAATCTAAGAAAAATTCCTCAAAATTCTTCAAGTCTCCTCAAAACCACACAAAGTTCGTGAAAAGGCCCACCAAATTCCAGAAAAATCCCACAGAATCTCCACAAATTCCCACTAAAATCTAAATCAAATTCCACAAAATTCTTCAAGTCTCCTCAGAATCCCACACAATTCCAGAAAAAAAACACAAAATTCCAGAGAAGTCCCACAAAACTCCCTAAATCATTTCAAAACCCTACCAATTCACAGGAATGTCCCACAAAATCTCTACCAATTCCCAGAACATCCCACAAAAATCTCACAAAAATCCCTAAATCTTCTGAAAACTCGACCAAATTCCAGAAACGCCCCATAAAATCAGCAGTTTCCCACAAAATTCAAGAAAAAACACCACAAAATTCCCTAAACCTTTTCAAAATACCACAAAATTCTTGAAAAGCCCCACCAAATTCCCGAAACATCCCACAAAATGTCCTCAATATCCAACAAAATCCCAGAAAAATCCCACAAAATTCCCTAAATCTTCTCAAAACACGGCCAAAATCCACAAAAATCCCACCAAATCTCCACAAATTCCCACAGAATACATGAAAAATCCCTGATAATTCGTCAGTTCTCTACAGAATCTCACCAAATTCCAGAAAAGTCCCTCAAAGTTCCACAAACATCCCACAAAATCTCCCCAGTATCCAACAAAATTCCAGGAAAAATCCCACAAAATTCCCTAAATCTTCTCAAAACACGACCAAATTCTAGAAAAATATCCCACCAAATCTCCACAAATTCCCACAAAATACATGAGAAATCCCTCAAGATCCCTAAATCGCCTCAATATCCCACAAAATCACACAAAAATCACACAAAACCTCCACAAGTTTCCACAAAATCTAAGAAAAATTCCTCAAAATTCTTCAAGTCTCCTCAGAATCCCACACAATTCTTGAAAAAACACACAAAATTCCAGAGAAGTCCCACAAAACTCCCTAAATCATTTCAAAACCCTACCAATTCACAGGAATGTCCCACAAAATCTCCACCAATTCCCAGAACATCCCACAGAAATCCCACAAAAATCCCTAAATCTTCTGAAAACTCGACCAAATTCCAGAAACGCCCCATAAAATCAGCACAGTTTCCCACAAAATTCAAGAAAAAACACCACAAAATTCTCTAAATCTTTTCAAAATACCACAAAATTCTTGAAAAGCCCCACCAAATTCCAGAAACATCCCACAAAATGTCCTCAATATCCAACAAAATCCCAGAAAAGTTCCACAAAATTCCCTAAATCTTCTCAAAACTCTACCAAATTCCAGAAACATCCCACAGAATCTCCACAAATTCCCACAGAATACATGAAAAATCCCTGATAATTCGTCAGTTCTCTACAGAAACTCACCAAATTCCTAAAAAGTCCCTCAAAGTTCCACAAACATCCCTCAAAATATCCCAAATATCCAACAAAATTCCAGGAAAAATCCCACAAAATTTCCTAAATCTTCTCAAAACACGACCAAATTCTAGAAAAATATCCCACCAAATCTCCACAAATTCCCACAGAATACATGAAAAATCCCTGATAATTCGTCAGTTCTCTACAGAATCTCACCAAATACCAGAAAAGTCCCCCAAAGTTCCACAAGCATCCCACAAAATCTCCCTAATATCCAACAAAATTCCAGGAAAAATCTCACACAATTCCCTAAATCTTCTGAAAACTTGACCAAATTCCAGAAACGCCCCATAAAATCAGCACAGTTTCCCACAAAATTCAAGAAAAAACAACACAAAATTCCCTAAATCTTCTCAAAACTCTACCAAATTCCAGAAAAATCCCACCAAATCTCCACAAATTCCCACAGAATACATGAAAAATCCCTGATAATTCGTCAGTTCTCTACAGAATCTCACCAAATTCCAGAAAAGTCCCTCAAAGTTCCACAAACATCCCACAAAAATCTCACAAAAATCCCTAAATCTTCTGAAAACTCGACCAAATTCCAGAAACGCCCCATAAAATCAGCAGTTTCCCACAAAATTCAAGAAAAAACACCACAAAATTCCCTAAACCTTTTCAAAATACCACAAAATTCTTGAAAAGCCCCACCAAATTCCCGAAACATCCCACAAAATGTCCTCAATATCCAACAAAATCCCAGAAAAATCCCACAAAATTCCCTAAATCTTCTCAAAACACGGCCAAAATCCACAAAAATCCCACCAAATCTCCACAAATTCCCACAGAATACATGAAAAATCCCTGATAATTCGTCAGTTCTCTACAGAATCTCACCAAATTCCAGAAAAGTCCCTCAAAGTTCCACAAACATCCCACAAAATCTCCCCAGTATCCAACAAAATTCCAGGAAAAATCCCACAAAATTCCCTAAATCTTCTCAAAACACGACCAAATTCTAGAAAAATATCCCACCAAATCTCCACAAATTCCCACAAAATACATGAGAAATCCCTCAAGATCCCTAAATCGCCTCAATATCCCACAAAATCACACAAAAATCACACAAAACCTCCACAAGTTTCCACAAAATCTAAGAAAAATTCCTCAAAATTCTTCAAGTCTCCTCAGAATCCCACACAATTCTTGAAAAAACACACAAAATTCCAGAGAAGTCCCACAAAACTCCCTAAATCATTTCAAAACCCTACCAATTCACAGGAATGTCCCACAAAATCTCCACCAATTCCCAGAACATCCCACAGAAATCCCACAAAAATCCCTAAATCTTCTGAAAACTCGACCAAATTCCAGAAACGCCCCATAAAATCAGCACAGTTTCCCACAAAATTCAAGAAAAAACACCACAAAATTCTCTAAATCTTTTCAAAATACCACAAAATTCTTGAAAAGCCCCACCAAATTCCAGAAACATCCCACAAAATGTCCTCAATATCCAACAAAATCCCAGAAAAGTTCCACAAAATTCCCTAAATCTTCTCAAAACTCTACCAAATTCCAGAAACATCCCACAGAATCTCCACAAATTCCCACAGAATACATGAAAAATCCCTGATAATTCGTCAGTTCTCTACAGAAACTCACCAAATTCCTAAAAAGTCCCTCAAAGTTCCACAAACATCCCTCAAAATATCCCAAATATCCAACAAAATTCCAGGAAAAATCCCACAAAATTTCCTAAATCTTCTCAAAACACGACCAAATTCTAGAAAAATATCCCACCAAATCTCCACAAATTCCCACAGAATACATGAAAAATCCCTGATAATTCGTCAGTTCTCTACAGAATCTCACCAAATACCAGAAAAGTCCCCCAAAGTTCCACAAGCATCCCACAAAATCTCCCTAATATCCAACAAAATTCCAGGAAAAATCTCACACAATTCCCTAAATCTTCTGAAAACTTGACCAAATTCCAGAAACGCCCCATAAAATCAGCACAGTTTCCCACAAAATTCAAGAAAAAACAACACAAAATTCCCTAAATCTTCTCAAAACTCTACCAAATTCCAGAAAAATCCCACCAAATCTCCACAAATTCCCACAGAATACATGAAAAATCCCTGATAATTCGTCAGTTCTCTACAGAATCTCACCAAATTCCAGAAAAGTCCCTCAAAGTTCCACAAACATCCCACAAAAATCTCACAAAAATCCCTAAATCTTCTGAAAACTCGACCAAATTCCAGAAACGCCCCATAAAATCAGCAGTTTCCCACAAAATTCAAGAAAAAACACCACAAAATTCCCTAAACCTTTTCAAAATACCACAAAATTCTTGAAAAGCCCCACCAAATTCCCGAAACATCCCACAAAATGTCCTCAATATCCAACAAAATCCCAGAAAAATCCCACAAAATTCCCTAAATCTTCTCAAAACACGGCCAAAATCCACGAAAATCCCACCGAATCTCCACAAATTCCCACAGAATACATGAAAAATCCCTGATAATTCGTCAGTTCTCTACAGAATCTCACCAAATTCCAGAAAAGTCCCTCAAAGTTCCACAAACATCCCACAAAATCTCCCCAGTATCCAACAAAATTCCAGGAAAAATCCCACAAAATTCCCTACATCTTCTCAAAACACGACCAAATTCTAGAAAAATATCCCACCAAATCTCCACAAATTCCCACAAAATACATGAGAAATCCCTCAAGATCCCTAAATCGCCTCAATATCCCACAAAATCACACAAAAATCACACAAAACCTCCACAAGTTTCCACAAAATCTAAGAAAAATTCCTCAAAATTCTTCAAGTCTCCTCAGAATCCCACACAATTCTTGAAAAAACACACAAAATTCCAGAGAAGTCCCACAAAACTCCCTAAATCATTTCAAAACCCTACCAATTCACAGGAATGTCTCACAAAATCTCCACCAATTCCCAGAACATCCCACAGAAATCCCACAAAAATCCCTAAATCTTCTGAAAACTCGACCAAATTCCAGAAACGCCCCATAAAATCAGCACAGTTTCCCACAAAATTCAAGAAAAAACACCACAAAATTCTCTAAATCTTTTCAAAATACCACAAAATTCTTGAAAAGCCCCACCAAATTCCAGAAACATCCCACAAAATGTCCTCAATATCCAACAAAATCCCAGAAAAGTTCCACAAAATTCCCTAAATCTTCTCAAAACTCTACCAAATTCCAGAAACATCCCACAGAATCTCCACAAATTCCCACAGAATACATGAAAAATCCCTGATAATTCGTCAGTTCTCTACAGAAACTCACCAAATTCCTAAAAAGTCCCTCAAAGTTCCACAAACATCCCACAAAATCTCCCCAGTATCCAACAAAATTCCAGGAAAAATCCCACAAAATTCCCTAAATCTTCTCAAAACACGACCAAATTCTAGAAAAATATCCCACCAAATCTCCACAAATTCCCACAGAATACATGAAAAATCCCTGATAATTCGTCAGTTCTCTACAGAATCTCACCAAATACCAGAAAAGTCCCCCAAAGTTCCACAAGCATCCCACAAAATCTCCCTAATATCCAACAAAATTCCAGGAAAAATCTCACACAATTCCCTAAATCTTCTGAAAACTTGACCAAATTCCAGAAACGCCCCATAAAATCAGCACAGTTTCCCACAAAATTCAAGAAAAAACAACACAAAATTCCCTAAATCTTCTCAAAACTCTACCAAATTCCAGAAAAATCCCACCAAATCTCCACAAATTCCCACAGAATACATGAAAAATCCCTGATAATTCGTCAGTTCTCTACAGAATCTCACCAAATTCCAGAAAAGTCCCTCAAAGTTCCACAAACATCCCACAAAAATCTCACAAAAATCCCTAACGCTTCTGAAAACTCGACCAAATTCCAGAAACGCCCCATAAAATCAGCACAGTTTCCCACAAAATTCAAGAAAAAACACCACAAAATTCCCAAAATCTTTTGAAAATACAACAAAATTCTTGAAAAGCCCCACCAAATTCCAGAAACATCCCACAAAATGTCCTCAATACCCAACAAAATCCCAGAAAAATCCCACAAAATTCCCTAAATCTTCTCAAAACACAACCAAAATTCCAGAAAAATCCCACCGAATCTCCACAAATTCCCACAGAATACATGAAAATACCCCTGATAATTCGTCAGTTCTCTACGGAATCTCACCAAATTCCAGAAAAGTCCCTCAAAGTTCCACAAACATCCCACAAAATATCCCTAATATCCAACAAAATTCCAGGAAAAATCCCACAAAATTCCCTAAATCTTCTCAAAACACGGCCAAATTCTAGAAAAATATCCCACCAAATCTCCACAAATTCCCACAAAATACATGAGAAATCCCTCAAGATCCCTAAATCGCCTCAATATCCCACAAAATCACACAAAAATCACACAAAACCTCCACAAGTTTCCACAAAATCTAAGAAAAATTCCTCAAAATTCTTCAAGTCTCCTCAGAATCCCACACAATTCTTGAAAAAACACACAAAATTCCAGAGAAGTCCCACAAAACTCCCTAAATCATTTCAAAACCCTACCAATTCACAGGAATGTCCCAGAAAATCTCCACCAATTCCCAGAACATCCCACAGAAATCCCACAAAAATCCCTAAATCTTCTGAAAACTCGACCAAATTACAGAAACGCCCCATAAAATCAGCACAGTTTCCCACAAAATTCAAGAAAAAACAACACAAAATTCCCTAAACCTTTTCAAAATACCACAAAATTCCTGAAAAGCCCCACCAAATTCCAGAAACATCCCACAAAATGTCCTCAATATCCAACAAAATTCCAGGAAAAATCCCACAAAATTTCCTAAATCTTCTCAAAACACGACCAAAATGCACAAAAATCCCACCAAATCTCCACAAATTCCCACAGAATACATGAAAAATCCCTCAAGATCCCTAAATCGCCTCAATATCCCACAAAATCACACAAAAATCCCACAAAACCTCCACAAGTTTCCACAAAATCTAAGAAAACTTCCTCAAAATTCTTCAAGTCTCCTCAAAACCACACAAAGTTCGTGAAAAGGCCCACCAAATTCCAGAAAAATCCCACAGAATCTCCACAAATTCCCACTAAAATCTAAATCAAATTCCACAAAATTCTTCAAGTCTCCTCAGAATCCCACACAATTCCAGAAAAAAAACACAAAATTCCAGAGAAGTCCCACAAAACTCCCTAAATCATTTCAAAACCCTACCAATTCACAGGAATGTCCCACAAAATCTCTACCAATTCCCAGAACATCCCACAAAAATCTCACAAAAATCCCTAAATCTTCTGAAAACTCGACCAAATTCCAGAAACGCCCCATAAAATCAGCAGTTTCCCACAAAATTCAAGAAAAAACACCACAAAATTCCCTAAACCTTTTCAAAATACCACAAAATTCTTGAAAAGCCCCACCAAATTCCCGAAACATCCCACAAAATGTCCTCAATATCCAACAAAATCCCAGAAAAATCCCACAAAATTCCCTAAATCTTCTCAAAACACGGCCAAAATCCACAAAAATCCCACCAAATCTCCACAAATTCCCACAGAATACATGAAAAATCCCTGATAATTCGTCAGTTCTCTACAGAATCTCACCAAATTCCAGAAAAGTCCCTCAAAGTTCCACAAACATCCCACAAAATCTCCCCAGTATCCAACAAAATTCCAGGAAAAATCCCACAAAATTCCCTAAATCTTCTCAAAACACGACCAAATTCTAGAAAAATATCCCACCAAATCTCCACAAATTCCCACAAAATACATGAGAAATCCCTCAAGATCCCTAAATCGCCTCAATATCCCACAAAATCACACAAAAATCACACAAAACCTCCACAAGTTTCCACAAAATCTAAGAAAAATTCCTCAAAATTCTTCAAGTCTCCTCAGAATCCCACACAATTCTTGAAAAAACACACAAAATTCCAGAGAAGTCCCACAAAACTCCCTCAATCATTTCAAAACCCTACCAATTCACAGGAATGTCCCACAAAATCTCCACCAATTCCCAGAACATCCCACAGAAATCCCACAAAAATCCCTAAATCTTCTGAAAACTCGACCAAATTCCAGAAACGCCCCATAAAATCAGCACAGTTTCCCACAAAATTCAAGAAAAAACACCACAAAATTCTCTAAATCTTTTCAAAATACCACAAAATTCTTGAAAAGCCCCACCAAATTCCAGAAACATCCCACAAAATGTCCTCAATATCCAACAAAATCCCAGAAAAGTTCCACAAAATTCCCTAAATCTTCTCAAAACTCTACCAAATTCCAGAAACATCCCACAGAATCTCCACAAATTCCCACAGAATACATGAAAAATCCCTGATAATTCGTCAGTTCTCTACAGAAACTCACCAAATTCCTAAAAAGTCCCTCAAAGTTCCACAAACATCCCTCAAAATATCCCAAATATCCAACAAAATTCCAGGAAAAATCCCACAAAATTTCCTAAATCTTCTCAAAACACGACCAAATTCTAGAAAAATATCCCACCAAATCTCCACAAATTCCCACAGAATACATGAAAAATCCCTGATAATTCGTCAGTTCTCTACAGAATCTCACCAAATACCAGAAAAGTCCCCCAAAGTTCCACAAGCATCCCACAAAATCTCCCTAATATCCAACAAAATTCCAGGAAAAATCTCACACAATTCCCTAAATCTTCTGAAAACTTGAACAAATTCCAGAAACGCCCCATAAAATCAGCACAGTTTCCCACAAAATTCAAGAAAAAACAACACAAAATTCCCTAAATCTTCTCAAAACTCTACCAAATTCCAGAAAAATCCCACCAAATCTCCACAAATTCCCACAGAATACATGAAAAATCCCTGATAATTCGTCAGTTCTCTACAGAATCTCACCAAATTCCAGAAAAGTCCCTCAAAGTTCCACAAACATCCCACAAAAATCTCACAAAAATCCCTAAATCTTCTGAAAACTCGACCAAATTCCAGAAACGCCCCATAAAATCAGCAGTTTCCCACAAAATTCAAGAAAAAACACCACAAAATTCCCTAAACCTTTTCAAAATACCACAAAATTCTTGAAAAGCCCCACCAAATTCCCGAAACATCCCACAAAATGTCCTCAATATCCAACAAAATCCCAGAAAAATCCCACAAAATTCCCTAAATCTTCTCAAAACACGGCCAAAATCCACAAAAATCCCACCGAATCTCCACAAATTCCCACAGAATACATGAAAAATCCCTGATAATTCGTCAGTTCTCTACAGAATCTCACCAAATTCCAGAAAAGTCCCTCAAAGTTCCACAAACATCCCACAAAATCTCCCCAGTATCCAACAAAATTCCAGGAAAAATCCCACAAAATTCCCTAAATCTTCTCAAAACACGACCAAATTCTAGAAAAATATCCCACCAAATCTCCACAAATTCCCACAAAATACATGAGAAATCCCTCAAGATCCCTAAATCGCCTCAATATCCCACAAAATCACACAAAAATCACACAAAACCTCCACAAGTTTCCACAAAATCTAAGAAAAATTCCTCAAAATTCTTCAAGTCTCCTCAGAATCCCACACAATTCTTGAAAAAACACACAAAATTCCAGAGAAGTCCCACAAAACTCCCTAAATCATTTCAAAACCCTACCAATTCACAGGAATGTCCCACAAAATCTCCACCAATTCCCAGAACATCCCACAGAAATCCCACAAAAATCCCTAAATCTTCTGAAAACTCGACCAAATTCCAGAAACGCCCCATAAAATCAGCACAGTTTCCCACAAAATTCAAGAAAAAACACCACAAAATTCTCTAAATCTTTTCAAAATACCACAAAATTCTTGAAAAGCCCCACCAAATTCCAGAAACATCCCACAAAATGTCCTCAATATCCAACAAAATCCCAGAAAAGTTCCACAAAATTCCCTAAATCTTCTCAAAACTCTACCAAATTCCAGAAACATCCCACAGAATCTCCACAAATTCCCACAGAATACATGAAAAATCCCTGATAATTCGTCAGTTCTCTACAGAAACTCACCAAATTCCTAAAAAGTCCCTCAAAGTTCCACAAACATCCCTCAAAATATCCCAAATATCCAACAAAATTCCAGGAAAAATCCCACAAAATTTCCTAAATCTTCTCAAAACACAACCAAATTCTAGAAAAATATCCCACCAAATCTCCACAAATTCCCACAGAATACATGAAAAATCCCTGATAATTCGTCAGTTCTCTACAGAATCTCACCAAATACCAGAAAAGTCCCCCAAAGTTCCACAAGCATCCCACAAAATCTCCCTAATATCCAACAAAATTCCAGGAAAAATCTCACACAATTCCCTAAATCTTCTGAAAACTTGACCAAATTCCAGAAACGCCCCATAAAATCAGCACAGTTTCCCACAAAATTCAAGAAAAAACAAAACAAAATTCCCTAAATCTTCTCAAAACTCTACCAAATTCCAGAAAAATCCCACCAAATCTCCACAAATTCCCACAGAATACATGAAAAATCCCTGATAATTCGTCAGTTCTCTACAGAATCTCACCAAATTCCAGAAAAGTCCCTCAAATTTCCACAAACATCCCACAAAAATCTCACAAAAATCCCTAACGCTTCTGAAAACTCGACCAAATTCCAGAAACGCCCCATAAAATCAGCACAGTTTCCCACAAAATTCAAGAAAAAACACCACAAAATTCCCAAAATCTTTTGAAAATACAACAAAATTCTTGAAAAGCCCCACCAAATTCCAGAAACATCCCACAAAATGTCCTCAATACCCAACAAAATCCCAGAAAAATCCCACAAAATTCCCTAAATCTTCTCAAAACACAACCAAAATTCCAGAAAAATCCCACCGAATCTCCACAAATTCCCACAGAATACATGAAAATACCCCTGATAATTCGTCAGTTCTCTACAGAATCTCACCAAATTCCAGAAAAGTCCCTCAAAGTTCCACAAGCATCCCACAAAATCTCCCTACAAAAACAAAATTCCAGGAAAAATCTCACAAAATTCCCTAAATCTTCTGAAAACTTGACCAAATTCCTGAAACGCCCAATAAAATCAGCACAGTTTCCCACAAACTTCAAGAAAAAACACCACAAAATTCCCTAAATCTTCTCAAAACACGACTAAATTCTAGAAAAATATCCCACCAAATCTCCACAAATTCCCACAAAATACATGAAAAATCCCTCAAGATCCCTAAATCGCCTCAATATCCCACAAAATCACACAAAAATCCCACAAAACCTCCACAAGTTTCCACAAAATCTAAGAAAAATTCCTCAAAATTCTTCAACTCCCCTCAAAACCACACAAAGTTCGTGAAAAGGCCCACCAAATTCCAGAAAAATCCCACAGAATCTCCACAAATTCCCACAAAAATCTAAATCAAATTCCTCAAAATTCTTCAAGTCTCCTCAGAATCCCACACAATTCCAGAAAAACCCCACCAAATTCCAGAGAAGTCCCACAAAACTCCCTCAATCATTTCAAAACCCTACCAATTCACAGGAATGTCCCACAAAATCTCCACCAATTCCCAGAACATCCCACAGAAATCCCACAAAAATCCCTAAATCTTCTGAAAACTCGACCAAATTCCAGAAACGCCCCATAAAATCAGCACAGTTTCCCACAAAATTCAAGAAAAAACACCACAAAATTCCCAAAATCTTTTCAAAATACCACAAAATTCTTGAAAAGCCCCACCAAATTCCAGAAACATCCCACAAAATTTCCTCAATACCCAACAAAATCCCAGAAAAATCCCACAAAATTCCCTAAATCTTCTCAAAACACAACCAAAATTCCAGAAAAATCCCACCGAATCTCCACAAATTCCCACAGAATACATGAAAATACCCCTGATAATTCATCAGTTCTCTACAGAATCTCACCAAATTCCAGAAAAGTCCCTCAAAGTTCCACAAACATCCCACAAAATCTCCTCAATATCCAACAAAATTCTAGGAAAAATCCCACAAAATTCTCTAAATCTTCTCAAAACAAGACCAAATTCTAGAAAAATATCCCACCAAATCTCCACAAATTCCCACAGAATACATGAAAAATCCCTGATAATTCGTCAGTTCTCTACAGAATCTCAACAAATTCCAGAAAAGTCCCTCAAAGTTCCACAAGCATCTCACAAAATCTCCTCAATATCCAACAAAATTCCAGGAAAAATCCCACAAAATTCCCTAAATCTTCTCAAAACACGACCAAATTCTAGAAAAATAACCCACCAAATCTCCACAAATTCCCACAAAATACATGAGAAATCCCTCAAGATCCCTAAATCGCCTCAATATCCCACAAAATCACACAAAAATCCCACAAAACCTCCACCAGTTTCCACAAAATCTAAGAAAAATTCCTCAAAATTCTTCAAGTCTCCTCAGAATACCACACAATTCCAGAAAAAACACACAAAATTCCAGAGAAGTCCCACAAAACTCCCTCAATCATTTCAAAACCCTACCAATTCACAGGAATGTCCCACCAAATCTCCACCAATTCCCAGAACATCCCACAGAAATCCCACAAAAATCCCTAAATCTTCTGAAAACTCGACCAAATTTCTGAAACGCCCCATAAAATCAGCACAGTTTCCCACAAAATTCAAGAAAAAACACCACAAAATTCCCTAAATCTTCTCAAAACACGACCAAATTCTAGAAAAATATCCCACCAAATCTCCACAAATTCCCACAAAATATATGAGAAATCCATCAAGATCCCTAAATCGCCTCAATATCCCACAAAATCACACAAAAATCACACAAAACCTCCACAAGTTTCCACAAAATCTAAGAAAAATTCCTCAAAATTCTTCAAGTCTCCTCAAAACCACACAAAGTCCTTGAAAAGGCCCACCAAATTCCAATAAAATCCCACAGAATCTCCACAAATTCCCACAAAAATCTAAAACAAATTCCTCAAAATTCTTCAAGTCTCCTCAGAATCCCACACAATTCCATAAAAAACACACAAAATTCCAGAGAAGTCCCACAAAACTCCCTAAATCATTTCAAAACCCTACCAATTCACAGGAATGTCCCACAAAATCTCCACCAATTCCCAGAACATCCCATAAAAATCCCTAAATATTCTGAAAACTCGACCAAATTCCAGAAACGCCCCATAAAATCAGCACAATTTCCCACAAAATTCAAGAAAAAACACCACAAAATTCCCTAAATCTTTTCAAAATACAACAAAATTCTTGAAAAGCCCCACCAAATTCCAGAAACATCCCACAAAATCTCCCCAATATCCAAAAACATTCCAGGAAAAATCCCACAAAATTCCCTAAATCGTCTCAAAACACAGCCAAAATTCCAGAAAAATCCCACCGAATCTCCACAAATTCCCACAGAATACATGACAAATCCCTGATAATTCGTCAGTTCTCTACAGAATCTCACCAAATTCCAGAAAAGTAACTCAAAGTTCCACAAGCATCCCACAAAATCTCCCTAATATCCAACAAAATTCCAGGAAAAATCTCACAAAATTCCCTAAATCTTCTGAAAACTTGACCAAATTCCAGAAACGCCCCATAAAATCAGCACAGTTTCCCACAAAATTCAAGAAAAAACAACACAAAATTCCCTAAATCTTCTCAAAACACGACCAAATTCTAGAAAAATATCCCACCAAATCTCCAAAATTCCCACAAAATACATGAAAAATCCCTCAAGATCCCGAAATCGCCTCAATATCCCACAAAATCACACAAAAATCCCACAAAAGCTCCACAAGTTTCCACAAAATCTAAGAAAAATTCCTCAAAATTCTTCAAGTCTCCTCAAAACCACACAAAGTTTGTGAAAAGGCCCACCAAATTCCAGAAAAATCCCACAGAATCTCCACAAATTCCCACAAAAATCTAAATCAAATTCCTCAAAATTCTTCAAGTCTCCTCAGAATCCCACACAATTCCAGAAAAAACACACCAAATTCCAGAGAAGTCCCACAAAACTCCCTAAATCATTTCAAAACCCTACCAATTCACAGGAGTGTCCCACAAAATCTCCACCAATTCCCAGAACATCCCACAGAAATCCCACAAAAATCCCTAAATCTTCTGAAAACTCAACGAATTACAGAAACGCCCCATAAAATCAGCACAGTTTCCCACAAAATTCAAGAAAAAACACCACAAAATTCCCTAAACCTTTTCAAAATACCACAAAATTCCTGAAAAGCCCCACCAAATTCCCGAAACATCCCACAAAATGTCCTCAATATCCAACAAAATCCCAGAAAAGTCCCACAAAATTCCCTAAATCTTCTCAAAACTCTACCAAATTCCAGAAAAATCCCACCGAATCTCCACAAATTCCCACAGAATACATGAAAAATCCCTGATAATTCGTCAGTTCTCTACAGAATCTCACCAAATTCCTAAAAAGTCCCTCAAAGTTCCACAAACCACCCACAAAATCTCCCCAGTATCCAACAAAATTCCAGGAAAAATCCCACAAAATTCCCTAAATCTTCTCAAAACACGACCAAATTCTAGAAAAATATCCCACCAAATCTCCACAAATTCCCACAAAATACATGAAAAATCCCTCAAGATCCCTAAATCGCCTCAATATCCCACAAAATCACACAAAAATCCCACAGAATCTCCACAAATTCCCACAAAAATCTAAATCAAATTCCTCAAAATTCTTCAAGTCTCCTCAGAATCCCACACAATTCCAGAAAAAACACACCAAATTCCATAGAAGTCCCACAAAACTCCCTAAATCATTTCAAAACCCTACCAGTTCACAGGAATGTCCCACAAAATCTCCACCAATTCCCAGAACATCCCACAAAAATCCCACAAAAATCCCTAAATCTTCTGAAAACTCGACCAAATTCCAGAAACGCCCCATAAAATCAGCACAGTTTCCCACAAAATTCAAGAAAAAACACCACAAAATTCCCTAAACCTTTTCAAAATACCACAAAATTCTTGAAAAGCCCCACCAAATTCCAGAAACATCCCACAAAATGTCCCCAATACCCAACAAAATCCCAGAAAAATTCCACAAAATTCCCTAAATTTTCTCAAAACACAACCAAAATTCCAGAAAAATCCCACCGAATCTCCACAAATTCCCACAGAATACATGAAAAATCCCTGATAATTCGTCAGTTCTCTACAGAATCTCACCAAATTCCAGAAAAGTCCCTCAAAGTTCCACAAGCATCCCACAAAATCTCCCTACAAAAACAAAATTCCAGGAAAAATCTCACAAAATTCCCTAAATCTTCTGAAAACTTGACCAAATTCCTGAAACGCCCAATAAAATCAGCACAGTTTCCCACAAACTTCAAGAAAAAACACCACAAAATTCCCTAAATCTTCTCAAAACACGACCAAATTCTAGAAAAATATCCCACCAAATCTCCACAAATTCCCACAAAATACATGAAAAATCCCTCAAGATCCCTAAATCGCCTCAATATCCCACAAAATCACACAAAAATCACACAAAACCTCCACAAGTTTCCACAAAATCTAAGAAAAATTCCTCAAAATTCTTCAAGTCTCCTCAAAACCACACAAAGTTTGTGAAAAGGCCCACCAAATTCCAGAAAAATCCCACAGAATCTCCACAAATTCCCACAAAAATCTAAATCAAATTCCTCAAAATTCTTCAAGTCTCCTCAGAATCCCACACAATTCCAGAAAAAACACACCAAATTCCAGAGAAGTCCCACAAAACTCCCTAAATCATTTCAAAACCCTACCAATTCACAGGAGTGTCCCACAAAATCTCTACCAATTCCCAGAACATCCCACAGAAATCCAACAAAAATCCCTAAATCTTCTGAAAACTCAACCAAATTCCAGAAACGCCCCATAAAATCAGCACAGTTTCCCACAAAATTCAAGAAAAAACACCACAAAATTCCCTAAACCTTTTCAAAATACCACAAAATTCCTGAAAAGCCCCACCAAATTCCCGAAACATCCCACAAAATGTCCTCAATATCCAACAAAATCCCAGAAAAGTCCTACAAAATTCCCTAAATCTTCTCAAAACTCTACCAAATTCCAGAAAAATCCCACCGAATCTCCACAAATTCCCACAGAATACATGAAAAATCCCTGATAATTCGTCAGTTCTCTACAGAATCTCACCAAATTCCAGAAAAGTCCCTCAAAGTTCCACAAACCACCCACAAAATCTCCCCAGTATCCAACAAAATTCCAGGAAAAATCCCACAAAATTCCCTAAATCTTCTCAAAACACGACCAAATTCTAGAAAAATATCCCACCAAATCTCCACAAATTCCCACAAAATACATGAGAAATCCCTCAAGATCCCTAAATCGCCTCAATATCCCACAAAATCACACAAAAATCCCACAAAACCTCCACAAGTTTCCACAAAATCTATGAAAAATTCCTCAAAATTCTTCAAGTCTCCTCAGAATCCCACACAATTCCAGAAAAAACACACAAAATTCCAGAGAAGTCCCACAAAACTCCCTCAATCATTTCAAAACCCTACCAATTCACAGGAATGTCCCACAAAATCTCCACCAATTCCCAGAACATCCCACAGAAATCCCACAAAAATCCCTAAATCTTCTGAAAACTCGACCAAATTCCAGAAACGCCCCATAAAATCAGCACAGTTTCCCACAAAATTCAAGAAAAAACACCACAAAATTCCCTAAATCTTTTCAAAATACCACAAAATTCCTGAAAAGCCCCACCAAATTCCCGAAACATCCCACAAAATGTCCTCAATATCCAACAAAATCCCAGAAAAGTCCCACAAAATTCCCTAAATCTTCTCAAAACTCTACCAAATTCCAGAAAAATCCCACCGAATCTCCACAAATTCCCACAGAATACATGAAAAATCCCTGATAATTCGTCAGTTCTCTACAGAAACTCACCAAATTCCTAAAAAGTCCCTCAAAGTTCCACAAACATCCCTCAAAATATCCCAAATATCCAACAAAATTCCAGGAAAAATCCCACAAAATTTCCTAAATCTTCTCAAAACACGACCAAATTCTAGAAAAATATCCCACCAAATCTCCACAAATTCCCACAGAATACATGAAAAATCCCTGATAATTCGTCAGTTCTCTACAGAATCTCACCAAATACCAGAAAAGTCCCCCAAAGTTCCACAAGCATCCCACAAAATCTCCCTAATATCCAACAAAATTCCAGGAAAAATCTCACACAATTCCCTAAATCTTCTGAAAACTTGACCAAATTCCAGAAACGCCCCATAAAATCAGCACAGTTTCCCACAAAATTCAAGAAAAAACAACACAAAATTCCCTAAATCTTCTCAAAATTCTACCAAATTCCAGAAAAATCCCACCAAATCTCCACAAATTCCCACAGAATACATGAAAAATCCCTGATAATTCGTCAGTTCTCTACAGAATCTCACCAAATTCCAGAAAAGTCCCTCAAAGTTCCACAAACATCCCACAAAAATCTCACAAAAATCCCTAACGCTTCTGAAAACTCGACCAAATTCCAGAAACGCCCCATAAAATCAGCACAGTTTCCCACAAAATTCAAGAAAAAACACCACAAAATTCCCTAAACCTTTTCAAAATACCACAAAATTCTTGAAAAGCCCCACCAAATTCCAGAAACATCCCACAAAATGTCCCCAATATCCAAAAAAATCCCAGAAAAATCCCACAAAATTCCCTAAATCTTCTCAAAACACAACCAAAATTCCAGAAAAATCCCACCGAATCTCCACAAATTCCCACAGAATACATGAAAATACCCCTGATAATTCGTCAGTTCTCTACAGAATCTCACCAAATTCCAGAAAAGTCCCTCAAAGTTCCACAAACATCCCACAAAATATCCCTAATATCCAACAAAATTCCAGGAAAAATCCCACAAAATTCCCTAAATCTTCTCAAAACACGACCAAATTCTAGAAAAATATCCCACCAAATCTCCACAAATTCCCACAAAATACATGAGAAATCCCTCAAGATCCCTAAATCGCCTCAATATCCCACAAAATCACACAAAAATCACACAAAACCTCCACAAGTTTCCACAAAATCTAAGAAAAATTCCTCAAAATTCTTCAAGTCTCCTCAGAATCCCACACAATTCTTGAAAAAACACACAAAATTCCAGAGAAGTCCCACAAAACTCCCTAAATCATTTCAAAACCCTACCAATTCACAGGAATGTCCCACAAAATCTCCACCAATTCCCAGAACATCCCACAGAAATCCCACAAAAATCCCTAAATCTTCTGAAAACTCGACCAAATTCCAGAAACGCCCCATAAAATCAGCACAGTTTCCCACAAAATTCAAGAAAAAACACCACAAAATTCTCTAAATCTTTTCAAAATACCACAAAATTCTTGAAAAGCCCCACCAAATTCCCGAAACATCCCACAAAATGTCCTCAATATCCAACAAAATCCCAGAAAAGTTCCACAAAATTCCCTAAATCTTCTCAAAACTCTACCAAATTCCAGAAACATCCCACAGAATCTCCACAAATTCCCACAGAATACATGAAAATACCCCTGATAATTCATCAGTTCTCTACAGAATCTCACCAAATTCCAGAAAAGTCCCTCAAAGTTCCACAAACATCCCACAAAATCTCCTCAATATCCAACAAAATTCCAGGAAAAATCCCACAAAATTCTCTAAATCTTCTCAAAACAAGACCAAATTCTAGAAAAATATCCCACCAAATCTCCACAAATTCCCACAGAATACATGAAAAATCCCTGATAATTCGTCAGTTCTCTACAGAATCTCAACAAATTCCAGCAAAGTCCCTCAAAGTTCCACAAGCATCTCACAAAATCTCCTCAATATCCAACAAAATTCCAGGAAAAATCCCACAAAATTCCCTAAATCTTCTCAAAACACGACCAAATTCTAGAAAAATAACCCACCAAATCTCCACAAATTCCCACAAAATACATGAGAAATCCCTCAAGATCCCTAAATCGCCTCAATATCCCACAAAATCACACAAAAATCCCACAAAACCTCCACCAGTTTCCACAAAATCTAAGAAAAATTCCTCAAAATTCTTCAAGTCTCCTCAGAATCCCACACAATTCCAGAAAAAACACACAAAATTCCAGAGAAGTCCCACAAAACTCCCTCAATCATTTCAAAACCCTACCAATTCACAGGAATGTCCCACCAAATCTCCACCAATTCCCAGAACATCCCACAGAAATCCCACAAAAATCCCTAAATCTTCTGAAAACTCGACCAAATTTCTGAAACGCCCCATAAAATCAGCACAGTTTCCCACAAAATTCAAGAAAAAACACCACAAAATTCCCTAAATCTTCTCAAAACACGACCAAATTCTAGAAAAATATCCCACCAAATCTCCACAAATTCCCACAAAATATATGAGAAATCCATCAAGATCCCTAAATCGCCTCAATATCCCACAAAATCACACAAAAATCACACAAAACCTCCACAAGTTTCCACAAAATCTAAGAAAAATTCCTCAAAATTCTTCAAGTCTCCTCAAAACCACACAAAGTCCTTGAAAAGGCCCACCAAATTCCAATAAAATCCCACAGAATCTCCACAAATTCCCACAAAAATCTAAAACAAATTCCTCAAAATTCTTCAAGTCTCCTCAGAATCCCACACAATTCCATAAAAAACACACAAAATTCCAGAGAAGTCCCACAAAACTCCCTAAATCATTTCAAAACCCTACCAATTCACAGGAATGTCCCACAAAATCTCCACCAATTCCCAGAACATCCCATAAAAATCCCTAAATATTCTGAAAACTCGACCAAATTCCAGAAACGCCCCATAAAATCAGCACAATTTCCCACAAAATTCAAGAAAAAACACCACAAAATTCCCTAAATCTTTTCAAAATACAACAAAATTCTTGAAAAGCCCCACCAAATTCCAGAAACATCCCACAAAATCTCCCCAATATCCAAAAACATTCCAGGAAAAATCCCACAAAATTCCCTAAATCGTCTCAAAACACAGCCAAAATTCCAGAAAAATCCCACCGAATCTCCACAAATTCCCACAGAATACATGACAAATCCCTGATAATTCGTCAGTTCTCTACAGAATCTCACCAAATTCCAGAAAAGTAACTCAAAGTTCCACAAGCATCCCACAAAATCTCCCTAATATCCAACAAAATTCCAGGAAAAATCTCACAAAATTCCCTAAATCTTCTGAAAACTTGACCAAATTCCAGAAACGCCCCATAAAATCAGCACAGTTTCCCACAAAATTCAAGAAAAAACAACACAAAATTCCCTAAATCTTCTCAAAACACGACCAAATTCTAGAAAAATATCCCACCAAATCTCCACAAATTCCCACAAAATACATGAAAAATCCCTCAAGATCCCGAAATCGCCTCAATATCCCACAAAATCACACAAAAATCCCACAAAACCTCCACAAGTTTCCACAAAATCTAAGAAAAATTCCTCAAAATTCTTCAAGTCTCCTCAAAACCACACAAAGTTTGTGAAAAGGCCCACCAAATTCCAGAAAAATCCCACAGAATCTCCACAAATTCCCACAAAAATCTAAATCAAATTCCTCAAAATTCTTCAAGTCTCCTCAGAATCCCACACAATTCCAGAAAAACCCCACCAAATTCCAGAGAAGTCCCACAAAACTCCCTAAATCATTTCAAAACCCTACCAATTCACAGGAGTGTCCCACAAAATCTCCACCAATTCCCAGAACATCCCACAGAAATCCCACAAAAATCCCTAAATCTTCTGAAAACTCGACGAATTACAGAAACGCCCCATAAAATCAGCACAGTTTCCCACAAAATTCAAGAAAAAACACCACAAAATTCCCTAAACCTTTTCAAAATACCACAAAATTCCTGAAAAGCCCCACCAAATTCCCGAAACATCCCACAAAATGTCCTCAATATCCAACAAAATCCCAGAAAAGTCCCACAAAATTCCCTAAATCTTCTCAAAACTCTACCAAATTCCAGAAAAATCCCACCGAATCTCCACAAATTCCCACAGAATACATGAAAAATCCCTGATAATTCGTCAGTTCTCTACAGAATCTCACCAAATTCCAGAAAAGTCCCTCAAAGTTCCACAAACCACCCACAAAATCTCCCCAGTATCCAACAAAATTCCAGGAAAAATCCCACAAAATTCCCTAAATCTTCTCAAAACACGACCAAATTCTAGAAAAATATCCCACCAAATCTCCACAAATTCCCACAAAATACATGAAAAATCCCTCAAGATCCCTAAATCGCCTCAATATCCCACAAAATCACACAAAAATCCCACAGAATCTCCACAAATTCCCACAAAAATCTAAATCAAATTCCTCAAAATTCTTCAAGTCTCCTCAGAATCCCACACAATTCCAGAAAAAACACACCAAATTCCATAGAAGTCCCACAAAACTCCCTAAATCATTTCAAAACCCTACCAGTTCACAGGAATGTCCCACAAAATCTCCACCAATTCCCAGAACATCCCACAGAAATCCCACAAAAATCCCTAAATCTTCTGAAAACTCGACCAATTACAGAAACGCCCCATAAAATCAGCACAGTTTCCCACAAAATTCAAGAAAAAACACCACAAAATTCCCTAAACCTTTTCAAAATACCACAAAATTCCTGAAAAGCCCCACCAAATTCCAGAAACATCCCACAAAATGTCCTCAATATCCAACAAAATCCCAGAAAAGTCCCACAAAATTCCCTAAATCTTCTCAAAACTCTACCAAATTCCAGAAAAATCCCACCGAATCTCCACAAATTCCCACAGAATACATGAAAAATCCCTGATAATTCGTCAGTTCTCTACAGAATCTCACCAAATTCCTAAAAAGTCCCTCAAAGTTCCACAAACCACCCACAAAATCTCCCCAGTATCCAACAAAATTCCAGGAAAAATCCCACAAAATTCCCTAAATCTTCTCAAAACACGACCAAATTCTAGAAAAATATCCCACCAAATCTCCACAAATTCCCACAAAATACATGAAAAATCCCTCAAGATCCCTAAATCGCCTCAATATCCCACAAAATCACACAAAAATCCCACAAAACCTCCACAAGTTTCCACAAAATCTATGAAAAATTCCTCAAAATTCTTCAAGTCTCCTCAGAATCCCACACAATTCCAGAAAAAACACACAAAATTCCAGAGAAGTCCCACAAAACTCCCTCAATCATTTCAAAACCCTACCAATTCACAGGAATGTCCCACAAAATCTCCACCAATTCCCAGAACATCCCACAAAAATCCCACAAAAATCCCTAAATCTTCTGAAAACTCGACCAAATTCCAGAAACGCCCCATAAAATCAGCACAGTTTCCCACAAAATTCAAGAAAAAACACCACAAAATTCCCTAAACCTTTTCAAAATACCACAAAATTCTTGAAAAGCCCCACCAAATTCCAGAAACATCCCACAAAATGTCCCCAATACCCAACAAAATCCCAGAAAAATTCCACAAAATTCCCTAAATTTTCTCCAAACACAACCAAAATTCCAGAAAAATCCCACCAAATCTCCACAAATTCCCACAGAATACATGAAAAATCCCTGATAATTTGTCAGTTCTCTACAGAATCTCACCAAATTCCAGAAAAGTCCCTCAAAGTTCCACAAGCATCCCACAAAATCTCCCTACAAAAACAAAATTCCAGGAAAAATCTCACAAAATTCCCTAAATCTTCTGAAAACTTGACCAAATTCCTGAAACGCCCAATAAAATCAGCACAGTTTCCCACAAACTTCAAGAAAAAACACCACAAAATTCCCTAAATCTTCTCAAAACTCTACCAAATTCCAGAAAAATCCCACCGAATCTCCACAAATTCCCACAGAATACATGAAAAATCCCTGATAATTCGTCAGTTCTCTACAGAAACTCACCAAATTCCTAAAAAGTCCCTCAAAGTTCCACAAACATCCCTCAAAATATCCCAAATATCCAACAAAATTCCAGGAAAAATCCCACAAAATTCCCTAAATCTTCTCAAAATTCTACCAAATTCCAGAAAAATCCCACCAAATCTCCACAAATTCCCACAGAATACATGAAAAATCCCTGATAATTCGTCAGTTCTCTACAGAATCTCACCAAATTCCAGAAAAGTCCCTCAAAGTTCCACAAACATCCCACAAAAATCTCACAAAAATCCCTAACGCTTCTGAAAACTCGACCAAATTCCAGAAACGCCCCATAAAATCAGCACAGTTTCCCACAAAATTCAAGAAAAAACACCACAAAATTCCCTAAACCTTTTCAAAATACCACAAAATTCTTGAAAAGCCCCACCAAATTCCAGAAACATCCCACAAAATGTCCCCAATATCCAAAAAAATCCCAGAAAAATCCCACAAAATTCCCTAAATCTTCTCAAAACACAACCAAAATTCCAGAAAAATCCCACCGAATCTCCACAAATTCCCACAGAATACATGAAAATACCCCTGATAATTCGTCAGTTCTCTACAGAATCTCACCAAATTCCAGAAAAGTCCCTCAAAGTTCCACAAACATCCCACAAAATATCCCTAATATCCAACAAAATTCCAGGAAAAATCCCACAAAATTCCCTAAATCTTCTCAAAACACGACCAAATTCTAGAAAAATATCCCACCAAATCTCCACAAATTCCCACAAAATACATGAGAAATCCCTCAAGATCCCTAAATCGCCTCAATATCCCACAAAATCACACAAAAATCACACAAAACCTCCACAAGTTTCCACAAAATCTAAGAAAAATTCCTCAAAATTCTTCAAGTCTCCTCAGAATCCCACACAATTCTTGAAAAAACACACAAAATTCCAGAGAAGTCCCACAAAACTCCCTAAATCATTTCAAAACCCTACCAATTCACAGGAATGTCCCACAAAATCTCCACCAATTCCCAGAACATCCCACAGAAATCCCACAAAAATCCCTAAATCTTCTGAAAACTCGACCAAATTCCAGAAACGCCCCATAAAATCAGCACAGTTTCCCACAAAATTCAAGAAAAAACACCACAAAATTCTCTAAATCTTTTCAAAATACCACAAAATTCTTGAAAAGCCCCACCAAATTCCCGAAACATCCCACAAAATGTCCTCAATATCCAACAAAATCCCAGAAAAGTTCCACAAAATTCCCTAAATCTTCTCAAAACTCTACCAAATTCCAGAAACATCCCACAGAATCTCCACAAATTCCCACAGAATACATGAAAAATCCCTGATAATTCGTCAGTTCTCTACAGAATCTCACCAAATTCCTAAAAAGTCCCTCAAAGTTCCACAAACATCCCACAAAATATCCCAAATATCCAACAAAATTCCAGGAAAAATCCCACAAAATTTCCTAAATCTTCTCAAAACACGACCAAAATTCACAAAAATCCCACCAAATCTCCACAAATTCCCACAGAATACATGAAAAATCCCTCAAGATCCCTAAATCGCCTCAATATCCCACAAAATCACACAAAAATCCCACAAAACCTCCACAAGTTTCCACAAAATCTAAGAAAAATTCCTCAAAATTCTTCAAGTCTCCTCAAAACCACACAAAGTTCGTGAAAAGGCCCACCAAATTCCAGAAAAATCCCACAGAATCTCCACAAATTCCCACAAAAATCTAAATCAAATTCCTCAAAATTCTTCAAGTCTCCTCAGAATCCCACACAATTCCAGAAAAACCCCACCAAATTCCAGAGAAGTCCCACAAAACTCCCTAAATCATTTCAAAACCCTACCAATTCACAGGAATGTCCCACAAAATCTCTACCAATTCCCAGAACATCCCACAAAAATCTCACAAAAATCCCTAAATCTTCTGAAAACTCGACCAAATTCCAGAAACGCCCCATAAAATCAGCAGTTTCCCACAAAATTCAAGAAAAAACACCACAAAATTCCCTAAACCTTTTCAAAATACCACAAAATTCTTGAAAAGCCCCACCAAATTCCCGAAACATCCCACAAAATGTCCTCAATATCCAACAAAATCCCAGAAAAATCCCACAAAATTCCCTAAATCTTCTCAAAACACGGCCAAAATCCACAAAAATCCCACAGAATCTCCACAAATTCCCACAGAATACATGAAAAATCCCTGATAATTCGTCAGTTCTCTACAGAATCTCACCAAATTCCAGAAAAGTCCCTCAAAGTTCCACAAACATCCCACAAAATCTCCCCAGTATCCAACAAAATTCCAGGAAAAATCCCACAAAATTCCCTAAATCTTCTCAAAACACGACCAAATTCTAGAAAAATATCCCACCAAATCTCCACAAATTCCCACAGAATACATGAAAAATCCCTGATAATTCGTCAGTTCTCTACAGAATCACACCAAATACCAGAAAAGTCCCCCAAAGTTCCACAAGCATCCCACAAAATCTCCCTAATATCCAACAAAATTCCAGGAAAAATCTCACACAATTCCCTAAATCTTCTGAAAACTTGACCAAATTCCAGAAACGCCCCATAAAATCAGCACAGTTTCCCACAAAATTCAAGAAAAAACAACACAAAATTCCCTAAATCTTCTCAAAACTCTACCAAATTCCAGAAAAATCCCACCAAATCTCCACAAATTCCCACAGAATACATGAAAAATCCCTGATAATTCGTCAGTTCTCTACAGAATCTCACCAAATTCCAGAAAAGTCCCTCAAAGTTCCACAAACATCCCACAAAAATCTCACAAAAATCCCTAACGCTTCTGAAAACTCGACCAAATTCCAGAAACGCCCCATAAAATCAGCACAGTTTCCCACAAAATTCAAGAAAAAACACCACAAAATTCCCAAAATCTTTTGAAAATACAACAAAATTCTTGAAAAGCCCCACCAAATTCCAGAAACATCCCACAAAATGTCCTCAATACCCAACAAAATCCCAGAAAAATCCCACAAAATTCCCTAAATCTTCTCAAAACACAACCAAAATTCCAGAAAAATCCCACCGAATCTCCACAAATTCCCACAGAATACATGAAAATACCCCTGATAATTCGTCAGTTCTCTACAGAATCTCACCAAATTCCAGAAAAGTCCCTCAAAGTTCCACAAACATCCCACAAAATATCCCTAATATCCAACAAAATTCCAGGAAAAATCCCACAAAATTCCCTAAATCTTCTCAAAACACGGCCAAATTCTAGAAAAATATCCCACCAAATCTCCACAAATTCCCACAAAATACATGAGAAATCCCTCAAGATCCCTAAATCGCCTCAATATCCCACAAAATCACACAAAAATCACACAAAACCTCCACAAGTTTCCACAAAATCTAAGAAAAATTCCTCAAAATTCTTCAAGTCTCCTCAGAATACCACACAATTCCAGAAAAAACACACAAAATTCCAGAGAAGTCCCACAAAACTCCCTAAATCATTTCAAAACCCTACCAATTCACAGGAATGTCCCACAAAATCTCCACCAATTCCCAGAACATCCCACAGAAATCCCACAAAAATCCCTAAATCTTCTGAAAACTCGACCAAATTCCAGAAACGCCCCATAAAATCAGCACAGTTTCCCACAAAATTCAAGAAAAAACACCACAAAATTCTCTAAATCTTTTCAAAATACCACAAAATTCTTGAAAAGCCCCACCAAATTCCCGAAACATCCCACAAAATGTCCTCAATATCCAACAAAATCCCAGAAAAGTTCCACAAAATTCCCTAAATCTTCTCAAAACTCTACCAAATTCCAGAAACATCCCACAGAATCTCCACAAATTCCCACAGAATACATGAAAAATCCCTGATAATTCGTCAGTTCTCTACAGAATCTCACCAAATTCCTAAAAAGTCCCTCAAAGTTCCACAAACATCCCACAAAATATCCCAAATATCCAACAAAATTCCAGGAAAAATCCCACAAAATTTCCTAAATCTTCTCAAAACACGACCAAAATTCACAAAAATCCCACCAAATCTCCACAAATTCCCACAGAATACATGAAAAATCCCTCAAGATCCCTAAATCGCCTCAATATCCCACAAAATCACACAAAAATCCCACAAAACCTCCACAAGTTTCCACAAAATCTAAGAAAAATTCCTCAAAATTCTTCAAGTCTCCTCAAAACCACACAAAGTTCGTGAAAAGGCCCACCAAATTCCAGAAAAATCCCACAGAATCTCCACAAATTCCCACAAAAATCTAAATCAAATTCCTCAAAATTCTTCAAGTCTCCTCAGAATCCCACACAATTCCAGAAAAACCCCACCAAATTCCAGAGAAGTCCCACAAAACTCCCTAAATCATTTCAAAACCCTACCAATTCACAGGAATGTCCCACAAAATCTCTACCAATTCCCAGAACATCCCACAAAAATCTCACAAAAATCCCTAAATCTTCTGAAAACTCGACCAAATTCCAGAAACGCCCCATAAAATCAGCAGTTTCCCACAAAATTCAAGAAAAAACACCACAAAATTCCCTAAACCTTTTCAAAATACCACAAAATTCTTGAAAAGCCCCACCAAATTCCAGAAACATCCCACAAAATGTCCTCAATACCCAACAAAATCCCAGAAAAATCCCACAAAATTCCCTAAATCTTCTCAAAACTCTACCAAATTCCAAAAAAATCCCACAGAATCTCCACAAATTCCCACAGAATACATGAAAAATCCCTGATAATTCGTCAGTTCTCTACAGAATCTCACCAAATTCCAGAAAAGTCCCTCAAAGTTCCACAAACATCCCACAAAATCTCCCCAGTATCCAACAAAATTCCAGGAAAAATCCCACAAAATTCCCTAAATCTTCTCAAAACACGACCAAATTCTAGAAAAATATCCCACCAAATCTCCACAAATTCCCACAGAATACATGAAAAATCCCTGATAATTCGTCAGTTCTCTACAGAATCACACCAAATACCAGAAAAGTCCCCCAAAGTTCCACAAGCATCCCACAAAATCTCCCTAATATCCAACAAAATTCCAGGAAAAATCTCACACAATTCCCTAAATCTTCTGAAAACTTGACCAAATTCCAGAAACGCCCCATAAAATCAGCACAGTTTCCCACAAAATTCAAGAAAAAACAACACAAAATTCCCTAAATCTTCTCAAAACTCTACCAAATTCCAGAAAAATCCCACCAAATCTCCACAAATTCCCACAGAATACATGAAAAATCCCTGATAATTCGTCAGTTCTCTACAGAATCTCACCAAATTCCAGAAAAGTCCCTCAAAGTTCCACAAACATCCCACAAAAATCTCACAAAAATCCCTAACGCTTCTGAAAACTCGACCAAATTCCAGAAACGCCCCATAAAATCAGCACAGTTTCCCACAAAATTCAAGAAAAAACACCACAAAATTCCCAAAATCTTTTGAAAATACAACAAAATTCTTGAAAAGCCCCACCAAATTCCAGAAACATCCCACAAAATGTCCTCAATACCCAACAAAATCCCAGAAAAATCCCACAAAATTCCCTAAATCTTCTCAAAACACAACCAAAATTCCAGAAAAATCCCACCGAATCTCCACAAATTCCCACAGAATACATGAAAATACCCCTGATAATTCGTCAGTTCTCTACAGAATCTCACCAAATTCCAGAAAAGTCCCTCAAAGTTCCACAAACATCCCACAAAATATCCCTAATATCCAACAAAATTCCAGGAAAAATCCCACAAAATTCCCTAAATCTTCTCAAAACACGGCCAAATTCTAGAAAAATATCCCACCAAATCTCCACAAATTCCCACAAAATACATGAGAAATCCCTCAAGATCCCTAAATCGCCTCAATATCCCACAAAATCACACAAAAATCACACAAAACCTCCACAAGTTTCCACAAAATCTAAGAAAAATTCCTCAAAATTCTTCAAGTCTCCTCAGAATCCCACACAATTCTTGAAAAAACACACAAAATTCCAGAGAAGTCCCACAAAACTCCCTAAATCATTTCAAAACCCTACCAATTCACAGGAATGTCCCACAAAATCTCCACCAATTCCCAGAACATCCCACAGAAATCCCACAAAAATCCCTAAATCTTCTGAAAACTCGACCAAATTACAGAAACGCCCCATAAAATCAGCACAGTTTCCCACAAAATTCAAGAAAAAACACCACAAAATTCCCTAAACCTTTTCAAAATACCACAAAATTCCTGAAAAGCCCCACCAAATTCCAGAAACATCCCACAAAATGTCCTCAATATCCAACAAAATTCCAGGAAAAATCCCACAAAATTTCCTAAATCTTCTCAAAACACGACCAAATTCCAGAAATATCCCACCGAATCTCCACAAATTCCCACAGAATACATGAAAAATCCCTGATAATTCGTCAGTTCTCTACAGAATCTCACCAAATTCCAGAAAAGTCCCTCAAAGTTCCACAAACCACCCACAAAATCTCCCCAGTATCCAACAAAATTCCAGGAAAAATCCCACAAAATTCCCTAAATCTTCTCAAAACACGACCAAATTCTAGAAAAATATCCCACCAAATCTCCACAAATTCCCACAAAATACATGAGAAATCCCTCAAGATCCCTAAATCGCCTCAATATCCCACCAAATCACACAAAAATCCCACAAAACCTCCACAAGTTTCCACAAAATCTATGAAAAATTCCTCAAAATTCTTCAAGTCTCCTCAGAATCCCACACAATTCTTGAAAAAACACACAAAATTACAGAGAAGTCCCACAAAACTCCCTCAATCATTTCAAAACCCTACCAATTCACAGGAATGTCCCACAAAATCTCCACCAATTCCCAGAACATCCCACAAAAATCCCACAAAAATCCCTAAATCTTCTGAAAACTCGACCAAATTACAGAAACGCCCCATAAAATCAGCACAGTTTCCCACAAAATTCAAGAAAAAACACCACAAAATTCCCTAAACCTTTTCAAAATACCACAAAATTCCTGAAAAGCCCCACCAAATTCCCGAAACATCCCACAAAATGTCCTCAATATCCAACAAAATCCCAGAAAAGTCCCACAAAATTCCCTAAATCTTCTCAAAACTCTACCAAATTCCAGAAAAATCCCACCGAATCTCCACAAATTCCCACAGAATACATGAAAAATCCCTGATAATTCGTCAGTTCTCTACAGAAACTCACCAAATTCCTAAAAAGTCCCTCAAAGTTCCACAAACATCCCTCAAAATATCCCAAATATCCAACAAAATTCCAGGAAAAATCCCACAAAATTTCCTAAATCTTCTCAAAACACGACCAAATTCTAGAAAAATATCCCACCAAATCTCCACAAATTCCCACAGAATACATGAAAAATCCCTGATAATTCGTCAGTTCTCTACAGAATCTCACCAAATACCAGAAAAGTCCCCCAAAGTTCCACAAGCATCCCACAAAATCTCCCTAATATCCAACAAAATTCCAGGAAAAATCTCACACAATTCCCTAAATCTTCTGAAAACTTGACCAAATTCCAGAAACGCCCCATAAAATCAGCACAGTTTCCCACAAAATTCAAGAAAAAACACCACAAAATTCCCTAAACCTTTTCAAAATACCACAAAATTCTTGAAAAGCCCCACCAAATTCCAGAAACATCCCACAAAATGTCCCCAATATCCAAAAAAATCCCAGAAAAATCCCACAAAATTCCCTAAATCTTCTCAAAACTCTACCAAATTCCAGAAACATCCCACCGAATCTCCACAAATTCCCACAGAATACATGAAAATACCCCTGATAATTCGTCAGTTCTCTACAGAATCTCACCAAATTCCAGAAAAGTCCCTCAAAGTTCCACAAACATCCCACAAAATATCCCTAATATCCAACAAAATTCCAGGAAAAATCCCACAAAATTCCCTAAATCTTCTCAAAACACGACCAAATTCTAGAAAAATATCCCACCAAATCTCCACAAATTCCCACAAAATACATGAGAAATCCCTCAAGATCCCTAAATCGCCTCAATATCCCACAAAATCACACAAAAATCACACAAAACCTCCACAAGTTTCCACAAAATCTAAGAAAAATTCCTCAAAATTCTTCAAGTCTCCTCAGAATCCCACACAATTCTTGAAAAAACACACAAAATTCCAGAGAAGTCCCACAAAACTCCCTAAATCATTTCAAAACCCTACCAATTCACAGGAATGTCCCACAAAATCTCCACCAATTCCCAGAACATCCCACAGAAATCCCACAAAAATCCCTAAATCTTCTGAAAACTCGACCAAATTCCAGAAACGCCCCATAAAATCAGCACAGTTTCCCACAAAATTCAAGAAAAAACACCACAAAATTCTCTAAATCTTTTCAAAATACCACAAAATTCTTGAAAAGCCCCACCAAATTCCCGAAACATCCCACAAAATGTCCTCAATATCCAACAAAATCCCAGAAAAGTTCCACAAAATTCCCTAAATCTTCTCAAAACTCTACCAAATTCCAGAAACATCCCACAGAATCTCCACAAATTCCCACAGAATACATGAAAAATCCCTGATAATTCGTCAGTTCTCTACAGAATCTCACCAAATTCCTAAAAAGTCCCTCAAAGTTCCACAAACATCCCACAAAATATCCCAAATATCCAACAAAATTCCAGGAAAAATCCCACAAAATTTCCTAAATCTTCTCAAAACACGACCAAAATTCACAAAAATCCCACCAAATCTCCACAAATTCCCACAGAATACATGAAAAATCCCTCAAGATCCCTAAATCGCCTCAATATCCCACAAAATCACACAAAAATCCCACAAAACCTCCACAAGTTTCCACAAAATCTAAGAAAAATTCCTCAAAATTCTTCAAGTCTCCTCAAAACCACACAAAGTTCGTGAAAAGGCCCACCAAATTCCAGAAAAATCCCACAGAATCTCCACAAATTCCCACAAAAATCTAAATCAAATTCCTCAAAATTCTTCAAGTCTCCTCAGAATCCCACACAATTCCAGAAAAACCCCACCAAATTCCAGAGAAGTCCCACAAAACTCCCTAAATCATTTCAAAACCCTACCAATTCACAGGAATGTCCCACAAAATCTCTACCAATTCCCAGAACATCCCACAAAAATCTCACAAAAATCCCTAAATCTTCTGAAAACTCGACCAAATTCCAGAAACGCCCCATAAAATCAGCAGTTTCCCACAAAATTCAAGAAAAAACACCACAAAATTCCCTAAACCTTTTCAAAATACCACAAAATTCTTGAAAAGCCCCACCAAATTCCCGAAACATCCCACAAAATGTCCTCAATATCCAACAAAATCCCAGAAAAATCCCACAAAATTCCCTAAATCTTCTCAAAACACGGCCAAAATCCACAAAAATCCCACAGAATCTCCACAAATTCCCACAGAATACATGAAAAATCCCTGATAATTCGTCAGTTCTCTACAGAATCTCACCAAATTCCAGAAAAGTCCCTCAAAGTTCCACAAACATCCCACAAAATCTCCCCAGTATCCAACAAAATTCCAGGAAAAATCCCACAAAATTCCCTAAATCTTCTCAAAACACGACCAAATTCTAGAAAAATATCCCACCAAATCTCCACAAATTCCCACAGAATACATGAAAAATCCCTGATAATTCGTCAGTTCTCTACAGAATCACACCAAATACCAGAAAAGTCCCCCAAAGTTCCACAAGCATCCCACAAAATCTCCCTAATATCCAACAAAATTCCAGGAAAAATCTCACACAATTCCCTAAATCTTCTGAAAACTTGACCAAATTCCAGAAACGCCCCATAAAATCAGCACAGTTTCCCACAAAATTCAAGAAAAAACAACACAAAATTCCCTAAATCTTCTCAAAACTCTACCAAATTCCAGAAAAATCCCACCAAATCTCCACAAATTCCCACAGAATACATGAAAAATCCCTGATAATTCGTCAGTTCTCTACAGAATCTCACCAAATTCCAGAAAAGTCCCTCAAAGTTCCACAAACATCCCACAAAAATCTCACAAAAATCCCTAACGCTTCTGAAAACTCGACCAAATTCCAGAAACGCCCCATAAAATCAGCACAGTTTCCCACAAAATTCAAGAAAAAACACCACAAAATTCCCAAAATCTTTTGAAAATACAACAAAATTCTTGAAAAGCCCCACCAAATTCCAGAAACATCCCACAAAATGTCCTCAATACCCAACAAAATCCCAGAAAAATCCCACAAAATTCCCTAAATCTTCTCAAAACACAACCAAAATTCCAGAAAAATCCCACCGAATCTCCACAAATTCCCACAGAATACATGAAAATACCCCTGATAATTCGTCAGTTCTCTACAGAATCTCACCAAATTCCAGAAAAGTCCCTCAAAGTTCCACAAACATCCCACAAAATATCCCTAATATCCAACAAAATTCCAGGAAAAATCCCACAAAATTCCCTAAATCTTCTCAAAACACGGCCAAATTCTAGAAAAATATCCCACCAAATCTCCACAAATTCCCACAAAATACATGAGAAATCCCTCAAGATCCCTAAATCGCCTCAATATCCCACAAAATCACACAAAAATCACACAAAACCTCCACAAGTTTCCACAAAATCTAAGAAAAATTCCTCAAAATTCTTCAAGTCTCCTCAGAATCCCACACAATTCTTGAAAAAACACACAAAATTCCAGAGAAGTCCCACAAAACTCCCTAAATCATTTCAAAACCCTACCAATTCACAGGAATGTCCCAGAAAATCTCCACCAATTCCCAGAACATCCCACAGAAATCCCACAAAAATCCCTAAATCTTCTGAAAACTCGACCAAATTACAGAAACGCCCCATAAAATCAGCACAGTTTCCCACAAAATTCAAGAAAAAACACCACAAAATTCCCTAAACCTTTTCAAAATACCACAAAATTCCTGAAAAGCCCCACCAAATTCCAGAAACATCCCACAAAATGTCCTCAATATCCAACAAAATTCCAGGAAAAATCCCACAAAATTTCCTAAATCTTCTCAAAACACGACCAAAATGCACAAAAATCCCACCAAATCTCCACAAATTCCCACAGAATACATGAAAAATCCCTCAAGATCCCTAAATCGCCTCAATATCCCACAAAATCACACAAAAATCCCACAAAACCTCCACAAGTTTCCACAAAATCTAAGAAAAATTCCTCAAAATTCTTCAAGTCTCCTCAAAACCACACAAAGTTCGTGAAAAGGCCCACCAAATTCCAGAAAAATCCCACAGAATCTCCACAAATTCCCACTAAAATCTAAATCAAATTCCTCAAAATTCTTCAAGTCTCCTCAGAATCCCACACAATTCCAGAAAAAACACACAAAATTCCAGAGAAGTCCCACAAAACTCCCTAAATCATTTCAAAACCCTACCAATTCACAGGAATGTCCCACAAAATCTCTACCAATTCCCAGAACATCCCACAAAAATCTCACAAAAATCCCTAAATCTTCTGAAAACTCGACCAAATTCCAGAAACGCCCCATAAAATCAGCAGTTTCCCACAAAATTCAAGAAAAAACACCACAAAATTCCCTAAACCTTTTCAAAATACCACAAAATTCTTGAAAAGCCCCACCAAATTCCCGAAACATCCCACAAAATGTCCTCAATATCCAACAAAATCCCAGAAAAATCCCACAAAATTCCCTAAATCTTCTCAAAACACGGCCAAAATCCACAAAAATCCCACCAAATCTCCACAAATTCCCACAGAATACATGAAAAATCCCTGATAATTCGTCAGTTCTCTACAGAATCTCACCAAATTCCAGAAAAGTCCCTCAAAGTTCCACAAACATCCCACAAAATCTCCCCAGTATCCAACAAAATTCCAGGAAAAATCCCACAAAATTCCCTAAATCTTCTCAAAACACGACCAAATTCTAGAAAAATATCCCACCAAATCTCCACAAATTCCCACAAAATACATGAGAAATCCCTCAAGATCCCTAAATCGCCTCAATATCCCACAAAATCACACAAAAATCACACAAAACCTCCACAAGTTTCCACAAAATCTAAGAAAAATTCCTCAAAATTCTTCAAGTCTCCTCAGAATCCCACACAATTCTTGAAAAAACACACAAAATTCCAGAGAAGTCCCACAAAACTCCCTAAATCATTTCAAAACCCTACCAATTCACAGGAATGTCCCAGAAAATCTCCACCAGTTCCCAGAACATCCCACAGAAATCCCACAAAAATCCCTAAATCTTCTGAAAACTCGACCAAATTCCAGAAACGCCCCATAAAATCAGCACAGTTTCCCACAAAATTCAAGAAAAAACACCACAAAATTCTCTAAATCTTTTCAAAATACCACAAAATTCTTGAAAAGCCCCACCAAATTCCAGAAACATCCCACAAAATGTCCTCAATATCCAACAAAATCCCAGAAAAGTTCCACAAAATTCCCTAAATCTTCTCAAAACTCTACCAAATTCCAGAAACATCCCACAGAATCTCCACAAATTCCCACAGAATACATGAAAAATCCCTGATAATTCGTCAGTTCTCTACAGAAACTCACCAAATTCCTAAAAAGTCCCTCAAAGTTCCACAAACATCCCTCAAAATATCCCAAATATCCAACAAAATTCCAGGAAAAATCCCACAAAATTTCCTAAATCTTCTCAAAACACAACCAAATTCTAGAAAAATATCCCACCAAATCTCCACAAATTCCCACAGAATACATGAAAAATCCCTGATAATTCGTCAGTTCTCTACAGAATCTCACCAAATACCAGAAAAGTCCCCCAAAGTTCCACAAGCATCCCACAAAATCTCCCTAATATCCAACAAAATTCCAGGAAAAATCTCACACAATTCCCTAAATCTTCTGAAAACTTGACCAAATTCCAGAAACGCCCCATAAAATCAGCACAGTTTCCCACAAAATTCAAGAAAAAACAACACAAAATTCCCTAAATCTTCTCAAAACTCTACCAAATTCCAGAAAAATCCCACCAAATCTCCACAAATTCCCACAGAATACATGAAAAATCCCTGATAATTCGTCAGTTCTCTACAGAATCTCACCAAATTCCAGAAAAGTCCCTCAAATTTCCACAAACATCCCACAAAAATCTCACAAAAATCCCTAACGCTTCTGAAAACTCGACCAAATTCCAGAAACGCCCCATAAAATCAGCACAGTTTCCCACAAAATTCAAGAAAAAACACCACAAAATTCCCAAAATCTTTTGAAAATACAACAAAATTCTTGAAAAGCCCCACCAAATTCCAGAAACATCCCACAAAATGTCCTCAATACCCAACAAAATCCCAGAAAAATCCCACAAAATTCCCTAAATCTTCTCAAAACACAACCAAAATTCCAGAAAAATCCCACCGAATCTCCACAAATTCCCACAGAATACATGAAAATACCCCTGATAATTCGTCAGTTCTCTACAGAATCTCACCAAATTCCAGAAAAGTCCCTCAAAGTTCCACAAACATCCCACAAAATATCCCTAATATCCAACAAAATTCCAGGAAAAATCCCACAAAATTCCCTAAATCTTCTCAAAACACGACCAAATTCTAGAAAAATATCCCACCAAATCTCCACAAATTCCCACAAAATACATGAGAAATCCCTCAAGATCCCTAAATCGCCTCAATATCCCACAAAATCACACAAAAATCCCACAAAACCTCCACAAGTTTCCACAAAATCTAAGAAAAATTCCTCAAAATTCTTCAAGTCTCCTCAGAATCCCACACAATTCTTGAAAAACCCCACCAAATTCCAGAGAAGTCCCACAAAACTCCCTCAATCATTTCAAAACCCTACCAATTCACAGGAATGTCCCACAAAGTCTCCACCAATTCCCAGAACATCCCACAGAAATCCCACAAAAATCCCTAAATCTTCTGAAAACTCGACCAAATTCCAGAAACGCCCCATAAAATCAGCACAGTTTCCCACAAAATTCAAGAAAAAACACCACAAAATTCCCTAAATCTTTTCAAAATACCACAAAATTCCTGAAAAGCCCCACCAAATTCCCGAAACATCCCACAAAATGTCCTCAATATCCAACAAAATCCCAGAAAAGTCCCACAAAATTCCCTAAATCTTCTCAAAACTCTACCAAATTCCAGAAACATCCCACAGAATCTCCACAAATTCCCACAGAATACATGAAAAATCCCTGATAATTCGTCAGTTCTCTACAGAAACTCACCAAATTCCTAAAAAGTCCCTCAAAGTTCCACAAACATCCCACAAAATCTCCCCAGTATCCAACAAAATTCCAGGAAAAATCCCACAAAATTTCCTAAATCTTCTCAAAACACGACCAAATTCTAGAAAAATATCCCACCAAATCTCCACAAATTCCCACAGAATACATGAAAAATCCCTGATAATTCGTCAGTTCTCTACAGAATCTCACCAAATACCAGAAAAGTCCCCCAAAGTTCCACAAGCATCCCACAAAATCTCCCTAATATCCAACAAAATTCCAGGAAAAATCTCACACAATTCCCTAAATCTTCTGAAAACTTGACCAAATTCCAGAAACGCCCCATAAAATCAGCACAGTTTCCCACAAAATTCAAGAAAAAACAACACAAAATTCCCTAAATCTTCTCAAAATTCTACCAAATTCCAGAAAAATCCCACCAAATCTCCACAAATTCCCACAGAATACATGAAAAATCCCTGATAATTCGTCAGTTCTCTACAGAATCTCACCAAATTCCAGAAAAGTCCCTCAAAGTTCCACAAACATCCCACAAAAATCTCACAAAAATCCCTAACGCTTCTGAAAACTCGACCAAATTCCAGAAACGCCCCATAAAATCAGCACAGTTTCCCACAAAATTCAAGAAAAAACACCACAAAATTCCCTAAACCTTTTCAAAATACCACAAAATTCTTGAAAAGCCCCACCAAATTCCAGAAACATCCCACAAAATGTCCCCAATATCCAAAAAAATCCCAGAAAAATCCCACAAAATTCCCTAAATCTTCTCAAAACACAACCAAAATTCCAGAAAAATCCCACCGAATCTCCACAAATTCCCACAGAATACATGAAAATACCCCTGATAATTCGTCAGTTCTCTACAGAATCTCACCAAATTCCAGAAAAGTCCCTCAAAGTTCCACAAACATCCCACAAAATATCCCTAATATCCAACAAAATTCCAGGAAAAATCCCACAAAATTCCCTAAATCTTCTCAAAACACGACCAAATTCTAGAAAAATATCCCACCAAATCTCCACAAATTTCCACAAAATACATGAGAAATCCCTCAAGATCCCTAAATCGCCTCAATATCCCACAAAATCACACAAAAATCACACAAAACCTCCACAAGTTTCCACAAAATCTAAGAAAAATTCCTCAAAATTCTTCAAGTCTCCTCAGAATCCCACACAATTCTTGAAAAAACACACAAAATTCCAGAGAAGTCCCACAAAACTCCCTAAATCATTTCAAAACCCTACCAATTCACAGGAATGTCCCACAAAATCTCCACCAATTCCCAGAACATCCCACAGAAATCCCACAAAAATCCCTAAATCTTCTGAAAACTCGACCAAATTCCAGAAACGCCCCATAAAATCAGCACAGTTTCCCACAAAATTCAAGAAAAAACACCACAAAATTCTCTAAATCTTTTCAAAATACCACAAAATTCTTGAAAAGCCCCACCAAATTCCCGAAACATCCCACAAAATGTCCTCAATATCCAACAAAATCCCAGAAAAGTTCCACAAAATTCCCTAAATCTTCTCAAAACTCTACCAAATTCCAGAAACATCCCACAGAATCTCCACAAATTCCCACAGAATACATGAAAAATCCCTGATAATTCGTCAGTTCTCTACAGAATCTCACCAAATTCCTAAAAAGTCCCTCAAAGTTCCACAAACATCCCACAAAATATCCCAAATATCCAACAAAATTCCAGGAAAAATCCCACAAAATTTCCTAAATCTTCTCAAAACACGACCAAAATTCACAAAAATCCCACCAAATCTCCACAAATTCCCACAGAATACATGAAAAATCCCTCAAGATCCCTAAATCGCCTCAATATCCCACCAAATCACACAAAAATCCCACAAAACCTCCACAAGTTTCCACAAAATCTAAGAAAAATTCCTCAAAATTCTTCAAGTCTCCTCAAAACCACACAAAGTTCGTGAAAAGGCCCACCAAATTCCAGAAAAATCCCACAGAATCTCCACAAATTCCCACAAAAATCTAAATCAAATTCCTCAAAATTCTTCAAGTCTCCTCAGAATCCCACACAATTCCAGAAAAACCCCACCAAATTCCAGAGAAGTCCCACAAAACTCCCTAAATCATTTCAAAACCCTACCAATTCACAGGAATGTCCCACAAAATCTCTACCAATTCCCAGAACATCCCACAAAAATCTCACAAAAATCCCTAAATCTTCTGAAAACTCGACCAAATTCCAGAAACGCCCCATAAAATCAGCAGTTTCCCACAAAATTCAAGAAAAAACACCACAAAATTCCCTAAACCTTTTCAAAATACCACAAAATTCTTGAAAAGCCCCACCAAATTCCCGAAACATCCCACAAAATGTCCTCAATATCCAACAAAATCCCAGAAAAATCCCACAAAATTCCCTAAATCTTCTCAAAACACGGCCAAAATCCACAAAAATCCCACAGAATCTCCACAAATTCCCACAGAATACATGAAAAATCCCTGATAATTCGTCAGTTCTCTACAGAATCTCACCAAATTCCAGAAAAGTCCCTCAAAGTTCCACAAACATCCCACAAAATCTCCCCAGTATCCAACAAAATTCCAGGAAAAATCCCACAAAATTCCCTAAATCTTCTCAAAACACGACCAAATTCTAGAAAAATATCCCACCAAATCTCCACAAATTCCCACAGAATACATGAAAAATCCCTGATAATTCGTCAGTTCTCTACAGAATCACACCAAATACCAGAAAAGTCCCCCAAAGTTCCACAAGCATCCCACAAAATCTCCCTAATATCCAACAAAATTCCAGGAAAAATCTCACACAATTCCCTAAATCTTCTGAAAACTTGACCAAATTCCAGAAACGCCCCATAAAATCAGCACAGTTTCCCACAAAATTCAAGAAAAAACAACACAAAATTCCCTAAATCTTCTCAAAACTCTACCAAATTCCAGAAAAATCCCACCAAATCTCCACAAATTCCCACAGAATACATGAAAAATCCCTGATAATTCGTCAGTTCTCTACAGAATCTCACCAAATTCCAGAAAAGTCCCTCAAAGTTCCACAAACATCCCACAAAAATCTCACAAAAATCCCTAACGCTTCTGAAAACTCGACCAAATTCCAGAAACGCCCCATAAAATCAGCACAGTTTCCCACAAAATTCAAGAAAAAACACCACAAAATTCCCAAAATCTTTTGAAAATACAACAAAATTCTTGAAAAGCCCCACCAAATTCCAGAAACATCCCACAAAATGTCCTCAATACCCAACAAAATCCCAGAAAAATCCCACAAAATTCCCTAAATCTTCTCAAAACACAACCAAAATTCCAGAAAAATCCCACCGAATCTCCACAAATTCCCACAGAATACATGAAAAATCCCTGATAATTCGTCAGTTCTCTACAGAATCTCACCAAATTCCAGAAAAGTCCCTCAAAGTTCCACAAACATCCCACAAAATATCCCTAATATCCAACAAAATTCCAGGAAAAATCCCACAAAATTCCCTAAATCTTCTCAAAACACGGCCAAATTCTAGAAAAATATCCCACCAAATCTCCACAAATTCCCACAAAATACATGAGAAATCCCTCAAGATCCCTAAATCGCCTCAATATCCCACAAAATCACACAAAAATCACACAAAACCTCCACAAGTTTCCACAAAATCTAAGAAAAATTCCTCAAAATTCTTCAAGTCTCCTCAGAATCCCACACAATTCTTGAAAAAACACACAAAATTCCAGAGAAGTCCCACAAAACTCCCTCAATCATTTCAAAACCCTACCAATTCACAGGAATGTCCCACAAAATCTCCACCAATTCCCAGAACATCCCACAGAAATCCCACAAAAATCCCTAAATCTTCTGAAAACTCGACCAAATTACAGAAACGCCCTATAAAATCAGCACAGTTTCCCACAAAATTCAAGAAAAAACACCACAAAATTCCCAAAATCTTTTCAAAATACCACAAAATTCCTGAAAAGCCCCACCAAATTCCAGAAACATCCCACAAAATGTCCTCAATATCCAACAAAATCCCAGAAAAGTCCCACAAAATTCCCTAAATCTTCTCAAAACTCTACCAAATTACAGAAAAATCCCACCAAATCTCCACAAATTCCCACAGAATACATGAAAAATCCCTGATAATTCGTCAGTTCTCTACAGAAACTCACCAAATTCCTAAAAAGTCCCTCGAAGTTCCACAAACATCCCTTAAAATATCCCAAATATCCAACAAAATTCCAGGAAAAATCCCACAAAATTTCCTAAATCTTCTCAAAACACGACCAAAATGCACAAAAATCCCACCAAATCTCCACAAATTCCCACAGAATACATGAAAAATCCCTCAAGATCCCTAAATCGCCTCAATATCCCACAAAATCACACAAAAATCCCACAAAACCTCCACAAGTTTCCACAAAATCTAAGAAAAATTCCTCAAAATTCTTCAAGTCTCCTCAAAACCACACAAAGTTCGTGAAAAGGCCCACCAAATTCCAGAAAAATCCCACAGAATCTCCACAAATTCCCACTAAAATCTAAATCAAATTCCTCAAAATTCTTCAAGTCTCCTCAGAATCCCACACAATTCCAGAAAAAACACACAAAATTCCAGAGAAGTCCCACAAAACTCCCTAAATCATTTCAAAACCCTACCAATTCACAGGAATGTCCCACAAAATCTCTACCAATTCCCAGAACATCCCACAAAAATCTCACAAAAATCCCTAAATCTTCTGAAAACTCGACCAAATTCCAGAAACGCCCCATAAAATCAGCAGTTTCCCACAAAATTCAAGAAAAAACACCACAAAATTCCCTAAACCTTTTCAAAATACCACAAAATTCTTGAAAAGCCCCACCAAATTCCAGAAACATCCCACAAAATGTCCTCAATACCCAACAAAATCCCAGAAAAATCCCACAAAATTCCCTAAATCTTCTCAAAACTCTACCAAATTCCAAAAAAATCCCACAGAATCTCCACAAATTCCCACAGAATACATGAAAAATCCCTGATAATTCGTCAGTTCTCTACAGAATCTCACCAAATTCCAGAAAAGTCCCTCAAAGTTCCACAAACATCCCACAAAATCTCCCCAGTATCCAACAAAATTCCAGGAAAAATCCCACAAAATTCCCTAAATCTTCTCAAAACACGACCAAATTCTAGAAAAATATCCCACCAAATCTCCACAAATTCCCACAGAATACATGAAAAATCCCTGATAATTCGTCAGTTCTCTACAGAATCTCACCAAATACCAGAAAAGTCCCCCAAAGTTCCACAAGCATCCCACAATATCTCCCTAATATCCAACAAAATTCCAGGAAAAATCTCACACAATTCCCTAAATCTTCTGAAAACTTGACCAAATTCCAGAAACGCCCCATAAAATCAGCACAGTTTCCCACAAAATTCAAGAAAAAACAACACAAAATTCCCTAAATCTTCTCAAAACTCTACCAAATTCCAGAAAAATCCCACCAAATCTCCACAAATTCCCACAGAATACATGAAAAATCCCTGATAATTCGTCAGTTCTCTACAGAATCTCACCAAATTCCAGAAAAGTCCCTCAAAGTTCCACAAACATCCCACAAAAATCTCACAAAAATCCCTAACGCTTCTGAAAACTCGACCAAATTCCAGAAACGCCCCATAAAATCAGCACAGTTTCCCACAAAATTCAAGAAAAAACACCACAAAATTCTCTAAATCTTTTCAAAATACCACAAAATTCTTGAAAAGCCCCACCAAATTCCAGAAACATCCCACAAAATGTCCTCAATACCCAACAAAATCCCAGAAAAATCCCACAAAATTCCCTAAATCTTCTCAAAACACAACCAAAATTCCAGAAAAATCCCACCGAATCTCCACAAATTCCCACAGAATACATGAAAATACCCCTGATAATTCGTCAGTTCTCTACAGAATCTCACCAAATTCCAGAAAAGTCCCTCAAAGTTCCACAAACATCCCACAAAATCTCCCTAATATCCAACAAAATTCCAGGAAAAATCCCACAAAATTCCCTAAATCTTCTCAAAACACGACCAAATTCTAGAAAAATATCCCACCAAATCTCCACAAATTCCCACAAAATACATGAGAAATCCCTCAAGATCCCGAAATCGCCTCAATATCCCACAAAATCACACAAAAATCCCACAAAACCTCCACAAGTTTCCACAAAATCTAAGAAAAATTCCTCAAAAGTCTTCAAGTCTCCTCAAAACCACACAAAGTTTGTGAAAAGGCCCACCAAATTCCAGAAAAATCCCACAGAATCTCCACAAATTCCCACAAAAATCTAAATCAAATTCCTCAAAATTCTTCAAGTCTCCTCAGAATCCCACACAATTCCAGAAAAACCCCACCAAATTCCAGAGAAGTCCCACAAAACTCCCTAAATCATTTCAAAACCCTACCAATTCACAGGAATGTCCCACAAAATCTCTACCAATTCCCAGAACATCCCACAAAAATCTCACAAAAATCCCTAAATCTTCTGAAAACTCGACCAAATTCCAGAAACGCCCCATAAAATCAGCACAGTTTCCCACAAAATTCAAGAAAAAACACCACAAAATTCCCTAAATCTTTTCAAAATACCACAAAATTCTTGAAAAGCCCCACCAAATTCCAGAAACATCCCACAAAATTTCCTCAATACCCAACAAAATCCCAGAAAAATCCCACAAAATTCCCTAAATCTTCTCAAAACACAACCAAAATTCCAGAAAAATCCCACCGAATCTCCACAAATTCCCACAGAATACATGAAAAATCCCTGATAATTCGTCAGTTCTCTACAGAATCTCACCAAATTCCAGAAAAGTCCCTCAAAGTTCCACAAACATCCCACAAAATATCCCTAATATCCAACAAAATTCCAGGAAAAATCCCACAAAATACCCTAAATCTTCTCAAAACACGACCAAATCCTAGAAAAATATCCCACCAAATCTCCACAAATTCCCACAAAATACATGAGAAATCCCTCAAGATCCCTAAATCGCCTCAATATCCCACAAAATCACACAAAAATCACACAAAACCTCCACAAGTTTACACAAAATCTAAGAAAAATTCCTCAAAATTCTTCAAGTCTCCTCAGAATCCCACACAATTCTTGAAAAAACACACAAAATTCCAGAGAAGTCCCACAAAACTCCCTCAATCATTTCAAAACCCTACCAATTCACAGGAATGTCCCACAAAATCTCCACCAATTCCCAGAACATCCCACAGAAATCCCACAAAAATCCCTAAATCTTCTGAAAACTCGACCAAATTACAGAAACGCCCCATAAAATCAGCACAGTTTCCCACAAAATTCAAGAAAAAACACCACAAAATTCCCAAAATCTTTTCAAAATACCACAAAATTCCTGAAAAGCCCCACCAAATTCCAGAAACATCCCACAAAATGTCCTCAATATCCAACAAAATCCCAGAAAAGTCCCACAAAATTCCCTAAATCTTCTCAAAACTCTACCAAATTACAGAAAAATCCCACCAAATCTCCACAAATTCCCACAGAATACATGAAAAATCCCTGATAATTCGTCAGTTCTCTACAGAAACTCACCAAATTCCTAAAAAGTCCCTCGAAGTTCCACAAACATCCCTTAAAATATCCCAAATATCCAACAAAATTCCAGGAAAAATCCCACAAAATTTCCTAAATCTTCTCAAAACACGACCAAAATGCACAAAAATCCCACCAAATCTCCACAAATTCCCACAGAATACATGAAAAATCCCTCAAGATCCCTAAATCGCCTCAATATCCCACAAAATCACACAAAAATCCCACAAAACCTCCACAAGTTTCCACAAAATCTAAGAAAAATTCCTCAAAATTCTTCAAGTCTCCTCAAAACCACACAAAGTTCGTGAAAAGGCCCACCAAATTCCAGAAAAATCCCACAGAATCTCCACAAATTCCCACTAAAATCTAAATCAAATTCCTCAAAATTCTTCAAGTCTCCTCAGAATCCCACACAATTCCAGAAAAAACACACAAAATTCCAGAGAAGTCCCACAAAACTCCCTAAATCATTTCAAAACCCTACCAATTCACAGGAATGTCCCACAAAATCTCTACCAATTCCCAGAACATCCCACAAAAATCTCACAAAAATCCCTAAATCTTCTGAAAACTCGACCAAATTCCAGAAACGCCCCATAAAATCAGCAGTTTCCCACAAAATTCAAGAAAAAACACCACAAAATTCCCTAAACCTTTTCAAAATACCACAAAATTCTTGAAAAGCCCCACCAAATTCCAGAAACATCCCACAAAATGTCCTCAATACCCAACAAAATCCCAGAAAAATCCCACAAAATTCCCTAAATCTTCTCAAAACTCTACCAAATTCCAAAAAAATCCCACAGAATCTCCACAAATTCCCACAGAATACATGAAAAATCCCTGATAATTCGTCAGTTCTCTACAGAATCTCACCAAATTCCAGAAAAGTCCCTCAAAGTTCCACAAACATCCCACAAAATCTCCCCAGTATCCAACAAAATTCCAGGAAAAATCCCACAAAATTCCCTAAATCTTCTCAAAACACGACCAAATTCTAGAAAAATATCCCACCAAATCTCCACAAATTCCCACAGAATACATGAAAAATCCCTGATAATTCGTCAGTTCTCTACAGAATCTCACCAAATACCAGAAAAGTCCCCCAAAGTTCCACAAGCATCCCACAATATCTCCCTAATATCCAACAAAATTCCAGGAAAAATCTCACACAATTCCCTAAATCTTCTGAAAACTTGACCAAATTCCAGAAACGCCCCATAAAATCAGCACAGTTTCCCACAAAATTCAAGAAAAAACAACACAAAATTCCCTAAATCTTCTCAAAACTCTACCAAATTCCAGAAAAATCCCACCAAATCTCCACAAATTCCCACAGAATACATGAAAAATCCCTGATAATTCGTCAGTTCTCTACAGAATCTCACCAAATTCCAGAAAAGTCCCTCAAAGTTCCACAAACATCCCACAAAAATCTCACAAAAATCCCTAACGCTTCTGAAAACTCGACCAAATTCCAGAAACGCCCCATAAAATCAGCACAGTTTCCCACAAAATTCAAGAAAAAACACCACAAAATTCCCAAAATCTTTTGAAAATACAACAAAATTCTTGAAAAGCCCCACCAAATTCCAGAAACATCCCACAAAATGTCCTCAATACCCAACAAAATCCCAGAAAAATCCCACAAAATTCCCTAAATCTTCTCAAAACACAACCAAAATTCCAGAAAAATCCCACCGAATCTCCACAAATTCCCACAGAATACATGAAAATACCCCTGATAATTCGTCAGTTCTCTACAGAATCTCACCAAATTCCAGAAAAGTCCCTCAAAGTTCCACAAACATCCCACAAAATCTCCCTAATATCCAACAAAATTCCAGGAAAAATCCCACAAAATTCCCTAAATCTTCTCAAAACACGACCAAATTCTAGAAAAATATCCCACCAAATCTCCACAAATTCCCACAAAATACATGAGAAATCCCTCAAGATCCCGAAATCGCCTCAATATCCCACAAAATCACACAAAAATCCCACAAAACCTCCACAAGTTTCCACAAAATCTAAGAAAAATTCCTCAAAAGTCTTCAAGTCTCCTCAAAACCACACAAAGTTTGTGAAAAGGCCCACCAAATTCCAGAAAAATCCCACAGAATCTCCACAAATTCCCACAAAAATCTAAATCAAATTCCTCAAAATTCTTCAAGTCTCCTCAGAATCCCACACAATTCCAGAAAAACCCCACCAAATTCCAGAGAAGTCCCACAAAACTCCCTAAATCATTTCAAAACCCTACCAATTCACAGGAATGTCCCACAAAATCTCTACCAATTCCCAGAACATCCCACAAAAATCTCACAAAAATCCCTAAATCTTCTGAAAACTCGACCAAATTCCAGAAACGCCCCATAAAATCAGCACAGTTTCCCACAAAATTCAAGAAAAAACACCACAAAATTCCCTAAACCTTTTGAAAATACCACAAAATTCTTGAAAAGCCCCACCAAATTCCAGAAACATCCCACAAAATGTCCTCAATACCCAACAAAATCCCAGAAAAATCCCACAAAATTCCCTAAATCTTCTCAAAACACAACCAAAATTCCAGAAAAATCCCACCGAATCTCCACAAATTCCCACAGAATACATGAAAAATCCCTGATAATTCGTCAGTTCTCTACAGAATCTCACCAAATTCCAGAAAAGTCCCTCAAAGTTCCACAAACATCCCACAAAATATCCCTAATATCCAACAAAATTCCAGGAAAAATCCCACAAAATACCCTAAATCTTCTCAAAACACGACCAAATCCTAGAAAAATATCCCACCAAATCTCCACAAATTCCCACAAAATACATGAGAAATCCCTCAAGATCCCTAAATCGCCTCAATATCCCACAAAATCACACAAAAATCACACAAAACCTCCACAAGTTTCCACAAAATCTAAGAAAAATTCCTCAAAATTCTTCAAGTCTCCTCAGAATCCCACACAATTCTTGAAAAAACACACAAAATTCCAGAGAAGTCCCACAAAACTCCCTCAATCATTTCAAAACCCTACCAATTCACAGGAATGTCCCACAAAATCTCTACCAATTCCCAGAACATCCCACAGAAATCCCACAAAAATCCCTAAATCTTCTGAAAACTCGACCAAATTCCAGAAACGCCCCATAAAATCAGCACAGTTTCCCACAAAATTCAAGAAAAAACACCACAAAATTCCCTAAATCTTTTCAAAATACCACAAAATTCCTGAAAAGCCCCACCAAATTCCCGAAACATCCCACAAAATGTCCTCAATATCCAACAAAATCCCAGAAAAGTCCCACAAAATTCCCTAAATCTTCTCAAAACTCTACCAAATTCCAGAAAAATCCCACAGAATCTCCACAAATTCCCACAGAATACATGAAAAATCCCTGATAATTCGTCAGTTCTCTACAGAATCTCACCAAATTCCTAAAAAGTCCCTCAAAGTTCCACAAACATCCCACAAAATCTCCCCAGTATCCAACAAAATTCCAGGAAAAATCCCACTAAATTCTCTAAATCTTCTCAAAACACGGCCAAAATCCACAAAAATCCCACCAAATCTCCACAAATTCCCAGAGAATACATGAAAAATCCCTGATAATTCGTCAGTTCTCTACAGAATCTCACCAAATTCCAGAAAAGTCCCTCAAAGTTCCACAAGCATCCCACAAAATGTCCTCAATATCCAACAAAATCCCAGAAAAATCACACAAAATTCTCTAAATCTTCTCAAAACACGGCCAAAATCCTCAAAAATCCCACAGAATCTCCACAAATTCCCACAGAATACATGAAAAATCCCTGATAATTTGTCAGTTCTCTACAGAATCTCACCAAATTCCAGAAAAGTCCCTCAAAGTTCCACAAAACACCCACAAAATCTCCCCAGTATCCAACAAAATTCCAGGAAAAATCCCACAAAATTCCCTAAATCTTCTCAAAACACGACCAAATTCTAGAAAAATATCCCACCAAATCTCCACAAATTCCCACAAAATACATGAGAAATCCCTCAAGATCCCTAAATCTCCTCAATATCCCACAAAATCACACAAAAATCCCACAAAACCTCCACAAGTTTCCACAAAATCTAAGAAAAATTCCTCAAAATTCTTCAAGTCTCCTCAGAATCCCACACAATTCCAGAAAAAACACACAAAATTCCAGAGAAGTCCCACAAAACTCCCTCAATCATTTCAAAACCCTACCAATTCACAGGAATGTCCCACAAAATCTCCACCAATTCCCAGAACATCCCACAGAAATCCCAGAAAAATCCCTAAATCTTCTGAAAACTTGACCAAATTCCAGAAACGCCCCATAAAATCAGCACAGTTTCCCACAAAATTCAAGAAAAAACACCACAAAATTCCCTAAATCTTTTCAAAATACCACAAAATTCTTGAAAAGCCCCACCAAATTCCAGAAACATCCCACAAAATTTCCTCAATACCCAACAAAATCCCAGAAAAGTCCCACAAAATTCCCTAAATCTTCTCAAAACTCTACCAAATTCCAGAAAAATCCCACAGAATCTCCACAAATTCCCACAGAATACATGACAAATCCCTGATAATTCGTCAGTTCTCTACAGAATCTCACCAAATTCCAGAAAAGTCCCTCAAAGTTCCACAAACATCCCACAAAATCTCCTCAATATCCAACAAAATCCCAGAAAAATCACACAAAATTCCCTAAATCTTCTCAAAACACGACTAAATTCTAGAAAAATGTCCCACCAAATCTCCACAAAATCCCACAAAATACATGAGAAATCCCTCAAGATCCCGAAATCGCCTCAATATCCCACAAAATCCCACAAAAATCACACAAAACCTCCACAAGTTTCCACAAAATCTAAGAAAAATTCCTCAAAATTCTTCAAGTCTCCTCAAAACCACACAACGTCCTTGAAAAAAACCACCAAATTCCAGTAAAATCCCACAGATTCTCCACAAATTCCCACAAAATCTAAAACAAATTCCTCAAAATTCTTCAAGTCTCCTCAGAATCCCACACAATTCCAGAAAAACCCCACCAAATTCCAGAGAAGTCCCACAAAACTCCCTAAATCATTTCAAAACCCTACCAATTCACAGGAATGTCCCACAAAATCTCTACCAATTCCCAGAACATCCCACAAAAATCTCACAAAAATCCCTAACGCTTCTGAAAACTCGACCAAATTCCAGAAACGCCCCATAAAATCAGCACAGTTTCCCACAAAATTCAAGAAAAAACACCACAAAATTCCCAAAATCTTTTGAAAATACAACAAAATTCTTGAAAAGCCCCACCAAATTCCAGAAACATCCCACAAAATGTCCTCAATACCCAACAAAATCCCAGAAAAATCCCACAAAATTCCCTAAATCTTCTCAAAACACAACCAAAATTCCAGAAAAATCCCACCGAATCTCCACAAATTCCCACAGAATACATGAAAATACCCCTGATAATTCGTCAGTTCTCTACAGAATCTCACCAAATTCCAGAAAAGTCCCTCAAAGTTCCACAAACATCCCACAAAATCTCCCTAATATCCAACAAAATTCCAGGAAAAATCCCACAAAATTCCCTAAATCTTCTCAAAACACGACCAAATTCTAGAAAAATATCCCACCAAATCTCCACAAATTCCCACAAAATACATGAGAAATCCCTCAAGATCCCGAAATCGCCTCAATATCCCACAAAATCACACAAAAATCCCACAAAACCTCCACAAGTTTCCACAAAATCTAAGAAAAATTCCTCAAAAGTCTTCAAGTCTCCTCAAAACCACACAAAGTTTGTGAAAAGGCCCACCAAATTCCAGAAAAATCCCACAGAATCTCCACAAATTCCCACAAAAATCTAAATCAAATTCCTCAAAATTCTTCAAGTCTCCTCAGAATCCCACACAATTCCAGAAAAACCCCACCAAATTCCAGAGAAGTCCCACAAAACTCCCTAAATCATTTCAAAACCCTACCAATTCACAGGAATGTCCCACAAAATCTCTACCAATTCCCAGAACATCCCACAAAAATCTCACAAAAATCCCTAAATCTTCTGAAAACTCGACCAAATTCCAGAAACGCCCCATAAAATCAGCACAGTTTCCCACAAAATTCAAGAAAAAACACCACAAAATTCCCTAAACCTTTTGAAAATACCACAAAATTCTTGAAAAGCCCCACCAAATTCCAGAAACATCCCACAAAATGTCCTCAATACCCAACAAAATCCCAGAAAAATCCCACAAAATTCCCTAAATCTTCTCAAAACACAACCAAAATTCCAGAAAAATCCCACCGAATCTCCACAAATTCCCACAGAATACATGAAAAATCCCTGATAATTCGTCAGTTCTCTACAGAATCTCACCAAATTCCAGAAAAGTCCCTCAAAGTTCCACAAACATCCCACAAAATATCCCTAATATCCAACAAAATTCCAGGAAAAATCCCACAAAATACCCTAAATCTTCTCAAAACACGACCAAATCCTAGAAAAATATCCCACCAAATCTCCACAAATTCCCACAAAATACATGAGAAATCCCTCAAGATCCCTAAATCGCCTCAATATCCCACAAAATCACACAAAAATCACACAAAACCTCCACAAGTTTCCACAAAATCTAAGAAAAATTCCTCAAAATTCTTCAAGTCTCCTCAGAATCCCACACAATTCTTGAAAAAACACACAAAATTCCAGAGAAGTCCCACAAAACTCCCTCAATCATTTCAAAACCCTACCAATTCACAGGAATGTCCCACAAAATCTCTACCAATTCCCAGAACATCCCACAGAAATCCCACAAAAATCCCTAAATCTTCTGAAAACTCGACCAAATTCCAGAAACGCCCCATAAAATCAGCACAGTTTCCCACAAAATTCAAGAAAAAACACCACAAAATTCCCTAAATCTTTTCAAAATACCACAAAATTCCTGAAAAGCCCCACCAAATTCCCGAAACATCCCACAAAATGTCCTCAATATCCAACAAAATCCCAGAAAAGTCCCACAAAATTCCCTAAATCTTCTCAAAACTCTACCAAATTCCAGAAAAATCCCACAGAATCTCCACAAATTCCCACAGAATACATGAAAAATCCCTGATAATTCGTCAGTTCTCTACAGAATCTCACCAAATTCCTAAAAAGTCCCTCAAAGTTCCACAAACATCCCACAAAATCTCCCCAGTATCCAACAAAATTCCAGGAAAAATCCCACTAAATTCTCTAAATCTTCTCAAAACACGGCCAAAATCCACAAAAATCCCACCAAATCTCCACAAATTCCCAGAGAATACATGAAAAATCCCTGATAATTCGTCAGTTCTCTACAGAATCTCACCAAATTCCAGAAAAGTCCCTCAAAGTTCCACAAGCATCCCACAAAATGTCCTCAATATCCAACAAAATCCCAGAAAAATCACACAAAATTCTCTAAATCTTCTCAAAACACGGCCAAAATCCTCAAAAATCCCACAGAATCTCCACAAATTCCCACAGAATACATGAAAAATCCCTGATAATTTGTCAGTTCTCTACAGAATCTCACCAAATTCCAGAAAAGTCCCTCAAAGTTCCACAAAACACCCACAAAATCTCCCCAGTATCCAACAAAATTCCAGGAAAAATCCCACAAAATTCCCTAAATCTTCTCAAAACACGACCAAATTCTAGAAAAATATCCCACCAAATCTCCACAAATTCCCACAAAATACATGAGAAATCCCTCAAGATCCCTAAATCTCCTCAATATCCCACAAAATCACACAAAAATCCCACAAAACCTCCACAAGTTTCCACAAAATCTAAGAAAAATTCCTCAAAATTCTTCAAGTCTCCTCAGAATCCCACACAATTCCAGAAAAAACACACAAAATTCCAGAGAAGTCCCACAAAACTCCCTCAATCATTTCAAAACCCTACCAATTCACAGGAATGTCCCACAAAATCTCCACCAATTCCCAGAACATCCCACAGAAATCCCAGAAAAATCCCTAAATCTTCTGAAAACTTGACCAAATTCCAGAAACGCCCCATAAAATCAGCACAGTTTCCCACAAAATTCAAGAAAAAACACCACAAAATTCCCTAAATCTTTTCAAAATACCACAAAATTCTTGAAAAGCCCCACCAAATTCCAGAAACATCCCACAAAATTTCCTCAATACCCAACAAAATCCCAGAAAAGTCCCACAAAATTCCCTAAATCTTCTCAAAACTCTACCAAATTCCAGAAAAATCCCACAGAATCTCCACAAATTCCCACAGAATACATGACAAATCCCTGATAATTCGTCAGTTCTCTACAGAATCTCACCAAATTCCAGAAAAGTCCCTCAAAGTTCCACAAACATCCCACAAAATCTCCTCAATATCCAACAAAATCCCAGAAAAATCACACAAAATTCCCTAAATCTTCTCAAAACACGACTAAATTCTAGAAAAATGTCCCACCAAATCTCCACAAAATCCCACAAAATACATGAGAAATCCCTCAAGATCCCGAAATCGCCTCAATATCCCACAAAATCCCACAAAAATCACACAAAACCTCCACAAGTTTCCACAAAATCTAAGAAAAATTCCTCAAAATTCTTCAAGTCTCCTCAAAACCACACAACGTCCTTGAAAAAAACCACCAAATTCCAGTAAAATCCCACAGATTCTCCACAAATTCCCACAAAATCTAAAACAAATTCCTCAAAATTCTTCAAGTCTCCTCAGAATCCCACACAATTCCAGAAAAACCCCACCAAATTCCAGAGAAGTCCCACAAAACTCCCTAAATCATTTCAAAACCCTACCAATTCACAGGAATGTCCCACAAAATCTCTACCAATTCCCAGAACATCCCACAAAAATCTCACAAAAATCCCTAAATCTTCTGAAAACTCGACCAAATTCCAGAAACGCCCCATAAAATCAGCACAGTTTCCCACAAAATTCAAGAAAAAACACCACAAAATTCCCTAAACCTTTTGAAAATACCACAAAATTCTTGAAAAGCCCCACCAAATTCCAGAAACATCCCAAAAAATGTCCTCAATACCCAACAAAATCCCAGAAAAATCCCACAAAATTCCCTAAATCTTCTCAAAACACAACCAAAATTCCAGAAAAATCCCACCGAATCTCCACAAATTCCCACAGAATACATGAAAAATCCCTGATAATTCGTCAGTTCTCTACAGAATCTCACCAAATTCCAGAAAAGTCCCTCAAAGTTCCACAAACATCCCACAAAATATCCCTAATATCCAACAAAATTCCAGGAAAAATCACACAAAATACCCTAAATCTTCTCAAAACACGACCAAATCCTAGAAAAATATCCCACCAAATCTCCACAAATTCCCACAAAATACATGAGAAATCCCTCAAGATCCCTAAATCGCCTCAATATCCCACAAAATCACACAAAAATCACACAAAACCTCCACAAGTTTCCACAAAATCTAAGAAAAATTCCTCAAAATTCTTCAAGTCTCCTCAGAATCCCACACAATTCCAGAAAAAACACACAAAATTCCAGAGAAGTCCCACAAAACTCCCTCAATCATTTCAAAACCCTACCAATTCACAGGAATGTCCCACAAAATCTCCACCAATTCCCAGAACATCCCACAGAAATCCCACAAAAATCTCTAAATCTTCTGAAAACTCGACCAAATTACAGAAACGCCCCATAAAATCAGCACAGTTTCCCACAAAATTCAAGAAAAAACACCACAAAATTCCCTAAATCTTTTCAAAATACCACAAAATTCTTGAAAAGCCCCACCAAATTCCCGAAACATCCCACAAAATGTCCTCAATATCCAACAAAATCCCAGAAAAGTCCCACAAAATTCCCTAAATCTTCTCAAAACTCTACCAAATTCCAGAAAAATCCCACAGAATCTCCACAAATTCCCACAGAATACATGAAAAATCCCTGATAATTCGTCAGTTCTCTACAGAATCTCACCAAATTCCTAAAAAGTCCCTCAAAGTTCCACAAACATCCCACAAAATCTCCCCAGTATCCAACAAAATTCCAGGAAAAATCCCACTAAATTCTCTAAATCTTCTCAAAACACGGCCAAAATCCACAAAAATCCCACCAAATCTCCACAAATTCCCAGAGAATACATGAAAAATCCCTGATAATTCGTCAGTTCTCTACAGAATCTCACCAAATTCCAGAAAAGTCCCTCAAAGTTCCACAAGCATCCCACAAAATGTCCTCAATATCCAACAAAATCCCAGAAAAATCACACAAAATTCTCTAAATCTTCTCAAAACACGGCCAAAATCCTCAAAAATCCCACAGAATCTCCACAAATTCCCACAGAATACATGAAAAATCCCTGATAATTTGTCAGTTCTCTACAGAATCTCACCAAATTCCAGAAAAGACCCTCAAAGTTCCACAAAACACCCACAAAATCTCCCCAGTATCCAACAAAATTCCAGGAAAAATCCCACAAAATTCCCTAAATCTTCTCAAAACACGACCAAATTCTAGAAAAATATCCCACCAAATCTCCACAAATTCCCACAAAATACATGAGAAATCCCTCAAGATCCCGAAATCGCCTCAATATCCCACAAAATCCCACAAAAATCCCACAAAACCTCCACAAGTTTCCACAAAATCTAAGAAAAATTCCTCAAAATTCTTCAAGTCTCCTCAGAATCCCACACAATTCCAGAAAAAACACACAAAATTCCAGAGAAGTCCCACAAAACTCCCTCAATCATTTCAAAACCCTACCAATTCACAGGAATGTCCCACAAAATCTCCACCAATTCCCAGAACATCCCACAGAAATCCCAGAAAAATCCCTAAATCTTCTGAAAACTTGACCAAATTCCAGAAACGCCCCATAAAATCAGCACAGTTTCCCACAAAATTCAAGAAAAAACACCACAAAATTCCCTAAATCTTTTCAAAATACCACAAAATTCTTGAAAAGCCCCACCAAATTCCAGAAACATCCCACAAAATTTCCTCAATACCCAACAAAATCCCAGAAAAGTCCCACAAAATTCCCTAAATCTTCTCAAAACTCTACCAAATTCCAGAAAAATCCCACAGAATCTCCACAAATTCCCACAGAATACATGACAAATCCCTGATAATTCGTCAGTTCTCTACAGAATCTCACCAAATTCCAGAAAAGTCCCTCAAAGTTCCACAAACATCCCACAAAATCTCCTCAATATCCAACAAAATCCCAGAAAAATCACACAAAATTCCCTAAATCTTCTCAAAACACGACTAAATTCTAGAAAAATGTCCCACCAAATCTCCACAAAATCCCACAAAATACATGAGAAATCCCTCAAGATCCCGAAATCGCCTCAATATCCCACAAAATCCCACAAAAATCACACAAAACCTCCACAAGTTTCCACAAAATCTAAGAAAAATTCCTCAAAATTCTTCAAGTCTCCTCAAAACCACACAACGTCCTTGAAAAAAACCACCAAATTCCAGTAAAATCCCACAGATTCTCCACAAATTCCCACAAAATCTAAGAAAAATTCCTCAAAATTCTTCAAGTCTCCTCAGAATCCCACACAATTCCAGAAAACCCCACAAAATTCCAGAGAAGTCCCACAAAACTCCCTAAATCATTTCAAAACCCTACCAATTCACAGGAATGTCCCACAAAATCTCCACCAATTCCCAGAACATCCCACAAAAATCTCACAAAAATCCCTAAATCTTCTGAAAACTCGACCAAATTCCAGAAACGCCCTATAAAAACAGCACAGTTTCCCACAAAATTCAAGAAAAAACACCACACAATTCCCTAAATCTTTTCAAAATGCCACAAAATTCTTGAAAACCCCCACCAAATTCCAGAAACATCCCACAAAATGTCCTCAATATCCAACAAAATTCCAGGAAAAATCACAGAAAATTCCCTAAATCTTCTCAAAACTCTACCAAATTCCAGAAAAATCCCACAGAATCTCCACAAATTCCCACTGAATACATGACAAATCCCTGATAATTCGTCAGTTCTCTACAGAATCTCTCCAAATTCCAGAAGAGTCCCTCAAAGTTCCACAAACATCCCACAAAATCTCCCAATATCCAACAAAATTCCAGGAAAAATCCCACAAAATTCTCTAAATCTTCTCAAAACACGACCAAATTCTAGAAAAATATCCCACCAAATCTCCACAAATTCTTACAGAATACATGAAAAATCCCTGATAATTCGTCAGTTCTCTACAGAATCTCACCAAATTCCAGAAAAGTCCCTCAAAGTTCCACAAACATCCCACAAAATCTCCCAATATCCAATAAAATTCCAGAAATAATCCCACAAAATTCCCTAAATCTTCTCAAAACACGGCCAAAATCCACAAAAATCCCGCCGAATCTCCACAAATTCCCACAGAATACATGAAAAATCCCTGATAATTCATCAGTTCTCTACAGAATCTCAACAAATTCCAGAAGAGTCCCTCAAAGTTCCACAAACATCCCACAAAATCTCCCCAGTATCCAATAAAATTCCAGGAAAAATCTTCGGAATTTGGTGGGGCTTTTCAGGAATTTTGTGGTATTTTGAAAAAATTTAGGGAATTGTGTGGTGTTTTTTCTTGAATTTTGTGGGAAACTGTGCTGATTTTATGGGGCGTTTCAGGAATTTGGTCGAGTTTTCAGACGATTTAGGGATTTTTGTGGGATTTTTGTGGGATGTTCTGGGAATTGGTAGAGATTTTGTGGGACATTCCTGTGAATTGGTAGGGTTTTGAAATGATTTAGGGAGTTTTGTGGGACTTCTCTGGAATTTGGTGGGGTTTTTCTGGAATTGTGTGGGATTCTGAGGAGACTTGAAGAATTTTGAGGAATTTGTTTTAGATTTTGTGGGAATTTGTGGAGATTCTGTGGGATTTTTCTGGAATTTGGTGGGCCTTTTCACCAACTTTGTGTGGTTTTGAGGAGACTTGAAGAATTTTGAGGAATTTTTCTTAGATTTTGTGGAAACTTGTGGAGGTTTTGTGTGATTTTTGTGTGATTTTGTGGGATATTGAGGCGATTTAGGGATCTTGAAGGATTTTTCATGTATTTTGTGGGAATTTGTGGTGATTTGGTGAGATATTTTTCTAGAATTTGGTCGTGTTTATGGGAAGATTTTTCTATCTATCTATCTATCTATCTATCTATCTATCTATCTATCTATCTATCTATCTATCTCCCTATCTATCTATCTATCTATCTATCTATCTATCTATCTATCTATCTATCTATCTCCCTATCTATATATCTCCCTATCTATCACCCTATATGCATTTCTTTATTATAGATTTGTATATTTTAATTTCTATATTATTCATTTAAATGCCAAGCTTTTAAATAAATAGGGGAACCGAGTGAGAGGAGTGGCAGCATGGTACGGGTCGTCGCGAGTGCCAGAAGCCCGAAAAAGCGGCCGCGTCAAGGACCCCGGCAGAGTGCGGCGTCGTCACCGCTGCCTGTCGGCGCCCGACCGGCTCGCGCTCGGCCCCGGTGCCGCCGAGCGCACAGCCCGTGTCCGCACGGCTGGAGCAGCCGCGGAAAATTGCGACGGGGCGGCGTCGACGCCGGGGTGTTTGTCAGGCAGTCGAATTCACGCACCCACTGCCCGGGGTCCTTCCATTTTCCCGCCTTTTTGGCCGCCATCCTTGGAAGGACAAGCCGGCCACGACCTGGCAGCCATCTTCTGCGTGGCGTGACGTAACTTCCGCCCTTCCTCGCCGCCATCTTTGCTGTGGCTGAAGCCACTTCCGGCAGAGCGGCCATCTTTGTTATGGCACAATTAAGGCCCCCGCTGCTCTCAGCGCGTCTGTCTAACTTACATGCCTGAACGAAAAACCTGCCGACGCCGACCGACTCCGAGCATTCCGCCCGATTTTCCGCCGCCTTTCCCGGGGCGAGGACGATGGCGGCGAGACTCAGCGGCTCCGTAGCTGGGTGGCGGCCGCGCCTGCGGCGGCAGGCATTGGAGTTAACGCCTCTGCCGCGGTCCTCCCGGCCGGCTCCGGCAGGGGGCGGGGGGGAGGCCCGACGCGGCTCAGTTCGGTTCGACTCTTTCCGGCCCGCTTCGGCTCGGCTCTTTCTGGCCCGCTTCGGCTCGGCTCGCCCCTGCTCGGCCCCGCTCGGCCAGGCCCCGCCCGGCTCGGAGCACAGCTGCAGTACCGCTCTGTGCCCACAATGCGGCAGCACTGCCGCAGAGCTCAGCCCGGGGTGGGCGGGGGGAGCCCCTGCAAGTGCAGAGAAGCGAGGCAAGAAACCACGTGTACAACCCCCTTCCATATGCTGCTACCTGTTTCCAGGCGACGACAAAGACCCATGAAGCAAATGCTTTTTCTTGGCCCATTTTGCTAAGCAAAGCTCTTCTGCAGCTCTTTAGTGCTTGCCCAACTCCAATGCGCGTGCTGCTGCTTCGATCGGATAAGAAGCACAGCCTTCTGACAGCAGCTTTCAGGTTGCTTCGTGCTCTTGCAAAGCCTGCTGGGGCACTGGGGCTCTCCATTGCAGGCAGTCTGGAGCTGCCATGCAAAGCCATCTCTCAAGGAGTCCCCAGGTCTCAGGTGCAACCTCAAGAAAATGACACAGCAACGTGTAGAAAACGTGAACTTTATTCACTTGACTACTTCTAAAATCTACAATCCAACGTTACTAGAAGACTATGGGGTAAGAATCTTAAGGCTAAGAAACTTCAATGCTTCAACTGTTTAGAACTGAACACTAAGGGAAAGGTCAACTTCTTGGGGGAAACGTGGTGGGGAATCGAACAACAACAGGGGTGTGGCTAACTTGTAAGGTGGGGAACGTCGCAGTGCCTGGGCTGGGCACTGGTCACCCGTTCCCCGTAAGGTTCTTTAGATGGAGCGCGACGCTGGAGGTCAGAGCTGTGGGGAGGTGCGGAGTCTCCTGTCACTGCCCTCTTTTGCCGCCGTCTTGGTGGTTGGCCTCCTCGGCTGAGAGCTGTAGCGAAGGTGCAGCCGCATCAGGTCACGGTTTTGCCTGAGCAGCTGCATCAACTTGGTGGGACAGCCGAGTCTTCGATGGCGGCGGGGCCCCGCACGGCCCGAAGGGCTCTGGAGATTCCGCTGCAAGGCAAAGCACAGGGATCCCCATGGAAGAGGCAGAGGGGCAGAGCGGGGCCGGCACCTGTGGGGCTGCCTTTGGCCTGGGAGACAGAGACTCGGGCCCAGTTGGGCTGGGCTGGCCCGGGGAAGAGGCTGCAGCAGGCAGAGCTCTGCCGCCTCTGCTTGGTGCTGTCCATGGAGCTCAGCCCCTGGGCCACATTCCCCAGCCAGGTGCTCAGGCCCCTTCTGCCGCAGGGCATTGGCCAAAGGGTGCCCAAGAGGCCCTCAAGGTCTGCCCCATCCCACCTGCCCCTGACCCCCCACCCCCTGCCTCACCTCTCCCCAGCGTCTCTGAAATCTTCTTCCAAGGGCCCATCCCATGGCCATTCCTATGAGGAGCACGTCAATGAGCAGGAGTGTCCTGGACGCCCACCAGAGGAGCGCAGAGTCCTTCTCCAGGTCGAAATCCTCCGGAACCAGAGGAGAGGCACCCGTGCTCCTCTCGGGTTTGCTCACAGGGTCGAGGGGATGGGCCAAGAGCAGCAGCACGTAAAGCTGCAGCAGCGCGGAGGAGCCGTGAGCAGCCATAGTGCTCTGCCAGCAGCACCGAGGCTCTGGGCGTCTCTCTGCGAGCAGCTGTGCCTGGGCTCTGGGGCGCAGCAACAGCTGGGGACAGTTGCCAGCCAGCGTGCCGTCCCCAGAGGCTGTGATGTCACAGAAGCACAGAACGCCCTGGCTGCAGAGAGCCCTGAGAGAATGTTGAGTCCAAGCTGGGAGCCATGGCGGCAAGTATGGCCAGCAGAGCGGGGCCCGAGCGCTGCGGCCTGGCTTGCCTTGCACCCGTGCCACAATGATGACTCCAGCAGCCCCTGTCAGGCCATTGCAGTATCTGATGGCCCACGCTGGGCACAAGTTCTTCCCAATGGCCAGCGTAAACCTCCCTTGGCCCAGCTTCCAAGCCTTGTTGGCATCTGCTCTCTCTTGTCCTTGCCCACCTGGCTGGCGCTGCCGTGTTGCTCGCTGGCCTGTCTGTGGGAGAAGAGGCTGTGCCAATGAGTGCTGCTCAACTTGGAGGCCATTCAAAGGAGGATTTGATTGTGCCTGCTGTGGGAAGAAGGAATATGCGTGCACATGGCCACTTCCCATAGGTTTTACCCCAGATTTTCATGAGCAGCTGTCCTAGTGAAAGTCAAGTCTGTTTTAGTGAGTATTTGAGGGCTTCCAGAGCACAGTGCCATCTCAGGGGAATTCTGCTGGTTGAGTTCTACTGAGGCTTTGAGATGAGTTGCAAATCCTGAAAATGTTCTCCTTGCCCAGGTAGTAATTTCACAGTTTAGACTGTGGGGATATTGACTGCTCAGTGTTGAGGACCTCATGTAACTTTCAGCCCCAGAAATTTTCAACCTCCAGTGATTGTCCTTGAGACAAAACCATTTGAAATCTTTTTTTCTGTGGACAGGAATTGCTTCGGTGTTACTTCACATCATCCATTAAAAATTTGATGCCTGGAACAAATCCCGAGTGCTGTGTGATTTCCTTGGTCGTGTTCTTTGGAATGGCTTCCCCCTCATTTTGTGAAGCTGGCCCCAGAAAGGTCATAGATGGGTGAGAAGTTCTGAAAGGCCAAGTGGTGCAGATCTTTGCCTCCTGTTTCGAGGTCTGCGGTGAGCTGTGAGTCCAAGAGCTGATCTGACGTGATGGTGAAAACACAATTGAACCTTTTTGCAGCAGGGTGGATGGATAGGAGCAAAGCACAGCACGGCTGGCAGCAGCTAATGAATTAAAATGCATCCCTGGAATATGTTTCTTGGATTGTTCTTCTAGTATTGTGGTAGTAATTCTGATGTCTGAGTAGTGAACAAGCAACAAGTAGTGAACACGTGATTTGTAGTCAGTTTTCTATTTCTTATGTAGTGGAGAGTATGGATGCTAGCTTTGGAGCAGGCTGCAGAGAGCTGCAGAAACTGCAGGCCCCATGGCCTATCAGTCCTGCCCGAGAAGCTAGCCTGGGAATTCATAGGAGGATTTCAAAACAATCCTCAGAGACAGAAAACAACTGCCAGGTGCTGTTTGTCTGTCCTCTTGTTTTCCTTGCAGGAGAAAGTCAGGGGGGTGGTGAGCCCCGCTGACCAATGATGGTGATGTAGCACTTTACTAAGCAATAAGAGTTTCCTTTCTGTACTTTCCACGTATCTGTCTATTAGACAAGCCTAGAGTAATAAAGTAGAGAAGATTCTCCTGTTGTGACTCCCTTGAGAGTCCGTGTCGTTCTTTCCCACCGTTCCCAATCAGAACGACAGAGGAGATTTTTAAGAATTGTGTTTTTCTCTCCTGGTTGAGGAATGTGTTCTTCACGGGCTGAATCTTCATATCACTTTGTTTTTGTAGAAGAGCAGTTTCAGCAGCAGATGATTCTCCTTGCCCTCCTTTTCATTTTTCTTGTCTGTATTATTGCCTGGCAGGTTAACCTTTTCAAATTGCGTGCTGCAAAACGTTGCTACTAAGGATAGTTGGTGTCCAAACAGGTTCTTTTCTCTCTTGGATTTCAACTATTGCAGGATGAAAGGTTTCTAATGAAGCTACAGAATTGCATATCACTGGGACCTTGACTTCTTCCCTGCTTGGATCTAGATAAAGAGATTCTTGCCAATTGAACTGCTGACATATTATGTAGAGATCAGGAGTGGCCACCACAAGTGGTACTGAATTCTTGGAAATGTGGTGATTTTTGTTAGAAATGATTTTAGCTTTGACAGTGCAAGCTTATCATATCCATCTGCATTTGTGTTCTATTAATCATGGGGTTTTGTATTAAGCATGGGCTTCAGTTTGCTGTCTTTTTGTCACTTCTTCAAATACCAGTTTTCTACACCTGCTGGCTTGTTCCTTCTGACTTCAAATGGTATCTCTTGGGCACATAACTTCATCTTATTGTGAACAGCGCAAAGAACATGTTTTGGTCTGCCTTGATTTGATGGAGTGATTGCTGTGGAAGGACTGGGAGGTTTTGTGGTTTAAGGTGAAAGAAGTTCAGCAGCCTTGGCAAGTAAGTGTGCCAGTTTACAAGGTGAATCTACAGAAACCCCCGTGCTTCAGCTGCAATGTACAATCTCTGAGGCTGCTGCTGTCGGGGTGCCTTTGTTCTGTTGGTTTGGGAACCCATATTCTACACAGCATCATTTGTCAGAACTCCATTTCACTTGTACAGTCCCTCTGTTTTCCCACTTCTGAATGATGGTTTTCTCTGTGCCTTTAACATGGGGAATTCTGGGTGATAAAAATAATACATATTCCATAATGTTTTACGTTTCCTCTTGGAGTTTTTTCTAGTTTTCAAATAATTACCTTTTGTTTCTAGCTGGGGGCAAAATGCATTTGCAGTTTCAGTGGTTTTTTTCCCAATTTCTAATCTTACTTGGGCACTAGATAAGGGAGAAAAATGCCCTAGTTTCATGGAAAAGATTCTGTGTTATTCCATGCCTTGAAATGAATTAAAATACGGTTCTATTGCTCTCTGTTTCATTTCTTCACTTCATTTGGTAGAGTTTAGAAATCTCTTGCCATGAACTAGGTAGTGCAGAGTGCCTGCCTTGCTGTGTTGAACTCCTGGGTGAGCATGCCAGGCTTAGTTTAGAGATTTGCTTTTAAACATCCCTTATTCCTTGTAAAATCTATCATTTGGTTTGTTTGTAGTTGTGTTAGAAGATAAAGAGGAGGGGGTGCACCCTGGAAAATTTGTCATCTGAACTGAATTTGTACCCTTTAGGCCATCAGTGACTGCTCCTTAGCTTTCTCAAGGCATGAAGGACACTGGGAGTTCCTCCCAGACTCTTCTTTTGGGACAGCAGTCCTTTCTCTTTGGCTCCATGAGATGCTCTGCACAGGAGTGCTTGAGCTCTGAAGGGCAGGGGCATTCCATGAGGGTGAATAATAAAGAACTCCTGTAGCCTGAACTGTTTCCAGCTTAACCCAGCAGAAGGAATTGTTTCCCAATTCTGAGTCTAATGGTGCTGCTGACAAATTGTGCAGTTTCAGAGCAGCAGTGCAAGATGTGCAAGGGGCTTGTGTGGAGGGAGAGCAGCAGCTTGTAACACTGGACCTTTGTCCCGTGGGCAGCTGTGCGGTTTTAAGCGGGAATGTTCCGGAGGGGTGTGGAATTGAAGAAATGTTTGGAAGATTTGTAGGTTTGTTGCTGTAGGTGTGAAGGGTGGGGACAAGTCTTGTCCAGTGACGGAGCAATGATTAGGTAAGGTACTGGGAGAGCATCTGAGGATGGTGTTGCTGTTGCATGTGATTTTTCTGGAGGCCATCTGATGCACACAAGATTTGTTATGACTACCAGGATTGCAACTAAACAGAATGCAGTCATTTTTCTTGTAATTTAGTGCAGCATCTTTTGATCCGTGATGAGCTGAAGGCTCAGTGCACAAGGCTGAAAGGAAATGGCACGCTCTCAAGAGATTTTGGTCTTTGCGGCTTCATGAAGGTGGATAGGACATAATTCCTTCGCTCATTGGAGCTGCAGAGTTTAGTTTGATCTCCTCTGTTTCTAAGCAGTGCTAAAAGGTGTTCCTTCCCTCAATTTTGATGGCAGCAGAGAGTCAGCTAATGAATGTGGATCTAGGTAAGGTTTGTGGAACAAAATCAAACACAATTGTCTGAAAAGCTGTTAGACATGCCTACAGTCAGTGTCAACAGAGAAGGAAGAGGTTAAAATTCCATCTTAATTTTAGAGCTCTTCCTCTCTTCTGCCTGCTTTTCCCATAGTGCATATGGAACCAGCATAGTTCATTTGATCCCTACCCCTGAGTGCAGCAGCTCACCTGCTTTCTGCTGCCCGCCTTTGCTTTCTTGTCAGATGGAAACACTGAAATAGAAAAGGTGATGTGACTTAATTGACTTCATTCAAATGCCTTGGCAATTGAATTTCTGTCTCTTGGCTGGATACTCAGCATCTCTAAGTGCAGAATCCTCCCTGGCACTGTATATCCTCGCCTTGTCCCTGCCACCACCACTCAAATATTTTCCTTTCATTGTAAAGTGAGTGAGATTTTACTTGGCTGGAATTCTGCAGTGCTGGGAATGAAGGCTTTTTCCTTCCTCATTTTTTTATAATGAATTTCTTTTTTATTCTATTCACACCTTCTGAGTGAGCCTTTCATAAGGGCTTCTGTATTTCACAGAGGCTACACCTATTTGGGCCTGAAGACTTTGATACAATTGTAATCACTTGGAAATGGAACCTGTTTGATTTGTATGGAAGGCAGCCATTCTCCCTGTTCCAAACTTCCTAAAATAGTTTATCCACGTTGAAAAAAAAAATACCTCTTGGAGATAGTGAAGACAGTGCATGATGGTGATTCCAGGGATGGATAAGAAGGACCATCACCTTCCTCACACCAGCAAACTTGAGACTAATAGTCAGGTCTGCAGTTCTAATTTTAATCCACAGTAATCTACAGACAATCCTTTATTATCTAAAAAAGCTGATACCGTTCAAGTTGGAAGCAAGCTGAAGTTGGAAGAGTTAGGTTTCTTCAAAGCTCTTGTTTCCAGCAGGATTGGAGAGCCTTTACCTTTTGTAACAGGAAGGTTTTAAATTTGTAATGCTGACCTTGCAACTGGAACTTGGTGGCTCCATTGTTGCACTTGGAGCAGCCAGATGACCTCAAAGGAGAAGTGCATTGTTCTAACTTGTGTGGAAGCAGTGGCTTCAAATACCATCAGGAAGTGCTGGACTGGCAGGACATTGGATGGATGCTCTTAGGCCACAGAGCTGGAAATATCAGTTGTAGCCACATGGTAAGTCCATTTATGTAATTCCAAATCTGTTCCTCACACGATCTGTGCTCCTCTATTCCGTATCAGCTTGGTGAGGAGGTAGATGAGACTGTTGGGGGAAAGAAACACTTAAATTTAAAGCAGAGTAACTGTTCCATTATAAATGCTGAAGATAAACCTGTGAGGCTACCAAAGAAATCTTTCTTTGGCTTCCAGTTAATAACTTCAAATGGATAACAAATCTATGCTGTATAATCTGCTTTGAATGGATTTCCTTTGGAACGTGTGCTTCTTCCTGAATGACAGAACTGCAATATTTTCACACTTGCAGTTTCACCCTCAAATGGCCACAGGAAATGCAGCAGCTTCTGTTTTCTGTTGCTTCTGTTTGTTAATGCTTCAAGGTGTTGCTCTGTATTTGTCCCCAGCTGTCATGACCTTAGAAAGAGAATGTTCTAAAGATAGGAGTAAAAAAGCCAGAGAGCTCCTCCTTGCAGCAGACACGGGCAGCATTGGATCCTAATAGTTTTTGCAAGGCATCCTGATGGGGAGAGGCAGATGTCAAGAATGGCAACTTCAGCAGGTGTGTGGCTGCTTCGTAGCTTGGGCTGGATTCAGGAAGGGCAGTGTTCCAGAGAGCAAAGTCAAGAGTTTGAATCAAGTAAGTGTGAGGTGCCCAGAAAGGCAGGGCCCACACTGCTCATGTGTGTCGGGGGAAGGTGAGAATCAGGCCCATCTGCTCCTAGAAATGCAGGTTCCATCTTTAGCAGCCAAAGGCTATGCAAATAAATGGCTTCTATGTATTGGAGAGCATAGAGCATGAAGTTAGTGTTTCATGCAGTTGTTTGAAGGCAATATGGGATTCCAGAGCTTAGTGTTTGAATTGCAACTTGAATTTCCTTCTTTGCTGTTATTTAGACTGCTCTGAAGTAGTCATGAGAAGCAAAAATGAAAGGCAATGTTGTTTGATGGGGACTGTGGTAGGGCTTTCTTGCCAGATTTGAAATGGCTTGAATTGATTAAAATCTCCAGGTGAGGGGAAGGTTGTATCCATTCCTCTCTCTTATTAAAGCAAATTTTCCAAGAGGGATGTAAAATTGCAGTTGAGGGTTGGGGTGGTTTTTTCTTTTTTCCCTTCTTTCATGTGCAACCTAACAACTCCAATTTCACAGGCCTATTTAACATTTGATCCCTAAAAGTCAGTCCTTTGCTTTGTATTTTGGGCACTTGTTCATCTTGGGGAATTTGTCATCTTCTCAGGGCATTGAAGGTCAACCAAATGCTGCAGGTTTCATTCTTCCTTTCATATGGTCTATGTCCTGGGGTTTGACTCTTAAGCAGAGCTATTTTTTTATTTTGCAGCCTAGCAGTTGTACGGTGGGGCTGTGTGCAGGTGAATTCACTTGAGAACGATGGGTAAATCAGCTCCTGGGAAGATGTGCACTGCCTGGCCCCGATGCTTCAGCATGCTTGAGGTCAGCTTGGCTGCCTCTGACTGTCTAATAATAATGCAGAATAACAGAATTAAGTATTCATTGTAATTGGTGATCAATAAGATTTGTTTTCAGCTAAGTCTGCATGCTAGTTTCTAAAGCACTCCAGTCTGTTTCATCAATGACCTTTGTGGTTTTAGCTTAAGCTAAAAATCTAGTTTCTGCTGTTGTTATTTTCTGCCCTGTCGCTGTGAGAGGAAGGGATGATGGCTGGAGGTTTGGCAGTCAGCGAGGGCCTGGCCACCACTGCAGTTCTGTACACTCAGCCTTGGAGATGTGATCAGGAATGTGCTGTTAGTTGCCAGTTTTGTATTGCAAAGACTGAGCATGCTGCCATCACTGTGTTTGATGAGTGAGTTTTCATTGGTTTGGTCCAACTCCAAAGCAGCCTTAATTTGAAGGTGGAATTCTTTGTGGATGAGGCTGTGAAGAATATGGTGTTTATACTCCCATCCTACGGGCAGTACGGTAGAACAACTCCTAACTGATTTGGTAATAAAGACCTAGTTTTTCTTCACTAAACCTGCCCTAGCCAAATTCATCAGCTGGTGATAGCTATCTCTGGAGTGGAAAACCTTTATTGACTTGATTGACAATTTAATATACTTTGTCAAGCTGTGTTGTTTAGTTTCTGTTGATCCAGAGACACCTGGGGCTCCTTTTGCTTCCTAAGGGATTAAAGTAGCAAGCACTTAGAATGAGATATTGGGAAGATGGGTGCAGGAGACTTTGTAATTTACTATGGAAAAACATAATAATGATGATGAATATTTCAGGTGGAAACGATAGCATTTCACTATATACTATGTGAAATGCTTTTATGTGGTTTTTTTCATTTCTCTTTTATTTTTTAATCCTGGATAAATTAAATGAGGCTTTTGGGGAAAGCATGAGCTGGAATTTCTATTGAGGTTGATAACCTCTGATTCTGCTCTCATTTGTCTGTCTGCTGGAACTTGTAGCAAACTAGCTATGTCCAAGTTTAATTGTGTAATAATTATTTTTCAAATTGAGCCTTTCTCCCTTGGTGCTGATGTATTTGGGGGAGGGAGGGGAATGGAGAGTAAAGAGCTCCTTTCATGAATACAATTTTAATTTCATCTTGCTGATTTGAGCCTTTCCAAGATTCAAGTGAGCATTGGATCAGGTTGGAACTGAGGGGATGACTCATGACTCTGGCATAAAAACTACATTGCATTCCACATATTAGGAGTTTTCTGTTGCCCACAAGAAAGTTCAGGAAAAAAAGACAAAAAGAGAAATGGGTTTCAAATTTCCTGTGCTATTTTCAGTTGACTCCTCTTTCTGGAGGTGCCTTAGCAAGTGTAGGACATCTGAAAAACTTGGAACTGCAACTTTCTTGTTGAGGCTCTGATGAACATTGCTTCTGTCATCAAGTTCTTGTGTTCATACTTTGAACTTAGCTGAGTAATGTTGGTATCAGCAGACTCTACTAAAGCCATGCCTTCCTAATTAATAATGCATTCTTAATAAAAAAAAAAAAAATCTATTTCTTCATGTATTTAATTACCTAGTGAGTGTAAGACTGAATGAAGTTAATACCGTGCAGATTTCAAGCAAAACGCTGCTTTTTAATGTGCTTCAGTATAGGCTATGCACAAGTCAATAGACATGATTTTTAAGCCTCAGTTACCTTTCATTACCCTGTGCATATTCAAATTCAGACTGATGAATGCTGAACCAAAAGCAGACATCATAGAGTTAATTGAAGTTCTTTAAATTCAGAGGCAAACTATTTTCATAGCTTTGTTTTGAGGGTGGGTTGCTTTTGATGTCTGGGGTTTTTTTGGCTAAGGCAATGGCAAACATTTATTTATCCTGCTCCCTCCCCATTTTCCACCATCGTTGTTGCCAGTGATGCCTGCAGTGCTCAGTGGTCAATGACCCTCAGCCAGGGTGAGCTGCAGGAGCCTTACAGACGGGCCTGTTCTTTCTCCCAGTGCTAGAACAAGTGCAACAGCACAGTGCCATTTTGCTAAAAGCTAATATTTTTCCCAGCAGCTTCTTCTCCAGGCAGAATGAAATGCTTTCTTCAAGAGCAACCACATCTTTTCTCTGCCTGAAAGGTTGTGTTTGTTTGGGGTTTTTTCTCTTGCTTTAGGTGAGAGATAAAAAAAAATGAAGAGGAAAGCCCAAGGAAATGCCAAAAGTACCAAGTGGTAGTAATTTTGTGTGAGTGTCTCCATTTACACTTCAAACTTGCTCTTGGAGAACTTGGAGCTGCATTTAAAATGTATTTTGGTAGGTGGTCTGCTGCTGACTATCTGCATTTCTTCTTCCATTTCTTTTCTGTGCTTGTTTGGTATTGCTGCTGAATGTCCCCAAAGAGTAAAGTGGTGTGGAAGAGTTGAGGAAGCAGCTTTTGAAATTCTAAAGCTGATGTGTAGGTTTTGTTCCTCTTGGATTTTTAAAAGCAGGTATGTCATCCAAGTTAACTTTCTTCAGCAAGTAACAAGATTGTCGTCCTTCCACTGATGCTCTGTATTTTAACAGAGGTATTTGATGGTGCTGGAAAGGAGCAAGATGCAGAATGAGTTTGAGAGAAGTGATTTAAAGTGGGAGCACAGATGGTTGATTCCTAAAAATCAAAAAACGGATGTTTTGTTTTGTAGGAAAATGAAATCTAATCCTATTTGAGGGTCAACAGGATAAATACAAAGAACTAAATACAGATGTAGATACATATATACATATATGCGTATATATATATATATATATGTATAACCCCGCCCCCCGAAATCTATGAAGCAGGACTGATTGGTGCCATAGCCCAGGCAGCCTGTGGATCTAATTGCCTGCCTGTATTCAGCCCTTGCCTGGATGCCAGGGGAGACGTCTCTGGATTTGTCTCCAGACAGCTTTCCAGGGATGATCCTGCTCCTTTCCTGGTGCCCCAGAGTGCTGCAAGCCCCCCGTCCTGGGGCCATGGGGATGCCTGCCGGGGCCTTTAGGGTCCCCCCTAAAGGGCAGACAGGGTTTGACTGCAAGCTTCCTTGGAAGGTGGAGGCAGGTGAATATTGGCCACCTTCTTCTTTCCCGCTGCCCTCCGTGCTCTTGCAAAGCCTGCTGGGGCACTGGGGCTCTCCATTGCAGGCAGTCTGGAGCTGCCATGCAAAGCCATCTCTCAAGGAGTCCCCAGGTCTCAGGTGCAACCTCAAGAAAATGACACAGCAACGTGTAGAAAACGTGAACTTTATTCACTTGACTACTTCTAAAATCTACAATCCAACGTTACTAGAAGACTATGGGGTAAGAATCTTAAGGCTAAGAAACTTCAATGCTTCAACTGTTTAGAACTGAACACTAAGGGAAAGGTCAACTTCTTAGGGGAAACGTGGTGGGGAATCGAACAACAACAGGGGTGTGGCTAACTTGTAAGGTGGGGAACGTCGCAGTGCCTGGGCTGGGCACTGGTCACCCGTTCCCCGTAAGGTTCTGTAGCTGGAGCGCGACGCTGGAGGTCAGAGCTGTGGGGAGGTGCGGAGTCTCCTGTCACTGCCCTCTTTTGCCGCCATCTTGGTGGTTGGTTGAGGGCTGTCGCGAAGGAGCAGCCGCATCAGGTCGCGGTTGTCCATCAGCAGCTGCATCAGCTCCGTGGGACAGCCCTGTCTTCGATGGCGGCGGGGCCCCGCACGGCCCGAAGGGCTCTGGAGATTCCGCTGCAAGGCAAAGCACAGGGATCCCCATGGAAGAGGCAGAGGGGCAGAGCGGGGCCGGCACCTGTGGGGCTGCCTTTGGCCTGGGAGACAGAGACTCGGGCCCAGTTGGGCTGGGCTGGCCCGGGGAAGAGGCTGCAGCAGGCAGAGCTCTGCCGCCTCTGCTTGGTGCTGTCCATGGAGCTCAGCCCCTGGGCCGCATTCCCCAGCCAGGAGCTCAGGCCCCTTGTGCCGCAGGGCATTGGCCAAAGGGTGCCCAAGAGGCCCTCAAGGTCTGCCCCATACCGCCTGCCTGACCCCCCACCCCCCTCCTCACCTCTCGCCAGCGTCTCTGAATTCTTTTTCCGAGCGACCATCCCATGGCCATTCCTATGATGAGCAGGTCGATGAGCAGGAATGTCCTGGCCGCCCACCGGATGCGCTCAGGGTCCGACTCGTCCAGATGACAATCCTCCAGAAGCAGAGGAGAGGCATCCGTGCTGCGCTCAGGTTTGCTCACAGGGTCGAGGGGATGAGCCAAGAGCAGCAGCACGTAAAGCTGCAGCAGCGCGGAGGAGCCGTGAGCAGCCATAGTGCTCTGCCAGCAGCACCGAGGCTCTGGGCGTCTCTCTGCGAGCAGCTGTGCCTGGGCACTGGGGCGCAGCAACAGCTGGGGACAGTTGCCAGCCAGCGTGCCGTCCCCAGAGGCTGTGATGTCACAGAAGCACAGAACGCCCTGGCTGCAGAGAGCCCTGAGAGAATGTTGAGTCCAAGCTGGGAGCCATGGCGGCAAGCATGGCCAGCAGAGCGGGGCCCGAGCGCTGCGGCCTGGCTTGCCTTGCACCCGTGCCACAATGGTGACTCCAGCAGCCCCTGTCAGGCCATTGCAGTATCTGATGGCCCACGCTGGGCACAAGTTCTTCCCAATGGCCAGCGTAAACCTCCCTTGGCCCAGCTTCCAAGCCTTGTTGGCATCTGCTCTCTCTTGTCCTTGCCCACCTGGCTGGCGCTGCCGTGTTGCTCGCTGGCCTGTCTGTGGGAGAAGAGGCTGTGCCAATGAGTGCTGCTCAACTTGGAGGCCATTCAAAGGAGGATTTGATTGTGCCTGCTGTGGGAAGAAGGAATATGCGTGCACATGGCCACTTCCCATAGGTTTTACCCCAGATTTTCATGAGCAGCTGTCCTAGTGAAAGTCAAGTCTGTTTTAGTGAGTATTTGAGGGCTTCCAGAGCACAGTGCCATCTCAGGGGAATTCTGCTGGTTGAGTTCTACTGAGGCTTTGAGATGAGTTGCAAATCCTGAAAATGTTCTCCTTGCCCAGGTAGTAATTTCACAGTTTAGACTGTGGGGATATTGATTGCTCAGTGTTGAGGACCTCATGTAACTTTCAGCCCCAGAAACTTTCAACCTCCAGTGATTGTCCTTGAGACAAAACCATTTGAAATCTTTTTTTCTGTGGACAGGAATTGCTTCGGTGTTACTTCACATCATCCATTAAAAATTTGATGCCTGGAACAAATCCCGAGTGCTGTGTGATTTCCTTGGTCGTGTTCTTTGGAATGGCTTCCCCCTCATTTTGTGAAGCTGGCCCCAGAAAGGTCATAGATGGGTGAGAAGTTCTGAAAGGCCAAGTGGTGCAGATCTTTGCCTCCTGTTTCGAGGTCTGCGGTGAGCTGTGAGTCCAAGAGCTGATCTGACGTGATGGTGAAAACACAATTGAACCTTTTTGCAGCAGGGTGGATGGATAGGAGCAAAGCACAGCACGGCTGGCAGCAGCTAATGAATTAAAATGCATCCCTGGAATATGTTTCTTCGATTGTTCTTCAAGTATTGTGGTAGTAATTCTGATGTCTGAGTAGTGAACAAGCAACAAGTAGTGAACACGTGATTTGTAGTCAGTTTTCTATTTCTTATGTAGTGGAGAGTATGGATGCTAGCTTTGGAGCAGGCTGCAGAGAGCTGCAGAAACTGCAGGCCCCATGGCCTATCAGTCCTGCCCGAGAAGCTAGCCTGGGAATTCATAGGAGGATTTCAAAACAATCCTCAGAGACAGAAAACAACTGCCAGGTGCTGTTTGTCTGTCCTCTTGTTTTCCTTGCAGGAGAAAGTCAGGGGGGTGGTGAGCCCCGCTGACCAATGATGGTGATGTAGCACTTTACTAAGCAATAAGAGTTTCCTTTCTGTACTTTCCACGTATCTGTCTATTAGACAAGCCTAGAGTAATAAAGTAGAGAAGATTCTCCTGTTGTGACTCCCTTGAGAGTCCGTGTCGTTCTTTCCCACCGTTCCCAATCAGAACGACAGAGGAGATTTTTAAGAATTGTGTTTTTCTCTCCTGGTTGAGGAATGTGTTCTTCACGGGCTGAATCTTCATATCACTTTGTTTTTGTAGAAGAGCAGTTTCAGCAGCAGATGATTCTCCTTGCCCTCCTTTTCATTTTTCTTGTCTGTATTATTGCCTGGCAGGTTAACCTTTTCAAATTGCGTGCTGCAAAACGTTGCTACTAAGGATAGTTGGTGTCCAAACAGGTTCTTTTCTCGCTTGGATTTCAACTATTGCAGGATGAAAGGTTTCTAATGAAGCTACAGAATTGCATATCACTGGGACCTTGACTTCTTCCCTGCTTGGATCTAGATAAAGAGATTCTTGCCAATTGAACTGCTGACATATTATGTAGAGATCAGGAGTGGCCACCACAAGTGGTACTGAATTCTTGGAAATGTGGTGATTTTTGTTAGAAATGATTTTAGCTTTGACAGTGCAAGCTTATCATATCCATCTGCATTTGTGTTCTATTAATCATGGGGTTTTGTATTAAGCATGGGCTTCAGTTTGCTGTCTTTTTGTCACTTCTTCAAATACCAGTTTTCTACACCTGCTGGCTTGTTCCTTCTGACTTCAAATGGTATCTCTTGGGCACATAACTTCATCTTATTGTGAACAGCGCAAAGAACATGTTTTGGTCTGCCTTGATTTGATGGAGTGATTGCTGTGGAAGGACTGGGAGGTTTTGTGGTTTAAGGTGAAAGAAGTTCAGCAGCCTTGGCAAGTAAGTGTGCCAGTTTACAAGGTGAATCTACAGAAACCCCCGTGCTTCAGCTGCAATGTACAATCTCTGAGGCTGCTGCTGTCGGGGTGCCTTTGTTCTGTTGGTTTGGGAACCCATATTCTACACAGCATCATTTGTCAGAACTCCATTTCACTTGTACAGTCCCTCTGTTTTCCCACTTCTGAATGATGGTTTTCTCTGTGCCTTTAACATGGGGAATTCTGGGTGATAAAAATAATACATATTCCATAATGTTTTACGTTTCCTCTTGGAGTTTTTTCTAGTTTTCAAATAATTACCTTTTGTTTCTAGCTGGGGGCAAAATGCATTTGCAGTTTCAGTGGTTTTTTTCCCAATTTCTAATCTTACTTGGGCACTAGATAAGGGAGAAAAATGCCCTAGTTTCATGGAAAAGATTCTGTGTTATTCCATGCCTTGAAATGAATTAAAATACGGTTCTATTGCTCTCTGTTTCATTTCTTCACTTCATTTGGTAGAGTTTAGAAATCTCTTGCCATGAACTAGGTAGTGCAGAGTGCCTGCTTTGCTGTGTTGAACTCCTGGGTGAGCATGCCAGGCTTAGTTTAGAGATTTGCTTTTAAACATCCCTTATTCCTTGTGAAATCTATCATTTGGTTTGTTTGTAGTTGTGTTAGAAGATAAAGAGGAGGGGGATCACCCTGGAAAATTTGTCATCTGAACTGAATTTGTACCCTTTAGGCCATCAGTGACTGCTCCTTAGCTTTCTCAAGGCATGAAGGACACTGGGAGTTCCTCCCAGACTCTTCTTTTGGAACAGCAGTCCTTTCTCTTTGGCTCCATGAGATGCTCTGCACAGGAGTGCTTGAGCTCTGAAGGGCAGGGGCATTCCATGAGGGTGAATAATAAAGAACTCCTGTAGCCTGAACTGTTTCCAACTTAACCCAGCAGAAGGAATTGTTTCCCAATTCTGAGTCTAATGGTGCTGCTGACAAATTGTGCAGTTTCAGAGCAGCAGTGCAAGATGTGCAAGGGGCTTGTGTGGAGGGAGAGCAGCAGCTTGTAACACTGGACCTTTGTCCCGTGGGCAGCTGTGCGGTTTTAAGCGGGAATGTTCCGGAGGGGTGTGGAATTGAAGAAATGTTTGGAAGATTTGTAGGTTTGTTGCTGTAGGTGTGAAGGGTGGGGACAAGTCTTGTCCAGTGACGGAGCAATGATTAGGTAAGGTACTGGGAGAGCATCTGAGGATGGTGTTGCTGTTGCATGTGATTTTTCTGGAGGCCATCTGATGCACACAAGATTTGTTATGACTACCAGGATTGCAACTAAACAGAATGCAGTCATTTTTCTTGTAATTTAGTGCAGCATCTTTTGATCCGTGATGAGCTGAAGGCTCAGTGCACAAGGCTGAAAGGAAATGGCACGCTCTCAAGAGATTTTGGTCTTTGCGGCTTCATGAAGGTGGATAGGACATAATTCCTTCGCTCATTGGAGCTGCAGAGTTTAGTTTGATCTCCTCTGTTTCTAAGCAGTGCTAAAAGGTGTTCCTTCCCTCAATTTTGATGGCAGCAGAGAGTCAGCTAATGAATGTGGATCTAGGTAAGGTTTGTGGAACAAAATCAAACACAATTGTCTGAAAAGCTGTTAGACATGCCTACAGTCAGTGTCAACAGAGAAGGAAGAGGTTAAAATTCCATCTTAATTTTAGAGCTCTTCCTCTCTTCTGCCTGCTTTTCCCATAGTGCATATGGAACCAGCATAGTTCATTTGATCCCTACCCCTGAGTGCAGCAGCTCACCTGCTTTCTGCTGCCCGCCTTTGCTTTCTTGTCAGATGGAAACACTGAAATAGAAAAGGTGATGTGACTTAATTGACTTCATTCAAATGCCTTGGCAATTGAATTTCTGTCTCTTGGCTGGATACTCAGCATCTCTAAGTGCAGAATCCTCCCTGGCACCGTATATCCTCGCCTTGTCCCTCAAATATTTTTTGAGGGACCACCACCACTCAAATATTTTCCTTTCATTGTAAAGTGAGTGAGATTTTACTTGGCTGGAATTCTGCAGTGCTGGGAATGAAGGCTTTTTCCTTCCTCATTTTTTTATAATGAATTTCTTTTTTATTCTATTCACACCTTCTGAGTGAGCCTTTCATAAGGGCTTCTGTATTTCACAGAGGCTACACCTATTTGGGCCTGAAGACTTTGATACAATTGTAATCACTTGGAAATGGAACCTGTTTGATTTGTATGGAAGGCAGCCATTCTCCCTGTTCCAAACTTCCTAAAATAGTTTATCCACGTTGAAAAAAAAAATACCTCTTGGAGATAGTCGAGACAGTGCATGATGGTGATTCCAGGGATGGAGAAGAAGGACCATCACCTTCCTCACACCGTCAAACTTGAGACTAATAGTCAGGTCTGCAGTTCTAATTTTAATCCACAGTAATCTACAGACAATCCTTTATTATTTAAAAAGCTGATACCGTCAAGTTGGAAGCAAGCTGAAGTTGGAAGAGTTAGGTTTCTTCAAAGCTCTTGTTTCCAGCAGGATTGGAGAGCCTTTACCTTTTGTAACAGGAAGGTTTTAAATTTGTAATGCTGACCTTGCAACTGGAACTTGGTGGCTCCATTGTTGCACTTGCAGCAGCCAGATGACCTCAAAGGAGAAGTGCGTTGTTCTGACTTCTGTGGAAGCAGTAGGCTGCAAATACCATCAGGAAGTGCTGGACTGGCAGGACATTGGATGGATGCTCTTAGGCCACAGAGCTGGAAATATCAGTTGTAGCCACATGGTAAGTCCATTTATGTAATTCCAAATCTGTTCCTCACACGATCTGTGCTCCTCTATTCCGTATCAGCTTGGTGAGGAGGTAGATGAGACTGTTGGGGGAAAGAAACCACTTATATTTAAAGCAGAGTAACTGTCCTATTATAAATGCTGAAGATAAACCTGTGAGGCTACCAAAGAAATCTTTCTTTGTCTTCCAGTTAATAACTTCAAATGGATAACAAATCTATGCTGTATAATCTGCTTTGGATGGATTTCCTTTGGAACATGTGCTTCTTCCTGAATTACAGAACTGCAATATTTTCACTGCTTCCCAGCTCTGCCATCCCAGCATCTCCCCTGCTTCCCAGCCCTCTGCCATCAGCATCTCCCCTGCTTCACAGCTTCCCAGCCAGGTCAGTGCACTGGGGGCCGGGGTGGGCAGTGGGTTATGGGGTTTTGGGATGCGCAGGGATCCCAAAGGAGCCCCTGTGGAATGGGCCCGACATCCCAGCGTGCTCCCGGTGCCCCGGCAGGGCGGTTTGCCTGGAGAAGCTGTCAGGCAGGATTTGCTGGGTTTTTCACAGCTCTGATTTCTCCATCCCCCGGAGTGCCCTTGCTAAGAGGAAGCATTGATTGCTGCCAGGCAGCACACACACGTGGGAATGTGATTCATTCCGGCCCAGGCCTCAGAATAACTTCTGTGAGCTGTTATCCCTGCTAAAATGAGCCTTTTCACAGTTCTCTATTTCCACCTAGCGCACACACACACACACAGTAAAATTACAGAGGGAAATAAACTTCCCTTGGCTTGGGAAGAAATTTTGTGTTGTTGTAGGGAGCTCTTTCTGAAGGAATAACAGGTGCCTTTCTACTACAATAATTTATATGGAAACCCAGCACCGTGTTTATTTGGTGTCAGTCTAGGGTGAACAGAAACCAGCACAGGCAGCTGGAAACAAAGGTCCTCTCATCCCATTCCACAATATTGGTGTTAAAAATCTCTGTTCAAGGCCAGATTCCACCACAGGAATCTGGCTAAGAAAATAAGAGCTTATTCAATAAGAAAATGCCGCACTCAGAATGTTTCTTTGCATTAGGATTTTCCCAAGTATCTCGTTTAGCTTTTGTTAATAGGTTAAAGGTAAAAGGGTTTTGGTAACCCTTTTTAAGTGTACCTATTTCCTCTGTTAAATGGGAGAACAGGAGTGCAAAGCCCTATGGACGGGGGCTGCTGGAGAGATCCTATAAACCTGATTATATCCTAGAGACCTGAGTCATCATTTCATCCCATTGCAAAGTCTCTTATTCTTTCAGTTCAGTTAAACCTGCAAAGAATTCAACCCTTAGAGCTTTAATATTTTTAAAGAGACATTCATGTCCAGAAGGTGTCTCAAGGTGTTTGTTCCATCAGGCTGGGTTTGATATCCCTATTAAAAATATATATGGCTCAATTGATGAGAAAATCTTCTTCAGAGAGAAGGATTTTTCTTCAGCTTAAAATCTGAACTATAAAATTGAGTACAATAAAGTGAAGAGTTGAGTCATGAAGCAAGGGATAGAAAAGAAAAATGACCATGCACATCTTGTGCTGAAACTGCTTGGATTTATTAGGAAAGGTCCAGCAAAATCCTCTGTTAGGAAGCCAATTAGAATTATTTATTCTATTGAGGGGGTTTGTGCCAGATCTGAAGAAATCACTTGAAGAAGGAAACTTATTTGAAAGCTGCAAACATAAATGTTCTTTTTTTGACCGAGTGATGGAGATTCTTCAAGTCTCCTCAGAATCCCACACAATTCCAGAAAAACCCCACAAAATTCCAGAGAAGTCCCACAAAACTCCCTAAATCATTTCAAAACCCTACCAATTCACAGGAATGTCCCACAAAATCTCCACCAATTCCCAGAACATCCCACAGAAATCCCACAAAAATCCCTAAATCTTCTGAAAACTCGACCAAATTCCAGAAACGCCCCATAAAATCAGCACAGTTTCCCACAAAATTCAAGAAAAAACACCACAAAATTCCCTAAACCTTTTCAAAATACCACAAAATTCTTGAAAAGCCCCACCAAATTCCCGAAACATCCCACAAAATGTCCTCAATATCCAACAAAATCCCAGAAAAGTCCCACAAAATTCCCTAAATCTTCTGAAAACTCGACCAAATTCCAGAAAAATCCCACAGAATCTCCACAAATTCCCACAGAATACATGAAAAATCTCTGATAATTCGGCAGTTCTCTACAGAATCTCACCAAATTCCTAAAAAGTCCCTCAAAGTTCCACAAATATCCCACAAAATCTCCCTAATATCCAACAAAATTCCAGGAAAAATCCCACAAAATTCCCTAAATCTTCTCAAAACACGACCAAATTCTAGAAAAATATCCCACCAAATCTCCACAAAATCCCACAAAATACATGAAAAATCCCTCAAGATCCCGAAATCGCCTCAATATCCCACAAAATCACACAAAAATCCCACAAAACCTCCACAAGTTTCCACAAAATCTAAGAAAAATTCCTCAAAATTCTTCAAGTCTCCTCAAAACCACACAAAGTCCTTGAAAAGGCCCACCAAATTCCAGAAAAATCCCACAGAATCTCCACAAATTCCCACAAAAATCTAAAACAAATTCCTCAAAATTCTTCAAGTCTCCTCAGAATCCCACACAATTCCAGAAAAAACACACAAAATTCCAGAGAAGTCCCACAAAACTCCCTAAATCATTTCAAAACCCTAGCAATTCACAGGAATGTCCCACAAAATCTCCACCAATTCCCAGAACATCCCACAAAAATCTCACAAAAATACCTAACACTTCTGAAAACTCGACCAAATTACAGAAACGCCCCATAAAATCAGCAGAGTTTCCCACAAAATTCAAGAAAAAACACCACAAAATTCCCTAAACCTTTTCAAAATACCACAAAATTCTTGAAAAGCCCCACCAAATTCCAGAAACATCCCACAAAATGTCCTCAATACCCAACAAAATCCCAGAAAAATCCCACAAAATTCCCTAAATTCTCTCAAAACATAACCAAAATTCCAGAAAAATCCCACCGAATCTCCACAAATTCCCACAGAATACATGAAAAATCCCTGATAATTCGTCAGTTCTCTACAGAATCTCACCAAATTCCAAAAAAGTCCCTCAAAGTTCCACAAACATCCCACAAAATCTCCTCAATATCCAACAAAATTCAAGAAAAATCCCACAAAATTCTCTAAATCTTCTCAAAACACGGCCAAAATCCACAAAAATCCCACAAAATCTCCACAAATTCCCACAGAATACATGAAAAATCCCTGATAATTCGTCAGTTCTCTACAGAATCTCACCAAATTCCAGAAAAGTCCCTCAAAGTTCCACAAACATCCCACAAAATCTCCTCAATATCCAACAAAATTCCAGGAAAAATCCCACAAAATTCTCTAAATCTTCTCAAAACACGACCAAATTCTAGAAAAATATCCCATCAAATCTCCACAAATTCCCACAGAATACATGAAAAATCCCTGATAATTCGTCAGTTCTCTACAGAATCTCACCAAATACCAGAAAAGTCCCCCAAAGTTCCACAAGCCTCCCACAAAATCTCCCTAATATCCAACAAAATTCCAGGAAAAATCTCACACAATTCCCTAAATCTTCTGAAAACTTGACCAAATTCCAGAAACGCCCCATAAAATCAGCACAGTTTCCCACAAAATTCAAGAAAAAAAAACACAAAATTCCCTAAATCGTCTCAAAACACGGCCAAAATCCACAAAAATCCCACCAAATCTCCACAAATTCCCACAGAATACATGAAAAATCCCTGATAATTCGTCAGTTCTCTACAGAATCTCACCAAATTCCAGAAAAGTCCCTCAAAGTTCCACAAACATCCCACAAAAATCTCACAAAAATCCCTAACACTTCTGAAAACTCGACCAAATTCCAGAAACGCCCCATAAAATCAGCACAGTTTCCCACAAAATTCAAGAAAAAACACCACAAAATTCCCTAAATCTTTTCAAAATACCACAAAATTCTTGAAAAGCCCCACCAAATTCCAGAAACATCCCACAAAATGTCCCCAATACCCAACAAAATCCCAAAAAAATCCCACAAAATTCCCTAAATTTTCTCAAAACACAACCAAAATTCCAGAAAAATCCCACCGAATCTCCACAAATTCCCACAGAATACATGAAAAATCCCTGATAATTCGTCAGTTCTCTACAGAATCTCACCAAATACCAGAAAAGTCCCCCAAAGTTCCACAAGCCTCCCACAAAATCTCCCTAATATCCAACAAAATTCCAGGAAAAATCCCACACAATTCCCTAAATCTTCTGAAAACTTGACCAAATTCCAGAAATGCCCCATAAAATCAGCACAGTTTCCCACAAAATTCAAGAAAAAACAACACAAAATTCCCTAAATCTTCTCAAAACTCTATCAAATTCCAGAAAAATCCCACAGAATCTCCACAAATTAACACAGAATACATGAAAAATCCCTGATAATTCGTCAGTTCTCTACAGAATCTCACCAAATTCCAGAAAAGTCCCTCAAAGTTCCACAAACATCCCACAAAAATCTCACAAAAATCCCTAACACTTCTGAAAACTCGACCAAATTCCAGAAACGCCCCATAAAATCAGCACAGTTTCCCACAAAATTCAAGAAAAAGCACCACAAAATTCCCTAAATCTTTTCAAAATACCACAAAATTCTTGAAAAGCCCCACCAAATTCCAGAAACATCCCACAAAATGTCCCCAATACCCAACAAAATCCCAAAAAAATCCCACAAAATTCCCTAAATTTTCTCAAAACACAACCAAAATTCCAGAAAAATCCCACCGAATCTCCACAAATTCCCACAGAATACATGAAAAATCCCTGATAATTCGTCAGTTCTCTACAGAATCTCACCAAATACCAGAAAAGTCCCCCAAAGTTCCACAAGCCTCCCACAAAATCTCCCTAATATCCAACAAAATTCCAGGAAAAATCTCACACAATTCCCTAAATCTTCTGAAAACTTGACCAAATTCCAGAAACGCCCCATAAAATCAGCACAGTTTCCCACAAAATTCAAGAAAAAACAACATAAAATTCCCTAAATCTTCTCAAAACTCTACCAAATTCCAGAAAAATCCCACCAAATCTCCACAAATTCCCACAGAATACATGAAAAATCCCTGATAATTCGTCAGTTCTCTACAGAATCTCACCAAATTCCAGAAAAGTCCCTCAAAGTTCCACAAACATCCCACAAAAATCTCACAAAAATCCCTAACACTTCTGAAAACTCGACCAAATTCCAGAAACGCCCCATAAAATCAGCAGTTTCCCACAAAATTCAAGAAAAAACAGCACAAAATTCCCAAAATCTTTTCAAAATACAACAAAATTCTTGAAAAGCCCCACCAAATTCCAGAAACATCCCACAAAATGTCCCCAATACCCAACAAAATCCCAGAAAAATCCCACAAAATTCCCTAAATTTTCTCAAAACACAACCAAAATTCCAGAAAAATCCCACCGAATCTCCACAAATTCCCACAGAATACATGAAAAATCCCTGATAATTCGTCAGTTCTCTACAGAATCTCACCAAATTCCAGAAAAGTCCCTCAAAGTTCCACAAACATCCCACAAAATCTCCTCAATATCCAACAAAGTTCAAGAAAAATCCCACAAAATTCTCTAAATCTTCTCAAAACACGGCCAAATTCCAGAAAAATCCCACCGAATCTCCACAAATTCCCACAGAATACATGAAAAATCCCTGATAATTCGTCAGTTCTCTACAGAATCTCACCAAATTCCAGAAAAGTCCCTCAAAGTTCCACAAACATCCCACAAATTCTCCCTAATATCCAACAAAATTCCAGGAAAAATCCCACGAAATTCCCTAAATCTTCTCAAAACACGACGAAATTCTTGAAAAATATCCCACCAAATCTCCACAAATTCCCATAAAATACATGAAAAATCCCTCAAGATCCCGAAATCGCCACAATATCCCACAAAATCCCACAAAAATCACACAAAACCTCCACAAGTTTCCACAAAATCTAAGAAAAATTCCTCAAAATTCTTCAAGTCTCCTCAAAACCACACAAAGTCCTTGAAAAGGCCCACCAAATTCCAGAAAAATCCCACAGAATCTCCACAAATTCCCACAAAATCTAAAATAAATTCCTCAAAATTCTTCAAGTCTCCTCAGAATCCCACACAATTCCAGAAAAACCCCACCAAATTCCAGAGAAATCCCACAGAATCTCCACAAATTAACACAGAATACATGAAAAATCCCTGATAATTCGTCAGTTCTCTACAGAATCTCACCAAATTCCAGAAAAGTCCTTCAAAGTTCCACAAACATCCCACAAAATCTCCTCAATATCGAACAAAATTCAAGAAAAATCCCACAAAATTCTCTAAATCTTCTCAAAACACGGCCAAAATGCACAAAAATCCCACCGAATCTCCACAAATTCCCACCGAATACATGAAAAATCCCTGATAATTCGTCAGTTCTCTACAGAATCTCACCAAATACCAGAAAAGTCCCCCAAAGTTCCACAAGCCTCCCACGAAATCTCCCTAATATCCAACAAAATTCCAGGAAAAATCTCACACAATTCCCTAAATCTTCTGAAAACTTGACCAAATTCCAGAAACGCCCCATAAAATCAGCACAGTTTCCCACAAAATTCAAGAAAAAACAACACAAAATTCCCTAAATCTTCTCAAAACTCTACCAAATTCCAGAAAAATCCCACCAAATCTCCACAAATTCCCACAGAATACATGAAAAATCCCTGATAATTCGTCAGTTCTCTACAGAATCTCACCAAATTCCAGAAAAGTCCCTCAAAGTTCCACAAACATCCCACAAAAATCTCACAAAAATCCCTAACACTTCTGAAAACTCGACCAAATTCCAGAAACGCCCCATAAAATCAGCAGTTTCCCACAAAATTCAAGAAAAAACAGCACAAAATTCCCAAAATCTTTTCAAAATACAACAAAATTCTTGAAAAGCCCCACCAAATTCCAGAAACATCCCACAAAATGTCCCCAATACCCAACAAAATCCCAGAAAAATCCCACAAAATTCCCTAAATTTTCTCAAAACACAACCAAAATTCCAGAAAAATCCCACCGAATCTCCACAAATTCCCACAGAATACATGAAAAATCCCTGATAATTCGTCAGTTCTCTACAGAATCTCACCAAATTCCAGAAAAGTCCCTCAAAGTTCCACAAACATCCCACAAAATCTCCTCAATATCCAACAAAGTTCAAGAAAAATCCCACAAAATTCTCTAAATCTTCTCAAAACACGGCCAAATTCCAGAAAAATCCCACCGAATCTCCACAAATTCCCACAGAATACATGAAAAATCCCTGATAATTCGTCAGTTCTCTACAGAATCTCACCAAATTCCAGAAAAGTCCCTCAAAGTTCCACAAACATCCCACAAATTCTCCCTAATATCCAACAAAATTCCAGGAAAAATCCCACGAAATTCCCTAAATCTTCTCAAAACACGACGAAATTCTTGAAAAATATCCCACCAAATCTCCACAAATTCCCATAAAATACATGAAAAATCCCTCAAGATCCCGAAATCGCCACAATATCCCACAAAATCCCACAAAAATCACACAAAACCTCCACAAGTTTCCACAAAATCTAAGAAAAATTCCTCAAAATTCTTCAAGTCTCCTCAAAACCACACAAAGTCCTTGAAAAGGCCCACCAAATTCCAGAAAAATCCCACAGAATCTCCACAAATTCCCACAAAATCTAAAATAAATTCCTCAAAATTCTTCAAGTCTCCTCAGAATCCCACACAATTCCAGAAAAACCCCACCAAATTCCAGAGAAATCCCACAGAATCTCCACAAATTAACACAGAATACATGAAAAATCCCTGATAATTCGTCAGTTCTCTACAGAATCTCACCAAATTCCAGAAAAGTCCTTCAAAGTTCCACAAACATCCCACAAAATCTCCTCAATATCGAACAAAATTCAAGAAAAATCCCACAAAATTCTCTAAATCTTCTCAAAACACGGCCAAAATGCACAAAAATCCCACCGAATCTCCACAAATTCCCACCGAATACATGAAAAATCCCTGATAATTCGTCAGTTCTCTACAGAATCTCACCAAATACCAGAAAAGTCCCCCAAAGTTCCACAAGCCACCCACGAAATCTCCCTAATATCCAACAAAATTCCAGGAAAAATCTCACACAATTCCCTAAATCTTCTGAAAACTTGACAAAATTCCAGAAACGCCCCATAAAATCAGCACAGTTTCCCACAAAATTCAAGAAAAAACAACATAAAATTCCCTAAATTTTCTCAAAACACGACCAAATTCCAGAAAAATCCCACCAAATCTCCAGAAATTCCCACAGAATACATGAAAAATCCCTGATAATTCGTCAGTTCTCTACAGAATCTCACCAAATTCCAGAAAAGTCCCTCAAAGTTCCACAAACATCCCACAAAAATCTCACAAAAATCCCTAACACTTCTGAAAACTCGACCAAATTCCAGAAACGCCCCATAAAATCAGCACAGTTTCCCACAAAATTCAAGAAAAAACACCACAAAATTCCCTAAACCTTTTCAAAATACCACAAAATTCTTGAAAAGCCCCACCAAATTCCAGAAACGCCCCATAAAATCAGCACAGTTTCCAACAAAATTCAAGAAAAAACAACACAAAATTCCATAAATCTTCTCAAAACACGACCAAATTCCAGAGAAATCCCACCAAATCTCCACAAATTCCCACAGAATACATGAAAAATCCTTGATAATTCGTCAGTTCTCTACAGAATCTCACCAAATTCCAGAAAAGTCCCTAAAAGTTCCACAAACATCCCACAAAAATCTCACAAAAATCCCTAAATCTTCTGAAAATTCGACCAAATTCCAGAAACGCCCCATAAAATCAGCACAGTTTCCCACAAAATTCAAGAAAAAACACCACAAAATTCCCTAAACCTTTTCAAAATACCACAAAATTCTTGAAAAGCCCCACCAAATTCCAGAAACATCCCACAAAATGTCCTCAATATCCAACAAAATCCCAGAAAAATCCCACAAAATTCCCTAAATTTTCTCAAAACACAACCAAAATTCCAGAAAAATCCCACCGGATCTCCACAAATTCCCACAGAATACGTGAAAAATCCCTGATAATTCGTCTAATAATAATAACTGATAATTCGAGTTCTCTACAGAATCTCACCAAATTCCAGAAAAGTCCCTCAAAGTTCCACAAACATCCCACAAAATCTCCTCAATATCCAACAAAATTCAAGAAAAATCACACAAAATTCTCTAAATCTTCTCAAAACACGGCCAAAATGCACAAAAATCCCACCAAATCTCCACAAATTCCCACAGAATACATGAAAAATCCCTCAAGATCCCTAAATCGCCTCAATATCCCACAAAATCACACAAAAATCCCACAAAACCTCCACAAGTTTCTACAAAATCTAAGAAAAATTCCTCAAAATTCTTCAAGTCTCCTCAAAACCACACAAAGTTTGTGAAAAGGCCCAACAAATTCCAGAAAAGTCCCACAGAATCTCCACAAATTCCCACAAAAATCTAAATCAAATTCCTCAAAATTCTTCAAGTCTCCTCAGAATCCCACACAATTCCAGAAAAACCCCACCAAATTCCAGAGAAGTCCCACAAAACTCCCTAAATCATTTCAAAACCCTACCAATTCACAGGAATGTCCCACAAAATCTCCACCAATTCCCAGAACATCCCACAAAAATCTCACAAAAATCCCTAAATCTTCTGAAAACTCGACCAAATTCCAGAAACGCCCCATATAATCAGCACAGTTTCCCACAAAATTCAAGAAAAAACACCACAAAATTCCCTAAATCTTTTGAAAATACCACAAAATTCTTGAAAAGCCCCACCAAATTCCAGAAACGCCCCATAAAATCAGCACAGTTTCCCACAAAATTCAAGAAAAAACAACACAAAATTCTCTAAATCTTCTCAAAACTCTACCAAATTCCAGAGAAATCCCACCAAATCTCCACAAATTCCCACAGAATACATGAAAAATCCCTGATAATTCGTCAGTTCTCTACAGAATCTCACCAAATTCCTAAAAAGTCCCTCAAAGTTCCACAAACATCCCACAAAAATCTCACAAAAATCCCTAAATCTTCTGAAAATTCGACCAAATTCCAGAAACGCCCCATAAAATCAGCACAGTTTCCCACAAAATTCAAGAAAAAACACCACGAAATTCCCTAAACCTTTTCAAAATACCACAAAATTCTTGAAAAGCCCCACCAAATTCCAGAAACATCCCACAAAATGTCCTCAATATCCAACAAAATTCAAGAAAAATCCCACAAAATTCTCTAAATCTTCTCAAAACACGGCCAAATTCCAGAAAAATCCCACCAAATCTCCACAAATTCCCACAGAATACATGAAAAATCCCTGATAATTCGTCAGTTCTCTACAGAATCTCACCAAATTCCAGAAAAGTCCCTCAAAGTTCCACAAACATCCCACAAAATCTCCTCAATATCCAACAAAATTCCAAGAAAAATCCCACAAAATTCTCTAAATCTTCTCAAAACACGACCAAATTCTAGAAAAATATCCCACCAAATCTCCACAAATTCCCACAGAATACATGAAAAATCCCTGATAATTCGTCAGTTCTCTACAGAATCTCACCAAATTCCAGAAAAGTCCCTCAAAGTTCCACAAGCATCCCACAAAATCTCCCTAATATCCAACAAAATTCCAGGAATAATCTAACAAAATTCCCTAAATCTTCTGAAAACTTGACCAAATTCCTGAAACGCCCAATAAAATCAGCACAGTTTCCCACAAACTTCAAGAAAAAACACCACAAAATTCCCTAAATCTTCTCAAAACACGACCAAATTCTAGAAAAATATCCCACCAAATCTCCACAAATTCCCACAAAATACATGAAAAATCCCTCAAGATCCCTAAATCGCCTCAATATCCCACAAAATCACACAAAAATCACACAAAACCTCCACAAGTTTCCACAAAATCTAAGAAAAATTCCTCAAAATTATTCAAGTCTCCTCAAAACCACACAAAGTTTGTGAAAAGTCCCACCAAATTCCAGAAAAATCCCACAGAATCTCCACAAATTCCCACTAAAATCTAAATCAAATTCCTCAAAATTCTTCAAGTCTCCTCAGAATCCCACACAATTCCAGAAAAAACACACCAAATTCCAGAGAAGTCCCACAAAACTCCCTAAATCATTTCAAAACCCTACCAATTCACAGGAGTGTCCCACAAAATCTCTACCAATTCCCAGAACATCCCACAGAAATCCAACAAAAATCCCTAAATCTTCTGAAAACTCGACCAATTCCAGAAACGCCCCATAAAATCAGCACAGTTTCCCACAAAATTCAAGAAAAAACACCACAAAATTCCCTAAACCTTTTCAAAATACCACAAAATTCCTGAAAAGCCCCACCAAGTTCCCGAAACATCCCACAAAATGTCCTCAATATCCAACAAAATCCCAGAAAAGTCCCACAAAATTCCCTAAATCTTCTCAAAACTCTACCAAATTCCAGAAAAATCCCACCGAATCTCCACAAATTCCCACAGAATACATGAAAAATCCCTGATAATTCGTCAGTTCTCTACAGAATCTCACCAAATTCCAGAAAAGTCCCTCAAAGTTCCACAAACCACCCACAAAATCTCCCCAGTATCCAACAAAATTCCAGGAAAAATCCCACAAAATTCCCTAAATCTTCTCAAAACACGACCAAATTCTAGAAAAATATCCCACCAAATCTCCACAAATTCCCACAAAATACATGAAAAATCCCTCAAGATCCCTAAATCGCCTCAATATCCCACAAAATCACACAAAAATCCCACAAAACCTCCACAAGTTTCCACAAAATCTAAGAAAAATTCCTCAAAATTCTTCAAGTCTCCTCAGAATCCCACACACTTCCAGAAAAAACACACAAAATTCCAGAGAAGTCCCACAAAACTCCCTAAATCATTTCAAAACCCTACCTATTCACAGGAATGTCCCAGAAAATCTCCACCAATTCCGAGAACATCCCACAGAAATCCCACAAAAATCCCTAAATCTTCTGAAAACTCAACCAAATTCCAGAAACGCCCCATAAAATCAGCAGAGTTTCCCACAAAATTCAAGAAAAAACACCACAAAATTCCCTAAATCTTTTGAAAATACCACAAAATTCTTGAAAAGCCCCACCAAATTCCAGAAACGCCCCATAAAATCAGCACAGTTTCCCACAAAATTCAAGAAAAAACAACACAAAATTCCCTAAATCTTCTCAAAACTCTACCAAATTCCAGAAAAATCCCACCGAATCTCCACAAATTCCCACAGAATACATGAAAAATCCCTGATAATTCGTCAGTTCTCTACAGAATCTCACCAAATTCCTAAAAAGTCCCTCAAAGTTCCACAAACATCCCACAAAAATCTCACAAAAATCCCTAAATCTTCTGAAAATTCGACCAAATTCCAGAAACGCCCCATAAAATCAGCACAGTTTCCTACAAAATTCAAGAAAAAACACCACAAAATTCCCTAAACCTTTTCAAAATACCACAAAATTCTTGAAAAGCCCCACCAAATTCCAGAAACATCCCAAAAAATGTCCTCAATATCCAACAAAATCCCAGAAAAATCCCACAAAATTCCCTAAATTTTCTCAAAACATAACCAATATTCCAGAAAAATCCCACCGGATCTCCACAAATTCCCACAGAATACGTGAAAAATCCCTGATAATTCGTCTAATAATAATAACTGATAATTCGAGTTCTCTACAGAATCTCACCAAATTCCAGAAAAGTCCCTCAAAGTTCCACAAACATCCCACAAAATCTCCTCAATATCCAACAAAATTCAAGAAAAATCACACAAAATTCTCTAAATCTTCTCAAAACACGACGAAATTCTAGAAAAATATCCCACCAAATCTCCACAAATTCCCACAGAATACATGAAAAATCCCTGATAATTCGTCAGTTCTCTACAGAATCTCACCAAATTCCAGAAAAGTCCCTCAAAGTTCCACAAGCATCCCACAAAATCTCCTCAATATCCAACAAAATTCCAGGAAAAATCACACAAAATTCCCTAAATCTTCTCAAAACACAACAAAATTCTAGAAAAATATCCCACCAAATCTCCACAAATTCCCACAAAATACATGAAAAATCCCTCAAGATCCCTAAATCGCCTCAATATCCTACAAAATCGCACAAAAGCACCCAAAACCTCCACAAGTTTCCACAAAATCTAAGAAAAATTCCTCAAAATTCTTCAAGTCTCCTCAGAATCCCACACAATTCTTGAAAAAACACACCAAATTCCAGAGAAGTCCCACAAAACTCCCTCAATCATTTCAAAACCCTACCAATTCACAGGAATGTCCCACAAAATCTCCACCAATTCCCAGAACATCCCACAGAAATCCCACAAAAATCCCTAAATCTTCTGAAAACTCGACCAAATTCCAGAAACGCCCCATAAAATCAGCACAGTTTCCCACAAAATTCAAGAAAAAACACCATAAAATTCCCTAAACCTTTTCAAAATACCACAAAATTCTTGAAAAGCCCCACCAAATTCCAGAAACATCCCACAAAATGTCCCCAATACCCAACAAAATCCCAGAAAAATTCCACAAAATTCCCTAAATTTTCTCAAAACACAACCAAAATTCCAGAAAAATCCCACCGAATCTCCACAAATTCCCACAGAATACATGAAAAATCCCTGATAATTCGTCAGTTCTCTACAGAATCTCACCAAATTCCAGAAAAGTCCCTCAAAGTTCCACAAGCATCCCACAAAATCTCCCAACAAAAACAAAATTCCAGGAAAAATCTCACAAAATTCCCTAAATCTTCTGAAAACTTGACCAAATTCCTGAAACGCCCAATAAAATCAGCACAGTTTCCCACAAACTTCAAGAAAAAACACCACAAAATTCCCTAAATCTTCTCAAAACACGACCAAATTCTAGAAAAATATCCCACCAAATCTCCACAAATTCCCACAAAATACATGAAAAATCCCTCAAGATCCCTAAATCGCCTCAATATCCCACAAAATCACACAAAAATCCCACAAAACCTCCACAAGTTTCCACAAAATCTAAGAAAAATTCCTCAAAATTCTTCAACTCCCCTCAAAACCACACAAAGTTCGTGAAAAGGCCCACCAAATTCCAGAAAAATCCCACAGAATCTCCACAAATTCCCACAAAAATCTAAATCAAATTCCTCAAAATTCTTCAAGTCTCCTCAGAATCCCACACAATTCCAGAAAAACCCCACCAAATTCCAGAGAAGTCCCACAAAACTCCCTAAATCATTTCAAAACCCTACCAATTCACAGGAATGTCCCACAAAATCTCCACCAATTCCCAGAACATCCCACAGAAATCCCACAAAAATCCCTAAATCTTCTGAAAACTCGACCAAATTCCAGAAACGCCCCATAAAATCAGCACAGTTTCCCACAAAATTCAAGAAAAAACACCACAAAATTCCCTAAACCTTTTCAAAATACCACAAAATTCCTGAAAAGCCCCACCAAATTCCAGAAACATCCCACAAAATGTCCCCAATATCCAACAAAATCCCAGAAAAGTCCCACAAAATTCCCTAAATCTTCTCATAACACGACCAAATTCTAGAAAAATATCCCACCAAATCTCCACAAATTCCCACAGAATACATGAAAAATCCCTGATAATTCGTCAGTTCTCTACAGAATCTCACCAAATACCAGAGAAGTCCCCCAAAGTTCCACAAGCATCCCACAAAATCTCCCTAATATCCAACAAAATTCCAGGAAAAATCTCACACAATTCCCTAAATCTTCTGAAAACTTGACCAAATTCCAGAAACGCCCCATAAAATCAGCACAGTTTCCCACAAAATTCAAGAAAAAACAACACAAAATTCCCTAAATCTTCTCAAAATTCTACCAAATTCCAGAAAAATCCCACCAAATCTCCACAAATTCCCACAGAATACATGAAAAATCCCTGATAATTCGTCAGTTCTCTACAGAATCTCACCAAATTCCAGAAAAGTCCCTCAAAGTTCCACAAACATCCCACAAAAATCTCACAAAAATCCCTAACGCTTCTGAAAACTCGACCAAATTCCAGAAACGCCCCATAAAATCAGCACAGTTTCCCACAAAATTCAAGAAAAAACACCACAAAATTCCCAAAATCTTTTCAAAATACCACAAAATTCTTGAAAAGCCCCACCAAATTCCAGAAACATCCCACAAAATTTCCTCAATACCCAACAAAATCCCAGAAAAATCCCACAAAATTCCCTAAATCTTCTCAAAACACAACCAAAATTCCAGAAAAATCCCACCGAATCTCCACAAATTCCCACAGAATACATGAAAATACCCCTGATAATTCATCAGTTCTCTACAGAATCTCACCAAATTCCAGAAAAGTCCCTCAAAGTTCCACAAACATCCCACAAAATCTCCTCAATATCCAACAAAATTCTAGGAAAAATCCCACAAAATTCCCTAAATCTTCTCAAAACAAGACCAAATTCTAGAAAAATATCCCACCAAATCTCCACAAATTCCCACAGAATACATGAAAAATCCCTGATAATTCGTCAGTTCTCTACAGAATCTCAACAAATTCCAGAAAAGTCCCTCAAAGTTCCACAAGCATCTCACAAAATCTCCTCAATATCCAACAAAATTCCAGGAAAAATCCCACAAAATTCCCTAAATCTTCTCAAAACACGACCAAATTCTAGAAAAATAACCCACCAAATCTCCACAAATTCCCACAAAATACATGAGAAATCCCTCAAGATCCCTAAATCGCCTCAATATCCCACAAAATCACACAAAAATCCCACAAAACCTCCACCAGTTTCCACAAAATCTAAGAAAAATTCCTCAAAATTCTTCAAGTCTCCTCAGAATACCACACAATTCCAGAAAAAACACACAAAATTCCAGAGAAGTCCCACAAAACTCCCTCAATCATTTCAAAACCCTACCAATTCACAGGAATGTCCCACCAAATCTCCACCAATTCCCAGAACATCCCACAGAAATCCCACAAAAATCCCTAAATCTTCTGAAAACTCGACCAAATTCCAGAAACGCCCCATAAAATCAGCACAGTTTCCCACAAAATTCAAGAAAAAACACCACAAAATTCCCTAAATCTTCTCAAAACACGACCAAATTCTAGAAAAATATCCCACCAAATCTCCACAAATTCCCACAAAATATATGAGAAATCCATCAAGATCCCTAAATCGCCTCAATATCCCACAAAATCACACAAAAATCACACAAAACCTCCACAAGTTTCCACAAAATCTAAGAAAAATTCCTCAAAATTCTTCAAGTCTCCTCAAAACCACACAAAGTCCTTGAAAAGGCCCACCAAATTCCAATAAAATCCCACAGAATCTCCACAAATTCCCACAAAAATCTAAAACAAATTCCTCAAAATTCTTCAAGTCTCCTCAGAATCCCACACAATTCCATAAAAAACACACAAAATTCCAGAGAAGTCCCACAAAACTCCCTAAATCATTTCAAAACCCTACCAATTCACAGGAATGTCCCACAAAATCTCCACCAATTCCCAGAACATCCCATAAAAATCCCTAAATATTCTGAAAACTCGACCAAATTCCAGAAACGCCCCATAAAATCAGCACAATTTCCCACAAAATTCAAGAAAAAACACCACAAAATTCCCTAAATCTTTTCAAAATACCACAAAATTCCTGAAAAGCCCCACCAAATTCCCGAAACATCCCACAAAATGTCCTCAATATCCAACAAAATCCCAGAAAAGTCCCACAAAATTCCCTAAATCTTCTCAAAACTCTACCAAATTCCAGAAAAATCCCACCGAATCTCCACAAATTCCCACAGAATACATGAAAAATCCCTGATAATTTGTCAGTTCTCTACAGAATCTCACCAAATTCCAGAAAAGTCCCTCAAAGTTCCACAAACCACCCACAAAATCTCCCCAGTATCCAACAAAATTCCAGGAAAAATCCCACAAAATTCCCTAAATCTTCTCAAAACACGACCAAATTCTAGAAAAATATCCCACCAAATCTCCACAAATTCCCACAAAATACATGAGAAATCCCTCAAGATCCCTAAATCGCCTCAATATCCCACCAAATCACACAAAAATCCCACAAAACCTCCACAAGTTTCCACAAAATCTATGAAAAATTCCTCAAAATTCTTCAAGTCTCCTCAGAATCCCACACAATTCCAGAAAAAACACACAAAATTCCAGAGAAGTCCCACAAAACTCCCTCAATCATTTCAAAACCCTACCAATTCACAGGAATGTCCCACAAAATCTCCACCAATTCCCAGAACATCCCACAGAAATCCCACAAAAATCCCTAAATCTTCTGAAAACTCGACCAAATTACAGAAACGCCCCATAAAATCAGCACAGTTTCCCACAAAATTCAAGAAAAAACACCACAAAATTCCCTAAATCTTTTCAAAATACCACAAAATTCCTGAAAAGCCCCACCAAATTCCCGAAACATCCCACAAAATGTCCTCAATATCCAACAAAATCCCAGAAAAGTCCCACAAAATTCCCTAAATCTTCTCAAAACTCTACCAAATTCCAGAAAAATCCCACCGAATCTCCACAAATTCCCACAGAATACATGAAAAATCCCTGATAATTTGTCAGTTCTCTACAGAAACTCACCAAATTCCTAAAAAGTCCCTCAAAGTTCCACAAACATCCCTCAAAATCTCCCTAATATCCAACAAAATTCCAGGAAAAATCCCACAAAATTTCCTAAATCTTCTCAAAACACGACCAAATTCTAGAAAAATATCCCACCAAATCTCCACAAATTCCCACAGAATACATGAAAAATCCCTGATAATTCGTCAGTTCTCTACAGAATCTCACCAAATACCAGAAAAGTCCCCCAAAGTTCCACAAGCATCCCACAAAATCTCCCTAATATCCAACAAAATTCCAGGAAAAATCTCACACAATTCCCTAAATCTTCTGAAAACTTGACCAAATTCCAGAAACGCCCCATAAAATCAGCACAGTTTCCCACAAAATTCAAGAAAAAACAACACAAAATTCCCTAAATCTTCTCAAAATTCTACCAAATTCCAGAAAAATCCCACCAAATCTCCACAAATTCCCACAGAATACATGAAAAATCCCTGATAATTCGTCAGTTCTCTACAGAATCTCACCAAATTCCAGAAAAGTCCCTCAAAGTTCCACAAACATCCCACAAAAATCTCACAAAAATCCCTAAATCTTCTGAAAACTCGACCAAATTCCAGAAACGCCCCATAAAATCAGCAGTTTCCCACAAAATTCAAGAAAAAACACCACAAAATTCCCTAAACCTTTTCAAAATACCACAAAATTCTTGAAAAGCCCCACCAAATTCCCGAAACATCCCACAAAATGTCCTCAATATCCAACAAAATCCCAGAAAAATCCCACAAAATTCCCTAAATCTTCTCAAAACATGGCCAAAATCCACAAAAATCCCACCGAATCTCCACAAATTCCCACAGAATACATGAAAAATCCCTGATAATTCGTCAGTTCTCTACAGAATCTCACCAAATTCCTAAAAAGTCCCTCAAAGTTCCACAAACATCCCACAAAATCTCCCCAGTATCCAACAAAATTCCAGGAAAAATCCCACAAAATTCCCTAAATCTTCTCAAAACACGACCAAATTCTAGAAAAATATCCCACCAAA